>NC_142468.1:109210102-111610102 GCF_049115385.1 Moschus berezovskii | reverse complement strand
CCTTCCAACACAACATGGGACCTGACTTCCCTGAGGCAACACGAGTGGGTTCCTGAGGTACCCGTTGCAACTCTAGAGTTACCCCAAGCTTCCCGCCGCAACTCGAGAAAAACCACAAGATTCTGCCCACAAGGCGAGATGAGGAACAATTCCGTTGCAGATTCTCAAGAGAAATCCCACATTCCCACTTGAATCTCGACAGGTTACTTAACATCCTTTATGCGACTCAAAAATTACACTGACATACCCAGCCCCAATTGAGAGTAATACCGAGTTCCCTGCCACAACTGACAAAGTACCCCGTTTTGAAGTCCTGTTTTCCAGATAAGAGTCAATTCTGCTGATTTTCTGTAATGGAATATGGACGATCCGGTCGCACAGTACGAGGAGGCCGATACCACCTTGAAACTCGGGAGGATCCCTGGGTTCTCAAAACACAAAAAGAAAATGTACAGGTGTCCACATCCACTCGATATATTGTCTGATTCCACTACACAGATTCAGATATATCCTTGAATATCAACTCACAAGATGAGTGTAGACCTGACTCCCTGAGCATTCTCGATACAGTTTCCAGGTACATATTCAAGTCGACTGTGGCCTAATACACCTTTTACAACTCGAGAAGAAAGCAGAGTTCCAGGTCTAAACACGAGACGAGGCCTGACTCACCAGGTGAATTCTGAGAGCAACCCCGAGGTCCCTGTCACCACTGGAGAAGAACGCACAGTTGACCGACCTACTCAAAGCTAGATACGGCCCCATTCCTCTATTGTACCTCAAGAGGAATCCTGAGGTTCCCCTTCTAACACGATAGGAGACCTGATTTCCCTGGGGCAACATGATCGAGTTCCTGACGTCCCCGCCACAACTCGAGAAGAACCCCAGGCTTCCTGCTGCATTGGGAGAAAGACCACAAAATTATCCCCTCAATGTGAGATGAGCAACATTTCCTCTGCAGATTTCAAGAGATATCCCACATTCACGCTTAAAACACAAACGGGTACTTGACACAATTTATGCGAGCCAAAAACTTCCGGGAAATCACTGTCCGTTGGGATAAGCACATAATTTACGTACACAATGCTAGATAGGGCCCTATTCCTCTATGTTGCCTCTAGAGGAATCCCGAGGTTCCCCTTCCAACACGAAAGGAGACCTAACTCCCTGGGACAAACCCAGCGAGTTCCTGAGGTCCCCGTGGCAACTCGAAAAGAACACCGAGCTTTCTGCCTCAACTCGAGAAAAACGACAAGGTTCCCCCATCAATGCAAGATGAGGAACATTTCTGCTGCAGAATCTCAAGAGAAATCCCACATTCTAGCTACAAACTCGAACGGGTACTTGACACCATTTATGCACTCACAAAGTTCCCTAACATAGACGTCCCCACTGGAGAGGAGCACACAATTTACGGACTCAACTCGAGATGAGGCCCTATTACCATTTAACGGCTTGAGAGTAATCCCGAAGTTCCCCTTCCAACACAAAAGGGGACCTGACTTCCCTGAGGCAACACGAGCGAGTTCCTGATGTACCCGTGGCAACTCGAGAATTACCCCAAGCTTCCCACCGCAACTCGAGAAAAACCACAAGATTCTGCCCACAAGGCAAGATGAGGAACAATTCTTTTGCAGAGTCTCAAGAGAAATCCCACATTCCCACTTGAATCTTGACAGGTTATTTAACATCCTTTGTGCGACTCAAAAATTACACGGACATACCAGCCCCAATCGAGAAGAACACTGAGGTTCCTGCCAAAACTGACAAAGTGCCCCGTTTTCCTTTCCTCTTTTCCAGATGAGAGTCGATTCCTCTGCTTTCTCTGGAATGGTATCCGGACGTTCTGGTCGCACAGTAGAAGGAGGCCTGTACCACCTTGAAACTCGGGAAGATCCAACGGATTTAAATACACAATTGGAAAAGGTACGGATGTCTCCACGCACTCGAGATATTGTCTGATTCCACTGCACAGATCCAAATGTATCTTCGAGTATCAAGTTACGAGACGAGTGGAGACTTGACTCCACGAGCATACTCGATACAATCTCCAGGTACAAATTCAACTCTAATGTGGCCTAACACCTGTTTTACAGCTAGTGGAGAAAGTGGAGTTCCATATCTGAACACGAGATGAGGCCGGACTCCCTTGGAGAATTTTGAGAGCAACCCGGAGATCCCTTTCAGAACTGGAGAAGAAAACACGGTTGACTGACTCAACGCTAGATGCGGCCCTATTCCTGTGCTGTGCCTCGAGTGGAATCACGAAGTTCACCTTCCAACACGTTAGGAGACCTGACTTCCATGGGGCAACACAAGCGAGTTCCTGAGGTCCCTGTCGCAACCTGAAAAGAACCCCAAGCTTTCCACTGCAACTCTTGAAAAACCCTAAGAAAATGCCCTCAATCTGAGGTGAGAAAATTTTCCGCTGCAGACTCTCAAGATAAATCCCACATTCCCGATTGAAACTCGAACGGGTACTTGACACCCTTTAGGCTACATAAAAACTTCCTAGACATACCAGTCCACATTGAAGAGGAGCACACAATTTACGTACACAACACTAGATGCAGCCCTATTCCTCTACCGCAACTTGAGAGGAATTCCGAAGTTCCCCTTCCAACAGGAAAGGAGACCTAACTTCCCTGGAGAAACATGAGCGAGTTCCTGAGGTCCCCGAGAAACTCGAGAGGGACCTCCAGTTTCTCGCTGCAACTCGAGAAAAACCACAAAATTCTGCCCTCAAAGCGAGATGAGGAACATTTCCGTTGCAGATTCTCAAGAGAAATCCCACATTCCCGCTTGAAACTCGTCAAGTTACTTAACGTGGTTTATGCAACTCAAAAATTACACCGTCTTACCCAGCCCCAATAAAAGGAACACCGAGTTTCCTGCCACAACTGACAAAGTGCTCCGTTTTCCAGTCCTCTTTTCCAGATGAGGATCGGTTCCTCTTCTTTCTCTGGAATGGAATCCGGACGTTCCATCACAAGGTAGGAGGAGACCGGTACCTCCTCGACTCCTGGGAGGTCAACGGGGTTTCAAAACACAATTGGAAAAGGTACCAATGTCCCCAACCACTCGATATATTGTCTGATTCCAGTGCACAGATCCAAATGTATAGTCGAGTATCAACTCAAAAGACGAGTGGAGACCTGACTCCTGGATCATTCTCGATACAATCTCCAGGTACAAACTCAAGTCGAATGTGGCCTAAAACACCTTAACAACTCGAGAAGAAAGCGGAGTTCCATGTCTGAACACGAGATGAGACCGGACTCCCCAGGTGAATTTTGAGAGTAACCCCGAGATCCCTATTGCCACTGGCAAGGAACACACAGTTGACCGACTCAACCCTAGATGAGTCCCTATTTCTCTGCTGTGCCTCAAGAGGAATCCCGAGGTTCCCCTGCCAACACGAAATGAGACCTAAAATCCCTGGGACAACGAGAATGATTTCCTGAAGTCCCGGTTGCAACTCGAGAGGAACCCCAAAATTTCCACTGAAATTAGAGAAAAATGACAAGTTTCCCCATCAATGTGAGATGAGGAACATTTCTGCTGCAGAATCTCAAGAGAAATCCCACATTCCCTCTTGAAACACGTCAGGTTACTTAACATCGTTTATGTGACTGAAAAATAACACCGACATATCCAGCCCAAATCGAGAGGAACACCGAGTTTCCTGCCACAACAGACAAAGTGTCCCATTTTCCAGTCCTCTTTTACAAATAAAATTCAAATCTTCTGCTTTCTCAGGAATGGAATCTGGACGTTCTGGTCGCACAGTCCGAGGAAGCCAGTACCACCTTGTAACTGGGGAGGATCCACAGGTTTTGAAAACAGAAATGGAAAAGATATGGATATCCCCACCCACTCGATATATTGTCTGATTCCACTGGACAGATTCAAATGTATCCTCGAGTATCAACGACAAGACGAGTGGAGACCTGAGGCTCCAAGCATACTCGATAAAATCTCCAGGTACAAATTCAACTCTAATATGGCCTAACACCCCGTTTGTAGCTCGAGAAGTAAGCGGAGTTCCATGTCTGTACACGAGACAAGGCCTGACTCCCATGGCGAATTTGGAGAGCAACCTCGAGACACTTGTCGCCACTGGAGAACACACATTTGACAGACTCAACGCTATATGCGGCCCTATTCCTCTGCTGTGCCTCGAGAGGAATGCCGAGGTTCAACTTCCAGCACGAAAGGAGACCTAACTTTCCTGGGACAATGCGAGAGAGTTCCTGAGGTCCCCATCGCAACTCGAGAGGGCCCTCAAGCTTCCCGCCGCAACACAAGAAAAACAACAATGTTCCCTCATCAATGCAAGATGAGGAAATTTTCTGCTGCAGAATCTGAAGAGAAATCCCACTTTCCCGCTTGAAACTCGAACGGGTACTTGACACCATTTATGCGACTCAAAAAGTTCCCAAACATAGCCGTCCCCACTGGAGAGGAGCTCACAATTTTCGGACTCAACTCGAGATGAGGCTCTATTCGGTTTTAAGGGCTCAAGAGTAATCCCGAATTCCCCTTCCAACACAAAATGGACCTGACTTCCCTGAGACAACACGAGCGAGTTCCTGAGGTATCCGTAACAACTCGAGAGTTACCCCAAGCTTCCCACCGCAACTCGAGAAAAACCACAAGATTCTTCCCTCAAGGCGAGATGAGGAACAATTGCGTTGCAGATTCCAAGAGAAATCCCACATTCCCGATTGAATCTCGACTGGTTAATTAACATCCTTTATGTGACTCAAAAATTACACCGACATACCAGCCCCAATTGAGAAGAACACCGAGGTTCCTGCCACAATTGACTTGACAAAGTGCCCCGTTTTCCAGTCCTCTTTTACAGATGATATTCGAATCCTCTGCTTTCTCTGCAATGGAATACGGACATTCCTGTCACACAGTACGAGGAGGCCAGTACCAGCTTGAAACTGGGGAGGATCCCCGGCTTTTGAAAACAGAAATGGAAAAGGTACGGATGTGCCCACCCACTCGATATATTGTCTGATTCCACTGCAGAGATTCAGATTCATTCTCGATACAATCTCCAGGTAGAAATTCAACTCTAATGTGGTCTAACACCTCTTTTACAACTTGAGAAGAAAGCGGAGTTCCATGTCTGAACACGAGATGAAGCCTGACTCCCCAGGTGGATTTTGAGAGCAACCCCGAGATCCCTGACTGCACTGGCAAGAAACTCACAGTTGACCGACTCAACCGTAGATGCGGCCCTATTCCTCTCTGAGCCTCGAGAGGAATCCCGAGGTTCCCTTTCCAACACGACAGGAGACCTGACTTCCTTGGGCCAACACTAGCGAATTCCTGAGGTCCTCTTTGCAACTCGAGATGAACCCCAAGCTTCTCGCCGCAACTCGAGAAACACCACAAAATTATCCCCTCAATGTGAGATGTGTAATGATTTCGCTGCACAGACACAAAAGAAATACCACATTCCCGCTTAAAACTCGAAAGGGTACTTGACACCCTTTATAAGATCCAAAAACTTCCCGGACGAGGCATCCACATTGAAGAGGAGCAAACAATTTCATACACAACACTAGAAGAGGCCCTATTCCTCTACCACGCCTCGAGAGGAATCCCGAGATTCCCCTGCCAACATGAAATAAGACCTAAAATCCCTGGGACAACGAGAATGATTTCCTGAAGTCCCGGTTGCAACTCGAGAGGAACCCCAAAATTTCCACCGAAATTCGAGAAAAATGACAAGGTTGCCCATCAATGTGAGATGAGGAACTTTTCTGCTGCAGAATCTCAAGAGAAATCCCACATTCCCTCTTGAAACACGTCAGGTTACTTAACATCGTTTATGTGACTGAAAAATAACACCGACATATCCAGCCCAAATCGAGAGGAACACCGAGTTTCCTGCCACAACTGACAAAGTGCCCCGTTTTCCAGTCCTCTTTTACAGATGAAATTCGAATCCTCTGCCTTCTCTGGAATGGAATCCGGACGTTACGGTCACACAGTATGAGGAGGCCGGTATCACTTTGAAACTGGGGAGGATCCCCGGGTTTTGAAAACAAATTGAAAAGGTACGGATGTCCCCAACCACTCGTGATATTGTCTGATTCCACTGCACAGATCCAAATGTATCCTCGAGTATCAACTCACAAGATGAGTGGCAACCTGACTCTCTGAGAATACTTGATAAAATCTCCAAGTACAAAGTCAATTCTAATGTGGCCTAACACTCCTTTTTACAACTTGAGAAGAAAGCGAAGTTCCATGTCTGAACACGAGACTAGCCGGGACTCACCTGGAGGATTTTGAGAGCAATCCAGAAATCCATGTCGCCACTGGAGAAGAAAACACAGTTGACCGACTCAAGGCTAGATGCGGCCCTATTACTCTGCTGCACCTCGAGAGGAATCCCGACGTTTCCCTTCCAACACGATAGGAGACCTGATTCCCTGGGGAACACGAGTGAGCCCTCGAGGTCCCTGTAAAAACTCTAGAAGAACCCCAAGCTTCCCGCCACAACTTGAGACAAACCACAAGACGCTGCCCTCAAGGCGAGATATCTAACATTTCCGTTGCAGATTCTCAAGAGAAATCCCACATTCCCGCTTGAAATTTGACAGGTTACTTAACATCCTTTATGCGACTGAAAAATGACAATGACATACCCAACCCCAATAGAGAGGAACTTCGAGTTTCCTGCCACAACTGAAAAAGTGCCCCGTTTTCCAGTCCTCTTTTCATGATGGGAGTCGATTCCTCTGATTTCTCTGGAATGGAATCCGGATATTCCATCTCAAGGTAGGAGGAGGCCGGTAGCACCTTGATTCCTGGGAGGGTCCCTGGGGTTTCAAAACACAATTGGAAAAGGTACGGATGTCCTCACCCACTCGAGATATTGTCTGATTCCACTGCACAGATCTAAAGGTATCCTTGAATATCAACTCACTAGAGGAGTGTAGACCTGACTCCCCGAGCATTCTCGATACAATCTCCAGGTACAAATTCAAGTCAACTGTGGCATAAAACACCTTTTACAACGCAAGAAGAAAGAGGAATTCCATGTCTGAACACGAGATGAGGCCTGACACGCCAGGAGAATTTTGAGAGCAACCCCGAGGTCCCTGTCACCACTGGAGAAGAACACTCAGTTGACCGACTCAAAGCTAGATGCGGCCCTATTCCTCTGCTGTGCCTCGAATGGAATCCCGAGTTTCCCCTTCCAACTCGTTAGAAGACCTGATTTCCATGGGGCAACATGAGCCAGTTCCTCAGGTCCCTGTCGCAACTCGAGTAGAACCCCAAGCTTCCCGCTGCAACTCTTGAAAAACCCCAAGAAAATGCCCTCAATCGAAGTGAGAAAATTTTCCACTGCAGAGTCTCAAGGTAAATCCCACATTTCCGACTGAAACTCGAATGGGTACTAGACACCATTTATGCTACCCAAAAACTTCCCAGAAATAGCTGTCCACATTGAAGAGGAGCACACAATTTACAAACACAACACGAGATGCAGCCCTAACCTCTACAGCAACTCGAGAGGAATCTCGAGGTTCCCCTTCCAACACGAAAGGAGACCTAACTCCCTGGGACAAAGCCAGCGAGTTCCTGAGGTCCCCGTGGCAACTCGAAAAGAACACCAAGATTTCCGCCTCAACTCGAGAAAAACGACTAGGTTTCCCCATCAATGCGAGATGAGGAATATTTCTGCTGCAGAATCTCAAGAGAAATCCCATATTCTAGCTACAAACTCGAACAGGTACTTGACACCATTTATGCACCCACAAAGTTCCCTAACATAGACGTCCCCACTGGAGAGGAGCACACAATTTTCGAACTCAACTCGAGATGAGGCCCTATTCCCATTTAACGGCTTGAGAGTAATCCTGAAGTTCCCCTTCCAACACAAAAGGGGACCTGACTTCCCTGAGGCAACACGAGCGAGTTCCTGAGGTACCCGTCACAACTCGAGAGTTACCCCAAGCTTCCCACCGCAACTCGAGAAAAACCACAAGATTCTGCCCTCAAGGCGAGATGAGGAACAATTCCTTTGCAGAATCTCAAGAGAAATCCCACATTCCCGCTTGAATCTTGACAGGCTATTTAACATCCTTTGTGCGACTCAAAAATTACACGGACATACCAGCCCCAATCGAGAAGAACACCGAGGTTCCTGCCACAACTGACAAAGTGCCCCATTTTCCATTCCTCTTTTCCAGATGAGAGTCGATTCCACGCTTTCTCTAGAATGGTATCCGGACGTTCTGGTCGCACAGTAGAAGGCCAGTACCACCTTGAAACTCGGGAAGATCCAACGGATTTAAATACACAATTGGAAAAGGTACGGATGTCCCCACCCACTCAAGGTACTTTCTGATTCCACTGCACAGATCCAAATGTATCTTCGAGTATCAAGTTATGAAACGAGTGGAGACCTGACTCCACAAGCATACTCGATACAATCTCCAGGTACAAATTCAACTCTAATGTGGCCTAAAACCCGTTTTACAACCAGTGGAGAAAGCGGAGTTCCATGTCTGAACACGAGACGGGGCCTGACTTCCCTGGAGAATTTTGAGAGCAACCCAGAGATCCCTTTCAGAACTGGAGAAGAAAACACGGTTGACCGACTCAACGCTAGATGCGGCCCTATTCCTGTGCTGTGCCTCGAGTGGAATCTCGAGGTTCACCTTACAACACGTTAGGAGACCTGACTTCCATGGGGCAACACAAGCGAGTTCCTGAGGTCCCTGTCGCAACCTGAAAAGAACCCCAAGCTTCCCGCTGCAACTCTTGAAAAACCCCAAGAAAATGCCCTCAATCCGAGGTGAGAAAATTTTCCGCTGCAGACTCTCAAGATAAATCCCACATTCCCGATTGAAACTCGAACGGGTACTTGACACCCTTTATGCTACCCCAAAACTTCTCAGACATAGCCGTCCACATTGAACAGGAGCACAGAATTTACGTACACATCACTAGATGCACCCCTATTCCTCTACTACACCTCGAGAGGAATCCCGAGGTTGACCTTCCAACAAGAAAGGAGACCTGACTTCCCTGGAGCTACACGAGCTAGTTCCTGAGGACCCCGTCCCACCTCGAGAAGAACCCCAAGCATCCCGCCGCAACTGGATATAAACCACAAAATTATAACCTCAATGCGGATGAGGAAATTTTCTGCTGCAGAATCTCAAGAGAAATCCCACATTCACGCTTAAAACGCGAACGGGTACTTGACACTGTTTATGCAACACAAAATATGCCCCGACATAGCCGTCCACTCTGAAGAGGAGCACACAATTTACATACACAACACTACATGCGGCCCGATTCCTCTACCACGCTTCGAGAGGAATCCCGAGGTTCCCCTTCCAACACGAAAGTGCACCTGACTTCCCTGAAGCAACACGAGCGGGTTCCTAAGGTCCCTGTCACAACTTGATATGGACCCCAAGCATCCCGCCACAACTCGAGAAAAACCACAAGACTCTGCCCTCAAGGAGAGATGAGGAACATTTCCATTGCAGATTCTCAAGAGAAATCCCACATTCCCGCTTGAACCTCGACAGGTTACTTAACTTCCTTTTGCGACTCAAAAATTACACCGACATACCCAGCCCCAATCGAGAGGAACACCGAGTTTCCTACCATAGCCAACAAAGTGCCCCGTTTTCCAGTCCTCTTCTCCAGATGAGAATCGATTCTTCTTTCTCTGGAATGGATCCGGACGTTCTGGTTGCACATTACAAGGAAGCAAGTACCATCTTGAAACTCGGGAGGATCCCCGGGTTTCCAAAACACAAATAGAAAAGGTACGGATGTCCCCACTCACTCAAGATATTGTCTGATTCCACTGCACAGATTCAAATGTATTGTCGAGTATCAACTCACAAGACGAGTGGAGACCTGACTCCCCGAGCATACTCGATAAAATCTCCAGGTACAAATTCAACTTAACTGTGGCCTAAAACACCTTTTACAACTCGAGAAGAAAGCCGAGTTCCATGTCTGAACACGAGACGTTGCCTGACTCCCCTGGAGAATTTTGAGATAAACCCCGAGATCCTTTTTGCCACAGGAATAGAACACACACTTGACCGACTCGACGCCAGACTGGCGCTATTACTCTGCCGTGCCTCGAGAGGAATCCCGAGGTTCCCCTTCTAACTCAAAAGGGGACCTGAGTTCCCTGAAGAAACACGAGCGAGTTTCAGAGGTGCCCGTCACAACTCGAGAAGAACTCCAAGCTCCTTCAGCAACTCGAGAAACACCACAAAATGATCCCCTCAATGCGAGATGAGGCAGTTTTCCGCTGAAGAGTCTCAAGAAAAATCCCACATTCCCGCTTGAAACTCGAACGGGAACTTGACACCCTTTATGTGACTCAGAACATTCCCCGACATAGCCATCCACAGTGAAGAGGAACACACAATTTATGTACACAACACTAGATGCAGCCCTATTCCTCTACCGCGCCTCAAGAGGAATCCCGAGGTTCCCCGTCAACACGAAAGGAGATCTGACTTCCCTGGGACAACGTGAGTGAGTTCCTGAAGTCCCCATCACAACTCGAGAGGAACTCTAACCTTTCCACCGCAACTCGAAACAAATGACAAGGTTCCCCCTTCAATGCGAGATGAGGAACATTTCTGCTGCAGCATCTCAAGAGAAATCCCACATTCCCGCTTGAAACTCGAACGGGTACTTGACAACCTTTATGAGATGCAAAAACTTCCCCAACATAGCTGTCCACATTGAAAAGGAGCACACAATTTATGTTCACAACACTAGATGTGGCCCTATTCCTCTACCGCGCCTCGAGAGGAATCTCGAGTTTCCCCTCCAAAAGGAAAGGAGACCTAACTTCCCTGGGACAACGCCAGAGAGTTCCTGAGGTCCCCGTCGCAACTCGAGAAGAACTCCAAGCTCCTTCAGCAACTCGAGAAACAAAACAAAATTATTCCCTCAATGCGAGATGAGGAAATATTCCCCTGCAGAGTCTCAAGAAAATCCCACATTCCCCCTTGAATCTCGAACGGGTACTTGACACCATTTCAGTTCAGTTCATTCAGTCACTCAGTCGTGTCCGACTCTTTGCGACCCCATGAATCACAGCATGACAGGCCTCCCTATCCATCACCAACTGCCTGAGTTCACTCAAATTCATGTCCATCGAGTCAGCGATGCCATCCAGCCATCTCATTCTCTGTCGGCCACATCTCCTCCCACCCCTAATTCTTCGCAGCATCAGACTCTTTTCCAGTGAGTCAACTCGATGCATGAGGTGTCCAAAATGTTGCAGTTTCAGCTTTAGCATCAGTCCTTCCAATGAACACCCAGGATTGATCTCCTTTAGAATGGACTGGTTGGATCTCCTTGCAGTCCAAGAGACTCTCAAGAGTCTTCTCCAGCACCACAGTTCAAAAGCATCAATTCTTCAGCGATCAGCTTTCTTCGCAGTCCAACTCTCCCATCCATACATGACCACGGGAAAAGCCATAGCCTTGACTAGATGGACCTCTGTTGGCAAAGTAATGTCTCTGCTTTTTAACATGCTATCTAGGCTGGTCATAACTTTCCTTCCAAGGAGTAAGCGTCTTTTAATTTCCTGGCTGCAGTCAGCATCTTCAGTGATTTTGGAGCTCCCCAAAATAAAGTCTGACACTGTTTCCACTGTTTTTCCATCTATTTCCCATGAAGTGATGGGACCAGATGCCATGATCTTTGTTTTCTGAATGTTGAGCTTCAAGCCAAACTTTCCACTCTCCTCTTTCACATTCATCAAGAGGCTTTTGAGTTCCTCTTCACTTTCTGCCATAAGGGTAGTGTCATCTGCATATCTGAGGTTATTGATATTTCTCCCAGCAATCTTGATTCCAGCTTCTGCTTCTTCCAGCCCAGCGTTCTTCTTGATGTACTCTGCATATAAGTTAAATAAGCATGGTGACAATATACAACCTTGACTTACTCTTTTTCCTATTTGGAACCAGTCTGTTGTTCCATGTCCAGTTCTAACTGTTGCTTCCTGACCTGCATACAGGTTTCTCAAGAGGCAGGTCAGGTGGTCTGGGATTCCCATCTCTTTTAGAATGTTCCACAGTTGATTGTGATCCACACAGTCAAAGGCTTTGGAATGGTCAATGAAGAAGAAATAGATGTTTTTCTGGAACTCTCTTGCTTTCTCCATGATCCAGCAGATGTTGGCAATTTGATCTCTTGTTCCTGTGCCTTTTCTAAAACCTGCTTGAACATCTGGAATTTCATGGTTCACATACTGCTGAAGCCTGGCTTGGAGAAATTTGAGCATGACTTTACTCGCGTGTGAGATGAGTGAAATTGTGCGGTAGTTTGAGCATTCTTTGACATTGTCTTTCTTTGGGATTGGAATGAAGACTTACCTTTTCCATTCCTGTGGCCACTGCTGAGTTTTCCAAATTTGCTGGCATATTGAGTGCAGCTCTTTCACAGCATCATCTTTCAGGATTTTAAATAGCTCAATTGGAATTCCATCACCTCCACGAGCTTTGTTCGTAGTGATGCTCTCTACGGCCCACTTGACTTCACATTCCAAGATGTTTGGCTCCAAGTGAGTGATCATGCCACCGTGATTATCTTCATCGTGAAGCTTTTTTTGTACAGTTCTTCTGTGTATTCTTGCCACCTCTCCTTAATATCTACTGCTTCTGTTAGGTCCATACCATTTCTGTCCTTTATCGAACCCATCTTTGCATGAAATGTTCCCTTGATATCTCTAATTTGCTTGAAAAAATCTCTTGTTTTTCCTATTCTGTTGTTTTCCTCTATTTCTTTGCATTGATCACTGAGGAAGGCTTTCTTATTTCTCCTTGCTGTTCTTTGGAACCCTGCATTCAGATGCTTATATCTTTCCTTTTCTCCTTTGCTTTTCGCTTCTCTTCTTTTCACAGCTATTTGTAAGGCCTCCTCAGACAGCCATTTTGCTTTTTTGCATTTCTTTTCCATGGAGATGGTCTTGGTCACTGTCTCCTGTACAATGTCACGATCCTCTGTCCAGAGTTCATCAGGCACTCTATCTATCAGATCTAGACCCTTAAATCTATTTCTTAATTCCACTGTATAATCATAAGGGATTTGATTTAGGTCATATCTGAGTGGTCTAGTGGTTTCCCCTACTTTCTTCAATTTAAGTCTGAATTTGGCAATAAGGAGTTCATGATCTGAGCCACAATCAGCTCCTGGTCTTGTATTTGCTAACTGTATAGAGCTTCTCCATCTTTTGCTGCAAAGAATATAATCAATCTGATTTCGGTGTTGACCATCTGGGAACTTCCATGTGTAGATCCTCTCTTGTGTTGTTGGCAGAGGGTGTTTACTATGACCAGTGCGTTCTCTTGGCAAAACTCTATTAGCTTTTGCCCTCCTTCATTTTGTGATCCAAGGCCAAATTTGCCAGTTACTCCAGGTGTTTCTTGACTTCCTACTTTTGCATTCCAGACCCCTATGATGAAAACGACATCTTTTTTGGGTGTTAGTTCTAAAAGGTCTTGTAGGTCTTCATAAAACCTTGCAACGTCGGCTTATTCACCCTTTTTGCAACCCAAAAACTTGCCCGACATAGGCGTCCATATTGAAGAGGACCACACAATTTACTTACACCACACTAGATGCGGCCCTATACCTCTAATGCACCTCAAAAGGAATCCCAAGGTTCCCATTCCAAAAGGAAAGGAGATCTAGCTTCCCTGGGACAACGCGAGCGAGTTCCTGAGGACCCTGTCTCAACTCGAGAGGAACCCCAAGCTTTCTGCCGCAACTCAAAAAAACTGACAGGGTTCCCCCATCAATGAGAGATGAGGAACTTTTCTGCTGCAGAATCTCAAGAGAAATCCCACATTCCCGCTTGAAACTCGAACGGGTACTTCACCCAATTTATGCGACTCAAACAGTTCCCTAACATACCTGTCCCCACTGGAGAGGAGCACACAATTTACGGACTCAACTCGAGATGAGGCCCTATTCCCATTTAACGGCTCGAGAGTAATCCCAAAGTTCCCTTTCCAACACAAAAGGGGACCTGACTTCCCTGAAGCAACACAACGAGTTCCTGAGGTCCCCATCATAACTCGAGTGGGACCCCAAACTTCCCGTGGCAAAAGGAGAAAAACAACAAGATTCTGCCCTCAATGCGAGATCAGGAACATTTCATTGAAGATTCTCAAGAGAAATCCCACATTCCCACTTGAAACTCGACAGGTTATTTAACATCCTTTATGTGACTCAAAAATTACACCGACTTACCACAGTCAAGAGGAACACCGATTTTCCTGCCACAACTCAAAATATTCCTGGTTTTCTAGTTCTCCTTTCCAGATGAGATTCAATTCCTAGCTTTCTCTATAATGGAAGACAGATTTTCCCGTCGCACAGTACAAGGAGGTCTGTACCACATTGAAACTCACAAGAATCCACGGGTTTTCAAAACACAAATGGAAAAGATACAGATGTCCCCACCCACTCCAGATATTGTCTGATTCCACTGCACAGATTCAAATATTCCTCGAGTATCAACTCACAAGACGAGTGGAGACCAGACTCCCCGAGCATACTCCATAAAATCTCCAGGTAGAAATTCAACTCCAATGTGGCCTAACACCCCTTTACAACTCGAGAAGAAAGCGGAGTTCCATGTCTGAACATGAGACGAGGCCTGACTCCCCTGGAGAAATTTGAGACCAACCCCGAGGTCCCTGTCCCCACTGGATAAGAACACATAGTTGACAGACTCAAAGCTAGATACTACCCTATTCCTCTGATGCGCCTCGAAAGGAATCCCGAGGTTCCCCTTCCAACAGGAAAGGATAACTGACTTCCCTGGGGCAACACGAGTGAGTTCCTGAGTTCCCCGTCGCAACTCGAGAAGAACCCCAAGCTTCCCGCCGTAAATCGAGAAAAAAAAACAAGAACATGCCCTCAATCCGAGATGAGAAAATTTTTCCACTGCAGAGTTTCTAGAGAAATCCCACATTCCCGCTTGAAACTCGAATGGGTACTTGACACCCTTTATGCTTCCCAAACTTCCCGACATCGCCATCCACATTGAAGTGGAGCACACAATTTACTTACACAACACTAGATACGGCCCTATTCCTCTACCACACCAGGAGAGGAATCCCATGGTTGCCCTTCCAACACAAAAGGAGACCTATCTTGCCTGGGACAACGCCAGAGAGGACCTGAGGTCCCTGTCGCAACTCGAGAGGAACCCCAGGCTTTCCGCTGCCACTCGAGAAAAATGAAAATGTTCCAATATCAATGCGAGGTGAGGAAATTTTCTGCTGCAGAATCTCAAGAGAAATCCCACATTCCTACTTGAAACTAGCATGGGTACTTGACACCCTTTATGCATTCAAGAAGTTCCCTAACATAGCTGTCCCCACTGGAGAGAAGCACACAATTTACAGTCTCAAATCGAGATGAGGCCCTATTCCCATTTAACAGCTGGAGAGTAATCCTGAAGCTCCCCTTCCAACACAAAGGGGTCCTGACTTCCCTGAAGCAACACGAGAGAGTTGCTCAGGAACCCGTCGCAACTCGAGAGGGACCACAAGCTTCCCGCTGCAGCTCGAGGCAAGCCACAAGATTCTGCCCTCCGGGCGAGATGAGGAATATTTCTGTTGCAGATTCTCAAGAGAAATCCCACATTCCCGCTTGAAACTCGACAGCTTACTTAATATCCTTTATGCGACTCAAAAATTACACTGACATACCCAGTCCCAATCGAGAGGAGCACCGAGTTTCCTGCCACAATTGTCAAACTATTCCGTTTTGCAGTCCTGTTTTCCAGATGACAGTCGATGCCGCTGCTTTCTCTGGAATGGAATTCGGACGTTCCAGTCGCACAGTACGAGGAGGCAGGTACCACCTTGAAACTCGGGAGGATCCCTGGGTTTTCAAAACACAAAAGGAAAATGTACAGATGTCCCCACCCACTCGATATATTATCTGATTCCACTGCACAGGTTCAGATGTATCCTCGAGTATCAACTCACAAGACAAGTGGCGACCTGACTTCCGAGAATACTTGATAAAATCTCCAGGTACAAATTCAATTCTAATGTGGCCTAACACCCCTTTTACAACTTGAGAAGAAAGAGGAGTTCCATGTCTAAACATGAGACGAGGCCGGAGGTAGGAGGTGGGCGGTACCAACTTTGTTCCTGAGAGGATCCCCGGGGTTTCAAAACACAATTGGAAAAGGTATGGATGTCCCCAACCACTCGAGATATTGTCTGATTCCAGTGCACAGATCAAAATGTATAGTCGAGTATGAACTCAGAAGATGAGTAGAGACCTGACTCCCTAAGCATTCTCGATACAATCTCCATTTACAAATTCAAGTCAAATGTGGCCTAAAACACCTTAACAACTTGAGAAGAAAGTGGAGTTCCATGTCTTGACACGAGACGAGACCGGACTCCCCAGGTGAATTTTGAGAGCAACCCCGAGATCCCTGTCGCCACTGGCAAGGAACACACAGTTGAACTACTCAACCCTAGATGTGGCCCTATTCCTCTGCTGTGCCTCGAGAGGAATCCCGAGGTTCCCCTTTCAACACGATAGGAGACCTGACTTCCCTGGGGCAACAAGAGCGAGTTCCTGAGGTCCCCTTCGTAACTCGAAAAGAACCCCAAGCTTCCCGCCACAACTCGAGACAAACCCCAAGAACATGCCCTCAACCCGAGATGAGAAAATTTTTGCTGCAGAGTCTCAAGAGAAATCCCACATTCCCGCTTGAAACTCGTCAGGTTGCTTAACATCGTTTATACGACTTAAAACTAACACCGACATACCCAGCCCCAACCGTGAGGAACATAGAGTTTCCTGCCACAACGGACAAAGTTCCCCGTTTTCCAGTCCTCTTTTACAGATGAAATTCGAAACCTCTGCCTTCTCTGGAATTGAATCTGGAAGTTCCTGTCGCACAGTACGAGGAGGCCGGTACCACCTTGAAACTGGGGAGGATCCCCGGGTTTTGAAAACAGAAATGGAAAAGATACAGATGTCCCCACCCACTCGATATATTGTCTGATTCCACTGCACAGATTCACATGTATCCTCGAGTATCAACTCACAAGACGAGAGGTGACCTGACTCTCCGAGCATACTTGATAAAATCTCCAGATACAAATTCAACTCTAATGTGGCATAACACCCCTTTTACAACTCGAGAAGAAAGTGGACTTCCATATCTGAACACGAGACGAGGCCTGACTCCTCTGGAGCATTTTGAGAGGAATCCCGAGATCCCTGTTGCCATTAGAGAAGAAAACACAGTTGACCAACTCAAGGCTAAATGCGGCCCTATTCCTCTGCTGCACATCAAGAGGAATCCCGACGTTCCCCTTCCAACATGATACGAGAACTGATTCCCTGGGGAACACGAGTGATTCCCTGAGGTCCCTGTCGCAACTCTAGAGGAACCCCAAGCTTACCACCGTAACTCGAGAAAAACCACAAGATTCTGCCCTCAAGGCGAGATGAGTAACATTTCCATTGCAGATTCTCAAGAGACATCCCACATTCCAGCCTGAAACTCGACAGGTTACTTAACATCCTTTATGCGACTCAAAAATGACACCGACATACCCATCCAAAATCGAGAGGAACACCGAGTTTCCTCCCAAAACTGAAAAAGTGTCCCATTTTCCAGTCTTCTTTTCAAGATGAGAGTCGATTCCTGTTTTCCCAACGTTCCATCGCAAGGTAAGAGGTGGCCAGTACCACCTTGATTCCTGGGAGGGTCCCTGGGGTTTCAAACACAGTTGTAAAAGGTACGGATATCCACACCCATTCGAGATATTGTCTGATTCCACTGCACAGATCCAATTGTATGCTCGAGGATCAAAACCAAGACAAGTGGAGACCTGACTCCCTGAGCATTCTCGATACAATCTCCAGGTCAAAATTCAAGTCAGCTGTGGCCTAAAACACCTTTTACACCTCAAGAAGAAAGCCGAGGTCCATGTCTGACCACAAGCCGAGCCCTGACTCCCCAGGTGAAATTTGAGAGCAACACCGAGGTCCCTGTCACCACTGGCAAGGAACACACAGTTGGCCGACTCAACGCTAGATGGAGCCCTATTCCTCTGCTGCGCCTGGAGAGGAATCCCGAGGTTCCCCATCCAACATGATATGAGACCTGAATTCCCTGGGGTAACACGAGCGAGTTCCTGAGGTCCCCGTCACAACTCTAGAAGAACTCAAAGCTTTCCGCCGCAACTCGAGAAACACCACAAAATTATCCCCTCAATGCGAGATGAGGAAATTGTCCCCTGCAGAGTCTCAAGAGAAATCCCACATTCCTGCTTGAAATTTGAACGGGTACTAAACACCTTTTATGCAACCCAAAAACTTCCCCGACATAGCTGTCCACATTGAAGAGGTGCACACAATTTACTTACACAACACTATATGCGGCCCTATTCCTCTACCGCGCCTGGAGAGGAATCCCGAGGTTCCCATTCAAACAAGAAAGGAAACCTCACTTCCCTGGGACAATGCGAGCGAGTTCCTGAGTTCCTGAGTTCCCCGTCGCAACTCCAGTGTAACCCAAAGCTTTCCGCCGAAACTCAAGAAAAGCGAAAAGTTTCCCCCATCAATGCGAGATGAGGAACATTTCTGCTGCAGAATCTCATGACAAATGCCACATTTCCGCTGGAAACTCGAATGGGTACTTAACACCCTTTATGTGACTCAAAAAGTTCCCTATTATAGCCGTCCCCACTGGAGAGGATCACACAATTTATGGACTCAACTCGAGATGAGGCCCTATTCACATTTAATGGCTTGAGAGTAATCCCGAAGTTCCCCTTCCAACACAAAAGGGGACCTGACTTCCCTGACGCAGCACGAGGGAGTTCCTGAGGTCCCCATCGCAACTCGAGAGGGACCCCAAGCTTCCGGCTGCAACTCGAGAAAAGCCACAAGATTCTGCCCTGAAGGCGAGATGAGGAATGTTTCTGTTGCAGATTCTCAAGAGAAATCCCACATTCCCGCTTGAAACTCGACAGGCTACTTAACATCCTTCATGCGACTCAAGAATTACACCGACAAACCCAGCCCCAATCGAGAGCAACACAGAGTTTCCTGCCACAACTGACAAAGTGACCCGTTTTCCATTCCTATATTCCAGATGACAGTTTATTCTCCTGCTTTGTCTGAAATGGAATCCGAAAGTTCCATCTCAAGGTAGGTGGAGGCCTGTACTACCTTGATTCCTGGAAGGGTCACCAGGGTGTCAAAACACAATTGCAAAAAGGTACGGATATCCCCACCCACTCGAGATATTGTCTGATTACACTGCACAGATCCAAATGTATCCTCGAGTATCAACTCACAAGACGAATGGACCTGACTCCCCGAGCATTCTAGATAGAATCTCCAGGTAAGAATTCAAGATGACTGTGGCCTAAAACACCGTTTACAACTCAAGAAGAAAGCCGAGTTCCATGTCTGAACATGAGACGAGGCCTGACTCCCCAGGTGATTTTTGAGAGCGACCCCGAGATCCTTGTCGCCACTGGCAAGGAACACACAGTTGAACGATTCAAAGCTAGATGCAGCCCTATTTCTCTGCTGTGCCTTGAGAGGAATCCCGAGATTCCCCTTTCAACATGATAGGAGACCTGACTTCCATGGAGCAACACGAGCTAGTTCCTGAGGTCCCCATCGCAACTTGTGAAGAACCCCAAACGTCCCATTTCCCAGTCCTATATTCCAGATGACAGTCTATTACTCTGCTTTGTCTGAAATGGAATCTGGACGTTCTATCTCAAGGTAGGTGGAGGCCACTACCTCCTTGATCCCTGGGAGGGTCTCAGGGGTGCAAAACACAATTGGAAAAGGAGCAGATGTACCCAACTACTCGAAATATTGACTGATTCCACTGCAGAGATCCAAATGTATCCTCGAGTGTCAACTCAGAAGACAAAGGGAGGCATGACTCCCCAAGCATTCTCGATGCAATCTCCAGGTACAAATTCAAGCCGACTGTGGCCTAAAACAGCTTTTACAACTCGAGAGGAAAGCAGAGTTCCATGTCTGAACACGAGACGAGGCCTGACACGGCAGGTTCATTTTGAGAGCAACCCCGAGTTTCCTGTCGCCACTGGCAAGGAACCCACAGTTGAAAGACTCAGTGCTAGATGACGCCCTAATCCTCTGCTGCACCTCGAGAGAAATCCCGAGATTCCCCTTCCAACAAGATAGGAGACCTGACTTCCTGGGGAATCAAGAGCAAGGTCTTGAGGTCCCCGGTGTAAGTCGAGAAGAACCCAAGCTTCCCGGTGAAACTCGAGAAACACCACAAAATTATACCCTCAATTTGAGATGGGGAATATTTCTGCTGCAGTCTCAAGAGAAATCCCACATTCCTGCTTGAAACTGGAACGGGTACTTGACACCCTTTATGCTACCCAAAAACTTCCCCGACATGGCCGTCCACATTGAAGAGGAGCATACTTCCCTGGAGCAAATAAATGAGTTCCTGAGGTCCCCTAGCAACACGAGATGGACCGCAAGTTTCAAGCTGCAACTCGAGAAAAACCACAAGATTCTGCCCTCAAAGTGAAATGAGGAACATTTCCGTTGCAGATTCTCAAGAGAAATCCCACATTCCCGCTTGAAACTCGTCAAGTTACTTAACATCGTTTATGAATCTCAAAAATTACACCGTCTTACCCAGCCCCAATCGAGAGGAACACTGAGTTTCCCGCCACAACTGACAAAGTGCCCCGTTTTCCAGTCCTTATTTCCAGATGAGAATGCATTCTTCTGCTTTCTCTGGAATGGAGTCCAGACGTTTCATCGCAAGGTAGGAGGAGACCGGTACCAACTTTGTTCCTGAGAGGATCCCCAGTGTTTCAAAACACAATTGCAAAAGATACGGATGTCCCCAACCACTCGAAATATTGTCTGATTCCACTGCACAGGTCCAAATGTATAGTCGAGTATCAACTCACAAGAGAAGTGGAGACCTGACTCCCTGATCATTCTCGATACAATCTCCAGGTACAAATTCAACTCATCTGTGGCCTAAAACACCTTTACAACTCGAGAAGAAAGCGGAGTTCCATGTCTGAACAGGAGACAAGACAGGACTCCCCACGTGAACTTTAAGAACAACGTCGAGATCCCTGTCGCCACTGGCAAGGAAAATACAGTTGACTGACTCAACCCTAGATGCGGCCCTATTCCTCTGCTGTGCCTCGAGTGGAATCTCGAGGTTCCCCTTCCAACACATTAGAAGAACTGACTTCCATGGGGCAACACGAGCGAGTTCCTGAGGTCCCCATTGCAACTCAAGTAGAACCCCCAAGCTTCCCGCTGCAACCCTTGTAAAACCCCAAGAAAATGCCTTCAATCCGAGGTGAGAAAATTTTCCACTGCTGAGTATCAAGATAAATCCCACATTCCCGATTGAAACTCGAACGGGTACTTGACACCCTTTATGCTACCCAAAAACTTCCCTGACATAGCCTTCCACATTGAGGAGGGGCACACAATTTACATACCCAACACTAGATGCGGCCCTATATCTCTGCTGCGTCTCCATAGGAATCCCGAGTTAACCCTTCCAACAGGAAAGGAGACCTATCTTCCCAGGGAAAACGTGAGCAAATTCCTGAGGTCCACGTTGCAACTCGAGAGAAACCCCCAGCTTACTGCCGCAAGTCGCAACTCGAGAAAAAAGACAAGGTTCCCCTTCAATGCAAGATGAGGAATATTTCTGCTGCTGAATCTCAAGAAAAAATCATACATTCCACTTGAAACTCGACCGGGTACTTGACACCCTTTATGTGACTCAAGAAGATCCCTAACATAGCCATCCCCACTGGAGAGGAGAACACAATTTATGGACACAACTCGAGATGAGGCCCTATTCCCATTTAACGGCTCGAGAGTAATCCTGATGTTCCCCTTCCAACACAAAAGGGGACTTGATTTCCCTGAAGCATCCAGGGCGAGTTCCTGAGGTCCCTGTCGCAACTCAAGAGGGACCCTAATCTTCCCGCCGAAACTCGTGAAAAACCACAAGCTTCTGCCCTCAAAGCGAGATGAGGAAAATTTCCATTGCAGATTCTCAAGAGAAATCCCACATTCCCGCTTGAAATTCGAAGAGGTACTTGACACCCTTTATGCAACCCAAAAACTTCCCCGACATAGCAGTCCACATTGAAGAGGAGCACACAATTTATGTACACAACACTAGATGCTGCCTTATTCCTCTACCGCACCTCAAGAGGAATCCCGAGGTCGCCTTCCCACACAAAAGGTGACCAGACTTCCCTAGGGCAACAAAAGAGAGTTCCTGAGGTCCCTGTCGCAACTCCAGAAGAACACCAAGCTTCAGGATGCAACTCGAGAAACACCACAAAATGATCCCCTCAATGCGAGATGAGGAACATTTCCACTGAAGAGTCTCAAGAGAAATCCCACATTCCCGCTTGAAACTCGAACGGGAACTTTACACCCTTTATGAACCCAGAAACTTCCCCGACAGAGCAGTCCACAGTGAACAGGAGCACACAATTTCCATGCACAACACTAGACACAGCCCTATTCCTCTACCACGCATTGAGAGGAATCCCGAGGTTTCCCTTCCAACACTAACGGAAACCTAGCATCCTTGGGACAACGTGAGAGACTTCCTGAGGTCCAAGTCAAAACTCGAGAGGGACCCCAAGCCTTCCACCGCAACTCGACAGAAACGACAAAGTTCTTCTTCAATGTGATATGAGGAACATTTCTGCTGCAGAATCTCAAGAGAAATCACACATTCCCGCTTGAATCTTGAACGGGCACTTGACAACCTTTGTGCGACACAAAAATTTCCCTAACAAAGAAGTCCCCACTGGAGAACAGCACACAATTTACAGACTCAAATAAGGAAGAGGTCCTATTCCCGTTTAACAGCTCGAGAGTAATACTGAAGTTCCCCTTCCAACACAAAAGGGGACATGGTTTCCCTGAAGCAACACAAGCGAGTTCAAGAGGTCCCGTCGCAACTCGAGAGGGACCCCAAGCTTCCCGCCGCAACTGAGGAAAAACACAAAATTCTGCTCTCAAGGAGTGATTAGAAACTTTTCCCCTGCAGAATCTCAAGAGAAATCCCACAATTCCGCTTGAAACTTGAAAGGGTACTTGAAAACCTTTATGCAAACCAAAAACTTCCCCGACATAGCTGTCCACCTTGAAGAGGAGCACACAATTTATGTTCACAACAGTAGATGCGGCCCTATTACTCTGCCGCACCTCGAGAGGAATCCCGAGGTTCCCCTTCCAACACAAAAGGGCACCTGACTTCCCTGAAGCAACATGACTGGGTTCCTGAGGTCCCCATCGCAACTCGAGTGGGAGCCCAAGCTTCCCGCCACAACTCGAGAAAAACCACAAGACTCTGCCCTCAAGGCGAGATGAGGAACATTTCCATTGCAGATTCTCAAGGGAAGTCCCACATTTCCGCTTAAAATTCGACAGGTTACTTAACATCCTTTATGTGACTCAAAAATTACACCTACACACCCAGTCCCAATCGAGAGGAGCACCGAGTTTCCTACCAGAACTGACAAAGTGTCCCGTTTTCCAGTCCTCTTTTCCAGATGAGAATTGATTCTTCTGCTTTCTCTGGAATGGAATCCGGACATCACAAGGAAGCTAGTATCATCTTGAAACTCAGGAGGATCCCCGGGTTTTCAAAACACAAATGGAAAAGGTACCGATGTCCCCACCCACTCGAGATATTGTCTGATTCCACTGCGCAGATCCAATGTTATCCTCGAGTATCAACTCACAAGACGAGTGGAGACCTGACTCCCCGAGCATACTCGAAACAAACTCCAGGTACAAATTCAACTCATCTGTGACCTAAAACACCTTTTACACCTCGAGAAGAAAGCGGAGTTCCATATCTGAACACGAGACGAGGCCTGACTCCCAAGAAAATTTTGAGAGAAACCACGAGATCCCTGTCGACACTGGCAAGGAACACACAGTTGACCAACTCTACCCTAGATGCAGCCCTAGGCCTCTGCTGTGCCTCGAGAGGAATCCCGAGGTTCCCCTTCCAACACGATAGGAGACCTGGCTTCCCTGGGTCAACACGAGCGAGTTGCTGAGGTACCGGTAGCAACTCGAGTAGAACCCCTAGCTTCCCGCTGCAACTCGAGAAAAACCCTACGAACATGCCCTCAATCTGAGATGAGAAAAATTTCCGCTGAAGTGTCTCAAAATAAATCCCACATTCCCGCTTGAAACTCGATCGGGTACTTGACATCCTTTATGCGACCCAAAAACTTCCCTGACATAGCCTTCCACATTGAGGAGGAGCACACAATTTATGTACACAACACTACATGCAGCCCTATTCCTCTACCGTGCCTTGAGAGGAATCCCGAGGTTCCCCTTCCAAAACGAATGGAGACCTAACTTCCCTGGAACAACGTGACGAGTTCCTGAGGTCCCCGTCGCACCTCGAGAGGAACCCCAATCTTTCCACTACAACTCGAGAAAAATGACAAGGTTCCCCATCAATGCGAGATGAGGAAAATTTCTGCTGCAGATTCTCAAGAGAAATCCCGCATTGCCGCTTAAAACTTGACAGGTTACTAAACATCCTTTATGCGACTCAAAAATTACACCCACATACCCAGCCCCAGTTGAGAGGGACACCAAGTTTCCTGCCACAACTGACAAACTGCCTCGTTTTCCAGTCCTATATTCAAGAATACAGTCTGTTCCCCTGCTTTGTCTGAAATGGAATCCGGACGTTCCATCACACGGTAGGAGGAGGCTGGTACCACCTTGATGCCTGAGAGGTTACCCGGGGTTTCAAAACATGATTGGAAAAGATACGGATGTCCCCACCCACTCAAGATATTGTCTGATTCCACTGCACAGATCCAAATGTATCCTCGAGTATCAACTCACAAGATGAGTGGAGACCTGACTCCCCGAGCATTCTCGATACAAACTCCAGGTACAAATTCAAGTCGACTGTGGCCTAAAACATGTTTTACAACTTGAGAAGCAAGCAGAGTTCCATGTGTGAACACGAGAAAGGCCTGATTGCCCAGGTGAATTCTGAGAGCAACCCCGAATCCTTGTTGCCACTGGCAAGGAACACACAGTTGAATGACTGAAAGACCCTTTTCCTCTGCTGCACCTCGAGAGGAAATCCCAGGTTCCCCTTTCAACACGATAGGACACCTGACTTCACTGGGGCAACAAGAGCGAGTTCCTGAGGTCCGCGTTGCAACTCGAGAAGAAACCGAAGCTTCCAGACACAACTCGAGAAACACCACAAACTGATCCCCTCAATGGGAGATGAGGAACTTTTCCACTTCAGAGTATCAAGAGAAATCCGACATTCCCGCTTGAAACTCGAACGGGTACTTGACACCCTTTATGTGACCCAAAAACTTCCCCGTCATAGCCGTCCACATTGAGGAGTACCACACAATTTATATACACAACACTAGATGCGGCCCCATTCATCTACCGCGCCTCAAGAGGAATCCCGAATTTCCCCTTCCAACAGGAAACGAGACCTATCTTCCCTGGAAAAACACGAGCGAATTCCTGAGGTCCCCGTTGCAACACGAGAGAAACTCCCAGCTTTCCGCCACAACACGCAACTCGGGAAAAAAGACAAGGTTCCCCTTCAATGCGAGATGAGGAACATTTCTGCTGCTGAATCTCAAGAAAAATCATACATTCACGCTTGACACTCGAACGGGTACTTAACACCCTTTATGCAACTCAAAAAGATCCCTAAGATAGCCATGCCCACTGGAGAGAAGCACACAATTTATGGACACACCTCGAGATGAGGCCCTAATCCCATTTAATGGCTCCAGAGTATACCTGAAGTTCCCCTTCCAACACAAAAGGGGACCTGATTTCCCTGAAGCAACATGGGCGAGTTCCTAAGGTGCCCGTCGCAACTCAAGATGGATGCTAATCTTCCCGCCGAAACTCGTGAAAAACCACAATATTCTACCCTCAAGGCAAGATGAGGAACATTTCCGTTGCAGAATCTCAAGAGAAATCCCACATTCCCGATTGAAACTCGATAGGTTACTTAACATCCCTTATGCGACTCAAAATTTACACCCACATACCCAGCCCCAATCGAGAGGAACACCGAGTTTCCTGCCACAACTGACAAAGTGCCCCGTTTTCCAGTCCTATATTCCAGATGATAGTCCTTTCCCCTGCTTTGTCTGAAATGGAATCCAGACGTTCCATCGCAAGGTAGGAGGAGGCCGGTACACCTTGATTCCTGGGAGGCTCCCCAGGGTTTCCAAACACAATTCCAAACACAAACGGATGTCCCCACCCAATCGAGATATTGTCTGATTCCTCTGCACAAATCCAAATGTATCCTCGAGTATCAACTCACAAGACGAGTGGAGACCTGTCTCCCAGAGCTTTCTCGATACAATCTCCAGGTACAAATTCAAGTCGACTGTGGCCTAAAACACTTTTTACAACTCGAGAATATAGCGCAGTTCCATATCTGAACACGAGCCAAGGCCTGACTCCCCAGGTTAATTTTGAGAGCAACCACGAGATCCCTGTCGCCACTGGCAAGGAAAACACTGTTGACTGACATAACGCTAGATGCGGCCCTATTCCTCTGCTGCACCACGAGAGGAATCCCGAGGTTCCCCTTCCAACAGGATAGGAGACCTGACTTCCCTGGGGCAACACAAGCGAGTTCCAGAAGTGCCCGTCACAACTCGAGGAGAACACGAAGCTTCAGGACGCAATTCGAGAAACACCACAAAATGATCCCCTAATGCGAGATGAGGAATTTTCCGCTGAAGAGTATCAAGAGAAATCCCACATTCCTGCTTGAAACTCAAACGGTTACTTGACACCCTTTATGTGACCCAGAAACTTCCCCTACATAGCCTTCCATAGTGAAAAGGAGCACACAATTTACTTACACAACACTAGATGCAGCCCTATTCCTTTGTCGCACCTCGAGAGGAATCCCGAGGTTCCCCTTCCAACACAAAAGGGCACCTGACTTCCCTGAAGCAACACGAATGGGTTACTGAGGTCCTGGTCACAATTCGATTGGGATTCCAAGCTTCCCGCCCCAACTCGAGGAAAACCACAAGATTGCCCCCTCAAGGCGAGATGAGGATCATTTCCGTTGCAGATTATCAAGAGAAATATAACATATCCTCTTGAAACTCGACAGGTTACTTAACATCCTTTATGTGACTCAAAAATTACGTCAACATACCCAGTCCCAATAGAGAGAAACACCGAGTTTCCTGCCACAACTGCAATGAGCCAGGTTTTCCAATCCTATATTCCAGATGACATCTGTTCCTGTTCCCCTGTTAATCTGAAATGGAATCCGGACGTTCCATCGCAAGGTAGGGGGAGGCCTATACCACCTTGATTCCTGGGAGGTTCCCCGGGGTTTCAAAACACGATTGGAAAAGGTACAGATGTCCCCACCCACTCGAAATATTGTCTGATTCCACTGCACAAATCCAAAAGTATTCTCGAGTATCAACTCACAAGACGAGTGGAGACCTGATTCCCTGAGCATACTCGATAAATCTCCAGGTACAAATTCAACTCTAATGTGGCCTAACACCCGTTTTACAACTCGAGAAGAAAGCGCAGTTCCATGTCTGAACAAGAGAGGAGGGCTGACTCCCCAGGAGAAGTTTGAGAAAAACCGCGAGATTCCTGTCGCCCCTGGCAAGGAATGCAGTTGACCGACTCAACGCTAGATGGGGCTCTATTCCTCTGCTGCGCCTCGTGTGCAATCCTGAGGTTCCCTTTCCGACACGAGAGGAGACCTGACTTCCCTGGGGCAACACGAGCGAGTTCCTGATGTACCCACCGCAACTCGAGAAGAACCCCAAGCTTCAGGCCGCAACTCTAGAAACACCACAAATTTATCCCCTCAATGTGAGATGAGGAATTGTTCTGCTGCAGTGTCTCAAGAGAAATCCCACATTCCCGCTTGAAACTCAAACGGGTACTTGACACCCTTTATGCTACCCCAAAACTTCCCCGACATAGCCTTCCACATTGAAGCAGTGCACACAATTTAGGTACACAACACGACATGTGGCCCTATTTCTCGACCGTGCCTTGAGAGGAATCCCGAGGTTCCCATTCCAACACGAAAGGAGACCTGACTTCCCAGGGACTAAACGGGCGAGTTCCTGAGGTACCCAGGGAAACTCCAGAGCAAGCCCAAGCTTCTCGCTGCAACTCGAGAAAAACCACAAGATTGTGGCCCTCCAGGTGAGATGAGGAACATTTCCGTTGCAGATTCTCAAGAGAAACCCCACATTCCCGCTTGAAACTCGACAGGTTACTTATCCTTTATGCGACTCAAAAATTAAACTGACATACACAGCCCCCATCGAGAGGAACACCGAGTTATCTGCCAGAATGACAAATTGCCCCGATTTCCTGTCCTCTTTTCCAGATGAGAGCCGATTCCTCTGCTTTCTCTGGAATGGAATCCAGACAATCCTGTCGCACAGTAGGAGGAGGCCGGAAAAACCTTGAAACTCGGGAGGATCCCTGGGTTTTCAAAACAGAAATTGAAAAGGTAAGGATGTCACCCCCCCACTCGAGATATTGTCTGATTCCACTGCACAGATTCAATTGTGTCCTCGAGTATCACCTCAGAAGACGATTGGAGACTTGACCCCAGAGGATACTCAATAAAATCTCCAGGTACAAATTCAACTCGAATGTGGAATAATACCCCTTTTGCAACTCGAGAAGAAAGCAGAGCTCCATGTCTGAACACGAGACGTGGCCTGACTCCCCAGGAGAATTTTGAGAAAAAACCCAAGTTCCCTATCCCCACTGGAGAAGAACACACAGTTGACTGACTAGACACTAGATATGGCCCTATTTCTCTGCTGTGCCTCGGGAAGAATCCCAAGGTTCCCCTTCCAAGACGATAGGAGACCTGACTTCCCTGGGAAAACACGAGCGAAATCCTAAGGTGCCTGTGGCAACTCAAGAAGAACCCCAAGCTTCCCACCGCAACTCGAGAAAAACCACCAGATTCTCCCCTCAATGCGAGATGAGGAAATTTTCTGCTGCAGAATCTGAAGAAAAATACCACATTCCTGCTTCAAATTCGAATGGGTACTTGACACCCTTTATGCGACTCAAAACTTCCCCGACATAGCCGTCCTCACTGAAGAGGAGCACAGAGTTTATGCACGTAACGTTAGATGTGGCCCTATTCCTCTGCCATGCCTCGAGAGGAATCCCGAGGTTCCCCTTCCAACGCCAAAGGAGACCTGACTTTCCTGTGACAACAGAAGCGAGTTCCTGAGTTCCCCATCACAACGTGAGAGAAACCCAAGCTTCCCACCGCAACTCGAGAAAAACCACAAGATGACCCCATTAATGCGAGATGAGGAAATTTTCTGCTGCAGAATCTTAAGAGAAATCACACATTCTCGCTTGCAACTCAAATGGGTGCTTGACACCCTTTATGCGAATCAAACAGTACCTGACATAGCCGTCCCCACTGGAGAGGAGCATACAATTTATGGACTCAACTCTAGATGAGCCCTTAATCCAATTCCACACCTCCAGAGTAATCCCGAATTTCCCCTTCCAACACGAAAGGGGACTTCCCTGAAGCAACACAAGCTAGTTCCTGAGGTCCCCGTCGCAACTCGAGAGGGACCCGAAGCTTCCCGCCGCATCTCGAGAAAAAAACACAATATTCTGTCCTAAAGGCGAGATGAGGAAAATTTCCATTGCAGATTCTCAAGAGAAATCTCACATTCCCGCTTGAAACTCGATAGGGTAATTAACATCATTTACAGGACTCAATAATGACACCAATATACCCAGTCCCAACCGAGAAGAACACTGAGTTTCCTGTCACAACTGACAAAGTGCCCCGTTTTCCAGTCCTCTTTTTCAGATGACATTCGATTGCCCTGCTTTCTCTGGAATGGAATCTGGACGTTTCCGTCGCACAGTACCCGGAGGCCGGTACCACTGTGAAATTTGGGAGTATCCCTGGGGTTTCAAAACACAATTGGAAAAGGATGGCTTCCATGGTGGCTCTGACGGTAAAGCGTCTGCCTACAATGCTGGAGACACGGGTTCAATCCCTGAGTCAGAAAGATCCCCTGGAGAAGGAAATGGCAACCCACTCCAGTATTCTTGTCTGGAAAATCCCATGGATTGAGGACACCGGTAGGCTACAGTCCATGGAGTCACAAAGAGTCGGCCTCACTTTCACTTTCTCTCACTTTCACTTTCTTTCACTTTCACCGATGTCCCCGCCCACTCGAGATATTGTCTGATTCCACTGCACAGATTCAAATGTATCCTCGAGTACCAACTCACAAAACGAGTGGAGACCTGACTCCCCGAGCATTCTCAATACAATCTCCAGGTAAAAATTCAACTCGACTGTGGCCTAACACCCCTTTTGTAACTAGAGAAGAAAGCGGAGTTCCATGTTTGAACACGAGACAAGCGAGTCCTGACTCCCCAGGTGAACTTTGAGAGCAAAACCGAGAACTCTGTTGCTACTGGAGAGGAATCCTGAGTTTAACGGACTTGAATCTACATGCAGACCTATTTCTCTGCAGCGAATCCAAAGGAATCCTGAGGTTCCCCTTGCAAATGGAAAGGCGTTCTGACTTCCAAGAAACAAGACGGATAGCTCCCTGATATTCCCGTCATTACTCGAGAGGGTCACCAAACTTCCATGAGCAACTCGAGGAAAACCTCGAGATTCCTCTTTCAAAGCAAGATGAGGCCCTTTTTTTCCTGCAGCACATAGACAGAAGTCCCGAGTACCTGCTCCAAATGCAATATGAGGCTTGAATTCCTTGATGCAATTTAAGAGTCGCCCAGAGATACTCATCCCGATGAGAGAAGAAAAACGAATTTCTCCACCACAACTTAAGAGAAGGCCCGTGATCACACCTCAGCTGAAGATAATGGGCCATTCCACTTTCAACTGAAGAGGAATCCTAACTTCTCCTTGCACCACTTGACGATTCCTGTCTCATCTATTGACACTCGAGGGCAACCCTGTAGATACTGCAGCAAGATCAAAGGACTCCGAGTTCACACTCAACTAGAGATGAGTCGTGTTGTGTTTGCAGCAACTGCAGTGGAACACGGAGTATCACCTCCCAACATGATTGGAGGCATGAATCCCCCACTGAGTCTCTCGAAAAAGCCCATATTTCCCGCTAAAACAGATAACAGACTTGACAATCCTTTTAAAACTTGGGAGTAAAGCAGAGTTCCATCCTCAACTAAAACTAGGACTGACTCCCCAGTGGAACCTTCATAGTTACCCCCAAGATCCCTGTGGCCACTGGAGAGGAACACTGAGTTTACCCTCTCAAGTATACTTGTGGCACTCATGCCCTGCAGCGATTCAAAAGGAATCCCGAGTTTCCACTTTCAACACAAAAGGAGACCTGACTTCCCTGAGGCAAAACTAGCAAGTCCCAGTGGTTCCCGTTGTAACTCGAGAAGACCTGCAAGCTTCAAGCCGCAACTCGAGAAAAACCATGAAATGCTCCATTCCACGCGACAAGACGCCCCTTTCCACTGCAGTGTCTTAAGAGAAATCCCACATTCCCTCTTCAAACTCGAAAGGATACTCGGAACCATACACGCAACTCAAGAAGTTCCCCGAGATACCCGGCCAAACACGAGAGGAGCAGTGCGGTTCCTGCCACAGCTCAAGAAGAGACCCGTTTAACACTCGTCATCTCGAGGTGAGGATCGATTCCCCTGCTTCGTCTGGAAAGTAATCCCGATGTTCCCTTCGAATCTGAAGACGACGCCAATGTCTCCTTAAAATGCGAGGGGACCCCGGGGAGTCGAGCCACAATTCAAAAAGACACCGATTTCCGCATCTGCTCGAAATTAGGACTGATTCAACTGTACCGATTAAAAAAGAACTCCCGGGATCAACTAAAATCACGAAGGGAGGCATGACTTCCCAATTGCATCGTGGAGAAAAAGCCCCAGGACAGAAATTCAACTCGACAGGAGGCATCCCACCCCTTTTACAACTCAAAAAGATAGTGGAGTTCCACGCCTCAACAAGATACTTGGCATGACTCCCTTGTTGAAACTTCATAGGAACACTGAGATCCATGTCAGAACTGGAGAGGCTCCCTGAGGTCAGCGCCTCAACCCCAGATCAGACCCTATTCCCCTGCCCTGACTCAAAAGGCATCCCAAAGGCTCCTCACACCTCAAAAGGATTCCGAACTTCCCAGAGACAACTTCAGAGGCTACATGAGGCTCCTTTTGTAACTCGAGGGATCAGAAAGATTCCTGCCGCAACTCGAGAAACACTTTGGGATTACCCCTTTCAATGCGAATTGAAGCCCGATTCCTCTTCATTGACTCGAGAGCAATCACGACCTTCCCCTCGCAACTTGACTTCCCTGAGGTAACACGAGTGTCTCCCTGAGTTCCCTGTCGTAACTCGAAAGGAAAGCCAAACTTCCCTTCGCAACTCGCCAAAAGCCACGAGAAGCCCCAGGCAACGTCACATGAGGCCCTTTTTTTCCTGCAGCACCTACAGAGCAATCCAGTGTTCTCTCTCAAGATACCTTAGGAGGCTTGAATCCCTATTTACAAAACAAGGCGCTCCCAGAATACCCATCTTCAATCGAGAGAAACCCCGAGTTTCCGTCCACAGCTCTAGAAGATATCCATATTCCCTACCTCCTCACAATATGAGCGTTCAAACCCTGCTTCAACTCTAGAGGAATCCTTTCTTCTTCTCCCACCGCAAGAGGAGACCTCTGTCTCCTTTTGAAACTCGAGTGCACTCCCGCGGATCCTGCTGCAAACATAAGGGACTCTGAGTTCCCCCTCAAATTGAACTAGGTCCTGATGATCTAGCAAAGCTTCAATGGAACACCGACTATCCCCTCACAACATGACAGGAAACCTGACACCCATGCTGAGCCAATAGAAAAAGCCCTAATGAATCGCCTGATCATGACACGAAGACTGATTCCCCTTTTACAACTCGAAAGAAAATCAGAATGCCATGACTGAAATCGAGACGAACTGACTACCCAGTGGAACTTTCTTAGCAACCCCGAGATCCCTGTCGCCACTGGAGAGGAACACACAGTTGACCGTCTCAACACTACATGCAACCCTATTCCTCTGCTACACCTCGAGAGAAATCCCGACATTCCCCTTTCAACACGAGAGGAGACCTGACTTCCCTGAGGCAACACGAGCGAGTTCCTGAGGTCCCCGTTGCAACTCGCGATAGATCCGAAGCTTCCCGCCACAACTCGAGAAAAACCAAAAGATTTTGCCCTGGATGACAGATGAGGAATATTTCAGCTGCACAGTCTCAAGAGAAATACCACATTCCCGGTTGAAACTCGAACGGCTACTTGACAGCCTTTGTGCAACTCAAAAATTCCCCAACATAGCTGTCCCCACTGAGAGAAGCACACAGTTTACGAACACAACGCTAGATGCGGCCTTATTCCTCTGTCGCGCCTAGAGAGGAATCCAGAGTTTCCCCTTCCAACAAGAAAGGAGACCGGACTTCCCTGAAGCAACACGAGCGAGTTCCTGAGGTCCCCGTGGCAAATCGAGAGGGACCCGAAGCTTCCCGACGCATCTCGAGAAAAAAAATAAGATTCTGCCCTCAAGGCGAGATGAGGAACATTTCCTTTGCAGATTCTCAAGAGAAATCCCACATTCCCTCTTGAAATTCGACAGGTTAATTAACATCCTTTATGCGACTCAAAAATGACACTGATATACCCAGTCCCAACCGAAAGGAACACCGAGTTTCCTGCCACAACTGACAAAGTGCCCCGTTTTCCAGCCCTCTTTTCCAGATGATAGTCGATTCCCCTGCTTTCTCTGGAATGGAATCTGGACGTTTCCGTCACACAGTACCCGGAGGCCGGTACCACTGTGAAATTCAGGAGGTACCCTGGAGTTTCAAAACACAATTGGAAAGGATGGCTTCCATGGTGGCTCTGACGGTAAAGGGTCTGCCTACAATGCTGGAGACACGGGTTCAACCCCTGGGTCGGAAAGATCCCCTGGAGAAGGAAATGGCAACCCACTCCAGTATTCTTGTCTGGAAAATCCCATGGATTGAGGACACTGGTAGGCTACAGTCCATGGAGTCACAAAGAGTCGGCCTCACTTTCACTTTCTTTCACTTTCACCGATGTCCCCGCCCACTCGAGATATTGTCTGATTCCACTGCACAGATTCAAATGTATCCTCGAGTACCAACTCACAAGACGAGTGGAAACCTGACTCCCCGAGCATTCTCAATACAATCTTCAGGTAAAAATTCAACTCAACTGTGGACTAACACCCCTTTTATAACTTGAGAAGAAAGCGGAGTTCCATGTCTGAACACGAAACGAGTCCTGACTCCCCAGGTGAACTTTGAGAGCAAACCTTAGAACTCTGTTGCTACTGGAGAGGAATCCTGAGTTTAACGGACTTGAATCTACATGCAGACCTATTTCTTTGCAGCGAATCCAAAGGAATCCTGAGGTTCCCCTTGCAAATGGAAATGTGTTCTGACTTCCCAGAAACAAGACGGGTGGCTCCCTGATATTCCCGTCATTACTCGAGAGGATCACCAAACTTCCATGAGCAACTCGAGAAAAACCTCGAGATTCCTCTTTCAAAGCAAGATGAGGCCCTTTTTTCCTGCAGCACATAGACAGAAGTCCCGAGTTCCTTCTCCAAATTCAATATGAGGCTTCAATTCCTTGATGCAAATTAAGGGTCGCCCAGAGATACCCATCCTGATGAGAGAAGAAAACCGAATTTTCCCGCAACAATTTAAGAGAAGGACCGTGAACACACCTCAGCTGAAGATAAGGGCCATTCCACTTTCAACTGAATAGGAATCCCAACTTTTCCTCGAACACTTGACGATTCCTGTCACCTCTATTGACACTCGAGGGCAACCCTGTAGATACTGCAGCAAGGTCAAAGGACTCTGAGTTCACACTCAACTAGAGATGAGTCGTGTTGTGCTTGCAGCAGCTGCAGTGGAACACGGAGTTTCACCTCTCAACATGAGTGGAGGCATGACTCCCCCGCTGAGCCTCTCAAAAAAGCCCATATTTCCCGCCAAAACAGACAACAGACCTGACAATCCTTTTAAAATTTGAGGGTAAAGCAGAGTTCCATCCTCAACTAAGACTAGGCCTGACTGCCCAGTGCAACTTTCATAGCAACCCCAAGATCACTGTGACACTGGAGAGGAACACCGAGTTTACCTTCTCAAGTCTAATTGTGGCACTCATGCCCTGCAGCGATTCGAAAGGAATCCCGAGGTTCCACTTTCAACACAAAAGGAGACCTGACTTCCCTGAGGCAAAACTAGCAAGTCCCAGTGGTTCCCGTTGTAACTCGAGAAGACCTGCAAGCTTCAAGCCGCAACTCGAGAAAAACCATGAAATGCTCCATTCCACGCGACAAGACGCCCCTTTCCGCTGCAGTATCTTAAGAGAAATCCCACATTCCCTCTTCAAACACGAAAGGATACTCAGCACCATATACTCAACTCAAGAAGTTCCCTGAGATACCCAGCCAAACTCAAGAGGAGCAGCGCAGTTCCTGCCACAGCTCAAGAAGAGACCCGTTTAACACTCGTCATCTCGAGGTGAGGATCGATTCCCCTGCTTCGTCTGGAAAGTAATCCCGATGTTCCCTTCGAATCTGAAGACGACGCCAATGTCTCCTTAAAATGCGAGGGGACCCCGGGGAGTCGAGCCACAGTTCAAAAAGACACCGGTTTCCACATCTGCTCGAAATTAGGACTGATTCAACTGTACCGATTAAAAGAGAACTCCCGGGATCAACTAAAATCACAAAGGGAGGCCTGACTTCCCAATTGCATCGTGGAGAAAAAGCCCCAGGACAGAAATTCAACTCGACAGGAGGCATCCCACCCCTTTTACAACTCAAAAAGATAGTGGAGTTCCACGCCTCAATAAGATACTTGGCATGACTCCCTTGTTGAAACTTCATAGGAACACTGAGATCCATGTCAGAACTGGAGAGGCTCCCTGAGGTTATCGCCTCAACCCCAGATCAGACCCTATTCCCCTGCCCTGACTCGAAAGGCATCCCAAAGGCTCCTCACACCTCAAAAGGATTCCAAACTTCCCAGAGACAACTTGAGAGGCTCCGTGAGGCCCCGTTTTCAACTCGAGGGATCCGAACGTTTCCTGCCGCAACTCGAGAAACACTTTGGGATTACCCTTTTCAATGCGAATTGAAGCCCGATTCCTCTTCATTGACTCGAGAGCAATCACAACCTTCCCCTTGCAACTTGACTTCCCAAGGCAACACGAGTGTCTCCCTGAGTTCCCCGTCGTAACTCGAAAGGAAAGCCAAACTTCCCTTTACAACTCGCCAGTAACCATGAGAAGCCCCAGGCAACGTCACATGAGTCCCTTTTTTTCCTGCAGTGCCTGGAGAGCAATCCCGTGTTCTCTCTCAAGATACATTAGGAGACTTGAATCCCTATTTACAAAACAAGGGGGCTCCCAGAATAAACATCTACAATCGAGAGAAACCCCGAGTTTCCGTCCACAGCTCTAGAAGAGATCCGTATTCCCCACCTCCTCACGATATGAGTGTTCAAACCCTGCTTCAGCTGTACAGGAATCCTTTCTTCTTCTCCCACCGCAAGAGGAGGTCTCTGTTTCCTATTGAGACTTAAGTGAACTCCCGCGGATCCTGCTCCAAGGATAAAGGACTCTGAGTTCCCCCTCAAATCGAACTAGGTCCTGATAATCTGGCAAAGCTCCAAAGGAATACAGACTATCGCCTCACAACTTTGGAAACCTGATACCCATGTTGAGCCGATAGAAAAAGTCCTAATGAACCGCCTGAATATGACACGAGGACTGATTCCCGTTTCACAACTCGAAAAGAAAACAGAATTCAATGCCTCAAATCGAGACGAAACCTGACTCCCCAGTAGAAACTTCACAGCAACCCCAACATCCCTGTCGCCACTGGAGAGGAACACACAGTTGACCGACTCAATGCTGGATGTGGCCCTATTCCTCTGCTGCGCCTGGAGAGCAATCCCGAGGTACCCCTTTCAACATGAGAGGAGACCTGACTTCTCTGGGGAAACACGAGCGAGTTCCTGAGGTCCCCGTGGCAACTCGAGAAGAACCCCAAGCTTCCCGCCGCAACTCGAGAAAAACCACCAGATTCTCCCCTCAATGCTAGATGAGGATATTTTCCGCTGCAGAGTCCCAAGAGAAATCCCACATTCCCGCTTCAACTTCGAACTGGTACTTGGCATCCTTTATGCGACTCAAAACTTCCCTGACATAGCCATCCCCACTGAAGAGGAGCACACAGTTTATGCACGCAACGCTAGATGTGGCCCTTTTCCTCTGCCGCACCTCGAGAGGAATCCCAAGGTTCCCCTTCCTGATTTCCCTGTGACAACAGGAGTGACTGCCTGAGGTCCTCTTTGTAACGTGAGAGGAACCCCAAGTTTCCCACCGCAACTCGAGAAAAGCCACAAGATTCCCACATCAATGTGAGATGAGGAAATTTTTTGCTGCAGAATCTTAAGAGAAATCCCACATTCCCACTTGAAACTGGAACGGGTACTTGACACCCTTTATACGACTCAAAAAATACCTGACATAGCTGTCCCCACTGGAGAGGAGCACACAATTTATGGATTCAACTCTAGATGAGCCCTTATTCCAATTCCACACCTCCAGAGTAATCCCGAAGTTCCCCTTCCAACACAAAAGGAGATCTGACTTCCCTGAAACAACACGAGCGAGTTCCTGAGGTCCCCGTCACAACTCGAAAGGAACCAGAATCTTTCCATCAGAACTCAAGAAAAAAGACAAGATTCTCCCCTCAAACGAGATGAGAAACATTCCTGTTGCAGATTCTCAAGAGAAATCCCACATTCCCGCTTGAAACTCGACAGGTTAATTAAAATCCTTTGTGTGACTCAAAAATTACACCGACATACCCAGTCCCAACTGAGAGGAACACCGAATTTCCTGCCACAGCTGAAAAAGTGCCCCATTTTCCAGTCCTCTTTTCCAGATGACAGTCGATTCCCCTGCTTTGTCTGGAATGTAATCCGGACGTTCCGGTCGCACAGTACTAGGAGGCTGGTAACACTTTGAAACTCGGGAGGATACACAGGGTTTCAAAGCACAATTGGAAAAGGTACTGATGTCCCCACCCACTCTAGATATTGTCTGATTCCACTGCACAGATTCAAATGTATCCTCGAGTATCAACTCACAAGACGAGTGGAGACCTGACTCCCCGAGCATTCTCAATACAATCTCCAGGTACAAATTCAACTCGACTGTGGCCTAACACCCCTTTTACAACTAGAGAAGAAAGCGGAGTTCCATGTCTAAACACGAGACGAGGCCTGACTCCCCAGGTGAATTTTGAGAGCAACCCCGAGAACTCTGTTGCTACCTAGAGGAATCCTGAGTTAAACGGACTTGAATCTAGATGCAGACCTATTTCTCTACAGCGACTCCAAAGGAATCCCCAGGTTTTCTTGCAAATGGAAAGGCGTTCTGACTTCCCAGAAACAACAAGTGTGTCTCCATAATATTCACATCATTACTCGAGAGGATCACCACACTTTCTGCAGCAACTCGAGAAAAACCTCGAGATTCTTCTTTCAAAGCAAGATGAGGCCATTTTTTTCCCTTCAGCACATAAACAGAAGTCTAGTTCCTTCTCCAAATTCAATATGAGGCTATAATTCCTTGATGCAACTTAAGGTTCGCCCAGAGATACCCATCCTGGTGAGAGAAAAAGAACGAATTTCTCCACCACAATTTAAGAGAAGGCCCGTGATCACACCTCAGCTGAAGATAATGGGCCATTCCACTTTCAACTGAAGAGGAATCCCAACTTCCCCTCGCACCACTTGACTAGTCCTGTCACATCTATTGACACTCGAGGGCAACCCCGTAGATACTGCAGCAAGATCAAAGGACTCTGTTCACACTCAACTAGAGATGAGTCGTGTTGTGTTTTCAGCAGCTTCAGTGGAACACGGATTATCACCTCCCAACATGATTGGAGGCATGAATCCCCCGCTGAGCATCTCAAAATAGCCCAAATTTCCTGCTAAAAGAGATAGCAGACTTGACAATCCCTTTACAACTCGGAGATAAAGCAGAGTTCCATCCTCAGCAAAGACTAGGCCTGACTCCACAGTGGAACCGTCATAGCAACCCCAAGATCCATGTGGCCACTGGAGATGAACACTGAGTTTACCCATTCAAGTATAAATTGGCCTTCATGCCCTGCAGCGACTAGAAAGGAATCTCGAGGTTCCACTTTTAACACGAAATAAGACCTGACTTCCCTGAGGCAAAACTAGTGAGTCCCATTGGTTCCCATTGTATCTCGAGAAGACCTCCAAGCTTCAAGCTGCAACTCGAGAATAACCATGAAATTCTCCATTCCATGCGACAGTACACCCCTTTCCGCTGCAGCATCTTAATGAAATCCCACATTCCCTCTTAAAACTCGACAGGATACTCGGCGCCTATACGCAACTCAAGAAGTTCCCTGAGATACCCAGCCAAACTCGAGAGGAGCAGCGAAGTTCCTGCCACAGCTCAAGAAGAGACCCGTTTTTCACTCGTCATCTCGAGGTGAAGATTGATTCCCCTGCTTCGTCTGGAAATTAATCCCGATGTTCCTGTTGAATCTGAAGAGGAGACCGGTCCCCTTGAAACTCGAGAGTACTGTTCGAGTCGTGCTACAATTCAAAAAGACACCGATTTCCCCATCCACTTGACATAAGGACTGATTCCACTGTACTGAGTCAAAGAGAACTCCCGGGATCAACTAACACCATGAAGTGAGGCCTGACTTCCCGGGTGCATCATGGAGAAAAATCCCCAGGACAGAAATTCAACTCGACAGGAGGCCTCCCACCCCTTTTACAACTCGAAAAGATAGCAGAGCTCCATACCTCAACAAGAGACGTGGCATGACTCCCCTGTTGACACTTTATAGGAACACTGAGATCCATGTCAGAACTGGAGAGGCACCCTGCTGTTAGCGCCTCAACTCCAGATCAGACCCTATTCCCCTGCACTGACACAAAACGCATCCCAAAGGCTCCTCACACCTCAGAAGGATTCCAGACTTCCCAGAGACAACCTGAGAGGCTCCGTGAGGCCCCTTTTGCAACTCGAGGGATCTGAAAGATTCCTGCCCCAACTCGAGAAACACTTTGTGATTACCCCTTTCAATGCCAAGTGAAGCCCGATTCCTCTGCTTTGACTCGAGAGCAATCACGACCTTCCCCTCACATCTTAACCCCCCTGAGGCAACACGAGTGTCTCCCTCAGTTCCTTGGCGTAACTCGAAAGGAAAGCAAAACTTCTCTCCGCAACTTGCCAAAAAGCAGGAGTTGCCCCAGGCAACGTCACATGAGGCCCTTTTTTTCCTGCAGCGCCTGGAGAGCAATCCCGTGTTCTCTCTCAAGATACCATAGGAGGCTTGAATCCCTATTTACAATTCAAGGGGCTCCCAGAATACCCATCTTCAATCGAGAGAAACCCCGAGTTTCTGTCCACAGCTCCAGAAGAGCTCCGTATTCCCCACACCTCACGATATGAGCGTTCAAACCCTACTTCAACTCTTGAGGAATCCTTTCATTTTCTCCCACCGCAAGAGGAAGCCTCTGTCTCCTATTGAAACTCGAGTGCACTCCCGCAGATACTGCTGCAAGGATAAAGGACTCTGAGTTCCACCTCCAATAGAGGTAGGTCCTGATGATCTAGCAAAGCTCCAATGGAACACCGACTTTTGAGGTTGAACTTTTGATGTTCTGTGGAGTTTTCTTTTCCTACTTTTTTCCTTTTAACTGTCTTCTTCTGTTCTTTTGGTTGTTGTTCTTTTTATACTTTTAATTAAAAAAATTTTTTAACCTATTATATTTTTCGGCATTTGTTCCTAATGCCACACATTGTAGCCATAAAAACTATTTTTAAAAAATGAATGTGCATATATATATATGCATTTATACACATAATGTATATAACACATATATGTTTATAAATAAATCACTTTGTTGTAAAACAATAATTAACACAACATTGTAAATCAACTATACTTTAAATAAAAAATAACAAAACTGGGAAAAAAAGATGGGTATATTTCATTGTACATAAAGTTTTTATTTCAAAGAAAACTCCTGTAAACAAACATAGCTCACTACTGAATGACAGGCTTGCTAAAATACTTACGGAGATGCATACTGATGTATGCAATTTATCATAAAATGCACCAGGGAATAAGAGGGATTTTGGTGTGGATAGAGGAATGGACAAATGGATAATTACATGACAATGGAAGTAACATAAAATGGTTACAGTAGAATCGAGGTTGGAAGTCTTTATGAATCAGCTAGAAAAGTTTTTCAACTTTGTGGATTGTTTGGAAATTTTTATAATAAAATATTCCGGAAAGTACAGAGCAAAGAACAATGAAAACCAAAATGCACATGAAGTATATTTCCAACTTTAAAAATATGCGCTGAAACATGATGGGGAGGAAACAGGTTAGAATATGCACTGTGGTGTAAGTAATCGTGGTTTTTGCTTACTTTTTCACACTCCGTGCACTGACCAAGTTCTTTTCCCACTATCCACAGACTACATTTACCATATTAAAAGTAGCAACACCTTCCCTCAGGCCCAAGGGAGTCAGACTCACTGGGCAGCATCATTGCACTGCTTGTGCTTCCCTCCTCATGACCTTGTCTTTGAGCATGTGCTGGGGCTCCCTGGGTCCTCCAATCAAAGCTCTAGAGATGTGTCCCTGTTGGCTTCACAGGGCAGACCAAGCCTATGGATGACTCACCTGTTTGGAGCCTCAGGTGCAGCCCCAAACCTCCTCTGTTTATCTTGGCCCATCATGGCGCTACCCACCTTCACTTACAAATTTTTTTCTCTCTGTATATATATTTCAGTGTAAAGTAAATAGTTTATTGAACAGTACATGCGGAAAGGCATATAGGTGAACTCAGAGTGAGTTGCCTGCCACTTCGTAATTCTTTTAATGTACACCCTCTAACTTCCTGGAGTTTTGTCAGTTATTTAAATTTATTAATTTAAGTGCTCTTTGTCCAGAAGCTAAACAGGCAAAATTTACACTGTGTAGTGAAATTCCTGTAAATAAATAATAAACAAGGAATTATAAAAAGAGAATTGAAAAATATTTGGAATATAGCTGACAGAGGGTTCATTGACCTAATTCATACAGAGTGAAAAAGTCAAAATAAGAAAAGGAGATGAAAAACCCAATAGAAGACAACAATGAAGTAAGCGTACAGTACAAACAAAGACAGATTACTCAAAACAAGGGGAAAAAAAGATTAAAAATTACCAAAAAAGGAAGAAATGTTGAAACTAATTGGCAATAAAAGAAATGCGAGCCAAAACAATAATGGAATAAGATTTCTCACCATGCAATTTGCCAAACAATTGTTTCCTCCAAATTGAGGATGAGGGATTGGAAAATGAGTGCTCATGAAGTGTTGTGAAAGCATAGTGTGATGCAACTTTCTGAAGGATAATTTGTCATTGTCTAGTAATTTTATAAATACATGGAGCCACTTAGCAACAGCCTGTTTAGAATTTACATTGCAGAAGTATTTATACAATTTCACCAAGATGATATAGATCAGTGAAATTTTTCTCAGCATCCTAGAAAATCTCTTAGGTACCATTGCCCACACTGTGCTTCCCCCATGCAACCCCTCTTCTCCTTTCCATTAGTATAGATTGGTTTTCCTTCATCTAGAACTTCCTATAACTGGAGCCTACAGTGGGTACACATGTAGTTGCTTTACAATGTTGTGTTACTTTCTGCTGTACAGCAAATTAAATCAGTTGTATGTTTGTATGTGTGTATATACCCTATTTTTTCAATTTACTTTGCATTTAGGTCACCACAGAGTATTGAGATCACTTACCTGTGCTACACAAGTAGTTCCCATTAGTTATCAAGGTACTATTCTCCAAAACATACAAACAGCTCATGTACCCAAGTATAAAAAAAAAATTCAATCCAAAAACAGTTCAGTTCAGTTCAGTTTAGTCGCTCAGTTGTGTCCGACTCTCCGCGACCCCATGAATCACAGCACGCCAGGCCTCCCTGTCCATCACCAACACCCGGAGTTCACTCAAACTCATGTCCATCGAGTCGGTGATGCCATCCAGCCATCTCATTCTCTGTCATCCCCTTCTCCTCCCGCCCCCAACCTTTCCCAGCATCAGAGTCTTTTCCAATGATTCAACTCGTCGCATGAGGTGGCCAAAGTATTGCAGTTTCAGCTTTAGCATCAGTCCCTCCAATGAACACCCAGGATTGATCTCCTTTAGAATGGACTGGTTGGATCTCCTTGCAGTCCAAGGGACTCTCAAGAGTCTTCTCCAACACCACAGTTCAAAAGCATCGATTCTTCTGCTATCAGCTTTCTTCACAGTCCAACTCTCACATCCATACATGACCACGGGAAAAACCATTGCCTTGACTAGACGGACCTTGGTTGGCAAAGTAATGTCTCTGCTTTTTAATATACTATCAAGGTTGGTCATAACTTTCCTTCCAAGGAGCAAGTGTCTTTTAATTTCATGGCTGTAATCAGCATCCGCAGTGATTTTGGAGCCCAAAAAAACAAAGTCTGACACTGTTTCCACTGTTTTTCCGTCTATTTCCCATGAAGTGATGGGACCAGATGCCATGATCTTTGTTTTCTGAATGTTGAGCTTCAACCCAAACTTTTCACTCTCCTCTTTCACTTTCATCAAGAGCCTTTTGAGTTCCTCTTCACTTTCTGCCATAAGGGTCGTGTCATCTGCATATCTGAGGTTATTGATATTTCTCCCAGCAATCTTGATTCCAGATTGTGCTTCTTCCAGCCCAGCGTTCCTCATGAAGTACTCTGCATAAAGTTAAATAAGCAAGGTGACAATATACAACCTTGACGTACACATTTTCCTATTTGGAACCAGTCTGTTGATCCATGTCCAGTTCTAACTGTTGCTTCCTGACCTGCATACAGGTTTTTCAAGAGGCAGGTCAGGTGGTCTGGGATTCCCATCTTTCAGAATGTTCCACAGTTTATTGTGATCAACACAGTCAAAGGCTTTGGCATAGTCAATGAAGCAGAAATAGATGTATTTCTGGAACTCTCTTGCTTTCTCCATGATCCAGCGGATGTTGGCAATTTGATTTCTGGTGCCTCTGCCTTTTCTAAAACCTGCTTGAACATCTGGGAGTTCATGGTTTACATACTGCTGAAGCCTGGCTTGGAGAATTTTGAGCATGACTTTACTCGCGTGTGAGATGAGTGCAATTGTGTGGTAGTTTGAGCATTCTTTGGCATTGCCTTTTTTTGGGATTGGAATGAAGACTGACCTTTTCCAGTCCTGTGGCCACTGTTGAGTTTTCCAAATCTGCTGGCATATTGAGTGCAGCACTTTCACAGCATCATCTTTCAAGACTTGAAATAGCTCCACTGGAATTCCATCACCTCCACTAGCTTTTCTTGTAGTGATGCTTTCTAAGGCCCACTTGACTTCACATTCCAAGATGTCTGGCTCTAGGTCAGTGATCACGTTATCGTGACTATCTTGGTCGTGAAGATCTTTTTCGTACAGTTCTTCTGTGTATTCCTGCCACCTCGTCTTAATATCTACTCCTTCTGTTAGGTCCATACCATTTCTGTCCTTTATCGAGCCCATCTTTGCATGAAATGTTCCCTTGGAATCTCTAATTTTCTTGAAAAGGTCTCTTGTTTTTCCTATTCTGTTATTTTCCTCTATTTCTTTGCATTGACCACTGACGAAGTCTTTCTTATCTCTCCTTGCTATTCTTTGGAACTCTGCATTCAGATGCTTATATCTTTCCTTTTCTCCTTTGCTTTTCGCCTCTCTTCTTTTCACAGCTATTTGCAAGGCCTCCTCAGACAGCCATTTCGCTCTTTTGCATTTCTTTTCCATGGGGATGGTCTTGGTCCCTGTCTCCTGTACAATGTCACGAACCTCCGTCCAGAGTTCATCAGGCACTCTATCTATCAGATCTAGTCCCTTAAATCTATTTCTCACTTCCACTGTATAATCATAAGGGATTTGATTGAGGTCATATCTGAATGGTCTAGTGGTTTTCCCTACTTTCTTCAATTTAAGTCTGAATTTGGCAATAAGGAGTTCATGATCTGAGCCACAGTCAGCTCCTGGTCTTGTTTTCGCTAACTGTATACAGCTTCCCCATCTTTGGTTGCAAAGAATATAATCAATCTGATTTCGGTGTTAACCATCTGGTGATGTCCATGTGTAACAACAACAGGCAGATCTAAATTGACATTTTTCAAATAAGACTTACAGATGAAGATAAAACACATGGAAAGAGGCTCAACATCACTAACTGTTCAGTTCAGTTCAGTCGCTCAGTCGTGTCCAACTCTTTGAGGCCCCATGAATCACAGCACGCCAGGTTTCCTTGTCCATCACCAACTCCCGGAGTTCACTCAAACTCATGTCCATCGAGTCAGTGATGCCATCCAGCCATCTCATTCTCTGTCGTCCCCATCCCCTCCTTCCCCCAATCCCTTCCAGCATCAGAGTCTTTTCCAGTGAATCAAATCGTCGCATGAGGTGGCCAAAGTATTGGAGCTTCAGCTTTAGCATCAGTCCTTCCAATGAACATGCAGGATTGATCTCCTTTAGAATGGACTGGTTGGATCTCCTTGCAGTACGAGGGACTCTCAAGAGTCTTCTTCAGCACCACACTTCAAAAGCATCAATTCTTCGACGATCAGCTTTCTTCATTGCCCAACTCTCACATCCATTCATGACCACAGGAAAAACCATAGCCTTGAATAGACCGACCTTTGTTGGCAAAGTAAAGTCTCTGCTTTTCAATGTGCTATCTAGGTTGGACATAACTTTCCTTCCAAGGAGTGTCCTTTAATTTCATGGCTGCAATCAGCATCCGCAGTGATTTTGGAGCCCCCCAAAATAAAGTCAGACACTGTTTCCACTGTTTCCCCATCTATTTCCCATGAAGTGATGGGACCAGATGCCATGATCTTTGTTTTCTGAATGTGGACCTTCAAGCCAACCTTTTCACTCTCCTCTTTCACTTTCAACAAGTGGCTTTTTAGTTCCTCTTCACTTTCTGCCATAAAGGTGGTATCATCTGCATATTTGAGATTCTTGATATTTCTCCCAGCAACCTTGATTCCAGGTTGTGTTTCTTCCAGCCCAGCATTCCTCATGATGTACTAGAGAAAGGCAAATCAAAAACACAATGACGTATTACTTCACACCAGTCTGAACAGCTATCATCAAAAATTCTACAAACAATAATTCAGGGGAGAGTGTTGAGAAAAGGGAACACTCTTGCACTGTCAGTGGGCATGTAAACTGGTACAGCCAATATGTTTAACAGTATGGCAGCTCCTTTTAAAGTAAAACGGAATTACCATATGACCTAGCAACCCCTCTCTTGTGCATATTCCTGGAGAAAACCTTATTTCCAAAAGGTACATGCACCCTAATGTTCATCGCAGCACTGTTTTCCATAGCCACGACTTGCAATATTTTTTTAATCATAGCAACAATGCAAAAATAAATAAATAAAAACACCTTGAAGCAAAGAGTTTCTAAATAGGGGGTCAAATTACTAGGCATTTGTAAAAATAGAAACTTAAAGATAAGGAAACAAAGCAAGAATCACATATCAGAACCAAGTTCTACATTAGCATTCAAATAGCAGAAAAGAGGATTTTATACTGAAAGAACTAGTGCACACTCATCTTTTTATCTCCCATTTCCAGGTACTCGGAATTCTGAGTCAATGGTATATGATCATGGGTGATCTTTTCTGTCTTTGTAGTTTTCTAGCAACTTCAATTTTCTGTTATGATCATGTATTAATTTTTTTAAAATGTTAGACAGTATCATTTTCAACATGTAAAGAAAACATCTGGTTTTTATAAATTGAATTCATAAGCACTCTTCTATTTCTCCATGAGAGGGCAGAATAAGCACAGTATATATTTATTCATACCAGCATGTACTTATGAGAGAATACGTCTGGATTTTATACATTACATTCATAAGCATTCTTCTATTTCTCCATGAGACATCAGCATAAGCACAGTAAATAGGTATTCATACACATATACATATGAGTGAATACCTTGGGTTTTATTAATTACATCCATTAGCATTTTTCTGTTTATCCTCGAGAAGGCATCATATAAGCAGTAAATATTTATTCATACCCACATATACATATGTGAGAACACATCTAGATTTTATGAATTACATTCATAAACATTCTTCTATTTCTCCATGACAGGACAGCAAAGATACAGTCAATATTTATTCATACCCACATACTTTGGCCACCTGATATGAAGAGCTGACTCATTAGAAAAGTCCCTAATTGTGGGAAAGACCGAAGGCAGGAAGTGAGGACGACAGAAGATGAGATGTTTGCATGGCATCACCCACTCTATGGACATGAGTTTGAGCAGGCTTCAGGAGTTGGCGATGGATAGGGAAGCCTGGTGTCCTATGTCCATGGGGTCACAAAGAGTCAGACATGACTGACCGACTGAACTGAACTGTCTGACATGAACATACCAAATACTAATACAGCTTCAAAATGGACGTACATTCCAAGAGTCGTGTACTACACAAGTTTTCATAATATATCCGGGAAAATAACCACAGATGAATACCTCTATGTATGGTTAAAAGGATACAAGAATCTGTACAGCTACAACAATAAAGCCATTTGAGTCAACATGCATGGACCAAGAGACAATCATATTAAGTGAATTGAGTCACACAGAGAAAGACAAACAACAAACGATACCACTTAAATGTGGAATCTACGATATAACACACAGGTATGAAACAGAAACACACTCAAGGACATAGAGAACAGACTTGTGGTTTCCAAGGCTGAGAGAATTGGGGGAGCAATGGAGAAGGAGATTGGGGTTAAGAGATATAAACCTGAGTATATGGAATGGATTGACAAGTTTCTACTGTAGAGGACAGAGAATTATATTCAGTATCCTATGATAAATCATGATGGAAAAGAATATACATGGGATATCCCTGGCAGTTCAGTGATTACGACTACACACTTCCACTGCAGGTCAGGCATGTTCAATCGATGGTCAGGGAAATAACCCCACATGGTTAAATGTGCAGCCAAAAGAAAAAAAAATAGTAAAGATGAAATAAAAGAATGTATATATATATATTTGTATATATACACACAAACACAGTGTATATATATATATACACACAAACACAGTGTATATATACACATGTATGTGTATAAGTGAATTACATTTTTATAAAGAAGAAAGGAAATGGCAATCCACTTCAGTATCCTTGCATTGAGAACCCCATAAACAGTCAGGCAGTTCAGTCACTCAGTCGTGTCGGAATCTTTGCGACCCCATAAATCACCGCACGTCAGACCACCCTGTCCATAACGAACTCCAGGACTTCACCCAAACTCATGTAAATCGAGTCAGTGATGCCATCAACCCATCTCTTCCTCTGTCGTCACCATCTCCTCCTGCCCCCAATCCCTCCAAGCATCAGGGTCTTTTCAACGAATCAACTTTTTGCATGATGTGGCCACGGTATTGGAGTTTCAGCCTCAGCATCAGTCCTTCCAATGAACACCCTGGACTGATCGTCTTTAGGATGGACTGCTTGGATCTCCTTGCAGTCCAAGGGACTCTCAAGAGTCTTCTCCAACACCACAGTTCAAAAGCACCAGTTCCTCAGCGCACAGCTTTCTTCACAGTCCAATTCTCACACCCATACATGACCACCGGAAAATCCACAGCCTTGACTAGATGGACATTTGTTGGCAAAGTAATATATCTGTTTTTAATATGCTCTCTAGGTTGGTCATAGCTTTCCTTCCAAGGAGTAAGCGTCTTTTAATTTTATGGCTGCAATCACAATCTGCAATGATTTTGGAGCCCAAAAGAATACAGTCTGAAACTGTTTCCACTGTTTCCCCATCTATTTCCCATGAACAGTATGAAAAGGCAAAAATATAGGACACTGAAAGATGAACTCTCCAGGGCCCAATATACTACTGGAGATCAGTGGAGAAATACCTCCAGAAAGAATGAAGGGATGTAAAAAAAAAAAAAAAAATTTTTTTTAATAGCCAAAGCAGATTTCACCATTAATGACGTCAGTTTTTTTTCTAGGTATGAGAAGATGCAAGAATTGGAACTCATAAAACCTTTTTCTGAAAAGATCTAACTATCTGAAGGCCTGTTCTGCCTGTTTGTTTTTTTCTTTTTCAGAGCACAGAGTGCCTCATTCCTGATTTTCACACTGAACTTCTTTCAGGGGGTGTTGAAAGACAGCAGCTTGCAATGGTCATGATGTAATCTTTGTAGAGGCACCTGGCAAGTACCAACTTCCAGTCAGCAGGGTCCCTTCATAGCCACATCTCTTACCATGTGACACAATTTCATGGCCATTGTGTCCCGCGGTGCTGGGAAGGCTCATTCCCAGGTCTAGGGAAGTGATGGGCCACTCAGTGTGCTAAAATTGGACCAGGCCTTGCAAGTAACAAAAGTCTCTGGACCACTGTCTTACTAGCCTCCTGGTCTAGGAAAATATTTCCTCTTGTTGCTTTTAACACAAAATAAAGTAGCTATGGTTCAGACATCCTGGGAAATAACTATTTCCCAGATATCCTGAAAAATGATATTATGGGTGTGATTTCAGATTAGACGCCGTGACCTAATGTAGAACTTAATGCTCCTGTAATGCATTTTTACTTCTGTACTTTGCTTGCTGCTCATAAAACCAAAGTTACTCCATTTTAAGCTAAGGTTATTTTTAAGTAAAGATTCCTAAAATTGTTTTGGAAAAAATAAAAAATTAAAAAATAAAATAATAAAAAATAAAAAGAATGAAGGGATGTAGCCAAAGCAAAAACAACCCACAGGTGTGGATGTTACTGGTGATAGAAGCAAGATTCAATGCAGTAAAGATAACTATTGCATAGGAATCTGGAATGTTAGGTCCATGAATCAAGGCAAACTGGAAGTGGTCAAACAGGAAATGGGAACAGTGAACGTCAACACTCTAGGAAACACTGAACGAAGATGGAACGGAATAGGTGAACTTAACTCAGATGACCATTATATCTGTTACTGTGGCAAGAATCCCTTAGAAGAAATGGAGTAGACATCATAGTCAAAAAAAAAGTCTGAAATGCAGTACTTGGATGCAATCTCAGACATGACAGGATGATCTCTGCTCTTTTCCAAGGCAAACCATTCAATACCGTGATAATCCAAGTCTATGCCCCAACCAGTAACGATGAAGAAGCTGAAATTGAAAGGTACTACAAGACCTTTTAGGTCTAACACCCTAAATAGATGTCCTTTCAATGATAGGGGACTGGAATGAAACAGTAGGAAGTCAAGAAACACCTGGAGTAACAAGCAAATTTAGCCTTGGAGTACAGAATGAAGCAGGGCAAAGGATAACAGACTTTTGCCAAGAGAATGCACTGGTCATAACAAACACCCTCTTCCAACAACACAAGAGAAGACTCTACACATGGACATCACAATATGTATGATCAATACCAAAATCAGATTGATTGTGTTCTTTGCAGCCAAAGATGGAGAAGCTCTATACAATCAACAAAACCATGACTGCGAGCTGACTGTGACTCAGATCATGAACTCCTTATTGCAAAACTCAGATGTAAATTGAAGAAAGTGGGGAAAACCACTAAACCATTCAGGTATGACCGAACTCAAATCCCTTATGAATATACAATGGACGTGAGAAATAGATTTAAGGGACTAGATCTGATAGACAGATTGCCTGATGAACTATGGATGGAGGTTCATGACATTGTATAGGAGACAGGGAGAAAGACCATCCCAAGAAAAAGGATTGCAAAAAAAATAAATGACTGTCTGAGGAGGCCTTACAAATAGTTCTGAAAAGAATAGAAATGAAAAGCAAAGTAGAAGAGGAAAGATAAACCCATCTGAATGCAGACTTCCAAAGAATAGCAAGCAGAGATAAGAAAGCCTTCCTCAGTGATCAAAGCAAAGAAATCGAGGAAAACAATAGAATGGGAAAGACTAGAATCTCTTCAAGAAAATGAGAGATGCCAATGGAATATTTCATGCAAAGATGGGCTTGATAAAGGACAGAAATTGTATGGACCTAAATGAGATGGCTGGATGGCATCACCGACTCTGTGGACATGAGTTTGAGTGTACTCCGGGAGTTGGTGATGGACAGGGAGGCCTGGCGTGCTGTGATTCATGGGGTCGCGGAGAGTCAGACACGACTGAGCGACTGAACTGAACTGAACAGAAGTAGAAGATATTAATAAGAGATGGCAAGAATACACAGAAGAACTGTACGAAAAAGATCTTCACAACCCAGATAATCATGATGGTGTGATGACACACCTAGAGCCAGAGATCCTGTAATCTGAAGTCAAGTGGGCCTTAGGGAGCATCACTATGAACAAAGCTAGTGGAGGTGATGGAATTCCAGGTGAGCTATTTCAAATCTTAAAAGATGATGCTGTTAAAGTGCTATACTGAATATGTCAGCAAATTTAGAAAACAGCAGTGGCCAGAGGACTGAAAATGGTCAGTTTTCATTCCAATCCCAAAGAAAGGCAATGTCAAAGAATGATTAAACTACCACACAACTGCACTCATATCACTCTTTAGTAAAGTAATTCTCCAAGTCAGCCTTCAGGAATACGTGAACCATGAACTTCCAGATATTCAAGCTGATTTTAGATAAGGCAAAGGAACCGGAGATCAAATTGCCAACACCAGTTGGATCATCAAAAAAGCAAAAGAGTTCCAGGAAAACATCTATTTTTGCTTTACTGACTATGCTAAAGCCTGTAACTATTTGGATCATAATAAGCTGTGGAAAATTCTGAAAGAGATGGGAATACGAGATTACCTGACCTGCCTCATGAGAAAGTTGTATGCAGGTTCAAAAAGCAACAGTTAGAACTTGGACATGAAAAACCAGACTGGTTCCAAAGAGGGAAAGGAGTATGGCAAGGCTGTATATTGTCACCAGGATATTTAACCTTTATGCAGAGTACATCATGAGAAACGGTGGGCTGAAGTGAGCAAAATATGGGATCAAGACTGCTAGGAGAAATATCAATAACCTCAGATATGCATATGACACCACCTTTATGGCAGAAAGTGAAGAAGAGCTAAAAAGCCTCTTGATGAAATTGAAAGAGGTGTGTGAGAAGTTGGCTTAAGGTTCAACCTTCAGAAAACTAAGATCATAGCATCTGGTCCCATCATTTCATGGCAAATAAATGGGGAAACAGTGACTGACTTTATTTTGGGGGGCGCCAAAATCACTGCAAGTGGTGGCTGCAACCGTGAAATTAAAAGAACTTACTCCTTGGAAAAAAGATTATGACCAACATAGTCAGCATATTAAAAAGCTTGACATTTGACATATTAAAAAGTTGACATTACTTGTCAACATAGGTCCATCTAGTCAAGGCTATGGTTTTTCCAGTAGTCATGAATGGATGTGAGAGTTGGACTATAAAGAAGTCTGAGCACTGAAGAATTGATGCTTTTGAACTGTGGTGTTGGAGAAGATTCTTGAGAGTCCCTTGGACTGCAAGGAGATCCAACCAGTCCATTCTAAGGGAGATCAGTCCTGGGTGTTCATTGGAAGGACTGATGCTGAAGATGAAACTCCAAAACTTTGGCCCCTTGATGAGAAGAGCTGACTCTTTTGTAAAGACACTGATGCTGGGAAAGATTGAGGGCAAGAGGAAAAGGGACGACAGAGGATGAGATGGTTGGATGGCATCACCAACTCAATGGATATGAGTTTGGGTAAACGCAAGCAGTTTCTGATGGACGGGGAGGCGTGGCGTGCTGCGGTTCATGCTGTCGCAAAGAGTCGGACACGAATGAGCGACTGAACTGAACACAACATTGCAAATCAACTATACTTCAATTTAAAAGTAACATGACTGCGAAAAAAATGATTGGTATATTTCATTGTATGTAAAGTTTATATCCAAAGAAAATTCTTGGAAAAAAGAACGGCTCACTAGTTAATGGTAGTCTTGCTGAAATATGTATGGAGGGATATACTGATGTGTGCATTTTACCAGAAAGTTCACCAAAGAACAAGGTCAATTGATCATTGGACAAAGGCATGGACAAATGGATAGATATATGACAAGGGAAGTATTGTAAAATCATTACAAAAGCAGACCCCTACACATGCTGTCTCCAAGAGACACACCTCATACCAAGGGACATATACAGAGTGAACATAAACGTTTTGAAAAGGCATGTCATGCAAACGGAGACCTACAGAAACAGGAGTATCAATACTCATATCAGATAAAATAGACTTTGAAAGAAAGGCTGTGAAAAGAGACAAAGAAGGACACTACATAATGATCAAAGACCAAACCAAGAAGAAAATATAATAATTATAAATATATATGCACCCAACCTAGTAGAAGCTCAATGCATAAGGCAAATGCTAACAAGTAGTAAAGGTAAAATTAACAGTAACACAGTAAGAGTAGAAAACTTTAATATGCCACTCACACCTATGGATAGATCAACCAAACAGAAAATTAGCAAGGAAGCACAAAGTTTAAATGATACAATGGACCAGTTAGACCTATTTGATATCTATAGGACATTTCACCACAAAACAATGAAATTCACCTTTTTCTCAAGTGCACATGGAACATTCTTCAGGATAGATCACATCCTGGGCCATGAATCTATCCTTTGTAAATTCAAAAAAAATCGAAATCTTTCTACCATCTTTTCTGATCACAATGAGTTAAGATTAGATGTCAAATTCAGGGGGAAAAACAATTAAAAATAAAAATATATGGAGGCTAAAGAAAGTGCTTCTGAATAACCATCAAAGTACAGAAGAAATAATAAAAGAAATCAAAATATGCATAGAGAAAAATGAAAATTAAAACACGAGAACCCAAATCCTATATCATTCAGTAAAGCAGTACTAAGGGGAAGTTGAGAGCAATAAGTGCTTACCTAAAGAAACAAGAGAAACATAAAATAAATGACCTAACTTTACACCTAAAGCAACTAGAAAAAGAAGAAATGAAAAACCCCAGGCTTAGTAGAAGCAAAGAAATCATACAAATTAGGGCAGAAAGAAGTGAAAAAGAAACAAAGCAGACTATAGCAAAAATCAACAAAACTAAAAGCTGATTCTTTGAGAAGATAAATAAAATAGACAAACTGGTAGCCAGACACATCAGGAAAAAAGGGAGAAGAATCACATCAACAAAATTAGAAGTGAAAATGCAGAAATCACAACAGACAATACAGAAATACAAAGGATCACAAAAAACGACTCTCAGCAACTATATGAAAATAAAACAGACAACCTGGAAGAAATGGACGAATTCTTAGAAAAGTATAACCTTCCAAAACTGAACCAGCAGGAAACAGAAAATTTTACCAGACCTATCAATAGCACAGAAATTGAAACTGTAAAAAATAAAATAAAATAAAATTCTTCGAACAAACAAAAGCCCAGGACCAGTTGGCTTCACAGGTGAATTCTACCAAACAATTAAAGAACTAGCACCTATCCTACTCAAACTCTTCCAAAAAATTGGACAAGGTATATTCCCAAACTCATTTTATGAGACCCCCCCATCACTCTAATCCCAAAACCAGACAAAGATGCCACAAAAAAGAAAATTACAGGCCAATATCACTGATAAACATAGATGAAAACTCTTCAACAAACTCTAACACAGAATCCAACAACATGTTCAAAAGGTCAGACATCATGACCAAGTGGGTTTATCCCAGGGATGCAAGCATTCTTCATTATTTGCCTATCAATCAATGTGATAAATAGCATTTACAAACTGAAAGCTAGAAACCATATGATTATCTCTTTAGATGCAGAAAAAGCCTTTAATAAAATTCAACATGCATTTATGATAAAAACGCTCCATACAAACTGAAAGCTAAAAACCATATGATTATCTCTTTAGATGCAGAAAAAGCCTTTAATAAAATTCAACATGCATTTATGATAAAAACGCTCCAGAATGCAGGCATAGAAGGAAAACAACTCAACATAATAAAAGCCACATATGATAAAAACTTAGCAACCTTTATCCTCAAAGGAGAAAAATTTAAAGCATTTCCCCTAAAGTAAGGAACAAGACAAGAGTGCCCACTCTTGCCACTACTATTAAACATAGTTTTGGAAGCTTTAGCCATAACAATCAGAGAAGAAAAAAAATTAAAGGGAATCCAAACTGGAAAAGAAGAAGTAAAATTCTTACTGTTTGCAGATGACATAATCCTCAACACAGAAAGCCCTAAAGACAACACCAGAAAGTTACTAGAGCTAATCAATCAATATAGAAAAGTTTCAGGATATAAAATTAATAAACAGAAATCCCTGGCTTTTCTGTACACTCACTTCAGTTCAGTTCAGTTGCTCAGTCGTGTCCGACTCTTTGCGACCCCATGAATCACCATGCCAGGCCTCCCTGTCCATCACCAAATCACGGAGTTCACTCAAACCCATGTCCACTGAGTCAGTGATGCCATCCAGCCATCTCATTCTTCGTCATCCCCATCTCCTCCTGCCCCCAATCCCTCCCAGCATCAGAGTCTTTTCCAGGGAGTCAACTCTTTGCATGAGGTGGACAAAGTATTGGAGATTCAGCTTTATCACAAGTCCTTCCAATGAACACCCAGGATTGATCTCCTTTAAAATGGACTGGTTGGATCTCCTCGCAGTGCAAGGGACTCTCAAGAGACTTCTCCAGCACCACAGTTCAAAAGCATCAATTTTTCGGTGATCAGCTTTCTCCACAGTCCTACTCTCACATCCATACATGACCACAGGAAAACCCATAGCCTTGACTAGACGGACCTTGGTTGGCAAAGTAATGTCTCTGCTTTTTAATAAGCTATTTAGTTTGGTCATAACTTTCCTTCCATGGAGTACGTGTCTTTTAATTTCATGGCTGCAATCAGCATCTGCAGTTATTTTGGAGCCCCAAAATAAAGTCTGACACTGTTTCCCCATCTATTTCCCATGAAGTGATGGGACCAGATGCCATGATCTTAGTTTTCTGAATGTTGAGCTTCAAGCCAAATTTTTACTCTCTTCTTACACTTTAATCAAGAGGCTTTTGAGTTCCTCTTCACTTTATGCCATAAGGGTGGTGTCATCTGCATATCTATCTTCTGGAAGTTTGTGTAGTTCTCTTTACTGTGGAGTTTCCTCGCTGTGGGTGAGGGTGAACGGGTGGCTTGTCAAGGTTCCCTGGTTAGGGAAGCTTGTGTCTGGGTTCCGGTGGGTGGAGCTGGATTTATTCTCTCTAGAGTGCAATGAAGTGTCCAGTAATGAGTTATGAGATATCAATGGGTTTGGAGTGACTCTGGGCAGCCTGTATATTGAAGCTCAGGGCTATGTTCCTGTGTTGCTGGAGAATTTGCATGGTATGTCTTGCTCTGGAACTTGTTGACCATTGGGTGGTACTTGGTTTCAGTGTAGGTATGGAGGCGTTTGATGAGATCCTATTGATTAATGTTCCCTGGAGTCAAGAGTTCTCTGGTGTTCTCAGGATTTGGACTTAAGACACCTGCCTCTGGTTTTCAGTCTTATACTTGCAGTAGCATCTAGACTTCTTTATCTGTCACTGCCAAGGTGGTTCCCTCTGTTTTAGCTTCTGTTTGCTGGTCTCTTCAGTGTCTAATTTCTGCCCTGACACTAGGGGGCGGTGGTGGACACTTTTTAAGGCTCACTTGTTCAATCCTGTTCTGGGAAGGGATGAACACTGCAGACAAAAGCTTTTGGGTTTACTCCCGCTCACAGAGTGCGAGCTGTCCCAGTCTACACAGCACAGGCTCTAGGTTGCTCTGTCAGGAACTGTCTGAGGCCAGCGCTGGGTTGCATGCACATCCCTGGTCTAAGCTGCTCAGGTTCAGGTACTCGGGTACTCCACAAAGGCGCAGACTTGGTTAGGCCTGCCTTTTGTGCCCTTCCCCTGTCTAAGCAGCTCAGGTGACCAGACATTTGGCAAGCACGGTCGCTGCGACTTATCACCTCCCCAGTCCTTCCTGCTCAGTTTTCTGTGTGTACAACCTTCTCGGGCAGATGTCGACCGGCCAGAAACCCAAGAAGTCTTGGTTAGCAGGAAAGCCTGTTTGCAGTTTGGTATGGGATGCCTCTCTGGGGCCACGATTGCCCCCATCCAGCTCTGGCTGCCCTCCCATGCCTATCTCGGCGGGGGATGGGCCATCTTTAGCCGGCTAGCTCTGCTCAGTCCTTTGTTCTGCGAGCGGGACTGGCAGTCTTAGTTTAGGGCTTTTTGCCTTTTTGCGGGGTAGATAGCCCACAGTCTGCTTTGCAATCTCCAGTTATTTCTCTCAGTTTGACCTCGCGGCAATGAGGCCTGGACCTCACTCTAAGCAGTTCAGGCGGCGCCTCCCTGCCCAGCCCCTCCTTGCTAATAGCAGATGCTGGCGTCTGCACTGCTTCTCTGCTGGGAGTTACCATTGGGTGTGTAATCTGTGGGTTTTAATTATTTCTTTCTTTTTCCTCCCGGTTATGTTGCCCTCTGAGGATCCAAGCCTCGCCACAGACTCGCCAGTGAGAGTGTTTCCTGGTATTTGGAAACTTCTCTTTTTTAAGCCTCCCTTCCCAGGACAGAGATCCGTCCCTACCTCTTTTGTCTCTCTTTTTATCTTTTATGTTTTTTCCTACTTCCTTTCAAAGACAATGGGCTGCTTTTCTGGGTGCCTGGTATACTCTGCCAGCATTCAGAAGTTATTTTGTGGAATTTACTCAGAGTTCAAATGTTCTTTGGATGAATTTGTGGTGGAGAAAGTGGTCTCCCTGTCCTATTCCTCCACCATCTTGTTCCCTCCTCTCCATCTGCATATCTGAGGTTACTGATATCTCTCCTGGCAATCTTGATTCCAGTTTGTGCTTCTTCCAGCCCAGTGTTTCTCATGATGTACTCTGCATGTAAGTTAAATAAGCAGGGTGACAATATACAACCTTGACGTACTCCTTTTCCTATTTGGAACCAGTCTGTTGTTCCATGTCCAGTTCTGACTGTTGCTTCCTAACCTGCATACAGGTTCCTCAAGGGGCAAGTCAGGTGGTCTGGTATTCCCATCTCTTTCAGAATTTTCCACAGTTTATTGTGATCCACACAGTCAAAGGCTTTGGCATAGTCAATAAAGCAGAAATAGATGTTTTTCTGGAACTCTCTTGCTTTTTCCATGATCCACGGGATGATGGCAATTTGATCTCTGGTTCCTCTGCCTTTTCTAAAGCCAGCTTGAACATCTGGAAGTTCACGGTTCACATATTGCTGAAGCCTGGCTTGGAGAATTTTGAGCATGACTTTAATAGCTTGTGAGATGAGTGCAATTTTGTGGTACTTTGAGCATTCTTTGGCACTGCCTTTCTTTGGGACTGGAATGAAAGCTTAACGGTGTGAAAACAGAAAGTGAAATTAAGAAAAATCCCCTTTCAGTGTTGCAATGTAAAGAATGAAACACTTTGGAATAAAACTACCTAAAGAAACAAAAGACATATATAAAGAAAAGCTTAAAACCCTGATGAAAGAAATCAAAGATGAAAAAAACAATTGATGGGAGAAATGTCCCTTATTCATGGATCTGACAAATCAATATACTGAAAATGAGTATACTATCCAAGGCAAGCTATAGATTCAGTGCAATCCCTATCAAGCTGTCAATGGTATTGCTCTCAGAATGAGAACAAATAACTTCACAATGTGTACTGAAATACAGAAAACCTCGAATAGCCAAAGCAATCTTGAGAAAGAAGAATGGAAGAGAAGGAATCAATCTGCCGGACTTCAGACTATACTGCAAAGCTACAGTCATCAAGACAGTATGGTACTGGTATAAAGACAGAAATATAGATCAATGAAACAAAATAGAAAGCCAAGAGATAAATCCACACACCTATGGACACCGTATCTTTGACAAAGAATGCAAAAATATACAATGGAGAAAAGATAATCTCTTTAACAATCAGTGCTGGGAAAATTGGCCTACCAAATATACAAGTTGGAAACGAGAACACTTTCTAACACCATACACAAAAATAAACTCAAAATGAATTAAAGATTCAAATGCAGGAATGGAAAATATAAAATTCCTAGAGGGGAACATATTCAAAATATTCCCTTACATAAATTACAGTAGTATCCTCTATGACACACCTCCTAGAGTAATGGAAATACAAGCAAAATTAAACAAACCAGGCCTAATTAAACTTAAAAGCTTTTGCACAACGAAGGAAACTAAGAGCAAGGTGAAAAGACAGCGTTCAGAATGGGAGAAAATAATAGTATAATACAGGATGCTCGGGCTGATGCAATGGGATGACCCAGAGGGATGGTAAGGGGAGAGAGGTGGGAGGGGGGTTCAAGATGGGGAACACATGTACACCCAGGGTGGATTCATGTCAATGTATGGCAAAACCAGTACAACACTGTAAAGTAATTAGCCCCCAATTAAAATAAATAAATTTTACAAAATAGCAAATGAAGCACCTGACAAAGAATTAATATCAAAAATATATAAGCATCTCCACAACAGAAAAAAAAAAAATGACCCATTCAAAAAATGGGAGAAAGACCTGAAAAGACTTTTCTCCAAAGAAGACATACAAATGGCTAAGAAACACATGAAAAGATGCTCAACATCACTCATTATCAGAGAAATGCAAATCATAACCACAATGAGGGATCATCTCCCACTGGTCAGAATGGTTGCTATCAAAAAGTCTGCAAACAATAAATGCTGGAGAGGCTGAAGAGTAAAGGAACCCTCTTTCATCGTTGGTGAGATTGCAAACTAGAATGGCCACTATTGAGAACAGTATGGGAATTCCTTTAAATAACTGGAAACAGAATTGCCATACAACCCAGAAATCCCACTGCTGGGGATACAGACTGAGGAAACCAGAACTGAAAAAGACATGTGTACCACAATGCTCATCACAGCACTGTTTACAATAGCTAGGATGTGGAAGCAACCTAGATGTCTTCAGCATACAAACAAAAAAGAAAACCGTGGTGCATATGACTCAGCTATTAAAAAGAATGTATTTGAATCACTTCTAATGAGGTGGATGAAATTGGAGCCTATTTTACAGAGTGAAGTATGTCAGAAGGGAAAATACCAACAGAGTATATTAACACATATATATGGAAATTAGAAAGATGGTAATGATGACCACATACGTGAGGTGTCAAAAGAGACACAGATATAAAGAAGAGACTTTTGGACTCTGTGGGGGAAGGCCAGGGTGAGATGATTTGAGAGACTAGCACTGAAACATGTACATTATGATATGTGATATAGATCACCCATCCAATTTTGATGCATGATATAGGGCACTCAAAGCCGGTGAACTTGGAAAACCCTGAGGGATGGGATGGGGAGAGAAGTGGTCAGGGTTTCAGGATGGGGAAGATATGTACATCCATGGCTGATTCAACTCAATATATGGCAAGAAAAAACACCACAATACTGCAAACTAAGTAGCCTCCAATTAAAATAAATAAACAAATTGGCTAAAAGAGAAAGACCAATTTATATGCTGTCTACAAGAAACCCACTTCAGACCTAAAGACACAAATAGACTGAAAGTGACAGGATGGAAAAACATATGCCATGCAAATGGAAATCCAAAGAAAGATGGTATTAATAGCAATCCTCATACCATATTTTAAACTAAAGAATATTACAATAGATAAGGAAGGACACTACGCAGTGATGACAGGATCAATACAAGATAAAGACATAGCAATTGTAAACATCTATGCCACCAACATAGGAGCACCTCAATATATAAGACAAAGCATCAGTTCAGTTCAGTTCAATCGCTCATTCATGTCTGAATCTTTGCAATCCCATGAATCAGCGTGCCAGGCCTCCCTGTTCATCACCAACTCCCGGAGTTCACTCAAACTCATGTCCATCGAATCGGTGAACCCATCCAGCCATCTCATTCTCTGTCGTCCCCTTCTCCTCCTGCTCCCAATCCCTCCCAGCATCAGAGTCTTTTCCAGGGAGTCAACTCTTTGCATGAGGTGGCCAAAGTATTGGAGTTTCAGCTTTAGCATCAGTCCTTCCAATGAACACCCAGGACTGAGCTCCTTTAGAATGGACTGGTTGGATCTCCTTCCAGTCCAAGGGACTCTCAAGCATCTTCTCCCACACCACAGTTCAAAAGCATCAATATTTCGGTTCTCAGCTTTCTTCACAGTCCACTATTCACATCCAAACATGACCATTGGAAAAGCCATAGACCTGAATAGATGGCCCTTGGCTGGCAAAGTAATGTCTCGGCTTTTTAATATACTCTTGAGGTTGGTCATAACTTTCCTTCCAAGGAGTAAGCGTCTTTTAATTTCATGGCTGCAATCAGCATCCGCAGTGATTTTGGAGTCCCCAAAATAAAGTCTGACACTGTTTCCACTGTTTACCCACCTAATTCCCATAAAGTGATGGGACCAGATGCCATGATCTTAGTTGTCTGAATGTTGAGCTTCAAACCAACTTTTTCACTCTCCTCTTTCACTTTCATCAAGAGGCTTTTTGGTCGCTCTTCACTTTCTGCCATAAGAGTGATGTCATCTGCATATCTGAGGTTACTGATATTTCTCCCCACAAACTTGATTCCAGCTTGTGCTTCTTCCAGCCCAGAGATCCTCATGATGTACTGTGCATATAAGTTAAATAAGCAGGGTGACAATATACAACCTTGACGTACTCCTTTTCCTATTTGGAAGCAGCCTGTTTTTCATGTCCAGTTTTAACTGTTGCTTCCTGACCTGTATACTGGTTCCTCAAGCGGCAGGTCAGGTAGACTGTATTCCCATCTCTTTGAGAATTTTCCACAGTTTATTGTGATTCACACAGTCAAAGGCTTTGGCATAGTCAATAAAGCAGAAATAGGTGTTTTTTCTGGATCTCTCTTGCTTTTTCCATGATCCAGAAGATGATGGCAGTTTGATCTCTGGTTCCTCTGCCTTTTCTAAAACCAACTTGAACATTTGGAAGTTCATGGCTCATGTATTGCAGAAGCCTGCCTTGCAGAATGTTGAGCATGATGTTACTAGCGTGTGAGATGAGTGCAATTGTGCAGAATTTTTTGGCATTGCCTTTGAGCATTTTTTGGCATTGCCTTTCTTTGGGATTGGAATGAAGACTGACCTTTTCCAGTCCTGTGGCCACTGCTGAGTTTTCCAAATTTGCTGGCATATTGAGTGCAGCACTTTCACAGCATCATCTTTCAAGATTTGAAATAGCTCAACTGGAATTCCATCATCTCCACTAACTTTGTTCATAATGATGCTTCCTAAGACCCACCTGACTTCGCATTCCTGGATGTCTGGCTGTAGGTGAGTGATCACACCATCGTGATTATCTGGGTCGTGAAGATCTTTTTTGTACAGTTCTTCTGAGTATACTTGCCACCTCTTAATAGCTTCTGTTTCTGTTAGATCCATACAATTTCTGTCCTTTATTGAGCCCATCTTTGCATGAAATGTTCCCTTGGTATCTCTAATTTTCTTGAAGAGCTCTTTATTCTTTCTTTTTCTGTTGTTTTCTCTACTTTGCATTGATCACTGAGGAAGGCTTTCTTATCTCTCCTTGCTATTCTTTGGATCTCTTCATTCAGATGCTTATGTCTTTCCTTTTCTCCTTTACTTTTCGCTTCTCTTCTTTTCACAGGTATTTGTAAAACCTCCTTAGACAGCCATTTTGCTTTTTTGCATTTCTTTTCCAGGGATATGATCTTTATCCCTGTCTCCTGTACAGTGTCATGAACCTCTGTCCATAATTCATCAGGCACTCTATCAGATCTAGTCCCTTAAATCTATTTCTCACTTCCAGTGTCTAATCATAAGGGATTTGATTTAGGTCATATCTGAATGGTCTAGTGGTTTTCACTACTTTTTTCAATTTCAGTCTGAATTTGGCAATAAGGAGTTCATTTTCTGAGCCACAGTCAGCTCCCGATCTTGTATTTGCCAACTGTATAGAGTTTCTCCATCTTTGGCTGCAAAGAATATAATCAATCTGATTTCGGTGTTGACCATCTGGTGATGTCCATGTGTAGAGTCTTCTCTTGTGTTGTTGGAAGACGGTGTTTGCTATTACCAGTGCGTTCTCTTGGCAAAACTCTATTAGACTTTGCCTTGCTTCATCCTGTGCTCCAAGGCCAAATTTGCCTGTTACTCCAGGTGTTTCTTGACTTCCTACTTTTGCATTCCAGTCCCCTGTAATGAAAAGGACATCTTTTTTGTGTGTTAGTTCTAAAAGTTCTTGTATGTCTTCATAGAACCGTTCAACTTCAGCTTCTTCAGCGATACTGGTTGGGGCATAAGCTTGGATTACTGTGATATTGTATGGTTTGCCTTCAAAAAGAACAGAAATCATGCTATCGTTTTTGAGATTGCATCCAAGTACTGCATTTTGGAATTTTTTGTTGACCGTGATGTCTACTCCAATTCTTTTAAGGGATTCCTGCCCACTGTAATAGATATAATGGTCATCTCAGTTAAATTCACCCATTCCACTCCATTTTAGTTCCCTGATTCCTAGAATGTGGATGTTCACACTTGGCCTCTCCTGTTTGACCACTTCCACTTTGCCTTGATTCATGGACATAACATTCCAGGTTCCTATGCAATATTGCTCTTTACAACCTCGGACTTTGCTTCTATCACCAGTCATGTCCACACCTGTGTATTGTTTTTGCTTTGGCTCCATCCCTTCATTCTTTCTGGAATATCCTCTCATTTTGCCTTTTCATACTGTTCATGGCGTTCTCCAGGCAAGGATACTGAAGTCTTTTGCCATTCCCTTCTCCAGTGACCACATTCTGTCAGGCGTCTCCACCATGACCCACCCATCTTGGGTGGCCCCACAGGGCATTGCTTAGTTTCACTGTTAGACAAGACTGTGGTCCATGTGATCAGATTAAGTAGTTTTCTGTGATTATGATTTCAGTGTGTCTGCCCTCTGGTGCCCTCTCGCAATACCTACAGTACTACTTGGGTTTCTCTTACCTTGGTCGTGTGGTATCTTTTCATGGCTGCTGCAGCAAAGCGCAGCTGCTTCTCCTTACCTTGTTCAGGGGGTATCACCTCATGGCCGCAACTTTGACCGTGAACATGGAGTAGCTTCTCTCGGCCCTCCTGCACCTGAGCAGCTGCCGCTAACAGACATTAAAATAGAAACTGAGAGTAAAACAGTTATAGTCGACTTTATCACCACACTCACACCAATGGACAGATCATCAAAACAGAAAATTAATACAGAATCACATGTCTTAAATGATACATGCGTTAGATGAATCTCATTGATATCTTCAGGACATCCTACCAAAATGGAGAAGAATACACCTTCTCAAGTGCACATAGAATATTCTCCATGATAGGCCGAATCATTGGTCCAAAATCAAGTCTCAGTAAAATTAACAAAATTTAAATTGTGTCAAGCATCTTCTCTCGCCAGAACACTATGAGACTAGATATCAATTAGAAGGAAAAAAACTGTAAAAAACACAAACACATGGAGATTAAACAACACGTTTCTAAATAACCAACAGGTTTCTGAAGAAATCAAAATGGAAATCGAAAATTTTCTAGAAAAAAAAGACAATGAAAACATGACAATGCCAAACCTATGGGATGCAGGAAAAGCAGTTCTAAGAGGGAAGATTTTAGCAATACAGTCCTAACTCAAGCTACAAGAAAAGCACCGAAAAGACAACCTCGATTGACTCCTAAAACAACCGATAAAAAAGAACAACAAAAAATAGTGAAAATTAGTACATGGAAAGAAATCATAAAGATCTGATCAGAAATAAATGTAAAATAAATGAAAGAAACCATAGGAACTAAAAGCTGGTTCTTTGAGAAGATAAACATAATTGAGAAATCTTTAGCCAGACTTATCAAGAAAAACAGAGAGAAGAATCAAATCAAGATACTTACAAATGAAAAAGGAGAGGTTACAACACAAAATGCAGAAATACAAAGGATTATAAGACACTGTAATATACAACTCTGTGACAATAAATTGGATAACCTGGAAGGAATTGACAGATGCTTAGAAAAGCTCAATCTTCCAAGAATGAACCAGGAAGAAATAGAAATGATGAACCACCTAATCACAAGCTCCAAATCGAAGCTGTGTTAAAAAATTCCCAAAAGATAAAAGCCCATGAACAGATGGCTTCACAGGTGAATTCTATCAAACATTCAGAGATGAACAAATACCTATCCTTCTAAAACTCTTTCAAAAAACTGCAGAGGAATGAAGATTCCAAACTAATTCTACAAGGCTACGGCGCAACGAACCACGCAAAGAGGTGCGGCCGTGAGGAGCTACCCCACGCCTGAGGCCAGGGCCGGCGGCCGAGAGGAGCTACCCCACGTCCAACAGGCGGTGGCTGCGCGGGCGCAGGAGGGCCGAGAGGAGCTACTCCGCGTTCAAGGTCAGGAGGGGTGGCCTTGAGGAGATAACCCTCGTCCAAGGTAAGGTACAGCGGCTGCACTTTGCTGGAGCGGCTGTGAAGAGATTTTCCACGACCAAGGTAAGAGAAACCCAAATAAGACGGTAGGTATTGCTAGGGGGCACCAGAGGGCAGACAAACTGAAATCATAATCACAGGAAACTAGCTGATCTAATCACATGGACCACAGCCGAATGTGGTCCCCTGGAGAAGGGAATGGCAAACCACTTCAGTATGCTTGCCTTGAGAACCCCATGAACAGTAACAAAGGGCAAAATGATAGGATACTGAATGAGGAATTCCCCAGGTCGGTAGGTGCCCAGTATGCTACTGGAGCTCAGTGGAGAAATAACTCTAGAAGGAATAAAGGGATGGAGCAAAAGCAAAACCAATACCCAGTTGTGGATGTGACCAATGATGGAAACAAGGTCCGGTGCTGTAAAGAGCAATATTGCATAGGAACCTGGAATGTTAGGTCCATGAATCAAGGCAAATTGGATGTGGTCAAACAGGAGATGGCAAGAGTGAACGTCGACATTCTAGGAATCAGTGAATTAAAATGGACTGGAATGGGTGAATTTAACTCGGATGACCATTATATCTATTACTGTGGGCAGGAATCCCTTAGAAGAAATGGAGTAGCCATCATGGTCAACAAAAGAGTCCGAAATGCAGTACTTGGATGCAATCTTAAAAATGACAGGATGATTTCTGTTCGTTTCCAAGGCAAACCATTCAATATTACAGTAATCCAGGCCTATGCCCCAACCAGTACTGCTGAAGAAGCTGAAGTTAATCGGTTCTATGAAGACCTACAAGACCTTTTAGAACTAACACCCAAAAAAGATGTCCTTTTCATTCTAGGGGACTGGAATGCAAAAGTAGGAAGTCAAGAAACACCTGGAGTAACTGGAAAATTTGGCCTTGGAGCACGGAATGAAGCAGGGCAAAGGCTAATAGAGTTTTGTCAAGAGAATGCACTGGTCATAGCAAACACCCTCTTCCAACAACACAAGAGAAGACTCTACACATGGACATCACTAGATGGTCAACACCGAAATCAGATTGATTATATTCTTTGCAACCAAAGATGGAGAAGCTGTATACAGTTAGCGAAAACAAGACCAGGAGCTGACTGTGGCTCAGATCATGAACTCCTTATTGCGAAGTTCAGACTTAAATTGAAGAAAGTAGGGAAAACCACTAGACCATTCAGATATGACCTCAATCAAATCCCTTATGATTATGCAGTGGAAGTGAGAAATAGATTTAAGGGACTAGATCTGATTGATAGAGTGCCTGATGAACTCTGGACGGAGGTTCGTGACATTGTACAGGAGACAGGGACCAAGACCATCCCCATGGAAAAGAAATGCAAAAGAGCGAAATGGCTGTCTGAGGAGGCCTTACAAATAGCTGTAAAAAGAAGAGAGGCGAAAAGCAAAGGAGAAAAGGAAAGATATAAGCATCTGAATGCAGAGTTCCAAAGAATAGCAAGGAGAGATAAGAAAGCCTTCCTCAGTGATCAATGCAAAGAAATAGAGGAAAACAACAGAATAGGAAAAACAAGAGACCTCTTCAAGAAAATTAGAGATTCCAAGGGAACTTTTCATGCAAAGATGGGCTCGATAAAGGACAGAAATGGTATGGACCTAACAGAAGCAGAAGATATTAAGAAGAGGTGGCAGGAATACACAGAAGAACTGTACAAAAAAGATCTTCACGACCAAGATAGTCACGATAATGTGATCACTGACCTAGAGCCAGACATCTTGGAATGTGAAGTCAAGTGGGCCTTAGAAAGCATCACTACGAACAAAGCTAGTGGAGGTGATGGAATTCCAGTGGAGCTATTTCAAGTCTTGAAAGATGATGCTGTGAAAGTGCTGCACTCAATATGCCAGCAGATTTGGAAAACTCAGCAGTGGCCACAGGACTGGAAGAGGTCAGTCTTCATTCCAATCCCAAAGAAAGGCAATGCCAAAGAATGCTCAAACTACCGCACAATTGCACTCATCTCACACGCTAGTAAAGTCATGCTCAAAATTCTCCAAGCCAGGCTTCAGCAGTATGTAAACCGTGAACTCCCAGATGTTCAAGCAGGTTTTAGAAAAGGCAGAGGCACCAGAGATCAAATTGCCAACATCCGCTGGATCATGGAGAAAGCAAGAGAGTTCCAGAAAAACATCTATTTCTGCTTCATTGACTATGCCAAAGCCTTTGACTGTGTGGATCACAATAAACTGTGGAACATTCTGAAAGAGATGGGAATCCCAGACCACCTGACCTGCCTCTTGAGAAACCTGTATGCAGGTCAGGAAGCAACAGTTAGAACCGGTCATGGAACAACAGACTGGTTCCAAATAGGAAAAGGTGTACGTCAAGGTTGTATATTGTCACCTTGCTTATTTAACTTATATGCAGAGTACATCATGAGGAACGCTGGGCTGGAAGAAGCACAAGCTGGAATCAAGATTGCTGGGAGAAATATCAATAACCTCAGATATGCAGATGACACTACCCTTATGGCAGAAAGTGAAGAGGAACTCAAAAGCCTCTTGATGAAAGTGAAAGAGGAGAGTGAAAAGTTGGCTTGAAGCTCAACATTCAGAAAACAAAGATCATGGCATCTGGTCCCATCACTTCATGGGAAATAGATGGAAAAACAATGGAAACAGTGTCAGACTTTGTTTTTTTGGGCTCCAAAATCACTGCAGATGCTGATTGCAGCCATGAAATTAAAAGACGCTTGCTCCTTGGAAGGAAAGTTATGACCAACCTTGATAGTATATTAAAAAGCAGAGACATTACTTTGCCGACCAAGGTCCGTCTAGTCAAGGCAATGGTTTTTCCCGTGGTCATGTATGGATGTGAGAGTTGGACTGTGAAGAAAGCTGATCGCCGAAGAATCGATGCTTTTGAACTGTGGTGTTGGAGAAGACTCTTGAGAGTCCCTTATACTGCAAGGAGATCCAACCAGTCCATTCTAAAGGAGATCAATCCTGGATGTTCATTGGAGGGACTGATGCTAAAGCTGAAACTCCAATACTTTGGCCACCTCATGCGACGAGTTGACTCACTGGAAAAGACTCTGATGCTGGGAAAGGTTGGGGGCGGGAGGAGAAGGGGACGACGGAGAATGAGATGGCTGGATGGCATCACCGACTCTGTGGACATGAGTTTGAGTGTACTCCGGGAGTTGGTGATGGACAGGGAGGCCTGGCGTGCTGTGATTCATGGGGTCGCGGAGAGTCGGACACGACTGAGCGACTGAACTGAACTGAACTGAACTGAACCATCAACCTGATATCGAAACCAGACAAAGACAAGATCAGATAAGAAAACAACAGGCTAATATCACTGAAGAACATAAATGCAAAAAATCCTCAGCAAAATTTTAGCAAACATAATTCAACAACACATCAAAAACCAATGTCAAGTTGGGTTTATTCCAGGGGATGCAAGGATTCTTCAATATTTACGAATCATTCAACATGACAGACCATATTAACCAAAGGAAAGCTAAAAATCATGTGATAACTTAAACAGATTCAGAAAAAGCCATTAAATTAAAAATTTTATATTATTAAATTAAAAATAATTAAATTTAAAAAGAAATAAACTAAAAATGTTTAAAAAGTTAAAATAACTCAAATGTCCATCAACTGGTGATTGAATAAATAAAACATGCAATGCAAAATTATTTGGCCATCAAATGAATGAAGTTCTTATACAAGCTACAATATCCTAGAGCTCTGAAATGATCATGTTAATTAAAAGAGGCCAGGAACAAAAGGCTGTGTATTCCATTATTCTGTTCATGTGAATGCATAAGTCCCAGATTAGGTATTTCTCTAAAGACCGAAAATAGAAGAGTGAATGCAAGGGCCCAGATGAAGAGGGAAATGGAAAATGTCTGCCAACTGGAGAGTGCTTCCCATTGGAGTGATGAAAATATTTTAGAATGAGGCTGTGGTTATGGTTATTCACCCTATGAATAAGTTACAAATCAATGAATTATACAGCTTAACTGGTAAATACATGGTACAAGTTCAGTTCAGTCCCTCAGTCGTGTCTGACTCTTTGCGACCCCATGAATCACAACATGCTGTACAACATGTCAATAAATAAATTTTTAAAAAACTGCTGAAATTAGCTTCTACATCCAGGAATATTATCCTTCAAAAACAAAGGAGAAGGAGACATATTCATATTAATAAAAAATTGGGGAATTCATTCTCAGCAGATACCTTATCTGTTAGAAATGTTAAAAGAAGTTATTAACACAGAATAAATTGATAATGAAAAGAAACTGAGTTAAAAAAGACTATTATGTTGAAGTTTGTCAGAAAACAAAAACATTCTGAAAAGCAATTATCCTTCAATGAAAAGTTAATCGAAAAAATAAACAAAGGCAAACTGAAATGAAGGTTTTTTTCTTTTATTAATTGGTAAAAGATAAATGACTGTTTGGGCTTCTCCATGTTTGCTTTTCCTCAATTATGAATCTTCATATTTAAAGTGGTTTTCATGTATACAAGATCTGCTTTTACTCAGTGGTAAAGAATCCCCCTACAATGCAGTAGCCGTAGCAGATTCGAATTCCATCTCCAGGTCATGAAGATCCCCTGCAGAAGAACATGGCAACCCACTCCAGTATTCTGCCTGGAGAAACCCGGTGAACAGAAGAGACTGGTGGGCTTACAGTCCATGGGGTGGCAAAGAGGTGGACACGACTCTGCAAGTAAACAACAGCAGATACACATTCCTAAATAAAACTCTGAAGATACTACAAATAGATGAGAAAATTCTCAGCCTAAACAAAGCAAAACAAACAAACAAGAGGCCTAGATTGTAGAGCTTAATTAGGAAAGGATTTTGGCAATAAAATGTCTCCCAAAAGTACTGTAAACAGTGTGTTCCACACAAGAGAGAGGAGTAATTTTTAATACTCACTCAAAGAAAAACATTCTAGTTGCATTCATAAATTAAAGGAAATTTAAGTGTCCAAAAAACAAACACAGTATAAAATCTACTGATCATTTTAAACCTAATTAAAACTGTAAAATTGTAAGGGAATTTTTAAGAAAAAAAAATCTGTAAAAATTCTAGAAGGCCCCAATCAAAAGAGTTGGACACAACTGAGCGACTGAAGTGAACTGAAGCAGCCCAAATGAAAGTAATTTTTTTTAATTGTTCTTAATTTTATTTTTTCGAATTTATTTATTTTAATTGGAGGCTAATTACTTTACCTTATTGTATTGGTTTTGCCATACATTAACATGAATCTGCCCTAGATTCCCCATCTTGAACCCTCCTTCCACCTCCCTCCCCATGGCATCCCTCTGGGTCAGCCCAGTACACCAGCACCAAGCATCCTGTATCATGCATCGAACATGGACTGGCGAGTCATTTCACAGATGATAATATATATGTTTCAATGCCATTCTCCCAAATCATCCCACATCCCACAGAGTTCAAAAGACTGTTCTATACATCTGTGTCTCTTTTGCTGTCTCGATAGGAAACCACTTCAGTATACTTGCCTTGAGAACCTCATGAACAGTATCAAAAGGCAAAATGATAGGATACTGAATGAGGAATTCCCCAGGTCGGTAGAAGTCCAGTATGCTACTGGAGATCATTGGAGAAATAACTCCAGAAAGAATGAAGGGATGGAGCCAAAGAGAAACCAATACCCAGTTGTGGATGTGACTGGGGATAGAAGCAAAGTCCGATGCTGCAAAGAGCAATATTGCATAGGAACCTGGAATGTTAGGTCCATGAATCAAGGCAAATTGGAAGTGGTCAAACAGGAGATGGCAGGACTGAACGTAGACATTCTAGGAATCAGTGAACTAAAATGGACTGCAATGGGTGAATTTAAGTCAGATGACCATTATATCTATGACTGTGGGCAGGAATCCCTTAGAAGAAATGGAGTAGCCATCATGGTCAACAAAAGAGTCCAAAATGCAATACTTGGATGCAATCTCAAAAACGACAGAATAAACTCTGTTCGTTTCCAAGGCAAACCATTCAATATTAGAGTAATCCAAGCCTATGCCCCAACCGGTAACACTGAAGAAGCCAATGTTGAATGGTTCTATGAAGACCTACAAGTACTTTTAGAACTAACACTCAATATGATGTCCTTTTCCTCACAGGGGATTGGAATGCAAAAGTAGGAAGTCAAGAAACACCTGGAGTAACAGGAAAACTTGGCCTTGGAGCACGGAATGAAGCAGGGCAAAAGATAACAGAGTTTTGCCAAGACAATGCACTGGTCATAGCAATCACCCTCTTCCAACAACACAAGAGAAGACTCTATACATGGACATCACCAGATGGTCAACACCGAAATCAGACTGATTATATTCTTTGCAGCCAAAGATGGTGAAGCTCTATACAGTTAGCAAAAACAAGACTAGGAGTTGACTATGGCTCAGATCATGAGTTCCTTGTAACCAAATTCAGACTTAAATAAAGTAGGGAAAACCACTAGACCATTCAGATATGACCTCAATCAAATCCCTTATGATTATACAGTGGAAGTGAGAAATAGATTGAAGGGACAAGATCTGATAGATAGAATGCCTGATGAACTATGGATGGAGGTTCGTGACATTGTACAGGAGACAGGTACCAAGACAATCACCATGGAAAAGAATGCAAAAAAGCAAAATGGCTGTCTGAGGAGGCCTTATAAATACCTGTGAAAAGAAGGGAAGCGAAAAGCAAAGGAGAAAAGGAAAGATATAAGCATCTGAATGCAGAGTTCCAAAGAATAGCAAGGAGAGATAAGAAAGACTTCCTCAGGGATCAATGAAAAGAAATAGAGGAAAACAATAGAATAGGAAAAACAAGAGATCTCTTCAAGAAAATTAGAGATACCAAAGGAAGATTTCTTGCAAAGATGGGCTCAATAAAGGACAGAAATTGTATGGACCTAACAGAAGCAGAAGATTTACGAAGAGGTGGCAAGAATACACAGAAGAACAGTACAAAAAAGATCTTCATGACCAAGATAAAAACGATGGTGTGACCACTCACCTAGAGCCAGAAATCTTGGAATGTGAAGTCAAGTGGTCCTTAGAAAGCATCACTACGAACAAAGCTAGTGGAGGTGATGGAATTCAAGGTGAGCTATTTCAAATCTTGAAAGAGGATGTTGTGAAAATGCTGCACACAATATGCCAGGAAACTTGGAAAACGCAGCAGTTGCCAGAGGACTGGAAAAGGTCAGTCTTCATTCCAATCCCAAAGAAAGGCAATGCCAAAGAATGCTCAAATTACCTCACAATTGCACTCATCTCTCATGCTAGAAAAGACATGCTCAACATTCTCCAAGCCAGGTTTCAGCAATATGTAAACCGTGAACTTCCAGATGTTCAAGCAGGTTTTAGAAAAGGCAGAGGCACCAGAGATCAAATTGCCAGCATCCGCTGGATCATAGAGAAAGCAAGAGAGTTCCAGAAAAACATCTATTTCTGCTTCATTGACTATGCCAAAGCCTTTGACTGTGTGGATCACAATAAACTGTGGAAAATTCTGAAAGAGATGGGAATACCAGACCACCTAACCTGCCTCTTGAGAAACCTGTATGCAGGTCAGGAAGCAACAGTCAGAACTGGACATGGAGAAACGACTGGTTCCAAATAGGAAAAGGAGTACGTCGAGGTTATATATTGTCACCCTGCTTATTTAACTTACATGCAGAGTACATCAAGAGGAACGCTGGGCTGGAAGAAGCACAAGCTGGAATCAAGATTGCCGGGAGAAATATCAATAACCTCAGATATGCAGATGACACCACCTTTATGGCAGAAAGAGAAAGAAACTGAAAAGCCTCTTGATGAAAGTGAAAGAGGAGAGTGAAAAAGTTGGCTTGAAGCTCAACATTCAGAAAACAAAGATCATGGCATCTGGTCCCATCACTTCATGGGAAATAGATAGGGAAACAGTGTAAACAATGTCAGACTTTGTTTTTTTGGGCTCCAAAATCACTGCAGATGCTGACTGCAGCCAGGAAATTAAAAGATGCTTACTCCTTGGAAGGAAAGTTATGAACAACCTAGATAATATATTAAAAAGCAGAGACATTACTTTCCCAACAAAGTCCGTCTATTCAAGGCTTTGGTTTTTCCCGTGGTCATGTATGGATGTGAGAGTTGGACTGTGAAGAAAGCTGATCGCTGAAGAATTGATGCTTTTGAAAAGTGGTGCTGGAGAAGACTCTTGAGAGTCCCTTATACTGCAAGGAGATCCAACCAGTCCATTCTAAAGGAGATCAATTCTCGGTGTTCATTGGAAGGACTGATGTTAAAGCTGAAACTCCAATACTTTGACCACCCCATGCGAAGAGTTGACTCCCTGGAAAAGACTCTGATGCTGGGAGGGATTGGGAGCAGAAGGAGAAGGGGACGACAGAGAATGAGATGGCTGGATGGCATCACTGACTAGATGGACATGAGTTAGAGTGAACTCCGTGATTTGGTGATGGACAGGGAGGCCTGGCGTGCTGTGATTCATGGGGTCACAGAGAGTTGAACACGACTGAGCTACTGAACTATACTAACTGAACTGAACTGATACAGGATTATCGATATCATCTTTCTAAATTCCATATATATGCGTTAGTATACTGTATTGGTGTTTTTCTTTCTGGATTACTTCACTCTTTATAATAGGCTCCAGTTTCATCCACCTCATTAGAAGTGATTCAAATGTATTGTTTTTAATTGTTGAGTATGACTCCATTGTATAAATGTCCCATACCTTTCTTATCCATTCGTCTGCAGATGGACATCTAGGTTTCTTCCATGTCCTGGCTATTATAAACAGTGCTGGGATGAACATTGGAGTACATGTGTCTCTTTCAATTCTGGTTTCCTTGGTGTGTATGCCCTGGAATGCGATTGCTGGGTCATATGGCTGTTCTATTTCCAGTTTTTTAAGGAATCTCCACACTCTTCTTCATAGTGATTGTACTAGTTTGCATTCCCACCAACAGTGTTAGAGCATTCCCTTTTCTCCACACCCTCTTCAGCATTTATTGCTTGTAGACTTTTGGATAGCAGTCATTCTGACTGGCATGAAATGGTACCTCATTGAGGTTTTGATTTGCATTTCTCTGATTATGAGGGATGTTGAGCGTCTTTTCATGTGTTTGTTAGCCATCTGTATGTCTTCTTTGGAGAAATATCTGCTTAATTCTTTGGCCCATTTTTTTATAGGTCGATTAGTTTTCTGGAATTGAGCTGCAGGAGTTGCTTGTATATTTTTTAGATTAATTCTTTGTCTTTTGCTTCATTTGCTCTTATTTTCTTAATGCTGTCTTTTCACCTTGCTTATACTTTCCTCTCCCGTGCAGAAGCTTTTGATTTTAATTAGGTCCTATTTGTTTATTTTTGCTTTTATTTCCAATATTCTAGTAGGTGGGTCATGGAGGATCCTGCTGCGATTTATGTTGGAGACTGTTTGGCCTATGTTCTCCTCTAGGAGTTTTATAGTTTCTGATTTTATATTTAGATCTTTAACACATTTTGAGTTTATTTTTGTGTATGGTGTTAGGGACTGTACTAGTTTCATTCTTTTACAAGTGGTTGACCAGTTTTCCCAGCACCACTTGTTAAAGAGATTGTCTTTTTCCCATTGAATATTCTTGCCTCCCTTGTCAAAGATAATGTGTCCATAGGTGAATGGATTTATCTCTGGGTTTTCTATTTTGTTCCATTGATCTGTATTACTGTCTTCATTCCAGTACCATACTGTCTTGATGACTGTGGTTTTGTAGTAGAGCCTGGAGTCCGGCAGGTTGATTCCCCCAGTTCCATTCTTCTTCCTCAAGATTGCTTTGGCTCTTTGAGGTTTTTTGTATTTCTATACAAATTGTGAAATTATTTGTTCTAGTTCTGTGAAAAACACCATTAGTTGCTTGATAGGGATTGAATTGAACTTATAAATTACTTTGGGTAATATATTCATTTTCACAATATTTATTCTTCCAATCCATGAACGTGATATATTTCTCCATCTATTACTGTCCTCTCTGATTTCTTTCACCAGTGTTTTATAGTTTTCTATATATAGGTCTTTTGTTACTTTAGGTAGATATATTCCTAAGTATTTTATTCTTTACTCTGCAATGGTGAATGGAATTGTTTCCTCAATTTCTCTTTCTTTATTCTCATTAATAATGTATAAGAATGCAAGGGATTTCTGTGTGTTGATTTTATATCCTGCAACTTTACTATATTCATTGATTAGCTCTAGTAAGTTTCTAGTAGAGTCTTTAGGGTTTTCTGTGTAGAGGATCATGTCTTCTGCAAACAGTGAGAGTTTTACTTCTTCTTTTCCAATTTGGACTCTTTTTATGTCTTTTTCTGCTCTGATTGCTGTGGCAAAAACTTCCAAAACTATGTTGAATAGTAGTGGTGCAAGTGGGCACCCTTGTCTTGTTCCTGACTTTAGGGGAAACGCTTTCAATTTTTTAACATTGAGGATAATGCTTGCTATGGGTTTGTGATATATAGTTTTTATTATGTTGAGCATTGTTCCTTCTATTCCCGCCTTCTGGAGGGTTTTGAACATAAATGGATGTTGACTTTTGTCAAAGGCTTTATCTGCATCTATTGAGATAATCATATGGTTTTTATTTTTCTTTTGTTAATGTGGTGTATTACATTGATTGATTTGAGGATATTGAAGAATCCTTGCATCACTGGGATAAAGCCCACTTGGTCATGATGTATGATCTTTTTAATGTGTTGTTGGATTCTGATTGTTAGAATTTTGTTAAGGATTTTTCCATCTATGTTCATCAGTGATATTGGCCTGCAGTTCTCTTTTTTTGTGGTATCTTTGTCAGGTTTTGTTATTAGGGTGATGATGTCCTCATAGAACGAGTTTGGAAGTTTACCCTCCTCTGCAATTTTCTGGAAGAGTTTGAGTAGGATAGATGCTAGCTCTTCTCTAAATTTTTGCTAGTTTTCAGCTGTGAAGCCATCTGGACCTGGGCTTTTGTTTGCTGGAAGATTTCTGATTATAGTTTCAATATTCATGCTTGTGATGGGTCTGTTAACATTTTCTATTTCTTCCTGGCTCAGTTTTGGAAAGTTGTACTTTTCTAAGAATTTGTCCATTTCTTCCAAGTTGTCCATTTTATTGGCATGTAATTGCTGATAGTAGTCTCTTGTGATCCTTTGTATTTCTGTATTGTCTGTTGTGATCCCTCCCTTTTCATTTCTAATTTTATTAACTTGGTTTTTCTCCCTTTGTTTCTTGATAAGTCTGGCTAGTGGTTTGTCAATTTTATTTACTCTCTCAGAGAACCAGCTTTTGGCTTTGTTGATTTTTGCTATGGTCTCTTTTGTTTCTTTTGCATTTATTTCTGTCCTAATTCTTTAGAGTTATTTCCTTCTACTAACCCTGGGGTTCTTCATTTCTTCCTTTTCTAGTTGCTTTAGGTGTAGAGTTAGGTTATTTAGTTAACTTTTTTCTTGTTTCTTGAGGTATGCCTGTATTGCTATGAACCTTCCCCTTAGCACTGCTTTTACAGTGTACCACAGGTTTTGGGTTGTTGTGTTTTCATTTTCATTCATTTCTTTTCATATTTTGATTTTTTTTATTTCTTCTATGATTTGCTCATTATTCAGCAGCGTGTTGTTAAGCCTCCATATGTTGGGATTTTTAATATTTTTTCTCCTGTAATTGAGATCTAGTCTTACTGCATTGTGGTCAGAAAAGATGCTTGGAATGATTTCAATTTTTTGAATTTAACAAGGCTAGATTTGTGGCCCAGGATGTGATCTATCCTGGAGAAAGTTCCGTGTACGCTTGAGAAGAAGGTGAAATTTATTGTTTTGGGGGGAAGTGTCCTATAGATATCTAAGGTCTAACTGGTCAATTGTATCATTTAACATTTGTGTTTCATTGTTAATTTTCTGTTTAGTTGATCTATCCATAGGTGTGAGTGGATCTATCCACAGATGTGAGTGAGGTATTAAAGTCTCCCACTATTATTGTGTTATTGTTAATTTCTCCTTTCATCCGTGTTAGCATTTATCTTACATATTATGGTGCTCCTATGCTGAGTGCATATATATTTATAATTGTTATATCTTCTTCTTGGATTGATCCTTTCAGCATTATGTAGTGTCCTTCTTTGTCTCTTTTCCCAACCTTTGTCTTAAAGTCTATTTTATCTGATATGAGTATTGTTACTCCTGCTGTCCTTTGGTCTCTATTTGTGTGGAATATCTTTTTCCAGCCCTTCCCTTTCAATCTGTTTGTGTCCCTCGTTTTAAGGTGGGTCTGTTGTAGACAACATATATAGGGGTCTTGTTTTTTATCCATTCAGCCAGTCTTTGTCTTTTGGTTGGGGCTTTCACCCCATTTACATTTAAGGTAATTATTCATAAGTATGATCCTGTTGCCGTTTACTTTATTATTTTGGGTTCGAGTTTATACACTCATTCTGTGTTTCCTGTCTAGAGAAGGTCCTTTAGCATTTGTTGGAGAGCTGGTTTGGTGATGCTGAATTCTCTCGGCTTTTGCTTGTCTGTAAAGATTTTGGTTTCTCCTTCATATTTGAATGAGATTATTGCTGAGTACAGTAATCTGGGCTGTAGGTTATTTTCTTTCATCACTTTAAGTATGCCCTGCCATTCCCTTCTGGCCTGAAGAGTTTCTATTGAAAGATCTGTTGTTATCCTTATGGGGATCCCCTTGTGTGTTATTTGTTGCTCTTCCCTTGCTGCTTTTAATATTTGCTCTTTGTGTTTGATCTTTTTTAATTTGATTACTATGTGTCTTGGGATATTTACCTTGGATTTATCCTGTTTGGGACTCTCTGGGATTCTTGGACTTGGGTGATTATTTCCTTCACCATTTTAGGGTAATTTTCAAGTATTATCTCCTCAAGTATTTTCTCATGGTCTTTCTTCTTGTCTTCTTCTGGGACTCCTATTATTCAGATATTGGGGCGTTTAACATTGTCCCAGAGGTCTCTGAGATTGTCCTCATTTCTTTTAATTTATTTTTCTTTTTTCCTCTCTGTTTCATTTATTTCTAACATTCTATCTTCTAACTCACTTATTCTATCTTCTGCCTCCGTTTATCTACTGTTGGTTCCCTCCAGATTGTTTTTCATCTCATCTATTGCATTATTCATTGTATACTGACTCTTTTTTATTTCTTCTAGATCCTTGCTAAACCTTTCTTGCATCTTCTCAATCCTTGTCTCCAGGTTATTTATCTGTAACTCCAATTTGCTTTCAAGATTTTGGATCAATTTCACTATCATTATTCTGAATTTTTATCAGGTAGGTTCCCTATCTCTTCCTCTTTTGTTTGGGTTGGTTATCATTTATCTTGTTCCTTTATTTGCTGGGTATTTCTCAGCCTCTTCATCTTGCTTATATTGCTGTGTTTGGTGTGGCCTTTCTGTCTTCTGGCAGTTTGTGGAGTTCTCTTTATTGTGGAGTTTCCTCACTATGGGTGAGTTTGGAAGGGTGGCTTGTCAAGGTTCCCTGGTTAGGGAAGCTTGTGTCGGTGTTCTGGTGGGTGGAGCTGGATTTCTTCTCTCTGGAGTGCAATGAAGTGTCTAGTAATGAGTTATGAGATGTCAGTGGGTTTGGAGTGACTTTGGGGAGCTTGTATATTGAAGCTCAGGGCTATGTTCCTGTGTTGCTGGAGAATTTGCGTGGTATGACTTGCTCTGGAACTTGTTGGTCCTTGGGTGGTGCTTGGTTTCAGTGTAGGTATGGAGGCGTCTGATGAAATCCTATCGAATAATGTTCCCTGGAGTCAGGAGTTCTCTGGTGTTATCAGAATTCGGACTTAATCCTCCTGCCTCTGGTTTTCAATCTTATTCTTGTAGTAGCCTCTAGACTTCTCTATCTGTCACTTCCAAGGTGGTTCCCTCTGTTTTAGCATCTGTTTGCTGGTCTCTTCAGTGTCTAATTTCCGCCCTGACATTAGGGGGCGGTGGTGGACATTTTTTAAGGCTCACTGAAGGGTGCTGGGATGGAAGAAGCACGAGCTGGAATCAAGATTGCTGGGAGTAATATCAATAACCTCAATAAGCAGATGACACCACCCTTATGGCAGAAAATGAAGAGGAACTCAAAAGCCTCTTGATGAAAGTGAAAGAGGAGAGTGAAAAGATTGACTTGAAGCTCAACATTCAGAAAACAAAGATCATGGCATCCGGTCCCATCACTTCATGGGAAATAGATGGGGAAACAGTGGAAACAGTGTCAGACTTTATTTTGGGGGGCTACAAAATCACTGCAGATGCTGATTGCAGCCATGAAATTAAGAGACGCTTACTCCTTGGAAGGAAAGTTATGACCAACCTAGACAGCATATTAAAAAGCAGAGACATTACTTTGCCAACCAAGTTCCATCTAGTCAAGGCTATGGTTTTTCCCGTGGCCATGTATGGATGTGAGAGTTGGACTGTGAAGAAAGCTGATCGTCGAAGAATTGATGCTTTTGAACTGTGGTGTTGGAGAAGACTCTTGAGAGTCCCTTGGACTGCCAGGAGATCCAACCAGTCCATTCTGGAGATCAATCCTGGGTGTTCATTGGAAGGACTGATGCTAAAGCTGAAACTCCAATACTTTGGCCATCTCATTCGACGAGTTGACTCACTGGAAAAGAGTCTGATGCTAGGAGGGATTGAGGGTGGCAGGAGACGGGGATGACAGAGAATGAGATGGCTGGATGGCATCACCGACTCGATAGACATGAGTTTGAGTGAACTCTGGGAGTTGGTGATGGACAGGGAAGCCTGGCGTGCTGTTTTTCATGGGGTCGCAAAGTGTCAGACACGACTGAGCAACTGAACTGAAATGAACTGAACTGAATTCTTCAGTCCTGTTCTGGGAAGGGAGGAATGCTGCAGGCAAATATCTCTGGCGCCTGTCGGGAGTACTTAGAGTGTCCTGGCCACACTGGGTTTGCTCCCGCTCATGGCGTGTGTGCTGTCCCAGGCTTCACTGCATAGACTCTAGGTTGCTCTGCCTAGAACTGTCTGAGGCTGGCGCTGGGTTGCATGCACCTCTCAGGTCTAAGCCGCTCAAGTTCAGGTTCTTGGGTACTCCACAAAGGCGCAGACTTGGTTGGGCCTGTGTTTTGTGCCCTTCCCTGGTTTGACCAGCTCAGGTGACCAGGTGTTTGGCGAGCATGGTCGCTGAAACTTATCACCTATCCAATCCCTGCCGCTGGTTTTTCTGGGTGTACAACTGGTACACCTTCTCAGGAGGATATCGGCTGGCCAGAACCCCAAGAAGTCTTGGTTACCACTGAATCCTGCCTGCAGCTTGGTATCAGATGCCTCTCAGAGGCCGCGATTGTCCCTTTCCGGCTCTGGCTGACCTTCCCTGATTGTCTCGGTAGAGGATGGGCCATCCGCAGCTGGCTAGCTCTGCTCAATCCTTTGTTTTGTGAGCTGGACTGGCGGAGTCTTAGGTTAGGGCTTTTTGCCTTTTCGTGTGGTAGCTATTCCACAGTCTGCTTTGCTATCTCGTTATTTCTCTCAGATTGCTCTCGCAGCATTCAGACCAGATCCTTTCTCTAAACACTGCCGCCAGCTCCTCCGTGCCCAGGCCCTGCTTGCTAATGGAGTTGCAGGCATATGCGCTGCTTCTCTGCTGGGTGTTACCATTGGACGCATAATCTGTGGGTTTTAATTATTTCTTTCTTTTTCCTCCCAGTTATGTGGCCCTCTGAGGTTCCAAGACTTGCCACAGACTTGCCAGTGAGAGTGTTTCCTGGTTTTTGGAAAATTCTCTCTTTTTTGAGCCTCCCTTTCTGGGATGGAGCTCTGTCCCTACCTCTTTTGACTCTCTTTTTATCTTTTATGTTTTTTCCTACCTCCTTTCAAAGACAATGGGCTGCTTTTCTGGGTGCCTGATGTCTTCTGTCGGTATTCAGAAGTTGTTTTGTGGAATTTACTCAGCATTCAAATGTTCTTTTGATGAATTTATGGGGGAGAAAGTGGTCTCACCGTCCTATTCCTCAGCCATCTTGTTCCCTACCTCCCAATGAACGTAATTTTATTTTCTTCTTTCCATAGTCTCAAAATAATTAACAATTAAGAAAGAATTTCACTTTGAAACATATCTTACAATTTCAGCAGGATATTTCATGTTCAAATACAATACTTTTCATTCTAAAAAGTTTGTACCTTGCAGTGAATATTTTGTTTCAGTGATTTAGACATAAATAAATTCACATTGTGTGTCTTTGCCTTGACCATCTTTGTGGCATCACCGTGCATTTAGAATCAACTGTTTGAATGTGTGGACTGTGACATTCTTGGGTCACATACTGTTGAAGCCTAGCTTGAAGGATTTTGAGCATTACCTTGTTAGCATGTGAAATGAGTACAATTGTGTGGTAGTTTGAACATTGTCTGGCTTTGCCTTTCTTTGGACTTGAAATGAAAACTGACCTTTTCCAGTCCTGTGGCCACTGCCAAGTTTTCCAAACTGGCTGGTGTATTGGGTGCAGCACTTTAACAGTACCATATTTTAGGATTTGAAAGAGCTCAGGTGGAATTTAATCACCTCCACTTTGTTCAGCCTGCTGCTTCCTAAGGCCCACTTGACTCTGCACTTCAGGATGTCTGGTTTTAGGTGAGTGATCACACCATAGTGGTTATCAAGGTTATTAAAATTTTTTTAACAGTTCTTCTATGTATTCTTTCTGCTTTTAACCTCTTCTGCTTTAGTTAGACCTGTAACGTTTCTGTCCTTTATTGTGCCTATCTTTGCATGAAATGTTCCCTTAGCATGTCTCATTTTCTTGAAGAGATCTCTAGTCTTCCCCCATTCTATTGTTTTCCTCTGTTTCTTTGCTTTATTCAAAACCCTTGTGAGCATACGTTGGAAGTGACAAAGAGATTCAAGGGTTAGATCTGGCACACAGAGTACCAGAAGACTTATGGATGGAGGTACACAACATTGTACAGGAGGTGGTGATCAAAACCATCCACAAAAAAAAGAAATGCAAAAGGCAAAGCGGTTGTCTGAGGAGACCTTACAAATAGATGAGAAGAAAAGAGAAAGGTAAAGGAGACACAGAAAGATATAGCCACCTGAATGCAGAGTTCCAAAGAATGGCAAGGAAAGCTAAGAAGCCCTTAAGTGAGCCACCAGGGAAGCCCCTTATCTAATAAAAGTGATTTCTCAGTGGTATCTCTATGTGCTCAGTCCCCTCCTATGGACACTACGTCATAGTGCCTCTTCCCCTCCCCAGCTGGGGGTCACCGTCTGCTACTCTCAGCGCCCAGGGCGAGGGGGCACCCCAGCCTCTTCCATGGGGAAGCCAGACCTGAGAACCAGGTGTGTCTCCCTGAGGATGTGATTGTAAAAATCATGCACTCACCTTTAATCATCACCTCACACCTTGCATTTGCCAAGAGACACATGGAGGACTAAGGAGACCATGGACACTGCCACCTGGCCCCACCTCGTCAGTCACCCACATTCAGTGGACGGGCGGGTGGATGACAAGCCCCACAGGACAGGGCTGAGAATAGCCTCCGCAATGCTCAGCTCCTCAGCACGCCATCCATCAGCACCTAGGTGGCTTCTGGTTCAGGCCAGTGACGTCACAGGACATGACTGAGACAGAGCTTCTGCAATACCCAGCTTCACCCATGTGCAGTCCCTTAGCCCTGAAGCAGCTTCCGGTTCAGCCCAGTGACGTCACAGGATGTGAAGGCGGAGCAGCCTGCTCAATGCCCAGAACCACACAGGTGCGCTCAGTCAGCTCAGAAGCAGCTTCCAGTTCAGCCCGATGATGTCACTAACAAACCTGTTGGCCCAGATGAAGTCGCCTGCGATGGTGTTGGTACAGCTGGCGGCCAACGCAGGGCACTGGCCCTGCACCCATGCGCAAAGATAGGGGAGCCCCCACTGGGTAAGCTTCTCCAGGGACCAAGCCAGGTGGATGTGGACAAACTCCAGGTTTCCTGTGAGGTTGATGCTGGCCAGAAACAGCCTGCCTGGGACAAGAGAGGGGCTGCTGTTCATGGTGCCGGCTGTGGTGTCAGTTGCCCACATGTGCAGTTACTAACCCACTGAGTCATGTGGCCAATCAAGCCATGTGGTCACCGACTCACATGGTCACCCACACATGGGGTGACTACCCCATGCAGTGATCCCTCCACGTGGCCCCCTACCCACGTGGTCACCCATCCATGGAGGTCACCTGTCCACATGATTACCCATTCACACCGTCACCCAACCACGCAGTCACCCACTCACTGGTTCAGCAACTCACATGGTAACCCACCCTGCAGTCAGCAACTCAAACCAGTCACCTACCCACACGGTCACCCACCCACGTGATCTCCCCCCCATGTGACCAGTAACCCATGGGGTCACCCACCCATTCAGTCACCCACCCATGCGACCCCTAACGCATGGGGTCAGCTGCCCATGCAGTCACCAAGCTGTGCCATCACCCATCCAGACTCTGGCCTCTGCAGCGGTCAGAGATTCAGATGTCGGACAGAGACCAAAGTTCAGACAGCAGGGGCTCACAGGGGTGTTGACTCATGAATTAATCCCGTTACAGAGGGAAGACAGGCTGGACAGTGCCAAAGATGTCCACGCCCTGCTCCCCATGTGGTGAACAGAATAACGTTTCCTAATATGTCCTGTTCCTTTTCTCCACTTTAACCCAAAGCCAGCCCCATGTGCTAGAACATGCATGTGTCCAGGTGTTATGGTGTGAAGGCGGCACTCACCTGTGTGGCTGCAGCTCTTCATGTGCTCCAGGTAGTCGACGAGGTCTTGGGGCTTCACCTGGTTCCCCAACCAGTAGGGGATATGGGGCCACAGTTCTGCATGCTGACTCATGGATGCCTCGTCCTTGTACGACAGGATGACCTGCTGGCCCTGGGACCACAACTGGTGCAGAGTCGGCACCTTCTGCGGGGAGAATCATCCGGGTGCCTGTGAGATATGTGCACAGGCGTTATTGGGGTGACTTGGGACACGATATGTCAGTTATTGGGGGTGTCCGAGATGCTACAGTGCTGTGTGGATTATTAGAGTGTCTATGAGCAGTGATGGGCTGGTTATTGGGTTCTCTGTGAGAAGAGACAGTCATGGGTATGTTATTGCCATGTCTGAGTACACTTGTGTGTAGATAACTGGGGTATCTGAGTAGAGATGGTGATGGATGGGTTATTGGGGTGTCTTGAGCAGTGATTGGTAGATTTTTGGAGTGTCTGAGTGGAGACAGTGATGGGTAGATTACTTGGGTGTTTTGAGCACTGATGGGTCAACTATTGGGGTGCCTGAGTGGAAAAAGAGTTGGGTGGATTATTAGGGTTTCTGATAGGAAAAGGCGGGTGGATTACTGGGGCATCTTGAGGAGTGATTGATGGATTTTGGGGGTGTCTGAATATAGACTGGGCAGGGTGGACTATTGGGGGTGCCTGTGATCAGTGATAGGCTTGTTATTGGGGTGTTTGAGTGGAGACAATGGTGGGTAGATTACTGAGGTTCTATGAGCGGCGTGACCTGGTGCCTGAATCAGCCTCACGCAGTGAGTGGATAGTCTGATTACAGTGAGGCCTAGTGCTCTACCACCCTCTCTGCCAAGAGCATGGGGAGCCTGTGGCCCCTGCTCACCCCACGGGGACACAACATAGCCCCAAAATGTTCTTGATGTAGCCCAGCAGGTACTCGTGCAAGTCCTCCATCATGCCCTTGAGGTTCCTGCATGCCAGGATAACCACATGCTGGGGGTTGTTCTCCAATCACTCCGAGGTCTCCGTGAAGACATTCTGGGCAGGGGTGGAGGAGAAGGGCCTTTCAGTGAGAGACAGAGGGTCATGGGTGGGGACTTCCCCCAGCACAGCCATTCTACAGATTGGTGGTGGGTCCGGACACACAAAGACATAAAGCATGGTGCCTGCTCCCAAGGGACCCAGCCTCTCCTGAGTGGCAGTGGGAAGCATGGCATTGCTCTGGTGTGTGTTTGTGTGTGTATGTACATGCTCCTGTAGGTACAGGTGCACACGCAGGTGTGCATGCATTCAGGGTCTGTGTGTACATGGATGTGTGTGTGTGTGTGTGTGTGTGTGTGCGCGCGCGCAAAGCAGCAGAGAGTACTGCTTATAATATGTGAAGTCTGTACTCCAGGGAGAGTGTGAGGCCAAGGGTAAATGCACACTGAGGCCTAGGATGGAACCTCCAGACCTCAGGGGTTATTAGGTTCTATGTTGGGGGCATGGGGGCCAAGGCCAGAGTGAAACATTAAGTGACTTACCCAGTGGCTTAGAGAATGGACTGGAAACCCCAAAACTGGACACAGGAAAAGACCTGGTGTCAGGGACCTGGTATAGCCAAATTCTGGGAGACAGCCTAGAGGCCAGGGTGTGAGTTCAGAAGCGCACATTGCTCGGGAATTCTGAGTGACTGATATCAGAGGTCAACCCTCTCCTGCCTGGAGTGGATGTGTGTCCGTCCTCTTAGAAGTCAGTGTCTTCTTACAGGAGTGGACCTCTGTTGTCCCCTTAAAGTTGAGCCTCTCCTGCCTGGAGTGACTGTGTGTCCATCTGAGTGGACGTGTGTCCATCTGAGTGGATGTGTGTCCATCCCCTTAGAGGTCAGCATCTTCTAACGGGAGTGGACCTGTGTTTTCCCCTTGGAGGTAAGCCTCTCCTGCATAGAGTGACCATATGTCCATCTGAGTGGACGTGTGCCCATCCCCTCAGAGGCCCTCCCCCTTCTGTCTGGATAAGACATGGGTGTCCCTGGCTGACAGACCACCCCATCCGTATCCCCTGCGCCCACCCCCACCTCCATGAGGGCCATCAGGTAAGCCATGTGGCCAGAGTGCAGGTTCCTCTTGGTGCCGTCCTCCATGTGTGCCATCCGCAGGTCCTCACGTGGGCTTCCAGCTGCTTCATGATGCTCAGCACCTGCAAACAGAGGTCAGTCACCTGTGCTGGGCACAGAGGGTGGCCCCCCACTCAGAGGCTGGTTATGCACTGTTGACACCCAACTGAGGGCCACATTGTTGGTGCTGTCAGAGTTGAGGCCCTGCTTCTGGTAACAGGGTCTCCAGGGTCCCTGGTCACGTGGAGCACAGAGCCCGTGTCCAGATTGTGGTCGTGGGGTGGGGGGGTGCTGTTCCTGCAGATTCCAGCCTCATCCTCCTCTTAGGCAGTCCTTGGGTGGAAGCTCCTTGTGGGTTCAACAGCCCAGGCTCCTCAACACCCAAGCTGGACCGTTGGACATGAGGACACCCAAGACCCACAGAGGTCTGTGCCCACCCCTGCAAATGGCACTAGGAAAGGCAAGGAATCAAGGGGAGAGGACGAAAAGAAGAAACGTCTGCCCACCACACAAATAAGACAGGAAAAAGCAAAAAATAACTTCAATATAAATTGAAAAGTGAAAGTTTGTCAGTTGTTTCCAACTCTTTTCAATCCGATGGACTGTAGCCCACCAGACTCCTCTGATCAAGGAATTATCCAGGAAAGATTATTGGAGTGGGTTGCCATTCCCTTCTCCAGATCTTTCCAACCCAGAAATTGAACCCACATCATCCACATTGCAAGCAGATTCTTTACCAACTAAGCCACCAGGAAAGCCCTAACATAAATTTGTAGCAGAAAATATACTGTGTCCTCTCCAAGGAGTCATAATGGAAAAAGAAAAAAAAAAAGCATAGGGATAAAAAAATGGGAAAGAAAATAATAGATTCTCCCTATCCAAAATAAAAGAAAAGGCAAAACCTAATATTAACATAAATTAGTAGCAGAAAATGGTACTGTGTTCTCTAAACAGAGTCATAATTGAAAAAGAAAAAAATATATATAAGGATAAAAAAAATGGGAAAGGAAGTCACAGCCTCCCCCCAATCCAAATTAAAAGAAAAAGCAAAGATTCATATGAATATTGTCAGCTACAAACAGGTACTTGCCATCCACCTCTACAAGGATTAAATGAAGTGCTGCTGAAGCTGCTGATCTTCAACAGCCCCTGAAAGACCACCACCCATTCCCCCCACCCTGCACACACCCAGGTCTCTTTGGCAGCCGTACCACTTGAGATCATGGCAGGCAGGCCCGCCAGGATGGAGGGACCCTGCCCTGGAGGGACGCAGAAGATAGGGACTCAGCACCAAGGGACCCTCAGAGCAGAGGGACCCCAGTCCTGCCGGACTCCCGGGCTCTTGTGGACACCCTCCTGTTTGCTCCCTCTTCTGGGTGTGAGCTCTTAAGGCCAGGTTGCAGGCACCTGATGCAAGCAGAAATGTACTTTGTGCACATTCCAGCCCTGGCTCTCTGCCAACCAGCTCCCCTGCAGAGGATTCCAGCAACTGGGAACCTCCCAAGAGGAAGCAATTACACAAGGAAAGAGCTGTGTTTGACAGCCTCTTGTCCTCTTGGGAGGACCAGGCTGGGAGTAGAAAAACCAGGAATATGAGTGCCCCTCAAGTGTGGGTACAGGAAGGCGGGGGCCATCTGTCCCCTCCAGGTGGGTCCCTGCTACTGCAAGCACCTGAGCCCAGGTGGGTTTTCTACCCCATCCTACATCCACCCCCTGTCTAACCTGTGTGCCAGTGACAGGTCGACTGTCAGTTGGGTGCTCCCTCCCCACAGACAGGGCCCCTGCCATTGACTCCTCTCCATTCTTCACAATGCCTGCCTCCCACCCCGGCTTCTCTCCACCCCATCAAACCCCCGACCCACCCTGGAGAAGCACTAGAGTGCTGAGAGAAACACTAGAGCACTAGTGTGCCTGCGTGTGTTCTCAGTCCCTTCAGTCTTCTCCTGACTCTATGACTTCATGGACTGTAGCCTGCCAGGCTCCTCTGTCCATGAGATTTCCCAGGTTAGAATGCTACAGTGGGGTGCCATTTTCTCCTCCATGGGATCTTCCCGCTCCAGGGATCAAACCTGGGTCCTCTGCATTGAAGGCTGATTCTTGACCGTCTCAGCCACCAAGAAAGTCTCCCTGGAGGGTGTGCCGGGGTGCAAACGCAAATCCACCTCAGAGGACATGGGAACTCAACTATTGCTTATCTGGGACCAGGAAGGAGCTCTGGTGTCAGCTCAGCTGCACAAAGGGCAGGGTCCAGCCTCCCCCTTCTCCTGCCAGCTCCCCCAGCCTCTGTGACTTCAGACGGTGATGCTCTTAGTCCATGGGTCCCTGTTCTGGCTTCAGTCTGGTTCCACAGTGAAGCTGTGTCCTTTCCTACCTTTCTGGGAGGTTCTCTTGGTGGGGAAGATCTCCTGGAGGAGGGCATGGCAACCCACTCCAGTATTCTTGCCCACGGAATCCCATGGATGGTGAAGACTGGTGGACTACAGTCTTTGAGGTCGCATTGAGTCAGACATGACTGAGCGACTAAACTACAAATTCTGCTTTACAGCAGGTTTGTTCTCAATCCTGTTTCCTCAACAGGGATAAGGACACCACCTCTTGAGGATGACACTAGATGCTGGAGCTGGGCCTACAACCCAGGCGTGCCTGCAGGCCCTCACCTGGGTGGTGGACCACTTGAGCACCACAGGCAAGGTGACACATGGCAGCACTGTGCCCAGAAGCTGCAGCAGCCTCGACTCCTTGTGAGAGATGGGTGACTTCTTGTTCAGGCAGTGTGTCATCATGCCATGGCTCCCTGAAGGCAAACCAAGAGGGGGACACGTCACCCCCTGAGCCTGTCCTCTCAAGCCACACTAAGGATGCACAGTTGTAGCGCCTCGGGGCATGGGGGAGTCCCGAAAGTCATATCCATTGAGTACTGGGAACTGAATCTTGTCTCGAAATGGAGTCTCTGCAGATGTGAGAAAGTGAAAGTCAATTTATTTAAGGAATCCCGTTTTTGGACAAGAAAGGCTTAAGATGGGTTTTGATTTGATGCTTTGCTGTTTCCCAGGTGGTGCTTGTGGCACAGAGCCAGCTTGCCAAAGCAGGAGGCATAAAAGCTGCAAGGGTGATCCCTGGGTTGGGAAGATCCCCTGGGAAGGGAGTGAAAACCCACTACATTATTCTTGCCTGGAGAATCCCATGGGCTGAGGAGCCTGGCTGGTTCAAGTCCATGGGGTTGCAAAGAGTCAGACACGACTGAGCACAAACAGACCCTCTCTAGATACAAGTGCTCTGATGTTATTCATAGTATTTTCAGGCTCTTTATGACACCAGTGTTGTGGTCATTTATTTATGGTCATTTATGTGTGGTTTCATTTATTCTTTTTCCTTTTAAATCTGTGTGATCTGTTTCAGAGAGAGTGTAGAGAGGTTCACACTTTAGCAGTCACCTGGGGAAAATCCAGAAATCCTTCCCTTCGGTCTCTGAACATAGATTTGGACTAGCTTTATTTCTCTCTCTCTCCTTTTATTTTTCTTATTTATTCTCAGGGTCAAGGGATGAGAAGCAGGATTTACAAGTTCATAATATAATTTTATTTGATGATGTTACAGAAGAATGGATGGATGGTGGATAGAAAAGTGGATAGATGGATGGATGGATGAACGGATGATGGGTGAATGGATCGATCAGTGGATGGGTGGATGATGGATTGGCCGGTGGATGGATGGGTGGATTTATGGATTGATGGGTGGATGGATGGATGGGTGGTTAGGTGGATGGATGAATGGATGGATAGTTGAGTGGGTGGATGGACAGTTAGATGAGTGGATGGGTGGGTGTGTAGGGGGATGGATGGATGGGTGGGTCAGCAGCATGTAGTCCATGAACACAGTGGTGTATGACTCACCATGAAAAGGAGTGAAGTTCTGACATAGGCTACATCGTGGATGGACCTTGAACACACGATGGTCAGGGAGAGAAGCAGACACAGAAGGACACATTTTACATGTCCATTTATAAGAGATGTCCAGACAGGCAAATTTACAAAGACAGAAGCAGATGAGTGGTGCCCTGGCTTGGGGTCACATTTCCTGCCATGTGCTCCCAGCACCGTCTGCACTGAGGCCCTCCAGTCTTGGGAATAAAGCCAGATCCAGGGATGTGATAGGATCCGGGTCACCATGTCCTGAGGGCAGTAGGATCAGCCTTTCTGATTTTTTTAATATTTTTATTCCCTGATTTGAATTGGCGTATGTCACTGAATGACAAGGTTGTGGGCATTTTTTGTTTTTCTTTTGGATCAACAGCAACTCGATTCACTTGTATGTAGATGTGTATATCTTCTCTTCCAGGTTCTTTTCCGATATAGGATGTTATAGAGTGTTGACTGGGATTCTTGTTTACACAATGGTTTCTGGTGCATTCGTTTATATATATATAATATTAGCGTCCCTATTTTAGATTGAATCAATTCATTACACCATGTCCCACAGTTTTGTTTTGTTTTTTCTTTCTGGGGACCACTGATTCTTTTCTGAGTCTGTGAGACTGTTTCTCTTTGGTAAAGAAGTTCATTTGTATCTATTTTTAGATCCCAGCTACAAATGATATCTTATGCTAATATCCCTCCCTGTCTCCCTCACTTCACTTGCTATGATCATCTCTACTTTATTCCCTGAGGCCGCCCATGGCATTCTTTCCTGCTTGTTATGGCTGAGTGATAGTACATCGTCTATCTTAATTCCTTATGAACGTCTTTATTTGCAAATATTTTTTCCCGTCTTTCTCTTTCACTTAGGGTTCCTTTGCTGTGCAAACTCCTTTAAGGTTAATCCAGTCCTGTTTTCTTGTTTTTGCTCCTTTTTCATTATTCTGGGCACACTTTGCGGAATTGATGTTACAGCATGTACCCCCCTCCCATATTGTCCTAAAAATTGCATAGTATTGGTCCTACATTTAGATCTTTACCTTCTTTTATGTTTATATTTGTGTATCAATTGAGGGATATTCTAATTTCATTCTCATTTTTCTTATTAATGCATGTCCACACTCTCCTCCATAGTGGCTTCCTTTTATTTTCATTTACAGCAACAGAAGTGGAATGTTCCCTTTTCTTCATGGCATCTGGCTTTTGTAACCTTTGTAGAGTGCTTGACAATCACCATTCTGATTGGTGTGAGGTGATACTGAACGCTCTTCTTTTTAATATCTAAAAATTTGACATCTTTTCATGTGATTTTTTTTTTAAGTCTGAGGTAAAGGTGACTGCTAAAATTGGCTTTGTGATGGTCTAACAAGTTATGAAGTCTTTTTTGGTGACCACCCCTTGGAGACTAAAGGAGAGAAGTTCTTTTTTACTTAGAAACCCTTGGACCTTACGACTATTAAATGCCCATCAATACGACTTTATATTGATGGGCCGGGCTGTGGCCCTCCCTGTTGTTTTACCTGTGACCAAACTATGCTGGAGGTAATGAAGACAATGGCGACCTCCTTCAAAAGGTTTCATGCACGCACTGCCACACCCAGTATCCCCGACCCTGCAACAGGCCACCACCGACCCACGGCTCCGCCAGAGTCCCCTGGGCACTCACGGGCAAGTCTGGGTCAGTCTCTTGTGGGTCACTGCTCCTTTCTCCTGGGTCCTGGTGCACACAAGATTTTGCTTGTGCCCTCCAAGAGTCTGTTTCCCTAGTCCTGTGAAAATTCTATAATCAACTCCCACTGGCCTCCAAAGTCAATTCCCTGGGGGTTCTCAGTCCCTTTGAAAGATCCCCAGGGTAGGAAATTTGTTGTGGGTCCTAGAACTTTCTTAATAGTGTGATAGTTTCTTTGGTATAAGTGCTCTGCAGTTTATGGGTCATCTGCTCCGAGTCTCTATGGTGGGGTTAATGGAAAACTCCTCCAAGGGGGCTTATGCCACACCTAGGATTGCTGCACCCAGAGCCCCTGCCACTGTGACAGGCACTACTGACCTGTGCCTCTACAGGAGACACTCAGACACTCAAAGGCAGGACTGGTCATTCTCTGTGGGGCCGCCTGGTGTGCACAAGGTTTTGTTTGAGCTTTCTAAGCTCAGTGTCTCTGGAGGGTATTGGGTTTGCTTCTAAACATGATTTCATCCCTCCTACCATTTTGTTGGAGCTTCTCCTTTGCCCTTGGATGTGGGGTATCTTTTTGGGGTGGGATCCAACATTCTCCTTTTGATAGTAGTTCAGCAGTTGTATTTTAGAGTTCTCACAGGAGAAGATGAGCACACATCCTTCTACTCCGCCATTTAGTGGCTTTGGATTAAAAATTTACTGAGTATGGCCCCGACCATCAGAACAAGACCCAGTTTCCCCCACAAACACTCTCCAATCAGGAAGATTTCATAAGCCTTTGATCCTTGTCACTCAGAGGGCAGACAGAATAAAAACCACAATCAATCTTTAATGCTGTTGAAGTTGATGGGTTCTATGAAGACCTACAAGACCTTCTAGAACCAATACCCAAATAAAGATGTCCTTTTCTTTATAAGGGACTGGGATGCAAAGAAGGAAGTCAAGAAATACCTGGAGTAACAAGAAAATTTGGCCTTGGATTACAGAATGAAGCAGGACAAAGGCTAACAGAGTTTTGCCAAGAGAACACAGTGGTCATAGCAAACACCGTCTTCCAACAACACAAGAGAAGACTCTACACATGGACATCACAAGATGATCAATACCAAAATCACATTGATTATATTCTTTGCAGTCAAAGATGGAGAAGCCATATAAAGTCAGGAAAACAAGACCTGTAGCTGACTGTGGCTCAGATCATGAAGTCCGTGTTGCAAAATTCAGACTTCAATTAAAGAAAGTATGGAAAACCACTCGAACATTCAGCTATGACCTACATCAAATCCCTTATGATTATCCAGTGAAAGTGACAAATAGATTGAATGGATTAGATCTTATAGACAGAGTGCCTGAAGAACTATGGACAGAGGTTCATGTCATTGTCCAGGAGGCAGGGATCAATAATATCCCCAAGGAAAAAAAAATGCAGAAAAGCTAAATATCTGTCTGAGGAGGTCTTAGAAATATCTTAGAAAAGAAGAGAAGCTAAAGGCAAAGAAGAAAAGGGAATACATAACTATTTTAAATAAGAGTTCCAAAGAATAGCACGGAAAGATAAGAAAGCATTCCTCAGTGATCAATGCAAAATAGTAGAGAAAAACTATAGAATGGGAAACACCAGAGATCTCTTCAGAAAATTAGTGATACCAAGGGAACATTTCAGGCAAAGATGGTCACAATAAAGGACAGAAATGGTATGGGCCTAACAGAAGCAGAAAATATTAAAAAGAGGTGGCAAGTATACTCAGAAGAATTATACAAGAAAGATCTTCATGACCCAGATACTCACGATGGTGTGATTGTGGAGGATGAGAAAAGATGTGAAGATGTGAAAGGGGGTTGTACTCAGTGATGGACAAGCTGGAGAACTTCCTGAGAGCAGTTGCTAAGATGCAGAGGAGAGAGGAAGATGGATGGGGCAATTCAGATAGGTTGTGAGGGAATGGGGAAAAAGGAATGTTAGTAATGGAAAACAAATTCAGAACATGGGCTCTGTAGGAGGCGAGCAGGGCAGGCATCATGAACAGTGTGTGTGCTGACCTGGTATGGACGGAGATGGGGTGGTCTGTGTGATGACCTTGCTTAGATGGATGTGTGGTGATCTGTGTGCTGACATGGCATGCATCCATGTGGGGTGGTCTGTGCACTGACTGGTGTGGATGCAATTGTGGTGGTCTCCGTGCTGACCTATGGATCGACGTTGCATGTTCTGTGTACTGAACTGGCATGGATGGAGTTGGGGTGGAACCAATCTATGTTTTCCTAAGCGACAGAGTTTAGCTGTGGTTGGCTGGTGGGTGAGAGAGCTGGTTGACATCAGGCAGGGAGGAGGCATATACCTGGAGGTGGGTTTGATTTCTCTGCTTGACACCTTGCCCTCTGTAAATGAGAGACCAGCTTTCTGTTCGTGTGAAGTGACTGTGAATTAGCAGCAGTTCCCTCTGACTCTCATTTTCTTAAACTGAGAGCATCAAAACTATTTTTCAGTGATTTGCATTAGGCCCAAGAAGCTCCGTAACTCATGTCCCCATCCCTTGTTCCTCTTTCAGGGAGGCTTTGTGGGTTGACAGGCATGCCTCTTGGGAAAGCTTGTGGAATTCAGTGCTGGTACTGCATTTAGTGTCACTGTTTAAGCCATTTCACTGTGTGTATTGGTTCGCTCATTCACTTTAATGTGTATTTGCAAAGCCATTATCAGATATTCTCCTGAGATTTCTTATCCTCCTAGTGGTTGATGCAGTGTAGCTTGGAACAGATCCAGAAATCAGTAAGTGGAAGGTACTCTATACCCGTCTCTTTTTCTTTCTTTACAGAGTTTTATTTCATTTTTACTAGCAGGATAATTACTTTATGATATTTTGATGGTTTCTGCTGTACATCACCAAAATCAGTCATAGGTATACACATGTCCCCTCCTTCTTAAAAACCTCCCCATCCCACCCCTCTCGGTGTCACAGATTGGGTCCCTGTGTCATGCAGCAAATTTCCACGGGCTATCTGCTTTATATATGTTAATGTATATGTTTCCATGCTAATCTCTCAATTCATCCCACCCTCTCCTTCCGGCACTGTGTCCACAAGTATGTTGTCTATGTCTGCATCTCCAGTGCTGCCCTGCAAGTAGGATCATCAATGCCATCTTCCTCGATTCCCTATATATGCGTTAATATATAGTATTTGTCTTTCTCTTTATGATTTACTTCACTTTGTGTAATAGGCTGTAGGTTCATCTATCTCATTAGCAGTGACTCAAATGTGTTCCTTTTTATGGCTGAGTAGTATTCCACTGTATATGTGTACCACAGCTTCTCTATCCACTCATCTGTTGATGGACATCTAGGTTGCTTCCATGTCCTAGCTATTGTAAAGAGTACAGCAGTGAGCAATTAGATACATATGTCTTTTTCAGGTATGTTTTCCTCTGGGTATATGCACAGTAATAGGATTGCTGTGTCATATGCTATTTTATTCCTAGTTTTTAATGGAATCTCCATACTGTTCTCCATAGTGGCTGTATCGGCCTCTGTCCCCACCAAGAATGCAAGAGGATACCCCTTTCTTCACACCCTCTCTGGCATTTACTGTTTGTGGACTTTTTGATGATGACCATTCTGACCCTTGTAGGATGGTACATCACTGTAGTTTCGATTTGAATTTCTCTAATATTGAGCAATGTTGCACATCTTTTCATGTGGTTTTTAGCCATCTGTATGTCTTCTTTGGATAAGTGTCTATTTATGTCTTCTGTCCACTTGTTAATTGGGTTGATTATTTTTCTGGTATTGGGCTGCATGAGCTGCTTGTATATTTTGGCGATCAGTTCTTTGTCAGTTGTTTCATTTGCTGTTTTTTCTCCCATACTGAGGGCTGTGTTTTCACCTTGCTTATAGTTTCCTTTGTCGTGTAAAAGCTTTTAACTTACCTAGGTCTCATTTGTTTATTTTTTTTTTGTTCAGTCCTTTGGGTTTTAACCATGCTCCTTCATCTGCTGGATGTTTCTCTGTCATTTCATTTTGTTTAATTTACTGTGTTTGTGATCCCTTTCTTGGTTGAAAGGCTGTAGTTCCTCTTAACTATAGAGTCTACCTCTCCTGAATGGGGTTGGATCAATGCTTAGTGAAGGTTTCCTGGTTGGGGGGATTTGTGTTTGTCTTCTGGTAGGTGGAGCTAGATCTTGTCTTTCTGAAGGGCAGTGGCTGGGTCTAGTAGTGCAGTTTGGGGTGCATGAGTTCAGTATGGCTTTGAGCAGCCTGTCTTCCTATGTGCAAGGCTGTGTCCCTATTGGCTGAAGGATAGGTGAGGGGTGTTTGGCACTACAGCCTGCTGGCTTTTGGGTGTGGCTTAGTCTTAGTGTTGAGATGGAGGCTTTTGGGAGGGAACTCACCTATTAATGTTCTATGGGTCCAGGGGTTCTCTTGTGATCGAAAGTCCTAGAGTCGTTAGCCATCAGACATTTCCTTCCCCAGGGGCTCTTCCCCACAAAAGGATCAAAACCATGTCCCTTGCATTGCAGGCAGATTCTTTACTGTCTGAGCACCCAGGAAAGCCCTTAGAGAATGCTTGCTGGCACTGATTAAATATTAAATAAATATGTGTTCAAAATGAAGAGTATAGTGATGAATAGCAGAGACTGATTATCATGATAATTATTGTGATTTCACAAGGCTTTGCTGTCAGATTATAGCGGGAATGTGTATGGTAGGATGTAGGAACACAGTTCAGTTTCCAATTGTGTGTGCATTTGAAAGGTTCTTAGGGTGACGGCAGGTCCTCAATTACCTTCTATAGACAGCGACAGGATTTTTCATTGCTTTGTGAAGAAAATTTTTTTAACCTACCTGCACTTTCTCATCTACTTGTTGTTGTTTTTTACTAGCTAAGTCATGCCAGATTCTTTGTGAACCTATGGACTGTGGCCCACCAGGCTCCTCCATCCATGGGATTTCCCAGGCCAAAAAAAAAGTCAGGTTTGGGGAAGGAGCATATGGGCAGAGACCTCTGAGGACACAGGGATAGAAAGGCCTGCCAGGAAGGCATGAGGGTCAGAAAGCTTTGGGTTTATGCAAGGTCTGGGCTGGAACCATGGCTCCCATGCCTGGCTGTGGACACAGCCCAGAACCCCTCTGCCTGCTCTCTGTCCTGCCCCACATTTGCCAGGAGCACTGGGGTCTAGACTGTGGTACTTGCTGGTCTCTAGACAGAGCTGTCTGCTTGCAAGTGTGTGGGAGGGATGGAGTGCTTTTAAGGACTTGATACAACTCTAGAGAGTGGGACCGAGCGGCTGGGCTTAATCTGGCTCCAAGGAGCTGTGGGACCTATGTCGGTCTCAGGGACAGAGGTCAAACTAGAGTTGCTGAAGAAGAAGCCCAGAAGATTTTTTGAAAAACCAGTAAAACTGTTTATTAGAAAGCAGCACTGAAAAGACTACAAACAAAATCCTGATATAAACTGAAGTGTGAAACAAATGTGAAGTATTGTTGTCACTGGTGTTTTGTAGAAGGCTAGATTAAATGTGTTCTATAATCAGCGCATTTATCCCAGAATTTTCAGTTTTATTTCCACCACACAGCATCAGCAGTAAGCAGTGGCTGTAAGGCTTTGGAGTGGCGAGTAGCTGAGAGGAGATACCCACATCAAAGATCAGGACTGGGGGCCATGAGGAGATGCCCCATACCCGAGGTCAGGAGTGGCGGTTGTGAGGAGATACCCCATGTTCAAGGTAAGGAGTGGTCTAACCACATGGACCACAGCTTGTCTGACTCAATGAAACTATTAGCCAAGCCTTGTAGGGCTGCCCAAGACAGACGGGTCATGGTAGAGAATAATGACAAAACGTGGGCCACTGAGAAGGGAATGGCAAGCCACTTGTGTATTCTTGTCTTGAGAACCCCATGAACAGTATGAAAGGAAAACTCCCCACATCAGTATGAACAGTATGAAAGATGAACTCCCCACATCAGTAGGTCCACAATATGCTACTGGAAATCAGTGGAGAAATAACTCCAGAAAGAATGAAGGGAAAGAGACAAAGCAAAAACAACACCCAGTTGTGGACGTGACTGGTGATGGAAGCATGGTCGAATACTATAAATAGCAATATTGCGTAGGCACCTGGAATGTTACTTCCATGAATCAAAGCAAATTGGAAGTGGTCAAACAGGAGATGGCAAGAGTGAATGTTGCCATTTTATCAATCAGCAAACTAAAATGGACTGGAATGGATGAATTTAACTCAGATGACCATTATATCTACTACTGTGTGCAAGATTCCCTTTGAAGAATTGAGTAGCCATCATAGTCAATGAAAGAGTTTAAATGCAGTACTTGGATGCAATTTCAAAAACGACGGAATGATCTCTGTTCGTTTCCAAGGCAAATCGTTCAATATCATGGAAATCAAAGTCTATGCCCCCACCAGTAATACTGAAGAAGCTGAACTTGAATGGTTCTATGAAGAAAATGTGGCCCACTGGAGAAGGGAATGGCAAACCACTTCAGTACACTTGCCTTGAGAACCGCATGAACAGTATCAAAAGGTAAAATGATAGGATACTGAATGAGGAATTCCCCAGGTCGATAGGTGCCCAGTATACTACTGGAGATCAGTGGAGAAATAACTCCAGAAAGAATGAAGGGATGGAGCCAAAGCGAAACAAATACCCAGTTGTGGATGTGACTGGTGATAGAAGAAAGGTCCGATGCTGTAAAGAGCAATATTGCATAGGAACCTGGAATGTTAGGTCCATGAATCAAGGCAAATTGGAAGTAATCAAACAGGAGATGACAAGAGTGAACGTCGACATTCTAGGAGTGAACTAAAATGGACTGGCATGGGTAAATTTAACTCAGATAACAATTATATCTCCTACTGTGGGCAGGAATCGCTTAGAAGAAATGGAGTAGCCATCATGGTCAACAAGAGATTCCGAAATGTAGTACTTGGATGCAATCCTAAAAACGACAGAATGATTTCTGTTCGTTTCCAAGGCAAACCACTCAATACTACAGTAATTCAAGTCTATGCCCCAAACAGTAAAGCTAAAGAAGCTAAAGTTGAATGGTTCTATGAAGAACTAGAAGACCTTTTAGAACTAAGACCCAAAAAAGATGACCTTTAAATTATAAGGGACTGGAATGCAAAACTAGGAATTCAAGAAACACCTGGAGTAACAGGCAAATTTGTCCTTGGAGCACAGAATGAAGCAGGGCAAAGGCTAATAGAGTTTTACCAAGAGAATACACTGGTCATAGCAAACACCCTCTTCCAACAACACAAGAGAAGACTCTACACATGGACATCAAAAGATGGTCAACACAGAAATCAGACTGATTATATTTTTTGCAGCCAAAGATGGAGAAGCTCTATACAGTTAGCAAAAAAAAAAAAAGACCAGGAGCTGACTATGGCTCAGATCATGAACTCCTTATTGCCAAATTCAGACTGAAATTGAAGAGTGTAGGGAAAACCACTAGACCATTCAGATATGACTTAAATCAAATCCCTTATGATTTTACAGTGGAAGTAAGAAATAGATTTAAGGGTCTAGATCTCATAGAGTGCCTAATGAACTCTGGACAGAGGTGCGTGACATTGTACAGGAGACAGGGACCAAGACCATCCCCATGTAAAAGAAATGCAAAAAACCAAAATGGGTGTCTGACGAGGGCTTACAAATAGCTGGGAAAAGAAGAGAAGCGAAAAGCAAAGGAGAAAAGGAAAGATATAAGCACCTGAATGCAGAGTTCCAACGAATACCAAGGAGAGATCAGAAAGCCTTCGTCAGCGATCAGTGCAAAGAAATTGAGGAAAACAACAGAATAGGAAAAACAGGAGTTCTTTTCAAGAAAAAATAGAGATATCAAGGGAACATTTCATGCAAAGATGGGCTCGATAAAGGACAGAAATGGTATGGACCTAACAGAAGCAGAAGATATTAAGGAGAGGTGGCAAGAATACACATAAGAACTGTACAAAAAAGATCTTCATGACGAAGATAATCACGATGGCGTGATCACTCACCTGGAGCCAGACATCTTGGAATGTGAAGTCAAGTGGGCCTTAGAGAGCATCACTATGAAAAAAGCTAGTGGAGGTGATGGAATTCCAATTGGGCTATTTCAAATCTTGAAAGATGATGCTGTGAAAGTGCTGTACTCAATATGCCAGCAAATTTGGAAAACTCAGCAGTGGCCACAGGACTGGAAAAGGCCACTCTTCATTCCAATCCCAAAAGAAGGCAATGCCAAAGAAGGCTCAAACTACCGCACAATTGCACTCATCTCACACGCTAGTAAATTCATGTTCAAAATTCTCCAAGCAAGGCTTCAGCAATATGTGAACCGTGAAATTCCAGATGTTCAAGAAGGTTTTAGAAAAGGCAGAGGAACCAGAGATCAAATTGCCAACATCCGCTGGATCATGGAGAAAGCAAGAGAGTTCCAGAAAAGCATATATTTCTGCTTCATTGATTATGCCAAAGTCTTTGACTCTGTGGATCACAATAAACTGTGGAACATTCTGAAAGAGATGGAAATCACAGACCACCTGACCTGCCTCTTGAGAAACCTGTATGCAGGTCATGAAGGAACAGTTAGAATTGGACATGGAACAACAGACTGGCTCCAAATAGGAAAAGGTGTATATCAAGGTTGTATATTGTCACCCTGCTTATTTAACTTACATGCAGAGTACATCATGAGGAACGCTGGACTGGAAGAAGCACAAGTTGAAATCAAGATTGCTGGAAGAAATATCAATAACCTTAGATATGCAGATGACACGACCCTTATGGCAGAAAGTGAAGAGGAACTCAGAAGCCTCTTGATGAAAGTGAAAGAAGAGAGTGAAAATGTTGGCTTAAAGCTCAACATTCAGAAAACGAAGATTATGGCATCTTGTCCCATCATTTCATGGCAAATAAATGGGGACACAGTGGAAACCGTGTCAGACTTTATTTTTGGGGCTCCAAAATCACTGCAGATGCTGATTGCAACCAGGAAATTAAAAGACACTTACTCCTTGGAAGGAAAGTTATGACCAACCTAGATAGCATATTAAAAAGCAGAAACATTCCTTTGCCAACAAAGGTCCGTCTAGTCAAGGCTATGGTTTTTCCCGTGGTCATGTATGGATGTGAGAGTTGGACTGTGAAGAAAGCTGATCGCTGAAGAATTGATGCTTTTGAACTGTGGTGCTGGAGAAGACTCTTGAGAGTCCCTTGGACTGCAAGGAGATCCAACCAATCCATTCTAAAGGAGATCAATCCTGGCTGTTTATTGGAAGGACTGATGTTAAAGCTGAAACTCCAATACTTTGGCCACCTCATGCGACGAGTTGACTCACTGGAAAAGACTCTGATTCAAGGAAGGATTGGGGGTGGCAGGAGACGGGGACGACAGAGAATGAGATGGCTGGATGGCATCACTGACTCGATGGACATGAGTTTGGGTGAACTCCGGGAGTTGGTGATGGATAGGGAGGCCTGTTGTGCTGTGATTCATGGGGTCGCAAAGAGTCGGACACTACTGAGTGACTGAACTGAACTGATGAAGACCTACAAGACCTTTTAGAATTGACTCCCAAAAAAGATATCCTTTTCATTATAGGGGACTGGAATCTAAAAGTAGGAAGTCAAGAAACATTTGGAGTAACAGGCAAATTTGGCCTTGGAGTACAGAATGAAGCAGGGCAACGGCTACTAGAGTTTTGCCAAAAGAACACACTGTTCATAGCAAACACCCTCTTCCAACAACTCAAGAGAAGACGCTACACATTGACTACACCAGATGATCAACACCAAAATGAAATCGATTATATTCTTGCAGCTAAAGATGGACAACCTCGATACAGTCAGCAAATCAAGACTAGGAGCTTACTGTGGCTAAGATCATGAATTCCTTATTGCCAAATTCAGACTTAGATTGAAGAAAGTACGGAAAACCACTAGATCGTTCAGTTCAGTTCAGTCACTCAGTCGTGTCCGACTCTTTGCAACCCCATGAATCACAGCACACCAGGCCTCCCGGTCCATCACCAACTCCCGGAGTTCACTCAAACTCATGTCCATCGAGTCAGTCATGCCATCCAGCCATCTCATTTTCTATCCTCCACTTCTCCTACTGCCCCCAATCCCTCCCAACTTCAGAGTCTTTTCCAGTGAGTCAACTCTTTGCATGAGGTGGCCAAAGTACTAGAATTTCAGCTTCAGCATCAGTCCTTCCAATGAACACCCAGGATTGATCTCCTTTAGAATGGACTGTTTGGATCTCCTTGCAGTCCAAGGGACTCTCAAGAATCTTCTCCAGCACCACAGTTCAAAAGCATCAATTCTTAGGTGATCAGCTTTCTTCACGGTCATACTCTCCCATCCATACATGACCACTGGAAAAACCATAGCCTTGACTAGACCTACCTTGGTTGGCAAAGTAATGTCTCTGCTTTTTAATATGCTATCTAGGTTGATCATAACTTTCCTTCCAAAGAGTAAGCTTCTTTTAATTTCATGGCGGCAATCAGCATCCGCAGTGATTTTGGAGCCCAATGAAATAAAGTCTGACACTGTTTCCACTGTTTCCCCTTCTATTTCCCATGAAGTGGTTGGACCAGACGCCAATCAAATCTCGTACAATTATACAGTGGAAGTGATAAATAGATTTAATCAACTAGATCTGACAGACAAACTGCCTGATGAACTATGGACAGATGTTTGTGACATTGTACAGGAGGCAATGACCAAGACCATCCCCAAGAAGAAGAAATGCAGAAAGGCAAAATGGTTCTCTGAGGAGGCCTTACAGATAGCCATGAAAAGAAGAGAAGTGAAAAGCAAGGAGAAAAGGAAAGATAGACCTATTTGAGTGCAGAGTTCCAAAGAATAGCAAAAACATCTAAGAAAGGCTTCCTCAGTGATGAGTGCAAAGAAATAGACAACAATAGAATTGGAAAGCCTAGAGATCTCTTCAAGAAAATTAGAGATGCCAAGAGAACATTTCATGAAATGGGCTCAATAAAGGACAGAAATGTTATGGACCTAACAGAAGCAGAAGATATTAAGAAAAGGTGGCAAGTATACACACAAAAACTGTACAGAAAAGATCTTCATGACCCAGATAATCACGATGGTGTGATCACTCACCTAGAGCCAGACATCCTGGAATGTGAAGCCACGGGGGCCTTAGAAAGCATCACTATGAACAAAGCTAGTGGGGGTGATGGAATTCCAGTTGAGCTCTTTCAAATCCTAACAGAAAATGGTGTAAAACTGCTGCAATCTATATGTGAGCAAATTTGGAAAACTCTTCAGGGGCCACAGGACTGGAAAAGGTCTGTTTTCATTCCAGTGCCAAAGAAAGACCATGTCAAAGAATGCTCAAGCTATGACATGAATGACTATTGGAAATGCAAGCAAAGTAATGCTTAAAATTATCCAGGCAAGCATTCAACAATATTTGAACCATGAACTTCCAGATGTTCAAGTTGATTTTAGAAAAGGCAGAATAACCAGAAATCAAATTGCCAACATCACCTGGATCATCCAAAAAGCAAGGATTTCAGAAAAGCATCTATTTCTGATTTATTGACTATGCCAAACCTTTGACCATGTGGATCACAATAAACTGTTCAAAATTCTGAAAGAGATGGGAATACCAGACCACCTGACCTGCCTCCTGAGATATCTGAATGCAGGTCAGGAAGCAACAGTTAGACCTGGTCATGGAACAACAGACTGGTTCCATATAGGAAAAGGAGTACGTCAAGACTGTATATCATCACCCAGCTTATTTAATTTATATGCAGATTACAACATGAGAAACACTGGCCTGGATGAAGCACAAACAGGAATCAAGATTGCAGATATGAAGATGACACCACCCTTATGGCAGAAAGTTAGGAAGAACTACACAGTCTCTTGATGAAAATGAAATAGGAGAGTGAAAATTGGCTTAAAGCTCAAAGCTCAGAAAAGTACTATCATGGCATCTGGTCCCATCACTTCATGGCAAATAGATGAGGAAACAGTCGAAGACTTTATTTTTTTCACTTGAGCTGTGTGTCCTTGTGTGGTTGTGTGGAAAAGTGCTCCCCAGGACCCCCAGTGGTTCCCCTTTCCCACATCTGTGCTCATACCTTCCCCCCTCTTATCCCCCTGGTGCATCTACTGGTGAGCTTGCCTCATGACCGTATCGTCTTGCAGTGGCCAGCAGCAATTTTATTGAAGCCTGAGTGACACCTGCCCCTGTGACAAGGGGTTAGAATGCCCCAGGGAAAGTGTGACCCTGGCACCCATGAGGAACACACCTGCCCTGCTGCTTGGGAGAGGCTCAGTCAGCCGTGGCGCCATATCCAGGCTCACAGGTTTGCTGCCGGTCAGCCACTAGCTCCCTTGGTATGCAGTGTAAGACCACAGGCTCAGCAGCGGTAACCCATGGAAATTTTGGGTCTAGTTTGTAATGGTGAAAATGACCTGCTGGCAGACGGGGTGCTGGGAGTGCACACAGCATAACCCAGTGCTGTCCTGGGCCCAACATCCCAGGGCTAGAGTCAGGGGACAGGATAGCCAGAGCCAGCTGGGGCACTGTAGGTGTGTCTGGGGCCTCCCCCAGAGGAAGCACTCTGTCTGAGGGGCCCCTGGGCCCTCAGATGGCCTCAGTCTGAATAGCTGGGCAGCAGGGCAGTGCCCATGAATGGAGGCTACACTGCCTCACTGTCCTTAGGAAATCCCAGAGAAGGGAGAGAAGCACCCCATTCACCCACAACCTGTAATCACTTCATCTCTTACATGAACAGATTTTCTCTATGAGTAAGTGTACTTATATATAAACTGAAATAAAGTGGGTGGTTCTAACCATACTACCCTACCCTGGCAAGTGCCAGGAGCCACGTGTCCTGTCAATCCCTGGAAAGAACTGAAGGTGCCCACCCAGGGGTTCCCAGAGGGGTTCTGGGTGGTGGTTAGTGTGTCAGCAGAGCGATTGCGGTTCACAGACCTGCGGGGCCACAGAGGCTCCTGAGGACAGTGGAGAGCATCTGGACCGGGAGGGGCGAAAGTGGAGTGGCTGTGGAGCTAGAGCTGGGAATCTGGGTGAGCTAGGAGGGTTGGGGCTGGGTGATGTGGGGGTGGAGTGCTTGGCAGACGAACACGGAGGGGCACAGGACAAGGGAAGGTGTGTGGACAGGGAGATCAGGACAGGGAGGGAGGATGGGACCCAGGAAGTGGTCCGGGCCTGGAGGAGATAAGGAGAGTGGAGAGCATCGATAAGTGGAGGGGATGCAGGACAAGGAAAGGAGCAAGATTAGGATGGACGGGGAGGAGAGGCAGGATCCGGGAAGGGGCTTGGGTCCGAATGGGGTGGTAGCAAAAGACCTGGGTGGGGCCACTAACAGCGCAGCAGGAGCCCCACCACAGCCCAGGTCCCTCAACCAGTGCAGATTGTTTTCTTTCCTGGTCAGGATTTTCTGGAAACCCCAACAGGCCTCATGGAGGTGCCTCAAGCAGTATGAACCCCAGGTTGGGACTGACAGTCCAGGGTGACCCCTTGTAGCACAATTACCCCCACCTCCCTGCTCTGGTCCTTGACCCACAAGGTGCAATACCCCACACACTGACAGCATAGGGTCAGTGCTCTGCAGAAATCAGGGGACAGACAAGGCTGAGCACAGCAGGTGAAACCCACCACTGATTAAATACAACAGTGATGTGCATATAGAACAGATTTTATGTAACAGATAAAAGTAAGGGCCTTCTGTGTTACAGGCTGCGTGACTGCCTGACTGGTTGTGTTGCTCTGGGTGTGGGGTCCTCTTTCTTCTCCCCAACCTGCATGTTCTAATGATTGGATAGTGAGCCTGGTCAATTTGAGTCTGAAGGATCATGCCCCTCGGAGGTGGGGAAGGAGAACTCTTACAAAGTTTGTGCATTGATTGCATATGCTTTGGAGGTAACCAGAAAGTGTGTGTTTGAGATGTAAATGCAGTGAGGTTTGGCAAGGCTTATGTTTTTTTGGAGGTGACCACAAAGACACACACACACACACACACACACACACACACACCTGTTTTGGCAAATGGCCAAAGGATTGGAAAGCGTCAGTTTTCATTCCAATCTCAAAGGAGGACAATGCCAAAGAATGTTCAAACTATCACACAATTGCACTCATCACACATGCTAACAAAGGAATGATCAAACTTCTCCAAGCCAGGCTTCAACAGTATGTGAAGTGAGGACTTCCAGATGTTTAAGCTGGGTTTTGAAAAGGCAGAGGAACCAGAGATCAAATTGCCAACATGCAGTGGATCATCAATAAAGCAAGAGAGTTCCAGAAAATATCTGCTTTGTTTACTACATGAAAGCCTTTGACTGTGTGGATCACAACAAACTGTGAAAACATCTCAGAGATTCATAGACCAGACCACCTTACCTGCCTCCTGAGAAACCTGTATGCTGGTCCAGAAGTTACAGTTAGAACTGGACATGGAACAAAAGACTGGTTCCAAACTGGGAAAGGAGTATATCAAAGCAGTATATTATCACCCTGCTTATTCAACTTATATGAAGAATATGTCATGCAAAATTCCAGGCTGCATGAATCACACTCTAGAATCAAGATTGCTGGGAGAAATATCAATAACCTCAGATTAGCAGATGACACCACCCTTATGGCAGAAAGTGAAGAAGAACTAAAGAGCCTCTTGATGAAATTGCATGAGGAGACTTTAAAAGTTGGCTTAAAACTCAACATTCAGAAAACTAAGATGATCAGAAAACAAAGTTCCCATCACTTCATGGCAATTAGATGGGGAAAGAGTGGAAACAGTGACAGACTTTGTTTTGTGGGAGGGGGCTCCAAAATCACCGCAGATGGTGAGTGCATCCATGCTTGCTATTGGAAGAAACGTTATGACCGAGCTAGTCAGCATCTTAAAAAACAGAGATGTTACTTTACCAACAACGGTTAGTCTAGTCAAGGCTATGGTTTTTCCAGTGGTCAGGTATGGATATGAGAGTTGGACTATAAAGAAAGATAAGCACCTTAGAATTAACGCTTTTGAACTGTGGTATTGGAGAAGACTCTTGAGAGTCCCTTGGACTGCAAGGAGATCCAACCAGTCCATTCTAAAGGAGATCAGTCCTGGGTGTTCATTGGAAAGACTGATGCTTAAGCTGAAGCTCCAATACTTTGGCCATCTCATGGGAAGAGGTGACTCACTGGAAAAGACTCTGAGGCTGGGAAAGTTTGAGGGCCGGAGGAGAAAGGGATGACGTGCTGCAGTCTGTGGGGTCACGAAAAGTCAGACATGACTGAGCGACTGAACTGAACTGAAACCTCTCCAGTTGATTCTTCCAAGCATGTAGCCCAAAGCCTCCTGCCTGAGGGAGAAGAGATCACACTGTTAAAATGGGTAACAGCCCACAGGATGCTAAGGACCGTGGAACTGAGTCCTTCCTAGGCAGCCACGACCCTGAGCAATGACGACAGACTCTCCCCTATGGACCCAGGGAGAAGGAAGCTGGTCTGCCTGCCGGTCGGGTCCAAGCTGGTTCTGGGAGGTCCCTGCATACCCTGACCAATGTATCAACCCAGGTGGGTCCACCCACTCGGCCCCACTGAGCCGTTGCTTCAGACCCATCTGGAGAGTCACTCGAGATCACTCGAGGCTCCTGTCCTTAGATGATCCTGGCACTACTCCTCTGGCTTCTTCTCCCGCTCATGAGAGGACAGCTTCTCCTGCTCCTCTTTTGCCACCACTTCAACCTCCTCAGTAATGTCTGCCACCAGCAGCTGGAACCGTTGTCAAGCCCCAACACCTCTCCCTACTCCATGGCCACTCCTTCCTCCACTGCCTCCCCGATGAAGAAGGCAACTTCCTCACCTGGTGGGCCATCTGCTGCCTGCGACATCCCCGATGGCCCCAGGGTGCCAGCATGTCTCAGGGCCCTGGCAGGCTGAATACTTGGGCTCACTCCGAACAAGACCCACGATCTACATGAGCAGCAGGACCCAGGGAAGGATGATGCAGACAAAGGTGCATAATTCACCTTGCCTCCATGAGAATCACCTGGGTCTCGCATGCTGCAAGCAGAGCTATTCTGAATGAGACTAGGACACATGAAGTCCCCCAGCCTCCAGTCTCAGCCTGTCCCCTGCTACCTGCATGACTTAAATCCAGGCTCTGCATCCAAGCAGCATGAGCCTGAACTTCCCCACTGGGGAAAAGAGAGGGTCCTGGCTTCTACACGGATCTGCCTTCAGGTCACACCTCCTGATGCCTTCACAATCACTGTGACTTATCCCTTACCTCTCATGCCAAGACCTTCGTCCTCGGGGTAGTACTGCAGGGAATTGACCCACAAGCCCTCGCCAATGATGTGCAGGCCGCATGAGGGAGGTCAGAATGGGGCAGATCAGGCCCCAAGCCCTGCCATGGGCAGCCAAGAATCCCAGCATCATTTGCCCATTCTGGAGAGGTCCAGAGACACCCCACCTCAGCAATCTTATTCCGTCCTGGGAAGTTGTTAACTTAACCTCCAACAACCAGTTAAGGAGGTCTAGTCTGCTGGTGCACAGCCTGAGGCTGGGAGTTCCCCATCCATGATCACAGAACCAGTGGACTGGAAAGGAAGTACTTGCCCTATATCCTGAAGGAGGACCTGGGAGACAGGGAAGATTCAGGTAGCAGGAGCATCCACCTCACTCTCCCACCCATCTACACCTCCCTGGGAACCAGGTCGTACCAGCGATGCCAAAGTGGTTCTTCTTAACCATCTCTCTGTTCCAGCAGCTTGGGTTGTCCTGAAAGGAAAATACCAGCTTGCAGCGGGAATGCGGATGGCTTAGTTCCTTCACCTGCCAGGACTTAGAGGGTGAAAAGGTTAAGGTGCAAGCTTCTAGGGTCCTCATCTTGCCTGCCAGGCAGCCATCAACATCTTCTGTTGTACCTTTCCAAATGCTAAAGCACGCACTCGCGTCATAGGATCCCCCAACCCCAGGTGCCTGTCCAGCTGCCCCAGCCACTTGTACTCAGGCTCCCTCCCTGCCCTTCAAAACCATCATGGAGCTAAACAACTCTTCATTTTGTTAGCTGATCATGATGGGCATCTGGCGGTGGTTCACAATCTGCTTTACATCAAGGAGCCAGTCGTGCCGCATGCCTGGCATGGAAGAGTCTCGAGTAACAGGGTTATCCTCTGGCAGAGAATGGACACCAAAACAGGCATCTGCAAGGGCTCTGGTACTCCCACTTTCCGGGCCGCCACACCAACCTCCCCAGCCCCTGCCACGCCATCAGACGCATTCATCCCTCTGTGTGCCTTGTGGTCCTCTGGGACCTTTGTCTGCATACCCCAAGGGAGAATATGTTTCTGCCCTCTCCTGATGTATGTCTGACATGTGGGTCCTGGGTAGTGGCATGTCAGTTGCTTTAAACTTCAGGATCTGCAGTCCCTGCAGCATGCTTTCTCCTTGAGCAAGTGCGTGTGTCTGTGCATTTAGCAAGAGAACAGTGGGTCTCTGAACTGCTCCCTGTCTTCACAAGGGGTGCCATGGATGTGATAGAGTCATCCAGCACTAACGTCGTAGGAGTATGTCGCCCCTTCCACCTCAACCTGTCGAAAACATCCTGCTTTTATACTGCACTAAAGGGAGAAACCACAGGTCCTCAAACTAATTAGTATGTGTTGTGTGACTCCCGAAAGCTCTGCTAGTTTCCTGGATAATCCACAATTACAATAACAACTATCAGGGAATGCTACTGTTTCACAGGCCTCTGGTCACAGGTTACAAAGATTTCCTTCCCCAGGGTACAGCTTCTGTTCAGGTGTGAGGCAAAGAGTCTCACAAAGCCATTTGCTGACACCCACACTGGTGTCGCCATGCCCAGGCTCTGCTGGCACTGTACCATTGGAGACTTCGACTCCCCCGCCCCAAATTCCCTTGCCCCCCAATTCCTTGGCCCCACTTGCCTGGCCAGTGCCCTCACCCTCACACTTCTTTCTGCTCCTGTTCCTTCTCCACATCCTGAGGAGCTGACATTCAAGAAGTAGCAGTAAGAATACAGCTTTGCCCCAGACGCTGGGGATGCCCTTGATGATGGCACTTCTCCAGGCCAAGGGACCCTTCCTCCTCTGATGGCCCTTTCCCCAGAGCCAAAGTTATGCCCTGTGGTCTTTCTCATTCGCAGACCTCAGCTCCACCTGCAGGGCAACTAATGCTTCCAACTCCTCAAGTGTGGGCCTCTCACACAGGTCTCCAGGGATTGGATGTTCTTGGCCCTGCTCCCAAGCTTCTCCTCCTGCTCCTGTGAGGACACATTCTCCTGCTCATCTTCCACCAACACTTCAACCTCCTCAATGATGTCTTCCACCAGCAGCTGGAACACTTGCGAATCCCCAACACCTCTCCCTCATCCAGGGCCACACCTTCCTCCACTGCCTCATCACTGAAGAGGCCCTGCCTGTTGGGCCATCTGCTGCCTGCAACCTCCCCGACGGCCCCACCATGCCAGCCGGTCTCTGGACCTCTGCACACTGAATACTCAGGCTCACAACTAAGAAGATCCAGGGTGGTCCTGGGGCACTCCCACCTTTATCTGGCCTCATTCTCTATGTGGCCCTAGCCATGGCGGAGATCTGCGAAGGACCTGGACAAAAGAGCACACTAGGTGACCGGCAAAATTGTTGCAAAGGCTCAGGCAGTCCGCAAATTGGTTGCCGGCCCACAGCCTATCAACAGAGAAGCTGAAATACGCATGCCCTGGGAGCCTTGTGACCTCCTACTAACATAGTATGCTGGCCAGTGGGGGTTGACTTCAACAGCCTAACCTCCAATCCCCTTCAGGAACCAATCAAATGGAGCCTAAAGGTCTTTCCTTACAGAGATATGACCCTTGGAATTTTGGCCACTCTGGCAGCTGTGATCCAGCTGCCAATATTGGCTCAAGACAAAGCAGCGGGCGGGTCCACCAAATCTGTTTGCTTGAGCCACAGGGCGAATGTGCTGGAAAAGTAAGTGGGACAGCCTGGCCAGTTGGATGGTAAAGGCAAGAAACATGACCCTGATGCTGCAATCCTCCTCAAGCTAGAAACTGCCTCTGAGTCAGCAGGCAACTACGTGTGCTCAGGAGTCCACACAGGGGAGACAGGGTTCTGGGGAAACTCAGGGACAGAGGGGCTCACCTCGTATCCAATCTTCAAGCCCTGTGCAGGGTGGAGGGGCGAGGGGTGGGGTAGATTTGGGTGGGGGTTTGGGGAGAGCACACACTGATCTCACCATCACTCAGCTGCAGCAGAGTCCATCTCTAAACTTGTGCCTTAGGCGAGAGCAATCTTGGGAACACAGCCATCCTCTGAGATAGGAGCACATCACTTCCCTTGGCTCCCTGTCCGGCCGCCAAGCCACAACCCTAAACCACACCATCCTGGAGCCCCTGGCCCTAGGTCTGTCAGCTGCAGGCTTTTCCCATGCCCGCAGCTGAGAGCCGGGAACAGGCTGCCCACGTATGCAGCCGTGGATGCCCTTCCGAGAGGAGGAGAGCTCCTCACCCAAGTGTTTCAGGGGGCAAAAGTGCTCCCCCTGGCCATCAGTTACTGTGTACTTGCCGGCTGCCTAGATCACCTGGGTACACTCGGTAGCAGCTTTGGCCTATGTGTCATATAGACGATTGACCGTTACTCCCGGCCCCTCAGGTCACCCAGGAGGCAGAATCCCAGGTGACACACAAGTGCTTTGGAATGGCAGGTGCCCGTTCCCTCTCTGCCCCCTGCCTGGACCCACTCTTTTGCCCCTCTGCCTTCCACAGACAAGGATGAGACCCCAGAGAAAGTAAATAATTCAGGGCAGGAATTTTGGCATGTGCAATGTGGCTTGTTTCGCCAGACCGCTATTCCCTATTCCCTGGAGCCTGAAAAGCAGCAGAATCTGAGCGGCCCTCTGAGGCATCCCAGTCTCTGACTGTCCCAGGATGCATGCATGCAAACAGCCCACCACCCTTGCTTCCTCCTGTTTCCTCCCTCACAGGCACACACAGGCAGAGGGGCACACACACACAGCTCAGTCCTGAAATTTCTTCTGCTTTCTGCACTGCCATGTAGGCTGGAAGTACCCGAATGGATCCCATACTCACACCCTATCTCATCAGACACCTGGGGATACACACTGAGAGCTTACTTAACATGGTATTTCTCTCCCATGGTGTCAATGTGAGCCACACTATTTGAGGTAGGGTCCTGGCTGATGCTCTGGTCCTAGACAGCACTAGCTCAGCCCTTTCCCCTGTCTCCTCCTCACATGTGTGGAACACGTCTCCAGGGCATCAGGCTCTCTTTCTGTGCCTCCTCTCCCCAGGCTCTGCTCTTTTCCAAAGGACCTTGCCCTTGCCACAGTTGTGGGTCCTGCCCTGGCCTCATCCACCATTTCCACAGGTTAGCTCATGTGCCACAGACTGACGGGTCCAAAGGCCGTGGTGTAACAGCTCCACACCACATGATTTACTCCAGGTGATGTCTCAAGCCATCAGCCCTACTTCCAGGTACAAACACACGCGACAGCACAGCAGAAGTTGTGACCATCTTTATGTCTCTTGATGTCATTCCAGATTAGTGGACCAACTGTCCTGAGTTGTCAGTGGCCATCCTTTCCTCATTCTTTTCCTGGACAGAGGCACTGCACAGATATATCACAGTCTCTCCGAGTCTGTGCCCACCTCCTGCCTCCTCCTCTGTTTCTTCCATGTCTCATGTCCTGTTGCCTTCATTTCTGTGTCTGCAGTGGGCCAGAGACACCCCCACACAGAAGCACATAAACACAGGCCACACAAGCGCGTGCCTGTACACACACACACGTTCAAGGCACAGGGACACAAATGCAAACGTGGAACACAGGTGTTTCAGTAGCTGAGGGACAAGTGGTTCATATGCAATGTAGACATTTCCACACTTCTTATAGGAATATCTCCAGTTGGTTCTTTACACGTGAAATACAGAGAAGTCCAACTTGCTTTATGGAGAGTTGGCGCCTGGACTGTTGTACAGGAGATACAGAAAATTCCATACTTCTGGTGGAAAATCTCTGTCTTGATATATATGTATATATATGAGAAAGACAAGTAATTCCATATTTCATGAAGAAACAGTGGTGCCCAGATTTTCCCTTATGAAACAGAGCTCATTCCAATTCCATATTGGTTGTGTCTTAAGAAAATCAAAGCCAAATGATCATATATGAAATATAGAGGATTCCGAGTTTCAGATAAGGAAATCAGCATCCAGATTTTCACACAGAAAGTGTAGGGAATTCCATATTACAGGTAAGAACAACAGACTCCAGGTTCTCTAGTGTGAAATACAGAAAGCTGAGTGTATCTTGGCGTCAAGGAAGCATCGATATCACTTCAGTTCAGTCGCTCAGTCGTGTCTGACTCTTTGCAATGCCATGAATCACAACATGCCAGGCCTCCCTGTCCATCACCAAATACCGGAGTTCACTCATACTCATGTCCATCGAGTAGGTGATGCCATTCAGCCATCTCATTCTCTGTCTTCCCCCTTTCCTCCTGCCCCCAATCTCTCCCAGCATCAGAGTCTCTTCCAGTGAGTCAACTCTTCCCATGAGTTGGCCAAAGTATTGGAGCTTCAGCTTAAGTATCACTCTTTCCAATGAACACCCAGGACTGATCTCCTTTAGAATGGACTGGTTGGATCTCCTTGCAGTACAAGGGACTCTCAAGAGTCTTCTCCAACACCACAGTTCAAAAGCACCAATTCTTCAGCGATCAGCTTTCTTCACAGTCCAACTCTCACAACCATACATGACCACTGGAAAAAATATAGCCTTGACTAGACGAGACCATGGTTGGCAAAGTAATGTCTCTGCTTTTTAATATGCTATCTAGATTGGTCATAACTTTCCTTCCAAGGAGTAAGTGTCTTTTAAGTTCGTGGTGACAATAATCATCCGCAGTGATTTTGGAGACCCCCCCCAAAAAAAAAAATAAAGTCAGCTACTGTTTCCACTGTGTCCCCATCTATTTCCCATGAAGTGATGGGACCAGATGCCATGATCTTTGTTTTCTGAATGTTGAGTTTCAAGCCAACATTTTCACTCTCTTCTTTCACTTTCATCAAAAGGGTTTTTAGTTCCTCTTCACTTTCTGCCATAAGGGTGGTTTCATCTGCATATCTGAGACTATTGATATTTCACCCAGCAATCTTGCTTCCAGCCTGTACTTCTTCCAGCCCAGCTTTCCTCATGATGTACTCTGCATATAAGTTAAATAAGCAGGGTGACAATATACAACCTTGACGTACTCCTTTTCCTCTTGGGAACCAGTCCGTTGTTCCATGTCCAGTTCTAACTGTGGCGTCCTGACCTGCATACAGGTTTCTCAAGTGGCAGGTCAGGTGGTCTTGTATTACCATCTCTTTCAGAATTTTCCACAGTTTGTTGTGATCCACACGGTCAAAGGCTTTGGCATAGTCACTGAAGCAGAAATAAATGTTTTTCTGGAACTCTTTTGCTTTTCCCATGATCCAGTGGATGTTGGCAATTTGATCACTGGTTCTTCTCCCTTTTCTAAAACCAGCTTGAACATCTGGAAGTGTACGGTTCTCGTTTTGCTGAAGCCTTGCTTGGAGAATGTTGAGCATGACTTTACTAGCGTGTGAGATGAGTGCAATTGTGCGGTAGTTTGAGCATTCTTTGGCATTCCCTTTCTTTGGGATTGGAATGAAGACTGACCTTTTCCAGTCCTGTGGCCACTGCTGAGTTTTCCAAATTTGCTGGCATATTGAGTGCAACACTTTCACAGCATTATCTTTCAAGATTTGAAATAGCTCAACTGGAACTCCATTACCTCCACTAGCTTTGTTCATAGTGATGCTTTCTAAGGCCCACGTGAGTTCACATTCCAAGATGTCTGGCTCTAGATGAGTGATCACACCATTGTTATCATCTTGGTCATGAAGATCTTTTCTGTACAGTTTTTCTGAGTATACTTGCCACCTTTTCTTAATATCTTCTGCTTCTATTAGGTCCATACCATTTCTGTCCTTTATCGAGCCCATCTTTGCATGAAATGTTCCCTTGGTATCTCTGTTTTCTTGAAAAGATCTCTTGTTTTTCCTATTCTGTTGTTTTCCTCTATTTCTTTGCACTGATCGCTGATAAAGGTTTTCTTATGTCTCCTGGCTATTCTTTGGAACTCTGCATTCAAATGGGTATATACTTTCTTTTCTCCTTTGCTTTTCATGTCCCTTCTTTGCCCAGCTATTTGTAAGGCCTCCTCAGACAGCCATTTTGCTTTTTTGCACTGTTTTCCATGGGGATGGTTTTAGTCCTGTTTCCTGAACGATGTCACGAACCTCCGTCCATATTTCATCAGGTACTCTGTCTATCAGATCTAGTCCATTAAATCTATTTCTCACTTCCACTGTATAATGATAAGGGATTTGATTTAGGTCATACCTGAATGGTCTAGTGGTTTTCCCTACTTTCTTCAATTTAAGTCTGAATTTGACAATAAGAAGTTCATGATCTGAGCCGCAGTCAGCTCCTGGTCTTGTTTTTGCTAACTGTATAGAGCTTCTCCATCTTTGGCTGCAAAGAATATAATCAATCTAATTTTGGTGTTGACCATCTGGTGATGTCCATGATGGCTACTCCAATTCTTGTAAGGGATTCCTGCCCACAGTAGTAGATATAATGATCATCTGAGTTAAATTCACCCATTCCAGTCCATTTTAGTTCACTGATTCCTAGAATGTCTATATTTACTCTTGCCATCTCCTGTTTGACCACTTCCAATTTGCCTTGATTCATGGACCTAACATTCCAGGTTCCTATGCAATATTGCTCTTTACAGCATCGGACCTTGCTTCTATCACCGGTCACATCCACAACTGGGTATTGTTTTTGCTTTGGCTCCATCCATTCATTTTTTCTGGAGTTATTTCTCCACTGATATCCAGTAGCATACTGGGCACCTACCAACCTGGGGAATTCCTCATTCAGTATCCTATCATTTGTGTTTTCATACTGTTTATTGGGTTCTCAAGGCAAGTATACTGAAGTGGTTTGCCATTCCGTTCTCCAGTGGACCACATTCTGTCAGACCTCTCCACCATGACCCGCCCCTCTTGGGTGGCCTCACAAGGCATGGCTTAGTTTCATTGAGTTAGACAGGGCTGTGGTCTGTTTGATCAGATCGACTAGTTTTCTGTGAATATGATTTCAGTGTGTCTACCCTCTGATGCCCTCTCGCAATACCTACCATCTTATTTGGGTTCCTCTTACCTTGCTCACAGGTAATCTCTTCACAGATGCTCTAGCAAAGCACAGCCACTGCACCTTACCTTGGACGAGGGGTATCTCCTCACGGCCGCCCTTCCTGACCTTGAACGAGGAGTAGCTCCTATTGGCCTTCCTCCGCCCACACAGTCACCACCACTTGGACATGGAGTAGCTCTTCTTGGCCACCGCCCCTGACCTCTGGCGTGGGGTAGCTCCTCTCAGCCGCTGCCCTTGGCTTCGGGCTGGGTTAGCTCCTCTCCCCCGCCACCCCTGGTCTTGGGTAAGGGGTAGTTCCTCTCGGTCGCCACCCCTGGTCTCGGGTGTAGGGTAGCTCCTCTTGGCTATGCTTCTGCTCGTGGTCGGTCACGCAGCCCGGTGTCACATCTGCGCGCTCGGAGCCCAGCTCGCTACTTAATTGAGGGAAATTGTCACCCTGATTTTCATATGTGAACTATACAGTATTCCAGATTATTAGGTAGTAAAATCATTGCACAGATTTTCGTATCTGAAAGATATTGAATTTCAGATCTCAGTGGGGATGGATTTTCATAGGTGATATGCAGAAGATTTGATGCTTCATGTGTGAAAACTTCAGCAGAGATTTTCATATGTGATATATAGAGTATTTCCTGTTTCATGTAGAAAATTAGTGGCCAGATTTCAAATGTGAAATATAGAGAATTCTAATGCGATGTGAGAAAATTTTCGCCATATATTCATACATGAAATACAGAAAAAAGAAATTCTGTACTTTTCGTAGGACTATCTGGGCCGATTTTCGATAAATGAAACATGAAAATTTTCATGTATGAAAATCTGTTTCCAGTGTTCTATAAGATCATTCTAGAGTATTACTTATTTTTGTCAGAAAATCATCATACAGATTTTCTAATATGAAATATCCAGAATGACTAGAGGAAGCAGAACAATATATGTTCAGATTTTCAATTGTAAAATACACATCATTCCATATTTCAAGTAGGAAAATATGAATTATGGTTTCTACATGCAAATCATACAGAATTCCATACTTCACATTTGAAAATCTCTGCCTAGAAAACCCTTGCTAATGCTTTAATATGTGAAGCATAGAAAATTCGGCACCTGATCCCATCACTTCATGGCAAATAGATGATGAAACAATGGAAAAAGTGACAGATTTTTGGGGGGGACTCCAAAAATCACTGCAGATGGTGATTGCAGCCGTGAAATTAAAAGATGCTTACTCCTTGGAAGAAACGTTATGACCAACATAGACAGCATATTAAAAAGCAGAAACATTACTATGTTGACAAAGGTCCGTCTAGTCAAGGCTATGGTTTTGAGAGTGGTCATGTATGGATGTGAGATTTGGACTATATAGAAAACTGAGCACAGACATATTGAGGCTTTTGAACTGTGGTGTTGAAGAAGACTCTTGAGAGTCCCGTGGACTGCAGGGAGTTCCAAATAGTCTATCCTAAGGGAGCTCAGTCCACGGTGTGCATTGGAAAGACTGTTGTTGAACCTGAAAATCCAATACTTTGGCCACCTGATGCAAAGAGCTGACTCATTTGACAAGATGTTGAGAAAGATTGAGGGCAGGAGGAGAAGGGGAAGACAGAGGATGAGATTGTTGAATGGCATCACCGATTCAATGGACATGAGTTTGGGTAAACTCCGGGAGTTGTTGATGGACAGGGAGGCGTGGTGACCTGCAGTTCACGGGGTCACAAAGAGTTTGCCACGACTGAGCGACTGAACTGAACTGAACTTATCTTTCTTTAAGTCAATTCCGCTAAGGCTCAGAACCAACTTGACAAACCAGAATGTTTTACTCATGTAAGTTTTCTCTTAAGGTATGTTAATGTAGTTGCCTGGAAAGTTGCCTTTCTTCTAGATTCATGTCAGTCATTTTATGGCCCTGGACAACCCACCTTGTGTCAATGTTATCTCAAACTGTATGTTGTGGGTGAGTGTCCTGGTGACAATCTCTGAGTTTTGAGACATCTTCTTCCTCTAATGAGCATCCTGCTAGTAACTATATAGATTCCTGCTAAAGCCTAGAAAAGGGTCACTCTTTCTGGCCCCTTCTGATGTGTATGCTGATGAAGCATCCTTCCTAGCCACTGATTGAATTCCTGTCTTTCTTAGGCCATGAATCCCAGCGCCTTTCACAGCTCATAAGCAACTTTTCAAATCCCGGGTACCACTGAATTGGAGTGGAATGAGTTGCTCGGTATCCTTCAGTAAAAGGAGTATAGGAGATGGACCTAAATCACCTGCCAGGTTCAACCCACGCCTTTCAGGGCCTACTCCTAAAATCCAGGGAGCTGCCTCTTACCAGTGATGCTAATGAGATAACTTAACTGTCACTTCATTCTGGAATTGCCAGTTGTTCCAAAGGAATGATATGATCTTGCAGTACTCAGTGGATACCTGAGTTTCTCTACTTGCCAGGACAAAGTGGAGGGGTGGTAAGGTGTGAAATCTCTTTATAGGAGAGCTGCCCTTTCCTCTTTGCAGGGATAAATCATGTTCCCTCCCCTTCACAGTCACCTCCCTATCACATTGCCGTGTCCACAGCCTGAGCTTCAAGTGTTTCCTGTAGCAAAACATGTCTTCTTCTTGGTCTCTCATCATGACTGTCACCAGGGGGTGGCTCACAAACTGCTTTAGGTCAAGGAGCCCCTAGATGCCAGAGGTGACAGGCCTGCATGACAAAATCTAGCTTAAAGAGCAGTCTGACATTGTCTGACTTCAATTTTCTACTAGTAGCTAGTCAATTACGCCAACCCAGACTGTATGAAGTCCCACCAAGCCCCAAGGCTGTGCATACCAAGACACTATCACAAGAAGATGCTGTTTCTAACAGGAAGGCCCTAAGCTCCATCTCACCCTTCTAAAAATTAGCTTATTTCTGGAAACAAACACTCCTAGCTACAAGGAGCATGAGCACTTAGGTATCCCAACCACACCCTCAAATTCATTCAGCTTTTTAGAGCAGATCTGTGTAGCAGACAACCTTTTTCTCTGAAAAGTCCATCCCTGGTGCTAATGCCAATTTTGATTAGGGCTGCTGCAAGGAAAGACCAAGTATCAATTTGTGATAAACCGAACAGCAAGGCCATCACCCATAAGATCAGGAACTGCGTGACAGTATTCAGTACACATAATCAATCAGAAATGCTAAAGGCTCTATGTCCCCTGTGGCACTCTGGGTCCCCTCTCTGCATCCACCAAAGGAGGGTCTGTTTCTGACCACTCCTGACCTATGCCTGGCCTGTGTGTCCTGGGTAGTGGTGTTTTCAATTGTTTAAAAAGTCAGGATCTGCAGTCTCTGTGGCACACCTTTTCCAAGGGAAAATGTGTGTATGCGTGTGTGTTTGTGTGTTTGTGTGTGTGTGTGTGTTTAGCAAGAGAGCCCTGGGTTTCTGACCTGCTTTGTGTTTTCACAAGGGGTGGCATGGGTGTGTCTGGAGTTGTTTGGCACTAATTTCCTTTGAGGACAGCAGCCCTTTCCAGGTCCACCTTTCATGTGGACAACCTCCGGGTTTCACACTGCACGAGTAGGCACATCCACAAGGGCTCAGACTGACTGGAGTGGGTTGTGGGACTGCCAATATCTCTGCTACTTTTCCGGATAACCCACAATTTCAAGAATACCTTTCTGGAAATGCTACTCTGTCACACTGTCTCTGGTCACTGATGACATACGTTCCCCACCAAAGTTCATGGCTTCTATTCAGATGCAAGCCAAAAGGAGTTTTCCATAGTCAACTGCTCAGACACATACATGGATAGAGATTCCCAGGGTCTGCTGGCACTGTGTCTTTGGAGATCACAACCCCTGCAAACCCCAATTCCCTTGGCCCCCCTCGCTTGGCCGGTGCCCCCACCTCCACACCTCCTTCTGCTCCTGTTATTTCTCTTAATCCTGATCAGCTGACCCTTAAGAAGTGGTAGTAAGGATATGACTTTGGCCCAGAAGCCAGGGATGCCCTGGATGATGGCACTTCTCCGATTCAAGGGACATGTTCTCCTCTGATGGTTGTTCCTCTGGAGATGAATATAGGCTTGGGGTCTTTCTCATTCACGGAGCTCAGCTCCACCTGAAAGGCTACAAACGACTCCATTGACTCCAGTGGGGGCTGGTCACTCTAGCCTCCTGTCCTTGGATGTTCCTGGCCCTGCTCCTCCGATTTCTCCTCCCACTCCTGAGAGGACACCTTCTCCTGTTCCTCCTCCACTGCCACTTCAACCTCCTCAATGATTTCTTCCACCAGCAACTGGAACTCTTCCCCAATTCCCAACACCTGTCCCTCCTCCAGGGCCTCACTTTCATCCACGGCCTCCCTGCCTCCTGATAAGGGCGGCTTCCTCGCCTGGTGTGCCAACTGGTCCATGAATATACCCAGATGGCTGCACCATGCCAGCGGGTCCAGAGTCCCTGAGCCTTGAATACCCAGGCTCATAACTAAGCAGATTCAGGTTGGTCCTGGGGCGCTCCTGCCTTCCTCTGGTCTCACTCACCATATGACCCTGGCATTGGCCCTGAGCTGCAAAGAAGCTGGACACCAAAGCTCGGAAGTTTCCCACAATCCACAGTCAGTTTAGTTCAGTTCAGTCACTCAGTTGTTGCCGACTCTGCGACTCCATGAACCGCAGCACACCAGGCCTCCTTGTCCATCAACAACACCCATAGTACACCCAGACCCATGTCCATTGAGTCTCTGATGCGATCCAACCATCTCATCCTCTGTCGTCCACCTCTCCTCCTGCCCTCAATCTTTCCCAGCATCAAGGTCTTTTCATATAAGTCAGCTCTTCGCATCAGGTGGGCAAAGTATTGGGGTTGCAGCTTCAAAATCAGTCCTACCAATGAACACCTAGGACTGATCTCCTTTAGGATGGACTGTTTGGATCTCCTTGCAGTCCAAGGGACTCTCAAGAGTCTTCTCCAACACCACAGCTCAAAAGCATCAATTCTTTGGTGCTCAGCTTTCTTTATAGTCCAACTCCGACACATCCGCATCAAGGCTCAGTCATTCCCCTCCAATTCATTTCTTGCCTACACACGGTAGGCACGGAATGTGAGACACGCTTGTTCCCAGATCCTTGTGACATCATACATGTGGAATATGTTGGTGAGAGGGCACTGACTTCTATACTCTGAATTCCAGACCCTATTGGGAAACAATCTAAAGGATCCTAAAGGCCTTTCCTCACAGGAACACATCCCTTGAAGTAATGGGCACTCTGACAGTGTTGACCCAGCTGCCAAACTCGGCTCAAAACAAAGTTGTGGCAGAGTCCTCAGAGCCATTTGCATGATTAACAGTGCAGAAGATCTTGACGAGAGAGTGGGACAGCAGGGCCAGTAACAACCAAATCAAAGAACCTGAACCTCATGCTTCAACCCTCCTCAAGCCTGAAATTGCTTCTGGGGCAGTGGGCAACTACCTGTACCCAGGAGTCCACACAGGTGAGACGGTTCCTGAATACCTCAGGGACAGAGGAGCTCATCTTGAATCCAACCTGCAAGACCTGGGCAGGACATGGGTGTGGAGAAATCAGCTGCTGCAGAGTCCATCCCAAAACTTATGCATTAGGCTAGAGCAGTGTCGGGAATGCAGCCAATCTCTGAGGAAAGAGTACACCACTTCCCTTGGCTCCCTGCCTGTCCCCCACATGGCACCCCCTAACATATTCATCCTGGAAAACCTGGCCCAACATCTTTCAGCTCCAGGCATAGGGACACAAATGGAAACAGGGAACACAGGTGTTTCAGTAGCTGAAGTACCAGTGGCTCATATAAATACAGAGATTTCCTTATTTCTTAGGAAAATAGGAGAATCTTCATTCTGATCTTCAGATGTAATATATACAGAATTCCAACTTCTATGAAGAAGGATTAGTGCATAGATTTTGATACAGGACATATAGAGAATTTCATAGGGGATAATCATTGTCTAGATATACATGAGAAATACAAAGTAGCACCTTTTTATCAAGTCTTTGGAGGGTAGCAGGCGATCTGAGAGAATGCCTCATTCCAAAACCACATTCTCTCATGAAAGTATGAGAATGTGTCTCCTTCTTGTGTGTAAAACAATCTTCTGTATAAAGCAAACCAATGGTTATGTCAATTACCAGGTGACTTTAGGACAAACTGAAAAATGTTGTCATCAGGTCTTATTTAGAGACTACTTATTGTTTTGACAATTCTGTAATGAACTGACTTGCTAGGATACACATATACAGTATATCTTTTGTCTTTACAATTTTCAGTAGTTTCCATATCATGAGCATCACATTTTGGTTTAATGTTCATTCAAAAACAAAAATGTTTTCCTTCCCTTATGTCTTTGCGTTGAGGATTTCTAGGTTGGCAAGAAATTCTGAATTTTTGTTTCATCTATATTACCTCCGGACAACCCATTTTTCTTAAACAGCTGCTTTCTGGGACGGGGAAGCCTGCTTACTTGGGTGAACCTGGGAAACAGATGCATATGTAGCAGTACCAAGTGGAAAGAAGATCAATGTAATGCAACAAAATGTATTCTCTCAAAATTTGTATGTTGAAGCTCTTAACTCTCTGTACTTTAGTCAGACTGTGAGTAAATTATAATTTGTTTTTGATCCTATTTGGAAATAGGACATTGAGATAGGTAGTTGGGTTAATATGGTTGGCACTTTATAAAAAAAGGAGATCAGTCAGAGACAACACAGAAACATGACTATGTGAAAACAAAGCCAGAAAATGGCCATTAAAAAAAACAAAAGAGGTCTCAGATGAAAACACATCAGCTGGTCCTTTAATTACTGACTTGATCCTCAGAAGTTTGGAAAACATTTATTGAAGCTCCCTGGTATGGGACACTTTGTTATGGCAGTTTAAGCAAACTAATATATGCATTTCCCTTGAAAATAATCTGTCAATTCCAAAAGTATCCACTATCCACTTTTTTTCATATAGATTTTCAGGGAATGGAAACTGGAAAATAACTCTGTTACCCATTAACTGATAATCCTCTCAAAGTCCTAGTGCTCCCTAAGAGTTTTCATTCTTTCTTTAGAGAATCAACTGGGTTAGAACTTATTCCTACTTCATGGGTAAATATGACATTGAAAATATTACAATGAGCATAATTTACAGGAAATGGTAGAAGAAAATAAGCACAAAGGAAAGCAGCCTGACCTTGTGGAAAAGATACAGTCCTCTCCATTTATTCTTCCCATACATCTTTTTAAATCCCTGGAAGAAAAAGTGTAGTGACCAAGACACTGCTGACTATTGCTTTGGGGAAATCATACAAAGTTGTGATTTTGTGGTAACCATGCCAACCTACACCTTCCCTAACCCAGACACTAGGCTGCAGTAGCCATGGGGCAGCCAAGAGGATAACAAACCCTCCAAAACCGTTGGAGCCACCTGGGCCTTTCCACAAGACAGTTGGCCAGGCGTGTTTGTGTTACCATTTCCACGGCAGAATTTCTAGTCTATGGCCACCACTCTTATCACCAGCCCTCTCGATTCCTGAGAACCCCAAGAGACCACCATTCTAGCTTGCAATCTACATATCCTAAAAATATAGGAATACAATCTAATCCAAACTGAGCGTCTCCAACCCATGGAGATGTACATGGTCCTCAACCACACCAAGGGCGGTTATGAGCAGCAAAACCACAGCTCCAGGCAAGCTCACCATTAACACCTGCAGCCATGCCAGACATATATCCCCAGGATTGATAGAGGGGGTAGATTTTAAGTCCTCTACCCACAAGAGAAATAAAACCTCTTGACCTTCTGTCTTAGGCAAGACGAAAATAGAGAGTCTGTTTTCCAGCACATCATACCCAGGACATGCATAACTGAGAATATTTGTAGGCAACAGTACCAGATACAGGACACTTTGGAGAAGAGGTACAACCAAAGTGAAGTAATGTAAAAACCTTTAGTGTCAGTTTCAGAGAGAAAATGTTCATCTCCCAGATGACACAGTTGATAGGATTCAAATCACTAATAACATTCAACTTAGCCAAAAGGCAGTGCAGGTTCCCTCCATGGAACTTAATCAAGAAGTTTCAGTTCAGGCCTGTCTGCAGCTTCACATTTCCAATCCTTAAATGTTTTCATTCAGTTGGCAGACAGTTCAAAATATGGACAATGTACATGCATTCTTGGAAGATGCCGAAGACTGTAAGAATAAAGAACCTTTCCAGGGCAAGCAACAGAGAGTGCTACAGGATGGTGATTAGATGGAGGAAGATGGAGAGGAGAATTAAACGGAGATTTCAGGTCTAGGATCTCTTTCTGAGCTGATTGGAGCAGCTTCAGACCTGCCTGCAGACCTCAGGGGCAGTTTTCAATATTTACTAAACTATCTCACATGCTAGTAAAGTCGTGCTCAGCATTCTCCAAGCCAGGCTTCAGCAATATGTGAAACGTGAACTTCCAGATGTTCAAACAGGTTTTAGAAAAGGCAGAGGCACCAGAGATCAAATTGCCAACATCCCCTGGATCATGGAGAAAGCAAGAGAGTTTCAGAAAAACATCTATTTCTGCTTCATTGATTATGCCAAAGCCTTTGACTGTGTGGATCACAATCAACTGTGGAAAATTCTGAAAGAGATGGGAATACCAGACCACCTGACTTGCCTCTTGAGAAATCCGTATGCAGGTCAGGGAGCAACAGTTAGAACTGGACATGGAACAACACACTGGTTCCAAATAGGAAAAGGAGTACCTCAAGGTTTTATATTGTCACCCTGCTTATTTAACTTATATGCAGAGTACATCAGGAGGAACGCTTGGCTGGAAGAAGCACAAGCTGGAATCAAGATTGTTGGGAGAAATATCAATAACCTCAGATATGCAGATGACACCACACTTATGGCAGAAAGAGAAGAGGAACTATAAAGCCTCTTGATGAAAGTAAAAGAGGAGAGTGAAAAGGTTGGCTTGAATCTCAACATTCAGAAAACAAAGATCGTGGCATCCGGTCCCATCACTTCATGGGAAATAGATGGGGAAACAGTGGAAACAGTGTCAGACTTTGTTCTTTTGCACTCCAAAATCTGTGCGGATGCTGATTGCAGCCATGAAATTGAAAGACGCTTACGTCTAGGAAGGAAAGTTATGACCAACCTAGATAGTATATTAAAAAGAAGAGACATTACTTTGCCAACCAAGGTCCGTCTAGTCAAGGCTATGGTTTTTCCCGTGGTCATGTATGGATGTGAGAGTTGGACTGTGAAGAAAGCTGATCGCCGAAGAATTGATGCTTTTTAACTGTGGTGCTGGAGAAGACTCTTGAGAGTCCCTTATACTGCAAGGAGATCCAACCAGTCCATTCTAAAGGTGATCAATCCTGGGTGTTCATTGGAAGGACTGGTGCTAAAGCTGAAACTCCAATACTTTGGCCACCTCATGAGACGAGTTGACTCATTGGAAAAGACTCTGATGCTGGGAGGGATTGGGAGCGGGAGGAGAAGGGGACGACAGAGAATGAGATGGCTGGATGGCATCACCGACTCGATGGTCTTGAGTTTGAGTGAACTCCGGGAGTTGGTGATGGACAGGGAAGCCTGGCATGCTGTGATTCATGGGGTCACAAAGAGTCAGCCACGACTGAGCCACTGAACTGAACTGAACTGACTGAATGTGATCTCTGACCTCAATGAGCTTTTGCAATCTTAATGCCTCGGAATACTATATAGAACTTGTGAAGTGCCACTACTTAGAATTTCAAGAGGTATTATTTGCAGGAAGGTGGGGGGTCTTGTGGGAGACTTCTCTATCTGATTTGTTCCAACAAATCTTATTTAATAGAATACTTAAACAAGCTGGAGTCAGGATTCAACTATATATAACCCATTCTTCAAGAAATATTTCGATTCAGTTCACTTCAGTAGATCAATCATGTCAAATTTTGTGGCTTCGTGGCCTGCAACATGCCAGGCTTCCTTATTCATCACCAAAGCCTGGAGTTGCTCAAACCCATATCTATTGTGTCAGTGATGCCATCCAACCAACGCATTCTCTACCATTCCGTTCTCCTCCTGCCTTCAATCTATACCAGGCATCAGGGTCTTTTCCAATGAATCTGAAATTGAATCAGGTGTCTAAAATTCGGAGCACCAGTTCCATTCCATTCAATGAATATTCAAGACTGATCTCCATTAGGATTTACTGGTTTGATCTTCTTGCATTCCAGTTCACTTTCATCGCTCACTCGAGTCCGACGTTTTGTGAGCCCATGGAGGGAGCACGCAGGACTCCCTGTCCACCACCAAACCCCGGAGTCCACCTAAAATAATGTCTATTGAGCCAGTGATGTTATTCAACTATCTCATCTACTTTCTCCTACAAATAGAAAGAAAGAAAGTGAAGTCACTAACACGTGTTTGACTCTTTGAGAACACATGGAGTGCATCCCACCAGGTTCCTCATACATGGAATTTTCCAGGCAAGAGTACTGGAGTGGATTGCCATTTCCTTCTCCAGGGGATTTTCCTGAACCAGGGATTGAATCCGAGTATCCTGCATTGCAGGGAGACGGTTTACCTTTGGAGCCACCAGGGAATCTCACAAGGTCGCCTTAAAACACCTTGAAGAACACTTAATTCCGGGGAACCTACCAGACAACTTCCATCCCACCTCATTTTCGCCCTGTTCACGTAACTTGCCTCAGTTTTTTAGTTTCTAGTCTGCAAGCTGAGTCTTCAGGCTGTGAGAACGCACTGTATACACTTGTCCTTGCTCCACTTGCTGCTGTATTTTGTCATTTTGAGACTCACAGTGGTCTGCTCCAGAGGCCCTGAGCACCCCTATATATACTCCTCCCCAAGGGGCAAAACCCTTATGATTCATGATGTCGGCAAGTCATTTCCCCAGGCAATGGTGTCCCTGGCGGATCGTTGACATCACACAGCCCCATTCAGACAACTCTTGGAGAGGATGGGTAGAAACTCAGAAGGTTTGGTGGAATACAAGAGGTATTTTTATGCTGCAGATGAGACCTCTAATCGCACCTCCCATATGCACCCCACTAAGTCAACACTGATGTGTCACATTTCGAGGGAAGTTTGTCTCCTCCAAACCTGGCTTCACAGCCATATTATTCAGGTTTCCCTTCTGTTCTTTATCACCTTGCACCATTATCTAGTCTTTAGTGTCTCGCCTAAAATCCCTCCTTGAAAAATATTGTGTACTGAAGTGTCTGTGGAAATGAGAATCATTTCACTTTCCTCCCATAAGCTGGTCTTAAAGCACCTTGAAAGCCATTTCATTCTTTGCCACCTACCAGAAATCTTCCATCCCATCACATTTTCGCCCTGTTCACATAGCTCGCCTCAGTTCTTTTTTTTAGTTTCTCATCTGAAACTCGTGTCTTCAGTCAGTGAAAATGCACTGTATACACTTGTCCTTGCTCAACTTGCACCTGTCTTTTATCATTTTGAAGGCACGCAGTGGTCTGCTCCAGAGGCCCTGAGCACTTCTACATATACACCACTCCAGGGTTTCACACTCTGAATATTTATGAGGTCAGCATGTCACTTCCGCAGCCAATAGTGGCCCCAGCTGAGCCTTGACATCACAAAGCCCCATCCTGATAACCTATGGGAGGATGGGGAGAAATTCAGATGCTTTGCTGGGATAATAGATTCATTTTACATGTCTGGTATGAGCCCGAAATTCTCATCTACCATCCTCATCTCTCTAACTGCACACTTGTGTGTCACATGGCAGGGGTGGTGTGTCTCCTCAAATCTGGCTCCACAGCCACACGTTTCAAGCTTTCATTCTGTTCTTACTCACCTTTCAAAATTATCTAGCGTTTAATCTTTTGCCTAAACTCCCAACTTGATATTTAGGTGATATTTAAGTGTCTGTGGAAATGACGATCATTTCACATTCCTCTTACAAGGTCATTTTGAAGTACATGGAAGACCATTTAATTCTGGGCCACCTGCCAGAAAACTGTCATCCCACCACCTTTTCTCAGTGTTCATGTAGATTGCCTCAGTTTTCTAGATTCCAGTGAAACCCCTGGCTTCAGGCTGTGAGAATACACTGAATACACTTGCCCTTGTTCCACTTGTAGGTGGCTTTTTCCATTTCGAAGACTCGCATTGGTCTGCTAAAATGCCTGTCAGCACCCCTATATATAACCCGACCCAGGGGGCCACAGCCTTCTGCTTTATGAGATCAGCAAATCAATTCCCCAGCTCAATGTCTTCCTGGGTGAGCCTTGATATCACACAGTCCCCTCCTGACACGTCTAGGGGAGGATGGGGAGAATTTCACATGGTTTGGTTCTGTAACAGGTATTTAACATGCCCCTTATGAGCCGGAAAAACTCCACTTGCCATCTACATGTCTCTAAATCCACAGTGATATGTCACATGTCAGGGGTAGTGTGTTATCTGCAAACCTGGGTCACAGCCAGAGTGTTCAGGCTTTCATTCTGTTCTCTCTCACCATTCACCATTGTCTAGTTTTTAATATTTTGCCTAAAATCCTTCCTTGATAATTCAGCTCTATTTAAGTTTCTATGCACATGAGGATCATTCCACTTTCCTCTTCAAAGGTGGTTTTAAAGCACCATGAAGGCAAATTTGGCCTTAAAGCATGGAATGAAGCAGGTCAAAGGCTAATAGAGTTTTGCCAAGAGAATGCACTGGTAATAGCAAACACCCTCTTCCAACAACACAAAAGACTCTACACATGGACATCACCAGATGGTCAACACCGAAATCAGATTGATTATATTCTTTGCAGCGAAAGATGGAGAAGCTCTATACAGTTAGCAAAAACAAGACCAGGAGCTGACTGTGGCTCAGATCATGAACTCCTTATTGCCAAATTCAGACTGAAATTGAAGAAGGTAGGGAAAACCACTAGACCACTCAGGTATGACCTAAACCAAATCCCTTATGATTATACCATGGAAGTGAGAAATAGATTTAAGGGACTAGATCTGATTGATAGAGTGCCTGATGAACTCTGGACGGAAGTTCGTGACATTGTAGAAGAGACAGGGACCAAGACCATCCCATGGAAAAGAAATGCAAAAAAGCAAAATGGCTGTCTGAGGAGGCCTTACAGATAGCTGTGAAAAGAAGAGAAGTGAAAAGCAAAGGAGAAAAGGAAAGATATAAGCATCTGAATGCAGAATTCCAAAGAATAGCAAGGAGAGATAAGTGATCAATGCAAAGAAATAGAGGAAAACAACAGAATAGGAAAAACAAGAGATCTCTTCAAGAAAATTAGAGATTCCAAGGGAACATTTCATGCAAAGATGGACTCGATAAAGGACAGAAATGGTACGGACCTAACAGAAGCAGAAGATATTAAGAAGAGGAGGCAAGAATACACAGAAGAACTGTACAAAAAAGATCTTCACGACGAAGATAATCACGGTGGCGTGATCACTGACCTAGAGCCAGACATCTTGGAATGTGAAGTCAAGTGGGCCTTAGAAAGCATCACTACGAACAAAGCTAGTGGATGTGATGGAATTCCAGTTGAGCTATTTCAAATCCTGAAAGATGATGCTGTGAAAGTGCTGCACTCAATATGCCAGCAAATTTGGAAAACTCAGCAGTGGCTACAGGACTGGAAATGGTCAGTCTTCATTCCAATCCCAAAGAAAGGCAATGACAAAGAATGCTCAAACTACCGCACAATTGCTCTCATCTCACACGCTAGTAAAGTCATGCTCAACATTCTCCAAGCCAGGCTTCAGCAATATGTGAACCGTGAACTCCCAGATGTTCAAACAGGTTTTAGAAAAGGCAGAGGAACCAGAGATCAAAATGCCAACATCCGCTGGATCATTGAGAAAGCAAGAGAGTTCCAGAAAAACATCTATTTCTGCTTCATTGACTATGCCAAAGCCTTTGACTGTGTGGATCACAATCAACTGTGGAACATTCTGAAAGAGATGGGAATACCAGACCACCTGACCTGCCTCTTGCGAAACCTGTATGCAGATCAGTAAGCAACACTCAGAACTGTACATGGAACAACAGACTGGTTCCAAATAGGAAAAGGAGTACGTCATGGCTGTATATTGTCACCTTGCTTATTTAACTTATATGCAGAGTATATCATGAGGAACGCTGGGTTGCAAGAAGCACAAGCTGGAATCAAGATTGCTGGGAGAAATATCAATAATCTCAGATATGCAGATGACACTACCCTTATGGCAGAAAGTGAAGAGGAACTCAAAAGTCTCTTGATGAAAGTGAAAGAGGAGAGTGAAAAGGTTGGCCTGAATCTCAACATTCAGAAAACAAAGATCGTGGCATCCGGTCCCATCACTTCATGGGAAATAGATGGGGAAACATTGAAAACAGTGTCAGACTTTATTATTTTGGGCTCCAAAATCACTGCAGATGCTGATTGCAGCCATGAAATTAAAAGACGCTTACTCCTTGGAAAGAAAGTTATGACCAACCTTGATAGTAAAGCAGAGACATTACTTTGCCAACAAAGGTCCGTCTAGTCAAGGCTATGGTTTTTCCCGTGGTCATGTATGGTTGTGAGAGTTGGACTGTGAAGAAAGCTGATCGCTAAAGAATTGATGCTTTTGAACCTTGGTGTTGGAGAAGACTCTTGAGAGTCCCTTGTACTGCAAGGATATCCAACCATTCCATTCTAGAGAAGATCAATCCTGGGTGTTCATTGGAAGGACTGATGCTAAAGCTGAAACTCCAATACTTTGGCCACCTCATGGGACGAGTTGACTCAGTGGAAAAGACTCTGATGCTAGGAAAGGTTGGGAGCGGGAGGAGAAGGGGACGACAGAGAATGAGATGGCTGGATTGCATCACCGACTCTGTGGGCATGAGTTTGACTGAACTCCGGTATTTGGTGATGGACAGGGAGGCCTGGCGTGCTGTGATTCATGGGGTCGTGGAGAGTCGGACACGACTGAGCGACTGAACTGAACTTAACTGAAGGCCATTTACATCTGGGCCATCTACCAGAAAACTTCCATCCTATCTTGTTTTCTTTGTTCACCTAGCTTTCCTCAGTTTTCCTGCTTCCAGGCTGAAACCCCTGTCTTCAGGCTGTGAGAATGCACTGAAAAAGCTTTCCCTGGCTTAACGTGGAGCTGTCTTTTGCCATTTTAAAGGCTCCCAGAGGTCTGCTCAAGATCGCCTGAGCAACCCTATATATACCCCTCCCCACGGGGCCACACCCTTAACCTTTATGACGTCAGCAAGACATTTTGTCCAGCCAATGGTGGCCCTGGGATGAACTTGACATCATAAAGCCCCATCCTGTCACCTCTAGGGGAAGTTGTCGATAAATTCAGGTGGTTTGTTTGGGTAAAAGGGCTACGAGACTACGATACTCACCTGCCATCTTCATCTGTCTAACTCCAAAGTTTTTGACACATGCCATTGCTAGTGTTTCCCCTAGATCCCTAGCTACACGGCCACAGTGTTCAGGCTTTCACTGTGTTCCTTCTCATCTTTCACCATGATCTAGATTGTAATATCTTGTGTAAAATCCCTCCTTGAAAATTTGGATATATTTAAGTGTCTGTCGTAATGAAGGTCATTCCACCTTCCTCCAACAAGGTGGACTTAAAGCACCTTGAAGACTATTTCATTCCAGACCTCCTATCAGTGGACTTCCATCCCACCTCCTTTTTTCAGTGTTCACAAGGCTCTCCTCAGTTCTAGGTTCCAATGTGAAACACCTGTCTTCAGACGTTGTTATTACACTGTATAAACTTGTCCTTGCTCCACTTGGAGCTATCTTTTTTTTATTATTTAGACACGTAGTGATTTGCTCCAGAGGCCCTGATCACCTCTATATATACTACTCCACAGGGGGTAGATCCCTTATGATTTATGATGTTGGCAAGTCATTTCCCTAGGCAATGGTGGCCCTGGCGGAGCCTTGACATCACACAGGCCCATCCTGACACCTCGAGGAGAGGATGGGTAGAAACTCAACTGGTTTGGTGAGATAAAAGAAGCATGTTTATGCCGCTGATGAGACCTCGTGTGTAACCTGCCACCTGCACTCCCCTCACTCAACACTGATGTGTCACATGTCAGGGGTAGTGAGTCTCCTCCAAACCTGGCTTCACAGCCATATTATTCAGGCTTACATTCTGTTCTCTATCACATTTCACCATTATCTAGTTTTTAAAGTCTCCCTTAATATCCCTTCTTGAAAATTTGGATATATTGAAGTGTCTGTGGAAATGAGGATCATTTCACTTTCGCCGACAAGCTGGATTTAAAGCACCTTGAAGACCATTTCATTCTTTACCACCAATCAGAAAACTTCCATCCCATCACATTTTTGCACTCTTCACGTAGCTCGCCTCAGATTTTTAGTTTCTAGTCTGAAACCCGTCTTCAGGCTTAGAGAATGCATTGTATACACTTGTCCTACACTTGCATCTGTCTTTTGTCATTTGAAGACTCGCAGTGGTCTGCTCCAGAGGCTTTGAGAACTCCTATGTATACACCTCTCCAAGGGGCGACACCCTTATGATTTATAAGGTCAGCAAGTAACTGCCACAGCCAGCGGTGGCCCTGGCTTAGCCTTGACACCACAAAGCCCCATCCTGACAATGCTATGGGAAGATGGGGAGAAATTCAGATGGTTTGCTGGGATAATAGATTCATTTAACATGCCCAGTATGAGCCTGAGATATTCACCTGCCATCCTCATCTCTCTGGCTCCACATTGCCCTGCCATTTACATTTCTCTAAATCCACAGTGATGTGTCATATTTCCGGGGTAGTGCATCACCTACAAACCTGGCTTCAATGCCAGTTTTCAGATTTTTATGCTGTTCTCTCTCACCATTCACCATTGCCTAGTTTTTAATATTTCGCCTTAAATCCGTCCTTGATAATTCAGCTCTATTTAAGTGTCTGTGCAAATGAGCATCATTCCACTTTCCTCTTCAAAGGTGGTCTTAAGGCAACTTGAAGTCCACTGAATACTGGGCCACCTACCAGAAAACTTCCATCCCATGTCCTTTTCTGTGTTCACCTAGCTCTCCTCAGTTTTCTTGTTTCCAGGATGAAACCCCTGTCTTCAGGCTATGAGAATGCACTGAATAAACTTGCCCTTACTGTTCTTGGTGCTGTCATTTCCAGTTTTGAAGGCTGGCCGTGGTCTGCTGAAGAGGCCCTGAGCACCGCTATATATAGCCCTCCCCACGAGGCCACACCCTTATTCTTTATGAGGTCAACAAGTCATTTCATCCAGCCAATGGTGGCCCTGTTCTAGGCTTGACATCACAAAACTTCATCCTGACATTTCTAGCAGAAAATGTCCATAAATAAGAAGATTTGTTGGGATAAATGGAGATTTTTTAATTCCCCTTATGAGACTGAAATCACCTGCCATTTTCATCTCTCTAAATCCACACTCTTTACACATGGCAGTGGTAGTGTTTGTCCTCCATACCTGGCTTCACAGCCACAGTGTTCAGGCTTCCATTCTGTTCTCTCTCACATGTCACCATTATCTAGTTTTCAATATCTTGCCTACAACCCCTGCTTGAAAATTAGGATGTATTTAAGTTTCTGTGCTTATGAGGATCATTCCCCTTTCCTCTGACAAGGTAATCTTAAAGCATCTTGTAGACCATTTAATTCTGGGCCACCTAGCAAAAAACTTCCATTCCACCACATTGTTGCAGTGTTCATGTAGCTCGCTTCAGTTTTTTAGTTTATAGTTTGAGACCCCTCTCTTTAGGCTGTGAGAATGCACAGAATACACTTGTCCTTGCTCCACTTGGAGCTGTCTTTTGTCATTTTGAAGACTCACAGTGGTCTGCTCCAGAGCTCCTGATCACTCGTATATACACATCTTTCCAAGGGGCCACACCCTTATGATTTATGAGGTCAGCAAGTCATTTCTGCATGCAATGGTGGCCCTGGCTGAGCCTTGACATCACAAAGTCCCATCCAGACAACACTATGGGAGGATCGGGAGAAATTCAGATGGTTTGCTGGGATATTAGGGGCTTTTTACACGCCCCTTATGAGCCTGAGAAACTTACCTGCCATCCTCATCTCTCTAAATCCACAGTGATGTGTCACATGTCAGGGGTACTGTGTCACTTACAAACCTGGCTTCACAGCCACATTGTTTGAGCTTTCATTCTGTTCTTTCTCACCTTTCACCGTTGTCTGCTTTTTAATATCTTGCCTAAAAGCCCTCCTTGATAATTAAGCTCTATTTAAGCGTCTGTGCAAATGAGGATCATTTCACTTTCCTCTTCAAAGGAGGTCTGAAAATACCTTGAAGGCCATTATATTCTGGGCCATCTACCAGAAAACTTCCATCCCATCCCTTTTTCTGTGCTCACCTATCTCTCCTCAGGTTTCCCGTATCCAGTCTGAAACCCCTGTCTTCAGGCTATGAAAACGCACTGAATAATGGCTGAATAATACTCCATTGTGTATATATACCAAAGTTTTCCTATCCGTTCGTCTGCAGATGGACATCTAGGTTGAATACATTTGAATCAGTTCTAATGAGGTGGATGAAACTGGAGCCTATTATACAGAGTGAAATAAGTCAGAAAGAAAAACACCAATACAGTATACTAACGCATATATATGGAATTTAGAAAGATGCAAATGATAACCCTGTATACGAGACAGCAAAAGAGACACAGATGTATAGAACAGTCTTTGGGACTCTGTGGGAGAGGGTGAGGGTGGCATGATTTGGGAGAATGGCATTGAAACACGTATGTTGTCATATGTGAAACGAATCACTAATTCAGGGTCGATGCATGTTATAGGATGCTTGGGGCTGGCGTGCGGGGATGACCCAGAGGGAGGATAAAGGGAGGAGGGAGGTGGGAGGGGGGTTCAGAAGGGGGAACTTATGTAAACCTGGGGCGAATTCATGTCAATGTATGGCAAAACCAACCAATATAATATTGTAAAATAATTTGCCTCCAATAAAAAATAAATTAATTTAAAAAAAAGAAAATGCACTGAATAAGCTTGCCCTGGTTGTACTTGGAGGTGTCTTTGCCATTTTGAAGTCTCGAACTGGTCTGCTCAAGAGCCCCTGAGCAATCCTATATATACCATTACCCACGGGCCCACACCTTTATGATTTATTAGTTCAGCAAATCGATTCTCCAGCTAATGGTGGCCCTGGGTGAGCCTTGACAACACAAAGTCCCATCTTAACAAATCTCGGGGAGGATGGGGAGAAATTAAGATGGTTTGGTGGGATAAAAAGAGTCATTTTAAATGTCCCTTATAAACCCATGAAACTCATAAGCCATCTTCATCTCTGTAATTCCACACTGTTTGACAAATGGTAGGGGTAGTGTTTCTCCTCCATACCTGGCTTCACAGCCCCTTTATTCAGGCTTTCATTCTGTTCTCTCTCACATTTCACCACTATCTAATTATTCATATCTTGCCTAAAATCCCTCCTTGAAAATTAAGGTATATTTAAGTGTGTGTTGAAGTAAGGATCATTCCAACCTCTTTCTACAAGGTCACTTTGAAGCACCTTGAAAACCATTTAATTCCTGTCCACCTACCAGAGAACTTCCATCCTGCCGCCTTTTCTCAGTGTTCCCGTAGATTGCCTCAGTTTTCTAGTTTCCAATGAAACCCCTGTCTTCAGGCTTTGAGAATGCACTGAATAAACTTTCCTTTGCTGCAGTCATCGCTGTCTTATGCCATTTTGAAAGCTCCCAGGTTTCTGCTCAAGAGCCCCTGAGCAACCATATATATACCACTCCCTACGGGGCCACACCCTTATTCTTTATGACCTCAGCAAGTCATTTCGACCAGCCAATGGTGGCCTTGGGATGAACTTGATATCACAAAGCCCCATGTTGTCACCTCTATGGGAGGATGGCAATCAATTCAGATGGTTTGCTGGGATGAAATTCACCTGCCATTTTCATCTCTCAAACACCACACTGATGTGCCACATGGGAGGGGTAGTGTGTCTCCATAAACCTGACTTCACAGCCACAGAGTTCAGTCATCCATTCTGTTCTGACTCTTCTTTCCCCATTACCTAGTTTTGATATCTTGCTTAAAATCCCACCTTGACAATTAGACTATATTTATCTGTCTATGGAAATGAGGATCATTCCACTGTCCTCCTACAAGGTGGTTTAAAGCACCTTGAAGACCATTTCATTATGGACCACCTACCAGAAATCTCCCATCCCACCTCCTTTTCTCAGTGTTCACGTAGATTGCCTCAGTTTTCTAGTTTCCTGTCTGAAACCCCTGTCTTCAGGCTGTGAGAATGCAATGAATACACTTGCCCTTGCTCCAGTTGAACCTGTTGTTTCTCATTTTGAAGACTCACAGTAGTCTGTTCCAGAGCCCATGAGCACCCCTGTATATAGCCCCCCCAGTGGGCCACACCTTTATGCTTTTTGAAGTCATCCAACCAATGGCAGTCACTGGTGAGCCTTGAAATCACAAAGCCCCAACCTGCCCCTTCTTTCGGAGAATGGGGAGAAATTCAGATGGTTTGGTCAGATGAAAGAGGCTTTTGTTTTAATTTTAATCTTTATTTTAATTGGAGGCATATTAGTTTACAATGTTGTAGCAGTTTTTGCCATTCATTGGAGTGAATCAGCCATGGGTTTACATATGTTTCCCATCCTGAAACCCCCTCCCACCTCCCTCCCAATCCTATCTCTCTGAGTCTTCCCAGTGCACAAGCCCTGAGGACCGTGTCTCATGCATCAAACCTGGTCTGACCATCTGTTTCACATATGATACTATGCATATTTCACTTCTATTTTCTCAGATCATCCCACTCTCGCCTTCTCGCACAGAGTCCAAAAGACTGTTCTATACATCTGTGTCCCTTTTTTTGTCTCACATATATGATTTTCATTACCATCTTTCTAAATTAAATATATATATGTGTGTGTGTTAATATACTATATTGGTGTTTTCCTTTCTGGCTTACTTCATTCTTTATAACAGGCTCCAATTTCATTCACCTCATTAGGACTGATTCAAATGTATTCTTTTTAACAGCTGTGTAATATTCCATTTTTTGAACTCCGGGAGCTGGTGATGGACAGAGAGACCTGGCAAGCTGTGATTCATGGGGTCACAGAGAGTCAGACACGACTGAGCTACTGAACTGAACTGAATATTCCATTGTGTATATGTACCACAGCTTTCTTATTCATTCGTCTGCTGATGGACTTCTAGGCTGCTTCCAGGTTCTGGTTATTATAAACGGTGCTGTTATGGACATTGGGTACATGTGTCTCTTTCAGCTCTGGTGTCCTCAGTGTGCATGCCCAGCAGTGGGATTGCAGAGTCATATGGCACTTCTATTTCCAGTTTTTTAACATATATTCACACTTTCCTCCATAGCCACTGTACTAGTTTGCATTCCCACCAACAGTGTAGGAGGGTTCCCTTTTCTCCACACCCTCTCCAGCATTTATTGCTTGTAGACCTTTGGATAGCAGCCATTCTAACTGGCTAGTGATGGAACTTCATTGTGGTTTTGACTTGCATTTCTCTGATAACGAGTGATGATGATCATATTTTCATGACTATTAGCCATCTGTACGTCTTCTTTGAAGAACCGCTGGTTTAGTTCTCTGGCTCATTTTTTGATTGGGTCATTTATTTTTCTGGAATTGAGCTGCAGGAGTTCTTGTCTGTTTTTGAGATTAACTCTTTGTCAGTGGCTTCGTTTGCTATTATTTTCTCCCATTCTGAAGGCTGCCTTTTCACTTTGCTTAGAGTATCCTTAGTTGTGCAAAATCTTTTAAGTTTAATTAGGTCCCTTTTGTTTATTTTTGCTTTGATTTCCATTATTCTGGGAGGTCTATGTTTTCCTCTAGGAGTTTTATAGTTTCTGGTCTTACGTTTAGACCTTTCATCCATTTTAAGTTTATTTTTGTGTATGGTGTTAGAAAGTGCTCTAGTTTCATACTTTTACAAATGGTTCACCAGTTTTCCCAGCACCACTTGTTAAAGATATTGTCTTTTCTCCATTGTATATTCTTGCCTCCTTTGTCAAAGATAAGGTGTCCATAGGTGTGTGGATTTATCTCTGGACTTTCTATTTTGTTCCATTGATCTTTATTTCTCTCTTTGTGTCAGTACCATACTGTCTTGATGACTATAGCTTTGTAGTAGAACCTGAAATCAGGCAGGTTGATTCCTCCTGCTCCATTCTTCTTTCTCAAGATTGCTTTCGCTATTCAAGGATTTTTTTATTTCCATACAAATTGTGAAATTATTTGTTCTAGTTCTGTGAAAAATAGCATTGGTAGCTTGATAGAGATTGCATTGAATGTATAGATTGCTTTGGGTTGTATGCTCATTTTCACTATATTGATTCTTCCAATCCATGAACATGGTATAATTCTCCATCTTTTTGTGTCCTCTTTGATAACATATATATATATATATATACACACACAAACACATATATGTCTTTTGTTTCTTTAGGTAGATATATTCCTAAGTATTTTATTCTTTTCATTGCAATGGTGAATGGATTTGTTTCCTTAATTTCTCTTTCTGTTTTCTCATTGTTAGTGTATAGGAATGCAAGGAATTTTTGTGTGTTAATTTTATATTCTACAACTGTACTATATTCATTGTTTAGCTCTAGTAATTTTCTGGTAGAGTCTTTAGGGTTTTTATGTAGAGGATCATGTCATCTGAAAACAGTGAGAGTTTTACTTCTTTTCCATTCTGGATTCCTTTTATTTCTTTTTCTATTCTGATTGTTGTGGCCAAATATTCCAAAACTATGTTGAATAGTGGTGGTGGAGTGGGCACCCTTGCCTTGTTCCTGGTGTGAGGGGAAATGCTTTCAATTTTTCACCATTGAAGATGATGTTCGCTGTGGTTTTATCATATATAGCTTTTATTATGTTGAGGTATGTTCCTTCTATTCCTAATTTCTGGAGAGTTTGTCATAATTGGATGTTTAATTTTGTCAAAGGCTTTCTCTGCATCTGTTGAGATACTCATATGGTATTTATCTTTCAATTTGTTAATGTGGTGTACTGCATTGATTTGCGGATATTAAAGAATCCTTGCATTCCTGGGATAAAGTCCACTTGGTTAAGATGGTCATCTTTTTAATATGTTGTTGGATTCTGTTTGCTAGAATTTTGTTAAGGATTTTTGCACCTATGTTAGTCAGGGGTAATGGCCTGTAGTTTTCTTCTTTTGTGGTATCTTTTTCTGGATTTGGTATTAAGATGATGGTGGCCTCATAGAATGAGTTCGAACGTTTACCTTCCTCTGCAATTTTCTGGAAGAGTTTGAGTAAGATAGGCGTTAGCTCTTCTCTAAAATTTTGGCAGAATTCAGTTGTGAAATCCTCTGGTCTTTGGCTTTTGTTTGCTGAAAGCTTTCTGATTACAGTTTCGATTTCTGTGCTTGTGATGGGTCTGTTACAATTTTCTACTTCTTCCTGATTCAGTTTTGGAAAGTTATAATTTTCTAAGAATTTGTCCATTTCTTCCAAGTTGTCTGTTTTATTGGCATATAGTTGCTGATAGTAGTCTCTTAAGAATATTTGTATTTCTGTGTTGTCTGTTGTGATTTCTCCATTTCCACTTCTAATTTTGTTGATTTGACTCTTCTCCCTTTGTTTCTTGATGAGTCTGGCTAATGGTTTGTCAATTTTATTTATCTTCTCAAAGAACCAGCTTTTAACTTTGTTGATTTTTGCAACAAAGTTTCTAGGATCCTCTCTAGACAGGAAACAGAAAGGGTGTAGAAACTCAAACCCAAAACAGCAGAGTAAATGGTAACTTGACCATACTTATCAATAATTACCTTAAATGTAAATGGGTCGAATGCCTCAACCAAAAGACAAGACTGGCTGAATGGATACAAAAACAAGACCCCTATATATGCTGTCTACAAGAGACTCACCTCAACACAAGGGACACAAATACAGACTGAAAATTAAGGGCTGAAAAAAAGATATTTCATGCAAATGGAGACCACAAAAAAGCCAGAGTAGCAATTCTCATATCAGATAAAATAGACTTCAAAATAAAGACTGTGAAGAGATAAAGAAGGACACTATATAATGATCAAAGGATCAATCTAAGAAGAAAATATAACAATTATAAATATATGTGCACCCAACTTTGGAGAAGGCAATGGTAACCAACTCCAGTACTCTTGCCTGGAAAATCCCATGGACAGAGGAGCCTGGTAGGCTGCAGTCCATGGGGTCACGAAGAGTCGGACTCAACTTAGCGACTCTCCACTCTCACTTTTCAGTTTCATGCTTTGGAGAAGGAAATGGCAACCCACTCCAGTGTTCTTTCCTGGAGAATCCCAGGAACGAAACAGCCTTGTGGGCTGCCATCTATGGGGTCGCACAGAGTCGGACATGACTGAAGTGACTTAGCAGCAGCAGCAGCAGCAGCAACCAACATAGGAACATCACAATATGTAAGCAAATGCTAACAAGTATGAAAGGGGAAAGTAACAATAGCACAATAGTGGGAGACTTTAATACCCCACTCACACCTATGGATAGATTAGCAAAACAGAAACTTAACAAGAAAACACAAACTTTAAATGACACAATGGACAAGCTAGACCTAAAAGAGGTATTTTAAATGCCACTTATTAGACCGTGAAACTCACCTACCATCTTCCTCTCTCTAACTTCACAATGCTGTGTCACATGGCAGGGGTATTATGCCACCTCAAAATCTGGCTTCACAGCCAGGGTATTCAGACTTTCATTCTGTGCTCTCACCGTTCACCATTATCTAGCTTTTAATATCTTGCCTAAAATCATTTCTTGAAGATTAGGCTGTATTCAAGTGTCTGTGGAAATAAGGATCATTCCACATTCCTCCTACTAGCTGGTCTGAAAGCACTTGAAGGCCATTTAATTGTAGGCCACCAAACAGAAAATTTCCACCCTGCCTCCTTTTCTCAGTGTTCCAGTTGCTCTCCTCAGTTTTCCATTTTCCAGTCTGAAACCCCTGTCTTCAGGCTGTGAGAATGCACTGAATGCACTTGCCTTTGCTCCACTTGGAGCTTTCTTTTGCAATTTTGAAGACTGACAGAGGTCTGCTCCAGGGACTGCCTCTGTACCCACAGGGGATGCCTCCTCCCCCACCTTGTAGTTTTGTGTTTCATTCATGTGAGAATTGGTGAGGTTCCTGCTCCCTACAATGGCCCGTGACCCCAAGGACCCTCTGTCTCTCCTCTGCATGAGGGTCGGGGGGGTGTTGGCCTCCATGGGCCACAGACACGCCCCCTCCCACAGGCACAGTGTGCAGCTCTTTGGAACCAAGCCTGCGCATGCCACTTCCCTGCCCCTTCCTCACCAGTCTCTCTTCCCATGCTTCTCCGTCTGCTGGGGTTGTTCCCAGCCCCCCTCATCTTGCGGAAATTGTGGGCAATTGCTGGCCTCCCCTGGCCTGGGACTGCATCCCTCCCACCTGCTTCACATAACTATCTCCCCCTTGGGTCTTCACATCCCCTCTGTCTGCACCTGTGTCCAAATTTCCCCTTTGTAGAAGGACACCAGTCACACTGGGTTTGGGTCACCCTAATGGCCCCATTTTAACTTGATCACCTCTGCAAAGACGCCCCCCCCCCTTCAAAAAAGGTCACAATTCTGCAGTCATGCTCACACATTAGGGATCCAACATATGATTTTGTGGGGACACATTCAGCCTGTAAGTGCACCTCCACCATCTGCTGCTTCTCCACCAGCTCTTGTGTCTCTGGGTTCATCACTAATTGCACTTCCTGGCCTTGTGAGGAGAGTGACAAGGGGGGCTCTCCTTATTTCCCCCCTGCCCCCGCAGTGCCAGAGAGGGTCTGTGCAGGGGTGGGGGTTAGCACTGTGGAGGAAAGCCCTCTGGAGCAGTGGGAACAGGGAGGGGTCGGCCTGTCCTGGGCAACACACTCTGCCGCCCCCCCCTTTGGGCCCCTTCAGCCTCCACTGTCCTTTGCCTCTCCCTGCTGCCCACCCCTCGTCAGCCCATATGGTCACCCTGGACCCCATGGAGTGAGTGCTCTGCCTCTTGTGGCCCAGCTCAGCGCCATAGACACCACTTTTGCACCGGGACCCCTGGCAGTGTGCCGTCCAGTGTGGCCTTGCGGCCCCCTCTTTGCCCAGGCCCCAAGGCAGAGGAGGAGCCCTGACTCCTGTCGGAGTGTGACCATGCATCCCATGGAGCCAAGAAGTGCTCGCTGCCTTGCCCCAGACAAAGCCAGGCCCTTGCCACTGCTTCCTCTTCTATTCCCTGGGAACTAGAGGCTGGGGCCCTTGGTCCAGCTGTAGCCAGAGCTGTGGGTGTGGGCTCAGGAGCCAGACTTAAACCTGTGACCCGCCCCTACCCCAGGGCCTGGGGGACTACTGCGAAGGGCCTCGGACCCAGGGTGCGGCCTGCCAGGCTCTGCCGTGCCCAGGTACCTGCCAGGGACAGTGCTGGGGGTCAAGGAGAAGAGTTGGGAAAGCTGAGGGGAGCATTCTGCGGAAGTGAGCAGAGAGGTGGGGGGCGGGGGAGTGACCCGCACAGCTGTCTACCCACTGGGCGCCCTCATCCCCTGCAGTGACCAACTGCATCGCCATCAATGGGGCCAAGTTCAGCGCCTCTGGTCCTCCGTGCCGTCACGCCTGTGATGACCTCGTGGTGAGTCTTGGCTCCTCACAGTCACGTTGCCAGATGTCAGGGTGTGGCCCCTCTGACCTAGGGCCGTCCTCGATTGGGGGGAAGGATAGGCCTCAGCTCCCAGCTGGCCTGACTCCTGGTTCTAGAGAGTAGCGGGAGTGAGCCTCATCCAGCAGCCCTTGTCGTCCTTACTGCATACACGTTTCTCGATTGACACGTTTTATGATAGAAACAGCAGGACCACACAGGAAAAGGGCAGTCCTCTTGGTGGATCATCTGAAACCCCTCGCATGTGGCGCCTTGGTGCGCAGACCTTGACCCTGTGCGAGTGCAAGTGAACACGCATGTTCGGGTCAAGGGGCCAATCCAGGACCATGGAGAGGGACCCAGGCCACCGCCAGCAGCGGGGCGCAGTCCAGTGGTGCCTGCGCAGTGGTGTGGAAGCAGCACCATGTCAAAAGATGTTGGAGCAAACAGCTAGGGCGAAGGGACGGCCCTTTCAGAAGCCCTGCTCAGGTCTGTCCAAGGAGAACTGGAGGATCCACAGAGGCGGGAAGACCAGGACACGGTGCCTGGTCCTGGCCTCTTCCAGGGAGTTCTGGCGCCTTCCCAAATGCCCGCCGCTCCTCCCAGCTTTCCCATCCCCGGCTCCCTCTGTCCTACCGGATCTGCCTCGGTCCCCACTCAACCCTCCATGGAGCCCAACGTCTGGCAGATACGGCATTCAGGGAAGCACCTCACAGTCTGTCCCTTCCCCAATCTCCTGGAAGTCTGTCCAGTGAAAACTTGGCATAAACTTTGTTTGGAAAAGACAGCTATGAACTGGAGCATCACACTTCCCCCCTTCTGCACCCCCTCCCCCACAGTCTCCTTCACTTCATCATGGCTCCCAGTGGGGCCTCCATCCCACAGCAGTCCCCTTGGACGCCCCGCTTTCCACTGACACAGGCCCTCTCTTCCTTGTCCCCCAGCACTGCGTTTGGCGCTGCCAGCCCAGCTGTTACTGCCCCCCAGGCCAGGTGATGAGTGCCGACAGCACCGTCTGCATGCAGCCGGGTCACTTCAGCTGCCTGAACTTGATGACTGGGGTCCAGCACCATCTGGGTGCCCAGCTCGCCAGGACCGATGGCTGCAACTACTGGTGAGGGCCGGGGGTGGGGCGTGTGGGCAGGATGCCACGGGTGAGGGCAGAGCTAGGCTACTCCGTGTCTCATGCACCCAAACTCTCCCAGTCTCAGCTGATGCACACTAGGCTCCCATAAGCCCTGAGAAGACGTGACAGGTACCCTAACTTCTTGTCTGACAGGTGGGGAAACAGAAGCATCCAGCTATCTGGGGGTCTGGGAGACTTCAGAGAGCTGGACTTGTGCTTTGAGGGGACAGTGGGCGGCGGTGCCACGTTTCCACCTGCTCTCTGGCCTCCTTCAGCCGCATACGACCTGTGGGGTCACTTCTCCATAGGACCAAGTCTGTAGGATACCTGAGAGTGCCTTGAGTGGGTCAGGCAGCAGAGGCTGGAGGTGCTGGAGAGCACGGAGGGGAACTGAGACCTCAGAGGGCAGTGGAGGTAATTGAGCTCCTCAATCTCCTTGGAACACTGGCTACAGAGCTTTGAGCCTCAGAATTTCTTCAGTTTCTTTAGGTGGGACTTTTTTGAGAATCTTCCTTGGTCAGCTTTGCTTAAATGTGCTTATTCACCCTCACGGTTACCCTGGCCATCTGTAGAAAACAAGAAAGGGAGCACAGAAGGGCATTGGTTTGGGGAAGAGGGTGAAGATGGCTGGGAACGATGGCTTCAGAGAAGGGGTGGGGGCAAAGAAGGGGTATGTGCCAGGCAAGGACAGAGCAGGGGTCTTATGAGGTGGTGTCAACAGGCAGGAAGACCATGGGTGAGTTCAGCTCACCTTGACTTGTTTTGGACCTCAGTTGATAGGAGGTCCTCATCTTTTCCTCCTGGGTATCTAGAGTCGGCTGTTCCACAACAGCTCTAGAGTCTCGTGATTCCCAGTCACATTAGTCATTTTGAAGACTCCCTGTGGTCTGCTCCAGAGCCCCTGAACACCCCTATATATACCCATCCCCAGGGGGCCACACTGTTATGCTTTATGAGGTCAGCAAGTCACTTCCCCAGCCAATAGTGGCCCTGAGTGAGCCTTGACATCACAAATCCCCATCCTGACACCTCTATGGGAGATGGGGAGCAACTCAGATAATTTCGTGGGAGAAATGAGGCATTTTTAATGCCCTTAAATGCCCTCTGAACTCATCTGCCATCCTCATCTCTCTAAGTCAATTCTGATGGGTCACATTGTAGGGAGAGTGTGTCTCCTCCAAACCTTGCCTCGCAGCCACAGTATTCAGGCTTTCTTTCATTCTGTTGTCTCTCACCTTTCACCATTATCTAGTTTTCAATATCTTGTCTATATTTCAATATCTAGGCTGTATTGCAGTGTCTGTTGGAATGAGAATCATTCCACTTCCCTCCTACATGGTGGTCTGAAAGCACCTTGAAGACCATTTAATTCCGGGCCACCTACCAGAGAACTTTCCCATCCCACCTCCTTTTTTCAGTGTTCATGTAGCTCTTAGTTTTCTAGTTTCCAGTCTGAAAGCCCTGTCTTCAAGTTGGGATACTGCACTGAATACACTTGCCCTTGCCCCACTTGGCTTCCCTTGTGGCTCAGCTGGTAAAGAATCTGCCTGTCATGCAGGACACTTGGTTTCCTTCCCTGGGTTGGGAAGATCCCCTGGAGAAGGCATGGCAACCCACTCCAGCATTCTTGCCTGGAAAATCCCCATGGCCAGAGGAGCCTGTTGTGCTTACAGTCCATGAGTTCGCTAAAAGTTGGACACAACCGAACACATTCTGTATAAAAACTCTTAGCAAACTGGAAATAGAAAACTTCCTCCACCTGATGAAGGTAATAAACTGTATAACTAACATCACACTTTATGGTAGAATACTGAGTGCTTTACTTCTAAGATCAGAGTCAACAAAAAGTTTTCCACTCTCATTATATTGAATTTCTGTCCATGAACTCATATTAGAAAATGATTGAGAATTTATCCAGTTTGGAAAAGAAGAATTAAACTGTTCTTATTTGTCGGTAACATCCAGGTAGAATAGCCAATATAATCTAGAGCAACCACAGAATAACTAAAACTAAGAATTAATTTAAGCAATGTTGCAAGATACACAGATGATATTTGAAATATAATCAATTGCTTTTCTATATAGTAGGACAGACAACGGAATATTAAGATAAAGAATAATAACTGTAACATTGAAGTATGAAAACCTTAAGAATCTGACAAAATATATGAAAGGCACCAATGCAGAAAAATGGACAAAAAAATTTGAACATGAAATTCACTAAAAAAGGTACACAGATGGCAGTTAAGCATGCAGGGCACAAGAATAGGATAGCTCTAATGAAAGAACAGACAAAAACAAGTGTGATGGGGAGGTGAAAATATTTGAACTTTCATGCACGGCTTATGGGAATACAAAATGGTACAGCCACAATAGAAAAGACTTTGGATGCTTCTTAAAAAGGTAAACATTGGGTTACCATATGACCTAGCTATACCATTCCTAGGTTTATATCAATAAGCATGAACAAAAAAATGTTTGCCCAAAGACGTGCACATTAATGCCCATAGCAGTCATTTCTAGCAGTCAAAATGTTGAGATGAACAAGATGCTGGAGGAGTAGGTGGACATGAAATACCTCTCTATCCAGGAACACATCAGGAATACATTTTCAGACACTGAAGTGCTTGCATAACACCAGCTGAGAGCTGACAGGAGTACCTGGCCAGCAGAAAAGAATATATAGAACCACAAAATTCGGTAAGATGAAGGAACCAGGGGGAAAAACAGGAGTGTTAGTAGGACCTGCCCTGCCCTCCGTGGGTGGGAGAACTGAAGTTGTTGTCCAATCCCCACATAGGGGTAATTGTTTGGATCAGAGGAGAAACATTTAAGGCTGAGAGTGAAACAGCTGATCTGTGGCAGTCTAAATGGAATGAAAATAAGACATTCTATTCATTGGCCTCGCTGCAGCCATACAAACCCCAGACAGGGATGCAAGTCTCCTAGAAGGCACAGAAGCTAAGAGCTGGAGGTGGTGATTGTGGAGCAATCCCAGGTTTACGGCTATTGATTATGGATGGATGGATTGAGGGGATGTGTGGGAGGAGATTGTGGTGGGAAATGACTGAGGAGGTAAGCCAGGCAGCCATGGAAGCTAGGTGATATTGTTGAGTCACATGTAAGGGGTGGAGCCATCACCATGGCCTCTCTCTTTACACATGGCAGCATCGGCAGCTAAAGAATAGAGAGGCTGGCCCATCAAGCACCTGACTCACTGAACTACACAGTAGCACTCCACACAGGGAGCCCCTTTAAGTGCCTGATGAGCTGAACTACAGAGTAGCACCCCAGCGAAGGGAGTCACTCTATGTGCCTGATGCACTGGACAAGAGATAAGGGAACCCTCTAAATGTCTGATTGGGTGGAGATACGGAGAAAAATTAGCCAAAGAGGCCTCCAGATCGCCAGCTACAAGAGGTTGGAAAAAAAACTCTGATAGGGCCATAACTTCTGTGCTGGAAGCAGTCTGAGTCCCTGCACACTTGGCACTGCCAGGGTCGCTGCAAGCCAAGCAGCTCTGCCAACTTCATGCTCAACTCTCATCGGGAAAGGACTTCCACTGGCAAAAAATGTATTCGGTCTATGCGCACAGAGTTGCTTCAGTAGTGTCTGACGCTTTGCCACCCTGTAGACTGTGACCTGCCAGGATTCTCTGTCAGTGAGGCAATTCTCCAGGCAAGAATACTAGAGTGTATTGGCCAATACTGTGTGCCCTTCTAGAGCACTGTATTTCCTGCTGCTGTGGTTGCCAACCCCCCTGAGTATCTGGTGCTGCCAGGAGCCCTGTGACCCAAGCAGCTTCCCCACCTCCACACCTTGCCCTCACAAGGGCAAACCCAAGTCCTCCAGGCCAGCCTCAGGAGCAAACCCCAGTGGACAAACCACATGCAGAGATGGAAATAAAACCACAATTGAAACCCAGGAGCAATGTGGGTAAGGAAGAAGGTCCAAAAGCCTTCCTACCAGCTCTACAAGCTGCAGATTAAGTCCACACGATCAACTAGGCAGACTCTGTGTCTATGGAATATGTAACAGGTCATTGAGAGCTCCCACAAAAGAAAACGTCCCAGTTCTGACAGCTGTGGACATTGCAGGAAAGAACACATAGGAGTAGGACCAGAGTAGGACCAGATTATTACCTGAGCTGCAGTCACAGCAGATCCAGAGATCAGCACAATTGGTGGGTATCCTAGGGAGGTGAGGTGGACTGTGACTTCCAGCTGTGGATTGGACTCTGACAGCAGTGACTAAATATAAGCATATATTATTCTTCTGTTTTGACTTGCTCTGTGGATTCTTTTGGATTACCCACCCACCCCCTGTTGTCACTGTAGATTTTATTGGCACTATGAAATCTTATTTTTTTTAATTTATTTATTTTAATTTGAGGATAATTACTCTACATTAATGTATTGGTTTGCAATACATTAACATGAATCTGCCCCAGGTGTAAATGCACTCCCCATCTTGAACCCCTCTCCCACCTCCCTCCCCATCCCATCCCTCTGGTTCATCCCAGTACACCAGCCCCGAGGATCCTGTATCATGCATCAAATATGGCCTGGAGATTCATTTCACATATGATGATATACACGTTTCAATGCCATTCTCCCAAATCATTTCACCCTTGCCCTCTCCAACAGAGTCCAAAACACTGTTCTATACATCTGTGTCTCTTTTGCTGTCTCATATACAGGGTTCCCGTTATCATCTTTTTAAATTCCATATACATGTGTTAGTATACAGTATTGGTGTTTTTCTTTCTGGATTACTTCACTCCGTATAATAGGCTTCAGTTTCATGCACCTCATTAGAACTGATTCAAATCTATTCTTTTTAATTGCTGAGTAATACTCCATTGTGTATATGTCCCACAGCTTTTATTTCCATTTGTCTGCAGATGGACATCTAAGTTGCTTCCATGTCCTGGCTATTATAAAGAGTGCTGCGATGAACATTGGAGTACATGTGTCTCTTTGAATTCTGGTTTCCTCGGTGTGTAGGCCCAGGAGTGCAATTGCTGGGTCATATGGCAGTTCTAATTCCAGTTTTTTAAGGAATCTCCACACTTCCCCATAGTGGCTGTACTAATTTGCATTCCCACCAACAGTGTCAGAGGGTTCCCTTTTCTCCATACCCTCTCCAGCATTTATTGCTTGTAGACTCTTGGATAGCAGCCATTCTGACCGGCGTGAAATGGTACCTCTTTGTGGTTTTGATTTGCATTTCTCTGATTATGAGTGATGTTGAACATCTTTTCATGTGTTTGTTGGCCATCTGTATGTCTTGTTTGGAGAAATGTCTGTTTAGTTCTTTGGCCCATTTTTTGATTGGGTTGTTTATTTTTCTGGAATTGAGCTGCAGGGGTTGTTTGTATATTTTTCAGATTAATCCTTGTCTTTTGCTTCATTTCTACTATTTTCTCCCATTCTGAAAGCCGTTCTTTCACCTTGATTTGGATTCCTTTGATGTGCAGAAGCTTTTAATTTTAATTAGGTCCCATTTGTTTATTTTTGCTTTTATTTCCAATATTCTGGGAGGTGGGTCATGGAGGATCCCACTGTGATTTATGTCGGAGTGTTTGGCCTATGTTCTCCTCTATGAGTTTTATAGTTTCTGGTCTTACATTTAGATCTTTAATCCATTTTTAGTTTATTTTTGTGTCTGGTGTTAGGGATTGTTCTAGTTTCATTTTTTTACAAGTGGTTGACCAGTTTTCCCAGCACCACATGTTAAAGAGATGGCCTTTTCTCAGTTGAATATTCTTGCCTCCTTTGTCAAAGATAAGGTGTCCATAGTTGCATGGATATGTCTCTGGGTTTTCTATTTTGTTCCATTGATCTATATTTCTGTCTTTATGTCAGTACCATACTGTCTTGAAGACTGTGGCTTTGTAGTAGATCATGACGTCCGGCAGGTTGTTTCCCCCTGTTCCATTCTTCTTTCTCAAGATTGCTTTGGCTATTAGAGGTTTTTTTGTACTTCCATACAAATTGTGAAATTATTAGTTCTAGCTCTGTGAAAAATACTGTTGGTAGTTTGATAGGGATTGCATTGAACCTATAAGTTACTTTGGGTAATATATTCATTTCCACAATATTTATTCTTCCAATCCATGAGCACGGTATATTTCTCCATCAGTCCTCTCTGATTTTTTTCACCAGTGTTTTATATTTTTCTATATATGTCTTTTGTTTCTTTAGGTAGATATATTCCTAAGTATTTTATTATTTTCATTGCAATGGTGAATGAAATTATTTCCTCAATTTCTCTTTCTTTTTTCTCATTAATAGTGTATAGGAATTCAAGGTATTTCTGTGTGTTGATTTTATATCGTGCAACTTTACGATATCCATTGATTAGCCCTAGTAATTTTCTGGTAGAGTCTTTAGGGGTTTTTGTGTAGAGGATCATGTCATCTGCAAACAGGGAGAGTGTTACGTTTTCTTTTCCAATTTGGATTCCTTTTACGTCTTTTTCTGCTCTGATTGCTGTGGCCACAACTTCCAAAACTATGTTGAATAGTAGTGGTGAGAGGGGGCGCCCTTGTCTTATTCCTGACTTTAGGGCAAATGCTTTCAATTTTTCACCATTGAGGATAATGTTTGCTGTGGGTTTGTCATATATAGCTTTTATTATGTTGAGGAATGTTCCTTCTATTCCCGCCTTCTGGAGGGTTTTTGTCATAAATGGATGTTGAATTTTGTCAAAAGCTTTCTCTGCATCTATAGAGATAATTATATGATTTTTATTTTTCATTTTGTTAATGTGTTTTATTACATTGATTGATTTGGGAAAATTGAAGAATCCTTGAATCCTGGGGTAAAGCGCAATTGGTCATGATGTATGATCTTTCTAATTTGTTGTTGGATTCTGGTTCCTAGAATTTTGTTAAGGATTTTTGCATCTATGTTCATCAGTGATATTGGCCTGTAGTTGTCTGTTTTGTGTGTGTGTGTGTGTGGCGTCTTTGTCAGGTTTTGATATTAGGGTGATGGTGGCTTCATAGAATGAGTTTGGAAGTTTACCTTCTTTTGCAATTTTCTAGAAGAGTTTGAGTAGGATAGGTGTTAGATCTTCTCTATATTTTTGGTAGATTTCAGCTGTGAAGCCGTTTGGTCCTGGGCTTTTTTTTTTTGCTGGAAGATTTCTGATTACAGTTTCAATTTCTATGCTTGTGATGTGTCTGTTAACATTTTCTCTTTCTTCCTGGTTCAGTTTTGGAAAGTTGTACTTTTCTAAGAATTTGTCCATTTCTTCCAAGTTGTCCATTTTATTGGCTAAATGATTGCTGATAGTAGTCTCTTCTGACCCTTTGTATTTCTGTGTTGTCTGTTGTTATCTCTCCATTTTCATTTCTAATTTTACTGATTTGGTTTTTCTCCCTTTGTTTCTTGATGAGTCTGGCTAATGGTTTGTCAATTTTATTTACCCTCTCAAAGAACCAGCTTTTGGCTTTGTTGATTTTTGATATGGTCTCTTTGGTTTCTTTTGTATTTAACTCTGCTCTAATTTTTAAGATTTCTTTCCTCCTACTAACTCTGGCGTTCTTCATTTCTTTTCTAGTTGCTTTGGGTGTAGAGTTAGGTTATTTAGTTGACTTTTTTCTTGTTTCTTGAGGTATGCCTGTATTGCTATGAACCTTCCCCTTGGCACTGGTTTTACAGTGTCCCACAGCTTTTGGATTGTTATGTTTTCATTTTCTTTCGTTTTTATGAACATTTTTATTTCTTTTTTGTTTTCTTCTATGATTTGTTTATTACTCAGCAGTGTATTTTTCAGCCTCCATATGTTGGAACTTTTAATATTATTTCTCCTGTAATTGACATCTAGTCTTACTGCCTTGTGGTCAGAAAAGATGCTTGGAATGATTTCAATTTTTTGAATTTACCAAGGCTAGATTTATCGCCCAGGATGTGATCTATCCTGCAGAAGTTTCCATGTGCGCTTGAGAAGAAGGTGAAATTCATTGTTTTGGGGTGAAATGTCCTATAGATATCAATACTGATCTATTGTATCATTTAAAGTTTGAGTTTCCTTGTTAATTTTCTGTTTAGTTGAGAGACGCTGGCCCCGGAGCAACCGACCACTCAAAGAGGCACGACACTGAGAAGCTACCCCACGCCTGAGGCCAGGGCCGGCAGCCGAGAGGAGCTACCCCACGTCCAATAGGCGGTGGCTGAACAGGTGCAGGAGGGCCGAGAAGAGCTACTCCACGTTCAAGGTCAGGAAGGGCGGCCTTGAGGAGTTACCCCTCATCCAAGCTAAGGTGCAGCAGCTGCGCTTTTTTGGAGCAGTTGTGAAGAGATACCCCACGCCCAAGGTAGGTGAAACCCAAATAAGACAGTATATATTGCGAGGGGTCATCAGAGGGCAGATACACTGAAATCATAATCACAGGAAACTAGTCGATCTGATCACATGGACCACAGCCGAATGTGGTCCACTGGAGAAGGGAATGGCAAACCACTTCAGTATACTTGCCTTGAGAATCCCATGAAGAGTATCAAAGGGCAACATGATAGGCTACTGAATGAGAAATTCCCCAGGTCGGTAGGTGCCCAGTATGCTACTGGAGATCAGTGGAGAAATAACTCGAGAAGGAATGAAGGCATGGAGCAAAAGCAAAACCAGTACCCAGTTGTGTATGTGACCAGTGATAGAAGCAAGGTCCGGTGCTGTAAAGAGCAATAATGCATAGGAACCTGGAATGTTAGGTCCATGAATCAAAGCAAATTGCAAGTGGTCAAACAGGAGATGGCAAGAGTGAACATAGACATTCTAGGAATCAGTAAATTAAAATGGACTGGAATATGTGAATTTAACTCAGATGACCATTATATCTCCTACTGTGCACAGGAATCCCTTAGAAGAAATGGAGTAGCCATCATGGTCAACAAAAGAGTCCTAAATGCAGTACTTGGATGCAATCTCAAAAACGAAAGAATGATTTCTCTTCGTTTCCAAGGCAAACCATTCAATATTACAGTAAACCAGGCCTATGCCCCAACCAGTAACGCTGAAGAAGCCCAGGTTGAACGGTTCTATGAAGACCTACAAGACCTTTTAGAACTAACACCCAAAAAAGATGTCCTTTTCATTATAGGAGACTGGAATGCAAAAGTAGGAAGTCAAGAAACACCTGGAGTAACAGGCAAATTTGGCCTTGGAGCACGGAATGAAGCAGGGCAAAGGCTAATAGAGTTTTGTCAAGAGAACGCACTGGTCATAGCAAACACCCTATTCCAACAGCACAAGAGAAGACTCTACACATGGACATCACCAGATGGTCAACACTGAAATCAGATTGATTATATTCTTTGCAGCCAATGATGGATAAGCTGTATACATTTAGCAAAAACAAGACCAGGAGCTGACTGTGGCTCACATCATGAACTCCTTATTGCCAAATTCAGACTTAAATTGAAGAAAGTAGGACAAACCACTAGACCACTCAGATATGACCTAAATCAAATCCCTTATGATTGTACCGTGGAAGTGAGAAATAGATTTAAGGGACTAGATCTGATAGATAGAGTGCCAGATGAACTCTGGACGGAGGTTCGTGACATTGTAAAGGAGACAGGGACCAAGACCATCCCCATGGAAAAGAAATGCAAAAAAGCAAAATGGCTGTCTGAGGAAGACTTACAAATAGCTGTGAAAAGAAGAGAAGCGAAAAGCAAAGGAGAATAGGAAAGATATAAGCATCTGAATGCAGAGTTCCAAAGAATAGCAAAGAGAGATAAGAAAGCCTTCCTCAGTGATCAATGCAAAGAAATAGAGGAAAACAACAGAATAGGAAAAACAAAAGATCACTTCAAGAAAATTAGAGATTCCAAGGGAACATTTCATGCAAAGATGGACTCGATAAAGGACAGAAATGGTATGGACCTAACAGAAGCAGAAGATAGTAAGAAGAGGTGGCAAGAATACACAGAAGAACTGTACAAAAAAGATCTTCATGATGAAGATAATCACGATGGCGTGATCACTGACCTAGAGCCAGACATCTTGAAATGTGAAGTCAAGTGGGTCTCAGAAAGCATCACTACGAACAAAGCTAGTGGAGGTGATGGAATTCCAGTTGAGCTATTTCAAATCCTGAGAGATGATGCTGTGAAAGTGCTGCACTCAATATGCCAGCAGATTTGGAAAACTCAGCAGTGGCCACAGGACTGGAAAAGGTCAGTCTTCATCCCAATCCCAAAGAAAGGGAATGCCAAAGAATGCTCAAATTACCGCACAATTGCACTCATCTCACACGTGAGTAAAGTCATGCTCAACATTCTCCAAGCCAGGCTTCAGCAATATGTGAACCGTGAACTCCCAGATGTTCAAACAGGTTTTAGAAAAGGCAGAGGAACCAGAGATCAAATTGCCAACATCCGCTGGATCATGGAGAAAGCAAGAGAGTTCCAGAAAAACATCTATTTCTGCTTCATTGACTATGCCAAAGCCTTTGACTGTGTCGATCACAGTAAACTGTGGAACATTCTGAAAGAGATGGGAATACCAGACCACCTGACATGCTTCTTGCAAAACTTGTATGCAGGTCAGGAAGCAACAGTCAGAACTGGACATGGAACAACAGACTGGTTCCAAATAGGAAAAGGAGTACGTCAAGGCTGTATATTGTCACCCTACTTATTTAACTTATATGCAGAGTACATCATGAGGAAGGCTTGGCTGGAAGAAGCACAAGCTGGAATCAAGATTGCTGGGAGAAATAGCAATAACCTCAGATATGCAGATGACACCACCCTTAGGGCAGAAAGTGAAGAGGAACTCAAAAGCCTCTTGATGAAAGTGAAAGAGGAGAGTGAAAAGGTTGGCTTGAAGCTCAACATTCAGAAAACAAAGATCATGGCATCTGGTCCCATCACTTCATCGGAAATAGATGGTAAAACAGTGGAAACAGTGTCAGACTTTATTTTTTTGGGCTCCAAAATCACTGCAGATGCTGATTGCAGCCATGAAATTAAAAGATGCTTTCTCTTTGGAAGGAAAGTTATGACCAACCTTGATATTATATTAAAAAGCAGAGACATTACTTTGCCAACAAAGGTCCGTCTAGTCAAGGCTATGGTTTTTCCCATGGTCAAGTGTGGATGTGAGAGTTGGACTGTGAAGAAAGCTGATCGCCGAAGAATTGTTGCTTTTGAACCTTGGTGTTTGAGAAGACTCTTGAGAGTCCCTTGTACTGCTAGGAGATCCAACCAGTCCATTCTAAAGGAGTTCAATCCTGGGTGTTCATTGGAAGGACTGATGCTAATGGTGAAACTGCAATACTTCGGCCACCTCATGCTACGAGTTGACTCACTGGAAAAGACGCTGATGCTGAGAAAGTTTGGGGGCGGGAGGAGAAGGGGACGACACAGAATGAGATGGCTGGATAGCATCACCGACTCTGTGGGCATGAGTTTGAGTGAATTCCGGGAGTTGGTGATGGACAGGGAGGCCTGGTGTACTGTGATTCATGGGGTCGCGGAGAGTCGGACACGACTGAGCGACTGAACTGAACTGACCTGAACTGAACTGATCCATAGGTGTGAGTTGGGGTATTAAATTCTCCCACTATCATTGTGTTATTGTTAATTTCCCCTTTCATACTTGCTAGCATTTTTCTTAAATATTGTGGTGTTCCTATGTTGGGTGCATATATATTTATAATTTTTATAAAATCTTCTTGGATTGATCCTTTGATCATTATGCAGTGTCCGTCTTTGTCTCTTTTCACAGCCTTTGTTTTAAAGGCTATTTTATCTGATATGAGTATTGCTACTCCTGCTCTCTTTTGGTCTCTATTTGAATGGAATATCTTTTTCCAGCCTTTCACTTTCAATCTGTATGTGTCCTTTCTTTCGAGGTGGGTCTCTTGTAGACAACATATATATGGGTCTTGTTTTTGTATCCATTCAGCCAGGCTTTGTCTTTTTGTTGGGGCATTCAACCCATTTACATTTAAGGTAAGTATTGATAAGTATGATCCCATTGCCATTTACTGTATTGTTTTGTGTTCGAGTTTATACACTCTTTCTGTGTTTCCTGTTTAGAGAAGGTCCTTTAGCATTTGTTGGAGAGCTGGTTTGGTGATGCTGAATTCTCTCAAATTTGTTTGTCTGTAAAGCTTTTGATTTCCCCTTCATCTTTGAATGAGATCCTTGCTGGGTACAGTAATCTGGGCTGTAGTGTATTTTCTTTCAACACTTTAAGTATGCCCTGCCATTCCCTCCTGGCCTGAAGAGTTTCTATTAAAAGATCAGCTGTTATCCTCATATGGATCCCCTTGTGTGTTATTTGTTGCTTTTCCCTTGCTGCTTTTAATATTTGTTCTTTGTGTTTGATCTTTGTTAATTTGATTACTATGTGTCTTGGGGTATTTTGCCTTGGGTTTATCCTGTTTGGGACTCTCTGGCTTTCTTGGATTTGGGTGATTATTTCATTTCCCATTTTAAGGAAATTTTCAACTATTATATCCTCAAGTATTTTCTCATGGTCTTTGTTTTTTGTCTTCTACTTCTGGGACTCCTATGATTCGGATGTTGGATCATTTAACATTGTCCCAGAGGTCTCTGAGATTGTCCTCATTTCTTTTAATTTGTTTTTCTTTTTTCCTCTCTGTTTCATTTATTTCTACCATTCTATCTTCTAACTCACATATTCTATCTTCTGCCTCCGTTTTCCTACTGTTGTTTCCCTCCAGATTGTTTTTGATCTCATCTATTGCGCTAACGGTATGATACGACTGAGCGACTTCACTTTCACTTTTCACTTTCACACATTGGAAAAGGAAATGGCAACCCACTCCAGTGTTCTTGCCTGGTGAATCCCAGGGATGGGGGAGCCTGATGGGCTTCCATCTATGGGGTCACACAGAGTCGGACACGACTGAAGTGACTTAGCATCAGCAGCAGCAGCATTATTCATCGTATATTTTCTCTTTTTTATTTCTTCTAGATCCTTATTAAACCTTTCCTGCTTCTTCCGATCTTTGTCTCCAGGTTATTTATCTGTATTTCCAATTTGTTTTCAAGATTTTGGATCATTTTCACTACCATTTTTCGGAATTCTTTATCAGGTAGTTTACCTGTCTCTTCCTCTTTTGTTTGAGTGGGAGGTCATTTATCCTGTTCCTTTAATTGCTGGGTATTTCTCTGCCTCTTCATCTTGCTTATCTTGCTGTGTTTTGGGTGGCTTTTCCATTTTCTGGCAGTCTGTGGAGTTCTCTTTATTGTGGTGTTGCCTCACTGTGGGTGAGCTGGGATGGGTGGCTTGTCAAGGTTCCCTGGTTACGGAAGCTTGTGTCCGTGTTCTGGTTGGTGGAGCTGGATTTCTTCTCTCTGGAGTGAAATGTGGTGGGCAGTAATGAGTTATAAGCAGTCAGTGGTTTTGGAGTAACTTTGGGCAGCCTGTTTATTGAAGCTCAGGGCTATTTTCATGTGTTGCTGGAAAATTTGTGTGGTATGACTTGCTCTGGAACTTGTTGACCCTTGGGTGGTGGTTGGTTTCAGTGTAGGTATGGAGACAATTGATGAGCTCCTATTGATTAATGTTCCCTGGAGTCAGGAGTTCTCTGGGTTTCTCAGGATTTGGACTTAAGCCTCTTGCCTCTGATTTTCAGTCCTATTCTTGCAGTAGCCTCAAGTCTTCTCCATCTGTCACTTCCAAGGTTCTTCCCTCTGTTTTAACTTCTTCTGTTTGCTGGTCTCTTCAGTGTCTAATTTCCGCCCTGACACTAGGGGGCGGTGGTGAACACTTTTTAGGGCTCACTTGTTCAGCTGTCTCTCACGTCTGCGCTGCTGCGGCCGGCGTCTCTTGCGTCTGCACCAAAGATCAAATTGCCAACATCCGCTGGATCATGGAGAAAGCAAGAGAGTTCCAGAAAAACATCTATTTCTGCTTCATTGACTATGCCAAAGCCTTTGACTGTGTGGATCACAATAAACTGGAAAATTCTGAAAGAGATGGGAATGCCAGACGACCTGACCTGCCTCTTGAGAAACCTGTATGCAGGTCAGGAAGCAACACTCAGAACTGTACATGGAACAACAGACTGGTTCCAAATAGGAAAAGGAGTACATCAAGGTTGTATATTGTCACCTTGCTTATTTAAATTATATGCAGAATACATCATGAGGAACGCTGGGCTGGAAGAAGCACAAGCTGGAATCAAGATTGCTAGGAGAAATATCAATAACCTCAGATATGCAGAGGACACTACCCTTATGGGAGAAAGTGAAGAGGAACTCAAAAGCCTCTTGATGAAAGTGAAAGAGGAGAGTGAAAAGGTTGGCTTGAAGCTCAACATTCAGAAAACACAGATCATGGCATCTGGTCCCATCACTTCATGGGAAATAGATGGGGAAACAGTGGAAACAGTGTCAGACTTTATTTTTTAGATCTCCAAAATCACTGCAGATGCTGATTGCAGCCATGAAATTAAAAGACGTTTACTCCTTGGAAGGAAAGTTATGACCAACCTTGATAGTATATTAAAAAGCAGAGACATTACTTTGTCAACAAAGGTCCGTCTAGTCAAGGCTATGGTTTTTCCAGTGGTCATGTATGGATGTGAGAGTTGGAATGTGAAGAAAGCTGATTGCCGAAGAATTGTTGCTTTTGAACCATGGTGTTGGAGAAGACTCTTGAGAGTCCCTTGGACTGCTAGGAGATCCAACCAGTCCGTTCTAAAGGAGATCAATCCTGGGTGTTCATTGGAAGGACTGATGCTAAAGCTGAAACTGCAGTACTTTGGCTACCTCATGCAACGAGCTGACTCACTGGAAAAGACTGTGATGCTAAGAAAGTTGGGGGCGGGAGGAGAAGGGGACGACAGAGAATGAGATGGCTGGATGGCATCACCGACTCGATGGACCTGAGTTTGAGTGAACTCCGGCAATTGGTGATGGACAGGGAGGCCTGGCATGCTGTGATTCATGGGGTCGCAGAGAGTCGGACACGACTGAGCGACTGAACTGAACTGTTCAGTTGTGCTGTGGGAAGGGAGGAACGCTGCAGACAAATATCACTGGCATCTGTGGGGATTGTTCGTAGTGTCTCGGCCACAGTGGGTTTTTCCCCACTCACGGTGTGTGTGCTGCCCCAGTCTACACTGCACAGGCTCTAGGTTACTCTGTGTGGAACCGTCGGATGCTGGCACTGGTTTGCATGCAGTTCCCAGGTCTAAGCCACTCAGGTTCTGGTTCTCGGGTACTCTACAAAGGCGCAGACTTGGTTGGGCCTAAGTTTTGTGCCCTTCCCCGGTCTGAGCAGCTCAGGTAACCAGGTGTTTGGTGAGCGTGGTCGCTGCAACTTAACACTTCCCCCATCCCTGTCACTCAGTTTTCTGGGTGTACAACCAGCACACCTTCTCAGGCAAATGTCACCTGGCCAGAAACCCAAGAAGTCTTGGCAACGAAGCAGTGAAGCCTGCTTGCAGATTGGTATCGGATGCCTCTCTGGGGCCACGATTGTTCCCTTCTGGCTCTGGCTGCTCTGCCTTACCTGTCTCGGCAAGGGGTGGCCCATCTGCAGCCGGCTAACTCTGCTCAGTCCTTTGTTCTGTGAGCAGTTCTGGTGGAGTCTTAGGTTAGGGATTTTTGCCTTTTTGCGGGGAAGATATCTCACAGTCTGCTTTGCTCTATCCAGTTAGCTCTCTCAGACTGCCCTCACAACATTCAGGCCTGGTCCTTACTCTAAGCAGTTCAGCCGGCTCCTACCTGCCCAGCCCCCTCTTGCTAAAGGCGGATATGGGCGTCTGCCCTGCTTCTCTGTTCAGAGTTACCATTCAGGAGAAGGCAATGGCACCCCACTCCAGTACTCTTGCCTGGAAAATCCCATGGATGGAGGAGCCTGGTGGGTTGCAGTCAATGGGGTCGCTAAGAGTCAGACACGACTGAGCGACTTCACTTCCACTTTTTACTTTTATGCATTAGAGAAGGAAATGTCAACCCACTCCAGTGTTCTTGCCTGGAGAATCCCAGGGACAGGTGAGCCTGGTTGGCTGCCGTCTATGGGGTCACACAGAGTCGGACACGACTGAAGTGATGCAACAGCAGCAGCGTTACCTGTAGGTTTTAATTATTTATTTATTTTTCCTCCCAATTATGTTGCCCTCTGAGGTTCCAAGGCTCGCCACAGACACGCCAGTGAGAATGTTTCCTGGTATTTCCAATTTTCTTGGAAAATTCTCTCTTTGTTATGCCTCCCTTCCCAGCACAGAGCTCCGTCTCTACCTCTTTTGTCTCTCTTTTAATCTTTTATGTTTTTTCCTACCTCCGTTCGAAGACAATGGGCTGCTTTTCTGGATGCCTGATGTCTTCTGCCGGCATTCAGAAGTTGTTTTGTGGAATTTACTCAACGTTCAAATGTTCTTTTGACGAACATGTGGGGGAGAAAGTGGTCTCCCCGTCATATTCCTCTGCCATCTTCTTCCCTCATCTCAGCGCTATGAAATCTATTTAAGCTTTGAGCCTTTTCTTTCCCTCAAAAAATTTTATTGCTTTTATAAACCTTTACTTCTACATTGGGTTTTTGCAGTTCTCTGGAATTTTCCTTTTATTTTTCTTTTTCTTTCCAATTATATTTTTATGTATTAACATCAAACAATCCAAAAACAAAATTAAGTAAAAAATTTCATTCACAAATGGAATTCATAGTACCAAAAATATATGTAGGAAAATAAATTTGATAAAAGAAGTGGAAGACAAACACTAAAAACAACAAAACATAGACAAAACACATTAAAAAGATCTAAATAAATAGAAAGCCATTCCAAGTCTATGAATAGGAAGACTCAGTTTTGTTCAGTTCAGTTCAGTCACTCAGTTGCGTCTAACTCTGCAACCTCATGGCCTGCAGCATGCCAGGCTTCCTTGACCATCACAATTCTCTCACAAATTGATTTATAAATTCAACACTTCTTTCAAAATTCAGCAACCTTTTGGCATATATTGACAAATTGATCCCAAAGTTTATATTTAAATGCGAAGAAACTAGAATATCCAAAACACATTTTTTAAAAAGAACAAAGGTGGAAGACTTATACCACTCAATATCAAAATGTACTATAAAGTCACAGTAGTTAAGACAGTGTAGTACTGGTGTAAGAATTTCCATGCAAATCAATAGAATGGGATCGAGAGTCCAGAAACAGACCTCACATTTAAAGTGATCCGTTTTTTAACAAAGGTGCAAACACAATTCGATAGGCAAACTGTAGCCTTTCCAACAAATAAGCACTGGAATCGGACATCTACAAGCAGAAAAGTGAACTTACGTCACAAAATACAAAAAAGAAAAGTATCTGAAAGACCTCAATATAGGATTACAGACCATATAACAGCTAAAATTATAAAAGTTTCTAAACAAAATATAACATAAAATCTTTGTGTTTTTTTATAGAAAATATAGGTTTATTTGCTTGTGTTTTTATTTTATTTTTCCCTGTCTGATTTATTTATTTATTTATTTTATTTTTTCAAAAACAAGTTTAGGAATCTTTACTTAATAACAACCTTATCTTAAAACGGAGTAGCTTTGGTTTTACGAGCAAAAATGCATTACAGAAGCATTAAGTTCTATATTAGGTCACAGCGTCTAATCTGAAATCACATCCATAATATCATTTTTCAAGATATCTGGGAAATAGTTATTTCCCAGGATGTCTGAACCATAGCTACTCTATTTTTACTTTTAATTGTAAAAAAAAAAAAATTTTAATAGCCAAAGCAGATTTCACCATTAATGACGTCAGTTTTTTTCTAGGTATGAGAAGATGCAAAGAAATAGAGGAAAACAACAGAATAGGAAAAACAAGAGACCTCTTCAAGAAAATTAGAGATTCCAAGGGAACTTTTCATGCAAAGATGGGCTCGATAAAGGACAGAAATGGTATGGACCTAACAGAAGCAGAAGATATTAAGAAGAGGTGGCAAGAATACACAGAAGAACTGTACAAAAAAGATCTTCACGACCAAGATAGTCACGATAATGTGATCACTGACCTAGAGCCAGACATCTTGGAATGTGAAGTCAAGTGGGCCTTAGAAAGCATCACTACGAACAAAGCTAGTGGAGGTGATGGAATTCCAGTTGAGCTATTTCAAATCTTGAAAGATGATGCTGTGAAAGTGCTGCACTCAATATGCCAGCAAATTTGGAAAACTCAGCAGTGGCCACAGGACTGGAAGAGGTCAGTCTTCATTCCAATCCCAAAGAAAGGCAATGCCAAAGAATGCTCAAACTACCGCACAATTGCACTCATCTCACACGCTAGTAAAGTCATGCTCAAAATTCTCCAAGCCAGGCTTCAGCAGTATGTAAACCGTGAACTCCCAGATGTTCAAGCAGGTTTTAGAAAAGGCAGAGGCACCAGAGATCAAATTGTCAACATCCGCTGGATCATGGAGAAAGCAAGAGAGTTTCAGAAAAACATCTATTTCTGCTTCGTTGACTATGCCAAAGCCTTTGACTGTGTGGATCACAATAAACTGTGGAACATTCTGAAAGAGATGGGAATCCCAGACCACCTGACCTGCCTCTTGAGAAACCTGTATGCAGGTCAGGAAGCAACAGTTAGAACCGGTCATGGAACAACAGACTGGTTCCAAATAGGAAAAGGTGTACGTCAAGGTTGTATATTGTCACCTTGCTTATTTAACTTATATGCAGAGTACATCATGAGGAACGCTGGGCTGGAAGAAGCACAAGCTGGAATCAAGATTGCTGGGAGAAATATCAATAACCTCAGATATGCAGATGACACTACCCTTATGGCAGAAAGTGAAGAGGAACTCAAAAGCCTCTTGATGAAAGTGAAAGAGGAGAGTGAAAAGGTTGGCTTGAAGCTCAACATTCAGAAAACAAAGATCATGGCATCTGGTCCCATCACTTCATGGGAAATAGATGGAAAAACAGTGGAAACAGTGTCAGACTTTGTTTTTTTGGGCTCCAAAATCACTGCAGATGCTGATTGCAGCCATGAAATTAAAAGACGCTTGCTCCTTGGAAGGAAAGTTATGACCAACCTTGATAGTATATTAAAAAGCAGAGACATTACTTTGCCGACCAAGGTCCGTCTAGTCAAGGCAATGGTTTTTCCCGTGGTCATGTATGGATGTGAGAGTTGGACTGTGAAGAAAGCTGATCGCCGAAGAATCGATGCTTTTGAACTGTGGTGTTGGAGAAGACTCTTGAGAGTCCCTTGGACTGCAAGGAGATCCAACCAGTCCATTCTAAAGGAGATCAATCCTGGATGTTCATTGGAGGGACTGATGCTAAAGCTGAAACTCCAATACTTTGGCCACCTCATGAGACGAGTTGACTCACTAGAAAAGACTCTGATGCTGGGAAAGGTTAGGGGCGGGAGGAGAAGGGGACGACGGAGAATGAGATGGCTGGATGGCATCACTGACTCTGTGGACATGAGTTTGAGTGTACTCCGGGAGTTGGTGATGGACAGGGAGGCCTGGCATGCTGTGATTCATGGGGTCGCGGAGAGTCAGACACGACTGAGCGACTGAACTGAACTGATGAGAAGATGCAAGAATTGGAACTCATAAAACCTTTTTCTGAAAAGATCTAACTATCTGAAGGCCTGTTCTGCCAGTTTTTTTTTTTCAGAGCACAGAATGCCTCCCTGAATTTTCACCCTGAACTTCTTTCAGGGGGTGTTGAAGGTCAGCAGCTTGCAATGGTCATGATGTAATCTATGTAGAGGCACCTGGCAAGTACCAACTTCCAGTCAGCAGGGTCCCTTCATAGCCACATATCTGACCATGTGACACAATTTCATGGCCATTGTGTCCCGCGGTGCTGGGAAGGCTCATTCCCAGGTCTAGGGAAGTGATGGGCCACTCAGTGTGCTAAAATTGGACCAGGCCTTGCAAGTAGCAAAAGTCTCTGGACCACTGTCTTACTAGCCTCCTGGTCCAGGAAAATATTTCCTCTTGTTGCTTTTTCCCATACCCAGAGTCACATTATTACAATTATTGATCTCATATGGAACTGTCAGTTCAGCTTTATATCACAGGCTCAGTGAAGCAAGTGACATAGAAAATAATATAGCCATAGCTAGCAGTTATTAGTCAAATAAGAATTATAAGTCAAGAACTTTCATTAGATAAAGCCTGGTATACCCCAAGTCACCTGACTTCATTCGTTAAATGATTATAGTCTGGTGTTAATCTCCTGGTTGTACATTATGGAGCATCCGACCTTTATCTGAAGATTGGTTACTGAGATAAGACTTAGAAACTAACCTAGAATGTCCTTTTTAATAACTTAATTAAATCTTTTAGCAGTATCACGTAACAAGGAACTGTCTCAACAGTGAGTCTTAGTAAACAATAGACATTAACAAAACTAGAAACTTAATTTAACAATTTACAAAACTTAATATTCCGTGATCTTTCATTATGGAGGCGCTGTAGACAGGGAGGCTTTAACCCATCAAATAAAATATGAGGTTTGTCAGGGAGCTGGGAAAAGCCAAGCAGCCGTCTTAACTAGACAGACCTTGGTTGGCAAAGTAATGTCTCTGCTTTTTAATCTGCTATCTAGGTTGGTCATAACTTTCCTTCCAAGGAGCAAGCGTCTTTTCATTTCCTGGCTGAAATCACCATCTCCAGTGATTTTGGAGCCCAAAAAAATAAAGTCTGACACTGTTTCCACTGTTTCCCCTTCTATTTTCCATGAAGTCATGGGACCAGATGCCATGATCTTAGTTTTCTGAATGTGGAGCTTCAAGCCAACCTTTACACTCGCCTCTTTCACTTTCATCAAGAAGCCTTTGAGTTCCTCTTCACTTTCTGCCATAAGGGTGGTATCATCTGCATATCTGAGGTTATTGATATTTCTCCCAGCAATCTTGATTCCAGCTTGTGCTTCTTCCGGCCCAGCATTCCTCATGATGTACTCTGCATATAAGTTGAAAAAGCAGGGTGACAATATACAACCTTGACGTACTACTTTTCCTATTTGGAACCAGTCTGTTGTTCCATGTCAAGTTCTAATTGTTGTTTCCTGACCTGCATACAGGTTTCTCAAGAGGCAGGTCAGGTGGTCTGGTATTCCCATCTCTTTCAGAATGTTCCAGTTTATTGTGATCCACACAGCCAAAGGCTTTGGCATAGTCAACGAAGCAGAAATAGATGTTTTTCTGAAACTCTCTTGCTTTCTCCATGATCCAGCGGATGTTGGCAATTTGATCTCTGGTTCCTCTGCCTTTTCTAAAACCTGCTTGAACATCTGGGAGTTCACGGTTCACATATTGCTGAAGCCTGGCTTGAAGAATTTTGAGCATGATTTTAAGAGCATGTGAGATGAGTGCAATTGTGTGGTAGTTTGAGCATTCTTTGGCATTGCCTTTCTTTGGGATTGGAATGAAGACTGACCTTTTCCAGTCCTGTGGCCACTGCTGAGTTTTCCAAACTTGCTGGCATATTGAGTGCAGCACTTTCACAGCATCATCTTTCAGGATTTGAACTAGCTCAGCTGGAATTCCATCACCTCCACTAGCTTTGTTCGTAGTGATGCTTTCTAAGGCCCACTTGACTTCACATTCCAAGATGTCTGGTTCCAGGTGAGTGATCACGCCATCGTGATTATCTTCGTTATGAAGATGTTTTTTGTACAGTTCTTCTGTGCATTCTTGTCACCTCTTCGTAATATCTTCTGCTTCTGTTAGGTCCATACCATTTCTGTCCTTTATCGAGTCCATCTTTGCATGAAATGTTCCCTTTATATCTCTAATTTGCTTGAAAAGATCTCTTGTTTTTCTTACTCTGTTGTTTTCCTCTATTTCTTTGCATTGATCGCTGAGGAAAGCTTTCTGATCTCTCCTTGCTATTCTTTGGAATTCTGCATTCAGATGCTTATATCTTTCCTTTTCTCCTTTGCTTTTCACTTCTCTTCTTTTCACAGCTATTTGTAAGGCCTCCTCAGTCAGCCATTTTGCTTTTTTGCATTTCTTTTCCATGGGGATGGTCTTGGTCCCTGTCTCCTGTACAATGTCACGAACCTCCGTCCAGAGTTCATCAGGCACTCTATCTATCAGATCTACTCCCGGAAATCTATCTCTTACATACATTGTATAATCATAAGGGATTTGATTTAGGTCATATCTGAATGGTCTAGTAGTTTGTCCTACTTTCTTCCATTTCAGTCTGAATTTGACAATAATGAGTTCATGATCTGAGCCACAGTCAGTTCCTGGTCTTGTTATTGCTAACTGTATAGAGCTTCTCCATCTTTAGCTGCAAAGAATATAATCAATCTGATTTCGGTGTTGACCATCTGGTGATGTCCATGTGTAGAGTCTTCTCTTGTGTTGTTGGAAGAGGGTGTTTGCTATGACCAGTGCGTTCTCTTGACCAAACTCTATTAGCCTTTGCCCTGCTTCATTCCGTGCTCCAAGGCCAAATTTGCCTGTTACTCCAGGTGTTTCTTGACTTCCTACTTTTGCATTCCAGTCCCCTATAATGAAAAGGACATATTTTTGGGGTCTTAGTTCTAAAAGGCCTTCTAGGTCTTCATAGAACCTTTCAACTTCAGCTTCTTCAGTATTACTGGTTGGGGCATAGACTTGGATTACTGTAATATTAAATGGTTTGCCTTGGAAACAAACAGAAATCATTCTGTCATTTTTAAGATTGCATCCAAGTACTGCATTTCTGACTCCTTTCTTGACCATGATGGCTACTACATTTTTTCTAAGGGATTCCTGCCCACAGTTGTAGATATAATGTTCATCTGAGTTAAAATCACCCATGCCAGTCCATTTTAATTTACTGATTCCTAGAATGTTGACATTCACTCTTGTCATCTCCTGTTTGATCATTCCAATTTACCTTGATTCATGGACCTAACATTCCAGGTTCCTATGCAATATTGCTCTTTACAGCATCGGACCTTGCTTCTATCTCCAGTCACATCCACAACTGGGTATTGGTTTTGCTTTGGCTCCATCCATTCATTCTTTCTGGAGTTATTTCTCCACTGATATCCAGTAGCATACTGGGCACCTACCGACCTGGGGAATTCCTCATTCAGTATCCTATCATTTTGCCTTTTGATACTGTTCGTGGGATTCTCAAGGCAAGTATACTGAAGTGGCTTGCCATTCCCTTCTCCAGTGGACCACATTCTGTCAGACCTCTCCACCATGACCCGTCCGTCTTGGGTGGCCCCACACGGCATGGCTTAGTTTCATTGAGTTAGACAGGGCTGTGGTCCATATGATCAGATCAACTAGCTTTATGGGATTATGATTTCAGTGTGTCTGCCCTCAAATGCCCCCTCGCAATACCTACCGTCTTATTTGGGTTTCTCTTACCTTGATCGTGGAATATCTCTTCACAGCTGCTCCAGCAAAGTGCAGCCGCTGTACCTTACCTTGGACGTGGGGTAGGTCCTCTCAGCCACGCTTCTGTTTGTGGTCGGTTGCGCTGGAGCTGGTGTCTCTCACATCTGCGCCGCCGGAACCGGCGTCTCTCTCTCAGTGTTAGTGTGTCTCATTCTCAGTGTGTGTGTGTGTGTCAGTGTGTGTGTCTGTCTCTGTGTGTCTGTCAGTGTGTTTATCCCTAATTTTTGTGTTTCTTAGTGTTTCTCTGTCAATGGCTGAGTGTGGCTCTCACGATGTGAGTCTCTCTCTCTATGTGTTTGTGTCTATCTCTCTGAGATTTTGTGTCTCAATGTGTGTCTCTCTGTCACTGTGTGTGTGTCTGTGTGTGTTTCTCAGTGTGTGTTTCTCTTAGAGTTTGTGTGTCTCTGTGTGTTTCTCAAAGTGTGTTTGTGTCTCACAGTCTATGTGTGTTTCTCTGTCTCGATGTATATGTTTAGCTCTTCCTCATTGTCTGTGTGTGGCTCTCACTGTATGTGTATCTCTCAGTGTGTATGTGTCTATCTCTCTAAGGTTTGGTGTCTCTCATTGTGTGTGTATGTCTCTCTCTTTCAGGGCAAGTGTGTGTCATTCTCTCAGTGTCTGATTCTGTGTGTCTCTGCGTTTATGAATCTCTCTGTATATGTGTGGGTATGATTATGTGTGTCTTTCTCTCAGTGTGTATGATTCTTTCTCACTGTGTTTGTCTCTCTCTATGTGTATGTCTCTCTCATTGTGTGTCTCTCTCTGTGTTTGTCATGCAGTCTGTGTGTGCGGCTATCGATGTCGCTGTGTGTCTCTGTTTGTGTGTCTCTCAGTGTGTGTGTTTCTGTGTGTGCCTCCCTCTCAGTGTGTGCCTCCCTCTCAGTGTGTGCATGTGTGTGTGTGTTTCTCACCCTCAGTGTGTGTCTCTTTGTGTGTGTGTGTCGCTGTTTGTATGTGTATATATCTCAGTGAGTGTGTGATCTTAGTTGGTGTGTATGTCTCTCTTTGTATGGGTATGTCTCTCAGTGTGTGTGTCTCTCACTGTGTCTGTCTCACGGTGTGTGTCTCTCAGTGTGTGTCTCTCTACCATCTCTGTATGTATCTCTCAGTGTTTGTGTGTCTGTCTCGAGGTGTATGTTTCTCTCAGAGTGTGTGTGTCACTAAATGTGTGATTCTATCTCTCAGTTTTTGTGTGTCTCTCTCTCAGAATGCGTGCCTCTGTCTCAGTGATTGTATCTCTGTATTTCTGTGTGTGTCTCTCTCAGTGTAAGTGCATCTGGTTCTCAATGTGTGTGTGTGTGTGTTAGTGTGTCTGTTTTTGTGTGTCTCTCAGTGTGTTGTGTTTCTCTCCTTGTGTGTGTGTCTCTCTCTCTCTCAGTGTGTGTGTGCATCCCTCTCATTGTTTGTCTGTGTATCTCTCAGTGTGTGTGTTTTTTTCTCTCAGTGTGTTTCTGTTTGTGTTTGTGTGTCTCTGTGTGTGTCTGTGTGTTTCTCAATGTGTGTTTGTATCTCTCAAGCTGTGTGTGTTTCTCTGTCTTGGTGTGTATGTTTCTCTCTCCCTCATTGTGTGTGTGTGTCTCTGTAATTTTCTGTTTGTCACTCTCAGTGTGTGTGTTTTTCTCTCAGTTTTTCTCTCTGTCTTTCTGTATGTGTCTCTCTCAGTGTGTGTGCTCTCTCTCAATGTGTGTGTCTCCTAGTGTTTCTCTGTCAGTGTCTGTGTGTGGCTCTCAGTGTGTGTGTTTCTACTCAGTGTGTATGTGTCTATCTCTCTAAGGTTTGGTGTCTCTCAGTGTGTGTGTGTGTGTGTGTGTGTGTGTGTGTGTGTGTATGTGTGTCTTTCTGGGCAAGTGTGTGTCTTTCTCTCAGTGTCTGTCACTGTGTGTCTGTGTTTGTGAATCTCTCTCTGTATATGTGTGGGTCTGATTATGTGTGTGTCTCTCTCAGTGTGTATGATTCTATCTCAGTGTGTTTGTCTCTGTGTGTGTGTACGTTTCTCTCCTTGTGTTTGTGTCTACCTCTGTATGTATTTGTCACTTGTCTGTGTGTGTGGCTGTCAGTGTTTCTGTGTGTGTCTGTTTGTGTGTCTCACGGTGTGTGTGTTTCTGTGTGTGTCTCCCTCTCAGTGTGTGCATGTGTGTGTTTCTCACTTTCAAGGTGTGTCTCTTTGTGTGTGTGTGTGTTTCTCTCTGTATATTTATGTCTCAGTGTGTGTATATCTCTTAGATTTTGTGTGTGTCTCTGTATGTGTATGTCTCTCAGTGTGTGTGTCTCTCACTGTATCTGTCTCTCAATGTGCATCTCTCTACACATCTCTGTGTGTGTCTCTCAGTGTTTGTGTCTCTCCCTCAGGGTGTACGTTTCTCTCAGAGTGTGTGTTTCTCTCAATATGTGATTCTATCTCTCAGTGAGAATGTCTCTCTCTCTCTCAGTATTTGTGTGTCTCTCAGAATGTGTGCCTCCCTGTCTTAGTGTCTGTCTCTGTGTGTTTCTGTATGTGTCTCTCTCAGTGTGAGTGAGTCTGGTTCTCAGTGTGTGTGTGTGTGTCTCTCTGTAAGTGTATGTCTCTCAATGTGTTTGTCTCTTAGTTGTGCATCTCTATGTGTCTCTGTCTGTCTCTCTCAGTGTCTGTGCTTGTCTTTCTCAGTGTGTGTGTGTCTCGGTAATATTATATTTGTCTCTCAGTGTTAGTGTGTTTCATTCTCAGTGTGTGTGTGTGTGTGTGTGTTAGTGTGTGTGTCTGTCTCTGTGTGTCTTTCAGAGTCACTGACCTAGAGAGAAACACATACACACAGACACACACACACACAGAGAATCACACACACATTGAGACAGACATATAGAGGCACAAAAACACTCAGAGAGATACACACAAAGAGGGACACATACACTGAGAGACACAGATACACAAAGACACACACACTGAGACAAAGCCACACACTGAGAGAGACACACAGACTGAGAGATTTACACACACACTGAGAGAGAGAGAAACATACACATTGAGAGAGAGAAACACACCCACACACAAAGACACACACTTAGTGAGTGACATACATACTGAGAGCGTCACACACACCTTTACAGAAAAACAGACTGAGAGAAACTCACACACACAGACACTGAGTGAGAGAGACACATGCAGTGAGGGATAGACACACACACACTGAGAGCAGTGACACACACACTGAGAGAGAGACACACACACTCATAGAGAGAAAAACACACAGAGAGAGAGAAAAACACACACATGTTGAGACACAGACACACACAGAGACTCACACACACAGACATATGCACACTAAGATAGACACACACAATGGAAGACACACAAACAGCGAGAGACAAACACACTGAGAGAAACACACACAGATACTGAGAGAGAGAGACACAGAGATGCACACACAGAGTCACACACTCTGGGAGAGACACATATACACTGAGAGACACAGAGATACAGAGAGACACACATTGAGAGTGAGAGATACACACTGAGAGACACTCACAGAGAGAGATACAAATGCACTGATAGACACACACACACTGATGGAGAGAAACACACACACAGAAGGAGAAAGATACACACTGAAAGAATGACACACAGACACTGAGAGACACACACACAGAAAGATACATAATCTGAGAGACAGACACAAACACAGTGAGAGAGAGAAACACACACATAAAGAGAAAGATACATACCCAGAGAATCACACACAGACACTGAGAAACACACACACAGAAAGATACATAGACTGAGAGACAAACACAATGAGAGTGAGGGAAACACACACATAAAGAGAAAGAAATACACCGAGAGAAATACACACAGACACTGAAAGACACACACACAGAAAGTGGCATACATTGAGAGAGAGACACACTAACTGAGAGAAACACACACGGAGAGATACAAACGTACAGAGAGAGAGACACACACACATTGAGAAAGACAAACACGCACTGAGAAAGACACACACACAGTGACAGTCAGACACACTGAGAGAAACACACACACGGAGAGACACAGACACAGAGAGAGAGAGACATACACACAAAGACATATGCACACTGAGATAGACACACACACTGAAAGAGACACACACAGCGAGACAGACACACTGAGAGGAACACACACACAGATACTGAGAGAGAGGCACACAGAGATACACACACCGAGATAGACTCATTGGGAGAGACACATATACACTGAAAGACATACAGAGATACACAGAGACACACACTGAGAGTGAGAGATACACACTGAGAGACACTCACAGAGAGAGATACAAACGCACTGATACACATACACACTGATGGAGAGAGAGTCACACATAGAAGGAAAAAGATACACACTGAGAGAATCACACACACACACTGAGACACACACACACAGAAAGATACATACACTGAGAGACAGACACAAGCATAGTGAGAGAGAGGGAAACACACACATAAAGAGAAAGATACACTGAGAATAACACAGACAGACACTGAGAGACACATACACAGAAAGTGACATACATTGAGAGAGAGACACACACACTGAGAGAAACACACACACTGAGAGACGCACATGTAAACAGACAAACACATACACACTGAGAGTGATGCACACACTGAGAGAGACACACACTATGTGAGAGAAACACACGCATAGAGAAACCACACACACACTGAGTGACAAGACACACCTACTGAGAGAGTCACACACACACTGAGAGAGTCATGAGAGGGTAACAGGCAGAAAGGCCAAGGGTCTCAAAGTGGAGGAAATAGCCTGCAAGTGCCAGATATTTCTGTCTCTTAAGTGGCAGGAGGAAATAAACTAGCGATATTTTTTCTTCTCAGTAAAAATTTAAAAGGAAGTTTCCCTTAAAATACTGTGTTGCCATAATGACACCTGGTTTCACTTGAAGTTAACTATTTTCAAATCTTGAGTTAACCAATGCACTTTTCTTATGGAAATGTTGGTCTTAAACTATGTTAATGTACTACGCATTTACCCAGATTCTATCTTCAAGTCAGTTCTGCCAAATGGCTCAGAACCTACTTGACAAACAAGTATGTTATACTCAGATATTGTTCCCGTAATCTATGTAAAATAAAGCTATTTGTATGGTAATCTGCCCTTCTACAAGATTCAGGTTAATCATTTTATGGCCCAGGATGAATCGTCCGGTGTCAAGATTATCCCAAAATGGGTGAGGGGCCTGGTGTCATTCTGAGCCTTAAGAAATTCCCTTCTTTCACTAAGAGACTGCAAAAGGTCAGTCTTCATTCCAATCCCAAAGAAAGGCAATGCCAAAGAATGCTCAAACTACTGCACAATTGCACTCATCTCACACGCTAGTAAAGTCATGCTCAAAATTCTCCAAGCCAGACTTTAGCAATACGTGAACCGTGGACTTCCAGATGTTCAAGCAGGTTTTAGAAAAGGCAGAGGCACCAGAGATCAAATTGCCAACATCCTCTGGATCATGGAGAAAGCAAGAGAGTTCCAGAGAAAAGTTTATTTCTGCTTCATTGACTATGCCAAAGCCTTTGACTGTGTGGATCTCAATAAACTGTGGAAAATTCTGAAAGAGATGGGAATACCAGACCACCTGACCTGCCTCTTGAGAAACCTGTATGCAGGTCAGGAAGCAACAGCTAGAACTGGACATGGAACAACAGACTGCTTCCAAATAGGAAAAGGAATACATCAAGGTTGTATATTGTCACCCTGCTTATTTAACTTCTATGCAGAGTACATCATGAGGAATGCTGGGCTGGAAGAAGCACAAGCTGGAATAAAGATTGCCGGGAGAAATATCAATAAACTCAGATATGCAGATGACAGCACCCTTATGGCAGAAAGTGAAGAGGAACTAAAAACCTCTTGATGAAAGTGAAAGAGGAGAGTGAAAAGGTTGGCTTGAAGCTCAACATTCAGAAAACAAAGATCATGGCATCTGGTCCCATCGCTTCATGGGAAATAGATGGGGAAACAGTGGAAACAGTGTCAGACTTTATTTTTCTGGGCTCCAAAATCACTGCGGATGATGATTGCAGCCATGAAATTAAAAGACGCTTACTCCTTGGAAGGAAAGTTATGACCAACCTAGATAGGATAATGAAAAGCAGAGACATCACTTTGCCAACCAAGGTCTGTCTAGTCAAGGCTGTTTTTTCCCTTGGTCATGTATGGTTGTGAGAGTTGGACTGTGAAGGAAGCTGATCGCTGAAGAATTGATGCTTTTGAACTGTGGTGCTGGAGAAGACTCTTGAGAGTCCCTTGGACTGCAAGGAGATCCAACAAGTCCATTCTAAAGGAGATCAATCCTGGGTGTTCATTGGAAGGACTGATGCTAAAGCTGAAACTCCAATACTTTGGCCACCTCATGCGATGAGTTGACTCACTGGAAAACACTCTGATGCTGGGAGTGATTGGGGGCAGGAGGAGAAGGGGAAGACAGAATGAGATGGCTGGATGGCATCACCGACTCGATGGACATGAGTCTGAGTGAACTCCGGGAGTTGGTGATGTACAGGGCGGCCTGTCATGCTGTGATTCATGGGGTCGCAAAGAGTCGGACATGACTGAGCGACTGAACTGAACTGAACTGAGTGACTATATAACATCCAGCTGAAGACTAGCAGGGGGGTACTCTTTCTGCCCCCTTCGGATGTCTTTGTCAGAAGGTTTCTTTATTTCCTTTATACTTTAATAAAACTTTATTACACAAAAGCTCTGAGCAATCAAGCCTCGTCTCTGGCCCCAGATTGAATTCTTCTCCTCCAGTGGCCAAGATCCCGGTGTCTTTGTTTCATTCCACAACAACCTTTCAGTCACACACATACTTAGAGGCAAACAGACAGAGAGAAACACACGCACAAAGACACTGAATGAGAGAGACACACACAGAGACACACATGCACTGAGAGTAACACACTCAGACATTGAGAGTAGTGACACACACTGAGAGACACACACACACTGAGAGAGAAACAAACAAACACAGAGAGAGAAACACACACACACGGAGATACACAGACATACACAGAGACAGACACACACACACAGACATATGCACAGTGAGATAGACACACACACTGGAAGAGACACACACACAGCAAGAGACAGACACACTGAGAGAAACACACACAGAGATACTGAGAGAGAGAAAGACACAGAGATACACACACAGAGACACACATACTGGGAGAGACACATATACACTGAGAGACACACACTGAGAGACACACACAGAGATACACAGAGACACACTGAGAGTGAGAGATACACACTGAGAGACATCACATAGAGAGGTACAAACGCACTGATAGACACACACACAGTGATGGAGACACACACACAGATGGAGAAATATACACACTGAGAGAATCACATACACACACTGAGACACACACACACACACAGAAAGATACATACATTGAGAGACAGACACAAACACATTGAGAGAAACACACACACTAAGAGAAACAAACGTACAGAGAGAGACACGCACACACTGAGAGAGACACACACTATGAAAGAGAGAGAAACATACACACATAGAGAAACCACACACACATCGAGTGACACAGATACACATACTGAGAGACACACACACACACTGAGAATGAAACACACACAGTGAGAGTCAGACACACTGAGAGAAACACACACGCAGAGTCACTGACCGACAGAAAAACACAGAGACACACACACACAGAAAGATACACACACACACTGAGACAGACACATAGAGACACACAAAGACTCAGGAAGATACACACAGAGAGGGACACATACACTGAGAGACACAGATACTCAAAGACACACACACTGAGAGGTAGACACACCCTGAGAGAGACACACACAGTGAAAGACATACACACACATTGAGAGAGAGATGCATACACATTCAGAGTGAGAAACACACCCACACACAGAGACACACACTTAGTGAGAATCACACACACACTGAGAGAGTAACACACACACTTATAGACAAACACACTGAAAGAAACACACACACAGACACTGAGTGAGAGAGACACACAGAGACATACACACATAGACACACACCGACTGAGAGAAAAACACACACATGCGCTGATTGAGAGACACACATACACACACTGAGAATAGTGACACACACCCTGAGAGAGAGCAAAACATATATACAGAGAGAAACACACACACGGAGAGACACACACACACAGACATATGCACACTGAGATAGACATGCCTACTGAGAGAGACACACACACACTGAGAAAGACAAACACACACTGAGAAAGACACACACACAGTGACAATCAGACACACTGAAAGAAAAACACACAGAGAGTCACTGCCCGAGAGAGAAACAGAGAGAGACACACACAGAGAGACACACACACAGTGAGACAGACACATAGAGGGACACAAACACTGAGTGAGAGACACACAGTGAGAGACATACACTGAGAGACACAGATATACAGAGACACACAAAATGAGAGAAAGGCACACACTGAGAGAGACACACACGTGAGACAAACACAGAGAAAGAGAGAAACATACACATTGAGAGAGAAACACACACACACACACACTTAGTGAGAGTCACACACACACTGAGAGCATCACACACACACTTAAGAGACCAACAGACTGAGAGAAATGCACACAAACAGACACTGAGTGATAGAGACACACAGAGACACACACAAACACACACACAGAGACACACATGCACTGAGTGAGAGAGACGCACTCAGACACTGAGAGAGAGACACACACACACTGAGAGAGAGACACACACACACTGAGAGAGAGAAAAACATACACACAGAGAGAAACACACACAGACAGAGACACACACACAGATATATGTACACTGAGATAGACACACACACTGGACACAGATACTGAGAGAGAGAGAGACAGAGATACACACACAGAGACCAACACACTGGGAGAGATACATACACACTGAGAGACACAGAGATACAGAGAGACACACTGAGAGACACTCACATCGAGAGATACAAATGCACTGATAGACACACACACACTGATGGAGAGAAACACACACACAGAAGGAGAAAGATACACACCGAGAGAATCACGCACACACGCTGAGAGACACACACACACAGAAAGATACATACATTGAGAGACAGACACAAACACAGTGAGACAGAGAGAAACACACACATAAAGAGAAAGATACACACCGAGAGAAACACAGTCACTGACAGACTCACACACAGAAAGTGACATACATTGAGAGAGAGACACACTCACTGAGAGACACACACCTAAAAAGAGAGAGACACACACACTGAGAATGATGCACACACTGAGAGACACACGCACACACTGTGAAAGACACACACGCACTGAGAAAGACACACACACAGTGACAGTCATACACACTGAGAGAAACACACACACAGAGTCACTAACTGATAGAGAAACACAGACACACACACACAGAATCAGACACATAAACACTCAGAGAGATACACACAGAGACGGACACATACACTGAGAGACACAGATACAGATAGACACACACACTGAAAGAAAGAAAAACACTGAGAGAGACACATAGACTGAGAGACTTACACAGACACTGAGAGAGAGAAACATACACATTGAGAGAGAGAAACACACCCACACAGAGAGACACACACTTAGTGAGAGTCACACACTGAGAGTGTCACACACACACTTACAGACAAACAGGGACTACCTGGTTTTCTTGGACTTGGGTGATTATTTTCTTCTCCATTTTAGGGAAGTTTTCAACTATTATCTCCTCAAGTATTTTCCCATGGTCTTTCTTTTTGTCTTCTTCTTCTGGGACTCCTATGATTCGAATGTTGGGGCATTTAACACTGTCCCAGAGGTCTCTGCGGTTTTCCTCATTGCTTTTAATTCCTTTTTCTTTTTTCCTTTCTGTTTCATTTATTTCTACCATTTTATCTTCTATCTCACTTTTCCTATCTTCTGCCTCCATTTATCTACTGCTGGTTCCCTCCAGAGTGTTTTTGATCTCATTTATTGCATTATTCATTATATATTGACTCTTTTTTATTTTCTAGGTCCTTGGTAAACCTTTTTTGCATTTTGTCTCCAGGCTATTTATCTGTAACTCCATTTTGTTTTCAAGATTTTGGATCATTTTCACTATCATTATTTGGACTTATTTATCAGGTAGATTCCCTATCACTTTCTCTTTTGTTTGGGTTGGTGGGCATTTATCCTGTTCCTTTACCTGCTGGGTATTTCTCTGACTCTTCATCTTGCTTATATTGCTGTGTTTGGGGTGTCCTTTCCGTCTTCTGGCAGTTTGTGGAGTTCTCTTTATTGTGGAGTTTCCTTGCTGTGAGTGGGGTTGGACGGGTGGCTTGTCAAAGTTGCCTGGTTAGGGATGCTTGTGTCGGTGTTCTGGTGGATGGAGCTAGATTTCTTCTCTCTGGAGTGCAATGAAGTGTCCAGTAATGAGTTATTAGATGTCAGTGGGTTTGGAGTGACGTTGGGCAGCCTGAATACTGAAGCTCAGGGCTATTTTTCTGTGTTGCTGGAGAATTTGGGTGGTATGTCTTGCTCTGGAGCTTGTTGACCCTTGGGTGGTTCTTCATTTCAATGTACGTATGGAGGCATTTGATGAGCTCTTATCGATTAATGTTCCCTGGAGTCAGGAATTCCCTGGTGTTCTCAGGATTTGGACTTAAGCCTCCTGCCTCTGGTTTTCAGTCTTATTCTTGCAGTAGCCTCAATACTTCTCCATCTGTCACTTCCAAGGCTGTTCCGTCTGTTTTAGCTTCTTCTGTTTGCTGGTCTCTTCAGTGTCTAATTTTCTCCCTGACACAAGGGGGCGGTGGTGGTCACTTTTTTAGGCTCACTTGTTCAGTCGTGCTGTGGGGAGGGAGGAACATTGCAAAGAAATAACACTGGCGTCTGTGGGGAGTGCATGCAGTGCCTCTGCCACACTGGGTTTGCCCCTGCTCACGCTTATGGCAGGTGTGCTTTCCCTGTCTATACTGCTTATGCTCTAGGTAGCTCTGCTGGAAACTGTCTGAGCTGGGCCCTGGGTTGCATTCACTTGCCAGGTCTAAGCCGCTCAGGTTCAGGTGCTCCGGTACTCCACAAAGTCGCAGACTTTGTTGGGTCTGTGTTTTGTGCCCTTCCCTGGTCCGTGCAACTCAGGGGACCAGATTTTTGGCAAGCACGGCCACTGTGACTTATCGCCTCCCCGGTCCCCGCAACTCGGTTTTCTGGGTGTACAGCTGGCGCAACTTTTCAGGCGGATATTGACCATCCAGAATCCCAAGAAGTCTTGGTTACCAACAAAGCCTCCTTGCAGTTTATTAGATGATGCCTCTCTGGGGCAGCGATGGGGCCCTTCCAGCTCTGGCTGCCCTCTCCTGCCTCTCTCAGTGGGGGATCAGCCTCCTGCAGCCAGCTAGCTCTGTTCAGTCCTTTGTTCTGTGAGTGGGTCCGGTGGTGTTTTCAGTTCATTTCAGTTCAGTCGCTCAGTCGTGTCCGACTCTCCGTGACCCCATGAATCACAGCACGCCAGGCCTCCCTGTCCATCACCAACTCCCGGAGTTCACTCAAACTCATGTCCACAGAGTTGGTGATGCCATCCAGCGATCTAATTCTTGGTCGTCCCCTTCTCCTCCTGCCCCCAACCTTTCCCAGCATCAGAGACTTTTCTAGTGAGTCAACTAGTCGAATGAGGTGGCCAAAGTATTGGAGTTTCAGCTTTAGCATCAGTCCTTCCAATGAACACCCAGGATCGATCTCCCTTAGAATGGAGTGGTTGGATCTCCTTGCAGTATAAGGGACTCTCAAGAGTCTTCTCCAACACCACAGCTCAAAAGCATCAATTCGTCAGCGATCAGCTGTCTTCACAGTCCAACTCTCACATCCATACATGACCACAGGAAAAACCATAGCCTTGACTAGACGGACCTTGGTTGGCAAAGTAATGTCTCTGCTTTTTAATATATTATCAAGGTTGGTCATAACTTTCCTTCCAAGGAGCAAGCGTCTTTTAATTTCATGGCTGCAATCATCATCCGCAGTGATTTCGGAGCCCCAAAATATAAAGTCTGACACTGTTTCCACTGTTTTTCCATCTATTTCCCATGAAGTGATGGGACCAGATGTCATGATCTTTGTTTTCTGAATGTTGAGCTTCAAGCCAACCTTTTCACTCTCCTCTTTCACTTTCATCAAGAGGCTTTTGAGTTCCTCTTCACTTTCTGCCATAAGGTAGTGTCATCTGCATATCTGAGGTTATTGATATTTCTCCCAGCAATCTTGATTCCAGCTTGTGCTTCTTCCAGCCCAGCATTCCTCATGATGTACTCTGCATAGAAGTTAAATAAGCAAGGTGACAATATACAACCTTGACGCACTCCTTTTCCTATTTGGAACCAGGCTGTTGTTCCATGTCCAGTTCTGACTGTTGCTTCCTGACCTGCATACAGGTTTCTCAAGAGGCAGGTCAGGTGGTCTTGTATTCCCATCTCTTTCAGAATTTAATTTAGGGCTTTTCGTCTTTTCGCCAGGTAGCTATCCCACAGTCTGCTTTGCTATCTCAAGTTAGATCCCTCAGATTGCCCTCAGGGTATTCAGGCCTGGTCGTTACTCTCAGCAATGCAGCCCGCACCTCCCTGTCCAACCCCTGCTTGCTAGTGGGGGATGCAGGTGTCTGTGTTGCTTCTGCACTGGGAGTTACCAGTGGGCATGTAATCTGTGGGTTTTAATTATTTATTTTCCTCCCAATTTTGTTGCCCTTTGAGGTTCCAAGACTCACCACAGATTCACCAGTGAGAGTGTTTCCTGGTGTTTGGAAACTTCTCTCTTTTTTAAAACTCCCTTCCCAGGACGGATGTCCGTCCCTACCTCTTTTGTCACTCTTTTTATCTTTTATATTTTTTCCTACCTCCTTTCGAAGGCTGCTATTCTGGGTGCCTAATGTCCTCTGTCGGCATTCAGAAGCTGTTTTGTGGAATTTACTCAGCGTTGAAATGTTCTTTTGATGAATTTGTGGGGGAGAAAGTGGTCTCCCCATCCTATTCCTCCGCCATCTTAGGACCACCCCAAGGATTTCCTCCCCTGCCTTTTCTAAATCCAGTTTGTACATGTGGAAGTTCTTGGTTCATGTACTGCTGAAGCCTAGCTTGAAATTTTTAACATTACGTTTCTAGTGAAATAAGCACAATTGTATGGAAGTTTGAACATTCTTTGGTATTACCTTTCATGGGAGTGAAATGAAAACTGACTTTTCCAATACTGTGTCTACTGCTGAATTTTCCAAATTGGCCGGCATATTGAGTGCAGCATTTTAACAGCATAATCCTTTAGGATTTTAAACAGCTTAAGGCCCACCTTGCTTCACACTCCAGGATGTCAGGCTCCTGGCGAGTGACCACACCATCATGGTTATGCGGGTCATTAAAACTTTTGTATAGTTCTTCTGTGTATTCTTGCCACCTCTTCTTAATATCTTCTGATTCTATTAGGTCCTTGCTGTTTCTGTTCTTTTATCATGCCCATTGTTGCATGAAATTAAACAGTTTAATATCAGGCAAAGCAGCACTATGACATATCATAAACAGTAAGGGCATTGACAAATCTCCAGGAAACTCATACTGTTTCTGAAACATTCATTTCAATAACATTTTGTCCACACAAATGTAACCTAGGGAAGTTTAGGCATCTCTTGTGATTTGGAAAAGGCCCCCATGAAACTCAATATATCAAGCAAAATTTCTACAAGGTGAAACATCCTTTGTGATTTTCTAGGGTCGCTCTCTGGGAAAACTCAGATAGGGTTTCAGAATAAAGACTATATCACTCAGGGGAATTCCTTGGTGGTCTGGTGGCTAGGACTCAACGTTTTCACTGCCAAATGTCCAAATTCAATCCTTAGTCAGGGAAATCAGATCCCAGAAGCCTCCTGGCATAAGAGTGGGAAAAAACAAGGAATATATCACTTACGATTTTAGTGTGGAGAAAGTAAAATAAAAGAGTTGTCAGGAAGATTGAACACTTGGTTAAATAAGATCATGGGTCCTTAACAAGCACTACTCGTCTATTTAACCAAAGTGACAAAATATTTTGAAAGTACATATTGAATGAAATGCAATTATAAAGAACCTTAGTTCTTTCAAAATTGACAAGGCTTGATTGAAGGCCATGTTAAAGACAACATAAACCAACGAATATTATTCTGATAAGAAAGAGTCTTTGCTTTCTAGGCATATGACTCAAAAAGGAAAAAAAAAAAAAACATTTTACAACCTGAGTAATTTTACTACCAATAATCTACGGAAATGTTTCCAGTTTAACAGAGAAAATCAAATTCTAGTTTTGCATCACTATGTGATATTATAGCTCAGTTATTAAAATCTTATAAACAAACCCGTTGATCTTTAGCCACCTTTGACCACAAGAAAAAATCACTTTTCTGAGAACCATATCCATTCAGGTTTTGTTCTGCCCTTTCATCTTTTTCATGCTGGAATAACCAGTCCTTTTACTTTATGAAAAAAGAAATAATTCTGTTTCCTTAACAAAAACACATCCTATATATCTTGCATAGTTAATTTAGTATAAATGTCAGGTTTTAAGTTAGCAAAAGATCATGCAAACTATCTTTAATCCTGGCATACTACATATAGAACATAATTACTGCTAAAATAAAGTTGATTGAGAGTAAATTCACTTTCATTAACTGCTGACAACTTTAAGAGAGATCAATTCATTAAAAGCACTTAATTATCTCTAAACCAATCATAACAAAGCTCCTTGAAGGACTTTCATAATCTAATTCGGTAATACCATCAGTGTAGGAAATATTATCAGAGAAGGCAATGGCAACCCACTCCAGTTCTCTTGCCTGGAAAATCCAATGGACAGAGAAGGCTGGTAGGCTGCAGTCCATGGGGTGGCAAATTGTCGGACACGACTGAGTACCTTCACTTTCAATTTTCACTTTCATGCATTGAAGAAGGAAATTGCAACCAACTCCAGTGTTCTTGCCTGGATAATCCCAGGGACGGGGAACCTGGTGGGCTGCCATCTATTGCAAGAGTCGGACACGACTGAAGCAACTTAGCAGCAGCAGCAGCAGGACATATTATATACACATACACACACATAAACATAAATATTAGATGAATAAGTCCTGGGGATGTACTGTACAGCATGGAGACTATAGTTAATAAAACTGTATTGTACTGTGTATTTTTGAAATTTGCTGAGAGGGTAGATTTTTTAAATTCTCATTGTAAGAAACAAAAACTATGTGCATTGATAAATGTTAACTAGACTTTTCACAGTGATCATTTTGCAACATATACAAATATTGTTATGCTATACACTTGAAACCAATATAATGTTATATGTTTTCAGACATGTTTCTTAACCTCCACTGTTTCCTAGGATAGCAATCAGAACACCTCTTCCCATGGTATCACCTTTCATGACACCTATCACACCTGTAATGCCATGGGGCTGAGTGGGAGCTTCACAGAGCCACGGTGGACTTGTGTTATGAGAGCCCTCAGGTAAAATGCCCCACTTGGGGTCTGTGACTTTCTGACATTTTTCTTGGCAAGGGAAGGAGATTGATTTAACAGGCTTTCAATAGTACTTTCTAGTGAAGTCAGGCATATTTACGTCTGTGTTCCCCTTCTCAGACATAGGAAATACCTGCACTTAAAGGGGATTCTGCAAGTATCTCTCTCAGTAATCACCCAGCTTTCTAGAAAGGAGAAACGCAGAATCTCAGTCCTACTCCAGTCCTCCTGAATCAGAACTTGCATTTTTATCAAGATCTACTGGATGTGAGCCTCCCAGATGGCTAAGTAGTAAAGAATCTGCCTGCACAGAAGCAGTTCTAAGAGGGAAGTTTATAGCAATACAATCCTACCTCAAGAGGAGAGGGCAATGGCAAGCCACTCCAGTACTCTTGCCTAGAAAATCCCATGGATGGAGGAGCCTGGTAGGCTGCAGTCCATGGGGTCACTATGAGTGAGACACGACTGAGCAACTTCACTTTCAATTCTCACTTTCACGCATTGGTGAAGGAAGTAGCAACCCACTCCATTGTTCTTGCCTGGAGAATCCCAGGGATAGGGGAGCCTGGTGGGCTGCCATCTATTGGGTTGTACAAAGTTGGACACGACTAAAGCCACTTAGCAGCAACAGCAGCAGCAGCAGCCTACCTCTAAAAACAAGAAAAACATCAAGCAGACAACCTAACTTTATACCTAAAACAACCGGAAAAAGAAGAACAAAGAAATCCCAAAGTTAGCAGAAGGAAAGAAGTCATAAAGAACTGAGCAGAAATAAATGAAAAAGAAATGAAAGAAACTATAGTAAAGTTTAATAAAGCTAAAAACTGGTTCTTTGAGAAGATAAACAAAACTGACAAAGCTTTACCCAGAGTCACCAAGAAAAAAAGAGGTAAGAAATCAAGAAAATTAGAAATGAAAAAGGAAAGGTTACAACAGACAATGTAGAAATACAAAGGATTATAAGAACCTATTATGAGCAACTACATGGCAATCAAATGGACAACCTGGAAGAAATGCACAGATTCTTAGAAAAGTTCAATCTTCCAAGACGGAACCAGGAAGAAAAAGAAATTATGAACAACCCAGTTAGAGCACTGAAATCGAAACTGTGATTAAAAATAAATCTCCCAAAAAGTAAAGGCCCAGGACCAGATGGCTTCACAGGTGAATTCTATCAAACATTTAGAGAAGACCTAATTCCTATCCTTCTAAAACTCTTTCAAAAAATTACAGAGGAAGAAACACTTCCAAATTCATTCTATGAGGCCACCACCACCCTGATACCAAAACCAGACAAAGACAACACAAAAAAGAAAATTAAAAGCCCATATCACCGATGAACATAGATGCAAAAATCCTCAACAAAATTTCTAGCAAACGGAATTCAACAACATATTAAAAAGATCATACACCATGATCAAGTTGGGTTTATGCCAGGGATGCAAGGATTCATTAATATATGCAAATAGCCAATGCGATACACTATGTTAACAAACTGAAAGATAAAAACCGTATGATAATATCACTAGATGCGGAAAAAGCTTTGGACAAAATTCAGCACTTTGATAAAAACTCTTCAGAAAATGGGCATAGAAGGAACCTAACTCAACACAGTAAAGGCCATTTATGATAAAACCACAGCATAAACAATATTCTCAATGGTGAAAATCTGAACGCACTCCCTCTTAGTTTAGCAATAAGACAAGTGTGCCCTCTCTCACCACTATTAGTCAATATAATTTTGGATGTGCTAGCTATGGCAATCAGAGGGGAAAAAGAGAATCCAGATTGGAAAAGGAGAAGTAAAACTCTCTCTGTATGCAGATGACATGATACTATATATACAAAACCCTAAAGATACTACCAGAAATTTACTAGAGCTAATCAGTAATTTTAAATTTAACAAAGTCACAGGATACAAAATAAATATACAGAAATCACTTGCATTTCTATATATTAACAATGAAAAATCAGAAAGAGAAGTTAAGGAATCAATACCATCTACCATTGCAACAAAAAGGAATAAAATACCTAGGACTAAACTGACCTAAGGATACAAAAGAACTGTATACAGAAAACTGTAAGACACTGATGAAGGAAATCAAAGATGACATAAAGAGATGGAGAGCTATTCCATGTTCCTGGGTTGGAAGAATCAATATTGTGAAAGTGACTGTACTACCAAATGAAATCTACAGAGTCAGTGAGATCCCTGTCAAATGACCAATGCCATTTTTCACAGAACTAGAACAAAAAATTTCACAATTCATATGGAAACACAAAAGACCCTGAATAATCAAAGCCATCTTGAGAAAGAAGAATGGAGCTGTAGGAATCAACTTCCCTGACTTCAGACTATCCTACAAAGCTACAGTCATCAAGACAGTATGGTACTGGCACAAAACAGGAAATATAGAACAGCGGAACAAGATAGAAAGCCCAGAGATGAACCCATGCACCTACGGATACCTTATTTTTGACAATGGTGGTAAGAATATACAATGGGTCATAGAAAGACTCTTCAATATGTGGTGCTGGGAAAACGGGACAGCTCCATGAATGAAATCAGAACACTTCCTAACACCATACACGAAGATAAACTCAAAATGGATTAAAGGCTTAAATTTAAGAGCATAAACTATAAAAGTCTTAGAGGAAAGCATAGGCAGAACACCCTATGACATAAATCACAGCAAGATCCTCTATGACCCACCTCCTAGAGTAATGGAAATAAAAACAAAAATAAACAAGCAGGACCTAATTAAACTTAAAAGCTTTTGCACAGGAAAAAAAAACTATAAACAAGCTGAAAAGACAATCCTCAGAACAGGAGAAAAATAATACCAAGTGAAACAACTGACAAAGGATTAATTTCCAAAAACTACAAGCAGCTCAAAGAGATGGCGGAGGAGTAGGATGGGGGGACCATTTTCTCCCCCACAAATTCATCAAAAGATCATTTGAATGCTGAGCAACTTCAACAGAACAACTTCTAAATGCTGGCAGAGGACACCAGGCACCCAGAAAGACAGCCCATTCTGTTTGAAAGGAGGTAGAACAAAATATAAAAGACAAAAAGAGAGACAAAAGAGTTAGGGATGGAGCCACATTCTGGGGAGGGAGTTGTGAAGGAGAAGTTTCTAAACATCAGGAAACCCTCTCACCAATGGGTCTGTAGGCAGTTTTGGAATCTCAGAGGGCAACATAACCAGAAGGAAAAAAGAAAAACACCGAAAACATGCCTAACCACCACTCCCATCAGGGAAGTATCCCAGATGCTCACATCTATCACCAGAGAGTGAGTGGGGGCTGGACAGGGAGGCACGGGCTGCATGCTTAAGGTAAGGACCAGGCCTGAATGCCCTGAGGACAATCTGAGGGAGCTAACCTGAGATAGCAACCCAAAGTGTGGGATAGCCAGAGAGAAAGAGAGAGAGAGAGAAATTTCCTATGAAAAGCTCTAACCTAAGGCGCAGCCGGCCCCGGCGGCGCAGACGCGACGCGAGAGACGCCGGCCCCGGCGGCGCAGACGCGACGCGAGAGACGCCGGCCCCGGCGGCGCAGACGCGACGCGAGAGACGCCGGCCCCGGCGGCGCAGACGCGACGCGAGAGACGCCGGCCCCGGCGGCGCAGACGCGACGCGAGAGACGCCGGCCCCGGCGGCGCAGACGCGACGCGAGAGACGCCGGCCCCGGCGGCGCAGACGCGATGCGAGAGACGCCGGCCCCGGCGGCGCAGACGCGACGCGAGAGACGCCGGCCCCGGCGCAACGAGCCACGCAAAGAGGTGCGGCCGTGAGGAGCTACCCCACGCCTGAGGCCAGGGCCGGCGGCCGAGAGGAGCTACCCCACGTCCAACAGGCGGTGGCTGCGCGGGCGCAGGAGGGCCGAGAGGAGCTACTCTGCGTTCAAGGTCAGGAGGGGGGGCCTTGAGGAGATACCCCTCGTCCAAGGTAAGGTACAGCAGCTGCACTTTGCTGGAGCGGCTGTGAAGAGATTTTCCACGACCAAGGTAAGAGAAACCGAAATAAGACGGTAGGTATTGCTAGGGGGCACCAGAGGGCAGACAAACTGAAATCATAATCACAGGAAACTAGCTGATCTAATCACATGGACCACAGCCGAATGTGGTCCCCTGGAGAAGGGAATGGCAAACCACTTCAGTATACTTGCCTTGAGAACCCCGTGAACAGTAACAAAGGGCAAAATGATAGGATACTGAATGAGGAATTCCCCAGGTCGGTAGGTGCCCAGTATGCTACTGGAGCTCAGTGGAGAAATAACTATAGAAGGAATAAAGGGATGGAGCAAAAGCAAAACCAATACCCAGTTGTGGATGTGACCAATGATAGAAACAAGGTCCGGTGCTGTAAAGAGCAATATTGCATAGGAACCTGGAATGTTAGGTCCATGAATCAAGGCAAATTGGAAGTGGTCAAACAGGAGATGGCAAGAGTGAACGTCGACATTCTAGGAATCAGTGAATTAAAATGAACTGGAATGGGTGAATTTAACTCGGATGACCATTATATCTACTACTGTGGGCAGGAATCCCTTAGAAGAAATGGAGTAGCCATCATGGTCAACAAAAGAGTCCGAAATGCAGTACTTGGATGCAATCTTAAAAATGACAGGATGATTTCTGTTCGTTTCCAAGGCAAACCATTCAATATTACAGTAATCCAGGCCTATGCCCCAACCAGTAATGCTGAAGAAGCCGAAGTTAATCGGTTCTATGAAGACCTACAAGACCTTTTAGAACTAACACCCAAAAAAGATGTCCTTTTCATTCTAGGGGACTGGAATGCAAAAGTAGGAAGTCAAGAAACACCTGGAGTAACTGGCAAATTTGGCCTTGGAGCACGGAATGAAGCAGGGCAAAGGCTAATAGAGTTTTGTCAAGAGAATGCACTGGTCATAGCAAACACCCTCTTCCAACAACACAAGAGAAGACTCTACACATGGACATCACCAGATGGTCAACACCGAAATCAGATTGATTATATTCTTTGCAACCAAAGATGGAGAAGCTGTATACAGTTAGCGAAAACAAGACCAGGAGCTGACTGTGGCTCAGATCATGAACTCCTTATTGCGAAGTTCAGACTTAAATTGAAGAAAGTAGGGAAAACCACTAGACCATTCAGATATGACCTCAATCAAATCCCTTATGATTATGCAGTGGAAGTGAGAAATAGATTTAAGGGACTAGATCTGATTGATAGAGTGCCTGATGAACTCTGGACGGAGGTTCGTGACATTGTACAGGAGACAGGGACCAAGACCATCCCCATGGAAAAGAAATGCAAAAGAGCGAAATGGCTGTCTGAGGAGGCCTTACAAATAGCTGTAAAAAGAAGAGAGGCGAAAAGCAAAGGAGAAAAGGAAAGATATAAGCATCTGAATGCAGAGTTCCAAAGAATAGCAAGGAGAGATAAGAAAGCCTTCCTCAGTGATCAATGCAAAGAAATAGAGGAAAACAACAGAATAGGAAAAACAAGAGACCTCTTCAAGAAAATTAGAGATTCCAAGGGAACTTTTCATGCAAAGATGGGCTCGATAAAGGACAGAAATGGTATGGACCTAACAGAAGCAGAAGATATTAAGAAGAGGTGGCAGGAATACACAGAAGAACTGTACAAAAAAGATCTTCACGACCAAGATAGTCACGATAATGTGATCACTGACCTACAGCCAGACATCTTGGAATGTGAAGTCAAGTGGGCCTTAGAAAGCATCACTACGAACAAAGCTAGTGGTGGTGATGGAATTCCAGTTGAGCTATTTCAAGTCTTGAAAGATGATGCTGTGAAAGTGCTGCACTCAATATGCCAGCAGATTTGGAAAACTCAGCAGTGGCCACAGGACTGGAAGAGGTCAGTCTTCATTCCAATCCCAAAGAAAGGCAATGCCAAAGAATGCTCAAACTACCGCACAATTGCACTCATCTCACACGCTAGTAAAGTCATGCTCAAAATTCTCCAAGCCAGGCTTCAGCAGTATGTAAACCGTGAACTCCCAGATGTTCAAGCAGGTTTTAGAAAAGGCAGAGGCACCAGAGATCAAATTGCCAACATCCGCTGGATCATGGAGAAAGCAAGAGAGTTTCAGAAAAACATCTATTTCTGCTTCATTGACTATGCCAAAGCCTTTGGCTGTGTGGATCACAATAAACTGGAACATTCTGAAAGAGATGGGAATCCCAGACCACCTGACCTGCCTCTTGAGAAACCTGTATGCAGGTCAGGAAGCAACAGTTAGAACCGGTCATGGAACAACAGACTGGTTCCAAATAGGAAAAGGAGTGCGTCAAGGTTGTATATTGTCACCTTGCTTATTTAACTTATATGCAGAGTACATCATGAGGAACGCTGGGCTGGAAGAAGCACAAGCTGGAATCAAGATTGCTGGGAGAAATATCAATAACCTCAGATATGCAGATGACACTACCCTTATGGCAGAAAGTGAAGAGGAACTCAAAAGCCTCTTGATGAAAGTGAAAGAGGAGAGTGAAAAGGTTGGCTTGAAGCTCAACATTCAGAAAACAAAGATCATGGCATCTGGTCCCATCACTTCATGGGAAATAGATGGAAAAACAGTGGAAACAGTGTCAGACTTTGTTTTTTTGGGCTCCAAAATCACTGCAGATGCTGATTGCAGCCATGAAATTAAAAGACGCTTGCTCCTTGGAAGGAAAGTTATGACCAACCTTGATAGTATATTAAAAAGCAGAGACATTACTTTGCCGACCAAGGTCCGTCTAGTCAAGGCAATGGTTTTTCCCGTGGTCATGTATGGATGTGAGAGTTGGACTGTGAAGAAAGCTGATCGCCGAAGAATCGATGCTTTTGAACTGTGGTGTTGGAGAAGACTCTTGAGAGTCCCTTATACTGCAAGGAGATCCAACCAGTCCATTCTAAAGGAGATCAATCCTGGATGTTCATTGGAGGGACTGATGCTAAAGCTGAAACTCCAATACTTTGGCCACCTCATGAGACGAGTTGACTCACTGGAAAAGACTCTGATGCTGGGAAAGGTTGGGGGCGGGAGGAGAAGGGGACGACGGAGAATGAGATGGCTGGATGGCATCACCGACTCTGTGGACATGAGTTTGAGTGTACTCCGGGAGTTGGTGATGGACAGGGAGGCCTGGCGTGCTGTGATTCATGGGGTCGCGGAGAGTCGGACACGACTGAGCGACTGAACTGAACTGAACTGAAGGCGCAGCCCGGCCTGCTCACAGAACTAAGGATTGAGCGATCACTAAAGGAGAGCTGGATGGCTGTGGACTGGCCCCTCACCCACCAGAGGCAGAGAGGCAGGTGCACCCCAGCCAGAGCTGGAAGGTGAAGGGCAATCTCAGCCCCAGAGATGGCATCCTCTATCAAACTCTGAGCAGGCTCCCAGTTGCTAACCATGTCTTCCTGGGATCCTAGACGGTTGACTTTCACCAGGAAGGTTGCAGCCTGAGATCAGCTCCCCAGAGGAGACACACATCACACCTGAGATTGTGTTGTCGTGGCGCACTCAGGATACTGAGTGGCTGCTACCGGGGAGGTGATTAAGATGCATGGCCATTTGGACAGTGAGCTCAACAAGCACCTGGTCACCTGAGCTGCTCAGACTTTGGAAGGGCACAAAACACAGGCCCAACTGAGTCTGTGCCTTTGTGGATTACCCAAGAACCTGAACCTGAGCAGCTTAGACCTGGGAAGTGCATGAAACACAGGGCCTGTTTTGGTCAGTATCCCTGCAGAGCAACCTGGAGCCTGAGCTGTGTAGACCAGAAAAGCATACACCACACTGAGCTGGGGCAAACCCAGTGTGGTCCATACACTGCGAACACTCCCCATACATACCAGTGATACTTGCTTTAAGTGTTCCTCCCTCCCCACAACACCACTTAACAACTGAGACTAAATAAGTGACCCCCTTTCCCCCCTTGTGTCAGGACGGAAATTAGACACTGAGGAGACTTGCAAACAGAGGCAGCTGAAACAACAAAGAATAGGGAACTGCTCTGGAAATGACAGGTGCAACTGATTAAAACCCTGTAGTTAACATTGACTAAGCATTGGAAGGTGCCTATAGACCCTGAGAAGAAGTATAAGCTGGAACAAGTATAAGCTGAACTGACCCCACATTGCCCCAAACAGCTCCAGAGAAATTCCTAGATATAATTTTACTATTATCATTTATTAATTTTTTTTCTATTTTTAAGTTCTTATTAATCCCTTAATTTTCATATTTATAATCTACTATTACCTTGCAATAAAAAGAGATCCTATTTTTAAAGCACATTTCATATATATATATATATATATATGTATATATAATTTTGCGATTGATCTTGTTTTATAATTTTGATATTATATTTTTGAGAGCCTAACCTCTACTGTAGATTTTTAATCTTTGTCTTTTGGTATTGTTATCAATTTTTTACCTTAAAGAATCTAATCTTCAGTACCCAATTTTACTTTGGGGTATAATTACTGACTTGATTGCTCTCTCCCTTTTTGACTCTCCCTTTTCTCCCCCAGGTCATCTGTATCTCCTCCCTCCCCCTTCTGTTCTCCACTTAACTCTGTGAATCTCTCTGGGTGTTCTGGGCTGTGGAGAACACTTAGGGAACTGATGACTGGCTATATTGGTCTGTCCATTTTGACACCCTCTCTTCTCCTCCTGGATATCTCTATCTCCTTCCACTGTCTTTTCTTCTCTGTGTAACTCTGAACCTCTCTGGGTGTTCCAGACTGTGGAGAGCACATAGGGAATTGATTATTGGCTAAATTACTCTCTCCCCTTTTGATTCCCCCTCTTCTCCTCCTGGTCAACTCTATCTCCCTCCTCCCTCTTCTCTTCTCCATGTAACTCTGTGAAACTCTCTAGATGACCGTCACTGTGGAGAATCTTGTCACCATCAACCTAAGTGTTTTATCATCTGTGCTGTACGGATGGAGAAGCCTTAAGGCTACTGTAAGAATAAGACTGAAAGCCAGAGGTAGGAGGCTTAAATCTGAATCTTGAGAACACCAGAAATCTCCTGACTCCGGGGAACATTAATCAGCAATAGTTCATTCAAAACTCTCCATACCTACAATGAAACCAAACACCACCCAAGAGCCAACAAGCTCCAGAGCAAGTCACACCACTCAAATTCTCCAGCAATGCAGAAATACAGCCGTGAGCATTAAAATACAGGCTGCCCAAAGTCACACCAGACCTACAGACACCCCATAATTCACCACTGGACACTTCATTGCACTCCAGAGAGAAGAGTTCCAGTTCCACCCATCAGAACACAAATCCAAGCTGCCCTAACAAGGAAACTTTGACAAGCCACTAGTCCAACCCCACCCACAGGGAAAAACCTCCACAATGAAGAGGAACCACAAACCTCCAGCCTAAAGAAAGGTCACCCAAACACAGCAATCTAAACAAAAGGAAAAGGCAGAAGAGTATTCTTCAGGAAAAGGAGCATGATAAATGCCCACCAAACCAAACAAAAGAGGAAGAGATAGGGAGTTAACCTGAAAAATAATTCAGAATAGTGATCAGTTCAGTTCAGTTCAGTCGCTCAGTTGTGTCCGACTCTTTGCAACCCCATGAATCACAGCACGCCAGGCCTCTCTGTCCATCACCAACTCCCGGAGTTCACTCAAACTCATGTCCATCGAGTCGGTGATGCCATCCAGCCATCTCATTCTCTGTCGTCCCCTTCTCTTTCCGCACCCAATCCTTCCTAGCATCAGAGTCTTTTCCAGTGAGTCAACTCGTCGCATGAGGTGGCCAAAGTATTGCAGTTTCAGCTTCAGCATCAGTCCTTCCAATGAACACCCAGGATTGATCTCCTCTAGAATGGACTGGTTGGATCTCCTTGCAGTCCAAGGGACTCTCAAGAGTCTTCTCCAGCACCACAGTTCAAAAGCATCAATTCTTTGGCGACCAGCTTTCTTCACAGTCCAACTCTCACATCCATACATGACCACAGGAAAAACCATAGCCTTGACTAGATGGACCTTGGTTGGCAAAGTAATGTCTCTGCTTTTTAATATACCATCTATGTTGGTCATAACTTTCCTTCCAAGGAGTAAGCGTCTTTTAATTTCATGGCTGCAATCAGCATCCGCAGTGATTTTGGAGCCCCAAAAAATAAAATCTGCCACTGTTTCCACTCTTTCCCCATCTATTTCCCATGAAGTGATGGGACCAGATGTCATGATCTTCGTTTTGGCTTCAAGCCAACCTTTTCACTCTCCTCTTTCACTTTCATGAAGAAGTTTTTTAGTTCCTCTCATTTTCTGCCATAAGTGTGGTGTCATCTGCATATCTGAGGTTATTGATATTTCTCCCAGCAATCTTGATTCCAGCTTGTGCTTCTTCCAGCCCAGCGTTCCTCATGATGTACTCAGCATAGAAGTTAAATAAGCAGGGTTTTCCCTACTTTCTTCAATTTAAGTCTGAATTTGACAATAGGGAGTTCACGATCTGAGTCACAGTCAGCTCCTGGTCTTGTTTTTGCTACTGTATAGAGCTTCTCCATCTTTGGCTGCAAAGAATATAATCAATCTGATTTCGGTGTTGACCATCTGGTGATGTCCATGTGTTGAGTCTTCTCTTGTGTTGTTGGAAGAGAGTGTTTGACCAGTGCGTTCTCTTGGCAAAACTCTATCAGCCTTTGCCCTGCTTCATTCTGTTCTCCAAGGCCAAATTTGCCTGTTATTCCAGGTGTTTCTTGACTTCCTACTTTTGCATTCCAGTCCCCTATAATGAAAAGGATATCTTTTGGGGATGTTAGTTCTAAAAGGTCTTGTAGGTTTTCGTAGAACCATTCAACTTCAGCTTCTTCAGCATTACTGATTGGGGCATAGGCTTGTATTACCGTAATATTGAATAGTTTGCCTTGGAAGCGAACAGAGATCATTCTGTCGTTTTTGAGATTGCATCCAAGTACTGCATTTCGGACTCTTTTGTTGACCATGATGGCTATTCCATTTCTTCTAAGTGATTCCTACCCACAGTAGTAGATAATAGTGATAGTAAAGATAATCCAAAATCTTGAAAACAAAATAGAGTTACAGACAAATAGACTAGAGACAAGGATTGAGAAGATGCAAGAAATGTTTAACAAGGTCCTAGAAGAAATAAAAAACTGTCAGTCAGTAAATAATAATGCAATAACTGAGATCAAAAGCACTCTGGAGGGAAACAACAGTAGATTAACTGAGGCAAATATTAAAAGTAGCAAAGGCAAAGCAAAAAGTAACACACAAGGGGATTCCCATAAGGACAACAACTGATCTTTCAATAGAAACTTTTCAGGCCAGAAGGGAATGGCAGGACATACTTAAAGTGATGAAAGAGAAAAACCTACAACCCAGATTACTATATCCAGCAAGGATCTCATTCACATATGAAGGAGAAATCACAAGCTTTACAGACAAGAAAAAGTTAAGAGAATCCAGCACCACTAAACCAGCTCTCCAACAAATGCTAAAGGATATTCTCTGGACAGGAAACAAAGAAAATGTTTATAAATTCAAACCCAAAGCAACAAAGTAATTGGCAACAGGATCATACATATCAATAATTACCTTAAATATAAATGGGTTGAATGCCCCAACCAAAAGAGAAAGACTGGATGATCGGATACAAAAATAAGACCCCTATACAAAAAACCCACCTCAAAACAAGGGACACATACAGACTGAAAGTGAAGGGCTAGAAAAAGGTATTTCATGCAAATGGAGACCAAAAGAAAGCAGGAGTAGCAATGTGCATACCAGATAAAATATACTTTGAAATAAAGGCCATGAAAAGAGACAAAGAAGGACACTGCATAATGATCAAATGATAAATCCCAGAAGAAGATATGACAATTATAAATATATACTCACCTAATTTAGGAGCACCGCAATATGTAAGGCAAATGCTAACAAGTTTTAAAGGGGAAATTAACAGTAACACAATAAATGTGGGAGACTCTAATACCCCTCTCACTATTATGGATAGATCAACCAAACAGAAAATTAGCAAGGAAACACATCTTTAAATGATACAATGGACCAGTTAGATTTAACTGATATCTACAGGACATTTCACCCCCCAAAAATGAACTTCACCTTTTTCTCAAGTGCACACAGAACTTTCTCCAGGAGAGATCATATTCTGGGCCATAAATCTAGCCTTTGTAAATTAAAAAAAAATTGAAATCATTTCAACCATCTTTTCAGTTTACAGTGTGGTAAGATTAGATGTCAACTACAGGGGAAAAATCTATTAAAAATACAAACATATGGAGGTTAAAAAACATGCTTCTGAATAACCAATTAATCACAGAAGAAATCAAAAAATAAATCAAAATACACATGGAAAAAATGAAAATAATATCACGACAACCCAAAACCTATGGGATTGTGTAAAAGCAGTGCTAAGGGGAAGGTTCATAGCAATACCAGCTTACCTCGAAAAACAAGAGAAAAATCAAATACAGAACCTAACGTGACACTTAAAGCAACTAGAAAAAGAAGAAATTAAGAACCCCAGCATTAGCAGAAGGAAAGAAATCATACAAATTTGGGCAGAAATAAATGAACAAGAAACAAGAGATGATAGCAAAAATCAACAAAACTGGAAACTGATTCTTTGAGAAGATACATAAAATAGACCAAATATTAGCCAGACCCATCAAGAAAAAAAGAAGAATCAAATCAACCAAACTAGAAATGAAAATGGATAAGTCACAACAGGCAACACAGAAATGCAAAGGACCATAAGAGACTACTATCAGCAAATACATGACAATAAAGTGGAGAACGTGGAAGAAATGGACGAATTCTTAGAAAAGTATAACATTCCAAAAGTGAACCAGGAAGGAAAAGAAGATCTTAACAGACCCATCACAAGCATGTAAATTGAAACTGCAATAAAAAATCTTCCAACAAACAAAAGCCAAGGACCGGACAGCTTCAGAGATGAATTCTACCAAAAATTTAGAGAAGATCTAATACCTATCCTACTCAAATTCTTCCAGAAAATTTCAGAGGAAGGTAAACTCCCAAACTCATTCTATGATTCCACCATCACCCTAATACCAAACCAGTCAAAGAAGCAACAAAAAAAGAACACTGCTGGCCAATGTCACTGATGATCATAGATGCAAAAACACTCAATAAAATTCCAGCAAAGAGAATCCAACATCATATTTAAAAGATCATACATCATGACCAAGTGGGTTTTTTCCCAGGAATCCAAGGATTCTTCAATATTTGCAAATCAATCAATGTGATGCACCACATTAACAAATTCAATGATAAAAACCACACAGTTATCTCAATAGATGCAGAGAAAGTCTTCAAAAAATTCAAAATAGATTTATGAAAAAAACGCTTCAGAAAGCAGGCACAGAAGGAACATGCCTCAACATAATAAAAGCTATATATGACAAATCCACAACACACATTATCCTCAATGGTGAAAAATTGAAAATGTTTCCCCTAAAGTCAGAAACAAGAGAAGGGTGCACACTCTCACCATTACTATTCAATATAGTTTTGGAAGTTTTAGCCAATGCAGTCAGAGAAGAAAAAATAAATAAAAGAATCCAAATTGGAAAAGAAGAAGTTAAACACTGACTGTTTGCAGATGACATGATCCTCTATATAGAAAACCCTAAAGAAACCACCAGAAATTACTAGAGCTAATCAATGAACATAGGAAAGTTGCAGGATATAAAATTAGCACAGAGAAATCCTTTGCATTCCTATACACTAACAATGAGAAAACAGAAACAGAAATTAAGAAAACATTTCCATTCACCATTGCAACGAAAATAATAAATACTTAAGAAAAAATACACCAAAAGAAACAAAAGACCTATATATAGAAAACTGTAAAACACTGATGAAAGAAATCAAGATGACACAAATAGATGGAGAAATATACCATGCTTATGGAGTGGAAGAATCAATATAGTGAAAATGAGTACACTACCCAAAACAATTTATAGATTCAATGCAATCCCTATCAAGCTCCAAACAGAATTTTTCACAGAACTAGAAAAAATAATTTCACAATTTGCCTGGAAATACAAAAAACCTCGTATAGCCAAAGCAATCTTGAGAAAGAAGAATGGAACTGGAGGAATCAACCTGCCTGACTTTAGACTACACTACAAAGCTACTGTCATCAAGACAGCATGGTCCTGGCACAAAGACAGAAACATAGATCAATGGAATAATATAGAAAGCCTAGCAATAAATCCACACAGCTATGGACACCTTTTCTTTGACAAAGGAAGCAAGAATATACAGTGGAGAAAAGAGAATCTCCTTAACAAGTGGTGCTGGGAAAACTGGTCAATCACTTGAGCAAGAATGAAACTAGAACACTTTCTAACACCATCAGTTCGGTTCAGTTCAGTTCAGTCGCTCAGTCGTGTCCGACTCTTTGCGATCCCATGAATCACAAGATCCCAGGCCTCCCTGCCCATCACCAGCTCCCAGAGTTCACTCAAACTCATGTCCATCGGGTTGATGATGCCATCCACCCATCTCATTCTCCGTCGTCCCTGTCTCCTCCCGCCCCCAATCCCTCCCAGCGTCAGAGTCTTTTCCAGTGAGTCAACTTCTAACACCATACACCTAAATAAACTCAAAATGGATTAAATATATAAATATAAGGCCAGAAACTTTAAAATTCCTAGAGGAAAACATAGGCAAAACATTCTCTGACGTAAATCACAGCAGTATCCTTTATGATCTACCTCCCAGATTAATTGAAAAAGAAGCAAAAATAAACAAATGTGGCTTAATTAAACTTAAAAGCTTTTGTACAATGAATGAAACTATAAGCAAGGTGAAAAGACAGCCTTTGGAATGGGAGAAAACAATAACCAGTGAAGCAACTAACAAATAATTAATCTGAGAAATATACAAGCAACTCCTGCAGCTCAAATCCAGAAAAACAAGCGACCCAGTCAAAAAATGGGCCAAAAAACTAAACAGACTTTTCTCCAAAGAAGACATACAGATGGCTAACAAACACGTGAAAAGATGCTCAACATCACTCATAATCAGAGAAATGCAAATCCAAAGCACAATGAGGTACCATCTCACGGTGGACAGAATGGCTGCTATCAAAGATTCTACAAACAATAAATGCTGGAGAGGGTGTGGAGAAAAGGTAACCCTCTTACACTGTTGGTAGCAATGCTAATTAGTACAGCCCCTATTGAGTACAGTTTGGCGATTCCTTTAAAAACCGGAAACAGAACTGCCATACGACTCAGCAATCCCACTGCTGGGCATATATACTGAGGAAATCGGAATTGAAAGAGACACGTGTACCCCAATGTTCATTACAGTACTGTTTACCATAGCTAAGACATGGAAGCAACCCAGATATCCATTGGCAGATGAATGGATAAGAAAGCTGTGGTACATATACACAATGGAATATTACTCAGTTATTAAAAAGAATACATTTGAATCAGTTCTAATGAGGTGGATGATACTGGAGCCTATTACACAGAGTGAAGTAAGGCAGAAAGAAAAACATCAATAGAGTATATTAACATATATACTGAATTTAGAAAGATGGTAATGGTGGTCCTATATACGAGACAGTAAAAGAGACACATATATAAAGAACAGACTTTTGGACTCTGTGGGAGAAGGCAAGTGTGGGATGATTTGAGAGAATAGCACTGAAACATGTATATTACCATATGTGAAATAAATCACCAGTCCACATTCGATGCATGAGACAGGGCGCTCAGGGCTGGTGCCCTGGGACAATCCTGAGGGATAGGATGGAGAGGGAGGTGGGAGGTGAGTTTAGGATGAGGGACACATGTACACCCATGGCTGATTCATGTGAATGTATGGCAAATACCACTGCAATATTGTAAAGCAATTAGCTTCCAATTAAAATAAATTAATTAATTTTAAAAATATATCCAAGCAGCTCATACAAGTCAACAACCACAGAAACAAATGACACAATCAAAAAGTGGGGGAAAGACCTAAACAGACATTTCTCCAAAGAAGACATACACATGTCTTACAAACACATGAAAAGATGCTTGACATCGCTCATTATACAAATGAGAGAAATACAAATCATATGAGAGAAATACAAATAAAAACAACAATGAGATATCACTTCACACTGGTCAGAATGGCCATCATCATTATGTCCACAAGCAATGAATGCTGATGACGGTGTGGAGAAAAGGGAACCCTGTTGCACTGTTGGTGGGGATGTAAACTGATAGAGCCACTATGGAAGACAGTATGGAGATTCCTTTAAAAATTAGGAAAAAAAACCACCATATGACCCACCAATTCCACCCCTGGGCATATATCCTAAGGAAACCAAAATTGAAAAATGTACATGTACCCCATTTTTCATTGCAGCACTAGTTACAATACCTAGAAAATGGAAGCCACCTAGGTGTCCATTGGCAGATGAATAGATAAAGGAGCTGTGCTACATATATACAATGGGATATTATTCAGCCATAAAGAGAAATGCGTCTGTCAGTTCTAATGAGAAGGATAAATCTAGATACCTAGATTATACAGAGTGAAGTAAAAAAGAGAAAAACAAATATCATATACTAATGCATATACATGGAATCTAGAAAGATGGTACTGATGAAATTGCTTGCAGGGCAGCAATGGAGATGTAGTCATAGAGAACAGACTTATGGACATGGGGCTGGGGGGAGAGGGGACCGGGAGGAAGGAGAGGGTGGGATGTATGGAGAGAGTAACATGGAAACTTCCATTAACATATATAAAATATATAGCCAATGGGAATTTGTTGTATGAATCAGAGAACTCAAACTGGAATTCTGTAACAACCTAGAGGGGTGTGATGGGCAAGGAGGTGGGAGGGGGCATATGTATACCTATGGATGATTCATATTGATGTTTGGCAGACACAAAAACAAATCTGTAAAGCAGTTATCCTTCATTAAAAAAAAAAAAAAAGAACCGACCTGCAAAGAAGGAGATGCAGGCAGTTGTGGGTTCGATCCTTGGGTCAGGGAGATCCCCTGGAGGAGACCATGGCAGCCCACTCCAGTATTCTTGCCTGGAGAATCCCAAGGAGAGCAGCCTGGTGATCTACAGTCCATGGGGTCGCAAAAATTCAGACACGACTGAAGGGACTTAGCATGTGCCGGATTTGTGCATACCTTTCAGTGTGGTAACCCTGAGCTGCAGGCTTCCCTGATGGCTTAGCAGGTAAAGAATCTGCTGGAGATGTAGTCAGATGTGGGTTAGAACCCTGTTTCCGGAAGATCCCCTGGAGGAGAAAACAGCAACCCACTCCAGTGTTCTTGCCTGGAGAATCCCATGGACAGAGGAGCCTGGTGGGTTACAGTCAATGGGGTCACAAGGGTCTGATATGAGAATGCTCTCGCATCGCAGCAGCAACCCTGAGCCCCACCCATGCCCTTTTCTGGACCTGTGAGTGGGCGTCCCGCGTGCCACTGCCAAGTTTTCCTTCGGTGGAAGAAATCATTGGAAAAGGGTGGAAAGCAGTTTGGCCACTAGGTGGGTAGTAGAGAATAGGAGAATGGATGAACTGTAAGCATTTTTATGCATGTGCGGTTTTTACAGGAAGCAGTTGTAGTTTTGCCATCCTCCCCTAGAGAACAGAGCAATTAAAAGGAAAGGATCAGGATTTCCTTTAGCAAGCACCCCTGGGGCTTTGTTTTGCACCAAGCACTGAGCTGAGCCCTTGGAATACGCAAATGGAGAGCACGACTGGCAATTGTCACACCACAACTCCTGTCCAATGCAGAAGTGCCCTGCCAAAGAGAGCCACAGTGACTGCTGGGCTTACGCCTGGGTCTGCTGTGCCAGGGGTTGGTAACCTTCCAGCAAATCCGAGGCTGGACTCTATCCAGCTCTGCAGTGCGAGGTGCCCCTCGTTGAACTCCAACTCGGTCCACCCAGAGGCAGAAGGGCCAGGGGAGTGCTTGGGGTGGGGCGGGGTGAGGGATCCCCCTGTAGAGGTAGGGCCATGGGTGCATGCTGTTATGGCGCAGCTGTGAGTGGGTCGTGTGCAGCTGTGTGTGTTGGGGGGTTCGGAACTAGTGTATAGGGGATGTGGGAGGATTTATCACTTCACAACCTCTTCCTGCCACCAGCTCCAGGATCATGTGCACCCCAGCAGCAGCAGCAGCGACAGATGCATGGTGGTTGTGTTGCTCAGGCACCCTGACCTGGAGGCATCTCCAACAGGTACTTGTCGGAGCCTGGGACACAGAGCACAACCCAAACAACATGAGATTCCCCACAATGACCCTTGCCATCTTTCGGCGTCCCAGGGGCTGGTGGCTACATGTTTCTCCTGGAAGTGGGATCCCACTATATCAGGTTTGGCATGCACCAGGACTGTGCCATTTCCCGACATTGTGACCAGCCTCAGAATTGCAGGGGGACCTCTTTCACACCTAACCCTGCTCACAGCCATTGCGGTCAGGATTGGTAGCTCTAGGCTTTACCCTGGAGGGAACGTGGCTTCAGCCCTTCCTCTCCTGGCCCCTACCAACTTCCACTGACCAGATATATTCCCACTCTGGAATGAGGGGTGTTTGAGGTAGAGACTGAATGAAGGGGTGGTTTAGGAAGGTGGGCCTAGGTGAGGGCGGTGACCACAGGGAAATGCAGGCGGAGGCCATTGGACAGTAGCTGGATTTGAGTGAGGTCAGGGCTTAGGACATGCATTAAATGTGCTTGGGACGAGGTGGGACATGGCTTGAGTTGGGGCAGGGATTGGGCTGAGGTAGTGGCAAGGCTTCATTAGGTAGGGTCTTGAGTCGGGGGTTGGGTCATGGGAAGGGGTGGGGCTTCACGGGTTCAGGGATTGAACTTCCATCAGGGTGGGGCTTGGCGTCAGGGGCTGAGCTCAGTTAGGGATGGGGCCTCGTGGAGACGAAACTTGGATGGGGTGGGGCTTGGTGGAGATCTGGTTCAAATAAGCCGGGAGGCTTGGAGTCAGGGGTGGGGCTTAAGGCATTGCTTGCACTTCCGTGGAGGTGGGACTTGGCAGCTCCGGGAAGATTTAAGAGAGAGTGAAGGTGGCTCAGAGGTTAAAGTGTCTGCCTCCAATGCGGGAGACCCGGGTTCGATCCCTGGGTCGGGAAGATCCCCTGGAGAAGGAAACGGTAACCCACTCCAGTATTCCTGCCTGGAGAATCCCATGGACAGAGAAGCCTGGTAGGCTACAGTCCACGGGGTCGCAAAGAGTCGGACACGACTGAGCGACTGAACGGAACGGAACGGAACGGAACGGAAGGAGTGTGAGTCGCTCAGTCGCATCTGACTCTTTGCGACCCCACGGACTATAGAGTCCATGGAATTCTCCAGGCCTGAACACTGGGGTGGGTAGCCTTTCCCTTTTCCAGGGGGTCTTCCCAACCCAGGGATGGAACCTATGGCTCCACATTGCAGGCAGATTAAGGTTTAAGGCTGGGATTCCCTGGTGGCTGAGACGGTAAAGTGTCTGCGGGCAATGTGAGTCACGGGTTCGAAGATCCTTCCGGATCCTTCCTGGGTCCGGAAGATCCCCTGGAGAAGGAAATGGCAACCCACTCCAGTACTCCTGCCTAGAAATTTCCATGGATGCAGGAGCCTGGTGGGCTACAGTCCATGGAGTCGCAAAGAGTCAGACACAACTGAGCGACGTCACTTTCTTTCTTTCACTATAAGATTTAAGAGGGGGGTTGAATTGAGGGCAGAGTAATAATAATTGAGGGCTTCCTCATGACTTAGCCGGTAAAGAATGCCAGAGATGCAGGCAGACGTGGGTTCAATCCCTGGTTCAGGAAGACCCCCTGAAAGAGGAAAGGGCAACCCACTCCAGTATCCCTGCGTGAAAAATCCCATAGGCAGAGGAGCCTGGTGGGCTATGGTACATGGGGTCGTAAGAGTCAGACATGAGTACGCATGCGCACTGCAGCAGTAATAGTAACTGCACTAGCAGTGAATACCAGTTGAGCAGTTTCTCATACCCCTGTCGCAGTGCTTGTGAGCACTTCTGTAGAATCAGATTTGGCACAGCCTGAGTAGGGCCTTGTGAAGCAGAACCTCGACCTTGCCTGGAACAGATCCAATGAAGCAGTGTCCACTACCTCAGCACTAGGAACTTCCTGTGTGCAGTGCTGGAGGGAAGGTCTGATGCTGCCTGTGGGTGGTATTCTAGCATCTGCACTGCCACTGGATCCCTAAACAGCGTGGTGAGCAGCTGTGAGGTGGGAGACGCCCTGGCAAAAAGCAGGAGGGCTGGGGTTTCCTGCCAAGGTTTACAGGGTCTACAGGGTAGGGTCACACCTAGGATCAGAGTCATCTATTCCTGCAGTGTGGCCCTGGAGACCCTTTTTGGGTCCCTTTTCTGCCTCTGATTCTAGCTTCCAGACAGCTGGAAAACATAGGCTCATGTTTTCAGCTCTTGGTCCTTGCTGCCCACCCCCCATCTTCCCTCCACCTCAACAAAGGATATTTATTTGGTTAGAGGCCAGTGACATAACCTGTTGCTCCTTAACCTTACCTACCACATGACACCCCTCTGTGATGGAAACCCACGGTCCATGCTGTTCTCAGTATCCATGGCAACACCACAGCTTGTCACACATTCTCTTCACCCACAAGTTTCATTGCCTTGTGAAGAGCTCCAGTCATCTTTCTAATCTGTAAAGCATTTTCTGAGAAAGGAGGAAACTGGACCTCTTCATCCTCTAACATCTGACCCAGAGAAGTGGGTACCAGATGCCCTGGGACTGCACAGACCAGAGCCATGGCATGGGCATGTGCGTGCACACACACACACACATACACACACACACACACACACACACACTAACCCTCCTACTTGGAGGGCTTTGGCGGGCTGCACCTCCTACCTCTGGCTTTTTCACCACAGGCACCTCCAGGACACACAGCAGAGTCCTGGGACTTTGAGGAGGAGCCCACAGCAAGCAGAGGTCAGCAGGGAGGGGATAAGTTGGGAGAAGCTGGGCCTAAAAATCCCCTCCATCAAATGACTAATGAAGCCCTAGGAAGCAGAGGCTGAATCCCTGTGACCAGAAAGGTGAGGGGGGTAGTGGAGGGGTTTTGGTGGGGGATGGGAGCATGGGCATTAATGATGTTCTCATTCCATTTCCATTTATAGGCTGTGGAAAATGGAGATGATTCTGCCTTCATACGTGGCATTGACCCAAAACTCCTTGTGAGCTGATTACTGCCCTTAGTATTAGACCAGTCTATAGAAAGTAGAAGCAATGGCTGTGACTCTGTTGGAAGATTGGTGCAGAAGAATGGACCTGGACCCTAGGAAGGCCTTGCTAATCGTGGGGATCCCCATGGAGTGTAGTGAGGCGGAAATTAAAGAGACCCTGAGGAGGGGCTTAGAGTCCCTCTGCACCTACAGGGTACTGGGCACAATGTTCAGAAGGGAAGACCATGCTAAGGCAGTTTTCCTTGAATTGACTGACACCATCAACTATGCTACAGTGCCCAGATGGATCCTAGGAAAGGGAGGTACCTGGGAAGTGGCTGTGAAACCCCATAGCCCAGATGAGGAATTTATCAACAGACTGAAGGACTACCTGAAAGATGAGGGCCAAAGAATGGCCAAAACCCTACAGTACAGCACTCACTCTGAGGGTGCAGAGCCAGAGGGCGTGGCTCAAACCAGACAACCAGTCTTCCAGCCTCTGAAAGAAAGCCCGTGGTACCGAAAACTCAAGACATTTTTGGGAAACACTCTCCCAGGCCCAGGTGAAGAAAGCTTTGAAACCTGGCTAGAGCAGGTGACTGAGATGATGCAGCTATGGCAGGTGTCTGAGATAGAGAAAACACAGCGTTTGCTGGAGAGCTTATGTGGCCCTGCCCAGTCCATCATGCGGTTTGCTGAGGGCCAGCAATGACTCCATGACAGTGAAGGAGTGCCTGGGGGCCCTGAAGCAGATCTTTGGGGATAAAGAGTATCATAGAACTTCACAGTTTAAGTTAGTCCAGACCTTCCAGAAGTCTGGAGAGGCCAGCTCTGGTTTTTTGGTATGATTAGAGCCCCTGATTCAGAAAGCCATGCAGCACAGTCCCTTGTCTGTGAGAAGCACAGACACGATTCGCCTAAAACATACCCTAGCTCAAGCCTCCATTACCACTGCCCTCCATGGCAAACTCGAGCTACTGGATCAGTGAGAGTGTGCACCCACTTTCCTGCAGTTAATGAAGCTCATTCAAGATGAAGAGGAGTGTGAGGCCACAATGGGAGTGACTGAGGAGTACCAGAGTCAAGCAGAAAGGGTCTGCAGGGCATCAGAAGACAGTGTCCTGATCCTTCAGGTCATGGTGCAGGCAGGGTCATTTGCTGAGAGCAGCACTCAGATGATCCAGGAAGGAATCTTCCAGTGTCTGAAGTGCAGGAGGCTATGCTCCAGCTGTTACACTGGGGAGGAAGGCCACAGCCAGGCATTATTTCCTAGGGCCAAGAACCAGCCTCCGGCAAAGCCCAGGCCTCAGCTTGCAGCAGAAGAGTCAGGGAAAAAGAGAGGGGCTGGAGCTGTTGAACCACCCCAAGCCATAGGAAGCTTAGGCTCAACATATCCAGGCACACCCTCTGCTAGCAGGCAACAGAAAAAGTGTAACAAGCGGAAGAGGCAGTCCACAAAACAGCAGGGGCCTTAAGTGGGGCAGAGGGGCAGGGAACCCAGGCTCAGTCCCCTCAGCCTCTACCAGCTGGAAGGTACTCCACCAACCAAGCCAAAATCAGTTCAGGGAGGCAAGGGAAGCCCAAGCAGGGGACCATCATGTGCAGCAAAAGGGGTGCCCATGCCTCAGAGAGAGACCCCAACATAGCAGAGGCTGAAGAAGGGCAGACCACATAAACAGTGAGGGCCTTGAATGGGGCAGAGGGGCAGGGAAGCCAGGCCCAGCCCTCTCAGCCTCTACCAGCTGGAAGTTGCTCCACCAACCAAGCCAAAATCAGTTCAGGGTGGTGTGGGAGGCCCAAGTAGGGGACCATCATGTGCCTGCACCTCAGACAGAGACCCCAACATAGCAGAGGCTGAAGAATGTGTAGTCGGGGGATCTGGCACTGGCCCTGGCTTCTGGCCACCTGCAAACGCCCACCCTGTGGGCTCTGAGCTATCAATGCTGATGGGCCCCCAGGCCAAGAGGGGCCTAGAGGAGCCTCTCTGGAGGCCATCTCTGCCACAAGGAGCCAGCACTGGCAAGGAAGAGCTGTGGGGTACATGGGAGATGCTCCGGTGGGGAGACCGCAGGATCCAGCCTGTCTTCAGGATTATCTACACTGCTATAGGGAGTCCCCAGGAAGGCAGCACCCTGGAGCCTTTCCACAATTGAAGGCAGAGGGCCCAGAGGCCCACGGCACCCAGCACCAGCCTACAAACAGTCTTCCCCTACCCCAGCCCCTGCAGCCTGGAAGGACTTCAGGGACAAGGACAGTAGAGACTGTGAGGAGATGATAGGGCCCTGGGTACCTGGTGGGCTGGTACCCTACAACTGCCTTTGCTGTGACTGGGTATGCATGGTATAAACTTTTGTTCCAAAGGAGGAAAAGGAGAAGGAGGAGGAAAAGCGGAAGGAGGTGGAAGAGGAGGAGGGAGATGCAGGAAGAGGAGGAGGGGGATGGAGGAGAGGGAGGAAGAAGAGGAGGAAGAGGAGAATTCATTGGCGGGAGGGAGGGTTATTTTGTTCTGCTTAGGTTTGAGCTTGGTCACTGGAGACCTGGGACTCACCTGGAGAAGTAGAACTCACCAGCTGCCAATTCCAAGGTCATCCCCAAAGCTTGCCAACTAGGAAGAGCCCTGAGTGGCCAGGCCCAGCCTAGGTGAGGGGTACCTACAAACAGCTGCAGCCCACACTAGCCTGAGAGACATTAAGGGCCATGTCATGGTGCTTGGGACTCCCCCAATTCTTCCAGAGGGCACCCCTATTCAACATCCCCTGGGGCAGGCTGCTCCCTGTCCTGGGAAGTCTAGATGTGCCCCTGTAGTCCCCCTAGCAACCCAATTCTCAAGGAATCCCTCCCTGTCCCAGCCCTTCTCCCCTCCCCATCAACACACACCACCAAGCCATCATCCATTTCCCCCCCCAACCCCTTGCAGAGCCCTGAGGCGCCCATGAACCCAGGCCAGGTGTCCCCACCTACCTGGTCAGCCAACACTTGGCCCTGCCACGCGTCCTGAGCTTCAGCACCAGCCAAGGCCCTACCTGCTGTGGTCCTAGGTCCTCAGCTGTGTGTGCTTTCCTGGTGCAGATTCAGGCCCAGTTCTGCTTGGTCTCCTGGGAATGTGCGTGTGTGTTCTTCTCTGAGCATTTCCACCAACTGTGGTGCAGAGACACCCCAGCCCACTTCCAGGAACTGGTGGGAAGGAGAGGATGGATGAGGGCTTGGATGGCACTTACCCAAGGACCTCAGGAAGGAAGATCTGCATCAGGGCTTCCCAGTGGGGCTTTGAGAGGCCCCATGGGACCTGTGCTCTGCTGCGCCACCCTGTGCTTCCTCGGGACTCTGTGTCCTGTGCTTGGTGCAGTGTGCCCTGCTGTGTGACAGTCCTGTGCCCAGGGCATGTAGGCCTGAGCGGGAGGGGCTGCCCTGGGGGGATTGGGCATTGCCAGCACCCACTGTCCTGGCAAGACACCACTCATGAGGCCCGTGGGAAGGGAGAGTGTGGGGGGAGGGAGGGAACCTCGTTATGGACCCTGGGAGGAGGAGGGCTGGGACCGTGATCTCCAGTGGATGTTAGAAGTTCTTGTCTGTGTTGTCAATCCCTGTCTTCAATGGTTTCAGTCAGTGTTGGTGGATGTGAAGTCACAGAGTGGATGAGATGTATAGTAGTTGTGTTTTCATAAACACGGTGGATATGATATCATAAACATAGTTGGTGTGATTTCGTATATAGAGCATATGATGTCATACATATAGTGGGTGTGATGCCACAGATACAGTGGATGTGATATCAGATATAGTGGTTGTGTAGTCATAAACACAGTGGGTGTGATGTCATACATAGTGGATATGATGTCATAAACAGAGTGGATGTGATGTCATAGATACAGTGGCTATCATGTCACATGCATAGTGAATGTGCTGTCATATACAGTGGATGTGATGTTACATATAGTGGGTGTGATATCATGAATACAGTGAGTATGATGTCATAAATACAGTAGTGTGATGCCATAGAGTGGCAGTGATGTCACATATAGTGCATATGATGTCATACATATAGTAGGTGTGGCATCATACATACAATGGGTGTGATATCATCGATATGATGGGTGTGATGACACAGATTCAGTGGATGTGATGCCAGATATAGTGGGTGTTATGTCAGATATAGTGGTTGTGTTGTCATTAACACAGTGGGTGTGATGTGATATATAGTGGATATAACTGCTTTTCAATAAAGTTTCCAGAAACTTTGAGCTGAGTCTCATCTCTGTGCTGGTCAGTGGAGGGGAGGGGTGCCGGGGCTGGGGGGAGTGACAGTGGCCTTGTACCCTGAGTCAGTACTGCGGTGCAGTCCCAGCAGTGTCCAAGACAGTCTGTGTGGCACCCTGGGCTGGATGGAGCTGGGAGACAGGCACTTGTGGGCAGGAACTGTGGCTGGTTGGGACCCCAGGAACCTTCCCTGAGGTCCCAGGAATAAGTGGATTGGATGTGTGGGGAGAGCAGGGTCAGCAGGTATGACAGCAGGCTGCAGGATCCCTGGCAGCTCCCTGCGGGCTCCAGGGACCCAGATGGTTCAGAGATCACGTGTGCCATCCAAAAGACCAGCCAGCCATAGAAAGGTTCTGGTGTGAGGTCAAAGGCCGCTGTCAGGATTGTGGTGCAGGATTTCAGGGCTCGGGTGTTTGCCCACCTTTCTGAGATCAGTCTACCCCTGCTGGCCAACAGTGGCCAGCCCAGGTCTGGGCACCCGGAGGCGGTAGTGTGATGTCTGAGGAAAGGAGAAGAGTGGGCCAGCAAGAGTTCCACAGCTCCCTTTCCCCAGAGGTGGGGAAAGGCTGGCAGTGCTGTCCTCCACTTTGAGTCCAGGGCAGGGTGGCCTGCTGAAAGGCATGGGCACCCCTCTCCCTGTCCCACTCCCCCGCACTATTCCTGTGTTCTGGGAGAGGCAGGAGGCAGGGTGAGGGGCTGTGAGTAGGAGGCTGCAGACAGGGGCCCGGCGATGGCCCCTTCCTGTCCAGAGGCTGACTCTGGGTCCACAGCTCCCCCAGAGACCTTGGTGAGCAGTGCATTCGCCAGGTTGGAAGGCTCTACTGATCCGGGAGACACATTCTCAAATGTGAGGCAGTCCTGCGTGTGCCTGCATGTGCGTGCCCCGTAAGGTTGCGCGTTCACGTCCGGCGCCTGTGCGCCTGGGCGTGCTGCAGTTTCCGGCAGCTGTGAGATTGCCTCGTGGTGCTTGTCGGGAAATGCGACCATCCACGCTTCGAAATTGCTAACCTGGGCTTGAGAAGCCTCAGCGGCAGTTCCCGGGCTGGCCACCAGACAGAGAGCGAGAATCATAACTGGGCTTGGCCGCCCATCTTGGGCGCCCTGGGCTCTCGCTGTCCATCGCCCAATGGCCTGGAGGATCTGGGTAGTCCCACCAGCCTGGAGCTGATGCATAACCCTGAACCCAAGTGCACCATCACCACAATGCAGGCGGAAGCGGGAGAAAAGAAGGGAGCTGAGTGTCCATAAACATTCAAAGGGACTGTTTGGTGAGCTGCCCTGGTGGTCTCTGTATGCTGGACGCCAGACGTCAGAGCTTGTCGCATCTGGGACCCATGGACATGAGGGGCGGGCAGCTCGAATCTTCAACCCCGAGGGTCCCTGGGCAGACCTGCCTGCTTCTGACACTGGGGCTCCATTGGGAGGAGGTGTCGTTATCAAGAGGTGGAGGAGGGGGATAGACCAATTGGATGGTCCAATCTGCAGAGCAGTGGAACCTTTCCTTTTTCAGTGGTAGAAAATGAGTGGAAGAGAACTGAGAGGATTGCCCTGGTTACTGAGTTGTAAAGCTAGGCTTTTAAGCCTGTGACCTGTGTTACTTTCATCAAAATATATACTACTTTCAGTTTTGGGGTAGTTATGACTGCTAAGGCCATGATGAGCCTGGTGGACATGGCCCTCAAGCAGTCGGTTCAGACATGAGGGAGGGATGCCTCTATAACTGTCCTATTTGTTATCTACCATCCTGCCTCCCAGATGCTTATGCAAGTGCACCAAATCTTCCATTTAGACATCACACACACTGTATATGACATGAAACCCACTATACATGTGACATCATAGCCACTGTATGTATGACATCACACCATGTTTATGACAAAACACCCACTATATATGACATCACACACACTGTGTTTATGACAATACAACCACTATATCTGACATCACATCGACTATATCTGACATCACATCCACTGTATCTGTCATCACACACACCCACTATATTGATGATATCACACCTACTGTATAACATTACACCCACTATATGTATGACAACATATGCACTATATATTACATCACATCCACTGTATATGACATCATATCCACTATACATGTGACATCACAGCCACTGTATCTATGACATCATACCCACTATGTTTATGACATTGCATCCACTATATATGACATCATAGCCGCTGTGTTTATGACAACATAACCACTATCTGACATCACACCCACTATATCTGACATTGCATTCACTGTATATTACATCACAGTCACTATAGTTGTGACATCATGCCACTGTATCTGTCATTTCACCCACTGTATCTATGACATCACACCCACTGTATGAATGACAAAACATCCACTATACATGTGACATCATAGCCACTGTATCTATGATCTCACTATGTTTATGGTGTAATATCTGCTACATATGACATCACACCCACTTGTTTATGACAACACAACTACTATATCTGATATCACATCCATTGTATATTACATCACATCCAGTACATGTGAAGTCACAGCCACTATATCTATGACATCACACCCACTATGACATCACAGCCACTATATATGACATCACATTCAAATTATCTGTGTCATCACACGCACTCTATCAATGATATAAAATCCAGTGTATGTATGACATCAAAGCCACTATATGTATGACATCATATGGACTATATAAGACATCACATCCATGCTTTATGACATCGGTTCAGTTCAGTTGAGTTCAGTCACTCAGTCATGTCCAACTCTTTGTGACTCCATGAATCGCAGCACTCCAGGCCTCCCTGTCCAACACCAACTCTCACAGTATACCCAAACACATGTCCATTGAGTTGGTGGTGCCAGCCATCCATCTCATCCTCTGTTGTCCCCATCTCCTCCTGCTCTCAATATTTCCCAGCATCAGGGTCTTTTCCAATGAGTCAGCTCTTCACATCAGGTGGACAAAGTATTGAAGTTTCATCTTCAGCATCACACCGCTGTATTTATGAGATCACATCCAGTGTATTCATGACATCACCTCCACTATACATGTGACATCACAGCCACTGTAACTATGACATCACATCCACTATAGCTATGACATTACACCCACTATATCTATAAAATCACATCCACTGAATTAATGACCAAACATCCACTATGTATGACATCACATTCATTGTATATTACATCATATACACTGTATATGACATCACATCCAGTTTATATGGATCACATCCACTACACATGTGATAGAATAGCCACTATATTTATGAAATCACAGCTGCTATGTTTATGTCATCATATCCACTATATACACACACTGAGAGAAAGACACTCACACTGAGAGAGACAAACACAGAGAGAGACACACACATACACACTGAGAGAAATTCACACACTAAGAGAGAGACACACACAAAAAAAAATGAGAGAGATTCACACACTGAGACAGACACACAGACACTGAGAGACAAACACATACACTCTGAGAGAGACGTACACACACTGAGAGAGACACACAGACATACTTAGACACACAGGCACTGAGAGACACAAACACACACAGAGAAACACGCAGAGGGAGACAAACACACTGAGTGAGAGACACACACACTGCGAGAGAGACAGAACCACAATGAGAGAGAGAGACACAAACGCTGAGAGACACACAATGAGACAGAGACACACACAGTGAGAGAGACACACACACTGTGAGATACCCACATATACACATACAGAGACACACAGAGACACGTGCATTGAGCGAGACACACAAAGACACTGAAAGAGAGACACCACACTGAAATAGAAACACACACTGAGAGAAACACACTCACACTGAGAGTCACACACATAGAAAGACACAAACACACAATGAGAGAGACACACACACACTAAGAGACACACACATACTGAGAGAGAGACACACATACTGAATTAGAAACACACACACTGAGAGAGACACACTGTGGGAGACAGAAACAGACACAGTGAAGGTGACACACACACTGAGAGAGAAGCATACACAGTCAGTGAGAGAAACAAAATACTGAGAGACACACACACAGTGAGAAACACACACACAATGAGAGAGGCACACACACAGATTGAGAAAGATACAAACACACCGTGAGAGATACACACACACTGAGAGACACACAGATATAGATAGAGACACACATATGCTGAGAGATACACAAACACACTAAGAGAAAGACCCACAAGATACAGAGAGATAGATCTTGAGAGATTGACACACACACAGTTACACTGACACAAACACACAGAGACAAACTCATGAGAGACACACACATACACTGAGAGAGAGACACCACACTGATAAAGAAAGACACACTAAGAGAGAAACACACAAACACTGAGAGACACATATATACAGAGAGAAACACACACACACTGAGAGATAAACACACACTAAGAGAGCCACACACACACACAATGAGAGACATACACAGTGAATTACAAACACACACACTGAGAGAGACACACACAGTGGGAGGCTGAAAGAGACATACTGAGGGTGACACACACATGCTGAGAGAGAGGCACCCATACACTCAGAGAGAGACACAAAACACTGAGAGAGACACAAACTGAGAAACACACACATACAATGAGAGAGAAGCACACACACACTGAGAAAGAGACACACAGTGAGATATACATACACACACTGAGAGTCACACAAACACACTGAGAGACTGACAGAGATTTAGAGACACACACAGAGACATACAGAGTGAGAGAAAAACATACACAATGAGAGAATCATAAACACACCCTGAGGGACACACACTGAGAATGCAACACACATACTGTGAGAGACACAAACATACACCCTGAGAGAAAAACACACACTGAGAGGGACTCACACACACACACTGAAAGACTCACACATATAGAGATAGACATACACACACTGAGACACACACAAATTGAGACACACACACACACTGAAAGAGATGCACTCCCACACACTGAGAGAGACCCACAAATTGAGAGAGACCCACAAATTGAAAGACACACACATAATGAGAGAGATGGATGCACACATGCTGAGAGAGACACACAGAAACACTGAAAGACACACACAAACTGAGAGAGACACACAAACATTGAGAGACACACACACTTACAGAGACACACAGAAACACAGAGAGACACACACACACATACTGAGATAGAGACACACAAGATACAGAGAGATACACCCTGAGAAAGTAACACACACACATATACAGAGAAAGAGACCCACACGCTCAGTGCAAGACAACCACATACACACACAGAGAGACACACAGAGTCACACGCATTGAGAGAGACACACACAGACATTGAGACAGAGACACCACACTGAGAGACACACACATACAGAGAAAGACACACAGACACTGAGAGAGAGACACAAAATCACTGAGAGAGACACACATACTGAGAGACAGACACACACTGAGAGGGACACACAAACAATGAGAGACACACACATACAGATACACACACAAAGTGAAACAGAGACACTCACAGTGAGAGACAGACACACTGAGAGACACACACCGAGAGACACACAAACTGAAAGACACACACACACACTGATAGAAACAGATACAGAGTAACATACGCACTGAGAGACACATACATATTGAGACACACACAGAGACACACATACAGATTTCTACACACACCCTGTGACAGACAAACACACACACTGAGAGAGAGATACACAATCACAGTGAGAGACACACAAACACAATGAGAGAGACACACACACAAACACCGAGGGAGACATATGAACAGTGAAAGAGACAACCACACATGGAGAGACACACAGAGAGAGACCCAAACAGAGACACACAATATGAGAGTGTGACACAAAGAGAGAGACACACACACACACTGAAAGTGAGACACACACACTCAGAGAGATACACACACAGTGAGAAAGAAACAGACACACTGAGAGAAACACACACACACCAAGTAACACACAAACACAGGCAAACATACACACAGAGAAACACAGATACAGAGACAGACTCACACACACTGAGACAGAGACACACACTGAGACAGAAACACACACATGTACACTGAGAGAGACAGAAACACATACTTATAGAGAGACACACACACTGAGACACACACACTCTGAGAAACACCCACAATGACAGATGCCCACACACACAGAGACACACACATTGAGATAGAGACCACCACAAAGAGTGAGACACACACACACACACACACACAAAGTGAGAGACAGAAACACATACTGAGGCAGAGAAACACACAGAGATAGAGAAACATATACACTGACAGACAGAAAAACACACTGAGACAAAGACATAAATATATACACTGAGAGGGATATGCAAACACTGAGACACACACACACACACACACACACTGAGAGAGATCAACACACTCACAGAGTGAGAGAGACACAGAGAGAGAGAGAGAGAGACACAAACACACAGAGATAGAAAAAGACACACACACTGTGAGAGATGTAAGCACATTGAGAGAGGCACACACACAGTGAGAGAGAGTGACACACATACACTGAGAGACAGAGACATGCACACTGAGAGGGAGGCATACAAATACTGAGAGACAAACACACAAAGACATACAGACACAAACATTGAGAGAAACACACACACACACTGAGAGAGAGACCCAAACCCACTTAGAGAGATTCACACATATCAAGAGAAACACACACACAGACACTGAAAGGGAAACATATAGAGACACACACACAATGAGAGAGACACACACACACAGTAAGAGACACATAGAGACAAACACACTGAGACAGACACACATTGAGAGAGATAAAATCGTACACACTGAGTGAGAGAAACACACATACTGAGAGGCACACATGCAGACAGTGACAGGGATGCACTCACTGAGAGAGAGACACACACACAATGAGAAATACACACATACACACACTGAGAGAAAGACCCACACAAACTGAGAAAGACACACATACTAAGAGACACAAACACACACTGAGAAAGAGACACAAATACACTGAGAGAGACCTACACACTTAGAGAGCGACACACACAATGAGAGAGAGACACACACATACCAATAGAGATGCACACATACTGAGAGAGACACAAACCCAATGAGAGAGACACACACACACTGAGAGACACACACACATACTGGGATGGAAACACTGAGATAGACACACAAACACACTGAAACACACACACAGACACTGAGAGAGACAAAAGCACACCCTGAGAGAGATACACATGAACTGAGAGACACACAGACACATACATAGACACATAGAGACAGACACACTGTGAGAGATACAAACACAGTGAGATAGACACACACACTGAAATTGATACACACACTGAGACAGAAAGGCACACACACTAAGAGACTGAGAGACACACACACATACTGAGAGACACTCCCCACACACAGTGAGACACACGGAGACAGACACATTTAGAAAGGCACACAAACTTAGTGAGAGTCAGACACACACACAAACTGTGAGAGATAGAGAGACACACACTGAAAGAGAGACACACACTGAAAGAGAGACACACACTGATAGAGAAACATACACACTGAGAGACAGAAAAACACACTGAAACAGAGACACACATATTTACACTGAAAGAGAGAGACACACACTCTTAGAGAGAGACACAAACATAGAGATAAACACACACACAGAGTGAGAGAGACACACTCTGAGAGACACACACAATGAGTGAGAAACACACTGAGACACACACACATACAGTGAGAGAGACAGAAACACACTGAGAGAGAGAAACATATACACTGAAAGACAGACACATAGAGACACACACATTAAGATAGACACACACACACTGAGTGTGAGACACACAAAGAAACTGAGAGTGAGAGACAAACACACTGAGAGAGAGACACATACACTGATAGAGAAACATACACACTTAGAGACAGAAAAACAGATTAAGACAGAAACACACATATATACACTGAAAGAGAGAGACAAACACCATGAGATAAACAGACACACAGTGAGAGAGACATAAAAACTGAAAGAGAGAGAAACATACACACACTGAGAGTGAGACACACACACACTGAGAGGCAAAAACACACAGACTCTAAGAGTGATGCACACACTGAGAGAAAGAGACACACACGGAGAAGCACTCACACACACACACAGATACACACACACACACTGAGAGAGACACACACAAATGCTGAAAGATACACAGAGACTAAGAAAAACACACACACACTGAAAGAGATACACATACTGAGAGACACACAGCCTGATACTAAGAGAGACACACAAACACACACATTGAGAGAGATGCACCCACACACACTGAAAGAGAACACAAGACACACTGACACACTGATAGACACACACACACAAAGAGAGAGACACTCACACTGAGAGAGAAACATACAGAGAGAGAAAGACACACAAATACAGAGACACCCACAGGCTCTCGGGTGCCGGGTTGCAGATGATGGTGACAGGGTCTCCGGTGCTATGGTGGGGTCAGCTGTGTCAGCCTAGGTGAAAGGGGCCTCCTCATTGCAGAGGTAAGGGATACAAGGGGAGCACTCTAAGCTGCTACGGTGGGGGGTGGGAGGTGGGTAGCATGAGCTGGCTAAAGAGGAGATCCAGGCTGCCACTTTCTTTGCCATCTGCATTCACAGGCCATAGTGTGCAAACAGCAAGTCTTTGCTCCTCTGTCGCATTGTGCACCCTCCACCCAGGTCTGGGCCATGGCACTGAGGAAACTGGTGCAGGTGGATAGGAGTGAATGCTGAGTGCTCTCTGCTCCTCCTGGGCATCCCACACAACTGCGAGGACCAGAAATTCAAGGAGGCCATGCAGTTTGCCCTGGGGCTCCTGGGCAGGTACTGAGTGCTGGGCAAGGTCTTCAGAAAGGAGCTGGGGTGAAAAATTGCTTTGGTCGAGTTTGCTGAGGTTTTAAGCTGAAGCTTGAGCCCCCAACAAATATCAGGCAAGAGGGGCCCCTGGAATGTCATCTGCCTGCCGCAGGACCCTGATGCTGAGTCACAGGATAGGCCCAATTTCCCTGCACATCCCCGGAGCTGAGCAGTGGCTGAGGGGTCAGGTGAGACAGGAGGCCCAGTTGAGGAAGAAGGTGCACTTGAAGTAGAAGCTGAAGAGTAAGGGACTGCAGGTGAGGCAGGAGGTACAGGTGAGGCAGGAGGCAGGAGGCAGAAGTGAGGCAGGAGGTACAGAGCCCTTGGGGTCCCCACCACTGCCTGGATTGGCAGGGCTTCCCCGGTGGTCCCAGGAAATCCTGGCTGGGAGCCAGAGGGTCTCACCCAGGCAGGAGACCAGGAGGCTAAAGAACCCCGAAACGAGGGGCTCAAGCCTATCCCAGAGGAACCAGGAAATGAGGAAAGGGCTGTGGAGAGGAGCCCCTCCAGGGTTCTCATCCGGTCAAGAGGCTCAGCAGGTCCCAGGCCCCCGGCCTAGAAGCAGGGAAAAGCCAGGTCAGGCAGCTTCTGGCCCCACATTAGGGGCCATGTCATGGAGCCTGAGCCTCCCCACCCCCGAGAGAGGACACCTATTCAGAATCCCCTGGGACGGGCTGCTCCCTGTCCTGAGAAGTCCAGATGTGTCCCTATAGGCCACCTAATGACCCAGGTCTCAAGGAACACCTCCCTGCCCCAGTATCCTCTCCCCTCCCCATCAAAACACACCCCCGAGCAGGCATCCACTCTCCCCCAATCCCCCAGAGAGCCCTGAGGTACCTTTGAATCTGGGCCAGGTGTCTGGACCAGCGCCCACCATGGGACCTCAGGAAGGAAGATCTGCATCAGGGCTTCCCAGTGGTGCTTTGGGAGGCCCCCAGGACCTGTGCTCTGCTGGGCCACCCCGTGCTTCCTCAGGACTCCACATCTTTGGCTTGGTGTAATGTGCCCTGCTGTATGACTGTCCTGTGCCCACCTACCCAGTCGGTTACCCCGGGACCTGCCACATGCCCTGAGCTTCAGCAATAGCCAAGGCCCTGCTGGCTGTGGTCCCGTGTCTTTAGCTCAGCGTGTGCTTCTGCATTGCAGATTGAGGCCCAGTTCTGCTTGGTCTCCTGGAGATGTGAGTGTGATCTTCTCTGAAAGTTCCCCCCACCATGGCACAGAGACACCCCAGCCCACTCCCGAGAACCAGTGGGAATGAGGGGAAGGACGAATGCTCGGCGAGCGCCCACCACGGGACCTCAGAAGGAAGATCTGCACCGGGGCTTCCCAGTGGTGCTTTGGGAGGCCCCCAGGACCTGTGCTCTGCTGGGCCACCCTGTGCTTCCTCAGGACTCCACATCTTTGGCTTGGTGTGATATGCCCTGCTGTATGACTGTCCTGTGCCCACCATAGTCCATGTGGGCTTGAGTAGGAGGGGCTGCCCTGGGGTGATAGGGCATTCCCAGCTCCCACCATCCTGGCAAGACACCGCTCATGAGGACCTCAGAAAGGGAGAGTGTAGGGGGAGTGAGGGTACTTTGTTAGGGACCCCGGGAGGAGGGCTGGGACCGTAACCTCCAGTGACCGTTAAAATTTCTTCTCTGTGTTGTCATTCCCTTTCTTCAGTGGTTTCAGTCAGTGCTGTTCTTCAATAAATCTTCCTGAAAGATTCAGCAGTCTCGTCTCTGCTCTGGCCACTTGAGGGGAGGGGCTTCCAGGGGAGGCAGTGCAGTGGCCTGGTACCCTGAGTTGGCACTGTGGTGCAGTCCCAACAGGGTCTGAGATGGTCTGTGTGGCCACCTGGACTGGACAGAGCTGGGCGACAGGGACTTGTGGGGAGGGGCTGTGGCTGATTGTGTCCCCAGGAACCTCGGTGAGTCCCCAGGAATAAGTAGGTTAGATGCCGGGGGAGGGCAGGGTCAGCAGGTAGGATGCCACGCTCTAGGATCCCTGGCAGCTCTGTTGGGGGGCCACTCCCTCCCAGCCTTTCCCTTGTTGGGGGAGAATTTGAAAAGAGAAATGTGCACTTTCCCCCCATTGTCTCTTCTTCCTTTGCCTGTTCAGTGAGAATATCCCCCCCTTACCCGATGACCCAACCTGCCCCCACCCACATACCCACTGATTCCTTTACCATGGGCCAATAAGCAAGGTTCAAAAGCAGACGATCTGGAGACACTTCCCCAGACCTGGCAGAGGGACCCATACTCTCTGGCTGCTGGGGGCCCCCAGAGATGTGCAACTGACATTCCTCCCTGGCCAGGCTGTGGTCCTGCACCAGGAGCTGTCTCTGCTCTTAGATTTTCCCCATTTGGGAGTGTAGCCATTCTCAAAGCCATCATCCTGCTCCAGAGCCCATTCTCTTCCATGAGCTGGTGCAGGCCCGGACTCCAGATTCTGAGCCTGCTGTCCCTGGGCTTGGTCGGGAGTCCTTCCCATTAACACTTGGCCCGATAGCACCTTGGGTGCCCTGCTTCTTCCCAGCTACCCACCTGGGCTCACACTCATGGCTCCCATTCTAACAGTTCAGTTCAGTCGCTCAGTCATGTCCGACCCTGTGCGACCCCATGAATCACAGCACGCCAGGCCGCCCAGTCCATCACCAACTCCCAGAGTTCGCTCAAACTCATGTCCATCAAGTCGGTGATGCCATCCAGCCATCTCATTCTCCGTCGTCCCCTTCTCCTCCCGCCCTCAACCTTTCCCAGCATCAGAGTCTTTTCCAGTGTGTCAACTCGTCCCATGAGGTGGCCAAAGTACTGCAGTTTCAGCTTTAGCATCAGTCCCTCCAATGAACACCCAGGATTGATCTCCTCTAGAATGGACTGATTGAATCTCCTTGCAGTCCAAGGGACTCTCAAGAGTCTTCTCCAGCACCACAGTTCAAAAGCATCAATTCTTCGGCAATCAGCTTTCTTCACAGTCCAACTCTCACATCCATACATGACCACGGGAAAAACCATAGCCTTGAATAGACGGACCTTTGTTGGCAAAGTAATGTCTCTGCTTTTTAATATACTATCAAGGTTGGTCATAACTTTCCTTCCAAGGAGTAAGTATCTTTTAATTTCCTGGCTGCAATTAGCATCTACAGTGATTTTGGAGCCCCCCAAAAATAAAGTCTGACACTGTTTCCACTGTTTTTCCATCTATTTCCCATGAAGTGATGGGAAGGCTTCAACTCTAGAGGAGTTGTGCTAAGTTGGCACAAAGACAGAAATAAAGATCAATGGAACAAAATAGAAAGCCCAGAGATAAATCCACACACCTATGGATACCTTATCTTTGACAAAGGAGGCAAGAGTATACAATGGAGAAAAGACAAACTGTTTAACAAATGGCACTGGGAAAACTGGTCAACTATTTGCAAAAGAATGAAACTAGAACACTTTCTAACACCATACACAAAAATAAACTCAAAATGGATGAAAGATCTAAACATAAGACCAGGAACTACAAATCTCCTAGAGGAAATCATAGGCAAAACACTGTCCAACATAAATCACAGAAGGATCTTCTATGACCCACCTCCAAGAGTAATGGATTTGAGAGCAAAAATAAACAAATGGTACCTAATTAAACTTAAAAGCTTTTGCACAACGACGGAAACTATAAGCAAGGGAAAAGACAGCCTTCAGAATGGGAGAAAATAGTAGCAAATGAAGCAACTGACAAATAATTAATCTCAAAATATATACAAACAACTCCATCAGCTCAATTCCAGAAAAATAAATGACCCAATCAAAAACTGGGCCAAAGGATTAAACAGACATTTCTCCCATGAAGACATACAGATGGCTAACAAACGCATGAAAAGATGCTCAACATCACTCATAATCAGAGAAACGCAAATCAAAGCCACAATGAGGTACCATTTCACACCAGTCAGAATGGCTGCTCTCCAAAAGTTTACAAACAATAAATGCTGGAGAGGGTGTGGAGAATAGGGAACCCTCTTACACTGTTGTTGAGAATGCAAACTAGTACAGCCACTATGGAGAACAGTGTGGAGATTTCTTAAAAACTGGAAACAGAACTACCATATGACCCAGCAATTTCAGGAAGCATCTAACAGGAGGCTTCCTGTGTGCTGTTTTGGATTTGTCAGGAATTCTCTGTTCCTTATTAATTCCTGAAGAGGAGAGGCAAGCCTCTCCCAGAGGCTGAGGAATCCAGGCATTTCCTTCATTAGTTTTTCTATATGGTGATAAGTACCCTCTTCCTTTTTATGAACCATACAGTAAAAGTGCTTGTTTACAACCCCTCTCTCTTTCATAGGGGTGACCTCATGTTTCCTTGATAATTTGTATTTTATCTCTGCTGAAAATAGCTATCTTGTAAGACAGTATAAATACCTACACAATGTTGAATAAAACACCTCTGCTCCATCAAAGCTTTGGTCTCTTGTCTTGCTCTCTCTCTCTTTTTCAGGCTTGAGCACAGAGGTTCTCTCGGTTCGCTTTCCTCCCCGGGCTTCTAAGACCCTCTCGAGAAGTCACTCTGTGCCTTCACCCCCTTGAAGGGCGTCTGAGGCCTTCGTGAACAGAGCAAGCCCAGTGCCATGGACTTTACTGACTTTCTGCGTAAACCAAGGAATATCAGCCCTTACTCTCTCCTTTACTTTCTTATCAGTCAACTCAGGACCACCAGGTTCCGATCCGTTAAAGGACCCCAACAGAGCAATCCCACTGCTGTGCATACACATAGAGGAAGTCAGAATTGAAAGAGACACATGTACCCCAGTGTTCATCACAGTATTGTTTATAATAGCCAGGACATGGAAGCAACCTAGATGTCCATCAGCAGATGAATGGATAAGAAAACTGTGGAATATATACAGAGGAATATTACTCAGCCATTAGCAATAATATATTTGAATCAGTTCTAATGAAGTGGGTGAAACTGCAACATATTATGCAGAGTGAACTAAGCCAGAAAGAAAAACACGAGTACAGTATACTGATGGATATATATAGAATTTAGAAAGATGATAATAATAACACTATATGTGAGATAGCAAAAGAGACACATATGTATAGAACAGTCTTTTGGACTTCTTGGGAGAAGGCGAGGGTGGGATGATTTGAAAGAATAGCATTGAAACATGTACATTATCATATGTGAAACAGATCGCCAACCCAGGTTTGATGCATGAGAGAGGGTGCTCAGGACTGGTGCACTGGGATGACCCAGAGGGATGGGATGGGGAGGGAGGTGGGAGGGGGAATCATGGTGGGGAACACATGTATACCCATGGCTGATTCATGTCAATGTATGGCAAAACCACTACAATATTTTAAAGTAATTCAGTTCAGTTCAGTTCAGTCGCTCAGTCGTGTCCGACTCTTCACGACCCCATGAATCACAGCACGCCAGGCCTCCCTGTCCATCACCAACTCCCGGAGTTCACTCAAACTCATGTCCACAGTCGGTGATGCCATCCAGCCATCTCATTCTCGGTCGTCCCCTTCTCCTCCAGCCCCCAACCTTTCTCAGCATCAGAGTCTTTTCCAGTGAATCAACTCGTCGCATGAGGTGGCCAAAGTATTGGAGTTTCAGCTTTAGCATCAGTCCCTCCAATGAACACCCAGGATTGATCTCCTCTAGAATGGACTAGTTGGATCTCCTTGCAGTCCAAGGGACTCTCAAGAGTCTTCTCCAACACCACAGTTCAAAAGCATCAATTCTTCGGCGATCAGCCTTCGTCACAGTCCAACTCTCACATCCATACATGACCACTGGAAAAACCATAGCCTTGACTAGACGGACCTTGGTTGGCAAAGTAATGTCTCTGCTTTTCAATATACTATCCAGGTTGGTCATAACTTTCCTTCCAAGGAGTAAGCGTCTTTTAATTTCATGGCTACGATCACCATCTGCAGTGATTTTGGAGCCCAAAAAATAAAATCTAACACTGTCTCCACTGTTTTTCCATCTATCTCCCATGAAGTGATGGGACTGATGCCATGATCTTTGTTTTCTGAATGTTGAGCTTCAAGCCAACCTTTTCACTCTCCTCTTTCACTTTCATCAAGAGGCTTTTGAGTTCCTCTTCACTTTCTGCCATAAGGGTGGTGTCATCTGCATATCTGAGGTTATTGATATTTCTCCCAGCAATCTTGATTCCAGCTTGTGCTTCTTCCAAGCGCAGCGTTCCTCATGATGTTAAAGTAATTACCCTCCAATTAAAATAAATTAATTAAAAATAATAATAAAATGAAATGTGAATAGAGATATATATAAAAAATAAATTTAAAAATACCAATACATGCTACAATATGGATGAACCTTGAAACATTGTGAAAGATGCCAGGTGAAAAATGTAACATATTGTTTGATTCCATTATTGTGAAATATGCAGATTTTGAGAGATTAATGGTTAGCTGGGCCTGGGCAGGAATTGTATGGGAGCTGCCTAATGCTGACGAGGTCTTGTCTGGGGGGAGGAAAATATCCTGTAGTTGGGCAGAAGGGAGGCTACACAACACTGTGAATGTGCTAAATGCCACTGAGTTGTCCACTTCAAAAGAGTGACATGTATGGAATGAGAATTCTATCTCGATTTAAAAACAGGTGATATCTCTATGCTGGAGGCCACCACAGCTCCTGAGTCAGCACGCAGCAGTGTACACAGAAGCAGATATGAACTGCGGTGGTGGTCACTGTTTCTAACTACTCACCCTACACATGTTCCAAAGAGCCTTTCCTTGTGTCCATCCTCTAGTCACATCTGTGTAGCACTTGGGAGCACCACCCAGGGCCAGTACCCGAGGTCACAGGGGAAAGGCCGCATGCAGCACCCACTGTCCCCTCCACTAACAAAGACAACAGCACAATAAGGTCACTCTCGACCACTTTCCCACCTAACCATTTCACGTTACCATATGACAACAGCGGCTGGAGCAAACTCCCAGAAGTCCCCTGTTGCCTGGGCTGTTTCAGCTCTCCTGCTTTTGGTCTCCACCACCCCACTCTGAGGACCATTGTGCAAATGTTCTGGGCAATTCTGTTGGCATATTACCATTGGAGAGTTGCTCTGATGTTAAGATGGAACTGGAGGAAGGGCACAATTGTCCAGTCACTCCATTCTCTCACCAGACCCATGCCCTGGTGGCCAAGGACTGGGACATGTGTGTATCCATTTGTGTTTCTGCACCCCTGGGGTCTGATTGACAAACAGTTGGCCTAGGGTTGGGTCCTGACTCCTCCCAGAGGAGTTGCTCTGGGAATGGATGAAGAAGTAGCCTGGCCATGTGGGACAGGGCCCTTGAGAGGGGTGGGAGGTGTGCGTTTCTTTCCCTCCCCCTACTTTGGTTGTCTCTCCGCAAACCATGTGAAGCCAATAGGCTGATTTAGCACGACCAGAGGGTGATTGATGGCTGACAGGTAGAGTGGCCCAAGTGGATTCCAGGAGGTCATGGAAGGGGCATGCCCTGGAGCACGTTGAGGAACAACTGAGCCACACCAGGGAAGGGGCAAAGATCGCTGGTACCTGGGGATGCAGGACAGGCCTCTCAGACCTCAGGGCCCTGGACTTTGACTGTGGGCAAGTTCCTGCTGATGCTGGTCTCCAGGCATCCCTCAATCCTCCCAGGAGGAATTCTTGCAGGGCCAGAACGGCCTGGATAGAGAGAGGGAGGCATTATCCTGCCTGCCCTGTAGGTGGTCCTCAGTAGATCTAGTGATGGAAGCCATAGGACATGCCTGCTCAGAGGGGAGGTCGAGGACACATCCTGGGGGTCCTGTTCTTTCCTTGTTTACCAGCAAGGGGCTCCACACTCAGTGCATTCCTTCAAAGACATGGGGGCTGTTGGTTGCTGGCCTGTTTACTCACAGCTTGGGGTAGCTTCTGTTTGGCAGGATCAGCACCAGTGCTACCATCTGGGCACACAGAGAGAAAGGGTCAGTGCTGGAGGAGAAGCATCCTGATATAGGTGGTGGTGGCAGGGACACAACTGCCCTTGTTGAGCACTTAGAACCGGGCACCTCCTTAGGACTATGTAGGCCTTGGTGTCCTATGTTTGAGCTGCACAGAGCACTGGGCCTGAGGGTGCTTGCCATGAGGTGTGTACGTAGGTCTGAGGAAGATCATCTTTGATGATATGAGACTCAGTCTGGGGAGAATCCATGGGGACTCTCTGGACATGAAGTGTTCTGAGCTTGGTCTTAAAGACCCAGGCATGGTTAAAGGGTGGGACACTAGGGAAGAAAGTGTTGCCAGTCTATCAGAGAGGAGGTCTATGAGCGCCCTGCTGCACGTGTGCTGGGAATTCCTGGCACACAAAAAAAGGCTGGAGAGGCAAACAGAGACTGGCAATGAAGTCTTCCTTAATGAGCAGACAGCTCTTTTGATATCTGCTATGGAGGTGCATTCTGTGAAAAATGCATAAGGTGATCTGCATCAGGAGGGAGGCAGCTGACTGCACTTTTGCAAAAGGAACTGCTAAGATTACATGCCAAGACTGGCAACAAAGCAATTTGGAAGATACCAGCAGTTAACACTCTCCATGAAGCCTCAGAAGCTAGGCCAGCTCTGGACAGCTGTGCATAATAAATGGGCACTATTTAAAGCCTCTTAATGTGTACCTATAGCGTGAAAGTAAAAGTCGCTCAATTGTGTCTTAACACTTTGTGACCCCGTGGACTATACAATTCATGGAATTCTCCAGGCCAGAATACTGGAGTGGGTAGCTCTTCCCTTCTCCAGGGTATCTTCCAAACCAGGAATTGAGCCCAGGTTTCCCCCATTGTAGGCTGGTTCTTTACCAGCTGAGCCACAAGGGAAGTTCTATGTACCTGTAGGGTACATGCGACTGGATTAGGTAAGTGCAGCTCTTGCCCACAGTTGAGGCTTTCTTGTCAGTGAGGCCGAATGCAGTGGTGGATGCTGGGCTCAGAGGTTCTCAGTCACTCGGCTCCCTTTTGTCAACTTCCAGCTGTTTTCCTGGCTCAACTCCCCACAACAATTTGGCAGCATTTTTGCCCTCGTTAGTCTTTCTTTACAAGATCTCCTTCCCTAAATTCACTGACCAAACTCATTTCATTCTTAGCATTGTTTGTCATCACTGCAAGCTGCATCTTTAAATGGCCTCAAGGTCCCAAGCTTAGAAGGTTTTAGAATTTCAGAAGACTCAACTTTTCTTCTTCTTTCTTTTCCTCTGTATCCCTTCTCCTATCCAAGGGTTCTGACACAATGGTATTGGAATTGGTTCTAAAATATATAGGTCCAGATCATTCTATCCACCTGCATCATCTAAGGAAGAATGTACTGACTTAAAAGAACGTGAACTAGCTCCCCCAGCCCAGTAGGCACTCCTGGCCCCTGTGAGGTCCGACAAGAAACTTAAGAGCAGAAGACCCAGTTTCTTAAGTCACATTTCCAAGCACATGGTACAAAGGGCAACAATACAATAAACGAAGTTAAAGTTTTGACCTTATAACCTCCTCAGCTCTTTCTTATCATAGACTGAAATATGGAATTAGCTTCTTTGATTGGAGCTCCATGATTTTAAGTCATACTTCTTTTCTGTATAATTTCTCTAACTTGTGCCATTGTCTATTGTGCTAGGCTGAATTGAGTTCCCCCTAAAGGATATGTTGGTATCGTCCCTCGTGGCTCGTCATAAAGAACCAGCCTGCCAATATGGGAGATCTGGGTTTGACCCCTGGGTGGGGAATATCCCCTGGAGAAGGCAATGACAACCCACTCCAGTATTCTTGCCTGGGAAATCCCATAGACAGAGGAGCCTGGTGGGCTTCAGTCCATGGGGTGGCAAAGAGTTGGACGTGACTGAGGGACTGACAAAAATACTTTATATTCTATTTACTAATGTATACCTTTCCCACATAAAAACAAAAAAGAAAAATACAAACGTTAAAGCATAGAAACTGTTAGTGCAAATATCTGATATTTTGCATGGATTACAAAAACCTTCTGTGTTTGCCTGCCTAAATTTGAATTCTGTGGTACCTGTACTATCATTAAGAAGAGAAAAACATAAAATCATTGCTAAAATATTGAAGACTGTCACCCCAATAACCTAAGATACGTTGAGAATTTTTTTTTTACTTCATTTCATTGTGGAGCATCAAATTAAACCAGTCTTTAAACTTTTTGTTCTCAGTATCCCTTTACATTCTTAAAATTTATCGAGAACCCCAAAGACCTCTTGTTTATGTGGGGTATACATATCAATATATACTGTATTAAAATTGAAAGTGAGAAATTAAAATATTATTTATTCATTTCAAGATGACAGTAATAAAACCACTGCAGGTTAACATGAATAGCATATTTTATGAAAAAAATCTATACGAAACAGATGAAAGTTAGTGGAAAGAAGGGCATTGTTTTACATTTTTGTAACCCTCTGATATATGACTTAATGTGAGAGAGCTGGGAAATCATGTCTGTTTCTGACTTTCGTCTGCCACATCACACCTTAGTTGCCTCTGGAAAATTCCACCTTACCCTTGGGAAAAAGCACAAAAAGCAAAAACATCTTAGCAGCATTATGAAAAGAGATTTGATCCTGTAGATTCCAGCTGAAAGGGTCGCAAGGACTCCCAGGGCTCCCTGGACTCTGCTTTGAGAACTGCAGTGTTACTTCATACTTCTTGGGTCCTGAAAATGTATTTACTAATTATACTGAAACTGGTCATTGTTATAATTAATCATACTTTATATTTGTGGATGCAGTCATTCTGCCTGTCCTGTCTGATGCTGTTACTGGGTGGAAAGCAATCTGGAGCAGCACCAGGGAGTTGAAGGAATGGCAAAAGATCAGAATGAAACAGTGATTACGCCAGGGCTATGGAGGGACCTGAAAGTTAGCAGTGTGGAGGCATGCTTTTGTGAACAAGCATTTCTGTTAGCCTCTACTTGCAGCTGGGCATAAAAAGATAAAACATAACAAGGCCATTCCCTTGGAAAATTAAGAACTCAGCATGGGGGACAGATAAAGACAAATGTAAGTATAACTCAAAAAAATCACAATGAAGTCATTGTTGCAAGGAGTAGCAACACAATGTGGGAGTGGACTTGCAGACAGAGAACGGATCAGAGAAATATGTATTCTATGGGTGGACCTGGAGAATTTTTCAAAGGTTACTGGGGAAGGAAACATTCTAGATGGGGTGAAGGGAGTGTCTGAAGGCATGGAGGCAGGACTAGATCTCCAGTATTGAAGGAACTGCTGCTCCAGTGTTGAAGATGGGCTGTGAGAGGAGGTAGAGGTCTAGAAACCAAAATATCTACCTCCTCTGGAAAGTTTCAGAAATGCAAATTCTCAGGCCCCACTCTACTAGATACTGCTGAATAAGTCGGATGGTCAAGAAACCCAGCACAACACTCGGAGAGTTGGAGAACTCAGGTTTATTACACCGTCGGGCACAGAGGAGTTAACACTTCCAGCTATGAGTACTGAACAAAGGGGTTACAAAAGGTTTTATAGACAGTGAATGACATCAGACTATAGTGGCAGTACTGACTGTTAATAGGTTAGTTTAAACCAGGGGTTTCATGCAAGTGGGAAGAGCTGTTAGGACATGGCGGGGGAGGAGCGTGCCTGACTTTTAAACAAACAAACATGGTTAAGCAGAAAGCTCTGAGAATTGTTTTAAGTTTCCATTTTCCCAAAACTGTGTAACTTATGTGACTTTGGAAGGAGCAAGCGGAGTTGCAAAGAGCAAGCTGAGTTACAGACGCCTAAGTCCAGTCCCAGCACTTATCAGTTTTGTGACCCACAGCAATACTCTTCACCTTTTGGAATCCCATTTCCTGCAACTCTGAAGTGGCCACAGTAAAGATATCTCCCTGATAGGTGTGCAGGCAGGGTTGGATAGGACAGTGTGTGTATAACATTCAGGCAGGGTCTCACGCAGCCCTCAGCTGAGGGGAAGGAACACCCTCTCTTGCCCTCCCTTCTCCATGTGACTGCCTTCAATATGGAACTGGGCACACTCAAACATGTTCTCTTGCTAAGTTGACTTGGTTTGGTTACTACCCATTTCGCCCCAATAAACACCACTCCTTTCCCTTTTTGGTTCCTCATCAGTAGAATGGCGATCATGAGATGCGCTCTTGGGCTGGTGCTAGGACATGTGATTATGGGGAAGCAATCTCTCCCACACCCTGGTGGGCATGCTTCTCTCGCTCCTTTTCCTCACTGCTGTGATTGTCCTTCCACGTGTGCCCAACATCAACTCCTAGAGGGAGCACTCCTGCAGCGTTCTTGTAGGAAGAAGCCTTACAGTTTTCTCAGATGAGCTATGGAAAGTCCTGCTCTGCTTCCACCCCATCTTGATCTCACCTCAGTCTCTGGGTTCCTGGGGTCCATCTCATTTTGTGCGTGGGGGTGGGTCCAGGAGTTGGGAGGCCTGGGGGTGTAATGGAAGGGCTGCCAGTCACCACTCGGGCAGAAAGGCTAGTCTGGAGGCTCTGAGCAGTGTGACCCTAGAAGTTGGAGGCTCAGTGTGCTCATTGCACCTTGGAGTCTACACACTGACGGATCCCAAGGCCAACCTCAGATGAAACAGGGCAGCTGGCACCGCCAGCATCCAGATCTTCATGAGGTATATGAAAATGCAGGTGCCAGTGTTTCAGCCCAGATCCCCAAATCAGACTCGCAAGGGTGGGATTCTGCATGCTGCATTTGAGTCTCAGTGGCAAAGTGATACGGAGGAATACATTTGAAACTATTCAGGTCAACGCTGGATGCAATCTCCACCGAACCTGCCATTCCAAGGTCATGGAGGGGCACAGGCAAGGGTGAGGTCTTGAAAGATGACTTTTGAAAGTTCCAGGTAGCTTTGGAATTGACCAAGACTCCAAGTTTCCGAATATAATTTTACAGCACAAATTTAGTGTTTCATCATATTCAAATTCTTTGGAATTATAAATACCCAGTGGCTCAGACAGTAAAGAATCCGTGTGCAATTTGGGAGACCTGGGTTCCATCCCTAGGTTGGGAAGATCTCCTGCAGGAGGGCATGCCAACCTACTCCAGTATTCTTGCCTGGAGAATCCCCATGGACAGAGGAGTCTGGTATGCTTGAGTCCATGGGGTCACAAAGAGTAGGACATGACTTGGTGACTAAGCATACACAAGTGACGTGGTCAGTAGCAGATAACCACAAGCCATTGGTAACCAAGTGTTCAGGACCCCAGCTGTGGATTGTGTGTGGTTTAGCAATGAATTGAATGACCTGGACTGAGAATGAATAAGTAAATGTGTGTTTGTTTGTGCTAAGGAGAAACACAGGTGAAAGTCATTGGATAATAGACCCATTGCTACTCACGGATAAGGGCACATGCATGTGATGTGGGCCAGGAGGAGGCTGAGCTCTTCCTAGAGGAGGAGATTATTTAGACTTTCCAACTATGTATTACTTTGCCAACAAAGGTCCGTCGAGTCAAGGCTATGGCTTTTCCAGTGGTCATGTATGGATGTGAAAGTTGGACTATAAAGAAAGCTGAGCACCGAAGAGTTGATGCTTTTGAGCTATGGTATTGGAGAAGACTCTTGAGAGTCCCTTGGACTGCAAGGAGATCCAACCAGTCCATTCTAAAGGAGATCAGTCCTGGGTGTTCATTGGTAGGACTGATTTTGAAGTTGCAACTCCAATACTTTGGGCACCTGATACAAAGAGCTGACTCACTGGAAAAGACCCTGATGCTGGGAAAGATTGAGGGCAGGAAGGGAAGGGGACGACAGGGGATGACATGGTTGGATTGCATCACCAACTCGATGGACATGGGATTGGGTGGACTCTGGGAGTTGGTGATAGACAGGGAGGCCTGGCGTGCTGCAGTTCATGGGGTCTCAAACAGTCGGACACGACTGAGAGACTGCACTTAACTGAACAGAACCATCTGAAATGTGATGAAGCAGAAGTCTGAGGTGAAAGACACAATGGTTTTATTGTGAATCAAAACAGCTCACCTTTGCAAATTAAAAAAAAAATCATGTTGCCTTGTTTTTTTAGCCCCATAACCTGGGGCTAAATTCTTTTTCTTGACTCATTGGAAAAGACCCTGGTGCTGGGAAAGATTAAAGGCAGGAGAAGGGGACAACAGACGATGAGATGGTTGTATGACATCACTGACTCGATGGACATGAGTTTGAGCAAGCTCTGAGAGTTGGTGATGGACAGGGAAGCCTGGCAAGCTGCAGTCCGTGGGGTCGCAAAGAGTCAGACACAACTGAGCGACTGAACTGAACTGAGCTGAACCTGGAGCAATGACAGTTGATTCTTTCTAAGAACAAAAACACATTCAGGTTCACGTTAAATCTTTAATGTTAATTTTCCCATTGGGTTTTACAAAATAAACTGGCTTTTCTGACCCTTTTTTCCTCTCACAAAAAATTATAATAATGAAATCTTATTTCAAGTAAGGATAACAATAATAGTAATAATAACAAGCTTCAGAATTTACCTGTTAAACTACCTTTCACTGTATTCTGGCAAAGGCCATGTTTATCTGAATGGAGACTTTTCTGTAACCCATTTCCCAGACCCTCCTGGTCCACCTACTGCTCAGGCAGCCTGGAATGACTTTCTTGTCTGTAATTACACTGCTGGAACCTGTTGGAACTTGTTGGTGAAGAAGTAAAAGGATCAACCTTGCTTGGTTTGGGACAAATGACTGCCTTTTGGGGGGGGACGTGGGTCCAGGGCAAAGCGCCTGCTTTGCTAAAATCTATGCCAACTGGATGGACCCCCAGCAGTCAGCCTGGGCTCCTAGGTCTAAAGAAGCCAGCCTGAGTCTATGATGAGTCCAATCGTCTTCCACAAGGGGACAGACGACGGCATGTAGTGGGACCAGTCACTGTCATATAGGAAGACAGCCAGGAGTCTGTCTATTTAGGAAAACCATTTAGCCATTGAAGAAGAGCACCTCCCACAAATGGAATCTCAGGGAAGCCAAGGGTGAACATTCTTGCAAGGGTTGACAAAACATTTACTGCTTGCCAAGGTTTCATTCAGCCTCACATGACCACATGTAGATCAGCCGTTAAATTTGTTTGAATTTCAGACTGCTTTTCCAAGACCATTGGAAGGTAGAGGTAGTATGGTAGTATACAAGAAACATCTCTGTCACTGGCTTCATCTCTCAGGGCTTTTTGTCCAGATGGATAAGCATGGCAGGGAAATGTCAGGGCTTATGTTAAGAAGAAATTCAATCAATCATGTATACCAATGTGCCACAGTAGGAGTGGGAAGCCAGTGTGGCTTTTCTGTAAGAAACATGCTTAGATCTTTTTTCTTTTGCTTTGTTTGTTTGTTTAATTTTTTAAAAAATTTTAATTGGAGGCTAATTACTTTACCAATTGTATTGGTTGTACCATACATTGACATGAATCTGCCCCAGTTGTACATGTGTTCCCCATCTTGAAACCCCCTCCCGCCTCCTTCCCTATATCATCCCTCTGGGTCATCCCAGTGCACAAGCCCCGAGCAGCCTGTATCATGTGCCGAACCTGGACTGGCAATTCGTTTCACATATGATAATATACATGTTTCAATGTCATTCTCCCAAATCATCCCACCCTCGCCCTCTCCCACAGAGTAAAAAAGACTGTTCTACACATGTCTCTTTTGCGGTCTTGTATATGGGGTTATTGGAGAAGGCAATGGCAAGCCACTCCAGTACTCTTGCCTAGAAAATCGCATGGACAGAGGAGCCTGGTAAGCTGCAGTCCATGGGGTCGCTACTAGTCGGACACGACTGAGCGACTTCACTTTCACTTTTCACTTTCACACATTGGAGAAGGAAATGGCAACCCACTCCAGTGTTCTTGCCTGGAGAATCCCAGGGATGGCAGAGCCTGGTCGGCTGCCGTCTATGGAGTCGCACAGAGTCGGACACGACTGAAGCGACTTAGGAGCAGCAGCAGCAGCAGTAGCATATGGGGTTATCGTTATTATTTTTCTAAATTCCATATAAATGCATTAGTATAATGTATTGGTGTTTTCCTTTCTGGCTTACTCCACTCTGTATACTAGGCTCCAGTTTCACCCACCTCATTAATACTGATTCAAATGTATTATTTTTAATTGCTCAGTAATACTCCATTGTGTATTGGTACCATGTTTTCTTTTCCATTCATCTGCAGATAGACATCTAGGTTGCTTCCATGTCCTGCTATTATACAAAGTGATGCAATGAACATTGGAGTAAATGTGTCTCTTTCAATTCTGGTTTCCTCGGTGTGTATGCCCAGCAGTGGGATTGCTGGATCATATGGCAGTTCTATTTCCAGATTTTTAAGGAATCTCCACAATGTTCTCCATAGTGGTTGTACTAGACTGCATTCCCACCAACAGTGTAAGAGGGTTCCATTTTCTCCACACTCTCTCCAGCATTTATTACTTGTAGACTTTTGGATAGCAGCCATTCTGACTGGTGTGAAATGGTACCTCATTGTGGTTTGGATTTGCATTTCTCTGAAAATGAGTCATGTTGAGCATCTTTTCATGTATTTGTTAGCCATCTGTATGCCTTCTTTGGCGAAATCTCTGATTAGTTGTTTGGCCCCTTTTTTGATTGGGTCGTTTATTTTTCTGGAACTGAGCTGCAGGAGTTGCTTGTATATTTTTGAGATTAAATCCTTTGTCTTTTGTTTCATTTGCTATCATTTTCTCCCATTCTGTCTTTTCACCTTGCTTATAGTTTCCTTTGCTGTGCAGAAGCTTTTAATTTTAATTAGGTCCCATTTGATTATTTTTGCTTTTATTTCCAATATTCTGGGAGGTGGGTCACGGAGGATCCTGCTGTGATTTATGTCAGAAAGTGTTTTGCCTTTGTTCCCCTATAGGAGTTTTATAGTTTCTGGTCTTACATTTAGATCTTTAATCCATTTTGAGTTTAATTTTGTGTATGGTGTTAGCGAGTGTTCTAGTTTCATTCTTTTACAAGTGGTTGACCAGTTTTCTCAGCACCACTTGTTAAAGACATTGTCTTTTCTCCATTGTATATTCTTGCCTCCTTTGCCAAAGATAAGGTGTCCATAGGTGTGTGGCTTTATCTCTAGGCTTTCTATTTTGTTCCATTGATCTATATTTCTGTCTCTTTGACAGTACCATACTGTCTTGATGACTGTGCTTTGTAGTAGACTCTGAAGTCCGGCAGGTTGATTCCTTCAGTTCCGTTTTTCTGTCTCAAGATTCCTTTAGCTATTCGGGTTTGTTTGTATTTCGATACAAATTGTGAAATTATTTGTTCTAGCTCTGTGAAAAAATACCATTGGTAGCTTGATAAGGATTGCATTGAATCTATAGATTTCATTGGTAGTATACTCATTTTCACAGTATTTATTCTTCCTATCCACGAACACGGTGTATTTCTCCATCTATCAGTGTCCTTTGATTTATTTCACCAGTGTTTTACAGTTATATATATATATATATATATATATATATATATATATATATATATATCTGTTTCTTTCAGTTCAGTTCCGTTCCATTCAGTCGCTCAGTCATGTCCGACTCTTTGTGTCCCCAAGAATCACAGCTTGCCAAGCCTCCCTGTCCATTACCAACTACTGGAGTTCACTCAAATTCATGTCCATCGAGTCGGTGATGCCATCCAGCCATCTCATTCACTGCCGTCCCCTTATCCTCCTGTCCCCAATCCCTGCCAGCATCAGAGTCTTTTCCAGTGAGTCAACACTTCCCATGAGGTGGCCAAAGTATTGCAGTTTCAGCTTCAGCATCAATCCTTCCAATGAACACCCAGGACTGATCTCCTTTAGAATGGACTGGTTGGATCTCCTTGCAATCCAAGGGACTCTCAAGGGTCTTCTCAAACACCACAGTTCAAAAAAGCATCAATTCTTAAGTCCTTAGCTTTCTTCACACTCCAACTGTCACATCCATACATGACCATTGAAAAAACCATAGCCTTGATTATACAGACCTTTGTTGGTAAAATTAATGTCTCTGTTTTTTAATATGCTATCTAGGTTGGTCATAGCTTTCCTTCCAAGGAGTAAGCGTCATCTTTTAATTTCATGGCTGCAGTCAGCATCTGCAGTGATTTTGGAGCCCAAAAAGATAAAGTCTGACACTGTTTCCCCATCTATTTCCTATAAAGTGATGGGACCAGATGCCATGATCTTAGTTTTCTTAATGTTGAGCTTTAAGCCAACTTTCTCACTCTCCTCTTTCACTTTCATCAAGAGACTTTTTAGTTCTTCTTCACTTTCTGCCATAAGGGTGGTGCCATCTGCATATCAGAGGTTACTGATATTTCTCCTGGCAATCTTGATTCCAGCTTGTGATTTTTCCAGTCCAGCGTTCCTCATGATGTACTCTGCATATAAGTCAAACAAGCAGGGTGACAATATACAGCCTTGACGTACTCCTTTTCCTATTTGGAACCAGTTCCATGTCCAGTTCTAACTGTTGCTTCCCGACCTGCATACAGGTTTCTCAAGAGGCAGGTCAGGTGGTCTGGTATACCCATCTCTTTCAGAATTTTCCACAGTTTATTGTGATCCACCCAGGAAAATGATTTGGCATAGTCAATAAAGCAGAAATAGATGTTTCTCTGGAACTCTCTTTGATTTCTTTCACCACTGTTTTATAGTTTTCTATATATAGGTCTTTTGTTTCTTTGACGTTGAAGTTGAAGTGAAGTCGCTCAGTCGTGTCTGACTCTTTGAGACCCCGTGGACTCTAGCCTACCAGGCTTCTCCGTCCGTGGGATTTTCCAGGCAAGAATACTGGAGTGGGTTACCATTTCCTTCTCCAGGCGATCTTCCCAACCCAGGGATCAAGCCCGGGTCTCCCACATTGGAGGCAGACACTTTAACATCTAAGCCTTCTTTAAGTAGATATATTCCTAAGTATTTTATTCTTCTCGTTGCAATGGTGAATGTAATTGTTTCCTTAATTTCTTTCTATTTTCTCATTATTAGTGTATAGGAATGCAAGTGATTTCTGTGTGTTGATTTTATATCCTGCAACTTTACTGTATTCATTGAGTAGCTCTAGTAATTTTCTTATAGAGTCTGTAGGGTTTTCTGTGTAGAGGATCATGTCATTTGTAAACAGTGAGAGCTTTAATTCTTCTTTTCCAATTTGGATTCCTTTTATGTCTTTTTCTGTTCTGATTGCTGTGGCCAAAACTTCCAAAACTATGTTGAATAGTAGTGGTGAGAGTGGGCACCCTTGTCTTGTTCTTGATTTAGGGGAAATGCTTTCAATTTTTCACCATTGAGGATAATGTTTGCCTTGGGTTTGTCATTTGTAGCTTTTATTATGTTGAGGTGTGGTCCTTCTATTCCTGCCTTCTGGAGGGTTTTTATCATAAATGGATGTTGAATTTTGTCAAAAGCTTTCTCTGCATCTATTGAGATAATCATATGGCTTTTATTTTTCATTTGGCTAATGTGGTGCATTACATAGATTGATTTGCAGTTATTGAAGAATCTTTGCATCCCTGGGATAAAGCCCAGTTTGTTATGATGTATGATCTTTTTAATGTGTTGTTGGATTCTGATTGCTAGAATTTTGTTAAGGATTTTTGCATCTATGTTCATCAGTGATATTGGCCTGTAGCAATATCTTTTTTCTGTGGCATCTTTGTCAGGTTTTGGTATTAGGGTGATGGTGGCCTCATAGAATGAGTTTGGAAATTTACCTTCCTCTGCAAATTTCTGGAAGAGTTTGAGGAGGATAGGTGTTAGCTCTTCTCTAAGTTTTTGGTAGAATTCAGCTGTGAAACCGTCTGGTCCTGGGCCTTTTTTTGATGGATGATTTCTGATTACACTTACAATGTCCGTGCTTGTGATGGATCTGTTAAGATTTTCTACTTCTTCCTGGTTCAGTTATAGAAAGTTGTACTTTTCTAAGAATTTTTCCATTTCTTCCAAGTTGTCCACTTTATTGGCATGTAATTGCTGATAGTAGTCTCTTCTGATCCTTTGTATTTCTGTGTTGTCTGTTGTGATCTCTCCATTTTCATTTCTAATTTTATTGGTTTGGTTTTTCTCCATTTGTTTCCTGATGAGTCTGGCTAGTGGTTTGTCAATTTTATTTACCCTCTCAAAGAACCAGCTTTTGGCTTTGTTGAATTTTGCTATGGTCTCTTTTGTTTCTTTTGCATTTATTTCTGCCCTAATTTTTAAGATTTCTTTCCTTCTGCTAAAACTTGGGGTTCTTCATTTCTTGCTTTTCTAGTTGCTTTAGGTGTAGAGTTAGGTTATTTAGTTGACTTTTTTCTTGTTTCTTGAGGTATGCTTGTATTGCCATGGACATTCCCCTTATCACTGTTTTTCAGTGTTCCACAGGTTTTGGGTTGTTGTGTTTTCATTTTCATTCGTTTCTATGCATATTTTGATTTCTTCTATGATTTGGTCTTGACTTCCTACTTTTGCATTCCAGTCCCCTAGAATGAAAAGGACATCTTTTTTGGGTGTTAGTTCTAAAAGGTCTTGTAGGTCTTCATAGAACCGTTCAACTTCAGCTTCTTCAGCATTACTGGTTGGGGCATAGACTTGGATTACTGTAATATTGAATGGTTTGCCTTGGAAACGAACAGAGATCATTCTGTCGTTTTTGAGATTGCATCTAATACTGTATTTCGGACTCTTTTGTTGACCATGATGGTTACTCAATTTCTTCTAAGGAATTCCTGCCTATAGTAGTAGATATAATGGTCATCTGTGTTAAATTCACCCTTTCCAGTCCATTTTAGTTCACTGATTCCTAGAATGTCGACATTCACTCTTGTCACCTCCTGTTTGATTACTTCCAATTTGTCTTGATTCATGGACCTAACATTCCAGGTTCCTATGCAATATTGCTCTTTACAGCATCAGACCTTACTTCTATCACCAGTCACATCCACAACTGGGTATTTGTTTCGCTTTGGCTCCATCCCTTCATACTTTCTGGAGTTATTTCTCCACTGATCTCCAGTAGCATACTGGGCACCTACCTACCTGGGGAATTCCTCATTCATTATCATATCATTTTGCCTTTTGATACTGTTCATGGGGTTCTCAAGGCAAGAATACTGAAGTGGTTTGCCATTCCCTTCTCCAGTGGACCACGGTCTGTCAGACCTCTCCACCATGACCCGTCCGTCTTGGGTTGCCCCACACGGCATGGCTTAGTTTCATTGAGTTAGACAGGGCTGTGGTCCATATGATCAGAAAACTAGTTTTCTGTGATTATGATTTCAGTGTGTCTGCCCTCTGATCCCCCCTCGCAATACCTACCATCTTATTTGGGTTTCTCTTACCTTGGTCGTGGAAAATCTCTTCACAGCTACTCCAGCAAAGTGCAGCTGCTGTACCTTACCTCGGACGAGGGGTATCTCCTCAAGGCCGCCCCTCCTGACCTTGAACGTGGAGTATCTCCTCTCGGCCCTCCTGTGCCCGCACAGCCACCGCCTCTTGGATGTGGGACAGCTCCTCTCGGCCACCGCCCTGACCTTGGGCATGGGGTAGCTCCTCTCAGCCACGCTTCTGCGTGGTTTATCCCGTGGTCATGTATGGATGTGAGAGTTGGACTGTGAAGAAAACTGATCGCTGAAGAATTGATGCTTGTGAACTGTGGTGCTGGAAAAGACTCTTGAGAGTCCTTTGGACTGCAAGGAGATCCAACCAGTCCATTATAAAGAGATCAGTCCTTGGTGTTCATTGGAAGGACTGATGCTAAAGCTGAAACTCCAATACTTTGGCCACCTCATGCGATGAGTTGACTCACTTGAAAAAGTCTGATGCTAGGAGGGATTGGGGGTGGGAGGAGAAGGGGACGACAGAGAATGAGATGGCTGGATGACATGACCGACTCGATGGCCATGAGTTTGAGTGAACTCCGGGAGTTGGTGATGGACAGGGAGGCCTAGCGTGCTGTTATTCATGGGGTCCAAAGAGTCAGACACGATTGAGTGACTGAAATGAACTGAACTGAACTGATGATTTGTTCATTATTCAGCAGCGTGTTGTTCAGCCTCCATATGTTGGAATTTTTAATAGTTTTTTCCTTGTAATTGAGATCTAATCTTACTGCACTGTGGTCAGAAAAGATGCTTGGAACGATTTCAATTTTTTTGAATTTACCAAGGCTAGCTTTATGGCCCAGGATGTGATCTATCCTGGAGAAGGTTGCTTGTGCGCTTAAGAAAAAGTTGAAATTCATTGTTTTGGGTTGAAATGTCCTATAGATATCAATTAGGTCCAGCTCTTCTATTGTATCATTTAATATCTGTGTTTCCTTGTTAATTTTCTGTTTAGTTGATCTATCCATAGGTGTGAGTGGGGTATTAAAAACTTCCCACTATTGTTGTGTTATTGTTAATTTCCCCTTTCATACTTGTTAGCATTTGTCTTGCATATTGCGATTCTCCTATGTTGGGTGCATATACATTTATAATTTTTATATATTCCTCTTGGATTGATCCTTTGATCATAATGTAGTGTCTGTCTTTGTGTCTTTTCACAGCCTTTGTTTTAAAGTCTATTTTAACTGATATGAGTATTCCTACTCCTGCTTTCTTTTGGTCTCTATTCGTGTGGAATGTCTTTTTCCAGGCCTTCAGTTTCAATCTGTATGTGTCCCTCATTTTGAGGTGGGTCTCTTGTAGAAAAAAAATATATGGGTCTTGTTTTTGTATCCATTCAGCCAGTCTTTGTCTTTTTGTTGGGGCATTCAACCCATTTACATTTAAGGTAAGTATTGATAAGTGTGATCCCGTTTCCATTTACTTTATTGTTTTGGGTTCGAATTTATATACCCTTTCTTCATTTCCTGTCTAGTGAAGGTCCTTTAGCATTTGTTAGAGAGCTGGTTTGGTGATGCCGAATTCTCTTAACTTTTGCTTGTCTGTAAAGCTTCTGATTTCACCTTCATATTTGAATGAGATCCTTGCTGAGTACAGTAATCTGGGTTGTAGGTTATTTTTCTTCATCACTCTAAGTATGTTCTGCCATTCCCTCCTGACCTGAAGAGTTTCTATTGAAAGATCAGCTGTTATTCTTATGGGAACCTCCCTGTGTATTATTTGTTATTTTTTTCCCTTGCTGCTTTTAATATTTGTTCTTTGTGCTTGAAATTTTTTAATCTGATTAATATGTGTCTTGGGGTGTTTTGCCTTGGGTTTATCCTGTTTGGGACTCTCTGGGTTTCTTAGACTAGGGGAATTATTTCCTTTCCCATTTTCCGGAAGTTTTCAACTATTATCTCCTCAAGTACCTTCTCATGGTCTTTCTTTTTGTCTTCTTCTTCCGGGACTCCTATGATTCGAATGTTGGGGCATTTAACATTGTCCCAGAGTTCTCTGAGATTGTCCTCATTTCTTTTAATTCATTTTTCTTTTTTCCTCTCTTTTTCATTTATTTCTACCATTCTATCTTCTAGCTCACTTACCCTATCTTTTGCTTCTGTTATTCTACTGTTGGTTCCCTCCAGAGTGTTTTTTATCTCATCTGTTGCATTATTCATTGTATATTGACTTTTTATTTCTTCTAGATCCTTGTTAAACCTTTCTTGCATCTTCTCAATCCTTGTCTCCAGGTTATTTATCTGTAACTCCAATTTGTTTTCAAGATTTTGGATCATTTTCATTATCATTATTCGGAATTCTTTATTAGGTAAGTTCCCTATCTCTTCCTCTCTTGTTTGGGTTGGTGAGCATTTATCCTGTTCCTTTACCTGCTGGGTATTTCTCTGCCTCTTCCTCTTGCTTATATTGCTGTGATTGGGGTGGCCTTTCCATCTTCTGGCAGTTTGTGGAGTTGTCTTTTTTGTGGAGTTTCCTCGCTGTGGTTGTGGTTGGACGGGTGGCTTGTCAAGGTTCCCTGGATAGAGAAGTTTGTGTCGGTGTTCTGGTGGGTGGACCTGGATTTCTTCTCTCTGGGGTGCAATGAAGTGTCCAGTAATGAGTTATGAGATGTCAATATGTTTGGAGTGACTTTGGGCAGCCTGTATGTTGAAGCTCAGGGCTATATTCCTGTGTTGCTGGAGAATTTGTGTGGTATGTCTTGCTCTGGATCTTGTTGGCCCTTGGGTGGTGCTTGGTTTTAGTGTAGGTATGGAGGCATTTGATGAGCTCCTATCAATTAATGTTCCCTGGAGTCAGGAGTTCTCTGATGTTCTCAGGATTTGGACTCCTGCCTCTGGTTTTCAGTCTTATTCTTGCAGCAGCCTCAAGACTTCTCCATCTGTCACTTCCAAGGTGGTTCCCTCTGTTTTAGCTTCTTCTGTTTGCTGGTCTCTTTAGTGTCTAATTTCTGCCCTGACACAAGGGGGTGGTGGTGGACAATTTTTTTGCTCAGTTGTTCAGTTGTGCTGTGGGGAGGTAGGAATGCTGCAAAGAAATAACACTGATGTCTTTGGGGAGTTCTCCCAGTGTCTCGGCCACACTGGATTTGCCCCCACTCACAGCGTGTGTGCTTTCCCTGTCTACACTGCTTAGGCCCTTCGTTGCTCTGCCGGGAACTCTCTGAGGCCGGCGCTGGGTTGCATGCACATCACAGTTCAAAGCTGCTCAGGTTCAGGTACTCAGGTACTCCACAAAGGCACAGACTTCGTTGGGCCTGCATTTTGTGCCTTTCCGTACTCCGAGCAGCTCAGGTGACCAGGTTATTGGCGAGCACAGTCAATGCAACTTATCGCCTCCCCGGTCCCTGCTGCTTGGTTTTCTGGGTTTACCACCAGCACTCCTTCTCAGGCTGATGTCGACCGTCCTGATCCCAAGAAGTCTTGGTTAGCAACGAAGTCTGCTTGTAGTTTGGTAGATGATGTCTTCCTGGGGCCGTGATTGCCCCCTTCCGGGTCTGTCTGCCCTCTGCTGCCTCTCTCTGGCGGGGGATGGGGGATGGACCATCCTTAGCCCGCTTGCTCTAGTCAGCCTTTTGTTCTGTGAGTGGGTCTGGCGGTGTCTTAGGTTAGGGCTTTTCACATTTTTGCAGGGTAGCTATCCCTCAGTTTGCTTTGCTATCTAAAGTTAGCTTCCTCAGATTTCCCTCGGGGCATTTAGGCCCCATCCTTACTCTAAGCAATGCAGCCCGCACCTCCCTGTCCAACCCCCACTTGCTAGTGGGAGATGCGGGTGTCTGCGCTGTTACTGCACTGGGAGTTACCTTTGGGCTCATACTGCTGCTGCTGCTGCTAAGTCACTTCAGTCGTGTCCGACTCTGTGTGACCCCATAGACGGAAGCCCACCAGGCTCCCCCGTCCCTGGGATTCTCCAGGTAAGAACACTGGAATGGGTTGCCATTTCCTTCTCCAATGTGTGAAAGTGAAAGTGAAGTGGCTCAGTCGTGTCCGACCCTTAGCGATCCCATGGACTGCAGCCTACCAGGCTCCTCCATCCATGGGATTTTCTAGGCAATACTACTGAAGTGGCTTGCCATTGCCTTCTCCGTTGGGCTCATAAAGTGTGGGTTTTAATTATTTATTTTTCCTCCCGGTTATGTTGCCCTCTGAGGTTCCAAGACTCGCCACAGACTCGCCGGTGAGAATGTTTCCTGGTGTTTGGAAACTTCTCTCTTTTTTAAGCCTCCTTTCCCAGGACAGATCTCCGTCCTTACCTCTTTTGTCTCTCTTTTTATCTTTTATTTTATTCCCTACCTCCTTTCGAAGACAATGGGCTGCTTCTCTGGGTGCCTGATGTCTTCTGCCGTCATGCAGAAATTGTTTTGTGGAATTTACTGTCTTCATATGTTCTTTTGGTGAATTTGTATGAGAGAAAGTGGTCTGCCCGTCCTATTCCTCTGCCATCTTCCATGATTTAGATCTTAAACATGATTTCTGATTTGTATCTGATACAAGGCTTTTTCACGTGTTATACAGAGTGAAGTAAACCAGAAAGAAAAACACCAATACAGTATACTAATGCATATATATGGAATTTAGAAAGACGATAATGGTAACCCTGTATATGAGACAGCAAAAGAGACACTGATGTATAGAACATTCTTTTGGACTCTGTGGGAGAGGCGAGGGTGGGATGATTTGGGAGAATGGTATTGAAACATGTATATTATCATATGTGAAACGAATCGCCAGTCAAGGTTCAATGGATGATACAGGATGCTCAGGGCTGGTGTACTGGGATGAACCAGAGATATGGGATGGGGAGCGAATTGGGAGGGGTGTTCAAGATGGGGAACAAAGGTACACCTGGGGCAGATTCCTGTCAATGTGTGGCAAAACCAATACAATAATGTAAAGTAATTAGCCTCCAATTAAAATAAATAAGTTTTTTAAATGCATGTCCACCTTTAAAATATTAACTAGAGTTAAAAGCCACATCGTGAAAATATTTGGAAAACTACACATATGGGCAAGTAAAGGGGAAGCACAGCTGTTTACAATATTTTAACCAGTTAGTTGTGTGAGGGTTGCTGCTGCTGCTGCTAAGTCACTTCAGTCGTGTCCGACTCTGTGTGACCCCATAGACGGAAGCCCACCAGGCTCCCCCATCCCTGGGATTCTCCAGGCAAGAACACTGGAGTGGGTTGCCATTTCCTTCTCCAATGTGTGAAAGTGAAAAGTGAAAGTGAAGTCGCTCAGTCATGTCCGACCCTTAGCGACCCCACGGACTGCAGCCTACCAGGCTCCTCCATCCATGGGATTTTCTAGGCAAGAGTACTGGAGTGGCTTGTCATTGCCTTCTCCGTGTGTGAGGGTAGTCAGAAGAAAAAACTGATGATGACTCTGCCACTCACAGGTGCTGGAGTTGGATCCAGAGTGAATTCACGTGTGTTCCTGAGACTTCGGATTTTCAGAAGGTGTTTTTCATGCCATGTGGAGTGGGAGGATCATGCAGTTCATATAGACAGGAATTGTTGCTAATACTGTGGCTGAGAAGTCTCCCCGATGCCCTGTTGGCACAGGGGGAGAGTTTAGCCTTGTACCTCTCAGCTGATAACTTTCTTACTTTCTTCAGGATTTTCTTATCAAACAATTCTTTTTCCCAGTAATTCACAGGCGGCCCTTGCTGCCTTTGCTTCTGCCTCCTTGTAGTCCAATCCATCCAGTGCAGTAATTGAACAAATGATTGCTTCTGGCAGGAGAACTTCCAGAAGGAAGCTCACTAGGTCATCTCTCATCAGAGCCAGAGCTTTCTTGTCGATGTGTTTGTAGATTTCTCATAAGTGGGTTACCACCACATCCACCTGATCATCTTCCAGGTATGTTTCAATGCAGATCACATACCTCTGTGAATTCAGAAATGATTCAAGTCACCTGGATTCTTTCCTGCCTTTGACGATATCCAGAAGATGTGGGTCAGCCCCCTTTCTTTTCACGATGAAGTCCACCAGCTTCTGGCTGGCTCGGTCCCGAGCAGCCCTCATCCGGTCAGGGAGGTTTCTCTTTCAGTGCCTCTTTGCAGCTACAGAGGTCTCCTCTTCAGAATCTTCCAGGTCAGAATAATTCACCTTGGGGAAATCCGTCTGCAGATCTCCTTCTTGGGTGGCTGTCCTCATGGGGTAAGTGATGTCAGCAGCATAATTGTCCAGGAAAGAGCCCACAAAAGACCCACAAACGAGCCCTTCTCTGTAGTTGGAAATCAGTGAGAAACACCAGTTCACACTTTCCCCACATACTTTGTTGGCTCCCTTCATTAGATTTTCTTTGCCATTATAATCCAGATGCTTCAACCTTTGAAGAGGAACTTGAATACTGCTCTTCTTACAGTGCATGTTGGGCTCCATCAAAAGCACCCTTGCAGTCTGCTCAGATGGGCTGACACTCTTGACCATGGCTGGCCAAAATGGGTGATTCTGAAACTTAAACCAGACCAGCATTCCTCTCGCAATGGGACACAGCTCCTCTGGGAACGCCACGCTTGTTGGCTGTCGGGCTTCCTTGCCCCTACATTTGTTGATGGCACTGGTGTGCTTAATAGCCTTTGAGCCAGCTGAGGGTTGAGATTCTTGCCACTCTTCCTCACACCCTGGGGCCTGCAGCTTCCTTTTTCTGTATGCTAGGCAGAGTGAATAATGCAGGCTCAGGATAGGGGCACTGGAGGATGCCGCTGCCCCTTCCAAACCTGAGTTGCAGGTGCCCTCTCCAGGGTCAACATTCCCTGAGGAGGTAGCACATTCAGGGAACACATCCAGGGACTTTGGGCAGGTGTTGTATGCCCCCTTTTCGAGAGATTTGGGCACAATGAGGATGAAACCTGGTGTAAGTGATGGTAGCACATATCCACTTCTAACATCTACACCCACCTCCTTCACTGTACAGGGCAAGGACATAACTGTTGAGGTGTCTCCCTTTTCCTTGCCCTCTTTCTCATGGTCATCTTCTGAAAGTGATGAGAAGTTTGGGTGCACCCCAAAGCTCTGATATGACTGTTTGCATTTCACTTGGGATCGGGGCAATGGGTGTGCATACCTGCGACTTGTCACAATATGGGCCATCCTCCCTCTCTGAAGGTACTACGGATGATTTGGAGCTTTTTCTTTTCCTCACACTCCTCCATAGGCCCAATTGGGCTCCCAACACCTTCTACGATGTTGCTTTTGCAGTTTCCTTGGAGACAACATCTTGGACTCTGGATCACCCGTGACTCTTGCTGGAGTGTAATTTCCATTCTTATTCAGAAGATCCCAGGCCATTGTAATAGTGCATATGTAGACCATTTCTTCTTCTTCTGGGCCACTGGGCTCTGGCTGGGCTGCTAGTGAGGCAGTGAGGGATTCAATCATGGACTCATTTAGGGTCTTTATGTTTATGCTTTTCACTCTGATTTTTTCATCTACTGAGAGTATCTGAACTTCCAGAGAAAGGGCCCTTTTTCTCTTCTGTTGTGGTGAGACGCTGGGTCTGGACAAGATCTTGGCTGGCCAAAAGCAACCTTTCCAAATACATAGAACATACTTAGCATCCATCATGATTCAACTCGGGCACCAAGGATTAGTTAGCCGAGGTTGAGGGGTCTGGTCATCAAACCCACAGCTACAGCAGGTCTCCGTTAAGCAGTGTGTTTGCCCACACCCTTTGCCTAGGACTACAAAGTGTCTACAGCTTATGCAGCCTCTGTTTTTCTGCCTGAATCTTCGAAAGATGCCCAAGGTTGTGTATTCAATGGCCAATAATGGAGAATATTGGACTATGAAAAGGAAGAAAAGAGTCAGGACGGGTTGCCTTTTGTGAAAGTGGAAGTCTTGGCCAAATAGACTTGATGAGAGATAAAGTAAGGAAGTATTAAGGCTGTGTATCCATGCACCTTGGAGAAGGCAATGGCAAGCCACTCCAGTACTCTTGCCTAGAAAATCGCATGGATGGAGGAGCCTGGTTGGCTGTAGTCTGTGGGGTCACTAAGGGTCGGACACGACTGAGCGACTTCACTTTCACTCTTCACTTTCACACATTGGAGAAGGAAATGGCAACCCACTCCAGTGTTCTTGCCTGGAGAATCCCAGGGATGGGGGAGCCTGGTGGGCTTCCGTCTATGGGGTCGCACAGAGTCAAACACGACTGAAGTGACTTAGCAGCAGCATCCATGCACCTAAGGGTTATATACATGGCAGATACGTGGGGAGAAAAATACCAAAGGTACCGGAGGAGTTTTATAAGCCCTCCAAACCCAACACTTTGCCGTATTTGTTACTGTGTCTGTATTAGTCACTCAGTGCTTTCCGACTCTTTGCAACCACAAAGACTGTAGCCCACCAGGCTCTTCTGTCCATGGAATTCTCCAGGCAAGATTACTAGAATGGGTTGCCATTCCCATCTCCAGGGAATCTTCCTGACCCAGGGATAGAATCTTTGTTTCCTGCACTGCAGGCAGATTCTTTGCCACCTGAGCTACCAGGAAAGCCCTACTGTGCATGAAAGGGCAATTGTGTGGGGAGGTGGGCATCTCATGACTGGGACCTTGCTTGTGTCACTGGACATCCTTTGTCTTGTGTACTCCCTGGGGCCCATGCCAGGAGAAAGCTTCACTTTTTCTTTCCTAGAGAGCCAGTGCCCCCACTGCCTGTGCACCCAGGGGAGCCAAAGGTGATCACCAGCATACAGATATACTGGGTGTCAGCTATTGCTATGTTAAAGAGCATGGGCTTGGAATTCAGAGGTGTATAGAGAACTGATTGCAGATGAAATGTTTAGGGAAAGGGGAAAGATTACCCTGGGCATGCAGATTATGGCAGGTGTGATTCTGGAACTGGATCTGTGGATTCCCAGACTCAAACTGCCCATCTGGCAGACCCTTCACCCTGCTTGGTGTTTCTGAAGTGCAGAGTGTTCTCTCAAGGGTCAAACAGCATCAACTGTACAGATCTAGGACACAAGCACCTCCAAAGTGGATCTAGAAAATGCAAAAACAGATAGGAAATTAAGCCACTGAACCAGGGATTGGTTCGTTATGCTCCCTTCCCCAAGTCTGAAATGCATGCCACTGTGAAACAGAAATGTTAGTTAAATCTCACTTATAATGTCGGAGTCACGTTTATTTCTCCCTTCTGTTGCATTTTGAAATGCTTCCATGGTAACCTACTGACTTTCTGCTACTCCCTCCTATCTCAGAGGAGTGGGGACAACCAGCTCCATGAGAGTCTTCATCTTCCCTGAACACATAGGCTTAGTAGGAGCAGCCACAAAAGACCTGGAACCACCAAAGCAACATTGAGAAAGAAGGGTTGAACTAGGAAAGAAACCTGGAGAAAGGAGCCTCAGAAATCAGGCTACCTGATTTCAGACAACACTACAAAGCTATGGTCATCACCAGGTATGGTACTCTCACAAAAACACACACACAAACCAGTGGAATGGAAAACAAAGCCTTGAACAGATAACCTTATTAGTTCATCTGCCCTGCTTTAGTAGTTTATCTGCCCTAAACACATATTTAGTAGGAGAAGCCACAAAAGACCCTGAATTGCCAGAGCAACTTTGAGAAAGAAGGGTTGAGTCACCAAAGCAACCTTCAGAAAAAAGCCTCAGTAATCAGGCCCCCTGATTTCAGACAACACTACAAAGCTACAGTCATCAAGCAGGTATAGTACTGGCATGAAAACACACACACAGACCAGTGGAACAGAAGACAGAGCTGAGAAATACCGCCCAGCCCATACGGTCAATTCATTTATGACAAAGGAGGCAAGGGTAGATTGTCACTGAACATCACCAAGTCCATGTGCCCAACACACAGCAAGCCCAAACAATATTCAAATATTGGAGCTTGGGACAAAGAAAGGTTTAATACAAGGCCATGCAAGAGGATGGGTGGTTCATGCCCTATAAACCCCAATGTTACTGAAAGCTTTCATCAAAGCCCTTTTAAAAGCACTGGTTGAGGGAGGGACATGGTTAGTTGTTACAAACTTCTTAGTTTCAGAACCTTTGTCCTTGAGGTCAGGTCATGGTCAGATGAGGTGTTCCTATAAATCTCTACCAAACAAATGTTATTCCCTGTCCCGATAAGAAAGGGCAATGTCCCAAGGAGCAACTTTCACCCTCCAAGGTCCCAGGCCTGGCTAAGTGGAGGCAGAGCTCAGCTGGTAGCTCCCTCAGGGCCAGGTCCCCAGACCCTCCTCATCTGTCATTGCTGAAGGAGCCAGGTGCCCAACCCAAGTGGCCCTCAGGCTCCTCAGGACTCCCAAAGGGGGAGAGACAAGGTCCCACAGACAGCAACCCAGGCAGACGGCCACTGCTATAGGGTAAAAGAAACAGGGACAGGGGCTAGGTTCACTGCTTGCCTCAAAGGCTGGTGGGGGGCCTTGGTGAAGGCTCTGGACCCATACAGGACACAGCCCCCAGTCTGTTCTCTGGGGTGCCAGCTAAGGCCAGGTGAGCTGGAGGGCCTCAGGGAAGGTCCAGATCTGCCTTTTACCTCACTCTCCACTTCACTGACCACCACTCCACTGTTGTCTGAATCCTGTCACTAAGGGTCCTTTCTTAACAGTTGGTAGCTTGTGGGCGGGGCCCACTGCTGCATTGTCCAATGGCTGAGCAGGACCACTGTGGCACCGACTAGTGGCTGAACAGGACCACTAACTGTTGCTCATCGACAGTTGGTTGCCAGTGGGCTCCGCCCACTGTTGCACCAACCAGTGACTGAGCAGGACCACTAAGTGTCATTCTTTGACAGTTGGTTGCCAGTGGGTGGGGCCCACTGTTTCACTGACCAATGGCTGAGCAGGACCCATTGCCTGGTAACAGGGTGCAGAGTAATAATGCAGAGTAATACCTGCTGCTGCTGTGCTAGGGGCTGAGCTCACTGTGTTCTGTTACAATTCTCCCCTTTTATTTAATACTCCTCAGTCGTGAGGGTAACACATGAGTATGTTTAAACTTGGCAGAGGAACTTGTATTTAGGGGATCTGGGTTTCAACCTCCAATTCCATTTTATCCTTCCCCAAGTCTTTCAGGAAATGTGGCAACAACCTGTCTAGCTATTTCTTGTTGAAGTGGGGTATAGTCCTACCTTGATTGGGGAATTGATATCAAGTTAGAAATACTCTCAAGTTCCACGTCCTCAATTCGAGTTTTATATAAGAATGATTTTGTATAAAGGATTCAGGAGAATGAGCCTGAAAACCAGCTGAAACCTGAATTCCTGAGAATAAGCGTGAAAACCAGTCTGGGGAGACATGTTGTATGGTAGCCAGACTTGCAGAAGTATAATATACTAAATTATTTTAGATCATGACTAACTTGAGGGACATGGCTTCTATATATCTGGAGAACAAAGAACAAAATCAGTAATATTCCAGACAGAGTCCCTAACCATTCTAATCATATACACCAGTTGACTCAGTAACCAATCCCTCTATTATTCTCATCAAAGTGATAAGGTGCCAGACGGGGTTAAGAACAACACATGTCACAAAGAAAACCTGGCAAAATGGTATTTGGTAATGGAGGGCTGTCTTCCTTTTGCTCTAAAGGAGTTGTCACTTGCCCTGAGTTGCTTCAGTTCAGTTCACTTCAGTCGCTCAGTCGTGTTCGACTCTCTGCGACCCCATGAATCACAGCATGGCAGGCCTCCCTGTCTATCACCAACTCCCGGAGTTCACTCAAACTCATGTCCACAGAGTCGGTGATGCCATTCAGCCATCTCATTCTCTGTCGTCCCCTTCTCCTCCCGCACCCAAACTTTCCCAGCATCAGAGTCTTTTCCAATGAATCAACTGGTCGCATGAGGTGGCCAAAGTATTGCAGTTTCAGCTTCAGCATCAGTCCTTCCAATGAACACCCAGGATTGATCTCCTTTAGAATGGACTGGTTGGATCTCCTTGCAGTCCAAGAGACTCTCAAGAGTCTTCTCCAGCACCACAGTTCAAAAGCATCAATTCTTCAGCGATCAGCTTTCTTCACAGTCCAACTCTCACATCCATACATGACCACGGGAAAAACCATAGCCTTGACTAGATGGACCCTGATAGGCAAAGTAATGTCTCTGTTTTTAATATGCTATCTAGGTTGATCATAACTTTCCTTCCAAGGAGTAAGCGTCTTTTAATTTCCTGGCTGCAATCAGCATCTGCAGTGATTTTGGAGCACAAAAAATAAAGTCTGACACTGTTTCCACTGTTTTTCCATCTATTTCCCATGAAGTGATGGGACCAGATGCCATGATCTTTGTTTTCTGAATGTTGAGCTTCAAGCCAACCTTTTCACTCTCCTCTTAAACTTTCATCAAGAGGCTTTTGAGTTCCTCTTCAATTTCTGCCATAAGGGTAGTGTCATCTGCATATCTGAGGTTATTGATATTTCTCCTGGCAATCTTGATTCCAGCTTCTGCTTCTTCTAGCCCAGCATTCCTCATGATGTACTCTGCATATAAGTTAAATAAGCAAGGTGAAAATATACAGCCTTGACGTACTTTTTTCTATTTGGAACCAGTGTGTTCCATGTACAGTTCTGACTACTGCTTCCTGACCTGCATACAGGTTTCTCAAGAGGCAGGTCAGGTGGTCTGGTATTCCCATCTCTTTCAGAATTTTCCACAGTTGATTGTGATCCACACAGTCAAAGGCTTTCGCATAGTCAATGAAGCAGAAATAGATGTTTTTCTGGAACTCTCTTGCTTTCTCCATGATCCAGAGGATGTTGGCAATTTGATCTCTGGTGCCTCTGCCTTTTCTAAAACCTGCTTGAACATCTGGAAATTCACGGTTCACATATTGCTGAAGCCTGGCTTGGAGAATTTTGAGCATGACTTTACTAACGTGTGAGATGAGTGCAATTGTGCGGTAGAACTGTGGTGTTGGAGAAGACTCTTGAGAGTCCCTTCTACTGTAAGGAGATCCAACCAGTCCATTCTAAAGGAGATCAATCCTGGATGTTCACTGGAGGAACTGATGCTAAAGCTGAAACTGCAATACTTTGGCCACCTCATGCGACGAGTTGAGTCACTGGAAAAGACTCTGATGCTGGGAAAGGTTGGGGGCCGGAGGAGAAGGGGACGACGGAGAATGAGATGGCTGGATGGCATCACCGACTCTGTGGACATGAGTTTGAGTGTACTCCGGGAGTTGGTGATAGACAGGGAGGCCTGGCGTGCTGTAATTCATGGGGTCGCGGAGAGTAAGACACGACTGAGCGACTGAACTGAACTGAACTGATGATCATTCTTTGGCATTGCCTTTCTTTGGGATTGGAATGAAGACTGACCTCTTCCAGTCCTGTGGCCACTGCTGAGGTTTCCAAATTTGCTGGCATATTGAGTGCAGCACTTTCACAGCATCTTCTTTCAAGATTTGAAATAGCTCAACTGGAATTCATCACCTCCACTAGTTTTGTTCGTAGTGATGCTTTCTAAGGCCCACTTGACTTCACATTCCAAGATGTCTGGCTCTAGGTCAGTGATCACGTTATCGTGACTATCTTGGTCGAGAACATCTTTTTTGTACAGTTCTTCTGTGTATTCCTGCCACCTCTTCTTAATATCTTCTGCTTCTGTTAGGTCCATACCATTTCTGTCCTTTATCGAGCCCATCTTTGCATGACATGTTCCCTTGGAATCTCGAATTTTCTTGAAGAGATCTCTTGTTTTTCCTGCTCTGTTGTTTTCCTCTATTTCTTTGCATTGATCACTGAGGAAGGCTTTCTTATCTCTCCTTGCTATTCTTTGGAACTCTGCATTCAGATGCTTATATCTTTCCTTTTCTCCTTTGCTTTTCGCTTCTCTTCTTTTCACTGCTATTTGTAAGGCCTCCTCAGACAGCCATTTTGCTTTTTTGCATTTCTTTTCCATGGGGATGGTCTTGGTCCCTGTCTCCTGTACAATGTCACGAACCTCCGTCCAGAGTTCATCTGGCACTCTATCCATCAGATCTAGTCCCTTAAATCTATTTCTCACTTCCACTGTATAATCATAAGGGATTTGATTGAGGTCATATCTGAATGGTCTAGTGGTTTTCCCTACTTTCTTCAATACTTTTTCTCATTTTACCTTCATGCAACCAAGGCCTTGTTCTCAATAGAGCTGTGTTATTTCAGGGTGCAAAGTAAGCAGTCCTTGGTTTTAGGCTTTCATTGTATTTTATGAAAACCAGGTTTTTCCAAAGCCAGTACTTCATAACTCCCTTAATTAAGCAGCTAGCAGTTCCTCTTTCACTGTTCATTCCTAAGTACTAGCATATACCACAGTCAAAATTCCCTCTCCCTTCAAGGGTGAGTGTCACTGTAAGATTGTCTTGTCACTCTGTTGATTCTGCTGCAGACAGGGTCCATTGTGGCTGCCAGGGAGAGGGAAGCTTTGCTTCTCCTACCAGTTTAATAAAAATTTCTTAATCAAATTCAGCGATATATCTGATCTATGTTTGTTTAAAAAGACTTACTATGAATTTGCTTGAAGATTAAGCAATTTTGCAAAGCACAGCTTAGCTGTCTATTAAAGACTTAAAAGCCGAGGTTGAAGATCTGATCACAATGGGTTGACCAAGGACCTCAATCAAGTTGCTGTGGTAGAACCAGAATTATGGTGGATAGGTTATACCACGACATATAGTAAATTTTACCCATACAATATAATCTTGGAAGACTTATCACCCTTTGAAAATACTTCCCATGTAATTCAACATATTAAATGAAACTAATTCAGTATTCCTCCTTCAGATGCCTTAAGGGCTCCCTACCAAGGAGATCCAACCAGTCCATTCTAAAGGAGATCAGTCCTTGGTGTTCATTGGAAGGACTGATACTAAAGCTGAAACTCCAATACTTTGGCCACCTCATGCGAAGAGTTGACCCACTGGAAAAGACTCTGATGCTGGCAGGGATTGGGGGCAGGAGGAGAAGGGGATGACAGAGAATGAGATGGCTGGATGGCATCACCGACTCGATGGTCTTGAGTTTGAGTGAACTCCAGGAGTTGGTAATGGACAGGGAGGCCTGGTATGCTGAGATTCATGGGGTCGCAGAGAGTCAGACACGACTGAGCAACTGAACTGAACTGAACTGAAAGAACCTTAAAGTCACCTAGAAGTCAAAAGAAATTAAATTAAAATTTGACATTTGGTAACTTTGTCAAAAAGTCTCAAAAACCTTTGTCAAATAAGATCATTGGTCACTATAAGACAATGCAAATATAATCTAAAGGTTACATAAATTATGGCACAAGATCTGGCACTCAATAAACACTTAATAAATGGATGACTGAAGGATAAATGCAGTGAGATGAGTTAATACTGCAATCACCTACGTCTTCACTAGCAATTTTGTAAAGTAATTGAGCCCAGATTCCTCCAAGTTGCTCCTCCCTAGTGGATCTTTGCTTAGTGGTTCAAAGTTTTGAAGGAAACCTGAAATGCTCATGGCTATAGGTTCAAAGGAACCTTCTCTGAAAATACATGTTGGTATTATCTCATCTTTGGAGATTAAATCTTTTTAAGCAACAGCATTTTTCTCTCATGCTGGCTGCACAGAATCTTTCCAGCAGTATAAGTTTCTGAAGCAGTGCTTATTTTGGCAACAAAGGAGAACTCCTTAACTGGCAGATCATAGGCAACTATTTTGTGACAAGGAGGCACATGTCAAAACTGTATGTCAGGAGGATACTATTGAGCTATAATGCTGAAGCTAATCTCTTTGGGAAATTTGTTTCAGCCATAGGAATGACTGCCTTTTTATTTTTTTTAATTTATTTTATTGGAGGCAAATTACCTTACATTAATATATTGGTTGGTTTTGCCATACATTGACATGAACCCACCCCGGGTGTACATGTGTTCTCTTTCTTGAATCCCCCTCCCACCTCCCTCTTCCCCATATCCTCCCTCCATGTCATCCCCGTGCACCAGCCCCAAGCATCCTGTATCATGCGTCAAACCTGGACTGGTCACTTATGATAATATACATGCTACAATGCCGTTCTCCCCAATCATCCCACCTTCACCCTCTCCCACAGAGTCCCAAAGACTGTTCTATATGCCTATGTCTCTTTTTCAGTCTCGTATACAGGGTTCAGGTTACCATCTTTCTAAATTCCATATATATGCGTTAGTATACTGTATTGATGTTTTTCTTTCTGGCTTATATTGTATAATTGGCTCCAATTTCATCCACCTCATTAAAACTGATTCAAATGCATTCTTTTGACTGCCCTTTTAAAGCAAAACAAAAACAGAAACAAACAAACAAACAAAAACAGCATCTGGCATCAAGTCTGCAATTCCAAGCATCCCATGCTACTAGTCACTGCAAGAGTAATTCCCAGCCCAATGCTTGCTTTTTTCTATTATAAATTTTATACATGCAGAAAATTTGAAAGAAGAAAGCAAAATCACTCACCATTCAAAGAGAGTCAGCATTAAAATCTGAAGAATTTCCCTCTTGTCATTTTTCTATGAATATTTTAGAATTAATTATGTTTTTGTATTGTATGTAAAGAGTTTACATTCTGAGTCTTTCCAATTTAATGTGATAACATAGCAGTTTTCCACGTGTTTTTGCAAATTATCCACAGATATTAGTGAGATCTATTTACCAAAGTTTAATCTCATCTCAGCCTGTCCATGCATAAAACTCTTTTATTTACTCAAAACATATATCCTACTTCCCTACTACATACCGGTAATTTCCCTTTATTTTTAGTAACTTTAATTACATACTTAGATTTGAATCCTCAACTCTTAAACACCTTATTTCTTAGTGAAAACTAAGAGGCAAGTAATTGTGAACTGTTTGACATACCAGTATTTTCTGATTGGAACCTTATGCTTTAGTTTTCCCCTTCTAAGAAGGCAGAGGTTGGTAAACTTTGATTTGTCCAGCAACCAATGTTCCAATATTTTATCCTATTTGAAGTGTGACCCAGATAGTCAATGAATTCTTGTCATTTAACTTGGATCACTTTTAAGTTACCAAAGTCTGGAGAAAGCTATTTTAGGTAGACTTAATATTTCATCATATCAAGTTATTTATATTTTCTTGCTTCACACATTTGCAACAGATATAAGGTCTTATTTGATCTCTAACAAACCTAGGTACAACAGTTGTGTTACATTTAGAAAACCAACAAACTTAAGCTAGCTTCAATACCAGATATCAATTCAAAACTGAATATTTCCCAGATCAAGAGATTTTATTTTCATTTTGGTCAATTTTCTAAATATTAGCAAATATTTAATTTGTAAGCTCTGTTAGCTTTGAGTCAGGTAAGTGGAGATCATTTACAAGTTAACTCAGAAGGATTATTACCCCAAATGGCCCCATTCTGGAGAATGCACCTCAAGAGGCTGCATTCAGGAAACAAATTTGAGTTTCCCATAGCTAGCACACTTACACACAAGACAAATACAAACACACACAAAGAACAAAACCTAAGAGAGATGGTGTGTGTGTCTCTCAATGTCTGTTTTTCTATATGTGTGTGTGTCTCGCTCTCTCAGTGTGCCTGTGTCTCTCTCTCAGTGTGTTTATCTCTCATTTTGTGTGTGTCTCTCTCATTGTGTGTATGTCTCTGTAAATGTGTGTGTCTCTCTCAGTGTGTATGTGTGCCACTCTCTGGGTGTGAGCCTCTCAGTGATTGTTTGTTTCTCTCAGTAAGTGTGCGTGTCTCTCTCTCAGTGTTTGTGTCTCATTCTCTGTGAATGTGTGTGTGTGTCTCTGTCACAGTGTGTGTCATTGTGTGTGTTTCTCTCAGTGTGTATGTTTCTCTCACGTGTGTATGTCTCTCTCTCAGTATCCGTTTCTGTCAGTGTTTATGTGTATGTCTCTCAGTGTGTGTGTGTCTATGTGTCTCTGTGTGTGTCTCTCAGGGTTTGTGTCTCTCAGTGTGTATGTCTCTCTCACTGTGTGTGTCTCTCTCAATGTGTGATTCTCTCTCTCACTGTGGATGTCTGTGTGTGTGTGTGTCTCAGTGTATGTGTGTCTCTGTATGATGTGTATTAAATCTCACAGAGTGTGTGTGTCTCTCTAAGTGTGAATGTGTCTCTTGGTGTGTTTTTCTCTCTCAGTGTGGATGTTTCTCTCTCTCTTTCTCAGTGTTTGTGTGTGTCTCATAATCAGTGTTTGTGTGTCTCTCTATGTGTGTGTCTCTCTGTGCGTGGGTGAGTCTGCCTCACTGAGTCTCTGTATGTATGTCTCTCAGTGTGTGTGTGTGTGTCTGTCTCTCAAGGTGTGTGTGTCTCTCTCAGTGTGTGTGAGTCTCTCTCTCCATATATGTATGTCTATCAGTGTCTCTGTGTGTACTTCTCAGTGTGTGTGTGTGTCTCTCTTTCTCTATGTCTCTCTCAGTGTATGTGTGTGTCTGACAGTGTGTGTGTGTGTTTGTCTCTGTGTGGGTGTCTCATTCTGTATGTGTGTGTCTCTCTCTCAGTGTGTATGTGTGTGTCTCTGTGTATGTCTCTCAATGTGTGTGTCTCTCAGTGTGTTTGTGTCTTTCTCTCAGTGTGTGAGTCTCTCTCAGTGTGTGTTTCTCTCTTCTTCAGTGTGTGTCTCTGTGTGTCTCCTTGTGTGTCTCTCTCAGTGTGAGTGTGTCTGGTTCTCAGTGTGTGTGTGTCTCTCAGTGTGTGTGTTTGTCTCTCTGTATATGTATGGCTCTCAGTGTTTGTGTGTCTCTCAGTGTGTGTGTGTTAGTTTGTGTGTGTCTCTCTCAGTGTGGCTGAGTGTCTGTGTTTGTGTTTCTCTGTGAGTGTGTGTCTGTCACTCAGTTAGTGAGTGTCTCTTTGTGTGTTTTTCTGTGTGTGTGTATGACTGTGTGTATGTGTGTCTCTCAGTGTGTGTGACTGTGTGTGTGTCTCTCTCTCAGTGTGTGTTTCCCTCTCTCACTGAGTGTGTGTCTGTTAGTGTGTGTGTGTCTCTCTCTGTGTGTGTTTTGGTGTGTTTGTGTCTCAGTGTGTGTGTGTTAGTTTGTGTGTGTCTCTCTCAGTTTGCGTGAGTTCTGTGTGTGTGTGTCTCTGTGGGTGTGTGTGTCTCAGTTAGTGTCTCTATGTGTGTTTCTCTGTGTGTATTTAAGTCTGTGTATATGTGTGTCTCTCAGATGTGTGGCACTGAGAGATATTCACATATGGAGATAGAGACACAAACACGCTGAGAGAGAAACACACACAAACACACTGAGAGACAAACACACATACCCTGAGAGATAGACATACACATAAACTGACAGAGAAAAACACAGAGATGCACAGAGAGAGAAACACTGACACACACTGAGAGACACACACATACAGAGACACACACACACTGAGAGAGACACATACATTGTGTGAAAGTAGACACACACACTGTGTGAGATTGAACACACAATGTACGGAGACACACACACACTGAGAGACACATACACACACTGAGAAAGAGAGACATCCACAATGAGAAAGAGAAACACACAGTGAGAGACACACACACTGAGAGAGTCATACACATTTAGAGAGAGACACACACACTGAGAGACACACACTGTGAGACATACACATACAGAGAGACACACACAGACACTAATTGAGACACACACACTGAGAGAGAAACACACACATCAACAGAAATATACACACACTGAGAGAGACACACACAAATGAGAGACACACACACTGAGATACAGACACACTGAGAGACACACATACAAACATAGAGACAGAGTCAGAGACACACAGACTGAGAGAGACACAAACACTGGGAAAGACACCCACATAAAGAAGAGACACACACTCCTGAGAGCTATAAACACAAAAACACACTGAGGGAAAGAAATATACACACAGAGAGTAAGACACACTGTAACACACTGAGAGAGACACACACACAACTGAGAGGAAGAGACACACACACTGAGTGAGAGAAACATACAGACACTAAGAAAGAGACACACAACACTGAAACAGACACACGATGAGACAGACACACCCACGTTGAGAGAAATACACTGAGAGACACACAAACAGGGACACTGTGAGAATCACACAGAGACACACACACACACACACTGAAAGAGACAAACACAGACTGAGAATGAACCATGCACACTGAGAAAGAGACAAACACAAACACACTGAGAGAGGGACACACACATGAGAGACACACACTCTGTGAAAGAGTGAACTCACAACATTCAGAGACACACACACACTGAGAGACACACACACACTGAAAGACATACACACACTGAGAGACATAAAAGCACTGAGAAAAAGACACACTCACACTAAGAGAGACAAACACAGAGACACACACACTCAGAGAGAGAGACACACACTGAGAGACATACACTTAAAGAGAGAGACACAAACACACACTTAGAGACAAAATCACACACTGAGAAACAGATACACTCACACTGAGAGAGAGACACACACAGCGATACATACAGAGAGAGACACACATACTGAGAGAATCACACACTCTGAGATACATACAGAGAGAGACACAAACACACGCTAAGAAACAGACACGCTCACACTGAGAGAAACACACAGAGAATCACACACACTGAGAGAGACACACACTAATAGACACACAAACAGAGACATGCACATTGAGAGACAGACACACACAAGCCTGAGACACAAACATGCAGAGTGAGACACATGCAGAGACAAACACACACACACTGAGAATAAGACACACACACTGAGAATGAGACACACACACTGACAGACACACACACTGAGCGAGTCACACACACTGAGAGAGAGACACAAACACACTGAGAGAGATATACAAGTTTAGAGAGACACAAGCACTGACAGAAACACACAGAGACACAAAGAGACACACATGCTGAGAGACAGACACACACATACTGAGAGAGAGACATATGCCCTGAGAGACAGGTATATACAAACCCACTGACAGACACACACACACAGAAACACACACACTGAAAGAGAAAAACACATAGCCACATACACTGAGAGACACACATATACACAGACATAAACACACAAATACAGACACACACAAACAGACCCTCAATAACTGAGTGAGAGACATACACACAAACACTCACACACACTGAAACACACATAAACTAACAAAAACGCACTGAGATACACACACCAAGGCACACACAGAGAAAGAGACACACACACACTAACACACACACACACTGAGAGACGTACACACACACTGAAAGAGACACAGAAACTTAGGGAGAGACACATACACTGAGAGACACACACACAGAGACATGCACACTGAGACACACACTGACACACTGATAAACATACACATATAGAGAGAGACACACACATTGAGTGAGAGACACACACAGACACACACACTAAGAGAGAGACACACACACTGAGAGTCTCACACACAGAGAAACACAGAGACACACATACTATGAGAGAGACACACAAACACTGAGGGACACACACACACACTGAGAGACAAACATACAGACACACAGAGAGACACACACATTGAGAGAGAGACATACACAAACACACTGAATGAGACACACACATACAGAGTGAGACACACAAACACACTTACAGACACACACACAGAGACGGACACACACATGTAAAGACACACACACACAGAGATACACAGAGAGAGAAACACTGACACAAACTGAGAGACACACACATACAGAAATACACCCAAACCGAGAGCAAGAGAAATATCCACACTGAGAGAGAGACGCAAAGCCTAGCAGACACAGACAGAAACACATAGAGACACACACAGGAGAGACAACACACACACTGAGAGACATATACAAACTGAGAGACACACACACTTAGAGAGACACACACACTGAGAAAGTAACACACACTGAAAAAGACACAGACACTGAGAAAAGACACACATAGAGTGTGATAGAGAGACACATAGAGACATACATAAACTGAGAGAGACACACACAAACTGAAAGAAACAAACACAAGGAGACACACACACGAGAGAGAAATATACACACTGAGAGAAACACACACACAATGACACATACACACACTACGACAGAGACCTACACACATATATAGAGAGAAAGAGACTAGAAAACGGAGATACACACACATTGACATAGATATGCACACACTTAGAGAGAGAAACACATGCAAAATGAGAGACACAAACAGACACTGAGAAAGTGACACAGACACACTGAGAGAGCCACAAACAGTGAGAGACACACAAACTGAGAGAGACACACACACTTTGAGAGACACCCACATACATGAAGATACACACATTCACTAAGAGTGAGACACACACACACTGAGAGGGAGAGACACATACAAACAGAGAGCGAGACACACAGTCACACATTGACATTGATATGCACACACTTAGAGAGAGAAACACATGCAAAATGAGAGACACAAACAGACACTGAGAAAGTGCCACAGACACACTGAGAGAGCCACACACAGTGAGAGACACACAAACTGAGAGAGACACACACACTGTGAGAGACACCCACATACATGAAGATACACACATTCACTAAGAGTGAGACACACACACACTGAGAGGGAGAGACACATACAAACAGAGAGCGAGACACACAGTCACACATTGACAGAGACACACACACTTTGAGAGACACATGAAATCACTGAGAGAGACACACACACATTGAGAGGCAAACACATACAAAGAGAGACACCCATACACACACTGAGAGACACACACACATGGAGAGAGACATACACATGGCGAGATAGACACAAACACTGAGAGACGCACAGAGAGACATGTAGAGACACACACACTGAAAGACACACACTGAAAGACACACACTGAAAGAGTGAGAAACATCCACACTGAGACAGAGAAACACACACTGAGAGAGACATACACACTGAGAGAGAAACACAAACCTTGAGAGACACACAGAATGACATATAGAGACACAAACACAAACAGAGAGACACAGACACATTTTGAGAGACATACACATACAGAGAGAGACACACACACACTGAGAGAGGAGATATCCACACTGAGAGAGAATCACACACTGAGAGACACACACACTGAGAGAGACACACAAACACTGAGAGACACACAGAGACACCAACCACAGTGAAAGACACACACATTCAGACACACACACACACACTGAGCGAGATAGAGAAACATCCACAATGATAGAGAGAAAAGCACACTGAGAGATACAGTGTTACTGAGAGAGACACACACATGGAGAGAGAGAAACACACATTGAGAGACACACAGAGATATAAACACTGAGAGAATGAAATAAGCACTGAGAGAGAAACACACATACAAAGTGAGACACATACAAATTGAGACACACACAGTGACACAAACATACACTCTGACAGACACACACATTGAGAGAGACATCTATACACACACACTGACAGAGAGAAACACACACAGAGACATATATATTGAAAGACACACACACACACTGAGAGGGAAGTACACATACACAGTGAGTCACACACACACAGACACACATATACACACTGACAGACACACACACACACTGAGAGAGAGAAAGACATCCCCACTGAGAGAGAATCACACACTGAGACATAAACACTGAGAGAGAGGCACAAACCCTAGCAGAGACACAGAGACACATACGCTGAGAAACACACACATATACACACACACACTGAGAGATATACACACAGAGAGAGACATACACAGAGAGAGAGACACAAACACTGAGAGACACACAGAGACACATAGAGACACAAACACTGAGACATACACACACTCTGAGAGATATATACATACAGAGAGAGAGACATGCACACTGAGAGACACAATCCCTAGCAGACACATACAAAGATCAACACACACATAGAGTGAGAGAGACACACACTAAGAGAGAGACATAAAGACACTGTGTCTCTGTGAATCTCTCTATCACACTCTGGGTGTGTCTTATCTCTGTCTCAGTTTGTGTATGTATCTGTGTGTCTCTCTATCACAATCTGTGTGTGTCTTATCTCAGTCGATGTGTCTTTTCAGTGTGTTATTCTCTCAGTGTGTGTCTCTCTCTCAGTGTGTTTGTCTCTGTGTGTGTGTGTTTGTCTCTCTAGTATCTGCGTGTCACTCTCAGTGGGTGTGTGTCTCAGTCTGTATGGGTGCATTTCTCTCAGTGCATGTCGTGTGTCTTTCATTGTTTGTGATTGTTTGTGTATCTTTCTCTCAGTGTGTGCATACTTCTCAGTGTGTGTGTTTCTCTCTCAGTGTAACTGGAGACACAGACATACTGAGAGATACACACTCATGCTGAGACCCAAACACACACACAGACACACAGGGACACTGAGCGATAGACACACAAACACACACACTGCTGCGGGAAGTTTGGTGATCCTCTCCAGTAATGACGGAAATATCAGGGAGCCTCCATGTTGTCTCTGGGAAGTCAGAAAGCCTTTCCATTTGCAAGGGGAATCTCGGGATTCCTCTGGAGTCGCTGCAGAGAAATAGGTCTGCATCTAGATGAGAGTCCGTTAACTCAGGATTCCTCTCCAGTAGCAACAGGGTTCTTGGGGTTGCTCTCAAAATTCACCTGGGAAGTCAGGCCTCGTCTCGTGTTCAGACATGGAACTTCACATTGTTCTCGAGTTGTAAGAGGGGTGTTAGTCCACAGTCGAGCTGAATTTTACCTGGAGATGGTTTTGAGAATGCTCGGGGAGTCAGGTCTCCACTCGTCTTGTGAGTTGATACTCGAGGATACAATTGAATCTGTACAGTGGAATCAGACAATATCTCAGGAGGATGGGGACATCGGTACATTTTTGAATTGTGTTTTGAAACCCCAGGGATCCTCCCGAGTTTCAAACTGATACCAGCCTCCTCGGAAGATGCGGAAGGCACGCCCGGATTTCATTCCAGACAAAGCAGGGGAATCGACTGTCATCCGGAAAAGAGGACTGAAAAACGGGGCACTTTGTCAGTTGTGGCAAGAAACTCGGTGTTCCTCTCGAGTGGGGCCGGGTATGTCGGTGTAACTTTTGAGTCGCACAAAGAATGTTAAGTAATCTTTCGAGTTTCAAATGGGAATGTGGATTTCTCTTGAGATCCTGCAGCAGAAAATTTCCTCATCTCGCATTGATAGGGGAATCTTGTGGTTTTTCTCTAGTTGCGGCGGGAATCTTGAGGTTCTTCTCGAGTTCTGACGGGGATCTCAGGAACTCGCTCGTATTGTACCAGGGAAGTCAGGTCTCCTTTCGTGTTGGAAGGGAAACCTTGGGATTCCTCTCGAGGAGTGGCAGAGGTATAGGACCACATCTAGCGTTGTGCCCGTAAATTGTGTGCTCCTCTCCAGGGGGGACGGCTATGTTGGGTAACATTTTGAGGCGCATAAAGGGTTTCAAGTACCAGTTCAAGTTTCAAGCAGGAATGTTAGATTTCTCTTGCGACTCTGCAGTGGAAAAGTTCCTCATCTTGCATTGAGGGGAGAATCTTGTTGTTTTTCACGAGTTGCGGCGGGAAGCTTGGGGTTCCTCTCGAGTTGCGACGGGGACCTCAGGAACTCGCTTGTGTTGTCCCAGGGATGTCAGGTCTCCTTTAGTGTTTGAAGGGAAACCTTGGGATTCCTCTCAAGGCGCAGCAGAGAAATAGGGCTGCATCTTGCATTGAGTCGGTCAACTGTGTGTTCCTCTCCAGGGGCGGCAGGGATCACGGGGTTGATTTGAAGGTTATACTGGGGAGTCAGGCCTCGTCTCTATTTGAGGCATGGAATTCTGCTTTCCTTTCGAGTTGTAAAAGGGGAGTCAGTCCTCGGGTCATGATCAGGCGGTTCAATAGGGCTTTTTCTATAGGCTCAGCATGGGTGTCAGGTCTCCCATTATGTTGTGAGGGGATACTTGGTGTTCTATTGGAGCTGTTCTAGGACATCAGGACCTACCTCGATTGGAGGAGGAACTCAGAGTCCTTTATCCTTGCAGCAGGATCTGCAGGAGAGCACTCGAATTTCAATAGGAGACAGAGACCTCCGCTTGTGGTGGGAGAAGAAGGAATTATTCCTTTTGAGTTGATGCAGGGATTGAACGCTCCTATCGTGAGGAGGTGGGAAATACGGAGCTCTTCTAGAGATGTGGATGGAAATTCGAGCTTTCACTCGATTGATGACAGGTATTCTGGGAGCCCCTTGAGTTGTAAATAGGGATTCCAACTTCCTATCGAATCCTGAGAGAGAACTCGGGATTGCTATCCTGGCGATACAGGGAAAAAAGGGCCTCATGTGACGTTGCCTGGGGCATCTCGTGATTTTTGCCTAGTTTTGAAGGGAAGTTTGGCTTTCCTTTAGAGTTATGATGGGAACTCAGTGAGACTTTCGTGTTGCCTCAAGGTAGTCAAGTTGCGAGGCGAAGCTCGTGATTGCTCTCTAGTCACTGCAGAGGAATTGGGTTTCAATTTGCATTGAAGGTTGTAAGCACAAAGTGTTTCTCGCCTTGGGTCAGGAATCTTACGGATCCCTCGAGTTACCACAGGGGCCTCATGAAGCCTCTCAAGTCGTCTCTGGGAAGTCTGAATCCTTTAGAGGTGTGAGGAAACTTTGGGATGTCTCTTGAGTCAGTGCAGGGGACTCGGGTCTCACCTGGAGTTGAGCCGCCTACCTAGGGTGCCTCTCCACTTCTGACATGGATCTCAGTGTTCCTGTGGAGTTGCAACGGGGAAGTCATGCCACGTCTCTTGTTGAGGCATGGAATTCCACTATCTTTTCGAATTGTAAAAGGGGTGGGAGGGCTCGTGTCGAATTGAATTTCTGTCCTGGTGCTTTTTCTCAATGATGCATCTGGAAAGTCAAGCCTCCTTTCGTGGTTTTAGTTGAACCCGGCTGTTGCATTTGAATTGGTACAGTGGAATCAGTCCTTATGTCGAGCGCATGGGGAAATCGGTGTCTTTTTGAATAGTGGCACGACCGCCCGGGGTCCTCTCGAGTTTCAAGGAGAGTTCGGCCTCCTTTTCAGATTCGAAGGGAACATCGGAATTCCTTTCCAGACGAAGCAAGGGAATCGATCCTCATCTCGAGATGACGAGTGAAAAACGAGGCTCATCTTGAGCTGTGACAGAATCCTCGCTGCTCCTCTCGAGTTTGGCCGGGTATCTCAGTGAACTTCTTGAGTTGCGTATAGGGTGCCGAGTATCCTTTCGAGTTTGAAGAGGGAATGTGGGATATCTCTTGAGACCCTGCAGCGGAAAGGTGCGTCCTGTCACGTGGAGGGGAGATTTTCATGTTTTCTCTCGAGTTGCAGCTTGAAGCTTGGAGGTCTTCTCGAGTTACGACAGGGACCTCTGGGACTCACTAGTGTTGCTTCAGGAAAGTCAGGTCTCCTTTCGTGTTGAAAGTGGACCTTGGGATTCCTTTCAAGTCGCTGCACGGCATGAGGGTCGCATTTAGACTTGAGACAGGAAACTCAGTGTTCCTCTACAGTGGCCACAGGGATCTTGGGGTTGCTATGACGGTTCCACTGGGGAGTCAGGTCTAGTCTTTGTTGAGGATGGAACTCTGCTTTCCCCCTCAAGTTGCCAAAGGGTTGTCAGGTCTGCTGTCTGTTCAAGCGGGAAACTTGGGCTTTTTTGAGAGGCTCAGCGGGGGATTCATGCCTCCAATCTTGTTGGGAAGTGACACTCCGTGTTCCACTGAAGCTGGTGTAAGCCCAACACGACTCATCTCTAGTTGAGTATGAACTCAGAGTCCTTTGACCTTGCTGCAGGATCCACAGGGTTGCCCTCATGTGTCAATAGATGTGACAGGACTCGTCAAGTGGTGCAATGGGAAGTTGGGATTCCTCTTCAGTTGAAAGTGGAATAGCCGATTATCTTCAGGTGAGGTGTGATTACGGGGCTCCTCTTAAATTTTAGGGGGAAATACAGAGTTCTTGTCTCATCAGGAGGGGTATCTCTGGGCGACCCTTGAGTTGCATCAAGGAATTCCAGCATCATATAAAATTTTGAGAAGGAACTCGGGACTTCTGTCTAGGCGCTGCAGGGAAAAAATTGCCTCATCTTGCTTTGAAGAAGGAATCTCGATGTATTTCTCAAGTTGCTGTAGGAAGTTTGGTGATCCTCTCGAGTAACGACGGGAATACCATGGAGCCTCACGTGTTGTCTCTGGGAACTCAGAAAGACTTTCCATTTGCAAGGGTAACCTGGGGATTCCTTTGGAGTCGCTGCAGAGAAAAAGGTCTGCATCTAGATTCAAGTCCGTTAACTCAGGATTCCTCTCCAGTGGAAACAGGGTCCTCGGGGTTGCTCTCAAAATTCACCTGGGGTGTCAGGCCTCGTCTCGTGTTCAGACATGGAACTCCGCTTTCTTCTCGAGTTGTAAAAGGGGTGTTAGTCCACAGTCGAGTTGAATTTTACCTGGAGATGGTTTCGAGAATGCTCGGGGAGTCAGGGCTATACTCGTCTTGAGAGTTGATACTCAAGGATATATTTGAATCTGTGCAGTGGAATTAGACAATATCTCAAGTGGGTGGGGACATGGGTACCTTTTCAAATTGTGTTTTGAAACCCCGGGTCCCGAGTTTCAAGCTGATACCGGCCTCCTCTTAAGCTGCGACAGGAACGTCCATATTCCAATACAGACAAAGCAGGAGAATCGATTCTCATCTGGAAAAGAGGACTGGAAAACGAGGCACTTTGTCAGTTGTGGCAGGAAACTCGGTGTTCCTCTCCAGTGGGGCCGGGTTTGTTGGTGTAATTTTAGAGTCGCATAAAGGATGTTAAGTAACCATTCTAGTTTCAAGCGGGAATGTGGGATTTCTCTTGAGACTCTGAACAAAAAAATTCCTCATTTCGCATTGAGGGGAGAATCTTGCGGTTTTACTCGAGTTGCGGTGGGAAGCTTAGGGTTCCTCTCGAGTTGCGATTGGAACATCAGAAACTCGCTCGTGTTGCTCCAGGGAAGTCAGTTCTCCTTTAGTGTTTGAAAGGAAACCTTTGGATTCCTCTCGAGGCGCGGCAGAGGAATAGGGCTGCATCTAACATTGAGTCGGTCAACTCTGTGTTCCTCTCCAGGAGCGGCAGGGATCTCGGGGTTGCTATAAAGGTTCTACTGGGGAGTCAGGCCTCGTCTCTATTTGAGGCATGGAATTCTGCTTTCCTTTCGAGTTGTAAAAGGGGAGTCAGTCCTCAGGTTTTGATCAAGAGGTTAAATAGGGCTTTTTCTATAGGCTCAGCATGGATTTCAGGTCTCCCATCATGTGGTGAGGGGACACTCGGTGTTCCATTGGGGCTGTGCTAGGACATCAGGACCTACCTCGATTGGAGGAGGAACTCAGACTCCTTTATCCTTGCAGCAGGACCTGCGGATGGCACCCGAATTTCAATAGGAGACAGAGACCTCATTTTGTGGTGGGAGAAGAAGGAATTTTTCCTTTTGAGTTGATGCAGGGTTTGAACGTTCCTATCCTGAGGAGGTGGAGAATACGGAGCTCTTCTAGAGGTGTGGACTGAAACTCGTTTTTTCTCTCGATTGAAGACGGGTACTCTGAGACTGCTTGAATTGTAAATAGGGATTCAACCCTCCTACTGTATGTTGAGAGAGAACTTGCGATTGCTCTCCAGGCGCTGCAGGAAAAAAAGGGCCTCATGTGACGTTGCCTGGGGCATCTCGTGTTTTTTGGCGAGCTGCAGAGGGAAGTTTGGCTTTCCTTACGAGTTATGATGGGGAACTCAGGGAGACACTCGTGTTGCCTCAGGGAAGTCAAGTTGCGAGGGGAAGATCCTGACTGCTCTCAAGTCAATGCAGAGGAATCGGGCTTCAATTCGCATTGAAAGGAGTAATCCCAAAGTGTTTCTCGAGTTGGGGCAGGAACATTTCGGATCACTCAAGTTGCAACAGAGGCCTCACGGATCCTCTCAAGTTTTCTCCGGGAAGTCCAGAATCCTTTTGAGGTGTGAGGAGCCTTTGGGATGCCTTTCGAGTCAGTGCAGGGGAATAGGGTCTGATCTGGGGTTGAGGTGCTAACTTCAGGGTGCCTCTCCATTTCTGACATGGATTTCAGTGTTCCTATGAAGTTCAACAGGGGAGTCATGCCACGTCGCTTGTTGAGTCAGGGAACTCTGCTATCTTTTCGAGTTGTAAAAGGGGTGGCAGGCCTCCTGTCAAGTTGAATTTCTGTCCTGGGGCTTTTTCTTCATTGTGCACCTGGGAAATCTGGCCTCCCTTTGTGGTGTTAGTTGATCCCGGGGGTTCTCTTTGAATCCGTACAGTGAAATCAGTCCTTATGTCGTGCAGATGGAGAAATCGGTGTCTTTTTGAATTGTGGCACGACTCCCCCGGGTCCTCTCGAGTTTCAAGGGGAGATCGGCCTCCTCTTCAGATTTGACAGGAACATTGGGATTCCTTTCCATACGAAACAGGGGAATCGATCCTCACCTCGAGATGACGAGTGGAAAACGGGTCTCTTCTTGAGCTGTGGCAGGAACCTCGCTGCTCCTCTGGAGTTTGGCCGGGTATCTCGGTTAACTTCTTGAGTTGCGAATAGGGTGCCGAGTATCCTTTCAAGTTTGAAGAGGGAATGTGGGATTTCTCTTAAGACGGTGCAGTGGAAAGGGGCATCCTGTCGCTTGGAGTGGAGTATTTCAGGTTTTTCATGAGTTACGGCTTGAAGATTGAGGTCTTGTCGAGTTACGATGGAAACCACTGGTAGTCGCTAGTTTTGCCTCAGGAAGTCAGGTCTCCTTCCGTGTTGACAGTGAAACCTCAGGATTCCTTTCGAGTCTCTGCAGGGCATGAGGGCCACATTTAGACTTCAGTGAGTAAACTCAGTGTTCCTCTCCAGTGGCCACAGCGATCTTGGGGTTGCTATGAAGGTTCCACTGGGGAGTCAGGCCTAGTCTTTGTTGAGGATGGAACTCTGCTTTCCCCCTGAGTTGTGAAAGGATGTCAGGTCTGCTGTCTCTTCAAGTGAAAATTTAGGATTTTTCGAGAGGCTCAGCGGGGAATTCATGCCTCCGATCATGTTGGGACGTGATACTCCGTGTTCCACTGGAACGGCTGTAAGCGCAACACGACTCATCTCTAGTTGAGTGTGAACTCGGAGTCCTTTGACCTTGCTGCAGGATCCACAGGGTTGCCCTCGCGTGTCAATAGATGTGACAGGACTCGTCAAGTGGTGCAATGGGAAGTTGGGATTCCTCCTCAGTTGAAACTGGAATGGCCCATTATCTTCAGCTGAGGTGTGATCATGGGGCCTCTCTTAAATTGTGGCGGGAAATTCTGTTTTGTTCTCTCATCGGGACAGGTAGCTCTGGGTGACCCTCAAGTTTCATCAAGGAATTCAAGCCTCATATCAAATTTGGAGAAGGAACTCGGGACTTCTCTCTATGTGCTGCCAGGAAAAAAGGGCCTCTTCTTGCTTTGCAAGAGGAATCTCGAGGTTTTTCTCGAGTTGCTGCGGGAAGTGTGGTGATCATCTAGAGTAACGAAGGGAATATCAGACAGCCTCCCGTGTTGTCTCTGGGAAGTCAGAATGCCTTTCCGTTTGCAAGGGGAACCTCGGGATTCCTTTGGAGTCACTGCAGAGAAATAGGTCTGCATCTAGATTCGAGTGCTTTTAACTCAGGATTCCTCTCCAGTAGCAACAGGGTTCTCGGGGATGCTCTCAAAATTCACCTGGGGAGTCAGTCCTCTTCTCGTGTTCAGACATGGAACTCCTCTTTCTTCTCTAGTTGTAAAAGGGGTGTTAGGCCACAGTCGAGTTGAATTTGTACCTGGAGATTGTATCGAGAATGCTTGGGAAGTCAGGTCTCCACTCGTCTTGTGAGTTGATACTCGAGGATACATTTGAATCTGTGCAGTGGAATCAGACAATATCTCGAGTGGGTGGGGACATCAGTACCTTCTCCAATTGTGTTTTGAAACCCTGGGGATCCTACCGAGTTTCAAGGTGGTAACAGCCTCCACGTACTGTGTGACAGGAATGTCCGGATACCATTCAAGACAAAGCAGGTGAATCGACTGTCATCTGGAAAAGAGGACTGGAAAACGGGGCACTTTGTCATTTGTAGCTGGAAATTCGGTGTTCCTCTCGATTGGGGCTGGTTATACCGGTGTAATTTTTAGTGGCATAACCTGTGGAATTTCAAGCGGGAATGTGGGATTTCTCTTGAGAATCTGCAATGGAAAATTTCCTCATCTAGCATTGAGGTGGAAATCTTCTGGTTTTCCTCGAGTTATGGAGGGAAGCTTGGGGTTCTTTTGAGTTGCGGCGGGGACCACAGGAACTCGCTCGTGTTGCCCCAGGGAAGTCGGGTCTCCTATGGTGTTGGAAGGGGAACCTCGGGATTCTTCTCGAGGCGCAGCAGAGGAATAGGACCGCATCTAGCATTGAGTCGGTCAACTGTGTGTTCCTCTCCAGTGGCTACAGGGATCTCGGGGTTGCTTTGAAAGTTCTACTGGGGAGTTAGTTTTCGTCTCGATTTGAGGCATGGAATTCTGCTTTCCTTTTGAATTGTAAAAGGAGAATAAGTTCTCGTGTCATGATCAGGCAGTTCTTTAGGGCTTTTTCTATCGGCTCAGCATGGGTGTCAGGTCTCCCCCCAAGTTGTGAGGGGATAGTTGGTGTTCCATTGGAGCTTTGCTAGACCATCAGGACCTACGTCGATTGGAGGAGGAAGTCAGAGTCCTTTATCCTTGCAGCAGGATCCGCCAGAGTGCATTCAAATTTCAATAGGAGACAGAGGCCTCCTCTTGTGGTGGGAGAAGAAGAAAAGATTCCTCTTGAGTTGAAGCAGGGTTTGAAGGATCATATCGTGAGAAGGTGGGGAATAAGGAGCTCTTCTAGAGCTGTGGACGGAAACTCGGGGTTTCTCTCGATTGAAGAGGGGTATTCTGAGAGCCCCTTGAATTGTAAATATGGATTCAATCCTCCTATGGTATCTTGAGAGAGAACTCGGGATTGCTCTCCAGGCGCTGCAGGAAAAAAAGCGCCTCATGTGACGTTGCCTGCGGCATCTCGTGGTTTTAGGTGAGTTGCAGAGGGACGCTTGGCTTTCCTTTTGGGTTACGATGGGGAACTCAGGGAGGCCCTCGTGTTGCCTCAGGGAAGTCAAGTTGTGAGGGGAAGATCCTGATTGCTCTCGAGTCAATGCAGAGGAATTGGACTTCAATTCGCATTGAAAGGGGTAATCCCCAAGTGTTTCTCGAGTTGGTGCAGGAAACTTTCAGATCACTCGAGTTGCAGTAGGGGCCTCACGGAGCGTCTCAAGTTGTCTCTGGGAAATTCGGAATCCTTTTGAGGTGTGAGGAGGTTTGGGATGCCTTTCGAATCAGTGCAGGGGAATAGGGTCTGATCTGGGGTTGAGGCGCTAACCTCACACTGCCTCTCCAGTTCTGACATGGATCTCAGTGTTCCTATGAAGTTTCAACAGGGGAGTCATGCCACGTCGCTTGTTGAGGCAGGGAACTCCGCTATCTTTTCGAGTTGTAAAAGGGTGGGAGACCTGTCGAGTTGAATTTCTGTCCTGGGGCTTTTTCTCATTGATGCACCTGGGAAGTCCAACCTCCCTTCGTGGTATTAGTTGATTCTGGGGGTTCTCTTTGAATCTGTACAGTGGAATCTGTCCTTGTGTCGAGTGGATGGGGAAATCTTTGTCTTTTTTAATTTTGGCATGGCTCCCCAGTGTCCTCTCAAGTTTCCAGTGGAGGTCAGCATCCTCTTCAGATTCGAAGGGAACATCGGGATTAATTTCCAGACGAAGCAGGTGAATCGATCCTCACCTCAAGATTAAGAGTGGAAAATGGGTCTCTTCTTGAGCTCTGGCAGGAACCTCGCTGCTCCTCTCGAGTTTGGCCGTGTATCGTGGTTAACTTCTTGAGTTGAGTATAGGGTGCCAAGTATCCTTTCGAGTTTGAAGAGGGAATGTGGGATTTTTCTTTGGACGCTGAAGCGGAAAGGAGCGTCCTGTCGCGTGGAGTGGAGAATTCCATGCTTTTTCTCGAGTTGCAGCTTGAAGCTTGGAGGTCATCTCGAGTTACGACGGGAACCACTGGGACTAGCTAGTTTTGCCTCAGGGAGGTCAGGTCTCCTTTTGTGTTGACAGTGGAACCTCGGGATTCCTTTCGAGTCTCTGCAGAGCATGAGGGCCACATTTAGACTTGAGTGGGTAAACTCAGTGTTCCTCTCCAGTGGCCATAGCGATCTTGGGGTTGCTATGAAGGTTCCACTGGGGAGTCAGGCCTAATCTTGTTGAGGATGGAACTCTGTTTTTCCCCCGAGTTGTAAAAGGATTTTCAGGTCTATTTAAGCGGGAAATTTGGGCTTATTCGAGAGGCTCAGCAGGGAATTCATGCCTCTGATCATGTTGGGAGGTGATACTCCATGTTCCACTGGAGCGGCTATAAGTGCAACACGACTCTTCTCTAGTTGAGTGTGAACTCGGAGTCCTTTGACCTTGCTGCAGGATCCACGGAGTTGCCCTCCAGTGTCAATAGATGTGACAGGACTCGTCAAGTGGTGCAATGGGAAGTTGGGATTCCTCCTCAGCTGAAAGTGGAATGGCCCATTATCTTTGCTGAGGTGTGATCACGGCGCTTCTTTTAAATTGTGGCGGGAAATTCTGTTTTCTTCTCTCCCTGGGACAGGTAGCTCTGGGCGACCTTAAGCTGCATCAAGGAATTCAACCCTCATATCGAATTTGGAGAAGGATCTCGGGACTTCTCTCTATGTGCTGCCGGAAAAAAAGGGCCTCATCTGGCTTTGAAAGAGGAATCTCAAGGTTATTCTCGAGCTGCTGTGGGAAGTGTGGTGATCATCTCGAGTAATGATGGGAATATCAGGGAGCCTCCCGTGTTGTTTCTGGGAAGTCAGAACGCCTTTCCGTTTGCAAGGGCAACCTCAGGATTCCTTTGGAGTCACTGCAGAGAAATAAATCTGCATCTAGATTCAAGTCCTTTTAACTCAGGATTCCTCTCCAGTAGTAACAGGGTTCTCAGGGTTGCTCTAAAAATTTACCTGGGGAGTCAGGCCTCATTCGAGTTCAAACATGGAACTCCGCTTTCTTCTCGAGGTGTAAAATGGGTGTTAGGCCACAGTCGAGTTGAATTTGTATCTGGAGATTGTATTGAGAGTGCTCGGTGAGGCAGGACTCCACTCATCTTGTGAGTTGATACTCAAGGATACATTTGAATCTGTGCAGTGGAATCAAACAATATCTCGAGTGGGTGTGGACATCAGTACCTTTTCCAATTGTGTTTTGAAACCCCAGGGATCCTCCCGAGTTTCAAGGTGGTACCAGCCTCCTCGTACTGTTCGATGGGAACATCCGGATTCCATTCCAGACAAAGCAGGGGAATCGACTGTCATCTGGAAAAGAGGACTGGAAAACGGGGCACTTTGTCAGTTGTGGCTGGAAATTCGGTATTCCTCTCTATTGGGGCTGGGTATATCAGTGTAATTTTTCAGTCGCATAAAGGATGTTAAGTAACCTTTCGAGTTTAAAGCGGGAATGTGCGATGTCTCTTGAGAATCTGCAGCGGAAATGTTCCTCATCTTGCCTTGAGGGGAGAATCTTGTGGTTTTTCTCGAGCTGCGGCAGGAAGCTTGGTTTCTCTCTCAAGTTGCGACCAGGACCTCAGCAACTCAATCGTGTTGCTTCAGGGAAGTCAGGTCTCCTTTTGTGTTGAAAGGAGAACTTCGGATTTGTCCTCAAGGACTGGAATGGGAATAGGGCCGCATCTAGAATTGAGTCTGTAAATTGTCTGCTCCTCTCCAGTGGGGATGGCTTTGTCGGGGAACTTTTTGAGTCGCATAAAGGGTGGCAAGTACCCTTTCTATTTTCAAGTGGGAATGTGGGATTTCTCTTGAGACTCTGCAGGAGAAAAGTTCCTCATCTCACATTCATGGGGGAGTCTTCTGGTTTTACCCAAGTTGCGGCTGGAAGCTTGGAGTTCCTCTCGAGTTGCGATGGGGACCTCAGGAACTCGCTCGTGTTGTCCCAGGGAAGTCAGGTCTCCTTTCTTGTTGAAAGGGGAACATCTGAATTCCTCTCAAGGCACGGCAGAGGAATAGGGCCACATCTAGCGTTGTGTTGGTAAACTGTGTGCTCCTCTCCAGTGGAGACAGGGATCTCAGGGTTGCTATGAAGGTTCTACTTGGGAGTCAGGACTCGTCTCGATTTGAAGCATGGAATTCTGCTTTCCTTTCGAGTTGTAAAAGGGGAATCAGTCCTCGTGTCGTGATCAGGCAGTTCATTAGGGCTTTTTCTATAGGCATAGCATGGGTGTCAGGTATCCCATCATGTTGTGAGGGGATATTCGGTGTTCCATTGGAGCTTTGCTAGATCATCAGGACCTACCTCGATTGGAGGGGAACTCAGAGTCCATTATCCTTGCAGCAGGATCTGCGGGAGAGCACTTTGTTTCAATAGGAGACAGAGGCCTCCTCTTGTGGTGGGAGAAGAAGGAAGGATTCCTCTTGAGTTGAAGCAGGGATTGAACGCTCTTATCATGAGGAGGTGGGGAATACAGAGCTCTTCTAGAGGTTGAATGGAAACACCGTTTTTCTCTCGATTGAAGACGGGTATTCTCGGAGCCCCTTGAATTGTAAATAGGGATTCAAGCCTCCTATCGAATCTTAAGAGAGAACTCGGGATTGCTCTCAGGTGCTTCAGGAAACAATGGGCCTCATGTGACTTTGCCTGGGGCATCTCGTGATTTTTGGCTAGTTGCAGAGGGAAGTTTGGCGTTCCTTTCAAGTTACAATGGGGAACTCAGGGAAACAATCGTGTTGCCTCAAGGAAGTCAAGTTGAGAGGGGAAGCTCGTGATTGCTCTTGAGTCACTGCAGAGAATTCGGGCTTCAATTCACATTGAAAGGGACAAACCTAAAGTGTTTTTCGAGTTGGGGCAGGAAAATTTTGGATCCCTCGAGTTGCAACAGGGGCCTCATGGAGCCTCTCAAGTTGTCTCGTGGAAGTCCGGAATCCTTTTGAGGTGTGAGGAGCCTTTGGGATGCCTTTCGAGTCATTGCATGGGATTAGGGTCTCATTTGGAGTTGAGGTGCTAACCTCAGGGTGGCTCTCCATTTCTGACATGGGTCTCAGTGTTCCTATGAAGTTTCAACAGGGGAGTCATGCCACGTCTCTTGTTGAGGCATGGAACTCCGCTATCTTTTCGAGTTGTAAAAGGGGTGGGATGCCTCCTGTCGAGTTGAATTTCTGTCCTGGGGCTTTTTCTCAGTGATGCACCTGGAAAGTCAGGCCTCCCTTTGTGGTATTTATTAGTTGATCCCAGGGATTCCATTTGAATCAGTAGAGTGGAATCAGTCCTTATGTTGAGCGGATGGGAAAATCAGTGTCTTTTTAAATTGTGGCATGACCCCCGTGATCTCCTCACGTTTCAAGGGGAGATTAACCTCCTCTTCAGAATCAACGGGAACATCGGGATTCCTTTCCAGACGAAGCAGGGGAATCGATCCTCATCTCGAAATGATGAGTGGATAATGGGTCTCTTCAGCTGTGGCAGGAACCTCACTGCTTCTCTCAAGTTTGGCCGTGTATCTCAGTTAACTTCTTGAGTTGCCTATAGGGTACCGAGTATCCTCTCGAGTTTGAAGAGGGAATGTGGGATTTCTCTTGAGACGCTGCAGCGGAAAGCAGCGTCCTGTTGCTTGGAGGGGAGAATTTCATGGTTATTCTCGAGTTACGTCGTGAAGCTTGAAGATCTTCTCGAGTTAGGACGGGAACCTCTGGGACTGTCCTGTATTGCCTCAGGGAAGTCAGGTCTCCTTTCCTGTTTAAAGTGGAACCTCGGGATTCCTTTCGAGTCACTACAGGGCATGAGGGCCGCATTTAGACTTGAGTTGGTAACTCAGTGGAGTAGCTCCTCTCGGCCCTCCTGTGCCCGTGCAGCCACCGCCTGTTGGATGTGGGGTAGCTCCTCTCGGCCGCGCCTGTTTGCCTGATTGGTTGCGCCAGGGCCAGCCTCTCTCACGTCTGCGCCACTGGGGCCGGCGTCTCTCGCATCTGCGCCACCGGGGCTGGTGTCTCTCACGTCTGCGTTCAAGGTCAGGAGGGGTGGCCTTGAGGAGATAACCCTCATCCAAAGTAAGGTACAGTGGCTGCACTTTGCTAGAGCGGCTGTGAAGAGATTTTCCACGACCAAGGTAAGAGAAACCCAAATAAGATGGTAGGTATTGGGAGGGGGCATCAGAGGGCAGACACACTGAAATCGTAATCACAGGAAACTAGTTGATCTGATCACATGGACCACAGCCGAATGTGGTCCACTGGAGAAGGGAATGGCAAACCACTTCAGTATACTTGCCTTGAGAACCCCATGAACAGTAATAAAGGGCAAAATGATAGGATACTAAATGAGGAATTCCCCAGGTCAGTAGGTGTCCAGTATGCTACTGGAGATCAGTGGAGTAGTAACTCTAGAAGGAATAAAGGGATGGAGCAAAAGCAAAATCAATACCCAGTTGTGTATGGGACCGATGATAGAAGCAAGGTCCGGTGCTGTAAAGAGCAATATTGCATAGGAACCTGGAATGTTAGGTCCATGAATCAAGGCAAATTGGAAGTGGTCAAACAGGAGATGGCAAGAGTGAACATAGATATTCTAGGACTCAGTGAATTAAAATGGACTGGAATGGGTGAATTTAACTCAGATGACCATTATATCTACTACTGTGGGCAGGAATCCCGTAGAAGAAATGGAGTAGCCATCATGGTCAACAAAAGAGTCCGAAATGCAGTACTTGGATGCAATCTTAAAAATGACAGATTGATTTCTGTTCGTTTCCAAGGCAAACCATTCAATATTACAGTAATCCAGGCCTATGCCCCAACCAGAAACACTGAAGAAACTGAAGTTGAACAGTTCTATGAAGACCTACAAGACCTTTTAGAACTAACACCCAAAAAAGATGTCCTTTTCATCACAGGGGACTGGAATGCAAAAGTAGGAAGTCAAGAAACACCTGGAGTAACAGGCAAATTTGGCCTTGGAGCACAGAATGAAGCAGGGCAAAGGCTAATAGAGTTTTGTCAAGGGAACGCACTGGTCATAGCAAACACCCTCTTCTAACAAAACAAGAGAAGACTCTACACATGGACATCACCAGATGGTCAACACCGAAATCAGATTGATTATATTCTTTGCAGCCAAAGATGGAGAAGCTGTATACAGTTAGCAAAAACAAGACCAGGAGCTGAATGTGGCTCAGATCATGAATTCCTTATTGCCAAATTCAGACTTAAATTTAAGAAAGTAGGGAAAACCACTAGACCATTCAGATATGACCTAAATCAAATCTCTTATTATTATACAGTGGAAGTGAGGAATAGATTTAAGGGTCTAGATCTGATAGATAGAGTGCCTGATGAACTCTGGACGGAGGTTCGTGACATTGTACAGGAGACAGGGTCCAAGACCATCCCCATGGAAAAGAAATGCAAAAAAGCAAAATGGCTGTCTGAGGAGGCTTTACAAATAGCTGTGAAAAGAAGAGAAGTGAAAAGCAAAGGAGAAAAGGAAAGATATAAGCATCTGAATGCTGAGTTCCAAAGAATAGCAAGGAGAGATAAGAAAGACTTCCTCAGTGATCAATGCAAAGAAATAGAGGAAAACAACAGAATAGGAAAAACAAGAGATCTCTTCAAGAAAATTCGAGATTCCAAGGGAACATTTCATGCAAAGATGGGCTCGATAAAGGACAGGAATGGTATGGACCTAAAAGAAGCAGAAGATATTAAGAAGAGGTGGCAAGAATACACAGAAGAACTGTACAAAAAAGATCTTCACGAACGAGATAGTCACGATAACGTGATCACTGACCTAGAGCCAGACATCCTGGAATGTGAAGTGAAGTGGGCCTTAGAAAGCATCACTAGGAACAAAGCTAGTGGTGGTGATGGAATTCCAGTTGAGCTATTTCAAATCTTGAAAGATGATGCTGTGAAAGTGCTGCACTCAATATACCAGCAGATTTGGAAAACTCAGCAGTGGCCACAGGACTGGAAAAGGTCAGCCTTCATTCCAATCCCAAAGAAAGGCAATGCCAAAGAATGCTCAAAGTACCGCACAATTGCACTCATCTCACACGCTAGTAAAGTCATGCTCAAAATTCTCCAAGCCAGGCTTCAGCAATATGTGAACCGTGAACTCCCAGATGTTCAAGCAGGTTTTAGAAAAGGCAGAGGCACCAGAGATCAAAATGCCAACATCCGCTGGATCATGGAGAAAGCAAGAGAGTTCCAGAAAAACATCTATTTCTGCTTCATTGACTATGCCAAAGCCTTTGACTGTGTGGATCACAATAAACTGTGGAACATTCTGAAAGAGATGGGAATACCAGACCACCTGACCTGCCTCTTGAGAAACCTGTATGCAGGTCAGGAAGCAATAGTCAGAACGGGACATGGAACAACAGACTGGTTCCAAATAGGAAAGGGAGTGTGTCAAGGCTGTATATTGTCACCTTGCTTATTTAACTTATATGCAGAGTACATCATGAGGAACGCTGGGCTGGAAGAAGCGCAAGCTGGAATCAAGATTGCTGGGAGAAATATCAATAATCTCAGATATGCAGATGACACTATCCTTATGGCAGAAAGTGAAGAGGAACTCAAAAGCATCTTGATGAAAGCTTAAGAGGAGAGTGAAAAGGTTGGCTTGAAGCTCAACATTCAGAAAACAAAGATCATGGGATCTGATCCCAACATTTCATGGGAAATAGATGGAAAAACAGTGGAAACAGTGTCAGACTTTATTTTTTTGGGCTCCAAAATCACTGCAGATGCTGATTGAAGCCATGAAATTAAAAGACGCTTGCTCCTTGGAAGGAAAGTTATGATCAACCTTGATAGCATATTAAAAAGCAGAGACATTACTTTGCCAACAAAGGTCTGTCTAGTCAAGGCTATGGTTTTTCCCATGGTCATGTATGGATGTGAGAGTTGGACTGTGAAGAAAGCTGATCGCCGAAGAATTGATGCTTTTGAACTGTGGTGTTGGAGAAGACTCTTGAGAGTCCCTTGGACTGCAAGGAGATCCAACTAGTCCATTCTAAGGGAGATTGATCCTGTGTGTTCATTGGAGGGACTGATGCTAATGCTGAAACTGCAATACTTTGGCCACCTCATGCAACGAGTTGACTCACTGGAAAAGACTCTGATGCTGGGAAGGGTTGGGGGCTGGAGGAGAAGGGGACGACTGAGAATTAGATGGCTGGATGGCATCACCGACTCTGTGGACATGAGTTTGAGTGTACTCCGGGAGTTGGTGATGGACAGGGAGGCCTGGTGTGCTGTGATTCATGGGTTCGCGGAGAGTTAGACACGACTGAGCAACTGAACTGAATTGAAATGAACGGTAACTAAGTGTTCTTCTCCACTGGCCACAGGGATCTTGGGGTTGCGATGAAAGTTCCACTGGGGATTCAGGCCTAGTTGTTTTGAGGATGGAACTCTGCTTTTCCCCCGAGTTTTTAAAGGATTGTCATGTCTGTTGTCTGTTCAAGCGGGAAATTTGAGCTTTTTCGAAAGGCTCAATGGGGGATTCATACCTCCGATCATGTTGGGAAGTGACACTCCGTGTTCGACTGGAACTGGTGTAAGCGCAACATGATTGGTCTCTAGTTGAGTGTGAACTCGGAGTCCCTTGACCTTGCTTCAGGATCCATGGGATTGCCCTCGAGTTTCAATAGATGTTACAGGATTCGTCAAATGTTGCGAGGGGAAGTTGGGATTCCTCTTCAGTTGAAAGTGGGATGGCCCATTATCTTCAGCTGAGGTGTGATCACGGGTCTCCTCGTAAATTGTGGTGGGAAATTTGGAGTTCTCTCATTGGGACGGGTATCTCTGGGGGACCCTTGAGTTGCACCAAGGAATTCAAATCTCATATCAAATTTTGGAAGGACCTTGGGACTTCTATCTAGGTGCTGCAGGAAATAAAGGGCCTCATCTTGCTTTGAAGGAGGAATCTCGAGGATTTTCTCAAGTTGCTGCGGGAAGTTTGGTGATCCTCTCGAGTAATGCCGGGAATATCAGGGAGTCTCCCATGTTGTCTCTGGGAAGTCAGAAAGCCTTTTTATTTGCAAGGGGAACCTCGAAATTCTATTGGAGTCCCAGCAGAAAAATAGTTCTGCATCTAGATTAGAGTCCGTCAACTCAGGATTCCTCTCCATTCCTCAGGATTCCTCTCCAATCCTCAGGATTCCTCTCCATTCCTCGGGTTTGCTCTCAAAATTCACCTGGGGAGTCAGGCCCCGTCTCGTGTTCAGACATGGAACTCTGCTTTCTTCTCGATTTGTAAAAGGGGTGTTAGGCCACAGTCGAGTTGAATTTGTACCTGGAGACTGTATCGAGATTGCTCGGAGAGGCAGGTCTCCACTCGTGAGCTGTTACTCGAGGATACATCTGAATATGTGCAGCGGAATCAGACAATATCTCGAGTGGATGGGGACATGGGTACCTTTTCGAATTGTGTTTTGAAACCCCGGGGATCCTCCCAAGTTTGAAGGTGATACCGGCCTCCTCTTAATGTGCGACGGGAAAGTCCGGATTCCATTCCAGAAAACGCAGGGGAATCGACTGTTATCTGGAAAATAGGACTGGAAAACCGGGCACTTGGCCTGTTGTGGCAGGAAACTCGGTGTTCCTCTCATATGGAGCCGGGTATTTCGGTGTAATTTTTGAGTCACATAAAGGATGTTAAGTAACCTTTTGAGTTTCGAGCGGGAATGTGGGATTTCTCTTGAGAATCCGCAGCGGAAGTGTTCTTCATCTCTCCTTGAGGGGAGAATCTTGTGGTTTTTCTCGAGTTGTGGGGAAAGCTTGGGGTCCCTCGCTAACTGCGATGGGGACCTCAGGAACTGGCTCATGTTGCTTCAGGGAAGTCAGGTCTCCTTTCATATCTAAGCGGAAATTCGGGATTACACTCGAGTCGTGGAATGGGAATAGGGCCTCATCTAGTTTTGAGTCCTTAAATTGTGTGCTCCTCTCCAGTGGGGATGGCTATGTCAGGGAACTTTTTCAGTCACATAAAGGGTGTCAAGTACCTGTTTGAGTTTCAAGAGGGAATGTGGGGTATCTCTTGAGATTCTGCAGCAGAAAATTCCTCATCTCGCATTGATGAGGTAATCTTTTGGGTTTTCTTGAATTGCAGCTGGAAGCTTGGGGTTCCTCTCAAGTTGAGACAGGGACCTCAGGAACTCATTAGTGTTGACCCACGGAAGTCAAGTCTCCTTTCGTGTTGGAAAGGGAATCTCAGGATTCCTCTCAAGGCACGGCACATGAATAGGGCTGCATCTATCCTTGCATCTGTCAACTCTGTGTTCCTCTCCAGTGGCGACAGGAATCTTGGGGTTGCTATGAATGTTCTACTAGGGAGTCAGGCCTCGTCTCGATTTGAGGAATGGAATTCTGCTTTCCTTTCGAGTTGTAAAAGAGGAATCAGTCTCGTGTCATGATCAGGCGGTTCAATAGGACTTTTTCTAAAGGCTCAGCATGGGTGTCAGGTCTCCCATCATGTTGTGAGGGGATACTCGGTGTTCTATTGGAGCTGTACTAGGACATCATGAACTACCTCGATTGGAGGAGGAACTCAGAGTCCTTTATCATTTTGGCAGCATCCGTGGGTAAGTACTCGAGTTTCAATAGGAGACAGAGGCCTCCTCTTCTGGTGGGAGATGTAGGAAAGATTCCTCTTGAGTTGAAGCAGGGATTGAATGCTCATATCGTGAGGAGGTGGGGAATATGGAGCTCTTCTAGAGGTGTGGATGAAAACTCGGGGTTTCTCTCGATTAAAGACGGGTATTCTGGGAGCCCTTTGAGTTTTAAATAGGGATTGAAGCCTCCTAGCGAATCTTGAGAGAGAACTCAGGAATGCTCTCCGGGCCCTGCAAGAAAAAAAGGGCCTCATGTGACGTTGCCTGGGGCATCTCGTGGTTTTTGGCGTTTTGCTTAGGAAAGTTTGGCTTTCCTTTCGAGTTACGACAGGGAACTCAGGGATACTCTCGTGTTGCCTCAGAAAGTCCAGTTGCATGGGGAAGGTCGTGATTGCTCTCGAGTCACTGCAGAGGAATCGGGTTAAATTCGCATTGAAAGGGGTAATCACAAAGTGTTTGTAGAGTTAGGTCAGGAAACTTTCGGATCCCTCGAGTTGCAACAGGGGTTTCACCTAGCCTCTCAAGTTGTCTCTGTGAAGTCCAGAATCCTTTTGAGGTGTGAGGACACTTTGGGATGCCTCTCGAGTCATTGCAGGGAGACTAGGGTCTCATCTGGAGTTGAGGCGCTAACCACAGGGTGCCTCTCCAGTTCTGACATGGATCTGAGTGTTACTATGAAGTTTCAACAGGGGAGTCACGCCACGTCTCTTGTTGAGGCAGGGAACTCCGCTATCTTTTCGAGTTGTAAAAGGGGCAGGAGGCCTCCTGTCCAGTTGAATTTCTGTCCTGGGGCTTTTTCTCAATGATACACCTGGGAAGTCAGGCCTCACTTCATGGTGTTATTTATCCTGGGGGTTCCATTTCAATTGGTACAGAGGAATCAGGCCTTATGTAGAGTGGATGGGGAAATCGGTGCCTTTTTGAATTGTGGCAAGATCCCCCGGGGTCCTCTTGAGTTTCAAAGGAAGACCGGAACCATCTTCACATTCGATGGGAACATAGGGATTACTTTCCAGACTAAACAAGGGAATTGATCCTCATCTCGAGATGACGAGTGGAAAACCAGACTCTTCTTGAGGTGTGACAGGAACCACGCTGCTCCTCTCGAGTGTGGCCGCGTATCTCGGAGAACTTCTTGATTTGCGTATAGGGTGCTGAGTATCCTTTCGAGTTTGAAGAGGGAATGTGCGATTTCTCTTGAGATGCTACAGTGGAAAGAGGTGTCCTGTCACGTGGAGGGGAAAATTTCATGGTTTATCTCGAGTTGCGGCTTGAAGCTTGGAGGTCTTCTCAAGTTGCGCCCAAGACCTCAGGAATTCGCTCGTGTTGCTTCAGGGCAGTAAGGTCTCCGTTTGTGTTGGAAGGGGAACTTCGGGATTCCTCTTGAGGAGCGGCAGAGGAATAGGGCCGCATCAAGCATTGAGTCGGTCAACTGTGTGTTCCTCTCCAGTGGCGACAGGGATCTCGGGGTTGCTATGAAGGATCTATTGGGGAGTCAGGCCTCGTATCGATTTGAGAAATGGAATTGTGCTTTCCTTTCAAGTTGTAAGATGGGAGTCAGTCCTCTTGTCGTGATCAAGCGGTTCAGTAGGGCTATTTCTATATGCTAAGCATAGGTGTCAGGTCTCCCATCATGTTTTGAGGGGATACTCGGTGTTCCATTGGAGCTGTGCTGGGACATCAGGACCTACCTCAGTTGGAGGAGGAACTCAGAGTCCCTTATCCTTGCAGCAGTATCCGCAGTAGAGCACTCAAGTTTCAATAGGAGACAGAGGCCTCCTTTTATTGTGGGAGAAGAAGGAATGATTCCTCTTGAGTTGAAGAAGGGATTGAACGCAACTATCGTGAGGAGGCGGGGAATACAGAGCTTTTCTAGAGGTGTGGACGGAAACTCAGGATTTCTCTCGGTTGACGACAGGTATTCTGGGAGCTCCTTGAATTGTAAATAGGGATTCAAGACTCCTATTGAATCTTGAGAGAGAACTCGGGATTGCTCTCCAGGTACTGCAGGAAAAAAAGGGCCTCATGTGACGTTGCCTGGGGATCCCGTGGTTTTTGGCGAGTTGCATACGAAATTTGGCTTTCCTTTCGAGTACGACGGGGAACTCAAGGAGACTCTTGCATTGCCTCAAGGAAGTCAAGTTGCGAGGGGAAAGTCATGATTGCTCTCGAGTCACTGCAGAGGAATCAGGCTTCAATTCACTTTGAAAGGGTAATCACAATCTGTTTCTCGAATTGTGGCAGGAAGCTTTCGGATCCGTTGAGTTGCAACGGGGGCCTCACGGAAGCTCTCAGGTTGTCTCTAGGAGGTTTGAAATCCTCGTGAGGTGTGAGGAGCCCCTGGGATGCCTCTCGAGTCAGTGCATGGGAATAGGGTCTCATCTGGAGTTGAGGCGCTAACCTCAGAGTGCCTCTCCAGTTCTGACATGGATCTCATTGTTCATATGAGCTATTAATAGAAGAGTCATGCCACATCTCTTGTTGAGGCATGGAGCTCCGCTAACTTTTCGAATTGTAAAAGGGGTGGGATGCCTCCTGTCAAGTTGAATTTCTGTCCTGGGGCTTTTTTGCAATGATGCGCCTGGGAAGGCAGGCCTCCCTTCATGGTATTAGTTGATCCCGGGGGTTCCATTTGAATCGGTAGAGTGGAATCAGTCCTTATGTCGAGAGGATGGGGAAATCTGTGTCTTTTTTAATTCAGGCACGACTCCCCAGGTTCCTCTCGAGTTTCAAGGGGTGATCAGCCTCCTCTTCAGATTTGACGGGAACATAGGGATTCCTTTTGCGAAGAAGCATGGGAAACGATCCTCATCTAGAGATGATGAGTGAAAAATGGGTCTCTTCTTGAACTGTGGCAGGAACCTCGCTGCTTCTCTTGAGTTTGGCCAGGTAACTCGGGGAGCTTGTTGAGTTGCCTATAGGGTGCCGAGTATCCTTTCGAGTTTGAAGAGGGAATGTGGGATTTCTCTTAAGACGCTGCAGCAGAAAGGGGTATCCTGTCGCATGGAGGGGAGAATTTCATGGTTTTTCTTGAGTTGCGGCTTGAAGCTTGGAGGTCTTCTCAAGCAATGACGGGGACCTCTAGGACTCCCCTAGTGTTGCCTCAAGAAAGTCATGTTTCCTTTCGTGTTGAAAGTGGAACCACGGGATTTCTTTCGAGTCGCTGCAGGGCATGAGGGCCGCATTTAGACTTGAGTCGGTAAACTCAGTGTTCCTCTCCAGTAGCCACAGGGATCTTTGTGTTGCTATGAAGGTTCCACTGGGGACTCAGGCCTAGTTATTTTTGAGGATGATACTCTGCTTTCCCCCCAAGTTGCCAAAGGGTTGTCAGGTCTGCTGTATGTTCAAGCAGGAAACGGGCTTTTTCGAGAGACTCAGCAGTGGATTCATGCCTCCAATCATGTTGGGAGGTGATACTCCATGTACCACTGGTGCTGGTATAAGTGCAACACAACTCATCTCTAGTTGAGTGTGAACTCGGAGTCCTTTGACCTTGCTGCAGGATCTACGAGGTTGCCCTTGAATGTCAATAGATGTGACAGGACTTGTCAAGTGGTGCAAGGGGAAGTTGGGTTTCCTCTTCAGTTGAAAGTGGAATGGCCCATTATCTGCAGCTGAGGTGTGATCACGGGCCTCCTCTTAAATTGTGGCAGGAAATTCGGAGTTCTTCTCTCATTGGGATGGGTATCTCTGGGCGACCCTTGAGTTGCATTAAGGAATTCAAGCCTCGTATCGAATTTTGAGAAGGACCTTGGGACTTCTGTCTAGGTGCTGCAGGAAATAAAGGGCCTCATCTTGCTTTGAAGGAGGAATCTCGAGATCTTCGCCAGTTGCTGCAGGAAATTTGGTGATCCTCTCGAGTAACGCTGGGAATATCAGGGAGCCTCCCTTGTTGTCTCTGGGAAGTCACAAAGCCTTTCCATTTGCAAGGGGAACCTCGGGATTCCATTGGAGTTGCTGCAGAGAAATAGGTCTGCAGCTAGATTCGAGTCCGTCAACTCAGGATTCCTCTCCAGTGGCAGCAGGGTTCTCGGGGTTGTTCTCAAAATTCACCGGGGGAGTCAGCCCTCATCTCATATTCTGACATGGAACTCTGGTTTCTTCTAGAGTTGTAGAAGGGGTGTTAGGACACAGTCGAGTTGAATTTGTACCTGGAGATTGTATCGAGAATACTCGGGGAGTCAGGTTTCCACTCGTCTTGTGAGTTGATACTCGAGGATACATTTGAATCTGTGCAGTGGAATCAGACAATATCTCGAGTGGGTGGGGACCTCGGTACCTTTTCAAATTGTGTTTCAAAACCCCGGGAATCCTCCCGAGTTTCAAGGTGATACCAGCCTCCTCATAAAGTGTGACGGGTACATTGGTATTCTGTTCCAGAAAAAGCAGGGAAATCGACTGCCATCTGGAAAAGAAGACTGGAAAACGGGACATTTTGTCAGTTGTGGCAGGAAACTTGGTGTTCCTCTCGAGTGGGGCCGGGTTTGTTGGGGTAATTTTTGAGTCACGTAAAGGATGTTAAGTAACCTTTCGAGTTTCAAGCAGGAATGTGGGATTTCTCTTGAGAATTTGCAGTGGAAGTGTTCTTCATCTCGCCTTAGGGGAGAATATTGCGGTTTTTCTCCAGTTGCAGCGGGAAGCTTAGGGCCCCTCTCGAGTTGCGATGGGGACCTCAGTAACTCACTCTTGTTGCTTCAGGGAAGTCAGGTCTCCTTTCGTGTTGGAATGGGAACCTTGGGATTACTCTCGAGGTGTGGAATGGGAATTGGGCCTCATCTAGAACTCAGGGAGACTCTCGTGTTGCCTCAGGGAAGTCAAGTTGCAAGGGGAAACTTGGGATTCGTCTCGAGGCGGAGGAGAGGAATAGGACCACATCTAGCGTTGAGTTGGTCAACTCCGTGTTCTTCTCCATTGGCGACAGGGATCTCAGGGTTGCTATGAAAGTTCTACTGGGGAGTCAGGCCTTATCTCAATTTGAGGCATGAAATTCTGCTTTCCTTTTTAGTTTTAAAAGAGGAGTCAGTCCTCGAGTCATGATCAGGTGGTTCAATATGGCTTTTTCTATAGGCTCATCATGGGTGTCAGGTCTCCCATCATGTTGTGAGGGGATACTCAGTGTTCCTTGGAGCTGTGCTACGACATCAGGACCTACCTCGAATAGAGGGGGAACATACATTTCTTAATCCTTGCAGCAGGATTTTGAATTGTGACACGACTCTCCAGCATCCTCTTGGGTTTCAAGTAGAGATTGGCCTCCTCTTCAGATTCAACGGGAACATCGTGATTCCTTTCCAGAGGAAGCAGGGGAATCCATTCTCATATGGACATGACGGGTTTAAAACAAGGCTCTTTTTTTTTCTATTGATCCACTTAGAAATATTTATTAGAGAATTATATTTTTTGTTTAAAAAATTTTTAAAGCATCGTTGATATAAATGTGTTGGTTTCAGGTGGACAGCGGGGTGATTCAGTTTTGTATATATACACATATATATGCTATCATTGTTGTTTAGTCACTAACTCAGGTATGACTCTTTTTTGACCCCATGGACTGTAGCCCACCAGGCTCCTCTGTCCATGGAACTCTCCAGGCAAGAATACTGGAGTGGGCATCCATTCCCTTCTCCAGGGGATCTTCCTGACCCAGGAATTGAACCTGAGTCTCCTACATTGCAGGTGGATTCCTTACTGTCTGAGCCACCAGGGAAGCCCCTATCTATATATTCTTTTCAAATTCTTTTCAATTATAGCTTAAAACATGCATAGTCAGTTGGTTCAGTCATGTTTGACCTCTGTGACCCTATGATCATACCATTGATTGTAGCACAACAGGGTCCTCCATCCAAGGAATTTCCAAGACAGGAATACTGGAGTGGGTTGTTGTGCTCTCCTCCAGGGATTGGACCCATATCTCTTGCATTGGCAGGTGGATTCTTTACCACTAGCACCACCTGGGAAGCCCATTATAGGTTATTTGTTGTTCTTGATGTTGTTGTGCAGTCGCCCATCCAACTCTTTCAAACACATGAACTGCAGCCCTCACCATCTCCTGAAGTTTGCCAAAGTTCATGTCCATTGCATTGGTGATGGCATCCAGCCATCTCATCCTTTGACTTTCTCTTTTCCTGTGCACTCAGTCTTTCCCAGCATCAGGGATTTTTCTAATGTTTGCATCAGATTCCAAAAATGCTGAAGTTTCAGCTTCAGCATCAGTCCTTCCAACATGTAATTAGGGTTGAGTTCTCTTAAGATTGACTGGTTTGATCTCCTTGCTGCCCAAGGAACTATTTAGCAGTCTTCTTCAGCACACAGTTTGAAGGAATCAATTCTTCAGCACTCTGCTTTCTTAACGGTCCAGCTCTCAAAACCATATGTGACCACTGGGAAGACAATTGCCTTGACTGTACAGACGTTTGTCGACAGAGTAATGTCTCTCTCGGCTTTTCAACACACTGTTTAGGTTTGTTATAGCATTCCTGCTAAGGGAATGTCTTCTGATTTATGGCTACAGTAAGCATCTGCAGTGATTCAGTTCAGTTCAGTTCAGGTCAGTCATGACCGACTCTTTGCGACCCCAGGAACCACAGCACGCCAGGCCTCCCTGTCCGTCAGCAACTCCCGGAGTTAACACAAACTCATGTCCATCAAGTCGGTGATGCCATCCACCCATCTCATTCTCTGTCTTCCCCTTCTCCTACCGCCCCCAATCCTTCCCAGCATCAGAGTCTGTTCCACTGGGTCAACTCTTCGCATGAGGTGGCAAAAGTATTGGAATTTCAGCTATAGCATCAGTCCTTCCAGTGAGCACCCAGGATTGATCTCCTTTAGAATGGACTGGTTGGATCTCCTTGCAGTCCAAGGGACTCTCAAGAGTCTTCTCCAGCACCATAGTTCAAAAGCATCAATTCTTCAGCGATCAGCTTTCTTTACAGTCCAATTCACATCCACACATGACTGCTGGAAAAAAAATAGCTTTGACTAGACGGACCTTTGTTGGCAAAGTAATGTCTCTGTTTTTTAATATACTATCTAGTTTGGTCATAACTTTCCTTCTAAGGAGTAAGCGTCTTTTAATTTAATGGCTGCAATCAACATCTGCAGTGATTTTGGAGACCAAAAAATAAAGTCTGACACTGTTTCCACCGTTTCCCCATCTATTTCCCATGAAGTAATGGGACCAGATGCCATGATCTTTATTTTCTGAATGTTGAGCTTCAAGTGATTACAAGATATTAAATACAGCTCTCTGTAAATTCTGAAAGAAATGGGAATACCAGACCACCTGACCTGCCTCTTGAGAAACCTGTATGCAGGTCAGGAAGCAACAGTTAGAACTGGACATGGAACAACAGACTGGTTCCAAATAGGATGTACTCCTGTACATCAAGGCTGTATATTGTCACCCTGCTTATTTAACTTATGTGCAGAGTACATCATGAGGACCGCTGGGCTGGAAGAAGCGCAAGCTGGAATCAAGATTGCTGGGAGAAATATCAATAATCTCAGATATGCAGATGACACTATCCTTATGGCAGAAAGTGAAGAGGAACTCAAAAGCCTCTTGATGAAAGTGAAAGAGGAGAGTGAAAAGGTTGGCTTGAAGCTCAACATTCAGAAAACGAAGATCATGGCATCTGGTCCCATCACTTCATGGGAAATAGATGGGGAAACTATGGAAACAGTGTCACTCTTTATTTTGGGGGGCTCCAAAATCACTGCAGATGCTGATTGCAGTCATGAAATTAAAAGACGCTTACTCCTTGGAAGGAAAGTTATGACCAGCCTAGATAGCACATTAAAAAGCAGAGACATTACTTTCCCAACCAAGGTCCGTCTAGTCAAGGCTATGGTTTTTCCCATGGTCATGTATGGATGTGAGAGTTGGACTGTGAAGAAAGCTGATCACTGAAGAACTGATGCTTTTGAACTGTGGTGCTGGAAAAGACTCTTGAGAGTCCCTTGTACTGCAAGGAGATCCAACCAGTCCATTCTAGAGGAGATCAATCCTGGGTGTTCATTGGAGCGACTGATGCTAAAGCTGAAACTGCAATACTTTGGCCACCTCATGCGACGAATTGACTCACTGGAAAAGAATCTGATGCTGGGAGGGATTGGAGGCTGGAGGAGAAGGGGACGACAGAGAATGAGATGGCTGGATGGCATGACTGAATCGATGGACATGAGTTTGAGTGAACTCCCGGAGTTGGTGATGGACAGGGAGGCCTGGCGTGCTGTGGTTCATGGGGTCGAAAAGAGTCGGACATGACTGAGCGACTGAACTGAACTGAACTGAACTGTGCTGTAAAAAAAAAGGACTGACATGGGATCCTTGTGGTGGCGGAAATGTTATGAGCTGTGGCAGGAACCACGCTGCTCCTCTAGAGTTTGGCCAGGTATCTCGGGGAACTTCTGGAGTTGCTTATAGTGTGCTGAGTATCCTTTCGAGTTTGAAGAGGGAATGTAGGATTTCACTTCAGAAGCTGCAGCGGAAAGAGGCTTCCTGTCGCGTGGAGGGGAGAATTTCATGGTTTTTCCCGAGTTGCGGCTTGAAGCTTGGAGGTCGTCTCTAGTTAGGACGGGGATCTCTATGACTCGCTAGTGTTGACTCAGGGAAGTTAGGTCTCCTTTTGTGTTGAAAGTGGAATCTCGTGATTCCTTTCAAGTCGCTGCAGGGCATGAAGGCCTCATTTAGACTTCAGTGGGTAAACTCAGTGTTCCTCTTCAGTGACCACAGGGATCTTGGGTTTGCTTTGAAGGTTCCTCTGGGGAATCAGGCCTAGTCTTTGTTGAGGATGGAAATCTGCTTTCCCCCCGAGTTGTAAAATAGTTGTCAGGTATGCTGTCTGTTCAAGTGGGAAATTTGGGATTTTTCAAGAAACTCTGCAGGGGATTCATGCCTCCGATCATGTTGGGAGGTGATACTCCGTGTTCCACTGGAGCTGCTGTAAGCGCAACACAACTCATCTCTAGTTGAGTGTGAACCCGGAGTCCTTTGACCTTGCTGCAGGATCCACGGGGTTGCCCTCGATTGTCAATTGATGGGACATGACTCGTCAAGTGGTGCGAGGGGAAGATGGGATTCCTCTTCACTTGAAAGTAAAATACCCCATTATCTTCAGGTGAGGTATGATCACGGGGCACCTCTTAAACTGTGGCGAGAAATTCGGAGTTCTTCTGTCATCGGAACGGGTATCTCTGGTCGACCCTTGAGTTGCATCAAGGAAGTCAACCTCATATCAAATTTTGAGAAGGAACTCGGGTCTTCTGTCTAGGTGCTGAAGGAAAAAAAAAAGGCCTCATCTTGCTTTGAAGGAGGAATCTCGAGGTTTTTCCCGAGTTTCTGCAGGAAGTGTGGTGATCCTCTCGAGTAACGACGGGAATATCAGGGAGCCTCCCGTGTTGTCTCTGAGAAGTCCGAAAGCCTTTCCATTTGCAAGGGGAACCTCGGGATTCCTTTGGAGTCACTGCAGAGAAATAGGTCTGCATCTAGATTCATCCATTAACTCACGATTCCTCTCCAGTAGCAACAGGGTTCTCGTCTTGCTCTCAAAATTCACCTGGGGATTCCGGCTCCGTCTCGTGTTCAGACATGGAACTCTGCTTTCTTCTCGAGATATAAAAGGAATGTTAGGCCACAGTCGAGTTGAATTTGTACCTGGAGATTGTATCGGGAATGCTCGGAGAGTCAGGTCTCCACTCGTCTTGTGAGTTGATAATCGAGGATACATTTGAATCTGCGAAGTTGAATCAGACAATATCTCGAGAGGGTGGGGACATCGGTACCTTTAGGAATTGTGTTTTGAAACCCCGAGAACCTCTCCAGATTCAAGTAGATACCGGCCTCCTCGTAATGTGAGACGGGAAAGTCCAGATTCCATTCCAGACAAAAAGCAGTAGAATCGACTGTCATCTGGAAAAAGGACTGGAAAACAGGGCACTTTGTCAGTTGTGGCAAGAAACTGGGTGTTCCTCTCGAGTGGGGCTGGGTATGTTGGTGTAATTTTTGAATCGCATAAAGGATATTAAGTAACTTTTCGCACTTCAAGCGGGAATGTGGGATTTCTCTTGAGAATCTGCAGCAGAAATATTCCTCATCTCGCCTTGAAGGGAGAATCTTGTAGTTTTTCTCGAGTTGCGGCGGGGAGCTTGGGGTCCCTCTCAAGTTGCGACGGGGACCGCAGGAACTCACTCATGTTGCTTCAGGGAATTCAGGTCTTCTTTCATGTTGGAAGGGGAACTTCAGGATTACTCTCGAGGCGTGGAATGGGAATAGGGCCTCATCTAGAATTGAGTCCATAAATTGTGTGTTCCTCTCCAGTGGTGACTCCTATGTCGGGGAAATTTTGAGTCACATAAATCATGTCAAGTACCCATTCGAGATTCAGCTGGGAAACTGGGATTTCTCTTGAGACTCTTTAACAGAAAAGTTCCTCATCTCGCACTAAGGGGATAATCTTTTGGTTTTTTCGAGTGGCGGCTGGAAGCTTGGAGTTCCTCTCGATTTGCGACGGGGACATCAGCAACTCACTCATCTTGCCCCAGGGAAGTTAGGTCTCCTTTCTTGTTGGAAGCGGAACCTTGGGATTCCTCTGAAGGTGTGGCAGAGGAATAGGGCCGCATTAAGCATTGAGTCGGTCAACTGTGTGTTCCTCTCCAGTGGCTACAGGGATCTTGGGGTTGCTATGAATGTTCGACTGGGAAGTCAGGCCTCGTCTCGATTTGAGGCATGGAATTCTTTCCTTTCGAGTTGTAAAAGAGTAGTCAGTCTTCAGATCGTGATCAGGTGGTTCAATAGGGCTTTTTCTATAGGTTCAGCATGGGTGTCAGTTCTCCCATCATGTTGTGAGGGGATGCTCCGTGTTCCATAGGGGCTTTGCTAGATCATCAGGACCTACGTTGATTGGAGGCAGAACTCGGAGTCCTTTATCCAAGCAGCAGGATCCGCAGGACTGCACTCGAGTTTCAATAGCAGATAGAGGCCTCCTCTTGTGGTGGAGAAGAAGTAGGGATTCCTCTTTAGTAGAAGCAGGGATTGAAATCTCATATCGTGAGGTGGGGAATACGGAGCTCTTCTAGAAGTGTGGACGGAAACTCGGGGTTTTCTCTCGATTGAAGACGGGTATTCTGGGAGCCCCTTGAGTTGTAAATAGGGATTCAAGCCTCCTATCGAATCTTGACCGCGAACTCGGGATTGCTCTCCAGGCGATGCAGGAATAAAAGGGCCTCATGTGACGTTGCCTGGGGCATCTCGTGGTTTTTGGCGAGTTGCGGAGGGAAGTTTGGCTTTCCTTTGGAGTTACAAAGGGGAACTCAGGGAGACACTCGTGTTGCCTGAGGGAAGTCAAGTTGTGAGGGGAAGCTCGTGATTGCCCTCGAGTCACTGCAGAGCAATCAGCTTTCACATCACATTGAAAGGGGTAATCACAAAGTGTTTCTCAAGTGGGGCAGGAAACTTTCGGATCCCTCGAGTTGCAACAGTGGCCTCACGGAGCTTCTCAAGTGGTCTCTGGGAAGTTCGGAATCCTTTTGAGGTGCGAGGAGCCTTTGGGATGCCTTTCGATTCAGTGCAGGGGAAGAAGGTCTCATCAGTTATTGAGGCGCTAACCACAGTGTGCCTCTCCAGTTCTGAGATGAATCTCAGCGTTCCTGAGAAGTTTCAACAGGGGAGTCATGCCACGTCTCTTGTTGAGGCATGGAACTCTGCTATCTTTTCAAGTTATAAAAGGGACAGGAGTCCACCTGTTGAGTTGAATTTCTGTTCTGGGGTTTTTTCTCCATGATGCACCTGGGAAGTCAGACCTCCATTCGTGGTGTTCGCTGATCCCAGGGTTTCATTTGAATCGGTACAGTGGAATGAGGCTTTATGTAGAGCGGATGGGGAAATTGGTGTCTTTTTGAATTGTGGCACGACCCCCGGGGGTCCTCTCAAGTTTCAAGGGGAAACCAGCCTCCTCTTCAGATTTGAAGGGACCATCAGGATTCCTTTCCAGACGAAGCAAGGGAATCGATCGTCATCTCGAGATGATGAGTGGAAAACGGGGCTCTTCTTGAGCTGTGGCAGGATGCTCGCTGCTCCTCTTGAGTTTGGCCAGGTATCTCGGGGAACCTCTTGATTTGTGTATAGGGTGCCGACTATCCTTTCGAGTTTGAAGAGGGAATGTGGGATTTCTCTTGAGACGCAGCAGTGGGAAAGGTCATCCTGTCACGTGGAGGGGAGAATTTCATGGTTGTTCTCGAGTTGCGGCTTGAAGCGTGGATGTCTTCTCGAGTTACAAGGGGACCTCTGGGACTCACTAGTGTTGCCTCAGGTAAGTTAGGTCCCCTTTCATGTTGAACGTGGAACCTCAGGATTTCTTTCGAGTCACTGTAGGCTATGAAGGCCGTATTTAGACTTGAGTCGGTAAACTAAGTGTTCCTCTCCAATGGCCACAGGGATCTTGGGGTTGCTATAAAGGTTCCACTGGAGAGCCAGGCCTGGTCTTTGTTGAGGATGGAACTCTGCTTTCCCGCCGAGTTGCAAAACTGTTGTCAGGTCTGCTGTCTCTTTAAGCGGGAATTTTCAGCTTTTAACTCAGTGGGGAATCATGCCTCCAATCGTGTTGGGGGGTGATACTCCCTGTTCCACTGGAGCTGGTGTAAGTGCAACACGACTCATCCATAGTTTAGTGTGACTTGGAGTCCTTTGACCTTGCTGTAGGATCCACGGGGTTGCCCTGGAATGTCAATAGATGTGACAGGACTCGTCAAGTGTTGCGAGGGGAAGATGGGATTCCTCTTCAATTGAAAGTGGAATGGCCCATTATTTTCAGGGTAGGTGTGATATGGGGCTTCTCTTAAATTGTGGCAGGAAATTCGGATTTCTTCTCTCATCGGGACGGGTATCTCTGGGTGACTCTTGAGTTGCATCAAGGAATTCCATCCTCATATGGAATTTCGAGAAGTAACTCAGTACTTCTGTCTAGGCACTGCAGGAAAAAAAGGGCCTCATCTTGCTTTGAAAGAGGAATCTCGAGGTTTTTCTCGAGCTGCTGCGGGAACTATGGTGATCCTCTCGAGTAATGACGGCAATATCAGGGAGCCTCACTTGTTGTCTCCAGGAAGTCAGAAAGCCTTTCCATTTGCAAGGGGAACCTCGGGATTCCTTTGGAGTCGCTGCAAAGAAATAGGTCTGCATCTAGATTCGAGTCTGTTAACTCAGGATTCCACTCCAGTAGCAACAGGATTCTCGGGGTTGTTCTCAAAATTCACCTGGGGAGTCAGGCTTCGTCTCGTGTTCAGACATGGAACTCCACTTTCTTCTCGAGATATAAAAGGAGTGTTAGTCCGCAGTCGAGCTAAATTTGCACGTGAAGTTTGTATCGCGAATGCTCGGAGAGTCAGGTCTCCACTCGTCCTGTGACTTGATACTCGAGGATACATTTGAATCTGTGCAGTGGAATCAGACAATATTCGAGAGGGTGGGGACATCAGTGCCTTTTGGAATTGTGTTTTGAAACCCCAGGGATCCTCCCGAGATTCAAGTTGATACCGGCCTCCTCGTAATGTGTGACAGGAATATCCAGATTCCATTCCAGACAAAGCAGTGGAATCGACTGTCATCTGGAAAAAGGACTGGAAAACAGGGCACTTTGTCAATTGTGGCAAGAAACTGGGTGTTCCTCTCGAGTGGGGCCAGGTAGTTGGGGTAATTTTTGAGTCACATGAATGATGTAAAGTAACCTTATACTGCAAGGAGATCCAACCAGTCCATTCTAAAGGAGATCAGTCCTGGGTGTTCATTGGAGGGACTGATACTAAAGCTGAAACTGCAATACTTTGGCCACCTCATGCGACGAGTTGACTCACTGGAAAAGACCCTGATGCTGGGAGGGATTGGGGGCGGGAGGAGAAGGGGACGACAGAGAATGAGATGGCTGGATGGCATCACCGACTCTGTGGACATGAGTTTGAGTGTACTCCGGGAGTTGGTGATGGACAGGGAGGCCTGGCGTGCTGTGATTCATGGGGTCGCGGAGAGTCAGACACGACTGAGCGACTGAACTGAACTGAACTGAACCTTTTGCGTTTCAAGCAGGAATGTGGGATTTCTCTTGAGAATCTGCAGCGGAAATGTGCTCATCTCACCTTGAGGGGATAATCTTGTGGTTTTTCTCAAGTTGCGGCTGGAAGCTTGGTGTCCCTCTTGAGTTGCGATGGGGACCGCAGGAACTCGCTTGTTTTCTTCAGGGAAGTCAGGTCTTCTTTCGTATTGGAAGGGGAACTTAGGGATTACATTCGAGCCGTGGAATGGGAATAGGGCCTCATCTTGAATTGAGTCCATAAATTGTGTGCTCCGCTTCAGGGGGACGGCTATGTCAGGGAAGTTTTTGTGTTGCATAAAGGGTGTCAAGTACCCGTTCGAGTTTCAAGCGAGAAAGTGTGATTTCTCTTGAGACTCTGCAGCAGAAAATTCCTCATTTCGCCTTGAGGGGAGAATCTTGTGGTTTTTCAAGACTTGCAGTGAGAGGCTTGGGATTCTTCTTGAGTTGCGATGGGGACCTCAGGACCTCACTCGTGTTTCCCCAGGGAAGTCAGGTCTTCTATCATGTTGGACGGGGAACATCGGGATTCCTCTCGAGGCGTGGCAGAGGAATAGGGCCGCATCTAGCTTTGAGTTGGTCAACTGTGTGTTCCTCTCCAGTGGCGACAGGGATCTCGGGGTTGCTATGAAGGTTCTACTGGGGAGTCAGGCCTCATCTCGATTTGAGGCATGGAATTTTGCTTTCCCTTTTAGTTGTAAAAGGGGAATCAGTCCTCTGGTCGTGATCAGGCGGTTCATTATGGCTTTTTCTATAGGTTCATCATGGGTGTCAGGTCTCCCATCATGTTGTGAGGGGACAGTCGGTGTTCCATTGGAGCTTTGATAGATCATCAGGACCTACCTCGATTGTAGGGGGAATTCAGATTCCTTTATCCTTGCAGCAGGATCTGCAGGAGTGCACATGAGTTTCAATAGGAGACAGAGGCCTCCTCTTGTGGTGGGAGAAGAAGAATGGATTCCTCTTGAATTGAAGCAAGGATTGAATGCTCCTATCGTGAGGAGGTGGAGAATACGGAGCTCTTCTAGAGGTGAGGACGGAAACTTGGGGTTTCTCTCGATTGAAGATGGGTATTCTGCGAGCCCCTTGAATTGTAAATAGGGATTCAAGCCTCTTATCAAAACTTGAGAGAGAACTCGGGATTTCTTTCCAGGAGCTGCAGGAAAAAAAGGGCCTCATGTGACATTGCCTGGGCCAAATCGTGGTTCTTGGCGAATTGCAGAGGAAAGTTTGGCTTTCCTTTTGAGTTACGACGGGGAGCTCAGGGAGACACTCCTGTTGCCTGAGGGAAGTCAAGTTGTGAGGGGAAGCTCATGATTGCTCTCGAGTCACTGTAGAGGAATCTGGCTTCAATTCGCATTAAAGGGGTAATCCCAAAGTGTTTCTTGAGTTGGGGCAGGAAACATTCGGATCCCTAGAGTTGCAACAGAGGCCTCATGGATCCTCTCAAGTTTTCTCTGGGAAGTCCGGAATCCTTTTGTGGTGTGAGGTGCCTTTGGGATGCCTTTCAAGTCAGTGCAGGAGACTAGGGTCTGATCTGGTGTTGAGGCGCTAACCTCAGGGTGCCTCTCCAGTTCTGACATGGATCTCAGTGTTCTTATGAAGTTTCAACAGGAGAGTCATGCCACGACTCTTGTTGAGGCATGGAACTCTGCTATCTTTTCGAGTTGTAAAAGGGGTGGGAGGCCTCCTGTCGAGTTGAATTTCTGTTCTGGGGCTTTTTCTCAATGATGCACCTAGGATGTCAGGTCTCCCTTTGTGGTGTTAGTTGATCCCGGGAGTTCTATTTGAATCCATATAGTGGAATCAGTCCTTATGTCGAGCGGATGGGATAACGGTGTCTTTTTGAATTGTGGCACAACTCCCTGGGCTCCTCTCGTGTTTCAGGTGGAGTTCGGCCTCCTCTTCAGATTCAATGGGAACACCGGGATTCCTTTCCAGATGAAGCGGGGGAATCAATCCTCATCTCGAGATGACGAGTGGAAAAGGGGGCTCTTCTTGAGTTGTGCCAGGAACCTCGCTGCTCCTCTCGATTTTGGCAGGGTATCTCAGAGAACTCCTTGAGTTGCATATAGGGTGCCAAGTATCCTTTCGAGTTTGAAGAGGGAATGTGGTATTTCTCTTGAGACGCTGCAGAGGAAAGGGGCGTCATGTCACATGGAGGGGAGAATTTCATGGTTATTCTCGAGTTGTGGCTTGAAGCTTGGAGGTCTTCTCGAGTTACGACGGGAACTTCTGGGACTCGTTAGTGTTGCCTCAGTGAAATCAGGTCTCCTTTCGTGTTGAAAGTAGAACGTCGGGATTCCTTTCGAGTCGCTGCAGTGCATGAGGGCTGCATTTAGACTGGAGTGGGTAAACTCAGTGTTCCTCTCCATTGGCCATAGGGATCTTGGGGTTACTATGAAGGTTCCACGGGGGAGTCAAGCCTAGTTTTGTTGAGCATTAAATGCTGCTTTCTCCCCAACTTGTAAAAGGGTTGTCAGGTCTGCTGTCTGTGCAAGAGGGAAATTTTGGCTTTTTCTGAGAGGCTTAGCGGGGGATTCATGCCACCGATCATGTTGGGAGGTAATACTCCCGGTTCCACTGGAGCTGCTGTAAGCGCAACACGACTCATCTCTAGTTGAGTGTGAATTTGGAGTCCTTTGACCTCGCTGCAGGATCCACGGTGTTGTGCTCGAGTGCCAATAGATGTGACAGGACTCGTCAAGTGGTGCGAGGGGAAGTTGGGTTTCCTCTTCATTTGAAAGTGGAATGGCCCATTATCTCCAGCTGAGGTGTGATCACGGGGCTCCTCTTAAATTGCAGCAGGAAATTCGTATTTTCTCTCTCATCAGGACAGATACCTCTGGGCGACCCTTGTGTTGCATCAAGGAATTCAAGCCTCATATCGAATGTTGAGAAGGAACTCGGGACTTCTCCCTGGGCACTGCAAGGAAAAAAGGGCCTCATCTAGCTTTGAAGGAGGAATCTCGAGGTTTTTCTCGAGTTGCTGCGGGAAGTGTGGTGATACTCTCGAGTAACGACGGGAATATCAGGGAGCCTCCCGTGTTGTCTCTGAGAAGTCAGAACGCCTTTCCATTTGCAAGGGGAACCTCGGGATTCCTTTGGAATCGCTGCAGAGAAATAGGTCTGCATCTAGATTCGAGTCCTTTTAACTCAAGATTCCTCTCCAGTAGCAACAGGGTTGTTGTCTTGCTCTCAAAATTCACCTGGGGAGTCGGGTCTCATCTCATGTTCAGACATGGAACTCCGCTTTCTTCTCAAGATATAAAAGAAGTGTTAGGCCACAGTCGAGTTGAATTTGTACCTGGAGATTGTATCGGGAATGCTCGGAGAGTCAGGTCTCCACTCCTCTTGTGAGTTGATAATCGAGGATACATTTGAATCTGTGAAGTTCAATCAGACAATATCTCGGAGGGTAGGGACATCGGTACCTTTTGGAATTGTGTTTTGAAACCCCGGGGATCCTCCCGAGATTCAAGTTGATACCAGCCTCCTCGTAATGTGCGACAGGAAAGTGCAGATTCCATTCCAGACAAAAAGCAGTAGAATCGACTGTCATCTGGAAAAAAGACTGGAAAACGGGGCACTTTGTTAGTTGTGGCAAGAAACTGGGTGTTCCTCTCGAGTGGGGCCGGGTATATCAGTGTAATTCTTGAGTCACATAAAGGATGTTAAGTAACTTTTAGCATTTCAAGCGGTAATGTTTCTCTTGAGAATCTGCAGCAGAAATGTTCCTCATCTCTCCTTGAGGGGAGAATCTTGTGGTTTTTCTCGAGTTGCGGCGGGAAGCCTGGTGTTCCTCTCAAGTTGTGACAAGGACCGCAGGAACTCACTCATGTGGCTTCAGGGAATTCAGGTCTTCTTTCATGTTGGAAGGGAAACTTCGGGATTACTCTCGAGGCGTGGAATGGGAATAGGGCCTCATCTAAAATTGAGTACGTAAATTGTGTTCTCCTCTCCAGTGGTGACGCCTATGTTGGGGAATTTTTGAGTCTCATAAAGGGTGTCAAGTACCCGTTCGAGTTTCAAGCGAGAAAGTGTGATTTCTCTTGAGACTCTGCAGCAGAAAATTCCTCATCTCGCCTTGAGGGGAGAATCTTGTGGTTTTTTAAGACTTGAGGCGAGAAGCTTGGGGTTCTTCTCGAGTTGTGACGGGGACCTCAGGAAATTGCTCATGTTGCCCCAGAGAAGTCAGGTCTCCTATCGTGTTGGACGGGGAATATCGGGATTCCTCTTGAGGCGCGGCAGAGGAATAGGGCCACATCTAGCACTGAGTCGGTCAGCTGTGTGTTCCTGTCCAGTGGCGACAGTGATCTCGGGTTTGCTATGAAGGTAATACTGGGGAGTCAGGCCTCATCTCGATTTGAGGCGTGGAATTCTGCTTTCCTTTCTAGTTGTAAAAGGGGAATCAGTCCTCTTGTTGTGATCACGTGGTTCATTAGGGCTTTTTCTATAGGCTCATCATGGGTGTCAGATCTCCCCTCATGTTGTGAGGGAATGCTCGGTGTTCCATTGGGGCTTTACTAGATCATCTTGACCTACCTCAATTGGAGGGGGAACTCAAGTCCTTTATCCTTGCAGCAGGAACCGCGGGAGAGCACTCGAGGTTCAATAGGAGACAGAGGCCTCTTCTTGTGGTGGGAGAAGAAGGAAGATTTCCTCTTTAGTTGAAGCAGGGATTGAACGCTCATATCGTGAGGAGGTGAGGAATACGGAGCTCTTCTAGAACTGTGGACGGAAACTCGGGGTTTTCTCTCGATTGAAGACGGGTATACTGGGAGCCCCTTGAGTTGTAAATAGGGATTCAAGCCTCCTATCGAATTTGACAGAGAACTCGAGATTGCTCTCCAGGTGCTTCAGGGAAAAAGGGCCTCCTGTGACGGTGCCTGGGGCATCTCTTGGTTTTTGGCGAGTTGCGGAGAGAAGTTTTGATTTCCCATCTAGTTACGACGGGGAAGTCAAGTTGCGAGGGGAAGCTCGTGATTGCCCTCCAGTCACTGCAGAGGAATCCAGCTTCAATTCGCATCGAAAAGTGTAATCACAAAGTGTTTCTCAAGTTGTGGCAGGAATCTTTCGGATCCCTCGAGTGTGGCAGGGGCCTCATGGAGCCTCTCAAGTTGTCTCTGGGAAGTCCGGAATCCTTTTGAGGTGTGAGAGGCTTTGGGATGCCTCTCGAGTCAGTATAGGGGACTAGGGTCTCATCTGGAGTTGAGGCGCTAACCTCAGGGTGCCTCTCCAGTTCTGACATGGATCTCAGTGTTCCTATGAAGTTTCAAGAAGGGAGTCATGCCACGACTCTTGTTGAGGCATGGAACTCCACTCTCTTTTCCAGTTGCAAAAGGTGTGGGAGGCCTCATGTCGAGTTGAACTTCTGTCCTGGGGCTTTTTCTCAATGATGCACCTGGGAAGTCAGGCCTCCCCTCGTGGTGTTTGTTGATCCTGGGGGTTCCATTTGAATCGGTACAGTGGAATCAGTCCTGATGTCGAGCAAAAGGTGAAATCGGTGTTTTTTTGAATTGTGGCACGACTCCCTGGAGTCCTCTCAAGTTTCAAGTGGAGATCGGCCTCCTCTTCAGATTCGATGGGAACATCGGGATTCCTTTCCATACGAAGCAGGGGTATCGATCCTCATCTCGTGAAGATGAGTAGAAAATGGGGCTCTTCTAGAGCTGTGGCAGGAATCTCATTGCTGCTCTCGAGTTTGGCCGGGTATCTCGGGAAACTTTTTGAGTTATAGGGTGCCGAGTATCCTTTCGAGTTTGAAGAGGGAATGTAGGATTTCTCTTGAGACGCTGCAGCAAAAGGGGTGTCCTGTTGCGTGGAGGGGAGAATTTCATAGTTTTTCTTGACTTGCGGCTTGAAGATTGTAGAACTTCTCGAGTTACAACGGGACCTCTGGGACTCGTTATTGTTGCCTCAGGGAACTCAGGTCTGTTTTCTTGTTGAAAGTGGAACCTCGGGATTTCTTTCGAGTTGCTGCAGTGCATGAGCGCTGCATTTAGATTTGAGTCAATAAACTCAGTGTTCCTCTCCATTGGCCACAGTGATCTTGGGGTTGCTATGAAGGTTCCACTGGGGAGTCAGGCCTAGTTTTGTTGAGGATTAAACGCTGCTTTCCCCCCAAGATGTAAAAGGGGTGTCAGTTCTTCTGTCTGTTCAAGCAGAAAACTTGGGCTTTTTCAAGAGGCTCAGCGGGGAATTCATGCCACCGATCATGTTGGAGGTGATACTCTGTGTTCCACTGGAACTGCTGTAAGCACAACACGACTAGTTGAGTGTGAATTTGGAGTCCTTTGACCTTGCTGCAGGAACCATGGGATTGCCCTCGAGTGTCAATATATGTGACAGGACTCTTCAAGTGGTGCAAGAGAAAGTTGGATTTCCTCTTCAGTTGAAAGTGGAATGGCCCATTATCTTCAGGTGAAGTGTGATCACGGGGCTCCTCTTAAATTGTGGCAGGAAATTTGGAGTTCTTCTCTCATCGGACATGGATCTCTGGGCGACCCTTTTGTTGCATCAAAGAATTCAAGCCTCATATCGAATTTTGAGAAGGAACTTAGGACTTCCGTCTAGGCGCTGCAAGAATAAAAAGGACCTCATCTTGCTTTTAAGGAGGAATCTGGATGCATTTCTCGAGTTGCTGCGGGAAGTTTGTTGATCCTCTCGAGTAACGACGTGAATATCAGGGAGCTGCCCATGTTGTCTCTGAGAAGTGAGAAAGCCTTTCCATTTGCAAGGAGGAACCTCAGGATTCCTTTGGAGTCGCTTCAGAGACATAGTCTGCATCTAGATTCGAGTCCTTTTAAATCAGGATTCCTCTCCAGTAGCAACAGAGTTCTCGGGGTTGCTCTCAAAATTCACCTGGGGAGTCAGTCCTAGTCTCGTGTTCAGACATGGAACTCTGCTTTCTTCTCGAGTTATTAAAGGGGTGTTAGGCCACAGTCAAGTTGAATTTGTACCCGGAGATTGTTTCGAGAATATTCAGGGAGTCAAGTCTCCACTCGTCTTGTGAGTTGATACTTGAGGATACATTTGAATCTGTGCAGTGGAATCAGACAATATCTCGAGTGGGTGGGGACATCCGTACCTTTTTGAATTGTGTTTTGGAACCCTGGGGATCCTCCCGAGTTTCAAGGTGGTACCAGCCACCTAGTAATGTGCGATGGGAAAGTCCGGATTCCATTCCAGACAAAGCAGGGGAATCGACTGTCATCTGGAAAAGAGGAATGGAAAATGGGGCACGTTGTCAGTTGTGGCAGAAAACTCAGTGTTCCTCTCGAGTGGGGCTGGCGATGTTGGTGTAATTTTTGAGGCACATAAAGGATGTTAAGTAACCTTTCCTGTTTCAAGCGGGAATGTGGGATATCTCTTGAGATCTTCAGAGGAAATGTTCCTCATCTCGCCTTGAGGGAAGAATCTTGTGGTTTTTCTCGAGTTGTGGCGGGAAGTTTGGGGTTCCTCTCGTTTTGTGACGGGGACCTCAGGAACTCTCTCTTGTTGTCCCAGGGAAGTTATGTTTCCTTTTGTGCTGAAAGGGGAACCTCAGGATTCCTCTCAAGGTGCGACAGAGGTATATGGCTGCATCTAGCGTTGTGTCCCTAAATTGTGTGCTCCTCTCCAGTGGGGACGGCTACGTTGGGGAACTTTTTAAGTCGCATAAAATGTGTCAAGTACCCGTTCGCGCTTCAAGTGGCATTGTGGGATTTCTCTTGAGACTCTGTAGCAGAAAATTTCCTCATCTCGCACTGATTGGGGAGTCTTGTGGTTTCTCTCAAGATGCAGCGGGAAGCTTGAGATCCCTCTCGAGTTATGACAGGGACCTCAGGAACTCGCTCGTGTTGTTTCAGGGAAGTCAGGTCTCCTTTTGTGTTGGGAGTTAACTTCGTGATTGCCCTCGAGGCGTGGAATGGGAATACGGCCGCATCTAGATGTTTTTTTGTTTGTTTGTTTGTTTAATTGAAGGCTAATTATTTACAATATTATATTAGTTGGTTTTTCCATACATTGACATGAATCTGCCCCAGGTATACATGTGTTTCCCATCTTGAACTCCCCTCCCACCTCCCACTCTATCCCTCTGGGTCATCCCAGCGCACCAGCCCCGAGCATCCTGTCTTATGCATCGAACCTGGACTGGTGATTCATTTCACATATGATAATATACATATTTCCCTGCCATTCTCCCAAATCATCCCACCCTCGCCCTCTCCCACAGAGTCCAAAAGACTGTTCTATACACCTGTGTCTCTTCTGCTGTCTCGTATACAGTGTTATCATTATCATCTTTCTAAATTCCATATGTATGCATTAGTATACTGTATTGATGTTTTTCTTTCTGGCTTACTTCACTCTGTATAATAGGCTCCAGTTTCATCCACCTCATTAGAACTGATTCAAAAGTATTGTTTTTAATGGCTGAATAATACTCCATTGTGTATATGTACCAAAGCTTTCTTATTCATTTGTCTGCAGATGGATATCTAGGTTGCTTCCATGTCCTCGCTATTATAAACAGTGATGCAATGAACATTGGAGTACATGTGATTCTTTCAATTCTGGTTTCTTCAGTGTGTATGCCCAGGAGTGGGATTGCTGGGTTGTATGGCAGTTCTATTTCCAGTTTTTTAAGGAATCTCCACACTGTTCTCCATGGCTGTACTAGTTTGCATTCACACCGACAGTGTAAGAGGGTTAGCTTTTTCCACACCCTCTCCAGCATTTATTGCATGTAGACTTTTGGATAGCAGCCATTCTGACTGGCGTGTAATGGTACCTCACTGTGGTTTTGATTTGCATTTCTCTGATTATGAGGAATGTTGAGTATTTTTTCATGTGTTTGTTAGCCATCTGTATGTCTTCTTTGGAGAAATGTCTGTTTAGTTCTTTGGCCCATTTTTTGATTGGGTCGTTTATTTTTCTGGAATTGAGCTGCAGGAGCTGCTTGTATATTTTGGAGATTAATCCTTTATCAGTTGTTTCATTTGCTTTATTTTCTCGCATTCTGAAGGCTGTCTTTTCACCTTGCTTATAGTTTCCTTTGCTGTGCAGAACCTTTTAATTTTAATTAGGACCGATTTGTTTAGTTTTGCTTTTATTTCCAATATTCTGGGAGGTGGGTTTATGTCGGAGAGTGTTTTGCCTATGTTCTCCTCTAAGAGTTTTATAGTTTCTAGTCTTACATTAAGATCTTTAATCCATTTTGAGTTTATTTTGGTGTATGGAGTTAGGAAGTGTTCTAGTTTCATTCTTTTACAAGCGGCTGACCAGTTTTCACAGCAACACTTGTTAAAGAGACTGTCTTTTCTCCATTTTATATTCTTGCCTCTTTTGTCAAAGATAAGGGGTCCATAGGTGTGAGGATTTATCTTTGGGCTTTCTATTTTGTTCCATTGATCTATATTTCTGTCTTTATGCCAGTACCATACTGTCTTGATGACTGTGGCTTTGTAGTAGATCCTGAAGTTGAGCAGGTTGATTCCCCCAGTTCCATTCTTCTTCCTCAAGATTTCTTTGGCTATTCGAGGTTTTTTGTATTTCCATACAAATCGGAGATTTGTTCTAGCTCTGTGAAAAATATCGTTGGTAGCTTGATAGGGATTGCATTGAATGTATAAATTACTTTGGGTAATATACTCATTTTCACAATATTTTTCTTCAAATCCACGAATACAGTATATTTCTCCATCTAAGAATGTCCTCTTTGATTACTTTAACTAGTGTTTTATAGTTTTCTAGGTACAGGTCTTTTGTTTCCTTAGGTAGATATATTCCTACGTTTTTAATTCTTTTCTTTGCAACACTGAATGGAATAATTTCCTTAATTTCTCTTTATATTTTCTCATTATTAGTATATAGGAATGCAAAGGATTTCTGTGTGTTGATTTTATATCCTGCAAGTTTACTGTATTCATTGATTAGCTCTAGTAGTTTTCTGGTAGAATCTTTAGGGTTTTCTGTGTATAGAATCACGTCCTCAGCAAACAGTGAAACTTTTACTTCTTCTTTTCCAATTTGTATTCCTTTTATGTCTTTTTCTGCTCTGATTTCTGTAGCCAAAACTTCCAGAACTATGTTGAACAGTAGTGGTGAGAGTGGGTACCCTTGTCTTCTTCCTGACTTTAGGGGAAATGCTTACAATTTTTCACCCTTGATGATAATGTTTGCTGTGAGTTACACAAGGACATCACCAAATGGTCAACACCGAAATCAGATTGATGATATTCTTTGCAGCCAAAGATGGAGAAGCTATATAGAGTTATCAAAAACAAGACCAGGAGCTGAATGTGGCTCAGATCATGAACTCCTTATTGCCAAATTCAGACTTAAATTGAATAAAGTAGGGAAAACCACTAAACCATTCAGATATGACCTAAATCAAATCTCTTATGATTATACAGTGGAAGTGAGGAATAGATTTAAGGGACTAGACCTGATAGATAGAGTGCCTGATGAACTCTGGATGGAGGTTCCTGACATTGTACAGGAGACAGGGACCAAGACCATCCCCATGGAAAAGAAATGCAAAAAGGCAAAATGGCTGTCTGAGGAGGCCTTACAAATAGCTGTGAAAAGAAGAGAGGCGAAAAGTAAAGGAGAAAAGGAAAGATATAAGCATCTGAATGCAGAGTTTCGAAGAATAGCAAGGAGAGATAAGAAAGCCTTCCTCAGCGATCAATGCAAAGAAATAGAGGGAAAAAACAGAATAGGAAAAACAAGATATCTCTTCAAGAAAATTAGAGATTCCAAGGGAACATTTCATGCAAAAATGGGCTTGATAAAGGACAGGAATGGTATGGACCTAACAGAAATAGAAGATATTAAGAAGAGGTGGCAAGAATACACAGAAGAACTGTACAAAAAAGATGTTCTCGACCAAGATAGTCACGATAACATGATCACTGACCTAGAGCCAGACATCTTGGAATGTGAAGTCAAGTGGTCCTTAGAAAGCCGCACTAAGAACAAAACTAGTGGAGGTGATGGAATTCCAGTTAAGCTATTTCAAATCTTGAAAGAAGATGCTGTGAAAGTGCTGCACTCAATATACCAGCAGATTTGGAAAACTCAGCAGTGGCCACAGGATTGGAAAAGGTCAGACTTCATTCCAATCCCAAAGAAAGGCAATGCCAAAGAATGCTCCAAATACCGCACAATTGCCCTCATCTCACACACTAGTAAAGTCATGCTCAAATTCTCCAAGCCAGGCTTCAGCAATATGTGAACCGTGAACTCCCAGATGTTCAAGCAGGTTTTAGAAAAGGCAGAAGCACCCGAGATCAAATTGCCAACATCCGCTGGATCATGGAGAAAGCAAGGGAGTTCCAGAAAAACATCTATTTCTGCTTCATTGACTATGTCAAAGCCTTTGTCTGTGTGGATCACAATCAACTGTGGAAAATTCTGAAAGAGATGGAAATCCCAGACCACCTGACCTGCCTCTTGAGGAACCTGTATGCAGGTCAGGAAGCAACAGTTAGAACTGGACATGGAACAACAGACTGGTTCCAAATAGGAAAAGGAGTACGTCAAGACTGTATATTGTCACCTTGCTTATTTAACTTATATGCAGAGTACATCATGAGGAATGTTGGGCTGGAAGAAGCACAAGCTGGAATCAAGATTGCTGGGAGAAATAGCAATAACCTCAGATATGCAGATGACACTACCCTTATGGCAGAAAGTGAAGAGGAACTCAAAAGTCTCTTGATGAAAGTAAAAGAGGAGAGTGGAAAGGTTGGCTTGAAGCTCAACATTCAGAAAACAAAGATCATGGCATCTGGTCCCATCACTTCATGGGAAATAGATGGGGAAACAGTGGAAACAGTGTCAGACTTTATTTGTTTGGGCTCCAAAATCACTGCGGATGCTGATTGCAGCCATGAAATTAAAAGACGCTTGCTCCTTGGAAGGAAAGTTATGACCAACCTTGATAGTACATTAAAAAGTACATTACTTTGCCAACCAAGGTCCGTCTAGTCAAGGCTATGGTTTTTCCTGTGGTCATGTATGGATGTGAGAGTTGGACTGTGAAGAAAGCTGATCGCTGAGGAATTGATGCTTTTGAACTGTGGTGTTGGAGAAGATTCTTGAGAGTCCCTTGTACTGCAAGGAGATCCAACCAGTCCATTCTAAAGGAGATCAACCCTGGGTGTTCATTGGAAGGACTGATGCTGAAGCTGAAACTGCAATACTTTGGCCACCTCAAGAGACGAGTTGACTCACTGGAAAAGACTCTGATGCTAGGAAAGGTTGGGGGCGGTAGGAGAAGGGGATGACAGAGAATGAGATGGCTGGATGGCATCACCGACTCTGTGGACATGAGTTTGAGTGAATTCCGGGAGTTGGTGATGGACAGGGAGGCCTGGCGTGCTGTGATTCATGGGGTCGCGGAGAGTCGGACACGACTGAGCGACTGAACTGAACTGAACTGAGCTGTCATATATAGCTTTTTTATGTTGAGGTATATCCATTCTATTCCCATTTTGTGGAGGGTTTTTATCATAAATGGATGTTGAAATTTATCAAAGGCTTTTCTCTGCATCTATTCAGATAATCATGATTTTTATTTTTCAGTTTGTTAATGTAGTGTATTACATTGATTGATTTGCGGATATTGAAGAATCCTTGCATTCCTGGGATAAAGCCTACTTGTTCATGATGTATGATCTTCTTAATGTGTTGTTGGATTCTGATTGCTAGAATTTTGTTAAGGATTTTTGCATCTATGTTCATCAGTGATATTGGCCTGTAGTTTTCTTTTATTGTGGGGTCTTTACCAGGTTTTGGGATTAGGGTGATGGTGGCCTCACAGAATGAGTTAGGAAGTTTCCCCTCCTCAGCAATTTTCTGGAAGAGTTTGAGTAGAATAGGTTTTAGCTCTTCTCTAAATTTTGGAAGAATTCAGCTGTGAAGCCATCTGGACCTGGGCTTTTGCTTGCTCGAAGATTTCTGATTACAACTTCTATTTCCATGCTTGTGATTGGTCTATTAATATTTTCTATTTCTTCCTGGTTCAGTTTTGGAAAGCTGTACTTTTCTAAGAATTTGTCCATTTCTTCCAAGTTATCCATTTTATTGCCATCTAATTGTTGATAGTATTCTCTAAAAATCCTTTGTATTTCTGTGTTGGTGGTTGTGTACACATCACAATTAAATGTAAGTTCTCTGTCTTGAGTATAGCGGATCTCAACATTTCACAACTTAAGAGGGTGCCCCCGTCTTAATTAGAGAGTATGCCCCTTCACATCACAAGCAGAAAGGAGCTACCCCCACCGCAATTCTAGAGGAGCACTCTACCACTACTAGACAGGAACCCTCATACCACAACTAAAGAGGAGCACCCCCACCAAAACTAGAGAGGAGTCTGCAAACCAAAACTACTGACAAACTGAAACAAATATATCATTGACCCCCATGGCAACTAAGTTCAGTTCAGTTCAGTTCAGTTGCTCAATCTTGTCCGACTCTCCGCGACTCCATGAATCACAGCACGCCAGGCCTCCCTGTCCATCACCAACTCCCGGAGTACACTCAAACTCATGTCCACAGAGTCGGTGATGCCATCCAGCCATCTCATTCTCCGTCGTCCCCTTCTCCTCCCGCCCCCAACCCTTCCCAGCATCAGAGTCTTTTCCAGTGAGTCAACTCGTCTCATGAGGTGGCCAAAGTATTGGAGTTTCAGCTTTAGCATCAGTCCCTCCAATGAACATCCAGGATTGATCTCCTTTAGAATGGACTGGTTGGATCTCCTTGCAGTACAAGGGACTTTCAAGAGTCTTCTCCAACAGCACAGTTCAAAAGCATCAATTCTTCAGTGATCATCTTTCTTCACAGTCCAACTCTCACATCCATACATGACCACAGGAAAAACCATAGCCTTGACTAGACGGACCTTGGTTGGCAAAGTAATGTCTCTGCTTTTTAATATACTATCAAGGTTGGTCATAACTTTCCTTCCGAGGAAAAAGCGTCTTTTAATTTCATGGCTGCAATCAGCATCTGCAGTGATTTTGGAGCCCAAACAAATAAAGTCTGACACTGTTTCCACTGTTTTTCCATCTATTTCCCATGAAGTGATGGGGCCAGATGCCATGATCTTTGTTTTCTGAATGTTGAGCTTCAAGCCAACCTTTCCACTCTCCTCTTTTACTTTCATCAAGATGCTTTTGAGTTCCTCTTCACTTTCTGCCATAAGGGTAGTGTCATCTGCATATCTGAGGTTATTGATATTTCTCCCGGCAATCTTGATTCCAGCTTGTGCTTCTTCCAGCCCAACATTCCTCATGATGTACTCTGCATAGAAGTTAAATAAGCAAGGTGACAATATACAACCTTGACGTACACCTTTTCCTATTTGGAACCAGTCTGTTATTCCATGTCCAGTTCTAACTGTTGCTTCCTGACCTGCATACAGGTTCCTCAAGAGGCAGGTCAGGTGGTCTGGGATTCCCATCTCTTTCAGAATGTTCCTCAGTTTATTTTGATCCACACAGTCAAAGGCTTTGGCATAGTCAATGAAGCAAAAATAGATGTTTTTCTGGAACTCTCTTGCTTTCTCCATGATCCAGCGGATGTTGGCATTTTGATCTCTGGTGCCTCTGCCTTTTCTAAAACCTGCTTGAACATCTGGGAGTTCACGGTTTACATACTGCTGAAGCCTGGCTTGGAGAATTTTGAGCATGACTTTACTAGCGTGTGAGATGAGTGCATCTGTGCGGTAGTTTGAGCATTCTTTGGCATTCCCTTTCTTTGGGATTGGAATGAAGACTGACCTCTTCCAGTTCTGTGGCCACTGCTGAGTTTTCCAAATCTGCTGGCATATTGAGTGCAGCACTTTCACAGCATCATCTTTCAAGATAATAGCTCAACTGGAATTCCATCACCTCCACTAGCTTTGTTCGTAGTGATGCTTTCTAAGACCCACTTGACTTCACATTCCAAGATGTCTGGCTCTAGGTCAGTGATCACATTATCGTGACTATCTTGTTCGTGAAGATCTTTTTTGTACAGTTCTTCTGTGTATTCCTGCCACCTCTTCTTAATATCTTCTGCTTCTGTTAGGTCCATACCATTTCTGTCCTTTATCAAGCCCATCTTTGCATGAAATGTTCCCTTGGAATCTCTGATTTTCTTGAAGAGGTCTCTTGTTTTTCCTATTCTGTTGTTTTCCTCTATTTCTTTGCATTGATCACTGAGGAAGTCTTTCTTATCTCTCCTTGCTATTCTTTGGAACTCTGCATTCAGATGCTTATATCTTTCCTTTTCTCCTTTGCTTTTCACTTCTCTTCTTTTCACAGCTATTTGTAAGGCCTCCTCAGACAGCCATTTCGCTCTTTTGCATTTCTTTTCCATGGGGATGGTCTTGGTCCCTGTCTCCTGTACAATGTCACGAACCTCCGTCCAGAGTTCATCAGGCACTCTATCAATCAGATCTATTCCCTTAAATCTATTCCTCACTTCCACCTTATAATCATAAGGGATTTGATTGAGGTCATATCTGAATGGTCTAGTGGTTTTCCCCACTTTCTTCAATATCAGTCTGAATTTGGCAATAAGGAGTTCATGATCTGAGCCACATTCAGCTCCTGGTCTTGTTTTTGCTAACTGTATACAGCTTCTCCATCTTTGGTTGCAAAGAATATAATCAATCTGATTTCGGTGTTGACCATCTGGTGACGTCCATGTGTAGAGTCTTCTCTTGTGTTGTTGGAAAAGGGTGTTTGCTATGACCAGTGCATTCTCTTGACAAAACTCTATTAGCCTTTGTCCTGCTTCATTCCGTGCTCCAAGGCCAAATTTGCCAGTTACTCCAGGTGTTTCTTGACTTCCTACTTTTGCATTCCAGTCCTCTAGAATGAAAAGGACATCTTTTTTGGGTGTTAGTTCTAAAAGGTCTTGTAGGTCTTCATAGAACCGATTAACTTCGGCTTCTTCAGCATTACTGGTTGGGGTATAGGCCTGGATTTCTGTAATATTGAATGGTTTGCCTTGGAAATGAACAGAAATCATTCTGTCATTTTTAAGATTGCATCCAAGTACTGCATTTCGGACACTTTTGTTGAACTAAAGTGGATCCATATGCCATAACTATACAGTGTAAATGAAAATGAAGTCACTCAGTCGTGTCTGACTCTTTGAGACCCCATGGACTCTAGCCTACCAGGCTCCTCCATCCATGGGATTTTCCAGGCAAGAATACTGGAGTGGGTTGCCATTTCCTTCTACAGGAGATCTTCCCAACCCAGGGATTGAATCCAGGTCTCCCACATTCTAGGCAGACACTTTACTGTCTGAGCCACCAGGGAAGTCTATACACTAGCCTACTGCATATCACAAGTAGACAGGACTGGTCCTGATAATCGCTATTAGAGAACAGCTGCCCCACGCAGCTTGAGGAGTTTTCTCCACAACTTTAAAGGAACTTGTCGCAACTCGAGAAGAACCCTGAGTTCCACACTGCAATTCAACAGAAACCCTATGCCATTATAAGGAAGGAGCCCCACACGATAAAGACAGAGGAGAGACCCGCCAAAGTTGGAGGGGATTCCCCTGCCAAAACTTGAATGGAGCCCTCCAGCACATTGTGTCTAGAGAGGAGCTCCTCTGCCGCAAATAGAGATGAGGCCCCGGAAGTAATTTGAGAGGAGCTCCTCAGAACTACAGTGGAGCAAACCCCTGAAAACTAATGAGAATCCCCCAATGCCACAAATAGAGAGAACACCCTCCCCACAAAGAACCCCCAGAGGTGGCACCACTGCAACTAGAGAGATGTCCTGAGTCCCGTCCTGAAATTAAGAGAAGCGCTATGCAACAACTCAAGAGAAGCCCATGGCCACAACGACAGAGGAGTCCACCTGGAAAAACTTGAGAGTGTCCCCCCACCACAACTAAAGAGATTATCTCTGACATTGCACCTAGAAAGAGTCCCCTCCACCACAGAGACGAACCCCTCCTGCAAGTTGAGTAGATTCCCCTACCACCATCAGAGAGGCGCATCCTTGTCACAGCTAGAGAGTAGACGCTCCACCACAACTCAAGCGGAACACAAAGTTCCCTGATACACATCGATAGGAATCTCCCACCACAATTAGAGAGGAGCCCACATATGGAAACAAGAGTGGATCCCACCACATGTATAAAGGAGGCCAGGCACCCTGTAACTAGAGAGCAGCAATCTCGCACACCACATCTAGAGAGGAGGCTCTACACCACTACTAGAGAGTAGCCCCTCAAAATACAAATAGAAATGAGCCAGAAAATTGAACCTGGAGAAGAGCTGCACAGCATAATGCAACAAGACGGGAGTTCCCACTCCACAACTAGACTGGACTCCCCCAGGCACAGCACTAGGGTGGACTACCCCAGCACATTACAAGTAGAGAAAAGCCCAACCGCCAAAACTAGAGAGTTGAATACACGCTACAACTAGATAGTTGACCCTCAGGCACAACTAGTGAGGAGCACACCACCAAAATGGAAAGGTGCTATCCCCTTCCCCCACCATACATCGAAACTAGAGTATAGGACCACCACCACAACTAGAGTGCACACTCCTGCCACAGGTAGATACGAGCCCTCCCTACACATCACAGTTAGAGAGAAGTGTCCATGCACATCAAAACTAGAAATAAGCCCCCCTGAACATCACCACTGGAGAGGAACATACCCACACATCACAATTAGACAGAAGTCCCCTGCAACGAGTAGAGTGAAGGCCACCATGCCACAACTAAAGAGGACTCCCACTGCCACAACTAGACAATAGCCTCCTGCATATTGCTACTAGGAAGAGACCCCTTTCACATCACAATCAGAGAGTGGCCAACCCAGTACATTTTGAGAATAGCACTCTACTGCAACTGGAGAGGAGCCCAACTACCACAACTAAAGAGAAACCCCTGTGCCACAAATAGAGAGGAATCTGCAAAGGAGATCTAGAGAGGAGCTACCCCACCACAAGTAAAGAATGGACCCCACTGCAACTAGAGTGAAGCCCCATGCTGCACCTAGACAAGAGCCAGCCTGCATTTTGCTACTAGAGAGCATCTGCTCCACTGCAGTTCGAGAGGAGGCTCCACCACAACTCTAAAGAAACCCCGAATAATCTGCTGCAACTCAAGGGGAATCCCGAGTTCCCCACTGCAATTTGACAAAAGCCCTATGTTGTAACAGGAAATGAGCCCGTGGCCACAATAACAGAGGAGCCCCTTTGCCAAAACTGAAGCAGATACCCCTGGCATAAATAGTGGAGTCACCCAGGACATAACACCTAGAGAGAAGACCCTCTGCTGAAAATAGTGACAAGCTCCCTGAAGTAAGTCGATTGGAATCCCTCAAAAATAGAAAGAAGCAACCCCATTAATATTAGTGAGGAACCCCTAATGCCAAAAGTAGAGACGACCTTCCCTGTGGAGCCACCCACATCCAAACAGAGAGGACACAGACCCACAACTCGAGAGAAGCCCTCCACCACAACTCGAGAGGAGCCCGCTGGACATCACACATAGAGAGGAGCCCCTCTACTGCTAATAGAGATGAACCTCACACCACAACTATAGAGAATCTTGTACAGCACAACTAGAGAAAATCAATCCCACCACAAGTACAGAGTTGACCCCAACCACAACTAGAGAAAAAATCCATGCCAGAGCTAGTGAGTAGCCGCCTATACATTGCCACAAGACAGGAGCCATCCTGCGCATCCCTGCTAGAGACAAGTCACAACTAGACAACTCTAGAGGAAACTGCCCTGCAATTCAATAGGCAAACTACACTCCCTACCACAGTTCTAGTGTAACCCTGGGTCCAGCGCTGAAACTTGAGAGGAAACCTGAGTTCCCGCCACAACTCGAGAGGGTCTCTGAGTCCCCTAGCTCAACTCAAGAGAAGTATTCCATGGCAACTCCAGAGGAACTCCAAGTTCCACGCTGTACTCAAGAGGAACACTGAATTCCCACTTCAGTTCGAGAGGAGACCTGAGTCCACTGCTGCAACTCAAGAGGAACACCAGGTTCCCTGCCTCAGCCTGAGAGGAGGCCCAATGCCCCAGCTGAAACTCAAGAGGAATCTTGAGTTTCCTGTTGCAACTCGAGATGAGCGTCAAGTCCCATGATGTAACTCGAGAGGATTCCCGAGACTGCCAAAATAACTAAAGAGGAACCATGAGAATCTGCCTCAATTGAAGAGGAATCCTATTCTGCATCATGAGGTGAGCACCCGGCAACAAAGAAAGAGGCACTCCCCTGGCACAGCTGGAGAGAATCCCATCATCACATCTAGAGAGGAGCCCCCAGAACATTGCACCTAAAAAGGAACCACTCTATCACAAATAGAAATGAATCCACTCAAGTAACTCAAGAGGAGCCCTGAATGCCCTGGAGCAACTCAAAGGACACTGAGCCCCAACTGCAACTCAAAAGGGGGCAACACCAGAAATCAAGAGAAGCCCCAAGTCCCCTGCCTCATCTCAAGAGGAGCTATCACAGCAAATCGAGATAAGATCTCAACACAACTAGACAGGAGCACTGTGCCACCACAAGAGAGGAGCCCAGGCATAATATCTCTACAAGAGAGGAGACACCCACAGCACAATTAGAGAAGTACAACTTGCCAGAACTAGAGAGGAGACCACACACCACATCTGGAGATGAACCTCCCCCCAGCACTTTGCAACTATTGAGGAAAACCCCTTACCAATGCAACTAGGGAAGAGACCACCACCACAACTAGAGAATTGACCCACACTGCAACTAGAGAGGAGCCTTCTCGATTAAACTCGATTAGAAATCCCATCACAACAAGAGAGTAGCCCCTTGCACACTGCAACTACAGTAACGACTACAACAACTCGAAGGAGCTACCACATCATAACTAGAGAGAAACCCAAGTACAGTGCAAGTAGAGAAAGCTCCTGGCCTCAAATAGTGTGTTGACAATGAGCCACAGTGAAAGACGAGCCTGCACACAGCATCTGGAGGAGTCCCCTGCACACCTCAATGACTGAGGAACACCAATGCCTAACGCAACTAGAGAGGAACCATCGAATCCTTTGCTGCAACACAACAGGAGCCACTGGCCACAATGACAGAGGAGACCCCAGCAAAACTGGAGAATCTTCCCCTGCTACCAATAGACAGGAGACCATTAAAACATCAAACATAGAGAGGAAACACTCGGCCGCAAACAGAGAAGACCTCCCTGAAGTAACTCGAGAGGAGGTTCTCAAAATTAGAGAGGAGCAACTACGCTAAAATTTGTGAGGAACACCTACTGCCAAAGAAGAGCAGAGGCCCTCATCACAAGCTAAGATGAGGGATCACCGAAACTCGAGAGGAACTCCCAGTCCACTGCCACAACTCAAGAGGAAGACTCTGCCACTACTTGAGAGAAGCCAGTGGCCACAATGAGAGAGGATGTCCCCAAGATATCACACCTAGAGCAGAGTCACTCTATGACAAATATAGAATAGCCCCCCACCACAACGAGAAATGTGGCCCTTGCAGATTTCAATGAGAGAGGACCTACCTCAGATACTGCAACTAAAGTAAGTGTCCCTCACCATAACTAGAAAGGAGCCAGCATATTGCAACTAGAGATTAGCCCATCAACATACAACTAGAAAGGAGCAGCCACACCACAGCTAGAGACAATCCCCCACCACAACTAGAGAGGAACCACCACTGATGCTTGAGATGAGCTCACTAGCACAACACAATTAGAAAGAAACACCCAAGTCACAGGTGGAGAGGAGTCCCTGACCACAACTAGAGAGGAACTCCACACCAAAACTCGAGAGGACCCCCTGCTTCATCTCGACAGGATCCACTGCCTCCTTTTAGAGGAGACCTGAGCCCCTGCACCAAATTGACATGTCCTGCCCGAGAGAAACACAGAGGAGCACACCATGCAATTACATAGTTGTGCCTACCACAGCTCGAGAGCCCTTGAACATCCCAAGTAGCTTGGAGTACCCTGCCACAGCAAGAAACCAGCACCGTTCCACAACTAGAGCGGAGCCTGCACATCAAAACTAGACAGAAGCCTCTGACAATTAAACAGGGGCTCCGGATATCGACTCTGAGATGAGCCCTCCAGCACAACAATAAGAAATCCTCTGTCATAGCTCTAGAGGAGCCTGCATTCCTCATGTGGAGAACAACCCTATACACCGCAACTATTGAGGAAAAGCCCCTCCCTACATGACTAGAAAGAAGCTCACTCACCACAACTAGAGACAGAACACCCATCACAACTACAGAAGGTAAACTACACCAACATTTCTGAAGAACTCCTAGAGCCAAAGGTAAAGAGAACCTCCACAGTACAGCCACCCACTCCCCAACCAGAAAGGACACAGCCCTGTAAATCCAGAGGAGCCCTCCACCACAACTCAGAAGGAGTCCACTGGACATCACACATAGAGAGGAGCCCCTCTGCTGCTAATAGAGATGAACTGCACATCACAAGAAAAGAGGAGATTGCACACCACAACTAGAGAAAATCAAACACACCACAACTGCAAAGTTGACTCCAAACATTTCTAGAGTAAAGAACCAGGCCAAAACTAGTGAATATGCACCCACACATTGCAACAAGACAGAACCCACCCTGCACATCCCTGCAAGAGACGAGATGCCCCAAGACAAGTCAACAGGAGGCCCCATGGCAACTAGAGATGAACCCTGAACACTCCTCCCAACTCAAGCGGAACCCAAAGTTCCCTGCCATGGTTCAAGTGGAACCACGTGTCCCATGCTACAACTTGAGAGGAACCCTGAGTCTCCTGCCACTACTCGAGAGGAACCTTACATTCCCACCTGCAACTCTAGTGGAGCCCCAAACCACTATTTCAACTCAAGAGGAACCCTGAGTTTCCTACCACAACTAGAGAGGAAACCCGAATTGCGAGCCACAATTTGAGAGGAGGTCCGACTCCCCTGCTGCAACTCAAGAGGAATGCCGCATTCCAGATCGCAACTGGAGATGAGTCCCAAGCCCCCTGATGCAACCTGAGAGGATTCCAAATGTCCCCAACGAAACTCAAGAGAAATGTGAGAATCTGCCCTAAATCAAGAAGAGCTATTTTCCACATCATGAGGAGGAGCCCCCTGCAACAAATCAGTGACATTCCCCTGCCAGAGCTGGAGAGGATCGCCTCACCACAACTAAAGAGGAGGCCCCAGGACATCGCACCTAAAAAGGAGCCACTGTGCCACAAATAGAGATGAGCACACTGAAATAACTCAAGAGGATCTTTCACAATTATGGAGGAAGAATCCTGCAAAAAACTAATGAGGAGAACCCAGTGCTAAAATTAGACAGGACTCCCCACACACAGAGAAAATCCACCACAACTTGAAGGGAGACACAACGAAACTCGACAGGAGCTCTTGGTCCCCTGCCTCAACTCAAGTGGAGCCTTCCATGGCAACTCAAGAGGAACTCTGAATTCCAAGCTGTAATCGAGAGGAACACCAAGTACCCACTGCAAATCGAGAGAAGCCCTGAGTCCATTGCTGGAAATGGAGAGGTGGCACCAAAAGAACTCGAGAGGAGCTCTGAGTCCCTTGCCTCAACTCAAGAGGAGCTATCATGTCAAATCCAGATGAGACCTCAGCACAACTAGAGAGGAGCAACACACCACCACAAGAGAGGAACCCAGGCACACATCACTACAAGAGAGGATTACCCTCAATTAGAGATGTGCAGCTCGCCACAATTAGAGAGGAGCCCACCCACCACATCTGGAGAAGATCCCCACCACACAATGCAACTATTGCAGAAAACCTCTGTCCAATGAAATTAGAGAGGAGACCTCCACCACAAGTAGAGAGTTGACCACCCACCACAAATAGAGAGTTACCCAACTGTAACAAGAAAGGAGCCTTCTGGATAAAACTATATTGGAAACCCCACTACAACTAGAGAGCAACCCCTTGCCAATAGCAAATAGTGTAACAAGTGTAACAACTCAAAGGAGCCACCATGCCACAAATAGTTAGAAATCCCTAGTACAGTGAAACTAGAGAGAGCCCCTGGCCACAACTAGTGTGTTGACCAGGTACCACAATGAGAGAGGAGCCTGCATAACACATCTGGACAAGAGGCCCCACATCCTGCAATGATTGAGGAGAAACACTACCCAACGCAACTGTAGAGGAACCACCAAGTCCTGTACTGAACATGAATGGAGCCACTGGCCACAATGACAGAGGAGCTACCCACCAAAACTGGAGAGGTTTCCTCAGCCACAAGTAGAGAGGAATCCAACGTGACATCACACACATAGAGGAGCACCTCTGCTGCAAATAAAGACAAGCCCACTGAAGTAACTCAAGAGTAGGCCCTCACAAGTAGAAAGGAGCAATCATGCTACAATTTTGAGGAACACGTAGTTCTCAAAGAAGAAAGAACCCCCTGCAGAGCCCTCCATCACAACCTAAGAGGAAGCCCCAATTGAAATCGAGGATCCCCAAGTCCACTGCCACAACTCAATAGGAGGACTCCACCACTACTCAGGAGAAGCCACCAGACACAATGGAAGAGTATACCCCAGACAGCATACCTAGAAGGAGTCACTCTGCAGCAAATATAGATGAGACCCCACACCAAAAGGAAAGGAGGCCCCTGAACATTTCAACGAGAGAGGACTCACTGAAGATATTGCAACTAAAGATCCCCTCACCACAACTAGAAAGGAGCCAGCACACCACAACTATAGAGCAGCCCACCAGCACACCAGAACCAGAAAGGAGCAGTCCCACTGCAGCTGGAGATATTCCCCCACCACAAATAAAGAGGAGGCCTCACTGATACTCAAGAGGACTTCACCAGCACACCACAAATAGAAAGGAGCAGCCACACTGCAGCTAGGGATATTCCCCCTCCACAACTAAAGAGGAGGCCTCACTGATACTTGAGAGGCGCTCACAAGCACACCACAACTATAAAGAACCCCCCAAGCAACAGGTAGAGAGGAGTTGTCAACCACAACTGGAGAAGAGCCTGCCACCGAAACTCGAGAGAAGCCACCTGCTTCATCTCGACAGGATCCGCTGCATAATTTTAAAGGAGTCCCGAGGCCCCACAACAAACTGCTATGTGCCTGCTGAGACTATTAAAGAGGAGTCAATCACTGCAAGTACAGAGATGCAACCACCACAACATGAGAGCCCCATGAACACCGCAACTAGCTTGGAGTGTCCTGCCACAACTACAGAGGAGCCTGCACATCAAAACTAGAGAGAAGACCCTCACAACTAGACAGGAGACACTGGAATTCGACTTTGAGAAGAGCCTGCTTGCACGAAAATACACAAGCCTCCTTCCACAACTCCAGAGGAAACTGCATTCCTCAGGTGGAGAAGAGCCTACATACCCCATAAAAGAGCCCCACACAACTCCATTGGGCTGCAGAAAAGCCACAAACAATGTAACTAGCCAGGTGCCCCCACAACTGAACTAGAGACTTGACCACCTGTCACAATAGAGAGGGTCAACCCCACCAAAGTTAGTGAGGAACCCCTAGTACTAAAAGAAGAGAAGATCCCCCTCACCGTGGAGTCCCCCACATGACAAATGTGAGAGGAAGCACACCCGCAGCTCAAAAGGAGACCCGAGTACCGTGCAGAAACTCTAGAGGAGCCCTACAAAGCAACTTGAGAAAAGCCACCGTCCTCAATTAGAGAGGAGCCCTCCAGACATCACATCAAGAGAGGCGCTCTCATGGAAAATTAGACAAGTGCAGTTCACCACATGTAGAGAGGAGCTGGCTCACCACATCTAGAGAAGAGTCCCACACATGCCAAAATGATTGAGAAACACCACTTCCCAAGCCAACTAGAGAGAAACCACCGAGTCCTTTGCTGAAACATCAGAGGAGCCACTGGGCCCAATGACAGAGGAGCCCCCAACCAAAACTGGGGAAGTTTCCCTCACCACAAGTAGAGAGAAGTCCACCAAGACATCACACATAGATAGGAACACCTCTGCCGAAAATTGAGATGAACCCCCCGAAGTAACTTGAGAGGAGGCCCTCACAAATAGACAGAAGCAATCACCCAAAAATTTGTGAGGAAAACCTAGTGCCAAAAGAAGAGAGAACCACCCTGCACAGTCACTCATCAGAATATAAGAGCAGTGACAACTGCAACTCTAGAGGAGCCACAAGTCCACTGTTACAACTCAGGAGCAGGATGTCGCTGATACTTGAGAGAAGTCGCAGACCACAATACGAGAGGATGTGCCCAGATATAGTACCTAGAGATGAGTCACTCTGCAGCAATTATAGATGAGCCCCCCAACCACAACAAGAAAAAACGCCCTTGCACATTGCAATGAGAGAGGACGCCCCTCAGATATTGCAACTAAAGAGACCCACACCATAACTAGAAAGGACCTCACACACCAGAACTAGAGAGTAGCCCACCAGCACATCACAACTACAAAGGAGCAGCCACATCACAACTGGATAAAATCCCCTACACAACGATAGTGGAGCCCCCACTGATACTTTAGAGGAGCTCACCAGAATACCACAACTAGAAAGAAATCCCCATGCCACAGGTAGAGAGGAATCCCCAACCAAATTATAGAGGAGTCTGCCACTGAAACTTGAGAGGAGCCACCTGCTTCATCTCAACAGGATTCACTGCCTCCTTTTACAGGAGCCCAAGCCTCCACAGCGAATAGAGAGGAGTACATTACCGCAAGTACAAAGAGGCCCCCCACCACAACTCGAGAGTCCTGTGAATACCACAATTAGCTTGGAGTCCATTGCCACAATAAGAAAGTTGCACCCTGCCACCACTAGAGATGAGTCCGAACATCACAACTAGAGAGAAGCCCCCTGCAACTAGACAGTAGCCCCTGGAAATTCACTTAGAGAGGAGCCAGCCAGCACAACAATACACAAGTCTTCTGCCACAACTCTAGAAGAGCCTGCATTCCTCATGTGGAGAAGAGCCACATACACACTGCAACTATTGAGGAAAATCCTCAGCATCAGAGAGCCACCCACCAAAACTGAAGAGGAGATCACCAGCACACCACAACTAGAAAGGCAGCCCCACGCCACAGCTAGAGAGGAGTCCCCCACCATAATTACAGATGAGCCCTGCACAAAATATCAAGAGGTGCCCGTACAGCAACTCGAGAGATGCCTCTCGCTACAGCTAGAGAGGAGCTGAAGCCACAGCCACAAATTGAGAACCCCATGCACCCTGCAATGAACTTCGAGCCCACTGCAACAATTAGAAAGGATCAACCTTCCACAGCTAGAGAAGAATCTGCACACCACAACTATAGAGGAGCCCACCCGACCTGATTGAGTTGACATCCGACACCAACTAGGGAGGCTCCCCATGTCACAGGTAGTGTAGCCACCTACACATCGCAACTAAACAGAAACCATCCTGCACATTGCTACTACAGAGGGCCACCGCACCACCACTAGAGTGGAGGCCCCACCTCACCTTTAGAGGAACATCAAGGCCCCTGATGCAACTCCAGTGGAGTGCCCCTCCACAACTAGAGAGGATCCAACACACTATAACAAGAGAGGAGCCCACCCAGACACCACATGTGGAAAGCAGGACCTGGACCCTGCAATTAGAGAGGAGCAATTTTGCACACCACATCTTGAGAGGAGGCTCCACACCACTACTAGAGAGTAGTCCCTCAAACCACAAATAGAGATGAGCCAGCAAACTGTACCTAGAGAAGAGACACACGGCATAAAGCAACAAGACAGGTGTTACAACTCCACAAATAGAAAGGACTCCCCCAGGCACAGCACATCTAGGGAGGAGCATCCCAGCACATCAAAACTAGAGAGAAGCCCAATGCCAAAACAGAGAGTTGAATACACACCACAACTAGATAGGTGATCCTCAGGTGCAACTATTGAGGAACACACTGTCGACACTAGAGAGGTGCCCCCCAATACATCGCATCTAGAATCTAGAACCACTGACACAATTGGAGTGGACACCCTTGCCACAAGTAGATAGGAGCCCACCCCACACATCACAATTAGAGAAAAGAGGCCTATGCACATCAAAACTAGAGTGGAACTTCAACACAGATCATAACGAAAGAGGAGGCCAACACCTCAACTAGAGAGGCTACCCCTGCTTCAGTTAGATATAAGACCCCCCTGAACATCAGCATTAGAGAGGAGCATACCCACACATCCTAATTAGACAGAAGACCCCTGTCATGAGTAGAGAGGAGCCCATCATGCTGCAATGAAAGAGGACTCCCACTGCCACAACTTGAGAGTAGCCTCCTACACATCACAACTAGAAAAAGTGTCCCTTCCCATCACACCGGAGAGGAGTCACCCCATCAAAATTTGAGACGAGCTCACTACCACAACTAGAGAGGAGCCCAATTACCACAACTAAAGAGGAGCCCCCCCAACCCCCGCAACAACTAGAGAGGAGTCTGCAAATGAAAACTAGAGAGGAGCTGACCTACCACAAATGAAGATTGGAAACCCACTGCAACTAGAGTGGAGCCCCATGCCACAACTAGAGAGTAGCATCCCACATATTCCCGCTAGACAGGAGCCAGCCTACACATCACTACTAGAAAGTATCTCTCCCACTGCATCTAGAGAGGAGGCTCCAGCGCAACTCTAAAGGAACCCTGAGTCACCTGCTGCAACACAAATGGAACCCCGAGCTCCCTGCTGCAATTCGATTGGAGCCCTGTGCTGTAACAAGGCAGGAGACCCTGGCAAAGTGACATAGGAACCCCCCAGCCATTAGTGAAGTGGATTCCCCTGGCACGATCAGAGTGGACACCCGAGAATATCACACCTAGAGAGAAGCCCCTCTGCAACACATACAGATGAGCTCCCTGAAGTAAGTTGAGTGTAGTCCCTCACAACTAGAGTGAAGCAACCCCACTAATATTAGGAACCCCTAGAGCAAAAATTACAGAAGACCTACCCCATGGAAATTCCCACACCCTAACCAGAGAGGATACAGCTCTTCAACTTGAGAGGAGCCCTCCTCCACAACTCAAGAAGAGCCCACTAGGCCTCACACATAGAGAGGAGCCCCTTTGCTGCTAATAGAGATGAACCTCATGACACAACTAAAGAGAATCGAACCCATCACAACTACAGTTTACTCTGAAAACACAACTAGAGAAAAGACAAATGTCAAAACTAGTGACTAGACACCCACATATTGCAACAAGACAGGAGCCACCCTGCACATCCCTGCTAGAGATGAGCCACTCCTAGGCAATTCAAGAGGAGGCCCCATCATAACTCGAGAGGAAGCCACACCACAGCTAGAAAGGAATCCTGCATACCCCTCAACTCGAGAGGAATCCCGAGATCCCCCCATGGACCAAGTGGAACCTTGAGTTCCGTGAGTCCCGTGCTGCAACTGGAGAGGAACATGGTGTTCCAAGACCTCAGTACAACTAGAGAGGAGCATCACATCACCACAAGAGAGGAGTCCAGGCACACATCGTTAAAAGAGAGGAGCACCCACAGCACAATTAGAGAAGTGCAGCTCACCACATCTGGAGAAGAGACCCACCTCACATTGCAACTATTGAGTAAAAGCCCTGCCCAATGCAACTAGAGAGGAGATTCCCACCACGACTAGAGACTTAACCAAGAACCACAACTAGAGAGTTGACCCCAACTGAAACTAGAGAGGAGCCTTCTGGATAAAACTAAATTGGATATCCCACCTCAACTAGAGAGTAGCACCTTGCCCACAGCAACTAGAGTAACTACTGCAGCAACTTGAAGGAGCATCACACCACATCTAGAGAGAAACCCGTAGTACAGTGCAACTAGAGCTCCTGGCCACAGCTAGTGTGTTTACCACAAGTCACAATAAGAGAAGCCTACACCCCTTTTGTAAAGAGTCCCCTGCATACTGCAATGACTGAGAAACACCACTGCCCAATGCAACAAGAGAGGTACCACCGAGTCCTTTCCTGAAACATGAGATGTGACACTAGCTGCAATGACAGAGGAGTCCTCCACCAAACCTGGAGAGGTTTCTCCCTCCACAAATAGACAGGAGTCCACCAAATCATCACAGATAGAGATAAGCCCCTGAAGTAACTCGAGAGGAACTCCTCACAAGTAGAGAGGAGTAACAACACAAAAATTTTTGAGGAATACCTAATGTCAAAGAACAGCAGAGCCACCTGCAGAGCCCCCAATCACAACCTAAGAGGAGGGACTACTATAGCTCGAGAGGAGCCCTGAGCACACTGCCCCAACTCAAGAAAAGAACTCCGAGCTACCCGAGAGAAGCCACTGACCACAACGCGAGAGGATGCCCATAGACATCATAAGTAGAGAGGAGTCACTCTTCAACAAATATAGATGAGCCCCTCTACCGCAACCAGAAAGGAGGCCCCTCCCTGCACATTACAAAAGAGAGAGGACTCCCCACAAGTATTGCAGCTAATGACCCCCTCACCATAACCAGGAAGGAGCCCACATACCACAATTAGATGTTAGCCAACCACTAGAGTGAAGCCCAACTTTCAAAACTAGAGAGTTGAATACATGCCACAAACAGAAAGCTGACATTCAGGCATAAGGAGCCTATCGCTGCAACTACATAGTAACAAGCATATCGCTGCAACTACAGAGGTGCCACCCCCACCTTAAATCGCAACTAGAGTGGAGCACCACTCCCATAACTAGAGTTAATGACCCTTGCACAGATAGATAGGAGTGCCCCCAACACATCACAATTAGAGAAAAGTGCCCATGCACATCAAAACTAGAGTGTAACTCACACATGGATCAAAATGAAAGAGACCAACATGGCAATTAAAGAGGAGATCCCTGCCACAACTAGAGAAAAGCCCCCCTGAACATCGCCATTAGAGAGGAGCATACCCACACATCACAATTAGACAGAGCCCCTTGCCACGAGGAGAAAGGAGCCCACCATGCCAAAACTGAAGAAAACACCAACTACCACAACTAAAGAGTAGCCTCCTGCATATTGAAACTAGAAAAAGTCCCCTTCATATCACAACCAGACAGGAGTCACACCCATCACAATTTGAAAAGAGCTCTTTACCACAACTAGAGAGGAGCCCAACTACACAACTAAGGAGGACACCCCTGCTACAACTAAAGAGGAGGAGCCCCCATGCCAAAGCTAGAGAGTAGTCTGCAGACGACAAATAGAGAGGAGCTGACCCACCACAAATAAAGAGTGGATCCCCACTGCAACTGGAGTGGAGCCCCATGCCAGAACTAGAGGGTAGAGTCCCACAAATTTCAACAAGACAGGAGCCAGTCTGCTCATCACTTCTAGAGTATTTGCCCCAGTGCAATTCAAGAGGAGGCTCTACCACAACTTAAAAGAACCCTGAGTCCCCTGCTGAAACTCAAGAGAAATATCAAGTTCCCCACTGCACTCTGACAGGAACACTATGCTGTAACAAGAAAGGATAACCTAGCCAAATGACAGAGGAGCTCCCCTGGCAAAACTGTAGTGGATTCCCCAGGCAGAAATAGAGTGGAGTCCCCCAAGACATCACACCTAGAGAGAAGTTCCTCTGCAGCAATAGAAATAAGTTCCCTGAATTAAATTGAGTTGAGTGACTCACAACTAGAGAGAAGCAAGTCCACTAATATCAGGAACCTTTAGCACCAAATGTAGAGAGGACATTTCCCATGGAGCCACCCACACCAAAACGAGAGAGGACACAGCTCTGCATCTCGAGAGGAGCCCTCCACTACAACGTGAGAGGAGCCTGCTGGACATCACACGTAGAGAGGAGCTCTTCTGCTGCTAATAGATACGACCCACACAACACAACTAAACAGGAGCTCCTGCTGCTGCTGCTGCTAAGTCACTTCTGTCGTGTCAGACTCTGTGCGACCCCATTGATGGCAGCCCACCAGGCTCCCCTGTTCCTGGAATTCTCCAGACAAGAACACTGGAGTGTGTTGCCACTTCCTTCTCCAATGCATGAAAGTGAAAAGTGAAAGTGAAGTCGCTCAGTCGTGTCCAACTCTTCGCGACCCCATGGACTGCAGCCCACCAGGCTCCTTAATCTATGGGATTTTCCAGACAAGAGTACTGGAGTGTGTTGCCATTGCCTTCTCTGAGACAGGAGCTAGCAGACCACAACTAGAAAGAATTGAACCCACCACAACTAGAGTTGACCCCGATCATATCTAAAGAGAAGTCCCATGCCAAAACTAGTGAGTAGTCACCCACACATTGTAACAAGAGAGAAGCCAACCTGCACATCCATACTGGAGACCAGTCTCCCCAAGACATCACGAGAGGAGGCCCCATCACAACACAAGAAGAACCATATGTAGCCCCCAACTTGAGAATAAAACTGAGCTCCCCACAACAGCTCAAGTGGAACCCTGAGTCCCTCACTGCAACTCAAGAGGAACCCTGAGTTCTTGCCACAACTCAAGAGGACCTGTGAGTACCTTGCTGTAACTCGAAAGGAACCCCAAGATTCATGCTGCAACTTGAGAGCTACCCAGTGTTACCAGCCGCAACTCAAGTGGAAACGCAAGTCCCCTGCTGCAACTAGAGAGGAAACCTGAGTTTCCCCTCACAACTTCAGAGGAGGCCAGCCTCCCCTGCTGCAACTTGAAAGGAAACCCAAGTTCCTCACCTCAATTCGAGAGGAGACCTGACTCCCCTGTTGCAACTTGAGATCAACCCCGTGTTCCCCCATCACAACTCAAGAGGAATCCTGAGTTTCCTGCTGAAACTCGAGAGGAACGCTGAGTTACTCACCTCAACTAGAGAAGAGGCCTGTTTCCCCTGCTGCGACTCAAGAGGAACACCGAGTTCCCCATCAGAAATCGAGACGAGCCCCAAGCACTGAGGCAACTCAAGAGGATTCCCAAGAGAAGCCACCCCCACCACAATTCGAGAGGAGAACTCTACCGCAACAAGAGAGGTACCTTCACACCACAACTAAAGAGGAGTCCTCAGTTCAGATCAGTTCAGTTCAGTCGATCAGTCATGTCCAACTCTTTGTGACCCCATGAATCTCAGCACGCCAGGCTTCCCTGTCCATCACCAACTCCAGGAGTTCACTCAAACTCACCTCCATCGAGTCGGTGATGCCATCCAGCCAACTCATTCTCTATCGTCTCCTACTCCTCCCGCCCCCAATCCCTCCCAGCATCAGAGTCTTTTCCAGGGAGTCAACTCTTCGCATGAGGTGACCAAAGTATTGGAGTTTCAGCTTTAGCATCAGTCCTTCCAATGAACACCCAGGATTGATCTCCTTTAGAATGGACTGGTTGGATCTCCTTGCAGTACAAGGGATTCTCAAGAGTCTTCTCCAACACCACAGTTCAAAAGCATCAATTCGTCGGCGATCAGCTTTCTTCACAGTCCAACTCACACATCCATACATGACCACGGGAGAAACCATAGCCTTGACTAGACGTACCTTTGTTGGCAAAGTAATCTCTCTGCTTTTTAATATGCTATCTAGGTTGGTCATAACTTTCCTTCCAAGGAGTAAGCGTCTTTTAATTTCATGGCTGCAATCACCATCTGCACTGATTTTGGAGCCCCAAAAAATAAATTCTGACACTATTTCCACTGTTTCCCCATCTATTTCCCATGAAGCGATGGGACCAGATGCTGTGATCTTAGTTTTCTGAATGTTGAGCTTTAAGCCAACTTTTTCACTCTCCTCTTTCACTTTCATCAAGAGGATTTTTAGTTCTTCTTCACTTTCTGCCATAAGGGTCATCTGAATATCTGAGGTTATTGATATTTCTCCCAGCAATCTTAATTCCAGCCTGTGTGTTCCTCATGATGTACTCTGCATAGAAGTTAAAGAAGCAGGGTGACAATATACAACCTTGACATACTCCTTTGCCTATTTGGAACCAGTCTGTTGTTCCATGTCCAGTTCTAACTGTTGCTTCCGGACCTGCATACAGGTTTCTCAAGAGGCAGGTCAGGTGGTCTGGTATTCCCATCTCTTTCAGAATTCTCCAGGGTTTATTGTGATCCACACAGTCAAAGGCTTTGGCATAGTCAATGAAGCAGAAATAGATGTTTGTCTGGAACTCTCTTGCTTTTTCCATGATTCAGCAGATGTTGGCAATTTGATCTCTGGTTCCTCTGCCTTTTCTAAAACCTGCTTGAACATCTGGAAGTTCACAGTTCACGTATTGCTAAAGCCTGGCTTGGAGACTTTTGAGCATGACTTTACTAGCGTGTGAGATGAGGGCAGTGGTGCAGTACTTTGAGAAATTTTTGACATTGCCTTTCTTTGGGATTGGAATGAAGACTGACCTGTTCCAGTCCTGTGGCCAGTGCTGAGTTTTCCAAATTTGCTGGCATATTGAGTCCAGCACTTTCACAGCATCATCTTTCAGGATTTGAAATAGCTCAACTGGAATTCCATCACCTCCACTAGTTTTGATCGCAGTGATGCTTTCTAAGGCCCACTTGACTTCACATTCCAGGATGTCTGGCTCTAGGTCAGTGATCACACCATTATGATTATCTTGGTCGTGAAGATCTTTTTTGCACAGCTCTTCTGGGTATTCTTGCCAACTCTTGTTAATATCTTCTGCTTCTTTAAGGTCCATACAATTTCTTTCCTTTACCGAGCCCATAGTTTCATGAAATGTACCCTTGGTATCTCTAATTTTATTGAAGAGATCTCTCGCTTTTCCTATTCTGTTGTTTTCCTCTATTTTTTTGCATTGATCACTGAGGAAGGCTTTCTTATCTTTCCTTGATATTCTTTGGAACTCTGCATTCAGAGGCTTATATCTTTCCTTTTCTCCATTGCTTTTCACTTCTCTTCTTTTCACAGCTATTTGTAAGGCCTCCTCAGACAGCCATTTTGCTTTTTTGCATTTCTTTTCCATGGGGATGGTCTTGGTCCCTGTCTCCTGTACAATATCACGAACCTCCGTCCAGAGTTCATCAGGCACTCTATCTATCAGGTCTAGTCCCTTAAATCTATTTCTCACTTCCACTGTATGATCACAAGGGATTATATTTAGGTCATATCTGAATGGTCTAGTGGTTTTCCCTACTTTATTCAATTTAAGTCTGAATTTGGCAATAAGGAGTTCATGATCTGAGCCACAGTCAGCTCCTGGTCTTGTTTTTGCTAACTGTATAGAGCTTCTCCATCTTTGGCTGCAAAGAATATAATCAATCTATCTGCCACAACTAGAGAGGAATCTGCCAGCCACAACTAGAGAGGAGTCCAAACCACAACTAGATAGGAGTGGAAACAAAAACGTCGGTTGACCCCACTGCAACTCGAGTGGAGTCCCATGCTGTAACTATACAGTAGCCTACTGCACCTCACAAGTAGACAGGAGGCAGCCTTCAAATCGCTACTAGAGAGAAGCTGCCCCATGCAACTCAAGAGGAAGCCCCACCAAAACTCTAAAGGAATCTCAAGTCACCTGTCCCCAACTTGAGAGGAACCCCGAGTCCCCCACCGCATCTCGAGAGGAGCCCTGTGCTATCACAAGGAAGGAGCCCCCAGTGACAAAGCTAGGAGCCCCCCCACCAAAACTGGAGAGGATTCCCCTGTCAAAATTAGATAGGAGCCCTCCAGCACATTGCACCTAGGGAGGAGCCCCTCTGCTGCAAATACAGATGAGGTCCCTGAAGTAACTTGAGATGAGTCTGTTACAACTAGAGTGGAGGAACCCCATGAAAACTAGTGAGGAACCCCCAATGCCACAAGTAGAGAGAACAAACTCCCGACACAGAACCCTCAGAGAAATCATCACCCCAACTAGAGAGGAGCCCCGAGCCCCCTCCTGAACTTGAGAGAAGCATTATACCACAGCTCAAGAGAAACCCATGGCCACAGTGAGAGAGGAGCTCACCTGCAAAAACTAGAGAGTGTCCCCCCACCACAACAGGAGAGGAAATCCTGGACATTTCACCTAGAGAGGGTCCCCTCTAGGGGTACTCTAGGTGGTAGAGTTGGGTACATCCCCCTACCACCATCAGAGAGGAGTATCCTCGCCACATTTAGAGAGTAGACCTCATGTCACAACTAGAGAGCAGCCCCTTGAACATCGCCACTTGAGAGCAGCACTCCCACACATCACAATTACACAGAAGCCTCCTTCCACAACTAGAGAGGACGCTCCCATGCCACAACTAAAGAGGAGGGGCTGTGCCAAAATTAGAGAGTAGGCTATAAAATATTGCACCTGGAAAGAGTGCCTGTGCCCATCGCTACCAAAGAGGAAACCCCCTTCCCAATTCAAGAGTAACATTCCACTGCAGCTCTAGAGGTGCCCCCCTGAACACAATAAATAGAGAAGAGATCCTTAACACAACTTGAGAGGAGACCGCACACCACAACTAGAGAAAAGCCAAATCAACACAACTAAGAGTTGACCCCCCACATCAGATAGAGAGGAGACCCACGCTGCAGGGAGTTTAGCCACCTACACATCACAACTAAACAGAAGCCACCCGTACAATACTACTAAGAGGAGATACCCCACCAAAACTTGAGTGGAGGCCCCACCTCACCTCGAGAGGAACAACAAGTCTCCCGATGAAACTCAAGAGGAGTCCCCCACCACAACTAGAGAGGATCCCACACACTGCAACATGAAAGGAGCCCACCCAGACACCACGTGAAGAAAGGAGGCCCCACACCCCACCCCTAGAGACGAGCAATCTCATACACCTCATCTATAGAGGAGGCTCTACACCACTACTAAAGAGTAGCCCATAAAACCACAAATAGAGCTGAGCCAGAAAACTGCACCTAGAGAAGAGCTGCACAGCTTAATGCAACAAGACAGGAGTTCCCACTCCACAACTAGAGAGGACTTCCCCAGGCACAGCACACCTAGGGAGGAGTGCCCTAGCACATTACAACTAGAGACAAGTCTAACCGCCAAAACTGGAGAGTTGAATACAGGCCACAACTAGATAACTGACCCTAAGGGGCAACTAGTGGAGCACACCGCCAAAACTAGAGAGGGGCCCCGCCCTCCCTTACATCGCATTTAGAGTGGAGAACGACTGCCACAGCTCAAGTGGACACCCCTCCCACAGGTAGATATGAGCGTGCCACACACATCACAATTAGAAAAAAGAACTCATGCACGTCACAACTGAAGTGGAACTCCCACACGGGTCAAAACGAAAGAGGGGGCCAACACTGCAGCTAGAGAGGAGACCCCTGGCGCAATTAGAGATAATCCTCCCTTAACATCACCATTAGAGAGGAGCATACCCACACATCACAATTAGACAGAAACCTCCTTCCACAAGTACAGTGGAGCCCACTGTGCTACAACTAAAGAGGCCTCCCATTGCTGCAACTAGAGAGTAACCTCCTGAACATTAAAGCTAGAAAAAGTGCCCCTTCACATCACAACCAGACAGTAGCCACCCCCATCGCAGTTTGAGGCAAGCACTCTACCACAACTAGAGAGGAGCCCAAATACTGCAGCTAAAGAGGAGCCCCTCTGACACAACTAGAGAGGAGTCTTCAAATGACAAGTAGAGAGGAGCCAACCCACCACAAATAAAGAGTGGACCCTTACTGCAACTAGATTGGAGCCCCATGCCACAACTAGAGAGTAGCCTCCCACACAATGGAGGTAGACAGGGACTTGCCTGCACAGCGCTAATAGAGAGGATCTGCCCCACTGCAGCTCGAGAGGAGGCTTCACCACAACTCTAAAGGAAGCCTGAGTCACCTGCTGTAACTCAAGAAGCACACCAAGTTCCCTGCTGCAATTTTACAGGAGCCCTAGGCAATAACAAGAAAAGGGGCCTCTGACCATAATGATACTGGGACTCCCCAGATAAAACTGAAGCAGATTCCCCCAGAAAAACTAGAGTGGATTCCATTAGAACATCACACCTAGAGAGAAGCTGCTCTGCCACAAATAGAGACGAGCTCCCTGAAGTAGGTTGAGTGGCATCCTTCACAACTAGAGAGAAGCAATCCCACTAATGTTAGTAAGGAACCCCTATCACCAAGTATAGAGGACCTTCTCCATGGAGCCACCCACACCCCAACCAGAGAGGACACTGCCCGGCAACTTGAGAGGAGCCCTCCACCACTACTCAAGAGGAACCCAATGGACATCACACATTGAGAGGAGCCCCTCTACTGCTAATAGAGACGAACCTCACGCCACAACTAGAGAGGAGCTTGCACACCACAACTAGAGAGAATTGAACCCACCACAACTACAGAGTTGACCCTGACCACAACTAGAGAAATCCCATGCCAAAACTAGTGAATAACCACCCTCCCACTGCAACAAGAAATGAGCCACCGTGCACATCCCTGCTAGAGATGAATTGCCCCACAGTAACTTGAGAGGAGGCCCCAGCACAAGTCGAGAAGAACCCTGAGTAACCCCCCAACTTGAGAGGAACCCAAGTTCCCCGCCATGCCTCGAGTGGAACCCTGAGTTCCACGCTGCAATTGGAGAGGAACACTGAGGTCCCGCCACAACTAGAGGGGAGCTTTGAGTCCCCTGCTACAACTCAAAAGGAATCCCAAGTTTTCCGCTGCAACTCAAGAGGAACCCCATGTTCCCCACTGCAAATCTAGAGGAACCTTGGGATCAATTTCCACATTCTCCAGAGTGACACCTTTCACAGATTCTGAAGCGGGGTCGCCTGTCCACGTTCACCAGGGTGTAAACCCTCCCAGTTCATGCACCTGGTCTCACACGTCCACAGTCTCAAGGTTAACACCCCTCCCATTTCTTGTACCTGGCTTACACATCCACAGTCTCCAGTGTGACCCCGTGTCTCAGGCGCAGCACCTGGGGTTATGTGGCCACAGTCTCCAATGTGACTCCCCTTTTCCACCTGGGGTCACACGTCCATAGATTCCAGGGTGATACCTCTCCTAGACCCTGCAGCTGGGCTTACACATCCAGTCTCCGGTGTGACCCCACCTCACCAAACTTTGTACCTCGGTTTACTTGGCCTCAGTCTCCAGGGTGACCCCATATCCCAGACCCTGTATGTGGGGTCACATGTTCATGGTGGCCAGGATGACAACCCTCCCCAGATGCTGTACCTGGTGTCACATGGACACAGTCGCCAGGGTTACCCCAACTTCCAGACCCTGTACCTGGGTCACACATACACAGTCTCCAAGGTGAGCCCCTCGCAGACACTCCCCCTGGAGTCACATATCCACAGTCTCCAGAGTGACTCATCCAAAATCCTGTACCTGGGGTCACACGTCCAGTCTCCAGGGTGACTCCCTTCCAGAACCTGCAACTTGGGTCACATGTCCAGAGTCTCCTGTGTAATGTCACTTCCCAGACACTGAACCTGTGGTCACAGGTCCACAGGCTCCAGTGTAACCCCCTTCCCAGATTCTGTAATTGAGGGTCACATGTCCTCAGTTTCCAGTATGACCCCACGTCTCATAATCCGTACCTGGGGTGAGTTGTCCACAGTTTCCAGGGTGAACCCCCCCCTGCCAAACCCTGTACTTGTTACCACATGTCCACAATCTCCAGGATGACCACCCTCCCCTACCCTGAAGTTGGATTCATATGTCCAGTCTCCAGCATGAACTCCATTTCATACACTGTACCTGGGCTCACACGTCCACATTTTCCAGGGTGACACCCCTTGAAGACCCTTTACCTGTGGATCAAAGTCTGCTATCTCCAGAGTGACACCCCTCCCATACATTGTACCTGAGGTCACATGTCCAGAATCTCCTGGGTCATTCCCGTCCCAGACCCTGTACCTGGGGTCAGATATCCAAGTGTCTAGGGTGACCCCATTCCGACCCTGTAGTCACATGCCCAGTCTCCAGGATGATATCCCTCCCAGACAATGCACCTGGGGTCACATGTCCACAGTCTCCAAGGTGACCCCATCCCCTAACCCTGCACATTTGTCAGTCGTCCACAGTCTCCAGAGTGGCCTCACATCAGACCCTGCACCTGGGGTCACACTTCCACAATCTCCAGGGTGACCCCACCACACCAGACCATGCAAACATGTCCCACAGTCTGCAGGGTGAGACTCTCCCAAACCCTATACCTAGGGTCACATAGCTACAGTCCCATGGGTGATCCCTCCCAGACACTGTACCTGGAGTCACACGTCCACAGTCTCCAGGGTGACCCCACATTCTAGACCCTCTATTGGGGTCACACGGCCACAGTCTCCATGGTGAACCCACCTCCCAGGACCTGCACCTGGGTAGTGGTTACAACAGAAAATGCAGAAATACAAAAGATTATAATAGACTATTATGAACAACTATATGTCAATAAAATAGATAAATGTGAGAAATGGACAGATTCTTAGACTGTATTCAAGACTATCCACAGTATCCAAATTTGGTGAAGACTGAAACCCCTACGTGGCCAAAGAAGATAGAGATTGAAAATAAGCATGCAAGAGTAACTCAAGATGCTGGTGGAATGCATGTACAGTCAACTTTGGAAGACAGTTTTTCACTTTTCTCCAAATCTAAAGAGTCTCACCTTAAGAATCAAAAAGTGCACCTATTGTATTTAGACAACTGCTTTGGAAAACTGAAATAAAAACTAGCATCAAGTAATGTACAAGAACGTTATTCATAATTCATAATAATTAAAAATTTTAAAATATCAGGATATCCTTCCATAGATGTGCATTTATAGGTATATTAGGGAACAGACATTTCAAGGGGAGCACAAAACAGTACACCCAAAACATGCCCATTTGACAAAAGAATTATTTTAGACTGATTAATTTTAAAAAATAGCAGCCCCCAGAGAATCTTTGAAAACCAAGTAGAAATGCCATTTTATGAAGTAGATTTACATTTATTAAGGGTATCTCCATCTGTAAGGATGTTTCCCTTCCTGGACAAGGAAATGGAGGATGACTAAATATCAAGAAAGACTTGACTAAATATCAAGAAGATCTATGGAATATACCTGGATGTTAATTTGAATAACCTCCATACCTTTGTTTACTGTGCTTCACTTAATAATCTCCCTTAAATGGCTTCTTCCATTCCCTAACCTCCTTCTTTCATTCTTAGCTGATGATAGCATTTAAGGTAAAATCTTGGACCATTTCAGGAAGTGACTCAGTTTTGCCAGGTATCTTTCAAATATACAGGAGGTATGCATGGCATATATTAAACTTCTGATTGTTTTGCTCCAATCCATCTCCTTTTCATTACAAGCATCTCAATGAAGAATACTGAGGGTAGAGGGAAAATTATTTTTCCTCTCATATAACGCAATACAATAGTGTTCAGAGATATAAAGGAATGAACAACCAACCAGTTTATAAAAAAAAGAAAAGCATGAACCTAACACTTATATTACTAAGTGAAGGAATCCATCTTCAAGTGCTACACAATGTATGACCTTATAAGACATTCTAGAAAAAGTAAAACAGACATGATAAACAGTTTATGGAATATGTTGCTGAAATATTTCACATGGTATTTTAGTGATGAATACCTGCCACTATGCATTTGTCTAAGCATATAGATTTTGGTTTTCAGAACCCAACAAGTAAATTATTACCTATTAACATTTATTTATTTATGGTAGGGGAGTGTCAAAGACTGGAATGCAGAATTTAACAAAGAATCTAACAGAGTGAGGAAATATATGAAAAGCTTCAGACTTCCCTGGTGGGCCAGTGGTTAAGACTCCACGTTGCCAATGCAGGAGAGGTGAGTTCAATTCCTGGCCAGGGACCTAAAATCCCACATGCCACAGCACAGCCAAGAGATTAAAAAAGAAGAAATTTTTTTAAAGCCACTTTTAGTGTTAGGGCAAAATTATCTCACCTAAGTTCTGTGTGGAAATGAATAGAATCAGCAGGCAAAAGGCAAAATGTACCAAACAAAAACAATGGGCTCTGTAACTTCTTTCTCCGGGGGTTTGTAGCTAACAGGACTGAAACTACCATATCAGTCATCGAATGGAACAAGCACTGAATTTGATAAATGACAAGTAGTGGAAGCCAGGTTTCTTACCACTGGAGTGGGAAGTTACAGGCAGACAAATGAAGAAGGTTATAATAACTGTGTCATAAGAAATCACATCATTGTTGGAGACATCATTATAAACTATCTTTAGCCTAATACAGAAACACATAGCTCCATGTGAAAATCTTCATAACCGTGTGTATGCATTGTCTGGGATATATGCATATGCATTTACATGCATTTTCTGCTGAGATTATTATGTTCCCACATGCAAATTTTTATTAACATTCTTTAATAAAAAGGAACAAGGACTCTTTAAAAATGTGGCTTATATTAGGACTGAGACAGTAAATATGTAAAGCAGCATAATCTTAAAATATGAGAAAGAAGAACCAAAAAACCCAATGAAAGCTGAATTATGTAAAATAAAAGCAGGAGAGCATGGAAAAAGCTGTCAATAGCCAAAACAAAAATGAACTAAGCTGTCTAATTGGCTGGATTATAGTCAAAAGAAAGTGAAAGTGAAGTCTCTCAGTCATGTCTGACTCTTTGGACCCCATGGACCGTAGCCTCTGAGGCTCCTCCATCCGTGAAGTTTTCCATGCAAAAGTACTGGCGTGGGTTGCCATTTCCTTCTCCAGGGGATCTTCCCCACCCAGGGATCGAACCCAGGTCTCCTGCATTGCAAGCAGATAGTTTTACAGCCTGAGCCACCAGGGAAGCTCCCAAAAATTTAAAATAATTTTCAGATGTCCAAACAGGTAAAAAAAGAAAAGAAAGAAAGAAAAACATAAGTTTTATGAGTAGTGTTGAATAAAAAATCTCTATGCAGAAATATTCTAAATAATTGATACAGACACTCAGCTGTCCATCAAGTATGTGAAGCTAACTCCCCTCTCCACAAATGTGGGTCCTGCATTATGACTTCCTCCTTAATAAGGCACTTAATAAGGATGGATGTGGGCAAAATCAACAATTAAGACAAATGACAAATGTTGGGGAAAATGTACAGAAATTGGAACTCAAACTTTACTTTGAAGATGTAAAATGGTGCGATCTATGTGTGCAAAACCCGCATTTTCTCAAAAACATAAAAATGTAATTATCATATCACTCAGCAGTGGCCACAGGACTGGAAAAGGTCAATTTTCATTCCAATCCCCAAAAAAGGCAATGCCAAAGAATGTTCCAACTACCGCACAGTTGCACTCATCTCACACATTAGCAAAATAATGCTCAAAATTCTCCAAGCTAGGCTTCAACAGTACTTGAACCATGAAATTCCAGATGTTCAAGCTGGGTATAGCAAAGGCAGAGGAACCAGAGATCAAATTGCCAACATCCGTTGGATCATTGAAAAAGCAAAAGAGAAAAACATCCAGAAAAACATCTACTTCTGCTTTATTGACAACGCCAAAGCCTTTGACTGTGTGGAGCACCACAAACTGTGGAAAATTCTTAAAGAGATGGGAATACCAGACCACCTTACCTGCCTCCTGAGAAATCTGTGTGTAAGTCAAAAAGCAACAGTTAGAACTGGACATAAAACAATGGACTGGTTCCAAATCAGGAAAGGAGTATGGCAAGGATGTATATTGTCACCCTGATTATTTAACTTATATGCAGAGTACATCATGTGAAATCCTAAGGCTGGATGAAGCACAAGCTGGAATCAAGGTTGCCGGAAGAAATATCGATAATCTCAGATACACAAATGACACCACTCTTATGCAGAAAGCAAAGAAGAACTAAAGAGCCTCTTGATGAAAGTGAAAGAGGAGAGGGAAAATGTTGGCTTAAAACTCAGTATTCAGAAAATTAAGATCATGGCATCCGGTCCCATCACTTCATGGCAAGTAGATGGGGAAACGACGGAAATAGTGACAGACTTTACTTCGGGGGCCTCCAAAATCCCTGCAGATGGTGACTGCAGCCATGAAATTAAAAGACACCTGCTCCTTGGAAGAAAAGTTATGACCAACCTAGACAGCATACTAAAAAGCAGAGACATTACCAACAAAGGTCTGTGTACTCAAAGTTATGGCTTTTCCAGTAGTCATGTATAGCTTTTAGAACTGGACTACAAAGAAAACTGAGTGCCTAAGAAGTGATGTTTTTGAACTGTGGAGCTGGAGAAGACTCTTGAAAATCCCTTGAACTGCAAGGAGATCCAACCAGTCAATCCTAAGGGAAATCAGCCCTGAATATTCATTGGAACGACTAATGCTGAAGCTGAAACTGCAATACTTTGGCCACCTGATGTGAAGAACTGATTCGTTGGTAAAACAGGTGTTCAAATATAAACTTGAACACCAATATTCCCAGAAGCAGTGTTCTTGAGAGCCCAAGTTAAAAACAATGAAAATGCCCACCAACAGGTGAATGGAAGAGCAAATAGGGTATATCCATCCATAAGATGAATTACTCTGCCATAGAAAGGAATATAGTATAACAGTGCCACAGATACAGAAAACAGTAGGGGGCTTCTCAAAAACATAAATACAGAGATAACAGAATCCATCAATTCCGGTCCAGGTTATACACCCAAAATATTTAAAACCAAGAACTGGAACAGATATTCGAACCCCATATTCATAGCAGCATTATTCACAGTAGCCAAAAGGTGGAAGCAACACAAGTGTTCAACAGATGGCTGGATAAGCACAATGCAATATAAACACAATGGAATATGATTCAACCTTTAAAAACAAGATAACTCTCACGCATGCTATAATGTGGATGAAACTTCAAGTCATTATGCCAAGTGAAACAAGCCCGACACAAAAGGAAAAATATTCTGATTACACTAGTATGAGATATCCATATAAAACATCCATATAAGAATAAGATGGCCAGGGATTGAGGGTAGTGAGTGTTTAACGGTTACAGTGTCACTTCAGGAAAAGGAAAAGATTCTGGAGATGAATGGTGGGGAAATTTTTACAACAATGTGAGTGCAGTTAATGCTATAGAAGTGCATACTTAAAATGACTCAAATGATAAATGTTGTTATATGTTTGTAAGTACAATGAAAAAATGACACAGGTTACAACATGGAAATCATTGAAAACATTCTCATTGAAAGAAACCACACAGATGAAGCCACCCAGATCATAGTCATCTTGTCACTTTAAATCCATGAAAATTTTTAATATGAGGGAAAGCCCCTGTGATGGCTCCAGAAAAAGAAAACTGCATTAGAATGGAGAAAGACATTTGCAGAAAGCTTGAGCAGCTGATGAAAGTTGAACTGGTCCTATGGATAGGGTTATAATGTGGAAACCATAAATATACCCTATTTTTGGGTTGTGGGCTAGTTCCCTGGGGAAAGTGACCCTGTTTTGAGTAAAACACATTGCAGTATTTTGTATGAATGTAGAAAACCTTGTACCACTATTTAAAGCTGAAGCATTTGAAATTTTACTAGAAAGTAAATTGCTTTTCAATACAACCATATATGTCACATGCCAGAAAATCAGAGATGACATTGAACATTGCAATAGAGGCCAAGACTTAACCAAACCAAATTCTACTAAAGTAATGATGTTAATTGCCTTGTACTAGTCCACATGATATTAAAAGGCACCGTAGGAAGAGTATATTAGTAGACACCGTGCCTTGGGTGCTGTGGATGACCCAGATGGAACTGAAACTATGAGATGTCTTAATTCTAGTTTTCCACATAACACTACACCAAAGCAACTGACAGAACTAAAAAGCAAAATCATGTACTTGCCTGGCAGTCCAGTGGTTAAGACTCTGAACTGCAGGGGTACGGGTTTGATCCTTTGTCAGGGAACTAAGATCCAACATGTCAAGGTGCAGGGCCAAAAAAAAAAGTCAGTAGAACTGCAAGATCATTTGTGATTCTTTACACTAACAATGAACTATTAGAAAGAGAAATTAAGAAAATAATCCATTTTACAATTGCATCCACCACCACCACCCCGCCAAAAAACTAAAAATCTAAGCAAGGACTTGAAACACCTGCAAGCTAAAAACTACAAGACAATGATCAAAGAACTGGATGGACACAAGTAAAAAGATATCCCATGTTTATGGGTGAAAATACCATAAAAATACCCATTCTAACTAAAGCAACGTACACATTCATGCAATCACTGCCAACATTTCAAATACATTTTTCACAGAAACAAAAGCAATCTTCACATCTGTGTGGAACCACAAAGGAACCAGAAGAGCCAAAGGGACCCTGAGAAAACAGAACAGGTTGGTGGCATGTCTATCCCTGACTTCAATCTGGAATACGCACCTAAAGGCACCACAAGACATGTGGAATTGGCACAGAAATAGGCACAGAGACAAGAGAGCTCAGAAGTAAGCCTACAGGTACATGGTAATTAATTTACAAGAAAGGAACTAAGAACATACACACAGGAAAGGACAGTCCCTCCCCCCAATAAACCATACTGGAAAAAATGGAAACCACACACCAAGGAACAATACAGGACACCATCTTTTACCACAGACAAAAACAGTAAAACCCCACAACTTTCCACATCAAGCCCTAACAGTCCTGGGTCCTCGTAAGGCAGACTTTCAGCAATAGTCACAAACAGAAAGCTTCTTCCCAATTTTCCTCACATTTTCCTTCAGCAGCACCATCTCCTTGAAGGTCCTGAGGAAACTAGACTCCTGTCAGACTCGACTGAAACCCACAATGTCCCAAAGCTGAAGCCCCAGCTGGTCCTGAGGAGATCAGAGTCCTGTCAGCTTCAACTGAACACACAATGCCTGAAAACTTAAGCCCAAGTGGGTCCTGAGGGACCAGGCTCCCATCAGCCTCAGCTGAACCCCACCATGCTCCAAAACTGAAGCCCAAGTGGGTCCTGAGCAGACCAGATTCCATCAGCTTGAACTGAACCCCACAATGCCCCAAAACTGAGGCTCCAGTAGGTTCTGAGGAGGCAAGACTTCCCTCCACCTGAGCTGAACCCCACCATGTCCCAAAGCTGAAGCCACATGGGTCCTGTCAGCCTGAACTGAACCTCACACTGTCCTGAAGCTGAAGCCTCAGCGGGTCCTGAGGAGAACAGAGTCCTGTCAGTGGCCACCCACAGCCACTGGAAGTGCTCCAGCAGAACAAGGAGTTTCCCTTGGGGCTGGGGGAGTGTCAGGGAGGTGGGCTTTGCATTTTCATGGACAGGCATGATCAAGCAGATTTGAAGGGGCCAGGACAAGGGTGAGGGAGGCAAGCTCCAGCTCCAAGTATTGTAAGTCACCACTATCTGAGACGGCGTGACCTACATGATCCAGACTTTGCAAGGAGCAAGCTGAGTTACAGAGGCAGCATGAGCAGGAGTTGATGTAAAATTTTAACGTTTCCTCTTCAGGTTCAGGAACACGGAGTCCTCCCAGGTTCCCAGTTCCTTGTGCCCCAGTGACTGTGAGCTCCTCCTCCAGGGCATATTGCCAACCCCCACACTAAGTCCCCTCAACATCCACCAGGCCCTGACGAAGCTCCCTGCCCCCACAGTGCACCTCACATCCCACTCCAATGTGGGCTTTTTGAAGCCTGAACAAGACCATGCCCCTCTTCTCCCTGTGATTTCCCTCGCCTGATGAAGCCAGGCCTGCTTCCATTCCAGGTGACTCCAAGGGCCTCATTCTTTCCAGACTCCACGTGTGTGGCTGCTGTCTGTATCCATCTGTATGGGCCTGGGGTGATCTCCTAAAATGAGGGTTATTTGATACACAGAGAATGGGGTGAATGGTGGCCACCAAAAACGTGTCCCCGCAGAACAGGGCCGTATCTGGGAAAAGGGTCTTTGTAGATGTAGTTAAGGATATCAAGGTAAAGTCATCTAGGGTTAGGGTGACCTTCAATCCAACTGACAGAGTCCTTCAAAGAGACAAAAGAAGACACAGAGGAGAAGCCTCTTAAAGGCAGAGACAGAGATGGGAGAGAGGGGGCCACAAGCCCAGGGACCCCTAGAGCTGGAAAAGGCATGAAGAACCCTATCCTGGAGCCCCTGGAGGGACCTCAGCCCTGCGCCACCTTGATCTAAACTGTCTGGTCTCCAGGACTGGGGAGGATGAACTCCAGTCGTTTTAAACCACCCAGCTTGTGATCATTTGTTAGAGAAGCCATAGAGCAGCCACACAGACCCTGCTCTGTAGGATCCTAGAAGTGTAGCTATCACTAAAGGCAGATGGAGGGTGTATTACAGAACCCTTAGAGTCAACACTTGGAGAAGGCAATGGCAACCCACTCCAGTACTCTTGCCTGGAAAATCCCATGGACGGAGGAGCCTGGTAGGCTGCAGTCTATGGGGTCGCGAAGAGTCGGACACGACTGAGAGACCTCACTTTCACTTTCACTTTCATGCATTGGAGAAGGACATGGCAACCCACTCCAATGTTTTTGCCTGGAGAATCCCAGGGATGGAGGAGCCTGGTGGGCTGCCGTCTATGGGGTCGCACAGAGTCGGACACGACTGAAACGACTTAGCAGCAGCAGCAGCAGAAGCAGAGTCAACACTGGGCCCTCAGAAATGCTAAAGCAGTAGCTGGACATCAGAATGTTGAGGGGTCAAGTCTGTCCCTAGGAGTACTGGCTGCACACGCCTCCTCTTACACTGTTCCATGTGGTGTAACATCTCAGTACTGACTGAGGACATTTTTCATCACTGTTCACATTGCTAATTAAGAAGTAGTTACAGAGGGGAAAACCCAACTAGGACGCTTGCTCCAGGGATTAGCAATTCTGAAAATGGTCGGGGTGGGGACTTAAACATGTGCAGCCAGCAGCACTTCCACACTCCCTACCCACTCCTCTCCCAACGAGGATCTTCAGTGGGTAGCTGGGAGGCCCCATGGAGTCATCTCTTAGTAAAGGCTGGCTGAGCCCCAGGCTAGCCACTCCCTAACCTCATCCACACTTCCCAGGTAAAACACTTGAATACGTGCAAAGACCTCACAGGCTGGACAAAAGTGTTTGGAGCCACTCCAGCAATAGCACGCTTACCAATTTGGCTCTTGTAGGTCAGGCAGGATAGTCCTGGCCTGGGTGATATTCTGGAAGCTTTCCACTTTCCTACCTGAGTTACTCCTCCTGGCCTGCTCCCACTGCCTGTTTTCTAGCTTCCTCACCTCTGCCTGAAAAGATTTCCAACAGCAGGAACAGGCGACACAGCCCATCCTTAGCAAGTGACAGCCTAGGACCTCCTGAAGAAGGTCCATCAGAGCCCCACACAGACCAGATTCCCTAAAATTCCATGGCCCCTCACTCTCTCTCAACAAACCGGCCCTGCAATGTCTAAGCAGAAAAGACAGCATCAAGTACAGCTGAAAGGCACTTGAGGGGGTTTATCTAGACCTCAGCCCAGGCACATGTCCAAAGGGCAGGCCAGCAAGGTCAGCCAGTCATTGCCTGGGCTTGTGGTTCCAGAAAATGGGCCTCATTGTGCTGGCCACGGTTCCAGGAACACCTGTGGGTCCTGAGGGTGAGGATGGATATGGGGCTGCAGCTCTGACTTGTTTTCTAATCATTTTATCTAGCCCATAACTGGGAGAGAATTTCAGGAAGGACTTCTTTTAATGAAAGGGACCCAGGGGTCAGGGAGAGGAAGGGTGGTGAGTGGAGATAGGCTCAGTGCCCAGGTGCAATGGAAGCCTCTGGGAGACCTGCTGGAAAGAGGCCACACACAGTGAAGCCCAGGGTCACAGACCTGTCCAAAAGCTGCCTGCTGTTTGTTACCTCAGGTCCTCCTCTGAGGGGCTCAAGGTCAGATCTGTCCAACAGAGAGGCTGAGGGTGCTCTCCAATGAGGGCTTTGTGGACAGTTCCTGGGTGCTGAGCCCTGTGGGATACCTACCCAGGTGAACCCCATATGCTGGGAGGCGCCTGCCCATAAGAATCCCGTGCTCTTGGGAGGTTCAAGTGAACAAGTACTCTCTCTGTGCAGTCATCACAGAGTAGATTAGCGACTCTCATGTGGGCAGTGCTGAGATTAGATGAGAACAAGGACATGTTGGGGGACATCACCTGAAACACCCCCAGGACCATCCAGAGTGAAGAGGTCAGTAGCAGGGTATTGGTTGCTGTGCTGGTGTGGGAGATCTCATAGGTACCTCTTGTTTCTTCCACCTGACACCACGCAGGCCTCTCCAGGACACAGAAGACAGCCTGCCCAGGAATGGTGGGAGTTCCTGGTGACCAGGCACGGGATGTGAGAGGGAAGGACCAGGCCGAGGGGACCTTTCTGCTCTGAGCTGGAAGTGGACAACAAATAGTGAGTGTGATCCAAGAAAGCAGCCCTAGTGATGGAAGACTTGTTGAGGCAGTCTGAGAACAAGTTGTAAAAGAATTTCTAGACATAGAGCGTGTCAGAAGGGAGTGAGTTTTTATTAAGAACAAAGAGCAGAGACAAAGTAGGCACTGTGAGCGCAGCAGGCCAACCTGCTGACAGACTCGGGAAAGTCGACAACTTTCGTGGCTTCAAGACAATTTCTGCTGAAAGGTTGATGTTAGGTGATTGGTTGGGGCACCATAGGGTGTTTACTGGAGTGGGCATCTTTGCCTGGTAGGGAGTCAGGAAGCTTGTTAGTGATGATCGGGGGCTTTGGGTAACAGTTGCAAAGGGACTTAGATTCACAGATGGCCCTGGTTCTGGGCTCCACTTCTGTAGTCTTGGTGTGAGGCCTCCCAGTTGTGACCTTGGGGAAGGACTCACCTCAACAAGACTCACCCTTCAGATTAAAAGTTCCATCAAGTTATCTCTGTAGGAGGGATCCAGTGATCCTAGGTCTGTTTGGAAAACTATTGGATATTGCAGGGACACATACTGAGTGTGAACCTGGTTACTGAACCCTGTTGGCAAAATTAGCATTTTCTCTCTGTTGGCGCTTAAAGGGTGTGGGCTGGCAGCTGCCTGATAATCCATTCAAATGATGTTTTCATACTTGTGACATCAATAGGTTTAGTCAAACTTTTTCAATTTCTGGTGCAAGCAGGCAGCTTGCAACTCCTTGCTGCAGGATCATTTCCATTGAAATGTCAACTAATCAAGGTAACAACAGTATGGCACTCAGCACTCTTAGACAATTTCCCAAGCCTGTTTCCTCAGGGGTAGGCCCAATATGCGCTAGGAATGGGTTCAAAAGGCTCAGAAAATGCAGGGAAATTTGCTGCCTATGACTCTGGAAATTAGGGCCTCTAGCAAATCTGGAGTTCTCACATCTTAGAATCTAGACAGTTGCTGATAGATAGATGTCTAAAAAGCACTCTGTTTTTATGCCTTTCATTCATCTTGGAGGTGGGGTCGCCATGAGGACTGTGGATGTGTGATTCAAAGTGCAGATTTAGGGGAGGGTGCTCTCCCTGGAGACTGTGGACACGTGATCCAAGGTGCATGCTTTAGGAGAGGGTCACCATAGAAACTGTATGTGTGACTCCAGGTATACAGTCTAGGAAGTGGGATTACCCTGCCGATTGTGGACATGTTTCCACAGGGGCAGGGTCTGGGGGATGGGGTCATCCCGGAGACTGTGCCTACATAACCCCAGGTACAGGGTCTGAGGAGAAGTGTCACCCTAGGGACTATGGAATGTGACCCCAGGTGCAGGGTTGGGTAGGGGTCACCCTGGAGATAGTCGTCTTGTGATCCTGGATGCATGGTCTATGAGGGAGTCACCATGGATATTATGAATGTGTGACTATAGGTTTAGGCTTTGGGGTTACCCTGGGCTGTGGATATGTACTCCTAGTTCTTCGGTCTGGGGGGTGGAGTCACTCTGGAGACTGTGGACATGTGACCCCAGGTACAGTGTCTGCGGAGGGGTATCACCCTAGACACTGGAAATGTGACCCCAGGTCCAGGGTCGAGATGGTTCACCCTGGATATTGTGGACATGTGACCCCATGTGCAGGGTCTAGGAGGTGGGGTCACACTGGAGACTTTGGACATGTGACCCCAGATGCAGGATCTCTGAGGTGGGGTCTCCCTTCAGACTGTACACATGTTCCCCAGTACAGGTTCTGGGAGGTGGGTTCATTAGGAGACTATGGACATGTGACCCAAAGTGCAGTGTCTGGGGAACAGACTGACCCTGGAGACTGTAGACTTATAACAATACGTATATAGTCTGGGAGGGGGTAACACTGGACATTATGTACTTGTGACCACAGGTGTAGGTTTGGGAGGGGTTTCACCTTGAGACTGTAGATGTGAGAACCCAGGTGCAGAGTCTGAGAGCTTGGATCACCCTGGAAACTATGGACATTTGACCCCAGGTACAGGGTCAAGGAGGTGGGGTCACCCTGGAGACTGTGGACATGTGACCCCAGGTCCCAGGTCTGGGAAGGAGACACCTTGGAGCTTGTAGACATGCCACCCCAGGTGCAGGGTCTGGGGATGGGGTAAGCCTGGAGACTGTGGATGTGTGACCCAAGGTGCAGGCTATGGGGAGGGTCTCACCCAGGAGAATGTGGACATATGACCCCAGATGGGGTCACCTGGAGACTGAATATGTTACCTCAGGTGCAGGCTCTGAGAGGGGTTTACCCTGGAGACCACGGTCATGTGAACCCAGGGGCAGGGTCTGTAAGGTTAGGTCACCTCAAGACTGTGCTCCTGATACCCCAGACCAGGGTCAGTGAGTTTGGGTCACCCTGGAAAATGTGGATGTGTGACCCCAAATGTATAATCTGGAAGATTGTCACCCTGCAGACTGTGGATACTAGGTGCAGGGTCTGGCAGGAGGTGTCACAATGGAGACTGTGGACATATGACTCCAGGTGCAGGGTCTGGATGGGGTCACATAGGAGACTTTGGATATGTGAACCCAGGTGCAATGTTAGAGGTCGTCACCCTGGAGACTGGATATATAACCCCAGGTACAGTGTCTGGGAAGGGTGTCATCCTAGAGACAATTCACGTGTGACTCTGGGTGCAGGGTGTGTGAGGAGTCACTTTGGAGACTGGACGTGTGACCCCAGATACATGGTCTGGGAGGGAAATCACACTAGTGAGTGTGGACATGTGACACCAGGGACAGGGTCTGGGAGGAGGGGTCATCCTGGGGGCTCTGGACCTGTGACCCCAGGTGCTGGGTCATGGAGGGGGCCCACCCTGGGATACATGGATGTTTGTTCCCAGGTACAGGGTCAGGGAAGGTACAGATATTTGACCCTAAGATGGGATCGATAAAGGACAGAAATGGTATGGACCTAACAGAAGCAGAAGAGATTAAGAAGAGGTGGCAAGAATACACAGAAGAACTGTACAAAAAAAGATCTTCACGAACAAGATAGTCATGATAACGTGATCACTGACCTAGAGCCAGACATCCTGGAATGTGAAGTCAAGTGGGCCTTAGAAAGCATCACTATGAACAAAGCTAGTGGAGGTGATGGAATTCCAGTTGAGCTATTTCAAATCCTGAAAGATGATGCTGTGAAAGTGCTTCACTCAATATGCCAGCAAATTTGGAAAACTCAGCAGTGGCCACAGGACTGGAAAAGGTCAGCCTTCATTCCAATCCCAAAGAAAGGCAATGCCAAAGAATGCTCAAACTACCGCACAATTGCACTCATCTCACACGCTAGTAAAGTCATGCTCAAAATTCTCCAAGCCAGGCTTCAGCAATACGTGAACCGTGAACTCCCAGATGTTCAAGCAGGTTTTAGAAAAGGCAGAGGCACCAGAGATCAAATAGCCAACATCTGCTGGATCATGGAGAAAGCAAGAGAGTTCCAGAAAAACATCTATTTCTGCTTCATTGACTATGCCAAAGCCTTTGACTGTGTGGATCACAATAAACTGTGGAAAATTCTGAAAGAGATGGGAATACCAGACCACCTGACCTGCCTCTTGAGAAACCTGTATGCAGGTCAGGAAGCAACAGTCAGAACTGTACATGGAACAACAGACTGGTTCCAAATAGGAAAAGGAGTACGTCAAGGTTGTATATTGTCACCCTGCTTGTTTAATTTCTATGCAGAGCACATCATGAGGAACGCTGGGCTGGAAGAAGCACAAGCTGGAATCAAGATTGCTGGGAGAAATATCAATAACCTCAGATATGCAGATGACACCACCCTTATGGCAGAAAGTGAAGAGGAACTCAAAAGCCTCTTGATGAAAGTGAAAGAGGAGAGTGAAAAGGTTGGCTTGAATCTCAACATTCAGAAAACAAAGATCATGGCATCTGGTCCCATCACTTCATGGGAAATAGATGGGGAAACAGTGGAAACAGTGTCAGAATTTATTTTGGGGGGCTCCAAAATCACTGCAAATGGTGATTGCAGCCATGAAATTAAAAGACGCTTACTCCTTGGAAGGAAAGTTATGACCAACCTAGATAGTATATTAAAAAGCAGAGACATTATTTTACCAACAAAGGTTCGTCTAGTCAAGGCTATGGTTTTTCCTGTGGTCATGTATGGATGTGAGAGCTGGACTGTGAAGAAAGCTGATCACCGAAGAATTGTTGCTTTTGAACTGTGGTGCTGGAGAAGACTCTTGAGAGTCTCTTGACTGCAAGGAGATCTAACCAGTCCATTCTAAAGGAGATCAGTCCTGGGTGTTCATTGGAAGGACTTATGCTAAAGCTGAAACTCCAATACTTTGGCCACCTCATGCGACGAGTTGACTCACTGGAAAAGACTCTGATTCTGGGAGGGATTGGGGGCGGGAGGAGTAGGGGACAACAGAGAATGAGATGGCTGGATGGTATCACCGACTCAATGGACATGAGTTTGAGTGAACTCCGGGAGTTGGTGATGGACAGGGAGGCCTGGCGTGCTGTGATTCATGGGGTCGCGGAGAATCGGACATGACTGAGCAACTGAACTGACAGAATCTGTAAGGATATTCACACTGGAGACTGTGCCCAGGTGACTCCAGGTTCAGGATCTAGGTGGGGATGTCATCCTGGATATTTTGTAAGTGTGACCTCAGGTACAGGGTATGAAGGGTGTCCTCTGGAGATGGCAGATATTTGACCCCATGTACAAATATCTGGGTTAGGGTCTGGGTGGGGGTTCACACTTGAGACTGTGGATATGTGACCCAGGTACAAGGTCTGTGAAATGACATCACCCTGGAGACTATGGACTTGTGTCACCAGGTACTGGGTCTTAGATAATGCATACAGTAGAGACTGGATATGTGACCCCAAATACAGTACCTGGGAAAGGTCACCCTGGGGACTGAAGACATGTGATCTCAGATACAGGATCTGGGAGGGTGTCACCCTGGAAACTGTGGACATGTAACATAAGGGTATGAAGGTATGATCTGGGAGGGGAGCTCACAATGGAATCTGTGGCCATGTCATCCTAGGTGCTCAGACTGATGTGTTAGTGTCACCCTGAAGTCTGTGGACTGTATCCACAGGTACGGGTCTGGGGGGTGTCACCCTGGAGACTGGAAATGTGACCAGAGGTTCAAAGTCTGGGATTGGTGGTCACTCTGGAGACTCTGTACATGTGACCAGAGGTAAAAGTTCTGGTGAGGTGGGGTCACCATGGAGAATGTTGACGTTTGACCCCAGGTGTAGGGTGTGGGAGAGGCGGTTACCCTGGAAACTGGAAATGTGACCCCAGGTTCAGGGTCTGGGTGAGGTGTCACCAAGGAGGCTGTGGACATTTGACCCCATGTGCTTGTATTTCAAAGGGGTCACTCTTTAGCCTGTGGATGTGTGACCCCGGGTGAAAGGTCTGGGAGTAGGGGTCACCCTGGACTGTGGTCGTCTAACACCAGGTGCAGGGTCTGGGGAGAGGGTTCTCTGTGGAGACTGTGGACATGTGACCCCAGGTGCAGGTTCTGTGAGGTGTTTTCTCCCTGGAGAAAGTGGACGGGTGAACCAAAATGCAGTGTCTGGGGTAGAGGCTGACCCTGGAGCCTGTGGATGTGCAAAGCCAGGTGAAAAGTCTGGGAGGTGGGGTCACCATGGAGCCTGTGGACGTGTGAACCCAGGTGTAGGGCCTGGGAGAGTGTTCACCCTGGAGACTATGGACATGTAACCCTATGAATAGGGTCTATGAAGGGGCTCACCAGGGAAACTGTGGCCATGTGACACCAGGTAAACTATCTGATGGGGAGTGTGTACGTGGAGACTGTGGTCATATAACCCCCAGTGCGGGGGGGATGGGGGTCACCCTGGAAACTGTGGGTGTGTGATCCCAGGTGCATGGTCTGGGAGGGGTTCATCATGGAGACTACGGGCGTGAAATTCCAGGGATAGGGTGTGGGAAGTGGGGTTACCTTGCAGATCATGTGCAGGTGTTTCTGGTTACTGGGTCTGGGTGGTGGGGTCACCCTGAGGACTAAGGACGTGTGATCCAAAGTGTAGGGTCTAGGGAAGGGGCTCTCTCTGCATACTGAGGATGTGTGATCCCAGATGCAGGATCTGGGATATGGGGTCACTCTGGGGATTGTGGACATGTTACATCAGGTGAACGGTCTGGGAGGGGGTTACCCTGGAAACTCTAGACGTGTTACCTTAAGAACAGGGACTGGGAGGTGGTGTCACCCAGGATGCTGTGGTCATGAGACCTCAGGTACACAGTCTGGATGTTGGCTAATACTAGAGACTGTGGACATGTGACCCCATGTATATAGTCTGGAAGGGAGTCACCCTGGATACTACAGAAATTTGACCTCAGGTACAGGGTCAAGAGGGGGTTACCCTGGAGACTGGAGTCACACTTCAGACTGTAGACATGTGACCCTGGTCCAGGGTGTGGGAGGCGGTCACCCTGGATCTTGTGGACATGAGACCTCAGGTGCAGGGTCTGGGAAGTGCTGTCACTCTGGGGATTGTAGACATGTTACTCCAGGTGTATGATCTGGGAGGGGTTCACCCTGGAGACTGAATGGGTAACCCTAGGTGCAGGGACTTGGAGGAGATGTCACACTGAGCACTGTAGTCTGGAGGTTGTCTCATCCTGGAGACTGCTTACATGTGACCTCAGGTGCGGAGTCTGGGAGGTGGGTCACCCTTTAGACTCTAGATATGTGACCCCAAGTACAGGGTCTGGGAGATGGAGTTACCCTGGGGACAGTGGACATGAAACCCGAGGTCCCAGGTCTGAGGAGGGGTCACACCAAGGAGACTGTGGATGTGTGACACATTCAGGCTCTGGGAGGGTGTCACCCTGATGAATGTGGATTGTGAACCTGGTAAGTTGTAGTCACCCTGGAGACTGTGGACATGTGAACCCAAGTGTGGGGTGTGAATAGTGTCAACAAGGAGAATTTTGACATGTGACCCCAGGTGCAGGTACTTTGAAGCAGTCAACATGGAGCCTGTGGATGTGTGAACCCAGGGCAAGGGTCTGGGAGGTAGGGTCACCCTTGAGACTGGATGTGCGACCCCAGGTGCAGGGTCTTGAGGTGGGTTCACCTTGGCAACTGTGGATATGTGAGCCCAGGTTTATGGTCTTGGAGCACATTCACCCTGCAGGATGTGGACATGTGATCCCATATACAGGGTCTGCAAAGGTGTTCACCAGGGAGACTGTGGCCACGTGACACCTGGTATAGTGTCTGAAGAGGGGTGTCAGCTTGGAGATTGTGGACTTGTACACCAGGTACTTGGATGTGGGCTGCAGTCACCCTGGAGACTGCATGTGTGAACCAGGTTCAGTGTCTGGGATGTTTGTCACCCTGGAGATGGTGGACCTTTGACTTCAGGTACAGGTTCTGGGGGTGCTGTCACCCTGGGGACTGTGGACATGTGACAGCATGTACAGGGTCTGAGTGATGGGGTCACCCTATGGACTGTGGACATGTGGTCCCACGTGTAGGGTCTGGAAGGGGGCCTCTGTAGAGACTGTGGATGTCTTACCCTAGATGCAGGGTCTTGGAGGAGGTGACCATGAACACTGGATGTGTGACCCCAGGAACTGGGTCTTAGGGGCAGAGTCACCCTGGAGACTGTGAACATGTGACCTCAGGTACAGCGTCTGGGAAGTGGGGTCAACATGGGTAATGTGAATGTTTGACCCAAAGTGTAGGGTCTGGGGAGAGGGCTAACCATGAAGACTGGCCGTGTGATTCCAGGTGAATGGTCTGGGAGGGTGTAACCTTGGAGATTGTGGATGTGTGACTCCACATATAGGGTATAGGAGGTGGGGTCACACTTTACACTGTAGACATTTGACCCTGGTCCAGAGTCACCCTGGATATTGTGGACATAGGATCCCAGGTGCAGGGTCTGGGAGGGGCTCACCCTGGAGACTATGACATCAGACACCAGGTACATTGTTTGGGAGCTGGATTACCCTGGAGATTGTGGACACGTGATCCCAGGTGCAGGGTCTTGGAGGGGATTCACCCTGGAGACTGTGAACGTGTGACCCCAAGTACAGTTTCTGGGAGAGTGTCACCCTAGACTGTGGACATGTGACCCCAAATGCAGGATTTGGGACAGAGGTCACCCTGTTAACTTGACGTATGTCACCAGGTGCAGGTTATGGGTAGGAGGGACACCCTGGATATTGTCAAAGTGTGACCCCAGGCACAGGGTCTGGGCATTTCCTCATAGCTCAAAAGCTTCCCCCATAGCTCAGTTGGTAAAGAATCTACCTGCAATGCAGGAGACCCTGGTTCAATTCTTGGGTCGAGAAGATTTCCTGGAGAAGGAAATGGTAACCCACTCCAGTATTCTTGCCTGGAGAACCCCATGGATAGAGGAACCTCACTGGCAACAGTCCATGGAGTCACAAGAGTTGGACATGATTTACTGACTAAACCACCACCACTAAGGACTGTTAAGGGGTGAGAGGTTAGTAAATAGAAAATAAATAGACAGGGTCTGGGAGAGGGGGTCACCATGGAGACTGTGTACGTGTGACCCCAGGTACAGTGTTTGGAAAGGGGGTCACCCTGGTGACTGTGGACTTGTGACCCCAGGTACAGGGTCTGGAAAGAGGGTCACAATGACCCCAGGTACAGGGTAAGTGATGTGAGGTCACCATGGAAACTGTGGACACGTGACTCCAAGTATAGGGTCTGGGAGGGGTTTGCCTTGGAGACTGGAAAGAGACACAAGGTGTAGGGTCTGGGTGTGGGGATTACCCTGAAAACTGGAAATGTGGCTCCAGGTACACGGTCTGGTAGGTGGGGTAATCATGGAGACTGTGAACTTGTGACAACATGTATATGGCCTGAGAGTGGTTAACCCTGAGACTATGTACATATGACCACAGGTGTAGGTTTGTAAGGGAGTGTAAGAGTGTGTGAGGATGTGTTAGGGAGAGTAAGAGTGTGTGAGGGCATGCTAGGGAGTGTAAGAATGTAAGAGTGTGTAAGAGTGTGCAAGGATGTGCAAAGGAGTGTAAGAGTGAGTGTAAAAGTGTGCAAGTGTGTATGATGGAGTGAAAGAGTGTGGAATGTGTGTGAGGGAGTGTCAGAACATGTGAAGGAATGTAATAGTGGGCAAGGGTGTGTGTATGAGTGTGCAAGGGTGTGTGAGGAACTGTAAGAGTATGTGAAGATGGAATGTAAGAATGTGTGATGGCATGCAGGAGAGTGTAAGAGAATGAGAGGGAGAGTAAGAGTGTACGAGGGTGTGCAAAGGAGTGTAAGTGTGTCAGGTTTTGCCACGGAGTATAAGAGCATGCAAGAGTGTGTGATGGTGTGCAAGGGAGTGTAACACGTGGGGTAGTGTAACAGTGTGCAAGACTGTGTGATGGAGTGTAAAGGTGTGTGAGAGTGGACAAGGAAATGTCAGAGCTTGCAAATAAGTGTAAGAGTGTGTGAAGATGAGTAAGGAAGTGTAAGAGTATGTGGGTGTGCAAGGGAGTGTAGGAGGGTGCAAGGCAGTGTAGTAGCATACGAGAGAGTGTAAGAGTGTGGAATGGTGTGCAAGGGAGTGGAAGAGCATATGAGGGAGTGTAAGAGTGTGTGAGAGTCTGCAAGGGAGTATAAGAGTGTGTGAGGGTGTGTGAGGGAGTGTAAGAGTGAGCTAGGGTGTGAGATGGAATGTAAGAGTGTGAGAGGGGGCTCCAGGGAGTTTAAGAGAGATCCCAGGTGCAGAGTAGGTTGGGAGTCACTTGGAACTAGTGGTCGTTTCAGGGATTGTAAGAACATGGGAGGAAGTATAAGAATGTGCGAGGGTGTGCAAGGAGTATAAAAGTGAGCAAGGCAGTGTAAGTGAGTGAGGGTGTGCAATTGAGTATAAGAGTGTGTGAGGGCATGCAAGGGAGTGTAAGAGCGTGCAAGGGTGTGTAAGGGAGTGTAAAGTGTGTGACAGTGTGTGAGGGAGTGTAAGGGTGAACGAGGAAGTGTAAGACTGCAAATGTGTGGGAGGAGTATAACAGTGTGTGAGGTAGTGGGAGGGAGTGTAATAGTGTACAAGGGTGTACGAGGGATTGTATGAGTGTATGAGGGTGTGCAAAAGCATAAGGGGATGTGTGAGAGTCTGTGATGGTGTGCAAGGGCAGGTGAGGTCATTCGAGGATGTGTGAGGATGTGCGAGAGCATACAAGGATGTACAAGGGTTTGCGAGGTTGGACAAGAGTGTGAGGACGTTCGAGAGCATGTGAGGACATGGAAAGGCATGTGTGGCCATGTGAGAGCGTGTGAGGGAATATGAGGGCATGTGAAGGCATATGTGAGCATGCACAGATGTGTGAGAGTGTGCGAGAATGTGTGAGGCCATGTGAGGGCATGCCATAGCATGAGAGGGCGTGCAAGGACATGCGAGAATATGCAGGGGTGTACAACACTGTGCTGTGTGACACTGTGTGAAAGCAGGTAAGGGCGTGAGAGAATGTGTGAGGACGTGTGAGAGTGTGCGAAGATGTGCAAGGGCATGGGAGGACGTGCAAGTACATAGAGGGAGTGTGAGAGCATATAAGGCCCTGCGAGAGCCTGTGAAGGCATGTGAAGGCATGCGAGGGTTTCTGAGGGCGTGTGAGAGTGTGTGAGTACATGCGAGATGGAGTGAGAGTGTGCGAGGACATGTAAGACCATGCAATGGTGTGCAAGAGCGGGCGAGGGTTTGCAAGGGAATATTAGGGAGTGCGAGGATGTGTGAGGTCATGTGAGAGTGTGTGAGGATGTGCAAGGGCGTGCAAGGGCATGTGAGGGCCTGAGAAAGTGTGGGAGGACGTGGGAGGGCATGCGAGACAGTGCAAGTGGGTGTGAGAGTATGTGACTATATGCAAGGGGATGTGAGGGCATGCAAGAGCATGTGCGGGCGTGCAAGGAATTGCAAGAGTGTGTGAGGACATTCATGGGAGTGCGAGGCTATGTGAGAGCATGTGAGGGCATGCAAACACACATGAGAGGGTGAAAGGACATGCAAGAGGAGGAGGACATGCGAGGCCATGTGAGGACATGCACAGGTGTGCGAGGTTGTATGAGGGCATGCAAGTGCATGCAATGAATTGCGAGGGAGAGGCCGCGTGAGAACATGTGAGGGCATGTGAAAATGTGCGAGAGGGTGCAATGATATGCGAGGGGATGCAAGGACATGCAAGGGCGTGCTAGGGCGTGCAAGTGCATGTGAGGGCATGGCAGGGTGTGCGATGACATGCGAGAGCATGTGAGGGTGTGCAAGGGTGTGTGAGGGAATGTGAGAGCTCACAAGGGCTTGTGAGTGCATGCAAGAGGGTGTGAAGACATGCGAGGGGACATAAGGGCATACTAGGATATTCAAGTGCATGTGAGGGCGTGGCAGGACATGCAAGGGTGTATGAGGTCATGTGAGGGTAAGAGCGTGCAAGGAAGTTCAAGAGTTGTGAGGGCGTGTGAGCACTTGCGAGGACATGTGAGGATGTACAAGGGCATGTGGGAGGGAGTGTGCGAGGGCATGCAAGGCCATTTGAGGTCATGCGAGTGCATGCCAGGATGTATGAGAATGTGCGAGCATGGGTGAGAGTGTGGTAGGGCCTGCAAGGGTGTGTGAGGCCGTGCGTGGTCATGTGAGGGCTTGGGAGTAGGTTTGTGGCTGTGCGAGAGTGTGCAAGTGCGTGCAAGAGCATTTGAGGGCAAACAAAGGTGTGAGAGGACATGCGACCCCATGCAAGGACATGCTCAGTTCAGTTAAGTTCAGTTTCTCAGTTGTGTCTGACTCTTTGTGATCCCATGAATGGCAGCACACCAGCCCTCGCTGTCCATTACCAACTCCCAGAGTCCATCCAAACCCATGTCCATTGAGTCGGAGATGCCATGCAGCCATCTCATCCTCTGTCATCCCCTTCTTCTCTTGCCCTCAATCTTTCCCAACATCAGGGTCTTTTCAAATAAGTCAGCTCTTCGCATCAGGTGGCCAAAGAATTGGAGTTTCAGCTTCAATATCAGTCCTACCAATGAACACCCAGAACTGATCTCCTTTAGGATGGACTGGTTGGATCTTCTTGCAGTCCAAGGGACTCTCAAGAGTCTTCTCCAACACCCCATGAACAGTATGAAAAGGCAAAAAGATAGGACACTGAAAGATGAACTCCCCAGGTCGGTAGGTGTCCAAAATACTACTGGAGATCAGTGGAGAAATAACTCCAGATAGAATGAAGGGATGGAGCCAAAGCAAAAACAACACCCAGTTGTGGATAGAACTGATGATAAAAGCAAGGTTTGAAGATGTAAAGAGCAGTATTGCATAGGAACCTGAAATGTTAGGTCCATGAATCAAGGCAAATTGGAAGTGGTCAAACAGGGGATGACAAGAGTGAATATTGACATTCTAGGAATCAGCAAACTAAGATGGACTGGAATGGTGAATTTAACTCAGATGACCATTATATCTACTACTGTGGGCAGGAATCCCTTATAAGAAATGGAATAGCCATCATAGTCAACAAAAGAGTCTGAAATACAGTACTTGGATGTAATCTCAAAAATGACAGAATGATCGCTGTTCATTTCCAAGGCAAGCCATTCAATATCACGGTAATCCAAGTCTATGTCCCAACCAGTAACACTGAAGAAGCTGAAGTTGAACAGTTCTATGAAGCCCTACAAGACCTTCTAGAACTAGCACCCTAAAAAGATATTCTTTTTATTATAGGAGACTGGAATGCAAAAGTCGGAAATCAAGAAACACCTAGACTAACAGCAAATTTGGCCTTGGAGTACAGAATGAAGCAGGGCAAAGGATAATAGAGTTCTGCCAAGAGAATGCACTGGTCATAGCAAACACCTTCTTCCATCAAGGGCATGCGAGGGCATGCAAAAGCATGCAAGGATTTTGGAGGGTGTGCGAGGGCTTGCGAGAGCATGGGAGGAAGTGCGAGGATTAGTGAGGCCATGTGAGGGCGTGAGAGGGCATGTGAGTATGTGTGAGGACGTGCAAGGCGGTGTGAGAGCAGCCAAGCATGTGCGAGGGTGTGCAAGAGAACCCAAGGCTGCGCAAGAGTGTGTGAGGGCTTGCAGGGATGTGCAAGGGTGTACAAGGATGTGCGAGTGCGTGCGAGCCCGTGGGAGAGTGTGTGAGGGCAAGCAAGGACGTGCAAGAATCTGTGAGGGCATTCAAGGATATGCAAGAATGTACCATGATGTGCGAGAGTGTACGAGGACGTGTGAGGGTGTGTGAGGCTGTGCGAGGGCATGAGGTGGCATATTGGACTTGCAAGAGCATGCAAGACCTTTCAAGTGCATATGAGGACATGCGAGAATGTGATGGTGTGCGAGGGCATCTGCGGGCACATGAGGGCATATGAGGGCATACAAAGATGTGATAGAACATGAGAGGATGTGCAAGAATTTGTGAGTGCGGGCAAGGGTATTCTAGGGTTTGCGCAGGCATGTGAGGGCTTGCTAGAACATATGAGAATGTGTGAGGATCTGCGAGCACGGGCAAGGGAGTGATAGGGAATATATGCGCATGTGAGGGCGTGTGAGTGTAAGTACGTGCAAGAGCATGTGAGGGTGTGCAAGTGTGTGCGAGGATGTGCAAAAGCATGTAAGGGTGTGTGAGGACATATGAGAGTGAACAAGGGCGTGGGAGAGCTTGTGAGAGCATATGGGAACATGCGAGGACTAGCAAGAGGGTGCAAGGATGTGCGAGGGAGTGTAAGGTCGTGTGACAGTGTGTAAGGGTGTGTGAGTGCATGAGAGAATATGAAAGGGTGTACAAGAACATGCAAGGGTGTGCAATGCCATGTAATAGCATGTGAAGTCATATGAGGGTGTGTGAGGATGTGCAAGAGTGTTCGACAATGTGCAAGAGAGTGCAACGGCGTGCAGAAGTGTGAATGGGCATTTGAGAATGTGCTAGGGCATGGGGAAAGGTGCTAGGGCATGCAAGTGCGTGCAAGAGCATGCAAGGAATTGTGTGGTATTCAAGAGTGTGCGTGTGCATATGAAATTATTCAAGGGTGTAGGGGGACATGTGAGAGCGTGGGAGTGCATGCGAAGGTATGTGGGGGCATGCGAGGGTGTGCAAGACGTGCAAGAGCGCTTGACAATGTGTGAGAGAGCACAAGGGCATGAAGGGGTGTGCAGGACATTTGAGGACATGTTAGGTCATGGGAGGATGTGCTTGGGTGTGTGAGTGTGTGCAAGGAGATATGTAGCTGTGCGAGATACATATGTGAGTGTAAGAGCTTTCGAGGGCATCTGAGGGTGTGAGAGGATGTCCAAGGCTGTGTGAGGGTGTGCAAGAGTGTGCAAGGGTGTGTGAGAGCATGCAAGGACGTTCAAGGGCTTGCAAGGGCGTGCAAGGAAGTGTGAGGATGTGCAACTCTGTGCAAAGGCGTACGAGTGTGTGTGAGAATGTGCGAGAGTGGGTGAGCACATGTGAGGGCATAAAGAGCATGTGAACCCATGCGGGAGTGTGCAAGGGCATGGGAGGACGTGCAAGAGTGTGCAACAGTGTGTGATGGCGTCCCAGGGTGTGCAAGGATGGGCAAGTGCATACGAGGCTGTGCAAGGGTATGTGAGCATGTGCAAGGGGATGCAGGGCCATGAAAGAGCAGGCAAGGGTGTGCGAGAGTGTGCGAGGAAGTGAGAGAGCGTGCAAAGACCTGCGAGGGCATGTGAGGACATATGAGGCCATACGAGGAGTTTGAGAGTGTCCAAGGCCCTGTGAGGGAGTGGGAAGGCATGCAAGGATTTCTGAGGGTGTATGAGGACGTGTGAGGCCATTCAAGAGAAACGAGTGCGTGCGAGGGTTTTTGAGAGTGTTCTAGGATGTGCGAGAGTAGAGGGTGTTCAAGGATGTGCTAGAGTGTGCAAGGGCATGTGAGGGTGTGCGAAGGCATGCTAGTCCATATGAGGGAGTGTGAGGATGTGCAACAGTGTGTGAGAGGATGCGAGGATATGCAAGGGCATGTGAGAGTGTGCGAGGACATGCAAGAATATGAAAGAGTGTGCGAGGGCATGCAAGGATGTGTAACAATGTGCGAGAGTGTGTGAAGGCATGAGAGAGCAGGCGACAGTGTGGGAGTTCATGCAAAAGCGTCCGAGGATATGAAAGGATGTGCAAGGGTGTGAAAGGGCAATCGAGGGCATGCAAGAGTGTGTGAGGGCGTGCGAGGACGTGGGGGGGTGTGGGAGGTCAATCAAGGCCATGCGAGAGTATGTGAGGTCTTGTGAGGACGTGCTAGGGTGTGCAATAGCATGCAAGGATGTATGAGACATGACAGAATATGTCAGGTAGTGTGAGGGTGTGCAATACCCTGTCAGGGCATGCAAGGAGGTGGGAAGGTATGTGGGGGTGTGAAAGCCTGGAAGGATGTGTGAGAGCATGCGACGATTTGAGAGTTTGTGTGAGGCCATAAAAAAGCATACAACGGCATGAGAGGCCATGCAATGCTATGTGAGAACGGGAAAGGGCATGCAAGGGTGTGTGAGGTCACGTGAGGTCATGTGAGGATGTGTTAGAGCTTGCGAGGACGTGTGAGTGCATTAGAGGGCAAGGAAGAGCTTGCGTGGGCATGTGAGCGTGTGTGACTGCATGTGAGGACATGCCAGACCATTTGAGGGTGTGCAAGAGCATGCAAGGACACGGGAGATCATGCAAGGACATGCGAGGACATGCAAGAACATGCAACTGTGTGAGAGGGCATGCTGAGGCATGCAAGAGCATGTGAGGGCATGCGAGGGCTTTTGAGGTCATGCGAGAGTTTGTAAGGACGTGAGAGGGCGTGTAAGAGCATGTGAGGTTGTATGAGGGCGTGTGAAGATTTGCAAGAGCATGTGAGAGTGTGCGATTTTGTGCAATGACATGTGAGAGCATGTATGGACCTACGAGGGCGTGCGAGAATGTGCCAGTGTGGGTGAGGTCATGCTAGGGCATGCGAGGGTGAGTGAGGGCGTTCAAGGGCATGAGAAGTCTTGCAAGTGTGTGCAAGTACATGTGGGAAATATGAGGACATACAAGAGAGTGCAAGAGCATGTCAGGTCGTGTGATATTGTGCAATACCTTGTCCGGGCATGCAAGGAGGTGGGAAGGTGAGTGAGAGCATGAGGGCATGCAACGAGGGTGGAGAGCATGTGATGGCATTCAAGGGCTTGCACAAGCATGCTGTTGCTGCTGCTGCTAAGTCGCTTCAGTGGTGTCCGACTCTGTGTGACCCCACAGACAGCATCCCACCAGGCTTCCCCATCACTGGGATTCTCCAGGCAAGAACACTGGAGTGGGTTGCCATTTCCTTCTCCATGCACAAGCATATAAGGGCATTTGAGAGCATGGGAGAAGGTGTGAGAACATGCAAGGGAGTGCGAAGACTTGTGAGAGCTTGCAAGAGCATACGAGGGCATATGAGACCATGTGAGGGTGTGTGAGGTTGTAAGAGCACATGCGAGAGTGTGGGAAGGCGTGTGAGGGTATGTGAATATGTGCGAACCTGAACGAGGACGTGCGACGGTGTGCGAGGATGTGCGAGGGCATGTGATGGTGTGTGAGGGTGTGAGAGAAATGTGAGGGCCTGTGAAGACATGCGAGGTAATGCAAGAGCATGCTAGGGTTTATAAGGATGTGCGATGATGTAAGGCCATGTGAGAGCATTTAAGGGTGTGCAAGGGCGTTTGAGGGCATGCAAGGATATGCGAGGATGTGAGAGGCTGTACAAGAGCATGCGAGAGCATTCAGGGGTGTGCAAGGGCGTGCGAGTTCATGTGAAGACGTGCTTGGGCATCCAATGATGTATGAGGACTTGCCAGTTCATGTGAGAATGGGTGAGGGCCTGTGAGAGCAAGAAAATTTATCTGAGGGTGTCCGAGGGCATGTGAGGGCATGCTAGAGTTTGTGAGCACATGTGAGCACTTGCAAGAATGTGTGGGAGTGTGCCAGGACGTGCAAAGGTGTTCGAGTTCATGTGAGGACGTCCAACGGGGTGCAACGCCATTTAAGGACGTGCAAGTGTATGCAGAGTCATGTGGGAGTTTGCAAGGGCATGTGCAAGCATGCAAAGATGTGCAAGGGTGTGGAAGGGTGTGCAAGGATGTGTGAGCTCATGCAAGGGCATGCAAGGGCATGGGAGAACGTGCAAGCACTTACAAGTGTGTGAGAGAGCTTCCAATAGTGTGTGAGGATGTGTGAGCAGGTGTGAGGCCATATGAGAGTGTTCGAGGGCATGTGAGGGTGTGCAAGGACATGTGAGGCCATTCGAGAGGATGCGAGAGTGTGTGAGGACCTGCAAAAGCATCCGAGTTTGTGTGAGAGTGTGCAAAGGTATACGAGAATGTGTGAGAGCATGTGAGGTCATATGATTCTGTGAGAGGGTGATCAAGGACATGCGAGGGTGTGGGCGGGCATGCTAGGATGTGTGAAGGCATGCAAGGATGTATGAGAGCATGGCAGGGCACGGGAGGACATGAAAGGGTGTGCGAGGATTTGCGAGGGCATATGAGGACATGCAAGAGCTTGGGAGGGAATACAAGAGTGTACGAGGCCATGCAAGGCCAAGTGAAGTCGTGCAATTGCGTTTGACATGTGAGGACGTGCAATGGCATCGAGACCGTGCAAGGGCATGTGAGGAGGTGCGAACGCATGTGAACAAGTGTGATGGTGTGAGAGAGCATACAAAGGCATGCAAGGTTTTGCAAAGATGTGCTGGGGGTGCAAGGGTGTGTGAGAGCATCGTGGTCATGTGAGGCCTTGTGATGAAGTGCAAGGATGTGCAACATCATGCAAGGACGTGTGAGTCCATTCATGAGTGTGTGAGGCCATGTGAGGGAGTGTGAGAGCATGCATGGGGGGGCAGGAGCAGGCAAGTCCATGCAAAAATGTGCAAGGGCATGCGAGGGCGTGTGAGAGCATGTGATGCCATGTGTTGGCATGCAAGGATGTGTGAGGGTGTGTGAAGGCATGCAAGGTCTTGCAAGAGTGTACAAGGCCATGCGAGGGCATGCGAGGGCTTGCGAAAGAGTGTGAGGATGTGCAAAGTCATGCAAGTGCCTGTGAGGGTGTGCAAGGGCATGTGAGTTTGTGTGAGGACGTGGCAAGGTGTGTGAGGGTGTTTGAGGGCATGCAAGGCCATGAGAGTGTGCGAAGCCTTGCTACAGCCTGTGAGGATGTACAAGAGCATGCAAGTTCACGCAAGGACGTGCGAGGGTATTCGAAGTTGTGCCAGAACATTCAATGGAGTGTGAGTTCCTGCAAGGATATGCCAGGTCATGGGTGGGTGTGCTAGAATGTACGAAGGCATGCGAGGATATGTGAGAGCATGGGAGGTAGGGAGAGGGCATGCGAGAGCAGGCAGGGCCATCTGAGTGTGTGTGAGGGCATGCAAAGGGCATGCGAGGATGTGTGAGAATGTGCAAGTGTGTTTGTACGAGAGTGTGAAAGGGCATGAGAAAGCAACACAAGATGAGCCCCAAGACCCCTTCTGCAACTCCAGAGGATTCCCAAGAGGAGCCACCCCAAACACAATTTGAGAGGAGCACTCCACCACAACAAGAAAAGAAGTCACATAACACAACTAAAGAGGAGACCTCCCCCACGACCTGCCACAACTATACAGGAGTCTGCAAACCACAACAAGAGATGAGCAGAGGGGAAAAAAAAGTCAGTTGATGCCACTGCAACTAGAGTGGAGCCCCATGCAATAAAAATACAGTAGCTACTGCACATCACAACTGGACAGGAGCCAGCCTGCTAATCTCTACTACAGAGGAGCTGCCCCATGCCACAACTAAAGAGGAGGGGCTGTGCCAAAATTAGAGAGTAGGTTCACAAATATCACACCTGGAAAGAGTGCCTGTGCACATCACTACCAGAGAGGAAACCTCCTCAACAATTCAAGAGGAACAGTGCACTGCAACACTAGAGGTGCCCCACACACACCTTAAGTAGAGAAAAAAAACCCTAACAAAACTTGAGAGGAAACTGCACACCACAACTAGAGAGGATCCTACCCAAGACAACTAAGAGTTGACCCCCAACATCAACTAGAGAATACCCCATGCCACAGAGAGTTTAGCCACCCACACATCACAACTAAACAGAAGCCACTCTACACATTGCTACTAGAGGGGAGCCACCCCACCAAGTGGAGGCCTCAACTCAACTGGAGAGGAGCAGCAATTCCCCCAATGCAACGAGAGAGGAGTTCTGCACTACAACTAGAGAGGAGCCCACCCAGACACAGCATTAAGAAAGGAGGCCCTACATCCTGCCCCTGGAGTGGAGCAATCGAGAGGAGGCTCCACACCACTCCTAAAGAGTAGCCCCTCAAACCACAAATAGAGATGAGCCAGCAAACTACAGCTAGAGAAGAGCCACACAACATGATGCAACAAGACAGGAGTTCCCACTCCATAACTAGAGAGGACTTCCCAAGGCACAGCACATCTAGGGAGGACCATCCCAGCACAACACAACTTGAGAGAAGCCCCAAAGCCAAAACTAGAGAGTTGAATGCATGCCACAACTAGATAGTTGACCCTCAGGAACAAATAGTGAGGAGCACAAAGCTGTAACTAGAGAGGTTTCCAACCCCTCCTGTACATCACATCTAGAGTGGAGAACCACTGCTGCAACTAGAGTGGACACACCTACTACAGGTAAATAGGTGCCCGCCCCCACACATCATAATCAGAGAAAATTGACCATGCACATCAAAACTAGAGTGGAACTCCCGCACGGATCATAACGAAAGAGGAGGCCAACACCACAACGAGAGGAGACCCCTGCTGCAATTAGAGCTAAGCCCCAACCCCGAGCATAGCCATTAGAGAGGAGCATACCACATATCACAATTAGACAGAAGCCACCTGCCACAAGTAGAGAGGGGCCCACCATGCTACAACTAAAAAGAACTCCCACTACCACAAGAGTGTAGCCTCCTGCACATTGTAACTAGAAAAAGTGTCCCTTCTCATCAAAACCAGAGAGTAGTCATCCCAATCACAATTTGAGAAGAACATTCTACTGCAACTAGAGAGGAGCAAAGCTACCACACAAAGGAGGCCCCTGCCAAAACTAAAAAGGAGTCTTCAAATGACAGCTAGAGAGGAACCGACACACCACAAATAAAGAGTGGACCCTCACTGCAACTAGAGTGGAGCCCCATCCTACAACTAGAGAATACCCTCCTGCACATTGCACTTAGACAGGGGCCAGCCAGCACATCACTACTAGAGATTATCTGCCCCACTGCAGCTCGAGAGGAGGCTCCACCACAACTCCAAAGAACTCCAAGTCACCTGCTGCAATTCAAGAGGAACTCCGGGTTCCTGCTGCAATTTGACAGGAGCCCTAGGCTGCAACAAGAAAAGGGGCAACAGGCTAAAATGACGGAGGGGCTCTCTGGCCAAAACTGAAGTGGATTCTCCCAGCATGACTAGATAGGAGTCCCCCAGGATATCACACCTAGCGAGACACCCTTCTGCCACTAATAGAGACAAGCTCCCTAAAGTAAGTTGAGTGGAGTCCTTCAAAACTGGACAGAAGCAGCCCCATTAATATTAGTGAGGAACCTGTAGTGCCAAAAGCAGAGAGGACATCTCCCATGGAGCCACTCACACCCCAACCAGAGAGGATACAGCCACACAACTTGAGAGCCCTCCAACACAACTTGAGAGCCCTCCAACACAACTAGACAGTAGCCCCTTGAACATCACCACTTGAGAGGAGCATTCCCATACAATGCAATTACACAGAAGCCTCCTTCCTCAACTAGAGAGGAGGCTCCAATGCCACAACTAAAGAGGAGGGGCTGTGCCAAAATTGGAGAGTAGGCTCACAAATATCGCACCTGGAAAGAGTGCCTGTGCACATTGCTACCAGAGAGGAAATCCCCTCCACAATTTGATAGGAACACTCCACTTCAACCCTAGAGGTGCCAGTCACACACCGTAACTAGAGAAAAGCCCTCTAAAAAAACTCGAGAGGATACTGCACACCACAACTATAGAGGAGCTCATCCAACACAAGTAAGACTTGACCGCCCACACCAACTAGAGAGGAGCAACATGCCACAGGTTGTTTAGCCACCCACGGATCACAACTAAACAGAAGCCACCCTGAACATTGCTACTAGACAGGAGCCACACCATCACACTACCACAACTAAAAGGAGCCCCCTACCACAACTACAGAGGAGTCTGCAAACGACAATTAGAGAATAGCCATCCCACTACAAATAAAGAGTGGACCCTCACTGCAACTAGAGTGGAGCCTCATGCCACAACTAGAGACTAGCCTCTGGCACATTGCAGCTAGACAGGGGCCAGCCTGCACATCGCAACTAGAGAGGATCTGCCCCACTGTAGCTCAAGAGGAGGCTCCACCATAAGTCTAAAGGAACCCCAAGTCAGCTGCTACTACTCAAGGGGCAATTTGACAGGAGGCTGTAAGAATAAAAGGCGCCTCTGGCCAATGTGACGGAGGTACTCCCAGGTCAAAACTGAAGTGGATTCCCCCAGATAAACTAGAGTGGTGCCCCCAGGATATCACACCTAGACCTTCTGCCTCCAATGAAGATGAGCTCCATGAAGTAAGTCGAGAGGAGTCCCTCACACCTAGAGCAGCAATCCCATTAATACTGGTGAGGAACCTCTAGTACCAAAAGTAGAGAGGACCTCCCCCATGGAGATGGCCACACCTCAACCAGAGAGGACACAGCCCCGCACCTGGAGAGAAGCCCACCACCACAACTCGAAAGGGACCTACTGGATATGACACATAGATAGGAGACCCTCTGCTGCTAAAAGATGAACCTCACACCAGAAGTAGAGAAGAACTTGGACACTACAACTAGAGAGATTCAAAACCATCACAACTACAGAGTTAACCGCGACCAGCCTGGTAGAGAAGTACGATGTCAAAACTAGCAAGTCTTGACATTGCAGCAAGAGAGGAGCCACCCTGCACATCCCTGATAGAGATAAGTCACTCCAAGAGAACTTGAGAGGAGGCCCCAATGCAACTTGAGAGGAATCCCGAGTTCACTGCCACGGCTCCAGTGGAGCCGTAAGTCCTGCACTGCAACTCAAGAGGAACACTGATTTCTCACTGCAACTCGAGAGTACTTCTGACTCCCAGCTGTGACTCAAGAGGAACCTGGAGTTCCCCCCTTCAACTCGAGAGGAGGACCGGCTCCCCAGATGCAACTCGAGAGGAACCTCGAGATCCCCAATGCAACTCAAGAGGAACCCCAAGTTACGTGCCTCAACTCAAGAGAAGGCCTGAGTCCTCTGTTACAACTCGAGAGAACCCCAAGTTTCCCACCACAACTCAACAAGTACCCTGACTTCACCACCTCAAAACGACATGAGGCCCGATTCACCTGCAGTGGCACAAGAGGAACCCCAAGTTTCCCATCACAACACAAGTAGAGACACTAGTCCATTGATGCAACTCCAGAGGATTCCCAAGAGGAGCTTACCCCACCACAATTGGAGAGGAGCATTCTACCACCACAAAAGAGGAAACCTCAGACCACAACTAAGTAGGTGGCATGCCCTGCCACAAATAGAAACTTTCCGCACATCACAACTAGAAAAAGCGTCCCTTCTCATTTTAACTATAGAGGAGTCACCCAACTCCCAATTTGAGAAAAGCACTCTACCACATCTAGAGAGGAGCCCAACTACCACAATTAAAGAGGAATTCCCCTGCCACAACTAGAGAGGTAGCTGCAAACGACAACTAGGGATGAGCCAACCCACAGCAAATAAAGAGTGCATCCCCACTGCAGTTAGAGTGGAGCCCATGCTACATCTAGAGTGTAGCCTCCCACACATTGCACTTAGACAGGGACCAGCCTGCACATCGCTACTAGAGAGGATCTGTCCAACTGCAGCTCCAGAAGAGTCTCCACCACAACTCTAAAGGAAACTCGAGTCACATGCTGCATCTCAAGAGGTACCCCAAGTTCCCCGCTGAAATTTCACATGATCCCTAAGCTGTAACAAGAAAAGGGGCTACTGGACCAAATGACAGAGTGGCTCCCCGGCTAAAACTGAAGCAGATTCCCCAGGCACAACTATAGTGGTGTTCCCCAGGATGTCACACTGAGAGAGAAGACTTTCTGCCTCCAATGGAGACAAACTCCATAAAGGAAGTCTAGCTGAGGCCCTCACAACTAGAGAACAGCAATCCCACTGATATTAGTGAGGAACCTATACAGCCAAAACTAGAGAGGATCTCCCTCATGGAGACATGCACACCCCAACCGGAGAGGACACAGCCTCGCCCCTCAAGAGGAGCCCTCCACCACAACTTGAGAGGAGACCGCTGGACATCACACGGAGAGAGGAACCCCTCTTCTGCTAATACAGATGAACCTCACACCACAAGGAGAGAAGAGCATGCACAACACCACTGGAGAGAATTGAAACCCCTACAACTACAGAGTTGACCCGGACCACAAGGAGAAAGTAGTCCCTGCCAGAGCTAGTGAGTAGCCACCCATCATTGCAGCAAGATAGGAGCCACTCTGCACAATCCTGCTAGAGATGAGTTACCCCAAGGGAACTCGACAGGTGGTCCCATCGCAAGTCAAGAGGAACGCTGAATACCAACGAAGCTCAAGAAGAACCCTGAGTTTCCTACCATGACTCCAGTGGAATCCTGCATCCCACACTGGAACTCCAGAGGAACACTGATTTCCTGTGACAATTGGAGAGGAACTCTGAGTCCCCTGTGGCAACTCTAGAGGAAACCCCGAGTTTCCAGCAACAACTAGAGGGGAACTCTGAGTTTCTGCTGCAACTTGAGAGGAGGTCCAACTTCCCTGATGCAACTCGAGAGGAAACACAAGTTCCCCACCTCAATTTGAGAGGAGTCCTGACTCCCCTGTTGCCACTTGAGAGGAATCCCAAGATCCCCATCACAACTCGAGAGAACTCCGAGTTGCTGCCAAAAGTCGAAATAATGCTGAGTTCCCCCTCAACTCGAGATAAGGCTTGATTCCTCTGCAGCAACTCAAATGAAACATGTGACCCCAGGTGCAGGTTCTGGGGTGTGGTGTCACCTAGAGACTGTGCAGGTGTAACCCTAGGTACAGGGTCTGGAGAGAAGTGTCACCCTCAAAACTGTGGAAATATGACTCCAGGAGCAGTGTCGGTAGTGGATCACGCTGGAAATGGTGGTCATGTGAACCCAGATGCATGGTCTGGGAGGGAGTCAACATGGAAATTAATGACATGTGACTTCAGGTATAAGGTCTGGGAAGTGGGGATTACCCTGGACTATGGATATATGATCCTAGTTTCTCAGTCTGGTGGGTGGGGTCACCGTGGAGACTGTGGACGAGTGACCCCAAGTTCAGTGTCTGCAGAGGGATGTCACCAATAGACACTGTGGAAATGTGACCCAAATTCCAGGGTCGAGAGGGAGTCACCCTGGATACTGTGGACATTGACCCCGCGTATAGGGTCTAGGAGGTGGGGTACCCCAGAGACTTTGGATGTGCGACTCCAGATACAGGGTTTGTGAGGTGGGGTATCCTAGGAGACTGTGTACTCGTGTCCCCTGGTACAGGTTCTGGGAGGTTGGTTCATTTCCGGGAAAGTGAACCTGTGACTTAAAGTGCAGTGTCTGGGGAAGAGGTTGACCTGGAGACTGTGGACTTGTGACAACATGCATATGGCCTGGGAGGGGGTAACCCTGGACACTATGTAAATGTGACCACAGGTGTAGGGTCTGGATGGGGGATCACCTTGAGACTGTGGATGTGAACCCAGGTGCTGGGTCTGAGAGCTGGGGTAACCCTGGAGACTGTGGACGTGGGACCTCAGGTACAGGGTCTCGGTGGTGGGATCACCATGGCGACTGTGGACATGTGACCCAAAGTGTAGTGTCTGGGGAAGAGGCTGACTCTCGAGACTGTGGCAATATGACCCAAGTACAGGGTCTGGGCAGGGTTGTCATCCTGGGGACTGTGGACGTGTGACCCCAGATGCAGCATTTGAAGGAGGTCACCCTGAAGGCTGTGGACATGTGACACTAGATGCAGGGTCTTGGAGGGGATCACCCAGGAGACATGTGAACCCAGTACTGGGTCTTGGAGGCGGGGTAACCCTGGAGAATATGTATGTGACCCCAGGTCAAGGTCTGGGAGGTGGGGTCACTCAGGGTCAGTGGACTTGTGACCCCAAGTGCAGGGCCTGGGAGGTGGGGTCACCCTGGAGACAGTGGACATGTTATCTCAGTTGCAGGGCCTGGGAGGGGTTTACCCTGGGCCATGGATGTGAGAAACCAGGTACAGGGTCTGGGAGGGTATCACTCTGGAAACTGCAGATATTTGACCCCAGGTAGCAAAAGAGTTCCAGAAAAATATCTATTTCTGCTTCATTGACTATGCCAAAGCCTTTGACTGTGTGGATCACAATAAACTGTGGAAAATTCTGAAAGACATGGGAATACCAGACCACCTGACCTGCCTCTTGAGAAACCTGTATGCAGGTCAGGAAGCAACAGTCAGAACTGGCCATAGAACAAAAGACTGGTTCCAAATAGGGAAAGGAGTATGTCAAGTTTGTATATTGTCACCCTGCTTATTTAACTTATATGCAGAGTACATCATGAGGAATGCTGGGCTGGAAGAAGCACAAGCTGGAATCAAGATTGCCGGGAGAAATTTCAATAACCTCAGAAATGCAGATGACACCACCCTTATGGCAGAAATTGAAGAGGAACTAAGAAGCCTCTTGATGAAAATGAAAGAGGAGAGTTGAAAAAGTTTGGTTTGAAGCTCAACATTCAGAAAACGAAGATCATGACATCTGGTCCCATCACTTCATGGGAAATAGATGGGGAAACAGTGGAAACAGTGTAAGACTTTATTTTGGGGGGCTCCAAAATCACTGCGGATGCTGATTGCAGCCATGAAATGAAAAGACCCTTACTCCCTGGAAGGAAAGTTATGACCAACCTAGATAGCATATTAAAAAGCAGAGACATTACTTTGCCAACCAAGGTCCGTCTAGTCAAGGCTATGTTTTTTCCAGTGGTCATGTATGGATGTGAGAGTTGGACTGTGAAGAAAGCTGATCGCCGAAGAATTGATGCTTTTGAACTGTGGTGTTGGAGAAGACTCTTGAGAGTCCCTTGGACTGCAAGGAGATCCAACCAGTCCATTCTAGAGATCAGTCCTGGGTGTTCATTGGAAGAACTGATGCTGAAGTTGAAACTCCAATACTTTGGCCACCTGATGTGAAGAGTTGACTCACTGGAAAAGACTCTGATGCTGGGAGGGTTTGGGGGCAGGAGGAGAAGGGGAAGACAGAGAATGAGATGGCTGGATGGCATCACCAACTCGATGGACATGAGTTTGAGTGAACTCCGGGATTTGGTGATGGACAGCAAGGCCTGGTGTTCTGTGATTCATGGGGTCACAAAGAGTCGAACACTACTGAGCGACTGAACTGAACGAACTGAACAGGGTCTGGGAAGGGAGTCACCCTGGAGAATGTGGGCGTGTGACCAAGGTACAGAGTCTGGGAAAGGGCATCATGACAGAAACTGTGGATGTGAGACCCCAGGTAAAATGTCTGGAGGATGGTCACAGTAGAGACTGTGGACATGTGATCCCAAATACAGTGCCTGGGAGGGGTCACCCTGGGACTGAAGGCATGTGACCTCAGGTACAGTGTGGGGGAGGCTGTTATCCTGGAAACAGCAGATGTGTGACCCAATGTGTAGTAAGTGAGTGGGAGTTTACCCTGGAGGCTGTGGACACGTGATCCCAGGTGCTCGGGCCAGTGTTGTGAGGTCACTTTGAAACCTATGGACGTGTGACCACAGGTTCAGCATCTTTGGTGGTGTCACCCTGCAGACTATGTAAGTTTGACCAGATGTTCAGAGTCTTGGAATGGTAGTCACCCAGGAGACTATGGAGATGTGACCACGGGTAAAAGTTCTGATGATGTGGGCTTACCCTAGAGACTGGACATGTGACCCAAGGTACAAGCTCTGGTGAAGTGCGGTCAGCCTGGAGACATGGACATGTGACTCCATCTGCAGGGTTTGGGAGTGAGTTTACCCTTGAAACTGAAAATGTGACCCCAGATACAGAGTCTTGAAGGGGAGTCACCAAGGAAACTCTGGACATGTGACCCAGGTGCAGGTATTTCAAAGGGGTCACCCTGGAGCCTGTGGACATGTGACACCAGGTGATGGGTCTGTGATGTGGGGACACTGGAGACTCTAAACATGTGACCCAAGGTGTAAGGTCTTGGCAGAGGGCTCTCCCTGGATACTGTGGATGTGTGACACCAGTTACAGGGTCTGGGGAGAAGGGTCACCCTGGAGACTGTTGACATGTGATCCCAGGTGCAGGATTTGGTGTGTGGGATCACCGTGGAGACTGTGGAGTTTTGAAACCTGGTACAGGTTTTGGGAGGTGGGTTCCCGCTGGAGATGGGACATGTGACCCTATGTCCATAATTTTGGAAGGATGGCACCCTGGACATGGTGGACATATGACTTCACGTACACGGTCTGCAGGAGGGTTCACTCTGGAGACTGTGGCCATGTGACCCCCAAGTACAGAGTTTGGGCTGGGGTGTCAGCCTGGAGAGTCTGGACATGTGATTCCAGGAACACATGTGGATGTGTGTCACCGTATAGACAGTAGAAATGTTACCCCGGGTGCAGGTTAGGGAGGGGGTCACCCTGAAGACTGTGAACGTGTGACCCCAGGTGCATGGCCTGCAAGGTGTGGTCTCCCTGGAGAGAGTGGACGTGTGACCCCAGGTAAAGGGTCTTGGAGGTGGGGTCACCCTGGAGAATGTGGACATGTTATCTCAGATGCAGGGTCTGGGAGGGATTTACCCTGATGATCATGGATATCAGAATACAGGTTCAGGGTCTGGGACTTTTGGTCATCCTAGACGTGAGAGACACCAGCCCCCGGCGGAGCAGAAGCGAGACACGCCGGCTCCACGCAACCGACCATGCGCAGAAGTGTGGCCGAGAGGAGCTACCCCACGCCCAAGGTCAGGGCAGTGGCCGAGAGGAGCTGTCCCACATCTAAGAGGCGGTGGCTGGGCGGGCACAGGAGGGCTGAGAGGAGCTACTCCACGTTCAAGGTCAGGAGAGGCAGCCTTGAGGAGATACCCCTCGTCCAAGGTAAGGTACAGCGGCTGCACTTTGCTGGAGCAGCTGTGAAGAGATTTTCCAAGAACAAGGTAAGAGAAACCCAAATAAGACGGAAGGTTTCTCGAGGGGGCATCAGAGGGCAGACACACTGAAATCATAATCCCATAAAACTAGTTGATCTGATCATATGGACCACAGCCCTGTCTAACTCAATGAAACTAAGCCATGCCGTTGGGGCCAACCAAGACGGACGGGTCATGATGGAGAGGTATGACAGAATGTTGTTCACTGGAGAAGGGAATGGCAAACCACTTCAGTATACTTGCCTTGAGAACCCCATGAACAGTATCAAAAGGCAAAATGATAGGATAATGAATGAGGAATTCCCCAGGTCGGTAGGTGCCCAGTATGCTACTGGAGATCAGTGGAGAAATAACTCCAGAAAGAATGAAGGGATGGAGCCAAAGCGAAATAAATACCCAGTTGTGGATATGACTGGTGATAGAAGTAAGGTCTGATGCTGTAAAGAGCAATATTGCATAGGAACCTGGAATGTTAGGTCCATGAATCAAGGCAAATTGGAAGTGGTGAAACAGGAGATGACAAGAGTAAACGTCAACATTCTAGAAATCAGTGAACTAAAATGGACTAGAATGGGAGAATTTAACTCAGATGACCATTATATCTACTACTATGGGCAGGAATCCCTTAGAAGAAATGGAGTAGCCATCATGGTTAAAAAAAGAGTCCGAAATGCAGTACTTGGATGCAATCTCAAAAACGACAGAATGAACTCTGTTCGTTTCCAAGGCAAACCATTGAATATTATGGTAATCCAAGTCTATACCCCAACCAGTAATGCTGCAGAAGCCAAAGTTGAACGGTTCTATGAAGACCTACAAGACCTTTTAGACCAAACACCCAAAAAAGATGTCCTTTTCATAATAGGGGACTGGAATACAAAAGTAGGAAGTCAAGAAACACCTGGAGTAACTGGCAAATTTGGCCTTGGAATGAAGCAGGGCAAAGGCTAATAGAGTTTTGCCAAGAGAACACACTGGTCATAGCAAACACCCTCTTACAACAACACAAAGAAGACTCTACACATGGACATCACCAGATGGTGAACACCGAAATCAGATTGATTATATCCTTTGCAGCCAAAGATGGAGAAGCTCTATACAGTCAGCAAAAACAAGACCAGGAGCTGCTGTGGCTCAGATCATGAACTACTTATTGTCAAATTCAGACTTAAATTGAAGAAAGTAGGGAAAACCACTAGACCTTTCAGATATGACCTAAATCAAATCTCTTATGATTATACAGTGGAAGTGAGAAATAGATTTAAGGGACTAGATCTGATAGATAGAGTGCCTGATGAAGTCTGGACAGAGGTTCGTGACATTGTAGAGGAGACAGGGACCAAGACCATCCCCAGGGAAAAGAAATGCAAAAAAGCAAAATGCCTGTCTGAGGAGGCCTTATAAATATCTGTGAAAAGAAGAGAAGTGAAAAGCAAAGGAGAAAAGGAAAGATATAAGCATCTGAATGCAGAGTTCCAAAGAATAGCAAGGAGAGATAAGAAAGCCTTCCTCAGCGACCAATGCAAAGAAATAGAGGAAAACAACAGAATAGGAAAAACAAGAGATCTTTTCAAGAGAATTAAAGATATCAAGGGAACATTTCATGCAAAGATGAACTCGATAAAGGACAGAAATGGTATGGACCTAACAGAAGCAGAAGATATTAAGAAGAGGTGGCAAGAATGTACAGAAAAACTGTACAAAAAAGATCTTCACGATGAAGATAATCACAATGGCGTGATCACTCACCTGGAGCCAGACATCTTGGAATGTGAAGTCAAGTGGGCTTTTGAGAGAATCACTACCAACAAAGCTAGTGGAGGTGATGGAATTCCAATTGAGCTATTTCAAAACCTGAAACATGATGCTGTGAAAGTGTTTCACTCAATATGCCAGCAAATTTGGAAAACTCAGCAGTGGCCACAGGACTGGAAAAGGTCAGTCTTCATTCCAATCCCAAAGAAAGGCAATGCCAAAGAATGCTCAAACTACCGCACAATTGCACTCATCTCACACGCTAGTAAAGTCATGCTCAAAATTCTCCAAGCCAGGCTTCAGCAATATGTGCAGCATGAACTTCCAGGTGTTCAAGCAGGTTTTAGAAAAGGCAGAGGCACCAGAGATCAAATAGCCAACATCCGCTGGATCATGGAGAAAGCAAGAGAGTTCCAGAAAAACATCTATTTCTGCTTCATTGACTATGGCAAAGCCTTTGAATGTGTGGATCACAATAAACTGTGGAACATTCTGAAAGAGATGGGAATACCAGGCCACCTGACCTTCCTCTTGAGAAACCTGTATGCAGGTCAGGAAGCAACAGTTAGAACTGGACATGGAACAACAGACTGGTTCCAAATAGGAAAAGGAGTACATCAAGGTTGTATATTGTCACCCTGCTTATTTAATTTCTATGCAGAGCACATCATGAGGAACGCTGGGCTGGAAGAAGCACCAGCTGGAATCAAGATGGCCAGGAGAGGAGCACAGGAAGATGGTGGAGGAATAGGATGGGGCGGCCACTTTCTCCCCCGCAAAATCAACAAAAGAACATTTGAACGCTGAGTAAATCCCACAAAAAAACTTCTGAATACCGGCAGAGGACATCAGGCACTCAGAAAAGCAGCCCATAGTCGACGAAAGGAGGTAGGAAATATATAAAAAGAGAGACAAAAGAGGGAGGGACGGAGCTCCATCCCAGGAAGAGAGGCTTAAAAAAAAAAGAGAGAAGTTTCCAAACACCTGGAAACACTGGCGAGTGGAACCTCAGAGGGCCACATAACTGGGAGACAAAATACATAAATAATTAAAACTCACAGACTAAGTGCCCAGAGGAAAGTCTCAGCAGAGAAGTGGTGCAGACGCCAGCGCCCCTCACTAGCAGGCGGGGGCTGGGCAGGGAGGTTCCGGCGGCGGCGCTTAGAGGGAGAACTGGCAGCGGCGCTTAGAGGGAGAACTGGTGGCTGCGCTTAGAGGGAGAACCAGGCTTGAACACCCCAGGGCAAACTGACGGCTGGAATTTAAGATAAAAGAGCAGAGGTTTCAGGTGAAGGGCGGGAGGGCTGGAAAAAGCCTGGGAAAAGCCCAGGCCAGGCCTCGATCAGCCCTGCCCACAGAACCAGGCACTGAGTGGAGCGAGCCAGCAGTGGGCGGCCCAGCCCGCAGCCCCCACCGACGCGGGCCAGGAGGGCAGCCCGCGCCTGGGCGGGGGCAGTCGCGGCCCCAGAGAGGCTTCCCATGCCAAGCTGCAGGCAGGCTTCCTTGCTGGCCAGGACTTCTTGGGTTCCGGCCGGTTGATATCCGCCTGAGAAAGTGCACCGGTTGTACTCCCAGAAGACGGAGCGGCAGGGACCGGGAAAGCGATAAGTCGCAGCAACTGCGCTCGCCAAACGCCTGGTCACCTGACCTGTTAGGACCAGGGAAGGCACAAACCGCAGGCCCAGCCAAGTCTGCACCTTTGTCGAGTACCCGAGGACCTGAACCTGAGCCGCTCAGACCTGGGAAGTGCATGCAGTCCAGCGCCAGCCACGGACAGCTCCCAGCAGAGCAAACTAAAGCCTAAGCAGCATAAACGGGGAAAGCACACAGGCCTCGAACGGGAGCATTCCCAGTGAAGCCGAGACACTGCAAGCACTCCCCACAGAAGCCAGGGATATTTGTTAGCTCTTCCTCCCTCTCCATGGCAGGACTGAATAGGTGAGCCGGGAAAAAAAAAAATTGTCCACCACTGCATCCTGGTGTCAGGACAGGAATTAGACACTGAGGAGACCAGAAAACAGAAGAGCTTTTTCAACAGAAGGAACTGCCTTGGAAGTAACAGAGGGAGAAGCCTTGAGCCTACTGCAAGAATAAGACTGAAAACCAGAGGCAGAGGCTTAAGGCCAAATCCTGAGAACACCAGAGATCTCCTGTTCCAGAGAACATTAATTGATAGGTACTCATCAAATGCCTCCATACATACACTGAAACCAGGCACCACCCAAGGGTCAACAAGTTTCAGTGAAAGACATACTACTCAAGCTATCCAGCAACACAGGAGAATAGCACTGAGCTTCAATATACAGGCTGCCCAAAGCCACCCAAAACCCACTGACATCTCAAACTCATTAATGGACACTTCATTGCATTACATAGAGAAGAAATCCAGCTCCACCCACCAGAACATCGACTCAAGCTTCCCTAACCAGGGAACCTTGACAAGTCACCCATCCAACCCCACACACAACGAGGTAACTACATAATCAAGAGAACTCCACAAACTGCCAGAAGACAGAAAGGCCACCCGAACACAGCAATATAAGCAAGATGAAGAGGCAGAGAAATACCCAGTAAGTAAAGGAACAGGATAAATGCCCACCAACACAAACAAAAGAGGAAGAAATAGGGAACCTACCCGATAAAGAATTTCAAATTTTAATTGTGAAAATGATTCAAAATCTGGAAAGCAAAATGGAGTTACAGATAAACAAACTGGAGAAAAGGATTGAGAAGATGGAAGAAATGTTCAATAAGGAATTAGAGGAAATAAAAACGAGTCAATATATAACGAATAATACAATAGATGAGATCAGAAACACTCTCGAGGGCACAAACAGTAGAATAAAGGAGGCAGAAGACACGATAAGCGAGCTAGAAGATAGAATTGTAGAAATAAATGAAGCAGAGACGGAAAAAGAAAAAAGAATTTTAAAAAATGAGGACAATATTAGAGACATATGGGACAATATTAAACGCACCAACATTCGAATCATAGGAGTCCCAGAAGAAGAAGGCAAAAAGAAAGACCATGAGAGAAGACTTGAGGAGATAATAATTGAAAATTTCCCTAAAATGGGGAAGGAAATAATCACCCAAGTCCAAGAAACACAGAGAGTCCCTAACAGGATAAACCCAAGGTGAAATACTCCAAGGCACATATTAATCAAATTAACAAAGATCAAACACAAAGAACAAATATCAAAAGCAGCAAGGGAAAAACAACAAATAACACACAAGGGGATCCCCATAAGGATAACAGCTGATCTTTCAGCAGAAACTCTACAGGCCAGGAGGGAATGGCAAGACATACTTAAAGTGATGAAAGAAACTAACCTACAGCCCAGATTACTGTACCCAGCAAGGATCTCATTCAAATATGAAGGAGAAATCAAAAGCTTTACAGACAAGCAAAGAATTCAGCATCACCAAAGCAGCTCTCCAACAAATACTAAAGGATCTTCTCTAGACTGGAAACACAGAAAGGGTATATAAACTCGAGCCCAAAACAATAAAGAAAATGGCAATGGGATCATACTTATCAATAATCACCTTAAACGTAAATGGGTTGAATGCCCCAACCAAAAGACAAAGGCTGGCTGAATGGATACAAAGACAAGACCCCCATATATGTTGTCTACAAGAGACCCACCTCAAATCGAGGGACACATACAGACTGAAAGTGAAGGGCTGGAAGAAGATATTCCATGCAAAGAGAGACCAAAAGAAAGCAGGAGTAGCAATACTCATATTAGATAAAAATAGATTTTAAAACAAAAGCTGTGAAAAGAGACAAAGAAGGAAACTACATAATGATCAAAGGATCAATCCAAGAAGAAGATATAACAATTATAAATATTTATGCACCCAACATAGGGGCACCGCAATATGTAAGACAATTACTAACAAGTATGAAAGGAGAAATTAACAATAACACAATAATAATGGGAGACTTTAATACCCCACTTACATCTATGGATAGATCAACTAAACAGAAAATTAACAAGGAAACACAAACTTTAAATGATACAATAGACCAGTTAGACCTAACAGATATCTATAGGACATTTCACCCCAAAACACCTTTTTCTCAAGCGCACACGGAACTTTTCCAGGATAGATCACATCCTGGGCCATAAATCTAGCCTTGGTAAATTCAAAAAAATTGAAATCATTCCAAGCATCTTTTCTGACCACAATGCAGTAAGATTAGATCTCAATTACAGGAGAAAAACTTTTAAAAATGCCAACATATGGAGGCTGAACAACACGCTGCTGAATAATGAACAAATCATAGAAGAAATCGAAAGAGAAATCAAAATATGCATAGAAATGAATGAAAACACAACAACCCAAAACCTCTGGGACACTGTAAAAGCAGTGCTAAGGGGGAAGTTCATAGCAATACAGGCACACCTCAATAAACAAGAAAAAAGTCAACTAAATAACCTAACTCTACATCTAAAGCAACTAGAAAAGGAAGAAATGAAGAACCCCAGGGTTAGCAGAAGGAAAGAAATCGTAAAAACTAGGGCAGAGATAAATGCAAAAGAAACAAAAGAGACCGTAGGAAAAATCAACAAAGCCAAAAGCTGGTTCTTTGAGAAGGTAAATAAAATTGACAAACCACTAGCCAGACTCATCAAGAAACAAAGGGAGAAGAACCAAATCAATAAAATCAGAAATGAAAATGGAGAGATTACAACTGACAACACAGAAATACAAAGGACTACTAGAGAATACTATCAGCAATTATATGGAAGTAAAATGAATAACTTGGAAGAAATGGACAAATTCCTAGAAAAGTACACCTTGCCAAAACTGAACCAGGAAGAAATAATAAATCTGAACAGACCCATCACAAGCACGGAAATAGAGGAAGTAATAGGAAAGCTTCCAGCAAACAAAAGCCCAGGTCCAGATGGCTTCACAGCTGAATTCTACCAAAAATTTAGTGAAGAGCTAAAACCTATTCTACTCAAACTCTTCCAGAAAATTGCTGAGGAAGGGAAACTTCCAAACTCATTCTATGAGGCCACCATCACCCTAATCCCAAAACCTGGTAAAATTCCCACACAAAAAAAAGAAAACTACAGGCCAATATCACTGATGAACACAGATGCAAAAATCCTTAACAAAATTCTAGCAATCAGAATCCAACAACATATTAAGAAGATCATACATCATGACCAAGTGGGCTTTATCCCAGGAATGCAAGGATTCTTCAATATCCGCAAATCAGTCAACGTAATACACCACATTAACAAACGGAAAAATAAAAATCATATGGTTATCTCAATAGATGCAGAGAAAGCCATTGACAAAATACAACATCCATTTATGATAAAAACTCTCCAGAAAATGGGAATAGAAGGGACATATCTCAACATAATAAAAGCTATATATGACAAACCCACAGCAAACATTATCCTCAATGGTGAAAAACTGAAAGCATTTCCCCTAAAGTCAGGAACAAGACAAGGGTGCCCACTCTCAACACTACTATTCAACATAGTTCTGGAAGTTTTGGCTACAGCAATCAGAGCAGAAAAAGACATAAAAGGAATACAAATTGGAAAAGAAGAAGTAAAACTTTCACTGTTCGCTGATGACATGATCCTCTACACAGAAAACCCTAAAGACTCTACCAGAAAGCTACTAGAGCTAATCAATGAATACAGTAAAGTTGCAGGATATAAAATCAACACACAGAAATCCCTTGCATTCCTATACACTAATAATGAGAAAATAGAAAGAGAAATTAAGGAAACTATTCCATTCACTGTTGCAACGAAAAGAATTAAATACTTAGGAATATATCTACCTAAGGAAACAAAAGACTTGTACATAGAAAACTATAAAACACTAGTGAAAGTAATCAAAGAGGACACTAATAGATGGAGAAATATACCGTGTTCGTGGATTGAAAGAATAAATATTGTGAAAATGAGTATACTACCCAAAGTAATTTACACATTCAATGCAATCCCTATCAAGATACCCACGATATTTTTCACAGAACTAGAACAAATAATCTCACAATTTGTATGGAAATACAAAAAACCTCGAATAGCCAAAGCAATCTTGAAGAAGAAGAATGGAACTGGAGGAATTAACCTGCCAGACTTCAGGCTCTTCTACAAAGCCACAGTCATCAAGACAGCATAAAGACTGGCATAAAGACAGAAATATAGATCAATGGAACAAAATAGAAAGCCCAGAGATAAATCCACACACCTATGGACACCTTATCTTCGACAAAGGAGGCAAGAATATAAAATGGAGAAAAGACAGTCTCTTTAACAAGTGGTGCTGGGAAAACTGGTCAGCCACTTGTAAAAGAATGAAACTAGAACACTTCCTAACACCACACACAAAAATAAACTCAAAATGGAGTAGAGAGCTAAATGTAAGACCAGATACTATAAAACTCCTAGAGGAGAACGTAGGCAAAACACACTCTGACATAAATCACAGCAAGATCCTCCATGACCCACCTCCCAGAATTTTGGAAATAAAAGCAAAAATAAACAAATGGGACCGAATTAAAATCAAAAGCTTCTGCACAGCAAAGGAAACTATAAGCAAGGTGAAAAGACAGCCTTCAGAATGGGAGAAAATATTAGCAAATGAAGCAACTGATAAAGGATTAATCTCCAAAATATACAAGCAGCTCCTGCAGCTCAATTCCAGAAAACTAAGTGACCCAATCAAAAAATGGGCCAAAGAACTAAACAGACATTTCTCCAAAGAAGACATAAAGATGGCTAACAAACACATGAAAAGATGCTCAACATCCCTCATAATCAGAGAAATGCAAATCAAAACCACAATGAAATACCATTTCACACCCGTCAGAATGGCTGCTATCCAAAAGTCTACATGCAATAAATGCTGGAGAGTGTGTGGAGAAAAAAGAACCCTCTTACACTGTTGGTGGGAATGCAAACTAGTCCAGCCACTATGGAGAAGAGTGTGGAGATTCCTCAAAAAACTGGAAATAGAACTGCCATATGATCCAGCAATCACACTCCTGGGAATACACACCGAGGAAACCAGAATTGAAAGAGACACATGTACTCCAATGTTCATTGCAGCAGTGTTTATAATAGCGAGGACATGGAAGAAACCTAGATGTCCATCTGCAGATGAATGGATAAGAAAACTTTGGTACATATACACAATGGAGTATTACTCAGCCATCAAAAAGAATGCATTTGAATCAGGTGGATGAAATTGGAGCCAATTATAAAGAGTGAAGTAAGCCAGAAAGAAAAACATCAATACAGTATACTAACGCATATATATGGAATTTAGAAAGATGGTAACCTGAACCCTGTATACGAGACTGCAAAAGAGACATAGGCATATAGAACAGTCTTTGTGACTCTGTGGGAGAGGGTGAAGGTGGGATGATTGGGGAGAACGTCATTGTAGCATGTATATTATCATAAGTGACCAGTCCAGGTTTGACGCATGATACAGGATGCTTGGGGCTGGTGCACGGGGATGACATGGAGGGAGGATATGGGGAAGAGGGAGGTGGGAGGGGGGTTCAAGAAAGGGAACACATGTACACCCGGGGCGGATTCATGTCAATGTATGGCAAAAACCAACCAATATATTAATGTAAGGTAATTTGCCTCCAATAAAATAAATTTTTTAAAAAAAAGATTGCCAGGAGAAATATCAATAACCTCATATGCAGATGACACCACCCTTATGGCAGAAATTGAAGAGGAACTCAAAAGCCTCTTGATGAAAGTGAAAGAGGAGAGTGAAAAGGTTGGCTTGAAGCTCAACATTCAGAAAACGAAGATCATGGCATCTGGTCCCATCACTTTATGAGAAATAGATGGGGAAACAGTGGAAACAGTGTCAGACTTTATTTTTGGGGGCTCCAAAGTCACTGCAGATGCTGATTGCAGCCAGGAAATTAAAAGACGCTTATTCCTTGGAAGGAAAGTTATGACCAACATTGATAACATATTAAAAAGCAGAGACATTACTTTGCCAACAAAGGTCCGTCTAGTCAAGGCTATGGTTTTTCCCGTGGTCATGTATGGATGTGAGAGTTGGACTGTGAAGAAAGCTGATCACCAAAGAATTGATGTTTTTGAACTGTGGTGCTGGAGAAGACTCTTGAGAGTCCCTTGGACTGCAAGGAGATCCAACCAGTCCATTCTAAAGGAGATCAATCCTAGGTGTTCATTGGAAGGACTGATGCTGAAGCTGAAACTGCAATACTTTGGCCACCTCGTGCGACGAGTTGACTCACTGGAAAAGAGTCTGATGCTAGGAGGCATCACTGACTCGATGAACATGAGTTTGAGTGAACCCTGGGAGTTTGTGATGTACAGGGAGGCCTGGCGTGCTGTGATTCATGGGGTCGCAAAGAGTCGGACACGTTTGAGCGACTGAACTGAACTGAACTGAGAGACAGTGGTACCCCAGTACAGGGTCAGGGAGGTTGGGTCAGCCTGGAGAATGTGGATGTGTCACTCCAGACAGGATATGGGGAGGATTGTCACCCTGGAGACTGTGGACATGTAACCCAACATATAGCGTCTGGGAGCATGATCACAGTAGAGACTGTGGAAATTTGACCCCAGGTGTAATATCTGTGAGGCAAGGTTACCCTGGAGACTATGGATGTGTGATCCCAGGTGCTCAAACTGTAGTTGTGGGGTCACATTGAAATCGGTGAACATGTGACCACAGGTTCAGTGTCCTGGATGGTGTCACTCTAGAGACTATAGACGTGTGACCCCAGGTACAGGGTCTGGGAGGATGGTCACGGTAGAGACTGGAAATGTAACCGCAGGTGTAGTGTCTGTGAAGGGAAGGTTACCCTGGAGACTGGATGTGTGACCCCAGGTGCTCAGACTGTAGTTGTGGGGTCACCTTGAAATCTGTGGACATGTGACCACAGATTCAGTGTCCTGGTTGATGTCACCCTAGAGACTATGGGCGTGTGACCAGATATTCACCATCTGGGAGTGGTGATCACTGTGAAGACTGTGGAGGTGTGACCACAGGTAAATGTTCTGGTGAGGTGGGGTCACCCTACAGACTGTGGACATGTAATCCAAGGCACAAGTACTGGTGAGGTTCAGTCACCCTGGAGGCTGTGGTGATGTAACCCCAAGTGCAGGGTCTGAGAGGTTTGTCACCCCAGAGACCCTGGAAGTGTGACCTTAGGTTCAGGGTCTGGGAGGGGAGCTTACTGTGGAAACTATAAATGTGAACCCAGGTCATGGTGGGGGTGTCACCAAGGAGACTCTGGACACGTGACAGAGGTGCAGGTTTTTCCATGGGGTCACCCTCGAGCCTGTGGACCTGTGACCCTAAGTGAAGGGTCTGGGAGGTGGAGTCACCTTGGAGACTGGATGTGTGGCCCCAGGTTCAACATCTGGCAGGAAAGTTCTCCCTGGAGACTGACATGTGACCCCAGGTTCAGGGTTTGCTGATGTGGGGCACCCTGCTGACTGTGGACCTGTGATTCCAGTTGCAGGGCCGGAGAGTAGGGTTAACCTGGAAACTGTGGATGTGTGACCTTAGGTATAGTGTCTGGGAGGTGGGGTCATACTGGAGACTGTGGAGTTTTGAACCCTGGTATAGAATCTTGGAGGTAGAATCAGGCTGGAGACTGGATATGAGACCCCGTGTACATCGTCTGGGTAGGGGCTCACCCTGGAGATGGTGGAGATGTGACCTCAGGCACAGGGTCTATGAGGGGGTTCATCATGATGACTATGGCCATGTGACCCCAGGTACAGGGTCTAGGGTAGGGTGTCAGTCTGAAGACTCTGGGCATGTTACCCCAGGTACAGGTTCTGGAAGGAGGTCACCCTGGAGATTCTGGACGTCTTATTCCAGGTACAGCCTCTGGGTATATGTGTCACCCTATAGACAGTAAAATGTGACCCCAGGTACAGGTTCAGGAAGGGCTCACCCTGGAGACTGTGAAAGAGTGACCCCAGGTGCATGGTCTGAGAGGTGTTGTCTCCCTGGAGACAGTGGACATGTGACTCCAAGCACAGGATCTGAGAGGTGGGGTCACTTGGGAACTGTGGACATGTGACCCCAAGTACAGGTTCTGGGAGGATGATCAAGACTGTGGACATGTGACCCCAAATACAGTGCCTGGGAGGGGTCACCCTGGGGACTGAAGACATGTGACTTCAGGTACAAGGTCTAGGAGTTTGTCCCAGGGGAACTGTAGACATGTGAACCCAAATGCAGGATTTGGTGGGGGCTCACATAGGAGATTTTGGATAGGAGAACCAAGGTGCTGTGTTTGTGAGTCCTCTCCATGGACTGTGGATGTGTGACCCCAGGTTCAGTATCTGGGAGAAGTGTCACCCTGAAAACTGTGCACGTTTGACCCCAGGTGCAGTGTGTTTGGAAGTGGGTCACCTTGGAGACTGTCGAAGTGTGACTGCAGGTACAGGGTCTGTAAGGGGTGCCACACAGAGACTGCAGATATTTGACCCCAGGTACAGAGTCTGGGTGGGGGTTCACACTAGAGACTGTGGAGGTATGATCCCAGGTGCAGGGTCTGGGAGGGAGGTAATGCTGGAGACTGTGGACATGTGACACCATGTGCAGGATTGGGCAGGAGTGTCACCATGGATATTATGGAAGTGTGACCCCGGGTACAGAGTCTGGGAAAGGGTGTCAGACTGGAGACTTTGGATTTTTGACCCGGGAACAAGATCTGAAAAGGGTGTAAGCCTGGAGACTGTGGATGTGTGAACCAGGTACAAGGTCTGGGAAAGGGTCATAGCCTGGAAATTGTGGACACGTGAACCTAATTTCAGTGTCTGGGAGGACAGTCACAGTAGAGACTTTAGATATGTGACCTCAAGTACAGTACCTTGGAGAGGACACCCTAGGATTTGCAGATGTGTGATCTAAGGAAACAGAGAAGGCAATGGCACCCCACTCCAGTACCCTTGCCTGGAAAATCCCATGGACAGAGGAGCCTGGTAGGCTGCAGTCCATGGGGTCGCTAAGAGTCAGACACGACTGAGCAACTTCATTTTCACTTTTCACTTTCATGCATTGGAGAAGGAAATGGCAACCCACTCCAGTATTCTTGCCTGGAGAATCCCAGGAACAGGGGAGCCTGGTGGGCTGCCATCTACTGGGTTGCACAGAGTCAGACACGACTGAAGCGACTTAGCAGCAGCAGCAGCAGATCTAAGGAAAAGGGTCTGGGAGGGTGTCAACCTGGAAACTGGACATGTGACCACAGGTGTAGGTCTGTTAGGAGTGGTTACACTGAAGATTGTAGACCTGTGATCCCCGGTCCTCGGACAGGTATGGTGGGATCACCCTGAAGTCTGTGGACGAGTGACCAAAGGTACAGTGTCAGAGGGTTTTACCCTGGAGACTATGGATGTATGACCACAGTCACATGGTCAGTTCCCTCCCAGTCACGAGTCAGTGCCCTTTCAGTCACATGTCAGTTCCTTCCAATCACATGTCAGTGCCTTCCCAGTTACATGTAAGTACCTTACCTGTCACGTGTCAGTGCCCTCTCAATCATGTTTCAGTGCCTTCTCTGTCACGTGTTACTGACTTCCGAATCACCTGTCAGTGCGTTCCCTGTCACGTGTCACTGCCTTCCCCATCACGTGTCAGTGCTCTCTCAGTTACGTGTCAGTGCCTTCTCTGTCACATATCAGAGCCTTCTCAGTCACATGTCACTGCCCTCTCAGTCACGTGTCAGTGCCTTACCAGTCACAAGAGCTCTCTCAGTCAAGTTTCAGTGCCCTCTCAGTCACGTGTCACTGCCTTGTCAGTTACGTGTCACTGTCTTCTATTCATGTGTCAGTGCCCTCCCAGTCATGTGTCACTACCTTCCCAGTCACGTGTCAGTACCTTCCCGGTCATGTGTCACTGCCTTCTCAGTCACGTGTCAGACGATCACATTCACATGTCAGCGCCTTCTCAGTCACGTGTCAGTGGCCTCATTCACTTGTCAGTACCCTCTCAGTCATGTGTCAGTAACTTCTAAGTTACATGTCAGTGTCCTCCCATTCACATGTCAGTGCCCTCCCAGTCACTTTTCACAGCTTTATCAATCACGTGTCAGTAACTTCCCAGTCACGTGTCAGTGCCTTCTCAGTCACATGTCAGTGACCTCCCAGTCATGTGTCCCAGTCTTCTCAGTCACGTGTCAGTGCTCGCTCAGTTTCGTGTCAGTGCCCTCTCAGTCACATATCAGTGCCTTCTCAGTCACGTGTCAGTATCTTCTGCATCACGTGTTAGTGACTTATGAATCACGTCTCAGTGCCATCTTAGTCACATATCAGTGCTTTCTGCATCTCGAGTTAGTGACTTGTGAATCACGTGTCAGTGCCTTCCCAGTCACATGTCAGTGCCTTCCCAGTCACAATAGCTCTTTCATCACGTGTCAGTGACCTCTGAGTCACGTGTCAGTGCCTTGTTAGTCACGTCTGTGTCCTCCAGTCATGTGTCAGTACTGTCCCAGTCATGTGTCACTACCTTCCCAGTCACATGTCAGTGCCCTCAGTCACGTGTCACTGCCTTCCCAGTCACGTGTCAGACGATTCCATTCACATATCAGCACCTTCTCAGTCACGTGTCAGTGACTTTTAAGTAAGTTACGTCTCCTCACAGTCACTTTTCACAGCTTTCTCCGTCACGTGTCAGTAACTTCCCAGTCACGTGTCAGTGCCTTCTCAGTCACATTTCAGTGCCTTTTCCGTCACATTAGTGACCTACGAATCATGTTTCAGTGCCCTCTAAATCACAAGTCAGTGCCTTCTCCATAATGTGTTAGTGCATTAGTAATTGAGAGGGTAACAGGCAGGAAGACCAGGGGTCTCCAAGCGGAGGAAATAGCCTGCAACTGTCAGACATTTTTATCTCTCTTAAGTGGCAGGAGGAAACAAACTAGCGATTTTATATATATATATATATATACAAATTTAAAGGGAAGTTTCTCTTAAAATACTGTGCTGCCATAATGACACCTGAAGTTAACTATTCTCAAATCTTGAGTTAACCAATGCATTTTTCTTATGGAAATATTGGTCTTAAGCTATGTTAATGTACTACGCATTTGCCCCAGACTCTATCTTCAAGTCGGTTCTGCCAAATGGCTCAGAACCTACTTGCCAAACCTGTATGTTATATTCAGATATTGTTCCCTTAATCCATGTAAAACGAAACTATTTGTATGGTAATCTTCCCTTCAACAAGATTCAAGTTAATCATTTTATGGTCCAGGATGAATCGTCCGGTGTCGAAATTATCCCAAAATGTATCTTATGGGTGAGGGGCCTAGTGCCATTCTGAGCCTTAAGACTTCCTTTCTTTCATTAACAGATTGCTCAGTTCAGTTCAGTTCAGTTCAGTCGCTCAGTCGTGTCCAACTCTTTGCGACCCCATAAATCACAGCACGTCAGGCCTCCCTGTCCATCACCAACTCCCGGAGTTCACTCAAACTCATGTCCATCGAGTCGTTGATGCCATCCAGCCATCTCATTCTCTGTCATCCCCTTATCCTCCCACCCCCAATTCTTCCCAGCATCAGAGTCTTTTCCAGTGAGTCAACTCGTCACATGAGGTGGCCAAAGTATTGGAGTTTCAGCTTTAGCATCAGTCCTTCCAATAAACACCCAGGATTGATCTCCTTTAGAATGGACTGGTTGGATCTCCTTGCAGTCCAAGGGACTCTCAAGAGTCTTCTCCAGCACTACAGTTCAAAAGCATCAATTCTTCAGCGATCAGCTTTCTTCACAGTCCAACTCTCACATCCATACATGACCACGGGAAAAACCATAGCCTTGACTAGACGGACCTTTGTTGGCAAAGTAATGTCTCTGCTTTTTAATATACTATCTAGGTTGGTCATAACTTTCCTTCCAAGGAGTAAGCGCTAGTGACTATATAACATCCAGCTGAAGATTAGCAGGGTGGTACTCTTTCTGCCCCCTTCTGATGTCTCTGTCAGAAGCTCTCTCTATCTCCTTTATATAATAAAACTTTATTACACAAAAGCTTTGAGCGATCAAGCCTCGTCTCTGGCCCCGGATTGAATTCTTCTCCTCCGGAGGCTGAGATCCTGGTGTCTGTGTGATTCTGCAACAACCTTTCAGAATCACGTGTCAGTGCCTTCCCAGTCACGTGTCTCTGCCTTCCCCATCACGTGTCAGTGCCCTCTAAATTACGTGTCAGTGCCCTCTCCGTCACATATCAGTGCCTTCTCAGTCACGTGTCTGTGCCTTCGAAATCACGTGTTATTGCCTTCCCAGTCAGGTGTTAGTGCCTTCCCAGTCACGTGTCAGTGCCTTCCCAGGCACGTGTCAGAGCTTTCTCAGTCACATGTCAGTGCCCTCCCAGTCACATGTCACAGCCTTCTCAGTCACTTGTCAGTACATTCCCAGTCATGTGTCAGTCCTTCCCAGACACGTCCGTGTGCTCTAAGTCACATGTCAGTTTCTTCTCAGTCATGTGTCAGTGAGTGCTGTCACGTGTAATTGCCTTCCTAGTCACGTCTTAGTGCCCAATCAGTCATGTGTCAATGCCCTCAAAGTCACGTGTCAGTGCCCTCTCAGTCACGTGTTACTGACTTTCTAATCACGTGTCAGTTCCTTCCCAGTCACGTGTCACTGTCTTCCCTGTCACATGTCTTTGTCCCCTCAGTTAAGTGTCATTGCCTTCTCAGTCAAATGTGAGTGATTTCTCAGTCCCGTGTCAGTGCCCTCTCAGTCACATGTCATTGTCTTCTTAGTCACGTCTCAGTGCCCAATTAATCATGTGTCGATGCCCTCAAAGTCATGTGTCAGTGCCCTCTCAGTCACGTGTCAGTACCCTCTCACTCAAATGTCAGTGCCTTCTCAGTCACGTGTCAGTGCCTTCTGAGTCACATCTCAGTGCCTTCTCAGTCACGTATCACTGCCATCTCAGTCACATGTTAGTGCCTTCCCAGTCATGTGTCTGAGAATTCTCAGTCACGTGTCAGTGCATGCTCAGTCATGTGTCAGTGCCTTTTAAGTTACATGTCACTTTCCTCCCAGTCACATGTCAGTGCCTTCCCAGTCACGTGTCACTGCCTTCCCCGACACATGTCAGTGCTCTCTCAGTTATGTGTTAGTGCCCTCTCAGTCACATGTCAGTGCCAACTCAGTCTCGTGTCAGTGCCTTCTGCGTCAGGTGTTTGTGACTTGCGAAGCACGTGTCAGTGCCTTCCCAGACTCTTCTCAGTGCCTTTCCAGTCACAAGAGCTCTCTCAGTCATGTGTCAGTGCCCTCTCAGTCACGTTTCAGTGCGCTCTCCGTCATGTGTTAGTGACTTACGAATCACGTGTCACTGCCTTCCCAGTTAGGTGTCACTGCCTTCCCTGTCACGTTTCTGTGCCCTCTCAGTCACGTGTCAGTGCTTCCCAGTCACATGTTAGTGCATTCCCAGTCATTTGTTAGTGCATTCCCAGTCATTTATCAGTGCCCTCCCAGTCACAGGTCAGCGCCTTCTCAGTCACATGTCAGTGCCCTCTCAGTCACGTGTCAGTGCCCTCTCAGTCAACTGTCAGTGCCTTCCCTGTCACGTGTCAGTGCCTTTCCAGTAACGTGTCAGTGCTTTCTCAGTCACGTGTCAGTGCCTTCCAAGTCACATCAGTGCCCTCTAAGTCACGTGTCAGTTCCTTCTCAGTCACGTGTCAGTGCCTTCCCAGTTCTGTGTCAGTGCCATCCCAGTCACGTGTCAGTGCCTTTCAGTTACGTGTTAGTGTCTTCCCAGTCAAATGTCAGTGTTTTCCAGTCATGGTTCAGTGCCTTCTCAGTCACATGTCAGTGCATCCCAGTCACGTGTCACTGCCTTCCCCATCATGTATCAGTGCCTTCTTAGTCACATGTCAGTGCTGTCTAAGTCACGTGTTAGTGCCTTCCCAGTCACGTGTCAGTGGCTTCCAAGTCACATATCAGTTCCTTCCCATTCACGTGTCAGTGCCTTCCCATCATGTGTCATGGCTTTTCAATAATGGGTTAGGCCTTCCCAGGCATGTCAGTGCCCCTTAAGTCACGTGTCAGGACCTTCCCAGTCATGTGTCAGTGACTGCTCAGTCCCATGTCAGTGACCTCCCAGTCACATCAGTGGCCTCTAACCTCATGTCAGTTCCTTCTCAGTCATGTGTCAGTTCCCTCTCAGTCACGTGTCAGTGCCTTCCCAGTCACGTATCACTGCCTTTCCAGTCACGTGTCAGTGCTTTCTCAGTCATGTGTCAGTGCCTTCCCAGACTCATCAGTGCGCTCTAAGTCTCTTGTCAGTTCCTTCTCAGTCACGTGTCAGTGCCTTCTCAGTCAAGTGTCAGTGCCCTCCCAATCACGTGTCAATGCCATCCCAGTCATGTGTCAGTGCTTTCTCAGTCACATATTTGTGGCTTCCCAGTCACGTGTCAGTGTCTTCTCAGTCATGTGTCAGTGCCCTCTCAGTCACATGTCAGTGCCTTCCCAGTCACGATCTGTCTCTTTCCAGTCACCTCTCAGTGCTTTCTGATTCATGTGTCAGTGCCATCCCAGACATGTCAGTGGGCTCTAAGTCACGTGTTAGTTCCTTCTCAGTCACATGTCAGTGATTTCACAGTCACATATCAGCGCCTTCTCATCACATGTCAGTGCCCTCTCAATCAACTGTCAGTGCCTTCTAAGTTATGTGTCAGTGTCCTCCCAGTCACGTGTCAGTGCCCTCCCCATCACGTGTCACTGCCTTCTCAGTCACATGCCAGTACCCTCCCAGTCACGGGTCAGTGCCCTCTCATAACATGTCATTGCCTTCTAAGTTAGGGGTCAGTGCCCTCTCTGTCACGTGTCAGTGCCTTGCAAGTCACGTATCAGTGCCTTCCCAGTCACGTCAGTGCCCTTTAAGTCACGTGTCAGGACCTTCCCATTCATGTGTCAGTGACTGCTCAGTCCCGTGTCAGTGGCTTCGCAGTCATGTCAGTGCCCTCTAATCTCATGTTGTGTCAGTGCCCTCTCAGTCACGTGTCCATGCCTTCCCAGTCACATATCACTGCCTTTCCAGTCACGTGTCAGTGCTTTCTCAATCACGTGTCACAGCCTTCAGAAGATATGTCAGTCTGCTCTAAGTCACTTGTCAGTTCCTTCTCAGTCACGTGTCAGTGACTGCTCAGTCACATGTCAGTGCCTTCCCAGTTATGTGTCTGAGCACTCAAAGTAATGTGTCTTTGCTTTCTCAGTCTCGTTTCAGTGCCTTCTCTGTCACGTATCAGTGCCTGCCCAGTCACGTGTCAGTGCCTTCCCAGTCACGTCAGGGCCCTCTAATCTCATGTCAGTTCCTTCTCTGTCAAGTGTCAGTGCTCTATCACTCACATGTCAGTGCCCTCTCATTCACATGTCAGTGCCTTCCAGTCATGTGTTAGTGCCCTCCCAGGTACGTGTCATGCCCTACCAGAAATGTGTCAGTGCCCTCTGAGTCATGTGTCAGTGCCTTCCCTCTCACGTGTCTATGCCCTCTCAGTTACATGTCAGTGCCCTCTCAGTCAAATATCAGTACCTTCTCAGTCATATATCAGTGCCTTCTCCGTCACGTCTTAGTGACTTTCGAATCACATGTCAGTGCCTTCCCATTCACGTATCACGGTCTTCCCTGTCACGTGTCTGTGTCCTCTCAGTTACGTGTCAGTGCCCTCTCAGTCAAATGTCAGTGACTGCTTAGTCACATGTCAGTGACTTCGGAATTATGTTCAGTGCCTTCCCAGTCACGTGTCAGTGCACTCCTCAGTCATGTGTCAGCACCTTCTCAGTCACGTGTCAGTGTCCTCTCAGTCACGTGTCAGTGACTTCTCCTTCACGTGTTATAGTCTTTCGAATTACATGTCAGTGCCTTCCCAATCACGTGTCACTGTCTTCCCTGTCACATGTCTGTGTCCTCTCGGTTACATGTCAGTGCCTTCTCAGTCACATGTCAGTGACTTCTCCGTCACGTCTTGGTGACTTTTGAATCACATGTCAGTGCCTTCCTATTCACGTGTCACGGTCTTCACTAACAAGTGTCTGTGTCCTGTCAGTGACGTGTTAGTGCCTTCTCAGTCAAATGTCAACGACAACTCAGTCACGTGTCACTGACTTCCGAATCACATGTCATTGCCTCCCCAGTCATGTATCAGTGCCTTCCCAGTCACGTGTCAGTGCCCTCTCATTCACGTGTCACTGTGTTCCCCGTCACGTGTCACTACCTTCTAAGTCACGTGTCAGACGTTCCATTTCACATATCAGCGACTTCTCCATCACGTGTCAGTGGCTTCAGTCACGTGTCAGTGCCCTTAAAATCACGTGTCAACCTTATCTTTGACAAAGGAGGCAAGAATATAAATGGAGAAAAAAACAGTCTCTTCAACAAGTGGTGCTGGGAAAACTGGTCAGCCACTTGTAAAAGAATGAAACTAGATCACTTCCTAACACCACACACAAAAATAAACTCAAAATGGATTAAAGATCTAAATATAAGACCAGAAACTATAAAACTCCTAGAGGAGAACATAGACAAAACACTCTCCAACATAAATCACAGCAGCATCTTCCAAGACCCACCTCCCAGAATATTGGAAATAAAAGCAAAAATAAACAAATGGGACCTAATTAAAATCAAAAGCTTCTGCACAGCAAAGGAAACTCTAAGCAAGGTGAAAAGGCAGCCTTCAGAATGGGAGAAATTAATAGCAAATGAAACAATGGACAAAGAGTTAATCTCCAAAATATACGAGCAGCTCCTGCACCTCAATTCCAGAAAAATAAATGACCCAATCAAAAAATGGGCCAAAGAACTAAACAGACATTTCTCCAAGGAAGACATAAAGATGGCTAACAAACACATGAAAAAATGCTCAACCTCCCTCATAATGAGAGAAATGCAAATCAAAACCACAATGAGATACCATTTCACACCAGTCAGAATGGCTGCTATCCAAAAGTCTACATGCAATAAATGCTGGAGAGGGTGTGGAGAAAAGGGAACCCTCTTACACTGTTGGTATGTATGCAAACTAGTACAGACACTATGGAGAACAGTGTGGAGATTCCTCAGAAAACTGGAAATAGAACTTCCATATGATCCAGCAATCGCACTCCTGGGCATACACACAGAGGAAACCAGAATTGAAAGAGACACGTGTACTCCAATGTTCATTGCAGCAGTGTTTATAATAGCGAGGACATGGAAGCAACCTAGATGTCCATCTGCAGATGAATGGATAAGAAAGCTTTGGTACATATACACAATGGAGTATTTTTCAGTCATCAAAAAGAATGCATTTGAATCAGTTCTAATGAGGTGGATGAAACTGGAGCCTATTATACAGAGTGAAGTCATCCTGAAAGAAAAACATCAATACAGCATACTAACGCATATATATGGAATTTAGAAAGATGGTAACCTTAACCCTGTATGTGTGTGCTAAGTCACTTCAGTTATGTCTGACCCTTTGTGACCCTATGGACTGTAGCCCACCAGGCTTCTCTCTCCATGGGATTCTCCAGGCAAGTCACGTGTCAATGCTGCCCAGTCACGTGCTAGTGCCTTCCTAGTCACGTGTTAGTGCCATCTCAGTTACATATCAGTGTGCTCTCAGTCACATATCATTGCCTTCTGAGTCACGTGTCAGTGCCTTCTCTGTCACATGTTATTGCCCTCCCATGCACTTGTCAATGCCATCCCAGTCACGTGTCAGTGTCTTCTCAGTCATATGTTAGTGGCTTCCCAGTCACATGTGAGCGCCCTCTCAGTCACGTGTCACTGCCTTCCAAGTCACCTCTCACTACCTTCCCTATCAGGTGTCAGTGCCCTCTCCATCATGTGTCAGTACTTTCCCTGTCATGTGTCAATGCTTTTCAGTCACGTGACAGTGCCTTCCAAGTCACGTCAGTGCCCTTTAAGTCATGTGTCTGTTCCTTCTCTGTATCGTGTTAGTGAGTGCTCAGTCACGTGTCAGTGCCTTCAGTACCGTGTCAGTGCCATCCCAGTCACAAAAGTGCCTTTCAGTCACGTTTCAGTGCCTTCTCAGTCATGTGTCAGTGCCTTCCCACTCAAGGGTCAGTACCTTCCGAGTCATGGGTCATTGCCTTCCCAGTCACGGATCAGTGCGCTCAATCATGTGTCAGTGCCCTCTCAGTCACGTGTCAATGCTTCCCAGTTACGTGTCACTGCCTTCTGTCACGTGTCAGAGGTTCCCATTCACATGTCAGCGCCTTCTCATCACGTGTCAGTGATCACTCAGTCACGTGTCAGTGCCTTCTCAATCACGTGTCAGTGCCCTCCCAGTCATTTGTCAGTGTCTTCCTATTCACGTGTCAGTGCCTTCTCAGTCAAATATCAGTGCCTTACCAGTCATGGGTCAGTGCCTTCTCAGTCACATGTCAGTGCCCTCTCATTCACGTGTCAGTGCCCTCTCAGTCACGGGTTAGTGACTTCTACATCACGTGTTAGTAACTTACGAATCACGTGTCAGTGCCCTCTCAGTCACATGTCAGTGCCTTTTCAGTTAAGTCTCAATGTCCTCCCAGTCACGTCAGTGGCCACTCAGTCACGTGTCAGTGCCCACTCAGTCACGTGTCAGTGCCTTCTCCATCATGTTTTAGTGAATTTTGAGTCACGTGTCAGTGCCTTCCCAGTCACGTGTCACTCTCCTCCCTGTAATGTGTCTGTGTCCTCTCAGTTACATGTCAGTACCCTCTCAGTCAAATGTCAGTGACTTCTTAGTCACGTGTCAGTGCCTTCTCAGTCATGTGTCAGTGCCTTCCCAGTTATATGTCTGAGCCCTCAAAGTAACATGTCTGCTTTCTCAGTCCCGTTTCAGTGCCTTCTCTGTCACGTGTCAGTGCCTTCCCAGTCATGTGTCAGTGCCTCCCCAATCAAGTCGGGGCCCTCTAATCTCATGTCAGTTCCTTCTCAGTCATGTTTCGGTGACTGCTCAGTGACGTGTCAGTGCCTTCCAGTCATGTGTCAGTGCCTTCCCAGACACGTGTCAGTGCCTTCCCAGTCAAGTCAGGGCCCTCTAATCTCGTGTCAGTTCCTTCTCAGTCATGTGTCAGTGACTTCTCAGTGATGTGTCAGTGCCTTCCAGTCATGTGTCAGTACATGTCATGCCCTCCCAGGTATGTATCAGTGCCCTCAGAGTCACGTGTCAGTGCCTTCTCAGTCACTTGTGTATGTCCTTTCAGTGACATGTCAGTGCCCTCTCAGTCAAATGTCAGTGACTTCTCAGTCACATGTCAGTGACTTTGGAATCAAGTTCAGTGCCTTCCCAGTCACGTGTCAGCGCCTCCTCAGTCATATGCCAGTGCCCTCTCAGTCACGTGTCAGTGACTTCTCCTTCACGTGTTATTGACTTTCAAAACACGGGTCAGTACCTTCCCAGTCATGTGTCAGTGCCTTCCCAGTCACATCAGTGCCCTCTAAAATCATGTCAGTTCCTTCTCAGTCAAGTGTCAGTGCTCTCTCAGTCATGTGTCAGTGCCTTCCAGTCAAGTTTCAGTGCCTTCCCAGTCACCTGTACGTTCACTCTCAGTCACGTGTCAGTGCCTTTTCAGTTACATCTCAATGTCCTCGCAGTCACATCAGTGGCCACTCAGTCACATGTCAGTGCCCACTCAGTCAAGTGTCAGTGCCTTCTCCGTCATCTTTTAGTGAATTTCGAGTCACATGTCAGTGCCTTCCCAGTCACGTGTCAGTGCCTTCCCAATTAAGTGTCAGTGCCCTCTCAGTCATGCGTCAAAGCTTCCCAGTCACGTGTCACTGACTTCGTAGTTACGTGTCAGACATTCCCATTCACATGGCAATGCCTTCTCAGTCACCTAACAGTGGCCTCAGTCACGTGTCAGTGCCCTCTAAGTCACATGTCAGTGCCTTCTGAGTCACGATTCAGTGCCTTCTCAGTCACATGTCAGTGCCTCCCATGCACTTGTCAATGCCATCCCAGTCATGTGTAAGCGTCTTCTCAGTCACATGTTAATGGTTTCCCAGTCACATGTGAGCGCCTTGTCAGACATGGGTCAGTGTCCTCTCAGTCACGTGTCACTGCCTTCCGAGTCACCACTCACTACCTTCCTAGTCAGGTATCAGCGCCCTCTTCATCTGATGTCAGTGCCTTATCTATCATGTGGGTGGATCACAATAAACTGGGGTAAATTCTGAGAGAGATGGGAATACCAGACCACCTGACCTGCCTCTTGAGAAATCTGTATGCAGATCAGGAAGCAACAGCTAGAACTGGACATGGGACAAGAGACTGGTCCAAATAGGAAAAGGAATATGTCAAGGCTGTATCTTGGCACCGTGCTTATTGAACTTCTATGAGAGTACATCGTGAGAAATGATGGGCTGGATGAAGAAGAAGCTGGAATCAAGATTGCAGAGAGAAAAATCAATGACCTCAGATATGCAGATGGCACCACCCTTAGGGCAGAAAAGGAAGAAGAACTAAAGAGCCCCTTGATGAAAGTGAAAGAGGAGAGTGAAAATGTTAGCTGAAAGCTCAGCATTCAGAAAACTAAGATCATTGCATCCAGTCTCATAACTTCAAGTCAAACAGATGGGTAAACAGTGGAAACAGTGGCAGACTTTACTTTGGGGGCTGGGAAATTCACTGCAGATGTTGACTGCAGCCATGGAATTAAAAGATACTTACAACTTGGAAAGAAAGTGATGACCAAACTAGATAGCACATTAAAAAACTGAGACTGCTTTGCCAACAATGATCCATCTAGTCAGGGCTATGGTTTTCCATATGTCATGTATGGATGTATGTCAATGATGGACTATAAAGAAAGTTGACAGCCGAAGATTTGATGCTTTTGAACTATGCTATTGAAGAAGATGCTCGAAGGTCGCTTAGACTACAAGGAGACACAACCACTCCATCCTAAAGGAAATCAGGTCTGAATATACAATGGAAAGACAAATATTGACCCTTAAACTCCAATACTTTGGCCACTTGATGCGAAGATCTGACTCATTTGGAAGTTGCTTTGATTTGCCTGTGAGTGTGGGAGCTCTACCTGGGCACAGGGCCTCAGGGGCCATTGCCACTGAATCATGATTTCCAAGCAAGCACATGCCAGCTGTGTGACACTCAGCACGCAGGAGACTGGGAAAGCTGTATTCCTTGGAGGAAGGAAAAGCATCCCCAGAGAGTGTTTCAGGTTTCTCTTTGTAACAAGTGTTTTGCTTCTCAGACGTCAACCTGCAGGCATCAATTCCAGAGTCAGGGCCCTGTGTTTCCCTGCATATTCTGAGCCTTGCAAACACATTCCTGGGTCAGAGTGGTGCTGCCCATGAGAAGAAGGCTGCGGGAGTGTGTCTGAGGGGGCCGGGTACCATGCTGGGGTCATCTGGTCGAGGGCATCTTGCACAATCAATGGGCCCCAGGTGAGGAGTTACTCACCGGCCCCTTGCTGGAGATATCCCAAAGCGAGGAGCAAAGCTAGCTCTGTCAGAAGGAGGAAACAGCAATGGGATGGATTTTCAAGCTGTTGCTAGGTCACGCCGCGCTAGGGCTCCCCGGGAGAGACATGCGAATTTTGGCCTCTAGGCCCGGTGTCCAGGGGCACGCACAGGGTGTTTTCCCCACATGATTCAAGAATGTTCCAGACAGACAGAGGCTCACTAGCTCTTGCTAGGCCACATATTATGCTATACTTATTGCTAACTGTAAAAATACCATAGGAGCTCTAATTATTTTTTTTTACTTGCAAAGCTAGTGATAGAACCAAAGGCTGATATCTACATCAAACAGGAGAAACATAATAGAAACTAACCAATTTTATGTAACAACATTGCCATGCTCCTATACAGTCCAATGGACATTCAAAAGGACATGATTTTTCTGAATGTTTATTTTAGAAAGTTAGAATTGGATGCCTGCAAACAATAAAACTAATCATATATAAATACAACATGTTGATAATATACAGTTGGTCAATCTTTTTCCTATTCTACCACAGTTAACTGACTGGAACTCAGTTTTAGTAACTACTACTAAAGTAAGACCTTCAAATTAAGTGAAGATATATATAGGAAAATCCATAATATATCTAAAAACCATCAAACATAAAATGATGATTAAAAAAATACAGTGACATCTTAGATGGTAGAAGAAACAGGATGATTATGAAAGCAAAGCCCTCCTTCATAGTTATTACCATCCGGTATTTCCTTTGAGAGGAGTTGAACTATTTATTCTTACAGAGAAATGATCCTTTCGTCTCTGAAACATTTGTGAATCATTCAGTTGGGTTTGGTGAATAAAATACTTAAGAATCTCATACATAAAAATGAAATAGGCAGAGCACATAAATTTTTCACTCCTTTACTCAAAGGATGGAATATTTTGTATTTGCCCTGATTTTATGTCTTGAATTCATGTACAATTGTTTGTATATTGAAATTTGTAGTTGAAATACAATAGGACTGAAAATATTGATATAATACTGATAAATCATGTTGGTATGTGTGGCTGTCACTTAGGATTCACAGTCGATTTAAATTCACAGTTGTCAATGTAAAGGATTAATGCTATTTAGCTTCTTCATGAATCTATACCATGAATGAAGAGATTTTCTCAACATATTTCACTGAGGGAACAACAAGGGATACTACTGCACTTCAACTCATGGATTTATAAACATTGCTCACAATACAGATCTGATGTTCAACATTAGGGTTCTTTCAGTGTCCTTGAACAGCATTTGTTTTTCTGTTCAGTGCAGTTCAGTTCAGTCACTCAGTCATGTCCGACTCCTTACAACCCCACTGAAGTGCAGCACGCCAGGCCTTCCTGTCCATCACCAATACCCAGGGTCTACCCAAATTCATGTCCATTGAGTCGGTGATACCATCCAACCATCTCATCCTCTGTCGTCCTCTTCTCCTCCTGCCTTCAATCTTTCCCAACATGAGGGTCTTTTCAACTGAGTCAGCTCTTCACATCAGGTGGCCAGAATATTGGAGTTTCAACTTCAACATCAGTCCTTACAATGAACACCCAGAACTGATTTCCTTTAGGATGGACTGCTTGGATTTCCATGCAGTCCAAAGGACTCTCAAGAGTCTTCTCCAACACCAAAGTTCAAAAGCATCCATTCTTCGCTCAGCTTTCTTGAGAGTCCACCTATATATTCTGTATACAGAAGAAAAAAACTCATGAGTAGAAAACTTGTTCACAAAAAATGAGTGTATGAATCCTTCTCTTCCCGACCTAGGGATCAAATCCACATCACTTACATCTCCTGCACTGGTAGGCAGATTATTTACTGACCGTGCCACCTAGGAATCGATAAACATTTCAAGAACCACTGCCATCAGCTTCTCGTGTTCATGACCGAAGTAGGAGAAAGAACATTGGAAGAAGAACTCGTAAGCGTATTCTTTAGTCAAGGAACTGTGATGCTGGGGACTCCAGCTATTACTGGGACAAGTCAGTTCCTCCAATGATGATGGGTATAACTGAAAAATGGTTACAAATTCATGGGATGCGATGTCTACATGATAAATGTGTTCATCTTATGCTACTGCTTCAGTTATGCCTGCTTCCAGATGAAGGACTGCACTTCAAGGGATGCCTACTATTCCAGCTCAAGCAACAGATAGTGAAGTGCAGATCATTGTCCTTTGTGGAAAATGATCAGCAGTTTGTCAACATATGTAACATGCCAGAGCAACCTTGGGATGAAACTCTAAAAACAGGTTAGGCCCTCTTTTTACCAAGCGCTGTGACAAAATACAAATCAAAAAAGAAAAATAGCAACGATTTTGTCAGGACTTCCTCACCTTTTCTTTCTGCATGGCAGGAAGCAGACACTGAGGCCAGATGACTGCAGGATTTAACTGTGAGCTAACATTGGGTGGGGTGGAAGCTCATCCCTCTAGTAAGAATGTGGCTCAATTAAACCATTTGACTTTCATTCACTTCATGTACATAGAGTTCTATACTCCTTCGTGAAGGAATTAAACAAGTTATACTTACTTACACCTCCACAAACTCTTGGTTTACACGAATGTAAATTCCTAGTCCAACACTTATACAATGAGTGTTACAGGTAGTAAGACTGCATGAATGATGATGAGCAATGACAGAAAGTTTGTTTCTTCTCTGTTTGAATTCTCTATTTGTAGATAATCAAGCAGTGAAATAGACTTACAGAGGTGAATAGTTTAGTAGCGTGTATAAATACATGTTGATGAGGGCTATGATAACTCACAGTGTTGGCACAATTATTCTCATGGTATTATGTCTTTTCCATATATTCCTTTTGAGGTTCTGTTCCATTATATGTTATCATAAGATATTCAATACTTAAGACATCTTTCCGAAACTCTATAGTAGGTTCTTGAGGTTTCTTTCATATATAGTACTATGTATTTGTTAATAATTCAAACAAAAACTGGTACACAAATATTCACAGCAACCTTATTCACAAGAGCCCAAAGATAGAAGCCGTTCGGAGGGTGAATGAATATGCTACACAGGGTATATTCAAAAGCTTGAACAGTATTCTACCATACAAAAAGATAAACTGAAATGGTTCTGCCACTGCACAAGACATTACAGAAATTGCTCCAAAACTAATGCATGGAATAAATAAATATTTCAATTCTAATTCATCCTATGTACCCTAAAGGTTTGGAAAAAGGGGCTGAAAAAAATGTATATTTCTGCAGTCATACTCACAACAGCATGATTCACACTGGCCAACAGACAGAAGCAATCTAAATGTCCATGGACAGACAATTCTATAAACGAACTGTGGGATACACACAATGGAATATGATTTGGCCTTTCAAAGTCGGTAATTCTGACAATGCTACAACGTGGACGCACCTTATGGTCATTATATTCCGTGAAATAAACCAGACCAAAACAGGACAAACATTCTGTGATTCCACGAGTATGAGATATCCAAACAAGTCAAATCCAAAGCCAGAAAAAGCAGAAAGTGATTCCCAGGGATCAAACACAGTTCATGTTTCAGGCAACCCACCCAGTTTCCCTTGGGGAAACTGACTTCCCATGACATCTCTAAAACCAATAATACAAACAATTGGAAGCCATATCCAATCAAATGAATGTAGACTGTTTTACAATTTACACCAACCTCACTCAAACTTCTCAGCAGACAAAAGGCAAAACTGGATCTATGGTACCTAAGCTTTGCTTAAAACTCTATCTACAGTACCTCAGCTTTGTTTATGAAATTTAATACTCCCAAAAAAACACTAAAGTCTATCCAAAAAAGGATATACATTTTATAACATGAACTTTTAAAAAACTATATATTTAAGTGATGAAAAACCTGATTCACAAAACTTAAACACAAGCCACAGAAAAATATATATACAAAACACATATTTGATAAAGGATTGTACTCCAACTATACCCAAAAATCTGGAACAAGCAACCTCATTAAAAAGGTATAAATCTGAACGCCTGGCCAAACAAAATATACAGATAGTAAATCTGCATATCAAAAACACTCAAAATCATATATCATTAGGAAATTACAAACTAAAACAACAGTGAAGTAGCACTGCATACCTATTAGATCCAGTAAACTCAAAAAAAGTGGGGTGGGGCTTCTCTGGTGGCTCAGTGGTAAAGAATCTGCCTGACAATGCTAGACACCCAAGTTTGATCCCTTACCCAGGAAGATCCCACATGCCAGAGAACCATAGCTGGATTTTTCCACAGCTAAACAAGGCTCACCTGTGATATGAACACTACATGTCTAGCACTTAGTAAACAGCTTTCAAAAAGTGTCCAGAGAAAAAGCATCACACAATTTTACACAACAACTCTACTTGGAACAGTTAAAAACTTTCAAATATCAGGATGTCTTAAGTAGAGGACTATGTCAGCAAACTGGGATACATCCAAAGTGAAGGGGAGCAAATGCTACCACAAAATATACCTCTTCAGCATGAGAACTGGTTGGACCTAATTAACTTTTTTTTTTTTAAGAAGACACATGACGATCTCTGAAACCTAAGTTCAAGAAGGCTCTTCTGTGAGTCACATCTACAAGAGAAATCTTATTTCAAAGGAATCCTTGGTGTATACCACATAGAAGGATGACGGTCTTGTGAAACTCTATTTTATCAATAGAGAAATCTAAGACGTAAGTCTGTAAAACAAACACACCCTTCCATTGCTTTGGTTTTATTTTTTTATTATCTAACGACAGAATGATTTCTGTTTGTTTCCAAAGCAGACCATTCAATATTACAGTAATCCAAGCCTATGCCCCAACCAGTAATGCTGAAGAAGCTGAAGTTGAACAGTTCTATGAAGACCTACAAGACCTTTTAGAACTAACACCCAAAAAAGATGTCCTTTTCATTCTAGGGGACTGGAAAGCAAAAGTAAGAAGTCAAGAAACACCTGGAGTAACAGGCAAATTTGGCCTTGGAGCACGGAATGAAGCAGGGCAAAGGCTAATAGAGTTTTGCCAACAGAACGCACTTGTCATAGCAAACACCCTCTTCCAACAACACAAGAGAAGACTCTACACATGGACATCACCAGATGGTCAACACCGAAATCAGATTGATTATATTCCTTGCAGCCAAAGATGGAGAAGCTCTATACAGTTAGCAAAAACAAGACCAGGAGCTGACTGTGGCTCAGATCATGAACTCCTTATTGCCAAATTCAGACTTAAATTGAAGAAAGTAGGGAAAACCACTAGACCATTCAGATATGACCTCAATCAAATCCCTTATGATTATGCAGTGGAAGTGAGAAATAGATTTAAGGGACTAGATCTGATTGATAGAGTGCCTGATGAACTCTGGATGGAGGTTCGTGACATTGTACAGGAGACAGGGACCAAGACCATCCCCATGGAAAAGAAATGCAAAAAAGCAAAATGCCTGTCTGAAGAGGATTTACAAATAGCTGTGAAAAGAAGAGAAGGGAAAAGCAAAGGAGAAAAGGGAAAATATAAGCATCTGAATGCAGAGTTCCAAAGAATAGCAAGGAGAGATAAGAAAGCCCTTCTCAGTGATCAATGCAAAGAAATAGAGGAAAACAACAGAATAGGAAAAACAAGATCTTTTCAAGAAAATTAGAGATACCAAGGGAGCATTTCATGCAAAGATGGGATCGATAAAGGACAGAAATTGTATGGACCTAACAGAAGCAGAAGAGATTAAGAAGAGGTGGCAACAATACACAGAAGAACTGTACAAAAAAGATCTTCATGACCAAGATAATCACGATGGCGTGATCACTGACCTAGAGCCAGACATCTTGGAATGTGAAGTCAAGTTGGCCCTAGAGTGCATCACTACGAACAAAGCTAGTGGAGGTGATGGAATTCCAGTTGAGCTATTTCAAATCCTGAGAGATGATGCTGAGAAAGTGCTGCATCCACTATGCAAGCAAATTTGGAAAACTCAGCAGTGGCCACAGGACTGGAAAAGAACAGTCTTCATTCCAATCCCAAAGAAAGGCAATGCCAAAGAATGCTCAAACTACCGCACAATTGCACTCATCTCACACGCTAGTAAAGTCATGCTCAAAATTCTCCAAGCCAGGCTTCAACAATATGGGCACCATGAACTTCCAGATGTTCAAGCAAGTTTTAGAAAAGGCAGGGGCACCAGAGATCAAATTGCCAACATCCACTGGATCATGGAGAAAGCAAGAGAGTTTCAGAAAAACATCTATTTCCACTTCATTGACTATGCCAAAGCCTTTAACTGTGTGGATCACAATAAACTGTGGAAAATTCTGAAAGAGATGGGAATACCAGACCACCTGACCTGCCTCTTGAGAAACCTGTATGAAGGTTAGGAAACTACAGTTAGAACTGGCCATGGAACAACACACTGGTTCCAAATAGGAAAAGGAGTACATCAAGGTTGTATATTGTCACCCTGCTTATTTAACTTCTATGCAGAGTACATCATGAGGAACGCTGGGCTGGAAGAAGCACAATCTGGAATCAAGATTGCCAGGAGAAATATCAATAACCTCAGATATGCAGATGACACCACCCTTATGGCAGAAATTGAAGAGGAACTCAAAAGCCTCTTGATGAAAGTGAAAGAGGAGAGTGAAAAGGGTGGCTTGAAGCTCAACATTCAGAAAACAAAGATCATGGCATCTGGTCCCATTACTTCATGGGAAATAGATGGGGAAACAGTGTCAGAGTTTATATATTTGGGCTCCAAAATCACTGCGGATGCTGATTTCAGCCATGAAATTAAAAGACGCTTACTCCTTGGAAGGAAAGTTATGACCACCCTAAACAGTATATTAAAAAGCAGAGACATTACTTTGTCAACAAAAGTCCGTCTAGTCAAGACTATGTTTTTCCCAGTGGTCATGTATGGATGTGAGAGTTGGACTGTGAAGAAAGCTGGTCGCCAAAGAACGGATGCTTTTGAACTGTGGTGCTGGAGAAGACCCTTGAGAATCCCTTGGACTGCAAGGAGATCCAACTAGTCCATTCTAAAGGAGATCAATCCTGGGTGTTCATTGGAAGGACTGATGCTAAAGCTGAAACTCCAATACTTTGGCCACCTCATGCGAAGAGTGGACTCACTGGAAAAGACTCTGATGCTGGGAAGGATTGGGGACGGGAGAAGGGGACGACAGAGAATGAGATAGCTGGATGGCATCACCGACTCGATGGACATGAGTTTGAGTGAACTCCGGGAGTTGGTGATGGACAGCGAGGCCTGGCGTGCTGTGATTCATGGGGTCGCAAATAGTCGGTCACGACTGAGCGACTGAACTGAACTGATCTGTTTTTTTATTGGACTGCTCCAGGTCGACCTTCGTTGAGGCAAGCCAGATATTTAGCACAGCATGCAAACTCTTCATTGTGGCATGGGAGATCTAGTCCTCAATCTGGGATTGAACCTGGGCCTCCTTCTTTGAGAGTGTCCAGTCTTAGCCACTGGACCCCCAGGAATCCGCTCTTTTGTTTTCAGATGAAGATGCTATTAAGGTTATATCTTGGGCCATTTCAGTCACTGACTCAGTTTCGTGAGTTTCTCCAAAGCACGCAAAAGGTACACGTTGTTAAATTGGTCTGCAAAACAAGTAAAGGTAGTTCACATGAGAACACGGTATGCTTGCAAATATCTAAATGATAAATGGCATGTTATTGATTTTTAATCACTATGGGGGAAAGAAAGAATGCAGGATTCATACATGTAACAACATGAATAAACATTAAAACCATCTTTAGTGAAAAAAATCCATATACAAAAGGCCACTCACAACCCACATCCACCATGTCTGCTTTAAATCTGTCAAGTTTTTCCAAATAACTGAAAAACTCAGTAACACTCTAAAAAAAAGGGGGGGCTGAGGAAAAGGGTGGGAAGAAAGATATATTCATACAATTGAACCAATGCTGAAACGGAAGAGGGGCTGTGGATTAATTATAATGTAGAAACCATATGATGTCCTGACTTTGGAGGATATGTGCTGGTTCTGCAGGAGAATGCACCCATTAGGGATAAAACACATAGAGTATTTTAGATGATGTGGCAAATGCGAGCACTTTTTCCCATTGCTAGGAGTTTTCTGTACCTTTTAAATGACTGGAAAGTAAATTATGCTTCAAAACAGCCAAGTCAATACTATAAAAGAAAATCAGATTAGACAGGCATGAAACTTTCTTATACAGGCCAAGACTTACCCAGACGAATTTCAAGGGAAGCTGTGATGCTCACTGCCCTTGAAGGAGTCCACAAGGAATGAAGAAATACTGTGGGAAGTCTATTAGGAACCCCCATGTCTTGGGTCCTCTGGATGACCTATTGCAAGAGAAACAGATTTTACAAAGAAAATTTTCCCCATAACTTCACAAAAAGTTGTTAGACTATATTCAGTCAAGTTGAATAATTTCAGATCAATTGACAATCATATAAAATACTACAATCAATATACAAAAATCACTTGCATTTCTATACACTAATAACAATCAGAAACAAAAATGAAGAAAATCCCACTTAGAATTGCATCAAAAAGAATAAACTTAATCAAGGACATAAAATACTAGTAGTCAGAAAACTAGAAAGCACTGATAAAGAAACCAAAGAAAACACAAATAAACAGAAAACTACTCCACGGTCATGCACTGGAACAATGAGGAATTAAAATGTCCATTCCAACCAAAGCCATCAACAAAGACACTGACTGCAATCACAAAATAATATTCAATGGCATTTTTCATAAAAATAGAAATATTCCTAATATTAGGCTGCTACTATCGAACAGGACCTTAAACAGCCAAAAAGACTCTGAGAAAGAGGAACACAGCTGGAGGTATCTTCCCCTCCGACTTCAAATGACATCATGGATCTGGAGTAACCACCACAGTGAGGAACTGGCACGAACACAGACACATGGACTCGAAGAAAGAATAGAGAGCCCAGGAATGAACCCACATGTACGTGGTCAGTTCATGAAAATCAAACCAGGAAAGAGTGAAGAGGAAAGGACAGGCCTCTCAAGAAACAGTGACAGGAAAACTGGCCACCTACACTGAAGAACATCAGTCAAGGTCATCCTCTAGATCATCTCACACAAATCGAACTGAAAACGCACCATTTTACACATGGAGCTCTTTCCCCCACAAATCCTCTGAGATGGACCTCCGGTCAGCACTTGGCTCAACACAGGAAACGTCTACTTCGTCCTCATTTGTCCCTCCTGCAGCACCTCCCTGCTGGCAGGCACTGAGGCAACCCCGGGCTATAAAATGATTGACATGAATCTTGAAGAAAGGTGGATTTCCAAGCAAATATATAGTTTCATTAAGATAGATTAGAAGAACAAGGTATGAGTAAAACATACTGGTTTGTTAAGTCAGTTCTGAGGCTTTAATGGGAACTGACCTGAAGACAGAGTCTAGGGGAAATAAATAGTATATAAACATAGCTTGAGACAAACATTTCCTTAAGAAAAAATGTATTGCTTAGCTCAAGGTGTGAGAAAAGTTAAGTTCAGGTGGAGCCAGGAGTCGTCATGGCAACACAGAATTTTCAGAGAAACTTCCTTTTCGTTTTATATTGAGAAGTGGGGGGAAATGTAACACTAGTTTGCTTCCTCTGGCTGCTTGAGAGAGAGGAAAAAAAACAAAAATCGTCTGACACTTGCAGCCTATTCCCTCTGTCTGGAGACCCCTGGCCTTCCTGCCTGTTACCCTCTCGAGGCCTTAAGGAAGCAATACACAAGCTGACCCTAACATACACGTGGAATGACAAGGGACTCCAAAGAGCCAAAACAATCACGTGAGTCTCCATGGGAAGTTTCCAGGCCCGAATATTGGAGTGGGTTGCCGTGCCCTCCTCCAGGGGATCTCCCCAACCCAGGGATAGGATTCTTGCATTGGCAGATGGGTTCTTTACCACTAGCACCACCTGCGGCAAAAGTGCCTAAATGGAGATCAGGGAAACCCACTTCGGAGAACGGACTCAGAGGAAAGGAAGTGAGGGAAGGAGACTCTTAGCCACATTCAGAGAAGCCCGGCAGGTAGTTCTGCAGGTGGAAGAGAAGGAGGAAGCAGGCTGGAGCTGTGGAGAAGATGAAAGAGGGAACTAAAGCAGGGGCCCCCAACCTCTAGGATCTAATACCTGATGATCTGAGGTGGAGCTGATGAAATAATAATAGAAATAAGTGTTCGGTCACTCAGCCGTTTCCAACCCTTTAGAGCCCACCAGGCTCCTCAGGCCACTGAATTCTTCATGCAAGACTACTGGAGTGGGCTGTCATTTCCTTTTCCAGGAGATCTTCCTGACCCAGGGGTTGAACCCGAGTCTCCTGCATTGCAGGCAGACTCTTTACCAACTGAGCCACCAGGGAACAGAAACAGAAATAGAGTGCACAATAAATGGACTGCACTCAAAACAACCCAAAACCTTCCCCCACCCCTGTCTGTCAAAAAATTGTCTTCCAAAAAGCTTGCAAGGTCAAGGAAGGACCTTCAAGTGTACTCAGCTGTCCCAGGTTGCTGGCTTAGGGAGATGCTGAAGCAGGTCTGTCCCAAGAGGTAGAACCTCCCTTGCACAGGGTCCTCAACAGACCTCCGATAGCCTTGGTGATGATCGGAGAGATTTGTTTCATTTTTTTTAAATATCCTTGTTCAGTTCAGTTCAATCACTCAGTCGTGACCGACTCTTTGCGACCCCATGAATCACAGCACCCAGGTCTCCGTGTCCATCACCAACTCCCAGAGTTCACTCAAGCTCATGTGGGATACACTTAAAACTGAGCGATTCTCTTACAGTCTTCCTAATAAAAACTTTTCTTTCTTTGCTGATCTGTGAAGTACCAGCTGTGACAATCACTCTTCTAATATACATCACAGTGTTGCTGACACTATGGATATAATTATCTGAAATTGAACTTATTCAATCAAAATGAGGAAGCATCTGCCCTGTGTCCAGCACTTTCCAAGGGTTGGGGAGTACAATGAAAATACTCCATAAGATGCACAGCTGGTAGGCACATTCTTTAAAAAAAAAAAAAAGCCTTTTACATTTCCACCAATAGTTTCTTCTCAATGTCAACACTTGCCAATGAATGACCATGCTGGGTAGGAAGCTCATTAAAAATCCAGGAGCCAGGGTTCTTGGAAGGATATTCCATCTCTCTTGGACAGTCCTCCACCCTCTCTGGCTCTCAGTTTCCTCATCTGCAAAATCATGGACAACTGACTATAATTCATCCCTGGAACCCAAGCCCATTGAGGGGGAGGGGAAATATCCAAGGCCTGCATGAAAGACCAATTGAAAGAAAAAGATGTTATTGCTGGTTTTCAGTCAAACAGACAAGTACAATGAAGGAAGGAGCCCCCGGACCTGCGGGATTTGCCTAGGGGTCTAGTCTGGGAAATTCTTACACATCAGGAGATGGCTCCGAGCTGCATTTCCACAAACAAGAACATCCATGCAGTGGACAAGCCTGCAGAACTCTGTGCCCATCAGCCACAGGAAGAGACTGCTTCCTGACAGCCAGCAGCATTTACAAGTGACCTCCTAAGGCCTTTGCCAAACTACAGGGGCACCTCTGAGTTTTCTGTTTCCCTCACTTTTCTGACTCTTTACTTAAAAAAAACGCACATCTCTTCATAGAATGCCACAAGGGAAGGAAAATAGGCCTTCAATTTTTAGGCTTCAATTTGCAAAAAACTTGGAGCTTGTGTGTTTGTGTTTTAATTAAAGCACCACATAATTTAAAAGTTTTACACGTTCTAATGATTCAGTTCCAAAACACCAAACTTATTGCACAGGGTCCCCATGGAAAGGCCCCCTCTCAGCAGGACAGCAACAGATTCCACCATGAAAGGGCAGCAAGGTGCCCTCCTCCCTTCTTTTCTGCCTGGGTGGCCACCAGGTTTTTAAATCCACGCACCCTACTAAGTTTATAGGATGCAATTCATGGGCCCTTCCCTTTTCCATCCCAGCAGATCGTCAAGGGCCCTCTGGGCTGCAACGTGCCAGAAGCAGGGCTGGGCCAGCCAGCCAGAGAAAGGGTTCTGGAGGTGAAATCACCAGGCAGGAGAAATCCCTTGGACTTCCAGCAGTCACTAGGCTGCTTGGGAAATGCGAAAGGGTAAAGCGCTGAAGACCTTGACCCCAAAAGCGAGGCCTTTCTGGGACTGCCAGGTTAGGGGGTTCTGAGACTGGTCCAAGAGAGAGGGTGGATACATGGTTCCCTGCTCGACCCTGCGCCAAAAAGTCTCAGTTCCCTCACCTGTGGTCCACAACCCTCCACGCTGCTCACTGGATGCAGATCCATGGGGACCTAGGAGCGCACGAAATGGGCATTCCCAGATACAAGGGCAACCCCTGAGAGCACAACTGGCACCTCCCACCCCCGACACGCTGCCCAGGAGCGCGCCCCCCGCCCCCGACGTGCCACCCTGAAGTGCCCCGCCCCCACGCCCACCTCCAGGAAAGTTTCGTGGCAGGCCTCACTGCTGCCACCAGGTGAAACACAGTGATGAGCAAATCCACCCACAGAGACAAGCCAAGTTTTTATCAGCTGATCTCTCTATAGTTTAGGGATGAAACTATGAATACAGAAAGGAAAGATGACCTGACTTAGGATGGCCATGATATTCTACAGAACCAGAGAACATTGGTTAAAATGAAACTTTTTTTTTTCTTGGAAACTGTAAGGCTGGTTCTTTTGCATATGCAATTAAAAACAATTAGCTAGTTATGAGGAGGGAATAAGATGGTGGAGGAATAGGACAAATTCATCAAAAGGACATTTGAATGCTGAGTAAATTCCACAAAACAACTTCTGAATACCAGCAAAGGACATCAGGTACCCAGAAAAGCAGCCAATTGTCTTTGAAAGGAGGTAGGAAAAAGCATAAAAGATAAATAGAAAGACAAAAGAGGTAGGGATGTAGCTCCGTCCCAGGAAGGGAGGCTTAAAAAAGAGAGAAGTTTCCAAACACCAGGAAACACTCTCACTGGCAAGTCTGTAGCGAGTCTTGGAACTTCAGAGGGCCACATAACTGGGAGAAAAAAGAAAGAAATAATTAAAACCCACAGATTACGTGCCCAATGGTAACTCCCAGCCGAGAAGCAGTGCAGATGCCTGCATCCGCCATTAACAAGTGGGGGCTGGGCAGGGAGGCATAGGCTGCATTGCTTAGAGAGAGGAACAAGCCTGAATGCCACGAGGGCAATCTGAGAGATCTAACCGGATATAGGAAAGCAGACTGTGGGATAGCTAACCAGCAAAAAGGCGAAAAGCCCTAACCTAAGACTCCACCAGCCCCGCTCACAGAACAAAGGACTGAGAAGAGCTAGCCAGCTGCAGACAGCCCATCCCCCACCGAGACAGGCAGGGGAGGGAGGCATCTGATACCAAACAGCAAACAGGTTTCATTGCTAACCAAGACATCTTGCGTTTCTGGCCAGTCGACATCTGCCTGAGAAGGTGTGCCAGTTGTACACCCAAAAAACCAAGTGGCAGGGACCTGGGAGATGACAAGTCGCAGCAACCACGCTCGCCAAACACCTGGTCACCTGAGCTGCTCAGACCGGGGAAGGGCACAAAACGCAGGCCCAACAAAGTCTGTGCCTTTGTGGAATACCCGACTATCTGAACCTGAGCTGTTTAGACCTGGGATGTGCATGCAATCCAGTGCCAGCTTCAGACAGTTCCTGGCAGAGCAACCTAGAGCTTGTGCAGTGTAGACTCAGATGACACATGCGTCGTGAGTGGGGCCAAACCCAGTGTGGCTGAGACACTGCGAGCACTCCCCACAGACGCCAAAGATACTTGCCTGCAGCGCTCCTCCCTTCCCACAGCACGACTGAAGAAGTGAGCCTTAAAAAGTGTCCAACACTGCCCCCTAGTGTCAGGGAGGAAATTAGACACTGAAGAGACCAGCAAACAGAAGCTAAAACAGAGGGAACCACCTTGGAAGTGACAGATGGAGAAGTCTTGAGGCTACTGCAAGAGTAAGACTGAAAACCAGAGGCAGGAGACTTAAGTCCAAATCCTAAGAACACCAGAGAACTTCTGACTCCAGGGAACATTAATCGATAGGAGCTCATCAAACGCCTCCATACCTACACTGAAACCAAACACCACCCAAGGGTCAACAAGTTCCAGAGCAAAACATACCACACAAATTCTCCAGCAACACAGGAATATAGCCCTGAGCTTCAATATACAGGTTGCCCAAAGTCACTCCAAACCCATAGAAATCTTACAACTCATTACGGAACACTTCATTGCACTCCAAAGAAAAGAAATCCAGCTCCACCCACCAGAACACCAACACAAACATCCAGGGAACCTTGACAAGCCACCCGTCCAACCTCAGCCATAGCGAGGAAACTCCACAATAAAGAGAACTTCACAAACTGCCAGAAGTTGGAAAGGCCACCCCAAGCACGGCAATATAAGCAAGATGAAGAGACAGAGACATACTCAGCACATAAAGGAACAGGATAAATGCCCACCTACCCAAACAAAAGGGGAAGACATAGGGAACCTACCTGATAAAGAATTCCAAATACTGGTAGTGAAAATGATCCAAAATCTTGAAAACAAATTGGAGTTACAGATAAATAACCTGGAGACAAGGATTGAGAAGATGCAAGAAAGGTTTAGCAAGGATCCAGAAGAAATAAAAAGAGTCAATATACAATGAATAATGCAATAGATGAAATCAAAAACACTCTGGAGGGAACCAACAGTAGAATAATGGAGGCAGAAGATAGAATAAGTGAGATAGAAGATGGAATGGTAGAAATAAATGAAACAGAGGAAAAAAGAAAAACAAATTAAGAGAAATGAGGACAATCTCAGAGACTTCTGGGACAATGTTAAACTCCCCAACATCCGAATCATAGGAGTCCCAGAAGAAGACAAGAAGAAAGACCATGAGAAAATACTTGAGGAGAGAATAGTTGAAATTTTTCCTAAAATGGGGAAGAAAATAATCACCCAAGTCCAAGAATCCCAGAGAGTCCCAAACAGGATAAACCCAAGGCGAAATACCCCAAGACACATATTAATCAAATTAACAAAGATCAAACACAAAGAACAAATATTAAAAGCAGCAAGGGAAAAGCAACAAATAATACATAAGGGGATCCCCATGAGGATAACAGCTGATCTTTCAATAGAAACTCTTCAGGCCAGGAGGGAATGGCAGGACATACTTAAAGTGCTGAAAGAAAATAACCTACAGCCCAGATTACTGTATCCAGCAAGGATCTCATTCAAATATGAAGGAGAAATCAAAAGCTTTACAGACAGGCAAAAACTGAGAGAATTCAGCATCACTAAACCAGCTCTCCAACAACTGCTAAAGGAACTTTTCTAGACAGGAAACACAGAAAGAGTGTATAAACTCGAACCCAAAACAATAAAGTAAATGGCAACAGGATCATACTTATCAATAAGTACTTTAAATGTAAATGGGTTGAATGCCCCAACCAAAAGAAAAGACTGGCTGAATAGATACAAAAACAAGACCCCTATATTTGTTGTCTATAAGAGACCCACCTTAAAACGAGGTACACATACAGACTGAAAGTGAAGGGCTGGAAAAAGATATTCCATGCAAATAGAGACCAAAAGAAAGCAGGAGTTCAGTTCAGTTCAGTCGCTCAGTCGTGTCCGACTCTCCGTGACCCCATGAATCACAGCATGCCAGGCCTCCCTGTCCATCACCAACTCCCGGAGTTCACTCAAACTCATGTCCACAGAGTCGGTGATGCCATCCAGCCATCTCATTCTCGGTCGTCCCCTTCTCCTCCCGCCCCCAACCCTTCCCAGCATCAGAGTCTTTTCCAGTGAGTCAACTCGTCGCATGAGGTGGCCAAAGTATTGCAGTTTCAGCTTTAGCATCAGTCCTTCCAATGAACACCCAGGATCGATCTCCCTTAGAATGGACTGGTTGGATCTCCTTGCGGTACAAGGGACTCTCAAGAGTCTTCCCCAACACCACAGTTCAAAAGCATCAATTCTTTGGCGAGTAGCAATACTCATACCAGATAAAATAGACTTTAAAACAAAGGCGGTGAAAAGAGACAAGGACACTACATAATGATCAAAGGATCAATCCAAGAAGAAGATATAACAATTATAAATGTATACGCAGCCAACATAGGAGCACCACAATATATAAGACAAAATGCTAACAAGTATGAAAGGGGAAATTAACAAATAACACAATAATAGTGGGAGACTTTAATACCCCACTCACACCTATGGATAGATCAACTAAACTGAAACTTAGCAAGAAAACACAAACGTTAAACGATCCAATACACCAGTTAGACCTAATAGATATCTATAGGTCATTTCACCCCCAAAACAATGAATTTACCTTCTTCTCAAATGCACACGAAACCTTCTCTAGGATAGATCACATCCTGGGCCATAAATCTAGCCTTGGTAAATTCAAAAAAAATGAAATCATTCCAAGCATCTTTTCTGACCACAATGCAGTAAGATTAGATCTCAATTACAGGAGAAAAACTATTAAAAATTCCAACACATGGAGGCTGAACAGCACGCTGCTGAATAACCAACAAATCACTGAAGAAATCAAAAAAGAAATCAAAACATGCATAAAAACGAATGAAAATGAAAATACAACCACCCAAAACCTGTGGGACACTATAAAAAAAGTGCTAAGGGAAAAGTCCATAGCCATAAAGGCTCACCTCAAGTAACAAGAAAAAAGTCAACTAAATAACCTAACTCTAAAGGGTTAGTAGAGGGAAAGAAATCTTAAAAATTAGGGCAGAAATAAATGCAAAAGAAACAAAAGAGACCACAGCAAAAATCAACAAAGCCGAAAGCTGGTTCTTTGAGAGGCTAAATAAAATTGACAAACAACTAGCCAGACTCATCAAGAAACAAAGGGAGAAAAACCAAATCAATAAAATTAGAAATGAAAATGGAGAGATCACAACCGACAACACAGAAATACAAAGGATCATTATAGAATACTATCAGCAATTATATGGCAATAAAAAGGGCAAGTTGGAAGAAATGGACAAATTCTTAGAAAAGTACAACTTTCCAAAACTGAACCAGGAAGAAATAGAAAATCTGAACAGACCCATCACAAGCACCGAAATTAAAACTGTAATCAGAAATCTTCCACCAAACAAAACCCCAGGTCCAGAGGGCTTCACAGCTGAATTCTACCAAAAATTTAGAGAAGAGCTGACACCTATCCTACTCAAACTCTTCCAGAAAATTGCAGAGGAAGGTAAACTTCCAAACTCATTCTATGAGTCCACCATCACCCTAATACCAAAACCTGACAAAGATGCCACAAAAAAAGAGAACTACAGGCCAATATCACTGATGAACATAGATGCAAAAATCCTTAACAAAAATCTAGCAATCAGAATCCAACAACACATTAAAAAGATCACACATCATGTCCAAATGGGCTTTATTCCTGGGATGCAAGGATTATTCAATATCTGCAAATCGACTGAGTGACTGAACTGAACTGAACTGAATACACCACATTAACAAACTGAAAAATAAAAACCGTATGATTATCTCAATAGATGCAGAGAAAGCCTTTGACAAAATTCAACATCCATTTATGATCAAAACCCTCCAGAAGGCAGGAATAGAAGGAACATTCCTCGACATAACAAAAGCTATATATGACAGTTCAGTTCAGTTCAGTTCAGTCGCTCAGTTGTGTCCGACTCTCTGCGACCCCATGAATCACAGCACGCCAGGCCTCCGTGTCCATCACCAACACCCAGAGTTCACTCAAACTCATGCCCACAGAGTCCGTGATGCCATCCAGCCATCTCATTCTCTGTCGTCCCCTTCTCCTCCCGCCCCCAACCTTTCCCAGCATCAGAATCTTTTCCAGTGAATCAACTCGTCGCATGAGGTGGCCAAAGTATTGCAGTTTCAGCTTTAGCATCAGTCCCTCCAATGAACACCCAGGACTGATCTCCTCCAGAATGGACTGGTTGGATCTCCTTGCAGTACAAGGGACTCTCAGCAGTCTTCTCCAGCACCACATTTCAAAAGCATCAATTCTTCGGCGATCAGCCTTCTTCATAGTCCAACTCTCACATCCATACATGACCACGGGAAAAACGATAGCCTTGACTAGGCGGACCTTGGTTGGCAAAGTAATGTCTCTGCTTTTTAATATACTATCTAGGTTGCTCATAACTTTCCTTCCAAGGAGTAAGCGTCTTTTACTTTCATGGCTGCAGTCAGCATCTATGACAAACTCACAATAAACATTATCCTCAATGGTGAAAAATTGAAAGTGTTTGCCCTAAAGCCAAGAACAAGACAAGGGTACCCACTCTCACCACTACTATTCAACATAGTTTTGGAAGTTTTGGCCACAGCAATCAGAGCAGAAAAAGACATAAAAGGAATACAAATTGGAAAAGAAGAAGTAAAACTCTCACTGTTTGCAGATGACATGATCCTCTACACAGAAAACCCTAAAGACTCTACCAGAAAATTACTAGAGCTAATCAATGAATATAGTAAAGTTGCAGGATAAAAAATCAAAACACAGAAATCCCTTGCATTCCTATACACTAATAATGAGAAAATAGAAAGAGAAATAAGGAAACAATTCCATTTACCATTGCAATGAAAAGAATAATATACTTAGGAATATATCTACCTAAAGAAACAAAAGATCTATATATAGAAAACTATAAAATACTGGTGAAAGAAATCAGAGAGGACAATAATAGATGGAAAATTACACAATGTTCATGGATTCGAAGAATAAATACTGTGAAAATGACTATATTACCCAAAGTAATTTATAAGTTCAATGCAATCCCTATCAAGCTACCAATGGTATTTTTCACAGAACTAGAACGAATAATTTCGCAATTTGTATGGAAATACAAAAAACCTTGAATAGCCAAAGCAAATCTTGAGAAAGAAGAATGGAACTGGGGGAATCAACCTGCCAGATTTCAGGCTTTACTACAAAGCCACAATCATCAAGACAGTATGCTACTGGCATAAAGACAGAAATATAGATCAATGGAACAAAATAGAAAGCCCAGAGATAAATCCGTGCACCTATGGACACCTTATCTTTGACAAGGGAGGCAAGAATATTCAATGGAGAAAAGACAATCTCTTTAACAAGTGGTGCTGGGAAAACTTGTCAACCACTTGTAAAAGAATGAAACTAGAACACTCCCTAACACCAGACACAAAAATAAACTCAAAATGGATTAAAAATCTAAATTTAAGACCAGAAACTATAAAACATAAATCACAGCAGGATCCTCCATGACCCAGCTCCCAGAATATTGGAAATAAAAGCAAAAATAAACAAATGGGACCTAATTAAATGCTTCTGCACAGCAAAGGAAACTATAAGTAAGGTGAAAAGACAGCCTTCAGAATGGAAGAAAATAATAGCAAATGAAGCAACAGACAAAGGATTAATCTCAAAAATGTACAAGGAACTCCTGCAGCTCAATTCCAGAAAAATAAATGACCCAATCAAAAACTGGGCCAAAGAACTAAATAGACATTTCTCCAAAGAAAACATACAGATGGCTAACAAACACATGAAAAGATGCTCCACATCAGTCATAATCAGAGAAATGCAAATCAAAACCACAATGAGGTACTATTTCACACCAGTCAGAATGGCTGCTATCCAAAAGTCTACATGCAATAAATGCTGGAGAGGGTGTGGAGAAAATGGAACCCTCTTACACTGTTGGTGGGAATGCAAACTAGTACAACCACTATGGAGAACAGTGTGGAGATTCCTCAAAAAACTGGAAATAGAACTGCCATACGACCCAGCAATCACACTCCTGGGCATACACACCAAGGAAACCAGAATTGAAAGAGACACATGTACTCCAATGTTCATTGCAGCACTGTTTATAATAGCCAGGACATGGAAGCAACCTAGATGTCCATCTGCAGACGAATGGATAAGAAAGCTTTGGTACCTATACACAATGGAGTATTATTCAGCAATTAAAAAGAATACATTTGAATCAGTTCTAATGAGGTGGATGAAACTGGAGCCTATTATACAGAGTGAAGTAAGCCAGAAAGAAAAACATCAATACAGTATACTAACGCATATATATGGAATTTAGAAATTTGGTAACCTTAACCCTGTATACGAGAAAGCAAAAGAGACACAGGTGTATAGAAGAGTCTTTTGGACTCTGTGGGAGAAGACAAGGGTAGGATGATTTGGGAGAATGGCATGGAAACATGTATATTATCATATGTGAAACGAATTGCCACTCCAGGTTCAACGTATGATACAGGGTACTCGGGCTGTTGTATTGGGATGAACCAGAGGGATGGGATGGGGAGGGAGGAGGGAGGGGGATTCAAGATGGGGAACACATGTACACCTACACCTGGGGCAGATTCATGTCAATGTATGGCAAAACCAATACAATAATGTAAGTAATTAGCCTCCAATTAAAATAAATTAATTTTTAAAAAATAAAAACAATTATCTTGTTACAAAGGCCTGCCTAGGGTAAAGCTTGAAGTTAACTATTTCCACACCTTGATAAACACTGCCCACTTTGCCTGAGACCACAGCCATGGGCAAATGAGAACTTCAAACCCCTGCCCCCACCCCCACCCCAAAAGAAGGGACTCAAAGAGATATTTTAAATCTCAGGTGGAAAACTAAAAGATCTCTCTGTGTGTGTCTGTATGGATTGATATATGTCTCAATGTGAGTCTTCTCTTTTTTGAGAATACTGCTGAAGTTGTGGGTTCTTATTAAAATGATCTAAAGAAAAGGAAGCCCTTACAAATCAAATACTTGTAAATACAAGAAAAAATTGACCTATATGAATCCAGATTCACGTGAACTGGGAAATATTCAATATTAAATATCTAGTATTTTTTCCCCGCTACTCTAACATAGACATTTGTTGGCATTGCCTTTCTTTGGGATTGGAATGAAGACTGACCTTTTCCAGTCCTCCTGTAGGCACTGCTGAGTTTTCCAAATTTGCTGGCATATTGAGTGCAGCACTTTCACAGTATCATCTTTCAGGATTTGAAATAACTCAACTGGAATTCCATCACTTCCACTAGCTTTGTTCGTAGTGATGCTTTCTAAGGCCCACTTGACTTCACATTCCAGGATGTCTGGCTCTAGGTCAGTGATCACACCACCGTGATTATCTGGGTCGTGAAGATCTTTTTTGTACAGTTCTTCTGTGTATTCTTGCCACCTCTTCTTAATCTCTTCTGCTTCTGTTAAGTCCATATCATTTCTCTCCTTTATCGAGCCCATCATTGCAAGAAATGTTCCCTTGGTATCTAATATTCTTGAAGAGACCTCTTGTTTTTCCTATTCTGTTGTTTTCCTCTATTTCTTTGCATTGATCACTGAGGAAGACTTTTTTTATCTCTCCTTGCTATTCTTTGGAACTCTGCATTCAGATGCTTATATCTTTCCTTTTCTCCTTTGCTTTTTGCTTCTCTTCTTTTCACAGCTATCTGTAAGGCCTCCCCAGGCAGCCATTTTGCTTTTTGTATTTCTTTTCCATGGGGATGGTCTTGATCCCTGTCTCCTGTACAGTGTCACGAAACTCCGTCCAGAGTTCATCAGGCACTCTATCTATCAGATCTAGTCTCTTAAATCTATTTCTCACTTCCACTGCATAATCATAAGGGATTTGATTGAGGTCATATCTGAATGGTCTAGTGGTTTTCCCTACTTTCTTCAATGTCTGAATTTGGCAATAAGGAGTTCATGATCTGAGCCACAGTCAGCTCCTGGTCTTGTTTTTGCTAACTGTATAGAGCTTCTCCATCTTTGGCTGCAAGGAATATAATCAATCTGATTTCGGTGTTGACCATCTGGTGATGTCCATGTGTAGAGTCTTCTCTTGTGTTGTTGGAAGAGGGTGTTTGCTATGACAAGTGCGTTCTCTTGGCAAAACTCTATTAGCATTTGCCCTGCTTCATTCCGTGCTCCAAGGCCAAATTTGCCTGTTACTCCAGGTGTTTCTTGACTTCCTACTTTTGCATTCCAGTCCCCTAGAATGAAAAGGACATATTTTTTGGGTGTTAGTCCTAAAAGGTTTTGGAGGTCTTCATAGAACCGTTCAACTTCGGCTCCTTCGGCGTTACTGGTTGGGGCATAGGCTTGGATTACTGTGATACTGAATGGTTTGCCTTAGAAATATGAGAATGAACAGAGATCATTCTGTCGTTTTTGAGATTGAATCCAAGTACTGCATTTCAGACTCTTTTGTTGACCATGATGGCTACTCCATTTCTTCTAAGGGATTCCTGCCCACAGTAGTAGATATAACGGTCATCTGAGTTAAATTCACCCATTCCAAAATTCTCCAAGACAGGCTTCAGCAATATGTGAACCGTGAACTTCCAGATGCTCAAGCTGGTTTTAGAAAATGCAGAAGAACCAGAGATCAAATGACCAACATCCGCTAGATCACGGGAAAAGCAAGAGAGTGCCAGAAAAACATCTGTTTCTGCTTTATTGACTATGCCAACGCATTTGACTGTGTGTATCACAATAAACTGGGGGAAATTCTGAGAGAGATGGGAATACCAGACCACCTGACCTGCCTCTTGAGAAATCTGTATGAAGGTCAGGAAGAAACAGCTAGAACTGGACATGGAACAACAGACTGATTCCAAATAGGAAAAGGAATATGTCAAGGCTGTATCTTGGCACCCTGCTTACTGAACTTCTATGCAGAGAACATCATGAGAAACGCTGGGCTGGATGAAGCAGAAGCTGGAATCAAGATTGCTGGGAGAAATATCAATGACTTCAGATATGCAGATGGCACCACCCTTAGGGCAGAAAGGGAAGAAGAACTAAAGAGCCTCTTGATGAAAGTGAAAGATGAGAGTGAAAACGTTAGCTGAAAGCTCAGCATTCAGAAAACTAAAAGCATTGCATCCAGTCTCATCACTTCATCCCAAACAGATGGGAAAACACTGGAAACAGCGGCAGACTTTACTTGGGGGGGGGGGCTTGGAAATCACTGCAGATGATGACTGCAGCCATGGAATTAAAAGATGCTTATGACTTGGAAAGAAAGTGATGACCAAACTAGATAGCACATTAAAAAGCTGAGACTGTGTTTTGCCAACAATGATCCGTCTGTCAGGGCTATGGTTTTCCATATGTCATGTATGGATGTATGTCAATGATGGACTACAAAGAAAGTTGACAGCCGAAGATTTGATGCTTTTGAACTGTGCTGTTGAGGAAGAGGCTCGAAGGTCGCTTAGACAACAAGGAGACCCAACCACTCCATCCTAAAGGAAATCAGGTCTGAATATACATTGGAAAGAAGGATATTGACCCTGAAATTCCAATACTTTGTTCACTTGATGCAAAGAGCTGACTCATTTGGAAGTTACTTTGATTGCTGTGAGTGTTGGAGCCCTACCTGGGCACAGGGCCTCAGGGGCAATTGCCACTGAATCATAACTTCCAAGCAAGTGCATTCCAGTTGTGTGACACTCAGCACGCAGGAGACTGGGAAAGCTATCTTCCTTGGAGGAAAGAAAGGCATCCCCAGAGAGTGTATTTTCAGGCCTCTCTTTGCAGCAAGTGTTTTGCTTCTTAGACATCAAAATGCAGGCCTCAATTCCAGAGTCAGGGCCCTGTGTCTCCCTGCACATTCCGAGCCTTGCAAACACATTCCTGGGTCAGAGTGGTGCTACCCATGAGGAAGAAGGCTGTGGGAGTGTGTCTGATGGGGCCAGGTTCCATCTTGGGGTCACCCAGTCGAGGGCACCTTGAACATCCAATGGGCCCCAGGCGAGGAGTTACGGACAGGCCCCTTGCTTGTGATATACCAAAGTGAGGAGCAAAGCTAGCTCTGTCAGAAGGAGGAAAATAGCAATGGGATGGATTTACAAGAAGTTGCTAGGTCACACCGTGTTACAGCTCCCTGGGAGAGACATGCAAATTTTGTCCCCTAGGCATGGTATCCAGGGGCATGCACAGGGTGTTTTCCCCACAGGATCCAAGAATGTTCCAGACAGACAGAGGCTCACTAGCTCTTGCTAGGCCGCACATTATGCTATACTTATTGCTAACAGTAAAAATAACATTGGAGCTCTAATTAATTTTTTCTTTTACTTGTAATGCCAGTGATAGAACCAAAGGCCGATATCTACATCAAACAGGAGAAACTAATGGAAACTAACCAATGTTATGTAACAACATTGCCGTGCTCCTATACAGTCCAATGGACATTCAAAAGGACATGATTTTTCTGAATGTTTATTTCAGAAAGTTAGAATTGGATGCCTGCAAACAATAAAACTAATCATATATTAATACATCACGTTAATAATATATAGTTGGTCATTCTTTTTCCTATTCTACCACAGTTAACTGACTGGAAGTCAGTTTTAGTAACTACTACTAACCTAAGACCCTCAAAATAAGTGAAGATACATAGGAAAATCCATAATATGTCTAAAAACCTCAAAGATAAAATGATGATTAAAAAAAATACAGTGACATCTTAGTTGGTAAAAGAAACAGGATGATTATGAAAGCAAAGCCCTCGATCATATACAGGTCACTGAAGCCTGTGACTGTCACGCGTGTTGACTTCTTCTTCATCTGAGGTTGTAAAAAGTGCTTTGTAAAATCCTGAGGTTTGTAGCAGTTGTAACCCCCTGAAGAGACTGCAATCAAAAGGGTTTCTAGAATATCCTGACGATTTCCATCTACCAGGCTTTGGTGAGGTCAAGCAACACATACTCCAGAGGACAGAAGGCAGACATGTTGGGAAGTGGGAATGACTTCTACTGCACTTCGGGAGACGGGGCATGTTGCTACTCAGCCCAGGACAAGTATCGAAGCAACACCTCAGTGACTAAACATTTAAAGACTCTCTAAAAATGACAATGACTGGTAGGAAGAAACCTTCAGAAGTGCCTTCTCAGACCTCCGGTCATAAGCACAAGCGGAATAAAAACACAGAGTTTTCATGGTCTCACAAAAAATTAGACTCACTTATGACAATGTCCGGAGAGGCTCCTATAAGGCATCGGGGCTGGGATTTACTGTAGGATGCACATCGGTTTAGCGCATCGCTATGTGTTATGGAAATATGTGTTATTGACAGGGTGAAGGCATATTCTTCAATAGCACAGTAAATAACACTACAAATTCAAGGAACACGGCTACAAGACAATAGCTAATTTCATGATGGATACTATTGGTAGAGCTAGGATTGCCTCTCCCATCAAGTACTTAAATGGCCAGCTGTGATATTAGCCACTAGTTTCTCACTGTAATTCTCATTTAGAAACCAAATCTAATACTTTCCATTTTTGCTAGCACAAGAACAGTGAAAATATCCTTGTAGAAGAAAGTCAGACAGACTGCTTATGACCAGTCTTGCTCATAGATTCCTAATTCCAAATTTATAGACACATATGCAGATAGGCTATGGTTTTTCCCGTGGTCATGTATGGATGTGAGAGTTGGACTGTGAAGAAAGCTGATCACCGAAGAATTTATGCTTTTGAACTGTGGTGTTGGAGAAGACTCTTGAGAGTCCCTTGCACTGCAAGGAGATCCAACCAGGCCATTCTAAAGGAGATCAATCCTGGGTGTTCATTGGAAAGACTCATGCTAAAGCTGAAACTCCAATACTTTGGCCACCTCATGCGACGAGTTGACTCACTGGAAAAGACTCTGATGCTGGGAGGGATTGGGGGCAGGAGGAGAAGGGGATGACAGAGAATGAGATGGCTGGATGGCATCACCGACTCAATGGACATGAGTTTGAGTGAACTCCGGGAGTTGGTGATGGACAGGGAGGCCTGGCGTGCTGTGATTCATGGGGTCGCAGAGTCGGACATGACTGAGCAACTGAATTGAACTGAACTAATGCAGATATTCTTTATGAACTGAGTCACCGGGGAGGCCTTAATAACTCAGCTGGTAAAGAATGCACCTGCGATGCAGGAGGCCCTGGGTTGATTTCTGGGTTGGGAACATCCCCGTGAGAAGGGATAAGCTGCCCCCACTCCGGTATTCTGGCTTAGAGAATTCCATGGACAGTATGGGGTCATAAAGAGTTAGGTACGACTGAGCCACTCTCACTCTCACATGCGGATATGATTTTTTTTTTAATGTGATAACAGATCTAGTACCTTTGTCAAGCTAACGAATGAGTAATATAAATATGAATGATCAACTTCCATAGTTATTACCGTCCGGTATTTCCTTTGAGATGAGTTGAACTACTCATTGTTACAGAGAAATGATCCTTTCCTCTCTGAAACATTTGTGAATCATTCAGTTGGGTGTGGTGAATAAAATACTTAAGGATCTCATACATAAAAATGAAATAGGAAAAGCACATAGATTTTTTGCTCCCTTTCTCAAGGATGGAATATTTTGTATTTGCCCTGAATTATGTCTTAGATTCATGTACAATTGTTTGTATATTGATATTTGTGGTGAAATACAGTAGGACTGAAAATATTGATATAATACTGATAAATCATGTTGGTATGTGTGGCTGTCACTTAGGATTCACAGTCAATTTAAATTCACAGTTGTCAATGTAAAGGATTAATGCTATTTAGCTTCTTCATGAATCTATACCATGAATGAAGAGCTTTTCTCAACATATTTCACTGAGGGAACAACAAGGGATACTACTGCACTTCAACTCATGGATTTATAAACATTGCTCACAATACAGATCTGATGTTCAACATTAGGGTTCTTTCAGTGTCCTTGAACAGCATTTGTTTTTCTGTTCAGTTCAGTTCAGTTCAGTCACTAAGTCCTGTCCAACTCTTTGTGACCCCATTGAAGTGCAGCACGCCAGGCCTCCCTGTCCATCACCAACCCCCACAGTTTACCGAAACTCATGTCCATTGAGTTGGTGATGCCATCTAACCATCTCATCCTCTGTCATACCCTTCTCCTCCTGCCTTCAATCTTTCCCATCATCAGGATCTTTTCAAATGAGTCAACTCTTCGCATCAGGTGGCCAAAATACTAGTTTCAACTTCCATATCAGTTCTTCCAAAGAACAGTCAGAACTGATTTCCTTTAGGATGGACTGCTTGGATTTCCATGCAGTCCAAGGGACTCTCAAGAGTCTTCCCAAACACCACAGTTCAAAAGCATCCATTCTTCGCTCAGCTTTCTTGAGAGTCCACATATATATTCTGTATACAGAAGAAAAAAACTCATGAGTAGAAAACTTGTTCACAAAAAATGAGTGTATGAATCCTTCTCTTCCCGACCTAGGGATCAAATCCACATCACTTACATCTCCTGCACTGGTAGGCAGATTATTTACCGACCGTGCCACCTAGGAATCGATAGACATTTCAAGAACCACTGCCATCAGCTTCTCGTGTTAATGACCGAAGTAGGAGAAAGAACATTGGAAGAAGAACTCGTAAGCGTATTCTTTAGTCAAGGAACTGTGATGCTGGGGACTCCAGCTATTACTGGGACAAGTCAGTTCCTCCAATGATGATGGGTATAACTGAAAAATGGTTACAAATTCATGGGATGTGATGTCCACATGATAAATGTGTTCATCTTATGCTACTGCTTCAGCTATGCCTGCTTCCAGATGAAGGACTGCACTTCAAGGGATGCCTACTATTCCAGCTCAAGCAACAGATAGTGAAGTGCAGATCGTTGTCCTTTGTGGAAAATGATCAGCAGTTTGTCAACATATGTAACATTCCAGAGCAAGCCTTGGGATACAACTCTAAAAACAGGTTCAGTTCAGTTCAGTTCAGTCGCTCAGTCGTGTCCGACTCTTTGAGACCCCATGAATCACAGCACGCCAGGCCTCCCTGTGCATCACCAACTCTAGGCCCACTTTTTACCAAGCCCTGTGACAAAATACAAATCAGAAAAAGAAAAATAGCAACGATTTTGTCAGGACTTCCTCACCTTTTCTTTCTGCATGGCAGGAAGCAGACACTGAGGCCAGATGACTGCAGGATTTAACTGTGAGCTAACATTGGGTGGGGTGGAAGCTCATCCCTCTAGTAAGAATGTGGCTCAATTAAACCATTTGACTTTCATTAACTTCATGTACATAGAGTTCTATACTCCTTCGTGAAGAAATTTAACAAGTTATACTTCTTTACACCTCCACAAACTCTTGGTTTACACGAATGTAAATTCCTAGTCCAACACTTATACAATGAGTGTTACAGGTAGTAAGACTGCATGAATGATGATGAGCAATGACAGAAAGTTTGTTTCTTCTCTGTTTGAATTCTCTATTTGTAGATAATCAAGCAGTGAAATAGTCTTACAGAGGTGAATAGTTTAGTAGCGTGTATAAAGACATGTTGACTAGGGCTATGATAACTCATAGTGTTGGCACAATTATTCTCATGGTATTATGTCTTTTTCATATATTCCTTTTGAGGTTCTGTTCCATTATACGTTATATAAGATATTCAATACACTTTCTGAAAGTCTACAGTAGGTCCTTGTGGTTTCCTTCATATATAATACTATGTATTTGTTAATAATTCAAACAAAAACTGGTACACAAATATTCACAGTGACCTTATTCACAAGAGCCCAAAGGTAGAACCCATTCAAGTGTCCATTGGTGGGTGAATGAATATGCAACACAGGATATATTCAAAAGCTTGAACAGTATTCTACCATACAAAAAGATAAACTGAAATGGTTCCGCCACTGCACAAGACATTTCAGAAATTGCTCCAAATCCAAAACATGGAATAAATATATATTTCAATTCTAATTCATCCTATGTACCCTAAAGGTTTGGGAAAAGGGGCTGAAAATGCATATTTCTGCAGTCAAACTCACAACAGCATGATTCATACTGGCCAACAGACAGAAGCAATCTAAGTGTCATGGACAGCCAATTCTATAAACAAACTGTGGGATACCCACAATGGAATATGATTTGGCCATTCAAAGTCGGTAATTCTTCAAGAAAATTAGAGATTCCAAGGGAACATTTCATGCAAAGATGGGCTCGATAAAGGACAGAAATGGTGTGGACCTAACAGAAGCAGAAGATATTAAGAAGAGGTGGCAAGAATACACAGAAGAACTGTACAAAAAAGATCTTCACGACCAAGATAGTCACGATAATGTGATCACTGACCTAGAGCCAGACATCTTGGAATGTGAAGTCAAGTGGGCCTTAGAAAGCATCACTACGAACAAAGCTAGTGGAGGTGATGGAATTCCAGTTGAGATATTTCAAATCTTGAAAGATGATGCTGTGAAAGTGCTGCACTCAATATGCCAGAAAATTTGGAAAGCTCAGCAGTGGCCACAGGACTGGAAAAGAACAGTCTCCATTCCAATGCCAAAGAATGCTCAAACTACCACATAATTGCACTCATCTCACACACGAGTAAAGTCATGCTCAAAATTCTCCAAGCCAGGCTTCAGCAATATGTGAACCGTGAACTCCCAGATGTTCAAGCAGGTTTTAGGAAAGGCAGAGGCACCAGAGATCAAATAGCCATGATCCGCTGGATCATGGAGAAAGCAAGGGAGTTCCAGAAAAACATCTATTTCTGCTTCATTGACTATGCCAAAGCCTTTGACTGTGTGGATCACAATAAACTGTGGAAAATTCTGAAAGAGATGGGAATACCAGACCACCTGACCTGCCTCTTGAGAAACCTGTATGCAGGTCAGGAAGCAACAGTCAGAACTGTACATGGAACAACAGACTGGTTCCAAACAGGAAAAGGTGTACATCAAGGTTGTATACTGTCACCTTGCTTATTTAACTTATATGCAGAGTACATCATGAGGAACGCTGGGCTGGAAGAAGCACAAGCTGGAATCAAGATTGCTGGGAGAAATATCAATAACCTCAGATATGCAGATGACACTACCTTATGGCAGAAAGTGAAGAGGAACTCAAAGGCCTCTTGATGAAAGTGAAAGAGGAGAGTGAAAAGGGTGGCTTGAAGCTCAACATTCAGAAAAGAAAGATCATGGCATCTGGTCCCATCACTTCATGGGAAATAGATGGGGAAACAGTGGAAACAGTGTCAGACTTTATTTGTTTGGGCTCCAAAGTCACTGCAGATGCTGATTGCAGCCATGAAATTAAAAGACGCTTGCTCCTTGGAAGGAAAGTTATGACCAACCTTGATAGTATATTAAAAAGCAGAGACATTACTTTGCCAACCAAGGTCCGTCTAGTCAAGGCTATGGTTTTTCCAGTGGTCATGTATGGATGTGAGAGTTGGACTGTGAAGAAAGCTGGTCGCCAAAGAACGGATGCTTTTGAACTGTGGTGCTGGAGAAGACCCTTGAGAATCCCTTGTACTGCAAGGAGATCCAACCAGTCCATTCTAAAGGAGATCAATCCTGGGTGTTCATTGGAAGGACTGATGCTAAAGCTGAAACTGCAATACTTTGGCCACCTCATGCGATGAGTTGACTCACTGGAAAAGACTCTGATGCTGGGAAAGGTTGGGGGCGGGAGGAGAAGGGGACGACCGAGAATGAGATGGCTGGATGGCATCACCGACTCAATGGACATGAGTTTGAGTGAACTCCAGGAGTTGGTAATGGACAGGGAGGCCTGGCGTGCTGTGATTCATGGGGTCGCAGAGAGTTGGACACGACTGAGCGACTGAACTGAACTGAACTGAATTCTGACAGTGCTACAATGTGGATGAACCTTATGGTCATTTTATTCAGTGAAATGAACCAGACCAAAAAATGACAAACGTTCTGTGATTCCACGAGTATGAGATATCCAAACAAGTCAAATCCAAAGCCAGAAAAAGCAGAAAGTTATTCCCAGGGATCAAACACAGTACATATTGCATGCAACCCATCAAGTTTCCCTTGGGGAAACTGACTTCCCCTGACATCTCCAAATCCAATTATACAGAGAATTGGAAGCCATATCCAATCAAATGAATGTAGACAGAATTTTACAATTTACACCAACCTCACCCAAACTTCTCAGCAGACAAAAGGCAAAACTGTATCTATGGTTCCAAAGCTTTGCTTAAAACTGTGTCTACAGTACCTCAGCTTTGCTTATGAAATTTAACCAAAAAGAAAAAAAAAAACTAAAGTCTATCCAAAAACGGATATAAAATTTATAAAGTGAACTTTAAAAAATTATAAATTTAAAAGATGAAAAACCTGATTCAAAAACTTAAACACAAGACACAGAAAAATATACTTACAAAATACATATTTGATAAAGGATTGTACTCCAACTATACGCAAAATTCTGGAACAAACAACCTCATTAAAAATGTATAAATCTGAATGCCTGGCCAAAGAAAAGGTACAAATAGTAAATGAGCATATCAAAAACACTCAAAATCATACATCATGAGGAAATTACAAACTAAAACAACAGTGAAATAGCACTGCACACCTATTAGATCCAGTAAACTCAAAAAAGGGGGGGTGGGGCTTCTCTGGTGGTTCAGTGGTAAAGAAGCTGCCTGACAATGCAAGACACTCAAGTTTGATCCCTTATGCACAAAGATCCCACATGCCAGAGAAACTTAGCTGGATTGTTCCACAGCTAACCAAGGCTCACCTGTGACCTGAATACTACAAGTCTCGCACTTAGGAAACAGCTTTGAAAAAGTGTCCAGACAAAAAGTATCACATAATTGTATACAACAGCTCTACTTGAAACAGCTAAAAACTTTCAAATATCAGGATGTCTTTGGTAGATGAATGTTTAAGCAAATTTGGATACATCCAAAGTGAAGGGGAGCAAATGCTACCCCAAAATATACTCTTCAGCATGAGACTTAGTTGGACCTAAATAACTTTTTTTTTTTTAAAGAGGACACATGATCATCTCTGAAACCTAATTTCAAGACAGCTCTTCTGTGAGTCACATTTACAAAAGAAATCTTATTTCAAAGGAATCCTCGGTATATACCACATAGAAGGATGACAGTCTTTGTGAAACTCTTTTTTTTTTATCAATAGGGAAAGTTAAGAAGTAAATCTATACAACAACCATACCCTTATTTTCCTTTGGTTTTATTTTTTTAATATTTATTTGTTTTTTTATTTGGCTGTGCCAGGTCGACCTTTGTTGAGGCAAGCCAGGAATTTAGCTACAGCATGCAAACTATTCATTGTGGCATGGGAGATCTAGTTCTCGAATCAGGGATCGAACCTGGGCCTCCTTCTTTGGGAGTGTCCAGTCTTAGCCACTGGACCACCAGGAAGACCCTGTTTTGGTTTTAGATGAAGATGATATCTAAGGTGATATCTTGGGCCATTTCAGTCACTGACTCAGTTTCGTGAGTTTCTCCAAAGCACACACAAGGCACACATTATTAAACTGGTTTACAAAACAAGAAAAGGTAGTTCATACTACAACACCATATGCTTTCAAATATCTAAATGGTAAATGGCATGTTATTAATTTTTAATTACATTGACCAAAAAAAGGAATGCAGGATTCATACATGTTACAACATGAATAAACATTAAAACCATCTTTAGTGAAAAAAAATCCATATACAAAAGGCCACTCACAACCCACATCCACCATGTCTGCTTTAAATCTGTCAAGTTTTTCCAAATAACTGAAAAACTCAGTAACACTCTTAAAAAAAAAGGGTGAGGAAAAGGGTGGGAAGAAAATTGAACCATTGCTGAAAGGGAAGAGGGGCTGTGGATTAATTATAATGTAGAAACCATATGATGTCCTGACTTTGGAGGATATGTGCTGGTTCTGCAGGAGAATGCACCCATTAGAGATAAAACACATAGAGTATTTTAGATGATGTGGCAAATGCGAGCACTTTTTCCCATTGCTAGGAGTTTTCTGTACCTTTTAAATGACTGGAAAGTAAATTATGCTTCAAAACAGCCAAGTCAATACTATAAAAGAAAATCAGATTAGACAGGCATGAAACTTTCTTATACAGGCCAAGACTTACCCAGACGAATTTCAAGGGAAGCTGTGATGCTCACTGCCCTTGAAGGAGTCCACAAGGAATGAAGAAATACTGTGGGAAGTCTATTAGGAACCCCCATGTCTTGGGTCCTCTGGATGACCTATTGCAAGAGAAACAGATTTTACAAAGAAAATTTTCCCCATAACTTCACAAAAAGTTGTTAGACTATATTCAGTCAAGTTGAATAATTTCAGATCAATTGACAATCATATAAAATACTACAATCAATATACAAAAATCACTTGCATTTCTATACACTAATAACAATCAGAAACAAAAATGAAGAAAATCCCACTTAGAATTGCATCAAAAAGAATAAACTTAATCAAGGACATAAAATACTAGTAGTCAGAAAACTAGAAAGCACTGATAAAGAAACCAAAGAAAACACAAATAAACAGAAAACTACTCCACGGTCATGCACTGGAACAATGAGGAATTAAAATGTCCATTCCAACCAAAGCCATCAACAAAGACACTGACTGCAATCACAAAATAATATTCAATGGCATTTTTCATAAAAATAGAAATATTCCTAATATTAGGCTGCTACTATCGAACAGGACCTTAAACAGCCAAAAAGACTCTGAGAAAGAGGAACACAGCTGGAGGTATCTTCCCCTCCGACTTCAAACGACATCATGGATCTGGAGTAACCACCACAGTGAGGAACTGGCACGAACACAGACACATGGACTCGAAGAAAGAATAGAGAGCCCAGGAATGAACCCACATGTACGTGGTCAGTTCATGAAAATCAAACCAGGAAAGAGTGAAGAGGAAAGGACAGGCCTCTCAAGAAACAGTGACAGGAAAACTGGCCACCTACACTGAAGAACATCAGTCAAGGTCATCCTCTAGATCATCTCACACAAATCGAACTGAAAACGCACCATTTTACACATGGAGCTCTTTCCCCCACAAGTCCTCTGAGATGGACCTCCGGTCAGCACTTGGCTCAACACAGGAAACGTCTACTTCGTCCTCATTTGTCCCTCCTGCAGCACCTCCTTGCTGGCGGGAACTGAGGCAAGCCCGCTCCTCTCAGCCTGGACGCAGCCAGCCGCGTCATCTGGAAGCTGGAGTCCTGACAGTCCTGAGCAGACAAAGCTCCCCAAGCTGGTCCCCGAGCCCAGTCTGAAGGCAAAGTGTCCTGCGCCCGCGGGTCAGAGGGGGGTTTGGCGCCCTCTGCGGGCCGCCAGAGAAGAGCGGGCAGCCCCGGGCTCACAGAGACTAGAGAGCTCACCCAGAAGCAGCTCTGCTGTGAGCACTCAGACTGCCAGCCCAAACTGAAATGGAGCAGAATAGCTCCACGACCCTTCTCAAAACATGGCTAAGGAACAGTCAGGACCTGTATGAAATGCAGCCATAAAAAGGAACCATTTGAGTCAGTTATAATGAAGTGGATGAACCTAGAGCATATTAAACAGGGAAGAGAAAAACATGGAATCTAGAAGGATGGTACTGACGAATCTATTCACATAGCAGTGATGGAGATGCAAACATAGAGAACAGACTTATGGATAAGAGTGGGGAACAAGAGGGAGCGGGTGAGATGAATGGAGAGAGCAGCATGGATGCATGTACATCAATATTTGTAAAGAGACAACTAGTGGGAATTAGCTGTATGACTCAGGGAACTCAAACTGGGGCTCTGTAATAACCTAGAGAGGTGGGAATGGGTGAGACGTGGGAGGGAGATTTAAGAGTGAGGGGACATAGGTACAACCTATGGTTAATTCATGTTGATATATGACAAGTCCAACCAATATTGTAAAGCGATGATCAATCAAGTAAAAATAAATAACTGTTAAAAAAAAAGATGGAATGAAATGAACAGAAACACAAACTTTGCAACTAACACCGTAATTCAATTTAAAAACCTATAAAATTGTAGAGAACAACAAAACATCTACATGACCTTTGGTCTGGTGATGGGGTCTGCTGCTGCTGCTAAGTCACTTCAGTCGTGTCCGACTCTGTGTGACCCTATAGACGGAAGCCCACCAGGCTCCCCCATCCCTGGGATTCTCCAGGCAAGAACACTGGAGTGGGTTGCCATTTCCTTCTCCAATGTGTGAAAGTGAAAAGTGAAAGTGAAGTCGTGTCTGACCCTTAGCGACCCCACGGACTGCAGCCCACCAGGCTCCTCCATCCATGGGATTTTCTAGGCAAGAGTACAGGAGTGGCTTGCCATTGCCTTCTCCTGGTGATGGGTTCTAACACATAACAAAAAAGCCAACTTACCAAATTATAATTATAAATTATTGAAAACATTGACTTTTACAATTGTAAACATTTACTCTGTGAAGGACCTTATTCGAGAGAACCAAAAGACAAACTGTTAAATGAACCACTGACCACCCACCCTTGCCAGCCAACAAAGAAGAGAAAACACTTGCAGGAGTCATCTTACAACAGGAGGTCCTGGTAAGGAACAAAGAACTAACAAGCTACCACCCACCAGGATTCTGGAGAGGTCAAAAGGATATGGGAGACTCCAGTCCAGAGGTCCTACCAACTTCCCAGGATCCTCACTGGAATCCATCTCGGCTGAGTGATGCGTGTGCCCCCAGGAAGTATCCCAATTCAGAATGACTGGCAAGAGACAAATCAGAAACTAACCCAATGACCATAAAACCCCAGCCATGTGACAGAGCGGTTCTCTCCATTTCCCTCACCCTCCTGCCCCAGAGGCACTCCCAGGTGTCCCCCGCCTCTGGCAAGCTCAGGGTGCGCCCCTCCCCAGACGCACTGATCTGGAGCAGCCGGACCCCAACATGCTCCCAGTGTGCCCCGCCCCCACACCCACTTCCAGGAGAAGCCCACTGGGCCTCGCTACTGCCGCCAGGTGAAACACAATGACAGCAAATCCACCCCACAGAGATAATCAAGATTTTTATCAGCTGATCTATCTAAAATTTAGGGATAAAACTATGACTACTGAAAGGAAATATGACCTGACCTAGGACAGCCATGATATTCTATAGAATCAGAAAAATTGGTTACAATGAAACTTTTTTTTTCCCTTGGAAATGGTAAAGTTTGTTCTTTTGCATATGCAATTAAAAACAATTAGCTTGTTCCAGAGGCCTGCCTAGGGCAAAGCTTGAAGTTAACACTTTCCATGGACTTGAAGGACTTCCCTGGTGGCTCAGAGAGTAAAGTGTCCACCTACAATGAGGGAGCCCTGGGTTCAATCCCTGGGTCAGGAAGATCTCCTGGAGAAGGGAATGGCAACCTACTCTAGTTCTTACCACCTCCAAAGAAAGGGGGCTCAAAGAAATATTTTAAATCTCAGGTGGAAAACCAGATCTCTGTCTGTCTGTATTTATGTATGTCTCAGTGTGAGTCTTCTGTTTTTTGATAATATTACTGAAGTTGTCAGTTCTTATTTAAATGATCTAAAGAAAAGAAAGCCCTTACAAATCAAACAGTTGTAAATACAAGAAAAAATTAACCTAAATGAATTTCAGATTCACGTGAACTGGGACATAGTCAATATTAAAGGTCTAGTATTTTTTTTCGCTACTCTACTATAGACATGTCTAAGAGTCATTAACATTAAGCACAAAATTATAATAGTGCCTAGGTTCAGTATAAGTTTAAAATTGCTATATTGTTATATCTGTCACAAGTTTGTCAGCAAAGAAAGTACCTCTAAAACCAACAACAAAAAATCTCCTAAAAAATGTAAATGCTGTTAGAGTCCGGAGTCACCCTTCCCTCAAAGGAACAGAGGACACTCACGATAATGCAAGACACACAACGAGGTTTATTTCCAGCTAGCTGGGGTCCAAGTGTCCGCCCGACGCAGCGGGTTTCAATAAGGACCCCGAGCACTCAGAGCCAAGGGGTTATATAGCATTTTCAAATCATGATATTTTTAAATTACCTGAAACACAGGAATTTTTTCATTACACACACACACAGCTGTGCCTATCTCTCTCCTGGGGTCTTAAGGAGATAAGTTTATCAGACCTGTTTACCTAATTTTCAGTGTCGAAGCCGCCCACATCCTTGGTGTTTAAGATTAACTTGCCTTCCTGATACTTAAGATTAACTTGTCTCCCAGGTTTTATCTAGTTCTTCTTCCCTCAAGTCACGTACTCAGTAAAAATGGTTTTTCCAGCCTCTAAGATGGCCGTTCTTATGCTAACCTATTCTTACAATGTGATATGAGCTTTTAGATAAACTATTAACAATAATTATACTCTAAAATATCTGTCTATAATAGTCTCAATTGAAGGCAGAGGAGAAGGGGACGACAGAGGATAAGATGGTTGGATGGCATCACTGACTCGATGGACATGAGTTGGAGCAAGCCCCTGAAGTTGGTGATGGACAGGGAAGACTGGCGTCCTGCAGTCCATGGGGTCACAAAGAGTCAGACATGACTGAGCAACTGAACTGAACTGAACGTACAATAGTTTGTCCAGATTTTGGTTACCTGAGTTTCTATCATTGTGCTAAACTAAGTGATGACAGTGTATTGAATAGCTAGGTCATTTTCAAATAAATTAAGTTTCTGAAACATTCACTACTTGAGAGGACCTTCCTCTTACACAGAAACTAAAGAGATTTTTGACTATCCATGAATAGTGTCTGGTGCCATCCTGAGATGTTCAGGGTAAGAACACATTTTTTTTTTTTAATATTATCACTGATACGTATCTTCACCAATCTATAGAATGCCAATATAAAAGTCAGATATTGGTTGCTTAAGGAAAATGTATGAATTGTTATTAAAGAAGATATGAGGATTCGAAAGAAGATGGTGGAGGAATAGGATGGGGCGGCCACTTTCTCCCCCACAAAATCAACAAAAGAACATTTGAACGCTGAGTAAATCTCACAAAAAAACTTCTGAATACCGGCAGAGGACATCAGGCACTCAGAAAAGCAGCCCATAGTCAATGAAAGGAGGTAGGAAATAGATAAAAAGAGAGACAAAAGGGGGAGGGACGGAGCTCCGTTCCGGGAAGGGAGGCTTTAAAAAAAAAAAAGAAAGAGAAGTTTCCAAACACCTGGAAACACTGGTGAGTGGAATCTCAGAGGGCCTCATAAACTGGGAGACAAAAGACATAAACAATTAAAACTCACAGACTAAGTGCCCAGAGGAAACTCTCAGCGGAGAAGCAGCGCTGATGCCCGCGCCCCCCACTAGCAGGCGGGGGCTGGGCAGGGAGGCGCGGGCAGCGGCGCTTAGAGGGAGAACAGGCTGCTGCGCTTAGAGGGAGAACTGGCCGCGGATTTAGAGGGAAAACCAGCGGCAAAGCTTAGAGGGAGAACCAGCGGCAAAGCTTAGAGGGAGAACTGGCAGCGGTGCTTAAGGGAGACCGGGCTTGAACGCCCCAGGGCAAACTGAGGGCTGGAACTTAAGATACCAGAGCAGAGGTTGCAGCTGAAGGGCGGGAGGGCTGGAAAAAGCCTGGGAAAAGCCCCAAGCCAGGCCTCCACCAGCCCCACCCACAGAACTAGGCTCTGAGCGGAGCGAACCGGGAGTGGGCAGCCCTTCTCCCAGCCCCCACCGATGCGGGCGGGGAGGGCAGCCTGCACCTGGGCAGGGGCAGCCGCGGCCCCAGAGAGGCTTCCTGTGCCAAGCTGCAGGCAGGCTTCCTTGCTGGCCAGGACTTCTTGGGTTCCGGCCGGTTGATATCCGCCTGAGAAAGTGCGCTGGTTGTACTCACAGAAAACTGAGCGGCAGGGACCTGGAAGGTGATAAGTCGCAGCGACCGCACTCGCCAAACGCCTGGTCACCTGACCTGCTAGGACGGGAGAAGGCACAAAACGCAGGCCCAGCCAAGTCTGCACCTTTGTCGAGTACCCGAGGACCTGAACATGAGCCACTCAGACCTGGGAAGTGCATGCAGTCCAGCGCCAGCCACGGACAGCTCGCAGTAGAGCAAACTAAAGCCTAAGCAGCTTAAACAGGGAAAGCACACACGCCTCGAGCAGGAGCATTCCCAGTGTAGCCGAGACACCGAGAGCACTCCCCACAGACGCCAGGGATATTTGTTAGCTGTTCCTCCCTCCCCATAGCAGGACTGAATAGGTGAGCTGGGGCGGGGGGAGTGTCCACCACTGCATCCTGGTGTCAGGACGGGAATTAGACACTGAGGAGACCAGAAAACAGAAGAGCTTTTTCAACAGAAGGAACTGCCTTGGAAGTAACAGAGGGAGAAGCCTTGGGCCTACTGCAAGAATAAGACTGAAAACCAGAGGCAGAGGCTTAAGGCCAAATCCTGAGAACACCAGAGATCTCCTGTTCCAGAGAACATTAATTGATAGGTACTCATCAAATGCCTCCATACATACACTGAAACCAGGCACCACCCAAGGGTCAACAAGTTTCAGTGAAAGACATACTACTCAAGCTATCCAGCAACACAGGAGAATAGCACTGAGCTTCAATATACAGGCTGCCCAAAGCCACCCAAAACCCACTGACATCTCAAACTCATTAATGGACACTTCATTGCACTCCAGAGAGAAGAAATCCAGCTCCACCCACCAGAACATCGACTCAAGCTTCCCTAACCAGGGAACCTTGACAAGTCACCCATCCAACCCCACACACAACGAGGTAACTACATAATCAAGAGAACTCCACAAACTGACAGAAGACACAAAGGCCACCCTGAACACAGCAATATAAGCAAGATGAAGAGGCAGAGAAATACCCAACAAGTAAAGGAACAGGATAAATGCCCACCAACACAAACAAAAGAGGAAGAAATAGGGAACCTACCCGATAAAGAATTTCAAATTTTAATTGTGAAAATGATTCAAAATCTGGAAAGCAAAATGGAGTTACAGATAAACAAACTGGAGAAAAGGATTGAGAAGATGGAAGAAATGTTCAATAAGGAATTAGAGGAAATAAAAACGAGTCAATATATAACGAATAATACAATAGATGAGATCAGAAACACTCTCGAGGGCACAAACAGTAGAATAAAGGAGGCAGAAGACACGATAAGCGAGCTAGAAGATAGAATTGTAGAAATAAATGAAGCAGAGACGGAAAAAGAAAAAAGAATTTTAAAAAATGAGGACAATATTAGAGACATATGGGACAATATTAAACGCACCAACATTCGAATCATAGGAGTCCCAGAAGAAGAAGGCAAAAAGAAAGACCATGAGAGAAGACTTGAGGAGATAATAATTGAAAATTTCCCTAAAATGGGGAAGGAAATAATCACCCAAGTCCAAGAAACACAGAGAGTCCCTAACAGGATAAACCCAAGGTGAAATACTCCAAGGCACATATTAATCAAATTAACAAAGATCAAACACAAAGAACAAATATCAAAAGCAGCAAGGGAAAAACAACAAATAACACACAAGGGGATCCCCATAAGGATAACAGCTGATCTTTCAGCAGAAACTCTACAGGCCAGGAGGGAATGGCAAGACATACTTAAAGTGATGAAAGAAACTAACCTACAGCCCAGATTACTGTACCCAGCAAGGATCTCATTCAAATATGAAGGAGAAATCAAAAGCTTTACAGACAAGCAAAGAATTCAGCATCACCAAAGCAGCTCTCCAACAAATACTAAAGGATCTTCTCTAGACTGGAAACACAGAAAGGGTATATAAACTCGAGCCCAAAACAATAAAGAAAATGGCAATGGGATCATACTTATCAATAATCACCTTAAACGTAAATGGGTTGAATGCCCCAACCAAAAGACAAAGGCTGGCTGAATGGATACAAAGACAAGACCCCCATATATGTTGTCTACAAGAGACCCACCTCAAATCGAGGGACACATACAGACTGAAAGTGAAGGGCTGGAAAAAGGTATTCCACGAAAATAGAGAACAAAAGAAAGCAGGAGTAGCAATACTCATATTAGATAAAAATAGATTTTAAAACAAAAGCTGTGAAAAGAGACAAAGATGGAAACTACATAATGATCAAAGGATCAATCCAAGAAGAAGATATAACAATTATAAATAATTATGCACCCAACATAGGGGCACCACAATATGTAAGACAATTACTAACAAGTATGAAAGGGGAAATTAACAACAACACAATAATAGTGGGAGATTTTAATACCCCACTTACATCTATGGATAGATCAACTAAACAGAAAATTAACAAGGAAACACAAACTTTAAATGATACAATAGACCAGTTAGACCTAACACATATCTATAGGACATTTCACCCACAAACAATGAATTTCACCTTTTTCTCAAGTGCACACAGAACTTTTCCAGGATAGATCACATCCTGGGCCATAAATCTAGCCTTGGTAAATTCAAAAAAGTTGAAATCATTCCAATCATCTTTTCTGACCACAATGCAGTAAGATTAGATCTCAATTACAGGAGAAAAACTTTTAAAAATGCCAACATATGGAGGCTGAACAACATGCTGCTGAATAATGAACAAATCATAGAAGAAATCGAAAGAGAAATCAAAATATGCATAGAAATGAATGAAAACACAACAACCTAAAACCTCTGGGACACTGTAAAAGCAGTGCTAAGGTGGAAGTTCATAGCAATACAGGCACACCTCAAGAAAAAAGAAAAAAGTCAACTAAATAACCTAACTCTACATCTAAAGAAACTAGAACAGGAAGAAGTGAAGAACCCCAAGGTTTAGTATAAGGAAAGAAATCATAAAAAACTAGGGCAGAGATTAATGCAAAAGAAACAAAAGAGACCACAGCAAAAATCAACAAAGCCGAAAGCTGGTTCTTTGAGAAGGTAAATAAAATTGACAAACCACTAGCCAGACTCATCAAGAAACAAAGGGAGAAGAACCAAATCAATAAAATTAGAAATGAAAATGGAGAGATCACAACTGACAATACAGAAATACAAAGGATTATTAGAGAATACTATCAGTAATTATATGGCAATAAAATGAATAACTTGGAAGAAATGGACAAATTCCTAGAAAACTACACCTTGCCAAAACTGAACCAGGAAGAAATAGAAAATCTGAACAGACCCATCACAAGCACGGAAATAGAGAAAGTAATCGGAAAGCTTCCAACAAAAACCCAGGTCCAGATGGCTTCACAGCTGAATTCTACCAAAAATTTAGTGAAGAGCTAACACCTATTCTACTCAAACTCTTCCAGAAAATTGCTGAGGAAGGAAAACTTCCAAACTCATTCTATGAGGCCACCATCACCCTAATCCCAAAACCTGGTAAAGACCCCACAAAAAAAGAAAACTACAGGCCAATATCACTGATGAACATAGATGCAAAAATCCTTAACAAAATTCTAGCAATCAGAATCCAACAACACATTAAGAAGATCATACATCATGACCAAGTGGGCTTTATCCCAGGAATGCAAGGATTCTTCAATATCCACAAATCAATCAACATAATACACCACATCAACAAAGTGAAAAATAAAAATCATATGATTATCTCATTAGATGCAGAGAAAGCCTTTGACAAAATACAACATCCACTTATGATAAAAACCTCCAGAAAGTGGGAATAGAAGTGACATATCTCAACATAATAAAAGCTATATATGACAAACCCACAGCAAACATTATCCTCAATGGTGAAAAACTGAAAGCATTTCCTCTAAAGTCAGGAACAAGACAAGGGTGCCCATTCTCAACACTACTATTCAACATAGTTCTGGAAGTTTTGGCTACAGCAATCAGAGCAGAAAAAGACATAAAAGGAATACAAATTGGAAAAGAAGAAGTAAAACTTTCACTGTTCGCTGATGACATGATCCTCTACACAGAAAACCCTAAAGACTCTACCAGAAAGCTACTAGAGCTAATCAATGAATACAGTAAAGTTGCAGGATATAAAATCAACACACAGAAATCCCTTGCATTCCTATACACTAATAATGAGAAAATAGAAAGAGAAATTAAGGAAACTATTCCATTCACTGTTACAACGAAAAGAATTAAATACTTAGGAATATATCTACCTAAGGAAACAAAAGACTTGTACATAGAAAACTATAAAACACTAGTGAAAGTAATCAAAGAGGACACTAATAGATGGAGAAATATACCGTGTTCGTGGATTGGAAGAATAAATATTGTGGAAATGAGTATACTACCCAAAGTAATTTACACATTCAATGCAATCCCTATCAAGATACCCACGATATTTTTCACAGAACTACAACAAATAATCTCACAATTTGTATGGAAATACAAAAAACCTCGAATAGCCAAAGCAATCTTGAAGAAGAAGAATGGAACTGGAGGAATTAACCTGCCAGACTTCAGGCTCTACTACAAAGCCACAGTCATCAAGACAGCATGGTACTGGCATAAAGACAGAAATATAGATCAAGGGAACAAAATAGAAAGTCCAGAGATAAATCCACGCACCTATGGACACCTTATCTTCGACAAAGGAGGCAAGAATATAAAATGGAGAAAAGACAGTCTCTTTAACAAGTGGTGCTGGGAAAACTGGTCAGCCACTTGTAAAAGAATGAAACTAGAACACTTCCTAACACCATACACAAAAATAAACTCAAAATGGATTAGAGAGCCAAATGTAAGACCAGATACTATAAAACTCCTAGAGGAGAATGTAGGCAAAACACACTCTGATATAAATCACAACAGGATCCTCCAAGACCCACCTCCCAGAATTTTGGAAATAAAAGCAAATATAAACAAATGGGACCGAATTAAAATCAAAAGCTTCTGCACAGCAAAGGAAACTATAAGCAAGGTGAAAAGACAGCCTTCAGAATGGGAGAAAATAATAGCAAATGAAGCAACTGATAAAGGATTAATCTCCAAAATATGCAAGCAGCTCCTGCAGCTCAATTTCAGAAAAATAAATGACCCAATCAAAAAATGGGCCAAAGAACTAAACAGACATTTCTCCAAGGAAGACATAAAGATGGCTAACAAACACATGAAAAAATGCTCAACCTCCCTCATAATGAGAGAAATGCAAATCAAAACCACAATGAGATACCATTTCACACCAGTCAGAATGGCTGCTATCCAAAAGTCTACATGCAATAAATGCTGGAGAGGGTGTGGAGAGAAGGGGACCCTCTTACACTTTTGGTGGGGAAGAAAACTAGTCCAGCCACTATGGAGAACAGTGTGGAGATTCCTCAAAAATTGGAAATAGAACTGCCATATGATCCAGCAATCGCACTCCTGGGCATACACACTGAGGAAACCAGAATTGAAAGAGACACACGTACTCCAATGTTCATTGCAGCACTGTTTATAATAGCGAGGACACAGAAGCAACCTAGATGTCCATCTGCAGATGAATGGATAAGAAAGCTATGGTACATATACAAAATGGAGTATTTTCCAGCCGTCAAAAAGAATGCATTTGAATCAGTTCTAATGAGGTGGATGAAATTGGACCCTATTATTCAGAGTGAAGTAAGCGAGAAAGAAAAATATCAATACAGTATATTAACGCATATATATGGAATTTAGAAAGATGGTAACCTTAACCCTGTATACGAGACTGCAAAAGAGACATAGGTATATAGAACAGTCTTTGGGACTCTGTGGGAGAGGGTGAAGGTGGGATGATTGGGGAGAATGGCATTGTAGCATGTATATTATCATATGTGAAATGAATCACCAGTCCAGGTTCGACGCATGATACAGGATGCTTGGAGCTGGTGCATGGGGATGACCTGGAGGGAGGATATGGGGAAGAGGGAGGTGGGAGGGGGATTCAAGAGGAGAAACACATGTACACCCTGGGCGGATTCGTGTCAATGTATGGCAAAACCAACCAATATATTAATGTAATTTGCCTCCAATAAAATAAATTAAAAAATAATAATAATAAACATTCGTTATTATCTTAAAAAGAAAAGACAGTATGATACAGGCACGAAAAAAGAAATACAGACCAATGAAAAAAGACAGAAAGCCCAGAAGAAAACCTATGCACCTATGAGTACCTTATTTTTGACAAAGGAGGCAAGAATATACAATGGGGCAGACAGCCTCTTCAATAATGGTGCTTGGAAAACTGGACAACTACATCTAAAAGAATGAAATTAGAACACTTTCAAACACCATACACAAAGATAAGCTCATTATGGATTAAAGACCTAAACATAAGACCAGAAACTATAAATCTCTTAGAGGAAAACATAGGCAGAACACTCAATGACATAAATCAAATCCGCTATGACCCACCTCCTACAGTAATGGAAATTAAAACAGAAGTAAACAAATAGGAAAAGGAGTGCGTTAAGGTTGTATATTGTCACCCTGCTTATTTAACCTATATGCAGAGTACATCATGAGGAACGCTAGGCTGGAAGAAGCACAAGCTGGAATCAAGATTGCTGGGAGAAATATCAATAACCTCAGATATGCAGATGACACAAACCTTATGGCAGAAAGTGAAAGCAACTAAAATGCCTCTTAATGAAAGTGAAAGAGGAGAGTGAAAAGGTTGGCTTGAAGCTCAACATTCAGAAAACAAAGATCATGACATCTGGTCCCATCACTTCATGGGAAATAGATGGGGAAACAGTGGAAGCAGTGTCAGACTTTATTTGTTTGGGCTCAAAAATCACTGCAGATGCTGATTGCAGCCGTGAAATTAAAAGACGCTTGCTCCTTGGAAGGAAAGTTATGACCAACCTAGATAGCATATTAAAAAGCAGAGACATTACTTTGCCAACAAAGGTCCATCTAGTCAAGGCTATGTTTTTTCCAGTGGCCATGTATGAATGTGAGAGTTGGACTGTGAAGAAAACTGATCGCCAAAGAATTGATGCTTTTGAGCTTTGGTGCTGGAGAAGACTCTTGAGAGTCCCTTGCACTGCAAGGAGATCCAACCAGTCCATTCTAGAGGAGATCAACCCTGGGTGTTCATTGGAAGGACTGATGCTAAAGCTGAAACTCCAATACTTTGGCCACCTCATGCGACGAGTTGACTCACTGGAAAAGACTCTGATGCTGGGAATGATTGGGGGTGGGAGGAGATGGGGACGACAGAGAATGAGATGGCTGGATGGCATCCCTGACTCGATGGACATGAGTTTGAGTGAATTCCGGGAGTTGGTGATGGACAGGGAGGCCTGACGTACTGTGATTCATAGGGTCGCAGAGTGTCGGACACGACTGTGCGACTGAACTGAACTGAGCTGAACTGAACTGAACTGAAAACAAGTGGGACCAAATTAAACTTAAAAGCTTTTGCACACCAAAGGAAACTATAAGCAAGGTGAAAAGACAGCCCTCAGAATGGGAGAGATTAATTGCAAATGCCACAACTGACAAAGGATTAATTTAAAAATATACATTCAGCCCATACAACTCAATACCAGGAAAACATACAACCCAATCAAAAAGTGGGAAAACATTTAAACAGAAATTTCTGCAAAGAAGACATACAGATGGGTAACAAACACGTGTGAATATGGTCAATATTGTTCATTATTCAGTTCAGTTCAGTCAGTCGCTCAGTCGTGTCCGACTCTTTGCTACCCCAGGAATCACAGCACTCCAGGCCTCCCTGTCCATCACCAACTCCCGGAGTTCACTCAAACTCATGTCCATCGAGTCGGGGATGCCATCCAGCCATCTCATTCTCTGTCATCCCCTTCTCCTCCCGCCCCCAATCCTTCCCAGCATCAGAGTCTTTTCCAATGAGTCAACTTGTCGCATGAGGTGGCCAAAGTATTGGAGTTTCAGCTTTAGCAGAAGCTAAAGTCCTTCCAATGAACACCCAGGGTTGATCTCCTCTAGAATGGACTGGTTGGATCTCCTTGCAGTCCAAGGGACTCTCAAGAGTCTTCTCCAGCACCACAGTTCAAAAGCATCAATTCACGGCGTTCAGCTTTCTTCACAGTCCAACTCTCACATCCATACCTGACCATGGGGAAAACCATAGCCTTGACTAGACGGACCTTGGTTGGCAAAGTAATGTCTCTGCTTTTTAATATGTTATCTAGGTTGGTCATAACTTTCCTTCCAAGGAGCAAGCGTCTTTTAATTTCACGGCTGCAATCAGCATCTGCAGTGATTTTGGAGCCCAAAAAAATAAAGTCTGACACTGCTTCCACTGTTTCCCCATCTATTTCCCATGAAGTGATGGGACCAGATGTCATGATCTTTGTTTTCTGAATGTTGAGCTTCAAGCCAACCTTTTCACTCTCCTCTTTCACTTTCATTCTTCATTATTAGAGAAATGCAAATCAAAACTACAATCAGGTATCACCTCACACCGGCCAGAATGATCATCATCAAAAAATCTACAAATAATAAATGCTAGAAAGGGTGTGGAGGAAAGGGAACACTCTTGCACTGTTGGTTGGAATGTAAATTGATACAGCCACTATGGAAGACGGCATGGAAATTCCTTTAAAAACTAGGAATAAAACCACCACATGACCCAGCAATCCCAATATTAGGCATATACCCTGAGGAAACCAAATTGAAAGAGACATATGTATCCCACTGTTCATTGCAGCACTATTTACAACAAGCAAAGGAGAAAGGGAAAGATATATCATTTGAATCCAGGGTTCCAAAGAATATCAAGGAGAGATAAGAAAGCCTACCTAGTGATCAATGCAAAGAAACATAGGAAAACAACAAAATACGAAAGACAAGAGATCTCTTCAAGAAAATTAGAGATACCAAGGGAACATTTTATGCAAAGGTGGGCTCAATAAAGGACACAAACGGTAGGGACCTAAAAGAAGCAGAAGATATTAAGAAGAGGTGGAAAGAATACACAGAAGAAGTGTACAGAAAAAGATGTTCATGAGCCATATAATCACGATGGTGTGATCACTCACCTAGAGGCAGACATCCTGAAACGTGAAGTCAAGTGGGCCTTAGGAAGCATCACTACGAACAAAGCTAATGGAGGTGATGGAATTCCAGTTGAGCTATTTCAACTGATGATGAAAGATGATGTTGTGAAAGTACTGCACTCAATAGCCAGCAAATTTGAAAAACTCAGCAGTGGCCACAGGACTGGAAAAGGTCAGATTTCATTCCAATCCCAAAGAAAAACAATGCCAAAGAATGTTCAAACTACCAGACAAATGTACTCACCTCACATGCTAGTAAAGTAATGATCAAAATTCTCCAAGCCAGGCTTCAGCAATACATGAACCGTGAACTTCCAGATGTTCAAGCCGGTTTTAGAAAAGACAGAGGAACCAGAGATCAAATTGCCAACATCCGCTGGATCATGGAAAAAGCAACAGAGTACCAGAAAAAAATCTATTTCTGCTTCATTGACTATGCCAAAGCCTTTGATTGTGTGTATCACAATAAACTGTGAAAAATTCTGAAAGAGATGGGAATACCAGACCACCTATCCTGCCCTCTTGAGAAATCTGTATGCAGGTCAGGAAGCAACAGTTAGAACTGGACATGGAACAACAACTGGTTCCGAATAGGAAAAGGAGTACGTCAAGGTTGTATATTGTCACCCTGCTTATTTAATGTATATGCAGAGTACATCATGTGAAACGCTGGGCTGGAGGAAGCACAAGCTGGAATCAAGATTGCCAGGAGAAATATCAATAACCTCAGATATGCAGATGACACCACCCTTATGGCAGAAAGTGAAGAGGAACTAAAAAGCCTCTTGATGAAAGTGAATGAGGAGAGTGAAAAAGTTGGCTTAAAGTTCAACATTAAGAAAACGAAGATCATGACATCTGTTCCCATCACTTCACGGCAAATAGATGGGGAAACAGTGGAAACGGTGTCAGACTTTATTTTTCTGGGCTCCAAAATCACTGAAGATGGTGGTTGCAGCCATGAAATTATTTTTTTTTTCATTTTTATTTAATAAATGGTACAAATCACAATGCCAAAAATATTAACAGTTAAAATTTCACCAAATGAAAAACACTATAGAATACACAGTTATAAAAAGCTACATTAAGTTATTTTGCAACTGCCTCAAGCTGCAAAAAGAAAAAAAAAAAAACCCAATGCCATACCTAAGTTATCCCTCTCTCAAAATAATGCTGCTGCTGCTGCTGCTAAGTCACTTCAGTCGTGTCCGACTCTGTGTGACCCCATAGACGGCAGCCCACCAGGCTCCCCCGTCCCTGGGATTCTCCAGGCAAGAACACTGGAGTGGGTTGCCATTTCCTCCTCCAATGTGTGAAAGTGAAAAGTGAAAGTGAAGTCGCTCAGTCATGTCTGACTCGTAGCGACCCCATGGACTACAGCCTACCAGGCTCCTCCATCCATGGGATTTTCTAGGCAAGAGTACTGGAGTGGCTTGCCATTGCCTTCTCCGCATTAGAACGGCCACTGAGCAACAAAAACAGAAACAACAAATGCTGACAAGGGATGTGGAGAAAGGTGAGCTCTGTGCATTGCAGGTAGGACTGCAAAATAGTTGTGGCCATTACAGATGGTACAGTATGGTAATGGCAGTTTCTCAGAAAAATGGAAAACAGAATTACCACATGATTCAGCAATCCTACTCCTGGGTATATACCCAGAAGATCTGAAATCAGGGACTCAAAGAGATATTTGCTATGAACCCAAATTCACAGCAGCATTATTCACAATAGCCAAAAGGCAGAAGCTACTGCAGTGTTCACTGATGGACAATTGGGGAAAAAAAGAAAAGTTTATACTTATTATAAAGTATTATTCAGCCCTAAAAAAGAAAATAATGCTATTTATGTTATAAACCATGAGCACCCCATCAAAAGACGGGAATTAACAAAAGTCATATATATATGACTGTATCACTTTGCTATACACCTAAAACAAACACAACACTAAATAAAATATAGTACAGTATAAAATAAAAATAAGTAACAGACCTTTGGGGCTTTACACCGAGTTAGAGTTCCTATCAGAGGGATAATAGCACCACAGCCGTACTGAATCCTCATGAAGGAGGGACATGAATGACTGGATTACTTGAATGAGAGCTGCTCACTTCCCAGAAACTACAGCTCACAGAAAATCAACAAAGGCACGAGATACAGACCATTTACTTATGAATGTGTAAAACTCAAGAAAGTCCACATTATTCCTACAACATGTTGAAAATGCTTCAGAATTCACACAATACTAATTTTCTTTTGGTTCTGGTTAAATTATATTTACCAGTTTATAACAAATGGTAAAATCTGTAACTCTGTTCAAAGTTTTAAAAGATTACTTAAGAATAGTTTCTTGTATTTCTATGCCACCTTTATAGTTCTGGTTTCTCATTTCTTAATTAGTAAATTCAGCGTGCAGGTACTATCCCAGGCTAATTTATACACTTCCGGAAGGACCAGCCTCTTAAATCCACAATGTTGAGGTGGGGAGCCCCAACAGCCATGAAATTAAAAGGCGCTTATTCCTTGGAAGGAAAGTTATGACCAACCTCAGTTCAGTTCAGTTCAGTCACTCAGTCGTGTCTGACTCTTTGAGAACCCATGAATCACAGCACGCCAGGCCTCCCTGTCCATCATTAACCGCCGGAGTTCACTCAAACTCATGTCCATCGAGTCGGAGATGCCATCCAGCCATCTCATTCTCTGTCGTCCCTGTTTCCTCCCACCCCCAATCCCTCACTGGACCCTTTTCCAGTGAGTCAACTCGTCGCATGAGGTGGCCAAAGTATTAGAGTTTCAGCTTCAACCCTGTCTAACTCAATGAAACTAAGCCATGCTGTGTGGGGCCACCCAAGATGGACGGGTCATGGTGGAGAGGTCTGACAGAATGTGGCCCACTGGAGAAGGGAATGGCAAACCACTTCAGTATACTTGCCTTGAGAACCCCATGAACAGTATGACCAACCTAGACAGCATATTAAAAACAGAGACATTACTTTGCCAACCAAGTTCTGTCTAGTCAAGGCTATGTTTTTTCCAGTGCTCATGTATGGATGTGAGAGTTGGACTATAAAGAAAGTTGAGCACCGAACAATTGATTCTTTTGAACTGTGGTGCTGGAGAAGACTCTTGAGAGTCCCTTGGACTGCAAGGAGATCCAACCAGTCCACCATAAAGGAGATCAGTCCTGGGTGTTCATTGGAAGGACTGATGCTGAAACTCCAATACTTTGGCCAGCTGATGTGAAGAGCTGACTCATTGGAAAAGACCCTGATGCTGGGAAAGATTGAGGGCAGGAGGAAAAGGGGACGACAGAGGATGAGATGGCTGGATGGCATCACCGACTCAATGGACATGGGTTTGGGTATACTCCGGGAGTTGGTGATGGACAGGGAGGCCTGGCATGCTGAGGTTCATGGGGTCACAAAGAGTCTGACATGACTGAGCGACTGAACTGAACTGAATTTACAATAGCTAGAACATTTAAGCAACCTAGATGTCCATGAACAGATGAATGGATAAAGAAGTTGTGGTACATATACATAATGGAGTATTACTCAACCATTAAAAGAAACCCATTTGAGTCAGTTCTAATGAGGTGGATGAACCTAGAACCTATTATACAGAGTGAAGTGAGTCAGAAAGAGATAAATTCCAACTCATTTATATGGAATCAAGAAAAATCGTGCTGAAGAATTTGTTTACAGGGCAACCATGGAGAAAGACATAAAGAATAGATTTATGGACATGGGGAATGAGGAGGAGAGGGTGAGATGTATGGAGAGAGTAACATGGAAACTTACATTATGATATGTAAAATAGATAGCAACCGGGAATTTGCTGTATGTCTCAGGAAACCCAGACATGGGCTCTGTATCAAACTAAAGGGGTGGGATGGGGAAGGAGATGGAAGGGAGTTTCAAAATGAGGGTTATATATGTATACCTGTGGCTGATTCATGTTGAGGTTTGACAGAAAACAAGATTCTGTAAAGAAATTATCCTTCAATTAAAAAAATAAATAAATTTAAACAAATGGTGAGAATGGACATCATAGTCTCATTCCTGATCTTAGAGGAAATGCCATTAAATTTTCACCGTTGAGAATGATGCCTGCTGTGAGTTTGTCATATATGATCCTTATCATGTTTAGGTAGGTTCCCCCTATGTCCCCTTATTGGAGTGCTTTGTTTTGATTTGTTTTCATCATAAGAGGGTCTTGAATTTTGTCTAAAAGCTTTTTCCCCCCTTTATAGATGAAATCACGCTGCTTTCATCCTTCAATTTGTTAATGTGGTGTATCACAAGGATTGATTTGTAGGTATTGAAAAATCCTTGCATCCCTAACATGCAAGGGTTGCAACTTGACTATGCTGGGTGGTTCCACTTGACCACGGTGTTTGGTCCTTTTAAAGTTTTGTTGCATTTGGTTTGCTAGTATTTTGTTGAGGTTTCTGTGTCTATGTTCATCAGTGTTACTGGATTCTAATTTTATTTTTGTGTGTGTGGTATCTTTTATGATTTTGATATCAAGGGGATGGTGGCAATTAGATTGAGTTTGGAAGTGTTCCTTCTACTGCAATTTTTTGGAATTGTTTCAGAAATATTAGTGTTACCTCATCCCTAAATTGGTAGAATTCACCTGTGACACCATCTTGTCCTGGACTTTTATTCTTTAGGGAGTTTTAAAATAACTGATTCAATTTCATTACTGGTAATTGGTTTGTTCATATTTTGTCTTTCTTACTGGTTTAGTCTTGGAAGATTGTATATTTCTAAGAATTTTCCATTTATTCTAGTCTTTCCATTTGATTGGTGTGTAGTTACTTGCCGTAGACTCTTTTTTTTTTATTTTTTTTAATTGAAGGCTAATTATTTTACAATATTATATTGGCTGGTTTTGCCATACATTGACATGAATCCACCACGGGTGTACATGAGTTCCCCCTCCCGAACGCCCCTCCCACCACCCTCCTCCCCTTATCTTCCCTCTGGGTCATCCCCGCATACCAGCCCCCAGCATCCTGTAATATGCATCGACCCTGAACTGGTGCTTCCTTTCACATATGATAATATATATGTTTCAATGCCATTCTCCCAAACCATCTCACCCTCACCCTCTCCCACAGAGTCCCAAAGACTGTTCTATACATCTGTGTTTCTTTTGTTGTCTCGTATACAGGGTTATCATTTGCATCTTTCTAAATTCCATATATATGCATTAGTATACTGTATTGGTGTTTTTCTTTCTGGCTTACTTCACGCTGTATAATAGGCTTTAGTTTCATTCACCTCATTAGAACTGGTTCAAATGCATTCTTTTAATGGCTGAGTAATAGTCCATCGGGTACATGTACGAAAGCTTTCTTATCCATTCGTCTGCAGATGGACATCTAGGTTGCGTCCATGTCCCTATTATAAACAGTGCTGCAATGAACATTGGAGTACATGTGTCTCTTTCAATTCTGGTTTCCTCGGTGTATACGCCCAGGAGTGCGATTGCTGTATCATATGGCAGTTCTATTTCCAGTTTTTTGAGGAATCTCCACACTGTTCTCCGTAGTGGCTGGACTAGTTTGCATTCCCATCAACAGTGTAAGAGGGTTCCCTTCTCTCCACACCCTCTCCAGCATTTATTGCATGTAGACTTTTGGATAGCAGCCATTCTGACGGGTGTGAAATGGTATCTCATTGTGATTTTGATTTACATTTCTCTGATTATGAGGGATGTTGAGCATTTTTTCATGTGTTTGTTAGCCATCTTTATGTCTTCTGTGGAGAAACGTCTGTTTACTTCTTGGCCCATTTTTTGATTGGGTCATTTATTTTTCTGAAATTGAGCTGCAGAAACTGCTTGTATATTTTGGAGATTAATCCTTTATCAGTTGCTTCATTTGCTATTATTTTCTCCCATTCTGAAGGCTGTCTTTTCACCTTGCTTATAGTTTCCTTTGCTGTGCAGAAGCTTTTGATTTTAATTCGGTCCCATTTGTTTATATTTGCTTTTATTTCCAAAATTCTGGGAGATGGGTCTTGGAGGATCCTGTTGTGATTTATGTCAGAGAGTGTTTTGCCTACGTTCTTCTCTAGGAGTTTTATAGATTTTGGACTTACATTTAGCGCTCTAATCCATTTTGAGTTTATTTTGGTGTATGGTATAAGAAAGTGTTCTAGCTTCATTCTTTTACAAGTGGCTGACCAGTTTTCCCAGCACCACTTGTTAAAGAGACTGTCTTTTCTCCATTTTATATTCTTGCCTCCTTTGTCAAAGATAAGGTCATTTCCACAATATTTATTCTTCCAATCCATGAACACGGTATATTTCTCCATCTATTAGTGTACTATTTGATTACTTTCACTAGTGTTTTATAGTTTTCTATGTACAAGTCTTTTGTTTCCTTAGGTAGATATATTCCTAAGTATTTAATTCTTTTCGTTGTAACAGTGAATGAAATAGTTTCCTTAATTTCTCTTTCTATTTTCTCATTATTAGTGTATAGGAATGCAAGGGATTTCTGTGTGTTGATTTTATATCCTGCAACTTTACTGTATTCATTGATTAGCTCTAGAAGTTTTCTGGTAGAGTCTTTAGGGTTTTCTGTGTAGAGGATCATGTCATCAGCGAACAGTGAAAGTTTTACTTCTTCTTTTCCAATTTGTATTCCTTTTATGTCTTTTTCTGCTCTGATTGCTGTAGCCAAAACTTCCAGAACTATGTTGACTAGTAGTGTTGAGAATGGGCACCCTTGTCTTGTTCCTGACTTTAGGGGAAATGCTTTCAGTTTTTCACCATTGAGGATAATGTTTGCTGTGGGTTTGTCATATATAGCTTTTATTATGTTGAGATATGTCCCTTCTATTCCCACTTTCTGGAGGGTTTTTATCATAAATGGATGTTGAATTTTGTCGAAGGCTTTCTCTACATCTAATGAAATAATCATATGATTTTTATTTTTCAGTTTGTTAATGTGGTGTATTACGTTGATTGATTTGCGGATATTGAAGAATCCTTGCATTCCTGGGATAAAGCCCACTTGGTCATGATGTATGATCTTCTTAATGTGTTGTTGGATTCTGATTGCTAGAATTTTGTTAAGGATTTTTGCATCTATGTTCATCAGTGATATTGGCCTGTAGTTTTCTTTTTTTGTGGGGTCTTTACCAGGTTTTGGGATTAGGGTGATGGTGGCCTCATAGAATGAGTTTGGAAGTTTCCCTTCCTCAGCAATTTTCTGGAAGAGTTTGAGTAGAATAGGTGTTAGCTCTTCTCAAATTTTGGAAGAATTCGGCTGCGAAGCCGTCTGGACCTGGGCTTTTGTTTGCTGGAAGATTTCTGATTGCAGCCTCTAGTTCCGTGCTTGTGATGGGTCTGTTCAGATTTTCTATTTCTTCCTGGTTCAGTTTTGTACTTTTCTAGGAATTTGTCCATTTCTTCCAGGTTATTCATTTTATTGCCATATAATTGCTGATAGTATTCTCTAATAATCCTTTGCATTTCTGTGTTGTCAGTTGTGATCTCTCCATTTTCATTTCTAATTTTATTGATTTTGTTCTTCTCCCTTTGTTTCTTGATGAGTCTGGATAGCGGTTTGTCAATTTTATTTACCTTCTCAAAGAACCAGCTTTTGGCTTTGTTGATTTTTGCTATGGTCTCTTTTGTTTCTTTTGCATTTATCTCTGCCCTAATTTTTACGATTTCTTTCCTTCTACTGACCCTGGGGTTCTTCATTTCTTCCTTTTCTAGTTGCTTTAGATGTAGAGTTAGGTTATTTAGTTGACTTTTTTCTTGTTTCTTGAGGTGTGCCTGTATTGCTATGAACTTCCCCCTTAGCACTGCTTTTACAGTGTCCCAGAGGTTTTGGGCTGTTGTGTTTTCATTTTCATTCATTTCTATGCATATTTTGATTTCTCTTTTGATTTCTTCAATGATTTGTTCATTATTCAGCAGCGTGTTGTTCAGCCTCCATATGTTGGCATTTTTAATAGTTTTTCTCCCATAATTGAGATCTAATCTTACTGCATTGTGGTCAGAAATGATGCTTGGAATAATTTCAATTTTTTTTAATTTACCAAGGCTAGATTTATGGCCCAGGATGTGATCTATTCTGGAAAAGGTTCCGTGTGTGCTTGAGAAAAAGGTGAAATTCGTTGTTTTGGGGTGAAATGTCCTATAGAGAACTATTAGGTCTAACTGGTCTATTGTATCAATTAAAGTTTGTGTTTCTTTTTTAATTTTCTGTTTAGTTGATCTATCCATAGGTATGAGTGGGGTATTAAAATCTTCCACTATTATTGTGTTATTGTTAATTTCCGCTTTCATACTTGTTAGTAATTGTCTTACATATTGCGGTGCTCCTGTGTTGGGTGCGTAAATATTTATAATTGTTATATCTTCTTCTTGGATTGATTCTTTGATCATTATGTAGTTTCCTTTGTCTCTTTCCACAGCCTTTGTTTTAAAGTCTATTTTATCTGATATGAGTATTGCTACTCCTGCTTTCTTTTCTTTGCGTGGAATATCTTTTTCCAGCCCTTCACTTTCAGTCTGTATGTGTCCCTCGTTTTGAGGTGGGTCTCTTGTAGACAACATATATGGGGGTCTTGTTTTTGTATCCATTCAGCCAGCCTTCGTCTTTTGGTTGGGGCATTCAACCTATTTACGTTTATGGTAAATATTGATAAGTATGATACCATTGCCATTTTCTTTATTGCTTTGGGTTCGAGTTTATACACCCTTTCTCTTTCCTGTCTAGAGAAGATCCTTTAGCATTTGTTGGAGAGCTGGTTTGGTGATGCTGAATTCTCTCAGCTTTTGCTTGTCTGTAAAGCTTTTGATTTCTCCTTCATATTTGAATGAGATCCTTGCTGGGTACAGTAATCTGGGCTGTAGGTTGTTTTCTTTCATCACTTTAAGTATGTCTTGCCATTCCCTCCTGGCCTGAAGAGTTTCTGTTGAAAGATCAGCTGTTATCCTTATGGGAATCCCCTTGTGTGTTATTTTCTGCTTTTCCCTTGCTGCTTTTAATATTTGTTCTTTGTGTTTGATCTTTGTTAATTTGATTAATATATGTCTTGGAGTATTTCGCCTTGGGTTTATCCTGTTGGGGACTCTCTGGATTTCTTGGACTTGGGTGATTATTTCTTTCCCCATTTTAGGGAAGTTTTCAACTATTATCTCCTCAAGTATTCTCTCATGGTCTTTCTTTTTGTCTTCTTCTTCTGGGACTCCTATGATTTCAATGTTGGAGCGTTTAACATTGTCCCAGAGGTCTCTAATATTGTCCTCATTTCTTTTAATTCGTTTTTCTTTTTTCCTCTCTGTTTCATTTATTTCTACAATTCTATCTTCTAGCTCGCTTATCCTGTCTTCTGCCTCTGTTATTCTACTGTTTGTTCCCTCTAGAGTGTTTCTGATCTCATCTATTGCATTATTCATTGTATATTGACTCTTTTTTTTTCCCTCTCAGTCCTTATTAAACCTTTCTTCCATCTTCTCAATCCTTTTCTCCAGGTTATTTATCTGTAACTCCATTTTGCTTTCAAGATTTTGAATCATTTTCACCACCAAAATTCGAAATTCTTTATCAGGTAGATTCCCTAGATCTTCCTCTTTTGTTTGTGTTGGTGGGCATTTATCTTGTTCCTTTACTTGCTGGGTATTTCTCTGCCTCTTCATCTTGCTTATTTTGCTTTGCTTGGGGTGGCCTTTCCCTCTTCTGGCAGTTTGTGGAGTTCTCTTTATTATGTAATTTCCTCACTGTGTGGGGTGTTGGACGGGTGACTTGTCAAGGTTCCCTGGTTAGGGAAGCTTGTGTCGGTGTTCTGGTGGGTGCAGCTGGATTTGTTCTCTCTGGAGTGCAATGAAGTGTCCAGTAATGAGTTATGAGGTGTCAGTGGGTTTGGAGTGACTCTGGGCAGCCTGTATATTGAAACAGGGCTATTTTCCTGTGTTGCTGGAGAATTTGCGTGGTATGTCTTGCTCTGGAACTTGTTGACCCTTGGGTGGTGCTTGGTTTTAGTGTAGGTATGGAGGCGTTTGATGAGCTCCTATCGATTAATGCTCCCTGGAGTCAGGAGTTCTCTGGTGTTCTCAGGATTCGGGCTTAAGCCTCTTGCCTCTGGTTTTTGGTCTTATTCTTGGAGTAGTCTCTAGACTTCTCTATCTGTCATTTCCAAGGTGATTCCCTCTGTTTTAGCTTCTGTTTGCTTGTCTCTTCAGTGTCTAATTTCTGCCCTGATACTAGGGGGCGGGTGGACACTTTTTAAGGCTCAGTTGTTCAGTCCTATTCTGGGATGGGAGGAACGCTGCAGACAAATAACTCTGGCATCTGTGGGGAGTGCTCGCAGCGTCTTGGCCACACTGGGTTTGCCCCCGCTCACAGCACGTGTGTTGTCCCAGTCTACACTGCACAGGCTCTAGGTTGCTCTGCCAGGAACTGTCCGAGGCCGGTGCTGGGTTGTATGCACTTCCCAGGTCTGAGTGGCTCAAGTTCAGTTTCTCGGGTACTCCACAAAGGCGCAGCCTTGTTGGGCCTGCGTTTTGTGCCTTCCCTGGTCCAAGCAGCTCAGGTGACCAGGTGTTTGGCAAGCACGGTCGCTGCGACTTATCGCCTCCCAGGTCCCTGCCACTCGGTTTTCTGGGTGTACAACCGGCTCACCTCCTAGGGTGGATATCAACTGGCCCGAGCCCAAGAAGTCTTAATTAGCAAGAAGCCTGCCTGAAGTTTGTATCCGATGCCTTCCTGGGGCAACGGTTGCCCCCTCCAGCTCTGGCTGACCTCCCTGCCTGTCTCGGTGGGAGATGGGGGATAGGCCGACCACAGCCAGCTCGCTCTGCTCACCCCTTTGTTCTGTGAGCGGGGCTGGCAGAGTCTTAGGTTAGAGCTTTCCACCTTTTCGTGGGGAAGCTATCCCAATCTGCTTTGCTATCCCCAGTTCTCTCAGATTGTTCTCGCGGCATTCAAGCCCAGTCCTCTCTCTAAGCAGTTCAGCCAACTCCTCTCTGCCCAGCCCCCGCTTGCTAATGGCAGATGCAGGCATCTGTGCTGCTTCTCCACTGGGAGTTACCGTTTGGCAGGTAATCTGTGCGTTTAATTATTTCTTTTTTTTACTCCCTTTTATGTGGCCCTCTGAGATTCCAAGGCTCATCACAGACTGGTCAGTGAGAGTGTTTCCTGGTGTTTGGAAACTTCTCTCTTTTTAAAGCCTCCCTTCCCGGGATGGAGCTCCGTCCTTACCTCTTTTGTCCTCTTTTTATCTTTTATGTTTTTTCCTACCTCCTTTCGAAGACAATGGGCTGCTTTTCTGGGTGCCTGATGTCCTCTGCCAAGATTCAGAAGTTTTTTTGTGGACTTTACTCCGCATTCAAATGTTCTTTTGATGAATTTGTGGGAGAGAAAGTGGTCTCGCCATCCTATTCCTCCGCCATCTTGTTCCTCTCTCATACTTGCTGTAGACTCTTATAGTCCACTGTATTTCTGTGGTATTTGTTGTACCTTCTCCTTTTTCATTTCTGATTTTATTCATTGGGCCCACCTCAATTTTTTTTTCTTGATGACTCTGGCTTAAGGTTTCTTAATTTTATTTACCCTTTGAAAGAACTGGCATTTAGTCTTTAATTTCTAGGAGTTTAAGAAAAATAAGTTTAGTGCTTTAGTGCACAGAGGGTATGTTTTTATTGCCAGATAACATTCACTAGATGATTTTAATGTTCATGTATTTCTCCTCACTGAAGGCCACTGTTCTCCACTTTTATATGGTGAATTTATAGAAACTGACATCTGTATTTGACAATGCATAATATTCTGTAACTTTCATCAGATTTACCATTTCCTTTATATAAATATTTTTCATATTTGTTCCTTTCTGGTGTATCAGAAATATTTATTGTGTCCCTGTGTGATGCATATATGTTGTATCCCATCATGCCTACTGTAGTATCAGGCACCTGATAAGTGCCTGGATGACTGAACAGTTGTGTAGTTGGCTGGGTTCACATATATATATATATATAAATACCTAAACACAAGGAAGAAATATAATAGGAAATGCTGAGGTAAAATTGTGCACATTTGGGGGATCAACATAAACAGAAAGTTGAAGAGATCATAAAGAGAATAATTGGCAGACATTTCCTTTATATAAAGTACTCTACAGTAAAATAATTATGTGAGTTTGTGAATTGTGAAAATTATTCTAAAAAATCATCAACACCCTTTATACATAAAGAAATATTGTGAATCTTTCAAAAATAAACAGCACTATTCTACATCTCTGAAATATGTCAATGAATCAAAAAGACAAATTACACTTAGAATCTAGCTGAGGGAAAAAATAGAGTGCATTAAAAAATAAGGTAATTCTAAGAGCTTCCTGCCCCTTCATGGATCACGGCCTTTTCGTACCAAAGGGTCTTGCATAACTCAATGAAACTATGAGCCATGCCATGCAGGGCCACCCATATTGGACAGGTCATTTAAAATGTTCTGGCAAAATGTGGTTCACTGAAGGAGGAAATGGCAAGCCACTTCAGTATTCTTGCCACCAGAACCCCATAAACTCTATTAAAATGCAAAAATATATGATACTGGAAGATAAGCCTCTCAGGTCAGAAAGTGTCCAATATGCTACTGAGGAAGAGCAGAGGGCAATTACTAATAGTTCCAGAAAGAATGAAACAGTTGGGCCAAAGCATAACAACATTAAAAATGCAGCCATTAAATTGCAAAAAAATATATTGTTCCTTGGAAGGAAAGGTATGATGAACCAACAGTAGAATAACAGAGGCAGAAGATAGGATAATTGAGATGGAAGATAGAATGGTGGAAATAAATGAAGCAGAGAGGAAAAAAGAATTAAAAGAAATGAGGACAAAACCAGAGACCTCTAGGACAACGTTAAGTGCATCAAGATTCAAATCATAGGAGTCCTAGAAGAAGAAGACGAAAAGAAAGGGAATGAGAAAATACTTGAGGAGATAATAGTTGAAAACATCCCTAAAATGGGGAAGGAAATAGCTACCCAAGTCCAAGAAACCCAGAGAGTCCCAAACAGAATAAACCCAACATGAAACACACTCAAGACACATATAAATCAAACTAAAGATCAACCACAAAGAGCAAATATTAAAAGCAGCAAGGGAAAAACAACAAAAACACACAAGGGGATTCCCATAAGGATAACAGCTGATCTTTCAATAGGAACTCTTCAGGCCAGGAGGGAACGGTGGTACATAATTAAACTGATGAAAGAAAATAACCTACAGCCCAGATTACTGTACCCAGCAAGGATGTCATTCAAATATGAAGGAGAAATCAAAAACTTTACAGACAAGGAAAAGCTGAGAGAATTCAGCACCACCAAACCAGCTCTCCAACAAATGTTAAAGGACCATCTCTAGACAGGAAACACAGAAAGGGAGTATAAACTCAAACTTAAAACAATAAAGTAAATAGCAACAGGATCATACTTATCTACAGAAAAAGGAAAGATATAAGCATCTGAATGTAGAGTTTGAAAGAATAGCAAGGAGAGATAAGAAAGCCTTCCTCAACGATCAATGCAAAGAAATACAGGAAAACAACAAAATAGGAAAGACAAGAGATCTCTTCAAGAAAATTAGAGATACCAAGGGAACGTTTCATGAAACAATGGGCTCGGCTCGACAAAGGACAGAAATGCTGTGGACCTAACAGAAGCAGAAAAGATTAAGAAGAGGTGGCAAGAATACAAAGAAAAACAATACAAAACATGTCTTCATGACCCAGATTATCACGATGGTGTGATCACTCACCTAGAGCCAGACATCGTGGAATGTGAAGTCAAGTGGGCCTTAGAAAGCATCACTACGCACAAAGCTGGTGGAGGTGAGGGAATTCCAGTTGAGCTATTTCAAATCCTGAAAGATGATGCTGTGAAAGTCCTGCACTCAATATGCCAGCAAATTTTGAAAACTCAGCAGTGGCCACAGGACTGGAAAAGATCAGTCTTCATTCCAATCCCAAAGAAAGGCAATGCCAAAGAATACTCAAACTACTGCATAATTGCATTCATCTCACATGCTAGTAAAGTCATGCTCAAAATTCTCCAAGCCAGGCTTCAACAATATGTGAACCATGAACTTCCAGATGTTCAAGCTGGTTTTAGAAAAGGCAGAGGCACCAGAGATCAAATTGCCAACATCCGCTGGATCATGGAGAAAGCAAGAGAGTTCCAGAAAAACATCTATTTCTGCTTCATTGACTATGCCAAAGCCTTTGACTGTGTGGATCACAACAAACTGTGGAAAGTTCTGAAAGAGATGGGAATACCAGACCACCTGACCTTCCTATTGAGAAACCTGTATGCAGGTCAGGAAGCAACAGTTAGAACTGGACATGGAACAACAGACTGGTTCCAAATAGGAAAAGGAGTATGTCAAGGTTTATATAGTCACCCTTCTTATTTAACTTATATGCAGAGTACATCATGAGGAACGCTAGGGTGGAAGAAGCTCAGGCTGGAATCAACATTGGCGGGAGAAATATCAATAACATCAGATATGCAGATGACACCACCCTTATGGCAGAAAGTGAAGAGGAACTAAAAAGCCTCTTGATGAAAGTGAAAGAGGAGAGTGCAAAGGTTGAGTTGAAGTTCAACATTCAGAAAACTAAGATCATGGCACCTGGTTCCATCACTTCATGGAAAATAAATGGGGAAACAGTGGAAACAACGTCAGACTTTATTTTGGGGGGCTCCAAAATCACTGCGGATGCTGATTGCAGCCATGAAATTAAAAGATGCTTACTCCTTGAAAGGAAAGTTGTGACCAACCTAGATAACATATTAAAAAGCAGGGACATTACTTTACCAACCAAGGTCCGGTAGTCAAGGCTATATTTTTTCCAGTGGTCATGTATGGATGTGAGAGTTGGACTCTGAAGAAAGCTGATCGCCAAAAAAGTGATGCTTTTGAACTGTGGTGTTGGAGAAGACTCTTGAGAGTCCCTTGGACTGCAATAACATCCAACCAGTCCATTCTAAAGGAAATCAGTCCTGGGTGTTCATTGGAAGGACTGATGCTGAAGCTGAAACTCCCATACTTTGGCCAACTCATGAGAAGAGTGGACTCACTGGAAAAGACTCTGATGCTGAGAGGCATTGGAGGCAGGAGGAGAAGGGGACGACAGAGAGTGAGAAGGCTGGATGGCATCACCAACTCGATGGACATGAGTTTGAGTGAACTCCAGGAGTTGGTGATGGACAGGGAGGCCTGGCGTGCTGTGATTCATGGGGTCGCAAAGAGTCGGACACGACTGAGCGACTGAATTGAACTGAACTGAATTGCCTTAAATGTAAATGGATTGAATGTCCCAATCAAAAGACAAAGACTGGCTGAATGGATACAAAAACAAGACCCCCATATATGTTGTCTACAAGAGACCCACCTCAAAACGAGGGACACATACAGACTGAAAGTGAAGGGCTGGAAAAGATATCCCATGCAGATAGAGACCAAAAGAAAGCAGGTGTAGCAATACTCATATCAGATAAAATAGACTTTAAGACAAAGACTTTGAAAAGAGACAAAGAAGGACACCACATAATGATCAAAGGATCAATCCAAGAAGAAGATATAACAATTATAAATATATATGCACCCAACATAGGAGCACCACAATATGTAAGATAAATGGTTACAAGTATGAAAGGGGAAATAAACAATAAAACAATAATAGTGTGAGACTTTAATATCCCACTCACACCTATGGATAGATCAACAGAAAATTAACGAGGAAACACAAACATTAAATGATACAATAGACCAGTTAGACCTAATAGATATCTATAGGACATTTCAACCCAAAAAAATGAATTTCACCTTCTTCTCAAGTGCATACAGCACCTTCTCCAGGATAGATCACATCCTGGGCCATAAATCTAAACTTGGTAAATTCAAAAAAAATTGAAATCATTCCAAGCATCTTTTCTGATCACAATGCACTAAGACTAGATCTCAATTACAGGAGAAAAAGTATTAAAAATTCCAACATATGGAGGCTGAACAACACATTGCTGAATAACCAACAAATCACAAAAGAAATAAAAATATGCATAGAAACGAATGAAAATGAAAACACAACAACCCAAAACCTCTGGGACACTGTAAAAGCAGTGCTAAGGGGAAGGTTCATAGCAATACAGGCACACCTCAAGAAACAAGAAAAAAGCCAACTAAATAACCTAACTCTACACCTAAAGCAATTAGAAAAGGAAGAAATGAAGAACCCCAGGGTTAGCAGAAGGAACGAAATCTTAAAAATTAGGTCAGAAATAAATGCAAAAGAAACAAAAGAGACCACAGCAAAAATCAACAAAGCCAAAAGCTGGTTCTTTGAGAGGGTAAATAAAATTGACAAACCACTAGTCAGACTCATCAAGAAACAAAGGGAGAAAAACCAAATCAATAAAATTAGAAATGAAAAAGGAAAGATCACAACAGACAACACAGAAATACAAAGGATCATAAGAGACTACTATCAGCAATTATATGCCAATAAAAATGGACAACTTGGAAGAAATGGACAAATTCTTTAAAAAGTACAACTTTCCAAAACTGAACCAGGAAGATATAGAAAATCTTAACAGACCCATCACAAGCACGGAAATTGAAACTGTAATCAGAAATCTTCCAGCAAACAAAAGCCCAGGTCCAGATGGCTTCACAGCTGAATTCTACCAAAAATTTAGAGAAGACTTAACACCTATCCTACTCAAATTCTTCCAGAAAACTGCAGTGGAAGGGAAACTTCCAAACTCATTCTATGAGTCCACCATCACCCTAATACCAAAACCTGACAAAGATGCCACAAAAAAAGAGAACTACAGGCCAATATCACTGATGAACATAGATGCAAAAATCCTCAACAAAATTCTAGCAAAAAGAATCAAACACATTAAAAAAGATCATACATCATGACCAAGTGGGCTTCATCCCAGGGATGCAAGGACTCATCAATATCCACAAATCATTCAATGTAATACACCACATTAACAAAATGAAAAATAAAAACCATATGATTATCTCAATAGATGCAGAGAAAGCCTTTGACAAAATTCAACATCCATTTATGATCAAAACCCTCCAGAAGGCAGGAATAGATGGAACATTCCTCAACATAATAAAAGCTATATATGACAAACCCACAGCAAACATTATCCTCAATGGTGAAAAATTGAAAGTGTTTCCCCTAAAGTCAGGAACAAGACAAGGGTGCCCACTCTCACCACTACTATTCAACATAGTTTTGGAACTTTTGGTCACAGCAATCAGAGCAGAAAAAGACATAAAAGGAATCTATATTGGAAAAGAGGAAGTAAAACTCTCACTGTTTGCAGATGACATGATCCTCTACAGAGAAAATCCTAAGGACTCCACCAGAAAATTTCTAGAGCTAATGAATGCATATAGTAAAGTCGCAGGATATAAAATCAACACACAGAAGTCACTTGCATTCCTATGCACAAATAATGAGAAAATAGAAAGAGAAATTAAGGAAACAATTCCACTCACCATTGCAACGAAAAGAATAATATACTTAAGAATATACCTACCTAAAGAAACAAAAGATCTATATATAGAAAATTATAAAACACTGGTGAAAGAAATCAAAGAGGACACTAACAGGTGGAGAAATATACCGTGTTCATGGATCGGAAGAATCAATATAGTGAAAATAAATATACTATCCAAAGTAATCTATAGATTCAGTGCAACCCTTATCAAGCTACCAAAGGTAATTTTCACAGAGCTAGAACAAATAATTTCACAGTTTGTATGGAAATACAAAAAACCTCGCATAGCCAAAGCAATCTTGAGAAAGAAGAATGAAACTGGAGGAATCAAGCTGATTGACTTCAGGCTCTACTAAAAAGCCACAGTCATCAACACAGTATGGTACTGGCACAAAGACAGAAATAAAGATCAGTGGAACAAAATAGAAATCCCAGAGATAAATACACGCACCTATGGACACCTTATCATTGACAAGGGAGGCAAGAAATTCAATGGAGAAAAGACAATCTCTTTAACAAGTGGTGCTGGGAAAACTGGTCAACTACTTGTAAAAGAATGAAACTAGAACACTTGCTAACACCATACACCAAAATAAACTCAAAATCGATTAAAGATCTAAACGTAAGACCAAAAACTATAAAACTTCTAGAGGAGAACATAGGTAAAACACTCTCCGACATAAATCACAGTAGGATCCTCTACGACCCACCTCCCAGAATATTGGAAACAAAAGCAAAAATAAACAAATGGGACCTAATTAAAATTAAAAGCTTCTGCACAGCAAAGGAAACTATAAGCAAGGTGAAAAGACAGCCTTCAGAATGGGAGAAAATAATAGCAAACGAAGCAACTGACAAAGAATTAATCTCAAAAATATACAAGGAACTCCTGCAGCTCAATTCCAGAAAAATAAACGACCCAATCAAAAAATGGGCCAAAGAACTAAACAGACATTTCTCCAAAGAAGACACACAGATGACTAAAAAACACATGAAAAGATGCTCAACATCACTCATTATCAGAGAAATGCAAATCAAAACCACAATGAGGTACCATTTCACGCCAGTCAGAATGGCTGCTATCCAAAAGTCTACACGCAATAAATGCTGGAGAGGATGTGGAGAAAAGGGAACCCTCTTACACTGTTGGTGGGAATGCAAACTAGTCCAGCCACTAGGAGAACAGTGTGGAGATTCCTTTAAAAAACTGGACATAGAACTGCCATATAACCCAGCAATCTCACTGCTGGGCATACACACCAAGGAATCCAGAATTGAAAGAGACACGTGTACCCCCCAACATTCATCGCAGTACTGTTTATAATAGCCAGGAGATGGAAGCAACCTAGATGTCCATCAGCAGATGAATGGATAAGACAGCTGTGGTACACATACCCAATGGAGTATTACTCAGCCATTATAAAGAATAAATTTGAATCAGTTCAAATGAGGTGGATGAAACTGGAGCCTATTATACAGAGTGAAGTAAGCCAGAAAGGAAAGCACCAATACAGTATACTAATGCATATATATGGAATTTAGAAAGATGGTAATGATAACTCTGTATGCGAGACAGCAAAAGAAACAAAGATGTATAGAACAGTCTTTTGGACTCCGTGGAGAGGGCGAGGCTGGGATTATATGGGAGAATGGCACTGAAACATGTATATTGTCATATGTGAAAGGAATCACCAGTCCAGCATCGATGCATGATACAGGATGCTTGGGACTGTTGCACTGGGATGACCCAGAAGGATGGGATGGGGAGAGATGTGGGAGGGAGGTTCAGGATGGGAAACAAATGTACACCCGTGGCGGATTCATGTCAAGGAATGGCAAAGCCAATAAAATATTGTAAAGTAATTAGCCTTCAATTAAAATAAATAAATTTATATTTTTTAAAAACTGAAGAAAAAGAACAAATATGAAAATCAGCAAGAGAAAAGCAACAAACAACACACAAGTGTAACCCCATAAGGATATCAGGTGATCTTTCAATAGAAACTCTTCAGGCCAGGAGAGAATGGCAAGACATACTTAAAGTGATGAAAGAAAAAAACCTACAGCCCAGATTACTATACCCAGCAAGGATCTCATTCAAATATGAAAGAGAAATCAAAAGCTTTACAGACAAGCAGAAGCTGAGAGAATTCAGCACCACCAAACCAGGTCTTCAACAAATGCTGAAGGATCCTCTCTGGACAAGAAACACAGAAAAGGCTTATCAACTCGAACCCAAGACAATAAAGTAAATGGCAACGGGATCATACCTATGAATAATTACCTTAAATGTACATGGATTGAATGCCCCAACCAAAAGACAAAGACTGGCTGAGTGGAAACAAAAACAAGACCCCTATATATGTTGTCTACAAAAGAACCACCAAAAACCAAGGTACACAAACAGACTGAAAGTGAAGGGCTAGGAAAAGATATTTCATGCAAATGGAGACTGAAAGAAAGCAAGCGTAGCAATACTCATATCAGAATAATAGACTTTGAAATAAAGGCTGTGAAAAGAGACAAAGAAGAACACTACATAAAGATCAAAGGATCAATCCAAGAAGATATAATAATTGTAAATATATATACACCCTAAATAAGAGCACCTCAATACGTAAGGGAAATGCTAATAAGAATGAAAGGGGGAGGAAGGAACAAGATGGCGGAGAAATAGGACGGAGAGACCACTCTCTCCCCCACAAGTTCATCAAAAGAACATTTGAACGCAGAGTAAAGTCCACAAAACAACTTCTGAATGCTGGCAGAGGACGTCAGGCACCCAGAAAAGCAGCCCATTGTCTTCGAAAGGAGGTAGGAAAAAACATAAAAGATAAAAAGCGAGACAAAAGAAGTAAGGACGGAGCTCCGTCCCGGGAAGGAAGGCTTTAAAAAGAGAGAACTTTCCAAACACCAGGAAACACTCTCACTGGCGAATCTGTGGTGAGCCTTGGAAGCTCAGAGGGCCACATAACCCTCTTTTTTTTTTTTAAGATTTTTTAAAAACCCACAGATTACCCACCAAACGGTAACTCCCAGCGGAGAAGCAGCACAGACGCCTGCAGACGCCATTAGCAAGCGGGGGCTGGGCAGGGAGGAGCCGGCTGAACTGCTTAGAGAGAGGACTGGCTTGAATGCCACGAGAACAATTTGAGAGAACTGGGGAGAGCAAAGCAGACTGTGGGATAGCTTCCCCACGAAAAGGCGGAAAGCTCTAACCTACGACTCGGCCAGCCCCGCTCACAGAATAAAGGACTGAGCAGAGTGAGCCGACTGCGGCTGGCTCATCCCCCATCCCCCGCCGAGACAGGCAGGGAACGCAGCCAGAGCCGGAGCGGGCAACCGCGGCCCCAGAAAGGCATCTGATACAAACTGCAGACAGGCTTGTTGCTATTCAGGACTTCTTGGGCTCGGGCCGGTCGATATCCCCCTGAGAAGGTGCGCAGGTTGTACACCCAGAAAACTGAGTGGCGGGGACTGGGGAGGCGATAAGTCGCAGAGACCGCGCTCGCCAAACACCTGGTCCCCTGAGCTGCTCGGACCGGGGAAGGCACAAAACGCAGGCCCAACCAAGTCTAGGCCTTTGTCGAGTACCTGAGAACCTGAACTTGAGCCGCTCAGACCTGGGAAGTGCATACAACCCGGCGCCGGCCTCAGACAGTTCCCAGCAGAGCAACCTAGAGCCTGTGCAGTATAGACTGGGACAGCATACGTGCTGTGAGCGGGGGCAAACCCAGTGTGGCCGAGACACTGCAAGCACTCCCCACAGACGCCAGAGATATTCGACTGCAGCGTTCCTCCCTTCCCAGAACAGGACTGAACAACTGAGCCTTAAAAAGTGTCCACCCACCCCCTAGTATCAGGACGGAAATTAGACACTGAAGAGACAAGCAAACAGAAGCTAAAACAGAGGGAATCACCTTGGAAATGACAGATAGAGACGTCTAGAGGCTACTCCAAGAATAAGACCAAAAACCAGAGGCAAGAGGCTTAAGCCCGAATCCTGAGAACACCAGAGAACTCCTGACTCCAGGGAGCATTAATCGATAGGAGCTCATCAAACGCCTCCATACCTACACTAAAACCAAGCACCACCCAAGGGTCAACAAGTTCCAGAGCAAGACATACCACGCAAATTCTCCAGCAACACAGGAAAATAGCCCTGTTTCAATATACAGGCTGCCCAGAGTCACTCCAAACCCACTGACATCTCATAACTCACTACTGGACACTTCATTGCACTCCAGAGAGAACAAATCCAGCTGCACCCACCAGAACACCGACACAAGCTTCCCTAACCAGGGAACCTTGACAAGTCACCCGTCCAACACCCCACACAGTGAGGAAATTACATAATAAAGAGAACTCCACAAACTGCCAGAAGAAGGAAAGGCCACCCCAAGCAAAGCAAAATAAGCAAGATGAAGAGGCAGAGAAATACCCAGCAAGTAAAGGAACAAGATAAATGCCCACCAACACAAACAAAAGAGGAAGATATAGGGAATCTACCTGATAAAGAATTTCGAATTTTGGTGGTGAAAATGATTCAAAATCTTGAAAGCAAAATGGAGTTACAGATAAATAACCTGGAGAAAAGGATTGAGAAGATGGAAGAAAGGTTTAATAAGGACTGAGAGGGAAAAAAAAAAGAGTCAATATACAATGAATAATGCAATAGATGAGATCAGAAACACTCTAGAGGGAACAAACAGTAGAATAACAGAGACAGAAGACAGGATAAGCGAGCTAGAAGATAGAATTGTAGAAATAAATGAAACAGAGAGGAAAAAAGAAAAACGAATTAAAAGAAATGAGGACAATATTAGAGACCTCTGGGACAATGTTAAACGCTCCAACATTGAAATCATAGGAGTCCCAGAAGAAGAAGACAAAAAGAAAGACCATGAGAGAATACTTGAGGAGATAATAGTTGAAAACTTCCCTAAAATAGGAAAAGAAATAATCACCCAAGTCCAAGAAACCCAGAGAGTCCCCAACAGGATAAACCCAAGGCAAAATACTCCAAGACACATATTAATCAAATTAACAAAGATCAAACACAAAGAACAAATATTAAAAGCAGCAAGGGAAAAACAGCAAATAACACACAAGGGGATTCCCATAAGGATAACAGCCGATCTTTCAAAAGAAACTCTTCAGGCCAGGAAGGAATGGCAAGACATACTTAAAGTGATGAAAGAAAATAACCTACAGCCCAGACTACTGTACCCAGCAAGGATCTCATTCAAATATGAAGGAGAAATCAAAAGCTTTACAGACAAGCAAAAGCTGAGAGAATTCAGCATTACCAAACCAGCTCTCCAACAAATGCTAAAGGATCTTTTCTAGACAAGAAACACAGAAAGGGTGTATAAACTCGAACCCAAGGCAATAAAGAAAATGGCTACGGGATCGTACTTATCAATAATTACCTTAAACATAAATGGGTTGAATGCCCCAACCAAAAGACAAAGGCTGGCTGAATGGATACAAAAACAAGACCCCCATATATGTTGTCTGCAAGAGACCCACCTCAAAACGAGGGACACATACAGACTGAAAGTAAAGGGCTGGAAAAAGATATTCCATGCAAATAGAGACCAAAAGAAAGCAGGAGTAGCAATACTCATATCAGATAAAATAGACTTGAAAACAAAGGCTGTGAAAAGAGACAAAGAAGGAAACTACATAATGATCAAAGGATCAATCCAAGATGAAGATATAACAATTATAAATATTTATGCACCCAACATAGGAGCACCGCAATATGTAAGACAATTACTAACAAGTATGAAAGGGGAAATTAATAATAATGCAATAATAGTGGGAGATTTTAATACCCCACTTACATCTATGGATAGATCAACTAAACAGAAAATTAACAAGGAAACACAAACTTTAAATGATACAATAGACCAGTTAGACCTAATAGATATCTATAGGACATTTCACCCCAAAACAATGAATTTCATCTTTTTCTCAAGTGCACACGGAACCTTTTCCAGGATAGATCACATCCTGGGCCATAAATCTAGCCTTGGTAATTTCAAAAAAGTTGAAATCATTCCATGCATCTTTTCTGACCACAATGCAGTAAGATTAGATCTCAATTACGGGAGAAAAACTATTAAAAATGCCAACATATGGAGGCTGAACAACACGCTACTGAATAATGAACAAATCATAGGAGAAATCAAAATATGCATAGAAATGAATGAAAATGAAAACACAACATCCCAAAACCTCTGGGACACTGTAAAAGCAGTGCTAAGGGGGAAGTTCATAGCAATACAGGCACACCTCAAGAAACAAGAAAAAAGTCAACTAAATAACCTAACTCTACATCTAAAGCAACTAGAAAAGGAAGAAATGAAGAACCCCAGGGTCAGTAGAAGGAAAGAAATCGTAAAAATTAGGGCAGAGATAAATGCAAAAGAAACAAAAGAGACCATAGCAAAAATCAACAAAGCCAAAAGCTGGTTCTTTGAGAAGGTAAATAAAATTGACAAACCACTAGCCAGACTTATCAAGAAACAAAGGGAGAAGAACCAAATCAATAAAATTAGAAATGAAAATGGAGAGATCACAACTGACAATACAGAAATACAAAGGATTATTAGAGAATATTATCAGCAATTATATGGCAATAAAATGAATAACCTGGAAGAAATGGACAAATTCCTAGAAAAGTACAACTCTCCAAAACTGAACCAGGAAGAAATAGAAAATCTGAACAGACCCATCACAAGCACAGAACTAGAGGCTATAATCAAGAATCTTCCAGCAAACAAAAGCCCAGGTCCAGACGGCTTCACAGCCGAATTCTACCAAAATTTAGAGAAGAGCTAACACCTATTCTACTCAAACTCTTCCAGAAAATTGATGAGGAAGGGAAACTTCCAAACTCATTCGATGAGGCCACCATCACCCTAATCCCAAAACCTGGTAAAGACCCCACAAAAAAAGAAAACTACAGGCCAATATCACTGATGAACATAGATGCAAAAATCCTTAACAAAATTCTAGCAATCAGAATCCAACAACACATTAAGAAGATCATACATCATGACCAAGTGGGTTTTATCCCAGGAATGCAAGGATTCTTCAATATCCACAAATCAATCAACATAATACACCACATTAACAAACTGAAAAATAAAAATCATATGATTATCTCAATAGATGCAGAGAAAGCCTTCGACAAAATTCAACATCCATTTATGATAAAAACCCTCCAGAAAGTGGGAATAGAAGGGACATATCTCAACATAATAAAAGCTATATATGACAAACCCACAGCAAACATTATCCTCAATGGTGAAAAACTGAAAGCATTTTCCCTAAAGTCAGGAAGAAGACAAGGGTGCCCACTCTCACCACTACTATTCAACATAGATCTGGAAGTTTTGGCCACAGCAATCAGAGCAGAAAAAGACATAAAACGAATACAAATTGGAAAAGAAGAAGTAAAACTTTCACTGTTCGCTGATGACATGATCCTCTACACAGAAAACCCTAGAGACTCTACCAGAAAACTACTAGAGCTAATCAACGATTACAGTAACGTTGCAGGATATAAAATCAACACACAGAAATCCCTTGCATTCCTATACACTAATAATGAGAAAATAGAAAGAGAAATTAAGGAAAGTATTCCATTCACTGTTGCAACGAAAAGAATTAAATACTTAGGAATATATCTACCTAAGGAAACAAAAGACTTGTACATAGAAAACTATAAAACACTACTGAAAGCAATCAAAGAGGACACTAATAGATGGAAATATATACCATGTTCATGGATTGGAAGAATAAATATTGTAAAAATGAGTATACTACCCAAAGTAATTTATACATTCAATGCAATCCCTATCAAGCTACCAAAGATATTTTTCACAGAACTAGAACAAATAATCTCACAATTTATATGGAAATACAAAAACCTTGAATAGCCAAAGCAATCTTGAGGAAGAAAAATGGAACTGGGGGAATTAACCTGCCGGACTTCAGGCTCTACTACAAAGCCACAATCATCAAGACAGTATGGTACTGGCATAAAGACAGAAATATAGATCAATGAAAAAAAAATAGAAAGCCCAGAGATAAACCTAAGCACCTATGGACACCTCATCTTTGAAAAAGGAGGCAAGAATATAAAATAGAGAAAAGACAGTCTCTTTAACAAGTGGTGCTGGGAAAACTGGTCAGCCACTTGTAAAAGAATGAAACTAGAACACTTCCTAACACCATACACAAAAATATATTCAAAATGGATTAGAGAGCTAAATGTATGACCAGAAACTATAAAACTCCTAGAGGAGAACGTAGGCAAAACACTCTCTGACATAAATCACAGCAGGATCCTCCATGACCCACCTCCCAGAATATTGGAAATAAAAGCAAAAATAAACAAATGGGACCTGATTAAAATCAAAAGCTTCTGCACAGCAAAGGAAACTATAAGTAAGGTGAAAAGACAACCTTCAGAATGGGAGAAAATAATAGCAAATGAAGCAACTGATAAAGGATTAATCTCCAAAATATACAAGCAGCTCCTGCAGCTCAATTCCAGAAAAATAAATGACCCAATCAAAAAATGGGCCAAAGAACTAAACAGACATTTCTCCAAAGAAGACATAAAGATGGCTAACAAACACATGAAAAAATGCTCAACATCCCTCATAATCAGAGAGATGCAAATCAAAACCACAATGAGATACCATTTCACACCAGTCAGAATGGCTGCTATCCAAAAGTCCACTTGCAATAAATGCTGGAGAGGATGTGGAGAGAAAGGAACCCTCTTACACTGTTGGTGGGAATGGAAACTAGTACAGCCACTATGGAGAACAGTGTGGAGATTCCTCAAAAAACTGGAAATAGAACTGCCATATGATCCAGCAATCGCACTCCTGGGCATACACACTGAGGAAACCAGAATTGAAAGAGACACATGTACTCCAATGTTCATTGCAGTACTGTTTATAATAGCCAGGAGATGGAAGCAACCTAGATGTCCATCTGCAGACGAATGGATAAGAAAGCTTTGGTACATATCCACAATGGAGTATTACTCAGCCATTACAAAGAATACATTTGAATCAGTTCTAATGAGGTGGATGAAACTGGAGCCTATTATACAGAGTGAAGTAAGCCAGAAAGAAAAACACCAATACAGTATACTAACGCATATATATGGAATTTAGAAAGATGCAAATGATAACCCTGTATACGAGACAGCAAAAGAGACACAGATGTATAGAACAGTCTTTGGGACTCTGTGGGAGAGGGTGAGGGTGGGATGATTTGGGAGAATGGCATTGAAACACGTATGTTTTCATATGTGAAACGAATCACTAGTTCAGGGTCAATGCATGTTATAGGATGCTCGGGGCTGGCATGCGGGGATGACCCAGAGGGAGGATAAAGGGAGGAGGGAGGTGGGAAGGGGGTTCAGGAGAGGGAACTTATGTAAACCCGGGGCGAATTCATGTCAATGTATGGCAAAACCAACCAATATAATATTGTAAAATAATTTGCCTCCAATAAAAAATAAATTAATTACAAAAAAAAATAATCACCAAAAGGCCATAGTTCATATCAGGGTTCACTCTCGGTGTCTTACATCCCATGCTGTGCTGTGCTTAGTTGCTCAGCCATATTTGACTCTTTTCGACCCCCATGGACTGTAGACCACCAGGCTCCTTTGTCCATGGGGATTTGCAATATTTTTTTAAGCACTTCCTTTGAAGTAAAAATTTACACAATTTTAACATTTATAAGTGAAAGCATTTGGCTGATTGATTCTCATGGTTGAATCATGAGAAATGCTTATTTCAGGAAACTGAAAACTGCATTTTTTTTTTTCTATTACTGAATCTGGTTAGTGTCCTTGTGAAGCCATTTGTTTTAAATATGTCAACTTCTTTACAGATTTTTGGTCATGGTAGGGGAGGGAGAGGGTGAGATGACTTAAGATAGTAGTATTGAAACATATATTACCATATATAAAGTGGATAGCTGGTGGGAATTTGCTGTGTAATGTAAGGAACCCAAAGCTGTTGCTCTGTGATGACCTAGAGGAGTGGGATGGGGAGAGAGATGGGAAGGAGTTTTAGGAGGAGAAGGAGACATATGTATACCTATGACTGATTCATGTTAATGTATGACAATCACAACATTGTAGAGTAATTATCCTCTAATTAAAAATAAAATAACATTAAAAAAAAAGAATGAAAGGGAAAATTAACAGTAACATGATAATAGTGGGAGACTTTAATACTCCACTCACACCTATGGATAGATCAACCAAACAGAAAATTAGCAAGGAAACCCAAATTTTAAATGATGACAATGGACCAATTAGACCTAACTGATATCTATAAGACAGTTACAAAACAATGAATTTCACCTTTTTCTCAAGTGCACACAGGACATTTGCCAGGATAGATCACTTCCTGGGCCATAAATCTAGCCTCAGTAAATTCAAAAAAATTGAAATCATTTCAAGAAACTTTTCTGATCACGATGTAGTAAGATAGATGTCAACTACGGAGAGGGGGGGAAGAACTATTAAAATACAAACATATGGAGGCTAAATAACACATTTCTGAATAACCAACAAATCATGGAAGAAATCAAAAAGGAAATCAAAATGTGCATAGAAACAAATGAAAATCAAAACATGACAACCAAATACATAAGGGATTCATAGCCAGGATCAGATGGCTTCAAAATGAATTCTACGAAAAAATGTAGAGAACAGCTAACACCTATCCTACTCAACTCTTCCAGAAAATTGCACAGGAAGGTAAACTCCTAAACTCATTATATGAGGCCACCATCACCCTAATACCAAAACCAGACAAACATGCCACCAAAAAAAGAAAACTACAGGCCAATATTACTCATGAATATAGATACAAAAATCCTCAAAAAATTCTAGTAAACAGAATCCAAGAATATATTTAAAAGATCATACATCATGAAAAAGCAGACTTTATCCCAGGGATTCAAGATTATTCAATATTCACAAATCTATTAATGTGATACACCAAATTAACAAATTGAAAGATAAAAAACATATGATTATCACAAAAGATGCAGAGAAAGATTTTGACAAAATTAAACACCTGCTTATGATTAAAAGGAACATCAGTTCTGTTCAATTCAGTCGCTCAGTTGTGTCTGACTATTTGCAATCCCATGAATCACAGTAGGCCAGGCCTCCCTGTCTATCAGCAACTCCAGGAGTTCCCTCAAACTCATGTCCATCGAGTCAGTGATGCCATCCAGCCATCTCATTCTCTGTCGTCCCCTTCTCCTCCCTCCTCCAATCCCTCTAGGCATCAGGGTCTTTTCCAGTGAGTCAACTCTTCGCATGAGGTTGCCAAAATATTGGAGTTTCAGCTTTAGCATCAGTCCTTCTAATGAACACCCAGGACTGATCTCCTCTAGAATGGACTGATTGGATCTCCTTGCAGTCCAAGGGACTCTCAAAAGTCTTCTCCAGCACCACAGTTCAAAAGCATCAATTCTTCGGCTCTCAGCTTTCTTCACAGTCCAACTCTTACATCCATACATGACCACTGGAAAAAAAATAGCTTTGACTAGACGGACCTCGGTTGGCAAAGTAATGTCCCTGCTTTTTAATATGCTATCTAGTTTGGTCATAACTTTCCTTCCAAGGAGTAAGCGTCTTTTAATTTCATGGCTGCAATCAGCATCCACAGTGATTTTGGAGCCCAAAAAAATAAAGTCTGACACTGTTTCCACTGTTTCCCCATCTATTTCACATGAAGTGATGGGACCAGATGCCATGATCTTTGTTTTCTGAATGTTGAGCTTCAAGCCAACTTTTTCACTCTCCTCTTTCACTTTCATCGTTTTAGTTCCTTTCCACTTTCTGCCATCAGGGTGGTGTCATCTGCATATCTGAGGTTATTGATATTTCTCCCGGCAATCTTGATTCCAGCTTGTGCTTCTTCCAGCCCAGCATTCCTCATGATGTACACTGCATAGAAGTTAAATAAGCAGGGTGACAATATACAACCTTGAAATACTTCTTTTCCTATTTGGAACCAGTCTGTTGCTCTACGTCCAGTTCCAATTGTTGCTTCCTGACCTGCATATAGATTTCTCAAGAGGCAGGTCAGGTGGTCTGGTATTCCCATCTCTTTCAGAATGTTCCACAGTTTATTGTGATCCACACAGTCAAAGGCTTTGGCATAGTCAATGAAGCAGAAATAGATGTTTTTCTGGAACTCTCTTGCTTTCTCCATGATCCAGCGGATGTTGGCAATTTGATCTCTGGTGCCTCTGCCTTTTCTAAAACCTGCTTGAAAATCTGGAAGTTCACGGTTCACATATTGCTGAAGCCTGGCTTGGAGAATTTTGAGCATGACTTTACTAGCGTCTGAGATGAGTGCAATTGTGCAGTAGTTTGAGCATTCTTTGGCATTGCCTTTCTTTGGGATTGGAATGAAGACTGATCTTTTCCAGTCCTGTGGCCACTGCTGAGTTTTCCAAATTTGCTGGCATATTGAGTGCAGCACTTTCACAGCATCATCTTTCAGGATTTGAAATAGCTCAACTGGAATTCCCTCACCTCCACTAGCTTTGTTCGTAGTGATGCTTTCTAAGGCCCACTTGACTTCACATTCCAAGATGTCTGGCTCTAGGTGAGTGATCACACCATCATGATTATTGGGTCATGAAGATCTTTCTTGTACAGTTCTTCTGTGTATTCTTGCCACCTCTTCTTAATATCTTCTGCCTCTCTTAGGTCCATACCATTTCTGTCCTTTATCGAGCCCATTGTTGCATGAAATGTTCCCTTGGTATCTCTAATTTTCTTGAAGAGATCTCTAGTCTTTCCTCTTCTGTTGCTTTCCTCTATTTCTTTGCATTGATCGCTGAGGAAGGCTTTTTTTATCTCTCCTTGCTATTCTTTGGAACTCTGCATTCAGAGGCTTATATCTTTCCTTTTCTCCTTTGCTTTTCGCTTCTCTTCTTTTCACAGCTATTTGTAATGCCTCCCCAGGCAGCCATTTTGCTTTTCACATTTCTTTTCCATATGGATGGTCTTGGTCCCTGTCTCCTGTACAATGTCACGAAACTCCGTCCATAGTTCATCAGGCACTCTATCTATCAGATCTAGTCCCTTAAATCTATTTCTCACTTCCACTGTATGATCACAAGGGATTATATTTAGGTCATACCTGAATGGTCTAGTGGTTTTCCCTACTTTCTTCAATTTAAGTCTGAATTTGGCAATAAGGAGTTCATGATCTGAGCCACAGTCAGCTCCTGGTCTTGTTTTTGCTAACTGTATAGAGCTTCTCCATCTTTGGCTGCAAAGAATATAATCGATCTGATTTCGGTGTTGACCATCTGGTGATGTCCATGTGTAGAGTCTTCTCTTGTGTTGTTGGAAGAGGGTGTTTGCTATGACCAGTGCGTTCTCTTGGCAAAACTCTATTAGCCCTTGCCCTGCTTCATTCCATGCTCCAAGTCCAAATTTGCCTATTACTCAAGGTGTTTCTTGACTTCTTACTTTTGCATTCCAGTCCCCAAAATGAAAAGGACATCTTTTTCGGGTGTTAGTTCTAAAATGTCTTGTAGGTCCTTCAGTGTTACTGGTTGGGGCATAGGCTTGGATTACTGTGATACTGAATGGTTTGCCTTGGAAACGAATAGAGATCATTAGTAGTTTTTGAGATTGTATCCAAGTACTGCATTTCAGACTCTTTTGTTGACCATGATGGCTACTCCATTACTCTAAGGGATTCATGCCCACAGTAGTAACTATAATGGTCATCTGAGTTAAATTCACCCATTCCAGTCCATTTTAGTTCACCTATTCCTAGAATGTCGACGTTCACTCTTGCCATCTCCTGTTTGACTTCCAATTTGCCTTGATTCATGGACCTAACGTACCAGGTTCCTATGCTATATTGCTCTTACAGCATCTGACCTTGCTTCTATCACCAGTCACATCCACAACTGGGTATTGGTTTTCTTTAGCTCCATCCCTTCATTCTTTCTGGAGTTATTTCTCCACTGATCTCCAGCAGCATATTGGGCACCTACCAACCTGGGAAATTCCTCATTCAGTATCCTATCATTTTGCCTTTTCATGCTGTTCATGGGGTTATCAAGGCAAGTATACTGAAGTAGTTTGACATACCTCACAATAATAAAAGCCATTTATGATAAACCAACAGCAAACACTGATGAAAGAAATCAAAGATGACACAAATAGATGGAGAAGTGTACCGTGTTCATGGATCGGAAGAATCAATATAGTGAAAACGAGTATACTACTCAAAGCAATCTATATATTCAGTGCAATCCCTATTAATCTACCAATGGTATTTTTCACAGAACTAGAACAAATAATTTCACAATTTGTATGGAAATACAAAAAACCTCTAATAGACAAAACAATCTTAAGAAAGAAGAATGGAACTGCAGGAATCAACCTGCCTGACTTCAGACTATAGTATAAAGCTACAGTCATCAGGACAGTATAGAACCGGCACAAAGACAGAAATATAGACCAATGGAACAAAATAGAAAGCCCAGAGATAAATCCCTGCACCTATGGACACCTTATCTTTGACAGAGGCAAGAATATACAATGGAGAAAAGACAATCTCTTAACAAGTGGTGCTGGGAAAACTGGTCAACCACTTGTAAAAGAATGAAACTAGAACACTTTCTTACACCATACACAAAAATAAACTCAAAATGGATTAAAGATCTAAATGTAAGACCAGAAACTATAAAACTCCTAGAGAAGAACATAGGCAAAACACTTTCTGACATAAATCACAGTAGGATCCTCTATGACCCCCCTCCCAGAGTAATGGAAATAAAAGAAAAATAAACAAATGGGACCTAATTAAACTTAAAAGCTTTTGCACAACCAAAGAAACTATAAGCAAGGTGAAAAGACAGCCTTCAGAGTGGGAGAAAACAATAACAATGAAACAGCTGACAAAGAATTAATCTCAAAAATATACAAGCAGCACATGCAGCTCAATATCAGAAAAATAAACAACCCAATCAAAAAATGGGTCAAAGAACTAAACAGACATTTTTCTGAAGAAGATATACAGATGGCTAACAAGCACGTGAAAAGATGCTCAACATCACTCATTATCAGAGAAATGAAAATCAAAACCACAGTGAGGTATCATCTCCTGCCAGTCAGAATGGCTGCTATCCAAAAGTCTACAAACAATAAATCCTGGAGAGGGTGTGGAGAAAAGTTAACCCTCTTACACTATTGGTGGGAATACAAACTAGTACAGCCACTATGAAGAACAGGGTGGAGATTCCTTAAGAATCTGGAAATAGAACTGCCATATGACCCAGGAATCGCACTACTGGGAATACACACTGAGGAAACCGGAATTGTAAGAGGCACGTGTATCCCAATGTTTATCACAGTGCTGTTTACAATAGCTAGGACATGGAATCAACCTAGATGCCCATTGGCAGATAAATGGATAAGAAAACTGTGGTACATATACACAATGGAATATTACTCAGCATTTGAATCAGTTCTAATGAGCCTATTATACAGAGTGAAGTAAGTCAGGAAGAAAAACACCAATACAATATATTAATGCATATATATGGAATTTAGAAAGATGGTAATGATGACCCTATATGCAAGACAGAAAAAGATACACAAAGGTAAAGAACAGACTTTTGGACTCTGTGGGAGAAGGCTAGGGTAGGATGATTTGAGAGAATAGCATTGAAACATATATATTACCATATGTGAAATAGGTCGCCAGTCCAGGTTCCATGCATGAGACACGGTGCTCAGGGCTGGTGCACTGGGATGACCCTGAAGGATGGGATGCAGGGGGAGGTGGGAGGGAGATTCAGGATGGGGATCACATGTACACCCATGGCTGATTCATGTCAATGTATGGCAAAAACCACTACAATATTGTAAAGTAATTCGCCTCCAATTAAAATTATTTTTTTTAAAAAAGGAACATATATATTAATATATGTGAAATAGATCGCCAGTCCAGGTTCAATGCATGAGACAGGGTGCTCAGGCCTGGTTCACTGGGATGACCCTGAGGGATGGGATGGGGAGGGAGGTGGGATGGCAGTTCAGGATGGGGTCACGTATATACCCATGGCTGATTTCTGTCGATGTATGGTGAAAGCCACTACAATATTGTAAAATAATTAGTCTCCAATTAAAATTAATTAATTAATTTTTAAAAATTCAGGTGTTTGCAAATTACATTTACTAGGATATGTATTTTGAGAACCAAGAGAAGGAAGGAATGCAATGCTACACTATTAGTCATTTTTGATAGACTCAAACAAGAAAAAATAATATTTCATAAACTTTTTAATTAGTGTCATGAAAAAGTTCACCCAACACCACTTGATAGTTATTATGGGCAAACTTTTAAAATCTTACCTGATTGTTTATACATAAAAGGACTAAAAACTTGGTGATTACTTGTCAGTTAGCACCTTACATGTATTCATCTGTCAAACACAACAATCTTGGGGGGCTGTGTGGATTCAAAGAAACATAAATTATGTAAAACTCTAGCACTTTTACATGGCTATCTCAAGGCATTTTCCTATACACATGCAAACAAAACCACAATAATTGACCAATAATAATTAGCAAGGGAGTGAGCCCAGGCTTAGCTCCTTAAGGCAGATTACTTAATTTCTGAGTAGCTGAACTGGAATTTGGTCCAGGTATTCTGAACTCTAAAACTTGGGCACGTAACACTCAGGAAACTCAAAATGTGTTTCACAGGCTCTCTATCAGGCATTTATAGCATGGGGGACCAGAAATCAAAGACCTAATACATGCCTGGAAAGTCTCCATAGGTAAATAGTGTATGGGGAGAAACAAGTCCACATTAACCATTTCCAAAAAGTAGAAAATTAGTATCTCTCATTATTAGAATTGAGCTCTGGGTACATTGCTCAGTAGTTTGCATATTATCTCACAGAATCTGGTAGAATATGTTTACAAAATCAACATAGGTTGTTTTTCTTTTAAGGAGTTGCTGCGTAAAATCACACATCACTTATGCCTCACTTCAGTTCAGTCATGTCCGATTCTTTGTGACCCCATGGACTGAAGCACACTGGGATTCCCTGTACATCACCAAATCCCGGAGCTTACTCAAACTCATGTCCATTGAGTCAGAGATGAAATCCAACCATCTCATCCTCTGTCGTCCCCTTCTCCTCCTGCCTTCAATCTTTCCCAGCATCAGGGTCTTTTCCAATGAGGCAGTTCTTCCCATTAGGTGGCCAAAGTGCTGGAGTTTCAGCTTTAGAACTGATCCTTCCACTGAATATTCAGGACTGAATTCCTTTAGGATTGACTGGATTGATTTTGCAGTCCAAGGAACTCTCAAGAGCCTTCTCCAACACCACAGTTCAAAAGGATCAATTCTTCAGTGCTTAGCTTTCTTTATGGTCCAACTCTCACATCCATACATGACTAGTGGAAAAACCAGAGCTTTGACTACACAGACCTTTGTCAGCAAAGTACTGTCTCAGCTTTTTAATATGGTGTCTAGGTTGGTCATAGTTTTTCTTCCAGGGAGCAAGTGTCTTTTAATTTCATGGCTGCAGTCACCATCTGCAGTGATTTTGGAGCCCAAGAAAATTAAGTTTGTCACTGTTTGCATTGTTTCCCCAACTATTTGCCATGAAGTGATGGGACCAGATGCCATGATCTTCGGGTTTTTTTTAATGTTGAGTTTTAAGCCAGCTTTTTCACTCTCCTCTTTCACTTTCATCAAGAGGCTCTTTAGTTCTTTACTTTTCTGCCATAAGGATGGTGTCCTCTGTATATCTGAGGTTACTGATATTTCTGCTGGCAATCTGGATTCCAACTTGTGCTTCATTCAGCCTGGCATTTCTCATGATGTACTCTGTATATCAGTTAAATAATCACGGTGACAATATACAGCCTTAACGTACTCCTTTCCCAATTTGGAACCAGTCTCTTTTTCCATGTCAGGCTCTAACTCTTGCTTCTTGACCTGCACATAGATTTCTCAGAAGGCAGGTAAGGTGGTCTGGTATTCCCATCTCTTTCAGAATTTTCCACAGTTTGTTGTGATCCACACAGTCAAAGTTTTGGCATAGTCAATAAAGCAGAAGTAGACGTTTTTCTTGAACTCGCTTGATTTTTTGATGATCCAACAAATGTTGGCAATTCAATTTCTGGTTTCTCTGCCTTTTCTAAAACCAGCTTGAACATCTGGAAGTGCTCAGTTCATGTACTATTGAAGCCTTGTTTGAAGAATTTTGAGCATTACTCTGCTAGTGTGTAAGATGAATGTAATTGTTTGGTAATTTGAACATTCTTTGGCATTGCTTTTCTTTGAGATTGGAATGAAAACTGACATTTCCCAGTCCTGAGACCACTGCTGAGCTTTCGAAATTTACTGCCGTATTGAGTGCAGCACTTTCACAGCGTCATCTTTTAGGATTTGAAATAGCTCAACTGGAATTCCATTACCTCCACTAGATTTGTTCGTAGTGATACTTCCTAAGGCCCACTTGACTTCACATTCCAGGATATCTGGCGCCAGGTGAGTGATCATACCATCATGGTTATCTGGGTTGCAAAGATCCTTTTTGTATAGTTCTTCTGGATATTCTTGCCACCCCTTCTTAATATTTTCTGCTTCTGTTAGGTCTCATCGAAACTTCTGTCCTTTATTGTGCCCATCTTTGCAAGAAATATTCCCTTGGTATCTCTAATTTTCTTGAAGAGATCTTTAGTCTTTCCCATCTATTGTTTTCCTCTATTTCTTTGCATTGATCACTAAAGGCTTTCTTCTCTCTATTTGCTATTCTTTGGAACTCTGCATCAGATGGGCATATCTTTCCTTTTCTCCTTTGCCTTTAGATTCTCTTCCTTTCTCAGCTATTTGTAAGGCCTCCTCAGACAACCGTTTTACCTTTTTGCATTTCTTTTCCATGGGGATGGTCTTGATCACTGCCTCCTGAACAATGTCACAAACCTCTGTCCATAGTTCTTCAGGCACTCTATCAGATCTAATCATTTGAATCTATTTGTCACTTTCACGGTGTAAAAATAAGGGATTGATTTAGGTCATATCTGAATGGTTTAGTTGTTTTCCATACTTTCTTTGATTTAAGTCTGAATTTTGCAATACGGAGTTCATGATCTGAGCCACAGTCAGCTCCTGGTCTTATGTTTGCTGTCTGTATAGAGCTTCTCCATCTTTGTCTGCAAAGAATGTAATCAATATGACTTTGGTATTGATGATCTGGTGACATTCATCTGTAGAGGCATCTCTTGTGTTCTTAGAAGAGGGTGTTTGCTATGACCAGGGCGTTCTCTTGGCAATACTCTGTTAGCCTTTGCCCTGCTTCATTTTGTAATCCAAGGCCATATTTACCTGTTACTCCAGGTATCTCTTCTCTTCCTACTTTTGTATTCCAGTCCCCTATGAATAAAAGGACATCTTTTTAGGGTGTTAGTTCTAGAAGGTCTTGCAGGTCTTCAAAGAACCATTCAACTTCAGCTTCTTCAGCATTAGTAGTTGGGGCATAGTGAAAAGTGAAGTCGCTCAGTCGTGTCCGACTCTTTGCGACCCCCCAGACACCTCTGTCCATGGGATTTTCCAGGCAATAGTACTGGAGTGGATTGCCATTTCCTTCTCCATTAGTAGTTGGGGCATAGACTTTGATTATTGTGATATTGAATGAATTGGCTTGGAAATGAACACATATCATTCTGTCATTTTTGAAACTGCACCCAAGTACTGCATTTTGGACTCTTTTTTGACTGTGATGGCCACTCCACTTCTTGTAAGGGATTCTTGCCCACAGTTCCATTCAGTTCAGTTCAGTCGCTAAGTCGTGTCCGACTCTTTGCGACCCCATGAATCACAGCATGCCAGGCCTCCCTGTCCATCACCAACTCCCGGAGTTTACTCAAACTCATGTCCATCGAGTCGGTGATGCCATCCAGCCAACTCATTCTCTGTCTTCCCTGTCTCCTCCCACCCCAACTCCATCCTGGCATCAGACTCTTTTCCAGTGAGTCAACTCTTCGCATGAGGTGGCCAAAGTATTGGAATTTCAGCTTTAGCATCAGTCCTTCCAATGAACACCCAGGATTGATCTCCTTTAGAATGGACTGGTTGGATCTCCTTGCAGTACAAGGGACTCTCAAGAGTCTTCTTCAGCACCACAGTTCAAAAGCATCAATTCTTCGGCGATCAGCTTTCTTAACAGTCCAACCCTCACATCCATACATGACCACTGGAAAAACCATAGCCTTGACTAGACGGACCTTGGTTGGCAAAGTAAAGTCTCTGTTTTTAAATATGCTATCTAGGTTGGTCATACTTTTCCTTCAAAGGAATAAGCATCTTTTAATTTCATGGCTGCAATCAGCATCTGCAGTGACTTTGGAGCCCCCCAAAATAAAATCTGTCACTGTTTCCACTGTTTCCCCATCTATTTCCCATGAAGTGATGGGACCAGATCCCATGATCTTAGTTTTCCGAATGTTGAGCTTCAAGCCAACATTTTCACTCTCCTCTTTCACTTTCATCAGAGGCTTTTTGTTCCTCTTCACTTTCTGCCATAAGGGTGGTGTCATCTGCATATCTGAGTTTATTGATATTTCTCCCGGCAATCTTGATTCCAGCTTCTGCTTCTTCCAGCCCAGCGTTCCTCATGATGTATTCTGCCTATACGTTAAATAAGCAGGGTGACAATATACAGCCTTGACGTACTCCTTTTCCTATTTGGAACCAGTCTGTTGTTCCATGTCCCGTTCTAACTGTTGCTTCCTGACCTGATACAGGTTTCTCAAGAGGCAGGTCAGGTGGTCTGATATTCCCATCTCTTTCAGAATGTTCCACAGTTGATTGTGATCCACACAGTCAAAGGCTTTGGCGGAGTCAATGAAGCAGAAATAGATGTTTTTCTGGAACTCTCTTGCTTTCTTCATGATCCAGCTGATGGTGGCAATTGATCTCTGGTTCCTCTTCCTTTTCTAAAACCTGCTTGAACATCTGGAAGTTCACGGTTCACATATTGCTGAAGCCTGGCTTGGAGAATTTTGAGCATGAATTTACTAGCATGTGAGATGAATGCAATTGTGTGGTAGTTTGAGCATTCTTTGGCATTGCCTTTCTTTGGAATTGGAATGAAGACTGATCTTTTCCAGTCCTGTGGCCACTGCTGAGTTTTCCAAATTTGCTGGCATATTGAGTGCAGCACTTTCACAGCATCATCTCTCAGGATTTGAAATAGCTCAGTTGGAATTCCATCACTTCCACTAGCTTTGTTCATAGTGATGCCTACTTGACTTCACATTCCAAGATATCTGGCTCTAGGTCAGTGATCATGCCATCGTGATTATCTTCATCGTGAAGATCTTTTTTATACAGTTCTTCTGTGTATTCTTGCCACCTCTTCTTAATCTCTTCTGCTTCGGTTAGGTCCATACCATTTCTGACCTTTACCAAGCCCATATTTCCATGAAATGTTCCCTTGATATCTCTGATTTTCTTGAAAAGATCTCTCGTTTTCCCTCTTCTGTTGTTTTCCTCTATTTCTTTGCATTGATCACTGAGGAAGGCTTTCTTATCTCTCCTTGCTATTCTTTGGAACTCTGCATTCAGATGCTTATATCTTTCCTTTTCTCCTTTGCTTTTCACTTCTCTTCTTTTCACAGCTATTTGTAAGGCCTCCTCAGACAGCCATTTTTCTTTTTTGCATTTCTTTTCCATGGGGATGGTCTTGGCCCCTGTCTCCTGTACAATGTCACGAAACTCCGTCCAGAGTTCATCAGGCTCTTTATCTATCAGATCTAGTCCCTTAAATCTATTTCTTACTTCCACTGTATAATCATAAGGGATTTGATTTAGGTCATATCTGAATGGTCTAGTGGTTTGCCCTATTTTCTTCAATATAAGTCTGAATTTGGCAATAAGGAGTTCATGATCTGAGCCACAATCAGCTCCTCGTCTTGTTTTTGCTAATATAGAATTTCTACATCTTTGGCTGCAAAGAGTATAATCAATCTGATTTCAGTGTTGACCATCTGGTGATGTCCATGTGTAGAGTCTTCTCTTGTGTTGTTGGAAGAGGGTGTTTGCTATGACCAGTGCATTCTCTTGACAAAACTCTGTTAGCCTTTGCCCTGCTTCATTCCGTGCTCCGAGGCCAAATTTGCCTGTTACTCCAGGTGTTTCTTGACTTCCTACTTTTTCATTCCAGTCCTCTATAATGAAAAGGACATCTTTTTTGGGTGTTCATTCTAAAAGGTCTTGTAGGTCTTCATAGAACCGTTCAACTTCGTCTTCTTCAGCATTACTGGTTGGGGCGTAGGCTTGGATTACTGTGATACTGAATGGTTTGCCTTGGAAACAAACAGAGATCATTAGTCGTTTTTGAGATTGCATCCAAGTACTGCATTTTGTACTCTTTTGTTGACCATGATGGCTACTCCATTTCTTCTAAGGGATTCCTGCCCACAGTAGGAGATATAATGGTCATCTGAGTTAAGTTCACCCATTCCAGTCCATTTTAGTTCACTGATTCCTAGAATGTCGACGTTCACTCTTGCCATCTCCTGTTTGATCACTTCCAATTTGCCTTGATTCATGCCCTAACATTCCAGGTTCCTACACAATATTGCTCTTTACAGCATCGCACCTTGCTTCTATCACCAGTCACATCCACAACTGGGTATTTTTTTTTTTTTTTTTTTGCTTTGGCTCCATCCCTTCATTCTTTCTGGAGTTATTTCTCCACTGATCTCCAGCAGCATACTGGGCACATACTGACTGGGGGAATTCCCCATTCAGTATCCTATCATTTTGCCTTTTCATACTGTTCATGGGGTTCTCAAGGCAACTATACTGAAGTGGTTTGCCATTCCCTTCTCCAGTGGATCACATTCTGTCAGACCTCTCCACCATGACCCACCCATCTTGGGTGGCCCCACACGGCATGGCTTAGGTTCATTGAGTTAGACAAGGCTGTGGTCCGTGTAATCAGATTGACTAGTTTTCTGTGATTATGATTTCAGTGTGTCTGCCCTCTGATGCCCTCTCGCAATACCTACCATCTTATTTGGGTTTCTCTTACCTTGGTCGTGGGTTATCTCTTCATGGCTGCTCCAGCAAAGTGCAGACACTGCACCTTACCTTGGACGAGGGGTATCTCCTCGCAGCCGCCCCTCCTGACCTTGAATGTGGAGTAGCTCCTCTCAGCCCTCCTGTGCCCGTGCAGCCGCCACCCCTTGGACTTGGGGTTGTTCCTCTCGGCCACTGCCCCTGACCTTGGGCATGGGGTAGCTCCACCCGGCCACTGCCCCTGACCTCGGTCATGGGGTAGCTACTCTCAGCCACGCTCTACTAACTACAAAATATAATGAGAGAAATTAAAGAACTCCTAAATGGAGATAGATGCCATGTTTATATATAAACACGGATAAAATATCAATTCTCACCTATTTGTATATAGATTTAATGCAATCCCAATTAAAATCTCAGCAGGCTCCTTTGTAGATGTTGACAGCTAATTCTAAAATTCACGTTGAAATGCACAGGACATAGAACAACCAATACAACTTTGAAAAAAAAACAAAGTGGGCTAACTTACACCATCTGACTTCAGGTTTTAGTATAAAATTACACTGATCAATTTGCGATATTAGAATCAAGAAAGAAAATAGATCAGTAGTAGAACAGAAGAGAGAATCTAGCACTAGACCCACACACATATGCCTAATTGATTTCAACAAAGATGCAAAGGCAATTTGAAAGTATGAGGTTAACTGAGTAAATGATTTTGTATAGGATGCAGCCACTAATTTTGCTGTAAAAATACGTATGTCAGCATAGTAAGATATCCGTAATGTATTGAGAAAAAAACTGCAAGGTCTAAAACAGTTTGGGATATTATTATTCTATTTTTAATAGGATCTGTATTTTTTCCAAAAGAATATACACAGATAAATCCATGCATTCAGACACAATAAAAGTGATTGTTAATAGTAGGAGCTTGAAATTGCTTATAATTTTAGTTTAGCTTTCAATATTTATGCTTCTATTTTATTTACTTATAATAGATATACACTGTAATAAAAAACAAAACTAACTCTTCTTTGCAGCATGTGGGATCTAGTTCCCAACTATGGATCAAACCTGGTCTCTCTGCAGTAGTATCGCAGTCTTAGCCACTGAACTACCAGGAAAGTCCCTTGTGCAGATTATTAACTTCACTTTATTTCAGTTTTCTCTTTTAAAAATTGTAGATAAGAAAACCTGGGCTTCCCTGGTGGTTCAGACAGTAAAGAATCTACCTGCAGTGCAGGAGACCAGGTTTGATCGCTGGGTTGGGAAGATCCCCTGGAGAAGGAAATGGCTACCATTCTTACCTGTAGAATTTCATGGACTGAGGAGCCTGGTGGGCTACGGGGTCACAAAGTGTCAGACATGGTGGAGTGACTAACACACAGACAAGAGAACTTACCTCAGAGAGTTGTTGTTGGTAAATGAGTAGTACTGAAAACTATTATAATATTTTTGGAACACAGGACTGGAAAATGTCAGTCTTCATTCCAATCCCAAAGAAAGGCAATGTCAAAGAATGCTCAAACTACTGCACAGTTGCACTCATCTCACACCCGAGTAAAGTCATGCTCAAAATTCTCCAAGCCAGGCTTCAGCAATACATGAACCGTGAACTTCCAGATGTTCAAGCAGGTTTTAGAAAAGGAAGAGGAACCAGAGATCAAATTGCCAACATCTGCTGGATCATGGAGAAAGCAAGAGAGTTCCAGAAAAACATCTATTTCTGCTTCAGTGACTATGCCAAAGCCTTTGACTGTGTGGATCACAATAAACTGTGGAATATTCTGAAAGAGATGGGAATACCAGACCACCTAACCTGCCTCTTGAGAAACCTGTATGCAGGTCAGGAAGCAACAGTTAGAACTGGACATGGAACAACAGACTGGTTCCAAATAGGAAAAGGAGTACGTCAAGTTTGTATATTGTCACCCTGCTTATTTAACTTCTATGCAGAGGCACCAGAGATCAAATTGCCAACATCCGCTGGATCATGGAGAAAGCAAGAGAGTTTCAGAAAAACATCTATTTCTGCTTCATTGACTATGCCAAAGCCTTTGACTGTGTCGATCACAATAAACTGAGGAACATTCTGAAAGACATGGGAATCCCAGACCACCTGACCTGCCTCTTGAGAAACCTGTATGCAGGTCAGGAAGCAACAGTTAGAACTGGACATGGAACAAGAGACTGGTTCCAAATAGGAAAAGGTGTACGTCAAGGTTGTATATTCTCACCTTGCTTATTTAACTTATATGCGGAGTACATCATGAGGAACGCTGGGCTGGAAGAAGAACAAGCTGGAATCAAGATTGCTGGGAGAAATATCAATAACCTCAGATATGCAGATGACACTACCCTTATGGCAGAAAGTGAAGAGGAACTCAAAAGCCTCTTGATGAAAGTGAAAGAGGAGAGTGAAAAGGTTGGCTTGAAGCTCAACATTCAGAAAACAAAGATCATGGCATCTGGTCCCATCACTTCATGGGAAATAGATGGAAAAACAGTGGAAACAGTGTCAGACTTTGTTTTTTTGGGCTCCAAAGTCACTGCAGATGCTGATTGCAGCCATGAAATTAAAAGACGCTTGCTCCTTGGAAGGAAAGTTATGCCCAACGTTGATACTATATTAAAAAGCAGAGACATTACTTTGCCAACCAAGGTCCGTCTAGTCAAGGCAATGGTTTTTCCCGTGGTCATGTATGGATGTGAGAGTTAGACTGTGAAGAAGGCTGATCGCTGAAGAATCGATGCTTTTGAACTGTGGTGTTGGAGAAGACTCTTGAGAGTCCCTTATACTGCAAGGAGATCCAACCAGTCCATTCTAAAGGAGATCAATCCTGGATGTTCATTGGAGGGACTGATGCTAAAGCTGAAGCTGCAATACTTTGGCCACCTCATGCGACGAGTTGACTCACTGGAAAAGACTCTGATGCTGGGAAAGGTTGGGGGCGGGAGGAGAAGGGGACGACAGAGAATGGGATGGCTGGATGGCATCACCGACTCTGTGGACATGAGTTTGAGTGTACTCCGGGAGTTGGTGATGGACAGGGAGGCCTGGCGTGCTGTGATTCATGGGGTCGCGGAGAGTCGGACACGACTGAGCGACTGAACTGACTGAACTGACTGAACTGACTGCAGAGTACATCATAGGAACGCTGGGCTGGAAGAAGCACAAGCTGGAATCAAGATTGAAAGGAGAAATATCAATAACCTCAGATATGCAGATGACACCACCCTTATGGCAGAAAGTGAGGAGGAACTCAAAAGCCTCTTGATGAAAGTGAAAGAGGAGAGTGAAAAGGTTGGCTTGAAGCTCAACATTCGGAAAACTAAGATCGTGGCATCTGGTCCCATCACTTCATGGGAAATAGATGGGGAAACAGTGGAAACAGTGGCAGATTTTATTTTGGGGGCTCCAAAATCACTGCAGATGCTGATTGCAGCCATGAAATTAAAAGATGCTTACTCCTTGGAAGGAAAGGTATGACCAACCTAGATAGCATATTAAAAAGCAGAGACATTACTTTGCCAACCAAGGTCCGTCTAGTCAAGGCTATGGTTTTTCCAGTGGTCATGTATGGATGTGAGAGTTGGACTGTGAAGAAAGCTGATCGCTGAAGAATTGACACTTTTGAACTGTGGTGCTGGAGAAGACTCTTGAGAGTCCCTTGGACTGCAAGGAGATCCAACCAGTCCATTCTAAAGGAGATCAATCCTGGGTGTTCATTGGAAGGACTGGTGATTAAAGCTGAAACTCCAATACTTTGGCCACCTCATGCGAAGAGTTGACTCCCTGGAAAAGACTCTGATGCTGGGAGGGACTGGGGGTGCGAGGAGACGGGGACGACATAGAATGAGATGGCTGGATGGCATCACCGACTCAATGGACTCGAGTCTGAGTGAACTCCGGGAGTTGGTGATGGACAGGGAGGCCTGGCATGATGTAATTCATGGGATCGCAAAGAGTCGGACACGACTGAGCGACTGAACTGAACTGAACTGAACTGAAGCACTCAGTGAATGTCAGCTATATAATTACAGTGTTTGTTTTTATTGTCATCACAACCTCAAAACCAAGTCTCAGTTATACGTGCCCTTTGGGTAAACCTGGAAATTTAAGGGCTTAGAAAGCATTCTGAAATAACCTGTAAATTTGAATTTCTATTATTTAGTCTCCTTAGATTATCTAAGATTTCTCATATGCTATCTGTCTCTAAGCAGTATTTTGGCAGCAAATAAAGTTAGAATTTAGAGCTGATTGAAAATTAAATGTCCATTGCTAAGCCTAGTTTTTGCCAAGAGGTGACAATAAAACACTACCTATTATTTTTAAAATGGAATTCTCCAGGCAAGAATACTGGAGTGTAACCACTCCCTTCTTCAGGATATCTTCCCAACCCAGGGATCAAACCCAGGTCTCCTGCTTTGCAGACCAATATTTCACCATCTGAGCCACCAGGGAAGCTCTGAAAATTAAATGTCCATTGCAAAGCCCAACTTTTGCTACGAGGTGGCAATAAAACACTAGTTATGGGTTTTAAAATCACCAGCAAAGAGACTTTGGAGAACCTTCATCATCTATTTAAGTAAATCATTAAGGACTCTGGGCTTCCTCAGTGGCTCAATGGTAAAGAATCCACCTGCACTGTAGTATCTGCAGGAGACCCAGGTTCCACCCATGGGTCAGGAAGATCCCCTGAAGGAAGGCATAGCAACCCACTCCAGTATTCTTGCCTGGAGAATCCCATGGACAGAGGAGCCTGGCGGGTTGCAGTCCATGTGGTCACAGTCGGATACAACTGAAGCAACTGAGCACACATGCACAAAAAACTTTCATAATGTAAAGAAATGATCCCTAATCCACATTTACTTGCATAATTTCTAATTTCTCTCTCCTCAAATAGGGAAGATGGACAGAAAGGGGACTAGGAGTCAAATTCCTCCTCTTTGATACTAGTGGGCTTGGTCAGAGGAGTTAGTATTTTGGGACCTCCCCAGCTTGACTGCACACTCTAACAAGAAGCCTGGCAAAGGTCAGGTTCTATCTGAGGCAGTGCTTGCCTGTGCTTAGCTGTACACTCTAGACTTGAGGAATCTTTATTTTTCCATAGATTGTTGCCTAAAAATAGAGGAGGATTCTTTACCTGCAAGCTCCCTCTGGCTAACTGTTCCATGGATAAGAATACTGCCAAAGAATGTTCAAACTACTGCACAGCTGCACTCATTTCACATGCTAGCAAGGTAATACTCAAAATCCTTCAAACTAGGATTCAACAGTATGTGAATCAAGAACTTCCAGATTTACAAGCTGGATTTAGAAAAGGCATAGGAGCCAGAGATCAAATCTCCAACATCCAATGGATCGTAGAAAAAGCAAGAGAATTTCAGAAAAACATCTACCTCTCCTTTATTGACTATCTTAAAGCCTTTGATTGTGTGGATCACAACAAACTATAGAAAATTCTTAAAGAGATGGGAACACCAGACCACTTTACCAGCCTCCTGTTAAACCTGTATGCATGTCAAGAAGCAATAGTTACAACCAGACATGGAGCAATGGACTGGTTCAAAATTGGGAAAGGAGTACGCCAAGGCTGTATATTGTCATCCTGCTTATATAACTTTTATACAGAGTACATCATGTGAAATGCCAGACTGGATGAAGCACAAGCTGGAATCAAGATTGCAGAGAGAAATATCAATAACCTCAGATACACAGATGACACCACCCTTATGGCTTCTAGCGAAGAAGACCTAAAGAGCCTGTTGATAAAAGTGAAAGAGGAGAGTGAAAAACCTGGCTTAAAATGCAACATTTAAAAAACAAAGATCATGGCATCTGGTCCCATCACTTCATGGCAAATAGACAGGACAACAGTGGAAACAGTGACAGACTTTATTTTCTTGAGCTCCAAAATCACTGCAGACACTGGCTGCAGGCATGAAATTAGAAGCTTCTTACTAGACAGTGTATTAGAAAGCAGAGACATTACTTTGCCAAAAAAGGTCTATACAGTCACAGCTATGCTTTTTCCAGGAGTCATGTACTGATGTGAGAGTTGGACCATATGGAAGGTTAAGTGCCAAAGAACTGATGCTTTTGAACTGTGATGTTGGAGAAGACTTTTGAGAATCCCTTGGACTGTAAGGAGATCAAATCAGTCAATCCTAAAGTAAATCAACCCTAAACATTCATTCAAAGGACTGATGCTGAAGCTGAAGCTCCAATACTTGGGCCACCTGATGGGAAGAGCTAACTCATTGGAAAAGACCCTGCACTGGGAAAGATTGAGAGCAGAAGGAGAAGGAGATGACAGAGGATGAGATGGTTGGATGGCATCTCTGACTCGATGGACACGAGTTTCAGCAAGCTTTGGGAGTTTGTGATGCAGCCTGGCATGCTGTAGTCCAGGGGTCACAAAGAGTTGGACATGACTGAGCCACTGAACAACAGAAAATGCTGTAGTCTGACACGCTAGGCCACAGGCCTCCAGCAGGAAGGAGACAGAAATGAGGTTTGATGCTGGGGAGGTTATCAGTGACTCATGAGTAGACTGTCCAAGCTCAAGGGAAGGCCTAAGTACCAGGGTTCAGTGCTTTGATAAAATTGTAAATACAAAATTCTCTTAGTCTCTGTATCTGCAAGTCCTCAGCATTCAGGTTTAAACTACAGGGCTGTCCAGTGTATTTAAAGTTCTTGAATATATTCTTCCCAACATGGCTGCCACCAGTTGCCAGTCTTTTTCAGTTTTGTTTTTTGGTCTTAGTAGGCATCACGTAGGATCTTAATTCCCCAAACAGGCATCGAAACTGTGCCCCCTGCATTGGAAGCCAGGGAACTTCCAACCAGTCTTTTCTTTGCCATGCCGCTCAGCTTGCAGGATCTTTGTTCCCCAACCAGGGATTGAATCCAGGCCCACAGCAGCGAAAGTACCAAGTCCTAACCATTGGACCACCAGGGAATTCCCCTCCAGTCATTTCTCTCTAAGCTATAGCTCCTCTCTGCACTAATGGAAAGAGTGTCTGTGTGACTCTGGCTACTGCCCCTGCCTGCCACACGTGTGGAGCTCAGAGAGTCACATTCCATCTTCCTTTTGTTGCGGAGTAACTTTCAGATCCAAGTCAAGTCTCCAATTGGTCTAAATATGGACTCCATTCTCCTACAATACTACAGATGTTCTCTATGGATGAATTAATTACTATTACCGTGGTGGCACTAGTGGTAAAGAACCAACCTGCCAACTCAGGAGACATAAGAGATGGGGGTTTGATCCCTGGGAAGATCCCCTGGGGGAGGACATGGAAACCCACTCCAGTATTCTTGCCTAAAGAATCCATGAACAGAGGAGCCTGACTGGCTATAGTCCATAGGGTCACAAAGAGTTGGACAGGACTGAAGTGATTTCGCTTACACGCACTAGATAAAAACATATAAAGGCCTTCCCCAATGGCTCAGCGATAAAGAAGCCACCTGCAATGCAGGAAATGCAGGTTCAATCCCTGGGTTGAGAAGATGCCCTGGAGAAAGAAATGGCAATGCACTCCAGTATTCTTGCCTGGGAAATTCCATGGATAGAGGAACCTGGTGGGCTACAGTCCAAAAGGGTCACAAAGTGTTGGACACAACTTAGTAACTAAACAACAATAAGGATTTCTATCAAAGGAGAGACTTGAAACTATTGCCTTCTCCACTGATGGAAAGAAAAACGTATAAAACATAAAATTTACCATTTTCAGTACAGAGTTGTATGGCATTAAGCATATTCACAAATTGTGCAGCTATTGCTGCTGCCCATTTCCAGAAGTTTTTCATTTTTCCCAAATAGAAATATGTGCACATTGAACAAAAACTTCCTGTTACCTCCTCCCTCAGGGGGTTATCTTAAACAGTTTTGATTCCCACAAAACCTGTAGCTGTTTTATACCTTGTTTAAAAGACTTTGATATTTCATCTATTTAACATACATTTATTGGGCAACCATGCTGGGTGAAATTAAATAAATCCCTGAAGAAACCTGCAGAAAAGGAGCTTGCAATGAACTGAGGTAGATAAATGATATCAGTGCAGTGTGATAAATGCAAAAATAGAGAAAGAAGAAAAGAGAACTGGCTAGAGACCTAGTGTTTATAGAACACAAACTGTCAGACTATACCAGAGTGCTTATGCATTTCATTTCTCTTCATAATAGCCCTGTAAAGTAGTTGCCTCAGTGGTAAAGAATCTTCCTGCCAATGCAGAAGACCCAGGTTCGATCCCTGAGTCAGGAAGGTCTCCTGGAGAAGGGAATGGCAACCCACTCTAGTATTCTTGCCTGATAAATCCCAAGGACAGAGAAGCCTGGTGGGTTACAGTGGATGGGATTGCAAAAGAGTCGGACACAACTAATTGACTAAACAACAACGACAAAGTAGTTACTCAGCTGAATTTTACCCTATGTTTCAGATAAGGAATCTGAAACCTAGAATGATCTAGCAAGTTGTCTACAGGTGCTCAGCAGCTCAGGGTGCAGTAGAAGGGGCAAGCCCTAAACAGACAATTAGGAGTTCTGGGCACCAATCCAACTCAGATAGACAGACAGACTACTTTCCTGCCCCAGAATAGGAAAAAGGCAGAGTGGTTTGTATTCAAAACTACTAACCTAGGAGTGTATATGGAGAAAGGGAGCAAAGGGAAATAGTAATAAGAGAGGATTGAAGATGTAAGTCTTGGGGATAAGATTCCTCCAGGCTGGGAGGGAGAGAGTCGAAGATAATAGGTGGGATTCTCACAAGTGCACCTGTGTCCTAGCCCTATTGATGGTGTGTGTGTGTTAGTCTCTCAGTTGTGTCCAACTCTTTGCAACCCTATGGACTGTAGCCCATCTGGCACCTTTGTCCATGGAATTCTCCATGCAAAAATACTGGAGTGGGCAGCCATTCCCTTCTCTGAGGGATCTTCTGGACCCAGGGATCGATCCTAGTTCTCCCACATTGCAGACAGATTCTTTACCATCTGAGCCACCAGAAGGTGGAAAATTCTCATATATAAGTGCACAAAAGGCAGAGTGTGGGCAGAGAGTACTGTAGTATCACATATGTAGCAAATATGGGTAAATCTCCCCCAATACATAGCAGAATATGATACTTCCATGCCTTGATCAACACTTTGCTCTGTGCTTGGAGTGATCCTCCTTTCTTATCTCCTTGCTGATCTTCTATTGTCAGAGCAAAATTGCACCAAAGTTAAACAGGTAAAGAAGATCTAATTCAAAACTACTGCAATAGAGGAGAGGATCCAGAACCAAGTCTGAACTCAACTTGACTAAACAAAGGGCAGAAATGTTTTTAAGAGTAAGATGAACAAGTGGAAGAGTGCTTGGGGACTTTAGAAGGAGGTCGATCAATGGGATACGTCCAGTGCATTGAGTTATTCCTGAGTTTGTCAAGCTTTCTCTATGATTAGGCCATGTATTTGTCAATTGGTGCCACAGAACTTAGGTTCCTCCCTCCCGCAGAAATTGAGTCTGAGGGTACCATATTCCTTGATGATTACAACTCAAAGGAATGGTTCCAGGGTCATTGAGAAACAGAGTCTTGGGTTGTAAAACTGGCAAGGGGCTTTTATGAAGGTTTATATTTCAAGGGGCAGGAAAAAATGGACAACTACAAGTATTCTAAAGTAATTGCTCTAAGAAAAGGGAGATCAGTGCCTAGTGTCAGAAACAAGTCTTTGTAAAGTTCAGTCAAACTCAGGGGAAACTTAAGGCCATCTTGTTCACTTTTTTCTTTTTAATTTGAAAATTTTTTATTTTTAATTTTTGTCCACATCACACGGCTTGTAAGATCTTAGTTCCTTGACCAGGAATTGAACCTAGGCCCTTGGTAGTAAAAATACAGAATCCTAACCACTGAACCACCAGGGAATTTCTGGTGATTCATTTTTAAGTTCCACTTTTTTAATCACTGAAAATATGACACATATCCTGATTCTCTTTCTTTCCCCATTCCTAATTTTTTAATTCAAAGGTCTATGGAAATTCTGATTTCTGTCCATGTACCCATTACCAGAATACTGAACTACAAGTATTCATTTATCTATTTGAGATATTTGAGGCAGGACCACATCTTATTCCATCAATTAGAACAGTGATGATCACATAGTTGGAAATAAATATTTGCTAAACTAAACTCTTATCAAAACTCATGCAGGCTATTCCAACTTTTTTCACTGATTGATTTTTCCATCAAAGTGGCTAATTGCATCAATAAATGCACTTACTTTTCCCTCACCTACTCACCACATATGACTTCTTTTGTTTTTGTTAATCTGAATAGCTTCCTTGTGTCATTAGGTTGAGTGACTAGAATTCTAATAAGACACTCTACCACTCAGTTTGGGCCCAGTTCAAAGATTGGATGATTTTTTTGCCAAATTTGCAGGTTTGGCAGTAAATTCTCCACTTTCTCTGTTAGCTACACTCATGAATGGTAACACCAAAAAGAACCTTTACGTGTGCTGTCATGGTTACTTTCAGAAAAGGCATTTAAGTATCCAAATGTTTCCCAGTTGCCCTTTAAAACACTGCCCCTCACATGGTCCCATGAGTGACCCTATGTAGGGCAAGACTTTGCCTTCACCCAGTAAAGGGAAGCACTGAAGACACAGTTCACATTGATCTCAAATTCCCTCTTCAAGATTCTCCAGTGAGAAGAAATGTCATTTCTTTGGTCTCAATTACCCAGAACTAGTGTCTATTTTGATGAAATCCACCAGACAGTTTCTTATCAGCTCTGAGCAGTAACCCCATTGAGTCACCCAGATGCCTGAAGATGCCATGCCAACATGCTTTTTCTTACTGTGTTGTATGCCAGACACAGCCTATTACCTTGGATTTCAATAGGATCACACACAAAAAATATGAAGTATCATATGGTTGCTGTTTTTACATAAGGCAAGGACATTTTCTACTCCTGACACTTAATTTAAGTAATTGTTGACCAGCAGTTCCTGTTGGACATAAGAGTAGTATTTTGTACACAGCACCAGCAGGTTAACATACATTCCCATTCACAGAAAGAATTAACATGTTTCTAAATATTATCAGTTGCCAACTCTCAGAAAGTCAATGTCCAGACCACCAGATGACAAGGAAATAACATCACATACAAGTTTGATGGTAAAGTGCACCCAAATTAATTTTGCTCTGGGTGGAATATAAGGATTATTTCTAAGTACAGACAGAATGAGCTCTTTCAAAATAAACCATATTTCTTAAAATATGGGCCACTGTTTTCAAATATCTCTTCCTTACATCCTTCCACTCTCCCATTGCCTCATTTCTCTCAATTAGAGTGCATTTTTTAATATAATTATCTTATTCCATGTGATTTGTTCACATGGAGACTGATGTAAGATATTTTCCAGTGGTCATGTATGGATGTGAGAGTTGGACTATAAAGAAAGCTGAGTGCCAAAGAATTGATGTTTTTGAACTGTGGTGCTGGAGAAGACTCTTGAGAGTCCCTTGGACTGCAAGGAGATCCAACCAGTCCATTCTAAAGGATATCAATCCTGGGTGTTCATTGGAAGGACTGATGCTAAAGCTGAAACTCCAATACTTTGGCCACCTCATGCAAAGAGTTGACTCATTGGAAAAGACCCTGATGCTGGGAAAGATTGAAGGCAGGAGGAGAAGGGGATGACAGAGGATGAGATGGTTGGATGGCATCACCAATTCAATGGACATGGGTTTGGATGGACTCTGGGAGTTGGTGATGGACAGGGAGGCCTGGCGTTCTGCAATTCATGGGGTAACAAAGAGTCAGACACAACTGAGCGACTGAACTGAACTGATACACTAGATTGAAAAACAGTTGTATGAGAAATACATATGCAAAAATGGACTCTCCGGGGAAGAATATGTAAGGTGTTTTTATCAGCACTTTTAATTCTGAGACTCTGATAGGTGTTGTGTTTGTTAGAGACTGTCATTTATATTTGTTTTTAAAATATTTCCTCCTAAATATCTTTAGTATTAGGGAAGAAAGAAGGAGAAACATTTAGATGCTAAAAACCTCCTTTTGTTAGGCAGCTGGCATCTTATTTATTTGATGTGACATTGGGCTCTGATGCCAGTGAAGTGTTGATACTGATACATTCTATTAAGTCTGGTTCATGGTTTCTCATAGCTTTGAGAATTCTTCATGTTTAAAATTTTTGTTTATACACCTAGAAATTTGGAATGATGTCATTAATAAATTGTATCTTTAGTTCTGTCTTGAAAAATGTCATGCCTCTACAAGGCCAGTGAATCAATTGACTGAATTATGCTTGCATTAAATTCAGCTCAGTTAAGAAACCTCAAATTACCATTATTAACCATTTCTGATTCCATGTATCTATTGTAAAGGAGAAAAGAATAACAAAGATAATCATCATACTCCAGTTTTTCTCAAGGCGAAAGTTCATTGCATGCACATGGCAATCATTAAATAAAAGAGATAAAATTTGATACATTTAGTATCAATCATAAAATAATTGTCTTCAATAAAAAAAAATCTACCCTGTAAACAAAGTCCTTACCCACAGATAAAAGAGATAGGCATGTTAAGATATGTCAGTTTTCTCTAAACATGATTCTAGGCATATATATGAGTAAATCATTCCTTTTCCTAGCTGTGCAACTATGCCATTTGACATATGTACATCAGTGCCATCATTTGTAAAATGGAAATAAAACAACATGCTTCTTAACATTGATGTGAGAATTAAATATTATTTAAAGCACTTAAGAAAAATGATTGGTGCATATTAAGTTCTTAGTAAATACTAGCCATTATTAATTTCATTACTAACTAGAGAGGAAAGGGCCTGATAAGATAGAAAAAAAGTCATTGCCCAGTGCCTACTGGAGAGCTGTGGGGAACAAGGGGGTTCATGGTTTTCTTAACTCTGTCAGTTGTGACATTTCCTCTTTCTCCTCCAAACATTTCCCTTGCCTTTCCTCTTCTTCGAGTGGTGGGGGTAGTTTAGTCCCTTAGTCATGTCCAACTCTTGCAACCCCACGGACTATAGCCCACCAGGCTCCTCTGTCTGTGGGATTCTCCAGGCAACAATACTGGAGGGGATTGCCATTTCCTTCTCCAGGGGATCTTCCAGACCTAGGAATTGAACCCGGTCTCCTGCACTGCAGGAGGATTTTTTACCAACTGAGCTAGGATAGACGTGCTCCCACTTCTAAACCCCACTCTTATTTTCTTATTAATCAAGGATCTCTAGGCCTTGGCCTCCTTTCTTCTCCTCTTAGTAACTGCCACTGCCCATGTTGTCCCTGGCTATCTTGTTCCTTACAATCTGCTAGAGTCCGGGTATGAGCTCCCTACCTCCTTCATTCATTTCTAGTCTGAAAGTATGAGACTCTTGCAATGGTATATAAACACAAGTGAGGATAGCTTATGTAGGAAAAAGAAAAGTTAATATGACTTTCATGACAGCATGGGGGCAAGGGAAGAAGCAAGAGGAGAGAAAAGGGGTCAGATCATGGAAGGCCTAGAAGGTTCTGCTGGGAGGGTGGATTTTATCCTAAGGGCAAGAATGATCCAATGAGATAGAATTTAAGCCAGGAGGGACCTGATCATATTTTCATTTTATAATGAGGGCTTGGGAGGTTGGGTTGGAAGGCCAGATCATTTAAAAGACATAAATGAGTCACTATAAAAGCTGTGGTAATGGGGATGGAGGAAAAAGATTAATTCAAGGAGGTATTAAGGCGGCAGATTCAGCAGGATGTGGTGGGAAGTGAGGGGCAGAGGGAGGTAAGGACTTGGGGTTTCTGGCTTGGAAGACAGAATGAATGATGGACATAATAAGAGGAGCTCTTGGCTATGGAAAAAGAGAATAAGCTAGAAAAGGTAAGCAAATGGACTCTTTGCTAGAGCTTGCAGAAGGAATGTGGCCCTGCTGATGCTTTGATTTTAGCTCAGTGAGATTTATTTCAAATTTCTGACCCTCAGAACTATAAGATAGTAAATTAGTGCTGCTTAAGAAATAAGTTTATGATAATTTGTTACAACAGTAATAGGGAAGCAGGGTTTCCATGGTAGCTCAGCTGGAAAAGAATCCATTGCAATGTAAGAGACCCCTGTTCAATTTCTGGTTTGGGAAGATACACTGGAGAAGGGACAGGCTACACATTCCAGTAATCTTGAGCTTCCCTAGTGGCTCAGATGGTAAAGAATCCGGCTGCAATGCGGGAGACCTAAGTTTGATCCCTGAGTTGGGAAGATCCCCTGGAGGAGGGCATGGCAACCCACTCCAGTATTCTTGCCTGGAGAATCCAATGGACAGACTAGCATGGAGGGCCACAGTCCATGGGTAACAAAGAGTCGGACACAACTGAGAGACTAAGACAAGCACAATAGGGAAGCAACACAGGCTGTCTTAGCGCCAGGCCAGAGCTTTCTGTGAGGTCAGACAGGCTGCTCTGGGGCTGCAGCATAGCAGGACTTCCTCTTTCTACACTGATGCCTTTGTCTCCTTTCCACACATGTTGGGGCACCAAGGGCTTTTCCAAGTAAGCATTCTGCATGTGGAACTCTGTTTTGGAGTCTGCTCCCCAGAAAACCAACCTGAGACAGATGGCAACATCTCATGTTAATGTCCAATATGATTGTAAATATATGAACAACAAATATATAAAAGTAAATTTTATCACTGTCAGTGTCACTCAAAAAGTATAATGCCTAACACGAATTGCCCTGGCCCTGATAGTAAGACAATGTGAAGTAAATATGAAGAACATGAGCTTGACAGGAAGATGTAAGTTCAATTCCAGAACCTTTATTTGGTCACATTACTTAAACATTTTGACTTTAACTCCCCCTCACTTACCATTCCCTTCCCCCTAAACAGGAATGAAAAATACTTTCCCCTACTAGGTAGCATTAAAGTATTTAAATATGATTACTGATCTGTAATACAGGCTCAATGAAAGAGAATCAAACTTCCTCAACTCTACCTCACTGTTCTAGTTGATACTCTGGGTGGGAAGGCGAGTCACCATTAAGCTACACGAATCTGCTGTCAAAATGTGTGCTTCATGCTAGGAGAGCTCTGAGAGACCAGTGTGACCTGGGAGGCAATGGAAGGCTTCTTAAGGGACATGGAACTTAGCTGGGCTCAAAATAACATGTGAAAGAAAGGTTGGGAGAGGGTGCCATAGGGTCTTCAATCCACCTCTAGTGTGTAGTTCTAGTTCAGGTAAACAGAATTTGGAAGAGCAAGTACACAATAATCAAGTTTGCACAGCGCTTCACTTATAGTTGTTTTAACTGGAAACATTAGACATGGAAGACAGTATATTTTATAATATAAACAGTGTCTTTTGATATGTTCTACATAAATATGAAATATTATTATAACCAAACGGAAACTGAGAAGGAAAAATAACTGGATAAGAACAGCAATGTTGAGCTATGCACTCATCGCAGATAAATACATAAAACCTTTGAAATTATGACATAACCAGTACTGTTAGATTTATGGTTATGGGTATCACTCTCATTCCAAGTTCCTACTTTACATTTATCATCTTTATGTTCATACTGCATGTCCATTTTCAATATCTTACAAATTTCTCCCTCTCCTAGTAAACTTTTCTGCTGAAATTTCATATGCTTCATATTAGCTCAGAAGCAAATTCTTTTCTGGAAAGTTGAACCTATCTGTTCAGCCATTTCTGAGTTACTCAAGCATGAAGGCAGGTTGTTTAGGAAATTTGTCAAGATCCACTTTTTAAGTGTTCAGATTTAATTCAAGATGATTTAAATTTAAACCTTCCAGAGCTGTCATGCATGTGTTCTCTCAGGAGAAAAACATTCTTTGCTTTGATGTATAACTGGTTGAGGTTTACACTCCACTTTCTGTGTCAACGGGGTGTGGTTAGGAAGAGATTTGCTCAGAGCCTGGAAAACTCTTCGGGTTTCCAGAACCTTCATGCATATTTATAAGAATGCTTTATCCTTCCCACCCCTCACCCATTATCAACTCTCTAGGAGAACTTTAAGGTAACAATTCGTGTCTGACTGTTCCTTGTCAAGCAGTAATAAAAGTTTTATTCTATGAAAAGTTGGAAAAATAAGGATTTAAAATATTTATTTATTGAAACTTGGGCATTAGTCTTTGTTCAATGGTAGATGGGAATATCTGTATTGCTAACAGCATCTTTTAAGAAAACATTATTGCATATATTAACAAGACTTTTCTCAGATGAGAAAAGACTATTCATCATAAGATTATAAGTGCTCTGAAATACTGGGAATGTACAAAATTAAAAAGAACTAAAATAGGACTGGGTGGTGAATCGCATAGAGGCAGGAGAGAAGAGGATAGACACATCTTCCTTCTGACCTGGCAGACAGACTCAAGGCTAATGGATGTGTTCCATTATCTATCGTGGCGTGGCTTCCCTGATAGCTCATTTGGTAAAGAATCCACCTGCAATGCAGGAGACGCCTGTTTGATTCCTGGGTCAGGAAGATCCCCTGGAAAGGGGATAGGCTACCAACTCCAGTATTCTTGGGCTTCCCTTGTGGCTCAGCTGGTAAAGAATCTGCCCACAATGCAGGAAACCTGGGTTGGATTTCTGGGTTGGGAAGATCCCCTGGAGAAGGGAAAGGCTACCCACTCCTGTATTCTGGCCTGGAGAATTCCATGCACTGTACAGTCCATGACTAGCAAAGCATTGGATACGAAGGAGTGATTCTCACTTTCACTATTGTGGCATGACAAACCACCTCAAAACTTATGGCCTAAAACAACAACCCTTTTAGTATCTCTGGGGGTCGGCTAGGCTCAGTTAGACAGTTATTGTTCAGGGTCTCCCATGTAGTTGCAGGGACCAGCGCTGGCTAGCACACTCTGAGGGTTCACTCACTCACTTAGGTGTAGCACATGGGCTGGGAATGAAGGAGTCCTCGGGCCTGGAAAAAAGGAGATAACGAACGACCTCAAAGGCCCAGGCTGGACCACCTGACTTCGGGGAAAACAAATCTGAACTTAAAGTCCCACTCCGATACTCTGGGCAGATTGCATCAGCCGAAGACTTTCACCCCCCTGCCCGGGACCCACCCCCGCTTCCCCGTCACCACCCTGCGCTCCCTACTGCACGAGCCACCTCCCCCTCCTCACTCTCCCCTGAGGTGCCTGCTCCTGCGATTGCAGAGCGCCCGTCTTCCCATCCGGAACAAAACCCGGAGCGCTGGAATCCCTCGGCCGGAGCGCCCCGGCGGCCACTGGGCATGCTCCGTCGTCAGCCAGGCTCGGGCCTGGAGCTGCGAGCGCCGTGCGCGCCGGCGGGTTCCTCGAGCGGCCGCGCGGCCTCCGCCTCCCGAGCCTGGGGCGGGCGCGTGATGGCGGCGGCGGCGGGGAGCGCCAGCGGCGGGAGCAGCAGCAGCGACACATCGAGCACCGGCGAGGAGGAGAGGATGCGGCGCCTCTTCCAGACCTGCGACGGCGACGGCGACGGCTACATCAGCAGGTACTCGGGGAGGTCCGCGGGACGGGCCGGGCGCGACCCGCCTCTCCGCGCTGCCCGGGACCCCTCCTCTGCCCCTTGCCCACAGCTTCCCCCAAGTTGCTCTGAAGCTCACGGGAAAGGTTGCCCGGGACTCTAAGAGCGCGTCGCCTGCTCGGCCACTGAGGTCGAGGAGCTACACAGCTCGCCTTCTGGAGGTGCCGGTTGGTGCAACTTTCCCCAGCGCTGCCTTTGTCTGGGCACAGGGAGACCTCTCTTTCGGATGCGGGTCCTTCCCCGGGACTGGGAGCGCTTCTGCCTCTGGGGAGACGAGTGCTGGCCGCTTGCCCAGGTAGAAGAGGCTGCCCTGCGGCCTCAGGGTGTCAAGACGCTGTGGCCACCGGGCAGCGGTCTTGTCCGGTTGCTCGGCGGACAGACCCGGGACCGCACCGGGAGAGGGATACGCGCTCAGCGACAGAGCTGAGTAGGAAAACAAGCTGTGAAAAACTTTCGTGTGCCACAGAGACCCTGCGTTCCAAACTTCGGAGCCCCCAAAGTGGGCATATTAATAGTTTGCAGGTCAGTACTGATCTAAACCTCTTAGCTTAGCTTCGTAGCGAAGCGTTCGGGCGCAAAGTGGGGACTGGGAGCTGAGGCTGGAATATAGACACTACCCCCTAAGCCGGCTCAGGGCTCTAACCAGGTGAGCTTCCCAAGGGGCCTCGGGGCGCCTCTGCGTGATCACTTCAAACCCTCTCTGTGCTGGCTTCCAGCTCCCCTGAAGGGGCGGTATTGCAACGTCAAGTGGCAAGATTTGGCAAAATAATAACTCTGCCCAAATGTTTATCACGTATCAGACACTAATGGTGAGGAAGGCAATCGTAACGTCTTCCAGAATGCTTATATGAAAGGTCGACACTGGGCGCTGAAGCTTGTACGCGCCGAAATTTGAATTGCCTTCAAAGGGGTTCAGTTCAGTCACTCAGTCGTGTCCGACGGTCCATCACCAACTCCGGGAGTTCACTCAAACTCATGTCCACAGAGTCGGTGATGCCATCCAGCCATCTCATTCTCTGTCGTCCCCTTCTCCTCCCGCCCCCAACCTTTCCCAGCATCAGAGTCTTTCCCAGTGAGTCAACTCGTCGCATGAGGTGGCCAAAGTATTACAGTTTCAGCTTTAGCATCAGTCCTTCCAATGAACACCCAGGACTGATCTCCTTTAGAATGGACTGGTTGGATCTCCTTGCAGTACAAGGGACTCTCAAGAGTCTTCTCCAGCACCACAGTTCAAAAGCATCAATTCTTCCGCGATCAGCCTTCTTCACAGTCCAACTCTCACATCCATACATGACCACGGGAAAAACCATAGCCTTGACTAGACGGACCTTTGTTGGCAAAATAATGTCTCTGCTTTTTAATATAGTATCAACGTTGATCATAACTTTCCTTCCAAGGAGTAAGCGTCTTTTAATTTCATGGCTGCAATTAGCATCTGCAGTGATTTTGGAGCCCAAAAAATAAAGTCTGACACTGTAGGCAGCCTAAATTGTGTTACATGTTTCTTTAGCCTTTGTCTTGGTGATGGTGAAAATATTCTGAAAATCCCAGGGTTTTCCTACAATCAGGGCCTCCTACTGATTGTACTTGCTTACACAGAGAAAAAGAGTAGGGAATCCCTCCCCACCCCCAAATTAAAAAAAAAAAAATCTCTGAAACGGGATTAGACGTGTGGAAAAAAAAAGTTAAAATTCTTCCGGCCTTGACTCAATTATGATAATTCCTAGCTGAATTTTATTACTTTTTTGAAGTTTCATTGGAAAACATTAGAAAGATATCAGAACACTTTATGGAGTAATTATGTCCTGAAATGAAGAAATATGTAACTCCAGTTGACTTTGTATACATTTTCATCTGGAAGTCTTTCCCTTTTTTAGTTCCAGAATAAAAAAAATTCATCGTATACTTTAGTTTTTTGTTGTTGTTATTTCCCTACCTGAAAGGGCATTATCTCATTTGCAATAATAAAAGCTATCTGCATTCTTCATGTTAGAATGCAAAAAGATATTAATTTCATATGGGCAAGAGTGCATATGGAAAACGACCAAAATTCTGTCCTTCTGGGGCTTCCTTGATGGCTCAGAGGCTAAAGCATCTGCCTGCAATGTGGAAGACCAGGGTTCGATCCCTGGGTTGGGAAGATCCCCTGGAGAAGGAAATGGCAACCCACTCCAGTGTTCTTGCCTGGAGAATCCCCATGGGCAGAGGAGCCTGGTGGGCTTCAGTCCATGGGATCACAAAGAGTCGGACACAACTGAGTAACTTCACTACTTCTTTTTCTCTCCTTCCTTTCCTTTAATCCTATTAATATTGTTGCTTTATCTCAACTGCACTTTCTATATAAATGTTCATATTATTTTGAATGGGGACCCTGAAGGATAACGAATTTTGCTTGAGAACTTTGTTTTGGAAGGTGAAGGGCATGATGTTAAAGAAAGAATTTTAGAGGGAGGTAGAAATTCACTGGAGTAAAAGTTGGAAAAAACGTTATCCTTTGAGCTACATCACTTTAATATATCTGCTTGAAAATTGGAAGTTATGTTCAGTAGTAGTTCAGTTCAGTCGCTCAGTCATGTCTGACTCTTTGTGACCCCGTGAATTGCAGCACACCAGGCCTCCCTGTCCATCATCAAACTCCCAGAATTTACTGAAACTCATGTCCATTGTGTCGGTGATCCCATCCAAACATTTCATCCTCTGTCATCCCCTTCTCCTCCTGCCCTCAATCTTTCCCAGCATCAGGGTCTTTTCCAGTGAGTCAGCTCTTCGAATCAGGTGGTCAAAGTACTGGAGTTTCAGCTTCAGCATCACTCCTTCCAATGAACACCTAGGACTGATCTCCTTTAGGATGGACTGGTTGGGTCTCCTTACAATCCAAGGGACTCTCAAGAGTCTTCTCCAGCACCACAGTTCAAAAGCATCAATTCTTTGGCACTCAGCTTTCTTCGTAGTCCATACTCTCATATCCATACATCACTACTGGAAAAACCATAGCCTTGACTAGACGGACCTTTGTTGGCAAAGTAATATCTCTGCTTTTTAATATGCTGTCTAAGTTGGTCATAACTTTCCTTCCAAGGAGTAAGCGTCTTTTAATTTCATGGCTGAAATCACCATCCGCAGTGATTTTGGAGCCCAAAAATATAAAGTCTGACACTGTTTCCACTGTTTCCCCATCTATTTCCCATGAAGTGATGGGACCAGATGCCATGATCTTAGTTTTCTGAATGTTGAGCTTTAAGCCAACGTTTTCACTCTCCTCATTTACTTTCATCAGAGGCTTTTTAGTTCCTCTTCACTTTCTGCCATAAGGGTGGTGTCATCTGCATATCTGAGGTTATTGATATTTCTCCCAGCAATCCTGATTCCAGCTTGTGCTTCTTCCAGCCCAGCGTTCCTCATGATGTACTCTGCATATAAGTTAAATAAGCAGGGTGACAATATACAGCCTTGATGTACTCCTTTTCCTATTTGAAAGCAGTCTGTTGTTCCATGTCCAGTTCTAACTTTTGCTTCCTGACCTGCATACAGGTTTCTCAAGAGGTCAGGTGGTCTGGTATTCCCATCTCTTGAATTTTCCACAGTTTATTGTGATCCACACAGTCAAAGGCTTTGGCATAGTCATGAAGCAGAAATAGATGTTTTTCTGGTCCTCTCTTGCCTTTTTGATGATCCAGCGGATGTTGACAATTTGATCTCTGGTTCCTCTGCTTTTTCTAAAACCAGGTTGAATATCTGGAAGTTCATGGTTCACATATTGCAGAGCCAAAACTTTATCTATGGGCAGAGTTGGTGTTGAAGTAATTTTTATGCTGTGACAGAATTTCCATATAGGAGGAGTTCAGGGTGGCAATTTCATTGAGAAGAGGAAGCAAAGACCTTGTCCAGAAGTGTCTTTACACATCAAGCACAGCTTTCCTGGAGCACATGTTTATTTGGTGTGCTGAAGGAATGAGGTTAATGATAATGACTCCATTTCCAGTGTCACTCCTTAATGCTGCCACTATTTAATGACTTTAATGACCTGTCTATTGGAGAAGGAAATGGCAACCCACTCCAGTGTTCTTGCCTGGAGAATCCCAGGGATAGGGGAGCCTGATCGGCTGCCATCTATGGGGTCGCAGAGTCGGACACAACTGAAGTGACGTAGCAGCGTAGCAGACCTGTCTATATTGTGTGGTAAGGTGTGGAATGCTGTGAATTTTCTCTTATATTAAATTTGAGAGTATGGCTTTCTAACTTAAAACCATGAATTCTTTAAAAGATGTCATGTTTGTGCTAACATCAATAGCTGTAGGCGTTAGGATTTCATTTTGGCTGTACATAATAGAATATGGAAAAGAAATGCAAAAAGTGAAATGGCTGTCTGAGGAGGCCTTACAAATAGCTGTGAAAAGAAGAGAGGCGAAAAGCAAAGGAGAAAAGGAAAGATATAAGCATCTAAATGCAGAGTTCCAAAGAATAGCAAGGAGAGATAAGAAAGCCTTCCTCAGTGATCAATGCAAAGAAATAGAGAAAAACAACAGAATAGGAAAAACAAGAGACCTCTTCAAGAAAATTAGAGATTCCAAGGGAACATTTCATGCAAAGATGGCCTCGATAAAGGACAGAAATGGTATAGACCTAACAGAAGCAGAAGATATTAAGAAGAGGTGGCAGGAATACACAGAAGAACTGTACAAAAAAGATCTTCACGACCAAGATAGTCACGATAACGTGATCACTGATCTAGAGCCAGACATCTTGGAGTGTGAAGTCAAGTGGGCCTTAGAAAGCATCACTACTAACAAAGCTAGTGGAGGTGATGGAATTCCAGTTGAGCTATTTCAAGTCTTGAAAGATGATGCTGTGAAAGTGCTGCACTCAATATGTCAGCAGATTTGGAAAACTCAGCAGTGGCCACAGGACTGGAAGAGGTCAGTCTTCATTCCAATCCCAAAGAAAGGGAATGCCAAAGAATGCTCAAACTACCGCACAATTGCACTCATCTCACACGTGAGTAAAGTCATGCTCAAAATTCTCCAAGCCAGGCTTCAGCAGTATGTAAACCGTGAACTCCCAGATGTTCAAGCAGGTTTTAGAAAAGTCAGAGGCACCAGAGATCAAATTGCCAACATCCGCTGGATCATGGAGAAAGCAAGAGAGTTTCAGAAAAACATCTATTTCTGCTTCATTGACTATGCCAAAGCCTTTGACTGTGTCGATCACAATAAACTGAGGAACATTCTGAAAGACATGGGAATCCCAGACCACCTGACCTGCCTCTTGAGAAACCTGTATGCAGGTCAGGAAGCAACAGTTAGAACCGGTCATGGAACAACAGACTGGTTCCAAATAGGAAAAGGTGTACGTCAAGGTTGTATATTCTCACCTTGCTTATTTAACTTATATGCAGAGTATATCATGAGGAACGCTGGGCTGGAAGAAGAACAAGCTGGAATCAAGATTGCTGGGAGAAATATCAATAACCTCAGATATGCAGATGACACTACCCTTATGGCAGAAAGTGAAGAGGAACTCAAAAGCCTCTTGATGAAAGTGAAAGAGGAGAGTGAAAAGGTTGGCTTGAAGCTCAACATTCAGAAAACAAAGATCATGGCATCTAGTCCCATCACTTCATGGGAAATAGATGGGGAAACAGTGGAAACAGTGTCAGACTTTGTTTTTTGGGGCTCCAAAATCACTGCAGATGCTGATTGCAGCCATGAAATTAAAAGACGCTTGCTCCTTGGAAGGAAAGTTATGACCAACCTTGATAGTATATTAAAAAGCAGAGACATTACTTTGCCAACCAAGGTACGTCTAGTCAAGGCAATGGTTTTTCCCGTGGTCATGTATGGATGTGAGAGTTGGACTGTGAAGAAGGCTGATCGCCAAAGAATCGATGCTTTTGAACTGTGGTGCTGGAGAAGACTCTTGAGAGTCCCTTGTACTGCAAGGAGATCCAACCAGTCCATTCTAAAGGAGATCAATCCTGGATGCTCATTGGAGGGACTGATGCTAAAGCTGAAGCTGCAATACTTTGGCCACCTCATGCGACGAGTTGACTCACTGGAAAAGACTCTGATGCTGGGAAAGGTTGGGGGCGGGAGGAGAAGGGGACGACGGAGAATGGGATGGCTGGATGGCATCACCGACTCTGTGGACATGAGTTTGAGTGTACTCCGGGAGTTGGTGATGGACAGGGAGGCCTGGCATGCTGTGATTCATGGGGTCACGGAGAGTCGGACACGACTGAGCGACTGAACTGAACTGAACTGAACTGAATAGAATATTAAGTCAAATAGGGGTTGACTGTAACACGTAGATGTCTGGAGGTGGGCCAGCCATGCTGAGGCAGCAGCTCCGTAATGGGGTCAACGTGCAGCTTCTATCTGTCTTTCTCTATCACCGTTCTTCACATGGAGTATTCATCTTCATGGTTATCTCACAGTCCTAAAGTGATTGCTGTGTCTCCAACTTCATCTCCAAGTTCTGGGGAGGAATGTATAAGAGGAAGCTGAAGTGGATGATGCCTGTATCATCAAAGCACAGCTTTGCTAGATCCCTTAATTGGTCAAACTGTACATGTAGTAGAGTTTAAGGAAACATGTCATCCATTTGGATACATTGCCTCCTATACAGAAGCTGAGTTCTGTTATTAAGAGTGAGAAATGGATATTGGGTACTCAAGTAGCAACCAATACATGTAATAAAACTTTCCATATTAACCCAAATTCAACTGTATTGGCTCCAGTCCTTTACCCTAGCCCTCATCCTCAAAGAGGAGTGAACTGGAGGTGTTGTGTTCAGAGGAAGGACAAGGAGAAGAGAGTCTGAGGCCCTGGGGACATGTCAAGGCATACCATTTCAGGAAGTTCAGTTCAGTTCAGTCGCTCAGTCATGTCCGACTCTCCACGACCCCATGAATCACAGCACGCCAGGCCTCCCTGTCCATCACCAATTCCCGGAGTTCACTCAAACTCATGTCCACAGAGTCAGTGATGCCATCCAGCCATCTCATTCTCTGTCGTCCCCTTCTCCTCCCGCCCCCAACCTTTCCCAGCATCAGAGTCTTTCCCAGTGAGTCAACTAGTCGCATGAGGTGGCCAAAGTATTGCAGTTTCAGCTTTAGCATCAGTCCTTCCAATGAACACCCAGGATTGATCTCCTTTAGAATGGACTGGTTGGATCTCCTTGCAGTAAAAGGGACTCTCAAGAGTCTTCTCCAACACCACAGTTCAAAAGCATCAATTCTTCGGCGATCAGCTTTCTTCACAGTCCAACTCTCACATCATACATGACCACAGGAAAAACCATAGCCTTGACTAGACGGACCTTTGTTGGCAAAGTAATGTCTCTGCTCTTCAATATACTATCAAGGTTGGTCATAACTTTCCTTCCAAGGAATAAGCGTCTTTTAATTTCATGGCTGCAATCAGCATCTGCAGTGATTTTGGAGCCCAAAAAAATAAAGTCTGACACTGTTTCCACTCTTTTTCCATCTATTTCCCATGAAGTGATGGGACCAGATGCCACGATCTTTGTTTTCTGAATGTTGAGCTTCAAGCCAACCTTTTCATTCTCCTCTTTCACTTTCATCAAGAGGCTTTTTAGTTCCTCTTCACTTTCTGCTATAAGGGTGGTGTCATCTGCACATCTGAGGTTATTGATATTTCTCCCAGCAATCTTGATTCCAGCTTGTTCTTCTTCCAGCCCAGCATTCCTCATGATGTACTCTGCATATAAGTTAAATAAGCAAAGTGACAATATACAGCCTTAACGTACTCCTTTCCCTATTTGGAACCAGTCTGTTGTTCCATGTCCAGTTCTAACTGTTGCTTCCTGACCTGCATACAGGTTTCTCAAGAGACAGGTCAGGTGGTCTGGTATTCCCATCTCTTTCAGAATGTTCCACAGTTGATTGTGATCCACACAGTCAAAGGCTTTGGCAGAGTCAATGAAGCAGAAATAGATGTTTTTCTGGAACTCTCTTGCTTTTTCCAAGATCCAGGGGATGCTCGCAATTTGATCTCTGGTGCCTCTGCCTTTTCTAAAACCTGCTTGAACATCTGGGAGTTCACGGTTCACATATTGCTGAAGCCTGGCTTTGAGAATTTTGAGCATGACTTTACTCGCGTGTGAGATGAGTGCAATTGTGCGGTAGTTTGAGCATTCTTTGGCATTCCCTTTCTTTGGGATTGGAATGAAGACTGACCTTTTCCAGTCCTGTGGCTACTGCTGAGTTTTCCAAATTTGCTGGCATATTGAGTGCAGCACTTTCACAGCATCATCTTTCAAGACTTGAAATAGCTCAACTGGAATTCCATCACCTCCACTAGCTTTGTTAGTAGTGATGCTTTCTAAGGCCCACTTGACTTCACATTCCAAGATGTCTGGCTCTAGGTCAGTGATCACGTTATCATGACTATCTTGTTCATGAAGATCTGTTTTGTACAGTTCTTCTGTGTATTCTGGCCACCTCTTCTTAATATCTTCTGCTTCTGTTAGGTCCATACCATTTCTGTCCTTTATCGAGCCATCTTTGCATGAAATGTTCCCTTGGAATCTCTCATTTTCTTGAAGAGATCCCTTGTTTTTCCTATTCTGTTGTTTTTCTCTATTTCTTTGCATTGATCACTGAGGCAGGCTTTCTTATCTCTCCTTGCTATTCTTTGGAACTCTGCATTCAGATGCTTATATCTTTCCTTTTCTCCTTTGCGTTTCACTTCTCTTCTTTTCACAGCTATTTGTAAGGCCTCCTCAGACAGCCATTTCGCTTTTTGCATTTCTTTTCCATGGGGATGGTCTTGGTCCCTGTCTCCTGTACAATGTCACGAACCTCCGTCCAGAGTTCATCAGGCACTCTATCTATCAGATCTAGTCCCTTAAATCTATTCCTCACTTCCACGGTATAATCATAAGGGATTTGATTTAGGTCATATCTGAATGGTCTAGTGGTTTTCCCTACTTTCTTCAATTTAAGTCTGAATTTGGCAATAAGGAGTTCATGATCTGAGCCACATTCAGCTCCTGGTCTTGTTTTTGCTAACTGTATAGAGCTTCTCCATCTTTGGCTGCAAAGAATATAATCAATCTGATTTCGGTCATAGCAAACACCCTCTTCCAACAACACAAGAGAAGACTCTACACATGGACATCACCAGATGGTCGACACTGAAATCAGATTGATTATTTCAGGAAGAAGGGAGATAAAAAGTTAGAGCTTTGTGTCTTAAATATCCTCTAGGCCCATCCTTTCCCATCGAACTGACAAAAAATGTATTAGCTAACCGGAGATTCCTGGAGTTGCTGCTGCTGCCCAGGAACTCCCAGGCTGCCAGGGGAATCCAGAATCATTCCTGTGGATATTTAAACTGCCATGAAGTGGAGCCAAGCCACAACTTGAAGAGGGAGGGGTTCGGGCTACACAGTGACTGCTGCCGGCTCATCTGGCACCTTCACTAACCTCACGATGACTTCACGCCACAGTTTCTGATATTGAGTTTTGCGGGCCCTAGATATCATATGATTGGAGATGGTGGTTTTACTCTATTGGCTGACATTAATTTCCCTTTGGAATTCTAAAACTTTTGTCTTTATCCTTCAGCTTAAGAAACTGTTTATATTGCACATTTTGACAAATATCATAAACCATCGCTTTCACTTATGCCTGGTCTTCAAACCTCAGCTCAGACTTTATTGCCTTTGAGAGAGCTTCCATGACCACTGTATCAAAGTGAGTTAGGGACTTCCCTGGGGGTCCAGTGGTTAGGACTCTGTGCTTTCACTGCCGAGGGCTTGGGTTCAGTTCCTAGTCAGGGAACTGAGATCCTACCCGTTGAATGGTATGACAGAAATAAGAAAATAGTAAATGAAATGAGTCATCTCTACCCCGGCATTATTCTCCACCATAATACCAATGGCTTTCTTCCAAAGAACCTTTTTCAACCTGTATTGCATTTGTTTATTGCTTTGTTTGCCAATTTATTGTCATTCTCCCACTAAATAGAGCCTTCATGAGGGACAGAATCATGTTTTATTAACTGTACACTCAGGATCTAGCACAGTATTTGCCACATAGCCATCAATCAGTAAATTCTGATGAATAAATAACCAAGAATAAACAGTGGTATGTCATGTATATTGAAAAATCTTTCAGGCATTTTCCTTGTTTATGAGATAATTTAAATATAAGTATATTTTATTATATATTTTCCTTTAAAAATTACTTCTTCCTAGTTATATAAAAGATATTTTTGTTGCTGAAAATTTGAAAAATATATAAAAAAATCAAATCAGAATCATCCAGTACTCCATAACTGGGCTTCCCAGGTGACTCAGTGGGTAAGGAATCTGCCTGCAATGCAGGAGATGTGGATTCAATCCCTGGGTCGGGAAGATCCCCTGGATGGGGGGCATGGCAACTAACTCCAGTATTCTTGGCTAGAAAATCCTGTGGGCAGAGGAGCCTGGCAGGCTACAGTCCGTGGAGTCACAAAGAGTCAGACACGACTGAAGCGGCTGAGCACACACGCACATCCCATAACTAAGGAGTATCATTTCTATTTTCCTGATGACATGTCTACATCGTAACATTCCTCTAGTAAGATTTAAAATGATTGGATAAAAAGAAGAGCATCTTATGTTCCTGGTTGCTCCTGCTGCTCCTGCTAAATCACTTCAGTCATGTCCGACTCTGTGCGACCCCATAGACGGCAGCCCACCAGGCTCCCCCGTCCCTGGGATTCTCTAGGCAAGAACACTGGAGTGGGTTGCCATTTCCTTCTCCAATGCGTGAAAGTGAAAAGTGAAAGTGAGGTTGCTCAGTCGTGTCCAACTGAGTGACCCCATGGACTGCAGCCTACCAGGCTCCTCCATCCATGGGATTTTCTAGGCAAGAGTACTGGGGTGGCAATTAGGAAGCTTTAATATTGTTATGATAGCAGTACTCCCCTGTTTCACTTCCCTCAACCTCCCCAGCTCTAGGCAACCATTAATCTACTTTCTGTCTCTATAGATTTGCCTATTATGGATATTTCATGTAAGTGGAATCATACACTGTGTAACTTTTAGTTGCTTGTGTTTCAGTGTCATATCTAAGAAAGTTTTGCCTAATCCACAGTCACAAAGATATACTCCTGTTTTCTTCTAAGAGTTTTATAGGTTTCATTCTTACATTAGGTTTGTGATCCATTTTGAGTTTATTTTTGTGTATGGTGTGAAGAAGGATCCAAGTTCATTTTTTTGCACGTGGCTATCAAGTTGTTCAAGCACCATTTGTTGAAAAGACTATTCTTTCCTATTTTCTTGACTCTCTTATCACCAACCAATTGACCATAAACATAAACGTTTATTTCTCAACTCTCAGTTCTTTTCTGTCTGTAGGTGTGCCTATCCGTATACCAGTACCACACTATTCTGATTACTGTTGCTTTAAGTTTTGAAATTGAGAAGTGTGAATCCTCCAGTTTTGTTCTTCTCTTTTCAAGATTGGCTGTTCTTAGTCCTCTAAGTTCCCTTATACATTTTAGGATTAGCTTGTCAATTTCTTCAACACAGGCAGCTGAGATGTTTCATTGGGATTGTGTTGAATCCACAGGTCAGTTTGTTCATGTACATTTTTAGTAAATATATTTTTCAGGATAGTTTTGTTTTTTTCCACCAGCCCTTTGTTTTATAGCTTTTTAATTTGGAGTAGGCAGGTTAGTGAACAACTAAAGTAATAATAGCAAATGTTTATAGAAGTTTTTATAGCTTACAATCAATTGTTCTAAACCTTATCTTATTTGGTTCTTGCAACAGGAGTTTATCATCTCTATTTTAAGACAGAGAGCCAAGATAACAGAGCCTCTGAGGAAAAAGAATGCACCTGTGGCCCTTCCTCAAGGGCCTTTTCCACCCCATAAATGCTGCACAGCTATCACAATAAAACCTATTCAAACCCCTAAAGCCTTACAGTTATTTCCTGTTTAATTTATCCAAAGTCTATGGTGCAGATGAATTTTCATTTTAAAACTGGCTTCTTAGCATCAGTGGGAATGGCATTTGAATTCTTGGTACAGAAGTTGAGGTATTTGCATTCTAAATAAATTTCCATGGGGGTCTCAGCTGGGGAGACTCTCCGTTGTTTGGTAAATTGAAAATCTAAGTGTCAGTCCCAGAGTAGAAACCATATGGAGAGAAAGGGCATTTCCTTAGAGAACAGTTAATTGTCAGCTTCTCATTGTCATTTCAAAATGCCAGTTTAAATATGTAAATGAGTAATTACTGAAGTCGTGCAGTTGATTATTGATGATTCTAACTGACCGGAGGAAAAGAGTTGGTAGGCAGAAGGACTCTCTGGACCTATTCATTGTTCAAATATTTGGATCCCTGTTCTCTTAACGAAATGAAAATGTAAATGGAACCAATTGCTAGGTTGACCAGTAGGTGTTAAATGTGTTTGTCTGATGTGACCGTTGTTAGCTGAGTTTAAGTGTAGCCCTCAGTTGAAAATTTAGTTGTGAAACTTTTGCTTGGAAAATTCTAGGCAGATGAGCTCTTTGTTTAATGTTTTAAATATTCACATCCCAATGTAGAAGATACTTGAAAATGTTTGATTTGATGTTGGTGTTAATTGGGCATTTATGAAACAGTATGCAAGTGTCACAGATTAAGACACCTATTGTCTATTATTTAAAAGTTCAACACACATATATTCGTGATACAGATAAAGGAGGTAAAAACATAGACAGCCTATGGAGGGCATTTTTGTAAAAGTGTGACTACATTTCCTTTAAATGTCAGAATTTTCACTTATTTACAAAAAATCAGAACTTATTTCTGAGACTAATAAGCTTAACAGAATATTCTACATTAGAGGTTAGTGCTTTAAGGCAAGATTTTTACTTTGACTGTTTTATATACCGTAGTCTTAACTTGAGTGTGTGTGCATGCCCACTTGCTTCAGTCATGTCCAACTCTTTGTGACCATATGGACTGCATCCCTTCAGGCTCCTCTGTCCATGGGATTCTCCAGGCAAGAATACTGGAATGGGTTGCCATGCCCTCCTCCAGGGATCTGACCCAGAGATAGAACATGCGTCTCCTGCGTCTCCTGCGTCTCCTGCATTGCTCATGAATTCTTTACCACTGAGCCACAGAGGAAGCCCTAACCTGAGTGTACTTCATGTTAAACAGAGTGGAAATCATTGTGATAATATTGTTGGGGAAGTACTTACTCCTCTAAAAACATGTAAGCAGTTTTTATATTTATCATAAGCAAAGGGAGAAATCAGTGTTGCTCATCTCCCTCCCGCTTCTTGGTTTCCGAAGTTCCTTCATCTCTCACCAGAATTATTCTCCTAGTGTCCTAACCTGCAAGTTTGGCTCCTCCAGGCCACTTAACATGGACATTAAAGTCATCTTTCTATCAATATAACATAAAACTGAGCAGGCAGCTCTTCATAAAGTCCTTCAACAGTTGCCTGTTCTGTGCAGATAAGTTGAGACTCCTCCTTGGGCCATTTGAGGTGAAGCCCCTGGGCCTTCTGGAGTGGTCACTGTACCACCTTTGACAGTACTATTCACACTGCCTTCTCCAGCACACCCAGCTGTTCCAGTGTCAGTGCTTTGCACTTGCAGCTCCTTCTCTGAGTGCTCTTCCCCCAATCCTCGTCTGTGTGATGAGCACCTTCTCACTTTTTCTAGACTTAGTTCTCACGCAGCTCTTGCTCTCTGGAGACTTTCTGTCATGTCTCAGGGCCTTACATGCAGTTCTAGGCCAGCAATGCTCACATTTGTTATTCTCACTGTTTCCAATTCTTTGCTCCCCACAGTCAAGGCAGAGCCTATATACGTTTCTTGTCTTATCTTTATAGACTCAGTGCCTAGCATGTAATAGAAACTTATTAAATATTGATCAAATAAAATTGTTCATGTGTAATGATAATTTCAAACACTTTAGAATACTTCAAAAAATATTATTAGGTTTTGTCCAACTTAGAAGAAGCTGAGAACGTAAATTTCCATTACCAAATGTGTGGATAAAGCAGATGTGGTATATGTTTACAATGGAATATTATTTAGCCATAGAAAAGAAGGAAATAATGCCATTTGTAGCTACATGGATGAACCTAGAGATTATCCTACTAAGTGAAGTAAGTCAGAAAGAAGACAAATGCCATATGATATCATTTATATGTGGAATCTAAAATATGATACAAATAAACCTATTTATAAAACAGAAGCAGACTCACGAAGAAAACAGATATATGATTACCAAGGGGAGGAGATATATGATTACCAAGGGGTCAGGGAGGGATAAATTAGGAGTTTGGGATTTTGCAGATACCAACTATTAATACTGTTTTTGTTGTTATTATTGAGTGGCTAAATTGTGCCTGATTCTTTGCAACCCCGTGAACTGCAGCACGCCAGGCTTCGCTGTCCTTCACTATCTCCCAAATTTTGCTCAGGTTCATGTCCATTGAGTCGATGATGCTATCTAACCATCGCATCCACTGATGCCTTTTTCTCCTTTTGTCTTCTTATCTTTCCTAACATCAAGTTCTTTTCCAATGAGTTGGCTAAAGTATTGGAGCTTCAGCTTCAGCATCAATCCTTCCAATGAATATTCAAGACTCATTTCCTTTAGGATTGACTGGTTGGATCTCCTTGCTGTCCAAGGGACTCTCAAGAGTCTTCTCCAGCACCATAATTTGAAGGCATCAATTCTTCAGTTCTAAACCTTCTTTATGGTCCAACTCTCACATCCATACATGACTACTGGAAAAACCATATCTTTGAATATATGGACCTTTGTTGGCCAAGTAATGTCTCTGCTTTTTAATACACTGTTTAGATCTGTCACAACTTTTCTTCCAAGGAGCAAGTGTCTTTTAATTTCATGGTTGCAGTCACCATCTGCAGTGATTTGGAGCTCAAGAAAATAAAATCTGTCACCGCTTCTACTTTTCCCCATCTATTTGCCATGAAGTGATGGGAAAGGGTAACATAATCTTAGTTTTTGAATGTTGAGTTTTAAGCCAACTTTTTCTCTCTTCTCTTTCACCCTCATTAAGAGGCTCTTTAGTCCCTCTTTACTTTCTGTCTTCTGCCATTAGAGTGTTATCATTTGTATATCTGAGGTTGTTGGTACTTCTGGCAATCTTGATTCTAGCTTATAAGTCATCCAGCCCAGCATTTCAGATGATATATACTACATGTAAGTTAAATAGCAAGGTCCTACTTTATAGCACAGGGAATTATATTCAATATCCTATAATAAACCATGGTGGGAAAAATATGAAAAAGAATATATATATAACTGAGTGACTGTTATATACCATTTTAACACAACATTGTAAATCATGTAAAGCAATTCTGCTTCATAAAAAAGAAGCTGAGGAATTTATATATGAACATACATATTGTGTGCATTTTACACAATCTAGAATACTAGTTTGACGGGCGTTGTGTGCCCCTTTAACTAACTAGTCATATGACTTTAGTCAAGTCACACAAACCTCTTCAAGCAGTCTTCTTTTGTAAAGTGATTTTAACAAATCTTTTTTTTTTTTTTTTGGTAATGACTGAAATATTTTTATTTTATGGACTGTTGGTGCTAGTTTAGGATTTTATTGGTAGCATGTTCTTTTGGAAAAGAATGCCTTTTAAATTAGCCCCATTGTAGCATGTATATTATCATAAGTGACCAGTCCAGATTCGACGCATAAATTTTCCTCTGTTCATTTCTTTGCATTTGTGCTTTTTTAATAAAAATACTTTTAACTGTAATAAAAAAAAATAAAATAAACATGCTAAAAAAAAAATAAAAAAAAATAATAATAATAAATTAGTCCCATTGGGCAACTGTTGATGTTTGCTTGTGAACTAACTCTGATAAATCCATGCTGCTGCTGCTGCTGCTGCTAAGTCACTTCAGTCATGTCTGACTCTGTGTGACCCCATAGATGGCAGCCCACCAGGCTCCACCATCCCTGGGATTCTCCAAGCAAGAACACTGGAGTGGGTTGCCATTTCCTTCTCCGTAATGATAAATCCATAGTTTCCCTATATTGGGAGTTGTTTTCATCCAGTCGGCTTCAATACCATCTAGTTAGTAGTATTTTCAAAAGCATTGAACCATTGGTTAGATTTTCTGTTGGTTCCTGAGTAAAGGTTATGGGATGAAGTAAACTAAAAAAAAAACTACTTGTAATTGTGTATTCTGGTTGTTATTAAAAAAAAAAAAAACCGTTTGGCAGTTGCCCATATGGTTCTATCCTGACCTTTTCAAGCTATATAAATGTTATAAAAATGTTTTCAAGTTAATATTTATAGTCCACTTTTCTTAGGCTATTCCTCTCTGGTTACTAGGTTTCACAGTGAACAAACAGTTTCAACTAATAGTAGAATAAAAAAAAGAAAATTTACTTGTGTTATAGTAACTTCTCTTCAACTTGTTTCACCTACCAGATTATAAACTTTATAACAACCATTCCTTTGTAGTTCTCACACCACAAGATACTATTCCTTGTATATAAATGCTATGTACATAGATGTTAAACCATTGTTGAATGAATTAAGTGATGTATTAATACTGCTGCTGCTGCTGCTGCTAAGTCGCTTCAGTCGTGTCCGACTCCGTGCAACCCACTACCTTAACATAAAATTATGTTGCTGCTTCTACACTTGCAAGATAGGCTTTTTACTTTTCTCATTCCTAAAATAGAGAAAAATTCCTGTGCCAATGTTAACTTGCCTCTAACTGTATGCTTACATGCTTCCAGAATTACCATCAGTAAAATAACATGAAATGAGGAAAACACAAAGACTATTGCCATGTAAGTTAGTTTATTGAAGTCCGTATTTTGGTAATATGCAATACACATTCCCTTAAAGGAATAATTTGCTATCCATAGTGGTTTTTTACTTTCTAGATTCCGTCTCAGTTTTCAGTACCTATAGCATCTGATGATTGTCATACCAGAGCAAATTTAAGAATATCAATTTTTATTTTAAAATGTTTATTGAATGCCCACAGTGTGCACAGAAGAATTCAAAGATGGATGTGTTAGAACCTCTTCTCTTAAGGAGTATTTGGTCTTATGCAATAAGTACACACATGACAAGGAAAAGTGCAAAGCATCTAGGAAGGTTCAGTGAAGGGAAGAAAACAGCTGGGCTTATAGGAGGATGTTTTTCTAGTAAGTTTATTGCAAGGAATATGTTGCTGGCCCAGAATCGTCGCTTAGCTTCACCTGCCCTCCTCGATCGTGGCTCTGTCTTCAGCCAGAGTGGCTCTATCAATGGCTTCCGTGCTGCCCTGCCCTCCCCCACTGACAGAGGAGCCAAGGACAGCCCTGATGACAGAGAGACAACCGCCCCTCCAGAGACTCTAGCCTCCTGCCTGGTGTTGCCAGGTGCGTCACCCAGATAGCTCACAGTGAACGATGTCAGATTCGTGATCTCCGAAGAAGAAGACTTAGCTTCGGGACCAGGGACCAGGCTTGATCACTCTAAAGTTTTTGTATAGCAGAGATTTGTTAAAGTATAAAAAGGGACAGAGAGAGCTTCTGACATGGATATCAGAAGGGGGTGAAGAGTGTACCCCTTGCTAATGTTACCAAGGGAGTTAGATACTTTTTTAATTGGTTATTATCAAAATAATGTCTCAAGGTTGTAAAGATTTTACTAGACCCTCTCCCATAATTTACATTTTAAGATAACAGGATTAGACAGATGGTTTTCAGGAAGGAGAAACTGTCCTCAAACAGGATACATTGTCATATAATCCTTAGTACAGAGTTCAAACTGAGTTGTTTGTTGTGTAATCGTCAGTTCTGGGCTTATAAAAAAAAGACATTTCATGTGACTAAGGAATGTAGAGAAAAAGGTTGTCCTTTCCTCCTCCTTGAGAATTCCAGACCCTTGTCTCCACTTCAAGAGCCCCAGACTGCTTCTCCCCCTCCTCCTCCTCTTCCTCCTCCTCCTCCTCTTCCTCCTCCTCCTCCTCTTCTCAACCTGCCTAGGAACTGACTCTATCAACCCTGAGGTGTTGTGGAGGTCACACCCTGTGGGGCAGCAACCTGTGAGAGACAGGAAACTGGAAGGAACCAGCTGTTAATGGCTCCTCCTTCCTTCCCCCTGAGGAACTGCTGTGAAACAGTAGCTTCCTCTGGCCTCTGTAAGCCCAGAGAACCAGTTCTGTGTGCTGCAGAGCTGTGGTCAGCTTGTGTACACACCCCTTACCTTAGCTCTCCCCACTTTGTTTGCTCATTCATCTTTTCCCTGCACTCTTTCTTCCCTGAGATTGCAACCACAATAAAGTATAGGCATGTAAGCTCAAAACAGAACCCATATAAGCAGCTCACAAAAAGGATATCAGTGTTTAAGTAGATTGGACTTCGTAGGCCATGAACCTTATTGCAAAAAAAAAAAATAAGGAAAAATGCAAAGAAAAAGAGATCACTCTTAATATCATCTACTCAGAGATAGTAAGAGACACACGCACAAATATGATGTAGTGCTCATTATTTGTTGCCCACGTCTATCCTTACTTCCCTTCCTCCCCAAAGATCCTTAACAAAAGCGCAAGCAGCCACTCTTCCTACAAGAAACCTACAAGAATGTGTGGCAGTGTCCCACCTCCAAATGTAAGGGTAAGCCTGACAGATCCAAGGGTAATCCCAGCCTCTCGGAAGCATTTGAGTTAGAAAAGGCCATGAGATGAGATTTGCACTAATGAGTATCTAGAAGAAGTGTGCTGGAGATTGCTAGAAAAGGTTTCCACATTCTTCTGGTAGAGTGTCTGAAAGCAACTCCTTCTCTCTTTCCCTCCCAAATGTGAGATGACAGGAAGAGGATGCACAAACTGTTGATTCTGGATCCAAAGAGGGATTAATGTTAGAAAGAAGGCTACACTTTTAACGGAGAGGAGCACCATGGTAAAAGCTAGAGCCTTGATGATATTGATTGAACCACCCTGCCTCTAGCCTTCCTGCTATGCAATACATTTCTTTATTATTTAAGATCTCTTGAGTTTTATCTTCTTTACTTATGCCCTAGAGCATACTATTGTATTTATATAAATGGGACTTAACTAGGCAGGCTATTTTGTGATCTTTTTTTTTTTTTTTTTGCTTACTGAAGAAAGTTATGACCCACCTAGACAGCATATTAAAAAGCAGAGACATTACTTTGCCGACAAAGTTCCTTCCAGTCAAGTCTATGGTTTTTCCAGTAGTCATGTAAAATGAGAGTTGGACTATAAAGAAAGCTGAGCATGGAAGAATTGATGCTTTTGAACTGTGGTGTTGGAAAAGACACTTGAGAGTCCCTTGGACTGCAAGGAAATCCAACCAGTCCATCCTAAAGGAGAACAGTCTTGAGTGTTCATTGGAAGGACTGATGCTAAAGCTGAAACTGCAATACTTTGGCCACCTGATGCGAAGAGCTGACTCATTGGAAAAGACCCTAATGCTGGGAAAGATTGAAGGCAGGAGGAGAAGGGGACGGCAGAGGATGAGATGGCTGGATGGCATCACTGACTCGATGGACATGGGTTTGGGTGAACTCCAGGAGTTGGTGATGGACAGGGAGGCCTGGTGAGCTGCGGTTCATGGGGTCACAAAGAGTTGGACACAACTGAGCAACTGAACTGAACTGAACTGATGTCATGTAAATTTACCATGTAAATATGGATCTCATATCACCACTTAAAATTAAGTAGTCCATGGTGTGTGCTGTGAAAGTGCTGCACTCAATATTCAAGCAAATTTGGAAAACTCAGCAGTGGCCACAGGACTAGAAAAGGTCAGTCTTCATTCCAATCCCAAAGAAAGGCAATGCCAAAGGATGCTCAAACTACCACACCATTGCACTCATCTCACACGCTAGTAAAGACATGCTCAAAATTCTCCAAGCCAGTCTTCAGCAATACGTGAACTGTGAACTTCCAGATGTTCAAGCTGGTTTTAGAAAAGGCAAAGGAACCAGAGATCAGATTGCCAACATCCGCTGGATCATGGAAAAAGCAAGAGAGTTCCAGAAAAGCATCTATTTCTGCTTCATTGACTCTGCCAAAGCCTTTGACTGTGTGGATCACAATAAACTATGGAACATTCTGAAAGAGATGGGATTACCAGACCACCTGACGTGCCTCTTGGGAAACCTGTATGCAGGTCAGGAAGCAACAGTTAGAACTGGACATGGAACAACAGACTGCTTCCAAATAGGAAAAGGAGTACATCAAGGCTGTATATTGTCACCCTGCTTATTTAACTTATATGCAGAGGAACTTATATTTAACTTATATCATGAGGAACGCTGGGCTGGAAGAAGCACAAGCTGGAATCAGGATTGCCAGGAGAAATATCAATAACCTCAGATATGCAGATGATACCCTTATGGCAGAAAGTGAAGAGGAACTAAAAACCTTCTTGATGAAAGTGAAAGAGTAAATAAATTTTTTTTTTAATTTTAAAAAAACGAAAGTGAAAGAGGAGAGTGAAAAAGTTGGCTTGAAGCTCAACATTCAGAAAACGAAGATCATGGCATCTGGTCCCATCACTTCATGGGAAATAGATGGGGAAACAGTGGAAACAGTGTCAGACTTTATTTTTCTGGGCTCCAAAATCACTGCGGATGCCGATTGCAGCCATGAAATTAAGACACTTACTCCTTGGAAGGAAAGTTATGACCAACCTAGATAGCATATTAAAAAGCAGAGACATTACTTTGCCAACAAAGGTCCATCTAGTCAAGGCTATGGTTTTTCCAGTGGTCATGTATGATGTGAGAGTTGGACTGTGAAGAAAGCTGATCACCGAAGAATTGATGCTTTTGAACTGTGGTGTTGGAGAAGACTCTTGAGAGTCCCTTGGACTGCAAGGAGATCCAACCAGTCCATTCTAAGGGAGATCAGTCCTGAGTGTTCATTGGAAGGACTGATGCTAAAGCTGAAACTGCAATACTTTGGCCACCTCATGCGAAGAGTTGACTCACTGGAAAAGACTCTGATGCTGGGAGGGATTAGGGACAGGAGGAGAAGGGGACAACAGAGAATGAAATGGCTGGGTGGCATCACCGGCTCAATGGACATGAGTTTGAGTGAACTCCGGGAGTTGGTTATGGACAGGGAGGCCTGGCATGCTGTGATTCATGGGGTCGCAGAGAGTCGGACACGACTGAGCGACTGAACTGAACTGATGGTGTGTGTGTGTGTGTGTGTGTGTATAAGTTGATTTTGTTGTTGTTTAGTCACTCGGTTGTGTCCAACTCTTTGTGACCGAGTGGATTGTAGCCCTCCAGGTTCCTCTGTCCATGTGACTTCCCAGGCAAGATTACTGGAATGGGTTTCCCTCTCCAGGGGATTGCTTGATAATTTGTACTAGGTATCTCTATACAGAAATTTTATTTTACTTTTTACTTTTAGGTTATTTGTTGATTAGCCCAAAACTCTGTGGCTAAAACAACACATATTTATCATCTCACAGTTTCATAGGTCTTGAATCCAAGCATGGCTTAGCTGGGTCCTCTGTTTGAAGTCTCTTAAGAGGCTACAGGCACAGTATTGGCTGGAGACAGAATCATCTCAAGTTTCAGCTGGGCAGATCTCAGCTTCCTCAGTGATTGTTGACAGGATCCAGCTCCTGGAGAGCCTGTGGATAGAATACTTCAGTTCCTTCCTCACTGTTGATGTGCAGTCACCTCTGCTCCTTCCCTGATGCTTCTCTTCCCCAGAGCAATCAGACAAGAAGAACCAGCAAGACAGAAGTCACAGTCTTTTCTACCATGATCTCCAGAAGTGACATCCATCATGTTAGCTGTATCCTGTCCTTGAGAAGCAAGTCCCAAGGTCCAGCTGACACTCCAGGGGAGGGGATTACACAAGGGTGCCACTGCTGGGAGCCTGGGATCAGTTGTAGAAGGCTACCTACCTCACTTTCTGACTTTTAATAAGCAGTGCTGTGGTGAATGTTCTTATATATGCATCTTTTAAAATCCTTTCTGATGTGGGCTCAGTTGTGTACCCCAAATCCATATGTTGAAGTTCTATTCCCCAGTACCTCAGAATGTGACTAAAGAGATAATTAGGGTTAAATGAGCCTTGTGGGGGTAGGCCCTAAACCAACATGGAGTGAGGTCCTCTTATAAGAGATTAGGACACAGACATGCAGAGTGAAGACCATGTAAAGACAAAGGGAGAAGACAGTTATCTGTAAGCCAAGGAGAGACAGGCTTCAGAATGAAATCAGCGCTTCTAAAACCTTGATCTGGACCTCTAACCTGCAGAATAGAGAGAAAGTAAATTTCTGTTGTTTAAGCCACCTAGTTTGTGGTACTTTGTTATGGCAACACTAGAAAACTAATAAACCCCTATATGAATATCTAGGTTAATATTTTACTAATTGCCTTCCAGAATGTACATTGCTATCAGCATTCTATAAAAGTGCCCACTTCCTCATGTATTCGGTAATATTATACATTATTATCTTTTTTAGCCTTTGTCAATCTGACATCTGGTATCATATTATTTGATTTTACACTTCTTTGAATTCTAGTAAATTTGGACATCCTTTTCCATTTATTTACTTACTACCTGTTTCTAATTTGTGTATTTTTTTCAAAATGCTCATTTTTATGTTAGAGAATTTGTATTTTTCATTTTGGTTTATAAGGAGTCCTTGTATATTAGGGATATTAATTTTTCATCGGGTTGCAAATGTTTTCCCCAAATTTTTGCTTTAAAATTTGTGATATATTTTGCAAAACATAAGTTTTAAATTTTTATGTAGCCAAATCTATCATTTTCTTCTTTTACTTCTGCACATATGAAGTCTCTAACTATTGAGCTCAGTAGATAAATACTGACATTATTTTCTTATGGATTCATCTTATAAATATCCAATTCTTCTTGAATTTATGTATATGATTTACAAGACAGGAAACATCATTTTCCCCAATGATGAGTCACTTGTTCTAGTTCCATTGAATAAATCCATTCTTTCCCTAATGATCTGAAAGTATACTTTATTATATAATAACTTTACAAGTATATCTATTTGCATCTGAATATAGATCCTGCATTTTATTGATCTGTTCTTGTATTCATACTGTTATTTCATAATATGGTTAAATATTCCATATGGATTGGCTTCCCTCATCTCTCCTCACCCCATAAAAGTATCTTGACTATTTCTAGGCATTTTTTTCTCCTCTGAAAGAACTTTAGAAATTCCACTGCATTTTTTTCTTATAGTTTTATTGATATATAATTAACAGAGCACTATATAAATTTAAGTTATAGATCATAAAGATTTGAATTTCATGCATCATGAAATAATTACCACATGTATACATCTGTCATCTCATATAGATAGAAAATAAAAGAAAAAGGAAAGAGCGTTTTTCCTTGTGATGAGAACTCAAAGGATTTACTCTTAACTACTACTCCGGGAGTTGGTGATGGACAGGGAGGCCTGGCGTGCTGTAATTCATGGGGTCACGGAGAGTCGGACACGACTGAGCGACTGAACTGAACTGAACTGAACTTTTATGTATAATGTATCGCAGTGTCAGTTATACTTATGTTGTACAGTACAGGCCTAATATTTATTTTATAGCTATTGAGAGAATTTTGTACCTTTTGTTCACCTTCACCCAGTTTCCCTTTCCTCCACCCCCACCTCCAGTAACCACAAATCTGACCTCTTTCTCTATGGTTTGTTTGTTTGCTTTTGAAATATAATTGATCTGCAATATTATATTAGTTCCTGGTGTACAACATCATGATTCGATATTTCTGTCAGGCGAGTGAATGCTGCTCTCAGTTCTTCATCTCATCACAACAAAGATTTGGAGTGACAGATATTAAAGCCCCCTCGGTGTGTCACAGCTCTTGGGTCTTGGACAGACCATGTTATAGCTCTCAGGTCTCAAACGGGCGGTTATAGCTCTTAGATAAATCAGTGTTACAGCGCAGTGTTACAGCTCTATTTTATTTAGAAGATAGCAGGAAAATCCATCTTCGAGGTGTGAGGGCACGTCGATCCAAAGACACGAAGAGAAGAGCGCCCCAGCACACAGGAGAGAGAGAGCCCTTTGGCTCCTCTTTTTATATGTTTTTTCTTCCCCCTGGGCCTGCCCTAGCAAATTGGGCTTAGTCAGGAGTGCTGTTCAACCTGAAGTCCTCACTCCAGTCCTTGGACCTTCCTTTGACCTTCCTCTGTTCTATTTTTAAAGGTTTTTCCCTTCCTTGACTTTTAGCCACCGTCATTTTGGACTCCTTTTCCCTATTCTACCTACCTAACATTTCTATACAATACAACATGATGGCCATGACAAGTCTGGTTACCATCAGTCCCCATACAAAGGTGTTATATTATTTTCAACTGTATTCTGCATGCTGTCCCTTTCATCTAGTGACTCCTTTGTTTTGTAACTAGAGGTTTGTACCTCTTAATCTCGCTCACCAATTTTCCTCCTCTCCCAACCCCCTCCCCTCTGGCAAACATCTGTTTATTCTCTGTATCTGTGACTCTGTTTCTGTCTCATTATGTGTGTTCATTTGTTTTGTTTTTATCTTCCACATGTGAGTGAAATCATATTCAAAGGTTGTTGCTGAACGAAAAGACGCCGGGATTCTTGGCCTCCAGAGGAGAAGAATTCAATCCGGGGCCAGAGACGAGGCTTGATCGCTCAGAGCTTTTGTGTAATAAAGTTTTACTAAAGTATAGAGGAGATAGAGAAAGCTTCTGACATAGGCATCAGAAGGGGGCAGAAAGAGTACCCCATTGCTAATCTTCAGCTGGATGTTATATAGTCACTGGCAGTCTGTTAATGAAAGAAAGGAATATTTTAAAACTCAGAATGGCACCAGGCCCCTCATCCATAAGATGCATTTTGGGATAGTCTTGGCACCAGACGATTCATCCCGGGCCATAAAATGACTGACTTGAATCTTGTAGAGAGGCAGATTACCATACAAATAGTTTCGTTTACATAGATTAGGGGAACAATATGTGAGTATAACATATTGGTTTGTCAAGTAGATTCAGAGCCATTAGGCGAACTGACTTGAAGACAGAGTTTGGGGTAAATGCATAGTACATTAACTACCTTAAGACAAACATCTCCATAAGAAAAATGCATTGGTTAGCTCAAGGTTTGAGAATAGTTAACTTCAGGTGAAACCAGGTGTCATTATGGCAACACAGTATTTTAAGAGAAACCTTTTTTTAAATTTGTATAGAGAAGGAAAAAAATATCACTAGTTTGTTTCCTCCTCCTGCTAAGAGAGATATAAATGTCTGACACTTGCCTATTTCCTCCGTTTGGAGACCCCTGGCCTTCCTGCCTGTTACCCTCTCAATATGGTGTTTGTCTTTCTCTGGCTGACTTTTCTCACTTGGTATAATGCTTTATGGATTCTTCCATGTTGTCAAATGACAATATTTCATTTTTATGGCTGAGTAATATTCCATTATATATGTGTGTGTATTTTCTTTAGCCGCTTATTTATCGATGGGCACTTAGGTTGCTTTCATATCTTGATTATTGTAAATGTTATGAGTCAAGGCTATGGTTTTTCCAGTGGTCATGTATGGATGTGAGAGTTGGACTGTGAAGAAAGCTAATCGCCAAAGAATTGATGCTTTTGAACTGTGGTGCTGGAGAAGACTTGAGAGTCCCTTGGACTGCAAGGAGATCCAACCAGTCCATTCTAAAGGAGATCAATCCTGGGTGTTCATTGGAAGGACTAATGCTAAAGCTGAAACTCCAATACTTTGGCCACCTCATGCGACGAGTTGACTCACTGGAAAAGACTCTGATGCTGGGAGGGATTGGGGGCGGGAGGAGAAGGGGACGACAGAGAATGAGATGGATGGATGGCATCACCGACTCGATGGCCATGAGTTTGAGTGAACTCCGGGAGTTGGTGATGGACAGGGAGGCCTGGCGTGCTGTGATTCATAGGGTCGCAAAGAGTCGGTCACGACTGAGAGACTGAACTGAACTGAACTGAACTGAAGATGAACATAGGGGTACAGATGCCTTTTTAAATTAGTGCTTTCCTTTACTTCAGATAAATGCCTAGGCGTGGAATTGCTGGATCCTTCTATTTCTAATGTTTTAAGGAACCTTCATACTGTTGTCTTTAGTGAATGTACCAATTTAGATTCACACTGACAGTGCCAAGGGTTCCCTTTTCCCCACATTCTCATCCATACTTGTTATCTATTGTCTTTTTTATCATGGCCATTCTGACAGATATGAGATGATATCTTATTGTGGTTTTGAATTGCATTTTCCTGATTATTACTGTTGATTATATGTTCATGTGCCTGTTGGTCATCTGTATGTCTTCTTTGGAAAAATGTCTGTTCAGGTCCTCTAAGTGAGTGAGTGAGTGAAGTCGCTCAGTCGTATCTGACTCTTTGCAACCCAATGGACTGTAACCTACCAGGCTCCTCAGTCCATGGAATTTTCCAGGCAAGAGTACTAGAGTGGATTGCCATTTCCTCCTCCAGGGGATCTTCCCGACCCAGGGATCGAACCCGGGTCTCCCACATTGAAGGCAGACGCTTTACTGTCTGAGCCACCAGGGAAGCCCAGGTCCTCTACCCATTTTTAAATTGAATTGTTTATTGTTTTGATATTGAGGTGTGTGAGTTCTTTGTATATTTTGGATATTAACCCCTTATCAGATATATCATTTGCAAATATCTCACATTCAATAGGTGGCCTTTTATTTCGCTGATAGTTTCCTTCACTGTGCAAAAGCTTTTTAGTTTGATGTAGAAATTCCATTGACTTTAAATTGAACTTGTGATACATTTCTAAATTAATATAGTAAGAATTGATATCTCTTCAAGTCAATTTCTTCATAAGAGAGATCTCTACTTTTACTGAAGTCTTTTTTTTTTTTTTTTTGTCACTTAGTGGTTTTCCTCATATTTGCACATTACTTTTTTTTTCCGCTATCTTTTCCTCCAAATTTTGTTGCTGTCATGAATGGAACTTTTTTAAACCTCTTTGTTTTTCTGGTTGATAATTGATGGTATATATTAAAGCTATTTATTTATTCAAATATTTTCTTTTTTCAACATATATTTACTGATTGCTTCCTAAGTAATGGATGCTGGTTTAATCACAGACCACAGCAGTGATCAAAATAAACAAAATTCTCTGTCCTCAAGAAACTTGCATTCTTAGGAGAAGGGGTGAGGTAAATAGTAAACACAAAAAATATGATCTGTCAGATGGTAAGAAGCACCCAATGAAGCAGGGAAGGGAACAGGAAGCATAGGCAAAGAAGTTAATTTTAATATTTAATAGGATAGTTAGGGGAGACCTCACTGAGAAAATAATTTTTTAGGAAAAACCTGAAGAGTTAGGGAGCAGCCATTTCTTTACCAGGAGGAATAAGGTTCCCAGCTGAAGGAACAGCAAATGGAAAAGCATGGGGCAGAAGTTGGTGTATCCAGAGAATACGGAAGCCAGTGTGGGTGGCGTGAGAAAGGAGAGAAGTGGAAGATGCAGGAAGAAGGGTAGGTTGTATGGCCTGGTAGGTTACTGTAAGGACTTTGGGTTTTCGTCCAAGTCAGAGTTTCCTGCTTGTTGCTGTAGGATTGTCTTCACTTATTTCGTCCATTTTTTTACTCCCCATAACGTCCACAACCCACTCAGTTCTGGCATCTGTCACTCATCAGTCTATACTTTTCATGATAGTGAAACCATGCTAAGGTCACTGGTGACCTTGTCAATAGGTAAAACAGGCACTTTCAGTCCTTGCTGTGTGTGTATTAATTCCCTCTCAGCAATCGACCATGCTGACCATTGCCCACCTCACACAGCCCCTCTCTACCTGGCTCCCGTGGCCCCACAGTCTTTTTGCTCTTCTCCCATCTGTCTGGCTTCTCCTTTCCATCTCATTTGCAAGCTCACCTCTTCTGTTTAACTATTGAGGGCCAGAATTCCACGTCAACCTTTACCACGCCCTCTTTTAATCTCATACATTGTGTCTAAGCATTTCTCTTATTTATTGTTCACCTTCAGTTATCTTTGAGAAGTTGTCATTGATTGCCATAGTAAATGTCTAGCTCAGACTTCTCTTCTGAGCCTCAGACCTATAGGATAAATAAACCTTAAGTTCTTAAGTGAAGTCCCTCAGTCATGTCCAACTCTTTGCGACCCCATGGACTGAGTAGCCTACCAGGCTCTTCCGTCCATGGGGTTTTCCAGGCAAGAGTATTAGAGTGGGTTGCCATTTCCTTCTCCAGAGGATCTTCCTGACCCAGGGATCGAACCCAGGTCTCCTGCATTGTAAGCAGACGCTTTACCGTCTGAGCCACCAGGGAAATAAATAAACCTGCCTGATTGCCGAAGAATTGATGCTTTTGAACTGTGGTGTTGGAGAGGACTCTTGAGAGTCCCTTGGACTGCAAGGAGATCCAACCAGTCCATTCTAAAGGAGATCAGTCCTGGGTGTTCATTGGAAGGACTGATGCTAAAGCTGAAACTCCAATACTTTGGCCACCTCATGCGACGAGTTGACTCACTGGAAAAGACTCTGATGCTGGGAAGGATTGGGGGTGGGAGGAGAAGGGGACGACAGAGAATGAGATGGCTGGATGGCATCACCAACTCGATGGACATGAGTTTGAGTGAACTCCGAGAGTTGGTGATGGACAGGGAGACCAGGCGTGCTGTGATTCATGGGGTCACAAAGAGTCAGACACAACTGAGCGACTGAACTGAACTGAACTGCCTATAAATCACGTTCCCCCTAGATTTTTCTAAAACATATTGAATTGCACAAGCCCACTATTGGATTCATGCCATCCCCACTAGTCTTGCTGTCAGCGAATGTGTCCACATATATACCCACTTACACAAAGCAGAAGAAATCTTAGTATCATCCTTGACACCTCCTTTTCCATCAACTCCTGTACTGGTTTTACCACCAAAGTCCTATTTTTTAATTTAATTTTTATTTTATATAAGAATATAGTTGATTAACAACGTTGTATTAGTTTAAGATGTACAGAAAAATGATTCAGTTATACATATATCCATATAGCCATTCTTTTTTAGATTCTTTTCCCATATGAGTTGTTATGGAATATTGAGTAGTCTCCTGTACTGTACAGTAGCCAAGTCCTATTCGTTCACCTCCTAAATCTCTCAAATCTGTCCACTTCTTTCTATGTCTTCTCCTACCAGCCTATTTCTCTCACTTGGAGTTCTGCAGATACTCCTAACCTACCTTGTGTCTCCTGAGGCCCTCCTCCCCTCCAGTCTTCCACACTGTAGCCAGGGGAAATCTTTCTGAAGGGTCTGTCTGTGCATGTCACCCCTGCTGAAAGCCCTTTGGATAACTCACGTTCTTAACTTGGCCAACACAGACCCTATGTGGTTCCACCCCCTCCTTCTTCCCCTGCCTCATCTAGTTCTCTCTCCTCCTGGCTCTCTGTCCACCAATGACTTAAGTCCTTGAATTTCAGCTTCTCCATTTTATTCTGCTGTCAGTTCCCATACAGTTCTTGTAATAACTGACTACATCCAGCTGTTCTCAAACTCCTGAACTCAGCTTCTGCATCAGTTTTCCAGCCTTTCCTTGGCCCTCCTTCCCATCTTTCTTGCCTTCCAAGCTCTTATTTCAGTTTGTAACAATATGTTCACTTGTGGGAACTGGTTGATGAATGTGCTTGTGGCTCACTCAACTATGAGTTCTTGAGAACAGGGACTATCTGTTTTCGCTCACCGTTAAATCCTCAGGCCTAGCACAAGAACCTGGCACCTTGTAGGCACTCAGTAAATATTTGTGAAAAGAATCAGTGAAATCCTTTTTGCTTCTTTGCTTCTTACGCTTAAACCAAAGTTGCATTTTTGCATTACTGGCACACTAGTACACTTATTTTTATTGGCATAGGTAGTTTATTTCTATAAACATAAAAGCACCCTTTTTGAGAGGTTTCTAAGTTTTTCTGGAGTTGCTAAAGAAGAAATTGCTGTTGGGATTTTTCCTACCATATTAAGATCTGATATAACTCCTCTGTTCTTTATACATGCCCCCTGGACTCAGGATTGAGTAAATATACAGATTCTGAGATGATAGCTATCCAACACTATCCAAAAGTTAATGACTTTTCCAAATGTGTTAAAAGTGTTATTTTGACTAGGGTGAAATCCCCTTTCTGGAGGCTTCAGGAAAATATTGCAGCCCGAAGTGCTATTTCCTGGTATTTCTGTTGGACACTGCCTAGGGGACTATGAAATAGGCAGCCAGGAAACTCAAGTCTATGGGCAGATTTGAGATCATAGTTGCAAGGTGTTTCCAAAAAGTGAAAGGCTCTGCAAAGAAAGTAGGAAGTAAGTGAATGGCTGGGTCTGCTGAAGTCACACCACATAGACAGTTCCAGAAGGCCAGAGACCCAGCTTTGAGAGTGGTCTGCAACTAGTTTTGAAGAATTTTGACATGATTTTGACAAGTCAAGCAAAAAACTACCAGTATTCAAATCTTACGCATTTCCCTCAGTTTCTAATGCATTGTATGGGTATTGACTGGGTAAGGTTCCCAAACATGTGGATTAAACCCTTTTACTTTATCATTCAAACTGACCTTCACTTCTAAAAACATTTTAAAATGTATCACTAAAGTATAGTAATTTTTGTTTATATATTTACTAAATAAGTTGTCCCTTCTACTTGTCTTGGATTTTTGATCATCTCATGGGAATAAGCTTTTACTTCTTGTAAAGTATTAGTTGGTTAGTTGTGTCGACTCTTTGCGACCCCATGGACTGTAACCTGCCTGGCTCCTCTGTCCATGGAATTCTCCAGGCAAGAATACTGGAGTGGGTTGCCATTTCCTTTTCCAGGGGATCTTCCTGACCCAGGGATCAAACCCTGGTCTCCTATATCACAGGCAGACTCTTTACCATCTTGAGCCTCCAGGGAAACCCCTTACTTCTTGTAGCTCTTCCTGAATTAGCAGTCCTTTTGGAAAAAATCCCTCCTGACAGTCTAGTGTAATCTGTAGCTTCCAGAACTGTTATTGTTTTCAGCATATCTGTGTATATTTTTTAATGGTGCAAATTGTCCATCCTTTAATATCATGTATAATTATGTATTATATGTCTCCAAGAGGCAAGCAATATAGACTTGTGACATACAGAATGGGTTCTGGAGTTCTAGTCCTGACTCTCACATACTAGCTGTGTGGCCTTTGGCGAGTACTTAATACTTTCATACCTCGGCTTCCTCATCTGTAAAACGAGGGCATAGTGGGATCTTCTATACTATTATGAATGAGGTTGTTCTGAGGAGTAAAAATGTCTTTTTTTCCAAGTGCTTGGCTTGTAGTAATACTGTGAATGTTTCTTAAATAGAACAAATGTGATAAAGTTCCATAAACCAATATTTCTCAGATTTCTATGTTCATAGAAGTGATTTGAGGATAGGGTTAAATTGCAGATTCTGACTCCACAGTTGTGTGGGACCTGAGAATCTGAGTTTCTAAGAGGCTCACAGTGTATGCTGTGAGTGTTTGGGGGAAAGAGAAGAAAGAAGGAGGACTGCTAAGAAAATTCACAGGGAAAGAGATATCCAGCCACATATTATTTGAACATAAGATCGAAGGGTTCCATTCAAAAGATTACCTTGCCTCTTCCATTGGGGGGTCTTCATTGACAGTGTGCCTTTGAGGAGGTGTCACATGCCTCAGGCTTGACCCTCTTTCCTGGCTCCCCAGATGGTCGGGATTTCCAGTGGAAAGAGAGTTCCCTTTATATAAATAAGATTTTACCCAAATCCAACTGTGGCAAGAATGAAAAGCTGGAATCAATTTCAATTGCAACCACTTGGGAGCTCATTCTTTTGTTTCCTTAAAGTTTTTTTTTTTCTTTTATAGTTTAGACACAAAAACTGTATCTGTTTTCACGCAGAGGACTCTCTTAGGCAGCCTACTTTCTGTTGTTTCTGGCTTTCCTTTTCCCTCAGCTTTCCATGAGTATCCTGTGAATGAAGCAAAAGTTCACAACTCAGTTCCCTGCCCTAGAATATCTAGTTTCCCTTTTTTTAAATGTCTGCAGCCACAGAAGGTACGTGTGTGCCACATGTGTGCTTGTGTGTTTCCAGAGTAAATCTGGGATTGACTGATTGAGTTTTTGAAGTGGGTGTCTGAGTCATCTGGTTTCCTTTGAAGCATTTATCTGCCCTTTCATATCATTGATCTAAAGGTGCACTGGTTTGGTAGGAACACAGATTCCTGAGGTAGCGCATGATTAACTGGCTACTTCCACTGCAAAAGGTGCCTTAAATCTGGATTACTCCTCCTCTCCCACCAGTCAGAGAATAACAGTGTTTATAGTTCAGATATGCTGGGAAGGATTGAAGACAAAAGGAAAAGGAGGAGGCAGAGGATGAGATGGTAAGATAGCATCACTGATTCAGTGGACATGAATTTGAGCAAACTCCAGGAGACAGTGGAGGACAGAGGAGCCCGACGTGCTACAATCCATGGGGTCACAAAGTCGGACATGACTTAGCAACTGAACAACAAAATAGTTCATATAAGATTCTATGAACATAGAATTCTGATTTTTTCAGAAGCTCTCTTTTTCCACGATCTTCCTATTTTACACACACACGTACACCCTTGGCCCTGGTCTCACCTGGCCCTCTCAGCTTGACCAGTCTTCTTGAACAAGCCGTCTGAGAGAGGCTGGTGTCTGGCACCACTGGGATATTTGTTCTCAGGAAAACTCTCCCTCAAAGCCAGTTCCACTTTGCGGAGGTGAAAAGCATTTCATCCTCTGAACCTATGATCTAGGTGAGTTGAAGATCCCTCTGGTCAACTGAAGTGCTAAAACTGAGATCTTAGTACAGAAGCCAGGCCCCTTTGGGTTTTGCCTTTATCTGTGGATGGCTGCACCAGGCCCCTGCTGGTTGGGGCTCTCCCTGTGTGTAACCCCTCCAGCCTGCCTTTCTCTTCCCATCTTCTTGGCTCACAGCCAGGCCAGCCCAGCCTGCACGCCTGTTACGCTGGCTGCTCAAGCAGCACACCCCAGTCTGTTCTGACATCGTACAATGCTATGTTTTCACCTGTGTGGTGCTTTGTGTAAGAATCTTCATTTATGTACACCTCAAGTTGCATCATTTTTACAACTTGAAAGCAATGTGAATTTACCCCTCCTCTTCATAAGTCCCTTGATGTGATAAAAGAACTTAATTTCCCCAGCATGATCTCGTGGGACCCACCCAGGAAGCTGACATTGAAGCCATTAAAACCCAGCCTGTGTTGCACCACCAGGGCGACCTACTGTAACACAGCAGTAGGACTTAGCCTCAGCCTGCCTTGGGATGCTGTGCCTGGGGGTTGAGGTCAGTACTCATCTCTGTAAGTTGGGGAGCAGGTTAATGTTTATTATGTTAATTGTTATGTGTTGGTTTTCATAAATGTTGCATATGTCATTTTGTCTATATCAAATGATGTATCATTTAACCCTTTTTAAAATTTTGAGTGCTGGAGTCAGGCATTCATTGAGTTTTAGTTTATTTGCTGTATGATTTGGGGCAAGTTATTTAACTTTTCTATGCCCCATTTCTTCATTTCTGTAATATATAGGGAAAATTGTACAGTTTCATACTCATTTATTTGCATTTCTGAAATCCAGAAAGCTCCAAAACTGACAGCTCTTTTCATAAGGTTGCTGCAAACTCACATGGAAGCAAAACTTGACCTGACTGACCGGAGTCTACTCATATTCGATTTTTATTCCACTTCATGTGATTATTCATATGTGTGACTGATTGTATGTGATTATATGTGTATGATTATCAGTGATTTCCTGGATCACTCTGGGGATACTATATACCTTTTTGTAAAACATACCACCTTTCTAAAATGCAAAAGTTTCTGAAATTTGCATCATATCTAACCCCAAGAGATTTGGAAGAGGGGTTTTGGACCTGTGCTTGCCACTTCAGAGGACTTCTGTGATGATTAAATGTGAGTGAACTAGTACAAATGCTTATTGTCTAAATTATGTTAGTTGTTACAGACTCCTGAAAAACAAACAGAACAGTCCATTTTTAATAGGAATATGAACAGTTTGGTGGGATTCTTTTTCAAATGCTCTTTATTATATGTTTATTCCTTTAATAATTTTTGAATTAGTCCCTGTACCCTTACCCCAGGGATCTTCTCTTCTGTGACTCTCTTCTTGTTATTTCATCTGGTGTAACTTTGATGACACAGAAAACGCCTGAAAAGCAGCTGGAAGTCCCTTATAAACCCAGCCTGCTCTCACAGGAGGGCAGCACCTCTCCTGGTGGCTCAGTACCAGTGAAGTGAAAGTCGCTCAGTCATGTCCAACTGTTTGCGACCCCATGGACTATACAGTCCATGGAATTCTCCAGGCCAGAATACTGGAGTGGGTAGCCTTTCCCTTCTCCAGGGGATCTTCCCAACCCAGGGACTGAACCCAGGCCACGTGCATTGTGGGAGGATTCTTTACCAGCTGAGCCACAGAGGAAGCCCAAGAATACTGGAGTGGGTAGCCTATCCCTTCTCCAGCGCATCTTCCCAACCCAGGAATCAAACCAGGGTCTCCTGCATTGCAGGTGGATTCTTTACCAGCTGAACTAGCAGGGAAGCCCTCAGTACCAGAGAAGGAATGATCTCACCTCCCTTGTGGAAGCGCCATGGCCACTGCTGCTCACTTGTGAAGTGATGGCAGCTTAGACTGTGACTTTCCATGGGGTCTCTGGTTACTTCAGGTTTGTGAAAATCTGAAAAAAAAAATGTCAACTTTAATTTTTACTTATTTAAAGTAGCTGTTCTAGAACATTTTATAATGGTAGGACTGTGTGTGTGTGTGTGTGTGTGCGCGCACACACACACACATGCACAGGAGCTGAGGACCCAGACAGTGGGTATGTCAGGTGAGTTAGGCATGGAGGAATTTTATGCCTTAAAGAATCTCAGCTATAACCATGTAACTGTCTAAGGAGAGAGTTTAATTGGATGACCATTAAATGTGACTTCAAGCTGGAAAATTCAGTGTGAGTCAGTCACATAAAAAAACCTTCTTCCCATGATTTCCACTGCCAAGTGGCTCTTTGCCATTAACATTCATCAGCAAGTCCCATTGTGTAGCCAGTAATTTGTCACCTCATACCTTGCTCTTAAAATCCTTATTGAGAATGTTTGCATTAGACAGCTTATTAAGTCAAGTTAACAAACAATTATATATGGACCTAGGTTAATTTCTGCCTTCCAAATAAATGACACAGGAAGACAAGATGCAATGATGCCAGCATTAGTCTGAGAGCATGTAGGGAATTCCTTTCCTGTGTGTCTGTCATGAAAGCTAACCCTAGACTTGAACGTTAAAGAATTAGTAGAGTAGTGGTATTCTCACTGATTTTCCTAAGTTCCAACTATACTGTGCTTGATGTGGTAGTCTGTAAATATAGCTGCCCACAATTCTTCCTATTCCTGGATGTGCATATGGCTCCAATCTCAACAGATTGAATCTATTTCCTTCCCCTTGAATCTAGGTGACCATGGCTTGCTTTGACCAGTAGAATGCAGTGGAAGTGATGCCGTGTGACTTCTAAGCCTAGGCTTTAAGAGACTTGACAGTTTCCATTTTTTCCCTTTGGAAATCCTGCCATATAAAGAAGTCTGGACTGTCCTAGTAGAGGGACCACTAGAAGAGAGGTCTTGGGTGATGAGAGCCCAGGCAGAGGGGAGCCACGGTGCCCCCACCAATAGCCAAGAGCTATGACCGAACATGGGAGTGAGGCCCGCTTGATTATTCTAGCCCCAGCCAAGCTCCAGATGGATACTCTGTGAAGCAGAAGAAGTGCCCAGCCAACCCAGAGAATCATGAGTAATTATAAGTTAATGTTTCTGAACCATTAAATTTGGGGATAGTTTGTTATACCGCAGTAGATAACTGAAACACTTTGATGTGTGACTTGGGCAAATGATATGACTATTCCAAACCTCAGTATTCTTAATCTGTGGAACAGGAATTATATAAATGATATTTGCCTCATGGGCTTGTCATGGTGACCAGTAAGGTAGGTAACTGTTCTGAATAGCCTGTAAATTGAATTTAAAATGCTAGTTGTTGAATTTTTATTCCTTCTTCACCTCCTCTTCAAGACGCACTTTTATCTTAGGGACTTTTGTTATAGTGGGGCTTCCCTTGAGGCTTAGCTGGTAAAGAATCTGCCTGCAATGCAGGAGACCTGGGTTCAATCCCTGGGTTGGGAAGATCCCCTGGAAAAGGGAAAGGCTACCCGCTCCAATATTCTGGCCTGGAGAATTCCACGGACTGTATAGTCCTTGGGGTTGCAAAGAGTCAGACACGACTGAGTGACTTTCGCCATTGTTGTAGTACAGAGGGAAGGCAGGCCCCTCGGGAGGGAATACGTGGACCTCAGTCAAGGTATTTAAAAGGTTTTTTTCTTGGTGTTATTTTTTCTATACCTTTAGCCCTTTGCTTTTTGACAATTTGATATGTATATGAGTATGTGTGTATTTATTTGCAAATATAGAAACATTGCAATGTTTGCTTGAGAAGAGGTTCTCTGAATTATTTTGTGTAGGTCATATAAAGGAAAGGGTTCAGACATGGGATATGTTCTCCTTTCTGCTTTTTAGTATGAAGCTGAAAACATATTTTTGAAGTGTAGAGCTTGATATAAATGTAGAGCATATAAAGCAGTATTCAGACCATAGTAAGAGCTTAATAGATGTTAGCTATTGTTATAATAAAGCCCTATCACCTTTCTATAATGTCTCCACTACCCCTACCACCCACTCTATGCCCTCCACAGATATTTGGGTTCATCTCAGGGGTCTGGGGAAGAGATGAATGGGTAGAACATCTAATCAGGTGTGGTTAAGAGTATGCCACCAGGTAGGAAGTCTTATTTTACTTTCTGAGTTCCACTTAAGGGGACCAAACTATGTGGTGTCCCATGCTAGCCTATGTCACAGGTGCTGCTAAGCTGCTAAGTCACTTCAGTCGTGTCTGACTCTGTGCTACCCCATAGACGGCAGCCCACCAGGCTCCTACATCCCTGGGATTCTCCAGGCAAGAACACTGGAGTGGGTTGCCATTTCCTTCTCCAATGTATGAAAGTGCAAAGTGAAAGTGAAGTTGCTCAGTCGTGTCCGACTAGTAGCGACCCCATGGACTGCAGCCCACCAGGCTCATCTGTCCATGCAATTTTCTAGGCAAGAGTACTGGAGCGGCTTGCCAGTGCCTTCTCCAATGTCACAGGTAGGAAAGAAAAATATACAGTTGTGGAAAAGGAACGATGCTTGAGACTAAATGAAGCAGAAAAACTGGATCAGAGAGAAAATCAAGGAGAAAGAAGCCAAGAAATGGAAGGTAGTGACTGTCTTCAGAAAGAGTGCATTGCAACCTACAAGGCCCTTCTGTTAATACAATGAAGACTAACCAGCCTCTTTCAGAATAGAAGGGTGAGTCTTTGTGACTGTGTCTTAGAAACTTGCATCAGCAGCCTTTCCCAGAGTTGCTTGTGGTGCATTGCAGAAGACCTCCATCTCGAGACAACTCATTTCTTGGGCATGTATGTACATGTGTACAATGGAAGAGGCCATTTAAGGGAACATGTTAGAAAATGCTTATGAAAAGAAATTCAAAATCAACTTTTGAGAGGGTTGTGGAAATTCTGCACTACCTTCCAAGCATTTCTTAACGTAGTGGGAACATCTGTTAAAAGGCTTCAAAGTGTGCCTGTCCCCTAAGAGTCATAGTAAGCAAATGGTCTCAGCCAAAATGCTTTCTCTCCCGGAGTTCACACACATTTCTGTGCATGATGCTGTCAAGTTTGGGGGGCATCACGTCAGTCACAGACAGTTATATTTGCCAAAGGAACTGTCTCAAGCTGCCAAGTCCCCAGGCCCAGGCCCGCTGGAGCTCACCTGCACCTCCCCACCCAGGCCCTTCTGCAACCTGAGCACCCTGTGGCCGCCCAGCTGCAGCGAGGCTGTTCTCTAGGCTCAAATTAATAAACAAACTCAAAGTAAACTATTAAGAACAAGGTAACATGTTAATGTTATTTCCTCCTCAGCCCAGTATTAGATTTTAGCTGTGAATGTCTACGCTAACTCAAGGGAAGAGTTATGAAGAAATTTCTTTCTTAGGGCCTTAGGAGTATACAGGAAGAGACCCTTCCAATGTCCATAAAATCATATCTTTAAAAAATCCACTGAAGTCCCGGCAGTGTGTTCTTAAATTGTGCATCATGAGTTATGTCCCCTTTTATAAAGGAAAAAAGTAAACTTTTTACAGTTAAAGAAGTCAGACTCCAGATGCAGTTCAATACTTCAACAATGTGTGGGACCACCCAGGCCTCCTCGTCCAAAGATGTTCTTTTCTTTGTCCCACACAGAACTATAAATGACATCTCTCATCTGTACTTTTAAAATCATCACTTATTTGTTATAATTTGAAGATCATGTAGGGCTTCCCAGGTGGCGCAGTGGTAAAGAATCCACCTGCCGGTGCAGGAGTTGCAGGAGACGCGGGTTTGATCCCTGGGTTGGGAAGATCCCCTGGAGGAGGAAATGGCAAGCCACTCCAGTATCCTTGCTGGAGAATTCCATGAACAGAGAAGCCTGGTGGGTTACAGCCCAAAGGGTCACAAAGAGTCAGACACGACTTAGTGTCTGTACTTTTAAAATCATTATTTATTTGTTGTGATTTGAAGATGATGCTAGGATCAGATTAGACAGATGTGGCCAAAAAGACAAGTTTGTGCCTCATGTTTGTCGTGCAGACTGTCTTGGGGCTTAGCAGCTGTCACTCTTAAGCAGCCTCCTCTCAGAATCTACTCAGTGACTGCTCTGAGTTTGAATATTGCTTTTTTCCTATTTCACTTTACCCTGCTCTGCTTCCCTCATAAAGGAAGAGGAGACTCTTAAGTGAAATCCCAACTTATTGCTTTGTTTTTCGATAAATCTGCACAGAAATCATCCCAGAAGAGTGGGTGACTGCCCTCTGCTGAGGCAGCACTCAGCCAGTGTCTTGCTGGGGGTGGAAACCTAGGTCTTACTGTGGACGCGAGACAGGAATGAAGAAAGGCGGGAAAGAAGGGCAAAACCCTTTTTCTCGGTTCCCACTTACAGCATTGGATCCCTCACACTGGTGTATCGGCCTCATTTTATTCTTGTTCTTGCTTCCTTGCCTCAACCATCTTTTCCACTTTTTGCGTATACAGGAAGATCTTTATTAGAACATTCTTCAGCTTTGTCTTTTCCAGGTTAAGAAATTTGTTTCTTTTAGCTTTCCTCGTAGGTACTATTCTCTAGCTTTTACAATTAGCTGTTTTTCTCTCACTTAAATCCCTGTTGCTGATAAATATCCAACTGGCTTCCAGTAAACATCTGCCTACCCTGAGAGTCATTGTTCAGTTGATTTGTTCATGAGTTGTTTGTGCTGTTTTATTCCCAGTAAACAGGTTAGCCGACCCCCATAGGATTTTCCTGGTGACCATGAGAGGTTGAGCAGGCACTGAGGAGTTATTGAATGGTAACAGTTAATCAAAGCACCAGACAGTGTTAACTCTTACCTGTTATATGCAGTAAATGTGACACAAAACGGAGTAATTAAAAGTTGAATCTATGTTGCAAGCCTTCTTCACTAGAAAGTCATAAATCAAAACAAGATTGACAAGGTCAGGATCAAATGCTGTGTCTTCATTTGTGTAGCTGCTTTGGAGATTTCTTTAAAGATCATCTCTTTTTTTTTTTTCTTTCTCTCCTTTATTGTTAGCATCAAGATCTAAGGGCTTTACAGTAAGGATTCTTTAAGGTGGATAATTTTGTAAAGTCAGGAAAAAGAAACATTAAAGAAGAAATCCAAAATAAAATATTTGTTCCTAGTATCAATATAAAGACTAATTTTCAAAGAATCTGGAGTCTGGATACACAGCTAAATGCAGTGTATCAAAGCTGAAAAGTAAAACACCTTGGGGGGCGGGGAGGTCACTGAACCTCCAGCTGTCATTCTGTGTCAGGGTCTGACAGTCTGGGGAAGCATTTATGAATTCCCTTTCACTTGAGGTCATCACTGCCTCTCTTTGTTCAGTTCAGTTCAGTTCAGTTCAGTCACTCAGTCGTGTCCGACTCTCCGCGACCACATGAATCACAGCACGCCAGGCCTCCCTGTCCATCACCAACTCCCGGAGTTCACTCAAACTCATGTCCATCGAGTCGGTGATGCCATCCAGCCATCTCCTTCTCGGTCGTCCCCTTCTCCTCCCGCCCCCAACCTTTCCCAGCATCAGAGTCTTTTCCAGTGAGTCAACTCGTCGCATGAGGTGGCCAAACTATTGCAGTTTCAACTTTAGCATCACTCCTTCCAATGAACACCCAGGATCGATCTCCCTTAGAATGGACTGGCTGGATCTCCTTGCAGTCCAAGGGACTCTCAAGAGTCTTCTCCAACACCACAGTTCAAAAGCATCAATTCTTTGGCGATCAGCTTTCTTCACAGTCCAACTCTCACATCCATACATGACCACGGGAAAAACCATAACCTTCACTAGATGGACCTTTGTTGGCAAAGTAATATCTCTGCTTTTTAATATAGTATCAACGTTGGTCATAACTTTCCTTCCAAGGAGTAAGCGTCTTTTAATTTCATGGCTGCAATCAGCATCTGCAGTGATTTTGGAGCCCAAAAAAATAAAGTCTGATACTGTTTCCACTGTTTCCCCATCTATTTCCCATGAAGTGATGGGACCAGATGCCATGATCTTAGTTTTCTGAATGTTGAGCTTCAAGCCAAACTTTTCACTCTCCTCTTTCACTTTCATCAAGAGGCTTTTGAGTTCCTCTTCACTTTCTGCCATAAGGGTAGTGTCATCTGCATATCTGAGGTTATTGATATTTCTCCCGGCAATCTTGATTCCAGCTTGTGCTTCTTCCAGCCCAGCGTTCCTCATTATGTACTCTGCATATAAGTTAAATAAGCAAGGTGACAATATACAGCCTTGACGCACTCCTTTTCCTATTTGGAACCAGTCTGTTGTTCCATGTCCCGTTCTGACTGTTGCTTCCTGACCTGCATACAGGTTTCTCAAGAGGCACGTCAGCTGGTCTGGTATTCCCATGTCTTTCAGAATTTTCCACAGTTTATTGTGATCCACACAGTCAAAGGCTTTGGCATAGTCAATGAAGCAGAAATAGATGTTTTTCTGGAACTCTCTTGCTTTCTCCATGATCCAGCGGGTGTTGGCAATTTGATCTCTGGTGCCTCTGCCTTTTCTAAAACCTGCTTGAACATCTGGGAGTTCACGGTTCACATATTGCTGAAGCCTGGCTTGGAGAATTTTGAGCATGACTTTACTAGCGTGAGAGATGTGCAAAAGAGTCCGAAATGCAGTACTTGGATGCAATCTTAAAAATGACAGAATGATTTCTGTTCGTTTCCAAGGCAAACCATTCAATATTACAGTAATCCAGGCCTATGCCCCAACCAATAACACTGAAGAAGCCGAAGTTGAATGGTTCTATGAAGACCTACAAGACCTTTTAGAACTAATACCCAAAAAATATGTCCTTTTCATTCTAGGGGACTGGAATGCAAAAGTAGGAAGTCAAGAAACACCTGGAGTAACAGGCAAATTTGGCCTTGGAGCACGGAATAAAGCAGGGCAAAGGCTAATAGAGTTTTGCCAAGAGAACGCACTTGTCATAGCAAACACCCTCTTCCAACAACACAAGAGAAGACTCTACACATGGACATCACCAGATGGTCAACACCGAAATCAGATTGATTATATTTTTTGCAGCCAAAGATGGAGAAGCTGTATACAGTTAGCAAAAAAAAGACCAGGAGCTGAATGTGGCTCAGATCATGAACTCCTTATTGCCAAATTCAGACTTAAATAGAAGAAAGTAGGGAAAACCACTAGACCATTCAGATATGACCTAAATCAAATCCCTTATGATTATACCGTGGAAGTGAGGAATAGATTTAAGGGACTAGATCTGATAGATAGAGTGCCTGATGAACTCTGGACGGAGGTTTGTGACATTGTACAGGAGACAGGGACCAAGACCATCCCCATGGAAAAGAAATGCAAAACGGCAAAATGGCTCTCTGAGGAGGCCTTACAAATAGCTGTGAAAAGAAGAGAAGCGAAAAACAAAGGAGAAAAGGAAAGATATAAGCATCTGAATGCAGAGTTCCAAAGAATAGCAAGGAGAGATAAAAAAGCCTTCCTCAGCGATCAATGCAAAGAAATAGAGGAAAACAACAGAATAGGAAAAACAAAGGATCTCTTCAAGAAAATTAGAGATTCCAAGGGAACATTTCATGCAAAGATGGGCTCGATAAAGGACAGAAATGGTGTGGACCTAACAAGCAGAAGATATTAAGAAGAGGTGGCAAGAATACACAGAAGAACTGTACAGAAAAGATCTTTACAACCAAGATAGTCAAGATAACGTGATCACTGACCTAGAGCCAGACATCTTGGAATGTGAAGTCAAGTGGGCCTTAGAAAGCATCACTACGAACAAAGCTAGTGGAGGTGATGGAATTCCAGTTGAGCTATTTCAAATCCTGAGAGATGATGCTGTGAAAGTGCTGCACTCAATATGCCAGCAAATTTGGAAAACTCAGCAGTGGCCACAGGACTGGAAAAGGTCAGTCTTCATTCCAATCCCAAAGAAAGGGAATGCCAAAGAATGCTCAAACTACCACCTCTCTTTGTTACTTAGACCATATTCTTATGTCTGGCTTTACTTAAGTTTAATATTTAAACAAAATGTTCACCCTGGAAAGATTTTTCTGATGTGAAGCCAGTTGCATCTGGAACCATGATATTTTCACAAGTTATGTGTCCTTACCAGACTCACAGCTCTTCCCCATATGTTCTTCCTTCCGAGGTTACGCACGAGAAAGCAGAAGAAAAGACAAGCAAACCAAGTGACCCACTAACAGTGTGGGTCTGTCAAAAAAGGACTCTAAGCCTCAGCATAATTAAAACCTTTAGGAAGCTGAGAGTAGGCACATGACGGAAACATCCTGTTGGGAGATGTCGTGTGTGTTCCTCGTTTTATTTACAGTGATGGGGAAATCCACACTTCGGTTCCACTACTTTCAGGGAGTTTTCATTTTCCTCAATCCCTTCCTCTTCCCTCTCCCCTTTCCACCTTTCCCCAAATAATGGCCAGATTCCAGCCCCACAGGACTCCGGAAGGAGGCCAGCAAAGCCGCAGTGTTTGCTGGCGCCACCCCAGGCACTGCCCGGGTGAGGCAGCCGGCGTGCCTTAGATGCACACCCGGTGGGCCGCCCGCGCCTGGGCAGTCACACGGGACGCTTGGCACGAGCGCAGAGCCTGTGTGTCGCAGTCTCAGAGGAAGCGTCTTCCATCTCTCAGAGAGCTGATCTGGAGAGAAAATGTGGGGAGGGTGTGTTTATTTTAATTCTAGTCAATTTAATAGTATTTCAAGTTGGTGTTTTTTTTTTTTTTTAAGATAAATCTTTAAAAAAAAAAAAATCCTTGGGGAATAAGCCAAGTCTAAGAGAATGTCAGAATGTATTAATATCGAACATGTGGCCTTCCTTCCTCATCTGTCAGAGGAGGTGGAGGGGGCTAGATATTTCTGAGACCTCTTTGAGCTATGAATTCAGCCATAGAAAATTCAAAGTGGGAACATAATGGACACAGGTACCTGCAAGTCCTCAAGGAGAGAGGTTTAATCAAAGTTGAGGAAAGGGGGGTGAAGGGAGGACTGGACCAGTTACTGCATATCATGTTCCCAAGACCCACTGGACCCGATTTAGGACCCAGAAAGACAAAGGAAAAAACAAAGTGGGTACTCCAAGGTGGAGAGAGTTGAAGTGTGCCTGGGCTGTACCTGAAATACTTGTGGTCATTCAGGGAGAGTGAATGGTTAAGGATTATGTATCACATCATGTCATTGTTAAATATACAACTCCACCCTTGACTTGCCTTGACCTTGGATGAGTTACTCAAATGAACCTGTTTCCTCATCTACAGTTGTGTTTCCTTTGTAGGATTATTACGGGGATAAGTGAGGTACAGTCTAAAGCCCACTTTTACATTATTATTGTTGTTATCATTGCCATTGGGTCATTGGCCTAGAAACCAACTCAAGGCCTCCAATATGGACAATTATAATACTATATGAGCCATTAATTTAAAAGAGTTGTAATAACTGATGAACAATAGGTTTTCCTCTAATGTAAATTAAAGAGCCAGGAATCAGTAGCAACAATAAGGAGGAGATAGACGGGCTTTGAGCTCCTGTAGTGAAACCATGCATTGGTTTGAGGGCCAAACACCATACAGATGACCATCCATCCCTTCCTTCCTTCCTTTAATCATCCTCAGGTTGTATGGTCTAGATGCGGACTGTTACCCAGATAAATCTGTTAGCCAGATAAATCTGGGATCCACATGACCCAGTCTTGCTTGCTTCTTTCTTCCTTCAAAGAAACTTTATCCAGTAACCTTTGAAGGACAACAAAAGAGATCCAGTTCATAACCTACAGCTACAGGTTTAATAATTCCAATGTTTCAATATCTTTTACCTTGTATTAATATTATAACTACCCAATATCTCTCTTCCCATGCCCCACTTTCAACTGAAGCTCTTTCCTGGACTTTCGGCTCTCTGTTCTTTCTGCTTTCGGAACTGTGCGGACTCTGGCCTCCGGCCAAGTGTGACCTGTAATTTCCTTTGTACAGTCCTCAAGATAAGAATGGCTTCTACATTTTTTTAAGTGTTGTACAGAAAAGGAAAAATAATTTGTGACAGAGAGCACATGTGTCCCTCAAAGTGTAGAATGTTTACTACCTGGCTCTTTATAGCAAATGTTTACCAACACCTGTTGTACACTGCTTCCTTTCCTCTGTGACACAGAGATCTTGTTTGCTCCTAATTCCCCATGTCTTCCTTGATTATTCACCTGCCGTATTAACCTAATCAGCAAATACACAGTGGAGATGGGGGTGAAGAGAAGAAGCTGTAAGCTCTCAGGCATTAACAGTTTTTGTCCCCGTCACACCATGATTCCAGCAGAAATAGGAAAAAAGAAGTGATAATCTTTCATTATCAACCATAGTAATTGTTATGTTAAACTTCTGATAAAATCCTCTTTTTCTTTCTTCTCTTTCTCTCTTTCCCATTCTCTCCTGTTCCTCTTTCTTCATTTACCAACAAATTTACTGAAGATAGGTTCTTACTTGTTCCCTTAAAGAACATAGGCATCTTTTCTTTTCTTCTTGCCTTCTCTCCTTTCCTCTTCTCTTCTCATTCTCTCTTTCTGGCTATTTCCCTTCTCTTTCTATCCTTCCATTTCTCTCTCTCTTTTTTTTTTTTAATTTGTATTGGAATATATCTGATTTACAATGTTGTGTTAGTTTCAGATGTAAAGTGAATCCACTCTTTTTTCGATTCCATTCCCATATAGGTCATTATCAGAGTATTGAGTAGAGTTTCCTTTGCTATACAGTAGGTCCTTATTAGTAATCTATTTTATATATAGTAATTTGTATACGTCAGTCCCAATCTCCCAATTTATCCCTCCTTTCCCCCTGTAACTATAGGTTTATTTTCTACATCTGTGATCCTATTCCCATTCTGTAAATAAGTTCTTTGTGCCATTTTTTAGATCCCACATAAAAGAGATATGATATTTGTGTTTCTGTCTGACTTCACTCAGTATGACAATCTCTTAAGTCCACCCATGTTGCTTCAAATGGCATTATTTCATTCTTTTTTATGACTAATTCTCTATTGTATGTATGTACCATATCTTCTTTATCCAATCCTCTGTTGATGGACATTTATGTTGCTTCCATGTCTTGGCTGTTGTAAATGGTGCTGCAGTGAACTTGGAGGTGCATGTATCTTTTTGAATTATGATTTTCTCCAGTTGTATGCCCAGGAGTGGGATTGCTGGGTCATATGATAGTCATTCCTTTCTTTCTTGTTTCTTTGAACAAGTGTCTACTGAGAACATACGGAGCTTGTGCACTGAGGATCCAGGGACAGATAAGGTTTGAGTTTGTCATGGAAACACTTAGCTGGGGCAACAGATACATAAATGAACAGCCACACTGTAGAGTGTTATGTACCTGTGATAAAAATGAGATCAAGGTATTGTGGCCTGACTGGGGATGCAATGAAGAGGAAAAGTCAGGGAAGGTTGAAACTAAGACAGAACCAGGCAAAAAAAAAAAAAAAAAAGAGGGATAGGGCAATCTAGACAAGATTGGCAATACACACAATGGCCCAGAGATGAAAGACATGGAGAACATAGTGAAAGTATAATATTAAAGGGAGTCAGGAGAGAATAGCAGGAATCAGATGCCAAAGGACCTGAAATTCTGAAGGAATCTCTAACTTTTTACTAAACACAGTGGAGATCTATTTAGGAATTCTAAGTAGAGTAATAAAATATCTGATTGATCTTTAATAAAGAACACTGAGGCTACATTGAGGAAAAATGCTTGACTGGAAAGAGAGAGACCAATTGGAGGCTGTCACAGCAACGGGTGAGAAAAGGTGAGGTTACACATGAAGGCAGCAACAGGAATGATGGCTCAGATGTGTTAAAGTGACCGGTAATAATAACAATTAACGCTAGTTAGGGTCGCAAAGAGTCGGACACAACTGAGCGACTTCACTTTCACTTTTCACTCTAATGCATTGGAGAAAGAAATGGCAACCCACTCCAGTGTTCCTGCCTGGAGAATGCCAGGGACGGGGGAGCCTGGTGGGCTGCCATCTATGGGGTCACACAGAGTCGGACAAGACTGAAGCGACTTAGCAGCAACAGCAAGCACCTACTGTGTGCTTGCCTTTGCTCAGCACCATCCATCATTATCTCATTGGTTCCTTGCAATGACCCTATGAGATAGAAACTATTATTGTCCTTATTTTACAAGTATGGATACAGAAGCTCAAAGAGATGGAATCAGTTGATTTACTGTGATCCCAGCCTAGGATTTTGCTTCTGCCTTTCTCATTAGAGGATGAGATGGCATCACCAGTTCAATGGACATGAGTGAGCAAATTCCAGGAGATAGTGAAGGACAGGGATATCTGGTGTGCTGCAGCCCATGGGGTCGCAAAGAATTGGACATGACTTAGCAATTAAACAACAACATCAGAGGCACTAGTGGAAAATCTGTAATTGATCATTGGATTTTGCTTCCTAGTACTGTTGATTGTGAGATAATCATGGCATTGAGAGGACTTCTGAGAGCACCTGCCATGTTTTATTCATCCCTGCCTCCTCTGTGGCGTTTCATATAATAAAGGTTTGTCCTTACTATTTAGTCATTCAGTTCTGTTTTATTCAGATGTTTCTTTTTCCTATCTCCTCTAGCTACACCTACCTATATAACTTCTACTCTTATTTCAGAGCCCCAGATGTCTCATCACCTCCGTGTAACCCTCTGTCTATCCCTTGTTAGCCGCCTGACATGCCATCAGCATGCCTTCACCATCAGTTCTCAGGCTTGAGTGCAGCTCACTCTGGGGCAGTTACCCACCACTGGTCTCACACCCAGACCCTGTAGATTTGAATTATCTAACTGAACATCACCTGGGCTCTTCAGGCTTTTACATACTGATCTTTGGTTCCCACTTTTCCACTTTTTCATGTGACTCTTTGGGTTTCTCAGTTTGGTTTGTTCATGGTCTCGTTCACTCAGACCTTGGGCCTACATTGTGGAATGTCCACCCAGAGTGAGCCTTGGCTCCTGGAGATTATGTTCTTTGTATCTGTTCTTTGGTTTCAAGAACTGTGGTCTTAGAAGATACTGCCCCAACACCTTGCTGTGGGTTACTTCCCAGCCACTATATTAGGTTGATACTTTAATATTATATATGTTATATATATTATATATAATGTTAACATTATAACATTAAACCTATATTCTAGTGATTTCTCCAAAAAAATATAAAAATTTCTTAAAAGATGGGGCCATATTGTAATTTTTTAGCTTCCCCACAGTGCCTAATGGTGTTGAGAAAAGTGTTCAACAGATACGTGAAGCTTATTTGTTTATAGGATTCTTTCTAGAAGATTCCAAGATATATCTACATTATTCTGAATGTAATTTTGAATATAACTCAGGCCCAATATAATAGAATGGTTCTGCTATAGACCATTATGACATAATGCAATCCTAGGGTAATAAGAGCTAATATTCCAGGAATTACCACATTTAATCTTTACAGTAACTGTGTGAAGTACATTCTCATTTCACAGTTGATAATCAGAGAACACTAAAGCTAGTGGAGGTGATGGAATTCCAGTTGAGCTATTTCAAGTCTTGAAAGATGATGCTGTGAAAGTGCTGCACTCAATATGCCAGCAGATTTGGAAAACTCAGCAGTGGCCACAGGACTGGAAGAGGTCAGTCTTCATTCCAATCCCAAAAAAAGGCAATGACAAAGAATGCTCAAACTACCGCACAATTGCACTCATCTCACACACTAGTAAAGTCATGCTCAAAATTCTCCAAGCCAGGCTTCAGCAGTATATAAACCGTGAACTCCCAGATGTTCAAGCAGGTTTTAGAAAAGGCAGAGGCACCAGAGATCAAATTGCCAACATCCGCTGGATCATGGAGAAAGCAAGAGAGTTTCAGAAAAACATCTATTTCTGCTTTATTGACTATGCCAAAGCCTTTGACTGTGTCGATCACAATAAACTGTGGAACATTCTGAAAGAGATGGGAATCCCAGACCACCTGACCTGCCTCTTGAGAAACCTGTATGCAGGTCAGGAAGCAACTGTTAGAACTGGACATGGAACAACAGACTGGTTCCAAATAGGAAAAGGTGTACGTCAAGGTTGTATATTGTCACCTTGCTTATTTAACTTATATGCAGAGTACATCATGAGGAACGCTGGGCTGGAAGAAGCACAAGCCGGAATCAAGATTGCCGGGAGAAATATCAATAACCTCAGATATGCAGATGACACTACCCTTATGGCAGAAAGTGAAGAGGAACTCAAAAGCCTCTTGATGAAAGTGAAAGAGGAGAGTGAAAAGGTTGGCTTGAAGCTCAACATTCAGAAAACTAAGATCATGGCATCTGGTCCCATCACTTCATGGGAAATAGATGGAAAAACAGTGGAAACAGTGTCAGACTTTGTTTTTTTGGGCTCCAAAATCACTGCAGATGCTGATTGCAGCCATGAAATTAAAAGAGGCTTACTCCTTGGAAGGAAAGTTATGACCAACCTTGATAGTATATTAAAAAGCAGAGACATTACTTTGCCAACCAAGGTCCGTCTAGTCAAGGCAATGGTTTTTCCTGTGGTCATGTATGAATGTGAGAGTTGGACTGTGAAGAAGGCTGACCGCCGAAGAATCGATGCTTTTGAACTGTGGTGTTGGAGAAGACTCTTGAGAGTCCCTTATACTGCAAGGAGATCCAACCAGTCCATTCTAGAGGAGATCAATCCTGGATGTTCATTGGAGGGACTGATGCTAAAGCTGAAACTGCAATACTTTGGCCACCTCATGCGACGAGTTGACTCACTGGAAAAGACTCTGATGCTGGGAAAGGTTGGGGGTGGGAGGAGAAGGGGACGACGGAGAATGAGATGGCTGGATGGCATCACCGACTCTGTGGACATGAGTTTGAGCCAACTTCGGGAGTTGGTGATGGACAGGGAGGCCTGGCGTGCTGTGATTCATGGGGTCGCGGAGAGTCGGACACGACTGAGCGACTGAACTGACTGACTGACTTACTTTCTGAAAGTCACGTTGCTGATAAGATGGAGCCATTGGGATTTTTAAAAAGATTTATCTGCTCCATGTGTGATGTTCTTAACCTGCCTTGGCTTTTGTGCTTCATCATATGGCAAACGGGGCCCTTGAGGATGCATCTCTTCAGTATAGAATCACAAAGTGCTAGATGTGGAAAGTACCTAAAGAATTTCCAGTAAAAATGCTTTTTTTTAATGCAAATAAGAAAACTAAGGATGGGAGGCACAAATCATCTGCTTAAAGTCACAATGAGTTATCAGAGCCCTAAGACCAGGACTGGGCTTCCTCTGAGGCATTCCACACATGACAGGTATCTTCCTCCCCAGATCCTCAGAGTTCTGCTTGCCCTGTCACTAGGTCTTGTAGAAGGGTGATGCTAACAACTTCTGCGTCGATTTTAGGACACCTTCAGTGGTCTTCAAAGAGAGTCCCATGAGGCACCGAAGGGACAGACATGTGGCGTGAAATAGCACTAGCTGCAAAAGTTGGGGGTCTTTCTGCCTCTCATCCCCCTCCAAAATTCACAGAATGCATTTATCCACTCATTCTATACCCAAGAGCAATCCAATCAATAATAAAATGCTTTAGTCAGAGTTCTGGAATAGCTCTATTACCTGGAGAGTAGATAAAGGAGCTCTTTGTACAAAAAGCATCTGAAGAATCAAAAGGGGACCAAAGGGGTAGGGAGACTGGAGAATTGATTTCAGAAGTATGCACAGGGAGTTCTGAGCAATAACAGACAGCATTATGAGTGCTGCAGGATTTCTGCTTTATCTCCAAGTGTTTTGTATGTGTGTCCATGTATGAGTGTGCGTGTATCATCTGTCACCCAGATTTTTGTGAAATGCAAATATTCGATGACCCCATTCATTTAGAACTTTAGATGTATTGTTCCTCCATAATTCTAAGGTAGTTATCTGTCATTGTGAGTCAATGCCTCACAGCTCACTGTCTTTACCCTTGGACGACACAGAGCACACATAGGGTAAAGGAGTTCTAACGGAAATGGGTTTTCCCCACTCCCCTTCTGTGCCACAGTCAGCCACGTCAGCCAGCGTTTATTTAGCGCATGACTGTGTGTGAGACTGTACAGAGGGCAGCCAGGGGACACATAGATGGGAAAGCCCAGTTTGTAAGAAGCTGTCTTCCTTGCCTCTCTCTTGTGTTTGCCTTTGCTTGTCTTTCTCTGTTTCCTCTGTAAGATAACAGCACTGGGAACAAAATAAAATTGTTCTTGCTACTTTATTCCTAAGGGTAAACATAACACTGGATGTTTATCATTGCAGACAGAATTTACTTATCTTTATGATAAACTTTTAAGAACACTAGAAAAATATTTTTAAAGCATTAAGTTGATGGAAATGCTGAAAATCTTTTACCCCATATGTGCTTCTTTCAATATTATCTTAGATTCTCCAGAGTAACATAGAAACTGAAGAAAATGGAAGGAAAGACAAGAAGAAATAGAAGCTGACTTAACCTCAAGTTTATTTAATTTTTATTTTCTTATTTCATTATTCTCTTTCTCTTGTTCAAATTTTGTATTGGTAGAAGTTCTGTATTTGAAAATGAGGAGTTGGACATTTTATTTCCACTTCTAATTCTTCTGTATAATGGAGCCTTCTCTTTGTACCTGATATTGTAGCTAATTATTCTCTATCACCCTCCCTGAAAGAAAAGTTGATAGATTAGGAAAAAGGTTTTCTTTTTCTTTTCTATTCATTTACTTTATTTAAATGCTAATATCCCATTAGTGGGCAGATGCATCAGCTAATCGCGGAAGCAATAAAACATAATTGTAAATTTTTTATTTCCATACACTCTTTTACTAGATGCACGATCTTGGGCAAGTTAGTTAACCTGTATGTTTCTCCTTCATCTATAAAAGGAGAAAAATAATTGTACTAGCTTCATTAGGTGTGCTGTTTATTATTCTGTTTAGTTCTCATAATCCCATGGGTTAGATCTTACTACTGTTGCCATTTTATAAATAGGAAATTGAGGGAAAGTGAGTTTTAATAACTTGATCACGTGATGAATAAGTGACCAAACTGAGCTTAAAACTCAGACCCTCTCACTTCAGAACCCATACTCTCAACTACGAAGCTGTTGCTTCAGGGTGGACCTCTTTAAGGCCCCCAACCTTTGGCCTTATGCAGGAGTGGATGGGGGGATTCAGAGTTAGTGTCCAGGTGCCCTTGCACAGCACTTCTGCCTCCCTTTTCCCCAGTGCCTCAGAAAGCCCTTCATCCTCTGAAGTCCAATTGTATGTTGAAGTACTAACCTCCAGGACCTCGGAATGTGACCTTATTTGGAAGTAGGATCATTGTAGATTTAATTATTTAAGATAAAATCATATTGGAGTCGGCTGAGCACCAAATCCGATATGATGGCGTCCTTATAAAAAGGGGAAATTTGGACCTAGACATGTGCACAGGAACACCGTAGTGTGAAGATGTCAGTTCCTGGCCACAAGCCACGTGACTCCTAGTAGCTCGCAGTGGCCTCGAGCAGACCCTTCCCTACGGCCTTCAGAAGAAGCATGGTCCTGCCAGCATCTTGACTTTGGACCTGCTGCCTCCAGAACCCTGAGCCAGTACACTGCTGGTCGTTGGGCCGCTCAATACGTGATACACCATTCCTGAGGCCCTCACAGACACCCACCGTGTGCACCCACCTGTTAGGCCCTCAGCTCTGCCCAGTGCATCTGCCTCCCACCCCCAACTTTCCCGTCCCTCTTCCTTCAGCAGATTATCTATCCCCCTCAGGCTTCACCACCTCCTGTGCCTCATCCTCCCCTGTCACCACTGGCTGTTCTCCCCCTCAGACCTCTTCTCTTGGCATCACTCACATTTCTGCTTTCCACAGGCTGGTCCCGCTCTGTCTTTCCTCTTTCCACATGCTTCTCTTAGTGTTCATATTCATTTCCATAATTTCAGGGATTAACCCTGCACCAGGAGCTCTAGGCTTCCCTGCTGGCTCAGAAGGTAAAGAGTCTGCCTGCAGTGAGGGAGAGATGGGTTCAATCCCTGGGTCAGTAAGATCTCCTGGAGAAGGCAATGGCACCCCACTCCAGTGTTCTTGCTTGGAAAATCCCATGGGTGGAGGAGCCTGGTGGGCTACAGTCCACAGGCTCGCAGAGTTGGACATGACTGAGTGACTTCACTCGCTCACTCAGGAACTCTAAGGCTTACTCCTGCAGCCCAGCTTCCCTCAGAGCCCTGCTCCCCATTTGCAACCACTTCACAGTCAGTTCCAGCTGCCAGTTCTCTGATCCCCACCACACTCTACAGTAAGCAGTCATCTAACCTCTGTACCAGCTGCTTCTCTCTTTTTCCACAGTCAGATCCCTAAGCTTTCTTTCCCGTGTCCTTCTGCAAACAGTCACATGACATGTTGATTCTCTGTGCAGTGCCTCTCAGATACACACTGTCTAATTTCCCTCAGCCATTTCAGACCCTCATCTGCAACAACTGGAATAGCTTACTGTCTTCCTGGTTTGTGTGGGCTGCCAGAGTCATCCTCTCAACATAGAATTACACTCATGTCACTACCCTAGCTGGGCTGGGTCTGATTGCATACAGAATAAAGTCCCATCTCAATGTAGCATTTGAGGCTGCTCTTTAATCCTGCTCCAGCTCACCTCAGTATTGTCCGCTCGGATCATCAAGGGAGACCAGCTGTCCACACAGAAAGAACTTTACTCGGCTTCATCCCTTAATGGAAACTTGACGGTCTAAAACTAGATTTTATCATTCCTTTAAAGATGAACTGGCTCAACTGAACTAATCCACGTTAACAAAATTCATGAAAGACACAAAACTTGTTTTAACTGTATTGCCTGAGTATACGATTGAGTTTTAGTGTTTCCATAACCATAGGATACTCTCACAGAATGTATTATTTCTTTTTTTTTTTAACATTTTTTTTTTTTATGTGGACCATTTTTAAAGTCTTCATTGATTTGTTACAATATTGCTTCTGTTATTTTAATGTTTTGCTTTTTGTCCTCAAGGCATGTAGGATCTTAGCTCCCCTACCTGGGACTGAACCTGCAGCCCCTGCATTGGAAGGCAAAGTCTTAACCACAAAGTAGCAAAGTCTGGACCTTGCTACTTCTGTAGGTTGCTAACCTCATTCACGTGTTGATTTCTTTGTCCATTCACTTGTTTATATGTACATTCTGTATACCCTTGAGTTATACCCTTTGAGTTGTGCCCTTTTTCTGTATACCCTGGAGTTGTATCCTTTGAGTTATATGTACGTTCTGTGTACCCTTGAGTTATACCCTCTGAGTTGTGCCTTTTTTCTGTATACCCTGGAGTTGTACCCTTTGAGTTATATGTGCATCCTTTGTACCCTGGAGTTGTGCCCTTTGAGTTGTGTGTGCATCCTGTGTACCCTGGAGTTGTGCCCTTTGAGTTGTGTGTGCATCCTGTGTACCCTGGAGTTGTGCCCTTTGAGTTGTGTGTGCATCCTGTGTACCCTGGAGTTGTGCCCTTTGAGTTGTGTGTGCATCCTGTGTACCCTGGAGTTGTGCCCTTTGAGTTGTGTGTGCATCCTGTGTACCCTGGAGTTGTGCCCTTTGAGTTGTGTGTGCATCCTGTGTACCCTGGAGTTGTGCCCTTTGAGTTGTGTGTGCATCCTGTGTACCCTGGAGTTGTGCCCTTTGAGTTGTGTGTGCATCCTGTGTACCCTGGAGTTGTGCCCTTTGAGTTGTGTGTGCATCCTGTGTACCCTGGAGTTGTGCCCTTTGAGTTGTGTGTGCATCCTGTGTACCCTGGAGTTGTGCCCTTTGAGTTGTGTGTGCATCCTGTGTACCCTGGAGTTGTGCCCTTTGAGTTGTGTGTGCATCCTGTGTACCCTGAGGCACTGACACTGGATGAGGGAAAAGGAGCTGAGAGAGTTGAGCTGAAGGAGAGAAGCAGGGCTGCAAAGGGAAACAAATAATGCAATCGTGAGGAGTAACAGGGGTATCGTTTCCTTGTATTTCACACCACTCCCCCATACAATCAGCTTGGCCTGACTAATAATCATATTCACATAACAAAATACCACAGACTGTGTCACTTAAACAGAAATTTACCGTCTCACAATTCTAAAGGCTAAGAAGTCTCAGATCCAGGTGCCAGCCAATCTGGTTTCTGGCAGGAGCTCTCTTCCTTCTTTACAGTTGGTCACCTTCTCGTTGGACCCTCACATGGCAGAGAAAGGAGGGTCACTCGCTTCCTCCTCTGAGAGGTCACAGTCCTCTGGGATTAGGGCCCCCACCCCATGACCTCATTTAACCATGAGTTCAGTTCAGTTCACTCGCTCACTCGTGTCCGACTCTCTGTGACCCCATGAACCGCAGCATGCCAGGGCCCCCTGTCCATCACCAACTCCCGAAGTTCACTCAAACTCATGTCTACAGAGTCAGTAATGTCATCCAGCCATCTCATTCACGGTCGTCCCCGTCTCCTCCCGCCCCCAATCCCTCCCAGCATCAGAATCTTTTCCAGTGAGTCAACTTGTTGCATGAGGTGGCCAAAGTATTGCAGTTTCAGCCTTAGCATCAGTCCTTCCAATGAACACCCAGGGTGGTCTCCATTAGAATGGACTGGTTGGATCTCCTTGCAGTCCAAGGGACTCTCAAGAGTCTTCTCCAGCTCCAGAGTTCAAAAGCATCAATTCTTTAGTGATCAGCTTTCTTCACAGTCCAACTCTCACATCCATACATGACCACAGGAGAAACCATAGCCTTCACTAGACTGACCTTGGTTGGCAAAGTAATGTCTCTGCTTTTTAATATACTATCTAGGTTGGTCATAACTTTCCTTCCAAAGAGTAAGTGTCTTTTAATTTCCCGGCTGCAATCAGCATCTGCAGTGATTTTGGAGCCCAAAAAAATAAAGTCTGACACTGTTTCCACTGTTTTTCCATCTATTTCCCATGAAGTGATGGGACCAGATGCCATGATCTTAGTTTTCTGAATGTTGAGCTTCAAGCCAACCTTTTCACTCTCTTCTTTCACTTTCATCAAGAGGCTTTTGAGTTCCTCTTCACTTTCTGCCATAAGGGTGATGTCATCTGCATATCTGAGGTTATTGATATTTCTCCCAGCAATCTTGATTCCAGCTTGTGCTTCTTCCAGCCCAGCGGCCCTCATGATGTACTCTGCATGTAAGTTAAATAAGCAAGGTGACAATATATAGCCTTGATGTACTCCTTTTCCTATTTGGAACCAGTCTGTTGTTCCATGTACAGTTCTGACTGTTGCTTCCTGACCTGCATACAGGTTTCTCAAGAGGCACGTCAGGTGGTCTGGTATTCCCATCTCTTTCAGAATGTTCCACAGTTTATTGTGATCCACACAGTCAAAGGCTTTGGCAGAGTCAATGAAGCAGAAATAGATGTTTTTCTGGAACTCTCTTGCTTTCTCCATGATCCAGCGGATGTTGGCAATTTGATCTCTGGTGCCTCTGCCTTTTCTAAAACCTGCTTGAACATCTGGGAGTTCACAGTTCACATATTGCTGAAGCCTGGCTTGGAGAATTTTGAGCATGACTTTACTAGTGTGTGAGATGAGTGCAATTGTGCGGTAGTTTGAGCATTCTTTGTCATTGCCTTTCTTTGGGATTGGAATGAAGACTGACCTTTTCCAGTCCTGTGGCCACTGCTGAGTTTTCCAAATTTGCTGGCATATTGAGTGCAGCACTTTCACAGCATCATCTTTCAAGACTTGAAATAGCTCAACTGGAATTCCATCACCTCCACTAGCTTTATTCGTAGTGATGCTTTCTAAGGCCTACTTGACTTCACATTTAACCATAATTACCTCCTAAAGACACCATTACCAGATACAGTGTCGCGGGGGGTTAGGGCTTCAATATTTGAGGAAGGGACAAAATTCAGTCTATAGCACCTCCCTCGCAAAAAAATAGATGTAAAGTTTTTCCCCTTTGAGTAAGTGAAAGAAAACTGCTGGATAGCAGGATACTTAGAGTGTGAATAGAGATGCAGTAGGTTCTGACCCACTGTACCTGTGTAATAGGTCTAGGTTAGCAACTCAACTGGGAAGCAATTCAGGCTGATACCATCTTGTTATTTTAAAATAAGTGAACCTAGGGGCCTCAAAGACAGTTATTCTAATAGAAGGCTTAAACTTCATTAAATGTCTTATGGACTGTGAAGACTTGAACCCATAATCTAGAAAATTCAACTGTGTTTGCTTACAGTTAATTTACTTCCCTACAGAAAGCCAAACTATGTAGATGGGGTTCCCCTTAAAACCTTCCTTGAATTTGGGCTCTTCAAATGGGGATGTCTTAGGCCAGGTTCCCTAGGCAACTGACTCAGAGATTTGCATGCAGAGGTTTGTTGGGGAGCACCTTTGGGATTCATACTTGTGAGAGAGTTGAAATAAGCAGGAGCAGGCAGAGGGAGAGGTGGAACTGTGATCCTTTTTCAAGAGGTGTCTCAGCTGGTCTTACGGGAAGCTCTGGAAGTAAGGTGGACCTTAGCCTATACAACAGTTGAGGAAACGGGACCAGGTCTTTGTCAACCAGTCATTAGATACTGACTGCCTCTGGGGAAGGGACATAACTTTGGTCAAGTTGGCTCCATTACATAGAGGGAAATTCCCAGAAAGTCGGGAGCCTTCAGCGGGTAACAGCCCTCGCAGCGTCGGTCCATAAAGGCAGAGTTCTGCTACTGTATCCCTGCAGCCACTGCCTGGGGTGTGAACTAGGACCAAGGACTTCCTTCCACACTTTCTTCTTGTGGCTAAAAGATCGTCCTTGTGCCAGAGGCTAAAGATTTTATATGTATGTAGAATCCCTCTGAAAACGCTGGGCTGCGGCTAAGACGTAATTTATTATAACACTAAAATGCATGCTATTTGCAGTCATGTCCTTACAAGCCTAAGGGAGGGAGGAGCTAGAACCCATTGTACACTTAGTTGAAAATGACTGACAGATGATGTGATGAGGAGCCAATTTCAGACAAACCTGGACATTTATTTTGAAGGAGCTGATTTTCACAGAAGTACATATGGATTCTGTGACTTTCCTGGGCGTGTTTTTCCTCTGAGACTGTTTATGTTCTTTCACTAGAATTAGCAGAGGTGTTATGAATGTGGGAGACACACGGATTTATAAGTGTACCTCAACACTTGACTGTTAATTAGTATGGTTAGGTTTAATGAACTCATCTAGTAACAATATTCGTGCTGAGAATTTTATTGGGCACTAAATTCTTAAATTTAATAATGCAAAACATATTTGTAGAGTGTTAATAATGGTTGTAGGACTTTCAGAGAATAAAATACTGGAAGGTTAAGTGTAATGGATTAATTAAATAAGAAGCCCAAACTACCTTTCAAAGTGACTCCATAATGATCTTCAGTTTGTTTTAATGAATAAAGCAGGCCATATAAAATGCCATTTGTGGGTGTTAGTTTAAAAGCAACATTTAAAGCTAGCAAATTTAGATTAGAGGAAACACAAGCATATCAAAATATCCTGCTTGGCAATCAGGGTTTTGTTTTCTGTACTGATCCACTAAATTGAATAACTTGGTTTTCTTATGAGTTGTCAACAGAATGTTTCTTAAATGTAGAGAAATCAGTGGGAACTCTACAATCAACTGCTGAACAGCAGCAGCTTGCATCAGCAATGGTCCACATAAGCATTTGGGAAATGTTTTTAATTGCTTCAGTTGCATTTTAGCAAAATGACACAAACTTCTTATTATAGCTTTTCCAAAGTAAGCAATTCATTTAAATTGGCTAAGCACTTATAAGACTTCCCTGGTGGCTCAGACGGCAAAGCGTCTGTCTACAATGTGAGAGACCTGGGTTCAAGCCTTGAGTTGGGAAGATCCCCTGGAGAAGGAAATGACAATCCACTCCAGTACAATTGCCTGGAAAACCCCATGGACAGGGGAGCCTGGTGGGCTACAGTCTATGGTGTCGCAAAGAGTCAGACACGACTGAGCGACTTCACTTCAAGCACTTATAAATCAAATATAAACACCCTTTATGTGATATGGTCAAAGTTATTTTTTTTGCAAACTTCTCAGGATTGATAAGTGTGTTTTGTCATTTATTATCCTAATGAATTATTTGGACCTGGGGAAGGTGTATCCCTCGGTTTTCCGATCTGCACAATAGGGATAGGAAAAAAGCCAATTAGGTTGTGATAAGGCAGTGTGTGATTAAGGATGCACACTTGGAGTTCTCCAAGGTCTTCAAAGGCAATTTTATTTGAGGATGAATTTTGTAGATTTTGTTTGTGGAGAGATAATTACTCCAAACAGGAATCCTGGGGGAGAATGTTGAACTCATTTTCCACTCCCTGGGGGTTATAGAGGAGTGAATTTTGAGATTCTGAATTATTTTAAAAAGCGTAGAAGTTATAGTTTCCAATCAAATTCATTCCCATAATATTGGGAGGGCTCCTGTGTAAATAATGTGTTTAGTTATTTTGTTTCAGGCATCATGAATTCTGGTATAAGTGGCTCAGGGGTGCCTTCAATGAATCATTTTCTTTTCTTTTTTTTTTCATTTTTAGGCTCTGTTAGGCTTAGAATATCTGCTGCCACTGGGTTGTAAGATGCTCTACCATGCAGATGTTGCTACATATTCAGGTTCCATATTCCAGGCATGAGGAAGATGGAAAAAAGAAATAGGAAATTGTGGAATCTGTATCTAGAAAGGAGGTTTTCCCAGAACCTTCAGTGTTTGTTTCAATGGCTGCATATTATTTCATTGTATGGATGTAGCACAATTTAACTAGTCCTCAGGGTAAATTTCATTGAGCTACTTATGGCATCCAGGTAGCAACTAACAGACATTGTAAAGGGAAAGAATGACCTAAAGCTCTCAGATCTAGAGGGTAGTGTTGATTTAGTGTTTTATCAGGCCACCCAGGTTTCTAGTTTTACTACCCTTGTTGTTCCAGGCTTGGCCAGTGCTTAACTCAGATAAGACAAAGGTAGAGAGTGAGCCGCAAGCATTGTGGGCCTCAGCATCCACCCACATTGCGGTCATATCAGCTCCAGACTGGTGTCCCAGTTCTGATCCCCAAGTTTCAGTATTACATTGTTTCCTGGGCCTGACTCCCTGCCTTGGAAACCTACCAGCCCTCAGTCCAAGGAGAACTTGGCCTGCCTAGTTCTTATTTTCTCCCCTCTAGGAAGGGAAGTTCTAGGTTTGAACTTCTGCCTAATGGCTGGGGTTCTACACTCTTCTGACAGACTTAATGATGCTGAGGGCTTCAGAGCGTTGCCAGCTCCCATGACAGCAGATCCTTCGCTTGGCCTCTGCCTTTGAGTCCACCGTGACCCCCCCCCACACACACACGCAGGCGCTTAATCAAAGATACATGAACAACAAATATCAGATAGATATTCGAAATTGATAGTGAAAAACAGCAGTGTTCTGTCTGCCCCTTTTTATGTCCTGTTCTTTTTTGTACAACACTTATAATACTGTTATATATGTCTTTTCATTTACCTCCATAATAATTTGCTTGTGTTGCTGTTTCTTCCATTTTACTTTATCATAGATACTATATATTGATTTTCTACAAAGGAATATGTGAATTTAGTGTCCCTCCCCAAACATACACTACCTCCCCTTTACCCATTCTCCTAATTATAAATTTTTGTTGGATTGATGTTCAGATTGCTTGTTATGTGAGAGAAAAAAACAACTTTTTTGCTAATTCTACTTTTACCAGTTCTAGGCAACTGGTATACCGTGTTTCTGTCCTTCTTTGTGAAAGCTTTTTTGTGGACTCCTTCCCAGTAGATTCCTGAGAAAACATCCATGACACATAAATGTTTTGAGAAATGTCATAATTCTGCACTTCATTTGATTGATAGACCGGGCATAGGAATTGAAGTTGGAAATTATTCTCTCTAGGAATTTTGAAGTGATCGTTTCAGGGTCTTCCAGAACCCAGAATTGCAAAGTAAGTTCTGTTATGATATCCAATCCTTTGTATGAGATCTCTTGTTATTTCTCTTTTACTCTTCTGGAAGCTTTTAGAATCCTCTTTACCCAGTGTTCCAAAATTTCGTGTTTATGTGTCTTCTGTGGGTGTCAAGACTTCTTTTTAAGTTCATTATCCTGTCACAAGAAGGACCCTCTCTTATGGAAACTGATATCCTTCAGCTCTGGGAAATATGTAAAACATATTTATGTTAGTTTTCCTCCTCTCTTATCTTCTCTGTGATTCTTTCTGGAAACCCTGTAATTTTGATATTAAATATTCTAAAATGATCTAATAATTTTACTTTGTCTCTTATATTTTCCAGTTCTTTCGTTTTTATTTCTAGTGTTGCTGTCCTATTTCCTGGATTGTCCCAAAGTTACCTTTCATTTCTTTTATTAAAATTGTAGTTTCTTCTTCTAATTTCTAATATTTTTTCATGTTGTTATCCTCTGGGTATCTTTTTGAAACCTCCCTTTTCTGCTTCCATGAATATCATATCATTGTTTATACAGAGTCCCATGATAGTTCTGAGGATGTTTTCTTATGTTCCAGCATGATTTCTCAGTTTTCTCTGAGCAGTTTTTTCTTTTTGCATTCATTTTTGTCTTTATCTTTTATGTTAGATGCTCTCTTCAAATATCCAGTTGTTGCTGCCTATCTCCTCATACTGAAGAGTAAGGCACAGCAGAGTTACTTAGAAACTGTGTATGTGTGTGTGTGTGTGTGTGTGTGTTTATTTAGGAAGGGAGGACTTATGAGTCAGTGGGCTTCACCATAGCTGCCTGCAATATGCAAGGCATATTTCTTCCTTTTGGGGGCCATGCTATTTGTCATGTGGGATCTTAGTTCCTGACCAAGGATTGAACTCACGCCCCCTGCATTGGAAGGGCAGAGTCTTAACCAGTGGACCATCAGGAAAGTCCCTGAAGGTATTTTCTCTTGGCCCAGGTAATATCTCCAGAGGGACGTTCTTCCATCTCCTGCCTGGATGGTATAATACTGATAGCAAGGGTTCTCAGAGCTGAGTGGGGTATCAGGAGCCCAATGTGCTATCATTCAACATGTAGACTTAATGTCCTGTTTTCAGGACAGAACCCTTATCCTCTGAGTGGTGAAACTGAATCCGGAATCAATTAGGGATCAACTTCTTTAGAAAATAAATTCCTAGTTTTCTTCCTGGGATGAGGGAACTCGACTGTGCTGGGTTGGGAAGGAAACTGGGGATCTCACAGCTTCTTACCATCAACTAATCTACCTGTTTGGGGCTTTACCTTCACTCTTTGGCTCTCCTGTTTCTGAGCCTGTCCAAGGTGTCATTTCACTCTGGCTTTTCTGGTGAGCTGAATCCACTCATCCGTCTGCTTGTTAACTTCTGAAATTGAGTTCTAATGTGTCCTTGTGTTACACAATCAGTTCTCATTGTTTGCAGAAATTATGTTCTATAAAGTCGCTCCAGACTCAAAAAAGCAAGAGAGTTCCAGAAAAACATCTATTTCTGCTTCATTGACTATGCCAAAGCCTTTGACTGTGTGAATCACAATAAACTGTGGAACATTCTGAAAGAGATGGGAATCCCAGACCACCTGACCTGCCTCCTGAGAAACCTGTATGCAGGTCAGGAAGCAACAGTTAGAACTGGACATGGAACAACAGACTGGTCCCAAACAGGAAAAGGAGTACGTCAAGGCTGTATATTGTCACACTGCTATTTAACTTATATGCAGAGTACATCATGAAAAACGCTGGGCTGGAGGAAGCACAAGCTGGAATCAAGTTTGCCGAGAGAAATATCAATAAAACTAGATATGCAGATGACACCACCCTTATGGCAGAAAGTAAAGAAGAACTAAAGAGCCTCTTGATGAAAGTGAAAGAGGAGAGTGAAAAAGGTGGCTTGAAGCTCAAAATTCAGAAAACTAAGATCATGGCAACTGGTCCCATCACTTCATGGCAAATAGGTGGGGAAACAGTGGAAACAGTGTCAGGTTTTATTTTTCGGGGCTCCAAAATCACTGCAGATGGTGATTGCAGCCATGAAATTAAAAGACACTTACTCCTTGGAGAGTTATGACCAACCTAGACAGCATATTAAAAAGCAGAGACATTACTTTGCCAACAAAGGTCCGTCTAGTCAAGGCTATGGTTTTTCCAGTGTTCATGTATGGACGTGAGAGTTGGACTAAAAAGAAAGCTGAGTGCCAAGGAATTGATGCTTTGAACTGTGGTGTTGGACAAGACTCTTGAGAGTCCCTTGGACTGCAAGGAGATCCAACCAGTCCATCCTAAAGGAGATCAGTCCTGGGTGTTCATTGGAAGGACTGATGCTGAAGCTGAAACTCCAGTACTTTAGCCACCTGATGCGAAGAGCTGACTCATTGGAAAAGACCTGATGCTGGGAAAGATTGAGGGCAGGAGGAGAACGGGACAACAAAGGATGAGATGGTTGGAAGCCATCACTGACTCAATGGACATGGGTTTGGGTGGACTCCGGAAGTTGGTTGGTGATGGACAGAGAGGCCTGGCATGCTGTGGTTCATGGGGTCACAAAGAGTCAAACACGACTGAGCGACTGAACTGAACTGAACTGAACCATTGCTCCGAGGAGAAATACAGGTTTAGGTACCTGCAAATCTCATCAACTGATGGATACATAACCTTGAGTTTTATGCATTTCTGTTTGAAGACATCTTATTTATATATAGGATTGATTCATTAACATTGAACTTAACGTTCAGTGAAGTTTATCCATCACACACGTTCCATATGGTGCCTCACAGCCTTCTCATGCTGAGGAACCTAGACAACCCTTCAGCGGTACTTGGTGGCCATTTTAAACAGTGAAATCACCAACCTAAAGAAAGTGTCACTAAATAGTTATTAAAATGACGCTTGTTTACACTGTGAGAGCTGAAGCAAGAAGGCAGAGCATCTCCTTGTTCAACCTCAGTTGAAAACATGAGCATCAGGAGACTTCAGATTTTTACCACCTTGAGCATGTCTACAAATGACAGTGAGAGCACCATGTGTATTGATGTCAGGTTTAGAAATAAGTTTACAGAACAGAGAATCTGCAAATAAGGAGAACCGACCATAGTTTTATGCTCTTTTTTTATTCCTTTATCATTTTACAGTGGCTTCAGGAACAATCAAAGGGAAACAAGTAAGGTAATGAGCATATTCAATGTACCACATTTAACTGGATGTCTGCCGTTCGTCCTAGTTAGTTTGCATGGGACCCACTGACTGCTTGTCTACAGTGGCATGTCAGACATCCCAGCTTAGGCTGCCTCTTCCATCTTTATGCTCCCCCACTGGGCTCATCCAGGTGTACGTAACACTACTCAGGTGGTCCAGGTCCTCTGTGACAACCTGGTCACAGAATACTGATGGCAACAGATGAGTTTTCATAGATCCTGTATCAGTGGTGTATTAGACCTGGCTCATGCTAGCTAACAAAAGCCAATCGCTAATTTTTGAGGAATTTTGTGTGGTCACTGTTACATAGAACCATTGTTAAAAATCAAATCATATAAGCTTACAATTGAATTATATTAACACCAAGATAATAAACATTCAAAGTTCATGACTTCCTAATTATTTACTGTTGTGTGTATTGTTTTTTCTTTTTGGCTGTCCCACCCCACTTTCAGGATCTTAGTTCTCTAAGCAGGGATCAAACCTGGGCTCCCTGAAGTGGAAGCACAGTGTCCAAACCACTGGGCCACCAGGGAACTCCCTTTTATCTAGGTTCTGAGGTTCTTTATGCCTCTTATATCTCTCTGGTGAAAAACTCTATCGCGGCACTGCACATCTCTCCCAAGTTCACTTTCAGTGAGATGATAGTGACAGTTTCAAATCAGCAGTGGCAGAAGTGCTTATACCATGGAAATCAGCACGCACTCCAGATCTGGGTTTTTTCCCTCAAGGGAGCCAGCCCATTGTTAAACACTCACTACCCACCCTCATAGCCTGAAAAATTGTGTGGAAATGAACAAAAATAGAAATTAACTGCCAAAGGCATTGAGGAAGGAGTCAGTTGCTAGAGCCAAACATATATATTAGCTACTTGGATGTTTCTTAAATAAAGAAGAAGGGCTTCCTTAGCAACTCAGTGGTAAAAAGTCCACCTGCCAATGTGGGAGACATGGGTTCAATCCCTGATCCAGAAAGATCCTATATGCCTCAGAGCAGCTAAGTCCATGCACCACAGCTCCTGAGCCTGTATGCCCTGGAGCCCATGCTCAGCAACAAGAGAAGCCACAGCTAGAGAAAAGCCCGTGCAGCAATGAAGACCCAGCACAGACTAAATAATTATTTTTAAAAAGAATAGAAGAAAAGTGGATATTCTTTTTAAAAAAGAAGAAAACGAAATGAAGACTGATAGATAGTCACAGTGTATTTATTACATTACATAATCTGACCCAACTGAGCTTAAGGGTCTTGTATATGTGAGCTTGGAAAAACTAAACTTTTATCATTAACAGATGGGGTTTAAAAATTATTGATACCTAGACAGAATCATATTGCCTAGGAAACTTAATATGTGTGAATAAGAAGTGATTGACCCATTTAATAGGTTATTTCTCCTCCCAGTTATTGCTGCTGTGAAATTGGAGTAAATGTTAGTATTTTCCCTGAGTAATAGCTCTAGGATAGTTTGTTGAAATAATTGTTGCAAGAAAGCACAGAAGGGGGAAAAAGTCACATTTAAAATTATTTTACGAAATTTCTACTAGTTGTAGATAATTGTGAAGTTCAAGTTACTGGTTTACAAAGTCAGTAACATTCAGAAAACTAAGATCATGGCATCTGGTCCCATCACTTCCTGGCAAATAGATGGGGAAACAGTGGAAACAGTGTCAGACTTCATTTTTTTGGTCTCCAAAATCACTGCAGATGCTGATTGCAGCCATGAAATTAAAAGATGCTTACTCCTTGGAAGGAAAGTTATGACCAACCTAGATAGTATATTAAAAAGCAGAGACATTACTTTGCCAACAAAGGTCCGTCTAGTCAAGGCTATGGTTTTTCCAGTGGTCATGTATGGATGTGATAGTTGGACTGTGAAGAAAGCTGAGTGCCGAGGAATTGATGTTTTTGAACTGTGGTGCTGGAGAAGACTCTTGAGAGTCCCTTGGACTGCAAGGAGATCCAATTAGTCCATTCTAAAGGAGATCAGTCCTGAGTGTTAATTGGAAGGACTGATGCTAAAGCTGAAACTCCAATACTTTGGCCACATCATGCAAAGAGTTGACTCACTAGAAAAGACTCTGATGCTGGGAGGGATTGGGGGCAGGAGGAGAAGGGGACAACAGAGAATGAGATGGCTGGATGGCATCACCGACTCGATGGATATGAGTTTGAGTGAACTCCGGGAGTTGGTGATGGACAGGGAGGCATGGCGTGCTGTGATTCATGGAGTCACAAAGTGTCGGACACGACTGAGCGACTGAACTGAACTGAACAGTTTTTGGGTTGTTATGTTTTCATTTCATTCGTTTCTATGCATATTTTGATTTCATCTTTTATTTCTTCTGTGATTTGTTGGTTATTCAGCAGTGTGTTGTTCAACCTCCATATGTTGGTATTTTTAATAGTTTTTCTCCTGTAATTGAGATCTAATCTTACTGCATTGTGGTCAGAAAAGATGCTTGGAATAATTTCAGTGTTTCTGAATTCCCGTTCAGTTCAGTTCAGTTCAGTAGCTCAGTCGTGTCTTACTCTTTGCGACCCCATGAATCACAGCACGCCAGGCCTCCCTGTCCATCACCAACTCCCAGAGTTCACTCAAACTCATGACCATCGAGTCGGTGATGCCATCCAGCCATCTCATTCTCTGTCGTCCCCTTCTCCTCTTGCCCCCAATCCCTCCCAGCATCAGTCTTTTCCAGTGAGTTTTTTAATTTACCAAGGCTAGATTTATGGCCCAGGATGTGATCTATCCTGGAGAAGGTTCCATGTGCACTAGGCCAAGTTTTAAATCAGTGAACACACTACACACGGATGGAGGTTGACTGAATGTTAGGAAGGTACTTTGAGGCTGGGCCCTCCAACTCCTTGGAAAAGTTAACCTATGACTATTCACTCTAACTTTGTCCTACTGTATTTAAAAACTGAGATCATACCTGAATATATCAACCATAAAGGAAAAAAGGTGGCTTTAGACAGAACTACCATGCAGTTTCAAATTCTATACCTAAAAAAATACACTTTGGGAAAATGACCACAAAAGCAGCATGCAGTTGCCTTCTCAACTCTGTAATATTTAAGTCTACTGTCCTTTATCACTAGGAAGATTATTTCTTATTTTCACTTTAATATCGCATTGTAATGTTGTCCATTACACATAGCATAAACCTAGAAAAATGTACACAAATGATTATTGCATTTTAGATCTCAAAGATGAAAATTCATTCTCTCCAAGGTTCATCTTCATTGTGGCTTTTCACATGCAGAAGCTGTTTTGTGCCACAGTGGCCCTCCCTTGCTGCATGGTGCCAAGGAGAAGCCTTGACTGCTTTGGTGGCAAGGGGATAAGCTGTAGCAGCTTTTCCCTAAATGAAAGCTCGGCCGATGGTAGCATAGTAACAAGCAATTCTACATTGTGAATAGATTTGCCCAAGATGCCTATGAATTTTAAAACCATTACAGGAGTTTTTAGAAAGGCACATCATAAACAAGAGCATGAAAAGGCGATTTAGACAAGAAAAAGTACAAATAGCCAATTTTGTTGTTCAGGTGCTAAGTCGTGTCCAACTCTTTGCAACCCCATGGACTGTAGCACGCCACGCCAGGCTTCCCTGTCCTTCACCATCTCCCAGAGTTTTCTCAAACTCATGTCCATTGAGTCGGTGATGCCATCCAGCCATTTCTTCCACTGTCACCCCCTTCCTCTCCTGCCCTCAGTGGTTCCCAGCATTAGGGTCTTTTCCAACAAGTCAGCTTTTCCCATCAGGTGGTCAAAGTGTCGGAGCTTCAGCATCAGTCCTTCCAATGAATATCAGGACTGATTTCCTTTAGGATTGAGTGGTTTGATCTCCTTGCTGTCCAAGGGACACCCAAGAGTCTTCTCTGGCCCCACAGTTTGAAAGCATCAATTGTTTGGCAATCAGCCTTCTATATGGTCCAACTTTCACATCTGTACATGATTAATGGAAAAGCCATAGCTTTGACTATATGGACCTTTGTCAGCGAAGTGATGTCTCTGCTTTTTAATACTCTGTCTCAGTTTATCATAGCTTTTCTTCCAAGGAGCAAGTGTCTTTTAATATCACTGCAGTTACCATCTGCAGTGGTTTTGGAGCCCAAGAAAATAAAATCTGTCACTGTTTCCACTTTTCCCCTTCTATTTTCCATGAAGTGATGGCACTGTACACCATGATCTTAATTATTTGAATGTTAAATTTAAAGGCAGCTTTTTTCACTCTCCTCTTTCACCCTCATCAAGAGGCTCTTTAGTTCTTCTTCATTTTCTGCCATTAAAATGGTATCATCTGCATATCTGAGGTTGTTGATATTTCTCCTGGCAACCTTAATTCCAGCTTGTGATTCATCCATCCCAGCCCTTCGAATGATATACTCTGCATATAAGTTAAATAAGCAGGATGACAGTGTGCAGCCTTGACATACTCCTTTCCCCGTTTGGAACCATGTCTGGTTCTAACTGTTGCTTCTTGACCTGCATACAGGTTTCACAGGAAGCTGGTAAAGTGGCCTGGTAGTCCTGTCTTTTTAAGAATTTTCTGATAGTGTTGTTGTTGTTGTTCATTCATTCAGTCATCTGACTCTTTGCAACCCCATGGACTGAAGCACACCAGGCTTCTTTTAATTCTGTGGCTGTAGTCATGATCTGCAGTGATTTTGGAGCCCAAGAAAATACAGTCTGTCACTGTTTCCATTGTTTCCCCATCTATTTGCCATGAAGTGATGGCAGTAGATGCTATGATCTTCATTTTTTGAATGTTGAGTTTTAAACCAGCTTTTTCACTCTCCTCTTTCACCTTCATCAAGAAACACCACCTCCAACAGCTTTAATATATCCCTGAATCCAGAAGACCAGGAGAGCCCTTGCCTTCCCAGAATCTACCCTGAGGCCCTGTTTTGTGACCATCCCTGACCCTCCTCATAACGGCCTGACACCACTAGCAAGAAGAAATCTAACAGTAATTAAAGAATGAAGAATGAATGAGGGTGAGAGAGAGACAGGATCTTAAAACAGAAAAAAATAGAGGAGGGAAGGGGATCTGTAGACCTGGATTCAAAGTTCAGTTCAGTTCAGAAACTCAGTTGTGTCCGACTCTTTGCGACCCCATGAACCGCAGCACGCCAGGCCTCCCTGTCCATCAGCAACTCCCAGAGTTTACCCAAACCCATGTCCATTGAGTCAGTGATGTCATCTAACCATCTCATCCCTGTCGTCCCCTTCTCCTCCTGCCTTCAATCTTTCCCAACAGCAGGGTCTTTACAAATGAGTCAGCTCTTCACATCAGGTGGCCAAAATATTGGAGTTTCAGCTTCACCATCAGTCCTTCCAATGAACACCCAGGACTGATTTCCCTTAGGATGGACTGGTTGGATCTCCTTGCAGTACAAGGGACTCTCAAGAGTCTTCTTCAACACCATAGTCCAAAAGCATCAATTCTTTGACGCTCAGCTTTCTTTACAGTCCAGCTCTCACATCCACACATGACTACTGGAAAAACCATAGCCTTGACTAGATGGACCTTTGTTGGCAAAGTAATGTCTCTGCTTTTTAATATGCTCTCTAGGTTGGTCATAACTTTCCTTCCAAGGAGTAAGCGTCTTTTAATTTCATGGCTGCAATCAGCATCCGCAGTGATTTTGGAGCCCTGAAAAATAAAGTCTGACGCTGTTTCCACTGCTTCTCCATCTATTTCCCATGAAGTGATGGGACCAGATGCCATGATCCTAGTTTTCTGAATGTTGAGCTTCAAGCCAACTTTTTCACTCTCCTCTTTCACTTTCATCAAGAGACTTTTGAGTTCCTCTTCACTTTCTGCCATAAGGGTGGTGTCATCTGCATATCTGAGGTTATTGATATTTCTCCCAGCAATCTTGATTCCAGCTTGTGCTTCTTCCAGCCCAGCGTTCCTCATGATGTACTCTGCAGAGAAGTTAGATAAGCAGAGGACAATATACAGCCTTGACATACTCCTTTTCCTGTTTGGAACCAGTCTGTTGTTCCATGTCCAGTTCTAACTGTTGCTTCCTGACCTGCATACAGGTTTCTCAAGAGGCAGGTCAGGTAGTCTGGTATTCCCATCTCTTTCAGAATTTTCCACAGTTTTTTGTGATCCACATAGTCAAAGGCTTTGGCATAGTCAATAAAGCAGAAAAAGATATTTTCCTGGAACTCTCTAACTTTTTCCATGATCCAGCGGATGTTGGCAATTTGATCTCTGGTTCCTCTGCCTTTTCTTAAACCAGCTTGAACATCTGGAAGTTCATGGTTCACGTATTCCTGAAGCCTGGCTTGGAGAATTTTGAGCATGACTTTACTAGCATGTGAGATGAGTGCAATTGTGTGGTAGTTTGAGCATTCTTTGGCATTGCCTTTCTTTGGGATTGGAATGAAAACTGACCTTTTCCAGTTCTGTGGCCACTCCTGAGTTTTCCAAATTTGCTGGTGTATAGAAATAAATAGCCAATAGGTAAATAGAAAGGTAATAAAAAAAAGGTAGATAAATCAAAATGTAAAAAAATGAAAAGGTAGATAAAAAAGCCAATAGGTAGATAAAAATCTGTTCAACTCTAGTTGTCAGAAATATAAACTAAAACCAGATGTAAAATTTATCTATTTATTTTTGAACAGGTAATATATATCCATGCTATAAAATTTTAGAACACAAAATTTTATGCAATGAAATATATATTTCTCTCCTCCCATGCTCTTCTCCAGCCATTCCTCTCTCTTTCTCAAAGGCAACTACTGTTAACAGTTTTTTATGGACTTCTTTAATGATTGTCCATGAACATGGGTGTATGTATACATATATGTGCATACATTTATATATGTTTGTATATGTATGGAAAATATATACATTCATAATATTACACACAATCTTCTTCACCATGCTTTTTCACATAACAGCTATTATTGCAAAGTTTTTCCACATGGATGCATATATATCTACCTCATTCTTTGTCCTCCTAACATTTTTTTAATAAAACTTTTCAACCATACAGAAAAGTTGGGACTTTATTCTTTTTAACATTTGTATAGTATTTCGTTATGTAAATGTGCCACAATTCATGTTACCAGTCTTCTATTGACATATATTTCAATTATCTCCCATCATTTTCCTTTATAAAATAATACTGTAGTAAGATCTTTATACATAGGTCATTTGAGAATGACCTATGTATGACCTATGATATATGAGAATATCAATATGTTCATTCCCTAAGAGTGGAATTACTGGGTCATCAATATATATATATTTAGTTTTATAGATATTCCCAGACTTTCTCCACGGAGATTGTATGCTTATACTAAGAGTATATGAGAGTGGCTGTTATCCCACACTCTCACCTGAAGTGTTATCAAAAATTTGATCTTTGTCAATTTTAGTGAATAAAAGCCAAAATGCTATTTTTTCCTTTTTTTGGAAAATATTTTTATTTTATTTGAAAAAGTATTTTTCTATGTATTTAATTACTTACCTTTGACTGTGCTAGGTCTTCATTGCTGTACCCCAGATTTCGCTGGTTGTGGTGGGTGAGCTTCTCATTGAAAAGCTTCTCATAAGCTTTTCACTTATTGTGAAACATGGACTCTAGGGTGCATGGGCTCAGTAGTTACAGCTCATGGGCTTAGTTGCCACATATTACATGGGATCTTCTCAGGCCAGGGATCAAACCTTTGTCCCCTGCATTGACGGGTGGATTCTTTACCAGTGGACCATCAGAAAAGCTCCAGGAAAATATTTTTAAGTAAGATCATGCCCAGTGTTGGTGTAGGTGTGACCACAAAAAAAGGAGGATTCATTTTGGTAAAAGTAAGATTGATTCAGCCTTTCTATAGAACTGTTTAGGCTTCCCTCATAGCTCAGTGGGTAAAGAATCTGCCTGCAATGGAGGAGACTCGGGTTCAATTCCTGGGTCGGAAAGATCCCCTGGAGAAGGAAATGGCAACCCACTCCAGTATTCTTGCCTAGAGAATCCCTTGGACAGAGGAGCCTGGCAGTCTATATTCCATGGGGTTGCAAGAGTCGGACACAACTTAGCAACTAAACCACCAACCATAGGAATGTTTAACATGTGGAAAAGTCCTTTCTATGCATGCTTGTTTTGACCCAGCAATCCCACCTTTTAACCTAAAAAAGTAATCAGACAAGTGCTTATAGGAGAAAAATGATGAAAACAACTAAATAAATAGAGTTTTAAAACATATTATGCTATGGCTATACAACAGAGGCCTTGTTAGTATTAAAACATACACCGTGTGTGTGCTCAGTAGCTCAGTCATGTCCATCTCTTTGCAGTCCCATGGAGTGTAGCCCTCCAGGCTTCCTCTGTCCATGGGATTCTCCAGGCAAGTATACTGGAGTGAGTTGCCATGCCCTCCTCCAGGGGATCTTCCCAACCCAGGAATCAAACTCCCATCTCCTGCATCTAATACATTGGATTCTTTACCACTAGTGCCACCTGGGAAGCCCTACAGGATAGCCTGACTTATTGTCATGGAAAGATGTTTATTATTTTTTGGCTACATGAATACCCACATTACAAAACAGTTCATACAGCATGAAGCCATTTAGGGGGAAGAGAGGAGGAGATAGATACAGATATATCTAATTTGAGAAATAAATATCATAACATAGACAGAAGCAAATGTTGATCTAGCTGTCTGTCCATGCATAGATATACCTGGAGCAATGTCTGCATAATGTACATGTTTGGAACGGGACATAATATCATTGTATACTAAAAAAACGTAGATAATTTTTCTTGTTCTTATTTCCTATATTAAAACAAATTTTTATCATTAGCATATGCTTTACTTATTGTTAATGTCACAAAATAATACAATGAAAAGGAAATTACCTGTGAAATCCATAGTACCAAATAATCTGTGTTTGTACCTATAGTTGTAGTTCATTCATTTTCATGACTTAAGTCCACTGTGTGAGTGTAGCACAATTTCTTTATTTTATTATTATTATTATTTTAATCTTTTGGCCACACCACACAGCATGTCAGATCTTAGTTTCCTGACCAGGAATGGAACCTGTGTCGCCTGCATTGGCAGCACAGTCTTAACTGCTGGACCACCAGGGAAGTCCCCATAGCACAGTTTCTTTATCCACTCTCTTGTTGACAGAAAATAGAGAGCAGTAGTTTTTGGTGTGTGCAAGAACATTCTTGACTTGTTTTCTGAAGGACACATCATGTGTTTCAGATAGCTTTGTAATTAGGGTGGAATTTCTAGGTCCCAGTCTATGCATTTGTTAGCTTTAGTAGATGCTGGTGGATAGTTTTTCGACATTTTAACTGCTTGCAGTGTATGAATAATTCTACTTGTTCCACATCCTTCCCATACTTGGGATTGTGGTTATTTTTGATATGAGACATTGTCTTGGTAATCTCTTGACAATCTGAATTTCGCTGATTACTTATGGGATTGAAATTCTATACCTATTGTCCATTTGGATAACGTCTGCTTTCTATGCCAGTTCGTCTTTTGCTCATTTAAATACTGAGTTATTGTTTTTTACATATAAGAATTCTCTATAAATACGAGAATCAAGGTGCATGTATTAAATATTTTCTCTTAAAACAGAAAAACCTGTTGAACGTATTGAAAAATCACTTATTCAGATGACATTTATTAAATGTCTGCCATGTATGGACCTCTCATTTACATGTTAGAGAAGAGACACAGACCACTTTAACAGCCTTGTCTCATGATCTGACGTGTAAGTTGTCCTGAGTATTGGAGTGGGCTGGGAGTGAATGAGGAGCACATGACTCCTATTTGTCTTTAAAATTACCAAATTTCAATTGGTAAAAAGTATGATGATGATTTTTGCTCAAATATTGAACAGTGTTACTAACAGAATCTGCAAGTTGCATTTTCATTGTTCCCAAGAAGGCTTTTATGCAAGATCAGTTTATTTTAATAAGGTTTGGAAATCAAGGTGAGAGCACACATCAAGCCTTTTCTAGTTGGCCACTTTCCAGAAAAGTACAAATACATGTTTTTAATTCCCAAGTGCGGAAGACAAGGATAGCTACAGGGTTTTGCAGTGGAATCCCAGCCCTTGTTTCACCCTAGGGCATTAATCTTTATATAAAATGGCCATGCAGGGTGGGGATGGGGTGGCAATGGCCCTGACCTGGCTTACTGTCATCTGTCTCTTGCATCCTGGCTCCCTTTGATTCTGAGGAGCAGTTTGAAATCCACTGCCCCTAAGAGAACCCCTAAAATAACCAATATTCATGATCAGCAACCTTCAGTTTGCCTCAATTAGCAGTTATTAAACTTTCTTATCAGAATATCCTGAAGAATTTGATAAAACACCCCAGCAGCTTCTAATAATTTGGTAGGTCTGTGTTCATGGCTGATAATCCACATTTCTAACCAGTCTCCAGGTGGTGCAGATGCTGCTGTCCCAGGGACCACATTTTGAGAACCTCAGGCCCGTGGATATCCTATGGGATATTTGCTTCACACTCAGTGGGCTATTCCGTCGTCAGGTTAAGATTGGAAAATGCTGGGTTAAGAAGGATTGAACAGAACTATTCTAAAGTTTGGGCTTTCCACGTGGCACTAATGGTAAAGAGCTTGCCTGCCAGTGCAGGAGATATAAGAGGCAAGAGTTCAGTCCCTGGGTTGGGAAGATCCCCTGGAGAAGGGCATGGCAACCCACTCCAGTATTCTTGTCTGGAGAATCCCATGGACAGAGGAGCCTGGTGGGCTATGGTCCATAGGGTCGCAAAAAGTCAGACAGGACTAAAGTGACTTAACACAACACAGCACATTAAAAAGTTTATAGCGTTAAATGATACATTTTGTATCTATAAGAGAAGGATCTAGTAGTTGACGGGAACACTTTCCTGTCCTTTTTTTTTTTCTTCTGAAAATAAAATGAGCACAGAAAATAGTGTAATGTATATACCAAAGGTAGAATTCAGAAAAATTGGGACACAGGGTAAAATGATATACCCTGTGTATTAAGTTTATTTTTCTCGCCCCAGAAGTTGGCCTTCCTTTGGCTTACACTACTGTCCTAAGTACAGCTTTTTCTTTAAGAAACCAGCGAATCCCTTACAATTGAAGTATTGGGCATGAGTGTTAGATGAGGAACTTTCTCTGTCTGGTGCATAAATCTTTCAGATGGGCTTGAAGTTGTTTACTGGAATAATATTAGGCATTTGTATTAATGAATCTCCATTTGCTCTCCCTGATCCCTCTCCTAACCAGGCCTTTGGCTGAGCTGGAAAGCACACTGGGGTTGGGAATCAAGAGCTCTAAACTCTAGTCCCAGCTCTGCCACTAACTCATAGCTAATTTAGCCTCCAGGCCTCAGTTTCCTAATTTGTGAGCTGAGGACCTCTAACCAGCTTTATGAATCCGGAGACTGCACCTCTCACATACTTCACCCTGAAGTCTCTGCCTGGCCAAGTGAGTGACAGAATAATGCAGAGTGTATTGAATGTCTAGGCCCTGCTGTAGGGAAGGCACTGGGCTCACCACTTTCTCAGACATCATCCTAAATGGAAAATGGTGCCAGGTTTTGCAAAATTGTGGGGACTGAGAGAGGTTCAGTAACTAAGTCACATACCTGAGAAATAACAAAGGTAGGATTTCAGCCTGTCTCTGAGTCTGAAGAATGCTTTCTACTCTGCCCACTGCCATAATATACTTACCAGCCAGCTTCTCCTTAAACTGCTTCATTTTTTAAAAAAAGAAAAAAAAAAAAACATTTCCTGCAGGACCTTTGAGATCAGGTGGTTTTTAGACTAAGCTTGGACGCTTTATAGCTAAGATGTTACTCAACTTGCATGATCCTTAGTTATATCCTTAACTTCAAAAAGAGGATAATATCCCCTTTGCATGTTTAGTGTGAGGATTATGTCAAGTGCTGAGCACAAAGTAAGTACTCAATAAATAATTATATTAACTTATTCTGGAATTATAATCATTGTAGACATAAGTTTGTACTCTGCCATTTTCTCTTGAATTATTTATTATTATCAGTATTTCTTATGTTGCCCAGGATGTCAGTATTTATATGCAGGGGCTACATCTGTTTTCACTAAGTCTATAGTGTTTACTCATCTTTTCTGCTAAGACTGGTATTTAGGTGGTATTGTTTATTTTCCTACAGCGGAATGCACATAGATTTTAAGAGCCAGACGTAATCTGAGTTTAAACTTCTAATTCTACTGCTGTTTGGTTTTGGATTGGTTGCTTGAATTTTCTGGCAGTAATAATACTTATGTTGTGATCAGTGGCTGACTTGACCTCATCTTGACTCCTCCTTTCACTGCAGACCTCTCTGCATCTCTGTAACAGCACCCCCCCCAAAAAAAAAAAAACGGAGCGCCTAGTTCATGTAGTCCGGATAGACCCACTCTCCACTTTGCCACCACTTAAGTCCCTCCTTAGAACATAAGGCTACACAGAAAGGAAGAGAGAGTCAGGATGCTAACAATCATTGATCAACTACTAGCCCCTGACGAAGTCAGGAGAGACCACCTTGGGAATTAAACCCTACTCCAGGTTAAGCCATCTGCTGGCACACTGGGGATTATCAAGAGGGCAAGGGCATTGGAATAAAAACCAAAGGGAGTGACAGGACCCTGTATGGATTCCAGAATGACTCCAGTCCATAGGCACAAGGACAGGCTAACCCAGGGTACCACATGGGTATGAGAAAGAAGACTGAAGAAACCTGAAAGTCTAAGCAATTCTTAAGGATACTGGTGGGAGGTGAAAGTTGCTCAGTCGTGTCCGGCTCTTTGTGACCCCATAGACTATCCAGTCTATGGACTTCTCCAGGCCAGAACACTGGAGTGTGTAGCCATTCTCTTCTCCAGGGGATCTTCCCAACCCAGGGGTTGAATCCAGGTCTCCTTCATTACAGGCGGAGTCTTTACCAACTGAGCCCACCAGGGTACTAGAAGAGACCTAATTGCTCAAACTAAATTTTAAACCATACAAGTGAATTTTACATTTTTTCCCCAAAATAAAATTTCATTTGGGGGAGAGAATGGAGGATTCTTAAAGATGATTTGATCATTTATGCAAAAAGAGAAACCATATTTTTTTACACATCTACCTAGCTGTGTGAGAAGCTCTGCTACAGGCATTATTTGTGTCACAGTGGACAAGTCATTTCAATACTGTTAGTATTAATCCACATTTTCCTTTGGAAAAATAAATGAGTTAGACTATGTAAAAATTTTTTTAGGGAATACATTGCAGCATTGTTCTGAGAATTAAATAAGACAAGAAACCGCTGTAAAACTTCTAACACTTTGCCAGGCACCTCATGTCAAGCCATGGGCAAGGCTCAAGGTGTGGAACCTTTAAGGCAGACTGGTGATGGCCCTTGTTCCCATCTCAGGAAGCTCTTCTTGTGGCTCCAGGCAGATCTCACTGAGCTTCTGTGCCTGAAGGCCTCTGCTGGAACCCGCTGGTAGGAGAGCAGGGACACCCGAGTCTCTATGGAACATGAAAGTGAAAGTTGCTCAGTCGTGTCCAACTCTTTGCCACCCCATGGACTATACAGTCCATGGAATTCTCTAGGCAGGAACACTGGAGTGGGTAGCCTTTCCCTTCTCCAGGGGATCTTCCCAACCCAGGGATCCAACCCAGGTCTCCCGCATTGCAGGTGGATTCTTTATCAGCTGATCCACAAGGGAAGCCCAAGAACATTCCAGTTGGTAGCATATCCTTTCTCCACCAGATCTTCCCGACCCAGGAATTGAATCAACTGGGGTCTCCTGCATTGCAGGCGGATTCTTTATCAACTGAGCTACCAGGGAAGATGCCTGGCCTTAAACTTAAAAGTAATCTTTACTTTTTGATTCGTTTCTTATTTGCTTTTCTATGAGTGAAAACTATCTTAAAACATTATTCTGAATGAATAGTCAGCTATATTTGAACTGATCTGAACAAGATATGGTTTAATTATGCTTTTACTAGTAGGTACAGACATAGACTACAAACAGGATTATAGTGAATTATTTTTATTGCTGGTTCAGAGGAGAGGGCAGAGGAACACAACAGAGTTTCAGCTTGAGAACACTCTGCATTAATTTACATAGGCAAGAGTTAATTATGTCCCAACAGAATGTGTCTAATTTGGGTAATTTTAGGAGATTCTCCAATGGGATTAGAATTGTTATTCCATGGTATAAATGAGTTTGTGACACTTGATTTTTTGGCTAAGAGTAAATACCCACATTCAAGACAGTTTTAGTGGGCAACTTCTTTCCTTCATCTGGAGGGAAATCAAACACCACAGAGCTGGATTCTAAGATGTAAATTGCAGAGAAGATGATGTGTCTGTAATTAACGTAGAAAGTACTGCTTGTGTTTAATGTCACCATGAATTTTCAGGATGAACAAATATCACATTAGATAGGGAAGGCAAGAAGTAAGACTTCTAACAAGTGTGATTTTTTTTTCCTGGTTGTAGTTTCCAAGACAAACTTGTGAACTTTTAATTTTATACATTGGTTTGGAGTAATTAGCCCTTGAATTGTCTAGCTTTTAAAGCATAGTTCTTTAGAAGAAGAATGGACCTTAAAGAGCATCTTGATTTTCTAAATCTTCAGAAGAAAAATGACACCGTTCCCTGAAAATCATACATTAATGCTCAAAAAGAAGATATAGTCATGCAGACATAAACTGGATACTTGAAATAATATTGTTAACTTTTTAAATTTTATTTATTCATTTTTTAATTAATTTTAATTGGAGGCTAGTTACTTTACATTATTGTATTGGTTTTGTCATACACTGACATGAATTTGCCCTGGGTATACATGTGTTCCCCATCTTGAACCCCCCTCCCACTTCCCTCCCCATCTCATCCCTTTGGTTCATCCCAGTACGCCAGCACCGAGCATCCTGTATCATGCATTGAACCTGGACTGGCAATTCATTTCACATATGATAATATACATGTTTCAATGCCATTCTCCCAAATCATCCCACCCTCGCCCTCTCCCACAGAGTCCAAAAGACTGTTCTATACATCTGTGTCTCTTTTGCTGTCTCGTATACAGGGTTATCGTTAATCATCTTTCTAAATTCCATATATATGTGTTAGTATACTATATTGGTGTTTTTCTTTCTGGCTTACTTCACTCCGTATAATAGGTTCCAGTTTCATCCACCTCATTAGAACTGATTCAAATGTATTCTTTTTAATTGCTGAGTAATACTCCATTGTGTATATGTACCACAGCTTTTGTTTAAAATTTGCAGTATAAATCCTAAGACTCTTTTCCCCAAATCACTTTGCCTGGTGGATTATGAGCATGTTTTTCAAAGTGCTTTACACTTTGAGAAAACACCATTTCATGGAATGACACTTTTCTCAAACATCTTTACAAAGTTTGGAAAGTGAAAAGAATTCCAGTTCTCTCCAACTACCAGATAATTAAGTCCTGTTTTGATATCTTATATAGTGATATCTTTATTACAAAAGTCTCCTACCAAAGATTTTCTAATGAGTTTTGGACAATAGAAGTGAGTTGTTAAGGGCAAGTATAAGCTACAAGCTACTAAAAAATCTTGACTATAATAAATGGTAACCTGTAAGCTGATACATGGCACCTGGCATCTGGTTTTCCTCTTGGTGGGACACTGGGTGACAAAGCTAAGATCCTGGTTCACTTTTCTCTACTACTGCTCTGTAGATACCAGGATTCCTTACATGTGTATCATGTGAATCAAAATTCACAGTGTGCCCCAAAGACAGAAGGTGGGGTAAGTTCCTGTCCCATCTCTGTCCTCTAGACACTGTGTCCTTTCTGGGAGGCAGATCCCTGGTGACAGTTCCTCAGGTGTCTTTCCAGAGAGAATCTGTTCGTATCAAGTGCATACCTCTGCCTTTATACGTATAATCAGAGAGTATACACTGCCCTTCACCTCCCTTTTTTAACTTAACCTATATTGGAAATTGTGCCATCATGATACATAGCTGCCTTATTCTTTTCAAAGGTGGTTTACTATTCATTGCATTGTATGGACTGACCACAGTTTGTTTGCCAGACCCCTACTGTCAGATGGGCTTCCCGGGTGCTCAGTGGTAAAGGATCCACCTGCTAGTGCAGTAGGTGCAGGAGACGTGGATTCTATCCCTGGGTCAGGAAGATCCCCTGGAGAAGGAAATGGCAACCCACTCCAGTATTCTTGCCTGGAGAATCCCATGAACAGAGGAGCCTGGCGGGTCCATGGGGTCACAAGGAGTCGGATACGACTGAGACTGAGCACACACAGGCAGATATTTAGATGATTTCTGACCTTTTGCTAATACTACAGACAGAACTGCATCAAATAACTGTACCCTCATCATTTTTCATACATTACCATATTTGGTGTGACACATTCCTAGAAATGGAATTGCTGGATCAAGCAGTCTGTGCATTTTTTTATTCTGACAAATACTGTGCAAATACAGGAGATGTCAGACAAGTTCTGCTCCCCTCAGCAGGGTGTAAGAGTGGTTCATACTTTTAAATCCTTTGTCATTGAAGGGTGCTTTTATCTAATCACAGTCTCAAACCTCCAGTTCACGTGTGTTATGTTGGTGGCTTTCTGTCTGTGACAAGGACTCATTTTTCAACACTCCTGGGTGCTGTATATTTTTTTTCCAGCTATTTGAGGTCATCACTTAAGCCTCAATAGGAAATAGGCTTATTTTTGTATAAGTGTCCCCATAGATGAGGGGATTAAGGGAGCTTCTGATGTTTCAGAGCCTTTCGGAGTTTAGGAGGTGCGGTGGCATTAGAGGGGTTAGTTTCCTTTCCTTGTTTTGAAAATCTACATGGGAAGGAATCTTTCCTCCATCACACAGGGAAACAAACTAAAGTTTTGACATTTAAAGCTGGAGTGTTGGTGTTGTCTTACAGGTATCACTTCCAACCCTACCAGCCCCGTATAACTCTCACTCCTGGGTCTGGCTCCCCACCAGCTCTTCTGGGGTGCCCTAGAGCGAGGGGTGTGACTCCCTCTGCGGCTTCCTCCCCTATTCTGGTTCCTCTCCTTCATTTTCTATTCTCCTTATCCAGACAGCTTTTTATGACTCCTGTTGGAAGTTTACCACCTCCCCTTTAGCCACCATTGTAACACTGATGGGTTCAGGCACAAACCAGAGTGAGCTCCCTTTGATTTTTTTATCTATAAATCTTTCTCCCTGTGCTTAGTATTTTGTAATCTGAGCTATAGTTTGTATTCCAAACTTCTTAAATATGAAGAACTTTTCTGTTCGATTGCATAAAACACCTAGCTCACAGCTGCTGTCTTGAATATATAATACTGTGGTTGTGCTGTGCTTAGTTGCTCAGTTGTGTCCAACTCTTTGCAAGCCCATGGACTGTAGTCTGCCAGGCTTCTCTGTCCATGGGGATTCTCCAGGCAAGAATATTGGAGTGGGTTACCATGCCCTCCTCCATGGGAACTTCCCAACCCAGGGATCGAACCCAGGTCTTCCGCGTTGCAGGCAGATTCTTTACTGTCTGAGCCACCAGGGATACTGTGGTTAGTTGAAAGATATTTTTTTCAAGAATTTAGCTTTAAATTTATTTGATTTAAATACATTTATATTTATGAATCAAAAGGCTTGATTTATAAATGCATTTTAATATTGTATTTTTTAAAATTAATTTAAATATATTTATAATAGCAAGGGGAGATAAGAAAGCCTTCTTCAGTGATCAATGCAAAGAAATAGAGGAAAGCAATAGAATGGGAAAGACTAAAGATCTCTTGAAGAAAATTAGAGATACCAAGGGAACATTTCATGCAAAGATGGGCACAATAAAGGACAGAAATGGTATGGACCTAAGAGAAGCAGAAGATATTAAGAAGAGGTGGCAAGAATACACAGAAGAACTATACAAAAAAGATCTTCATGATCCAGATAATCACGATGGTGTGATCACTCACCTAGAGCCAGACGTCCTGGAACGTGAAGTCAAGTGGGCCTTAGGAACCATGACTATGAACAGAAGCTAGTGGAGGTGATAGAATTCCAGATGAGCTATTTCAAATCCTAAAAGATGATGCTGTGAAAGTGCTGCACTCAATATGCCAGCAAATTTAGAAAACTCAGCAGTGGTCACAGGACTGGAAAAGGTCAGTTTTCCAATCCCAAAGAAAGGAAATGCCAAAGAATGCTCAAACTACTGCAATTGCACTCATTTCACATGCTAGTAAAGTAATGCTCAAAATTCTCCAAACTAGGCTTCAACAGTACATGAACCGTGAACTTCCAGATGTTCAAGCTGGATTTAGAAAAGGCAGAGGAACCAGAGATCAACTTGCCAACATCCATTCAATCATCGAAAAAGCAAGAGAGTTCCAGAAAAACATCTACTTCTGCTTTATTGACTATGCTAAAGCCTTTGATTGTGTGGACCACAACAAACTGTGGAAAATTCTTAAAGAGACGAAATACCAGACCACATGACCCACCTCTTGAGAAATCTATATGCAGGTCAGGAAGCAACAGTTAGAACTGGACGTGGAACAACGGACTGGTTCCAAATAGGGGAAGGAGTATGTCAAGGCTGTATATTGTCACCTTGCTTATTTAACTTATATGCAGATTACATCATGAGGAACGCTGGACTGGAAGAAGCACAAGCTGGAATCAAGATGACCAGGAGAAATATCAATAACCTCAGATATGCAGATGACACCACCCTTATGGCAGAAAGCAAAGAAGAACTAAAGAGCCTCTTGATGAAAGTGAAAGAGTAGAGTGAAAAAGTTGGCTTAAAACTCAACATTCAGAAAACTAAGATCATGACATCTGGTCTCATCACTTCATGGCAAAAAGATGGGGAAACAGTGGAAACAGTGACAGATTTTATTTTTTGGAGCCCCCAAATCACTGCAGATGGTGACTGCAGCCATGAAATTAAAAGACGCTTGCTCCTTGGAAGAAAAGTTATGACCAGCCTAGACAGCATATTAAAAAGCAGAAACATTACTTTGCCAACAAAGATTCATCTAGTCGAGGCTATGGCTTTTCCAGTGGTCATGTATGGATGTGAGAGTTGGACTATAAAGAAAGCTGAGACCCGAAGAATTGATTCTTTTGACCTGTGGTGTTGGAGAAGACTCTTGAGAGTCCCTTGGATTGCAAGGAGATCCAATCAGTCCATCCTAAAGGAAATCAATCCTGAATATTCATTGGAAGGACTGATGGTCAAACTGATGCTCCGATACTTCGGCCACCTGATGGGAAGAACTGACTCACTGGAAAAGACCCTGATGCTGGGAAGGATTGAAGGTGGGAGGAAAAGGGGACGACAAAGGATGAGATGACTGGATGGCATCACTGACTCAATGGACATGAGTTTGAGCAGGCTCCAGGAGTTGGTGATGGACAGGGAGGCCTGGCATGCTGCAGTCCATGGAGTCCGAAAGATTCAGACCAACTGAGCAACTGAACTGAACTGAACTGATAAACCATAAAGTTATGATGCCATTTCTGTAGGTGATTTCTCAGTACAGTGTTCACCAAGACTGAACACAGACTTAAATGTTGTCACAGTGGGTGCTTACATTTCTTAGAATGGTGAGTCCAGGTGAGCAGAGATGGTGAGCTGTCAAGGACAGCGGCCTTGCTGCTGTTTGGTAGCACTCGTCCCGTGTTGGCCTCTTGTTTATGGGGTCAGGGATTGCTTTGGTCACATCGTGGTATCCAGAGCAGACTGCTCCAAGAGTGGCCCATAGAGCAGCACTTTTCTTACCTGACCGAAACACGGCGAGCATAGGAATTGCAAGTATGTGTTCAGAAACTTTTATACCAACATGACAGATTACTTTTTTCAGAAAACTCATTTCTTTTTTTTCTACAAAATATTAACCTATCACAGTTTAGATTTTCTAAAATAATCTAGAAAATTCTTCAAATGTTGGTGACTCTCTAGCTTGTAAGGTAGATGCAGTGCTCTGAGCATCACAGCACTGGCTTGTTTTCATAGTGGGACAGCTGTGACATCCCTGTGTAAGATATGAATGGGAAGGAGGCACAGTGACAACATTTCTTGCCTCAGACTGCTGCACATACTGGGATTAAATCCTTCACTTCTCATTTCTGTGATCAGACTATAAGGCCTTCTCGGCTTTTCACATTATAATATTTTAGTTAGAATCTGAGTGAGTTGAATGAGAAAGTTACTCGTGGAAAGAATCTTGCAATTTTTTTTTTGTCCTTCAAAGAAAAATGTAAATAACATTTCCTCCCATATTATTTTTCATTTACTACCATTTCCTAAAACTAAAGTACTTTGGAAGATATTTAGTGTGTTAGTAACTTAGTTGTGTCTGACTCTTTGCAACCCCATGGACTGTAGCCCGTCAGGCTCCTCTGTCCATAGAATTCTCCAGGCAAGAACACTGGAGTGGGTTGCCATTCCCTTCTCCAGGGGTCTTCCCAACCTAGGGATCAAACCAGGGTCTCCTGCATTGCAGGCAGATTCTTTACCATCTGAGCCACCAGGGAGACCTCCGAAGATATTTAGGAGAATTTTGACACAATGGCTTTGCACTGAGCAAGAAAAATCTCTGCATACTGAATGGTTTTAAGTGCTGCTGGGGAGTATATCCTAATGGCTCAGCAGCAGGAGACTCAGGTTCAATCCCTGGGTCAGGAAGATCCCTGAAGGTGGAAATGGCAACCCACTGCAGTATTTTGCCTGTAAAATTCCATGGACAGAGGAGCCTGGTGGACTACAGTTCGCGGTGTCTCAGAAAGTCAGACAAGTCTGAGTGACTGAGTGCAAACACACAAGAGAGTATATACATAATAAAATTAGGGAACATTTGCAAGTCCTGTAATGTCAGCCTTAGAAAGAGGTTTGGGTTTCTATCTGGGCCAAAATAAGACTCAAGGAGCCAGAAGAAACACTGAAAACATCTGTTGTGAGTATGGATCTGACAAGCCTTCCCTGGTTGTGAGCACAGTCAATGAGAGTTAGGAGGTCAGACGTACGGGTCCCCATGACATATGAAACAGGAAGAACTGAGGGGTGTTAGATGACAGAGAGAAAGTGTGATCTAAAATGAACTGAAAGGATAACTGTTCTCAGGATGTTGTTAATATACACTTAGAAATACATTTTTATAAAAGTGGCACTCTTCCCAAATTCTTTTATGGCCCCCAAACTTATATCTATCAGCCTTCTCTGTGTATCTTCTCTGTCTATACCTCTTGGCCTTATTAGGGTTTTGTGGGCACATCTACATGTTAAGAATCAAGGGGACTTCGCTGGCAGTCCAGTGATTAAGAATCTGCCTTCCAATGCAGGGGATGTTGGTTTGATCCCTGGTTAGGGAGTTAAGATCCCACATGCCATGGGGCAACTAAGGCCATGTGCTGCAGCTACTGAACCTGTTCACCACAACTAGCGAGAAGCCTGCATGCCACAACTGAGACATGGCACAGCCAAAAGTAATAAATTAATTAGTTTTTAAAACATAAGCACTTAACCATTTGTCATACTATTACTGTTAGTATATTCAATTAGTAAGGATTTTTCAATTAGTAAGGACTTCCCTGTAGCTCAAATGGTAAAGAATCTGCCTGCAGTGAAGGAGACCCGGGTTCAATCCCTGGGTCAGAAAGTTCCTCTGGAGAAGAGAATGGCAATCCACTCCAGTAGTCTTGCCTAGAGAATCCCATGGACAGAGAAGCCTGGCAGACTAAAGTTCATGGGGTTACAAAGAGTTGGACATGACTGAGCGACTAACCCTCAGGATTTTTGAGTGCTCACTGCAAGGTTCCATGTCTGTCACTGAGATTACAGAAGAGATTCCTTCTGTTCTCTCATGCATCCACCAACTTGAAGTACCTGTGATGGACCAAGTATGGTGCCAGGAACTTCAGACAAGATCCCTTTTACACAAAACTGATAGACCCTGTAAAATGGTGGTAATATCTCTTAAAGTTATTATGAGGCTTAAATGAAATCCTTTTTCTAAAGCACCTAGCAAGTCCCTGAACCATCAGTGCCTTGAATGCGTATTTTCCCACAGAAATGTCAGCAACTTCTTTGAAGAAGCTTTTGTAAATCGCTATGAAGCTAGGCTGAATCTTGCTTAATAATGTTAATTTACTGATTAAAAAAATAATCCAAGGACAAAACACATTAAAATATTTTCTCCCACTGGACTATCAATAGAAAAAGCCAAAGTGACAGGTTGCCAAAAGAATGAAGAGTAAAAGCATTGGGAGTCACATTTAAAAGAATTATAGAATAAAAGAGCTTTTAAAAAATATGTAAAAGTAGTATTTTACTTGCTTGCAGACGCTTTCTCCTTGAGTACTGGCTTTTAGTCATCTTGATGTTTTACCTGGAAAAGGGGAAACCATCATGTCATTGACTGATCTTGGCTATTCATTATTTCAGTGAACTCTCAGAAAGTTCAGGCTAGACATCAGAAAGAATTAATGTTACAGTAACTCAAACCCAAGAAGACAAAGTTAGTGCTTCCTCTAGGGAATATATGCATCCTGCTCCCTAAAGTCTTATGATAAATCTTTCAACTGTAATGTTTTCATCAGTGGGTAGAGTACCGGACATGAATTTGAATCTGGTCAGATTTCCTTAATCAAAGAGTGGGGTTTATATGTGTGTTCTGTGAATAAGAGTGAGCCCCAAACTTGAAAATTAGCTGCAAAGAAAGCTAACAAGATTTATAACATAATGGACTTTCTATATTCAGACTTTTTTATATCCAGTTTTGTCATTTCCTTCCTTGCTGCTGCTGCTGCTAAGTCGCTTCAGTCGTGTCCGACTCTGTGCGACCCCATAGACAGAAGCCCACCAGGCTCCCCCGTCCCTGGGATTCTGCAGGCAAGAACACTGGAGTGGGTTGCCATTTCCTGCTCCAATGCATGAAAGTGAAAAGTGAAAGGGAAGTCGCCCAGTCATGTCCGATTCTTAGCAATCCCATGGACTGCAGCCCACCAGGCTCCTCCATCTATGGGATTTTCCAGGCAAGAGTACTAGAGTGGAGTCAACACAGCTGCCACCAAAGGGCACCTGCAGTTCCAGAGTCGACAAAGTTATCTTGGAGTTCTTAATTCTTTGTAACAAATATATTTGCCAACTTGCCTTCCTTCTGTATAAAATTTCAGATAACTGGAATGTTTAAAATCGGGGCTTCTGGTTGATTGAAAGCAAAAGAAAAACTTATACATTCATCAGTCATTTATTTATCACCTGTTTTGTGCCAGGTACTGTTTTTGGTATTAGGAGTACAAGAGTGAACAAAATAAAATTCTTCATCCTCCTGGAGTTTAAATACTACAGGAATCATTTGGTTTCCACTTCTGTAGATAATTTTTCTAAAACCTTTCTTCCTTTTCTTCTTGCAAGTATACAGCTTATCAAAATCTAGTTTGTTTCTTTGGTTGGTTTAATATTTTTCAATTGCCTCAAAGTTCTCATCCTTTCAAACTGTTGGTATAGAAAAAGTGAATGTGAAAGTGGCTCAGTCGTGTCCAGTTCTTTGTGACCCCATAGACTGTACAGTCCACGGAATTCTCCAGGCCAGAATACTGGAGTGGGTAGCCTTTCCCTTCTCCAAGGGATCTTCCCAACCCAGGGGTCGAACCCAGGCCTCCCGCATTGCAGGCGGATTCTTTACCAGCTGAGCCACAAGGGAAGCCCAAGAATACTGGAGTGGGTAGCCTATCCCTTCTCCAGTGGATTTTCCCAACACAGGAAAACAAACCAGGGTCTCCTACGTTGCAGGTAGATTCTTTACCAACTGAGCTGTCAGGGAAGCCCCTGTTGGTACAGAAGTTCTACTCTAAATCACTTAGGAAGCCTTTTAATAAATACTAATGCTTCTCTCTCCTCCCCATCCTGATTTATTTTATCAGTTGTGGAACAGGAGCATCAGTATGTTTTAATCACCCCAGGAGATCATCATATGTTACTGAAGTTGAGTACCACTAGCCTAGAAAGATTAGATTACTGGCTTGAAGGATACAGATTCTCTCATATATCAGTCCGTTAAGTTGCTCAGTCATGTCCAACTCTTTGTAACCCCATGGACTGCAGCATGCCAGGCTTCCCTGTCCATCACTAGCTCCCAGAGCTTGCTCAAACTCATGCCCATTGAGTCGGTGATGCCACCCAACCATCTCATCCTCTGTCACCCCCTTCTCCTCCTGCCCTCAATCTTTCCCAGCATCAGGGTCTTTTCTAGTGAGTTGGCTCTTCGCATCAGGTGGCCAAAGTATTGGAGCTTCAGCTTCAGCATCAATCCTTCCATTGAGTATTCAGCATTGATTTTCTTTAGGATTGACTGGTTTGATCTCCTTGCAATTCAAAGGACTCTCAGGAGTCTTCTCCAGAAGAGTCTTCTACTGGTCTAGTAGAAGAGAGACAAAATAAATCAGTAATTATTGTACAGTGGGGTAAGTGATCATATCAAGCATGGATGCCTTCATGATATAGAGAAGGGGCATCAAATTAAACTGGGGGTTACCTGGGATATTTAAGGAAGATTTCTGAAGGAGATGATATTCAAATGAATTACGAAGCATGGGCTGGCATTTGGAGAAGCATAAAGGGAGGATTGTCCAGGCAGAGGGACATGTAGAGGCATGTAAAACAACAGTGCTTTTTATGGAACCCCAGAGAAATTCAGTGGGCTAGAATGCAGGATGCCAAATTTAGCAGGAGAGTGAAGCTAGAGAGATAGGGCCTTGACTCTGAAATGAGAAACATGCATATGAAGCTGACAGTCTTGAGGGGAACAAATAAAGGATTTTAAGCAAGGAAAATTAATGTGTGGACTACCAGTTGTAAAGAGGGTGACCATTGTAGTCATTCAAATGAAAGATGGTGATGGTGACCAGGATGAACAGGATGGGATGGAATGAGAACTGTTTGGAATAACAGAATCAGTTTTGGTGACTGGTGTGGGATAAGCAAGAAGGAGATAACTTAGAACATTTCTAGACTTCTGCTGTGGGTAACCAGTGGTGTAATTTATGTAGATAGGAAGAATCAACTTGTAAAGGGATAGAAGATGATGAATTCAGTTTTGAATGTTGAGTACAAGATAAATGTTCAGTTCAGTTCAGTTCAGTTCAGTCGCTCAGTCGTGTCCGGCTCTCCGCGACCCCATGAATCACAGCACGCCAGGCCTCCGTGTGCATCACTAATTCCCGGAGTTCACTCAAACTCATGTCCACAGAGTCAGTGATGCCATCCAGCCATCTCATTCTTGGTCGTCCCCTTCTCCTCCCGCCCCCAACCCTTCCCAGCATCAGAGTCTTTTCCAGTGAGTCAACTCATCGCATGAGGTGGCCAAAGTATTGCAGTTTCAGCTTTAGCATCAGTCCTTCCAATGAACACCCAGGATCAATCTCCCTTAGAATGGACTGGTTGGATCTCCTTGCGGTACAAGGGACTCTCAAGAGTCTTCTCCAACACCACAGTTCAAAAGCATCAGTTCTTCGGCGATCAGCTTTCTTCACAGTCCAACTCTCACATCCATACATGACCACCGGAAAAACCATAGCCTTGTGCTTCTTCCAGCCCAGCGTTCCTCATGATGTACTCTGCATAGAAGTTAAATAAGCAAGGTGACAATATACAGCCTTGACGCACTCCTTTTCCTATTTGGAACCAGTCTGTTGTTCCTTGTACAGTTCTGACTGTTGCTTCCTGACCTGCATACAGGTTTCTCAAGAGGCAGGTCAGGTGGTCTGGTATTCCCATCTCTTTCAGAATTTTCCAGTTTATTGTGATCCACACAGTCAAAGGCTTTGGCATAGTCAATGAAGCAGAAATAGATGTTTTTCTGGAACTCTCTTGCTTTCTCCATGATCCAGCGGATGTTGGCAATTTGATCTCTGGTGCCTCTGCCTTTTCTAAAACCTGGTTGAACATCTGGGAGTTCACGGTTCACATATTCCTGAAGTATGAGACAGAAATATAGCTGTACAGTTGAAATGAATTGCTACTTAACTGAAAAGAGAGATTTGAAAGTCACTGGTCCTACTGATATCAGTTCAGTTCAGTTCAGTCGCTCAGTCACGTCTGACTCTCCATGAACCCATGAATCACAGCACGCCAGGCCTCCCTGTCCATCACCGACTCTCGGAGTTCACTCAAACTCATGTCCACAGAGTTAGTGATGACATCCAGCCATCTCATTCTCTGTCGTCCGCTTCTCCTCCCGCCCCCAACCTTTCCCAGCATCAGAGTCTTTTCCAGTGAGTCAACTCGTCGCATGAGGTGGCCAAAGTATTGCAGTTTCAGCTTTAGCATCAGTCCTTCCAATGAACACCCAGGATTGATCTCCTTTAGAATGGACTGGTTGGATCTCCTTGCAATCCAAGGGACTCTCAAGAGTCTTCTCCAACACCACAGTTTAAAAGCATCAATTCTTCAGCGATCAGCTTTCTTCACAGTCCAACTCTCACATCCATACATGACCACGGAAAAACCATAGCCTTCACTAGACGGACCTTGGTTGGCAAAGTAATGTCTCTGCTTTTTAATATACTATCTAGGTTGGTCATAACTTTCCTTCCAAGGAGTAAACGTCTTTTAATTTCATGGCTGCAATCAGCATCTGCAGTGATTTTGGAGCCCAAAAAAATAAAGTCTGACACTGTTTCCACTCTTTTTCCATCTATTTCCCATGAAGTGATGGGACCAGATGCCATAATCTTAGTTTTCTGAATGTTGAGCTTCAAGCCAACTTTTCACTCTCCTCTTTCACTTTCATCAAGAGGCTTTTGAGTTCCTCTTCACTTTCTGCCATAAGGGTAGTGTCATCTGCATATCTGAGATTACTGATATTTCTCCCAGCAATCCTGATTCCAGCTTGTGCTTCTTCCAGCCCAGCGTTCCTCATGATGTACTCTGCATATAAGTTAAATAAGCAAGGTGACAATATACAGCCTTGACGTACTCCTTTTCCTATTTGGAACCAGTCTGTTGTTCCATGTACAGTTCTGACTGTTGCTTCCTGACCTGCATACAGGTTTCTCAAGAGGCAGGTCAGGTGGTCTGGTATTCCCATCTCTTTCAGAATGTTCCACAGTTTATTGTGATCCACACAGTCAAAGGCTTTGGCATAGTCAATGAAGCAGAAATAGATGTTTTTCTGGAACTCTCTTGCTTTCTCCATGATCCAGTGGATGTTGGCAATTTGATCTCTGGTGCCTCTGCCTTTTCTAAAGCCTGCTTGAACATCTGGGAGTTCATGGTTCACATATTGCTGAAGCCTGGCTTGGAGAATTTTGAGCATGACTTTACTAGTGTGTGAGATGAGTGCAATTGTGCGGCAGTTTGAGCATTCTTTGTCATTGCCTTTCTTTGGGATTGGAATGAAGACTGACCTTTTCCAGTCCTGTGGCCACTGCTGAGTTTTCCAAATTTGCTGGCATATTGAGTGCAGCACTTTCACAGCATCATCTCTCAGGATTTGAAATAGCTCAACTGGAATTCCATCACCTCCACTAGCTTTGTTCGTAGTGATGCTTTCTAAGGCCCACTTGACTTCACATTCCAAGATGTCTGGCTCTAGGTCAGTGATCACGTTATCGTGACTATCTTGGTCGTGGAGATCTTTTTTGTACAGTTCTTCTGTGTATTCTTGCCACGTCTTAATATCTTCTGCTTCTGTTAGTTCAGTGATATATAAGGCCATAAATTTAGGTTAGATCAGCTATCGAGAGTCTATAAAGTGAAAAAACAGAGGAAAAGGACAAGACCTGGGTAACATGGCTATTTAATGTCAGGAACTTAGAAGCAGCAGTCACGTGGGAGTAAGGGAACTAGAAGACAGGGCTGTTACACAGGCTAATGAAAGGTGTTTCAAGTAAAGGCAGCTGTCAGTGTTGAACTCTGACAAGCAAGAAGGAGATATATCTCTTGGGTTGGGTGGTATGCATGCTTTTGCAGAAAAGAAAGTAAAACCATAGCATTAGAGAATTGGATTCTGCTCTCTAGAAAAGTAGCTGAAGTGTGGGCAGTAGCTCCCATGGCTGCTGGGGCTAAAAATTGGTAGATGTTTTTCAAAGGATATTTGAAAAACTATGTTGACAGATTAGACCATTTAACAATGAGTAATTCCACTTTTAGAAAATTATACCAGGATAATAATCAGATGTCCTGTAGCCTCTAAGGATGAACAGTGTCATTTTGGATCATCTAATTTGATTAACTCCAACAGGTGTGTTCTATAAGTGCTTACTGATTCAATGACATTGTTCATTTCGACCTTTTATCCAACTATGGCCTCAGACCAAATTTGTGTTAAGTTCGCTTTTCATGTGTTAGATTTTTTTTTCCTATTAAGACAGATTTTAAATATTGAAAATTACAAAGTGTACAGCAAGCATACATCCATTACCCAGATTGGAAAGGTATAAACATTATGTCATATTTGCCTATGATTTTTAATATGACATTATACATGAACGTGAAGTCACTCAGTCATGTCCAACTCTTTGTGACCCCATGGACTGTAGCCTACCAGGCTCCTCCACCCATGGGATTTTCCAGGCAAGAATACTGTAGTGGATTGCTACTTCCTTCTCCAGGAAATCTTCCCAACCCAGGGATTGAACCCGGGTCTCCCTCATTGTAGGCAGACGCTTTACCATCTGAGCTACCAGGGAAGTAAAATGCATGTTAAAACCCCTTTATACCCTCCCCAATCCTATCCTCCTTTCTCTCTCACCACTTTATGGTTGATATTATTGCTTCCTGACTTTTATTATTATTATTTGCCTATGTGTAAATTCATATATAATTTGTAGTATTTTGGGTATATTTTTAAACTTTAGTTAAGTACCGTATGTCATTCATGTTATTCATCAATTTGAGATTTTTTACTCACTGCTGTTTGTGAGATTTGTTAATTATGATATATTATAAATATTTGGGATTTGGTATATTTTCTGAATATTTGGGATATTTTCTGAAAACTGTTTTATAATATATCATTAGCTGATGATTCCTCAATTTACTTATCCACTAGCTCAGGCCCTGGCACACAGTATTATATTAGGTTGGTGCAAAAGTAATTGTGGTTTTGCATTGTTGAACTTTGCCCTTTGATATTGGAATACATTCTCAAATAAATGAGGTTATATGTAATTTAATGGGCATTTCTCTTTTTTTTTTTTTTTTCGCTAATGACTTATTACTTGCTGGATATTTTATATGTATTTTAGACCATGGAGTTGATGTTAGACAAAAAGCAAATTCAAGTGATTTTCTTATTCAAGTTGAAAATGGGTTGTAAAGCAACAGAGACAACTCCCAACATCAATAATGCATTTGGCCCAGGAACTGCTAACATTGCAGTGGTGGTTCAAGGAGTTTTGCAAAGGAGACAAGAGGCTTGAAGACAAGGAGTGCAGTGGCCAGCTTCGAAAGTTGACAATGACCAACTGAGAGCTATCATTGAAACTGGTCCTCACACAGCTACCCAAAAAGTTGCTGAAGAACTCACTGTTGACCATTCTACGATCATTGGGCATTTGAAGCAAATCGGAAAGGTGAAAAAGCTTGCTAAGTGCATGCTTCATGTGTGTGTGCATGCTAAGTTGCTTCAGTCATATCCGATTCTTTGCGACCCCATGGACTGTAGCCCTCCAGGTTCCTCTGTCCATGTGATTCTCCAGGCAAGAATACTGGAGTGGGTTGCCACTCCAGTGGAGTGGAGTGGCTCTCCTTCAGGGGTGCCTCATGAGCTGACCACAATCAAAAAAAAAATTGTCATTTTGAAGTGTCATCTTCTCTTATTCTAGCAACAGTGATCCATTTCTTGATCGGACTGTGACGTGTGACAAGTGAATTTAATATGACAACCAGCAATGACTAGCTCAGTGGTTGTACTGAGAAGAAGCACCAAAGCACTTCCCAAAGCCAAACCTACACCAAAAAACAGTCATGGTCACTGTTGGTGGTCTGTCACCCATCTGATCCACTACAGCTTTCTGAATCCCAGTAAAACCATTACATCTGAGAAATATGCTCAGCAGGTTGATGAGATGAACTGAAAACTGCAGTGCCTGCAGCCCATATTGGTCAACAGAATGGGGCTAAGTCTTCTCCACTACAGTGCCCGACCATACATCACACAACCAGTGCTTCAAAAGTTGAAAGAATTGAACTGTGAAGTTTTGCCTCATCTGCCATATTCACCTGACCTCTTGCCAATCAACTTGTCACTTCTTCAAGCATCTCAACAACTTTTTCCACAGAAAACATTTCCACAACCAGCAAGAGACAGAAAATGCTTTCCAAGAGTTTGTCAAATCCCGAAGCATGGATTTTTATGCTACAGGAATAAATGTATTTCTAATTGGCAAAAATATGTTGATTGTAACAGTTCCTATTTTGATTAATAAAAGTGTGTTTAAGCCTAGTTACAATGATTTATAAATGATTTAAAATTCATGGCCCAAAACTTCAATTACTTTTGTACCAACCTAATACTAAGCTTTTTCCAAATCTTTGCTATTACAGATAGTGTGCATGTCCCCTTCTGTCCTTGTGTAAGTCTCTAACATATATAACTAAAAGTTAGATTTCTGGTTGAAAGGTGGGCATTTTTTTAGCTGTTGCCAATATTCTTTCTAAAGAAGGGGTACCAATTTTTTTTCCCCACCACAACCACGTGAAAATTTCTGCTTCTTTGTCAGCATTTGGTATTGTCAGAATAACATTTTTTCCAATCCTGTACATGTTAAGGGCTTCCTTGCTGGCTCAGTTCAGTTCAGTTCAGTTGCTCAGTCATGTCCAATTCTTTGCAACCCCGTGGACCGCAGCATGCCAGGGCTCCCTGTCCATCAGCAACTCCCAGAGTTTACCCAAACTCATATCCATTGAGTTGGTGATGCCCTCCAACCATCTCATCCTCTGTCATCCCCTTCTCCTCCTGACCTCAATCTTTCCCAGCATCAGGGTTTTTTCCAAAGAGTCAGCTCTTCACATCAGGTGGCCAAAGTATTTGAGTTTCATCGTCAAAATCAGTCCTTCTAGCGAACACTCAGGACTGGCTCTGTGGCGAAGAATCCACCTGTCAATACAGGAGACACAAGAGACATATGTTAAAATAGTATCCCATTGTTTGTTTGATTTGCGTTTTCCTTGTATTTGTTGAAGTTGAGAATATGTCCATATCTTTATTAATTAGTTTTTGTTAATTTTCTGTTCTCATCATTTGCCCATTTTTCAACTGGGTTATCATCTTTTTCTTATTATATTGTAGGAATTTGTTGTATATTTAAATTCTAAACTTTTGCTTGTTATAGCTCAAACTAAATGACATTTGAATTTTTTACATTTGAAAACATTACTTTTATCAAAATAATTCATGCATATGGTAAAAAAAAAAAAGTTAAAAAATAAAGTGGTACAGAAGAACATATGACAAAACACAGATCTCTTGCCCCATGCACCTCTCCGTGCCCAAGCCCACTCCCCTGGGGCAGTTTTTACCATTTGTGCTTTTAGTTCTCTTGATGATTTTTTTCCCATACTGTGCTTATACCACTGTGTAAGTATCCTGATTCATCACTTTTGGACAAAATCTGTTTGATCCATGCTGTGAACAGTAAGGTAGCCCCACTGTTTGCAGCCCTGATTCTCATTCTCATCACGCAGCATACTGGCTATCATCGCCCATCTCTTTACTCTCTTTCCGGAATTTGTTGAAGTCCCTTAGATTGATCATCTGCTCTCCTTTTATCTTAACAGTGGGTTTGTTTGCATATTTAGTTGTTTGTTTTGTTCTTCACTTTAGATAAATAAGCTCAGAGACAACAATGAAGGGGACGCGCTTTGCTCCCTCCAACAACTACATTCAGAAATTACCAGCTATAGCCCAGAAGCCTATTTTATAATAAACTATTTATGATTTTTCACACTCTGAATATTTATGGAACTGGAATTAGAGTCTCCTAAATGACAGTTCTGTGTGACTCGAATGGTTAGGGGCAAAATGAACTTTAGACTCTTTTTGAGTTCTTCCATAAGCAACTATTTATGGCATACCTACTAGTTCCAAAGGTGACTGTTGAGAACTGTGAACCACCATGGAAGTCATTGCAGGGAAGAATAGTGTTTTTTTCTGCATCTGAGCTTGAAAGACCTAAGCCCATCTTTCCCATTATTTATCCCTGGTATTAAGCTGTGAATTTCGCTGAATGAGGAATAGCTTCATTGAATTTTCACTTCTTACTCTACTTCTTTATATGTTAAAAGAAAAAAAAAATAACCAAGAGACAGAAAAACTTTCATATACAGGAAGTAATAGCTCTGCTTTGTAAAACCACGTGGTTTTGAGCTAGAAGCGTAGATCTTCATTTCTGCGTGGTGATTGTTGTTCACTGCAGCACTAAATATTACCTGACTTGACCAGTTCCTCTGCTAAACCAGAATCTACTCCTTGTTTGCCTCACTTCTGAGGTTAGATTATCTTATCCTCTGAAGATAAGATATGCATATATGAATAAATATGAAAACTTTTTGAAGCAGTTGTAGCAATGATGAAAGGAAAATTTTATTTGGAGGAAATTTATTTATTTAGAGGAAACTTAGAGGAAAAAATGTTTACCAGAATTTTTGTGAAATTAGTTAAAAGGTTCACTGTAGTTATTGCTGGGTTGAAGGATAACGTGTAATTTGTGTTTTCTTCTTTTTGCTCTTCTACATTTTCTACAATGAGTGAGTGCATTTCCTGAAATAATATACACAAGTTTGTTGGTTTTTACTTTAAAGGCAGGTGCTTTACATGATGACGTTGTTACTACTGAAATATTGGACTGTGTTAGTTTTGGACAGCCACTGCTTAGTATGTCTTCCTCTGAGAAATGTTCCTGGCCTGGGGCAGAAAAACTGTCATACTGCTGTCACTAAGGCTACAAAGTTTCTGTTGGTTTTCACTGTGCCCATTAGTCATTCAAATTCACCAAGCATCCCATGTGTCACTGTCTTCTGTGAGAAGATACAAATGTATTGTGGGAAGATATCAGGTGAAGTGAGGAGCCCCCTCCAAAAGAATGATCATGTTTAACTTCTGAGAGTTCACAAATTCATCTATCAAAACACGTATTTTGACATTCTGCTGTGTACAGGGAGATGAGCTAGGTGCATGGATCTTAAGGGAGATTGATCCATGACCACTGGCTTCCAGGAGCCTGTCAGTTTGGGGAAATAAGACTTAAGTGTGTGAAGATAATGTTTTAAAATGAGTAATGGAAATGAAAGTTGAGGACAACAACCTTAAAGTTGTCCCATGGCTTTACATAGTCACTGAATAAATGATACTGGTGCTAAATGCTAGCAGAAGGAAGAGACCACTTGTGTTGTTGAGTGGGCAGCAAGGACAGCATGAAGTTGAAAGTATTTGGACCTTGAAGTGGAAACTATAAGGCATCATAAGGCCTGTGTTCATGGATCCCAGAATGTTAGTTATTTCTGCCACACTCCACTAGTAGAAGAAAGTCACAAGGCCAGCCCAAATTCAAGGTCAGGGAAATAGCTACTACTTGCTGATGGGAGGAATGGCAAAACTTTAATGCAAAGGGGCATGATCATAGGGGTGTGTCATTCATTTCCAGCTGTTTGAGAGAACCTCTGCACAATGACTGATAGTAAGTTGATAGTAGCTTTTCTGAGCTCTTTCTTATTTGTAAAGGAGAGCATTTGGACTTTTTCTTCCCTGGCCGCGTTATGCAGCCTGCAGGACCTTAGTTCCCTCAGTGAAAGTGCCAAGTCCTAACCACTGGACCACCAGGGAACTCGCTTTCCTTTTTTTTCCCTCTTGTAACTGTTTTCTCATGTTGATAACAAAGTATAACATTATTCTCCTCAATATTTAACATAGACAGGTAGTACATACATGGATGTAATGTAGTCTTTCTGGTTTAAGACAAAAGTACAGCAGTCATGTATGGATGTGAGAGTTGGACTATAAAGAAAGCTGAGCACTGAAGGACTGATGCTTTTGAACTGTGGTATTGGAGAAGACTCTTGAGAGTCCCTGGAACTGCAAGGAGATCCAACCAGTCCATCCTAAAGGAAATCAGTCCTGAATATTCACTGGAAACACTGATGTTGAAGCTGAAACTCCAGTACTTTGGCCACCTGATATGAAGAGCTGACTCATTGGAAAAGACCCTGATGCTGGGAAAGATTGAGGTCAGGAGGAGAAGGGGATGACAGAGGATGAGCTGGCTGGATGGCATCACCAACTCAGTGGACATGGGTTTGCGTGGACTCTGGGAGTTGGTGATGGACAGGGAGGCCTGGCGTGCTGTGGTTCATGGAGTCGCAAAGAGTCAGATACGACTGAGCGACTGAACTGAACTGAACTGTTAATTAGCAACTGTTGATTATTGAGCTGCTTCTATTATTGCTATCCTTGTTTGTTTTCAAAGATGAAAGTTTAAGTATCACTGACATCCAGGTCAGTATTTGATAGAATGGAAAGGCCAAGAGCTTTGATTTGATTTGGATTCCTGGCTCTGCCACACGTTAGCTCTGGGATTCTTTCTGCCTTCACATCACCTGTAAAATGGAAGCAATAGTATTTCCCCGTATAGATTTGTTAGCTATCATTGCTAGTTCTATATTTATGTTCCGAGAAACTTTAGCTGTCATTTAGTTTTTAGAAACTAGCGCTACTGTTTAAAGATTACATTTCGACTTAATTTAGTTGAATGCACTGTATTTTGCTTTTAATCTTTCATGTCAGTCTAATAGGCCACCCTTTTTAAATTAAAATGCAATATTACACATTCTTCTCTGAGTTGACATTTCTAGAGCACAGATCCCTTTTGGAGCTGCTTTTTGTGGAATAGGGCCTCTCACGCTTGGCCAGACTTGGGTTTCTCACCAGGGTGCCCAAGTGTATGTAGGTGGGCCACAGGCAGGGAGGAAGCGAGCCTCTGCAGACAGATCACTCCACTTACTGAGGGAGTCAGTTCAGTTCAATAAGTATTATTTTTCCTCTGAGCAGTTTGTGCTTAATTATAGAGACTTAATTGTGAAACTGGGACATTGTTAAAGATTTATGATCAATAATTATAAAATAATCATAATGGTGGCTATTATTTATTGAGTATTTATTGTGCCAGAAGTTAACTGGTTTACATGCATTATCTCATTTATCCTCAAAACAATCCTAAGAGCTAGATGCTATTATTATCCTCATTTTTAAAACCTAAAAAATGACATAGCAGTTTATGAAAGTAGTGTAGATGTTCTGTGTGTGCTCAGTTGCTCAGTCGTGCCCGACTCTTTGCGACCCCATGGACTTAGCCCACCAGGCTTCTCTGTCCATGGAATTCTCCAGGCAAGAATACTGGAGTAGGTTGCCATTTCCTACTCCAGAGGATCTTCCCAACCCAGGGATTGAACCGGTCTCCTGCATCGCAGGCAGATTCTTTACCATCTGAACTACCAGAAAAAGTTACGTAGTATGTTCTGGAAAGTTACAAATACAATTAGGCGAAAATAAAAACACCATATTCCTACTATTCAGAAAACAGTGTTAACATCTTTTTATGTTAACCTCTGAAATTTAGAAAACTTTTTATCTCCTACCAAGTCTAATCATTAAGATTATGCTCTAAAAGCATAATGAAGAAATTCTTATTTTAGAATGTAGAACCTGAACATTGACCCTTTCTTTTTGTTTGCATTCCTGCTTTCTTTTTTTTTTTTAATTGGAGGCTAATTACTTTACAATAATATATTGGTTGGTTTTGCCATACATTGACATGAATCCACCCCGGGTGTACATGTATTCCCCTTCTTGAATGCCCCTCCCACCTCCCTCCTCCCCATATCCTCCCTCCAGGTCATCCCCATGCACCAGCCCCGAGCATCCTGTATCATGCGTCGAACCTGGACTGGTGATTCGTTTCACATATGATAATATATTCCTGTCTTGGATGAATCCAGCCAAGTATCAGACATGTGGTATTCAGGGCAGGGCAAAAAAAAAAAGTAAACATATGAATATATTAAAATTTATTTCAGTGTATTCAGTTAGCTATTGCTGGGGAACAATCACAAAGTCTCACTGGCATAAATAAAATAAATAAAATTTGTTCTTGATCACATATCTTTGGGTCAGCTGAAAGTGATTCTTATGCTATGAGTCTGCAGATCAACTAGTTCAGTTCAGTTCAGTCACTCAGTCGAATACGACTCTTTGGGACCCCATGAGGCACACCAGGCCTCCCTGTCCATCACCAACTCCCAGAGTTCACTCAAACTCATGTCCATCGAGTTGGTGATGCCATCCAGCCGTCTCATTCTCTGTCGTCCCCTTCTCCTCCCGCCCCCAATCCCTCCCAGCATTAGACTCTTTTCCAGTGAGTCAACTCGTCGCATGAGGTGGCCAAAGTATTGGAGTTTCAGCTTTAGCATCAGCCCTTCCAATGAACACCCAGGATTGATCTCCCTTAGAATGGACTGGTTGGATCTCCTTGCAGTCCAAGGGACTCTCAAGAGTCTTCTCCAACACCACAGTTCAAAAGCATCAATTCTTCGGCGATCAGCTTTCTTCACAGTCCAACTCTCACATCCATATATGACCACTGGAAAAACCATAGCCTTGACTATATGGACCTTTGTTGGCAAAGTAATATCTCTGCTTATTTTGGGGCCCAGGCTAGAGGGTTAATACTCACTATGGGTTGTTCTTGTCTTAATGATGGCAGAAGCAAAAGGGGACTAGCCCAACTGGGCATTAACTGGGTAAACACATACATCTCAGAGGCTAGGTTGGATGTCAAGTCTGATATTAAAAGAATGGGGAAGAACACACCTACCATGAGTGTCCCTATCTCCAAGAGCAAGGCAAGGGTTTGGATGTGTAATGGTTATACCAGAAAATGAAAACTTATGACTAATTTAAACTACCATACTACCTTCCATATGTCTATGTGAGTGTGTGTATGTATACTCAGACATAAAAACAAAGTAAAACTTGTAGCTGTGTGTCAAAATTCTTTATGAAACATGAAAATGGGATGGCATATGGGAGCAGTGTGATCAGCTGAAGAATCTAATTAATAGTCCTGGTATAAACTGAGAAGGTCTTGGAGAGTGTTATATATATTAAAAAGCATAGTAAAGAGTAAAGATAAAAGCATTTCAGGGACAGAACAAATTTGATGATAAGTTAGACACACAGGACCAGTATGAGGAGCTGCTGCTGCTAAGTCGCATCAGTCGTGTCAGACTCTGTGCGACCCCATAGACAGCAGCCCACCAGGCTCTGCTGTCCTTGGGATTCTCCAGGCAAGAACACTGGAGTGGGTTGCCATTTCCTTCTTCAGGGGATCTTTCCGACCCGAGGATGGAAGCTGCATCTCTTTCATCTCCTATGTTGATAAATATCAAATTGGTCATGGTCTCCAGGTCTCCAGATGACTGAATGTGGTGGTATATTGAAACAGGAACACTAATTAGGTTTGTTTGTGACCATAGCTTACTTCCAGCTCTTAAGTTCATAATCCTTTGACTTTTATTGAGTCTTAGGGTTAGAGTAATCTGAACAAAGTATTTTCCCGAAGAGTTTAGAAGGAAAGAAAAAAGCAAGTCAAATGATTTCCTCCAGATAAATGTTCTTGGCCAGCATAGTGCTATTCTTTTCCTTTTTATTCTTTTCCTTTCCTTTCTCTTTCTTCAACTTGAAAACCTGTATGTTGGATGTACTTCCCTAGTCTAGCCACAGATTCCAACTCTTCTTGTCTTAGATCCACCCATTTTTGTTGTTCAGTTGCTCAGTCGTGTCCGACTCTGCAACCCCATGGACTGCAGAACACCAGGCTTCCCTGTCCTTCACCACCCACTTTACCCATTTATATTATGTCCTAGACTTAGAAGACATTTGGGAGTTTGATCCCTGCTTTAAGGCTTAAGGTTTGCTAATTGCTGAAGGGAATGTAGAAAATACCCAAGGAAAATCAGAAAAAAAAACAAAGATTTGGAGCACTGAGTCATGAGAGTCCCTTGGACTGCAAGGAGATCCAACCAGTCCATCCTAAAGGAAATCAATCCTGAATGTTCATTGGAGGGACTGATATTGAAGCTGAAACTTCAATACTTTGGCCACCTGATGTGAAGAACTGACTCATTGGAAAAGACCCTGATGCTGGAAAAGATTGAAGGCAGGAGGAGAAGGGGATGAGAGGATGAGATGGTTGGATGGCATCACCGACTCAATGGACATGAGTCTGAGTAAACTCCGGGAGTTGGTGTCGGACAGGGAGACCTGGCATGCTGCAGTCTGTGGGGTCACAAAGAGTCGGACACGACTAAGCGACTGAACTGAACTGAGTCATGAAAGTCGAGATTAAATAACATTTTAAAGTACTAAAATTAGCTGATTGGTCCAGAAAACTGAAAATCAAGCTCATGAAAGTCTTTGGTGTTCCTTTTACAAGTTGTCTAGATTTTCAACTCTGACAAGTGTGGCAACAGTATCTTTCCTGTGTTCTGAAACTTTATATTATGGTGAGATTAGTGCTATCTAAGGTGCTTTGTCAATTTCAAAAGAAAGACAAGGAGGAAAGGATATGGACACTGGGAAGAAAAAAGAGAACAAAGATTTAAAGTTACCTCTCTCTTTCAAATAATAATAGAGTTCTTGTCTAGAACAACCCAGGTGAAACAGATCTTTTTGCACACTTTCCCAGAAGCAATGAGAAAGGTGGACATAGGTTTCCTACATGTGGATATGTTCAAGAAATACTTTTTTTTTTTATTAACTATTTTCTCTAGCTCAAATGTCTCTCCTAACAAGCTGTTCTGTTCAACTCCCTTCTGTAGAAATGACTTGTTGATGGTCTGTCGCCAATTGAATATGGAAGAGTCTGTAGCAGAGATCATGAACCAACTGGGCACTGATGAAAATGGGAAGATTTCCTTTCAGGATTTTACACGGTGCCGTATGCAGCTCATCAGAGAAATCAGGAAGGAGGAAATAGGCCTTTCTGAGAAGTCAGATAACTCCTGGAAAAAGAAGAAGCTGAGGGACAGAATTGCCTCCTGGCCCACGAGCAGTGACAACAGTCTGGGTAGGTACAACCCAGTGACAGTTTGATAGTGCACCTTTAACCCTGTGTTGTGACCTTCAGTAGACAGGACTGCCCAGCCTGTTGATGGCTTGTCCCCAGGCCGTCTCCTCGGCCACACTTGCCCCAGATGATAACTTGCTAATCCTCCAGTTCTGAAACTGTTTATCTCAGCTTGGGACTTGAACCCTTGTGCTGGAACTCAAATCCAGCCAGAATCCTGTCTGGGACTCGAACCCACATGGCTGGGATTTGAACTCAGCCAAAACTCATGGTACCTGGTTTCAGGACCTAATGAAGCTCAAGTTATTGATGTCTCATCTCAGAAAGAATTCAGTGAGAGACAAAGTGATAAGTAAGAAATGGATGTATTCAGATTCAGAGAGACGCACACTCCACAGACAGAGTATGGACCATTGCAGAGGGTGGGTGCAGGGGCCTCAAAATGTGGCATGGTTAGTTTCTATAGGCTGGGTAATTTTATATGCTAATGAGTGGGAGGATTATTTTGTCTGTTTTGGAGAAGGGGTGGAGATTTCCAGGAATTGGACCACTGCCCACTCCTCGGTCTTTTGATAGTGCCTTGGAATGGTCATGGCGCCTCTGGGTGTGTCATTTCACTTGCTGATTGAGGATCAAAGTCTAGTCTTGTCTGCCATCTTGGTCCCATTTGATTCAGTTTATGTTGTGTCCTTGGGCTGTGTCCTTCTTTCAAAAGTTGTGCCTTCCTTCTTGCCTTCCTGTTACAGTTCTGTCCTCTTGTTGTTGTTGTTGTTGCTTAGTTGCCAAGTCATGTTGACTCTTGCCTGCCAGGCTAGTCTGTCCATGGGACTTCCCAGGCAGGCATACTGGAGTGAGTTGCCATTTCCTCCCCCAAGGGATCTTCCTGACCCAGGGATGGAACCTGAGTCTCCTGCATTGGCTGGTGGGTTCTTAATCACTGAGCCACTGGGGAAGCCCAGTTCTGTTTTGTGGCTTCCCAGTTCCTGGTTTGCTGCTTGCTTTATTTTAGTTATTCCATTTCCCACATGTAATAATACACTCACATAACTATTGGGCAGGAAGGGCAAACTGGATGGGAAAGGTGGTAATTGCATCAGCAGGCATTGGAAAGCTTTTCAGGTCTGCATAGTGAGGTTTTAACTATTTCTTTTTTGATTTGTGCTTAAAAATATTTCTACAAGTTTAGTTTTCCTGTTCACAAGTATTATTGTTTTCTACTAATGTAAGTGTCAACTACAAATTGGCACTTACCAAGAGCATTGCCAATGACTGAACAACAAAGGCATTTGCCATCTGTCTCTACGGAGATTGAACCTCATGCTGCTCTAGCTGTTGACCTTCAACAATCCCTGAGGGAGTTCAGGGTGGAGTGAGGTACTCTGTGCTCCAGGGAATCCAGTGGGACAGGTCTTTAGATAGTTGGATGTTTTTAGGAACAGATTTTACGACTCAATCCTTGCATTTCCTCATATCTAAATCCCTTCATGGTGACATCAGAAACCTTTTGTAAAATGAGTGCTTCATAGTATTGAACTCCCCCTTCACCAAAACCTTATATATTGACTTTCCCCCACTGCCGCTTTGGAGCAGTCTCTCAGAGCTATCTGAGATGCTGCCTCCCGGGCTGCAGTCCTCATTGTGCCCCAAATAAAACTTACCTCACAACTCTCAAGTTGTACATCTTTTTTTAGTTGACATAAGATAAGCAAGTAGAAAGGAAATTCTCAAAAATGTTGATAATTATTGAAGATTAGTGATGGAATCATGGGGTTTATTGTACCTATTTTTGAGAACTCAGATGTACATATTTTTAGTATATTTACAAATTTTCAGAATAAGAAGTTTAAGATTTTTTTAAATGCATTTTAGGGACTTCACTGTTGGTCCAGAGGCTAAGATTCCACACTCCCAATGCAGGTGGCCCATGTTCAATCCCTGGTCGGGGAATTAGATCCCATATGCTGCAACTAAGAGTTCACATGTGGCCATTAAAGATCCTGCATGTAGCAACTAGGAGTCAGCACAGTCAAAGAAGTAAATATTTTTTAAAAGGAAAGAAAGAAAAAAGTACATCTTAAAGGGATAGCCTGAACCAAGGGATATGGGAGCAATTTTTTACTTATAGTTTAGGGGACTTTTTTCCATTGGAAATGTCTCCTGCATCTCCTTCTCTATTTCTTTCTCTGCTCAGTAGACCTAGTGGCAAGAAGTGAAGCTCCATGTTAATTGTCTATCATTTGTTAAATATATACTAGTTATCTTGGATGATTCTGTAATGCCACAAAACACACACAGAAATATGCACACTCTGAACAGTGTTCCAGGCAGTGGAATGATTGGGAGCATTATTACTGAGTAATTGAAATAATAAAAATGTCCTCCTATTCTCTACACCTTACTATCTTAATGGATTCAGTTTTAGCTGCAAGTTAGATATCTGATAATGCATGTGCCCTCAGTGCAATATGTAGAAATATTTAATTTTTGAACTAACATTTTTTCCTGAGTGTTAAAGTAATGTATGTTCATTATAGAAAATAAGGGGGAAAGGCAAACAGAAGAAAATAAAAATTATCCTTAATATCTCACCACCTGGAAATAATAACTACTGCTTACATTTCTCCCTCTCGCTCATGTGGTGTGTGGATGTGTGATTTATTTGTTTTTTACTTATTTTTTTCACATGCTTTCCATATAGTTTTCCTGCAGTTTTCCATCATGATTTTCCCCATGCTTTTAAACAGCATTAGAAAGCATGATTTATAATGGTTGCATGATGTAAAATGGACACTCAATAATATTTATTAAATGATAGGATAGATGGAATTCTTTTTGCTAAGCTGTATTTTCTATTTTTCTGCCAAGAACTTGAACTTCTGTAAGTACATAAGCACACACATATGTATATATTTGAAAGGTTAAGTAAATGGTGATATGTCTCAACAGTTGAATACCATTTGGCCATTAAAGTAGTATATAAATGTGTATCAAATGTGTTTATAGAAGAAATACTTGTATGGAAAAAATATATACTCACTGTTGAAAATTGTATTTTAATGTGTGGCAAGTATTTATAAAATACCTTGAAAGGAATAGTTTTGATGGAATTGCTGCCCACATCTAATTGATTTGACTATCACATGACATTGCCTCATCGAAAGAAAGAATTGAAAAACAATTCCTTTTAACCCTTTTTTATAACCACATACCTTGAGAGAAAGAAGAGGTAACTGAAAGGAGGTGAACCATAAAATACATCATGAACTGAGGGAACACCAACACACCATTTACCAGTTTATCCTGGTAGTTAAGGCTTCATAGGTAGATTATTTGAGTGGGAATCCTGGTTCTATCTGGAGAAAGAAATGGCAACCCACTCCAGTATTCTTGCCTGTAGAATCCCATGGACAGAGGAATCTGGAGGGCTATAGTCCACGGCATCACAAGAGTCGCACATGACTTAGCGACTAAACCACCACCACCTGGTTCTATCCCTTACTGCTTACACAACTCTTAACAAGTCACTTAATCTCTGCATATCTCTGTTTCCTCATTAAGTGTAACATGAGAACAATCACTGTTATTTGGAGGAATAAAGAAGCCAGTGTATATGGACAGCATGTGAAATGATGCCTGGCCCAGCAAGATAAGCTGCTGCTGCTAAGCCTCTTCAGTCGTGTCCAACTCTGTGCGACCCCATAGACAGCAGCCCATCAGGCTCCCCCATCCCTGGGGTTCTCCAGGCAAGAATACTGGAGTGGGTTGCCATTTCCTTCTCCAATGCGTGAAAGTGAAAAGTGAAAGTGAAGTCGCGCAGTCATGTCCGACTCTTAGCGACCCCATGGACTGCAGCCTACCAGGCTCCTCCACCCATGGGATTTCCAGGCAAGAGTACTGGAGTGGGGTGCCATTGCCCTCTCTGGCAAGATAAGCTACAAGACCTCAATGCAAGTTATGTTAATATTGTTATTATTATTATTGCCCCTCAATTTTATTTCCTGGAGATTGCCGGGATTATACTCGTGTTGGAAAACAACTTCCTATTCAGTCTAATTTGAATCAAATATATTTTAAAATCTATAATAATTAAATAAAGATATATAAGGAGTACGTCAAAGTTGTATATTGTCACCCTGCTTATTTAACTTCTATACAGAGTACATCATGAGGAACACTGGGCTGGAAGAAGCACAAGCTGGAATCAAGATTGCCGCTAGAAATATCAATAACCTCAGATATGCAGATGACACCACCCTTATGGCAGAAAGTGAAGAGGAACTCAAAAGCCTCTTGATGAAAGTGAAAGAGGAGAGTGAAAAGTTTGGCTTGAAGGTCAACATTCAGAAAACTAAGATCATGGCATCTGCTCCCATCACTTCATGGGAAATAGATGGGGAAACAGTGGAAACAGTGTCAGACTTTATTTTTGGGGTCTCCAAAATCACTGCAGACGCTGATTGCAGCCAGGAAATTAAAAGACGCTTACTCCTTGGAAGGAAAGTTATGACCAACCTAGATAGCATATTAAAAAGCAGAGACATTACTTTGCCAACAAAGGTCCATCTAGTCAAGGCTATGGTTTTTCCAGTGGTCATGTATGGATGTGAGAGTTGGACTGTAAAGAAAGCTGATCACCAAAGAATTGATGCTTTTGAACTGTGGTGCCGAAGAAGACTCTTGAGAGTCCCTTGGACTGCAAGGAGATCCAACCAGTCCATTCTAAAGGAGATCAGTCCTGGGTGTTCATTGGAAGGACTGATGCTGAAACTGAAACTCCAATACTTTGGCCACCTCATGCGATAAGTTGACTCACTGGAAAAGAGTCTGATGCTGGGAGGGATTGGGGGCGGGAGGAGAAGGGGACGACAGAGAATGAGATGGCTGGATGGCATCACCGACTCGATGGACATGAGTTTGAGTGAACTCTGGGAGTTGGTGATGGACAGGGAGGCCTGGTGTGCTGTGATTCATGGGGTCGCAAAGAGTCGGACACGACTGAGCGACTGAACTGAACTGAACTGATATGTGTTTAATTAGTCTCTCTCTTTTCTATATTATCAATCCTTCCTTCTGATTCTATATAAATAAAGTCTAGTATCTCCTGTCTCTGGGTCGGGGAGAAGCCCTTTCTTGACTGCATGTCCCTTCTAAACTCTTGCCCCAGTTCTGTGCTCCTCTTCACAGCTAAAGTGTTTGAAGTGTTTGTCTCCTTGAATGCTTGTTAGTCCGCACCTCTCCTTCTTCCTTCAGCCCCATCGTCCCAGCTCTAGTCACCAGCACGCCACTGACCCTGCTCGTACTGCGTCCATGGTGGCCGACACCGTGGCTCTCCGCCGTCCTCATCTTTGCATTGGCTCAGCTGACTACTTCTTCATTCAGTTGCACTTTATTTTCTTGGACTTTTCTACACAACATTCTCCTGGGTTTCTGCCTACCATTTTGTATTCCTTTTCTCTTTCTCTCCGTCTTCCTTTCTTTCTTTTTTTAACTTCTCTTTCCTGAACAACTTCCAAATTTTGAGGTGCCTTGGGTTTACATTTTCACCCTAGGTGACCTCATTATGGTCACATGATTTTAAATACTGTTTTTGTGCCAGTGACTCTCAAATGTATGCCCTTTCTCTTGAGCTTCACAATCAGGTAAAATTGACATATTCCTGAGTCGGACACGACTGAAGTGACTTAGCAGCAGCAGCAGCAGCAGCAGATATCTTATAACCACTCAACCTTCAGTTCAGTTCAGTCTCTCAGTCATGTCCAACTCTTTACGACCCCATGAATCACAGCACAACAGGCCTCGCTGTCCATCACCAAATCCCGGAGTTCACTCAAACTCATGTCCATCGAGTCGGTGATGCCAACCAGCCATCTCATTCTCTGTCATCCCCTTCTCCTTTTGCCCCCAGTCCCTCCCAGCATCAGAGTTTTTTCCAGTGAGTCAACTCGTCGCATGAGGTGGCCAAAGCATTGCAGTTTCAGCTTTAGCATAAGTCCTTCCAATGAACACCCAGGATTGATCTCCTTTAGAATGGACTGGTTGGATCTCCCTGCAGTCCAAGGGGCTCTCAAGAGTCTTCTCCAGCACCACAGTTCAAAAGCATCAATTCTTTGGCGCTCAGCTTTCTTCACAGTCCAACTCTCACATCCATACATGACCATGGGAAAAACCATAGCCTTGACTAGACGGACCTTTGTTGGCAAAGTAATGTCTCTGCTTTTTAATATACTATCTAGGTTGGTCATAACTTTCCTTCCAAGGAGTAAGCGTCTTTTAATTTCACGGCTGCAGTCAGCATCCGCAGTGATTTTGGAGCCCCCAAAAATAAAGTCTGCCACTGTTTCCACTGTTTCCCCATCTATTTCCCATGAAGTGATGGGACCAGGTGCCATGATCTTAATTTTCTGAATGTTGAGCTTTAAGCCAACATTTTCACTCTCCTCTTTCACTTTCATCAAGAGGCTTTTGAGTTCCTCTTCACTTTCTGCCATAAGGGTGGTGTCATCTGCATATCTGAGATTATTCATATTTCTCCCAGCAATCTTGATTCCAGCTTGTGCTTCTTCCAGCCCAACGTTCCTCTGTACTCTGCATAGAAGTTAAATAAGCAGGGTGACAATATACAACCTTGACGTACTCCTTTTCGTATTTGGAACCAGTCGGTTGTTCCATGTCCAGTTCTGACTGTTGCTTCCTGACCTGCATACAGGTTTCTCAAGAGGCACGTCAGGTGGTCTGGTATTCCCATCTCTTTCAGAATGTTCCACAGTTTATTGTGATCCACACAGTCAAAGGCTTTGGCATAGTCAATGAAGCAGAAATAGATGTTTTTCTGGAATGCTCTTGCTTTTTCCATGATCCAGCAGATGTTGGTAATTTGATCTCTGGTTCCTCTGCCTTTTCTAAAACCTGCTTGAACATCAGGAAGTTCAAGGTTCATGTATTGCTGAAGCCTGGCTTGGAGAATTTTGAGCATGACTTTACTAATGTGTGAGATGAGTGCAATTGTGCGGTAGTTTGAGCATTCATTAGCATTGCCTTCTCTGGGATTGGAATGAAAACTGACCTTTCCAGTCCTGTGGCCACTGCTGAGTTTTCCAAATTTGCTGGCATGTTGAGTGCAGCATTTTCACAGCATCATCTTTCAGGATTTGAAATAGCTCAACTGAAATTCCTTCCCTTCCACTAGCTTTGTTCATTGTGGTGCTTTCTAAGGCCCACTTGACTTCACATTCCAAGATGTCTGGCTCTAGGTCAGTGATCACACCATCGTGATTATCTTGGTTGAGAAGATCTTTCTTGTACAGTTTTTCTGTGTATTCTTGCCACCTCTTCTTAATATCTTCTGCTTCTGTTAGGTCCATACCATTTCTGTCCTTTATCGAGCCCATCTTTGCATGAAATGTTCCCTTGATATCTCTAATTTTCTTGAAGAGGTCTCCTGTCTTTCCCATTCTCTTGTTTTCTTCTATTTCTTTGCATTGATTGCTGAGGAAGGCTTTCTTATCTCTCCTTGCTATTCTTTGGAACTCTGCATTCAGATGCTTATATCTTTCCTTTTCTCCTTTGCTCTTCACTTCTCTTCTTTTCACAGCTATTTGTCAGGTCTCCTCAGACAGCCATTTTGCCTTTTTGCATTTCTTTTCCATGGGGATGGTCTTGGTCCCTGTCTCCTGTACGATGTCATGAACCTCCGTCCAGAGTTCATCAGGCACTCTATCTATCAGATCTAGACCCTTAAATCTATTTCTTACTTTCACTGTATAATCATAAGGGATTTGATTTAGGTCATATCTGAATGGTCTAGTGGTTTTCCCTACTTTCTTCAATTTCAGTCTGAATTTGGCAATAAGGATTTCATGATCTGAGCCACAATCAGCTCCTGGTCTTGTTTTTGCTAACTGTATAGAGCTTCTCCATCTTTGGCTGCAAAGAATATAATCAATCTGATTTCAGTGTTGACCATCTGGTGATGTCCATGTGTATAGTATTCTCTTGTGTTGTTGAAAGAGGGTGTTTGTTATGACCAGTGCGTTCTCTTGGCAAAACTATTAGCCTTTGCCCTGCTTCATTCCGTGCTCCAAGGCCAAATTTGCCTGTTACTCCAGGTGTTTCTTGACTTCCTACTTTTGCATTCCAGTCCCCTATAATGAAAAGGACATCTTTTTTGGGTGTTAGTTCTAAAAGGTCTTGTAGGTCTTCATAGAACCATTCAACTTCGGCTTCTTCAGCGTTTCTGGTTGGGGCATAGGCTTGGATTACTGTAATATTGAATGGTTTGCCTTGGAAATGAACAGAGGTCATTCTGTCATTTTTGAGATTGCATCCAAGTACTGCATTTCAGACTCTTTTGTTGACCATGATGGCTACTCCATTTCTTCTAAGGGATTCCTGCCCACAGTAGTAGATATAATGATCATCTGAGTTATATTCACCCATTCCAGTCCATTTTAGTTCACTGATTCCTAGAATGTCTATGTTCACTCTTGCCATCTCCTGTTTGACCACTTCCAATTTGTCTTGATTCATGGACCTAACATTCCAGTTTCCTATGCAATATTGCCTTTTACAGCATCAGACCTTGCTTCTATCACCAGTCACATCCACAACTGGGTATTGTTTTTGCTTTGGCTCCATCCCTTCATTCTTTGTGGAGTTATTTGTCCACTGATCTCCAGTAGCATACTGGGCACCTACCGACCTGGGGAATTCCTCATTCAGTATCCTATCTTTTTGCCTTTTCATACTGTTCATGGAGAAGGGAATGCCAAACCACTTCTGTATACTTGCCTTGAGAACCCCACTCAACCTTAACATGGTCAAAAAGGATTTGTGATTCCCGTCCTTTCCTTACCCTTGAGTCATTTGTCTCCCACATAGCCCCAGGCAGGAATTATCACCATCCATTAATTACTTTGCTCAACCCAGCAAGACTCCTTATCTCAAGTACTTCCCTAGTCTGTCCACATCCTTGTCTCTCCTGCTACCACCCTTTTCTAAGTCACCATCATGTTTTGCCTTGGTTGCTAAAAGAGCCTGTTGAGACTTCCTCGGTGATCTAATGGTTACGAGTGCACCTTCCAGTTCACGGGATGCAGGTTTGCTCCCTGGTCACGGAACTAAGGTTCCACATGCAGCAGGGCAGATGAGCCTGCATGCCACAACAAGAGAGAAGCCTGTGTGCTACAACTAATACTCGATGCAGGCAAATAAATTAATAAATATTTTTTAAATAAATAAAGAAGCCTATAACTGCCCTCTCATACCTCCCTTGTTGTTATTGTTCAGTCACTCAGTCATGTCCTACTCTGTGACTCCATGGACTGCAGCACGCCAGGCTTCCCTGTCCTTCACTATCTCCTGGAGTTTGCTCAAGCTCATGTCCATTGAGTCGGTGATGCCATCCAACCATCTCATCCTCTGTTGCCCCCTTCTCCTCTTGCCTTCAATCTTTCCCAGAGTCAGAATCTTTCCCAGTGAATCAGGTCTTCACATCAGGGGGCCAGAGTATTGGTGCTTCAGTTTCAGCCTCAGTCCTTCCGGTGAATATTCAAGGTTGATTTCCTTTAGTATTGACTGGTTGAATTTCCTTGCTGTCCAAGGGACTCTCAATGGTCTTTTCCAACACCACAATTCGAAAGCATCAATTCTTCGACATTCAGCCTTCTTATGGTCCAACTCTCACATCCATACATGAGTACTGGGAAAAACTGTAACTTTGACTATATGAACCATTGTCAGCAAAATGATGTCTCTGCTTTTTAATATGCTGTCTAGGGTTGCCATAGCTTTTCTTCCAAGGAGCAAGCATCTTTTAATTTCATGGCTGCAGTCACTGTCCACAGTGATTTTGGAACCCCTGAAAATAAAATCTGTCTCTGTTTCCACTTTTTCCCCATCTATTTGCCATGAAGTGATAGGACTGGATCCCTTGATCTTTGTTTTTTGAATGTTGAGTTTCAAGCCAACATTTGAACCCTCCTCTTTCACCCTCATCAAGAAGCTCTTTAATTCTTCTTCACTTTCTGCCATTAGAGTTGTATAATAGCCATATCTGAGGTTGTTAATATTTGTTCCGGCAATCTTGATTCCAGATTGTGCTTCATCCAGCCTGGCATTTCACATGATGTACTCTGCATAGAAGTTAAATAAGTAGGGTGACAATATACAGCCTTGACGAACTCCTTTCCCAGTTTTGAACCAGTCCATTGTTCCTTGTCTGGTTATAACTGTTGTTTCTTAATCTGCATACAAGTTTCTCAGAAGGCAAGTAAGGTAGTCTGGTATTACCATCTCTTTAAGATTTTCCACAGTGTGTTGTGGTCTACACAGTCAAAGGCTTTGGTGTAGTCAATGAAGCAGAAGTGGATGTTTTTCTGGAATTCCCTTGCTTTTTCTGTGATCCAGTTGTTGTTGGCAATTTGATCTCTGGTTCCTAGCCTTTTCTAAATCCAGCTTGTATTGTCTGGAAGTTCTCGTTTCACATACTGTTGAAGCCTAGCTTGAAGGATTTTGAGAAACACTTTGATAGCATATGAAATGAGTACAATTGTGTGGTAGTTTGAACATTCTTTGGCATTGTCCTTCTTTGGGATTGGAATGAAAACTGACCCTTTCCAGTCCAGTGGCCAATGCTGAGTTTTCCAAATTTGCTAGCGTATTGAGTTCAGCACTTTCACAGTATCATCTTTTAGGATTTGAAATAGCTCAGCTGGAATTTCATCACCTCCACTAGCTTGTTCATAGTAATGCTTCCTAAGGCCCACTTGACTTCACACTCCAAGATGTCTGGCTCTGGTTGAGTGACCACACCAGTGTGGCTATCCAGGTTATGAAGACCCTTTTTGTGTAGTTCTTCTCTCAGAATGCTTTTTTAGCATTATAAAAAGATGCTTAGGTCATTCCTGTGTCTTCAATGCTCAATGGCTTCCATAGGACTTAAAGTCCAAATTCCTTACCACATTCTAGCCTGTACCCACCACTCTAACTCGATCTTACAGTGATTACTCTGACCTCTTATGCAGGCTCTGCCCACACTGGCCTTCCTGCTATTCCCCTAACTTAGCAAATTTAGCCAACCTCCAGCCCTTGTCCTCACTTTTTCTTCTCATCTAGAACATTCTTCTTTTTGACCTTCTCTTTGCATAGCTGGCTCTTTCCTGTTATTCAGATTTCAGCTTAAATAGTCCCTCTTTAGAGAGGCATTTCCAAGCTAATGTGACTTCTCATATACTCTTCCACATGCCCTTATGCATCATACCATTGATTCTTATCTGACATCATTTTATGTGCTTATTTGAACACTATCTGTCTCCTCCAGTGCAATAAAAGCTCCACTAGAATACTTATGGCCTTGCTGGGTTCCTGCTAAACCCCGGCTTAGATGGTAAACAATATGCCTGCAATGTGGGAGACCCAGGTTCAATCTCTGGGCAAGGAAGATGCCCAGGAGAAGGGAATGGCAACCCACTTCAGTATTCTTGCCTGGAGAATTCCATGGACAGAGGAGCCTGGCAGGCTATAGTCCATAACGTTGCAAAGAGTCAAACATGACTAAGCAACTAACACTTAGTCAGTACCTGGCCCACAGGACATGCTCAGTGCATATTTGTTGAGTCAATGAATGAGCAATGCACTGTGTTCATGCTGTTTCAGGGCTTCGCAGAAGTGCAATGCATAGTTCCAGACACTATGCAACTTACAATTTAATTGTGGAGTGATAAGCATATAGCAAATTAAGTAGCAATGAAGTTTAAATTAGTCAGTGAAGCTTTATAGATCATTGAATGGTACAAAAGACAAGGTCCTTAAGGGGATCTAAGAAAGACTATGAGCAGGAGTTTCAGCAAAGTGTTGAGATTTTACCTGTGAGTACACTGTGAAGAGAAGTAGAAAAAATGTCAGTGCTGTTGTGAGAAGAGCCTGAGGAAAACTTAGATTTAACAGTTGAGTGTCAGAAAGATTTTATTGGCAGCCCTGACATTTCACAGCACATCCACAGCAGGGAGTTGAATTAACAGAAAAAGAAAACCTGTCAAAACATTACATGCTTGACTTGGAAGAGGAATTTTGATAGATTCATTTTTTTTCCCACGTTTTTCTCAGAACACTAATTACAAGAGATGCTCATAAATTTTATGTGAAGAAAGAATTTCTTCAGCAAATACATTTGAAAAGTTTGGGTTAAATTAGACGAGTAGTGTTCTTCACTGTGAGACATCTCAGAGTCTTTAATCCTGTGAATCTCCAAGAGAAGAACAAAATGCACAGCATTCTTCACATTTAATTGACATTAAACTTTTATTTGCAAATCTTCCTTTTGGCATTTCTCAAATATACTTTGGGGAAAAATGATATCTGATCAACTAGGATAATAGATTTTTATATCTATTTTAAGTCATCTTAAAGTAATATTTCAAACTTTCATGTCTTGAAACCACCAGTTATGTAAAATTTAATAGTTATTGCAACAAGAATAATAAAAATAGTTAAAAATTACCAGAATTTACTATGCACAAGGCAGTTTTCTAGGAGCATGTATTATATGCTAGAATGATAAATCCAGTTCACCACTGAGTTGGTGTGGGACTTAGGTCACATTCCTGATTATTCTGAACACTTTTCTTATATCTAAAGGTACAGTAGTAATATCTGCACTGTTTGGAAGAACTTAGTGAAACATCACTTTTAAAGTTCCTACATAGTGGCTGTTCATGTTAGCTTCTCAATAAATAATAGCATTACTTTAATTATTTTTATCATCTCTAATCCATGTGGCTACATTCCAAGTTTAAAATACAATCCTCCTTATGTAGAGGAGGAAACTAATGCTCAGAGAAGTTAAGTGATTTGCTCTAAGCCACAGAGGTACTGGACCATAAAGATGGCTGAATGCCAAAGAATTGATGCTTTTGAACTGTGGTGCTGGAGAAGACTCTTGAGAGTCCCTTGGACTGCAAGGAGATCCAACCAGTCCATTCTAAAGGAGATCAGTCCTGAATGTTCATTGGAAGGACTGATACTGAAGCTCCAATACTTTAGCCACCTGATGCGAAGAGCCAACTCACTGGAAAAAACCCAGATTCTGGGAAAGACTGAAGGCAGGAGGAGAAGGGACGGCAGAGGACAAGAAGGTTGGATGGCATCACCAACTTAGTGGGCATGCGTTTGAGCGAGCTCTGGGAGATGGTGAAGGTCAGGGAAGCCTGGTGTGCTGTGGTTCGTGGGGTGGCAAAGAATGGGAAACGACTGAGCAACTGAACAAGAGCGGTACTAAGGAGTTGAGAACCTTAAGACATTACTTACTGAAAGAGATAATCCTTTGAGTCTCCTGCAACTTTTGCTTAAGAACTTGGTCTCACAACCAAGATGCTAAGTGAAAAGAACACTGCCCTCTAGAGGCCATTCGCAGCAATTGCAGACACATGGTCCCCAAGGTCTTGAAAGATCTGTGGAAAAGGCCTGTTAGAGAAACCCATCTCTCTGGCAGCAAAGTGACAGCATACCTTATGCCAAATAGTTACAAGGTTGTGTATGTGCTGCCTAATTTACCACTGGAAAACGAATAATCTAGATTCATTATAATTATTTGTAATTTTAATTTAAAAATTTTGTGATTAAAATTTTTTCATCTTAAAATTTAACAAATTTAAATCACATACAGAAATTCTGACTTAAAATTTCCTGTGTGCTAATAGGTGGAGAAATATACCATGTTCGTGGATTGGAAGAATAAATATTGTGAAAATGAGTATACTACCCAAAGTAATTTATACATTCAATGCAATCCCTATCAAGCTACCCACGATATTTTTCACAGAACTAGAATAAATAATCTCACAATTTGTATGGAAATACAAAGAACCTCGAATAGCCAAAGCAATCTTGAGGAAGAAAAATGGAACTGGGGGAATTAACCTGCCGGACTTCAGGCTCTACTACAAAGCCACAGTCATCAAGACAGTATGGTACTGGCATAAAGACAGAAATATAGATCAATCGGACAAAATAGAAAGCCCAGAGATAAATCCACGCACCTATGGACACCTTATCTTTGACAAAGGAGGCAAGAATATAAAATGGAGAAAAGACAGTCTCTTTAACAAGTGGTGCTGGGAAAACTGGTCAGCCACTTGTAAAAGAATGAAACCAGAACACTTCCTAACACCATACACCAAAATAAACTCAAAATGGGTTAGTGAGTTAAATGTAAGACCAGATTCTATAAAAATCCTAGAGGAGAACGTAGGCAAAACACTCTCTGACATAAATCACAGCAGGATCCTCCAAGACCCACCTCCCAGAATATTGGAAATAAAAGCAAAAAATAAACAAATAGGACCTAATTAAAATCAAAAGCTTCTGCACAGCAAAGGAAACTATAAGTAAGGTGAAAAGACAGCCTTCAGAATGGGAGAAAATAATAGCAAAGGAAACTATAAGTAAGGTGAAAAGACAGCCTTCAGAATGGGAGAAAATAATAGCAAAGGAAACTATAAGTAAGGTGAAAAGACAGCCTTCAGAATGGGAGAAAATAATAGCAAATGAAGCAACTGATAAAGGATTAATCTCCAAAATATACAAGCAGCTCCTGCAGCTCAATTCCAGAAAAATAAATGACCCAATCAAAAAATGGGCCAAAGAACTAAACAGACATTTCTCCAAAGAAGACATAAAGATGGCTAACAAACACATGAAAAAATGCTCAGCATCCCTCATAATTAGAGAGATGCAAATCAAAACCACAATGAGATACCATTTCACACCAGTCAGAATGGCTGCATCCAAAAGTCTACATGCAATAAAGAGGGTGTGGAGAGAAGGGAACCCTCTCACACTGTTGGTGGGAAGGCAAACTAATACAGCCACTATGGAGAACAGTGTGGAGATTCCTCAAAAAACTGAAAACAGAACTGCCATATGATCCAGCAATCGCACTCCTGGGCATACACACCAAGGAAACCAGAATTGAAAGAGACACATGTACTCCAATGTTCATTGCAGCACTGTTTATAATAGCCAGGACATGGAAGCAACCTAGATGTCCATCTGCAGACGAATGGATAAGAAAGCTTTGGTACATATCCACAATGGAGTATTACTCAGCCGTTAAAAAGAATGCATTTGAATCAGTTCTAATGAGGTGGATGAAACTGGAGCCTATTATACAGAGTGAAGTAAGCCAGAAAGAAAAATAACAATACAGTATACTAACGCATATATGTGGAATTTAGAAAGATGGAAATGATAACCCTGTATACGAGACAGCAAAAGAGACACAGATGTATAGAACAGTCTTTGGGACTCTGTGGGAGAGGGTGAGGGTGGGATGATTTGGGAAAATGGCATTGAAACATGTATGTTGTCATATATGAAACGAATCACCAGTTCAGGGTTAATGCATGTTACAGGATGCTCGGGGCTGGTGTGCGGGGATGACCCAGAGGGAGGATAAAGGGAGGAGGGAGCTGGGAGGGGGTTTTAGGAGGGGGAACTCATGTATACCCGGAGTGGATTCATGTCAATGTATGGCAAAACCAACCAATATAATATTGTAAAATAATTAGCCTCCAATAAAAAATAAATAAATAAAAGAAAAAAAATAAAATAAAAAAATAAAATTTTCTGTGTGATGAGGGGAGACTTTGGAGTTTTTTAAAATTCCCAGCATTAAGTATTTTTGTATGTTAGCAATTCCAACAGAGCCTTAATTCAAACATGCCCTTTTAAATAAACAAACAGCTTTTTACTTCAACTAAGCTGTGAACTTTAAACATGATTTCCACATATTCCTGTCAAATGTGTGGATTATGTGAAAGAGGTACTGCTTCAGGGTGATGACCACTAAAAAACACACAAAACTGCTGAATTGCCTGAGGAGAGCTGGTATAAGCCTGCAAGCTTGCCTAATGAGATTGTTGCAAGTCTGTGCTCTTCAGATCTTTAAGGGAACTTGTTTTTCTTCCTTTGGTTAGGTCTCAGAGAGCCCAGGAACTTCTTTGAATTAAATCTCAATGCATTTAAAACATTAAAAGAAAGCAGACATTAAAACCTGCTAATTAATGCAAGTAAATTTAATTTATGCTAAGATTAGAACACTGGGCACAGTTTCCAATAAGCTGTACCTTCAAAGACATTTTATTGGCCTTTCCTTGAAATATATTCCCACCTGATATATCAGCTTCATTACTGCTCTGATAGTGCCCCTGTGGTTCCAAAGGAACATATAAAGTACTAAAGTTTCTTGGAGGAACTGATAGCAAGAGTTTTCCTTAATGGGGAGTCAAAGTAAAAAGTTAGATCAAAGAATATATACTTCAGACAGGGAGGACTCCAAACCCCATAGATCTGAGGGAGGAAATGTAAGGATATACCTTGATTCCTTGGCACATTTAAAGACACAAGTAACCCCCTGAATTCTGGTTGAGTTTCTTTCTTTTATGCACAAAATCTGTCTTAGTCTTGAAACAGCCTAATTTTTTCAGAATGAATGTTCAGTTCAGTTCAGTTCAGTCGCTCAGTCGTGTCCGACTCTTTGCGACCCCAAGAATCACAGCATGCCAGGCCTCCCTGTCTATCACTATCTCCCAGAGTTCACTCAAACTCATGTCCATCGAGTCGGTGATGGCATCCATCCATCTCATTCTCTGTTGTCCCCTTCTCCTCCTGCCCCCAATCCCTCCCAGCATCAGGCTTTTCCAGTGAGTCAACTCTTTGCATGAGGTGGCCAAAGTATTGGAGCTTCAGCTTTAGCATCAGTCCTTCCAATGAACACCCAGGACTGATTTCCTTTAGACTGGACTGGTTACTCTTAAATATTGTTGGGGTTTTGTCTGTGTGTATAAATATTTTTCTAAACTCTTAAAACAGGTTAAATTAAGTGAGAAAAGAGTGCATTTTCCAATTCAGTTGAACTGACACTGGTAGGTAGTGTTCTTCTGGTAAATTAAGAAAACTTGACTTCAGCCCTCTATGCATTCTGAATGAGAAATTAATAATTACCACAGAGTGACTTAACACTTCTGAGAGTGATTCATTGTTAAAAAATACTGCCCAGCTAGCATAAAGGCAGACTAAAGTCACAGCAGTTTTTAGCCCAGTTAAAGGTTTCAGGAAGTTTATTTTTTTGTTGGTGGTACTGGTGGCTTTTTACATAATTTAAGCCCTATGTGATAGGGCAATCAATATGTTTGTTTAGTTTATTCTACTCCTCAGGGCCTATAAGGTCTTTAAGTGATAGATACTGCATTACCTTCTTCCGTTGCACACTAAGCATACTGTCAACAGCTGGCTGTAGACTGACTGTTTTTAGACTGTTTGGGTAGATTCAGTTCCTGATTAACTTAGTCCAGGTATATCCATTTTTATTAATCATTGTCCTTCCTGGTCTTGAGTAGTTCCCAATTCCAACTGATTCATCCGTTCATACTTCTCAGGTGGGACTGCCATGGTCCAGATCTGGGTCCTCTTTGACATTCTCTGAATTACTGGCAATTTCCTCCAGACAGTTCTTTTTGCCTGATTCCGGTTGATGCTACTATGACTTCGAAATACTTTAAATATGTGGTTATGGTAAAAGCGCACTGGTTCTGTTTTGTCAACCTAAGAGACTCTGAACTCTTTAGGATGTTGAGACTACTCACCATCCAGGGGGTTCATCCTAAGTTCATCTTGTTCCCCATTACCTCTTCACAAGGACACTTAGCTTCAGGAGTACTAACCTTCTTATTGAACATTCTCCTCAAGCCTACATTTTCAGTTTTGTTCCTTCTGAACTGTATTAGAGCTTTTTAGTACAAGTGGCAAACCCTCAACACTAGTATTTTGAAGGAAAAGGGGAAGGGGAGACGGAGCAGGAGCGAGAAAGGAAGGAAGGGGAAAAGGGAGGAAGGAAGGGAGAGAGTGAAACTGTGACTACATAGGAGAAGTCTAGGCAGTTGAATCTGGCATGAGTAGACCCAGAGACTCAGATGTCATCAGTCTGCCTCTCTCCACATCTCAGCCCTCTTCCCTCAGAAGTGGCTTTATTCTGTGGCTCCTGGTTGGGGCCTGCAGAGCCCCTGCATACAGCAGCCCCAGGATTACTCCCATTCTGTTGAGTAACTACGGGAGAAAAGAGTGATTTTTTCTCTGCAGCTGCTGCTGCTAAGTCACTTCAGTCGTGTCCGACTCTGTGCAACCCCAAAGACGTCAGCCCACCAGGCTCCCCTGCCCCTGGGATTCTCCAGGCAAGAACACTGGAGTGGGTTGCCATTTCCTTCTCCAATGCATGAAGGTGAAAAGTGAAAGTGAAGTCGCTCAGTCATGTCCAACTCTTAGCAACCCCATGGACCGCAGCCTACCAGGCTCCTCCATCCATGGGATTTTCCAGGCAAGAGTACTGGAGTGGGGTGCCATTGCCTTCTCCTTTCTCTGCAGCAGCTCCACAGAAATCCTGGGAATTGATCTCACTAGGTCTTCTTGGTTCCCTGTGGCCAGAAGAATGCAGTGGTCTGACTGGCCAGGCCTGGACCATGCACTCAACCTGTAAGTTTGGAGTGGAGTTGTTTCTATCGACATCATATGGACCGAGAGTTGAAGAAAGCAGTGAGAAAATCAAGGTGCTATCACCACAAGCAAAGTAAGTGGATGCTGGGCAGGCAAAAGGAGCAGATGCCCCCCACATGGTCCTATATGTACCTCTTGCCCCCACGTGGTCCTATATGTACCTCTTGCCTTTTTCTTTTCTTTGAGTGTGCACTCTTGCAATTCTCAAAAGGCTTTAATAATGCTACATAAAGCTGACATGTATACATATATATTTAGCAACTAGGAGATTCATGTGTGTCTTCTCACACAACCAAACTGTAAAATCTTTTTAATGTACTCTGTTTTTAAATGTGCTTCTGTTATACTGTAGTTTAATTGCTCACTCGTGCCCAACACTTTTGTAACCCCATGGACTGTAGCCTGGCAGGCTCCTCTGTCCAGTGGGATTTTCCAGGCAAGATCACTGGTATGCATTGCCATTTCCTTCTCCAAGGGATCTCTCCGCCCAGGGATCAAACCCATGTCTCCACGTCTCCTGCATTGCAGGCAGATTCTTTACCACTAAACCACCAGGGAAGCCCCCTTCTGTTATATCCTATGTCTGTCTATCATTGTAATTGTGAATCATCCTGTGTTATAATTGTACATTTATATGTCTGTCTCCTCTACTAGATTATGTATCCTGGGCAAATAGCACAGGGTCTCACACATGCCAGACAACAGATGAATATTTGATCAATAAATTAATGTATCAGTGAGCAAAACTGGTACTCACAGTACCTAATCTTAGTAACTATTTGTTGATTTATTGTCATCCTTTAAAGCTTGGGTCTTTTTCTTTAAGGTATAGCTATTCCTTTGAAATAAGACATATATATTTGGACCTGGGCAATTTAAAAAAAAAATTAGTACAAGTAATGAGTGATATATCAGTTTTATCAAGATTAATTTTTTTCCTTTAAACATATTCTTATTCTGGGGATACAGCCTCACGCTGGGTATAATGAAAGTAACCAGAACATTGAGTTCATTTAGCTAGTGGCTAGTAGCGATCTTCCACTCCAGTACTCTTGCCTAGAAAATCCCATGGATGGAGGAGCCTGGTACACTGCAGTCCGTGGGGTCGCTATGGGTCGGACACGACTGAGCGACTTCACTTTCACTTTTCACTTTCACACATTGGAGAAGGAAATGGCAACCCACTCCAGTGTTCTTGCCTGGAGAATCCCAGGGACGGGGGAACCCGGTGGGCTTCCGTCTAAGGGGTCACACAGAGTCGGACACGACTGAAGTGACTTAGCAGCATTAGCAGCAGTAGATATCTTCATTATGACACTTGCTCCTAAATTGACAAAAGAAGAAGGCTTACTGTGCTTGAATGAAAAATATGGCCACAATATTTTGTAGCTCTTTTCTCCCACTGCTTGAATATGTGCTGGCTTTGTGGTTTATTTCGAGCAGCAGAATGTGGCAAGAGTGAAACTGTGCAAGTTCTGGAGCCTAGATTTCAAAATGCCTTTCAACTTCCTGCTTCACCTCTTTGGAACATTCCTACAACCATGAAGGGAAATCTGGGCTAGACTAGCAAATGATGAGAGACCACACAGAGAGGCCCAACCAGTAACCAGTACTGAGACCACAGACACATGAGCCTGCACATCTTATTTTCTCCAGCCCCAGTCAAGCTGCCATATGACTGCAGGTCATGCTAATGATCCTAATCCTAAGATAAGACACAAAACTGCCCAGGTGAGCCCAACCCAAATTATTGACCCCAGAATCAAAAGAAACAATAAGCTTTACCATTTGAAGCCACTGTTCTGTGACAGCTTGTTATATAGTAGTAGATATGTGATATACATAAGGAATTACCCTTAAGATGTTTGTGAAAGTATTATGAATATGAAGCAAGACAAAAGACCTAAAGCCATCTATAAGTTCACTGCAACCCATATCAAAATCCCAATGGCATTTTTAACAGAAATATAAATACCTTTAAATTCATATGGAACCACAGAAGACCCCAAATAGCCAAAGCAATCCTGAGAGAGAACTGCAAAGCCATCATACTTTCTTATTTCAAACTGTTATAAAGGTAAAGCAATGAAAGCAGTATGGTAGTGGCATTAAAACCAGATATATAGCTGCTGCTGCTGCTTAGTCACTTCAGTCGTGTCCGACTCTGTGCGACCCCATAGACGGCAGCCCACCGGGCTCCCCCGTCCATGGGATTCTCCAGGCAAGAATACTATATAGACCAACAAGAAAAAGCAAGAGAGTTCCAGAAAAACATCTCCTTCTGCTTTATTGACTATGCCAAAGCCTTTGACTGTGTGGACCACAACAAACTATGGAAAATTCTTAAAGAGATGGGAGTACCAGACCACCTGACCTGCCTCCTGAGAAATCTGTATGCAGGTCAGGAAGCAACAGCTAGAACTGGACATGGAACAACAGACTGGTTCCAAATCAGGAAAGGTGTACTTCAAGAATGTATATTGTTACCCTGCTTATTTAACTTATATGCCAAGTACATCATGAGAAATACTGGACTGGATGAAGCACAAGCTGGAATCAAGATTGCCAGGAGAAATAGCAATAACCTTAGATATGCAGATGACACAACACTTATGGCAGAAAGTGCAGAAGAACTAAAGAGCCTCTTGTTGAAAGTGAAAGAGGAGAGTGAAAAAGTTGGCTTAAAACTCAACATTCAGGAAAGTGAGATCATGGCATCTGGTCCCATCACTTCATGGCAAATAGATGGGGAAACAATGAGAGACTTTATTTTGGGGAGCTCCAAAATCACTGCTCATGATGACTGCAGCCATGAAATTAAAAGACGCTTGCTCCTTGAAAGAAAAGCTATGACAAACCTAGACAGCATATTAAAAAGCAGAGACGTTACTTTGCCAACAAAGGTCCATCTAATCAAAGCTATGGTTTCTCCAATAGTCATGTATGGATGTGAGAGTTGGACTATAAAGAAATCTGAGTGCCAAAGAATTGATGCTTTTGACCTGTGGTGTTGGAGAAGACTCTTGAGAATCCCTTGGACTGCAAGGAGATCCAACTAGTCATTCCTAAAAGAAATCAGTCCTGAATATTCATTGGAAGGACTGATGCTGAAGCTGAGACTCCTATTGGAGTCTTTGGCCACCTGATGCAAAGAACTGGCTCATTTGAAAAGACCCTGATTCTGGGAAAGATTGAAGGTGGGGGAGAAGGGGATGACAGAGGATGAGATGGTTGGATGACATCACCAACTCAGTGGACATGAGTTTGAGCAAGCTCCAGGAGTTGGTGATGGACAGGGAAGACTGGCATGCTGCAGTCCATGGGGGCACAAATAGTTGGACACGACTTGATGTTATCTTAGCAATGATTTTTTGAATATGACATTAAAAGCACAGTAACAAAAACAAAAAGTAAACAAGTAGGGGTGCATCAAACTTAAAAGCTCCTGTACAGCAAATAAATGATCGGCAAAATAATAAGGCACCCTGCTGCTGCTGCTGCTAAGTCGCTTCAGTTGTATCCGACTCTGTGAGACCCCATAAACAGCAGCCCACCAGGCTCCCCCGTCCCTGGGATTCTCCAGGCAAGAACACTGGAGTGGGTTGCCATTTCCTTCTCCAATGCATGAAAGTGAAAAGTGAAGTCGCTCAGTCATGTCCGACTCTTCGCGACCCCATGGACTGCAGCCCACCAGGCTCCTCCATCCATGGGATTTTCCAGGCAAGAGTACTGGAGTGGGGTGCCATTGCCTTCTCCGAAGAACCACTATAGAGTGAAATATTTGCAAACCATTAGCTGATAAGCTAATATTCAACATCCATAAGCAATTCATACAATTTAATAGCCAAAAAAAAAAATCCGCTTAAAAATGAGCAGAGGGCTTGAATAGACATTTTTCCATAGAAGACATACAGATGACCAACAGACACATGAAAAAATGCTCAACGTCACTAATCATCAGAAATATGCAAATTGAAACTACAATGAGATATCTCCTATCATGATAGTTAGAATGATTATTGTCAAAGACAAGGATAGATGTCCACAAGGATGTGAAGCAAAGAGAAACTTATGCACTGTTGGTAGAAATGTAATTAGTACAACCACTGTCAAAATTAGGATAGAGTTTCCACCAAAAATTAAAAACAGAATTAACTTATGATTCAGAAATCACACTTCTGGATATATATCTGAAGAAAATGAAAACAGTAATTTGAAAAGATATCTGCACTTCCATGTTCATTGCAGTGTTATTCACAACAGTCAAGGTATGGAAACAATCTAAGTGTCCATTGATACTTGAATGGATAGGAAGATGTGGTATATGTGTACAATGGAATAGTATTCAACCATGAGAAAGAAGAAAATCCTACCATTTGCAGCAACATGGATGGACCATGATGGCATTATGCTAAATGAAATAAGACCAAGATACAGCCTTCCTCAAGAAAGAAGGAAAATCTCCAACAAACAACCTAACTTACCACCTAAAGAATTATAAAAAGAAGAACAAAGAAAGCCCACAGTCAGCAAAAGGAAGGAAATAAAGATCAGAGAAGAAATTAATAAAGATCAAAAAATAATGGAAATTGTCAATGAAGCCAATAGCTGGGTTTTAGAAAAGATAAACAAAACTGATAAACCTCTAACCAGACTCACCAGGAATAAAAAGCAAAGGACCCAATAAACAAAAAAGAAATGAAAGAGGAAAAAACAACAGATACCAGAGAGATTATTTTTTAAAAAAAACTAAGATAATACCATAAATAGTTACATACCAACAAATTGGACAACCTAGAAGAAATGGACAAATATCTAGAAATATACAGCCTGCCAAGACTGAGTCAAGAAAAAAGATAATTTGAAAAGATCATTAGAGGGTAAATAGAATCAGTAATTCAGAGAAGGCAATGGCAACCCACTCCAGTACTCTTGCCTAGAAAATCCAATGGATGGAGGAACCTGGTAGGCTGCAGTCCATGGAGTTGCTAGGAGTAGGTCACGACTGAGCGACTTCATCTTCACTTTTCACTTTTATGCATTGGAGAAGGAAATGGCAACCCACTCCAGTATTCTTGCCTGGAGAGTCCCAGGGATGGGGGAGCTTGGTGGCTGCCGTCTATGGGGTCGCACAGAGTCAGACACGACTGAAGCAACTTAGTAGCAGCAACAGCAGAATCTGTAATTAAAAACAAACAAACAAACTTCCTGCAAATAAAAGCCCAGAACTGGATGGCTTTAGTACCAAACTTAAGTTTGGAAAAACTGCTGCTGCTGCTAAGTTGCTTCAGTCATGTCTGACTCTGTGCGACCCCATGGACTGTAGCCCACCAGGCTCCCCCATTCCTGGGATTCTTCAGGCAAGAACACTGGAATGGGTTGCCATTTCCTTCTCCTACCAAACATAAAAAAGAACTTATGCCTATCCTTCTCAAACTACTCCAGAAAACTGAAGAGGAGGTAGCATTCCCAAATTCATTCTATGAGGCCACCATTATCCTGATAGGAAAAACAGACAAAGACTACAAAAAAAGAGGTGGCGCTAGAGGTAAAGAACCTACTCGCCAATTCAGGAGATGTAAGATACGTGTGTTCAATCTTAGGTCAGAAGGATCCCCTGGAGGAGAGCATGCAACCCACTCCAGTATTCTTGCCTGGAGAATCCCATGAACCAAGGAGCCTGGTGGGCTACAGTCCATAGGGTCACAAAAAGTTGGACACAACTGAAGGGACTTAGCACACACACACAGACCATTCATCTTTGATGAATACTGATGCAAAAAATCTTCAACAAAATATTAGCAAGCTGAATCCAACAATACAAAGTAGATTCATACACCATGATCAAGTTGTAGTGATTCCAGGGCTGCAAAAATTGTTCAACATATGCAAATGAATCATTGTGGTACACCACATTAGCAAAAGGGAATATATGCAAAAAAAAAAAAAGCATTTGACAAAATTCAATATCCCTGCATGACAAAAACCCTCATCAATATGGGTATCAGTTCAGTTCAGTTGAGTTGAGTTGCTCAGTTGTGTCCGACTCTTTGCGACCCCATGAATCACAGCACGCCAGGCCTCCTGTCCATCACCAACTCCCGAAGTTTACCCAAGCCCATGTCCATCAAGTCAGTGATGTCATCCAGCCATCTCATCCTCTGTTGTCCCCTCCTCCTGCCCTGAATCTTTCCCAGCATCAGTGTCTTTTCAAATGAGTCAGCTCTTCGCATCAGGTGGCCAAAGTATTGGAGTTTCAGCTTCAACATCAATCCTTCCAATGAACACCCAGGACTGATCTCTTTTAGGATGGACTGGTTGGGTCTCCTTGCAGTCCAAGGGACTCTCAAGAGTCTTGTCCAACACCACAGTTCAAAAGCATCGATTCTTCGGCACTCAGCTTTCTTTACAGTCCAGCTCTCACATCCATACATGACTACTGGAAAAACCATAGCTTTGACTAGATGGACCTTTGTTGACAAAGTGATGTCTCTGCTTTTTTAATATGCTATCTAGGTTGGTCATAACTTTCCTTCCAAGGAGTAAGCGTCTTTTAATTTCATGGCTGCAGTCAACATGGGTATAGAGGGAATATATTGTAACATAATAAGGTCCATTTATAACAGATGAGGCTTCCTGGGGCTTCTCTGATAGCTCAGTTGGTAAAGAATCTGCCTGCAATGCAGGAGACCCTTGTTCAGTTCCTGGGTTGGGAAGATCCACTGGAGAAGGGATAGGCTACCCTCTCCAGTATTCCTTGGCTTCCCTTGTGGCTTAGCTGGTAAAGAATCCACCTGCAATGCGGGAGACCTGGGTTCCATCCCTGGGTTGGAAGGATCCCCTAGAGAAGGGAAAGGCTACCCACTCCAGTATTCTGGCCTGGAGAATTTCATGGACTGTGTAGTTCATGGGGTTGCAAAGAGTCAGACATGACTGAGTGACTTTCACTTTCATAACAGATATACAACCAACGTAATGCTCAATGGTGAAAAGCTGAAAGCCTCCCTGATAAATTCAGGAACAAGACAAGGATGCCTCCTATTACTGCTTCTGTTTAACATAGTATGAGAAGACCTAGACACAGAAATCAATTTATATATATGTATATATACACTCTCCTCTGCCTTTGGGTACTTTGGTAGAAAAGACAGAAACACTTTTAAAGGGTCCCTATAAAAGTGTATGAACCTTGGAACTTCTTTCTCTCTAGTTTGTTTTCTTGGGCTGTTTAAAGGCTCTTGACATTTGAGTGACAACTGCCGTGGTGCCAGGTAGTAACCTACAGAGCCCATCAGGGTCAAGGAGTCCAGAGGGCCTGAGGCCACCCAGACACTGTGAAGGTCACTAGGAAGGGCATTTTCTGAAGTGGCTATTGCGATGGCTTTGGCATTTTAAAAAAAATATAAGAGGATAGAAGTTCCAACTCAGCATGTACAGGGAAGCAATCCTCCTGGAATATCTTGATTATCCAGCAGCAGAGAATCACTTTGCCAACAAAGGTCCATACAGTCAAAGCTATGGTTTTTCTAGTAGTCATGTGTAGATGTGAGAGTTGGACCATAGAGAAGGCTGAGTGCTGAAGAACTGATGCTTTCAAACTGTGGTGATGGAGAAGACTCTCCAGAGTCTCTTGGACAGCAAGGAAATCAAACTAGTCAATCCTAAAGGAAATCAACCCTGAATATTTATTGGAATGACCTGTGCTAAAGCTGAAGCTCCAATACTTTTGTCAACTAATACAAAGAGCTGACTCAGTGGAAAAGACCTTGATGCTGGGAAAGATTGAGGGTAGGAGAAGGGGGTGACAGATGGTCGGTTGGCATCACTGACTCAATGGACATGAGTTTTGAGCAAACTTCAGGAAATAGTGAAGGACAGGGAGGTCTGGCGTGCTGCAATCCATTGGGTCACAAAGAGTCAGACATGACTGGGCGACTAAACAACAAAGCTTGTATTTGGCAAATCTTGCTTTCAAATTATGACCATATTTAAGGATGTAGCATAGTAATGTCCTTCGTGTATCTCACAGATTTAGAAACCTGAAGATCAACAGCATCCATTAAAACAAAACATATTCACTTCCCCAAACCTGGGAAAGTATGAAACACTGAAATAGAAAATCCATTTGGGTTTAGTCTGAGAAGTCATGTCATTTACCATGAAGAGACTATAAGAGATCATCTCAATAACATAGTGTGATAGGATATTTAAATTGTTTCTCCTCCCGTCCCCAGCATCACCAAGTTATGTCTTCATTGGTTGTTTAAGGTGTTCTGTGTTATCAGAAGATTGAAGACACATTAAAATATAAGTACAAAACAGCTGACAAAAACAAAGACAGCGAATGGTTTTGGCATCATCTGAGACAGTGAGAATGATCAAGTAATTTGCATATTATTTTTCTATCAGAATGAAAATGTTTCTGTAGTGAGTATATTTGAACCTCAGTTGTGTGTATGTGTGTGCATGTAAACTTTAAATTCTGCCATTAAGATGCAAAGTTCTATTTATGACACACTGGCTTTCATCACTCCATTCTGCAGTCACTGCAGGCAGAAGAAAGAAAATATGGTATATTTCTTTTTCAGACTTCTAAGCAAACATGCATAAGATCACTGGATTCTTGTGTATTTCTTGAGATGTTAAATATTTTAGATTTCTTTTGCAGAGTACTACCTCATGTAATAAAATACGCTGTTCTGTAGTGGTCTAAATTCTTGTGAGATGATGTCTAAAGTAGTGCTCATTCTATTTTGCCTCCTGATTTTGTTTTTTATGAGCATTTCAAGCTATTTGATGCTACTCTTTTTGAATATATTGTTTTAGCCTCCTTCCCACTGGCATTAATCACTTCATTTTAGTTAGCTTAAAACAGAAAATTCATGGAAATCCAGGTGTGTTTATCTCAGGTGGTAATCCTAACATGAAGGGTGCCACTGATTACCTGTGTTGATTGTATCTTTTGAACCACATAGAATGCAATAAAACTGTTCATTAGTTTTCTTTCCAGCATGAATTAACTGCAGCAGTTCATTAACTGTCACTGTTTTTACGGGATGTTGAAACCATTCCAATTTCAGTGGCAGTGATACAACTTGGCATGATTTTAGATACTTTTCGTGGAATAAAAATGATTAGTTGGCTGAGATAAAGGCTCAGTGTGCTCACAGAAAGTGTTTAGTTTGGCCAGTCTATTTCATTGTCCATTGTTTACTCTAGAGAAGCTGTCACTCAACATTTTAACAACAAAAAGCTCAGGAAGGCTTACTTTGCTTCCTGTTTTATCTTTTATAAAACTACTGCAAGTTCACAGGAGAACATAAATGAAAGGGTATTAATGAATGACTGTTTAAATCAGTTAAATTTTTATGTTTGTTTCAGAAGAATTTTGTGTGGTTTCCAGTTGATCCATTTAAGTTTGCTATCTACAAGAAAATCTAGTTGAAGGAGCATTTAATCCAATACCTTGTATATTTATTTAGCTCTCATTTATAAATGCTTATCAGTCAGTTCTATATAAATTTTACTGCAAAAAAAAAATAACATGTTGAACTTCTCTCTTCGTATTTATAGTGTTTTTTGGTTTATCTGATTTAAGAAGTACTTGATAAGATTTTGCTCTTGAATTATTAATATAAGATTACAGCACAGAGACTCTGTTAAATACCATCAAGTTTCACCGTCTGTTTAGTATAGACGAGAAAGAGGAGAACTGAAGGGTTCAATGACAATTGTCAGGTCACAGAGTTAGTTGGTGGCATGGCTGGAACTAGCCAGGACCTCTCCTGGCTCCTAGACCATTTTCCTGCTAATTCACACTGCTGTATTCTTTCCTTTTTTTCTCTTTCTGTATTAACAAAAACTTAGAATTCCAACCTTTACGATTGTTTGCTTTTCTGTTAGTAACCTCTAGGTAGAGATTTAGAACTCTGAACTCCCTTAACTTCTAAAAAGTAAATTTAGTTACTAATCTAACCTATTTCGGTTGCTTTAATGTCAAAACCATCGCAGTCAGAATGCTTTTATTTTTCTAACACACTTTGCCTTTCTTTTAACTTCAGTTCAGTTCAGTCACTCAGTCGTGTCCAACTCTTTGCGACCCCATGAATCACAGCACACCAGGCCTCCCTGTCCATCACCAACTCCCAGAGTTCACAAAAACTCATGTCCATCGAGTCAGTGATGCCATCCAGCCATCTCACTCTCTGTCGTCCCCATCTCCTCCTACCCTCAATCCCTCCCGGCATCAGAGTCTTTTCCAGTGAGTCAACTCGTCGCATGAGGTGGCCAAAGTATTGCAGTTTCAGCCTCAGCATCAGTCCTTCCAATGAACACCCAGGACTGATCTCCTTTAGAATGGACTGGTTGGATCTCCTTGCAGCCCAAGGGACTCTCAAGAGTCTTCTCCAACACCACAGTTCAAAAGCATCAATTCTTCGGCGCTCAGCTTTCTTCACAGTCCAACTCTCACATCCATACATGACCACTGGAAAAACCATAGGCTTGACTAGACGGACCTTTGTTGGCAAAGTAATGTCTCTGCTTTTTAATATACTATCTTTTAACTTAGACTCTGTTAGTCGGACACGACTGAGTGACTTCACTTTCACTTTTCACTTTCATGCATTGGAGAAGGAACTGGCAACCCACTCCAGTGTTCTTGCCTGGAGAATCCCAGAGATGGCGGAGCCTCATGGGCTGCCGTCTATGGGGTCGCACAGAGTCGGAAACGACTGAAGCGACTTAGTAGCAGCATGTTATTCTTCAAGGGATTTTTCAATGTATCTCATTTGGATAACAGTAACTAGGTCTAGAATCTAATGGTGTAACCATTAACATTTTCACATTGCCTTTTGTATGTCAACTCAATTGACAAAGATTTGAACAACTCAGTTATTAAGCTTGACTTAATGGGAGTATAAGGGTGACTCAGATGGTAAAGAATCCACCTGCAAATGCAGGAGTTCGATCCCTGTGTCAGTAAGATCCCCTAAAGGAAGGGAAGTAGGGCAAACCATTAGACCATTCAGATATGACCTAAATCAAATCCCTTATGATTATACAGTGCAAGTAAGAAATAGATTTAAGGGACTAGATCTGATGGATAGAGTGCCTGATGAACTCTGGACGGAGGTTCGTGACATTGTACAGGAGACAGGGACCAAGACCATCCCCATGGAAAAGAAATGCAAAAAGGCAAAATGGCTGTCTGAGGAGACCTTACAAATAGCTGTGAAAAGAAGAGAAGCGAAAAGCAAAAGAGAAAAGGAAAGATATAAGCATCTGAATGCAGAGTTCCAAAGAATAGCAAGGAGATATAAGAAAGCCTTCCTCAGTGATCAATGCAAAGAAATAGAGGAAAACAACAGAATAGGAAAAACAAGAGATCTTTTCAAGAAAATTAGAGATATCAAGGGAACATTTCATGCAAAGATGGGCTCGATAAAGGACAGAAATGGTATGGACCTAACAGAAGCAGAAGATATTACGAAGAGCTGGCAAGAATACACAGAAGAACTGTACAAAAAAGATCTTCACGATGAAGATAATCACGATGGCGTATTCACTCACCTGGAACCACACATCTTGGAATGTGAAGTCAAGTGGGCCTTAGAGAGCATCACACAAACAAAGCTAGTGGAGGTGATGGAATTCCAATTAAGCTATTTCAAATCCTGAAAGATGATGCGGTGAAAGTGGTGCACTCAATATGCCAGCAAATTTGGAAAACTCAGCAGTGGCCACAGGACTGGAAAAGGTCATTCTTCATTCCAATCCCAAAGAAAGGCAATGACAAAGAATGCTCAAACTACCACACAATTGCACTCATCTCACACGCTAGTAAAGTCATGCTCAAAATTCTCCAAGCCAGGCTTCAGCAGTATGTGAAGCGTGAACTCCCAGATGTTCAAGCAGGTTTTAGAAAAGGCAGAGGCACCAGAGATCAAATTGCCAACATCCGCTGGATCATGGAGAAAGCAAGAGAGTTCCAGAAAAACATCTATTTCTGCTTCATTGACTATGCCAAAGCCTTTGACTGTGTGGATCACAACAAACTGTGGAACATTCTGAAAGAGATGGGAATACCAGACCACCTGACCTGCCTCTTGAGAAACTGTATGCAGGTCAGGAAGCAACAGTTAGAACTGGACATAGAACAACAGACTGGTTCCAAATAGGAAAAGGAGTACGTCAAGGTTGTATATTGTCACCCTGCTTATTTAACTTATATGCAGAGTACATCATGAGGGCCGCTGGGCTGGAAGAAGCACAAGCTGGAATCAAGATTGCTGGGAGAAATATCAATAACCTCAGATATGCAGATGACACCACCCTTATGGCAGAAAGTGAAGAGGAACTAAAAAGCCTCTTGATGAAAGTGAAAGAGGAGAGTGAAAAGGTTGGCTTGAAGCTCAACATTCAGAAAACGAAGATCATGGCATCTGGTCCCATCACTTCATGGGAAATAGATGGGGAAACAGTGGAAACAGTGTCAGACTTTATTTTTTTGGGCTCCAAAATCACTGCGGATGCTGATTGCAGCCAGGAAATTAAAAGACGCTTACTCCTTGGAAGGAAGGTTATGACCAACCTAGATAGCGTATTAAAAAGCAGAGACATTACTTTGCCAACAAAGGTCCGTCTGGTCAAGGCTATGGTTTTTCCCGTGGTCATGTATGGATGTGAGAGTTGGACTGTGAAGAAAGCTGATCGCCAAAGAATTGATGCTTTTGAACTGTGGTGCTGGAGAAGACTCTTGAGAGTCCTTGGACTGCAAGGAGATCCAACCAGTCCATTCTAAAGGAGATCAATCCTGGGTGTTCATTGGAAGGACTGATGCTTAGGTTGAAACTCCAATACTTTGGCCACCTCATGCGATGAGTTGACTCACTGGAAAAGAGTCTGATGCTAGGAAGGATTGAGGGTGGGAGGAGACAGGGACGACAGAGAATGAGTTGGCTGGATGGCATCACCGACTCGATGGACATGAGTTTGAGTGAACTCCGGGAGTTGGTGATGGACAGAGAGGCCTGGCATGCTGTGATTCACGGGGTCGCAAAGAGTCGGACACGACTGAGTGACTGAACTGAAGTGAACTGAACTGATCAAGGTTCTTTGTAAGTTTACGTGAGACTCGAGTTAATTGCTCTTTCGCTGTTAGGTGTGCTTCCCTGGTAGTTCAGTTGGTAAAGAATCTGCCTGCAATGCAGGAGACCCTGGTTTGATTCCTTGGTCAGGAAGACCCACTGGCAAAGGGACAGGCTACCTCTCCAGTATTCTTGGGCTTCTCTCGTGGATCAGCTGGTAAAGAATCCACCTGCAACGCGGGAGACCTGGGTTCAATCCCTGGGTTGGGAGGGTCCCCTAGAGAAGGGAAAGTCTCCTCACTCCAGTATTCTGGCCTCGAGAATTCCATGGACTGTATAGTCCATGGAATTACAAAGAGTCAGACACGAGTGAGCCACTTTCACTTCACTTTACTTCAGTGTTAGGTAGACCTTGCCAGTGAAGTTGACTGGGCCTCAAGTGTTCTCTGTGGAAAAATTTTTTTAAAAAATTACTGTTTTAATTTCATTAGTAGTTATAAAACCATTCATGTTTTATATCTGTTAAAGAATCAGTTTTAGTAAGCTCTACTTTCTGGAAATTTCCTTATGTCCTCTAAACTGTTAAGTATACCAGCATCAGTTCAGTTCAGTATACCAGCATAAAACTATTTATAATATTTCCTTTTTCTGTTTGCAGCATCTGTAACGATGTCTCCTTTTCACTCCTGATATTGGTTATGAAAAGTGAAAGTGTCAGTTGCTCAGTCATGCTTGACTATTTGCAACCCCATGGACTATAGCCCTCCAGGCTCTTCTGTCCGTGGAATTCTCCAAGCAAGAATATTGGAGTGGGTTGCCGTTCCTTTCTCCAGGAGATCTTCCTGACCCAGGGATTGAACCCAGGTCTCCTGTATTTCAGGCAGATTCTTTACCATCTTAGCCAGCAGGAAAGCCCTGATATTGGGTATAATAAGCCTTTATTTAACTACTTAGCCTGCCAACAGGGTAGACTTAGTTGGGTGACATAATCTTGACCCAGTTGGTACACGTACAAATCAGAGGCCCCTGGACACCCTACAAACATGCCACATGACCTTCAGCCAGCCGAGTGCACAGCCAAACAAACCCAGAAATTGCAAATAGACAGCACCCAGGTACTTTGCATTCCTAATACTGTACCAGGAGAGTTCATGGTCTTCTTTTCCTCCAGCCTCAAACTAGACAGCCTTCTTGGAATCCATGATTAATCGGTTGCCTACTTGGCAAAAAACTTTCCCACTCAGTATTCAATCCCTGCTCTCTTTATTTTTGTTTTTTTAATCTCTTTTTCATTTTTTACCTTAACAACTATTTGCCTTATCTTTTTTCACTTTAGCATTCCACACCCCACCCCACCCCCACCAAGGAAGTTATCAATTTCATATGTCTTTTTAGAAAAACCATCTTTAGTCTCTTCTGTGCCTCCAAATTGTTTACTTGTTTTCAATTTCATTGATTTTGGTTCTTGCCTTTATTATATCCTTTCTTCTCTTCTACCTGTGTTCATTTTGCTGTTCTCTTTCTAAATTCTTGGCATGGATGCTCACCAGCCCTTTTCCTTTTATCTTCTAATATATGCATTAAAACCTATAAAATTTCTCTAAGTGCTCCATCTCAATTGATATTTTCATAATCTTTCAATTCAAATTATTTTGAAATGTTCATAATTTCGTCTTAGATCCATGAACTATTTCATAGTATGTTCCTTAATTTCCTATTATATGGTGTTTCCATAGTGTTTTGATTTATAGATTCACTGTATTATATTCAGAACAAATGATCTATGTTATTTCAATTCTTTTAAATTTGTTGAAATTCGTTTTATGGCTTCAGTTCAGTTCAGTTGCTCAGTCGTGTCCGACTCTTTGCGACCGCAAGAACCACAGCATGCCAGGCCTCCCTGTCCATCACCAACTCCCGGAGTTCACTCAAACGCATGTCCATCGAGTCGGTGATGCCATCCAGCCATCTCATTCGCTGTCGTCCCCGTCTCCTCCTACCCTCAATCCCTCCCAGCATCAGAGTCTTTTCCAGTGAGTCTGCTCGTCGCATGAGGTGGCCAAAGTATTGGAGTTTCAGCTTCAGCATCAGTCCTTCCAATGAACACCCAGGATTGATCTCCTTTAGAATGGACTGGTTGGATCTCCTTGCAGTCCAAGGACTCTCAAGAGTCTTCTCCAGCACCACAGTTCAAAAGCATCAATTCTTTGGCGATCAGCTTTCTTCACAGTCCAACTCTCACATCCATACATGACCACGGGAAAAACCATAGCCTTGACCAGACGGACCTTTGTTGGCAAAGTAATGTCTCTGCTTTTTAATACGCTATCTAGGTTGGTCATAACCTTCCTTCCAAGGAGTAAGCGTCTTTTAATTTCCTGGCTGCAATCAGCATCCGCAGTGATTTTGGAGCCCAAAAAAATAAAGTCTGACACTGTTTCCACTGTTTCCCCATCTATTTCCCATGAAGTGATGGGACCAGATGCCATGATCTTCGTTTTCTGAATGTTGAGCTTCAAGCCAACCTTTTCACTCTCCTCTTTCACTTTCATCAAGAGGCTTTTTAGTTCCTCTTCACTTTCTGCCATAAGGGTGGTGTCATCTGCATATCTGAGGTTATTGATATTTCTCCCAGCAATCTTGATTCCAGCTTGTGCTTCTTCCAGCCCAGCGGCCCTCATGATGTACTCTGCATATAAGTTAAATAAGCAGGGTGACAATATACAACCTTGACGTACTCCTTTTCCTATTTGGAACCAGTCTGTTGTTCTATGTCCAGTTCTAACTGTTGCTTCCTGACCTGCATACAGTTTCTCAAGAGGCAGGTCAGGTGGTCTGGTATTCCCATCTCTTTCAGAATGTTCCACAGTTTGTTGTGATCCACACAGTCAAAGGCTTTGGCATAGTCAATGAAGCAGAAATAGATGTTTTTCTGGAACTCTCTTGCTTTCTCCATGATCCAGCGGATGTTGGCAATTTGATCTCTGGTGCCTCTGCCTTTTCTAAAACCTGCTTGAACATCTGGGAGTTCACGCTTCACATACTGCTGAAGCCTGGCTTGGAGAATTTTGAGCATGACTTTACTAGCGTGTGAGATGAGTGCAATTGTGTGGTAGTTTGAGCATTCTTTGTCATTGCCTTTCTTTGGGATTGGAATGAAGAATGACCTTTTCCAGTCCTGTGGCCACTGCTGAGTTTTCCAAATTTGCTGGCATATTGAGTGCACCACTTTCACCGCATCATCTTTCAGGATTTGAAATAGCTTAATTGGAATTCCATCACCTCCACTAGCTTTGTTTGTGTGATGCTCTCTAAGGCCCACTTGACTTCACATTCCAAGATGTGTGGTTCCAGGTGAGTGAATACGCCATCGTGATTATCTTCATCGTGAAGATCTTTTTTGTACAGTTCTTCTGTGTATTCTTGCCAGCTCTTCGTAATATCTTCTGCTTCTGTTAGGTCCATACCATTTCTGTCCTTTATCGAGCCCATCTTTGCATGAAATGTTCCCTTGATATCTCTAATTTTCTTGAAAAGATCTCTTGTCTTTCCTATTCTGTTGTTTTCCTCTACTTCTTTGCATTGATCGCTGAGGAAGGCTTTCTTATATCTCCTTGCTATTCTTTGGAACTCTGCATTCAGATGCTTATATCTTTCCTTTTCTCCTTTGCTTTTCGCTTCTCTTCTTTTCACATAAAACTAGTTGATCTGATCATATGGACCACAGCGCTGTCTAACTCAATGAAACTAAGCCATGCCATGTGGGGCCACCCAAGACTGACGGGTCATGGTGGAGAGGTCTGACAGAATGTGGTCCACTGGAGAAAGGAATGGCAAACCACTTCAGTATACTTGCCTTGAGAACCCCATGAACAGTATCAAAAGGCAAAATAATAGGATACTGAATGAGGAATTCCCCAGGTCGGTAGGTGCCCAGTATGCTACTGGAGATCAGTGGAGGAATAACTCCAGAAGGAATGAAGGGATGGAGCCAAAGCGAAACAAATACCCAGTTGTGGGTGTGACTTTTGATAGAAGCAAGGTCCGATGCTGTAAAGAGCAATATTGCATAGGAACCTGGAATGTTAGGTCCATGAATCAAGGCTAATTGGAAGTGGTCAAGCAGGAGATGACAAGAGTGAACGTCGACATTCTAGGAATCAGTGAACTAAAATGGACTGGAATGGGTGAATTTAACTCAGATGACCATTATATCTACTACTGTGGGCAGGAATCCCTTAGAAGAAATGGAGTAGCCATCATGGTCAACAAAAGAGTCTGAAATGCAGTACTTGGATGCAATCTTAAAAACGACAGAATGATTTCTGTTCGTTTCCAAGGCAAACCATTCAATATTTCAGTAATTCAAGTCTATGCCCCAACCAGTAATGCTGAAGAAGCCAAAGTTGAACAGTTCTATGATGACCTACAAGACCTTTTAGACCTAACACCCAAAAAAAGATGTCCTTTTCATTATAGGGGACTGGAATGCAAAAGTAGGAAGTCAAGTAACACCTGGAGTAACAGGCAAATTTGGCCTTGGAGCACAGAATGAAGCAGGGCAAAGGCTAACAGAGTTTTGTCAAGAGAATGCACTGGTCACAGCAAACACTCTCTTCCAACAACACAAGAGAAGACTCTACACATGGACATCACCAGATGGTCAATACCGAAATCAGATTGACTATATTCTTTGCAGCCAAAGATAGAGAAGCTCTATACAGTTAGCAAAAACAAGACCAGGAGCTGACTGTGGCTCAGATTATGAACTCCTTATTGCCAAATTCAGACTGAAATTGAAGAAAGTAGGGAAAACCACTAGGCCATTCATATATGACCTAAATCAAATCCCTTATGATTATACAGTGGAAGTAAGAAATAGATTTAAGGGTCTAGATCTGATAGATAGAGTGCCTGATGAACTCTGGACGGAGGTTTGTGACATTGTACAGGAGACAGGGACCAAGACCATCCCCATGGAAAAGAAATGCAGAAAAGCAAAATGGCTGTCTGAGGAGGCCTTACAAATAGCTGTGAAAAGAAGAGAAGTGAAAAGCAAAGGAGAAAAGGAAAGATATAAGAACCCTGATACCAAAGCATAACAAATACAGTGAAAGAAAAATTATAGGCCAGTTTTACTTTTGAACAGAGATGTAAAAATTGTAAATAAAATGCTAGCAAATCAAAATCAGTAATACGTAAACAAGATAGCACATATTTTAACTATGTCATATTTGTCTCTTGAATGCAAACTTGCTTTAACATTAGGAAATTAATATAATCTATCATAAATCTATCATATTTTAAAAGCTTAAATCAAAACCACCAACTTTTCAGTAATATAGAATAAAAGAATTCTATTTTTTTCACTGAGAAGCTGAAATCACCATTTACTTTCTATACTCCTATTTGTGTGTTCCCCACCCTGGCATTTTCCCATTTTGATCAGGCTAATTTTCAGCCAGAAACATGAGGACCCCTATGGGGCACGCCAGTAAGGCACATGTATGATTCTTCTCACCACAGAGAACAGGTCCAGATTAGCATTATCCCCACTTAGTCTTATGATACTTAACAATCAGTGACTACCAAGGGTTTACTGAATACATGGTCCATTAATACATCTTGTAAAAGAAGGATAAATTGATCCAAAATACAATCTCTGCCTTCTAACCAAGAGAGACAAAATCTTTAAAAAAAAATCTTGAACTCTTGTAGACTGTAGGTGTTAGACCCCAGTTCCAAGCCAGCCTCAGCATCAAGTGAAACTTAGTTAACCCTTCTTTACCCTAGTGCTTCCTCATTTTAACACACTTTCCATAAAATCCCTTTTGAATTCTTTAGCCCTGAATTACCCACCAACTTGCTTATTGCCTTCACATGTCCAGTTTAGACAAATCAAGATAAGATGCCAAATATTATTTTGAATTTTTTAAAAGGTTAAATATGATTACCTCAGCATCTTTGTTCATTGCTGAAGGGAAGACACTTTGCTTTTTAATTAATTTATTTTTTTATTGGAGGCTAATTATTTTACAATATTATATTGGTTGGTTTTGCCATACATTGACATGAATCCGCCCCGGGTGTACATCAGTTCCCCCTCCTAAACCCCCCTCACACCTCCCTCCTCCCTTTATCCTCCCTCTGGGTCATCCCCGCACATCAGCCCCGAGCATCCTGTAACATGCATCAACCCTGAACTGGTGATTCGTTTCATATATGACAACATACATGTTTCAATGCCATTTTCCCAAATCATCCCACCCTCACCCTCTCCCACAGAGTCCCAAAGACTGTTCTATACATCTGTGTCTCTTTTGCTGTCTCGTATACAGGGTTATCATTTCCATCTTTCTAAATTCCACATATATGCGTTAGTATACTGTATTGTTATTTTTCTTTCTGGCTTACTTCACTCTGTATAATAGGCTCCAGTTTCATCCACCTCATTAGAACTGATTCAAATGCATTCTTTTTAACGGCTGAGTAATACTCCATTGTGGATATGTACCAAAGCTTTCTTATCCATTCGTCTGCAGATGGACATCTAGGTTGCTTCCATGTCCTGGCTATTATAAACAGTGCTGCAATGAACATTGGAGTACATGTGTCTCTTTCAATTCTGGTTTCCTTGGTGTGTATGCCCAGGAGTGCGATTGCTGGATCATATGGCAGTTCTGTTTTCAGTTTTTTGAGGAATCTCCACACTGTTCTCCATAGTGGCTGTATTAGTTTGCCTTCCCACCAACAGTGTGAGAGGGTTCCCTTCTCTCCACACCCTCTTTATTGCATGTAGACTTTTGGATGCAGCCATTCTGACTGGTGTGAAATGGTATCTCATTGTGGTTTTGATTTGCATCTCTCTAATTATGAGGGATGCTGAGCATTTTTTCATGTGTTTGTTAGCCATCTTTATGTCTTCTTTGGAGAAATGTCTGTTTAGTTCTTTGGCCCATTTTTTGATTGGGTCATTTATTTTTCTGGAATTGAGCTGCAGGAGCTGCTTGTATATTTTGGAGATTAATCCTTTATCAGTTGCTTCATTTGCTATTATTTTCTCCCATTCTGAAGGCTGTCTTTTCACCTTACTTATAGTTTCCTTTGCTATTATTTTCTCCCATTCTGAAGGCTGTCTTTTCACCTTACTTATAGTTTCCTTTGCTATTATTTTCTCCCATTCTGAAGGCTGTCTTTTCACCTTACTTATAGTTTCCTTTGCTGTGCAGAAGCTTTTGATTTTAATTAGGTCCTATTTGTTTATTTTTGCTTTTATTTCCAATATTCTGGGAGGTGGGTCTTGGAGGATCCTGCTGTGATTTATGTCAGAGAGTGTTTTGCCTACGTTCTCCTCTAGGATTTTTATAGAATCTGGTCTTACATTTAACTCACTAACCCATTTTGAGTTTATTTTGGTGTATGGTGTTAGGAAGTGTTCTGGTTTCATTCTTTTACAAGTGGCTGACCAGTTTTCCCAGCACCACTTGTTAAAGAGACTGTCTTTTCTCCATTTTATATTCTTGCCTCCTTTGTCAAAGATAAGGTGTCCATAGGTGCGTGGATTTATCTCTGGGCTTTCTATTTTGTCCGATTGATCTATATTTCTGTCTTTATGCCAGTACCATACTGTCTTGATAACTGTGGCTTTGTAGTAGAGCCTGAAGTCTGGCAGGTTAATTCCCCCAGTTCCATTCTTCTTCCTCAAGATTGCTTTGGCTATTCGAGGTGTTTTGTATTTCCATACAAATTGTGAGATTATTTGTTCTAGTTCTGGGAAAAATATCATTGGTAGCTTGATAGGGATTGCTTTGAATGTATAAATTACTTTGGGTAGTATACTCATTTTTACAATATTTATTCTTCCAATCCACGAACATGGTATATTTCTCCATCTATTAGTGTCCTCTTTAATTACTTTCACTAGTGTTTTATAGTTTCCTATGTACAAGTCTTTTGTTTCCTTAGGTAGATATATTCCTAAGTATTTAATTCTTTTCATTTCAACAGTGAATGGAATAGTTTCCTTAATTTCTCTTTCTATTTTCTCATTATTAGTGTATAGGAATGCAAGGGATTTCTGTGTGTTGATTTTATATCCTGCAACATTACTGTACTCATTGATTAGCTCTAGTAGTTTTCTGGTAGAATCTTTAGGGTTTTCTGTGTAGAGGATTATGTCATCAGCGAACAGTGAAAGTTTTACTTCTTCTTTTCCAATTTGTATTCCTTTTATGTCTTTTTCTGCTCTGATTGCTGTAGCCAAAACTTCCAGAACTATGTTGAATAGTAGTGATGAGAGTCAAGACACTTTGCTTTTTATATTAAATTTGGTGAACAACAGAATAGTAGACTCTAGAGCTGAAGAAGAATTTTAAAAGCTGTTTGTTCCAGCTATCCCTTTGACTGTTCCTAAACTCTCTCCCAGTTAGTGTTCTCAAGCCTTTACTTAAACACATCAAGGACTGTTGAACTTGCTTGTACAGAGTGGAACATTAAGAAGTATCCACTAATGATGATGATGTTGATAAGCGTACTTCAATAAAAAATTGCATTGTTTCATTTCTTTCTTTCTTGTCACCTGTCAGTAGTTTTGGAGTTGTGGGTAGGTTGGGGAAGGGAGTTGCATTTCAAAATGTATCCTCCACTCTGATGTGCCACTGAAATTCAGTGCATTGTCCCCAGAGAAGACTTGTGATCTGTATTCAAAATAGAACCCTAATAGGCTTACTTCCTAAAGATTGCCAAAGGCCAAAGAACTGACTCTCGTCACCAGGGAGGTAATATTATTTCCCTCCCCTTAGTAAGATATGTGCTTCGAATTACTTTTTGTTTTTTCCCAGAAGGACACAGGTTCTTTTAGCTATCCTTTTCTACCCAATTCTCCTTGAAACTACAGACACAGATTTTAAGATAGTCAGCCTGTGTTTGCAATGTAATTTGTGCTGGAGAAAGTTGGAGGCCCTCATGGGAATTAAGCTCCTGAATTTTGTACCAAGAGTTGACATTAATAAATGACCAAAGACTCATATGGTGATTCTGTTTTGGACTATATGATTTACTACTGCTTTTGTTGATGTCAGTATTATCTAGGAATTGTAAATGTGCTGTGACAGGGACAGCTGACACCTGGCTGTCAATTTGTTCAAATTCCCTGTGCTTCTTTCTGTTGGTGTATTAGGTCTGAATTCAGAAAGGTAGCTGCTTCCAGTTAAAAGGAGTATTTTCTCTCTTGCCACTGAGGGTAATAAATTAGGGAGTTCTCTCTAAACAATCCACATAAATGCAAGATTAATGAGCACTAAATACAAACAGTATCACAAAACACTGTTAGTACATGTCTCAGGATCCCCTAAACGTTTGCTCTGTGTTATCACCTGCCTGTGGTGTAATGAGAGGCCTCTGGCGTTCAAATGAAGGATGGAAAAGAAAGAACTAGAGGTAGAAAACAGGAGTGGTTAGGATGGCCAGAGCACAAGTCTGATGAATAAATATCTACTCTGCCCCTGCTGCCACCACTGCTGGGCTGGACAGATTTCCTCATGGTTCTGGCCACAGGTTTTGGGAAGGCCAGGTATCCTCTGGATATGAGTTGGCCAAGTAGAATAGAGGAAACAAAATCTATCAAACCTGATAACCAAAGACTTTGACTTATTAATGGAATGTTCCATTCTCAGGGAAACATAACTTTGGCCCTGACCTAATTGGCTATTTTCATTGTCTTTAATGCTGATATTAAGTATACTACAAAGCTATTGGTGGCGTTTTAGTCATAGGATAGGTGCCAAAGATGTATTTTTTAAGAACGGGTCATTTTAACAGGTACCATTCAGAACCTGGATGGTATACAATTTCCCTCATGTGTTTGTTCGCTATTAAATTGTCCAAAATGGATTACAAATAACTAAAATCATGAGCTGTGGCCAGATAATTGCTCACATTTCTTGGTCAGTTTGTCATATACCAGGAATTGTCTGAAATGTTCTACATATTTGAATCTTAACTCTCACAACACGTCTATGAAATGCATACTGTTGAACTAGTGGTAAAGAATCTGCCTGCCAGTGCAGGAGGTGTAAGAGACACAGGTTTGATCCCTGGGTCGATAAGATCCCCTGGAGGAGGGCATGGCAACCCACTTCAGTATTCTTGCCTGGAGAATCCCATGGACAAAGGAGCTAGGTGGGCTACAGTCCATGGAGTCGCAAAGAGTTGGACATGACTGAAGTGAATTAGCACTAGACATGCCCATTATGAAGATGAGAAAACTGAAGCTTAGGTTACATAATTTTCTTGAAGTCACATAGTTGGTCATGGTGACTCTTGACTTGACCTCAAGGAATCTGACTGCAAAACCCCAGCTTTTAACCACTGTTCTGTGTAAATGAGCAAAGTCTCTAAAATGAAAGAAAATATCTTTTTCTTAAAATGGAAAAATGAATTCATTGTTCATAGGCTGTTGATAGATCTATGTAAGATAACATATGTAAGATTCTTAGGACAACACCTGGTCCTTAGTGGCTTTGAATAAATTTTATCTTTCATGATTATTGTGTCTTTAACATAAATATCAGGTGTATCACATGTTGGTCACCTTATTCTCATGGGGATTTGGTTCATGGAAGGTGGCATAGCACCTTTGGTACATAAGCATGCTAATTGCAGGCTTTAGAACCAAACCTGGGTGACACTTTGAAAATGGGATTAAAGCCCTAGCTTATAGCTTCCAAGTACCCAGCAGAGCAAGGATCTCGGTGTTTGGCAGATTTTCTGTTCCAGCATCCTTTCTGAAAGCAGGGTTTTCCCAGTGATGTATTTATAAACATATCAAATTGCCACTTGTTTCTTATGCTTTTCTGATAAGAGAAACATTTGGAATCTGTGCTCTGCCACCTTTAAACACTAAATATTCAGCTTTTAAAAAACACACCTTACCTCTTCCTTCAGAGCACCCGAGAGGGTTATAGAGGCAGACATCACAACCTCCTTTGGTTCTCTGTGTACAGAGATCTCTAGGCCCAGGGAGTGCTTTGGCCTTTGGTATTTAGAGGGGAGCTGTACAGTCATTTTCCTTACTAGCCTGGAGAACCTCTGCTCAGTGCTTATCATGGTCTGAATATTTTGTGCCCCCCCCCACCAAATTCATATGTTGAAGCTCTAACCCCAGTGTGTTAGTTGTCAGAGATGGAGCCTTGGGGACAGTAGAGCGGAGAACAGAGTTAGATTAGGTCATGGTGATGGCACCCTCCTGATGGGGTAGTGTCCTTCTAAGAAGAGGCACCAGAGAGCTCAGTGAGCATGTGGCACTGTAGACGATAATGGTGTTCATGTTCAGGGAAAGAAAACACAGCCACCGCCCTGTGGTCAATAGGCTTCTTTTGAGGTTAGCAAGAGAGTGAAAAGAGACTGCGTGAGGCTGAGGGTGAGCCTAAAAACATCAAGCACTATCATATTTCATAGAGCAAAAGTTACTAGACCTACATTTTTGGAATTTTTCCATGAGTTCTTCCAAGTTAAATAACTGATTTTGCCTCAGGATTGTTGGGTTTTGTATAGAAAAATCTAATGTGATGACAGATTGAAAGAGAGTAATGGGAATAGTCTACTGTGTATTTTAGTTGAAATGTAGTTGACTTATAATGTATTAATTCCTGCTGTACAGCAAAGTGTCTCAGTTATACACATCTACGTATTGTTTTAAAATGCACTTTGTTGTTTGTGGTCCATTTATGTAGATGCTAATATGATTGTCTTGGCTCCTTGGCAGAGGATCTGCGTTCTCAGCATCACGTCAGCAAAAGTTGTTAAGGTAATAGTGTGAGGACCTTTTGATCTTTCTGATTAACATGGAGCTTAGCTAACCTGATGATATGACTCTGCCCGAAACTGGGTTTGGGTCTGTTAATACAGCATAATAAATTCAAATGAAGCTTCCTTGATCTGTCTGATCCAAGAGCTGGTGTGTTTTAAACAAAGTTCTCATAAACAACTTTGCATAAAGAAAGTTTAAGTGTATCATTTATTTTGATTTTTTAAATTAAGCTTCATGTTGCTTTTCCTGATTAAGAAGTGAAATCCTGGGGTACTACAACTGTGGGTGATTCAGCAACCCATTCAATAAATGTGTAATAAACACCAGATACGTCACAGGCTATGTGCAAGGTGCTGGGGATACCATGCTGCTGCTGCTGCTAAGTCACTTCAGTCGTGTCCAACTCTGTGTGACCCCATAGACAGCAGCCCACCAGGCTCCCCCGTCCCTGGGATTCTCCAGGCAAGAACACTGGAGTGGGTTGCCATTTCCTTCTCCAACATGTGAAAGTGAAAAGTGAAAGTGAAGTCACTCAGTCGTGTCCGACCCTTAGCGACCCCACGGACTGCAGCCCACCAGGCTCCTCCATCCATGGGATTTTCTAGGCAAGAGTACTGGAGTGGCTTGCCATTGCCTTCTCCGGGGGATACCATAGCCAAACACAAAAGACAAGTGCCCAACCCTATGCTACTTGCCTTATGTGTGACCTACCAGGCTACCACTGATTCAACCCATTTCTGAGCTCAGTCTTCTGGCCACACATTACTGGAGCCAGGACAGAGAATGTGAGGAGGCCAGGCAGACAGAGAGCGTTCAGTGGAGCATACAGAAGCAGGACAAGCAGTTTGAAGTCTGTGTTGAAATGGAAAGCAAAGCCGCCCTTGGAATTCAGTAAATAGACTTTAATGTTAAAATAAACTTTGGGCAGTTGCAAACATAATAACAGAATTGTTTGCTTTGGTAAAGACATGTCACCCTGCTATATATCATTGTATGAAAAGAGTGTTGGGTCAGATTGACTAAAGAAGATCAGCAGAATATGAACAGTAGAGGAAAAATATCTGAAGTGGTTCCAGACAAGACAGTTTTCCTAACTACCTTGGTGAGATTCACCAATCCCCAATAAGAGGAGATTGGAGATTCACATCAGAACCTGCTGTACATAATTTGTAGTTTTCTGAATGCAATTATACTCAAGTAAATTGCAGAGGAACCTGCATATGTTCTCCTTTTATAGTACAAATGGAATCATTTTAATGGATCCCTTTTTTTTGCAATTAAAAGTCATGTATCAAGACCCACTGAAATGAAAACTCCACAGGCAGGGACTGCAGTTCCTCATGCTCACTGCTCTATCCCCATCACCTAGCACAGTGCCTGTGAGTAGCCCTTTCTTTGTCAAGTTTTCTGACTGCCCAGGTCTTTTGCATATTCATCCTTTTCTTGGGAAAAGGTCTCATCTTACAAGTCCTATCTCCCCAAAGAGGAAGCCAGAAAACACATTTCCCAGCCTCTCTTGCAGCTGAGACAGGTGCATGTGACTGACTATCCACCAGCCAGCTGCACCCACAAGGGACTTCAAATCAAAAGTAAACACAAAGAAGCAAGCATCGCCCCAAGTCTAATTTTTTCTAGCAAAGGTAGCAGCTGAAGCATCAGTCTTTCTTCTCCAGTAAGTCTTTCCCTGAGCACCCCTCATCCCTCATGAGGGTTGTTGGGTTAGACCTTCTCTAGGTTTACTTTTCACTGTACTTTCCTGTGCTGTTCTAATGGTTAGCTCTTTTATTAGGTTCTAATCTGCTGTGATAGTTAAGGTAATCCTAACTCCTCTCACAAACCAAAAATATATGGTGAATCCAACACAAAAGAAGTTTCCTTCTCCTGATCACATAAAGGTAAAATGGTACCTGGGCTCAGCAGACAGCCCTGCTGCAGGAGGTAGTTCACGGATTCAGGCATCTTCTGTCATGCGGCTTTGCCATCTGTACTACACAGATTCCAGCGGTGCCATGCCCATCTGAACCAGGCCAGAGGCAAAGGGCAGGAAGAATCACACTCTGGGGGTTTTATGAGCTAGGCTCTGAAGCTATGTTTATCACTTGTGTTCACATTCTGTTGCTGAGAGCGCAACCGCATGGCAGATACAGTCTAGCTTCCCGTAGTTTCTTCCAGGTAAGAGTATGTCGACACCAGAAAATGATGATAAAGTGCTGTATCTAACTTTCTATCTTTCCACTTGCTTCCTTCCTGCTCAAGTAGGGAAAAGGATGACAGAAGGCTCATCATACAGAACACTAAATCACAGACAGCTGTAGCTGTGATCTGGCTTCCCATTTTTCGGCTCATCGGTGCTTTTCGCTAAACATTTCTGTTGGACTGGGAGAAGGCGCATATTCATTGGGTAGTTATTTCTAAATGCTTTGCCTGAAACGGCTTTTATCTCCAGGCACCCCATGTGTCACTTTGAAAGGGAAAATGCTTAGTGTGCAGCCGGGCGCCACTTGTGTTCTGACGCGTGGATTTCCAAATCGTTGCCTCTTGGCCACCCACAGGCTAACGCAGGAAACATCTCCCCCCCCACCCCCACCCTGCTGTCTCTTCTGGACCTAGGTGCCTTATCAGCAGCCAGGGAGAGCTGGGAGTACGACTCGGGAGCCAGGGACCTCCAGAGCCCGGACTTGCAGAGTCAGCCAGCCCTGCAGAAGCTTTTGGAGTATGGGGGAAGCTCTTTGCACCAGCAGGCTGCTGCGCTCAGCAAGCTGCTTGCGCAGTCCCCACGCTTTGGCAACTCCGTAGGAGGAAGCTATCTAGAACTGGCCAACACGGTGAGTCCTTTCTGGTTCAGAGAACACATCTTTAGGCCTCGGTGGATGCCAATCTGCATATTTGAATTCTGAGCTCCAGAGGACATATCAGGTATTGTCTCTTTTTATTGAGCTAAACATTGTACCATTTCCAGAATTGCCAATAATGTTAGTGTTAGTCACTTCAGCGTGTCCGACTCATTGCGACCCCATGGACTGCAGCCCGTCAGTCTCCCCTGCCCATGGGATTCTCCAGGCAAGAACACCGGAGTGGGCTGCCACCTCCCTCTCCAGGGCCAATAATGTTAAGTGCTTCAAATGCTTATGACTGATGACTTCCCTTGTACTATTAAGAGCAGAGTGATTGGTTAAAAAGTGTTTTAAGTCTGTACCTTGTATGGATTTAATTTCTAGCATATCTACAATGGCTTCACCTTAATGAGAACACTTTTCTGGTATCAGACATTACAGATTGATAGGGTGTAATCCTCTGTGCTCCCTAATTTGGACTTTACTTGTTTGAAAAAGAAAATACTTCATTGAAAGTTTGATCAGTCTTTCTGCTTGTACTTTAAAAACATACTCTGTTGAAAACTTGGAATCTCATTAGGCTTAATTTGAACTTCCTTTTTACCTCAGAATGAATTATTACCATGATGACCCTTGAATGAAAAGCTGTTGCCTTCCTTTTTAAGTTGAGCTGGGAAATGAGGCTGGGTGGCTGATGACCTGGGCTCTGTTGAGGGTGACATGCACACAGTTTATAAATTAAGGTTGCTATCAAGCCATAGTGTGAAAGGTCCATAAATGGACCTGGGTTTTTTGAAACTGAAGTTTGAAACTGAAGGTGGTATAAACATCGTTACAACTTCATTTATGTATATTTACAATCTGCTTTGAAGTTCGACCAGTGGTTTTCAAACTTTTTAAGTTTGAGGCATATTTTCTAATTCTGACGTTTTTGGTGACGTATTTGAAGCCACTAATAATCCTAACTGGAAAAGACTCTGATGCTGGGAAAGGTTGGGGGCGGGAGGAGAAGGGGACGACAGAGAATGAGATGGCTGGATGGCATCACCGACTCTGTGGACATGAGTTTGAGTGAACTCCAGGAGTTGGTGATGGACAGGGAGGCCTGGCATGCTGTGATTCATGGGGTCGCGGAGAGTCGGACACGACTGAACAACTGAACTGAACTGAATAATCCTAAATATGCAGCAGTAGTTAAAGTACAATCATCATGCAAATCCTAATTAAGAGACATTCTATAAAATACTTGACTAGTACCCCTTGAGATTGTCAAGGATATCTAAAGTAAGGAGAGTTTGAGAAAGAGAAACTGTCACAGCTAAGAGAAGCCTAAGAAGACCTGACAACTAAATATAATGTGGTACCCTGGCTGGGACATCAGGTACAAACTAAGGAAATCTGGGTAAATTGTGGATTTTGGTTAACAACAATGTGCCGGTATTGATTCATGCATTATGACACTATACCATAATGATGTAAGATGTTTATAACAGGGGAAACTGGATAAGAAGTGTGTGGCAACTCTGTCCCGTCTTTGCAGCTTTTCAAAAAAAATGTTAAATGTATTAAAACTACACAGTCTCAAACACACAGTCACTACTAGGGTGTAACTATGTTTCATAAAATCTGTAAAGGAACCCATAGTCATTGCATTGTCCTTTTAAGGACATTCTTGCTCCATTTGAGTAGAACCATTGACTATCCTGTGACTTCCCTGGTGGCTCGGATGGTAAAGCATCTGCCTACAATGCAGGAGACCTGGGTTCGATCCCTGGGTCAGGAAGGTCCCCTGGAAAAGGAAATGTCAACCCACTCTAGTACTCTTGCCTGGAAAATCCCATGGACAGAGGAGCGTGGTGGGCTACAGTCCATGGGGTCGCAAAGAGTCAGACACGACTGAGCGACTCCACTTTACTTTATTGACTATCCTAATTTGACTTCCTGTGTGCCCAGGAGACTAGCCAAGCAGTATGAAATATGTCATCTTTCTCTGTCATGGGCTTGGATTTCGGCTATGCTGTTACAAATAATTTGCAGCAAATTGAACTTTACTCTTTACTATGTCAGTTCAGCCTTTTTCAAGACAGTGACATAGAAGTATGGGTTATAGCAAAAATCAGTGTTACACATGGATCAAAATTTAGTGGCCCCTACCCTGAAGAGTTCAGGGCTTGTTGCCCACCAGTTTTCTGCAGCAAACCTCCTAGTGAGAACTGCAGGAATTGGTGGTTTCCTACCTCTGCTCATCTCCGTGATTCTTTCCCCACCCACCCATCCCACAAAACCTCCCCTGGCCTATGCCTTCCAGGGATCAAACCCGCAACCCCGCTATAGAAGTGCAAAGTTTTAACCACTAGGCCATCAGGGAAGTCCCAGCGCCTTGATCTGAACCTTTGCAATAACTGTTTGCATTCTGTTCTGTTCTCTTTACAGTCCTGTCAGAGTCCAGGTCAGCTCCCAGGTTCCCGTCAGCCAGGTTCTCTTTGTGAATTATTAGTGAAGCTTTGGAATTGCTGGAGCTCTGCCTGCAAGGGCCCCTCCAGAGGTTAGTTTGAGAAACACTCCCTTAAATGTTGAGCACCAGCTCATGCAGGAGTGTTCATTTTATTAAAAGTCATGACCTTGGAAGTCCCTGGTGGTCTAGTGATTAGGACTCCACACTTTCACTACTGAGGGCCTGAATTTAGTACCTGCTTGGGGAACTAAAAGCCCACAAGTCACACAATGTGGTTAAAAAAAAAGTCATGACCTATACATTTACAGTTCGCACACTTTTCTGTATATATGTTGTTGACACAAATAAGCAACAAACAATAGATAATAGCAATAGGAAAAAGTTTTATTTGAGTCAGCTGAGGACAATAGCCTGGAAAACAGCCTGTCAGATAGCTTCTGAAGAAATGGTCCAGAGAAGCATGCTACTCAGCTGTTTTATATCTTGTCAGAACAAAGAACATTAAGCAAGTGTGGATTCATTCCTTCGAGGTTTCAAAAAAAGAGATCAGATGTACACAACAGTCAGCATGACCTTGGCACCTGGGGGAGCACTGGCATTGGTGTCCCAGGACAACAATTCTTTACTTCTGATCAATGTGCCCTTTCCCTTATTAATTAAAGCAGATGTACAATGTATGTTAGATAGAACACCATCTATTTTAGTTGCCTTAAGATTCAGGTTTACTTACATGTAAGTCAGGATGGGTTCTCCACACTCAATATGTGAAAATTTCTTTTACTGATGTTATATGTCTATAAAAGCTTATAATGAACACAGAATCAGCGATGGTGATGTATTCAGTGGTATTCATTGGAATACATTGAATAAATTTCTTTTTTAAAAAGTTGTTATTCCACAAACGAGCAAATAAAATTGTACATACTTACTTAAGGTGATCCTTGGTGAGAATCAGACCAAAATGAAAATGTAGGCACTTGAGCTCTGTAACACTGATTATGTTATTTTCTCACTGATTTGAACAAGCACAGTTTTCAAGAGTTTCCTGGTGGTCCAGTGGTTAGGATGACATGCTTCCACTGCAAGGGGCAAGGGTTCAATCCCTGGTCAGGGAACTAAGATCACACAAGATGCTTGGGGCAGCCAGAAAAAAGAAAACACACAACTTAAAAAATATGTTTTATTGAAGCATAGTTGATTTACAATGTTGTGTTAGTTTCTGCTGTGTAGCAAAGTGATTCAGTTATACATACATAAATATATATTCTTTTTAATACTCTTTCCTATTTTAGTTTATCACAGGATATTGAATATACTTTCCTGTGCTCTACAGTAGAACCTTCTTGTTTATCTGTCCTGTATATGCTGTATCTGATAACCCCAAACTTCCACTCCATCCCTTCCCCCCCCCACTCCCCCTTGGCAACTATGTCTGTTCTCTATGTCTGTGAATCTATATCTGCTTCACAAATATGCTCATTTGTGTTGTATTTTAGATTCCATATATAAGTGATATCATATGGTATTTGTCTTCCCTTTCTGACTTACTTCACTTAATATCATAATCTCTAGTTGTATCCATATGGCTGCAAGTGGCATTAATTTATTCTTTTTTATGGCTGAATAATATTCCATTGTGTGTGTATACTGCATCTTTATTCATTCATCTGCCAATGGACATTTAGGTTGCTTCCATGTCTTGGCTATTGTAAATAGTCCATGAACACTGAGATGCGTGAATCTTTTAGAAGTAAGTTTTCATCTTTTCTGGATATACGCATAAGAGTGACATTACTGGACCACATGGCACCTCTATGTTTAGTTTTTTTTTTAATTTTAATTGAAGGATAATTATAGTATTGTGTTGGTTTCTGCCATACCTCAGCATGGATCAGTCATAGGTACCCATATGTCCGCTCCCTCTAAAGCCTCCCTCCCACCTCCCACCCCATCCAACCCCTCTAGGTTGTCACAGAGCGCTGGTTTGAGTTCCCTGAGCCTTACAGCAAATTCCCATTGGCTATCTTTTTACATATGGTAGTTTGTGTCTTTCCGTGTCACTCTCTCCATTCACCCCACCCTTTCCTTCCTACCCCTTCCACGTCCATAAGTCTGTTCTCTATGTCTGCATTTCCACTGCTGCCCTGCAAATATGTTCATCAGTACCATTTTTCTAGATTCCATAGATTAATATACAATGTTTGTTTTTCTCTTTCTGACTTACTGCACTCTGCATAATAGACTCTAGGTTCATCCACCTCATTAGCACTTACTCAAATGCATTCCTTATTATGGTATTTTTAGTCTTTTAAGGAACCTCCATACTGTTTTCCATAGTGGCTGTACAAACTTACATTTCCACCAACAATGTAGGAGAATTACCTTTTCTCCACACTCTCTCCAGAATTTGTTATTTGTAGACTTTTTAACGTTGATCATGCTGACTAGTATAAAGTGGTACTTCATTGTAGTTTTGATTTGCGTTCCTCTGATAATGAACAGCTTGGAGCATCTTTTGATATGCCTTTTGATCATCTCTGTATGTCTTCTTTGGAAAAATGTTTAGGTCTTCTGCTCGTTTTTTTATTGGGTTTTTGTTTTTTTATTATTGAGTTGTTTGAACTGTTTGTATATTTTGGAAATTAAGGCCTTGCTTAATTAATTAATTAAGTCACATTATTTGCAAATACTTTCTCCCAGTCCGTAGGTTGTCTTTCATTTTCATTTCGTGGTTTCCTGTGCTATTCAAAACCTGGTAAGTTTGCTTTGGTTCTGTTTATTTGTTTTTGTTTTTATTTCTGTTGCCTTGGGAAACTGACCTAAGAAAACACTGATACAGTTTATGTCAGAGAATGTTTTGCCTATGATCTCTTCTAGGAGTTTTATGGTGTCACGTCTTATGTTTAAGTCTTTAGGACATTTTAAGTTTATTTTTGTTTATGGTTTGCAGGAATGTTCTAACTTCATTTATTTACATGCAGCTGTCCAACTTTCCCAATACTGCTTGCTGAAGAGACTGTCTTCTCCATAGCATATTCTTGCCTTGTTTGTTGAAGATTGTTTGTAGGTGTGTGGGTTTATTTCTGGGCTCCCTGTTCTGTTCCACTGACCAACATATCTCTTTTTATGCCAATACCACAATGTTTTGTTTACTGTAGCTTTGTAGTATTGCCTGATGTCTGAGAGGGTTATGCTTCTAGCCTTGTTCTTTTCTCTGAGGATTGCTTTGGCCTTTCTGGGTCTTTTATGGTTCCATGTAAATTTTAGGGTTATTTGTTCTAGTTCTGTGAAAAATATCATGGGTAATTTGGTAGGGATTGTATTAAATCTGTAGATTGCTTTTGGTAGTATGGCCATTTTAACAATATTTATTCTTCCACTCCAAGAGCATGGGATATCCTTCAATTTCTTTGAATAATCTTAAATTTCCTTTATTAATGTTTTGTAATTCTCAGCATATAAGTCTTTCATCTCCTTAGTCAGGTTTATTCCTAAGTATTTTTTATGTGATTTTAAAAAGGATGGTTTGTTTACATTCCCTTTCTGATATTCCACTGTTAGTGGAAAATACAAAATTTTAAAATACGTTTTAAACTCACGGGTCTTTAATAATGGCCTTGGACCTTGTGAAAGTGACCTTGCTCAGTCGTGTCCATCTCTTTGTGACTCCCAGTTCTTCATCCTTTCCTGTATATTCACCGTTCGTCATGTGACTTTGGTGTCTTCCTGTTAAATATATAAGAGGTTATAAAAAATTATTGGGTTTTTTTATTTTACCCCCTCAGTTCAGTTCAGTCACTCAGTCACGTCTGACTCTTTGCGACCCCATGAATCATAGCACGCCAGACCTCCCTGTCCATCACCAACTCCTGGAGTTCACTCAAACTCACGTCCATCGAGTTGGTGATGCCATCCAACCATCTCATTCTCTATCGTCCCCTTCTCCTCCTGCCCCCAGTCCCTCCCAGAATCAGGGTCTTTTCCACTGAGTCAACTCTTCACATGAGGTGGCCACAGTATTGGAGTTTCAGCTTCAGCATCAGTCCTTCCAATGAACACCCAGGACTGACCTCCTTTAGAATGGACTGGTTGGATCTCCTTGCAGTCCAAGGGACTCTCAAGAGTCTTCTCCAACACCACAGTTCAAAAGCATCAGTTCTTCAGCACTCAGCTTTCTTCACAGTCCAACTCTCACATCCATACATGACCACGGGAAAAACCATAGCCTTGACTAGATGGACCTCTGTTGGCAAAGTAATGTCTCTGCTTTTTAATATGCTATCTAGGTTGGTCATAACTCTCCTTCCAAGGAGTAAGCACTTTTAATTTCATGGCTGTAATCAGCATCTGCAGTGATTTTGGAGCCCAAAAAAATAAAGTCTGACACTGTTTCCACTGTTTCCCCATCTATTTCCCATGAAGTGATGGGACCAGATGCCATGATCTTAGTTTTCTGAATGTTGAGCTTTAAGCCAACTTTTTCACTCACCTCTTTCACTTTCATCAAGAGGCTTTTTAGTTCCTCTTCACTTTCTGCCATAAGGGTGGTGTCATCTGCATATCTGAGGTTATTAATATTTCTCCCAGCAATCTTGATTCCAGCTTATATTTCTAAAGCTCAGCGTTCCTCATGATGTACTCTGCATAGAAGTTAAATAAGCAGGGTGACAATATACAGCCTTGACTTACTCCTTTTCCTATTTGGAACCAGTCTGTTGTTCTATGTCCAGTTCTAACTGTTGCTTCCTGACCTGCATAGAGGGTTTCTCAAGAGGCAGGTCAGGTGGTCTGTTATTCCCATCTCTTTCACAATTTTCCACAGTTTATTGTGATCCACACAGTCAAGGGCTTTGGCATAGTCAATAAAGCAGAAATAGATGTTTTTCTGGAATGCTCTTGCTTTTTCCATGATCCATTCCTAGAGTCCCCAAAAGATTATTATTTTAACCATTGTGTTTAGGGTGGTTTGTTTCATAGAAATAATTAACTTAAGGTCTGCTTACAGGGTCCATGGAGCCCAGTTTGAGAAATACCTCTTAAAAGTGGCCAAAGAAAGCAAATTGCCTCTCTAAATTGCACACTTGGGCAATCCCTTCACTTATATAACCACATAAGAGTAATTTATGTTCTTTCTAAAACAAATCTTGAGCTAATAAAATTCTGGGGTTTGTGTTTTTTTAAAGTAGCTACTAAGAGCAAAAGGGCATCACAGGTGGTGCTAGTGGTAAAGAACCCTCCTGCCAGTGCAGGAGATGCAAGAGACACAGGTTTGATCCCTGGGTTGCAAAGATCCCCTGGAGAAGGAAATGGCAACCCACTCCAGTATTCTTGCCTGGAAAATTCCATAGACAGAGGAGCCTGGTAGTCCATGGGGTCGCAAGAGTCGGACACCACTGGACAACTGAGCATGACAACAATGAAGAACAAATTTTGGGAATTCCCTGGTGATCCAATGGTTAGAACTTCATGCTTCCATTGCAGAGGGCACAGATTCAATCCCTGGTCAGGGAACTAAGAGTCCACAAGCCACATGGTGTGGCCAAAAATAAAAATTAACAGGTATTTTATCAGTGCCCAGTTAGGAGATAGGAAATGCATCATATTTCACGCAGGGAAAATTTAATGTAAAAATTATTAACTAGAAGCAGGTGATTACCTACTGAGGAATCAAGAAAATCTAATAAATCCAGGAATAGCACATGTAAAGAGAAGTCACTTCCTCTAGAAATGAGTCAGAAAACCCAAGGAAGGAACATATTTGGAAGAGGACCCTTCCTTTACCCAGTGCTGAGGTTCAGACTTCATTGAAATGGAGCAGCTAGTACCCACTGCATGGCAGAGAAATTCCCTGAGATGCAGCAGGAATCCAGCCCTCCAGACAGTCAACCCAACTGTAGGTTGCCACCCACTGGGACATCACCAAGAAAGTGCCCACAGAGGAATCCTCTGGGAAACCGCACACCAGAGTAGTGGCAAAACCCACTGAGAAGTCTCTCAGCTGGTGCCCCTGAAACTTACTGGAGGTGAGCGCCCCTAGATGTCCTACTGACCTCCACCCACCCTGAGAGGAAGCAGGGAAGAGTACAACAGAAATGGCATCCTCTTCTTCCCCCAGGAGTGCTCCAGTGTCCCTACTGACAGAGGAGAAATGTCCATGGAAGGTGGATTTGGAGGTAAGAGGTGATAAACTCACACAGGCATTTCTAACATTGAGACACTTCTGGGAGCATCCTACACAACATTTACTTTTCTAGTCATCCCTTCTGCTAGCAAATACCTGTCTTCTTCTCCTACCAAACACAGTGGATATTATAACTTTGAGGTTTAACACGTTGTTCAAAATGGAAAGCCAACAAGGTGATGTTGTACATGGAAGCTTGTAGCAATTAGAGTTTTATCTGAGAAGCAGAATGACTATGCATGATATAGAATAAAGGATCTACAGAAAATGACTCACAGACATGGACAACAGACTTGTGGTTGCCAAGAGAAAGAGGGGATGAGAGAAGAATGGAGTGGGAGTTTGGGATTAACAGATACAAACTACTATGTATAGAATGGATAAACAACAAGGTCTGAGCCACCAGGGAAGGCCACTGTAAAGCACAGGGAACTATATTCAATGAAAGTCAAAGTTTAGCTGCTCAGTCATGTCTGATTCTTTGCAGCCCTATGGACTGTAGTCCACCAGGCTCCTCTGTCCATGGAATTCTCCAGGCAAGAATACTAGAGTGGGTTGCCATTTCCTTCTCCAGAGTATCTTCCCAACTCAGGGATTGAACCCAGGTCTTGTGCATTGCAGGCAAATTCTTTACCATCTGAGCCACCAGGGAAGCCCCACTATATTCAGTATCCTGAGATAAACCATAATGGAAAAGAATATAAAAAAGAATGCATATATATATGTATGTATAAAACTGAATCACTTTACTGTACGGCAGAAATTAACACAACATTGTAAATCAAGTACACTTCAAAAAAGAATAAAGGCTCTACAGTAGGACAGTCTGTGCAGGCTGTTGATTCTTCGTCTGTGTTGAACCTAAAGTAACTCTAGGCCTGGCACATGAGCAGATACGAAGGAAAACTGGATGTGGAGAACAGATGGGAGTGCGCGAGCACAGACTGAGACCCCTGAGGACAAACTGGGACCCAGTTCTGTCTCTGAACCATTGCAGCCTCAGTGCTGGGGGTGACCTGCAGGAGATCTGACACTCATTATCAAGGAACCACACACATATCTGGCCCAGGACTAAGAGACACTGAAGAAGGAGGCCTGGAGGAACTGAAGTTGCTACAAGTCTGATGCACCAAGTAAAGCAGGCAGCAGACCAGCAACAACTTTCAGAGCATAAAACGTATGGCTTCTTCATTTGTACCTTCTGGTCTTTGTACAGAGCATTTCTTATTGCCATCAGAACCATATAAGAAAGAGAACGTTGGGAAACACAGTTCCAGCTTAACTAAGATGACTTACATCTCAGAGCAGCAGAGAAACTGCCGGGGCAATCTGCACCCTGCTTCTAAAACCATCAGCAAAACAAAATGAGATACTTCAGTTTAGCAAAGAAAAGACACAATGGGAAAGAGGTACTACCTGTTCTCTGATGAGTTTTTCTCTCCAAAGATTTATATTTCATAAGATGGCAAGTATAAATTATAATGTTATAGATTCTGAGTAGTGCAAGGGTGCAAGTATAAATTATAGTATTGATTCTGAGTAGTGACAAGTTTAAGTATTATAAAGCATAAAACACAACCAAAGATTTGTTTTCTACCTACAACACTGATAAATTCCTGAGCAAAATATCAGTTCCTTCACAGATTTTCTCAGCCATGCTGCGTGGTTTTCTTAAGTATCCATTATCAGGTGTATTAATTTTTATAAAGAAAGCTATTAATTGCTAATGATTAAGTATTATGGCTGATTATACTATAAAAGAAGTCATGCACAAGATATAAAGTATTTGAATCAATGTAGGAAGTTGATGAAAAGTTAAAGTCATTCTTTGTCTCCTATGTCTTCCCTCATGTAAAAAGATCTTCACCAATTTTTTTGTGTATCGGGAAATGGATGGGGAAACAGTGGAAACAGTGTCAGACTTTATTTTTTTGGGCTCCAAAATCACTGCGGATGCTGATTGCAGCCATGAAATTAAAAGACACTTGCTCCTTGGAAGGAAAGTTATGACCAACCTAGATAGTATATTACAAAGCAGAGACATTATTTCGCCAGCAAAGTTCCATCTAGTCAAGGCTGTGGTTTTTCCAGTGGTCATGTATGGATGTGAGAGTTGGACTGTGAAGAAAGCTGAGTGCTGAAGAATTGTTGCTTTTGAACTGTGGTGCTGGAGAAGACTCTTGAGAGCCCCTTGGACTGCAAGGAGATCCAACCAGTCCATTCTGAAGGAGATCGATCCTGGGTGTTCATTGGAAGGACTGATGCTAAAGCTGAAACTCCGATATTTTGGCCACCTCATGTGAAGAGTTGACTCATTGGAAAAGACCCTGATGCTGGGAGGGACTGGGGGCAGGAGGAGAAGGGGATGACAGAGAGTGAGATGGCTGAATGTCATCACCGACTCGATGGACATGAGTTTGAGTGACCTCTGGGAGTTGGTGATGGACAGGGAGGCCTGGCATGCTGTGATTCACAGGGTCACAAAGAGTTGGACACGACTGAGCGACTGAGCTGAACTGAACTGAACTGAGATGCTTTTACTTTAAGAACTTTCCACTTCTCCTTTTGTATTATTATTTAGTGTGATGCTGATGATCCTAACATCATGCTGTGATCATTACAATACTTGACAAATTTGCGATTACCATAATGAAACCTTTGGCCAAGAGGATGTGTCCTGGCTTTGAGGTTGGAGCAAGGCTGGTTGTTCTGCCAGCACCCTCTTCTGAACATTGTTCAGAATCAAAGAACAAGAAATTCTTAATCTTATGGCATGCTTATCAATGTTCAGGTTTTCAGAAATTTAGGGCAGTGCAAATGAAATATTGGATATTTAAGAGGCACTATGGAAGGGTCTGGAATGTGGGACTTGATAAAAAAAAATGTCTTCAGAATCTTGAATTGTCATTTCCAACTCACTGAAGCTGGATTTCAAAATCATTCATCGAGGAGTTTGAAAATTCTTAAAAAGTTATCAAAAATTTGGAAATGAAGCATTACTGGTTACGCCTACAAAGTCATACTAGGGCTCCCTGCAAATCAGCTGATGCTATAGTAGATGTAGCCTTGTTTGGCTTCCTGTTTATGAGTGAAAGGCAGCAGAATACAAAACCTCAAACAGGACTGTAGAAGTTCAGGTCATGGCACCCTAAAAAATGCCCTTTGGGTATTTTAACTATTTGAAGCTGCAGGCACTTGAAAAAGAGCATATTCAAGGAGGAGGCTTTTTCTGAACCCCGCTTCAGTTCAGTTCAGTTCATTTCAGTCATTCAGTCGTGTCCGACTCTTTGCAACCCCATGAACCGCAGCATGCCAGGCCTCCCTGTCCATCACCAACTCCCAGAGTTTACTCAAACTCATGTCCATTGAATCAGTGATGCCATCCAACCATCTCATCCTCTGTCGCCCCCTTCTCCTCCTGCCCTCAATCTTTCGCAGCATCAGGGTCTTTTCCAATGAGTGAGCTCTTCACATGAGGTGGCCACAGTATTGGAGTTTCAGCTTCAACATCAGTCCTTCCAATGCATATTCAGGACTGATTTCCTTTAGGATGGACTGGTTGGATCTCCTTGCAGTCCGAGCGACTCTCAAGAGTCTTCCCCAACACCACAATTTAAAAGCATCAATTCTTCGGTGCTCAGCTTTCTTTATACTCCACTCTCACATCCATACATGACCACTGGAAAAACCATACCCTTGACTAGACGGACCTTTGTTGGCAAATAATGTCTCTGCTTTTTAATATGCTATCTAGGTTAGTCATAACTTTTCTTCCAAGGAGTAAGCGTCTTTTAATTTCATGACTGCAGTCACCATCTGCAGTGATTTTGGAGCCCCAAAAATAAAGTCTGACACTGTTTCCACTGTTTCCCCATCTATTTGCCATGAAGTGATGGGACCAGATGCCATGATCTTATTTTTCTGAATGTTGAGCTTTAAGCCAACTTTTTAACTCTCCTCTTTCACTTTCATCAAGAGGCTCTTTAGCTCTTCTTCACTTTTTGCCATAAGGGTGGTGTCATCTGCATATCTGAGGTTATTGATATTTCTCCCGGCAATCTTGACTCCAGCTTGTGCTTCTTCCAAGCCCTGCCTTTTTCATGATGTACTCAGCATATAAGTTAAATAACCAGGGTGACAGTATACAGCATTGACGTACTCCTTTTCCTGCTTGGAACCAGTCTGTTGTTCCATGCCCAGTTCTAACTGTTGCTTCCTGACCTGCATACAAATTTCTAAGAGGCCGATCAGGTGATCTGGTATTCCCATCTCTTTAAGAATTGTTCAGTTTGTTGTGATCCACACAGTCAAAGGCTTTGGCATAGTCAATGAAGCAGAAATAGATGTTTTTCTGGAACTCTCTTGCTTTATTAAGGATTGAACAGATGTTGGCAATTTGATCTCTGGATCCTCTGCCTTTTCTAAAACCACCTTGAACATCTGGAAGTTGACAGTTCACGTACTCTTGAAGTCTGGCGTGGAGAATTTTGATCTTTACTAGTGTGTGAGATGAGTGCAATTGTGTGGTAGTTTGAGCATTCTTTGACATTGCCTTTCTTTGGGATTGGAATGAAGACTGACCTTTTCCAGTCCTGTGGCCACTGCTGAGTTTTCCAAATTTGCTGGCATATTGTGTGCAGCACTTTCACAGCATCCTCTTTTAGGATGTGAAATAGCTCAACTGGAATTCCATCACCTCCACTAGCTTTGTTCATAGTGATGCTTCCTAAGGCCCACTTGACTTCACATTCCAGGATGTCTGGCTCTAAGTGAGTGATGACACCATCATGATTAACTGGGTCATGAAGATCTTTTTTGTATCATTCTTCTGTGTATTCTTGCCACCTCTTTTTAATATTTTTTGCTTCTGTTAGGTCTATACCATTTCTGTCCTTTATTGAGCTCTTCTTTGCATGAAATGTTCCCTTGGTATCTCTAATTTTCTTGAAGAGATCTCTAGTCTTTCCCATTCTATTGTTTTCCTCTATTTCTTTGCATTGATCGCTGAGGAAGTCTTTCTTATCTCTCTTTGCTGTTCTTTGGGACTCTGCATTCAAATGGGTATATCTTTCCTTTTCTTCTTTTCTTTTCACTTCTCTTCTTTTCACAGCTATTTATAAGGCCTCCTCAGACAGCCATTTTGCCTTTTTGCATTTCTTTTTCTTGGGGATGGTCTTGATCCCTGCCTCCTGTACAGTGTCATGAACCTCCGTCCATAGATCATCAGGCACTCTGTCTATCAGATCTTGTCCCTTAAATCTATTTCTCACTTCTACTGCATAATCGTAAGGGATTGACTTAGGTCATACCTGAATGGTCCAGTGGTTTTCCCTACTTTCTTCAGTTTAAGTCTGAATTTAGCAATAAGGAGCTCATGAACTTCCCTTATCTGCCTAAAAACCGATCCTCCAAGAACTCAGTTGTCAGAGATCCTCTTCCTATCACTATCATCAACCGAGAAGATTGACTCCTATCAGTGGAGAGGAGAATAGAAGTTGGCACCACACCCTCACAGACTTTGTCACAAGCACTCATACCTCCCCCCTATTCTTCTAAGGGCCCTTTCATCTTTCCTGAAAACCATTTAGTCTCCTCTCAGAGTCCTACATTCCCTGACCCTTTCCCTATTGAGATAGCATTTAATCTTGAATTCTAAGCCACCTTCGAAGGTATTCGTTTTTCCCTGGATATGTCTCAAGTACATATGAGTTAATAAACCTGTTTTTTGTACATGTTAATAAACTTGTTTATTTTTCTCTCATTAATTTGTCAGCTAAGAATTCAGAAGGTAGAGGGAAAATTATATTTCCTCCCCTAAACTGTTAATTAGGATCCAGACTCTTTAAATGTGATGTTAATTTGCAGAAGGTTGATGAATTATGAATTATCAGTGTTTTTTATCTGGTAGAGATGCAAATTATTTTTATTCAGCAGAAAAGATAACCTCAAATGTTACATTTTATTTACCCCTGTGAGACTAACCAGTTTTGTAACTATCTGTGAACTTATTCTAGCATTCTCCTTCCATGAATCAGATTTATTCTTCTGGGTTCCTCAATGAATTAAATACATCTTAAGAAAAATGTTCATCCTATACCTATATGAAAGTCATGTTTTTCCTTTTTGAAAATTATAGTTCAAAAATCCCTCGTTGTTTGTTTACTGCTAGTGAAAGTCGTGTAGAGAGAAGTTAACCAATGCAGCCCTGTTACAGGGACAGTTTCTGTGTAAGCTAGCCCCAGTGGTCACGTTTAGATCAGTCGAGGCCCATCAGTCTCTCACTGACTCTTTCCCTTTCTCACTTCCTGATAGGACTTCAAATTCTATCATTCTTCTTCGTCTTCCATCTTACCTCCACCCCCACCAACCTCACCTCCCATCTAAGAGAAAAAGAACCCACAACATGGCCCTACCCCATATCTTAGGTCCTGAAGCTGGCAATTTCTGTAAAGGAATAGAAGGAAATGTAGAGTCCTATGAATTCTTTATTTCCAAAGAAATTCATTACATCCCCAGGGATAGTTGGAACTAATAGCATCAAGCTCTGTCAGGTTTTATAAACAAGTCATGTTGGCTCAATCCATCAGCACAGAGGAGAGTCTGGGTGTATATGCAAAGCTACTGTCAACTGAAAAAAATGCTCAGCATGAGAGACACAGTTAAGTTGTGTGTGTGTGTTAAGTTGCTTCAGTCATGTCAAACTATTTGCGACCCCATGGGCTGTAGCCCTCCAGGCTCTTCTGTGCAGGGGATTCTCCAGGTAAGAATACTGGAGTGGGTTTCCATGCACTCCTTCAGGGGATCTTCCCAACCCAGGGATCGAACCTGCGTCTCTTTATGTCTCCTACATTGGCAGGTGGGTTCTTTACCACTAGCGTCACCTTTAGGGGCAAAATGAAGACTATAGTCTGGGAGACAACATTTCAGATAGCGCTGAGAAACTGCCCCAAAAAGGTAGTGGGAAGTCAGTATATATGCAATTTTGGTGAAGGTACATGCAATCAAGCACATGTTTTTTGCAGAAGGTTTCTGGTAGTCTAGTGAAGGTTACTGCCAGTCATGAGTCACCATGAAGGATTTTTAGTGCTTTTCTAGATATGAGGAGAGGCAAGAATTGGGCTCATAAAATCATCTACTGAAAATAACTATCTGAACACCTGTTATGCCCGTTTTTCCCAGAGCACAAAGTACCTCATTGCTGATTTCCACCCTGAACTCCTTGCAAGAGATGTTGAAGGTCAGTAGCTGCAGAAGCTCCTAGTTTGATTCTTATAGAGGTAAATGGCAAGCATCAATTTGTGGTAGTGGTGGTTTAGTTGCTAAGTCATGTCCAGTTCTCACAGCCCCACGGACTTTAGCTCACCAGACTCCTCTGTCTGTGGGATTTACTGGAGTGAGTAGCCATTTCCTGCATTTTCCATGTGGATCCTTTACCACTGAACCACCAGGGAAGTTCTATCATTTTAGCTTCCCTGGTGGCTTAGATGGTAACGAATCTGCATACAGTGCAGGAGAGCTGGGTTTGATCCTTGGGTTGGGAAGATCCACTCGAGTAGGGAATGACTGTGCTCTCCAATTCTCCAGTATTCTTGCCTGGAGAATTCCATGGACAGAGGAGCCTGGCAGGCTACAGTCCATGGGGTCACAAAGAGTCAGACATGACTGAGAGACTAACACTTTCACTTTGTTAAGTACGTGGCATGAAACCATATGGAATTTGCCCCCAACGCTCTGCAAAAAGAAGGAAGAGAAAGGAAGATTTCTTTGGATATTTATTTGCCTTTGGGGGGATTTCCACAATTGTACAGAGATGATTTATTATGGTGTATTCTAATTCTTCACAAAGATTGAGTTATTAAAAAGTCTTCACAAATACACAAATCTCTAAAATAGCGTGCAATCATAAATTTGAGACTAGGTTCAGATATCGTATTGAAATGATAGTATTCTTTTGGGGAAGAACTTTAAATTTGACAAAGTTATTTATTAAAATGAAGATGCTTTTTAAGGATTGTGGCTGTTAATATTATTGCTATTATTAGTATAAAATCTGCAAATGCAGGATCTGTGGTTTATGTTCTGGATTTTTTTTTCCGGAGAGGTTCTCTGTTCTCAGTTAGAGGAATCTGAGGATGTGAACTTTAACAACAGACATTGTGCTCTAAAGTATGACTTTGGACAAGTCATTAAACCTGTTTTAGCCTCTGCATTAAGTAAAATAGTAATAACAATCCCTTCTTCATATGGTTTTCATGGGAATTAAATGGATAATGCATATAAAGTGTTTAATGCAGTGCCTCAGGTGGTTTGATCCCTGGGTTGGTAAGATCCCCTGGAGAAGGCAATGGCAACCCACTCCAGTACTCTTGCCTGGAAAATCCCATGGACGGAGGAGCCTGGTGGGCTGCAGTCCATGGGGTCGCAAAGAGTCGGACATGACTGAGCGACTTCACTTTCACTTTTCACTTTCATGCATTGGAGAAGGAAATGGCAACCCACTCCAGTGTTCTTGCGTGGAGAATCCCAGGGACAGGGGAGCCTGGTGGGCTGCCGTCTATGGGGTCCCACAGAGTCAGACACAACTGAAGTGACTTATCAGCAGGTGGATATTAATAGATGCTCAGTATTGACTCACTGGAAAAGACTCTGATGCTGGGAAAGGTTGGGGGCGGGAGGAGAAGGGGACGACCGAGAATGAGATGGCTGGATGGCATCACCGACTCTGTGGACATGAGTTTGAGTGTACTCCGGGAGTTGGTGATGGACAGGGAGGCCTGGCGTGCTGTGATTCATGGGGTCGCGGAGAGTCAGACACGACTGAGCAACTGAACTGAACTGAACTGAACTGAAAGTGTAGTGTTATGGCTGTTACCCTCAGCCATTATCAGAAACAAATCTTTGAGAGTTACTTACAAGTAGATTAATTTGGGGTACAAATTAGAAACAGAAATGTAAACATTGTGAAGAAATCAGATCTTTCAAGATTTTGAGACATTTACTGAGCAGCTTTATGAGCTAGCAGCTATCTCAAAGATATCATTAGAAACTATAAGGAAATAAGCTTGGGTGTAGGATTCTTTTGAAAAAACTGGATCATGAAAAAGGATAATAATTCTTATCTAAAGATACAGGGGCTCTTAGAAAAAAACCCCGGTCTAATCTCTCACTTCAAGAGATGTGGAGGCCCAGATCAAACTCTCTACTTACTGTTACACAAAGAGAAGGAGACGGGAAACTGACAGCCCTGCACTGACACCAGCACGCCCCTGCCCTGCGCTGGGGCCAGGTGTCCTGTCATTGGCAGGAGAAGAAACAGCTGCTGTAGGAGACACGGGACCCCTGCACCTCTCCTTAGCATCTTTGCTGTTGGACTCCAGGTCACTCTTCTGCCCTGCTAGGCAGTCCTGTGCTGTTATATCCTCTAATAGAAGCACAGGAGCTACTGTTTTGTGAGCTACTGTTCAGCCAGAACACTCTGGTCCAGACAGCCTCTTGTTCAGACCTTGGCAGCCTTTTGTGACAGACCACACCTCTCCTGGCTACCTGGCCCCCCTCTCAGGAGGCCCCTGCCTCCCAGTGATTCAGCCTCTAAGGGGTGAGTGCCAGCCCTGGGGGGCCCAGCACCACTGCCAGCTGGCATCGCGCAGGCATCTGTTCTGGATGCCAGGGTCTGCGCCACACCATTTGTCAGTTTTTAATATCTCTTCTGTCCTTTAGGCCATCTATTGGACTGAAAACAATAAATCCATTTTTAGGGCCTGATAAGAGTGTGAGGAGGTGGTAGGAAGCCATCAAGTCTCACGATTAATAATTTACGTTATTTTAAAATGATTCTGCTGGGTAGTTCAACAAGAGTTCATGTTTTATTCTGTTTTTCTACTGCCATTGGGGTAAAGATTTCTGATTTCCCAGGATGAAAGTATTTGACAGATTTTAAAGTACACACTAGAGGGCAGTGGCCCCATATCTAGACACCTGACAGTTATCACTGTCTTTGCATTTCCTTGCCCTTCCTGCCTTTGGGAAGGGGAAGAAAAGCTCCTCCACATCATATAAATGCCATTTATGTCTGAAGTGTTTTATGAAAACAGATCAGCTGCTTGGCAGCACCCTGTCTATCATTTCTTGTAGTTTCTTTTCCATCCTTCTTCCAGTGATTTATCTCAGTGGAGTTTTAATAACAGAATTATATTAATGACCATCTCATGACCCTTTTCTTTTCTAAACACAGGGAGGAGAGATAGGAAACATACATTTCTCATTTGGAGTGGTAAGGTTTTCTATCTTTGCATCTTCACAAATAAATTCTTGAATTAAGATTGAGGAAGAATAGGGACTTCATGCATGATCCAGGAGAATCTGCCTGCCAAAGCAGGGGACGCGGGTTTGATTCCTGGTCAGGGAACTTATGGTCGCACATGCTGCAGGGCAACTAAGCCCAAGCACTGCAACTAGAAAACCTGTGCACTGCAACTAGAGAAAGACCACACACCGCAACGAAGACCCAGTGTAGCCAAAATAAAATAATAAATTTTAATAAAAGAATGAGGAGAAAGAAAGGTAGAGTGAGGTCATCTTATATTTGGTGTATGCAGAGGTAACAACCATTAATATGAGTCTGCAGAGCTGACCACTAAGGAGAATCATATTTCAGCTCAGCTTTACCTCTCCTGCGTACCTCTCAGGAGGGAGAGGCGAAGCTGACCTGCACAGTCAGGAGCAGGGCTGGGTGAGAGGGCTGGGAGTTAGTAGAGCCACTAGGCCCTGTGGTAACAGAGAGAGAAGTTCCAATGCGGCTGAAGAGTGTAATGAAGCTCAGGAGGAAAGCAAAGGGACACTGAGAAATATCTCAGTGGATTATTTATGAATCTGCCTTTGATGTAATATGAGGAACCTAAATAAATGATTTGATTTATTTTTAATTATTTTTGGTTGTTGGACTGTTTTTTTGAAAAAAGTAAGCCTCTAACACTGGATTATGTGAGTCCCTTAATTTATAGGCATAATCTCAGATATTGCAATTGTCAAAATAAAGTGAATGGCATGAATGCTTTTTTCCCCCAATGCATATAAAAGTTATCTTTACTTTTTACGATAGTCTGGTAAGTGTACAACAGCATTATGAATAAAAAAACCAATGTGCATACCTTAATTAAAATAATCTTTATTGCTGAAAAATGCTAACCATTGCCTGAGCCTCCAGGAGATCTTAGGAGTAACATCAAAGAACACTGATCACAGATCACTATAGCACATATTTTAAACTTAGAAGTTTAAAATATTGCAAGAATTACCAAAATGTGACACATAGAAATGAAGGCAGCAAATCCTTTTGCAAAAGTGACACCTACAGACTCATTGCCACAAACCTTCAGTTTGTAAAAACGGCTGTTTCTTTGAAGGGCAATAAAGCAAAGCACACTAAAATGAGGTGTGCCTGTATACATTTTATGTATTGAATGAATTTGCCGGGGGTTGTGCTTGGATTTGTGAAATCTGACGCAATTGTGTTCCTTTATATTTATTTTTAAGTGTTCACTAAGTTTACTCTTAAATACACGAGGGAGGAAACATACTCTTCCTTGAATTCCCCCACCAGGTCACAGGTGGGAGGAAGGGCACCTAGTGCCTCGGAGCAACCTGTGCTGTGAAACAGACCAGGGACTTCCTCTGCGTTTCTCTTAGTGTTGCTAATATTTATTGAGCATTTACTATATACGTATCATGTTAAGTGCCTTGCATACATTATCTTGCTTAACTCTTACAACAACCTGTTGCCATGTACATGGTTATGATCCCTGTTTACAGATGAGGAACTAGAATTGGAGAGGTTGCCTGGATAAAACAGTGACAATGCAGCAGGCTGAGGTTTGAAGGCAGGTTTGTCTTCCTCTGACCTTATAACCATCGTTTATGTGCCCCCAGAGGACAGAGTGATACTGCCAGCAGTTCCACCATGAAATCATCCCCCCGACCAACCTCAGAGTGCAGTGCTGTCTCACACATCCTGAACTGGGTGTGAGCTCTAGATCTTATTCCTTTGTAAGTGCCCTGGCTGTTCTTCTGCCACCACGCACACACATGCAGAGTCACTGGTTAGGTTTTCATTCCTCTGACTTTATATAAGACAGTGTCACTGGAGAATAATTAAAACTCCTGATGGATTTATGTTGGGGCCTCCTGACATGGTTATATAGTTATTTATGCCAAGATGACAGGGGAGATTAGCATTAAATGTGGACAGGAATGCACCTGCCACTTTGATACAGTCAGAAGCATCTATCAAAGATGCATTTGAAACCCAGAGACCTCAGTCTTATTGGCAAGAATTCTGTAGGCTTTCTTCAGCTACACTTAAATGTAGAGAGGAAAATTAGTTAGTGGAAACAGAGGTAGACCCCACCTTACCTGGACAGAGATTCTTCAGGGGCAGAGGAGTCACCCCTTGCCCAGTCCTGTCTCCCTTGGTCTCTGATGTATAATAATCCTTGTGCCACAGACAAAGGCAAAACCTTCTCGTAGAAACAGAAGCAGGCAGAAGGACTTATGTGTCTTACTATTACTACTAATAACAATTGGTCACATTTGGTAAGTGTTTGTTGTGTGTTAGAGATTGATGAAAGGGCCTTGCCTGGATCATCTCATCTATTCTTTAGATGGCCAGTCCTCTTTCAAGCCCGACCCCTCCCCCAACCATCACTAATTGTGCTGTTTCTCTCAGAGGAGAGGGCAGATCTATGAATTGTGGTATCAATTACACTTCTCTTGAAAAGAATAATTTGTCAGTTGCTAGATTTTATTTCATGTTTACAGATGTCAGTGTGTTTCCTACTAAAAGAATAGTGATTAGTAGTAGTCGTCACATTAAAATAAGGCAAATGTCAACTGCCCCTTTGTCCTTCAGTTTCAGTATCTGTTTGTGCCATCTCTTATTTTACCCCATTGCAACACAATGTTGAAACTCAGAGAGAAGAATCTATGGTCACAAAAGAATTGGTGAGCAATATTGATTTTAGTAAGGGAGGTGGATGTGGAGAAGATCATCACACACTTAGCCTTCTTGTTAAGAAATGAGCTTGAGACTGTATTAGACACTGTGTCCTCTAGAGGCCCTCTGTGCTCTATACCCGTCTCCCCAGCAGTGCCCTTGCTCAAGCTTCTCTGTGTCCTTCTCTTTCTTACAAGGGTTGCAAATTGTTCTCCATTTATAATATATAGTAGTTTATAAACCACTTTTTGTTATTAAACATGTCCTTAGCATCTTCCACTTAACACCGTTTGTGGTTTTGAAGTATTCCTTCCAAAGAAACTTCCCTTACAAGGAATTCCAGGAGATAAGGAATTCCAGGAGATTTAACTTTGGTTTTATCATAGAAATAGCTGGTATTAAGAGAGAATTCTGAAATGAGGGACTGTTTACAGAATCTAAATTATATTAATAAATAGTCTGACATAATCCATCCCACTTCATATATCTTACATTGAAACTGAAAGTGAAAGTCGCTCAGTCTTGTCTGACTCTGCGACCCCATGGACTACAGTCCATGGAATTCTCTAGGCCAGAATACTGGAGTGGGTAGCCATTCCCTTCTCCAGAGGATCTTCCCAACCCAGGAGTTGAATGGAGGTCTCCCACATTGCAGGCAGATTCTTTACCAGCTGAACCACCAGGGGAGCCCATATCTTATATTAAGAGTACTTACAGGGGTTCATTAGCATGGGGATTTATGAAGATGGCGAAAAGAGAGTTAGAATGATTGAATCCTTACTCTGTCGTGAGAACCATAGAAAATCTTTGTAAATTTAATATAGCATCACAAGCAACAGACGGATCTTGGTTTGTTTCCAAGGCAAACCATTCAATATCACAGTAATCCCAGTATATGCCCCAACCAGTAATGCTGAAGAAGCTGAACTTGAATGGTTCTGTGAAGACCTACAAGATCTTCTAGAACTAACACCCAAAACAGATGTCCTTTTCATCATCGGGGACTGGAATGCAAAAGTAGGAAGTCAAGAGATACCTGGAGTAATAGGCAAATTTGGCCTTGGAATACAAAATGAAGCAGAGCAAAGGCTAACAGAGTTTTGCCAAAAGAACACACTGGCCATAGCAAACACCCTCTTCCAGCAACATAAGATATGACTCTACACATGGACATCCCTAATGGTCAATACCAAAATCAGACTGATTATATTCTTTGTAGGCAAAGATGGAGAACCTCTATACAGTCAGTAAAAACAAGACCAGGAACTGACTGTGGCTCAGATCATGAACTCCTTATTGAAAAATTCAGACTTAAATTGACAAAAGTAGGAAAAACCATAGAGTCATTCAGGGATGGCCTAAATCAAATCCCTTATGATTATACAGTGGAAATGACAAATAGATCCAAGGATTAGATCTGATAGAGTGACTGAAGGACTATAGACGGAGGTTCGTAGCATTGTATAGAAGGCTGTGATCAAAACCATCCCCAAGAAGAAATGCAAAAAAAGCAAAATGGTTATCTGAGAAGGCCTTACAAATAGCTGAGAAAGAAGAGAAGTGAAAGGCAAGGAGAAAATGAAAATATACCCACCTGAATTGATTCAGTTCAGTTCCGTTGCTCAGTCATGTCCGACTCTTATGACCCCACAGACTGCAGCACTCCAGGCTTCCCTGTCGGTCACCAACTCCTGGAGCTTGCTCAAACTCATGTCCATCAAATCAGTGATGCCATCCAACCATGTCATCCTCTGTTGTCCTCTTGTCCTCCTGCCTTCAGTCTTTCTCAGCATCAGGGTCTTTTCCACTGAGTCAGCTCTTTGCATCAGGTGGCCAAAGTATTGGAGCTTCAGCTTCAGCATCTGTCCTTCCAGTGAATATCCAGAACCTGAATACAGGGTTCCAAAGAATAGCAAGGAGAGATAAGAAAGGCTCCCTAAGTAATCAATGCAAAAAAATAGAGGAAAACAATAGAATGGGACTTGAGCTTTCTTCAAGAAAATTAGAGATACCAAGGGAACATTTCATGCAAAGATGAGCAAAATAAAAAACAGAAATGGGATGGACCTAACAGAAGCAGAAAATATTAAAAAGAGGTGGCAAAAAGTACATAGAAGAACTATAGGAAAAAGATTTTAATGACCCAGATACCATGAAGGTGTGATCATTCACGTAGAGCCAGACATCCTGGAGTGTGAAGTCAAATGGGCCTTAGGAAGTATCACTACGAACAAAGCTAGTGGAGGTGATGAAATTCCAGCTGAGCTATTTCAAACCCTAAAAGATGATGCTGTGAAAGTGCTGCACTCAATATGCCAGCAAATTTGGAAAACTCAGCAGTGGCCGCAGGACTGGAAAAGGTCAGTTTTCATTCCAATTCCAAAGAAGGGCAATGCTAGACAATATTCAAACTACCACACAATTGCACTCATTTCACACACTAATAAGGTCATGCTCAACATCCTCAAGCTAGGCTTCAACAGTGTGTGAACCGAGAACTTTCAGATGTTCATGCTGGATTTAGAAAAGGCAGAGGAACCAGAGATCATATTGCCAACGTCTGTTGGATCATAAAAAAGCAAGAGAGTTCCTGAAAAATATCTACTTCTGCTTCATTGACTACACTAAAGCCTTTGACTGTGGATCAAAACAAACTGTGGAAAATTCTAAAGAGGTAGGAATACCAGACCACCTTACCTGAGCAACCTATATGCAGGTCGAGAAGCAATAGAGTTGAACATGGAACAACAGACTGGTTCAAAATCAGGAAAAGAGTGTGTCAAGGCTGTATATTGTCACCTTGTTTATTTAACTTATATGCAGAGTACATCATGAGAAATGCTGGGCTGGATGAAGCACAAGCTGGAATCAAGATTGCTGGAAGAAATATCAATAACCTCAGATATGCAGATGACACTACCCTTAAGGCAGAAAGTGAAGAGAAATTAAAGAGCCTTTTGATGAAGGTGAAAGAGGAGAGGGAAAACTCAGTGTTCACAAAACTAAGATTGTGGCATCTGGTCCCATCACTTCATGGCATATAGATGGGGAAACAGTGGAAATTGTGACAGACTTTATATTCTTGGGCTCCAAAATCACTGCGGATAGTGACTGCAGCCTTGAAATTAAAAGATGCTTGCTTCTTGGAAGAAAACCTATGATCAATCTAGACAGCATATTAAAAAGCAAAGATATTACTTTGCCGACAAAGGTCCATCTAGTCAAATCTATGGTTTTTCCAGTAGTCATACGGATATGAGAGTTGGACCATAAAGTAGGCTGAGCACCAAAGAATTGATGCTTTTGAACTGTCGTGTTCGAGAAGACTCTTGAGATTCCCTTGGACTGCATGGAGATCAAACCAGTCAATCCTAAAGGAAATCAGTCCTGAATATTCAATGAAAGGACTGAGGCTGAAGCTGAAGCTCCAACATTTTGGCCACCTGATGGGAAGAACTGACTCATTGGAAAATACCCTGATGCTGGGAAATATAGAAGGCAGGAGGAGAAGGGGATGACAGAGGACAAGATGGTTGGATGGTATCACCGAATCAATGGACATGAGTTTGAGCAGGCTCCGGGAGATGGTGAAGGACAGGAAAGCCTAGTGTGCTGCAGTCCATGGCATCGCAAAGAGCTGGACACGACTGAGCGACTGAAGAACAACAATAGGAGCAAACTATAATTAAATAATGTATGATGATTTCTATAATACTGATAACTTCCCCTTTACTATAAGACCAGATATAGCCTTTAAACAGATAGTCATGGTTCTTTCTGGGTTCTTCTGTATGCTCACATTACTCTTGTCCCTAGTTTTCACTCATAGATAGATATGAGAAATTCAAACCATATCATATTCACAACACATTTTTTTCCACTTGTGCCCACTAATGGATTTAATCAAGGCAAAACATCTAATTTGCAACCAAAGGCGTAAATGAAACCCTAATTCATGTATTTGCTTATTGCCTCCCCTGCCCCCACACACACCCAGCGGCATCTCAGGTTACCTTTTTATGATGCAGTCCAAATTCTCAGTTTCACTGCAGCTTTCCAGAGTTCAGATACATTAAGATCTTGTCTCTGTTAGACCATGTTGGCTAAAGATATTCCTAATGAATCCAAACAGGTAACCGTAGTATCAGAGTGGTAAAAGTATATCAGGGTTGGCTATGATGGATGTTTAAACATTCTTGTGAAATTTAACTGTAGTGGCTTCTTTCATAAGCCAGATACAGGTTTATGCTCTTAAAAGTTGAAAGTCTGCCTTCAGATTAATTAAATCTTGATTGGAATGGCATTGTCCATTGTAATACTTTCCATTAAGTAAATGGCTTTTAGTTGTTCAATAAAATATTGAAGATTATTACTGAGATTTAAGTTTTCCTGGGCCTATAGCACTTATGATTCTGGGTGATTGCCTAAGATAACAACAAAAGACTTTGCAGGGAAGTCCAAAAATTAACTAAGAGTACGGATGGCTAATGTCCAGGAGGGGAAGAATTTTTACTTCAAACTTGGATTTGGGTCAACAGAAATATATTGACAGAAAGGCAACCAGGACAACCAGAATTTAATACACTTGTCTAGACAGGTTTTGTTTTGAGGTTGAAATTTGGTTTGAGCATACTTATTGTATGAATTACTAAAAGTTTATCCATCTCTTCAAGTACTGCCCCTATAATATAGAGGGGAGTTGTTGACTCAGATTTGTGGTTAGAAGGAACCTCTTTTTTCTACCGTCTATACCTTTCATGCGTTGGAGAAGGAAATGGCAACCCACTCCAGTGTTCTTGCCTGGAGAATCCCAGGGACGGGGGAGCCTGGTGGGCTGCTGTCTATGGGATTGCACAGAGTTGGACACGACTGAAGGGACTTAGCAGCAGCATACCTTATTTGGCTTCCTGGGTGACTCGGGTGGTAAAGGATCCACCTGCAGTGTGGGAGAACTGGGTTTGATCCCTGGATCAGGAAGATCCCCTGGAGAAAGGGAATGGCTACCCACGACAGTATTCTTACCTAGGAAATCCCGTGGACAGAGTTATCTGGCGGGCTACAGTCTGTGGGGTCGCAAAGAGTCAGACACTACTGAGCGACTAACACTTTGAATTGATAGTTTATTTATCTCAATGTGAGGTATAAAAATGGTACCAAAACCTTCTACAAAATGCACGGTCCTCTAGAGAAAAATAAATGTGATATATCACTTATATGTGGTATCTGAAAAGATGGTACAAACGGGACCTCCCTGGTGGTCCTGTGGCTAAGACTCTGCACTCCCAGGGCATGGAGCCCGGGTACTGTCACTGGTCAGGGAACTGGGTCCACATGCTGCAACTGAGACTCCACACAAACACATAGTTTAAAAATATGATACGAATGAGCTTATTTACAAAACATATACAGACTTACAGACATAGAAAACAAACTTACGGTTACCAAAGCAGAAGAGGAAGAAGGGATAAACTGGGAATTTGGGATTAACAGATACACACTGCTGCTGCTGAGTCACTTCAGTCGTGTCCGACTCTGTGTGACCCCATAGGGGGAAGCCCACCAGGCTCCCCCATCCCTGGGATTCTCCAGGCAAGAACACTGGGGTGGGTTGCCATTTCCTTCTACTATATATAAAATGGATAACAATAGGGACCTACTGAATAGCACAGGGAATTATGTTCAATATCCTGTAATAACCTGTAATGGAAAAGAATCTGGGTATATGAAGTACTGAGGTGGCTCAGTGGTAGAGAATACACCTGCCAAGCAGGAGACGCAGGAAACAAGAGTTCAGTCCCAGGATTGGGAAGCCCTCTGGAGAAGGAAGTGGCAACCCACTCCAGTATTCTTGCCTCGGAAATCCCATGAACAGAGGCACCTGGCATGTCCATGGGGTCGCAAAGAGTTGGTCACAACTTAGCAAGTAAAGCAGTAAAGCACCAGCGTATTATATGTGTATATATGTTTATATATATGTATATAGTTGTTATCTCTTGTATTAGCAGGCAGATTTGTTTACTGAGCAACGTAGGAAGCCTATATTATGTTTATATATATATTGGAATCATCTTGCTGTACACCTGAAATATTGTGAATCAACCATACTTCAGTAAAGAAAACAAAACAAAGTAGGGAAGAGTCTTCAACTTTTATTTTCCTTTTCTAGTGAGCTAAGGGGTCAGGGTGAAGTTAAGAAAATGAGTGTTTGTAAAATGGCATCTCAGAGTGACAGCCTTGAATTTGAATGACTTTCCAGCTGACTTAGGATTCTCAGAATGAAATAGAGGTTGTATTATCGGTATCATTTTTTTTCTTTATATTTTCTATATCTTCAAAGTTCCCTAAAACCAACATTTATGGTTTTTATAATGGAGAAGAAAAAACTTCTAAATTTTTAGTCTTTATTTTAGAAGAGTTTGAGAAGGATTGGTATTAATTATTCTTTGGACATTTGGTAAAATTTACCGGTGATGCCATCTGGTCTTGGACTTTGGTTTTAGATGATTGATTTTATCTCCTTACAAGTATTTGGTCTGTTCAGATTTTCTATTCATTGTGATTCAGTCGGTAGGTTCTGTATTTCTAGCAAATACTCATTTCTTCTATAGTGTATAATTTGTTACTGTATAATTGTTCATAGTAGTCTTTTATGATCCTTTTTATTTCTTTGATGTGAATTTAATAGTTCCTCCTTCATTTCTGATTTTATTCATTTGTGCTCTCTCTTTTTTTCCTCTGTAAAGCTATCTAAAAGTTTGTCAGGTTTGGTTATATTTTCAGAGAACCAGGTCTTAGTTTCATTGAGCTTTTCTATTGTCTTTTAAGTCTCTATTTCTTTATTTTCTGCTCTAGTCTATTTCCTTCCTTCATTTGTTTTTCTATAAGTCTCTTCAGGTATTTTAACTTTTTTTTCATTCCTTTTTCTTTTTGCTGCTCTGATTGGGTGAGTTTCCCTGCCTTCTTTGAGTTGGCTGATCCTTTCTTCTACTTCATCTAATCTGCTCATTTAAACTCTTCTAGAGTATTTTTCAGTTTAGTTATTATATTCTTCAGTTCTGTGACTTCCATTTGTTACTTTCTTACATTTTCGATCTTTTTGTTGAAATTCTCTGTGTTCTTCCATTCTTATCCTCAGTTCAGTGAGTATCTTTTGAACCAATACTTTGAACTCTTTGTCAGGTAAATTAGTATCTCCATTTCACTATGGTCTTATCGTGTTGGGACTTCCTTGGTGGCTCAGAGGCTAAAGAATCTGCCTGCAGTGCAGGAGACCTGGGTTCACTCCTTCAGTCAGGAAGATCCCCTGGAGAAGGGAATGGCAACCCACTCCAGTATTCTTGCCTGGAGAATGCCATGGACAGAGGGGCCTAGCAGGCTACAGTCCATGGGGTCGCAAAGAGTCAGACATGACTGAGTGACTTAATGCTTATCTTGTTCTTTCATTTGGTACATGTCCCTCACTTTCTTCATTTTGCTTGACTCTGTGGTGGTTTCTATACAGAAGATGAAACAAGAACCTCTCCCCATCTTGAAGGAGTGGCCTTGTCTGGAAGAGATGAGCATCCTCGCTCAACCCTGTCTCAGTTCGTGGTTGTTTCTGAAGACTCTGTGTTTGTCCAGACAGCCTTTTATATTTTTAATAGTTCCAAGTAGTTGAGGATGTGCCAACACCTGTCATTGTCCCAAGGGGGAGGCATTCAGCACCTACATTCAGGCATACTGGAAATCAGATACTCAGGCACCAGCTTTTATGTTTCTTTTTTTTAACTTGTTAATTTGTTTTAGGATATAGCTGATTAACAAAAAATGTTGTGATAGTTTCAGGTAAATAGTGAAGGGACTCAGCCATACCTATACATATACAAGTATACATTCTCCCCCAAATCCCCACCTCTCAGGCATCAGCTTTTAAAAGTATTCAAATGTATACTGTCCTATGAGACTACAAGCATAAGCTTCACTGTCCACCAGAGGTAAGTGATCAGTGAATATTTATTCCCTGGGCAGCATTCACAAAAACCAGGGCACCAGGTGCATGTAAAGCTCCCCTCCAGGAGACTCTGACACTCTGGAATGTAGCAAAGGGTGAGCGCAAAGATAGTGTCTACCCTCTAAGGGAAGGATAAGAGTTGGTCCCAAGATGTATACTTAGTCAGAAGCCTGTCCTAATGCCACAGTTGTGATCATCAGCTAATAGGCCTCCTTAAAGGCCAGGTTCCTGAGCCTGTTACCTCTTGCTGTGCCTGGATGTGGTAGGTGTTTAAGAACACTCTTTCCCTTGGTCAGAGTCCTGTGGGACCCATGAATATATGCCCCACTGGACACCAGTGCCAGGCAATATAGAATTGTCACTTGGAAGCAGTCACAAAAAATGGGGCAACTTACAGGCGTCCTAGCTCCTTTCTGGGTGACATCAATTATTATACTCCCATGGGACCAGGAACAGAAGCTCTCCTGGCTCCCAGAGCCAGGCAGTCAAGAGGCATCCCCTGTGTGGCAGCCATAATAATTGGGGCACCGGATGTGTACAAAGACTCCCCTCCAGGAGACTCTGGTGATCAGGAGCGTAACAAAGGGAGAGTGCAAATACACTGTCCACCAGGTCCCATCCTGGAGATTGTTTCAGGAGACTCCTCGATGTGGGTGTTAAATTAGATGCCTGCCCCTCAGACAGAGAGTGAAAAAATTGGCTTAAAACTCAATATTAAAAAAGCTAAGATCATGGCATCCAGCCCCATCACTTCATGGCAAATAGAAGGGGAAAAGGTGGAAGGAGTGACAGATTTCCTCTTCTTGGGCTCTAAAATCACCGTGGTTGGTGACCGCAGCCATGAAATCAGAAGATGATTGCTTCTTGGAAGGAAAGCTATGACAAGCATAGACAATGTATTAAAAAGCAAAGACATCACTTTGCCAACAAAGGTCCATATAGTCAAGGCTATGGTCTTTCTAGTAGTCATATGTGGATGTGAGAGTTGGACCATAAAGAAGGCTGAGCACTGAAGAATCGCTGCCTTCGAACTGTGGTGCTGGAGAAGACTCTTGAGAGTACCTTGGACAGCAAGAAAATCAAACCACTCAATCCTAAAGGACATCAACCCTGAATACTCAGTGGAAGGACTGATGCTGAAGCTGAAGCTCCAGTACTTTGGCCACCTGATGTGAAGGGCCAGCTCATTAGAAAAGACCCTGATGCTGGGAGAAGGCAGAAAGAGAAGAGGGCAACAGAGGATGAGATGGTTGGATGGCATCACTGACTCAATAGACATGAACTTGAGCAAACCCCGAAAGATGGTGAAGGACAGGGAGGCCTGGAGTGCTGCAGTCCATGGGGTCGCAAAGAGTGGGACATGACTTGGTGACTGAACAACAACAATCCTCAGACCAATGCTTTAATATAAGCAGATGATCCTCCTTCACTTTAGGTTTGGGAGTCATCAACTGCCTCTGAAGTGGGCCCAGGGATGGGTAAGTCCAAGTATATGAGCCCTTTCAAATCAAGTTCTCAGATGGCTAGAATCTTGTGGGTCTCAGGACACAAGCCTTGTTGGTTTTCAAAGTGAGTTATATTGGGCCCTTGTCTTTCAAGTGTGTGTCACAAAAGTTGGGCTGCCCAGTGTGGGGTTTCACCCCTTGCTTCTCAGGAAGAAGCTCTGGCTTTTGAGTTCCCTGTGAGGTTCATGGTGAGATTGTATCCCGGCCTCTTCCATGCACCTCAATGTGGTTTTCTTCTCACTTGCCCAATATGTAGTTGTCAATTAGCCAGGCTTTAGGTTTTTCTAAGAAGAAACTGCTCCATGTTTAGCAGTAGACTCAGTGTGTCTATGGAAGGAGTTGAGTTCAGGATCTTCTTACATCACTATCTTGAATTAGAACTCTTCCAAACTCATTGAGGCCAGAATTACCCTGAAACCAAAACTAGACAAGGATACCTCTAGAAAATTACAGGCCAATATCTTTGATGAACATAGATGTAGAAATTATCAACAGAATATTAGCAAACTGAATTTAGCAATACAGATACACTGCAATCAAGAGGGATTTATTCTAGGGATTTGGGTATAACAGAATTAATATAGAGAGAACTTACCTCAATGTAACAAAGGTCATATATGACAAACCTACAGCTAACATCGTACTCAAAGGTAGAAAAAAAAAAGCTTTTTCCATAGAAAAGGATACCATTCTTACCACTTTTACTCAACAAAGTATTGGAAGCCCTTATTGCTGTTGTTCAGTCTCCCAGTTGTGTCCCACTCTTTGTGACCCCGTGGACTGCAGCATGCCAGGCCTCCCCGTCTCTCACTGTCTCCCGAAGTTTGCCCAAGTTCATGTCCATTGCATCGCTGATGCCATCCACTCATCTCATTCTCTGATATCCTCTTTCCTTCTGCCCTCAATCTTTCCCAGCATCAGGGACTTTTCCAATGAGTCAGCTGTTTTCATCAGATGACCAAAATACTGGACTTCAGCCTCAGCATCAGTCCTTCCATTGGTATTCAGGTTGTTTTCCCTTAAGACTGACTGGTTTGATCTTCTAGCTGTCCAAGGGACTTTCAGGAATCTTCTCCACTTCCCCAGTTGGAAGACATCAATTCTTTTGGCACTCTGCCTTCTTTACAGAGCAATTAGGCAAGAAAAAGAAATTAAAAGGAATCCAAATTTGAAAGGAAGAAGTAAAACTACCACTATTTTAAGTTGAATGACATTATATATAGAAAATCCTAAAAAACTCCATCAAAAAGCTGTTGTAACTAATAAATGAATTCAGTAAAATTGAAGGATACAAAATCAATACACAAAAATCTATTGCAATCTATACACTAACCTTGAACTATCAGAAAGAGAATTTAAGAAAATAATTCTATTTACAATTGCATCAAAAAGAATAGAATATCTGGGATTAAATTTAACCAAGGAGATGAAAAATCTATATATTGTAAACTACAAGACGCTGATGAAAAAAATTGAAGATGACATGAATAACTGAAAAAATATTTCATGCTCATGATTGGAAGAATTAATGCTGTTAAAATTACCATGCTACCTAAAGAAATCTACAGATTTAATGAAATCCCTATCAAAATTCCAATAGCATTTTTCACAGAAATAGAACAACAAAAAATAATCCTAAAATTTGTAGGGAACCATAAAGACCCCAGACAGCTAAAGCAATCTTGAGAAAAAAGAACAAAGTTGAACTCATCATACTCCCTGATTTCAAAATCTATAACAAAGCTGTGGTAATTACAACAGTATCATAATTAGCATAAAAACAAACACATAGTTAAAGGAACAGAATACAGAGAGCCCAGAAATAAAATCACACACTTACGGTCAATTAATTTACAACAAAGGAGCCAAGAATATACCACAGGAAGACAATCTTTTCAATAAATGGTGTTGGGAAAATTGGCTAGCTACATGCAAAAAAATAAACCGGACCACTATCTTACACCATACACAAAATGTAACTCAAAATGAAGGCCTGAATGTAAGACCTGAAACCATAAAACTCCTAGAAGAAAACATAGGCAGTAACCTCCTTGACTTAGGTCTTGGTAATGATTTTTAAAAATTTGACACCAAAAATAAAAGCAACAAAAGCAAAAGTAAATGCATATTTCAAGCTAAAGACTTCTGCACAGCAAAGAAAACCATCAACAAAATGAAAAAGCGGTCTATAGAATGGGAAACTATTTACAAGTCATATGTCTGGTAAGAGGCTGATATCCAAAATATATAAAGAATTCATGTAACTAAAAAGTTCAAACTTTTTAAAGTTGCAACTTAAAATTTAAATAATTTAAATTTTAAATGAGCAGATCTGAACAAACATTTTTCTAAAGAAGACATACAAATACATGAAAAGATGCTCTACATCATTAATTATCAGCAAATCAAAAATGCATTGAGCTTTCACCTCATACCTGTTAGAATGGCTATTAGTGAAAAGACTAGAAATAACAAGTGTTGGTGAAGATGTGGAGAAAAGGGAATCCTCATGAACAGCTTTGAGAATGTAAATTTGTGTAGCCACTATGGAAAACAGTATGGAAGTTCCTCAAAAAGTTGAAAATAGAATTACCATATGATCCAGAAATTTTAACTCTGGGCATTTATCCAACGAAAACAAAAACACTAAATCAGCAAGATATCTGCGCACCTATGTTCATAGTGGAATTATTTACAATAGCCAAGATATGGAAACAATCTAAGTGTCCATCAATGGATAAATTGATAAGGAAACTGCAGTGGATATATATTTAGAAATGGTATTCATTCAAAAAAAAATAATTAAATCTTGTCACTTGAAACAATATGGATGGACCTTGAGGGCATTATGCCAAGTGAAATAAGTTAGAGAAAGACAAATACCATATGATCTCTCTTATATGTGGAATCTGCACACACACACACACACACACACACACACACATAAAACTAAGCTTATAGATAACAGAGAATGGTAGTTGCCAGGTGCTGTGGGTAGGGGATGGGGAGAAATGACTGAAGTGTTTTGGAGTTCTTTAAATAAATTGATTTTTTAATTTGAGAAAGCAAATCTTGTAACCAGTATATATTAATATTACATATAGTCATAGGGATACTAGAAGGATACTTACCAATGTGAAAATGGTGTTTATTTTGACATAATCAGGTGACTGGTAATTTTTAGTTTCTTCTCTTTTGCACATTTGCATTTTTTAATTTTTCTGCAGGGCACATTATCTGCATAATAAATGATTATTTTCCTGAATGAGTGTTACATAGTTAAGAATTGTTTATGTTTTTAAAAAATCCTACCCATACAAAAAGTAAATTTGTTTCTGTTCCACATTAACATTTTAGGCTTCAGTTCCAGTCATTTTGAGGATATTTCACTAAAATAGAGCAAAATGATTATTGAATTATGAGTGTAGGATGAAATATCATATGACCATGCTTTTAGTTTTAAATAAAAATTTAGTTTTAGAAAGTTGGAATATTTGAATTTTGTAAAGGTATTAATATAATTTGTTAACTAAGAAAGTGTGTGGATAGTATATTAAAAGTATTTGAAAAAGCATCATTAGTGCTATATTGACACCTTATTAAAAGGAGGTGAATGGATTGGCATTCAAGTCCAATCTTCCTTCGTATTTCCAAAATCTGGCCAATTTATATTTAAGAACAATACCCCACCTATATACTAACTTACATACAATGACTTTCATTCGATAATGTCCATGTACCAGGCGCTGGGCCCAGCCTTATACTGCAAAGAGGAGGGTTTAATAAGTGTGGGAACCACTTTTTTTGAAGCAATAGTTTGGTCAGGGAACTCTTAATAATTAAATGACTTGTTGGCTCCTGAAAGTTTTAAAATGTAAGCAATATGCTCTCCTAGTTCTAAAAGAAGCATGATTTCTCCAAATGTAAATATTCAGGAGAAGCTGAAGGCTTGTAGGTTAGCAGGCTTCTTTGCCAGTTAATACTGTTCCTCCCAGGGTGACATTTAAATTTTTTTTCAGTGACTCTTGTGCATTTTCCTAAAGAGCATCCTGCATAATTTTATCACCATTGGAAAATCCTGTTTTCCTGACGTGACCTGAATTTGTATTTCTTCCATTTTCAGTGTATTTCTCACTTTAGATCCACTGCTATCTCTGCTACTGAAATTCAGTTTTTTTGAGACAAACAGCTTGTGTGTGTGTGTGTTACTACATAGTAGGTTTGAATGTGTACATATGAATGTGAGTTTTTCTGGGAAAATACAGTGCGTGCATGCTGAGTTGCTTCAGTCGTGTCTGACTCTTTTCGACCCCATGGACTGTAGCCCACCAGGCTCTTCTGTCCATGGGATTCTCCAATCAAGAATGCTGGCGCAGGTGGCCATGCTCTCCCCCTGGGGATCTTCCCGATCCAGGGATAGAACTCATGTCTCTTAGGTCGCCTGTATTGGCAGGTGTGTTCTTTAACCACTAGCGTCACCTGGGAAAACACAGTACATGCATATAAAAATACAGAAATTCAAAATATTGTTTTTATTTTTGCACAAGATTATATGCTTGTTAAACATGCTAAGGAGCCAAATTATGAAAGATTAGGAAACAAAGTATTTTTGAAATAGGAATGTAGAAATATATTTTGGTTATTCTGTTGGACACATGGAGTTGTTTTTGTACTATTTTATGGTGATGTCCCTGGCCCTCTAATTGCTATGAAGTCATTCTGTACTTCTTAGAGAAGTAAGAAGACCAGGACATTAGGACAGAATTATGCTGAGAAATGACTCTGAACCTCCAGTGACCTCTTTTTGAGTCAGTCTTGCTCAGGAGAGTAGGCATGGTCCTAAGAACTTCTAGCCTGTCTTCCCTAAGACAGTTCGTCAGGAGGAGGGTGCCCTGCAGTAGTTTAACCAGGAAGTGTGGCAAAGGCTACTCAGAAGCTCCAGGAGTCAGACTGCTCTAGGTCAGACTGGGTGACATTGGGGTCCTCTGAGAATTCGGCCCTGTGCTTAATTTTTAGTTTGGTCTGAGATTTGTGACATATGAAATTTAATTGACTCAAACATGGAAACAGAGATCTATTTTTGCTTGTTTGAGAATAGCAATTCTGCCTTTGTTTACTTACTGTGATAGTAATAAATATGAGAAATAAGAGATGCCAGCTTCCCAGTGTTGTATTTTCCCTGTGGAGTCAGACTCCTTTCACTTTTATCAGGCCTTCAGAAGACAGAGCTGAAATGTTAACTGAAGGGCCAGTTTGCATAGAGAAGGACCTTCAACCCTTTACCTGTACTTGCAGCGTTTGTTATATTAACCTTTATTTATTCTTTTTGCTCCTTTTTTTAATTTTTTTGCCCCTGTGAATTCAAATTACTTTCCCGTGTCATCTCCTTTGTATTTGTTCAGTGACTTGGAAGGTGGCTGGAAGTACCACCTGCCCTGCCTCTAGGTAAAGCCTGTTACGATAGACCTCAGAGGTGCAGCCTTGGACATGCCCACATTCCCCTGGGATGACAGTGACCTTAGCAGAGCTTGCTGTTATTGTCTTTTCCCCTGATTGCTCTATCAGGTTGTACACCTCTGGTGGTATCACACCCAGGTTTTAGACTTTACTAATTTCTAGCTGCTTGCTGTATTGCTTTTAACAGTATTCTGGCATATAAATTGCTCAACCGTCTTAACTAATTAACTTTGGGCCCTTTTGCAGGAGTAAGTCTTTGAGGCCAATCTTTGCGCTTTGTTTTGTTACAGGAGGGCTGTTCTGAGCTGGCTTTCCCCCTGGTTCTTCCTGTTAAGCCTCCACGCATGCTAAGTTACTTCAGTTGTGTCCGACTCTCTGGGACCCCATGGACTGTAGCCCACCAGGTTCCTCTGTCCGTGGGATTCACCAGGCAAGAATACTAGAGTGGGTTGTCATTTTCTTCTCCAGGGGATCTTCCCAACCTGGGGATCGAAGCCGAGTCTCTTTTGTCTCCTGCCTTGGCAGGTGGGTTCTTTACCACTAGCGCCACCTGGGAAGCCCCGTTATGCCCTCACTGGTCTACAATTTAACTTATCACTCTTATAAAGCTTCCATCCTCTTAATTACTTACCACCAGAATCTCCATGGGTTTCAACTGTGGTTTTTCAACCCTTGGGCTTAAATGTCCCCACATCTTATGCCAGATAAAATGAGTTCCTTTGGGAAATTCAAAGCTCTCTGTTCTCATGGATTGCCTCGCCCCCTTGGCAGAATATCTGTGCCACTGCTCCAGAGCTTGGGGCAGGGATATTGGTCTACCTCTCTCAGAATAACACCCTTGCTTGACAAACAGTGTTCTGAGTGGGGTAGTAGCTTATAGTCTTTTCAGCCTGCTTCTCCTGGCATGAAATCTCTGCCCACAAGTGAGCTGAGGCCAAGGGAGTTTGGCTCCAGTTCTCAACTGGGGATAGAGCTTCTAAGTTGAGAGTTATGGAAGGTAGCCCTCAGCCTCATGGCTACTCTTGCCTGGAATAGAGCTTCTGCAACCTGAAGCTGAGGAAATAAACAAATGCTGGTGGCCTGGTGCTCCTGGGGAGCAGATCTAGTTTCCTTTGAGTTGAATTTTGGAAATTTTTGAAAAAAAAAAAATCAGATTCAATCAATTTCCTTCTATCTCCGCTTACCAAAAGTGCTCGGCCAGCAGTGCATCCTTCCCCAGGCATGGCCATAGGGCCTCAGGTGGTTGGCAGACTGATTCCAGGTGGTACAGCTACATGGGCCACACACATCCAGTAAGACTCATCACAGGTCAGGAATCGAATTCCCATTTTAGTGTTCTTTCAGTCCTTCTGTTTACGACAAAAGAAAAGCCTCATTATGGTGCTTTAATTCTTTAATGTCTGAGCCTTTCTTACAAGGAAAAGGCAGACCCAGGTTCAGTACTTAGGGTAAGTAACCATGTTTCACTAGAATGTAATTACTTTTTCAGTTGCCTTCTCCTTGTAGCAAGTGATATTTCCCATTAATGTGTCATTCAGTCACTAAGTTGTGTCCGACTCTTTGCGACCCCATAAACTGCAGCACACCAGGCTTCCCTGTCCTTCACTATATCCCAGAGTTTGCTCAAACTCATGTCCATTGAGTCAGTGGTGCCATCCAACCATCTCATTCTCTGTCACTCCCTTCTCCTCCTGCTCTCAGTCTTTCCCAGAATCAGAGTCTTTTCCAATGAGTCAGCTTTTCGTATCAGGTGACCACAGTATCAGAACTTTAGCTTCAGTATCAGTTCTTCCAAATGAATATTCAGGGTTGATTTCCTTTAAGATTGACTAGTTTGATCTCCTTGCAGTCAAGGGACTCTCAAGAGTCTTCTCCAGCACTACAGTTGGAAGGCATGAATCCTTCAGTGCTCAACCTTCTTTATGGTTCAACTCTCACATCTGTACATGACTACTGGAAAAACCATAGTTTTGACTATACGGACCTTTGTCAGCAAAATGATGGCTCTGCTTTCTAATACGCTGTCTAGGTTGGTCATAGCTTTTCTTCCAAGGAGAAAGTATCTTTTAATTTCATGGCTACAGTCACTGTCCGCAGTGATTTCAGAGCCCAAGAAAATAAAGTCAGCCACTGTTTCCACTTTTTCCCCATCTATCCCCATGAAGTGATGGGACCGGATGCCATGATCTTCATTTTCTGAATGCTGAGTTTTAAGCCAGCTTTTCACTCTCCTTCAGCCTCACCTTCAGCCTCTTTAGTTCCTTTTTGCTTTGTGCCAGTTATTGATATTTCTCCTGGCAATCTTGATTCCAGCTTATGAATCATCCAGTCCAGCATTTCCCGTGATGTACTCTGCAAATAAGTTAAATAAGCAGGGTGACAAGATACAGCCTTGACGCACTCCTTTCCCAATTTTGAACCAGCCCATTGTTCTGTATCTGGTTCTAATGGTTGCTTTTTTCCTACATACAGGTTTCTCAGGAGACAGGTCAGGTGGTCTGGTATTTCCATCTCCTTAAGAATATTCCACAGTTTGTTGTGATCCACACAATCAAAGGTTTTAGCATAGTCAATGAAGCAGAAGTTGATGTTCTTTTGGAATTCATTTGTTTTTTCTATGATCCAGCAGATGTTGGCAGTTTGATCTCTGGTTCCTCTGCCTTTTCTAAATCCAGCTTGTACATCTGGGGAAATTCTTGGTTCAAGTACCACTAAAGCCTATCTTGGATGATTTTGAGCATGACCTTGCTAGCATGTGAAATAAGTGCAATTATGTGGTAGTTTGAGCATTTTTTGGCATTGCCTTTCTTTGGGATTGGAATGAAAATTGACTTTTTCCAGTCCTGTGGCCACTGCTGAGTTTTCCAAATTTGCTGGCATACTGAGTGCAGCACTTTCACAGCATCATCTTTTAGGGTTTGAAATAGCTCAGCTGGAATTCCATCATCTCCACTAGCTTTGTTAATAGTGATGTATCCTAAGGCCCACTTGATTTCACACTCAAGGGTGTCTGGCTCTAGATGAGTGATCACAATATCATGGTTATCCAGGTCATTAAGACCTTTTTTTGTACAGGTCTTCTGTGTATTCTTGCTACCTCTTCTTAATATCTTCTGCTTCTGTTAGATCTTTGCCATTTTTGTCCTTTATTGTGCCCATCTTTGCATGAAATTTTCCCTTGCTGTGCTAAGTTGCTTCAGTTGTGTCCAGCTCTGTGCAACCCCATGGACTGCAGCCCACCAGGCTTCTCCATCCACTGGATTCTCCAGGCAAGAATATTGGAGTGGGTTGCCATGCCCGTCTCCAAAATGTTCCCTTGGTATCTCTAATTTTCTTGAAGAGATCTCTAGTCTTTCCCATTCTATTGTTTTCCTCTGTTTCTTTGCATTGTTCATTTAAGAAGGCTTTCATCTCTCCCCTTGCTATTCTCTGGAACTCTACATTCAGTTGGGTGTATCTTTCCCTTTCTCCTTTGCCTTTCACTTCTCTTCTTTTCTCAGCTATTTGTAAAGCCTCCTCAGAAGACCACTTTGTCATCTTGCGTTTCTTTTCTTTGGGACGGTTTTGGTCACCACCTCCTGTACAATGTCACGAACCTCCATCCATAGTTCTTCAGGCCCTCTGTCTTCCAGATCTAAGCCCTTGAATCTACTTGTCACCTCCACTGTATAATCATAAGGGATTTGGTTTTGGTCATACCTGAATGGTTTAGTGGTTTTTCCCTACTTTCTTCAGTCTGAGTCTAAATTTTGCAATTCTTCATCCATAGGATTTCCCAGGCAATAATACTGGAGTGGGTAGCCATTCCCTTCTCCAGGGGATCTTCCTGACATAGCAATTGAATCTGTGTCTCCTGTATTGGTAAGCAAATACTTTATTGCTGAGCCTCCAGGGAAGCCCCAATACAGTGATACCATGTATATATGTAAAGTATGTAGCACAGTGCCTTAAAAAATGAATGTACTAAAAATATATCTGCTGCTGCTGCTAAGTCACTTCAGTCGTGTCCAACTCTGTGTGACCCCATAGACGGAAGCCCACCAGGCTCCCCCATCCCTGGGATTCTCCAGGCAAGAACACTGGAGTGGGTTGCCATTTCCTTCTCCAATGTGTGAAAGTGAAAAGTGAAACTGAAGTTGCTCAGTCGTGTCCAACCCTTAGCGACCCCACAGACTGCAGCCTACCAGGCTCCTCCATCCATGGGATTTTCTAGGCAAGAGTACTGGAGTGGCTTGCCATTGCTATTCCCCAGCTAACTAAACTCTTTAAGACTTCATCACTTATATCTAATTTCCTTCACAAATCTATCTCAATCCATCTCCCAATGGTGTGGTATCAATAGTTGGAAATCATCTCCACGTCTTTATAGTTGGTTTGCTTCCCTTTTGCCTTTGTATGATTTATACAGCATTTAGGTCTCCCTATGCATCTTGTGATATTTAAGCTGTATAAAATCTTATGCCCATAGACTGTGAATAAGAAGGCTGAAATTAGATTCTGATCATATTTTTCCTTTGGATATTCACAAAGTGGCTGTGGAGTTTCTGGGTCCTCTGGGTGTCGTGAGATAGCCAACTTAATAGCATACCTTTCCCCATTTGCATCATCGTTAGCCCATCCAGACTGGCATTGTTGAAGACGTGTGGATTGCGTTAAAATTTACATGGCCATATGCTACCATCTCATTTTTTAATTCTATTTGTGGAATGGAGGTTTCATGGAAAACATTGTGCTGTAGAGTTGTGAATGCGCTTAGGAAGATTCATGTCATACATCATGACAGCTCTTTCCCTATCGTTGCCACATGCACTTGCCTCCTTATTTGAAGTGCCTTCTTTAGCATCTGCCATGCACGTCCCTTTTTGGTATTCTTGTTCATGAAGACAACTGCTGGTATACCTGTATATGTTTGAATGACAGCACATTTGATTAAATAGACATGCCCATTAGAATGACATATGCTGAAATAAACCTCCCAGTGTCCATTTAATATGACAAAATAAACTCACTTTTCCAGCAAACTCAGAAATTGCAAGTCGACCCAAGAGTCTGTTAATTCCACATATGGCCCATTCCCTGAAGGGAGATGTTTGAATACAGTTTTGTTTTTTTTTTAAGTGGGTTAGCTGAGAGAAAATTTAATTCATATGCTAAAGTGTGTCAGGCAGCTGAGTGCCAGCATTTGGTTCATCATTAGCTTAAATTGTGGGTTTAATCAAGTTCCTTCACTTAATCTGCATGTTTGTGTTCAAAACCTAGCATCCTGCTTTAAGGAAAAGCCTACCTTTTATTTCTTTTGGATAGTCCCCAGTTTCCTGAAATCTGATGAAGACAGCCAGTGAAGTGAATCTAATTTGGGTGGTTGAATACTGAGGAGGAATCAGGGAGATCGCACGGAGTGTTGCTTTCATTAAAATAGCTTTGTCCAAGAAGACATTTTCACCATACTCTTGCATCTGTTCCAGTCTTATTTCCATTTTGCTCTTCTTATGTTAAAAAGGAATGCTGTTAAAATGAAAACTTGGTTTTAGAAATATATATATATATAGGATCAAGGCAGCAGATTGGGTTGAATGCTGTTATTCAACAGATTTCACATGTTTGCCACGGAATGAGAAAGCAGTTTGGTGTACCCTCTTTGATACAAAGCCAGCACATGTAATGGAGTTTATTTGTTCAGAGCTGGGCATCAGGTGTAATAGAATTATGCAGTGTGTTTATGTGACCCTGCCTTTTATATCTCTGTAGTTGCTCATTCATTCATTTTTCAGATGTAAATTAAAAGGTGGAGATTGTAGATTAGATGTGCCAGGGCTCATGTGGGCTATGTGAAATGTAGTTTCTCTCACTCTTGGAACTTACTGAATCATGACAGCAATATAAATGAGCTCTTAGAGCAGTATTCAACCTTTATGAGAATTCATTTCCGTCAAGAGTAGGCAGTTGCCTCTGCTTGCAGATGAGGCCTGGAAATTTATCTTTTCTCTTGTTCTTGTTTTTTTGTTATTGTTGTTTTAATTCAGTTAGCAACGCAAAGGACTTTAAGTAATATTCTCAAGTTACCTCTGTAACCTTTCAATTGTAAATATGACTGATATTAAGTAGATTCTCCCACTGGGTAGAAGAAGCATCTTTGAGAGTATGCTTTGTTCCCAGCAGCAGCTAGGTATTAATACATCACAGGAGAAAGAATCCAGTCATCCTAATCAATCTTCTGTCATTTTTTTCTAAAGGTCAAATGAAGAGCGTTTGACCTCTCTGGATGCTATCAAAATTAGTTACATACGTCAGCTTTGACCTTCTAAACTAGCTTTGTGCCACAGAATTTACTATTAAGTTGAACTATTTAAAACTGATGCTATTTACTAATTTAATAGAGTTTAACCAAATACCTATAAGTCGTTGAGCACTCACGAGATAAATAATTGTAATCAGCATAGGAAGAATATTCTCTGACTAACAAAAAAAGGCATAGTACCTTTGGGAACTTCTATTGAAGGAAAGTTTGCTGACACGGCTATTGTTAGGAATTTGGGGATTTCCTAGCAGGGATGAGGACATAGGAATGAATGCATCAGAACCGAGTTTAGGGTTTTATAATTTAACATCTTCTAATCCTCATGGGGTCGCGGAGAGTCGGACACGACTGAGCGACTGAACTGAACTGAACTGAATCCTCACCTTAAAAGAGCCTCTTCCAATAATAAGAATCACCAACTTTATTTGCAGAGAACATGAATACTGAATAGAGCTTATAATGTACTTCTTTTAAAAAGCTTTTTATTGCGTGGTGAACAAAGCTCACTGGCAGATTAAATCTGCAAACAGAGGGAAAGTAAAAAGCAGAGACTATCATCAAGGCCAAAATGAGCCAAACCCTTGGAAGAGAACTAAGAAGGTCCTGCAGAACCTTCATACTGACTCGTTGAAGTGAACATAATGGCCCAGTGGGACCAAAAGTAGAGAGTTCAGAGTCCCGGTGAGGCACTTTCCTGGTCTGCTCATATGAGCACTCAGCACCACTCAGAATGTTCTGGTGCATGCTGTGTGGGGCTGAGCAAAATAATTCTCTCAGATGGTACTGCTGGCACCCGCAGCCCTCAGGTGCCCTCTTTTAGGAAAACTGTGTCCCCATAAAAATCTCTAGGACACAGAGTTACAACTATCCAACCTTCAATCTCAACTCCATCCATGTTGTAATCAGGAAAATGGCCTTTTGTTTGCCTATTGTATCATTTTAAAAGGCCAACTGCAAGGAGGTCAAACCAGTCCATCCTAAAGGAAATCAGTCCTGAATATTCATTGGAAGGACTGATGCTGAAGCTAAAGTTCCAATACTTTGGCCACCTGATGTGAAGAGCCGACTTATTAGAAAAGACACTGATGCTGGGAAGGATGGAAGGCAGGAGGAGAAGGAGACGACAGAGGATGAGATGGTTGGATGGCATCACTGACTCAATGGACATGAGTTTGAGCAAACTCTGGGAGATGGTGAAGGACAGGGAAGCCTGGTGTGCTGCAGTTCATGGAGTCATAAAGAGTCGGACATGACTGAGCAACTGAACAACAGCAAGAAGGCATAACGAAGGTGCATGATCTTTTGATTTTATTCCATCATTTTTCCTGGAAGAGGGAAGAGTCTTACATGACCCTCTTCTCAAGCTTTGAGCAAATCTAAAATACATGTTTTGAAATACACGTAACTTCTTGCATACTATGGTTTCCACTAGAGGATGCACAAAAACATCCCAAACAATAGGAATCCAAGAAAATATCTGACTTCTGAATTGATCTGTAACTTCTGGATTTGGGGAGGGGCTTCCACACAGGAAGGTACCCTGGATCTCTCCCCCTTGTTCACCTCCCATCTCTAGCTTGTCTCCAACCCAGCTACACACTCAGCCATCAGTGTCATATATGACAGAAACTATCAGGTCAGAATAGAAACTGTAATTTCCTCAAGCCCATCTTACTTCCAGTGTGTGTAATTTGGCCCCTAGAGAAATAGATATTCTTGCTCTACACATCTAAAACTCATTGTCCATGAATCTCTAGGCCAGCAGGGGTGTCTCTTTTTCATGTCTACCGCCCCTACTAGACGGTGAGCAGATCAAGGAAAAGAGACCTCTGTTGGTGTCTCTCCAGGACCTATTACACTGCTTGGCTCAGCCTCATTCATTCATTTTATCTCAGAATCATATATTCATTCTAGACTGGAGCCTCTTAATAAAGGTTCATTGAATAAGTGGCTGGATGAATGATATCCTTGTTTTAGAGCTAGCTTGAAAAATTCATGGGCAAATGACAATGGGTTTGTGTGAGAAACTTTATACCCACTCCAAAGCTAGGTAGGCACAGGAGACGAACCACTATTTTTGCCATCTTATAACCACTCAGTAGTTCACACAGTTGTCTGGACCAAATCTCAAACCCTTTGAGTGTTCTACAAGGCTGTCTGCTTGTTCCAGTCACTGCCTGTCATTCTAGCCTCATTGCTTTGCATTCTCCTCTTTCTTGCCACGTTCCAGCCATACTGGTCTTAGTGACTCAAAGTCTGAACTCATTCCCTGCAAGCCTTTGCACAGGCCACTCCAGTGACCTAAACAACTCTTACCCACTCTGCACCTAGTTAATTTCTGCGCATCCTTTAGATCTTTGCTTACACGTCTCTTCCTTAAAGAAGTGTTCTTTGACCTCCCCTCCCTATCCAGTCTAGGCTGGATCTAGTTTTCACGTGGTTTCATTTCTGTATTCATGTCCTTCAGAACACACACTTCAGCTTGTAAGTTTATGTACATTTTTATGATTAAGTGGTATGTCACTTATCTGTTGCCATATAATGATGTGTAATGAAACACCACAAAATCTCATTGACACTCAACAATGTGTTTATTGTGCATGTACTTGGGGTCAGCTACAGGTTGGGAGGGCAACTGTTATTCTTAGCTCTAGAAGCTGCTACTGCTGCTAAGTCGCTTCAGTCATGTCCGACTCTGTGCAACCCCATAGACGGCAGCCCACCAGGCTCCTCCATCCATGGGATTTTCCAGGCAAGAGTACTAGAGTGGGTTGCCATTGCCTTCTCCGGCTCTCAAGGCTAGACTTGCTCATATATCTGGGGATCAGCCGGCTGACTGCTGTTCTGAGCTTCCACTGGGTGATGGGGACAAGTGATCACATGTCTGTTATCCTCCAGAAGCAGCCTCAGGCATCTCCTGTCAGTGGAAGATGCACAAGAGGAAACAGGAAGGCCTCTTAAGGTGGCACGGGCACACTGTTTCTTGTGGCTTATTCTAGTGGGCCCAAATTGAGTCACATGGACAAGTCCAGAATGGGGGGGGGTGACAGGGTGAGGGTCACTGCAACGTTACAGACAAAGACATGTTTTCAAGGAGTTGTGAAGATGGGGGGCCACCTTTGTGTTCTATCACAGTGTGACTCTGGGATCAATTGAGGGCAGCCAAGGCATCTCTTGATATTTCTCCCAGCAATCTTGATTCCAGCTTGTGCTTCATCCAGCCCAGCATTTCTCATGATGTATTCTGCATATAAGTTAAATAAGCAAATACAGATTGACATACTCTTCTTCCAGTTTGGAACCAGTCTGCTGTTCCATGTCTGGTTCTAACTATTGATTCTTGACCTGCATACAGACTTCTTAGGAGGCAGGTCAGGTGGTCTGGTATTCCCATCTCTTTAATAATTTTCCACAGTTTGTTGTGATCCATACAGTCAAAGGCTTTAGTCAATGAAGCAAAAGTAGGTGTTTTTCTGGAACTCTCTTACTTTTTTGATGATCAAACAGATGTTGGCAATTTGATCTCTGGTTCCTCTGCGTTTTCTAAATCCAGCTTGAATATCTGGAAGTTCTCGGTTCCCTGTGCTATATAGTAGGTCCTCATTGCTTATCTGTTTTACATATAATAGTGTCTATATGTTTTCTGAATGTTGAGTTTTAAGCGATCTTTTTCCAGTACTCATGTATGGATGTTAGAGTTGGACTATAAAGAAAGCTGAGCACCGAAGAATTGGTGTTTTTGAACCGTGGTGTTGGAGAAGACTCTTGAGAGTCCCTTGGACTGCAAGGAGATCCAACCAGTCCATCCTAAAGGAAATCAGTCCTGAATATTCATTGGAAGGGCTGATGCTGAGGCTGAAACTCTAATACTTTGGCCACCTGATGCAAAGAACTGACTCATTGGAAAAGGTCCTGATGCTGGGAAAGATTGTAGGTGGGAGGAGAAGGGGACGACAGAGGATGAGATGGTTGGATGGCATCACCAACATGATGGCAATGAGTTTGAGTAAACTCCAGGAGTTGGTGGTGGACAGGGAGGCCTGGCGTGCTGCAGTCCATGGGGTCTCAAAGAGTTGGACACAACTGACTAAACTAAACTGAACTGATGACATCTCTTTCAGTTCAGTCGCTCAGTCATGTCTGACTCTTTGCGACTGCTTAAATCACATCACACCAGGCCTCCCTGTCCATCACCAACTCCTGGAGTTCACTCAAACTCATGTCCATTGAGTCGGTGATGCCATCCAGCCATGTCACTCTCTGTCGTCCCCTTCTCCTCCTGCCCCCAATCCCTCCCAGCATCAGAGTCTTTTCCAGTGAGTCAACTCTTCACATGAGGTGGCCAAAGTATTGGAATTTCAGCTTTAGCATCAGTCCTTCCAATGAACACCCAGGACTGATCACCTTTAGAATGGACTGGTTGGATCTCCTTGCAGTCCAAGGGACTCTCAAGAGTCTTCTCCAGCACCACAGTTCAAAAGCATCTATTCTTCAGCACTCAGTTTTCTCCACAGTCCAACTCTCACATCCATACATGATAGTCACCTTTATATTGCTAATACCTAGCAAGATGCATGAATATTGTAGTTGATGATTAAATATTTCTTGAATATGAGAAGGCATTAATTTGATGTCATTGTCTCAAGATTCTAGAGAAATGTTCACTTTTAAACAAGGTTCCTGCCTTAAGATGAGTAAAAGAAATGATTTTTAAAATTGTTGTCCATTTCTTGCTCTTCAAATTCCCAAATTCCTCCAAATAACAGATGTCTGCTCTTACAGTTAGTGTTTAGGTCCCAGGACATTCATTTACATCTCTATCATTGGTGCCAGATAATGGGGGGTGAAACATAATTCAAAATTAAAAGAGTTAAGCATCAGTTGTGTGCAGAAAGGGATAAAAAACAGTATTGGAGGGATTTTCCTGGCGGTTCAGTGGTTGAGACTCCACACCCCCAATATAGGGGATGTGGGTTTGATGCCTGGTCAGGGAATTAGGATCCCACATGCTATGTGTCGTAGCCAAAAAAAAAACTTAATATTTTGGATGTGAGGGGATAATATGGGTATTTTTTGATTAGTGTGGACAGTGGTCTTTTCATGTCTCCTCATGTGCCACAGACTTTTATAAAAGACTCTGAAGGGCCAAGAAGAGGCTGATGGTGCTTTCGAAGAGTTGGGTTCCTAATAACCAGGAAAATAAGTCAGATATTTTGGTTAGTTCTGGAACATGAAATCTTAAAAGGATCAATATGAGAAAGAAACACAAGCAGGAAGGAACTGTGCCAGAAAGGGCGACTGGCATTGTCAAGAGTGTGGAACATTCAATGGGTTTCATATTCAGAGAGTGGTAAAGGGGATGCTGATTCAAATGCTGTTAGGAAATCCTTTGAGTACAGTCAAAGTTTAATGGAACCATGTAATCTGGTATCTATAATAACTTCATTATTTGATTCTGTCTTCATTTAGTAAATATGACCTCTTTTCTCCAGGGGTAATATTCAAAATACCTGACAGTGGGGACCAGCCATAGCAATGGAGGGATATTCAAGAGCCCTTGATTGTCCAAGCGTTAGTCCTGTGGCTGCTAAATGGTAGAGAGGTCTGGGGGTTTCTAGACGTAGGAATGGGGCAGCCTAGGCACAGCTGTTTAGGGAGTGGGTACTCTCTGGTTTGGGGTGGTGGTTATTTACCAACTGGAACAGAATTGTTTCTGTTTTCTAATAGTGATACAGCCATATGACTCCTGGTCTTCCCTTTACTTGAGTTCACCATTATACCCCTAAGCCTTTTTTGGAGCCAGCAAGGCCAGAAATGGGAAGGATTTCAGAGAAGAGGAAGATCAAGACCCAGACAGTAAGCATAGGTAAGCATGTAGAGAACTTGAAACCCACATACATTGTTGGTGGGAATGTGCAGTGGTGTGGCTATTTGGGAAACAGTTTGGTATTTCCATGGTGACTCAGCTGGTAAAAACTCTGCCTGCAATGCAGGAGACCTGGGTTCAATCCCTGGGTTGGGAAGATCCCCTGGAGAAGGGAACAGCCACCCACTCCAGTATTCTGGCCTGGAGAATTCCATGGACTATCCATGGGTCGCAAAGAGTTGGACACGACTGAGCAACTTTGACTTTCACTTGGTACTTCCTCAAAATGTTAAACATAGAGTTTCCAAATTACCAAGCAGCTTCATCCCTAGGCATGTACCTAAGAGAACTGAAAACATATATACACAAAAACATGCTCACAGATGTTCATGGCAACATTATTCATAATTGCCCCCAAAATGGAAACAAATATCCATCAACTGATGAATGGAAAAACACAATGTGATATGACCATGCAATGGAATATTATTTGGCAATAAAGAAGAATGAAATACTGATACATGTTACAATATGGATAAATCTTGACAATATTATGCTAAGTGAACAAAGGCAGATATAAGGTGACACGTATTTATTTAATTTCATTTGTATGAAGTGTCCAGAATGGGCAAATCCATAGAGACACAAAGTAAATTAGTGGCTGGGATGAAGAAAGGGCTAAAGACCTAGAAGAGGAGATGAAGGAGAAAGGACCTGAAAATGATGGCAGAGTTATTGGACTGGAAACTGTGATTCCATTTACAGAAAAGTACAAGCTCAATTTAACCTGGGTTTTGGTGGACCATAATAAGTTTAGTCTTAGATGTGCTTTGTGGTGATGACAAGACTTAAAAGTGTCTGGTAGTCATGTGAAAAAACGTTAACTGGTGTATAAATAAAGGTTGTGACTGGACATGCCAATTAAAGAGCACTTTCTCAGAAGGTAAAGTTTGAACTCACATGGCAATATTGCAGAACAATTGAGGATGGTAAGGTGTCTGCCTACAATGCGGGAGACCCAGGTTCGATCCCTGGGTTGGGAAGATCCTCTGGAGAAGGAAATGGCAACCCACTCCAGTACTAAGACCCAGGTTCGATCCCTGGGTTGGGAAGATCCTCTGGAGAAGGAAATGGCAACCCACTCCAGTACTCTTGCCTGGAAAAATCCCATGGACAGAGGAGTGTGGTAGGCTGCAGTCCATGGGGTCACAAAGAGTCAGACACGACTGAGCTACTTCACTTGGTCTTGGTCTTGGGACAGGGAAGGTTGACTTATCAAGACAGGCAGAGCCTGTTCCTTGTGGCTCAGAGTGCCCCTCTAGGAAATCTTTACCAAAGTGCCCAGCCAATACCCCTGGTGGACTCGAAGTCCAGGATCATGGCTTTTCCCAGTTTGTCTCTCAGATCTTCCATCTTCATCTGTCAGCTTGAGACAATGACAGGAGAACCGCCTTTTTGGTCATAGGTCTGTGAGACACTCAGTTCAGTTCAGTTCAGTTCAGTCCAGTTCAGTTCAGTCGCTCAGTCGTGTCCAACTCTTTGCGACCCCATGAATCACAGCCCTCCAGGCCTCCCTGTCCATCACCAACTCCTGGAGTTCACTCAAACTCATGTCCATAGAGTCGGTGATGCCATCCAGCCATCTCATTTTCTGTCGTCCCCTTCTCCTCCCACCCCCAATCACTCCCAGCATCAGAGTCTTTTCCAGTGAGTCAACTCGTCACATGAGGTGGCCAAAGTATTGGAGTTTCAGCTTTAGCATCAGTCCTTCCAATGAACACCCAGGACTGATCTCCTTTAGAATGGACTGGTTGGATCTCCTTGCAGTCCAAGGGACTCTCAAGAGTCTTCTCCAGCACCACAGTTCAAAAGCATCAATTCTTCGGCGATCAGCTTTCTTCACAGTCCAACTCTCACATCCATACATGACCACTGGAAAAACCATAGCCTTGACTAGGCGGACCTTGGTTGGCAAAGTAACGTCTCTGCTTTTTAATATGCTATCTAGGTTGGTCATAACTTTACTTCCAAGGAGTAAGCATCTTTTAATTTCATGGCTGCAATCAGCATCTGCAGTGATTTTATATTATATTAATTCCTTCTTTGCCCCTTTTGGGCAGCTGCTGAAACATATTCTAGCTAAAAGAGAAAAGGAATGATGCTGGTTTAGCCTCCCAAAGAGCTCCAGAAATAACAGTGGCAGGCATTTGGAATTCATTTAATCTAAGCAAGTTCTCAAAAATTTATTCATCTATTTTCATGCATCTATTTAATATATGTTTCTTTTTCCTTTCCAGGAGATTGCCATATTCAAGTACTCCTGGGAGGATTTAAGACTTTTTTTTTTTACTTCCTTGGATTTCGAAATCCCTAGTGTCCCGTAATTATTTTTCCTTTCATAGAGAGTTTGTTGTTGTTGTTCAGTCGCTAAGTCGAGTCCAACTCTTTGCAACCCCATGAACTGCAGCACGCCAGCCTTCCCCGTCCTTCACCATCTCCTGGAGTTTGCTCAGACTCCTATTCATTGAGTTAGTGATGCCATCCAGCCATCTCCTCCTCTGTGGCCCGCTTCTCCTCTTGGCCTTAATCTTTCCCAGCATGCAAACCCCTGTGAATCTGAACTAGGAATTCCCCACTGATAATGGCAGGGATGTTGATGCCAAGTGATTCTAGGCTAGTAGAATTCCTAGGCTGGGTGTTAGGCAGTCCGTGAATGTAATTAACAAGATGAAAAACACCACAGGGATACTTCCTGTGTTTGAGTTATATTTGTATTGAAAAGGCTGGGTTTTTGTTCTGTGTGTGAGGTTTAATCTGGAAATAGTTTTCAAGTATTTCCTCTTAGAGATTTTTTTTCTTTTTTCCTTTGTTTAAGTATAGTTGATTTACAGTGTTGTGTTAATTTCTGCTGTACAGCAAAATGACTCAATTATACATATATATACATTCTTTTTATGTTCTTTTCCATTATGGTTTATCACAGGATTTTGAATATACTTCCCTGTGCTGTACAGTAGGACCTTGTTGTTTATCCATCCTATATATACTAGCTTGCATCTGCTAACCCCAAACTCCCAACCCACGCCTCCCCTTTGGCAACCACAAGTCTGTTTTCTGTGAATATATTTCTGTTCCATAGATGGGTTCCTCAGTGCCATATTTTAGATCTAATGTATAAGTGATAGCATATGGTATTTGTCTTTCTGTTTCTGACTTCACTTAGCATGATAATCTCTAGTTCTATCTATATTGCTGCAAATGGCATTATTTCATTCTTTTTTATGTCTGAATAGTTTTCCATTGTATATATATATACATATATATATATATATATATATATATATATATATATATATAAGATAGATAGATATATATCTTCTTTAGCCATCCATCTGTCAATGGACATTAGGTTGTTTCTGTGTCTTGGCTATTGTGAATAGTGCTGCTAGAATACTGGGGTGCATGTATTTTTTTGAATTACATGTTTTTTTCTAGATACAGCAGTAGGATTGCAGGATCATATGTTAATTCTATTTTTAGTTTTTAGAGGAAACTCCATACTGTTTTTCACAGCGGCTGCACCCATGTACATTCCCACTAAGAGAATAGGAGAGTTATCTTTTCTCCACACGTGGTCTGTTATTTGTAGACTTTTGATGGCCATTCTGACTGGTGTGAGATGGTGCCTCATTGTAATTTTGATTTGCATTTCTCTAATAGTTAGCAATGTTCAGCATCTTTTCATGTGCATGTGCCCATTGGTCATTTGTATGTCTTCTATATCTGTTTAGATTTTCTGCCCGTTTTTCAATTGGGTTTTTGTTGTTGTTGAGTTGTATGAACTCTTCACGTAATTCGGAAATTCAGCCCTAGTCAGTTCCATCATTTGCAAATATTTTCTTTTAGTCTGTAGGTTGTCTTTCATTTTGTTTATCGTTTCCTTTATTGTACAAAAGCTTGTAAGTTTGATTAGGTCCTATTTGTTTATTTCTGTTTTTATCTCTATTGCTTTGGGAGACTGACTAAACATTGGTATGGTTTATGTCAGAGAATGTTTTACCTATGATCTCTTCTAGGAGTTTTACGGCGTCATGTCTTATGTTTAAGTCTTTAAGCCATTTTGAGTTTATTTTTGTGAATTGTGAGAGTGACCTCATTGATCGAACATTGTAACTGTCCAATTTTCCCAACATCACTTGCTTAAGAGACTGTCTTTCATGCAATATATGTTCTGGGCTCCTTCCTTGAAGTTTAAATGACCATAGGTGTGTGGAATTTTCTTAGCAAATTTTAAACACAGATGAATCAAATTATCTGCTGCAGTCCATCTATTTCACAGCAGTAAGTCACTGAGTCTAAAAGCAATATAGCTGACTTCATAAACAGTGAGGTAAAGACCCTGAAAGAGGAGCAGTTATCAGTTTAGGGAGGGGTCCACAGTGCTAACAACATAGAACCTGTAATCTTAGCTAAGGGATTCCAAGATAAGTTGACTGAAGGGGCATAATAAAGGGAGAAAAGCTCAGAAGTAGAAGTTAGGACGGGTTTAAGATCTCATCAGATGGTTCAGGCATAGTGACACTTTTTGGGCAAAATGCTTCTCAAAGTTATCTCCATGTGCTCTTTCAACTTTTTTACCTCCTCAGTTCAGCTCAGTTCAGTGGCTTACTCGTGTCTGACTCTTTGTGACCCCATGGACTGCAGCATGCCAGGCCTCCCTGTCCATCACCAACTCCCAGAGTTTACTCAAACTCATGTCCATCAAGTCAGTGATGCCATCCAACCATCTCATCCTCTGTCGTCCCCTTCTCCTCCCACCTTCAATCTTTCCCAGCATCAGAGTCTTTTCCAATGAGTCAGTTCTTCGCATCAGGTGGCCAAAGTATTGGAGCTTCAACTTCAGCATCAGTCCTTCCAATGAATATTCAGGACTGATTTCCTTTAGATTGACTGGCTTGATCCCCTTGCAGTCCAAGGGACTCTGAAGAGTCTTCTCCAACATACTATTTCAAAAGCATCAATTCTTTGGTTCTCAGCTTTCTTTATAGTCCAACTCTCACGTCCATACATGCTGCTGCTAAATCACTTTAGTCGTGTCCGACTCTGTGTGACCCCATAGATGGCAACCCACCAGGCTCCCCCGTCCCTGGGATTCTCCAGGCAAGAACACTGGAGTGGGTTGCCATTTCCTTCTCCAATGTGTGAAAGTGAAAAGTGAAAGTAAAGTCGCTCAGTCATGTCTGACTCGTAGCGACCCCATGGACTGCAGCCTACCAGGCTCCTCCGTCCGTGGGATTTTCTAGGCTAGAGTACTGGAGTGGCTTGCCATTGTGCCTACTGGAAAAACCATAGCTTTGACTAGACAGACATTTGTTGGCAAAGTAAAGTCTCTGCTTTTTAATATGCTGTCTAGGTTGGTCATAACTTTTCTTCCAAGGAGTAAGCATCTTTTAATTTCATGACTGCGGTCACCATCTGCAGTGATTTTGGAGCCCAAAAAAATAAAATCTCTCACTGTTTCCACTGTTTCCCCATCTTTTTGCCATGAAGTAATGGGACCGGATGCCATGATCTTAGTTTTCTGAATGTTGAGTTTTAAGCCAACTTTATCCACTCTCCTCTTTCACTTTCATCAAGCGGCTCTTTAGTTCTTCTTTACTTTTTGCCATCACGGTGGTGTCATCAGCTTATCTGAGGTTATTGATATTTCTCCTGGCAATCTTGGTCCCAGCTTGTGCTTCTTCCAGTCCAGATTTCTCATGATGTACTCTGCATATAGTTAAATAAGCAGAGTGAAAAGATACAACCTTGACGTACTCCTTTTCCTATTTGGAACCAGTTTGTTGTTCCATGTTCAGTTCTAACTGTTGCTTCCTGACCTGCATACAGATTTCTCAGGAGGCAAGTCAGATGGTCTGGTATTCCCATCTCTTTAAGAATTTTCCACAGTTTGTTGTGATCAAAGTCAATGGCTTTGGTTGTAGTCAATAAAGCAGAAGTGGATGTTTTTCTGGAATTCTCTTGCATTTTTGATGATTGAACAGATGTTGGCAATTTCATCTCTGGTTCCTCTGCCTTTTCTAAATCCAGCTTGAACATCTGGAAGTTCATGGTTCACATATCGTTGAAACCTGGCTTGGAGAATTTTGAGCATTATTTTTGCTAGCATGTGAGATGAGTGTAATTGTGCGGTAGTTTGAGCATTCTTTGGCATTGCCTTTCTTTGGGATTGGCATGAAAACTGACCTTTTCCAGTCCTGTGGCCACTGCTGAGTTTTCCAAATTTGCTGGCATATTGACTGCAGCACTTTCACAGCATCATCTTTTAGGATGTGAAATAGCTCAACTGGAATTCATCACCTCCACTAGTTTTGTTCGAAGTGATGCTTCCTAAGGCCCCTTCCCATTCCAGGATGTCTGGCTCTAGGTAAGTGAGCACACCACTGTGATTAATTGGGTCATGAAGATCTTTTTTGTATAGTTGTTCTGTGTATTCTTGCCACCTCTTCTTAGTATCTTCTGCTTCTGTTAGCTCTCTACCATTTTGGTCCTTCGTTGAGCCCATCTTTGCATGAAATGTTCCCTTGGTATTTCTAACTTTCTTGAAGACATCTCTAGTCTTTCGCATTCTATAGTTTTCCTCTATTCTTTGCACTGATCACTGAGGAAGGTTTTCTTATCTCTCCTTGCTATTCTTTGGAACTCTGCATGCAGATGGGTATATCTTTCCTTTTCTCCTTTGCCGTTAGCTTCTCTTCTTTTCACAGCTATTTGTAAAGCCTCCTCAGACAGCCATTTTGCCTTTTTGCATTTCTTTTTCTTGGGTATGGTCTTGATCCCTGCCTTGTGTATAATGTTATGAACCTCCGTCCATAGTTCTCCATTCATATGTTTACTTCCTAGTCAATCCACACTAATCTATCTACTATCTATTTCCACCACTTACTGAAACTGCTCCTCTCAAGGTCCCCAGTAATCTCCAAAAGCAAAGGACACTTCTTTGTTGTCACTTTCTCAAACTCTCAGCAGCATTTCACATAGGTCACAACTTTCCTTGACACGCTAGTCTCTTGGCATTGATGATGTCACATCTTCACTTTTTCTTGATATTCCTTGCTAGATTCTCTTCCTCTATCCTCTGGAAATATTGGAGCATCTCAATGATAAGTCCTGGGGCTGCATCTTTGTACTCACTCTGTCCCTAGGTTATCCCCTGTGTTCTCGTGACTTTCAACATCAACTCTAATCTATATGCTTCTGACTTCCAAATCCATTTGTCTAACTCGACTCTCCCCTGAACCCCAAAGTCATTTATCCAGCTGCTATTGGCATCGTCATGGATGTCAAATAGGAATCTCCAATTTAATGTGTCTAAAATTAGAACCCTTGGATTTCCCTGGTGGTACAGTGGGTAAGAATCGGCCTGAGAAGGCGAGACATGGGTTAGACCCCTGGCCCAGGAAGATACCACATTTTGCAGAGCAGCTAAGCCTGTGAGCCACAAGGACTGAAGCCCGTGGGCCTAGAGCCTGTGCTCCAGAACGAGAGAAGTCACTGAAGTGAGAAGCCAGGACACTGAAAGGGAGAGCAGCCCAGCTTGCTGCTTGAGAGACTTGGACTAGAGAAAGTTCAAGCACAGCAACGCAGACCGAGTGCAACCAAAAATAAGTAAATAATAAAAAATAGAACCCTTGATTCCCCTAAACCTAGTCCTTCTCCACACCCAGTTGTTCATCCCCCACATTGATCATCTGATTCCTCTCTGTTTCATTACCTCCATCCAGTCATTCGCTGAGTTTGGGTCAGTTTTACCTAAATAATATATCTCAAGTTCATTCATTTTTCACCATCTTCATTGATTTTACTGAGTTTCAAGTCACAGGCATCCTCTGACAACCAAAATAACTTTTAATAAGTTTCTTTGCTCTACTGCTTTAAGATGCCACAACCCATTCTTACATAAAGGCAAGACTGTCCTTTTTTGGCTTTTTTATTTTGAAGATTTTCAAACATATGCAAGTGGACAGAGAGTAGCATGAGCTCCCATACACTGTCACCCAACTTTAAGAGTTATCAATTCATGCCAGTCTGTTTCATTGAAAACCCTATTGATTTCCTTGCCTCCTTAAGATTTTGACACAAATTTCAACTCTTGAATCATTTTATCCCTAAATATTTCATATATATATGTATAAGATAAAAACTATAAGTAAACAAAAGACTACTTAAATTTTTTAAACATTAATAATTTAAAATTGCATCATATTCAAAAAGTATATTTTTTAATATCTCATAAGTATTGTATTATTTTACAGTCAGAGTACTTGAATCAAGATTCCAATGAGGACCACATATTGCAACTGGTTGATATGTCTATAGGGTTCTCCTTCCATTAATATTTCATTCACTTGCTTTTTTCTCCCCCATTACAATTCACTTGTTTAAGAAACCAGATTGTCCTGAAGAGTTATGGTCTGAATTCGCTGATTGTATCTCTGTGGCTAATTTAACATATTTCTTCTGCTAACGTACTGGTAAATGGCTTCACAGGTGGTATTTTATTCTTCCATCAGAAGTCATGTGTTTCCATGTCTTGTGATGTTAGTAGCATTGTGCTTTATGCCTGCATTATTAATTCAGTAGATGTTGCAAAGTAGAGATATTCTGTCAATTTTTCATTTATTTGTAGGAATACTTATATAAAGAAGGAACTTTCTTTTGTCTACTTTTTAAAGTTTGTATCAGTTCAGTTCAGTTCAATTCAGTCGCTCAGTCGTGACCGACTCTTTGCGACCCCATGAACCACAGCAGGCCAGGCCTCCCTGTCCATCACCAACTCCCGGAGTTCACTCAAACTCATGTCCATCGAGTCGGTGATGCCATCCAGCCACCTCATTCTCTGTCGTCCCCGTCTCCTCCTACCCCCAATCGCTCCCAGCATCAGAGTCTTTTCCAGTGAGTCAACTCGTCGCATGAGGTGGCCAAAGTATTGGAGTTTCAGCTTTAGCATCAGTCCTTCCAATGAACACCCAGGATTGATCTCCTCTAGAATGGACTGGTTGGATCTCCTTGCAGTCCAAGGGACTCTCAAGAGTCTTCTCCAGCACCACAGTTCAAAAGCGTCAATTCTTCGGCGCTCAGCTTTCTTCACAGTCCAACTCTCACATCCATACATGACCACTGGAAAAACAATACCCTTGACTAGACGGACCTTTGTTGGCAAAGTAATGTCTCTGCTCTTTAATATACTATCTAGGTTGGTCAAAACTTTCCTTCCAAGGAATAAGCGTCTTTTAATTTCATGGCTGCAATCAGCATCCGCAGTGATTTTGGAGCCCAAAAAAACAAAGTCTGACACAGTTTCCACTGTTTCCCCATCTATTTCCCATGAAGTGATGGGACCGGATGCCATGATCTTTCTTTTCTGAATGTTGAGCTTCAAGCCAACCTTTTCACTCTCCTCTTTCACTTTCGTCAAGAGGCTTTTGAGTTCCTCTTCACTTTCTGCCATAAGGGTGGTGTCATCTGCATATCTGAGGTTATTGATATTTCTCTTGGCAATCTTGATTCCAGCCTGTGCTTCTTCCAGCCCAGCGTTCCTCATGATGTACTCTGCATAGAAGTTAAATAAGCAGGGTGACAATATACAGCCTTGACGTACTCCTTTTCCTATTTGGAACCAGTCTGTTGTTCCATGTCCAGTTCTAACTGTTGCTTCCTGACCTGCATACAGGTTTCTCAAGAGGCAGGTCAGGTGGTCTGGGATTCCCATCTCTTTCACAATTTTCCACAGTTTATTGTGGTCCAGTCAAAGGCTTTGGCATAGTCGATGAAGCAGAAATAGATGTTTTTCTGGAACTCTCTTGCTTTCTCCATGATCCAGCGGATGTTGGCAATTTGATCTCTGGTGCCTCTGCCTTTTCTAAAACCAGGCTGAACATCTGGAAGTTCACGGTTCACATACTGCTGAAGACTGGCTTGGAGAATTTTGAGCATGACTTTACTAGTGTGTGAGATGAGTGCAATTGTGCATTAGTTTGAGCATTCTTTGGCATTGCCTTTCTTTGGGATTGGGATGGTAGGACTAGATTTACCTTTCCAAAACATAAACTGGATCATACCTTTGCCCTGCTTAAAGTCTTCATGTGACATCTCTGTGGCCAACACACACACGCGCTGCATGGGCTGGCTCCTCCACCGTCCTTTCATCACATGCCATCGTAGTGTCTACCATTTTGTTGAAATTTAAATTAAAACTTGAAGGTTATTGGAAAGGTCGGCCATTCTCTGCCTCAGGATTTTTGTACTTGCTCATCCTTCTGCCTGGCCACCTTCCTCCACTTTCTGCCTAGTGTGCTCCTTCTTGACCTTCATGCTGAAATGAAGTCACCTCATCAAGGCCTTCTCTGGCTACTTTATTTAAGGGGCCTGCTGTCCCTCATCATAGCTCCTGTTTAATTCCTTTATAGTATCCACCACAAGCTATAACTGTTTTCTTTATTTATGGATCATTTTCCACCAAGAATGCCAGCTGTGTAAAAGCAAGAATTTTTCTGTCCCATACAGCACTGAATCCCAAAGCACAGTACGATGTCTGGCACACAGTGGGTGCTCTTCTTTTTTAGAATCAATACCACAAACCTGCTGCATATCCTCACCTATATAAGTGGAAGACAGGGATGAGCTAGGTGATTTTTTTCCCCAAGTTTTTAACATTGTTCTCTGAGGACACAGAAACCAAGACAAACATTATCTAGCAAAGTGCTTCCTGAATACTTTATGTTGTGCCACCTGGAGCAAATGATGTCTGATGGGGCAGGCCACTGAGGCTGGCTGGAGGCCTCAGCCTGGGCGTCAGCCCTGGCTCCAGGCCTGGCTTGATGCCTGAGCAGAGCACTAGAGGAATTGGGTTAGGGAATGCATTTTTGAACTCATAAGAGTGGGCTTATAGATTTAGGGCAGGAAATTCTTTTGAGTGTATGCTTTGAGGGTTCCCTGACTTTATTGACTCTCAGGGACCTAGAGGAGTGGGACTCCCTGCATCTCCACAGGGTTCTGAAGTCCCTTTTTCCTCTGGAAAGTCACTGTCTTCTTCAGGAAATCCCACCAGTTTTGCCCTATTGCAAAGCATCCTCTTTTACAATGCAAATACTTTGGGCTTTCTTGAGATGATTATGAATATTTTTCACCTTTTTGTGAATTAGCTTTAATAGGATGCTTTCTTCCTAAAATCTGAGGACACTGACCCAGTTTCATTCTTGTCTACGGCAATATTTTGATAGTAGAAATTCCCAGCCTGATTCCTAAGAGGAAAACAAACAAACAAAAAACCCACAAAACACTTAAACTATGCAAAACAAAACTTCATTTCACGGAATCTTAGATTTGAAGAAAACTGATTTGGACTCTCCCTGACTGCATGAAGCTATAGTCTACATGCCATTGGCTTCCAGTGTGGCCCACCAGCGTTGAACCTATGCTGAACAAGTTCAGGGGAGAGGATCTCAACTCCAATGTTCTCCATGCCCCGACAGCTTACAGGCAGTTCTCTCGTCTTCCTGTTCCTTTTATTTTTAATGTTATTCATTTATTTACACTTTTGGCCTCGCTGGGTCTTCGTTGCTGCAAGAGGACTCTCTCTAGTTGTGGCCAGCGAGGGCTCCTTTCCAGTGGCAGTGCACGGGCTTCTCTTGTTGGAGAGCACAGACTCGAGGGCACGCGGGCTCAATAGTTGTGATGCTCGGACTTTAGTTGCTTCAAGGCATGTGGAATCTTCCAGGACCAGGGATGGAACCTGTGTCCCCTGCATTGATTGGCAGGTGGATTCTTAAACCCTGGACCACCACAGAGGTCTGGTCTTCCTGTTCTTAAAGTAAAATTGCTAACTTCTCATTGGTTTTCATTACTGCTCCACAATCATACAGAGGAAGTTGGATTGCTCTTCAAACAAATGCTATTAGTTACCATGTAACTGAAGTCTTCTCCTTACAAGTCTATAAATTCTCCAGCTCTCCCAACTGTTTCTGGGCTCCTTGGAAGGAGCAACTGAAATCTCCTCCTCTCCAAGCCTACTTCAAAACTAAGCTGGTGATTTTTGTCCTTGGCCTTTCCTCCCTCTTTTTTCAGGAACTTTGCTTCATCTTCCTTTCTTTCTGTATCTCCAGGGATTCCCTTAGCCCCAGGCTACAGATATGTTTATTCTAGTTTCTACTCAACATTGCTTACCTACCTGAAGAAACTATCCCGTCTCTCGGTTTCCTGTCACCATCAAATTTATTGAAAGAGTAGTACATGTTTACTGCCCTTGGTTCCTCTCCATTCTTTATGATAATCTGCAGTCTGTCTCCTGGGCTTGGTAGAGATTTATCTTTGAAGGACATTTAATGTCTTTGAAGTGCTCTTTTATCGTCTTCAGGCTTCTCTCCCATCCATAGCATGTAATATTGATGCTGTCCCTTCTATCTTGACATTTCCCTTACGCTCCCAGACTCAGAGTTCTCCTGGTTATCTTCCTATTTCTCTAACTGGCCTTCTCTACTATTTCTTCTTTTATTCTTTCCCCTTCACGAAAAACCTTCTTTAAGATATTGTCCTCAAGGCACTTCTCTTTTCTCTGTCCTGTCTTGCTTGACAACTTAACCTGTTTCCATGGTTTTATTTATTATCCTAATAGGAGTAACCCCAAAACGTCCATCTCCATCACAACCTTGACTATCTCTCTAGCTCCATTTCCAGCTTCCTTCTAAACATTTTCACTTGAATATGCCACCCCAAACTTACGATATTCCAAATGTAGTTTCCTCCTTAACATATTTCTTCTCTGAAATACCTATTTTTGTTGAAAACGTTGTCAAAGATCCCAGTCCGTCATGTTCTAGATCAAGTCATGTCTAAGCTTTCTTCTTTCCACTGCAGTTTCTGCTGCTGTCTTTCCAGTACTTACTTTCCTTGTTCACTGTCTTACTGTTTTTCCAAGAACCACTTACATCTGCCCACTCTGGTTCAGGCCTTTTTAGCCTCTTGCTGGATTGTTGGGATAGTCCCGCTGGCACATCCATTTCCTACCTCCAGTTTGCCACATTTACTGATGCCAGATTGTAGTGCAGTTTCAGCTAATGTGGGGATTAAGTATTACAATCATGTTTAACAAGAAAATCCCATGTAATCAACACAGCTCTTAAAAATGTCTTATATTGTCCATAAAGTAGAATCTGCAGACATATTGCTTCTTAATAAGTTCAACACTGCCAATTTTTCTTCCACTCTTGGAGCAGATCACTTTTCTTTTGGTTGCACACCAGATGAAGTCATCTGCTTGGCTTTAGGGGCCATCTAGTATGAAAAATATGTTTCTTTAAATACCAGAATCATACTCAACATTAGTCTACTTGAATTCATGTTAGTTACTCATGAGTGTGATACAAATCCACTGGAATGTCTAAAAAAGCACAGGTCTAATCCTATTATTTCTGTGCTCAAAAACCCATAGAGGCATTTTCCCCCCATTGCCAATCAGAAGGCCCATTTCTTTAGCCTGGCTCTCAAAACTGTCGATGATCTGGCGGCTTTAACTCACTCATCTAATCCAGGTTCCATTCCAGAATGGAACACCTGCCATTTCCCACACATGCTGTGCACATTCCAGTCTCCACCCAGCCTTTCTCTCTTCGTGGGCCCACACCCTGGGATACTCTCTCCTTCCTCTGCGTCTCTGAGGGCTCAACCACTCTTCACGGATCAGTAGACCTTCATTTGTCCTGCCTTTATGGCAAATATCTATTTAAAATAGTCATTTCTGCTTATGTGTTATGAGACTGCAAACGCATTATGGGCAGGGTTAGTGCTTGAGTCTAATATATATATTTCTATTCTTTTACCACCATCTCCGTCTTCAGGGACACAGTTTTCAACAGGTTTTAATGAATAAATAAGTAAAATAACGTGGCTTCCCAACCAGTCCCCATGCGGAAGAGCTTCTGCTAATGTGCTCTAGTCTGGCAGTGCCCTAGAGCTTGGGACCAAGTGCCCCCGAAAAGCTGCCAGCTCTTCCTGATCCCAGTAGTGCCTTCATTAGGCAGCGTGAACTCAGGAGGAAGGCATGTGGGTAAGAAGATCCACGCAAATAGTCAAGTTCTTTGCTTCTTCCTAAAGAGCAAAATAAACATCCTATTTGGTTTGAAAAAAAAATTAGGCCTCAGAAATTAACAATACAATGTCTTTTTCATAGCTTCAGGAAATGCCAAGGTCTGTCACTGGGGATGGCGACATTTTGTTCCCATTGTGTAGAAAGTGACTGATGAGGCAGGCCTCTTCAGCCATCCTGAAGATCTACTGTTAAAGGAGCAGAACATATTTAGGTGCGTCTCAAGTTCAGTGGGCTTTAACCTTTACAAAGAGAAAACTCCGAGCCCCCTCCCCCAACACACAGAGGGATATTTTCACCTCTAACAAAGGCAGAGCCACAAGGGAGCTCTTGACTCCAGGAGTCCACTGAGTATAACAGCTTCTTGAATCTAGGTTTGTACTACAAACCCTAGAAATATGAATCGAGCGCCGCTCAGGTGAACTGTAAGATTTTTAAGGAAGGTTTGGGGGTTGAAGTGGATGGGAAATGTAATATTTTTAAGGACTGTCTTGAGGGTTGGAGAGGATGGGAAATTTGAGTCTCTCTTTCATCCTTTATGTGTTGGAGTCTATCTACCAAAGAAAGAGAGAGAGAGTCTGACAGTGAATTTACACCTTCTGTGTCGACTTTAGACTGATCAGGGAAAATGACCACCCCACACTCCTGTAAAATCTTAGCGTACCATGAGAAGTGCACAGCGCTGCCTTGTCTTGAACTTCTTAAATTATGGAAAGTGGCTACTAGGAGGGAAGTTTCATGTTTTTCCATTTTTCTGCACAGTTACTCAGGTGGCTTTTCCCGTTTCTTCTCTCCTGCTGGACCTGGGTCCTGTAATTACTATAGCAGAGAGCTAGCTGGAAGGATGTTTGCTCTCTAGGCAAGATCTCCTCTGCTCGGTCTCCTCCCTTTTTTTCTCTTTCTGGCCCCGCCTCCTCCGCTTAACCCGTAGGCAGCAGCTAGACAGCTGTATTCAATCAGAAAACACTTATAACTCCACACGATCCAAACGGGAAACTTCGCCGTGAAGTGCAGCGGCGCCCCGGCTCTCTCCAGCTTTCTTTTCTTCCCCGGAACCCGAGGCTTGGATCCTCCTCGACCCGCCGCCTTGGTTTCTTCGGGAACTCGCCGAAGCCCTGCAGGGGGCCGGATCCTGCCGGAGGTACCCTCCCGCCCGGTCATGGGGGGCGCCCAGACCTCGTAAGAGAGGCGAGGCGGCGCCGAGGCTGCCAGTGCCCCGGGTCCCGCGCCGGCCCTGCCGCTGCGGCGGCTGCGAGCGCGCCACGCCGCCCAGCCTCCTGCAGCAACGGCTCGTCCGTGAAACGCGAGCCGGCTCCGTGCCTTCTACGAGTGCCTGCATCCTTCGTTTGGGCTTCACCACTGTCCTGGGTGAAAATGGCTGTCTAGACTAAAATGTGCCAGAAGGGACCAAGCAGTGGATACCCAGCCTGCTAAGCAACTCGTCAGCTCCGAGACCTGGAAGAGGAGGAGCTCTCGCCTCTGAAAAGTGCAGTCATGAATTCTGGAGTTGCCATGAAATATGGAAACGACTCCTCGGCCGAGCTGAGTGAGGTAAGAAACAGCTGAGGTCAGGAGCTCTGGTTTCTTAGGCATTTGCTTTGCTACACCACCTCCCCCCGCTCCCCATCTCTCACTTCCCTACACGCCACCGCCTCGCGCTCCCAGTCTGGAGGCAGCGCAATTAAAGATTAATAGATTTTCTGGATCTTGTTTTAACTTGTTGTGCTACTCAGGAAATGACCTGAACTGGCTTGATGTTTCGGTCTTAAAGGGGTGTCTTAAAAAAAGAAACAAGCTCACACCAAAGCGTTTCACTCCAAACGCTAAAGCCTTTCACTCTCCGTGGTCTGGGTCCCCTGTCCATTCCCACCACCCTTCCCTTTCGTAGTCGGCAAAATACACGGGGATTCCAGCTGAGCTCAGTCTGAAGGTAAGTAATTTGGTGAGGCTTGTTGGAGCCCTGAGCCTGCCACTGGCTCCCACGTGTGCTGCAATTCAGGCAAGGTGGTCTTTCCTCGGAGGAGACTAATGACCCGCGCTGGGGAGGGGAGTGGAGAGGAAACACATCAAAGCGACTTAGAACTTTATTTCCTGCCTGGGACTGAACTCCTGAGTCTTGAGGCAAGCACATTTGCGATTCCCGGCTCCCTCAGTAACAAATCCACTTGAGTGTTGGAGACCAGCTTTGAAAATAAAGCTTCATGAAACCGTACGCAAATATATGAGTGGTCAGCTGCTGGAGACCACCTTTTGTGATGACTTTAGGGATGCGTCTGGCACATGCCAACCCCCACTCCCCATCTCCCAGGCTTTGAATACCTGGAAAGTGGTGATGGGAAATCTATAGAACTGGGTGCTTAAAAGAGAGGAGGAAGTCTGTGTGATTCGTGTCTACAGCAGGAGGCTTGGTGGCTGTGGATTTTCCTCTTAACATCATCCCTGAGCCGTTTTGGGGCAAAACCATCTGTGCTTCTTGAGTATGGCTGGAGAGAGCAAAGGGGAAGAAAAGGAGCCCTGTGAAAAACAGCCGGAAGGCAGATAGAGGTGATGTCAGATTACCAGCTGTGAAGGGAGAATGAAAGGATGGAGCCCTCTCTAGTGGGTGAGGGCTGCTGCTGGGGAAGCACAGGGTGTAGCAGGCGGGAATCTGAGGAGGTCTGAGGCCGACATCCAGCAGTGAGGACAGTTGGCCCCTGCCTGGTGCTCTGAGTGTTTTGTTGATGAGTTGTCCCAGCTCCCATTTGAAACAGCGTTGTGAGGTGTTGGACAAATGAAGTAAAGCCGTTTCTTAATCCTCATGGTTTTCCCTGTGACGTGGATGCTAAGAGTGAGGGCTTCACTTAAAGACAGGAGGTAGGGGAAGAGGTTCAAAGACCCAAGTGATTTTTGCCAATTTTACATGTGGGGAGAGGTTTCACATCTAAACTAGAACCCAAAACCCCACTCCACTAATAGCACTGTTGAAGGAGAAGTCTTTGACATGTCTTCTAAAGTCATTTAAGATAAGAAACCAAGAGACTCACTGACAGAGCACACTTACGGTTGCCGAGGGGAAGGGGTGGTTAGAGTTTGGATGGACGTGTGCACACTGCTGTAATTAAGATGGATAACCAATAGGACCTGCTGCAGAGCACAGGAACTCTGCCCAGTGTTTTGTGGCAGCCTGGATGCGAGGGGAGTTTGGGGGAGAATGGATACATGTGTATGTATGGTTGAGTCCCTTCCCTGTTCACCTGAAATTAACAGTCACAACATTGTTAACTGGCTGTACCCCAATACAAAATAGAAAGTAAAAAAAAAAAAATTAAGAAATCAGAGGCATGTATCTTGCAGAGTCTTTGCCAGGTCCTTCACATCGTTTGTTTCTATGTGGCAATTTTAAGTCTCTGTCACCCGAGAAGTATGTTATTCAGGTACCTTTGTTTAAAAAATGAATCATAGGTTTAGGATGAAGGTGACTAGAATGCTGACGAGAGAGAAAGGAGGCTTGGATTGACTGGAATAGTATTGGCACTGTCAGTGAGTGCATTAGATGAGCCGAGGACCTGTGAAACTCAGCTGGGAGGTATAACTCTCCATTATTTGCCTGGCTGTATCCTTAGGAGTTCCTTGGGAAACCCTGCGGCCACGTGAAAGCGCTGAGGGTGCTTCGTGGCCCCTGCATTAGTTGGAGCAGTAGTAATAGAGCGTTATAGAACGCAGTTTTGTTTCTAAGAAAGTAAACAAGTTTCTGTCCCAGCCATGTCCTTCGCCAGGTTTCCTCTCCTCTCCTTCCATGTCTGCTCATTTGTTTCTCGGCTGGTTTCCACTTCTAGGTCTAGTGACTTACTTGCCACTCTGTCCCGCCAATCTTGAGTTTCCCTGCAGATTAAGTAGTTGAAATGGGCTTTAAGAATAGTTTTATATACACACACATATATATATATTTAAATACTTTTTTTTTTGGCTATGCTGCACATCTTTCAGGATTTTAGTTCTCTGACCAGGAATCGAACCTGTGCCCCCTGCAATGGAAGTGCAGAGTCCTTGACCACCAAAGAATTCCCCCATATTTTAAATCAGGGTGTATGTAAACAGAATTTGTAAGCAAAGGAGGGTTGTGTGAGTCATACCTTGTGGACCCTAAATCTCAGTTCACTTTATCATGGGCATTATTTGTAGCAATTGCCTTCTGTGTAGTATCCATGGAGCAGTATCTGTATGGATCCATAGACTTGAAAATTCATTTGTATTTCTCATTAAGGTCCGTGATGTAAAGGAGAGTTTCCTATTTTCACTGTAATTTTTCTCTTAAACACTGGTTTTCCTTTAATGTCTTAGCGGGCAGAGTCACCATCCTCTTTTATTAAGACCTACCTTTTGGTGACATAGTTCTTGTTGCCCAGGAGCCTCAAAGCTGTGTGGAGGTCGCCTTGGGGTCAGATTGAGCCTGATGCTCACCAGGCATTTCAGGGGCAGGAAGAGTAGTGATATTGCCTTGCCTTGTCCTGGGTATCATGAACAAGATGCTGTCTCATTGGTGTTGACTTGAGAGCTTAGCCCTTCTACAAGTGTTCTCTGGCCACTAGAGTCATTGCCTCTTATACGATATTGTTGACACTGACACTGTAACATCCTAAACAAGGGGGAGTGACTGAAATCAGTTTCTTGTTGTCATTTGCTGGTCCTGTTGGTGACAGCAGTAGCTTGGTCCCTGCTGGCCTTTGCCTGCAGTGTCTCAGGAGTGCTTGGGTGCAAGAGAGGCAGGAGGCATGTCGATGTGAAGCATTCATGATCAGGAGACCTAGCTGGGTATTGGGCATGAGAACTTTAAAAATGGAAAAACAGGAAGTTCATGAATGTGTTCCTCTTGTGTCTTTATTTTAAACAATAGCTGTTTAAGATTCTGTGAGATAATAAGAGACAGTAAAATTGTCTCTACCTGTGGTCATATTAATGACCACAAATGATTTTATCAGGTCTAAACACTTTAACCAAAGTGAACTAATCCTTATCATTGACAACAACACAACGAAAGGAAAATTTGAGAAGCGTGAGTTGGCTATTCTTTTTTCTTATCTATTGGCTCTCCTTATCAAAGACTGTTTTTCTTTTCCTAACACGAAGTTGAGGAAGGACTTCAACACCAGACACATTAAAAGTTCTTAGAAACTTAAATGTTAGACTCTCAGGTCCTCTCCCCCATGATCAAGAAGCTGAATGGACTCACTTTCAGCAGCATGAGAATTCAGTTCAGTTCAGTTCAGTCACTCAGTCGTGTCCAACTCTTTGCGACCCCATGAATCACAGCACGCCAGGCCTCCCTGTCCATCACCAACTCCCGGAGTTCACTCAGACTCATGCCTATCGAGTCGGTGACACAATACAACCATCTCACTCTTTGTCGTCCCCTTCTTCTCCCGCCCCCAATCCCTCCCAGCATCAGAGTCTTTTCCAGTGAGTCAACTCGTCGCATGAGGTGGCCAAAGTATTGGAGTTTCAGCTTTAGCATCAGTCCTTCCAAAGAACACCCAGGATTGATCTCCGTTAGAATGGACTGGTTGGATCTCCTTGCAGTCCAAGGGACTCTCAAGAGTCTTCTCCAGCACCACAGTTCAAAAGCATCAATTCTTCGGCGATCAGCTTTATGCAGAGTACATCATGAGGAACGCTGGGCTGGAAGAAGCACAAGCTGGAATCAAGATTGCTGGGAGAAATATCAATAACCTCAGATATGCAGATGACACCACCCTTATGGCAGAAAGTGAAGAGGAACTCAAAAGCCTCTTGACGAAAGTGAAAGAGGAGAGTGAAAAGGTTGGCTAGAAGCTCAACATTCAGAAAACGAAGATCATGGCATCTGGTCCCATCACTTCATGGCAAATAGATGGGGAAACAGTGGAAACAGTGTCAGACTTTATTTTTTTGGGCTCCAAAATCACTGCGGATGCTGATTGCAGCCATGAAATTAAAAGATGCTTACTCCTTGGAAGGAAAGTTATGACCAACCTAGACAGTATTAAAAAGCAGAGACATTACTTTGCCAACCAAGGTCCGTCTAGTCAAGGCTATGGTTTTTCCAATGGTCATGTATGGATGTGAGAGTTGGACTGTGAAGAAAGCATGAGAATAAATTCTCCCAAACGTCATCAAGGAAAGGCCGCTAATCTTCTTCCTCATTGCCCTGCGTTTTCTGTCAGCAATTAGTTCTCTTTGTCTTGGTTAAAACTTGTGGGACCAGTATGTAGTTGAACCTTATTTCACTGTCATAATCACATTTTTTGGTTCTTAGAATTATTCAGACCTTGGAAAGATGTCTTAAGGTACAGTGTTATGAAGGTAATGACTTGAATTTATCTTCACAGGATAGCAGTGGACTGGATCTGCTTTCCTGATAGACAGCTGCCTATTTATGTAGCAAACTAAAATTTTGTCTTTAAGGGTTTGTTCTTTCTTGGCAGTGATTAAAATCTCCTGTCCAAAGCAGTCAGTGTATATTCTTTGCTTTTTAAACATCAAGCAATGAATAGGTAAATTTCTCCCATCACTATTTACTTTGAAACTTTAGTTGCCCCCAAAGAAATCATATGTCCCTTAACCCTGTCCTTCTTTCTTTATTCAAAGCCTCTTTCATGAGATTATTCCCCTCCTGAATGTAGGTTATAGAGGCGACTCCTTGTGCTTTCACCATTCACTTGTTGCGTAGCTGGTGAAACCCACATTTTTATTGGTACTCTAATTAAGAAGTGGATTTGTACAGAAGAAAATTGTTCTCTAGATGAGATAATCATACAAGATAATCCAAGTGGCTGTCTCACAGATGTACTTACTTTGCATCAAGTTTACAAAATATCAGGGTTGGAAGATCTCCTGATATGCCCACACCCTTTTCTACTTCTTTCTTACTCCTCTGTCCTTTTGGAATCACGCTTCATTGTAATGAGTTGTCTACTGTCTGTCTTAGACACAAACCATTAGCATCAGAATAGCAGTGTCACAGAGGCTGTGCACATAGTAGGTGTTGAACAAATGTTTGAATGAACACCCTGCCTCTTCTCTCGCTCTTCCCTTTTCATAAACATAGAATTTGAACAACCGATTTGAGTGCTTGGTCTAAGGATTTTTTTGGCTGTCCATGGCTGTGTAACAAACTGCCCCACAAATTTAAAGACTTAAAATACCTATCTTACTTGTGATTTTGCAGTTTTGGGCAGAGCTGGAGGTGGTTGGACTTGTGTCTGTAGCTACATGATCCACCTCCAAAATGGCTTAATAATGTGGCTGGCCAGTGTGTGCTGGCTTGGGCTGGTCACCTCACTTCTCTCCTACTCGGGCCTGACCATGTGCTACTTGGGTTTCCTCTCATCATGGCAGCTAGGTTCCCAGGAGGGAGTGAAAGCTGCCAATTCGTTTAAAATGTAGGACTGAAATTGGCAAGAGTCACATCTGTATTCTGTTGGTTAGAACAGCTGTATGCTTAGCCCAGATTCAGAGGGGTGAAGAAAGAGATCCCACCTCTTCAAAGGGGTTTGATAAATAATTTGCAACCATTTTTAGTCTAGTATAGAAGTCACAAAACAAGATCCATGCCTAAAACCCTGATCTCCTAATTCCCAATGGCTTGCAATAACTTTTGCTGTTTTATTTTGTTTTTAGCCATTAATTTGCTGGTTTGCATAGGTAACACTTTCTAAGCTTTTTCTAGGTATTCACTCGCTTAGTTATCAAAAACCCTATGACATACATTCTATGATGTCCATGTTACAGGTAGAGAAATTAAGGCATAAGAGATGAAAACCCTTACAAAGATTATACAGATAATGAATGGTAGTGTCAAACTTTGAGGCCAGTTGGTCTTTCTCCAGAATCTACCGTTCCTCTAGTGGTTCTTTTTGTTAGTTTCTATTATTACTCTCAGCTTTTCATCCTATTTTCCTAGGAGGGAGTATTCTATTTAATAAGCCTGTTTAACTTGATTTGTATTGTAATCTCTATGCAATACCTAGGTAAACTTTTTTTACAAGAATGAAATGAATATGCTCATTGCCTTCACCTTCAAGTGGCTGAAGAATTCTAGACACTGATTTTCAAGAGCCCTAAAAGGAGATTTATTGACAAGGAGTAGGGCAGTCTTCAGCCAAGAAGGCCTTCCTTCTGTCCCCACTTAAACTGAAGGACGACGAGGCCACGTGACCTCTACCCCGCCGTCCTGAGGCGTTTGAGGAATTCATGCTGCAATATGTGAGGTGCCCGAATAAGATGTTCTCTGTGACAAAGATTAGGGTTCTTTCACCCCGGCGGGTGGGGCTCTAGACTTCTGCTGCTGCTGCTGCTGCTGCTAAGTCGCTTCAGTCGTGTCCGACGCTGTGCGATCCCACAGACGGCAGCCCACCAGGCTCCCCCGTCCCTGGGATTCTCCAGGCAAGAACACTGGAGTGGGTTGCCATTTCCTTCTCCAATGCATGAAAGTGAAAAGTGAAAGTGAAGTCGCTTAGTCGTGTCCGACTCAGCGACCCCATGGATTGCAGCCTACCAGGCTCCTCCATCCATGGGATTTTCCAGACTTCTACTACAGTTGGCTAAATCACTGGGGGCCTGCCAAGCCCTGAGGTTGATTAAAAAGAAAAAGCCGGTGAGGTGGACAGCCCCGGCTGCGGCAGGGCAGCTGCTGCTGCTGGGTCCTGAGGTGGCGCGTGCTGAGAGGGCCGGAGAGACAGTGAGCGGAGCCCGGCGGGAGGCATCAGTCCTGAGGTGTGGCTGGCCCGGTGGTGGTCAAGAAACATGGGAGGGAGGTCAGTCAGAGACCAGGCAGACGATCAGAACTTGAGATGGCCCCAGACCTGAATGCAGGGCGAGAACCTTGATTCTGAGGAAGGGCTTTGTCCAGGCAGGAAGTTTGGAAATCAGTCCCAAGACTTTTCACCTTAATGACTTCTTTAGAGGACTGTGGTTAGGAGGTTTGAGGTGCCAGGACTTTGAGAGGGGCACACATCCAGAGCAGGGAGTATGATGGAGACACTCACCAAGTAAACTCAAGGTGCTATTTTAATAGCTGCTTGAGACACACATCATGTGGAAGGCGTCCTCCCACACCCAGGCTGTAACTAGAAAATAAAACCTGCATTTACAGAAAGATTAAGAAATTGGTGATGAAAAAAGATTTGAAATTTAGGTTTTGATCCAAGGAGTCAAACTTCAGGAAACCAAGATTACATTTTAAGTAATCTCTAGATTCTAGGAAAAGAGGTTTATGTTAGCAAGATTATAGAATTAGACAAGCTAAAAAAAGACACAGAAAATTGATAGTAGTCAGGATGTAGATTTTTATATCAGCAGGGGGGTGGCATGGCAGAGATAAGTTATTGGCAATTATATTCTCACCTCCCTTAAATGCACCTGAATTCCTAGCAGTGGCCAACTTTTATTCTTGAAAGAAACAGGAAGAGAATAAACTGGATTATACAGATAAAGAGAAGTTCAGTTTATACAGTATATATTTACTGGGATCACAAAGCTGTCCTCTCTTTCTATCAAATGCCCCTTTTCTCTTGCTGAACAGAAGCAGCCAACATTAATGCAAAAGGGAAAGAGAACACCTTTTCGAAAGTTTGCATTATCATAAGGAATCACTGAGGTTATAAAGCACTTTTTATATAAATCTTTCAGTATATCTTTGAAACACAGCAGAGGAAATTAAACTTTGAGACAATTTAGGCAAAAAAGAAAAAATCTCAGGCGTTCAGTTCAGTCACTCAGTCGTGTCCGACTCTTTGCGACCCCATGAACCGCAGCACTCCAGGCCTCCCTGTCCATCACCAACTCCCAGAGTCCACCCAAACCCATGTCCATTGAGTCGGTGATACCATCCAACCATCTCATTCTCTGTTGTCCCCTTCTCCTCCTGCCCTCAATCTTTCCCAGCATCAGGGTCTTTTCAAATGAGTCAGCTCTTCGCATGAGGTGGCCAAAGTATTGGAGTTTCTGCTTCAGTATCAGTCCTTCCAATGAACACCCAGGACTGATCTCCTTTAGGATGGACTGGTTGGATCTCCTTGCAGTCTAGAGGACTCTCAAGAGCCTTCTTCAACTTCACAGTTCAAAAGCATTAATTCTTCAGCGCTCAACTTTCTTTATAATCCAACTCTCACATCCATACATGACCACTGGAAAAACCACAGCCTTGACTAGATGGACCTTTGTTGGCAAAGTAATGTCTCTACTTTTTAATATCTGTCTAGGTTGGTCATAACTCTCCTTTCAAGGAGTAAGCGTCTTTTAATTTCATGGCTGCAGTCACCATCCGCAGTGATTTTGGAGCCAGAAAAATAAAGTCAGCCACTGTTTCCCATCTATTTGCTATGAAGTGATGGGACCAGATGCCATGATCTTAGTTTTCTGAATGTTGAGCTTTAAGCCAACTTTTTCCACTCTTGTCTTTCACTTTCATCAAGAGGCTGTTTAGTTCTTCTTCACTTCTGCCATAAGGGTGGTGTCATCCACATATCTGAGGTTATTGATATTTCTCCTGGCTGTCTTAATTCCAGCTTGTGCTTCCTCCATTCTCGGGCATTAGCAGCTGTTGATTCTACTTGCCGTACAAAAAGCTGTAAGTTAGGGGCTGTTAACTTTGTAAAGAGCAATCAAAGTCTGTTGGGCTGGAAGAGTTGTATGGTGAAACTACTCCATGCTTTGATTTGTGGGACATTGTGAGGCAGAGTACTTGTCAGGAGCTTTGGTTGGTGCTTGGAACATGTGCCGGGACATATGGGACCCGAGATGGAAATGCACTTGTAAGCCAAAGGTGATGGTGTTCTGAGAACAGAAAGCTTCACGAAGCCTCTGTGTGTACAGGCACATCAGTGAATGACTCCAGCTGGATTTGTGAGAAATACTGAGGCAATTGTCAAAGGAAGAATGCCAACGTGGAAAAGCAGCTATTAGAAAAGCAGTGGATCCTCTGGTTGGTTGCATGGTGAGAGTGGGGTAATGGCTTGTCCCTGTTTCCTTTGGGTCGTGTTGACTTGTTCATAGAATACATGGCATGCTTGCAGGGACTTCTTGCTCCTGCCCGCGTCCTTCTCAGCCTCCCAGGTTAGTCATTCTTTCCTCATCTGTGTTCAGAATATCTACTTTATCCACAACCTCCCTGGGAGACCATGCGATCTTTGAAAGCAGGCACAGAGTGAAACCCATCAGAGTATTGCCGGCACCTCGTCAATATGTGACTCAGAGCATCCACAGGCTTCATATTTACTTGTTGGACCAGACAGTAGTTACTTCATAGTGTGACAGATGTGTTGGATTGACCACTTATGTATTTTGGTTAAAGGACACATGTGAAAAACTTCAGTTTGATCATTATTACTGTAACACTCTCTATTCCTAGCTCATTTTTCCATTCCACAAACATTGTGTGCCTTCTGTCTGCCAGGTGCCGTTCCTTGGTGTGGGGTTACAGAAGCAAAACTGATGCAGTCCCTGTTTTAATGAATATTACATTCCAGCGGCAAACAGACAACACGCATGACAGATACATCCAGTGGTGATGCACAGGAGGAAGGAAGAGTGAAGGAGGGAGGGATGCTATTACGTGATCGGGGAAGACCTGTCTGCGGCAATCTGTGAACCGAGACCTGAAGGCAAGGAGGATGGAGTCAGCAAACATGATGAGGACTGTTTCAGGCAGTGGGACAGATAAAGGTCAAGGTCAGAGACCAGAGCGTGCATGGTATGTGTCAGCTAGGAGATGTGCGTCCGAGTGCGGTGAGCAAGGGGAGAGTGGAAGGAGGTGAGGTCAGGAAAGATAGTTCTGGTGAGATCACCTGTCTCTTTGGAGAAGAATCTGGATTTCTCTGGAGTGTTTTGAAAATACGCCTGAATTGATTTTTTAAAAATCCTTCTTGTGTGTGTATGTGTGTGTGTGTTCTTTTGAGGGGCTAGGGGCAGGAAGATGTCCTCAGAAACAGGAGGAGCTAGCAAAGAAAAGGCCGGGAAGGTTGTGTCCCAAAAGAAACTGTTCTCAGAAAAGGTAGAGCGATTGGTCAGACACTTCCCCTTTTGTTTCCTTCACTCTCTTAAAGCCTTTGCATATGCCCAGACTTTCAAACGGTATCATTTTCTCCAAGCATAAATTGTTGTAAGCACTAAAATAAACTATAATTATTTTTGAACATCCTCAGAGTATGTGGGTATGCTTTTACCTTGAGAGGAGTGGTTTAAAGGACTGAGTGATGTGAACACTGGCCAAGAATGATTTGAAAACTGCCTTCCCTTCCTCGATGGATGGTTCTGTGTTGATGGATGCTGATATAAGAGTATAGGTGGGTTCTGAATTAGGAAAACTGAGCTCTGTTTTCCACTGTCATTTGGACCAGTTTCCTTCCACTATTTAAGTTCACTTGACTTTTTTATGAACTTTCATATTAGTTTATTGACTTATAACCAGTATAGCTCCAAGGAGCCTGGAATATTGACCCTTTTGTCCTTTAGAAAAGCATAGCTATTTAGCAGTCAGATCATGATGAGAAAGTTGCCAGGTAAGCCTGGAATTAGACAAAGGAAATGTTTCTGTTGGGTGGCGCCATTAAGAACGTCTTTGATTTGTATTTTGTTTTATCCAAGCTATTTGCGTGATTGATGAGGAAGCTGAGGCATGAAGCCTGGTTAGTGGCAGAGGTGAAGTGTAGAAACCAGATTTTTTTCCCCTTAACTCCCAGGTATAATTTTTCCTCTTCTGCCTCAACTTCCTCAGTTTCTATATCACAGGATTTGTTTTAAAGTATGTGTTTTACCATAATCATCTGCAATTATTTTAAGAGGTGAAAGTCTAATTCTCCTGTATTCCCATCTACATATGACATTACTACTAAATCACACTATTAAAATAATTGGAAAAATTTATTTTTAGCTCTAAGTACGATTTTGGTATATATTGTAGTAGTCTGCACTCCATGGGTTTTTATTGGTCAAGCTCATTGGGGTCTACCAGGTAAAAAATCCAGAAGAGCAGTATGTTCTATTTGGGTGAATAGCTAGATGATCTTGCTGTCTGACTGGTTTGCCAGTTGCTGTCTGTTGATAGTTCAGGACTTAGTCAATTATTCTAGCCATTTTTTAAAAAAATTATAGTAAAATATAAATCACATAAAATTAACAGTCTTAACCATTTTAAGGGTACCATTCTGTGGCATTAAGTACATTCATATTATTGTGCAGCCTTCATAACCATCCGTCTCCAGCACTTCTTCACCTTCTCCAACTGAAACTCTATGCCCATCAAACACTCCCCATTTCCTTCCTCTCCCTGGTAACTACCATTTTACTTTCTGCCCCTCTGAATTTGACTCGTCTTGATACCTCGAGTTTCATAAACTATTTATTCCTTCATGATTGTTTTGTTTCCCTTAGCATAATGTCTTCTAGGTTCATTGATACTGTAGCACATGTCAGAATGTCCTTTTTATGACTGAATGATAATCTACTGTTCAGTTCAGTCGCTCAGTCATGTCTGGCTCTTTGCGACCCCATGAACTGCAGCATGCCAGGCTTCCCTGTCCATCACCAACTCCCAGAGCTTGTTGAAATTCATGTCCATAAAGTCAGTGATGCCATCCAACCATCTCATCCACTGTCGTCCTCATCTCCTCCTGCCTTCAACCTTTCCCAGGATCAGGGTCTTTTCCAGTGAGTGAGTTCTTCACATCAGGTGGCCAAAGTATTGGAGTTTCAGCTTCAACATCAATCTTTCCAATGAATATTCAAGACTGATTTCCTTCTGGATGGACTGGTTGGATCTCCTTGCAGTCCAAGGGACTCTCAAGAGTCTTCTCCAACACCACAGTTCAAAAGCATCAATTCTTCGGCGCTCAGGTTTCTTTATAGTCTGACTCTCACATCCATACATGATTACTGGAAAAACCATTGCTTTGACCAGATGGACCTTTGTTGGCAAAGTAATGTCTCTGTTTTTTAATATGATGTCTAGGTTGGTCATACCTTTTCTTCCAAAGAGCAACCATCTTTTAATTTCATGACTGCAGTCACCATCCGCAGTGATTTTGGAGCCCAGAAAAATAAAGTCTGTTACTGTTTCCACTGTTTCCCCATCTATTTGCCATGTTATGTTTGGTTTATCCATTCATCTGTCAGTGGACACTTGGGTTGCCTCTACTTCATGGCTATTGTGAAAAATTCTGTGATGCCTGTGGGTATGCAAATATTTGTTGGACTCCTTGTTTTCACTTCATTTGGGTACATTCCCAGAATTAGGATTGCTAGAGCATGTGTGAATTCCATGTTTCACTTTGGGGGGAATGGCCATACCATCTTAGTGGCTGCTCCACTTTACATCATTCCCACCAGCAATGCAAAGGTTCCAACTTCTTCACATCCTTGCCAACACTTCTGTTTCATTTTGCTTTTTAAATAATAGCCATCATAATGGATATGAAGTGTTATTTACTTGTGGTTCCTCTTTTTATTTCCCTAATGATTACTGATGTTGAACATCTTTTCACGTGCTTGTTGGCCCTATCTTTGTCAGAGAATCTCTATTCAAGTCTGCATCCATTTGTTTGATCAAATTATACAGGAGATTCTTTGTTGTTGCACAATAAGAGTGTTCATGTTTTTGGGCATCAGTTCCCCATTCCTTTTCTCCTTTGTCCACGTCTGCTGTTTCCCTGTGACTGGAGCTTTGCACAGCCTCTGGCTCCTTGATATTTCCAGATGGAGTTACTGTGAGTGTAAAATGAGGCATGAACCGTACTCTGCTTCTGCATGGAAAACAGATGGGCTCACTCAAGCCCAGGAGACTCCTTCCTCTACGATGTCCAGGAATAAGTAACTCCCTGATGCATCGTGAGGCCAGCACTCCTTTCTCTGGCCGACACCCAGCAGCTCTCCCCCTGCTGCTGTATACATACAGACTAGGTTATCTCAAGCAGTGTTAGGCACCAGAGTTAGCAGTTATGTTCACTGCACTTGAAGAGTTATGCTGCTCCACTGACATGCGGTGATTTCACAGTATTTAAGGAGGATTTTTTAGTAGAGGGCTTTAGCAAGAGGGGCCTGTGGAGAGTTAGCCAGGAAGTCTGAGGCTGGTCTTTTAGATTAGATAACTGTTACTTTATTTCTTGGTGCTGTGAATCTAATCCTGGTTAAACCAAAATCTGATTTGTTTTCATGCTTGACTGGGAGCATTTTTGATTAGGTATTTGGATGAGAGTGAGCATGGACTCGGAGCACTGTGGGAAGGAGATAGTCCAGGGCTGCTCTGCTGGGGCTGATTATTAATCAGGGGTTAGTAGTGAGGAGGGGAAAGTAGGTGAGTTGGACCCCAGGACAGGAGTTTTGGCTTCTAGTGGGTAGATTTAAACTAAAGTTGGGATCCCCTTTTTTCAGGATGCTTTGATGTACTCAGAGGTCAGAAGGCAGGTTGCCTTCTGGTGTGATTAATAGAGTGACTTTTCAGACTGTTTCTCCTTTGGGGCATCTGAGATACTGAGGAAAATGCTGTCTGGACATATATGTTTTATAATTAAGGGCAAAGAAAGTGTCTGATGTGATGAAACTGCCTTCAAGCCCTTTAATTCCCCCAGTGTCGGAGATAGGGCACCCTTCTTATTTGGCATAAAAGTCCCAGCCAGCAATGAGGACATCTTGGGATCAGGGTAATATGTTGAATGACCAAGAGAGAAGTCTCTTTTCGCCAACTTCTTTACTAACTTCTTCTCTGGGCCAAGTCACTTTATCACCTCAGTTTGTCCATCTGCAAAACTGTGTGGTGAAGCTGTGTGCTCTGAAATCACAGCTCTGCCACTTCCTAGCTAGGCGATGTGGACTCAGTTGCCTTTCTGGGCTGCACATTCTCGATTATAAAATAGTGAAAATTCACCTTGGTGAAGACCAGTGACATAACCTATGTAGTGCTTATCAAAGTGCATGATAAATACTAATAGTTAGCTCTCATAGTATTATTTTTATTTTTTTGCTACTACAAACAGAACATTAGTAGCTGTGGTTGTAAGTGAGCACTAAAATTTTTAGAAAAATTTTTAAAAGAAGTTCTTACGTAGAGACAGACTTGTCATGAAGACAATATCCAAGAAAAGTGTTTCACAGCCTGCTGATGTTTGCTGGACTTCAATGCCAACAGCTCATTATCTGGGAAAATGTTTTTCCAAATATTGGCAAAAGAAAGGTATTTCCTTTTTTGGATTTACAGAGTCAGAATGTTAATGAGCTAGCAAGTGGCAGTATTAATCAGTTAAAAACATTTGTTTTTTTGGCTGTGCCACACAGCCTGTGGGATCTTGGTTCCCGAAACTGGGATCAAACCCAGGCCCACTGCATTGGAAGCATGGAGTCTTAACCAACTGGACTGCCAGGGAAGTCCTTACTAATTACTTTTAAAAGGTTAGTGTGTTTATCACTTTTATTTCATTGGTTCTAATTTTGTCCCAGCTATAGTACCGTCAAGTCCTCTTTGTGCCCAGGACTGACCTTAAGATGACCATCCTAGTTGGTGATAGAACACGAGAGAGGGAAGGCCAGCCAGTCCCTGCCCACACCCAGGATAAGGATGCAGAACAGAGAGACGATGTGCGGGTATTGCTATTGCATAACTACTTCTTTCATGGAGACCCGGTTTTATCAGCGATGCACACTTTGTGGAGTCCCTTTCAAGTTGTGATCTGTTTACTGTAAGAAGGTTGCTGCCATATGGGTGGGAGCTTTGCCTCAAAGCACTAACAGATGGGGGAGGCTCCTCTGCCAAAGGAGGGGCCCTTGGTAAGCGGGTTTGAGAGGACTTGAGGTGTGCCCCCAGCAGCGAAGTCTGTCTCTATTGCTGTGTACAGCTAACTTTTTCAATTTGAAAGAATTTTCTAAAAGCTTCTTGATTGAGGTTTTGTCTCATGGTCAGAAATGAGAAAATGGTGGAATATTCTCTCGGATTCTGAAGTTGTGAAACAGTTTTATCGTTGGCTGAAGAGGGATATATTTGAGGGCAACGGGAAGGAACCTAACACGAGTCAGCAACCTTAACCCTGGGCTCTCACATCTCACTTTCTGGTTGTGAAGTTTTGGATTCCTTGAACTTGCATCTCCGGCTCATCTCCGAGAATGTTCTTCCAAGGGATATTATTCATCCCCATGACTTGAGCTACCACCTCGAAGCTATGGCCTCTCAAGTCTGTAACATTCCACCCAGATCAATTTGAATACCTGACAGTTAAAAGGAGAAGTGCAGGTCTTGCGTAATTCAAGAACTTCCTGTCATCAGTGTTCCCCCTCCTGCCCACCGCCCTCTCTCACACAGTCATGCCAGCCTCTGGAAGGCCTTTGTCATCTCCCAGTTAGTGGGCTGGCAGGTACCGCGTGCCGTCTGGCAATGCTACTAAACCCTTAGCGCTCTGTCATCTGATCTTGTCACCTGTTTCTCTGTCTCAGGCACTTTACCTGGTGCAGGAGTGGCCAGTGACTGAAGAAATGCATTATTCTCAGCCCATCATTGCATCATGATTGGCAGGACACATGATCATTACAAATGATGAGAAGAGTAAAAAGAAAAGACTAGAGAAAGAAAAAGTACACAAAGGCAACTACTTTCGTACCAATTACTTCATCATCCACCACCAGGTCCCCACTCACTGAAGCTGGATCTGCATTACACCTCCCTCCACCTCCTTCTGAAAGCAAACACTGGGTCTTTAGGGACCCACCCAGTATTACCAGGTTTGGAGAGCTTTGTTTGCAGCTGAGGCTCATGGGGGTATCTGGGCTGGCTCTGAATATTCTCTCTTATGAAGAGACGAGATCAGAGTAGAAGCTGTTTGGAATCAGGTCCTACCTAGTCCTGAGATGGTGGGAGTAGCTCCAGGAGCTAGAATTAGATCGTGCTATTGTATTAGAAATGGTCAGTATGAAGGATGGCAATGCAGATATTTTGTTGAAATACTTCAAGTGAAGCAATATAATACAAAATTACTTCTGTTTCGTCTTGCAAATATTCCCTCTGTTTATGTGTATCGTCTTCTGCAGAATTTCCTTCAGTGGAAATGTAAAATTTATGTGAAGGGCAGAGGTGAAGCTTGGCCTCCAGATTGAGTAGGGTTATAATGGGCTTTCCTAGTGATGCAGACACTAAAGAATCTGCCTGCAATGCAGGAAACCCGGGTTCCATCCCTGTTTCCGGAAGATCCGCTGGAGAAGGGAATGGCAACCCACTCCAGTATTCTTGCCTGGAGAATCCCATGGACAGAGGAGCCTGGCAGGCTACAGTCCATGGGGTCTGAAAGAGTTGTACACGACTGAGCGACTAACACTTCACTTCATGTGTATCAAAGGCCTAATCTATACTTTTAAAAACTGTTGCCTTCAGTACAACAAAACTCAACACGGTGATTGTTTTGATATTCAAAAGCATCCTGCTAGAGATGTGATTTTTTTTTTTTTTAGAGAGTATTGTTCATTGATGCTCTGATTAACGTAAAATTGTTAGAAATCATGAGAATGATTAACTTAAGGCATTAAACTTAATGCCTTCAGCCTTAGCAAAGTTCCCTTCCAAAACAGAAATGAATATGTAGTATTTAAGGGTGAGGGCATGGAGAATAATTCTATATGTTATTGTGCCCTACATGCAGAAAGACATCCTTGGAAAAGTAGGAAAGTCCCTGCAGTTAATCTTCAGCATTCATTTGCAAGTGACAGGAATATGTTAATTGCTTTTCTTAGGTGAATGATTCTTAGTCTGGTGGGAATGATAAAGATTTCAATTCATTCCACTAATTTAGGTTTTTAAAAATTAGCAGTGTTCATCGGTTGTGGTATAGAGCTATTAAGGGATTCCAGTGAGGTCTGGATTACTGGGTAGATTTCATTCAAAGTATGACTGCAGGAGTCCTTGGTGGCAGAATTACATTTTCATCAAATCAGCCTGTGGTGCTTTGGGTGACTGAGTGCCCTGAACCACTGGTGCTTTTGTGGGCTGGATGGGAAGACTGGAGCATATTATGCTATGAAATGGTGAGGCTGATGCAGTGTCTTGTAAATACTGCTGAGCACAGCAGTTGGAATTGAGAATTTAGTATGATCAGTTATGTGGAGAGCTCTAAAGTTTATGACTTATGTAAGAAATTAACCTTTTCATTGTTCTTCTGACTGCCAAAGAGCCAGGGTAAAGACTGATGGGATTTTCCCTTTACATTTTTGCCTTTTTTTCCCAGGTAGATTGAGGAAAATTTTTAAATTGCTTAAAAAAAATACCCTAACATAATAATTAGTAGGAAGAGGCTCACTTAAGAAAAACACATAACACTGTAAATTTCTGGACAGCATAAACCAGATTATATAGTAGTGAAAATGAAGGCAGTTACATAGAGTATTCAGAAATAGCACTCAGAAGTGCTAAGAACTTTGCATGCATTTTATTTATTTTTTACTATCATTTTGGCCATGCCACAGAGCATTTGGGATCTTTGTTCCCTGACCAGGGACTGAACCCATGCCCTCTGCAGTGGAAGCATGGAGTGCTAACCACTGGACTGCCAGGGAAGTCTCTGGGTACATTTTTAAAATGTCATTTCCCTGCTTATGATCCTGCATTTTAGGGTACCCAGCTCCTTAGCCCCTGTTGGCCTCTCGAGCTATATTTGGCTACTTGTCACCCTCACATTCTGACCTCTAGCCAACTCAACTGCTTGAAGTACCTTCAAGGTGCCTGGTTGTCTCTTGACCCCAGAACTTCACATTCATTTGTCCTCTTCCAATATACTATCCATAGCCTCCACCTTTGCTTATGTACCTCCTTCTATTCTCACAGGACATAGTTTGTGTTAGTTCCCTTGAAAGTCTTCCCTGACATCTCCACTCTGGTCTAGATTTCATCCTCTATGACGCCCCCATCGCATTGGGCATTCTGCATTATATCACTTAATACACTGCTCAGGGTTCCAGACTTATCATTTCTTCCAGAGTGCCTGCTGTCCAGCGTTGATCACTAGCACTTGTTTAGCATCCAGCCCTCGACATTCCCTTCTGAGCACATTACCTTATTTAAACTGCAGTTCCTATGACAAAGGTCCTATCTTTAGGGGCATTTGGAAGCTCAGAAGGATTAAGGGTCTTTACCAAGGTTATCCATCTAGTAGGTGGCAAGGCCAAGTTTAAACCCGGGTCTTGATTCCAGAAGTTCCTGCTGTTTGTACAGTGCCTAATCATGGTCTCTGGAACTGGCATCTCTAAGACCTGTGTTGGTGGGTGGGTTGGTAGATCGCTGGAAAGGAGCGGCACTGGGGGCGATTATGCTTCCTGGTGGCTCAGTCGGTAAACAGTCTGTGGAGAGACCTCTCCTGCAATGTGGGAGACCTGGGTTCCATCCCTGGATCAGGATGTTCCCCTGGAGAAGGAAATGGCAACCTACTTCAGTATTCTTGCCTGGAGAATTCCATGGACAGAGGAGCCCGATGGCTACAGTCCATGGCGTCACAAAGAGTCAGACACAACTGAGTGACTAATACTGTGCTAACAGGAGAGACTGGAGATTTCATGTAAAATCCAATTTGTGATGAGTCTGGACTTAGGCACGCTGAACTTGAGTTGCCTGGTGGTCACCTAAGTGGAATTGTGCTGCTAGCAGGCTATGGGCTAATAAGGCTCAGAAAGAGATCATTTTGGGAAACTTTGGTCTTCACGGCTATTTACTTACAATGCAGATGAGTTTTCAACTGATTCTGCAATCATTGTCCGTTCCAGCCTTCACAATAGATGCCTCTGCTTATGTCCCACATAAATGAGGAGTCGCATGAAGCAACCAAATGGTACTATGCCTACTCCAGTGCGAATCAAAGTACCAAAGTCTTTGCCTGCTAGCATTTTCTGTGTATATAATATATACACATGTTTATGGTTCAAAATCTGCCATTATAACTGAAACTGGTTGTGCTTTTAAAGTCACAGTTTTTAGCAAAAAATATTTAAGAAAAATCTGATTAGTTCATGATATGACGTGAGCACATCTACCTTTGATTCCTTCTTAAGAAAGAGCAGGCTAAGGGCTATGTGGATATGATCACAAATGTAGTGCATGTACATACAAAACTTGGAAAAGAAATCAGTAAAAAAAAATCTTGTAATTACATCACCAGATGGTCAACACCGTCAGATTGATTATATTCTTTGCAGCCAAAGATGGAGAAGTTCTATACAGTGGGCAAAAACAAGACCAGGAGCTGACTGTGGCTCAGATCATGAACTCCTTATTGCCAAATTCAGACTTAAATTGAAGAAAGTGGGGAAAACCACTAGACCATTCAGATATGACCTAAATCAAATCCCTTATGATTATACAGTGGAAGTGAGAAATAGATTTAAGGGACTAGCTCTGATAGATAGGATGCCTGATGAACTCTGGACGGAGGTTCGTGACATTGTAAAGGAGACAGGGACCAAGACCATCCCCATGGAAAAGAAATGCAAAAAGGCAAAATGGCTGTCTGAGGAGACCTGACAAATAGCTGTGAAAAGAAGAGAAGCAAAAAGCAAAGGAGAAAAGGAAAGATATAAGCATCTGAATGCAGAGTTCCAAAGAATAGCAAGGAGAGATAAGAAAGCCTTCCTCAGTGATCAATGCGAATAAATAAAGGAAAACAACAGAATAGGAAAGACAAGAGACCTCTTCAAGAAAATTAGAGATTCCAAGGGAACATTTCATGCAAAGATGGGCTCGATAAAGGACAGAAATGGTATGGACCTAACAGAAGCAGAAGGTATTAAGAAGAGGTGGCAAGAATACACAGAAGAACTGTACAAAAAGATCTTCACGACCAAGATAGTCACGATGGTGTGCTCACTGACCTAGAGCCAGACATCCTAGAATGTGAAGTCAAGTGGGCCTTAAAAAGCATCACTATGAACAAAGCTAGTGGAGGTTATAGAATTCCAGTTGAGCTATTTCAAATCCTGAAAGATGATGCTGTGAAAGTGCTGCACTCAATATGCTAGCAAATTTGGAAAACTCAGCAGTGGCCACAGGACTGGAAAAGGTCAGTCTTCATTCCAATCCCAAAGAAAGGCAATGTCAAAGAATGCTCAAACTACCGCACAATTTCACTCATCTCACACGCTAGTAAAGTCGTGCTCAAAATTCTCCAAGACAGGCTTCAGCAATATGTGAACCGTGAACTTCCAGATGTTCAAGCTGGTTTTAGAAGAGGCAGAGGAACCAGAGATCAAATTGTCAACATCCGCTGGATCATGGAAAAAGCAAGAGAGTTCCAGAAAAACATCTATTTCTTCTTCATTGACTATGCCAAAGCCTTTGACTCTGTGGATCTCAACAAACTGTGGAACATTCTGAAAGAGAGGGGAATACCAGACCACCTGCCTCTTGAGAAACCTGTATGCAGGTCAGGAAGCAACAGTCAGAACTGTACATGGAACAACAGACTGGTTCCAAATAGGAAAAGGAGTACGTCAAGGTTGTATATTGTCACCCTGCTTATTTAACTTCTATGCAGAGTACATCATGAGGAACGCTGGGCTGGAAGAAGCACAGGCTGGAATTAAGATTGCCAGGAGAAATATCAATAACCTCAGATATGCAGATGACACCACCCTTATGGCAGAAAGTGAAGAGGAACTCAAAAGCCTCTTGATGAAAGTGAAAGAGGAGAGTGAAAAAGTTGGCTTGAAGCTCAACATTCAGAAAACGAAGTTCATGGCATCTGGTCCCATCACTTCATGGGAAATAGATTGAGAAACAGTGGAAACAGTGTCAGACTTTATATTTTTGGGCTCCAAAATCACTGCGGATGCTGATTGCAGCCAGGAAATTAAAAGATGCTTACTCCTTGGAAGGAAAGTTATGACCAACCTTGATAGTATATTAAAAAGCAGAGACATTACTTTGCCAACCAAGGTCCGTCTAGTCAAGGCTATGTATGGTTTTTCCCGTGGTCATGTATGGATGTGAGAGTTGGACTGTGAAGAAAGCTGAGTGCCAAAGAATTGATGCTTTTGAACTGTGGTGCTGGAGAAGACTCTTGAGAGTCTCTTGGACTGCAAGAGATCCAACCAGTCCATTCTAAGGGAGTTTAGTCCTGGGTGTTCATTGGAAGGACTGATGCTAAAGCTGAAACTCCAATACTTTGGCCACCTCATGCGACGAGTTGACTCACTGGAAAATCTCTGATGCTGGGAGGGATTGGGGGCAGGAGGAGAAGGGGACGACAGAGAATGACATGGCTGGATGGCATCGCCGACTCGATGGACATGAGTTTGAGTGAACTCCGGGAGTTGGTGATGGACAGGGAGGCCTGGTGTGCTGTGATTCATGGGGTCACAAAGAGTCAGACACGACTGAGCGACTGAACTGAATTATATTATCAGGTAACATTTAGTATGTTCTTTTGGTTAGTAATATATTTTTAAATTATATTTACTTGAGTTTCACAGTATTATATCTTTCTTTCCTCAAATATCTCTTGATGTATTTTTTAAAAAAAAAAACCACACTTGAATTTTATTAACTCTAGTAGTCCGTATTGTATGCCATAATAGCTATTGAAGAAATATTTATGTTTTCAATTCTCTGCTCATATAAATAATGCACCTATATAACTGTGTTTTCTTACATATTTAAGGCAGATAAAGGAGAAGAAAGAGAGAGAAAGAAAGAAATGTGAGTAAATGAAGAAAATGAGCAGTGTTTTATACAGAGTTGGTATTTGGTGTTAAAGAATAAAAAACAAGGGTATCTTGAGATCCTAGGGTAATCTTTGTAAAATAATGTAAAGACTGAAAAGGCCAATTAAAAAACAAATACACTGGCTAAAATAAATTGGGACTATCTATTATTCTGCCTTGACCTGTTCACATAGTCTTCTGCCCGCTGCTTATTTAAGAATGCCTTTAAAGTGGTGAAGGAGAGCTGCCGGGTGTCAGCTGGCACGAGGGCAGGAGTGCAGAGAGACAGCGTGGCTGCTGCACAGTTCCCTGCCAGTTACCCTTCGGGGCCAGCCTAACTGGCCACTGTGGCCTTGACTTTCTGATCCATCAAGGTGTAGGGGATGGGAAAGGACGAGTTATCCTGCCTTTTTTTTTTTTTAACCACCAAAGAAATAAATTTTAGAATGGTTTATTTAAAAAGGATATTTCACCTGAACATCTAATAATGTTCCTTTCTTGTATGTATGTTGATATTATCTTTCTCTGCATGATCTCATATTAACCTATTGCCACAGAGTCTTCCATGAACCAGTCCAATTGTAGGAATCTCAGTCCCTGAGGCCCAGTGGAGTCCTTTTTCATCATAGGAGCTGCTGAATTTCATTTTCTGACTGTTTGACCATTATGAATTGCTAGGTTTTTCTCTGTGTAGATGGTGACTTCCTATAAATAACAACAAAATGATTACTTGGAAATCCTTAAATTGAGCTGTGTTGCAAGTCTACAGTTAAAGCCTTTATTTATAAATTTTTGTTTAAAGTGGATGTGACCAAAATGCTAATTTAGAGCAACATTTAACCTTCTGGCTTGGTGGACCCTGCTATGTAATCAATTTCACTCTTGTAATTGGAGTAGCTATTTTAGCAGAATGGAGGAGGGTCCACTTGTAGCTTTGGGGTGTCTTTGGTTTTTTTGTTTGTTTCAGTTTTTCTTTTAAGGAGTTCTTGAATCCAGTGGCCCACCCTGGAGGCTTTGGTTGCTGGGATGGCCTTAGGTGTTGCTGCTTTCACATAGTGAAGGGTAACTCCTGAGCTGTGTGAGTGAAACCCCCTGTCCCCCTTCTCTGGAAGGCTGAAAGCCAAGCCGGGAATCCAGGCAGGGGCAGGGAGGTGTCAGAGCCCAGTTTCTTCCCAAAGATATCATTGATTGCGGACATATTTTCTGAATCTAAGATATAACATTCATTTAGAAATGAGTGTTTATGAAAATAGACTTGATGGTGGGAACTTGTATGACTAAAACCTTCATACATAGTGATTTCAATAGTCCATTACTCGGCCCTTCAAAGGATTGTAGTGGAAACTTGACTAATGACTGGAGATAGTTGTCAGTGTGCTCATCTGACCTCGATTTCATTAGCCTTCAAAAGTGTCTTTAGTCCAAATCAAATGATCCCATAACCAACAAGGACCTACTGAACAGCACAGGGAACTCTGCTCAGTGTTATGTGGTATCTGGATGAGAGTGGGGTTTGTCGGAGAATGGATACATGTATATGTATGGCTTAGTCCCTTTGCTGTCCACCTGAAACTATCACAACATTGTTATCGCCTATTTCCCAACACAAAATTAAAAAAGAAAAAATTAAAGGATCCCAGCTTAGCACAGATGCTTCTCTTGTGGTTTCCTCCTTTCCTTGGAGGAAGTTGGTTTGCTAAGAATTACACCATTCTTAGCAAAGTGGAAGAAGGAACTGACCAGTTTCTAATGCCGGGGAATCTGATTTATGCTCTACTGTAACCAATACTACTTGTTGGGGCAAGTGTGGAGGCAGCGGGAGGAAGTGGGTGTTGTCTAATAGTGGGATTGAACTAAGTCCCGATGATGTACTGCTCTTCATTGACCTCTGGAAGCCCCCACCCTGCTTCATATGGCCGTGGAGGTACCATATTCAGCAGTTCATGTGTGCCGGGCACGCTGGCGTTTCTCTGCACAGATGCAAACCCTGTTTCTCTCCTCTGTATGTCAGTGGTACAGATGAACCAGGAGGGCAGCCCATTAGGAGTGGAATTTAGGAACATAATGTGATAGGCCGAACTGTGAATCTGAAGAAAAGAAACAGGGAACAGAGCGTATTTCATGGAGGAAGGATTTATTAACCTGTCCACCCTACATATGACAGTTGGTTATTATGAAGGAGGAGATTCCTGATCTTTATTGCCATGGCCATTTGCAGTTCTTCACTTAATCCAATTTAATAGTGAAAATGCCCTTATTTGGTCCAGCTGACTTTGCTTGGAACCACCTCATGCCTACTCTATCCCTCTTTTCTAAAAATCCTGTTGCATTTAGTTTCTACAAGCACATGTTAAGTGCTTTAAATTAAAAGACGCTTACTCTTTGGAAGGAAAGTTATGACCAACCTAGATAGCATATTAAAAAGCAGAGACATTACTTTGCCAACCAAGGTCCGTCTAGTCAAGGCTATGGTTTTTCCAGTGGTCATGTATGGATGTGAGAGTTGGACTGTGAAGAAAGCTGAGCACCAAAGAACTGATGCTTTTGAATTATGGAACTTGAGAGTCCCTTGGACTGCAAGGAAATCCAACTAGTCCATTCTAAAGGAGATCAATCCTGGGTGTTCATTGGAAGGACTGATGCTAAAGCTGAAACTCCAATACTTTGGCCACCTCATGCGACGAGTTGACTCACTGGAAAAGACTCTGATGCTGGGAAAGGTTGGGGGCAGGAGGAGAAGGGGACGACCGAGAATGAGATGGCTGGATGGCATCACCGACTCTGTGGACATGAGTTTGAGTGAACTCCAGGAGTTGGTGATGGACAGGGAGGCCTGGCGTGCTGTGATTCATGGGGTCGCAAAGAGTCGGACACGACTGAGCGACTGGAAAAAAAAAATTAATCAGTATGCTGATTTTGGAAGGAATTGTGTGTTTCTCTTTCTGCTCCAAAAGTTTGTCCAGTGTCACTCTCAGCTCCTCAGGTACTATTCTGCTAAGTACAGTAGATTAAGAGTTTCTTTCGTTTTCCTATTTTCATAGGGTTGATAAGTCTCTCTCCTTAGTTCATTAATGTTTTCACAGCCTTGAAATAGTAATTGGTGTAAACAATTCTTTGCTCCATTTCTACAGTTCCTGTTGCTGGGAGCCCCAAGACTCACCTGCCACCTTGTCCGTATTACTACAGTTTAGTGATTTCTGTATTGCCTACCCACATGATAGTCTGTGGTTTTATCACTTTGGGATTGAAGACTCAGTTGAATAAAGGACAGCAGAACAAAAGAAACCTAGTCAGATATGATAGGAGAGTAATGTCGCTCACCTCATTCACTGACGTGTTTCTTTGCAGTCCATGCGTTATCATATTCATTTTTAAAGGATAATAGTTGCTGTATTTTGTTGAAAGAATAGGCTCATAAATTCTAAGAAGCTAATTATATTTTGTTACTGATGTTGCTTGAATCCTAATAAGCTTTTTCCTCTTGCTAGCTTAGTGATTGGAAAAGGAAACATATCTTAACATGGACAAGAGTACCCTGGTAATTAGAAATTACTGAGAAAGGAATAATGATATTTTATTTTTTTATTTTTTTTTAATTTTTATTTAATAAATGGTACAAAGCACAATGCCATAAACATTAACAGTTAAAATTTCACCAAATGAAAAAAATACTATAGAATACACAGTTGCAAAAAGCTACATTAATTTATTTTACAACTGCCTCAAGTTGCAAAAAGAAAAAAAACCCAATGCCATACCTAAGTTATCCCTCTCTCAAAATAATGCCATTTATATTATAAACCACAAGCTCCCCATCAAAAGACGGGAACTGCTTTTGTGAATTCATATATATATATGACTGTATCACTTTGCTATACACCTGGAACAAACATAACACTGTAAATAAAATATAGTACAATATAAAATAAAAATAAGTAACAGATCGTTGGGGCTTTACACTGAGTTAGAATTCCTATCAGAGGGTTAACAGCACCACAGCCGCACTGAATCCTCAGGAAGGAGGCACACGAATGACTGGGTCACAAGAGTTACAGGAATGAGAGCTGCTCACTTCCCAGAAACCACAGCTCACAGAAAACCAACAAAGGCACGAGATACAGACCATTCACTTATGAATGTGTAACACTCAAGAAAGTCCACATCACTCCTACAATACGTTGAAAGTGCCTCAGAATTCACACAATACCAACTTTCTCATGGTTCTGGTTAAATTACACATACCAGTTTATAACAAATGGCAAAATCTGTAACTCTGTTCAAAGTTTTAAAAGATTACTTAAGAATAGTTTCTTGTATTTGTATGCCACCTTTATAGTTCTGGTTTCTCATTTTTTAATTAGTAAATTCAGTGTGCAGGTTCTATCCCAGGCTAATTTATACACTTCCAGAAGGAACGGCCTCTTAAATCCACAGGGTGTTGAGGTGGGGAGCCCCCAACCACATCAGATTCATTTCACATATGATAATATAGGTATTTCAATCCATTCTCCCAAATTATCCCACCCTCGCCCTCTCCCACAGAGTCCGAAAGACTGCTCCTCACATCCAAGTCTCTGCTGTTGTCTCGTATACAGGGTTATCATTATCCTCTTGCTATATTCCAAATATATGTGTTAATATACTGCTGAGTTTTCCAAATTTGCTGGCATATTGAGTGCATCACTTTCACAGCATTATCTTTTAAGATGTGAAATAGCTCAACTGGAATTCCCTCACCTCCACTAGCTTTGTTCGTAGTGATGCTTCCTAAGGCCCACTTGACTTCACATTCCAGGATGTCTGGCTCTAGGTGAGTGATCACACCATTGTGATTATCTGGGTCATGAAGATCTTTTTTGTACAGTTCTCCTGTGTATTCTTGCCACCTCTTTTTAATATCTTCTGCTTCTGTTAGGTCCATACCATTTCTGTCCTTTATTGTGCCCACCGTTGCTTGAAATGTTCCCTTGGTGTCTCTAATTTTCTTGACGTGATCTCTTGTCTTTCCCATTCTATTTTCCTCTTTTTCTTTGCATTGATCACTGAGGAAGGCTTTCTTATCTCTCCTTGCTATTCTTTGGAAGTCTCCATTCATATGGGTATATCTCTCCTTTTCTCTGCCTCTTCTTCTAGAAAGTTGAAAAGTTAAAATTGGCCTGGATTCAGAAACCATGAAACATTATTATAGCCTATTAGGCGGGGTAAAGAGTGTTGGGAGAGACTGGGGTGGGTGTCCAAAGGATGACCTTAGTTATCTTGGATGATGGTAGTTATCTTGGGAGCCTAGAACGTTGATTCCTTATGAGGCTAGACCTCATAAAACACTAGACTATGTGCTTTATTTTCTTTATCCTTCATTTTACCTATCCTTTCCCTCCATAATTGGGCTTCTCTTGTGGCTCAGCAGATAAAGAATCTACCTGCAATGTGGGAGACCTGGGTTCGATCCCTGGGTTGGGATGATCCCCTGGAGAAGGAAAAGGTTACCCACTCCAGTGTTCTGGCCTGGAGAATTCCATGGACTGTGTGTAGTCCTTGGGGTCACAAAGAGTTGGACATGACTGAGCTCTTTCACTTTTCCACCATAATTAGAATGAATATGATGTGTCCCCAGGGTGAGTTTTGAAATTCTGTCATTGAAAGACTGGGTCCAGTTCCTCAAGTCAACACCCATAGAGGGGCTTTCTCCCTCAATTCTGTTGCAATGAGCGTAAATGGGTGTTTCCCATGTTCTGACATGACCTGAAGGTGAACAGCCTTGTTATCCATTACTGACTCTCAGACTGATTATATTTGTTACTACCTTCATGCATTGGAGAAGAAAATGGCAACCCACTCCAGTGTTCTTGCCTGGAGAATCCCAGAGACGTCGGAGCCTGGTGGGCTACCGTCTATGGGGTCGCACAGAGTCGGACACGACTGAAGTGACTTAGCAGCAGCAGCAGCAGCAAGCTTTGATTCATGGGTCTCAAAGAGTTGGAAACGACTGAGCGACTGAACTGAACTGAACCTTATATAAGGGACTTCCCAGGTGGCACAGTGTTAAAGAAAATCTGCCTGCCAGTGCAAGAGAAGCAGATTTGATCCCTGGGTTGAGAAGATCCCCTGGTACAAAAGTAAACATACGTACTCATACCATACAATCCAGCAATCACTCTCCTTGGTATTCACCCAAAGGACTTGAAAACCTGTGTCTACAGAGAAATCTGCACACGTGTTCATAGAAAGTTTATCCATAATTGCCAAAAGTTGGAAGCAACCAAGCTGTCCTTCAGTAGGTGAATGGATAACGTGGTACATACAGACAATGGAATGTTTATCAGTGCCAAAAAGAAGTGAGGTGTCAAGCCATGAAAAGACATGGAGGAACTTTAAATGTATATTACTAAAATCTGAAAAGAGTACATATTAAATCACCTCAGCTATAGGACATTCTGGAAAAGACAAAACCATGGGGAAAGAAAAATATCAGTGTTGTCAGGGATTGGGAAGGAGAGATAAATAGGTCAAGTACATAGGACTTTTAGGGCAGTGAAAATACTCTGTATGATACTATAACAGTGTATACATGTCAATATGCAATGGTCCAAACTCATAGGATATTCTTCTATTGAGTGAAGCAGAATGTTAACGTGGAGTTTGAGTAATTATGATGTATCAATGTAGGTTCATCAGTTGCAACAAAGGTACCACTATTGTGGGATCTGCCTACAATGCAGGAGACCTGGCTTAGGAAGATCCCCTGGAATAGGAAAAGGCAAACCAGTATTTTTGCCTGGAAGATTCCATGGACTGAGGAGCCTAGCAGGCTACAGTCCATGGGGTTCCAGAGAGTCAGACATGACTGAGCAACTGACCGCGCACACACACACACACACACACACACACAGACACACGTGCGTGCGCGTGCTCATATAAGAATGGTAAATTGAAATTGCTAAAGAAGGAAGCTATTTTTATTTTGTGTTGAGTAAGTCATAAACAAAAATTTTTAGTGCAAAAGTGATGAAAGCAATCTGGATCTAGCTCTTTCAGATGCCCATATGTAGCATCCTAAGATTTTTCATGAATGGAAGCAACTTTTGTTAAACGTCCTTGTTCTTCTGAATCTCCCCATGAAACATTTTCTTACACTCTCTTCTTTCTATAGTGCATTTTCTATATCTTTCTTGTTTCAGAACTTCAAAACATAATTGTACTCCAGACAAAATACATGGACATGTTTTGATATTGAGCTCTGTGTACTCTGCCTTATCTCTGAACTAAATCTTACAGTGACGAAAGAAAAATAAAAGCAATCTGTCAGTGGGGTGCTCTTGCTCCCCTCTAGTAATCATCTTTATTGCCATTTTCCTGATTGCTGCTCTGACATTTCCATGAAAATTACCGAGGGCAACTGAACTAGATAAATTAGGCCCTTTCTGACCAAATAAAAGACCACTGACATTTAGGCAGTGCGAAACTCATTAACAGTATTAGCTAGGAGTCCTGCTTTTAGTAAAGCGCCATCCTGGGCATGTGACTCTAGGTTGGAGCAGATAATGACCTTCCAGCTCCTAATTAACAAGTGTAATAAATGGCAAACAGTTTGTGGGAGTCCCTGAATAACATTAATCAGATTTAGAGCACTACCACCATTTCATAATTTGTCTGTCAATGTGGGAAAAGCACATTAAAAACATGCTAAAGATATGAAGGAAGTGCTTTTTTGATGTGTTATCATCTTAGGAATGAAGTTTGAGAGATAGAAGTTGAGCCACATAAGCATTCTTTAAACTTCAGGTTTTCTTTGAAAAAGCTTATAGCAAAGAGTTCAGTGCCCTCTGGTTCCCCGAGGTTGAGCCTGTTGGAGTCAAAGGACCCAGTCCCTACCTGGAGAGAATGAAGCACTCTGACTCCAGAAAGGAGCTTGCCTTCTGGTGATACACGGGTCTTTGCAAGCAGAGAACCAGTATTCTGTTTCCCTCCAGTATGTGAAGCTGGTCTGACTTTTGTTTCTTCATCCCTGTTTTTTCTGTCAAGTCTTCACCCACCCCAGTCCGGCTATTTCCTTTGCTCCCTTCACTGTTTCTAATTTTTGCTGCCATTCTCTGATTATCCGTCTGGTACCCTTTGCCTCTTCCTTTCCTTCTCATCTTTGAGAAGAAAGTCTGGCACTTAGAGGTAACACCAGTCAATGTTCATACTCCTGTCCTTGTGTTCTGTACTAACCAATTAGGGTTGTTCACACTAAGTCGTGTCTGACTGTTTGCGACCCCATGGACTGCAGCACACCAGGCTTCCCTGTCCTTCACTATCTTCCAGAGTTTGCGCAAACTCATGTCCATTGAGTCGGTGATACCATCCAACCATCTCATCCTTTGTCAACCGCCTTTTCTCCTTCCCCTCAGTCTTTCCCAACATCAGGGTCTTTTCCAGTGAATCAGCCCTTTGCATCAGGTGGCCAGAGTACTGGAGTTTCAGCTTCAGCATTAGTCCTTCCAATGAATATCCAAGGTTGATTGCCTTTAGGATTGACTGGTTTGATCTCCTTGCAGTCCAAGGGACTCTCGGGAGTCTTCCATCACCACAATTCCAAAGCATCAGTTCTTCGGCACTCAGCCTTCTTTATGGATATAATTGTTGGCCTCTCCAAACTGGTCTGTCTTAACCGATGTTTCTTTCCCTTTAAACTGAGTATTTGGAACCTTTCTAAAGCCAGTTGTAATTGTTTGCAGATAACCAAAGATTAATGGGTGATTTAAGAAGAATCTACTTCCCAAACTGAAAAGTTTTTAGACAGTCAATGAGTGAAATGTTATTTCTGAGGCACTCGGGGCCATCTCAAACAGCTGAGTGATACTTTTTGTGTAACAGTATTCTATAGCCGCTGGGTGGAAGGACGGCAGAGAAGAGGTAACGTCATCTATCTGCCGGAGCTGCTGTTCAGCCCTCACTGGGGGACAGAACACAACTTTTTCTTGTTATGTAAGTGTCAGGTAAATCATACAAACTTGTGAATGCTAGGTGTTGAGAGAAACAACATTAGGGTGTGCAGCGATCAAGGCACATTGGTGAGGGTGGTCCATCTTGAGGGACTTCCCATGAGCAGGAGGAAGGGGCTTCTGTAGGGGGATGGGTAGGGGGAGCTGAGCATGAGGTCCAAGCCCTAGTGAAAGTCGCTCAGTCGTGTCCGACTCTGCGACCCCATGGATTATTTGTCCTAGCATGATGCGAGACCTGGATGAATGAGAAACGGTAGGGTTTAGCTTGCTCTAGAGGACCTGTGTGTGTTCCATGCTGAGCTGGGAACTAGTATCCTTGGCTACTCCAGGAAAAGTCATTGCAGAGTTTTAGCAGGAATGTGGCACAGGAAAATGGTGCTTTGTGGAAGAGGAATTTTGAACATATTTGTATAGGAGTGTTTGGATAGGGAGATGTGGTGCTCACGAAGAAGTTAAGGAGGTGTTTTAGTTACCCAGGTTTGTAGAAGTTAGGTGTGGATAAAGATGAGGAAAACATTGGCTACAGATGTGACAGGATTGGGTAAGTAAGCGATCACAAAGGAAAGGAGCAGAGTAGAGTTGAAGATGTAGCTGAGTTTTGTTTTTTTAAATCATACAGTCCTTTCATTCTACTTTAAAATTAGTTCTGTTTCAGCAGACCTGTATTGTTTTAGTTGTTACATATAAGTATAGAAGTTTTAATAGCTTTATTAAGGTAGTCATACACGATAAAATTTACCCAAAGTGTGCAATTCAGTGGTTTTTGTACATTTACAAGAATGTGTAACCATCACCATAATCTAATGTTAGAATATTTTCATCATTCCTGAAAGAAGCCCCATTAGCAGTCACTCCCTGCCTTCCACCCTCCTTGGCGACTCTGAATCCACTTCTGTAGGTATGGATTTGCCTGTTTTAGAAATCATATATTGGGTGGTCTGTTGTGATTAGCTTTTCACTTAGTGTGATGTTTTCAAGGGCCATCCATGTTGTAGCCTGTCTCAGTACACACCTGGGTTTTGGTGTGACCGCTGAGCGGTTGGTCAGGAGGAATCCCCGGGGCAGGGGGCTGGGCACCGTCTGCTGAATGGGGCTAACAGCACTGCCCTCTTTACTTCCCATAGTTATTCTGAGGCTGAGATCATGTATGTGAACATCTATTTATTTACCTATTTCAAATAAACTTAGTTTTGGGAGGGGCATATTTTGCTGAAGATGAGACAGATTTTAGAGATGTGGGGATGAAATTGAGATGTCACTGTGTTTGGGTTGAGCCGCTTGGGGAGTCGTGCTGTTGCCGTCCACGAGGGTTGATGGTATTATCCAAGGCAGAGGTTAAAGAGGGGAGAGCCAAGGACTGAGATGTGAAGAAGGTCTGTTGTGGGCGGATAGGAAGGAAAGAGCCATGGAGACTGAGCGCTCAACCAGTCCTGCTGGAATCTGTAATAATGCAGTCATCGCTAAGTTCTCTTAATTAGCTAACTGTTGGCCAAGTCAAGTCTGTGCAGGACTCTCTGACCCAGTTTATTCTTGGCCCAAGCCCCTTTGCTAACTGGCCAGTGACTTAGGCCCTTATTTAAAAAACAAAGTGAAAGAGAACAGTGACGTGCCCTGGCCTTGAAATGTGACCTGCTTCCCAGGCCAAGATTCCACTACCTAGTGTGGTGGCTTGAGCTCCTTGCTGATCTCTTAAATTGTTCTTGTTTCTACCTGATCCTATGCTGGGAGTGTGAAGACCACCTCCAAGGCAACAAGGTGTTCACAAAGGCTTTGTAAGTGCTAAGATGTCCTTGAAAGTGAGGGTGCGGTGCGATTGCCCACCACTCTCCCAAATAAGTACAAATCCAAACCTGATGGAAGATAATGGGAATTTCCAAGGACCACCTCTGGCTGCCTCTGTAAGGAGCTCTGCTGGGTTGGGTAACGCCTCTGTAAATAGTGTAATTGATTGTTGCTGGGTAAACAAGACCCCACTTTAGGAGAATGAACATATAGACTGACTCCACCCGCATAGGTTTTTCTTTACAGAAGAGGCGGTACTTTTGTGGCACTAGCAGTACTGGTGCGGGATGGGAGTGGGTGTGTGTGTGGGGGATGTGTGGTGTGGGTGTGTGTGTGTGTGTGTGTGTTAAGAAGGTGGAGTGGGAAAGGGGAAAGAAGCAAGAAGAAATGTAAATGGAAGGTGGAGGTGGTAGGCACCTAAACCAGAACCCACAAGTAGATATTTTTCAGGTTTCCAGGAGAAGGAATGAAGCTAAGAGGAGCTATAAAAATGAAACTCAGTTTTTTTCTGGAGTTTGGTATAGGGTTAGGACCTAGGGCTTTAATAAAAGTTGAAATCAAATCCCCAAGATAGCCCATAGTGTGCGAGTCTTATTAGACTTGTCCTTGGAAGGAGACTTACTGTTGTTCCTGCTAAATTTCCATAGCGTGTTCTTCCTGCCTGTATTACAGGCCAAGTGAATGCTTAAAATACTACCTAGGTCTCCCTGTCCCCATTTTCTAGGCACCACCCTTCACTCCATTTATGCTGCTTAATTGGGCCCATCTCCTGGGCATTTGGAAATGGAATATGTTCTGCCCCTGGTTTGTCTCTGAATCGTGGGAACTGTTAACTCTGGAGGCCTATGAACCCAGGAGGGACTGGTCTCCAATGAGGGAAAGAAGCAGGAGAAGTGGAGGGAAGGATACAGTCAGAAAATGAGCACTGTTTCCTGATCAGGGTCCTCAAGCTCCAAAAGGACCTGTGTACTTAGAAAGGAGGGAAAGTGAGTTGGTTGACTTTTAGAAATGGAATATTTCCTGCCATATATGGCAGGAAACCAAATATGTCACAGTCATCAATGATTATGCTTAGCAACTCAGTCCTGCCCGACTCTTTGTGACCCCGTGGGCTCCTCAGTCCATGGGATTCTCCAGGCAAGAAGACTGGAGTGGGTTGCCATGACTGCCTCCAGGGGATCTTCCCAACCCGGGTCGAACCCAGGTCTCCCACATCACAGGCGGATTCTTTACCATCTGAGTCACCAGGGAAGCCCATCATGACTGCAGCCCTAGGTGAGCCCTGAGGAAACTCAGGAAGGAAAGAATACCTGCAGCCAGTTCCCATGGCGAGCCGTGAGGAGACTCAGGAAGTGAAAATACAGGGTACTGGCCCCAGATGAGTGAGGTGCGTATCAAAGGAATGATTTCAGTGAGCCCAGACTCTTGCACTTTCATATGCACAAAAAAGTGCTAAATTCCTCAACTTGAGATATCTGATTTTCCATTAATTAACAATAATCTTTTGATGTTCAGACTACCTGCCCTTTGTTTCAAAATTTACATATAAACCAGCTAACTCCTCAACTTTTAGTTTGTGAAAATCTCAGATTGTCTTGGGAACTTCAACCCAAGGAGCCCCAACTCATTTAGTAGTTGGAAGCAGCCTGAAATCTTTACAGCTGCTCTGAGAACCTATTATAAAGAAACGGATATATGTTGGAGGGCTGTGTTACTGAAAGCACAGCCCCATAGATGGCACTGCTCTGTCCCTGCCTGAGCCAGCATTGAAGCTGGGGGCACATCTTGTGACATCATAGCCTTGCTTTGAACGAGGAGAAGCATCTCTAACAGAAAGTGAAAGTCGATTAGCTGTGTCTCTTTGCAACCCCATGAAATTCTCTAGGCCAGAATACTGGAGTGGGTAGCCTTTCCCTTCTCCAGAGGGTCTTCCCAACCCAGGGATGTGTCGACTAAAAAAAATATAGTCACAACCTGGAAGTGGAGTTATTGGAGCCCAGGAGACAGCATCTCAGTAACTCTGAGAAAACTGCAGGAGGGCAAGTCAGGCTATATACAAGTTTGCAGCAAAGGGAGCAGGCTGTCTGAACATCGAAGATCAGGTATCAAGTTAAGGAATTTAACATTCTGTGTATTGGAAGATGCAAGCCTCTGGGCTCACTGAATTCATTCCTTTCATATGCACCTCAGCTATCTGGGGCCATCCTGTTTCCTTGTTCACTTTGCTTCTTGCATTCCCCGAGCTCCTCCGGCAATCACTGTGGGGGGTGGCAGCAGCCCTGGATCCAAGTTTTGAGAGCTCTCATTCACATTTGGAGGCCAGAAATCCCTGGTGGTTGTGACATTTCTTGTTTATTAATATGACAGGAGATATTTTCATTTCACAGGTACCAGTTGGGTACCATTCCTGCAATTTTCAGGACAGTTGCCTGTCTCTGGAATTCATTTTGGGATTCATTCAATTCCAGTCACAAAATGCTCAGCCGCATGTAGGACTTGGGTCTAGGGCAGGGGAAGGCACATGTTTTCTAGAAAACGACATATAGTAAGTACATAGTTTAACTTTGGGTCTTGTGGTCTCTGTCACAACTACTCTGTCACTGTAGGGTATACACAGCCATAGACAACATACAAACAAGTGGTGTAGCTGTGTTCTGATATACACAAATATACCGACACTGAAATTTGAAATTTATATAATTTTTGCATGTCTTGGGATAATCTTTTGGGTTTTTTTGTTTTCCCAACCATTTAAAAATGTAAAAACTCTTCTTAGCTTACAGGCTGTACAGAAACACCCTCTGACGTGGATTTGGCCCATGGGTTAGTAGTTGGCAGACACTTAAAGCATGACAGGAATGCAGGGGGACGTATGTGCTTTTGTAATAGCTAAGGTGGATGAGAACAGCTCTCATAGAATGTGAGTTCTGAATATTTTAACCTTTCCATTAACCTCACCAGACCTCTGTGAGCTAGTATAGTAACTAACTCTTGAGATGGAGGAAAGGCTTTAAGTTCATTGAGCTGGTTTTAAAACTGGGAGGTATTAATTTCCATAGATTTTAGGTGCTTGACCTGTGACTGAGGCTGTTGGCACATTGCCAAGCAGGAACAGTGCTCTTTCCACATTTAAGTACATGTAGAGAGGTCAAGGCTCCTGAAATATTGCATTTATGTGAAGTCTAGAATTACAGAGTTTAATTTTTCTGTGTAGTTTAGACACTGAAATCTACACCTTCTCCTGCTCAGTACTTGAAAGATCTAAATATGGATGCTGTTTAAAAAAAAAAAAAGAAATTTATTGAGATGAAATTGACAGTGAGCTGCACATATTTAAGGTGAACAGCTTTGGAAATGCATGTATATGTATACACATATCTATCCATGAAACCATTACTGCAATCAAGACTCGGAACATATCCATCATCCCCAAAACTTTGTCTCTCGCCCCTCCCCTCTCTCCATTCCCCTTGTCTTTCCTAGACAACTGCTGATCTGCTTTCTGTCACTCTACATTAATTTACTTTGTATTTTATTGAATTTTATTTAAAGGGAATCTTACAATATGTCCTGTTTTTTTTTTTGGTTTGGCTTCTTTCATGCATAATTTTTAGACTCATCCATATTGTGTATATCAGTAATTCATTCCTTCTTGTTGCTGAGTATGTTCCATTGTATGAATGTATCACAGTTTGTTCATTCATCTGTTGAAGGACATCTGAACTGTTTCCATTCCGAGGACCTTACACATCAATTTGCTGTTAAAGTTTGTGTATAGCATGTGATATAGGACACATGCTGTATCATTTCTCTTGGGTAAAGACCTAAGAGAACCTAATAGCTGGTCACATGGAAAGTAGGTATTCAGCATTTTAAGAAACTTCAAAACTGTTTTCCAAAGCGATTGTACCATTTTACAATCCTACCAGCAGTGTAGGTGGGATTCTCATTCTTCCACAGGCTCGCCAATTACGTGTGCTGGCCTAAGAAAGCATTTGTAGTGGACATTTATGTTATAAACCCTATTAAATACAGAAAATCGCATCCCCGAGGATCCTTTCATTTTTGTTTCCAAAGAGGACTAAAATCTGCTTATCTTTCCCAGAACATCCCTGTAAAAGGAGAGGTTAAAAGACCAAATCAGATGTATAGCTTAGGCAGTCACACGGTTTGGCTTCTAGTTGTTATTAGAAATTTTTTCTTTTTCCCTCCTTCAAATATAAGTCCACTGGCCAACGTTCCTTTCGTTTTCACTTTCTTCAGTTATTTTGCATTTGTCACTTTGAGGTGTGAGGTTTGCCTCTGTGTGGAACTGATATGCAAGAGTCAAGCTGTTTTCTGCAGCACCATAAATGTCTCCAGAAAATGAAGATGCTCCTGGAGATCACCCCTTAGGTGATAGCTGTATTACAGCTTTTACTTTTCAGAATGGCTTCCCTGCAGTCAAATTATTGCTGTCTTTTCACCCTGTCTTCGAGTTATGTTACTGTGAGAAATGAAATGGTGCTTGACATGTGTGCTTCTCAGTGGGAGTTTTAAACAATTTGAAAGTGCCGTGTCTTAGCAATGCCACTTTTGCAGCTTACTAGGTGGAGGTTTGTTACATCAAACCCATAGCTCTTCAGCTATCCGAGGGAGTCAGGGCCACTATTGATTAATCAGTAGTATCCCAGCTATGATTCTTGGGCATGGCAGCCAGTATCTGATCCAGAGTTAATGTACTGAGAAGATGTCTTCTTTGGTACCTTCCATTTCCTGCTCTTTTGGCATCAGCGTCCATTCCCATGAACGGTTCTCCCACCACCATCATTTAGGTTTAGCTGCAATCTGTCCTAACTAGTCAAGTTGGAGAGCTATCTGCTCTGACTCCAGTTCAGTTCAGCCGCTCAGTCGTGTCCAACTCTCCATGACCCCATGAATCACAGCACGCCAGGCCTCCCTGTCCATCACCAACTCCCAGAGTTCACTCAAACTCATGTCCACAGAGTCGGTGATGCCATCCAGCCATCTCATTCTCGGTCGTCCCCTTCTCCTCCCACCCCCAACCTTTCCCAGCATCAGAGTCTTTTCCAGTGAGTCTGCTCGTCGCATGAGGTGGCCAAAGTATTGCAGTTTCAGCTTTAGCATCAGTCCTTCCAATGAACACCCAGGATTGATCTCCCTTAGAATGGACTGGTTGGATCTCCTTGCAGTACAAGGGACTCTCAAGAGTCTTCTCCAGCACCACAGTTCAAAAGCATCAATTCTTCGGCGATCAGCTTTCTTCACAGTCCAACTCTCACATCCATACATGACCACGGGAAAAACCATAGCCTTGACTAGATGGACCTTGGTTGCAAAGTAATGTCTCTGCTTTTTAATATACTATCAAGGTTGGTCATAACTTTCCTTCCAAGGAGTAAGCGTCTTTTAATTTCATGGCTGCAATCAGCATCTGCAGTGATTTTGGAGCCCAAAAAAATAAAGTCTGACACTGTTTCCACTGTTTTCCATCTATTTCCCGTGAAGTGATGGGACCAGATGCCATGATCTTTGTTTTCTGAAGTAGGTGCTGCTAAACTGTTGGTTTAGAAGAGACACTAGCGCTCTAGTTGTTAGGGCCGGTCTCTTTGCTTGTTCTTTCTTAACTTGAGAATACCCCCTCCCCGCCACCAGGTGAAGAACTCTGGAGCCTTAGGGTCTTACCAGCCCTTTTCTGCCAGGAATGGGGGGGATAGTGGTGGTGGTTCTACACGTGCACTGATGGTGCTCTAACTGACTTAGGTTTGTTTTGAAGGGAATGGATGGAGAGTGGAAAAATACCCAAATGGGAAAAAGCGTTTCTCAAATTAAATTTTGAAAAATATGCCAAAATTCCAACCTTTTTCCTCCATATAAATGGAGGCTATGTTAGCATGCAGTACTTCCTGCATGCACATGGAACTGTTAGGTAGTTAGAATAGGACCGGAGTGAGGACCTCCGGTAGAACAAACAACACTCCTGGCTAGCCCAGTTTACATAGGGCAGGCCCAGGGGGAGAAAAAGCATATAAAAAGAGGAGCCAAAGGGCTGGGGTTGGTCTCTCTCTCCCACGCCCTGGGGTACTCTTCTCTTTGCATCTTTAAGTCGACATGCCCTCACGTCTCGAGGATGGATTTTCCTGCTACTATCTATAAAATAGAGCTGTAACACTGATTTGTCTAAGAGCTATAACATTCGTTCGAGACCTGAGAGCTATAACACGGTCTGTCCAAGACCCGAGAGCTGTGACACGCCGAGGGCTTTAATGTCCGTCACTCCAAATCTTTGTTGTAACGAGACAGAACTGAGGGAAATACACTCGCCTGACAGAACCTTCTGCACTTCCTGCATACACATGGAACCTTCTGCAAGGTCTTGGGGGTCTCAAGGGGTGGTCCCTAGATCAACAGTGTGACCATCATGGGGGCACTTGTTAGAAATGCAAACTACTGTGTATTCCAGACCTGCTGAATCTGAAAATCAGGAGGTAGGCCCAGGAATTTTTTTTAAACAAACTCTCCAGGTGATTATTTTTTATTAACTTTACTTTTGGCTGTGCTGGGTCTTCCCTGCTGTGCAGGCTTTTCTCTTGTGGTGGTGGGTGAGGGCTGCTCTCTAGGTGCAGTGTGCAGACTCCTTGTGGCAGCTTCTCCTGGTGAGAAGCACGGGCTGTAGGCGCTTGGGCTGCAGTAGTTGCAGCTCTTGGGCTCTGGAGCACCCGGTAATCGATTACTGGAGTCTCAGTAATTGTGGTGTATGGACTTGGCTGCTCCGTGGCAGGTGGGATCTTCCTAGAACAGGGATCGAACCCATGTCTCCTGCATCAACAGGTATTTTCTTTACCACTGAGTCACCAGGGGAGCCCTCTCCAAGTGATTTTGATTCATATCCAAGTTTGAGAACTTCTTTAGCACCGAACTTGTCCTAGCTAACTGAGGACTAGTTACTTTTCCTTCAGTTTCTTTATTTTTATAAAACAGAGACAACCATCTTTCCCTTTCAAAGTCATTGTGGGGACTAAGATGACGAGTATAAATATTTGCATGTAAGTACTTAGTAAACAATAACTGCTCATGTTTGGTGTCATCTTTTAAAATGCATGGCAGTAGATAGGAAATAAAGCATAAAAGATGGGCTCAGCCCTAAAGAGTTTGCAGTGAGTAAAGGTGACCTACCTGTGAATAATTATCTGACATCCAAAAATGGTGATAATCCTTGTCAACCCAAGCTAAGAGTGATTTCTTTGACTTTTCCCCTTTCTGATGTCAAATGTAATAGTTGGAGAAAGTACAAGTAGTAATGTGCCTAGATCCATGGAATTGACATTGCTTTTACTGGGAATCTGTATTCATAGTCATATGCTAAAGAGATTTAAGAGGCCTGAAAGTACAGGGCATCCTTAGAGAGTGTCTTTGTTTGAGGGGACATTAGGAGAATACATCTTTGGTTTTCTATAGATTGTACTTTATTTTTTAACTTAATTTTTATTTTATCTTGGAGTATAGTTGATAGTCTTAGTTTCAGGTCTACAGCAAAGTGATTCTGTTATACATATACATCTATTTATTTTCAGATTCTTCTCCCATATAGGTTATTACAGAATATTTAGCAGAAGTTCCCTGTGCTATACAGTAGGTCCTTATTGATTATCGGTCTTGCATGTAGTAGTGTGTATATGCGAATCACAAATTCCTAATTTATCTCTCCCCCGACCTCTCCCTTCTGATAACCATAAGTGTGTTCCAGGTCTGTGACTTTGTTTCATAAATAAGTTCGTTTGTATAATTTTTTTGTATATTCCACATGTCTTTTTTGGTCTAATTTTTTAACTTAGTATGACAGTCTCTAGGTTCATCCATGTTGCTTTCAAATGGCATTACTTCGTTCCTTTTTGTGGCTTATATTTATGCTCTAGTATTCCACTGTATATGTATCACATCTTTATCCATTCCTCTGTTGATGGACATTTAGGTTGCTTCCATGTCCTGGCTATTTTAAGTAGTGCTGCAGTGAACATTGCAGTGCATGTATCTTTTCAAATTATGGTTTTCTCTGGATATATGCCCGAGAGTGGGATTGATGGATCATATGGTAGTTCTGTTTTTAGTATGTAAGGATCTTCCATACCATTCTCCATAGTGGTTGTAGCAATTTACATTCCTACCAACAGTGTGAGAAGGTTCCCTTTTCTCTACCCCCTCTCCTGCATTTATGGTTTGTAGAGTCTTTTAATTCTTTTCCTCTCTCCTGAATTCCTGACGCGTTTGTAGACTCCTTGATGATGGCCACTCTGACTGGTGTGATACCTTATTGTATTTCTCTAAGAGTTAGCAATGTTGAGCATCTTTTCAGATGCTTTTTGGTCATCAGTATGTCTTCTTTGGAGATACTTCAAAGATCTCAATAGCTCTTCCATTTTTTTGACGGGATTGTTTGTTTTTTTGGTGTTGAACTACATGAACAGTTTGTATATTTTGGCGATTAATCCCTTGTGGGTTGCTTTGTTTGCAATAGTTTCTCCCATTCTGAGGATTATCTTTTTGTTTTGTTTATGGTTTCCTTTGCTGTGCAAAACCTTAAGTTTAATTGGGTCTCCTTTATTTATTTTTGTTTTAATGTTCATTACTCTAGGAGGTGGGTCCAAAAAGATACTGCTATGATTTATGTCAAAGAATGTTCTGCCTATATTTTCCTCTAGGAATTCTATAGTGTCTGGTCGTATACTTAGTAGACCTTGTGCTTTAAAAAAGATGCTGAGACATACATGAAAAGGTAATGCTTTTGAGTTGGTGGATCATGGAGAAAGCAAGAGAGTTCCAGAAAAACATCTATTTCTGCTTCATCGACTATGCCAAAGCCTTTGACTGTGTCGATCACAATAAACTGTGGAACATTCTGAAAGAGATGGGAATTCCAGACCACCTGACCTGCCTCTTGAGAAACCTGTATGCAGGTCAGGAAGCAACAGTTAGAACTGGACGTGGAACGACAGACTGGTTCCAAATAGAAAAAGGAGTACGTCAAGGTTGTATATTGTCACCCTGCTTATTTAACTTATATGCAGAGTACATTATGAGGAATGCTGGGCTGGAAGAAGCACAAGCTGGAATCAAGATTGCCGGGAGAAATATCAGTAACCTCAGATATGCAGATGACACCACCCTTATGGCAGAAAGTGAAGAGGAACTCAAAAGCCTCTTGATGAAAATGAAAGAGAAGAGTGAAAAGGTTGGCTTGAAGCTCAACATTCAGAAAACAAAGATCATGGCATCTGGTCCCATCACTTCATGGGAAATAGATGGGGAAACAGTGGAAACAGTGTCAGACTTTATTGTTTTGGGCTCCAAAATCACTGCAGATGCTGATTGCAGCCATGAAATTAAAAGACGCTTACTCCTTGGAAAGAAAGTTATGACCAACCTTGATAGTATATTAAAAAGCAGAGACATTACTTTGCGAACCAAGGTCTGTCTAGTCAAGGCTATGGTTTTTCCCGTGGTCATGTATGGGTGTGAGAGTTGGACTGTGAAGAAAGCTGATCGCCGAAGAATTAGTGCTTTTGAACTGTGGTGCTGGAGAAGACTCTTGAGAGTCCCTTGGACTTCAAGGAGATCCAACCAGTCCATTCTAAAGGAGATCAATCCTGGGTGTTCATTGGAAAGACTGATGCTAAAGCTGAAGCTCCAATACTTTGGCCACCTCATGCGATGAGTTGACTCACTGGAAAAGACTCTGATGCTAGAAGGGATTGGGGGTGGGAGGAGACGGGGACGACAGAGAATGAGATGGCTGGATGGCATCACTGACTCGATGGACATGAGTTTGAGTGAACTCTGGGAGTTGGTGATGGACAGGGAAGCCTGGCGTGCTGTGATTCATGGGGTCGCAAAGAGTCAGCCACGACTGAGGGACTGAACTGAACTGAAGAGACTGGTTAATCAATCTTTTCAATTCTCCCCTTGGGATGAGTTTTATTGAGTTATACTTTTCAATTCTTTATTAGCAGGTGGGTAGATGAACACATGAACCCTTGAATTTTTTTAATAACCAGATAGCTTTGTTTATTGAATGTGTATGTATATCATTTAATGTTACTGGAGTGAAAGGAAGTGAAAATCTCTCAGTTGTGTCCAACTCTTTGTGACCCCACGGACTGTAACCCATCAGTCTCCTCTGTCCATGGAGTTCTCCAGGCAAGAATACTGGAGTGGGTTGCCATTCCCTTCTCCAGAGGATCTTCCCGACCCAGGGATTTAACTCAACTTTCCTGCATTGCAGGCAGATGCTTTACTGTCTGAGCCACCAGGGAAGCCCTAATGTTATTCAATACACAAATTTCACACTCTGAAAGTAGATTTCAGGAGTTACACAGCATTGTGCAGATTCTATAATTAAAGAAAATGATTAGCAGAAATGTTTTAGATTTTGCATAAAACCAGTGTGTTCTATCAAAGTTTTAAAAGGACAGTCTTTGGGAAAGAATGCATAAAGATGCAGGCTTACCTTCTATGCCAAAAGATGGAGCTTAAATCCTTCCACATTGGGGGCATAGACTAGGATTTGTGTTTCATTCTTGCTTGTCATTGATGTTGAACTCAGGTTGTTGGGCTTTTTTAAAGTTTAAATCAAACAAAGATAAATTATGTTTGTTTTAATGTTTGTCAGGCTACCCCATAAGTGTTAATGTTTGGTATTAATGATTATTTGTGAATTCTTTTCTGCCTTCTGCCTAAGAAAAAGCTTTGGCCTTGGTTTTGTGCCTTGTTTTTGTCAGAAAACAAAACAAAACCTCAAGTAGATATACACAAACTTTTAAAAGCAGAGCTGATACGGTAATATATTGGCAATTTTGCTCCTTTTTCTTCCTACCTACAATGAGTGTTTTCTCATGCCATTAAATTATTTGTAAACAGTATAATGACCACATAATTCCTCATAAAGATGTATCCTAACTTAACTAATCTCTTTAAAGTACTTAAGCCATTTGATATTTTCCCAGAATTAAATGAGCCTATCACTTCAAGAATATATTTCAGTCGTGATACAATTTGAGCTGTCAAGTGAAAAGTGAAAATTGGAATTTTGGAAAACTTATAAATTGTGGTTGACAGCTTTTCAATACCTTAAGACATTTTTGCTAAAGGTGACAGTAGTATTAATGAATGTGATTTTTGTAATACTTTGTAAGGAAATGTGTCACTATTAGAAGATCTGCATTGAACCAAGATTTTGCTAAATCATGCCTGGGTAAAAGATCCTTTCAAAGTATAGGATGGACTTTTGGATTTTAATATAATAGAGTACAGAGAATGTCTTTCAGATTCCACATTGTATTTAACTCTTGAGAAATCACCCTGGGAATTCCATGGTGGTTCTGTGGTTAGAACTTGGCACTTTTTCTGCCGTGGGCCTGGGTTCAATCCCTGGTCATGGAAGTAAGATCCTTTGGCGTGGCCAAAATAATTAAATAAACACGAAATACATAAATTCTTTTAAAGAAATCACTTTTAAAAAAAGAAATTACCCTCATCATATTGTAATATATACTCATCAGGCTGTATGCCTTAAATATGTCCAGCTTTTTGTATGCCAGTTCTGTCTCAATCAACTTGTTTAAAAAGAGAGAGAGAGAAACTATGGATTTCATTTTAGGGAAGCACTGAAGAAGCATCCACAGTCATCTGAAAAGGCCATTAAAGTACCTTTCCATGTTTCCAACGCATAGCTTTATGGGGCTGTGTTTTCTTCATGTACTTCAGTCTAACCAACATATCTCAACCCATTGTGTGCAGGAGCAGGAATGAGACTTTACTGTTTTCTATTAAGCCAGACATTTAAGAGATTTGCAGAAATGCAAAACATTACCTTATTTTTTCATTGAATTTTTTCCTTTTGGAAAATATAGTTTTCATTAAAAATATTCAATATGTGGTCTAAAAATTATATTTAAATAAATCCTTTAAAAATTTCTTAATTTTGAATACGGTGAGTAGTGATAGACATGTCTCCTGTAACAAGAGCTCTTTGAGGTCCTCAATAATTTAGTGTTCAAGGGTCCTGACACCAAAAAATTTGAATACCATCTAACCACTGGGTTAGATGAATTTTTTTGTTTAAAGTTTTTGAGTTTTTGTTTTTTTCCCCCGAGTTGGGGGTTATTGATTTCTTCTACTACTTTTGTATTTATAATGAATTCAGGCCACCTTGAAAGATAATGTTTATTAATTAACTTAATTATTCATCCTTTTCTATCTTTTCTAGTGTTTTATGGTTAGAGCTTATCAAACATTTTGGTTGAGTTGAGGTTTGACTTTTCCTAGACCTATGGTACCTCAGTGTGTCACATGTGTAAAATAGCTTCACTTTTACTGAGATGATGCATGTGTTCTGGGAGTTGCAATAAAGGGAAAAATAAGAGGGATATGCTTCCTCCTTTCCCCAAGTTTAAGCTGGTTCCTACAGGTAAAGAAATAAGTGGCTTCAGAACTGTCTTTGCAAATGACTTTTGAAGCATATTAAGAGCACCATACTTTCCAGTTAATTGTTTTCCTTTAGTGAATGATGATAAGTCTACTAAGTGGCTTGGAGGTGAGAGTGGAGTCCATTATCCGGCAACTTTCTGTCTTTTCAAACACTGTCTTCTAATCCATTCAGTAGACTTATAGAATGAGTTGTCAGGGTTGAATGATTTTGAAGGACCATCTTGGTCTCTGGATAGTATTTGGATAAATGAAAAAGATGGCAATGTTCATTTTTCAAATGGGATTTATCTGTAACAATGGGACATCTCACAAATGACTCAGAATGGAAATAAATTGCCTTTTTCTATCATGGAGTCATTTACATGGATCCTTTGGGGATAGGACCTTTCTCTAAGAAAATTTATTTGACTTCAGTTATTAGAGGATTTAACAAGAATGGGGTTTTGTGGAGTTTTGGGTCTTGCTTTTTTCTATTGTAAATCATAAAAATGTGGGTGGTTTTAAAATAAAACACCTTTTAACCTTTTTATCCAAGCACATGATGTAGCCTATAAGTTAAATAGATCCTTTAAAGATCTTCTGATATAAGAATTTTAATGGAAGGCAAAAAAGCATAATTATGTGGTCAAGCAGAGTAGTGCGTCTCTTAATTTGCTGTCAAATTACTTTAAAAGTTTTAATTAGCATAATTAAGTAGAGTTTAAGCGATAAGATACACTACTTTCTTTTTTTATGTGTGTTTCTCTCCGTGAGTCACTGCATTTAACAGGAGCCTTTCGATGTTAATTACCTCCTCTACTGTTGTCCAGGTGTGAGGCCCCAATCGTAACAAGGTGGGTGAGTGGATAAGTGCCACTACAAGCCAACCGTTCCCAACCTCACCTGAGTTCTCAGTGCTCTTACGTGATTCCCCCTACTGTCCTAGTCTGTTGGCTTTCAAATATCTTAACTGGCACCCAGGGAGAGAACATTTTACATCACAATTCAGTATACACATAGGCGTGTTATATGAACGTATTATGTACAGTGATTGTCTTCACTGTATGCATGGTACTCTGGTTTATTTAAAACATCGATTTCGGAACCTTTTGCCATCAGCTGAGTGAAAAATACCAAGTTGGGCAACTCAGTCTGCCACTCTCCCTGGTGATCATCCGCTGTCTTTTCTGCTGTCATGTCTGACCCCTACTCTCAGTGTTAGCAGACGCCCTGGCCTCCTGCTTTGTAGTGAGAGAGCCACTGAGCCATGACTTCCTTGGCTTGTCACCAACCTGCAAGTTTCTGCATTGGTACCATCCATTCATCTGTGTGCTCCCTTCCTTGATGGAAGAGGTTTCTTTTCTTCACTCCTGCTCTAGATACCACTCTTTGAACTGTGGCCCAAAGACCGTGCTGGTCAGTGTGACTGGCAGTCGTGCCTAGGGTGTATGACACATGCGCGTGAACCTTAAAATTGAAAGTGCTCAGCCCCATAAATCCCCAGATGCTTGTGTATCTTGATACCACAAACTTCTGGTGACCTCCACTAATAGGATAGAAGGGATGAGGTAAAGAGAGTCTGTGACAGACACTGGTGCCACCAAACAGGGGAAGAGGGATAATGGAACGTGCTGATCCTCCCACTCGGTCACCCCTCCTGCTGCAAAGGTATGAATTGAAACTAGTCACCTTGGCGAAGTCGAGAGAGGTTGTCATTTGGCTTTCAGAATGATTTGTTTTTGCTTTGCTAGCACTTTCAGCAAAATAAGCAAGAAGCTGGTATGGTGTAGAAATAAAGCAAAAGCTGCCATTATCCCAGGTTTAAAGGCCACAGTGACTTTTCTCAGACTTGAGGCTACATTAAGTGTCTGTGACTGGTTGAAAGAGTGAGTGGCAGTGTTTATAGGAATTGCAGGACTCTTAAACTATGTGATTGCCCTCTGGAATCCTGTTTGAATATCTCAAACCTGTGCTCCCCTTAGTTCTTCATTTCAGTCTGCCTAACGCACAGGGATTGGAAGGAATGATGTTGAAGCTGAAACTCCAACACTTTGGCCAGCTGATGAGAAGAGCTGACTCATCGGAAAAGACCCTGATGCTGGGAGGGATTGGGGGTGGGAGGAGAAGGGGATGACAGAGGATGAGATGGCTGGATGGCATCACTGACTCAATGGACATGAGTTTGAGTAAACTCCGGGAGTTGGTGATGGACAGGGAGGCCTGGCGAGCTGCAGTCCACAGGGTCACAAAGAGTTGGTCACGACTGAGCGACTGAACTGAACTGAACTGAAATGCGCAGGGAGACAGCTTTCCTGAACCTGAACTCCAAGTTCCTTGACTATGCCATTTTGTGTCTTGCCTCTAGACTTTTAAAACATTATTTATTTATTTGGTCTCACAGGGAAGCATGCAGAACTTCCCCAACCAAAGATTGAACCCGAGTCCCCTGCAGTGGAAGCGTGTAGTGTTAACTGCTGGACCACCAATGAAGTCCCATGCCTCTAGCATGTGCTTAGCATGTGCTGTTCCCTGCATCAAGAGAACCCATTCCAACAATATCTTATTTTTTTTAAGGACTCAGTCCTGACCACCCTCAAAGTCCCTGTTCTTTATTTGCATAGTACTCTCTAACTTCCCCTCTCTCGGAGTTACATGTTGTAATAGCTTAGGGACTCTTCCCTGTCTGAACCCTGACTTTACCCCCCTGGCCTCACTAGACAGAAGCCATTTGGGGGCAGGTTCTTATTTTCTGGAGTATCCACACTATCTGGCATAGCCTCTGACCTAGTAGATGCTCGTTTAGTTTTGTTAAAAGACTGAAATAAGCAGTGCTAGGATGACGATGGGCTTTTTGATTCAGATAGTGTGGAAGGATCTAGCTGCCTCTTGCATGGAAACTGGGGAGGTGTGTGCTCACTCAGTCGTGTCTGACTCTCTTTGATCCCATGGACTATAGCTGCCAGGCTCCTCTGTCCATGGAATTTTCCAGGCACGAATATTGGAATGGGTTGCCATTTCCTCCTCCAGGGGATCTTCCTGACCCAGGGATTGAACCTGTGTCTCTTGTGTCTCTTGCATTGGCAGGCAGATTCTTTACCACTCCACCACCTGGAATAATTCCATTAAAATAGAGAAGTGTTGGCACAGCTAAACAACGTGCTGGTTTCTTTTGAATTAGAACCTTTCATTTGGATTCAGTTTCCTTGGGGTGTGGTGGATTCCCAGAACAGCAGGCACACCCAGTTTAAAATACAAATTCATTCAAGGCAAATATTATTTTGGCTTATCTGCGCTATTATCCAGTGAATATTAAGAGTTTACTGGTGAGTAAAATGTTGATATAGCTGAATCAGACCAAACAAGCACTCTTGCATTTTAGAGTTTGTTGTGTTGTGAAATATTACTAGATTGCCCTAAATTACTCCCTTTACTATGTTTGTATAACACAGTCCCATACACTGACAATATTCTGCGTGTTTGTAAACTATGGCCCATTTTACTGGGGCCCACAAGGGCAAATGCAGTGTCTTATTAGGCTTGTTATGTGTCCCGTATTCAGCACAGAAATTAGTCTGTGGTTGCGGCCACGTAAGTGGTTAAATGAAAGCTGTGGGTCTCTACACAACATCCTGTTCCTCCTGAAACCAAAGGTTAAAGATTTCATCTTTGACTGCAGCTCTTTATTCCTCTGGAGCAAAGACAAAGAAAGAGGATATGTATTAATCAGATCTTTCTTGCCTGCAAGAAAGGGAAACCCAACTCAGTCTGGGTTTCATTCAAAATAGGAAATTGATTTCTTGTTCTAGTTAAGAATGTGTTCCCCAACAACTGTAAATATGCAGCTATTATCTTAAATAGACAGCGGCTTAGTTTTCTCTTGTATCAAGAAGCCTGAAGGAAGTCCATCCAAGGCTGGTGGAGTCACTCATGGAAATAATTTCAAATCCACTTTGCTGCCTCCCTATTCTTATAATATGTGGTTTTCATCATCAGTCACAAAATGGCAGGAAAAAAAAAAAAAACGGAATGGAAAAGTGCAAGATTTCCTATTTTGCAAGTCTTTCCTTTTTATCTTACAGGCAACCATACAAAGGACTTCGGTGGCTCACATTTCCTTGGCTCTAACTGTGGTCAGGTTGCGAAAAGGGTTGGTAAATCAAGGATGGGAATGGAGATTTACTCAGCTAACAGTGACTACCACACTGTTACATTGGGAAAATTCAAGCACGTGGTTTGCTTGTTTTTCTTGGTTGGATCGAGCCTCAGATACCTCTCTTTAAATGGTCTTCAAAAATATGAATGGATCATCAATTTGGAATCCTATGTTGTTAACTAAGTGTAGGTTACTTGAAGGAAGATGTTCTGAACATTTAAGTAAAATCGTAACTTTATGTGTGGTCATTTGCTTAGGATCTTGGCACACTTTTGTTTGCTTCACATATGTATGGACCACAGTGTTCTTGTATGGCCTTGTTCTTCCAGGACTTTCTACTTGCTTGTTTTCTCATTAGCAGAAGTTATGTGTGTTCTCTTTCTCTCAACACTATAATTTGCTAGCTGTACAAGTTTTTGAATGCTTTATGATGAACTGACTGCTTTCTAAACTTGCTCTCAGACTTAAATTGAAGAAAGTAGGGAAAACCACTAGACCATTCAGGTATGATCTAAATCAAATCCCTCATGATTATACAGTGGAAGTGAGAAATAGATTTAAGGGACTAGATCTGATAGATAGAGTGCCTGATGAACTCTGGACGGAGGTTCGTGACATTGTACAGGACACAGGGACCAAGACCATCCCCATGGAAAAGAAATGCAAAAAAGCAAAATGGCTGTCTGAGGAGGCCTGACAAATAGCTGTGAAAAGAAGAGAAGCAAAAAGCAAAGGAGAAAAGGAAAGATATAAGCATCTGAATGCAGAGTTCCAAAGAATAGCAAGGAGAGATAAGAAAGCCTTCCTCAGTGATCAATGCAAAGAAATAGAGGAAAACAACAGAATAGGAAAGACAAGAGATCTCTTCAAGAAAATTAGAGATTCCAAGGGAACATTCCATGCAAAGATGGGCTCGATAAAGGACAGAAATGGTATGGACCTAACAGAAGCAGAAGATATTAAGAAGAGGTGGCAAGAATACACAAAAGAACTGTACAAAAAAGATCTTCACGACCAAGATAATCACGATAGTGTGATCACTCACCTAGAGCCAGACATCCTGGAATGTGAAGTCAAGTGGGCCTTAGAAAGCATCACTATGAACAAAGCTAGTGGAGGTGATGGAATTCCAGTTGAGCTATTTCAAATCCTGAAAGATGATGCTGTGAAAGTGCTGCACTTCATATGCCAGCAAATTTGGAAAACTCAGCAGTGGCCACAGGACTGGAAAAGATCAGTCTTCATTCCAATCCCAAAGAAAGGCAATGCCAAAGAATGCTCAAACTACCGCACAATTGCACTCATCTAACACGCTAGTAAAGTCATGCCCAAAATTCTCCAAGCCAGGCTTCAGCAATACATGATCGTGAACTTCCAGATGTTCAAGCTGGTTTTAGAAGAGGCAGAGGAACCAGAGATCAAATTGCCAACATCCGCTGGATCATGGAAAAAGCAAGAGTTCCAGAAAAACATCTATTTCTGCTTCATTGACTATGCCAAAGCCTTTGATTGTGTGGATCACAACAAACTGTGGAAAATTCTGAAAGAGATGGGAATAACAGGCCACCTGACCTGCCTCTTAAGAAACCTGTATGCAGGTCAGGAAGCAACAGTTATAACTGGACATGGAACAATAGACTGGTTCCAAATAGGAAAAGGAGTAGGTCAAGGTTGTATATTGTCACCCTGCTTATTTAACTTCTATGCAGAGTACATCATGAGGAGCGCTGGGCTGGAAGAAGCACAGGCTGGAATCAAGATTGCCGGGAGAAATATCAATAACCTCAGATATGCAGATGACACCACTCTTATGGCAGAAAGTGAAGAGGAACTCAAAAGCCTCTTGACGAAAGTGAAAGAGGAGAGTGAAAAAGTTGGCTTGAAGCTCAACATTCAGAAAACAAAGATCATGGCATCTGGTCCCATCACTTCATGGGAAACAGTGGAAACAGTGTCAGACTATATTTTCGGGCTCCAAAATCACTGCAGATGCTGATTGCAGCCATGAAATTAAAAGACGCTTACTCCTTGGAAGGAAAGTTATGACCAACCTAGATAGTATGTTAAAAAGCAGAGCCGTTACTTTGCCAACTAAGGTCGTCTAGTCAAGGCTATGGTTTTTCCCGTGGTCATGTATGGATGTGAGAGTTGGACTGTGAAGAGAGCTGAGCGCCGAAGAATTGATGCTTTTGAACTGTGCTGCTGGAGAAGACTCTTGCGAGTCTCTTGGACTGCAAGGAGATCCAACCAGTCCATTCTAAAGGAGATCAGTCCTGGGTGTTCATTGGAAGGACTGATGCTAAAGCTGAAGCTCCTCATGTGAAGAGTTGACTCACTGGAAAAGAGTCTGATGCTGGGAGGGATTGGGGGCAGGAGGAGAAGGGGACGACAGAGAATGAGATGGCTGGGATGGCATCACCAACTCGATGGAGGTGAGTTTGAGTGAACTCCGGGAGTTGGTGATGGACAGGGGGGCCTGATGTGCTGCGATTCATGGGGTCGCAAAGAGTCAGACACAACTGAGCGACTGAACTGAACTGAAATTGCTTACCCAGTTGTCATCTTGAATTTTTTTTTAAATCTTGGATTAATTCTTCTTAGAGCCTTTATCTTCCTCTTAGATATGTTTTTAATTTTTCTGGAGTGTATTTTGAAAGTTTTCAGAAAGACTGCATGGAAGGTATACTTTGCTGATCTGCCCTCTTAAGCTTTACCTGGCAATTTGGCTGAGTATGAAAATCTACATGCAAAATATCTTTCCCTCAGCATTTGAAGGGAATTTCTTTCTAGCAGTCAACATTACTGAGTCCGTGCCTTCATATAGACCTTTTCTTTGGAAGTTCAGATGTGTTTTGTTTCTCCCTGATACTGTGACATTTTATGAGACTCTGTCTTTTCTCATCAGGAGAAGGCAATGGCAAGCCACTCCAGTACTGTTGCCTAGAAAATCCCATGGATGGAGGAGCCTGGTAGGCTGCAGTCCATGGGGTCGCTAAGGGTCGGACACGACTGAGCGACTTCACTTTCACTTTTCACTTTCACACATTGGAGAAGGAAATGGCAACCCACTCCAGTGTTCTTGCCTGGAGAATCCCAGGGACGGGGGAGCCTGGTGGGCTTCCGTCTATGGGGTCACACAGAGTCAGACACGACTGAAATGACTTAGCAGCAGCAGCAGTCTTTTCTCATCTATTCTGCTCATTGCCTGTGGGCGTTTTAATCTGAAGACTTGTTTTCTTTGCTATCTTCTCTTGCCTTTGTTTTTTCAATGTTAGACCTCTTGGGTTAATTCTTATCAAACTTTGTCTTTTCTCCTTTCCCCCACACCTTCCCAGTTTTCTGGAAATTTTATCTGCTCTTTTATCTCAGCCCTTCTATTGAATTTTTAACTTCAAAAATCCAATTTTAATTTCAATATGTGCTTTTCCTTATCCTAATAAGGTCTTTGTTTCATGTATGTACTGTCTGTGTTCTGATATCTTTGACTACACTCAGGTTTCCCCCTTCAGTTCTCTTCTGCTTCAGGACCTCCTGTTTTCTCTGGGGTTGGTTCTGCCTGTTTCATGCTAGTCTTTCTCTGCTGTTGTTGTTGTGTTCAGTCACATCTGACCCTTGGTAACGCTTTGGACTGTAGCCTCCCAGGCTCCTCTGTCCCTGGGATTTTTCAGGCAAGGATACTGGAGTGGGTTGCCGTTTCCTCCTCCAAGAGATCTTCCTGACCCAGGGATAAAAGCTGAGTCTCCTGCCACTCCTGCATTGGCAGGCAGGTAGATTCTTTACCACTGAGCCACCTGGGAACCCCCCACTTGTTCAACTTTGAACAAGGATCTGATTATCCTTGATTCACAGTGAATTCACAGTTGATTGTTCTAGAGAGCTGACTTAATTTCCCTCCTCTTACAAACAGCTGCTGCCCCAGCTGACCTTCCCCTTCATCAGGAGGGCTGTGTTCTGAAGCTGAGGGAGCAGGATGTAAAAGGGCAGGTTTCCCTTGAGGATGTGTCCATGCGTGGCCAGCAGGACCAGTTGAGGTCCCTTCCAGAGGAGAAATCCATGCTGAGTGATGCTAAGCCCTCCTGGCAGGTCACTTGCTCCCTTTGGACAGTAGACATCTGACTTCAGGCTGGGGAGGACTCTGCGCTTCCCTCACAGGGTGTAGAAGAGGAGCTGGGGCTGTGCAGCCCATTCTAGACCGACGCTTCTCCTAGTTTCTACACTTCTGCTCACACCTTCCTACAGCCACCACCTCCACCTCCATTCTTGCCTTCACCTGGCTGTTTCCCATGCTCCACTGTGGTAATCTCCCAATCTTCTCTCATCTCACTGATAAAAAAATCTTTAGTCCACAGACATGCCTCAGTGGGTTGGGATGAAGAGATGTCTTGCTTCTCAATCTAGAATCCCTGGGGTAGTACAGTTTTTAAAACATTAAATGTTTTTAAGGAAGATAAAAGAGAATTTTATTTGAGCCAAACTGAGGATTCTAACCCAGGAGACAGACTCTCAGAAATCTCTGAAAACTCTTCCCCCTGCTAGAAGTGGAAGACACAACCATACACATTTTCAAGACAAGGAATAAAACATCAGAATGATATATTAACAGTTTACATACTAAAGCTTACTATATTTCTGAGAAAACAATACTCACATGGTAAGAAAAATCCTTCAGAAAATACAGGAGAGAAAAAGCAAACAAAATACAGGAGATTCTGGGGAAAACAAGGCTTTCTTAAACCCAGGCTCCTGATCCTCAAGCCTGCCCCCACCCTGTCCCACCCAGAGGCAGCCACTGTCAGCAGTGCCCCCTGTTCTTCCGGAGAGCGGAGGGAGCGCTCTTGGAGGAGAGCTCGCTTCCGAGCTGCGCGTAGCAGTGCTGGGGGAGTGCGGTGAGACGAGAGAGTCAGAAGGTGGGGTGCCTTGTGGCATCAGTGGTTCGGGCCGTAGCCGAGGGGCTGCATTCAGGGTGTGTTGGGAGTGAGGGGTGAGACATTGGGAATTCCTGAAGGAGGTGCAGCAACCGGCCACTGCTTAGATGTTGGGGGAGGCTGAAGTAAATGGGAGAATTGGGTCACGAAGAAAAGAAAGTAGGCTCCAGAGCAACTCTGTAGTAGAAGGAGGGTGGGATTTTATTTCCATTAACCCAGTGACTTTACAAAGAAGTTGGATGCTCTGTTTGTCCCCGATGTCCATAAAACCTTAATAATTGGCTGTTTCTGGTCCTGTTCCTGTTCCCCTTACATTTCCTCTCAGGCTGCCGGAGCGTTTCTGAGACGAACATTCTAAAATAATTTAACAGTAGCATTGACTATGCGTTCTTACCTCTTCTAAAGAGGAGAGGCTGCAAACAGGAAACTCAGCAACCGAGAGTCTAGCCCGTGGGCATAGTTGGTCAGGCACAAACTGTGTTTTGTTTTCTACTTGAGGTAGCATTTTAAAATATTGAGACCACCCCCCCCCCCACCAAAAAGAAAACCAGCAACCTTGTGTGGTCTGCAGTCGTCCTCCCTGAAGTGAGGGGTCGAGTCTGAACGGCTGCCGCCCTGCAGATGGGCCATGCCCTCTCCACCTGGCACAGCCCCTGTGACTCACTCCATTACCTGCCAGAACCCTGCAGTCCTGCCTTAGTCACCCAGGCTCTCAGAGAGCCTCCTGCAGAGGATCCTGAACCATCAGAGCAGCTGTCTCTGTCTTGAGGTTTTTCTTCGTACACTCCCCAGTGGTACTTTTTTTCTAAGCATGGACAAATAAGATATTATGGAAATTTAAATTCTAAAAATTGGAGTCCAACCTAAGCAAACCAGATTTTTTTGTTTGAAAAGAAAAATGCAGGCAGTACTGATTTAAAGTTATGCAAAAGAATACCTTTTGGCTTGGACAGACTTGTGTAAATATTCCCAGTGATATGGTCTGCAGAGCCACCATTCACAAAGGCAGTGAAGTGACAACTGGAAATTGCTTTCTGAGGTTCATAAGCTCAGAGACTGGATAACAATTTTCCTCTGGCCAATAGCGATACGTTAACATGCAGGAAAGGAAAGCCGAATAAAACAGCTTCAATTGTATTGTTGAAGGATCACTCTAAGAAATCCTTCTGGATAAAATCCCTGCCTCTTAAATCAGTAAGGAAAAAGTATAAATCCCTGTGTGACGTAACAGTTGGAAAAAAGATCAGTTACGATTGTTTATTGGAACGATGTGCCCTAAATTTACCTGTTTGGGGGAGGGCATGCTTTTCTAAGATCATCCTAGGGAGTTCCCTTCGTGCATGTAGGTTGACCTTGGACTAACCCCAAGATTTCCAGTCACCAGAACGTAGGAAGTGGAGGGCGTAGTATTACACATACTTGGATTCTAGCCCATTCGAAAAAGGCACATGTGTTTTCCCGTGTTGGCTGTCTTTGTCTCCAGTTTTGAGTCACTCACTATTTGATCTGAATTCCCCACGCTGCTTCCATAAACATTCACATGCACTCCTCAGGAAGTGTGTGACACAACTTGGTGATTGATGTTTGGATTCCAATAGCAAGAGCACACGATCACAGAAAAGGTCTGGTCATCTAAGTAACTTGTGTCAGTTTATAAAGGTCCGTGTCTCAGCATGTAAAAGAACGGATGTCGGGAGGCTGTGTGCTGGTAACAGGGTGAATTGGGATGATGACGCAAGGCGCGTGGATTCTAATCCCAGCACTGCCTCTCTGCTGCTGTGTGACCTTTGAGCAGATTTTCTCTACATTCCCTTTTCCTTTGGCATCAACTAAAGCGGTTGAACTGGTGATTTTCAAGGCAGTATGCTATCTCTGACACTTGAGCAGTCATTGACTCTCATCATGTTCGCTTGAGAAATTGAGGCTCCTGGGGAAATGCGCCTTCCCGGGTGGCTGATCAGTGATACCAGTTAGACTCCTCTCCCTGATAAAATGACAGAAAGGCTCATGTAACTGAGGACACTAGTGAGTGTTCACTGACCATCTCCACCTCCTCTGTGTGCCATTCGTCTGGAGACACTATGGGACACAGGACTGATTTTATGGGGAGACAGTCTTTTCTGTTTGGATTTCAGAGTGCCAGGGAAGTTCCGTTCCTTCCAGAGGTTTCTCTTTCTATTTCTCTCCTTTTTTTTTTTTTTAAATCATGTGTTTATTTTTGGATGCATTGGGTCTTTCAGCATCCGGGACCTTTGTGCAGTGCATGGGCTTCTCTCTACTTGCAGTTTGCAGGCTCCAGAGTGCTCAGGCTTCAGTAGTTGCTTAGTTGCCCCGTGGCCTGTGGGATCTTACTTCCCGGACTAGGGATTGAACTCGAATCCCCTGCTTTGGAATGTAGGGGACCACCAGGGAAGTCCGGTTTCTCTTATTTTTTGAGAGTGACTCCTGAAATTCTACAATATTTCTTTTTTTCATTTTCCATTTTTGTTTTCCTCCTTAAAAACTACTCTGGAGTGTGAGGAGGCTAGAAACATCACAGAGGCTTGGTTTAACAAATGGTGAAACCAAAGAATTAAAAGTCGATAGTGACTGCACAATAAGGCGCAGTGGGGAAGAGGGCCTCAAGGCCATCTGCGTCCGTCTAACAGACGTGTCCAGACTGGTTCTGGGTGAGCAGGTCTGAAAACCACAGGACGCGTGCTGCCCTGTATAGCTCTGCTTCCAGCCCTTGAAACCCACAGAGGCAGGTGTGTTGTACTTGCCCCAAACACACAGAACGTGCAGAGGCATCCAGATTTACCTGAGCCCATCGACAGGTGACCCAGGAGGAAGGGAGAAGATATAAGGAACAGCAAAAGAAGGGTACAGGGCTCTGTGCCTGAATTCAAGACAAGGGAGGATACAAGGAGAGGCAATAACTAATGGAGCGACAGCAGGGCCAAGGCTGGAAACAATAGGCCTGGAATGTAAGTAGAGGGTAAGAGCTGGCCAGATGTGAGAGGAAAATTTGTCATTACCAAAAACTCTGAAGGAAAAGAATGAGTGTTTGACCTGGACCCTGGGGAGGTGGAAGCAGGAGGAACTGCTTCTCTTCTGACTTGTCCTCAATCAAGTGGGCAAGTCTTCCTGTCCTCATCTCTCCCCTGACCTCTGAATCTTTCTGTGCCCTGTTTGGTTCTGAGCAGATTTTTATGTTGTTGGGATGGGCACTGGAAGGAGAATAACTGCTGTAGAGCACACAGCGGGGACTCGGTCCTGCCCTCCCTCAGCTCATCACTTCCTTCCTGAGCCAGCGGAGAGTGTGGTGTTCGGTCAGGCCTTTACACGAGAGAGCACGCGAGAACCAGACCACAGTGTTGTCTTGTTCCTGGTGCGGAGAATTTTTTGTAAACAATCGGAACTATACTATTACCATGAGATAGGATGGTGACAACACCTTTACTGTAGTAAGTGTGTCGGACCAAGAAGACGTGACTTATGTCCCTTTCCGTGTTTAGTAGACCACCAGTCTTTCCCTATGAAGGAAACTGCAGAAGCAGCCAGATCATGTCTTATACTGTCCTCGTATCAACTTCACTTAGAAGTAAAATGTATGTTATGTTTACTGAAGCAATGAGGCAGTGGTAACACATGATAAAAGCTAGCCCTGCACTTACTCTGACTCACGTTCTGCAGGAGGTCCTCACTCTAATCTCAAACTGCTTGTTGAAAAGCAAGAAGACAACAAGCTGAGGTGAGCACCCTCTATTGCGTTCCTGGCTTCACTGTAAATGAAGTGAAGCCACTCGCTGAGATGGGAAGAAGCTGGAAAAGAGAAGCTATTGTCTCTCATTAAAGACTTTGCAAAAACATCCTCTCACACAGAGCCCCAGCATCGCAGACTGTTAAGTCTGGAAATGTCAGGTATCAGTGATGCCTCATCGTATTTTCCAGATGAGAAAACAGGCTCAGACGACCTGTTCTTGCGCAAGGTCTCATAGTACCTCATGGAGAGGAGCGTAGTGATGAAGGGTGTAGAGGAGCCCTCTTGTTAAAAAAATTTTTTAATTATTATATTCATTAAATTAATAATAAAATTATTATTAATAATAAAATTAAAATTATTAATAAAATTATTTTCTCTGTGCTGGGTCTTTGTTGCTTTGCATGGGCTCTCTCTAGTTGCAGCGAGCAGGAGCTCCTTTTTGTTGTGGAGCTCAGGCTTCTCACTGCAGTGGCTCCTCTTGCTGTGCAGCACAGGCTCCAGGCCTGTGGGCTTCCGCAGTGGGGGCACCTGGGCTTAGTTGCCCCTCAGCACATGGAATCTTCCTGGACTGGGGATCAACCCTATGTCCCCTGCATTGGCAGGTGGATTCTTAAGCACTGGACCAGCAGGGAAGTTCCCAGATAAGGCTCCTGACAGCCCGGAGCGCATGGGACTGACGCTCATTAGCTTGTGTCCGTGGACAAGCTCCCGCACCTCTCAGCGCCTCAGTCGCTATATTTAAAAAGCGAGACTGATAGACCCCCCTCACAGCCCTGTCGCCGGAGCTGAGTTCGTTAGCACAGGTCTGATGCGGTGCACAGTGCAGGAACCGTGTTTCCTGCTTGGCACCGTGGAGTTGGCACGCTGTTAAATCTCCAGTCTCTTGAATTTCAGCGCACAGAGCCTTCTGTTATGTCTCACTGCCGTTCAGATTTTGCTATCTCCTCACGCACAGATATTCAATGCAGATTACTCATATCCATGTCTCTCTTTGTTTTGTTGCTCACCGTCGGCTCTCCTTTTTCTGTTAATATCCACGGTCTTCTAATCCCCTCATCCAGTGTGTTTTCTCTTCGTTCACTGACTTTGATTCCGTGGGCATTTACTTCTGTCATGAAGCGCCTTTCTTCACGTGCTCTCTTCCTCCTTTGCCTCCTTCTGACACTTTGGCTTCTGTGTTCCTTTCCTGACTTCTGCTTCTTCCTGCCACCCGACAGTGGCCTGCACCCCTGGCTGGGCTCTGGGGCTCCTCACGTGGCTCAGTCACCTCCAGGATTTGGCTCTTCCCTGTGGTGTGCTTCCTGCTGTCCTTGCAGAGATTTAGTTCAGCATTTGACGTCACTCCCTCTGGTCGGGGAGACACCATCCTCTTGTATCTGTGACTCCTCCGTCTCCCTTCGTACCCGAGTCCTGTTGATGGCTCAATCCCATTGACCTTTGAGAAAGAAAGGCCCTCCCTCGCTTTGCTTACCAGTCGCCAGCCTCTCATACCTGGACTGCCCCTCTTCTCCGATTCCCTGACTCTAGTCTTTCTTCAGTCTACCTGATACTGTGTTTCCAGAGTTATTCTCTTTAAAGGCTGCCTGTATGCATCATTTGTATTTTTACTGAAATTTCTATCTGTACCAACAGACATCTTTACTGGCTGTCTGGTCAATAAAGTCCAAATTTCATAGCTTGGCACTGAAGGCTCTCTGTAGTCTTAATTCTTCCTTCTCATCTCTGTTCACATGGTTCTCTGTTGTCTCTTGTCTCTGAGTCATTCCAACATGTATCTTTGTGTGCTGGGGTGGGACTGTACCCCCGTTTCCCTTCCCGGTTTAGGGCGGACTTGTCTGGCCCTCACCTGTTCTTTACTCTTTCTCCACCACAGCCTTCCTCTGCTGCTCCTCCTTGTTGCAAATTTTCTCCCTCTGAATTCCTCTTGGATTTTCCAGGGACCATATCATCAGCTGTGCTTTCATGTGTCACAGCCCAGCTGTAAACTGCTCCAGGGCAAGGGTCCATCTCTGATGTCCAGTACCTTCTTCATCAAGAACAAAGATAGAGAGAATGGTCTCCATAATGGACTGAAGAATGACCCAAATGGAGAAAGCTGGTTAGGAGTCTCCCTTCTGCCTCTCCAAGTCACAGAGAACCTGACCTTGTCTCCTGAGCAATCTGGGCCTCCGTTTATGCATACTGAACTCTGAAGGGAGCTGAAGCCATTTCTCAGGTTCTGAACTGGGTGTTATGTGAATGACTCCAGGGATTGGATGTGTTATCTCCACTGTAATCCCCCCTTCCCTGTTGCGATTCAGTGGGAGAGTAGAGTGGTTTACAGAAGCAACGTGTAACTTGATGAAGACAGTGTAGTGAGTTTACAAATAAAGAGGATGGACTTTTTTCCTTAAACACAGTCACAGAAAGTGATGAGACAACTTTCAGAAAAAAAAGGAAGAGCTCACAACTGGAGACAAAAAGCAGTATCTCCTCTTCGGTTTCATTTACTCGGCTCTCAGCCTCTGTTGGAGAAGGCAATGGCAAGCCACTCGAGTACTCTTGCCTAGAAAATCCCATGGACAGAGAAGCCTGGTGGGCTGCAGTCCATGGGGTCGCTACTAGTCGGACATGACTGAGCGACTTCCCTTTCACTTTCACACATTGGAGAAGGAAATGGCAACCCACTCCAGTGTTCTTGCCTGGAGAATCCCAGGGACGGAGGAGCCTGGTGGGCTGCCGTCTATGGGGTCGCACAGAGTCGGACATGACTGAAGCGACTTAGCAGCAGCAGCCTCTGTTGGTGTCCTGAAAAGAATTAATTGCTTCTTCTTTCCATTCCTCCAAATTCCTGGTTGAATTGGCAAACAGCAGGCACTTGGCAAAGTTGTCACTTGGCCTTATTGTTCTCCTAAAAGTGACATGCCCCTCTTCCTCCCCACGCCACTCCTCAATCTGAAAGACATAATCTGAGCTCCTTTCAGTCTCGTGGTATATCACAGCCCTTCTTTCTGCAAGGATAAGCTTTCCCCCTTTCTATTCCTCTTCCTCTGAATCAAGATGAGGCTACGTTTCACAAGAAACTGCTTTTGGAAGAATGAATTGACTCCCCACTTATCAGTTTTAAGAGAATATAATTTCAATGGGTAGGGATCTCACTGTACTAAATCTCTGATTCAGGGCAAGCAAACAGAAACATAACTGTCTCTGAAACTCTAAAACTTCTACAATCTGAGATGCTACACAGAGTCTTAAAATTCTGGCTACACACTTTTTCCTCTGCCATTGTTTATCAGATTCTCTTCTAGAAAACCATCTTCTATAACTGAATCCAAATGTCTCTCTTTTCTACTGAAGCTTCATTTTTTGTTCTCTATCTTCCCCTTGGGAAATATTTTTAGTTCAGACCTTATCTCAAAGCCTTTCTAACAAGATCTTTTTTTCCCCTAAAGCCTCTGAAGTAACACTGCTCTCCTTGGCCCCAGACATCCAGACATTTTCTGATCCCATTAGATGTTGATTACATTGTTGGCCCTTATTCCTGGTGACTTTTTTTTTCCCCTTTCAAAGTGGCAGTTGCTGTGATTGAATGGGTTTTAAATTGTCTCAGTAGGAGTTCTTTATGGCTTGGGTCTCTTTGGATTTTCCATCTTTTAGGGGGAGGGGATTAAAATAAAACTATGAGGTTTGTCAGACATGTGTTACTGAAACTGAGAGGCTGCACATCCCCTAGGAAGGTTGCAGGGTAATAACACAGCTTCAGCATTAATCACTAGGAGTCTTGTTTCTCACGCTGAATTCCAAACCAACTATTACCCTGGCAGTATACTTAGAGGTTTTATGTCCTTGATTGCTCCAAAGATACTGTGGCAAAGACTGTATTCCACTCTGCTAACCTTTCTCTGACAAGCTGGATTGCTGATGGCTTCAGCACGTTTAATTTAATCAACTTAAATTGTTCAGTTGGGTGAAAATGAAAAAAAGAAACCAGATGACTTGGACAACACAAAAAAGAGGACATAAGATATTTCTTTGCCTTGCTCCTCAAGGGTCTTTGGGTTGAACCTCCATGGAAAAAAATATATGCTTTCCAGAAGCAAGAGCTACTCAGATGATTTAATCTAGCAAGTTTGTGTAATTTTTTTTAAACCCATGTTTACTAATTATTAGTAATTTTCGTATGCTTGTAGGCAACATTGCTGGTTGAACAGCTCCGTTGCTGGAAAACTCAGATTTTTATCTGACATGTTTATTGTCACAGTAGACTTGTATCTATCTATGTTAATATCTATCTATATTTAGGGAATGTTGTACTGATAAAATATTTAGGTCTGGTGTTTGGGGATAGCAGTAAAGTGAAACATGATATTCCTAATTACTTTAGGGAGGCGTCTCTTCCCATTGTTTAACTGTCTTTACTACTAACCTCCACCAGTAGAGCTCAGTAAATTCACTTAGTGAAATCATTTCTCCAGTGGGAGAGTGGATCTGAATTTGCAGTAACTTTGTTTCCTTCCTTTTGGAGTCTGACATTTTATCTTTTCGACTAAGTAAATTCTCAGTCGTGAGAGATATTCTTAGTAGCCAAATGTATTTAGAAAATGTTATTTAAGGCTTTTTTCTTTTTTTAAGCCCAGACATCTGAAGTTTTGAAATGTATAGGCTCAACTTCAGAGCAGATGTGTAGTTCATTCTCTCTCCAGTTCCAGAGATTATGTCAAGTATTATATAATTTGGAGTGTTTCTTGCATTTACTCTGTTCAGTTCAGTCACTCAGTCGTGTCCGACTCTCCGCGACCCCATGAATCACAGCACGCCAGGCCTCCCTGTCCATCACCAACTCCCGGAGTACACTCAAACTCATGTCCACAGAGTCGGTGATGCCATCCAGCCATCTCATTCTCCGTTGTCCCCTTCTCCTCCCGCCCCCAACCTTTCCCAGCATCAGAGTCTTTTCCAGTGAGTCAACTCGTCGCATGAGGTGGCCAAAGTATTGCAGTTGAGATCAAAATACGTTTACTTTCTTCCTGTAGGTTTTCTTCTTTCTCTGGCTGCGTTAGGTGTAAGGTTAGGCTGTTTGTTTGGTGTTTTTCTCACTTTTGAGGCCGGCTGGTTTGTCTTAGTGCTGCTTTTACTGCACCCTATAGTTGTCAAGTTTTCACTGTCATTCGTTCCAGGTGTTTTTCACTTCTTCAGTGACCTCCTGGCTGCTTGGAGGCATACTGTTTAGCCTCTATGCGTTTATGTTTTCCAGTTTCCTGTAATTGATACCTAATCTTACAGTGTTGTGGTCAGAAAAAAAGCTTGATACAATTTCAGTTTTCTTAAATTTACCAAGGCTTGATTTCTGTCCAGATGATCTGTCTGTGGGTATTAGTGGGCTGTTAAAGTCTCCCACTATTATTGTGTTACTGTTGATGTCCCCTTTTATAGTTGTTAGCATTTGCCTTATGTCTTGAGGTGCTTCTGTGTTGGGTGCATATATATATTTATAGTTGTTATATCTTTCTGGATTTATCATTATGTAGTGTCCTTCTTTGTCTCTTGAAACAGTCTTTATTTTAATGTCTATTTCATACTCCAACTTTCTTTCAATTTCCCTTTGCATGGAATATCTTTTTCCAGCCCCTCACTTTCAGTCTGCATATGTCCCTTGGTCTGAAGTGGGTGTCTTGTAGACAGCAGTCTAGGAGCATGTGGAGTTAAAAGGTCCCTGTGACAATGATCTCTTGCCTCTCTGGCAGCCCCAGGCTTTTTGCCTCCTGTAGGTTTTAATTTAAGTCTACTTGCAGATTACTTAGCTGTGGGTATTTTATAAATATCTATAGTTCATGGAAACATGGACTATCATTCCACAAGTTAAAAGTATGTCAGTCACTGAGGCCATCATTCATGTTACACACACATTTTGGGAGTGATGGGGACATTTTCCCATTTGGAAATTTGTTTATTAAGTAACCAGATCTGTCTGAATCAACTATTTAGATTTAGATAATTTCAGTGTTTCCATATATCCTATCCAAAGAAACATCTTGATCGGATTTTTGTATGTTTACTTGGCTTGTACAGTGGGGTGGGATCCCGGTACATGCCTACTGTTGCTGGTATTTAGTATGTTAATCCAGCGCATAGCATCGTGCAGAGAACTCAAGTGTGGGTCAAGCTGGGTATCAGATGAGTTGGAGAAGCAGAGGAAGGTGGTAGAAGAGCCTGAAGCAAGGAAAGGAGATGGAGAGATGCAGCAAGTGGGGTCACTTGGCTGCTGTATGAGTGGAAGGCAGGACAGCACTGAGACTGGGGTCCTGGGAGCCCCACTGCAGGGCCCGGGTGCCAGACGAGAGGTTGGTAACTGAGTTCTGTTCAGAAATCAGAAGGAGGCATCAGTAGTCTTTAAAAATAAAGAAGAGTGAAAATAGTAGTGTGGCTGGCACTTTGGAATGATTTTCCAGAAACCAAGGTTTGGTTCTCTTGGTTATTCTGTGTCTGTTGAAGGTTTGTGGCCAGGTGAGTTAATAATTATTTCTTTTAGTAAAATAGCCCTTTCTTTACCTTTTATATGTGGGCTGATAATTCATTACTGGAAATGGGCTATTGTAAATTCAGTAAAATTCTAAATCATGATCAGTTCTAGATCATTAAAAAAAAAAGAAAAACATGGTTCAGTTCAGTTGCTCAGTCGTGTCCAACTCTCCGCGACCCCATGAATCACAGCACGCCAGGCCTCCCTGTCCATCACCAACTCCTGGAGTTCGCTCAAACTCATGTCCACAGAGTCGGTGATGCCATCCAGCCATCTCATTCTCTGTCGTCCCCTTCTCCTCCCGCCCCCAACCTTTCCCAGCATCAGAGTCTTTTCCAGTGAGTCAACTCATCGCATGAGGTGGCCAAAGTATTGCAGTTTCAGCTTTAGCATCAGTCCTTCCAATGAACACCCAGGATTGATCTCCTTTAGAATGGACTGGTTGGATCTCCTTGCAGTACAAGGGACTCTCAAGAGTCTTCTCCAGTTCAAAAGCATCAATTCTTCGGCGATCAGCTTTCTTCACAGTCCAACTCTCACATCCGTACATTACCATGGGATAGAGACAGCCAATTTTAGACCTGGGCTTCTGGAATGTATTGGCTGCATGATAAGGGTTACAGAGGACATGTTGGTTATTTTCAGAATATAGTAGGCCACTTGATGGGGCTTCCCTAATAGCTCAGTTGCTAAAGAATCCACCTGCAATGCAGGAGACCCCGGTTCGATCCCTGGGTTGGGAAGATCCCCTGGAGAAGGGAGCAGCTACCCACTCCAGTGTTCTGGCCTGGAGAATTCCATGGACTAACAAAACTTCAGAAAAGGAGAGGAGCAGTTGAATCCCAGGGGTCAGAAGGCGTAAGTGTTTAAACACCTTCTCTCCGCCTCCATCCAGGCCTCGCTGTGCCGCAAGTGCCTGAGGCCTGCAGGCCTCACTGCTCGCTGTGCCCGGGGCTCTCATTGTGGAGGGAGAAGGTCTCGGTGAGAAGTTGCAGCCCTAGAGCTGTGGAGGGTCACGGTTGAGATCTGAGGGCCCAGTCTCTCTCTAAAGAAACTTTCCAGCAGTCTTCTCCTTTCCAGTCTCATGTCCTGTCCTCTGCGGTACGCAGTGCCTGCCAACCTGAGCCTCTGGATTTCGGTGAGGGCCATTTATTCTCAGAATCCCCTCTGTAGATTCTTCAGAGGCTACAGCAGAGCGAGGAAGTTAGGTCTCCCTGCTTTGTCTCCCCAGATATGTTGAAAGGACTCCTCTGCTGTCTTACCTCCTGTTCTCTTGCCCTCACCTTTCTCTTTACTCTTTTGTGGGGAGCAGGAGACGAGGTGGACTTTGCCATCACCTGGACGGCTTTGGATGGCTTTGGAAAGAAGAGGTGAGTAGGGTGAGTAGTATATGGTCATTCTGCTGTGTTTAACGAGAGGCCTGTGCTATCACACTCCAAGGAAAAGTAGAGAAGTTAGTCAAGTTTCTATACAATTATATGCAAGATGTCATGTAACTCAGACCCTATTATTATTATCAAATTCAAGGTATTTCTACTGAATTTCTAAATGACCTACTGATGTTACTCAGTCTCTTATTCGACCTGTTTACAGGGCAAGCAAAGCCTCTGGCAGGGCACTGGCACTTGTGTTCTAGAGGCAATGAGACGTCCCTGCGAGCAGTGTTGTGGGAAAGGCACGGGGCTCTCCACCCACCTCGGTATGTTTCCCTGAGTTGAATTCTTCCCCGCTCTGGGAGCCAGTTCCTCGTTTGTGGATGAGGGTCCGTTCCCTAAAGGGCCTTTTAGGTCCACGTTCTGTGACTCCCAGTGCAAGTGCAGCTGGCTGAGGGGAGGATGGCTTAGGTGGAAGTCACATACCTCTCACTCAAGGGTCTTTATCAGGAACCGGAGACCACGAGGCAAAGGGGCAGGGAGACGCTGTGAGGTGCCGTGCTTGTCCGCAGTGGCGCGTGAGGACCCGCGCCGGTTCTCAGCTCCCCTGCGCTGAGGCTGGGCCCCCGGAGCGCAGATGCGCGCTGACCGGAGCGCACGCAGCCTGTGCTCCTCTGCGGCGGCTGGTGCGCTAACCGTGTGGGTGAAGTCCCCCGGCTCGCTCTGAGTGGAGTGTAAGCTAGAGGGCTGGAAACTGTTTCAGTTAGCATTCGATTTTCTGAGGAAGGGAAATGTGATATCCAGGCAATTTCCACTGTAACTGTCCTTACGGTAAAAAGTCCCACTGAACGATGAAACCAGCTGTACGGGAGGATGGCGGCTCAGTGAAGCTATATGCAGTACGGGCTCGCGTGATCCTTGCATCCTGTTTTGTTGAACGATCTGGACGTATTTGCTCCTATAGCCTAATAAACAGATGGCACATCTGTCACAGCAGGTCAGTTCAATACGGTTTAAATCCTAGGTTTATTTTGACTGAAAGTTCGGACCTATTCCACATTAGACTAAAACAGCAACAACAAAATGAGCTCATGTAACTTGTGTGTCTAGGAGCCCTCGGCTGCACCCTGAGGCCCACGCGCTCTGTGTGGCCTGACTCTCTGCCCTCCTGTGCAGAGAGTTCATTCATTGTGCTCGTGCACAGGGAGCTCAGGGAAGGTTCACCTGGGCCGGTTCTGACCCCAGACCAGCCCCTGCCTGGGGAGGGGGAGTCATGCTGTGCTTCCTCAGGCAGCCGCCCTTTGGCAACCACACCGAAGGGAGAGGAACAGGCCAGGCAGTGACAACAACTCCCCACCATTCTCTGCTTCATATGTGGAAAGTATAGTCACTTTGTGAAGGTTAAATTTGCACAACAGGAAGCCAGAAAGTGGAATTTGGCCTTTTTAAAGCAGGCAGAGAGGAGCCATTGGAGGATACAAACAGTATAATGAATGAGCTGAACGGCTTTCTGTCTTAAGGCTCAACCTGGGCTCCATGTGAAGAATCCATCACCTATGCTGAGTTGGAAATAGGAGACCAGGTAATGATCAGAAACTGGTAGTACCTGGCCTGGAACCAGGAATCTGTCTTTAGTGTTTGGATTTCACCCAGAGAGGAGTTGGCAGCTCACTGTGGGAAAGCTGACAGATGGGTGTGTGTGTGTGTGTGGGTGTGTGTGTGTCTGTCTGTCTGTCTGTGTGTGTGTGTCTCAAATGAGTATATATGCCATGGTTGATTAAGATGAGCCTCCCAAATTGAGGCTCCATCCACACAGGCTGTTTCCCCGCAGAGGATCTGCCACAAATATGCTGCATTTGGGTGTTCTGGACCTTCATCCCCACCGCATCTGGACTTGACCGCCAAGGTCCTGTCTAGTTGTGGCTGAGGCCCCGTTCTGCTACCCGGGGTCCTGGTCCCAGGAATCTATGAGTGGTTTCAGCAGGTACAGCAATCAAACCCCTGAAAATGTGTGAGGGGAGGTCCATTCCATTTACCGGATTAAGAGGGGGCTTGAACTGAAGGAGATTAAGAACCTCTGCTTCATGAAAGTAGTCCTGCTTTCTCTCAAGAGTCCCCCTTCTGCGGTCCCAACCTCCCATTACTCAGTTTAATTCTGAAAGAGACTCACAGTATCATAAGATGTTGCAGTGACAGATTTATTCCTGAGGCTGTCCCAGTTGAAATAGAGGACATACTTTTATAAAGAAATCTTGTTATTGATGTGGTAGCAAGCAAGAGCAATGCTGATGTTACTATATAAACTAATAGTCTCCAAACGTCTCTGTTTCGCAAGTAAGTAGTTTGAGATTTTACAGCCTGTGTTGCCAGTTTCTGCACATTCAGCAATTGTTTCCCTCCTGTGTTAATTTTATGGACCTTATAAAGCACAAATAGGCATTATGGGACAAGGTGAGAAATAAACAGATTGATGAATATTCTTTCCACACTTCAGTGAATTATCGCAATCCCCTTTGAGACCTTTGCTTTATTTATTCATCTTTTAGATTTTTATTTTTAACTGGAGGATACTTCCTTTACAGCGTTGTGTTGGTCTTCGCCATGCATCAGCATGAATCAGCCCCAGGGTTGTATGTCCCCTCCCTCTTGGACTTCCCTCCCGCCCCCACCTCACCCTACCCCTGTGGGTTGTCACAGAACAGCGGGCTGAGCCCCCTCCGTCATACAGCAAACTCCCACTGGCTCTCTGTTTCACACACAGGAATGTGTATGTTTCAGTGCTACTTTCTCTATTCATCCCACCCTCTCCTTCCCCTGCTGTGTCCACAAGTCTGTTTCCTCTGCATCTCTGTTGCCGCCCTGCAAATAGGTTCATCCCTTGTTTTAAGCTACATGGATTTAAGTAGGTTTTGCAGAAGTATTCCCCAACCTTTCTTTCTCTTCCCAGACCATGTGTTTTAAGTTCTAAATGGCTGTTTAACAAAAATTGAAACTGCAATTTTGTTATAAATTTGAGACCCTGAGTCTTTTCCTGCTGCCACATGCCATCACCTGGAGGTGGAGGCAAACCCTGGTAAGAACTGGGTGGTATCCTCCCCATACCCCACAGGAAGGCAGACACTGGGCAACCTCCAAGTTCCAGAAATGTGTTGACAGGTTTTTTCTAATCTCCCGGCTTTGTCTGTACTTTTGAACTTAGCATTAAGAGTCTTTGTTTTTGAATTAAAAACAAGCAACCACCACCACAAAACCTTAAGGTTGGGAGAAATCTGTGAGAAAAAATTTGGTTTTACTTAAGTGACCAAGTTTTAACAGCTTTAGCAAGGAGTTGAAGAAGAGAGAATGAAATGCCAAACTGAATTTTTCATGTGTTACGTTTAACTGCCTTCATAGAAAAAAGAAAAAGACTGAAATGAAATATACAAAATGCTAATAATCAGTTGTGGGAAGTGATTGTGTGGGTGGCTTTTTTCTGTTTATTTCCCAGTGTTCGGTTGTATGAGATATAATTGTTTTGTTTACAAAACAAACATCCCCACACCCCCCCACACCAAAAGTACTGCCATTTCTGAAAGTGCCAAAAGCTCATCAGCCTGATTTAAGAATGTCTACATTAGTAGGCAGTGATAGGCACTGAAACGTAAATGGATATTTTACTACATTTTATAAACTACCCAGCTGTCCTACCCCAGAGCTTTGTAATTCTTGCATTGCCTACTTTTTAAACTTAAATAAACCAATACAATAATGTAAAGTAATTAGCCTCCAATTAAAATAAATTTTAAAAAGTAAAAATTAAAAAAATAAACTTTTCAGTTCATGCCGTGCTGACATGTATATTTTTAACATGCAAAATGTTGAGTCAAATAAATAATTAGTTAACAAAAAAATAAAAATAAGCTTAAATAACTGTGAGGTTGAGTGTATGTTACTGTGACTGCTGCTGATGCTATATGGGAAGCCAAATATAGCTGCATTCTTGATGTGTGTCTGTTGCCGGTCTAAAAGCCAGAAATATTTGAACTTCTTATTACTGTTAAAGGAGGGGAAACCCACAAAGCGCGCTTCCTTCCTTCACCTCTGAAGGCCTCCTTTAGTTTATGCCTACCTCCCATTCCATCTTACTCAATGCTGTTGCAACAGCAGAAAAATAATTCAATTCTGACACCTCAAGCATGAGAAGACCCTGACTGTTTTTCATTGCTCTTGCCTTAGAAGAAATTAAATCACCAGCAATATTTTGCATCCAGCTAACACACATCAAAACTCCTGCCTGCCTTGGCATTGAGAGACTTGGAAGTTTCTGATTTGGTCAGAAGTCACAGGAGAGCTGAGACTGAGCCATGGGGAAGCCCCGTTTTACCTCTCGGACGCCTTCTAGTAGCCACTCGTGTTCCTGCGGCTTCTCTATACCTAGCCAGAAGCCTCTGTGTCTCCCACCCACTTCTGCCCTCTTCCTTGGTGAACAACACTCATTTAATGTAAATGACTTTTCTGTGGATTTGAACTTTAACTTGCATTTTCCTTGGCAGAAATAATATTAGATAGTTTTATGACCTCCTAAATCTGGAGGCACCAGTTTTCCTAGTTTGCGATTTTTTAATTGGGTTTCTCCATTAAAAGTGTGTAAAGGATGTTATGATAAATAAACAGTAGCTCTTCATGGATTGTGCCTATTTATATCCCCGTCATGTGGTACATGATGTCAGTGGAAGTACCTAAATTTTATTAAAATAGCTTTGAATTTGCTGATCAAACATTTCTGTGGTGTTAGCTTTAAATCTGATGACCAAAATTGTACTCATTAAAAAGAAGTAAACTGTTCACATTTTTGCCTCAGTGAGCTGAGTATTTATACCAATTAAATATTTAACTTACATATAAACTGTATTCTGCAATTCCTATTAAGAAGCCAGATAATTAATGAATTGTATACTCAAAAGAGTTATTCCCAGAAGACATATACATATCCAAGTTCTCTTTGAACAGGCAAGTTTAGTCAATTAGCAAGTATTTAATGAAGACCCCAAGGGCTCTCTAGGAGCCCCCTTTGCTACTTTTCTGCCCAACTTTTAAAAAAATGTGTCAGAGTGAATACAGCTTAATTTCAGGCTCTCATTTCTTTTATTTTAATGTACACATTCTGGCTTCTTATTTTTTAAGCTTCATTATAAATTCAGTCTTCTGGGAATGGACCCTTTGGGAACATACTCCTGGACCAGCCTCTCAACCCGGCTCCCACATGGTCCCACTGAAGACACTGGATCAGCTCTGGCGGGAGCTTGCTTCTCTTCTCTGAGTGTTTGGTGGCTCTTCTTCTGCTCTATCCTGAACTTGGGCTTGAGTTTACAGTGTTATTGCTGGCACAGAGAGCGCCTCACTTGGGAAATTATAATATTGATAGTTGGCAATGCTTATAATGAAGACAAACAATATCTAGCATTCAACTGTATGCCTAGCCTCATCCTAAGCACTAATTCATTAGCATAATGAACTCTTCACTCCTCAACAGCCTTAAACGTAATTGTCCCCATTTTTCAGATGATAAAGTAGTGACAGAAAAGTTAACTGTCCAAAGTCACATAGCTAGTTAGCGACACAGGTGAGATTGGAGCACGGAGTCTGGTTCCAGAGCTGCGCCCCTGAACTCCACAGCCTCCTCAGGGTATCTGTCAGCTGCCAGCAGCTCCGGGATTGGTTGGCCTTTGCATTCGAGGATATTAGTCTCCTTGGTTTATGCAGTAACTGCAGCAGTGTCATCTCAAATCCCAGATCAAGTATCCTGCCCCTATAAGCAGCCATCTCATACCCTCCTGGGTAGATCAGAGGAGCCTGAAAAGGGGGTACTGCTACCTGCATCTCGCCCTATTGTAGAATTCCCCCATGAACATGGGGAAGTCCAGCCTGCTCAGGTCAGGGCGCCAAGCACATGGTTGCAGGAGCCCCACTCATGCTGCCTTCGTCTCCTGGGCTCCCAAACAGTCTGGCAAACCCTGTCAGAGTCTTATGGTTGCTAAAATTAAGTAAAGTGAGCAGAGTGTTCAGATTCCGGGTCTTTCAGCTTCTGCATAGTTGCAGTAAAAGGATGGCCCCACAGAACTATTTTGTTTCCTGGTGGAGTGGAAGTCTGAAGTTCTTTTTATCAAAATGGTTTTCTGCAGCAGATTCCATGCCCAGGCAGAGACACATCTTTGCACCGTAAGTGAAGATGTGCTTCTCTGAGCCCTGAATCTCCGTGTGTATTCCTGTTAGGGAGAGGACATGTGCCGGGAGAGTTTCCTAAACAGCCTGCTCTCAAAAGCCAAGACCGTCAAATCCATGCTCACCACTTTATTGTACTCCCTTCACCCAGTTTCTCTAAGTATTATTGGCTCTTTCCAATTCTCAAGTGCTGAATTCTATTTTAATACACTTTTTCTCTGAAGGTCATTTACTTTTCTCATAATAAATGTGTTGAAGAAACTAATTTGGCAAGCTGAGTCATATATAAGTTTATTTAGGAATTCCTTTCAGGAAGTGCCATGGTGTATATGTATTTGGTTACTGGAATCTAAGTTAAAAAGGAAGCTGTTGTTTTTATTTAGAGGAAAATTCCTGTTTGATTCATTTCTCATGTGTACTGAAATCATACTTTTGAAGAACCCAAAATGGAAAGTGAAAGGAAGAATGAAGAGTTTTGTGTTGTTCCTGGAACTGATTTAAAAACACAAACAAAACAACAAAAAAAAATAGACTCCATCTTTATTGTGGAACAATTGAAAGTTTACATGGCACTTTTCATTTTGTGCAGCTCCAAGAGCCAAGTCATCTCACCCCTAAATAATTACAGAAAATCCGTCTGGCCCAGCCTAGGAGAAGAAGAGCTGAGAGGTGGCCTTTGGGGAGTATCGTTACTGATAACACACGGTTGGACGTTAGCCCCCGTCTGTGGAGGAGGCTCAGCATCCTGAGTAAGGGTCAGACCATTGGTCTTTTCTCCTTTAATTTGGCGTCATGTCTCCTTCGTGCTAATTGCTGGCATCAAAGGCTTCCTCATTTGGTGAGGAACCTGCTGCTGCTTTTAGCAGCTTGTGTTTTATTTGGAGTCTGCATATCCAGGACCCGTGAAGAAGTGTAGTGTTATGTACAAGGCTGGGTGGGGCTATGCATTTCCTTGAGGAAATGGGCAGGAAGAAGAGTCCAATTTTAACTCCACTTGTTTTCTATATATAATATCTGTCCTCAGTGGAGCTTTCCATTTTTCTGTCTTTCTGAAGGAAAATTGAAAGCTAGGGGTCAATCCTTTTTCTTCAGGGGTTGGGGGTTTGTAGAAATCCTGTCAAGGGGGCCTGCCCTGGCACCCGCAAGCATCACACTGTCCCGTAGTAACTCCTCAGCCCTGACCTGATGCTTCTAGACACACTTCACAAGGAGAAAGTAGGTAAGCTGATTGCATTTTACGATTGAAGTATGGCTCTCAGAGGCCTCCTCTTCTTCGCAGGATCATAACACTTGATTTTGTTCAAATGCATGTTTATTTATGTGAGATTTCAGGTAACTTGAGTGAATGTCAGCCATTCGTCTGATCTATGCTAAGTGTGGAAAGTGACTGTGGATGGCTAGCAACTTTATTTAAAAGTCATTTTCAGTAGTATGGCAGTATTTGTGTAAGAGGTTTCTTTAGGTGTTACAATGTCTTCAGTCATCAAATAATGATGAGGCAATTTCACTTTCATGAACTCTCACAGTGTTCCTGAACATAAGTCAGCACCACTAAATTGAATTACTCGACAAATATTGACTGGCTGTTTTTCTTTCAGTTTAATGGGTCTTTAAGTTTAAAACTTTGTTAATAGTGGGAGGTTCAGAATCTCACCCCTCGCTCCTCATGACGGAATGGAGGAACCTTCTCTTCGGCGCAGGCACTCTGTCTCTGTTCCCGTCTGCCCAGGGCCTCGCTGTCCTATGAATTCTTTTCTGTTTGGGCGCAGGGGTGATGGGATGAGCAGAATTGATCCTGACAGTCAGGGTTCTCCTAGGCCATCTGTTAAGTCTTTCAGATTTCATAGTAGTTGGGTTGGAATATTGTTTGTAATCTGGGGATTTGGGGCAGCCAAATATATTTTAGGCAACTTGGGATGGATTTGGATCTAATTCCCAGAGAAATACTGATTTAATGTAAATGCTTCAGCCTTTCTCTCTTAAAGGGGCAGATGTGCTGTTAACATCTGGTTGAAGTGGGAGTGGGGAGAGACTCAGGGGAGAAAAAGCACACACTTACGTGCATGCACGCACACACACACACACCACACAAGTTAGCACTATCCCAGACACACACAAGTTAGCATTACCCCAGACACACACACACACACACACCCCACACAAGTTAGCATTATCCTGGAACAACAAATCACAAGGAAATGGCAGTTTCATTTCTGTTTCTGTCATGAGATTGTCCTCTGGAATAACACAGGACGTTTAACACCTAGGATTTGAGAGAATCTGGCAAGTTAAGGAAACTTCATTGCATTCATGTTTGTATCTGGAGCCAGTAATGTGATTACTTTGGTCACCTTTTCTTAAATTCATGACATGAGGTACTTGCTAATCTGGGCCATTGAAAGGGTTTGGGATCTATGTTTAGTTTTCTAAGATATTTACAGGAAACCAACAAAACTGTTCTGATAGCATTCACTCCCCTAAATATGGGTATTTTGGGCTTTTCAGCTCATTATAGCAACTTGCTGTAAATAAGTATTCATCTTGCTGTGTCAATAAATATTCATCTCCCCACCCATCAAAAATTTCTTTCAAAGCCCAAAGGAACCTGCTCCTTTGCTCTGATAGTTTGAGATAAAGTGAATGGGTTTATGCCATTTGCTCTTCTGTATAATTTTGTTTTAATATTCGTGATAGTCAAGTTCATACAGCACTCATTGCATGCTGGATGCTTGACTTTATGCTTTACTTGTATTATCCCATTTAATCCTTGTAAAAAGTTTCTGTGCTAGGTAGAGAGGTAGATTTACCATGTAGCTCTTCTCCACTTGTATGGCCACCTCCAGATTTCCTGAAGGCCTAGCTGTGGGTGCACACAATTGCTTGTTTGCAAATAACTTACCACTTTCTAAGCTGTAGCTCCTAAAACCTGGTTCTGCCCCTGGGTAGATGCTTTTAAAGATCTCCATTTTATAGGTGAGAAGACAAGGTAAGAAACCTGCCCCGGGTCACACAGTAAATGGTAGAGACCTGCTTGAGGCCCAGGCTGTCTGGCTCCAAGCCCCTGAGGCGCTCTGCACACAGGCGGGAGGCTGGGTATTTCTAAAGATCTGCGCAAATGCTCTGCCTCATGGAAATGTTAGATTAGTTATACTTAATATGCAATCCTGTATTATTCTTAATGTTCAAACAGGTTCTTTTCTTGCGTTGAATCAATTTTCAAAGTACCTTTTATTAGAAGTTTTTTGAAGTGTTGGTACATTGAATATACATGTATAGAATTTATGCATTAATCAGTTTTATGCTAATGTGAAAAACATACCGAATAAATGAACAGATTCTCCAGTCTCACCTGTTTTGGAGCTTTTCAGGCAAGTGAAGCTGGCCAAGGGAGGCAAAGGGGGCATTTGGGGCAACCTAAAAGCTGGCAAACCAGGTTAGGGCTGTGGACATGAAGGCTCAGACAGCCTGCTGCTATTGAGTGCTAGTGTCTAGGAATCTAACTGACTCCAAAGTCAATAAATTAAACCCCTCATCCACCCACTGAGGCCTGGTATTCCCACACTGACAGATGGGATAGTCATTAAGCAGAAATGACTCAAATGCAAATCTGAAGAAGTTTCTGTTATGCTGTTTCCCTACCTCGGCATCCATGGATGTGACTTTCTTGCCCGTTGGTTCTTTTTTTCCCTGGAGTTTGGAGAATCCAATGTTAGAAGTGATAAACCTTAGTTTTGCGTGTGATTTTTTAGTATCCGTTAAGGTAAAAGCTAGTTAATAATTTACAGTCTTTGTGTTTGAAGTGGTGATAAACTAGGTAATTGGTCTTCACAGCTGATGAATCCACCATACAGTGAATATAAACCCAGCGTGTTAAGTTAAAAGTTATATAGTCCTGTAGAACTTCATGTCAGTTAATTGTTGGCATATGCAAACTAGGACTTGATAGAGATAGAAATGAACTATACTAGCATATAATTCGGAGAAGGCAATGGCAAGCCACTTCAGTACTCTTGCCTAGAAAATCGCATGGACAGAGGAGCCTGGTGGGCTGCAGTCCATGGGGTCGCTACTAGTCGGACATGACTGAGCGACTTCCCTTTCACTTTTCACTTTCACACATTGGAGAAGGAAATGGCAACCCACTCCAGTGTTCTTGCCTGGAGAATCCCAGGGACAGCGGAGCCTGGTCGGCTGCTGTCTATGGCATCGCACAGAGTCGGACATGACTGAAGCGACTTAGCAGCAGCAGCAGCAGCAGCGTATTTTGGAGAAGGAAATGGCAACCCACTCCAGTACTCTTTGCCTGGGGAAATCCCGTGGATGGAGGAGCCTGGTAGGCTGCAGTCCATGGGGTCACTAAGAGTCAGACACGACTGAGCGACTTCACTTTCACTTTTAACTTTCATGCATTGGAGAAGGAAATGGCAACCCACTCCAGTGTTCTTGCCTGGAGAATCCCAGGGACAGGGGAGCCTGGTGGGCTGCCATCTATGGGGTCACACAGAGTCAGACACGACTGAAGCGACTTAGCAGCAGCAGCAGAATATAATTTGGATGTTTGTAAGGACCACTGGTGATGTGAAATGCCCTTGAAATAAGTAAGGCAGCTCACAAACCTCTCAGTATCAACAAAGTTGTGATGTTCTGCATTGTCTCACAGCATCGGACTTTACTTTCACCATCGGACATGTCCCAACTAAGCATCATTTCTGCTTTTGCTGTTTCATTCTTTCTGGATCTGTTAGTAATTGCCCTCTGCTCTTTCCCAATAGCATATTGGGCACCTTCTGACCTGGGGGTTCATCTCCCAGTGTCATCTCTGTTTGCCTTTTCATACTGTTCAAGGGGTTCTCCAGGCAAGAGTACTGGAGTGATTTGCCATTCCCTCCTGCAGTGGACCATGTTTTGTCAGAACTCGTCCATCTTGGGTGGCCTTGCATGGCATGACTCATAGCTTCATTGAGTTACACAAATCCCTTCTCCACAACAAGGCTGTGATCCATGAAGGGGAAACTTTAATACATGTATTTTCCTGATTTCTCTCACATATATTGGCAAATTGGTAATCATGATTGTCTTAGAGACATTACTTACAGTGTTCATAGCTTTCGAGAAAATCTGTGAGCATTTTCTATCTAGCAGAAAATTCCAGTTTGGAGATGATATGAGAGGAAAGGATTAATGAGGAAGCTTATTAACATACTTGGCTGTCGGAACAAAGCAGACATGGGAGACAGCCATGACTAGTGGGTGAAGCGTCACCCCCGTCCTATGGTCATGTGGATATTCTGAGTTGTGATCTGGCCAAATAGCAGGTCTCCTTCACTTTAAGGAAACATGTTAGGAACATCTGCTTTACAAAACAGAAGCAGTCTGTTCTTTCTTTTTAAGGATTTATATCCTAAGATAGTTTTTAGGTGGGAGCATATTTACTGGTGATGTGTGAGAATGCAGTACAGACTGAGCGCCTAGATTAGAGTTGGAAGTGTGACATTAGGGGATCTCTAAAACGGGGAAGCTTTTACAAGGAGGGGAAGAGACTTGCAGTGAGTGAGAAGCACAGAAACAGGGAAATGTTGTGGTACCTTATACTCCAGTTATTTTTCCTTTCCTTTTTTCCTTTTTCTTTTTGGCTGTACCACTAGGTTTTCTGAATCCTAGTTCCCTGACACTGGATTGGATCCATGCCCCCTGCAGTAGAAGCATGGAGTCCTAACTGCTCCACCAGGCAGTCCCAATGCTCCAATTATTTTTTTAAAAAAGGATGTAATTTCTGTACTTTTCACTAGTGATTGAAAGTTAAGCTTTTGAATTTCTTTTTACCCTGAGAAAACATTTCTGTAATTAGAAATTTTAGAGAATAGGATTTACTTTCCAGGATGAAGACTTCAGAATTTTGACTGCAATATGTAAATTCTGCAATCCAAGGAATTTCTATAGCTGGGGAAAAGTGTGTGTTGGGCTCGTCGCTTTAGGATCAGAATATTCCTTTTTAGGTATAGGAAGTATGTAGGCGCATGCTAATAAGTGAGAAAGAATGGAAACATACGTATTCCTGTTTATAAAACAGATAAACAACGAGGACCTGCTGTATGGCACAGGGAACTATTTTCAACACTTTGTAATAACCAATGATAGAAAAGAATCTGAAAAAATATGTATAACTGAATCACCGCTGTACGCGTGAAATGTTGAAAATCAGCTCTACTTCAGTTTTTTTAAATGTCACTTGTTAATGGCTGCGCTGGGTCTTCATTGCAGTGCATGGGCTTTTCGTTGTAGTGGCTTCTCTTGTTGTGGAGCATGGACTTAGTTGTCCCATGGCCTATGGGATCTTTCCGGACTAAGAACCGAACCTGTGTCCCTTGCACTGACAGGTCGATTCTTAACCCCTGGACCACCAAACAAAAAAGTGAAAGTGAAAGTTGGTCAGTCGTGTCCTACTCTTTGTGACCCCATGGACTATACAGCCCATGGAATTCTCCAGGCCAGAAATACTGGAGTGGGTAGCCTTTCCTTTCTCCAGGCGATCTTCCCAACCCAGGGATTGAACCCAGGTCTCCCACAATGCGGGCTAATTCTTTACCAGCTGAGCCACCAGGGAAGCCCAAGAATACTGGAGTGGGTAGCCTATCCCTTCTCCAGCGGATCTTCCCGACCCAGGAATTGAACTGGGGTCTTCTGTATTGCAGGCAGATTCTGTACCAACTGAGCTAGCAGGGAAGTCCTATAAGTCAATTAAAAAAAAAAAAAAAAAACAGATGAGGGAGAATGGACTGTTCTGCAGTTCTCTGTAGTCAAATGACTCAACCGATTGAAGAGAAAGGAAAAAGAAAGTGAAGTCGCTCAGTCGTGTCCAACTCTTTGCAACCCCATGCACTATAGCCTACGAGGCTCCTCCATCAGTGGGATTCTCCAGGCAAGAATACTGGAGTGGGCTGCCATTTCCTTCTTCAGGGGATCTTCCCGACCCAGGGATCAATGCAATCATATGTTTCATTTTAGAGCTATCAGTGTGAAGTTGCAGTCCCAAGGCCAAGTTCATATAACTGACATGGAAATAGACACCACGGCACCTTCCTAATTGGACTAAATATTCATATTTATATCTGCAAATTAGCTCACTCAATTGAAGCCTCCAAAGAGGAAGAGTAAATCTTTTTCCAAGTTCAGTTCAGTTCAGTCGCTCAGTCATGTCCGACTCTTTGCAACCACATGAATCACACAGCACGCCAGGCCTCCCTGTCCATCACCAACTCCCGGAGTTCACTCAAATCCATGTCCATCGAGTCGGTGATGCCATCCAGCCATCTCATTCTCTGTTGTCCCCTTCTCCTCCTGCCCCCAATCCCTCCCAGCATCAGAGTCTTTTCCAGTGAGTCAACTCTTCCCATGAGGTGGCCAAAGTATTGGAGCTTCAGCTTCAGCATCAGTCCTTCCAATGAACACCCAGGACTGATCTCCTTTAGAATGGACTGGTTAGATCTCCTTGAAGTGCAAGGGACTCTCAAGAGTCTTCTCCAGCACCACAGTTCAAAAGCATCAATTCTTTGGTGCTCATCTTTCTCCACAGTCCAACTCTCACATCCATACATGACCACTGGAAAAACCATGACCTTGACTAGACGGACCTTGGTTTTACATGTTTTTTCTGCATTCATTGGACTAGATCTTTCATTCTTATTGGATTGGAGACATGACTTTGTTAAACTGGGGGAAATCAATGTGAATTTCTCTGTAAATGAGGAAATGTCTAATTTTACTGTTGCTCTTAGTTCACTGTGCTGGAAAGAATGATACAATGGGCACTGTTGCGTATAAGAATTTGATTAGGACCCTCATTAATATTTATGGGCTTCCCTCTTGGCTCAGACAGTAAAGAATCCACCTGCAATGCAGGAGAGTCAGGTTCGATCCCTGGGTTGGGAAGATCCCCTCGAGGAGGGCATGATAACCCACTGCAGTATTCTTGCCTGGAGAATCCCCAAGGACAGAGGAGCCTGGCAGGCTGTGGTCTATGTGGTTGCAAAGAGTCAGACACGAGTGAGGGACTAAGCAGAGCACAGCACATTAACATTTATGATAGCAGATTGATTCATTTCTGAAAATGCAGGTTTCTGTGTTGCTTATGTGGAAGAGGTGAGATCTCCCACTGTGTCATATAGAATGGCACCACCTGAGAGCATGTCTCAATGACGCTGATGTATTAACTCTTAAGAGAGTCTTCAAATCAAATTTTTAATGAAAGTATGTTGAAATGATGAAAGCAAGTTTTAAAATCCAGTAACAGTTTCTAAAAATCCTATTGCTGCCCTAATTTAACTGGAGGAAGAATTAGATGGCCACTACGCAGTGGCCATTTTTAGAATCCACTTTTCAACGTTTGCTCGACTGGGGACGAAGAATCACTGAAGTGGTGTGCAGACTTCAGTTTGCTCTCATCCTTTGCCTCCACATTAGCCAGAGAGAAGGATTCCAGTGCAACAGAAATGGAGCATTTATAGTAACTGCCAAATAGTTCTGTAGTAATTGTGTAGAGCTGCCTGGAGTGTGTGTCCAAACACACAAAGAAAATATCAGAAAATGTGTTCATTGGGTCTGTAATCTTCAAAAGGCTCAGTTTTGCTGACCTGAGAATTTTTCATGTTTTTTTAAGTCAACTTTTCCATTTGTGTGTTAGTTGAAATCACTGATATTTTATAATATTAGGTGCTTAGAAAGATGTAGTTATATTTCTGGTTGCTGTTTGTCACCATTATGTTTATACTTACAACTTATTCAACTGTATACTCCCTACAGGAACAAACTAATTTTATTTCCATTTTCTGAAACTTTAGGCTTTTAGTTCAGTTGTGATGTTGTGACAAGGACACTGCTGTCCCTGGCTCTCCTCCACCACACTGGCGTCCCCACATGGTCTCCTTTGCAGGTCCCCCCATCCTTTCCCAGCTCTTCCTGTGAAGGTCTTATCCAGTCTTGTGGCTGAAACAGCCATCCAAACACTGACTGCTAAGTGCATGTCACCAGTGCAAACCTCTCTTCTCATTGCAAATCCACATTCAGCTGCCTCCTCCTCATCCTTCCTTGAATGTGTAACAGGCATCAGACTGAACATGCTAGAGCTGACTCCGTGGACGCGTCATAGACTTGCCTACATATAGAAATGCCAACTCCGCTCTCTCAGGCCCATTCCATGGAGTTTCCTGGAACTTCTTTCTCATACCCCATGCTCAATCTGGCGCAAAACCAAATGCTCTCTACCATCAAAAACTACCTTGAATCGGATTACTCATCACCATAGCTACAGTCAAGTCATTGTCACCTGGGTCATCCATTTTTCTTTGTTTTGTGTTTGTTGTTTCTGCAGTTGGTCCCAGTATCCATCCTTTTGTTTTTCCTGTCTGTCCTCACCAACCATCCGGGTGAGCCTTTTAAAATTAACTCAATATATGTGATTCTTCTGCTCAGAACCCTCTTTCTGTCTCAGTGTGAAAGCTGCCAAGTCTTGAAAGTCGGTCTCATGTTTCCTCTTTATGGTGCATGCTTCTCTCCTACAGGTTCCCGCTCATTCTCCTGGCCCCAGATACCTTGGTTGCCTTGCTGTATCTCAAAACATGCCTACCACTTCTTTCTTGGGGGCACACTTTCCCCAGATAGCCCATGATATTTTTCCCTCACTTCTCTCAAGTCCCTGCTCAAATGCCACCTTGTTAATGAGTCCTTTTGGACCATCCTAGAAATATGATAACACCCTGTATTTCTACATTCCCAACCCTATCTGAATTTAGGTATAATATAAGAATACTAATGCTTAAAATACAAAATTAAATATATATGTGTGTGTGTGTGTGTTTCTTCACTGTCTTCTGACTAAAGTGTCAGTGTCATCAGGGCAGGAACTTGATTTACATACTGCTGTGTTCTGAGCAGACAGTATAGTGCTGGGTACATAGTAGTTGCGTTTCCCTGGTGGCTCACTGGTAAAGAATCAGCCTGCTAGTACAGGAGACATGAGTTTGACCCCTGGGTCAGGAAGATCCCCTGAAGAAGGGAATGGCAACCCGCCATAGTATTCTTGCCTGGGAAATCCCACAGACAGAGGAGCCTGACTGCAACAGTCTGTGGGGTTGCAAAGTGTCAGACATGACTTAGCAACAGCAGCATAGTAGTTTCTCAATTGATATTTAACAGAATAAATGGACTTTTGATCCCTTTTTTTCTCCTAAAAAAGTTGTAAGGATGTGTTATGTTACTTTTGATAGTTATATTGGTTCTCAGTAATTTTATTTATCCTCCTGGATTATTTCCTTTTACTTTTTGTCCATTAAAAATCCTGTTGTTGTTCAGTCAGTCAGTTGTGTCCAGCTATTTGTGACTCCATGGACTGCAGCATGCCAGGCTTCCCTGTCCTTCCCAATCTCATGGAGATTGCTCAAACTCATATCCATTGCTTCAGTGATATCATCCAGTCATCTCGTTCTCTGTTGCCCCCTTCTCCTCCTACCCTCAATCTTTCCCAGCATCAGAGTCTTTTCCAGTGAGCTAACTCTTCACATCAGGTGGCCAAAGAATTGGAGCTTCAGCATCAGTTCTTCCAATGAGTGTTCAGGGTTGATTTCCTGTGGGATTGACTGGCTGGATCTCCTTGCTGTCCAGGGACTCTCAAGAGGCTTCTCCAGCACTGCAGTTTGAAAGCATCAATTCTTTGGTGCTTAGCCTTCTTTATGATCCAGTTCTCACATCCGTACCTGACTACTGGAAAAACCATAGCTTTGACTATATGGACCTTTGTCTGCAAAGTGTTATCTCTGCTTTTTTATATGCTGTCTAGGTTTGTCGTAGCTTTTCTTCCAAGGAGCAAGCGTCTTTTAATTTCGTGGCTGAAGTCACTGTCTGCAGTGATTATGGAGCCCAAGAAAATAAGATCTCTCACTGCTTCCACTGTTTCCCCATCTATTTGCCATGAAGTGATGGGACTGGATGCCATGATCTTAGTTTTTTTGAATGTTAAGTTTTAATCCAGGCTTTTCACTTAAAATTTTTTTAAAAAGCCTTAGCTGTGTGTCAGGCAAGTGTATTCTCCTCGGTTCTATCTCGTCACAACAAAGATTTGGAGTGATGGACATTAAAGCCCTCAATGCATCATAGCTCTTGGGTCTTGGACAGACCATGTTATAGCTCTTAGACAAATTGGTGTTACAGCTCCGTGTTACAGCTCTATTTTATTTAGAAAATAGCAGGAAAATCCATCTTCAAGGCATGAGGGCTTGCCGACCCAAAGACACGAAGAGAAGAGCACCCCAGTGTGTGGGAGAAAGGGAGAGCCCTGGCCCTTTGGCTCCTCTTTTTATATGTTTTTTCTCCCCCTGGGCCTGCCCTATGTAAACTGGGCTAGCCAGGAGTGTTGTTTGTTCTACCTGAGGTCCTCACTCAGGTCCTCAGACCTTCCTTTGTTCTATTTTTGCAGGCTTTTCTCTTCCTTATCTTTGAGCCACCACCATTCTGGACTCCTGTTTCCTATTCTAACTACCTAACATGTACGTATATTGGGAAACCTTTGGAAAACTTGTAGGTGTAATGAACACCTGTATATCATTCACTGATTCCAACATTTTGCCACTTTTTTAAAATTTCTGTTTGTACATGGGTTTGTGTAATTTTTTAAAAAAAACATTTGAATTAGGTAGCTAAGTTGTAGATACCATGACTCTTCATGCCTAATATGCTTCAGAATTCATATCATCTGAGAGCAAGGATGTTTTCCTGCATATCCATGAAACAAGTCTCATTTTCCAAAAATTCAACATTGATATATTGCTTCTGCCGAATATAGCCCATCCTCAGATTTTCCCAGTTATCTCCATAATATCCATTGTAACTGTTTCCCAAAATCCATAGTCTAATCAAGTTTTATTGATTGTATTAATCGTCCTGCCTCTTTAGTCTGCTTTAATCTAGAATATCAACCCCTGGAGATTTATTGGTCTGTCACACTTTTAAAGAATCTAGGCCAGATGTCTGGCAGGATGTCCTTCCATTTGGATTTGCCCAGTTATATAATCTGAGTCAATCAAGAGAAAATGATTTTGACCGGAGCCAAGCACAGATGATGGTATGCTTCTCAGACTGTCATCAGCAGGCAGCTGGTGTCACCTTGTCTCACCACTGGTAATGCCAGTCAGGATCGTTAGGTGAAGATAGTGTCCACTGCGTTTCCCCATCGTGAAGATGTCTTCTTTTTTATTCAGTGTTTCATTTGAGACTGTGTGATAATCCTGCCCTCCAACAACCTTTGACCCATTGGTTTCACCGACTGGTAATAATTCTTACCTGAATCAGTTTCCTATGGTATAAATAAAAATGGCAGTTCTTTTTTTATCTTTCCTTCTGTATTCACTAGTTGATACTCATCTATAAAAAGCTTTCTCTTGTGTCTCTCATTTTAAATTCTTTTTCTGCATCAGTATAAATTCATAAATTCTTTGGTATCCAATGTGTTCTAATCCAGTACTGTTACTCATTTTGATACCCAAATTGTTATTTGGCCAGGGGCAGTTCTGTATTCCAGTTTAGATGGGGAAAATAATTGAGGCATCTTTTCTTGAATATAGTCAGGTATTTGAAGAGATAAAGGAATTCACTAATAATTATGTAACTTTTAATAGGCTTCCCCAGTGGCTCGGTGGTAAAGAATCAGCCTATAATGCAGGAGACGTGGGTTCAATCCCTCGGTTGGGAAGATCATCTTGAGGAAGACATGGCAACCCACTCCAGTATTCTTGCCGGGAATTTGCCATGTGGACAGAGGAGTCTGGCAGGCTCCAGTCCATAGGATCGCAAAGAGTTGGACAGGCCTGAAGCAACTGAGCAGGAGCAGGAGACAAGAAAAAAGTATAGTGGAACCTTCATGGGGAAAGTACAGAGGCCTCGGGTGTCCCAGAGTGAACAACCGTGTTCCGCTGGCTTCCTGCCAACTACTCTGTAAATGCCATTCTGACTGAGGCAGGTCTGCAGCTGGGATCCTTCCATCTTGGAATCTCTCCTAGCCTGAGTAGGGCAGTTTGACTGAGTCTGGGGAGTTTAGGATCTGTCACTGCAGAAATGGTTCCCAAATGTAGCCCCTTACCAGGAGAGATGTTTTGGGTTATTTTTATTTATTTCTTTATCTAGCCTTTTTGTTGTTGCTAAGGACAGCTTCCAAACCTATAGAATATGATTCTTCAGATGAGGCTCTTATCTACTCTGAATGGCTTAAAGCTTTCTCCAGATATTCTTGATACCTTAGGTTTGGAAATGAGTTTGGTGTTTTATCACAGACTTTGAGTACTCAGATACTTTGGCTTCTTGGCTTTAGTTGAGCCCAGACTCACTGGGGCTAAACAGTATAACCTGTGAATTAATAGCAAGAAGTCTAGCATTGGCTCTATGGATTTAATATCTTTACCTGGTTTTGGTTAGACTAGACCAGGCTTTTACCAGAAACATGTGTTGGCCCAGGAGTAAAAGATCAGATATATGACTGATGAAAAGTCTTCCTTACTGTTTACCATAGTGTTTTTATTATAAGGGAGTACTAAAAATGGTGGGTTAATGGAAAGTAAATAGACCTTATAATGGGGAAAAGACTCCCTTTTATTTCATTTTTATAATAGGAGCAGGATGTATTCGACATCCACCTCCTACATTATAGTCATTTCAGTTGTACAGAAGAAGTATATGCCCATGAAAAATTTATAAGGTATCCCAGTATTGTTTCCTCTAGAATTTAAGTTCTATGGTCTACCAATATATGTAATTTGACCTTGGTTTAAAATTTTTTAAATGGAGTGGGGGCTGGTGATCCATAAGCCATTTTACTTAAAGCACAAAGATTGGTCATATGAGTAAACTAAGCACCAGAGTTACAGGATAGAAACTGAAGTCAAATTTGGGAACCATGTCCCCTAGCCTGAAAGTATCACACAGATAAGGTTCCATAAAGTATGGTTGAGTTGAGGAGTGAGGGTATTTGAAAAATAGGTGTCTGAGTTATATAAGATATCGTTATATACTATACAATATATGGTCTCTTCTGGTGAGGTTTTATATCTTGATTACTCTGATGTTTTGGCAAAGTTGAACATACTTATATTTTTCAGCCCACTGGAAAAAGAATTCTTTGAAGATGGTACAAAGATGCCATAGATACTCTAGAGATAAGGTGATAGGCAGAGACAGTTGCTAGAAGTTTAAAATGTGCATTAGAGCATTATGGGCAATTTTTATTAACAATCTAAAGTTTTATAATGCTCTTCTGTAATCAAACCTAATTAATTAGTCCCTTTTAGAAATAGGTTGTCTTAACATTTTGGTTGAAAAGTAAGATGAAGACCGAGACTTGGTTTTGCTGCTCCTGTTAAATATATCCGACATAATCACATTGCGCTACCCTTTGCTGTTCAGCTACTAAGTTGTGTGCAACTCTTTGCAATCTCATGGATTGCAGCATGCCATGCTTCCCTGTCCTTCACTATCTCCTGAAACTGCTCAGACTCATGTCCATTGAGTCAGTGACGTCGTCTAACCATCTCATCCTCTGTCGCCCCCCTCTGTCCTTCTGCCTCGAGTAAGAATAGACAGTCTTAGTTTTCACAATATATAGGTATCGGTTCAGTTCAGTTCGGTTGCTCAGTCGTGTCCGACTCTTTGTGACCCCATGAATCACAGTACGCCAGGCCTCCCTGTCCATCACCAACTCCCGGAGTTCACTCAAACTCATGTCCATCGAGTCGGTGATGCCATCCAGCCATCTCATTCTCTGTCGTCCCCGTCTCTTCCCACCCGCAACCTTTCCTAGCGTCAGAGTCTATTCCAGTGAGTCAACTCGTCGCATGAGGCGGCCAAAGTATTGGAGTTTCAGCTTTAGCATCAGTCCTTCCAATGAACACCCAGGATTGATCTCCTTTAGAATGGACTGGTTGGATCTCGTTGCAGTCCAAGGGACTCTCAAGAGTCTTCTCCAGCACCACAGTTCAAAAGCATCAATTCTTCAGCACTCAGCTTTCTTCACAGTCCAACTGTCACATTCATACATGACCACGGGAAAAACCATAGCCTTGACTAGATGGACCTTGGTTGGCAAAGTAATGTCTCTGCTTTTTAATATGCTATCTAGGTTGGTCATAACTTTTCTTCCAAGGAGTAAGCGTCTTTTAATTCCATGGCTGCAATCAGCATCTGCAGTGATTTTGGAGCCCCAAAAAATAAAGTCTGACACTGTTTCCACTGTTTTTCCATCTATTTCCCATGAAGTGATGGGACCAGATGCCATGATCTTTGTTTTCTGAATGTTGAGCTTCAAGCCAACCTTTTCATTCTCCTCTTTCACTTTCATCAAGAGGCTTTTTAGTTCCTCTTCACTTTCTGCCGTAATAGTTATCCCCATTTTCAGATGCAAAATCATCATTAAGATAAAGTAATCAAGTTGAAGTCAGTCACTTATCTGGTTAATTGGCAGAAACAGACTTTGAAATCAGGTCTATTTGAGGCCAAGACTTTTTCATAAGGCTTTCTCCCTAACAACAAACAGTACTTGCCTCAAAGAAAACATTGCCAAGTTAGAGTTTAAAAAATTACCCATAATTTCATATCACAGAGATAAACACTTAACATTTTAGGGAGTATTCCTTATTGTTGGTTTGAGGAAGTGTTCATTTAACTTAACTGAAACCTTGTAAAAGGATATCAAAATTAGTTAAATGTAGCATCTTTTCTAAAATGTAACAATTTTTGACCCTCATATTAAATTGTCAGTTACCTGCATGTGATGTGACAGGACTGGAACAGGTCAGTTTTCATTCCAATCCCAAAGAAAGGCAATGCCAAACATTGCTCAAACTGCCACACAATTGTACTCATCTCACACGCTAGTAAAGTCATGCTCAAAATTCTCCAATCCAGGCTTCAGCAACACGTGAACCATGAACTTCCAGATGTTCAAGCTGGTTGTAGAAAAGGCAGAGGAACCAGAGATCAAATTGCCAACATCTGATGGTCATGGAAAAAGGAGGACAGTTCCAGAAAAACATCTATTTCTGCTTCATTGACTATGCCAAAGCCTTTCACTGTGTGGATCACAATAAACTGTGGAAAATTCTGAAAGAGATGGGAATCCCAGACCACCTGACCTGCCTCTTGAGAAACCTGTATGCAGGTCAGGAAGCAACAGTTAGAACTGGACATGGAACAACAGACTGGTTCCAAATAGGAAAAGGAGTACATCAAGGTTGTATATTGTCACTCTACATATTTATCTTCTATGCAGAGTACATCATGAGGAATGCTGGGCTGGAAGAAGCACAAGCTGGAATCAAGATTGCTGGGAGAAATATCAATAACCTCAGATATGCAGATGACACTACCCTTATGGCAGAAAGTGAAGAGGAACTCAAAAGCCTCTTGATGAGAGTGAAAGAGGAGAGTGAAAAAGTGGGCTTGAAGCTCAACATTCAGAAAACTAAGATCATCGCATCTGGTCCCATCACGTCATGGGAAATAGATGGAGAAACAGTGGAAACAGTGTCAGACTTTATTTTTTGGGTCTCCAGAATCACTGCGGATGCTGATTGCAGCCATGAAATTAAAAGACGCTTGCTCCTTGGAAGGAAAGTTATGACTAACCTAGATAGCATATTAAAAAGCAGAGACATTACTTTGCCAACCAAGGTCCGCCTAGTCAAGGCTATGGTTTTTCCCGTGGTCATTAATGGATGTGAGAGTTGGACTGTGAAGAAAGCTGAGCACCGAAGAATTGATGCCTTTGAAGTGTGGTGCTGGAGAAGACTCTTGAGAGTCCCTTGGACTGCAAGAAGATCCAACCAGTCCATTCTAAAGGAGATCAATCCTGGGTGTTCATTGGAAGAACTGATGCTAAAGCTGAAACTCCAGTACTTTGGCCACATCATGCGACGAGTTGACTCACTGACAAAGAGTCTGAACCTGGGAGTGGTTGGGGGCAGGAGGAGACGGGGACGACAGAGAATGAGATGGCTGGATGGCATCACTGACTCAATGGACATGAGTTTGAGTGAACTCTGGGAGTTGGTGATAGACAGGGAGGCCTGGCATGCTGTGATTCATGGGGTCGCAAAGATTGGATACAACTGAGCGACTAAACTGAACTGAACTGAATTTGAAAATGAAAGCTATCATTTGAAAGCCTGATTTCATTCTATGCATAGGTGCTGAAACTGTCTTTTCCAGACCTTTCCATCATGCTACATCCCTGTGTAGAATTAACTGTTCATGGATTTCCTGTTGCCTGCAAACTAAAATTTGAGCACATCCCATTTTTCTCCATCATGGCTCTTGCTATTCCAGTCATATTAGTCTTAATGAGGGACTCAAAATTATTGCTTTTGGTCCTATCTTGGCCCTTCTTAAGTATTTCAGTAAATCTTTTTATTCCCACCAGGAAGTTTCCTTGTATTAGCATAGATTTTACTGCCATCTAGCCTTCTTTCCATAACCTTAGTTTCTTTTTCTTTTTTTAACCTTAGTTTCTTCATCTCAAAGTTAAGGCAATAGCTAAATACACAATAGCTAAATATCCTCTTTAAACTCTGACATTCTGTTATTGTCACTGCTTCTTGAGACACCAGTGAGCATATATCTGTGTCCAGCACACATCAGTGAACCAGGAGCAGAGGAGGTGTCTGGGTTGTGATACCCACTCTCTCATTGTAATAGTGTTAGGTTAGGAGATCAAGGAGGTCAAAGACTCTGTGGGGGCGGGAGTCATGAAGTGCCCATTGGACTTGGGGGTGGGTAAAGGTGTGAGGGTTCAGAGGAGGTAACTGGGAATATTTAGTGAAATCCCATGAATGATCCATGAATGCCTGGAGGTAACTGTGGAGACCCAAAGCAAGTTCACTAGAAATAAGGCAGCGTAGTTGCAGTTTGGTTGAAGAAGGGAATCTTAGTATTGAATTGTCAGAGGTACAGCAATTCTAAATGGTCCAAGGAATGAATGGTAATTGCTTAGGGTAGGTTGGAACTGAAATCTTCAGATTGGTGGCAATCTCAACACTTCAATGGCAAGAGTTTTAGAAGGAAACTCGTTGATAACATTAGTTCAGTGGAATATAGGAGAGGGCATGTAAAATTTAGTGTCATATTTGGGTTCAGGTCCAAACCACACATAGTGACCAGCTTTGTGATACTGGCATCTTTGATTCTGTGTATGAATCTATAAATATTCATCTCAGAGGTTATCACCAAATTAGGCAACGCTTATAAAGATATGGATGTGAGAGTTGGACTGTGAAGAAAGCTGATCGCCGAAGAATTGATGCTTTTGAACTGTGGTGCTGGAGAAGACTCTTGAGAGTCCCTTGGACTGCAAGGAGATCCAACCAGTCCATTCTAAAGGAGATCAGTCCTGGGTGTTCATTGGAGGGACTGATGCTAAAGCTGAAACTCCAATACTTTGGCCACCTCATGCGACGAGTTGACTCACTGGAAAAGAGTCTGATGCTGGGAGTGATTGGGGGTGGGAGGAGATGGGGATGACAGAGAATGAGATGGCTGGATGGCGTCACCGCCTCGATGGACCTGAGTTTGAGTGAACTCCAGGAGTTGGTGGTGGACAGGGAGAACTGGCGTGCTGTGATTCATGGGGTCGCAAACAGTCGGACACGACTGAGCGACTGAATGGAACAGAATAAAGATTTTAGGAAAATCATTAAGAGTACTGTGCAGATATATAGTGGCTTTTGTTTGACCCTTGTGGGTGTGACCTCATTCTTCATCCTCTTTTATGTCTATAAACTGAGTGTAAATGGTTTATAGAAACAGCAGGACCACCACTTGTACATCTTTTGTATTCTGCCAACTTCTGTTCAATTTTCAGTCTATCCTATGCAGTTGATCTCTGACAGAAATTTTTCCAACGAGTCACTTGATATTCCCTGACTGCAGTTGTCTCTGTGAACAGGAGTGTGTACCCAGACTTCATTGCGTCTCTAAGAGACTTGAAGTTGGTAGCAACTGCATATGGGTATTGTTTGTACTTTAGGAAGGTTCTTTTGATGACCTTTCAGTTGAAGTTTTTTCCTCTATTTGCTCTCATTTGAAGAGCGCTGTTTGGATTAGTGGTGGACTTTTGGAATTTACACAGAAGAAAACACACTGTTTACTGAGTCTGAGAGACTTTAAAAAGCTTCTGTTCTTCCCACAGTGATATTTAAAGAATTAAATGTTATGCCACATTAGAAAATTCTCTAAAAGAATGATATTTCCTCCAAGGAAAACAGGTATTTTCAGTTTTAATCCCCTCCAGTTCAGACTTGGAATAAGGAAGAAGAGTTTGCATGCATTCACTGCATCAAACCAGGCTTTGTGAAAGAGGGTGGAGAGGAAGAAATAAAGAATCAAAGAAGAAATACTGGACAGGTATGCCCCACTTAAAGGATATCCTGTTATAAAAGTGTTGAACTTGAAGGGGTCATAGAGATAGAAGGGAATTGAGTAATCTATAAAAAGTCTTCCATAAATATTACCAAATCTTTGCTAGATCATTATTTAAAATATTATGCTGGTGGCAATGAAGCTTAAAGCCTAAATGTTAGAAGTGAATATTAACTGAAAATCAATCAAAAGTAGAGATTAAACATGTCTGATAACAGTGTTGGAGAGAAAAAAGAATTTGACTTGCATGTAGTAGTTTGGGTGGGACTCTCCATAGAGACTTCCCTGGTGGCTCAGACCATTAAGAGTCCAGCTGCACTGTGGGAGACCTGGGTTCGATCCCTGGTTTGGGAAGATCCCATAGAGAAGAAAATGGCAACCCACTCCAATATTCTTGCCTAGGAAATCAAATGGACAGAGGAGCATGGTGGGCTACAGTCCACGGGTTCACATAGCGTCAGACATGACTGAGCAACTAACAAACTATCCATGGAGCTTGAGGTTTTTGAGAGATGTTCACATGAAAATGGCATTAGATACATCTTTGGGAGTGGGGTGTGTCACGGGATGATTGATCCAAGTTTCAGGCTCTATAGAGGTTGTCACTCATAGAGTATGTGAGTGCAATGTGCTGTGTGGAGAGAATGGGCCACCAGGGCAGATCTAGTATTCCCAGTCTGAGCATAGAAGCTTGACCAGGAGAATAGTATTTAATACAAAAATGAGTATTCCTTAATCCTCCAACTTAGTCTTTAGAGAGGGAGTTGATATCTGTACTTGTAAACAGTTCTTTAGGACAGTGTTATGAGCCAGGCTTGGAGATCACAGGCTAGATGATATCAAGGAAGGGGGAGTGGTGGGGTGGAGTTGATGAGTGCATTAACCCATCAAGTTGCTTTATTCTCTTGAGTTTTCTGAGTCTCTCGGTTACAAATCCATTTGAGTACAGTGTGAAAAGTAGTTTAGAACATGTGGTCTGTCTAGAGTCAGACTGCCAGGTTCAGATCCTATCTCTGTCACTTGTTAGCTGTGTGTCTTTGGGCAAGTTGCTTAACCTATTCCCTTATCTGTAAAATAGAGGTATTAACTATATCTACTTTAAGAATTGTTGAGTATAAATTCAGTTATTGTTTATAAGAAGACTTAAATATTGCCTGGTACCTGATAAGCTTTCAGGAAGTGTTGGTAATACAGGGAGCAGAGCAAGGAGATGGGGACTGACACGGAGAAGGCCTCAGAAGTCCTTGACCTAGGACCTGGTCATAATGCCAGTATTGGAGGGCTTGGCACGAGCGGCAGTTTTCAAGCAAGGTGTGTTAGGAATGAACTACTTATTTGGTGAAATGTCAAGTCTGTAGCCAGGTAATAGAAACCAAGCTACCCACATTGATGCCTGGACCCTTCCTTCCTACATAGGCTAAAAGCCTTGTGCGCTCAGTCATATCTTGACTCTGTGGCCCACCAGGATCCTCTGTCCATGGAATTTTTCCAGGCTAGAATACTGGTGTGGGTTGCCATTTCCTCCTCCTTCCTCTATTGAATGATCATAAAATCCTTGGTTTACAAAAAACCCCATAACTCTCAACCCGTCTCTGTCTCCAGTTCCTGCTTCCCCTGCCCTAGGGGAAGCACTTGCTGCCTCTCCTCCTCTGTCCCTGCTACCAGTCGTTCTGTTGCGGGCTTGGTGTTGAACCAGAGTGGTTTTATCTAATACTGAGTTCCATTATCAAATTCGTTCTCAGGATCCAGGTTGGGGAAGGGACCTTGGTGACTAGGGTGTCTCTAAGGAGATAGATGCTTCTCAAGTCGGGGAATCAAGCCCCAAACCCAGATTTGCATGTGAATCCCCAGAGTTTTCAATTTTGTTAATGAATATTTCACAAACAGGACGTGATTATGGGCACAGGAGACCTTCCACAAGAAGTATCCTGCTTGCCACCAGCCCCGTCTTCTTGCACTGCCTGTTTCTCACTTGATGTCACTTCTGCAGCCCATTGTTATCCCTTTGCCTCTGCCCTGGGCTGGTGAAGTCCTGGCTGCCTGGAGTGCGAGTTTTGACCCCCTCACATCCTCGGATTTGCAAAAAAATATCTGAGCCCCAGGCGCTGTACTTCAGTGATGAGTGAGATGGCACCTGCAGAGCCTTTGATTCCTGTCATTAGCTCAGGAGTTGCACCCTCAGCGGGTGTTCCCTGAAGATTCCTCCTACAACCCACTCTAGTAGGATTCTGCCCCCAGATCTGATGTACAAGGGTGTTTCCTCACCACCAGCCAATTCTCAGAAACCAGCTGAGTGTTGTGCAATTCAGCTCACTCCTGACACTGTCTACTTGGAGACAGCCTCAGACTCCACAGGTTAAGGACTCAGTCCCACAAGACGGTCCTATGCTCCAGATCCCAGTTGCAGGTCCAGGTTGTTGCCTGTGCTTCTGATGGACAGGCCGTCAATTAAAGGTTCCCATGATACTCTCCTTGGGTTTGATTAATTTGCTAAATTGGCTCCCATGACTCAGGAAACCAGTTTAGTCACTAATTACTGGTTTATTACAAAGGATATCAAGGAATAGGAATCAACAGCTGGCTAAAGAGATAACTAGTGCAGGATATGTGGGAAGGGGCGTGGGGCTCCCGTGCTCTCTGAACACACCTCTGTCCTTGAATCGTCATATGTTCACCAACCCAGAACCACTATACACCCGTGAGAATGGCTACACCAGAAAGACTGAATAGAACGAGGACTGGTGTGAACATGGAGCAAACCGTGGAACTCCGATACACTGCTGGTGTGAGAGTAATTCTGTTCACAACTATAGGAAACAGACTGGCAGCTAAGAAGTTAAACATGCACCTTCTATATCATCTGGCCATTCCAAAAAACTGGACACAGATGTTCATAGCAGCTTTATTTGCAACAGCCAAAACCCATAACTGACCCATATGTCCGTCAACAAGTGAATGGATAAACAGACAGTGTAAGAGCCACACAATAAAATGTTCTCAGTAGTGTGAAGTGTTGATACATGCAGCCACGTGGGTGAATCTCAAAATATTTATGCTAAGTGAAACAAGCTAGACCAGAAAAAGAGTACAGAGTGTGCGATTCCATGTATGCAACGCTATAGGAAAACACAATGATCTGTAGTGACAGAAAGCAGATCAGTGATTGCCTGGGGGATGCAGGAACAGGCAGGGGACCTTTCTGTGGGTCATTGGGTAACGTGTTCACTCTTGATTGTGGTCATTGTTTCACAAGTGTAAATATGTTAACTTTCCTAATCATCTGTTTTAAATGTGTGCATTTTTTTGTATCAACTATTATGCCTCAAAATTGAAAAGAGACGGAGTCTCTATTTCTTTGGTCTTGTCCATTGTCTAGAATACATCATTGCTTTTCATAGGTGCTTCTTAATTCTTTCCCAAAGCAAATTTCTTTTAAAAGTCAAAGTGGGTGTGGAGGTGAGTGGACTAGGAAAATGTGTAAAAAACTACTGCAAGTACTATAGTCTCAGCTTTATTTGTTCAGATGAAGGCCGACTGGGACCACCTTTCCTTTTAAACTACTCCATTGTTTATTTTCTTGTCTTCAATAGACTTGTTTTCAGAAGAAAAGGCTAAAAATAGAGCTAATTTTTAGCTCATAGTTACGGCCTTAGGCTTACACACTTTTGTGCCCAGAAGGGCCTTAAATAATAGAAAGCAAAACCTCACTTTTTATAGGTGAGTAAACCAGACCTGAAGAATTCTAGAACCCAGACTAACACCATACTGTTGGTCTTCATGTGAAATGGCTTCACATTTACTAGGATTCCTGTTCATTAATCCTATGTGGCCGATGATTTCTCCAAGTCACATTGCCACTCTAGGTTGTTTTCCTGCCTGATTCAGAGAGGAGACGAAGATTATTCTTACTTTAAGGAAACCTGACTAATTGCTGAATACAGATTATTTATAGAATCTGAGTTTACTTAATAGTGCACCTCTATATTTTTGTTGGAAATGACCTGGTGTGCATGTGTGTGCTCAGTCATGTACGACTCTATAGCCCGCCAGGCTCCTCTGTCCATGGGGTTCTCCAGGCAAGAATACAGGAGTGGGTTGCCATTTCCTTCTCCAGGGAAATGACCTTACTCACTTTGTTTTGGGATTTGCCTATTGCTTTTTTGGGAGCCTCCAAGCAAAATGACATGGACAGAAGGGCTCATGATCAGGTGGGCTGAGTTTATTTCAGTCACTAACCAGAAGTATGTGATGCACCGCAGCTCCTTATAGCTGGCAGGTCAGTCTAGTGGTATAGAGAACACTGGCACTGTACCATGAACACCCCGTGGTTCAGAGCAGAAAGGGGTGTAGGAAAAGACCAAGAAGAACTAGTCTGCAGGCCAGATTGTCCTAATCATCACAGCACCACTAGTCATCACAGCAGATCCAAACCTTCTGGACTATGGTTAAAAGACATGAAGTTCGGCCTTTAACTGCTTTCAAAGACTTAAAATAAGTCTTTATTGTGGAAAATTTCAGCCATATACAAAATTGAGAGGATAGGTGTAGCAGGATTCACTATACTGTTCCCTGGCTGGGACTTATTAAATTTTTTGAAGTAATGATTGTATGGCTATCAGTAATATGCCACTATTAACACACCGAGAAATGGTATATTCTGTAAGATAGTAAGATTTTAACTTCACGTCCCTTCAAATAAACTTTTTTGAGACTAAAAACATGTTAAAACTATTTCTAAGTAAGCTTATAGATAAATACAAGTGATCACTGGTGATGTTTTAATCGCTGATTGTTAATGCTGGTAACTTAGCGCAGTGAGTCGTGGCAGGAGGTACGGGCCCTGGAGGAAAGGACTCTGGAGTGAGTTTGTTGCCAAGGGCTGTTGCCTTAGACTTTGCTGTGCACAGACTGCACGGCACCTTCCAAACAATAGTTTCCAGACCTCTTTGGCACAGAACTCTGTTCAAATGAAATCTTCAGCATCCCAGCATTTAAAACAACCACAAAGATGAAAGCAATGAACAGGTTACCTCCTTAGACATTTTATTCTGGGTTTGATGGCAAATACCTCATTGTTTACAGAAACTTAAAAACATTTTCAAGAGGCAGAGGACAATCTCAAAACAGCTGGTTTACTGCATTTCTTTTATATGGTGATTTTTTTTTAAAGACTCCCCCTACTTCCATCAACTCTCATATCATGTGAGAGTTGGACAATAAAGAAAGTTGAGCACCAAAGAACTGATGCTTTTGAACTGTGGTGTTGGAGAAAACTCTTGAGAGCCCCTTGGACTGCAAGGAGGTCCAACCAGTCCATCCTAAAGGAAATCAGCCCTGAATATTCATTGAAAGGACTGATGTTGAAGCTGAAACTCCAATACTTTGGCCACCTGATGCTAAGAACTGACTTATTTGAAAAGACCCTGATGTTGGGAAAGATTGAGGGCAGAAGGAGAAGGGGACGACAGAGGATGAGATGGTTGGATGGCATCACCAACTCAATGGACGTGGGTTTTGGGTGGACTCTGGCAGTTGGTGATGGACAGGAAGGCCTGGCGAGCTGCGGTTCTTGAGGTCACAAAGAGTCAGACACAACTGAGCAACTGAACTGAACTGCTTTCCATTAAAAAAAAAAAAACCATAAATTGTTATGTATTCTCTGTAATATGTTGAGAATTTCTGTGGATAATCTTAGTTTTAGATTATTGCCAAAGGTGCTTCTATAATGTTGCCCTTTCTATTGATAGATAATTATTAATTAAAAAATTTTATTTGTTGACATAGCTAAACCGAGCTTTCTTTGTGTCTGAGTGTATTTTGATTTGCACAAAAGATACACAGAATACGTTGTGTGCAAACCAAAGGTTTAATCATTTTAAGTGCCTGAGAGGACATTCATATTCTATGTAAATTCTGTAGTGAGTTCTTTTGTGATGTGAAAAAAAATGGCTTCACTTATTTGAGGGGTTGGGTTTTTTTTTTTAGCTTTTTGAACTTGTATAAATTGAAATGCACCTACACTTTGGTGTTATGAAGTTCATTTCTGCCCTTAGGCATTTTCTTAATAGTAGCCCATGTGGGATTTGTAGAAAAGAAGAAGGGAACCCTAATGCACTTAACTGATGATTCTGCCTGACCTTCTGCCCGCCTGGTTGAGAGTGGTAATGTCAGTAATGGGGAGAAAGCAGAGCAAACCCGCAGGTCACACTCTGCCCTTTGCCCTTGTCTGCTGCTCACTCTGCTCTTGAAATGCTGTTCCACCCCACCCCCAACCTTTCAACTCAGGGACAAAACTAGCAGCTAATCTTAAGAAGATGCAAATGTTAGAGGTACAAAAAAATATAATAAAAGCCAGGATAAGGATCCACCTACCCAGCATACATTTCAAAGTCGTTTCTTGCCAGTATCAGGTTGGTGAGGAAGAGGAGCTGGGTAGAGGGCTCCACTGCCCCCGTCCCGCCCTCCTGGGCCACTGCTTAGGCGCAGGACGCTCAGTTAGAAGTTGTGGCTCCTTTCTAAGCCAAACTGTTTGCACAGCCTGGTCAACATGGGGCAGATCACGCTGCAGAAAATACTGTTAAAGAGTTCTGTTGTACATAGCTACTTCCTCAGCCCCCGAAATGTGCTGAGTTGAAAGACGCGTATGTGGGTGTGATGTACACAAACACACACACACAGTGCATGTGTCCTTTCTGATCTCCCAGTAGTTCTCTTCTGGGAGCAGACAGGCTAGCCCCGCAATGAGCAGTGCTCCCAGGGCGCTGCCTGGACTCTCTGGTTTCACTCCAAAAGATAAATGACAGGGCTTTGGCCATCCATCATACTCACATGAAGCCACCAAAGCATCAATTAAAGGATAGATGTGGAAGGTAGAGCTTTTCTCTTAATCAACTTAAAACTCTACCCCCAACCCCACTTAATTCCCAGCCTTTCCAAATATTTTAATATATTAGTGGGATATCTGAGTGATTCCTTTCAGTGAATTTATTGCTCTTAATCTCTCTTTTCATTTTGACGTGCAAAATTTAAGTGTCTCTGTTTTAGCCTCCTAAAACAGATAAGCTTTACCTTTAAAGAAAGAAAATGTTTGAGATATATATATATATTCATTAATTTTGAAAAGCTATCTTTGCAATAATGAGACCTTAAAAGTTTGATTTACACAATATTGTCTTCTGATTATTAAAATACCTACTCTTAAAATTTGCAGCTGGAGTTTGAAGGTATGTCAGAGCTGGAAAAGCAAGTCATGGTCAAGTCTATCAGGAAAAAGCAAGTTGTAGGATAGTTTGTTGATGCATCAATTTAATATCAGCACTGTTGGTTTTTTATTTTGTTACTTATTTATTTATTTTTAATTGATTGCTTTACATATTGTTTTGATTTCTGCCATACATCAACATGAATTAGCCATCAGTTCAGTTCAGTCGCTCAGTCGTGTCCGACTCTTTGCGACCCCATGAATCACAGCACGCCAGGCCTCCCTGTCCATCACCAACTCCCGGAGTTCACTCAAACTCATGTCCATCGAGTCGGCGATGCCATCCAGCCATCTCATTCTCTGTCGTCCCCGTCTCCTCCTGCCCCCAACCCCTCCCAGCATCAGAGTCTTTTCCAGTGAGTCAACTCGTCGCATGAGGTGGCCAAAGTATTGGAGTTTCAGCTTTAGCATCAGTCCTTCCAATGAACACCCAGGATTGATCTCCTTTAGAATGGACTGGCTGAATCCCCTTGCAGTCCAAGGGACTCTCAAGAGTCTTCTCCAGCACCACAGTTCAAAAGCATCAATTGTTCAGCACTCAGCTTTCTTCACAGTCCAACTCTCACATCCATACATGACCATGGGAAAAACCATAGCCTTGACTAGGCGGACCTTGGTTGGCAAAGTAATGTCTCTGCTTTTTAATATGCTCTCTAGGTTGGTCATAACTTTCCTTCCAAGGAGCAAGCGTCTTTTAATTTCATGGCTGCAGTCAGCATCCGCAGTGATTTTGGAGCCCAAAATAATAAAGTCTGACACTGTTCCCACTGTTTCCCCATCTATTTCTCATGAAGTGATGGGACCAGATGCCATGCTCTTAGTTTTCTGAATGTTGAGCTTCAAGCCAACCTTTTCATTTTCACTCTCCTCTTTCACTTTCATCAAGAGGATTTTGAGTTCCTCTTCACTTTCTGCCATAAGGGTAGTGTCATCTGCATATCTGAGGTTATTGATATTTCTCCCAGCAATCTGGACTCCAGCTTGTGCTTCTTCCAGCCCAGCATTCCTCATGATGTACTCTGCATATAAGTTAAATAAGCAGGGTGACAATATACAGCCTTGACGTACTCCTTTTCCTATTTGGAACTAGTCTGTCGTTCAACGTCCAGTTCTAACTGTTGCTTCCTGAATTAGCCATAGGTGCATATATATCCCCTCCCTTCTGCCTCCCACCGTTTCTCACCCCTCTAGGTTGTCACAGAGCCCTGGTTTGAGTTCCCTGAATCATACAGAGAATTCCCACTGGAATCTGTTCTACACATGTCAGTGTACATGCTTGCATGCGCCCCTCCATCTCACCCTCTCCTTCCTCTCCCCCGCCCTTGTCTGTAAGTCTGTTCTCTTTGTCTGTGTCTCGGTTGCTGCCCTGCAGGTAGGTTCATCAATACCATCTTTCTAGATTCCATATGTATGCATTAACATATATATATTTTTCTCTTTCTACCTTACTTCATTCTGTATAGTAGGCTCTAGGTTCATCCACTTCACTAGAACTGACTCACATTTATTCCTTTTTATGGCTGAGTAGTATTCCATTGTGTATATGTACCAAAGCTTCTTTATTCATTCATCTGTCATTGGACAGCTATATTGCTTCCATGTCCCAGCTATTGTGAATAATACTAATGGTTTTTAACAGAATCTTTAGGGGAGAGAGGGAAAACTCCTCTCTCAGAGTTTTGCCTTTTATTTTGGAGGATAAGTACTCATTTATGACTCAGCCACTTGCTCTATAATGTAAAATGCGAACCTGGGCTCTTGGCATGAAAAATCAGTGTGAGGCTCTAACTCGGAGTTGACAGTTACAGCGACATTCTTGCCAGTCTCTTTAGAGCCTTAAAGCAGAAGAACTTGTCCATAAAAATAACACTTCTGTTCTCTGAGCACTTAACAAGGTGGCAGACATTTTACACACATTTTTGGTTTCACAACCGCCTGTACGTCCATTTTACAGATAAGGCAGCTGAGACTCTGAGAACAGGCATCTTAGCTAAGGTCATACGGCTAATAAATGGCAAGTTCAGACTTTGAACTCTTAATTAGATGATAAATCCCCTATTCAGGGATTCTGCTTTGTCAGAACCCATCCCACCTATAAACAGGTCGAAACTGATAACACAAAAGAATAGAAACTTCATGCATCAATTGAATATTTTTCCACAAGAGATCATGGCTGAACTTTTTAAATGTTTTTTTGAAATGCCTTATAGTTGATATTTTTTGAGTGGCTACCATGCGCCTGGAACTATAGCTGAAACATGTGGGCCATTTCCTCAAGGAGCCCAGTCTGTTGGGGAAGACAGAGCAGCTTACAGATAATTTCCCTACAGATTGTGATGGGGGATGTTCAGGTACCGGAACCACAATGGACGGAGGGAGGGTGTGTCAGTGAGATGATGGACAGAATTCTAGGGAGCACCAGCCTCCACCTCCACTGGGCCATAGAAGACGAAAGCTTGTGAAGGAACAGTCATGGAGGTGGGAAGGAAACCCACAGGATAAAGTGACCACAGATAGGGCAGGTCTAAGCAGACCTCCTCTATGAAGGGCCAAATAGAAGTTATCATAAATTTTGTAGGCTGATTGGTCTCTGTTGCAACTACTGAACTGCCTTTGTAACAGGAAAAGCAATCAAAGTCACCATGTAAATGAATGAGCATGGCTGTGTTCCAGTGAAGCTTTATTTATAAAAACAGGCATCAGGCCAGATTTGACTCATGGGCTGTCGTTTCCAGATCCCCGAAACAGGCGAAGGGGAGGGGATGTTATTAAACAAGGTATGACTGGAAATGGTTTTGACTGAACAATCAAGCAGTCCGTGGCTCTTTGAGAGATTAATGTGATCATTCGAGCCCCCTACTTAGCATATTTTAGGATTAGGCATTAAGTAAGTGAAGTCGCCCAGTCCTGTCCGACTCTTTACAACCCTATGGACTGCAGCCTACCTGGCTTCTCTGTCCATGGGATTCTCCAGGCAAGAGTACTAGAATGGGTTGCCCTTTCCTTCTAAAGGGGATCTTCCCGACCCAGGGATCGAACCTGGGTCTCCTGCATTGTAGGCAGATGCTTTACCATCTGAACCACAAGGGAAGTCCCAGATTAGGCATTATGTGTATTTGTCAAATGACTAAGTGATGGTTTCTATTTGGGCTGGAGATAGTAACTGAGGCAGTTTTGTAGTAAAGGTAGAGGTAAGTGGGATGGGGATTTGATTCAAATTTAAAATGGATTGTGTACAAGTTAATTGTTTTATTATAAAGAAAAAGAAAATGTCATGTTGTTTGAAAGCTTATTTTTGCTTTTAAATGGAGTCATAACCCAAGCATCCCCAAGAAGAAGAAATGCAAAAAGGCAAAATGGTTGTCTGAGGAGGCCTTAAAAATAGTGGAGGAAAGAAGAAAATGGGAAGGCAAAGGAAAAAAGGAAAGATACATCCATCTGAATGCAGAGTTCCAAAGAATAGCAAGGAGAGATAAGAAAGCCTTCCTCAGTGATCAGTGCAAAGAAATAGAGGAAAACAATAGAATGGGAAAGACTAGAGATCTCTTCAAGAAAATTAGAGGTACCAAGGGAACATTTCATGCAAAGATGGGCACAATAAAGGAAAGAAACTTTGGTGAGACCTAACAGAAGCAGAAGATATTAAGAAGAGGTGTCAAGAATACACAGAACTATACAAAAAAAGATCTTAATGACACAGATAACCATGATAGTGTGATCACTCACCTAGAGCCAGACATCCTGGAGTGTGAAGTCAAGTGGGCCTTTGGAAGCATCACTATGAACAAAACTAGTGGAAGTGAAGGAATTTCAGCTGAAGCATTTCAAATCCTAAAAGATGATGCTGTGAAAGTGCTGTACTCAGGAAATATGCCAGCAAATTTGGAAAGCTCAGCAGTGGTCACAGGACTGGAAAAGGTCAGTTTTCATTACAATCTCAAAGAAAGGCAATGCCAAAGAAAATTCAAACTACTGCACAATTGTACTCATCTCACACGCTAGCACAGTCATGCTCAAAATTCTCCAAGCTAGGCTTCAACAATATGTGAACCAAGAACTTCCAGATGTTCAAGCTGGATTTAGAAAAGGCAAAGGAACTAGAAATCAAATTGCCAACATATGCTGGATCATAGAAAAACCAAAAGAATTTCAGAAAAACATCTACTTCTGCTTCATTGACTAAAGCCTTTGACTATGTGGATCACAACAAACTGTGGAAAATTCTTCAAGAGATGGGAATACCAGACCACCTGACCTGCCTCCTAAAACATCTGTATGCAGGTCAAGAAGCAGTAGTTAGAATTGGACATGGAATAACGGACTGGTTCCAAATTGGAAAAGGAATATGTCAAGGCTGTATATTGCTACCTTGCTTATTTAACTTATATGCAGAGTACATCATGAGGAACGCTGGCTTGGAAGAAGCACAAGCTGGAATAGAGATTGCCGGGGAAAATATCATAACCTCAGATATGCAGATGACACCACCCTTAAGGCAGAAAGCCAAGAACTAAAGAGCCTCTTGATGAAAGTGAAAAAGGATAGTGAAAAAACTGGTTTAAAGTTCAATATTCAAAAAACTAAGATCATGGCATCTGGTCCTATAACTTCATGGCATATAGATGGGGAAACAATGACAGACTTATTTTCTTGGGCTCCAAAATCACTGCCAATAGTGACTCTAGCCATGCAATTAAGACACTTGCTCCTTGGAAGAAAACTATGACAAACCTCAGTTCAGTTCAGTCGCTCAGTCGTGTCCGACTCTCCGCGACCCCATGAATCACAGCACACCAGGCCTCCCTGTCCATCACCAACTCCCGGAGTACACCCAACTCATGTCCACAGAGTCGGTGATGCCATCCAGCCATCTCATTCTCTGTCGTCCCCTTCTCCTCCCGCCCCCAACCTTTCCCAGCATCAGAATCTTTTCCAGTGAGTCAACTCGTTGCATAAGGTGGCCAAAGTATTGGAGTTTCAGCTTTAGCATCAGTCCTTCCAATGAACATCCAGGATTGATCTCCTTTAGAATGGACTGGTTGGATCTCCTTGCAGTATAAGGGACTCTCAAGAGTCTTCTCCAACACCACAGTTCAAAAGCATCGATTCTTCGGCGATCAGCTTTCTTCACAGTCCAACTCTCACATCCATACATGACCATGGGAAAAACCATTGCCTTGACTAGATGGACCTTGGTTGGCAAAGTAATGTCTCTGCTTTTTAATATACTATCAAGGTTGGTCATAACTTTCCTTCCAAGGAGCAAGCGTCTCCTAACAGAAGCAGAAGATATTAAGAAGAGGTGGCAGGAATACACAGAAGAACTGTACAAAAAAGATCTTCACGACCAAGATAGTCACGATAACGTGATCACTGACCTAGAGCCAGACATCTTGGAATGTGAAGTCAAGTGGGCCTTAGAAAGCATCACTACTAACAAAGCTAGTGGAGGTGATGGAATTCCAGTTGAGCTATTTCAAGTCTTGAAAGATGATGCTGTGAAAGTGCTGCACTCAATATCCAGCAGATTTGGAAAACTCAGCAGTGGCCACAAGACTGGAAGACGTCAGTCTTCATTCCAATCGCAAAGAAAGGCAATGCCAAAGAATGCTCAAACTACCGCACAATTGCACTCATCTCACATGCTAGTAAAGTCATGCTCAAAATTCTCCAAGCCAGGCTTCAGCAGTATGTAAACTGTGAACTCCCAGATGTTCAAGCAGGTTTTAGAAAAGGCAGAGGCACCAGAGATCAAATTGCCAACATCCACTGGATCATGGAGAAAGCAAGAGAGTTTCAGAAAAACATCTATTTCTGCTTCATTGACTATGCCAAAGCCTTTGACTGTGTCAATCACAATAAACTGTGGAACATTCTGAAAGAGATGGGTATCCCAGACCACCTGACCTGCCTCTTGAGAAACCTGTATGCAGGTCAGGAAGCAACAGTTAGAACTGGACATCGAACAACAGACTGGTTCCAAATAGGAAAAGGTGTACGTCAAGGTTGTATATTGTCACCTTGCTTATTTAACTTATATGCAGAGTACATCATGAGGAACGCTGGGCTGGAAGAAGCACAAGCTGGAATCAAGATTGCTGGGAGAAATATCAATAACCTCAGATATGCAGATGACACTACCCTTATGGCAGAAAGTGAAGAGGAACTCAAAAGCCTCTTGATGAGAGTGAAAGAGGAGAGTGAAAAGGTTGGCTTGAAGCTCAACATTCAGAAAACAAAGATCATGGCATCTGGTCCCATCACTTCATGGGAAATAGATGGAAAAACAGTGGAAACAGTGTCAACTTTATTTTTGACAAACCTAGACAGCATATTAAAAAGCAGAGACATCACTTTGCCGACAAAGGTCCATACAGTCAAAGCTATGATTTTTCCAATAGTCATGTATGGATGTGAGAGTTGGACAATAAAGAAGGCTGAGCACCGAAAAATTGATGCTTTTGAACTGTGGTGCTGGAGGAGACTCTTGAGAGTCCCTTGGACTGCAAGGAGATCCAACCGGTCCATCCTAAAAGAAATCAGTCCTGAATATTCACTGGAAAGACCAATGCTGAAACTGAAGCTGCAATACTTTGGCCACCAAAGATGGGAAGAACAGACTCACTGGAAAAGACCCTGATTCTGGGAAAGATTGAAGGCAGGAGAAGGGGGCGACAGGATGAGATGGTTGGATGGCATCACTGACTCAATAGAGTTGAGTCTGAGCAAGGTCTGGGAGTTGGTGATGGACAGGGAGGCCTGGTGTTCTGCAGTCCATGGAGTCGCAAGGAGTCGGACATGACTGAGCGACTGAACTGAACTGGAGTCATAATAATGGCCATCTGTTTTGGGACCAACAGACATACTATTATTTTGGGTTTGCTTTTCATGTTTTCTGCAGAGAAGGTCAGTAAGGGGGTGAGGGGAAGGGTTGGTACTTAGTGTCCAAAGATATTGAAGTCATTGACACTGAAGAAAATTTTGATCTCTTTTTGAAAGACTGAGGTTTTTATCCACTGGGCGCAGACAGAATGTTTCTGAATATAACCAGAGTTTTGGTAAGACTTAATCTTCAGGGTATCCATTTTTACATGTTGCTGTCATTAGGTGGTTTTAGTAACATCTCATTGATGTAAGAGTATTAATGCTTCATTTCACACTATTCTCACTTCTGAATATCTATAATACCATAACACACCAGTTTTGTTTTGTTGTCTTTTTTTTAAGTGTAGCTGACTTGTAATGTTGTTTCAGTTTTTCTGGTGTATATATATATATATAATAGCAAAGTGATTCAGTTATATATATATACACACACACGTATTCTTTTACGTTATAGTTGATTACAGGATATTGAATATAGTTCCCTGTGCTATACAGTAGGACCTTGTTATCTTTATAGTAGTTTGTATGTACTAATCCCAAAGTCCCAGTTCACCCCCACCTCCCCTCTTCCCTTTGGCAGCCACAAGTCTGTTCTATATATCTGTGAGTCCATTTCCATTTTGCAGATAGAATCTACAGATTTTAGATTCCACATATAAGTGATATGATAGGGCATTTGTTTTTCTCTTTCTGACTTCACTTAGTATGACAATCTTCAGTTACATCTGTGTTGTTGCAAATGGCATTATTTCATTCTTTTTTATGGCTGAGTAGTATTCTGTTGTATATGTGTTGCAACTTTTTTATCCATTCACCTGTCGATGGACATTGGGTTGCTTCTATGTTTTGGCTATTGTAAACAGTCCTGCAGTGAACACAGGGGTGTATGTATCTTTTTGAATTACACTTTTGTCCAGATATAGACTTGGCATTTTGTTTTAACTTGAGGATCTGTCTAAAGTGACAGCCACTGACAGCATATTCACAGCCTGGCTGTACCAAACCTGAGATGGACCGTTTTTTTTCTTTAAAGACTCAGATGATCCCTTCCTGTAAGAAGCCTTCCACCAAAGTCTCCGGCCAGAGTTAGACCTTGCATCAATAAGCAGTTGTCTGCACGTGTCGAGCACTATGGTAAGGACAAAGATATAAGATCATTGTCCCCGTCCTTTTGATCACTTATTTTCAGCAGATATCAAGAGACTATTCTGTGTGAGTTCAGATGCTAGGTCCTCAAGTGGTTTGATGTCTAGAGGAAAGAGATAAGCTCTCAAGCAACTATAATACAAGGTGATAAGTTTTACAGGGGGACTTTAAAGAAGAGTCATCTAACCTCGCCTAAGGTGGTCAGCACAGGCTTCTGGAAGAAATGATATCTACACCCAAACTTAAAAGACTGGGTGCACAAGTAGAGGATGAGGGATTTGGAGGAAATAAGAGTTGTGTTCTGAACAATGGGAATGGTTTGTGTGCAGGCTTCCCAGTCAGACTGGAGCCTTGTTGATTTGAAGGGCTTCCCTAGTGACTCAGACAGTAAAGTATCTGCCTGCAATGCAGGAGACCTCGGTTCAATCCCTGGGTTGGAGAGAGAATGGCTATCCACTCCATTATTCTTGCCTGGAGAATTCTATGGACAGAAGAGCCTGATGGGCAACAGTCCATGGGGTTGCAAACAGTCAGACACGACAGAGTGATGAACACACACTTTCACAAATTTTTCAATATGGCTGAGTCAGGTGCCAGTGAAACATGGGGGGACAGAGGAGTTCCAAATGGTGTTTATGGACCTTTATCCTGATGGTAATCAGGATCCATTGGCTAATATTTTTGTATGTCAGGGGTGGGGGGACCACATCAAGTTTAAGTTTTGAAAGATATATCTGGCTGCCCTGTGGAACGTGACTTGGGAGGAGATGTGATTAGAAGTAGTGAGAAGGATCTGCATATGGAAGTAATCCAGGAGGGAGATGCTGATGACGAACTGAGAGAGTGGTGGGGCAGGAGAAATGTAGAGATTCAGAAATAAGTTTCTAGAATTCATAACGCTGGTAGCTGAAGCTAAAGAGAAGCTAAAGGAGTCAAAGAAAAGACCTAGCGTGCAGTAAGATCTCATGCCACCTTTGTTCTAACAGCACATGTCCTGTTGCATTTTAAGTGTTCACTTCTTATTTGACTCTGAGCTACTCAAGGATTCACCCTTGTATCCACAGCACCCAATACTGGAGTGCAACAGGAATGTGTGTGGGAAATGAAGTTTTGAGGTATGAATGTGGCCCACAGGAAGGCAGCCCTGAGCAGAGGAGTGAGCTTGAGGTCGCGCTTCCCATCCAGAGCTCTGCTGTCCTTTGCAGGCTTTGAAAGCAGGCCCAAGGGAATGGGTTGGGGTGTGGGGGGAGGCTGGACCTTGGCTGAAGCCCAGGAGCTTTTCAGGACTGAAGCAGGAGCTGCTTGGTGTGTGGCTTTGGGCTTTTGTGCATTCACACTACTGTGCGTGGCCTTGTATTGAAAGTCTGGAGCATGGAGACGGGGTGGGAGGAGGGACACAGAAAGACAATAGCTCTGCCAGAAAACCACCCATCTGACCAATTCCCTTTGGGCTCCCTGGTTCCCTAGTGCTGTTTTGTGCCTCAGAAAGGAGGCTGGCTGGGGAAGTGAGGGGGGGCGTTTCCGGGGGGGTGGTGTGTGTGTGGAATAAATGATGCACCCTGCAGGGAAATGCTTTAGCATTCCAAAGGCCTTGAGGATTAGCCGGTGTGTCCTCTTCCGGACCAAGTAGCTCTTACAGAACTGTGAGTGACAGAAAAACAAAGGAAAGTTGCTGGCTGTGTGAGTGTGTATGAAAGAGCACGCACATCAGGAATTAGAAATCGACCATACATTTGAACCAGGCAGCTTCAGCACACAGTTCCCCGCCCCACCCTCACCCTGGCCTGAAAAGGACCTCAGCTTGCCTTCCCTCTCTTTGACGCGAGGCTGTCAAGTCCTTAGGCAGCTTGTTGGGTGCAAGCCTGCCTGCCTTCATTAGGCTCCAGGCAGTCTTCAGTCTTTTTACTGTTCTCTGTTTGTAACTGTGTATTTTTATTAGGACATGGCTTGTTCTGAACTGCCTGAAGGGCCGTGGTGGTTATGAGCACCTACTGAAAGCATTGGGAGACCAGAAGGCTTTATGTTTCACATGGCTTCTACAAATCAGATTCTGTTCTCTCTCCTTCCCAAGCCTCCTTGGTTCTGTGTAACTCTCAGGGCAGTGTTCGCATTGCTATTTCATATTTTAATACCTCATGAAATATCTTATTAGCCAACTAACTTAGCTCTTTGAGGACTCTGATTATTTTCATGTTTATTCCTGACTTAAGGAGGCGTGAGGTTGGCAGTAAGTTACAGAGACCCTAGAAAAAGTGGCCAACTGCAACAGTGGTGCTCCATCATACGACAAGAGCAATTTCAGTTATAATCTTATAGAAACAGGCTTGGTTAGATTATCCGAAAATACAGGTGAAGGAATTTTTTTCACTGGAAAAAAAGCACATCGAATTTTATAGTTTTCTTTCTTTCTTTAATTTTGGCTGTGCTGGATCCTCCTTGCTGCTCAGGCTTTTTTTTCCCTCCCTGCAGCAAGTGGGGGCTGTTCTTGTTGCAGTTCACGGGCTTCTCATTGCGGTGGCTTCTCTTGCTGCAGAGCACAGATTCTAGGGAGCATGGGCTTCAGTGGTCATGGTGGGCGGACTCAGTAGTTGCAGCTCCAGGGCTCTGGAGCACAAGCTCAATAGTTGTGTCACACAGGCTTAGTTACTCCTCGGCATGTGGGGTCTTCTGGGATCATGTGTCTCCTGCATTGGCAGGCAGATTCTTTACCACTGAGCCACCAGGGAAGCCCAGCACGTTGAATTTTAAAATGCAAGAAGAACAAATACTTCCTTCCAGAAGGAAGAAGGAACACCACAAACTGAGAAGCGGTGTTTGGGAGGAGTTAGAGAGTAAAATGATTAAAGTAAATCAGAGGTGAAGAGACCTTAGAACTGGACGGGAAATGGAAACACTAGTTGAAGGGAAGGTAGATGAAAGTGATGGAACAAGGTGGTTTTGCTTTTGCGCTTTCCTTAAAAAGCAGCGGTTAGAGGGAGGCTGGCACCGGCACCTTAGAAACCCTGCCATCTACAAAGGGCAAGAATCTCTCCGCCTGAGGTCCCTGCAGGCCGTAACTGGTTTTGTTGTTGTGTTCATGCCTGGCAAAATGTCTTGGCATACAATCAGTGTTGGTCCATGAATGGTAGGAGGAGCAGCCTTTGGAGTAAGGGGCTGGGAGTTGAGAGAATGAAATTATAGGCAGTGATCACTGTTGCTGGAAAGATAGAGATTTGGGGGTTGAATACTGGCATTGTAAAATAAACGTGGTTATATTTAGAGGCTTACATTTTTGTTGTGCTTACACGCATGTGTGTAACAACTGAGAATGCTGACGTTATAGTGACATTGCCTGCAGTGTGGGATTTTTTTTGGTTTGCAAAGATGAGGCTACATGTTGAATGCTTTCTAAAAATGGCATGAAGCCTTTTCTGTGATTCCTGGAGGGGAGTCAGGTCATAGAACTTTGTCTGTGTCAGCAACAAATGCCCATATTCAGAATATCTAGGGATTAAAGATTCGTGAGAAGGAAATGTATAGCAGGCTGCTTGGCAGAGAAAGGGGAATTGACTTTTCCTTGCCTTTTAGCATTGGATAGATGTGTATTGTCTGTATATGAATTGATAAAGGTTGGTTATATGTATAATTTATATACCAACATAGTTTTCTGTATTGATGTGTTCTTACTGAAAGATCTAATGGGATATTAATTATCAAATGCCCATCGGTTTTTAAATGGAAGACCTTATTAAAAGGTAGTTTATTAAGCTGAAAATAGGTACTTTCTCTATAATCATTTGTAATTTTATAGCATGTTAGGGCTGTTCTCACAGAGAAGCCATGTGTTAGGCATGTGTTGCATATCACTCTTACATTTTTCATGCTTCTGAAAATGTTTTTTTATGGGGTTTTATGCTATGTTTGTTTCAAATAAAGCATCTCCATTCAGGTGTGCTACAAACTGACCTCTAAGCCTATTCGGTTGTTTAGTTAAGTGGGGTTTGCGGTGGGTATCAGCACCCACCATCAGTTAAGAGGGCAATGTCTTCTCCCTCAACCACGTTCTCAGATATGAGAGCAGACTCCTACAAACCCTGCTATATAGGTAAAGACTTCATTGTGTAAGTAGGCAGGAAACCAATCACCGAGCCTGTTCTCTGAAGAGCATTGCAGATGCTCTGACAATACCTTCTGTGAAAAATTGCTTTGACGCACATGCAGCACGTCTGAGGTGGGATCCTGCTAACCTAGTCAGCATCAGGTGACCAGAAGTCTCCAGGCTGGGGAGCCGCACACAGGATTGTTGCAGAGTCTGACTGTGGGCACCATGGCACAGGGTAAGTTTGACCTCCTCAGAATCTCCTTGGATTCTCTCATCCTTGGCTGGAGCTCCATCTTGTCCTTAGGTGGAGCGCCTGTTCCATGTTTCTGGCCAATCCACAGGCCTTACACATCATGAATTTCCTCAGTGAGAAGTCTTGGCCCACCTCCACTGATCTCATTTACAAAGGCTTTACTGTTGAGAAGAGGGAAGTGGAGAGTCTGAAGTAGCTGCCTCTTGAAAGATGCCTTTCGATGAGCATCTTTCAGGTGCTAGCCAAACAAGTGAGACTATGTGTGCCTGCCTAGCATAGATCACAGCCCCTGGAAGGTAGATTAAAAACAAAACACGCATCTGCCCTCTTGTTTGCACAAGACTATTTTAAAGGAAATTAGTGTTCATATGACTCTTTCAGGGAAGTAATTTCTTCAATTCAGGAGATTCACTGGTTTCTCCTCCTTCCTATGGTCACTTAAGTCAGGTTCCTCTTTTTGCCCGAATATGTATGCTCACATCTTTTTTGGGTGTTAATTCTAGAAGGTCTTGTAGGTCTTAATAGAACTGTTCAACTTCAGCTTCTTCAGCATTACTGGTCGGGGCATAGACTTGGATTACTGTGATATTGAATGGCTTGCCTTGGAAACAAACAGATCATTCTGTCGTTTTTGAGATTAGATCCAAGTACTGCATTTCGGACTCTTTTGTTGACTATGATGGCTACTCCATTTCTTCTAAGGGATTCTTACCCACAGTAGTAGATATAATGGTCATCTGAATTAAATTCACCCACTCCAGTCTATTTTAGTTCACTGATTTCTAAAATATCGACGTTCACTTTTGCCATCTCCTGTTTAACCACTTCCAATTTCCTTGATTCATGGACCTAACATTCCGGTTCCTATGCAATATTGTTCTTTACAGCATCGGACCATGCTTCCATTACCAGTCACATCCACAACTGGGTGGTGTTTTTGCTTTCACTCTGTCTCTTCATTCTTTCTGGAGTTATTTCTCCACTGATCTCCCCAAAAAGATGTCCTTTTCATTATAGGGGACTAGAATGCAAACAAGAAGTCAAGAAACACCTGGAGTAACAGGCAAATTTGGCCTTGGAGTACAGAATGAAGCAGGGCAAAGGCTAATAGAGTTCTGCCAAGAGAATGCACTGGTCATAGCAAACACCCTTTTCCAACAACACAAGAGAAGACTCTACACATGGACAAAACCAGATGGTCAACACCAAAATCAGATTGATTATAATTTTTGTAGCCAAAGATGGAGAAGCTCTATACAGACAGCAAAAACAAGACCGGGAGCTGACTGTAGATCAGATCATGAACACCTTATTGCCAAATTCAGACTTAAATTGAAGAAAACAAGGAAAACCACTAGACCATTCAAGTATGACCTAAATCAAATCCCTTATGATTATACAGTGGAAGTAGGAAATAGATTTAAGGGCCTCGATCTAATAGAGCGCCTGATGAACTATGGACCGAGGTTTGCGACATTGTACAGGAGACAGGGAGCAAGACCATCCCCAAGAAGAAGAAATGCTAAAAAAGCAAAATGGCTGTCTGAGGAGGCCTTACAAATATCTGTGAAAAGAAGAGAAGCCAAAAACAAAGGAGAAAAGGAAAGACATACCCATCTGATGCAGAATTCCAAAGAATAGCAAGGAGAGATAATAAAGCTTTCCTCAATGATGAGTGCAAAGAAATAGAGGAAAACAATAGAATGGTAAAGATGAGAGATCTCTTGAAGAAAATTAGAGATGCGAAGGGAACATTTCATGAAAAGATGAGCTCAATAAAGGACAGAAATGGTATGGACCTAACAGAAGCAGAAGATATTAAGAAGAGGTGGCAAGAATACACAGAAGAACTATACAGAAAAGATCTTCACGACCCAGATAATCACAATGGTGTGATCACTCACCTAGAGCCAGACATCCTGGAACGGGAAGTCAAGTGGGCCTTAGGAAGCATCACTTCGAACAAAGCTAATGGAGATGATGGAATTCCAGTTGAGCTATTTCAAATCCTAAAAGATGATGCTGTGAAAGTGCTGCATTCAATATACCAGCAAATTTGGAAAACTCAGCAGTGGCCACAGGACTGGAAAAGGTCAGTTTTCATCCCAATCCCAAAGAAAGGTAATGCCAAAGAATGCTCAAACTACCGCACAATTGCACTCATCTCACACTCTACCAAAGTCATGCTCAAAATTCTCCAAGCCAGGCTTCAACAACACGTGAACCGTGAACTTCCAGATGTTCAAGCTGGTTTTAGAAAAGGCAGAGGAACCAGAGATCAAATTGTCAACATCCACTGGATCATTGAAAAAGCAACAGAGTTCCAGAAAAATGTATATTTCTGCTTTATTGACTATGCCTAAGCCTTTGTGTGTCTCACCACAAACTGTGGAAAATTTTGAAAGAGGTGGGAATACCAGACCACCTGACCTGCCTCTTGAGAAATCTGTATGCAGGTCAGAAAGCAACAGTTAGAACTGGGCATGGAACAACAGACTGGTTCCAAATAGGAAAAGGAGTACATTAAGGTTGTATATTGTCACCCTGTGTATTTAACTTATATGCAGAGTACATCATGAGAAACGCTGGGCTGGATGAGGCACAAGCTGGAATCAAGATTGCCGGGAGAAATATCAATAACCTCAGATATGCAGATGACACCACCCTTATGGCAGAAAGTGAAGAGGAACTCAAAGGCCTCTTGATGAAAGTGAAAGAGGAGAGTGAAAAAGTTGGCTTAAAACCCAACATTCAGGAAACTAAGATCATGGCATCTGGTCCCATCAGTTCATGGGGAATAGATGGAGAAACAGTGGAAACAGTGGCAGACTTTATTTTTTTGGGCTCCAGAATCACTGCATATGCTGACTGCAGCCATGAAGTTAAAGGATGCTTACTCCTTGGAAGAAAAGCTATGACCTACCTAGACAGCATATTAAAAAGTAGAGACATTACTTTGCCAACAAAGGTCCATCTAGTCAAAGCTATGGTTTTTCCAGTAGTCATGTAGTGATGTGAGAGTTGGACTATAAAGAAAGCTGAGCACTGAAGAATTGATGCTTTTGAACTGTGGTGTTGGAGAAGATTCTTAAGAGCCACGTGGACTGCAAGGAGATCCAACCAGTTAATCCTAAAGGAAATCAGTCCTGAATGTTCATTGGAATCATTGATGTTGAAGCTGAAACTCCAATCCTTTGTCCACCTGTTGCCAAGAGCTAACTCATTGGGAAAGACCTTGATGCTGGGAAAGACTGAAGTCCAGAGAAGAAGGGGACGACAGAGGATGAGATGGTTTGATGGCATCACCGACTCAATGGACATGAGTTTGAGTAAACTCCAGGAGTTGGTGATGGACAGCGAGGCCTGGAATGCTGCAGCCCATGGGGTCGTGAAGAGTTGGACACGACTCAGCCACTGAACTGAACTGAACTGAACTGATATATGCTCACATTCCCCCTGATGAAATTCTCACTCCTGCAAATTTCATCTTCAAATTTCTCACTGCACTGTACTTCCATTTAATGCCCAGCTCCTTTCTGTATCCCAACCATTTTGAGTCTGGGGACATGTATTCTTCAGATACAGTGGCTGACTGATACTATTGGTTTTATGTGCGTGTGGAGTGAGGGAGGTGGGATGGTAGTCTTCCATTCCGAACTAAAATATAGGATTTAAGATAAGGACCTTGGGCTTCCCTGGTGGCTCAGTGGTGAGGAATCTGCCTGCTAATGCAGGAGACATGGGTTCAGTCCCTGGTCCAGGAAGATCCCACATGCCTTGAGATAAATAAGCCTGTACACAACTACTGAGCCTGTGTTCTCGAGCCTGGGAGCATCAATTACTGAGCCCACGCGCCACAACTACTGAAGCCTACTCGCCCTAGAGCCCATGCTCTGCAATAAGAAAAGTCACCTGCAGTGAGAAGTCTATGTAGTGGAACTGGAGAGTAGCCCACATTCGTTGCAATAAAAAAAAAACTCAAGCAGCAACAAAGATCTAGCACAGCCCAAAGTAAATATATAGCAACAAGAAAGTGTGTGTGTGTGTGTGTGTGTGTGTGTGTGTGTGTGTGTGTGTGTTTGTGTGTGTGTGTGTCAGATAAGGACATTGTATGCATTTTCTAAGCCATCCCCACTCTCTGAGTTTTAGCAGAGCACAAAACTCATATTAAACACTGACTACATAAGAGGGAGAGTTGGGAATATTTTAAGAGAAAATATGGACAAACTATGGGAAAGTCTGTTTCAGTCAGTCAGTCAGTCCAGTCGCTCAGTCGTGTCTGACTCTTTGCAACCCCATGAATCACAGCACGCCAGGCCTCCCTGTCCATCACCAACTCCCGGAGTTCACTCAAACTCATGCCCACAGAGTCGGTGATGCCATCCAGCCATCTCATTCTCTGTCGTCCCCTTCTCCTCCCGCCCCCAATCCCTCCCAGCATCAGGGTCTTTTCCAGTGAGTCAACTCGTCGCATGAGGTGGCCAAAGTATTGCAGTTTCAGCTTTAGCATCAGTCCTTCCAATGGACACCCGGGATTGATCTCCTCTGGAATGGACTGGTTGGATCTCCCTGCAGTCCAAGGGACTCTCAAGAGTCTTCTCCAGCACCACAGTTCAAAAGCATCAGTTCTGCAGTGATCAGCTTTCTTCACAGTCCAACTCTCACATCCGTACATGACCACTATGGGCAAACTATGGGAAAGTCTGTTTAGATACCTTCTAATTCCTGATCAGTTACTCGTTTGGGGGAAAAAAAGTCCGGTTATACTGTGGAGGTCTTAAAGGTTCACTCTGTCCGCCGTGGCCTTGTCGCCACAGTTTCTGTACTGTTCTCTCCCTCTGTTAACACTAGAATGTTTGCTGCCAGAGCCTGGTGAATGCAATAGGGTAGGTCAAGCTGTGGGGACCCCATAGAAAGAAAGCATGATACTCAACCATAGTCCATTAAGTCAGGTGGAGACTCTATCTTTCAAATGTTATCACTGCTGACATAGATGGCTATAAGCACAAATGCAGTTTTTATACGTAAAAATGATAGAACACTCTGGAAAAGCCACTTATAAATTTAATAAAAACACTATCCATTCCTACCCACCCCCACTTATTATTTGGGGGGAGGGGCAGACTTGGTATTTCTTTCTTACGAAAAGCAGGTAAGATAAATGTGGGACCTGAGCAAAGTGTAATGACCTGGGAAGTAGATGATTCCCTATAAGAATGGCTGCAGAAGGAGAGTGTCCATGGGTCAACTGGACACCAGGAGCTACAGTCTGATGTTTGAAAGCAGCTCCTTTCCTGTTACAAGTGCAGTGGTGTCCTTGAATGGGAAAAAACATAACTTGCTTTTTCCTTGACAACTTAATATAAGACTCCTTCCCAGAAGAAATTTCTCTACCAGACCTTTACAATAAAATTATTGCAGACATAAAGGTAGTCATGTACCCAGTCTCAAACAGAGTATACCTGTTCTGTCATCTTCCTGTTTCCTTTGTAGTCTTTATGGGCTCTGTTTGGAGAAGCCCCATGGAATTGCCACAGGCATAAGCTGATGTTTTATGCTTTGCTTACGCAGAGCATGACTGATTGGGCACTGTTGATATATGGCCATTGGGAGCAATAATATTTGGGGAATGAAAATAATTTTTGAAGCCTTGCTTTCTGTACCTCAGAAGCATTTTAATAAGTCTGTTCCTTATGACTTAAGGTAAACATGTCAAGCAGTCCGTAAAATCTGAATGAGCTCTGTATGTGCAGAGTAATGAATTGCTCAGAATGTCAATCTTAGAGTGTAAGAGCCTGTCAGGATACCTAGACTCAAGATACAGAATAGAATCTTGCCCTCTTGAATATACAACTTCTATAAAAACCCTGATTATAAGAGATGATATTTGGGGATGGCAATTTAAGAAGCAGCCTCTATCAATCCACTTCTTGGCGTATTTTGGGATCTGTCCTTGGATGAAATTAGACCATTCTAGGAAATTAGACCACGATAGGATATTGACGTGTCCTGCATCCCTTCACCTTCACAGAATGTCTTAGGATCTGACCTTGGTGTTAGGTCTCTAAATTTTGTAGTGAGTTGTAATATACAAGTATTAAGAAATCTATGTGTGGATTTTTGTGGTCATGTTCTTGGTGACATTGCCTTTGGGTAATGTCTCAGGGACCTCTTATGATTTCTGAGATGAGAGATGTCTCTTGACAGAACTGAACCTTTGCAGAAATTGGAAGTATTTTTGCTTTTTATGTGGTATTCTTGTTAGTTAAAGTTTCGGTGGCTTCCTCTTTGTCTCAGATTGCAGAAAACTTAAGAGCATAGTGTTACCTTCTTAGAGCACTTCAGTTGTACCATCTCTTATGCTTGGAAGGTTTGCTCTTTTTCAGTTTTGTTTTACCTGACATTTCAGGTGAAAATGAAAATCTTATCCTATCTCAAACAATCCAGTTAAAGAAACTTGTAATCATTTTTTTCTTAATACAGGGCGGCAGCATGAGACAGATGAAAGATGCCCCAGAGGTCAGCTATAAATATCAATAGCTGCTGGGTATTCCTGAAGGATGGTAGTTTTCCTTCCACGTAAGATTAAGAAACTGTAGAAAGGAATTAGTCTTGTTCATCAAAGGATAAAGGACAGGTGGATGCTAACTTCCTTCTCATGAAGTTTGCCACGCAAAGGATTGATTCAAACTAATTATCCAGCTTATGAATTATCATATCTGATGACTTTTTTTCTTGTATCTTTAGTAGCAGACTCTTTTCTTTTGTCAGAGTAAAGCTCACCAGCTGGTCCTCTGTTTCATCTACATTTGGTCCTTTGACTACCAGAAACAGGGGAGTTGAAAGGTTTGAAGGGAGAGGAAGTAGAAATCATAGTACCACGTGGAAACTGTGGGGCTGTTAGCTGTGCCACCTTTGGTGAGTCAGCAGATACTGCCTGTGAGCAAGCATTTGGCCCCGTACACTCTCTCCTCCAAACAGAAGTCAAACATCACAAGTCTCTAATCTCTCCGCTCCGCCCCTGCTGTTGAAAAAATTGGGCCATCGTTCAGCTCACCCTTCTCTGTAGCCTTTGGGAGAATGACTTTTTATATTGTTAACAAAAAGTTATTTTGTTGAGGTTCTGTTTGTAGATGTATTTTCCTTAAGCTGTTTATTACCACTGGCAAGGGTCAGAGTGGATCACAGGTTTGCCTCATTTCACCAGTGAAACAACGTTGAAAAGTCTTGTGAGTATAGCTCTCATAAATGAGCTCATATTTTAAGCATTCTAGGAAAACCCCTTATTCACAGGAGTCCTGCTGGGAATCATTTTGTAAAGTGCTGGGCTCACAGTAGGCACTGGATGACTACATGGATGGATAGATGAAAAGAAGGATCTTTTTATATGAACAGTCCTTTTATTAAAGCCGTTCTCTAAGATTCAGTTCCTCCGAAAACACTGTCTCCCAAAGCCTGGGTGTCGCCCGACCCTACTCCATAATGGCCTTCCTGTGTCACCGTTATTGCATTGTATTAATGCTCATTAAAACAGACCATGCTTATAGAGTGCTTACCATGAACCATGCCCTCTACCAGACACCTTTCACCTATTATCTCATTTAATTCTCGAGGCAATCCTGTGAGCCAAGGAGAGTGCAGTTTACAGATGTTTGCCCGTGGCTTGCCGTGCTTGGGTGACTAGTAAACGGTGGGGTCTAGTCTCAAGCGTGCGTCTGTCTGATTCCAAAGCTTCTAACTCCTGAATTCATGTCTTTGTAATGTGTGTGTCTCCCCACTGCGTGCCAGCTCCCTGAAAATTCGAGTCCTGTTTTTTTGTTTGTTTGGTGTACCACGCAGCTTGTAGGATCTCAGTTCCTTGACCAGGGATTGAACCTGAATCATGGCAATGAAAGCCCAGAATCCTAACAGGCCACCAGGAAACTCCCACTGAGCTCTGTTTTAGCCAGCTTTTCCTCCTCAGTTTCCACTCCCGTGCCTGCTGTATGGCATTAACTGGAATGAATGGAGAAGGGAGACCTGGTGCTGCATCCTAGTGCTGGCACCAGGTGAGTCACTGGGGCTCCGAGAGCACCACACAGTTCGCAGTGACCCTTGCCAGCCTTTATTATCGAGCCGCGTGGGGGCCGCGTGAGAAAGCTTGTGGAGACCACAAAGAGCTGCGTGAATGCCGGAAGGACTCATAAACCAGTCACCTGGTGTACCCATTTTGTACATTCAGAATAGTTCAAGGCCGGGGTTACTCAGAGCACCTGAAATATTTAAGTTTTTGGAGAATAATTGGCCTAAGGCAAAATAGGGAACACAGATTTTTATCAAGCCAGGAGGAGAAAATGCTCCAAGATATATTTAAAGGCTTATGGTGTTCATATACATACTGACAGATGGGCAAAAAAATAGAAATTCCAGTTAGATGCAAAAAAAAAAAAAAAAGCACTCCGAGCTAGTGGGGAGTTCAGGGCCTGGTGTGTGTAGCAAGGCTTGGGTACTGCCTTTCTTGGGAAGTGCCTGCAGCCTGCTGCCAGGCCTCTGATCTCCCTGACTGTAAATGAGATGTTCGGCCCGAGTGTCTCCAGTGACCTGCCTCCCTAAACGTGTGTGTTTGGAGCAGTCCTGAGATGCAGCGTTGTCAGTGTTCCTTCCAGATGCCAGCACAGGGGTGACTGACAGTTTGGGGCCTGTGCTGTGCTGGAGAGGGCTGGCAGACCCTCCTAGGCTGAAGCCACAAAGGACCCAGCCTGTACTGTGCCTTCGGGTGTCCGGTGGAAGCTGGACTCCAAAGCTGGTGTGTGTGCATCAACTCCTCGGTCATGCCTTAGTGCCAACTGCAGTCAGTCTTACTGGAGACTGTTCCGTTTCCCCCATCCTTTTTTTTTTTTTTTGACCATTCCACCTCTAATCTATTGTTTTCAAACTATTAGATTAGATTTCCCTTGTTTAAAGCTAATAAGATATTTTCCTACTGTACAATAGAAGAACGTTCTCTAAGACTTTCTTTCAACCTTGGAACTATTTATGCTTTACATACTTGGTCTTTGGATAGAAAGCCCTTTGAGACTGATAAGAATGTGTCTTCTGATGACATCCTGTGTTTTGTAATGTTTGTTTTCGAGTGCATTGTTTCAGTGTCTTATTGACACTGGCAGGTAAACAGGGCAGAAGTGAATATCCACCTTTTCACAAATGACCCTGAAAGGGGAAGGAAAGCCCACAAGGGGCATGGCAGCATGGGCTCAGATTTTTTTATCACCATCAAATTTCGTCCATCCTTCTCAGCAGTACAAAGCCATGAGCATCTACTGGGCCATGCAGGCACCAAGTCAGTCTCGTTGAGGACACAAGTGGGGTTGTGCTGCAAAGACCGAGCCTCAGATGTTCACCTCCTGCCCATGGGCCCGTGGCTGTCAGATCTCTAACCCACCTCCTCTGCTTCTAGGCCTGCCCTGTTTGCCTTTGTTGTCGTTCAGTCACTCAGTCGTGTCTGACTCTTTGTGACCCCATGGACTGCAGCATGCCAGGCTTCCCTGTCCTTCACCATCTCCCAGAGTTTGCTCAGACTCATGAGCGTTGAGTTGATGATGACATCTGGGTGGATTTTCATTTGCACACCATCAGTGAAAGCTTCAGGCAGAGCCTTCATCTCATCGACAGAAAATACATCTTGTTTCCAGAGCTCATTGGAGAACACGCTCGTCAGGCTGGGTCAGGAGCGGGGAGAGAGGAAAGACGAAGGCCACCGTTTGGACTGCTTGTTTCCATGACCCAGAGTGGGAAGCAGCCCTCGGCGATGAAAGTCTCTGCTGCTTTGTCTGTAAACCATAAAACCCAGCCCCAGGCTCCCTGCTGCAGCCCTGTCTTGGGTCTAGGGGAGAGATACAGACAGTTCCCTTTTTAATTCTTCCCCAGAGACTCAGTGCTAAAGAATCCACCTGCAGTGCAGGAGATGCAGGAGATTCGGTTTCAATCCCTGGGTTGGGAAGATCCCCTAGAGAAGGGAATGGCAAACCACTCTAGTATTCTTGCCTGGAGAAACCCATGGACAGAGGAGCCTGGTGGGCTACAGTCCATGGGATCACAAAGAGTCAGACACTACTAAAGCAACTGAGCACAGATAGTTCCCCTTTTAATTCTAAGTATTTGCCTAGTTTTTCTTTTATTGTCTATTTGCAGTTATTAATTATTGTGTGTAAAACCAAGACTTGAAATTTTTTTAAATGGATGCAATTTAATTTTGCCAATTAATCCACCTTGAATTTGAGGTCTAATATCTGACAAATTGTAAACGCTATCAGGATCAGAAAGTACTTGGAATTACCATTCTCCCTGGTAATAATTAGGATTCTGGGACAGAGAGCAAAAAACAACTTGGGAAGGAACCCCCCCCCCAACCCCGCCCTTTCCCTTACTGAGTTTCTCCTGGGTCCTTGATGTCCATGCCTTCCCCTTCTGTTTTTCCACCTGGAGGCTCATCAGGGTAGCCCACAGCTGCTCTCTTCTCTGTGATACTCTTCCCAGCTCCCCCCAACCTGCCCATCTGGTTTGAACAGAGACTTGAATAAGCTTCAAGTATTTTAATACGAAAAGTACATTTTCAGTTTGTGCTTTTTTTTTTCATTTTAATACATTTCTAAGGAAAAGAGGTTAAATTTTTCAGTAGCTATCATTGCAGTTTTAGAAATAAAAACCTTTCTTTTCAAGATCACTACGTAGAGCTTTTCTGAGAAGAGAGCTATATGTGCAGAGGGCATCCTCTGTTGAGATGGCTTCATGATGTAGCGTTTAGTGCTGGAAAAATCCTCTGTGATGATTTTATATATGGCCTAGCATTCTTATTCTTGCATGTAATGCTGATGAAACTGTTCTTGCAAAACCTCGAGACCGTCTCTCGAGGCGTGTATGTCGGGTTCTTGGGGAACACCCAGTTATCTCCTTGACAGTTTGTGGGCTGTGTACCCATTCCTTTTATTTATCAAATCTGCTTAGAAAGGCTGTAGAGAAAGACCAGGAATAGGGATAAAAATTGCTGGAAATGATGGAAAGGGGAGGGAATTGGTCCATTCTGTTTGGTTCCTTGACACCTTCAAGTTTTGCTTCACTGAATTCTGTTCAGAATCAGTTTAGATTGTTTTGGTTAAGAATCCATCATAGTCGTTGTTTCAGCATTCTTTAGAAACCTGCCACATTTAGTCCAAATTCATCCAAGAATCAAATGCCACATTGCCTTGCCTTGCCTCTGTGGGTGGGGGGAACTGTGGGAAATCTAATAGCAGAACCTGTGCATCTGGTATTTGTGAACTCGTCTTAACCTGTCTTTAGTGCAGAGCCTTTGTTTGTCATCTTTTGACTTGGTGGCAGTGGTGGTGCATATAGGAATGATAACTCTGCCACGGTGGGTGTGTTTCAGAGAACCCAAGAGTGGTTTTTATCGCTGCGTCTGTGTAAGATCCTCAGCGCCTGGTCGAGGGGTTGAATATTGGACACCAAATTGCTTTGTTAAAGCTGCACGGCTTGGACGTGAAATCATCACACTGAGCGATCGGCTTCTGTCAACTCTTCTGTAACTAGTACTCACCAGGGGAGCATCTCTGGCCCCACGGGGAAGGTCAGCAGAGTGGTTGTGAGACAGAGTAATCTGGCCTGGGTCAGGCTGAAAGCTCTTATTGATATGGGATTAGTCTCGGTGGAGACAACGTGCTGTCACATGGGCATCACTGCGATCCAGAGGACTGAGAGGGGAGGCCGGGGGTGGGGTGGCGGGACGCCGCTGAGTCACTGAGTTCATTCAAAGGCTACTGCAGGGTGGCCGACTGGCCGACAGACCACCTCTGACTGGCCGCCACCCCACACCTCTGGGTCATCGAGACTCCCTTCCATGCTGGGCACGGAGGACAGCAGCACTAGACAAGGTAGGGATCCGCGAAGTTGCTCTGGCAGAAGGCAGCTGAGCACGTTCCCGGCGGTGGAGGAGCGGCCCCATGGAAACACGGGTCTGCAGCCTTTGGTCCTGCGTGTTGGCTTTTCCATACTGACGGGAAGGGGGCTTGTCAGCCAGAGAGCTCCTCACCTGGTGGCTCAGAAGTTCTGGAAGGGAAAAAGGAAATCGTCTGTGTCCTACTTGTGGCCAGCAGTCAAATACTGTCAACTCTTTTTTCTCGTTTCGGCATCATTTCAAGTCATGTTTAAAATCGGCAGTGAGCAAGCATCGTTGATGTGGGTGGACAAACAGGCTTGAGAATTGAAGTCTCTGTCGTTTCTTAGGTGCCACGCAGTCCATCTGAGCTTTTGCATTACTAGGAAAAGTACAGAAATGGATGCAGGGGAGGAAAGTAGAAGGTATTTGGGGTGGGGACAGTTGGGACAGAAGTCATCAAGTCCAGTAACTGTCTCACCGCACTAAGAAAAGGGAGTAGTTGTGTGGTCTTTGCCTTAGACACCCAGTCCTCCTGTGTGTGTGTGTGAGTGTGTGCTGCATGCTGGGTGGAGCCAGTGTGTGTTCTTCTGTCCCCACCAGACACACACGGGAGACACAGCTCAATGACGGTTACTGTGTGAACGTGTCAAAGACAGAACTGCAGAGATGGGTCTATAGATGAATTGCGTGTGCGTGTGTGTTGTCAGAAAAGATTGCTAATTGGTATCAGATAAAGGGGAAAGCCTTACAAAGTAAACTCTTAACTGACGGAGCTCCCCAGTGTCGGTTATTCATCCAGGAGAAGTGATTTTGGCAAATCTAGACTAAAAAGTGACTGCTTGAACTAAATTAGTTTTTATTTTTTTTTAAGGAACTAGTAGTCACTTCCTCTTGATGTTCTCTGTGCATCCAGGCAGAACACAGGGGTTGCTTTATTTTTTAACTTCTTCCCCCATCCCTCCCCTTGTTTCCCTTTTTGTCAAACCGAACGCTGGATTGTGTGAGTCTCAGTTTGTTCAGAGGTCTAAGGCAAGGAGGGCAGGCAGGGGATGTCTGATGACTCCAGGAAGCAGGGGGATCTGTGATGGCGAGCAGAGGTTGTGTCAAGTCTGGAAGAAGGGAAGCCTGTTTGGTGCAAGAAGCATTTGCTGTGTGATTGGTTGTGTTGACAGCCAGTGGAGAGAGGAAAGATGAGGACAGTGGGGTGGGGAGGGACATTCCTTGCTGCTATCACCTCTTTTCTGGCTGGCGGGAGCAGCAGTGGAGCCTGGCGGATAGCTGTTGCTTGGAAGGCCGGTCAGGAACCACTTCATTCCTGCTCCCCTGGTCTCAGCACAAGTGTGAAAACCTGCTTGATTTAACCTGTCCCTCATTGATGCTTTTGAACTGTGGTGCTGGAGAAGACTCTTGAGAGTGCCTTGGACTGCAAGGAGATCCAACCAGTCCATTCTAAAGGAGATCAATCCTGGGTGTTCATTGGAAGGACTGATGCTAAAGCTGAAACTGCAATACTTTGGCCACCTCATGCGACGAGTTGACTCACTGGAAAAGACTCTGATGCTGGGAAAGGTTGGGGGCGGGAGGAGAAGGGGACGATAGAGAATGAGATGGCTGGATGGCATCACCGACTCTGTGGGCATGAGTTTGAGTGAACTCCGGGAGTTGGTGATGGACAGGGAGGCCTGGTGTGCTGTGATTCATGGGGTCGCGGAGAGTTGGCCACAACTGAGCGACTGAACTGAACTGAACTGGCAGAATGACTTTCCCCTTTAAAAAGAAAGGAATGTGTGTCTTGAGCATTAATGAACTGTTGCTAGACTAACCTTCCTAAATAATTAAATTCCTGACTTTGAAGTAAAAGAGAACCTAAGTGAAGAGTTGAAATGTGATCCAGAATGTGGTTTAAATATATCTTTCAAATTTTAAGAAAAGTTCAAAAAATGAGAATGTGAAGAGAGTCAACCCTGAAATGCAAGAAGTTTGTTCAGCAACACTCATTACAGGGGAGAAAAACAGAAGCTGGTTGGTTCTTGGGTTTTCTAAGTTACCAGCAGGGAGCCATGGGTGAGGGTTTTGTCTAACCTGGGGCTCGAGATTTATAGAGGGGTGGGAAGGCTAGATTATGTTGGGCAGGTCACTTGTAGCTCCAGAAACAAGCATATGAAAATGAAAGTCACTCTGTTGTGTCCAATTCTTTGTGATCCTGTGGTCTGTAGCCCGCCACGTTCCTCTCTCCATGGATTTTTCCAGGCAAGAATACTGGAGTGGGTAACCATTCCCTTCTCCAGGGGAGCTTCTCGACCCAGGGATCCAGCTCGAGCCTCCTGCATTGGCAGGTGGATTCTGAGCCACCAGGGAAGCCCAGATACAAGCATACGTGGTGGCATAGTACCCAGTGTAGAATGTTAGTTCATCCTGCACAGTCAAATTAACTTGTGTTCAAGAAATGCAAATACATTTAAAGATTTAGCCTGACAGATGTCCTCTTCTTGGCTTTATGGAGCACAGAGGCAGTTCCTTACCAGCTAAGGGGTTTTCTGACTTTTTTCCTGGTCTCACGTAGATAGCTGTGTGGGTGCCGTCTATCTTCAAACCTACTGATGGCTCTAATTTGGAAATTTCTCCTTTTTTCAGCTATTGACCTTTTTGCTTCTGAGGGTAGGTAGATTTTTAAAAATTCATTAGATTTTGTCCAATATTTCTATGTATTTGAAATGAGTATGAGATACCTTGTGTCAGTTCAGTCTGCTATACAGACTAGCCTAGTTAAATGGAACTGAGAAGTTCATTACGGGGGAACATTTCTTCCAGTTGAACCAGTGAGTCATGGAGGGAGCTCGGCCGCCGCCCTCCTTTGTATCGTCTTCTTTCTCGTGGGATGGAGGTCTGTGCGTGCAGACAGCCAGTGATGTGGTCTCTTGGCCTCACGGGGTTCCACTCTACAGCTGTCGTCTGGGCACACGTGGCTCCACTCTAAGACTGTTATCTCAACACACGACCATCCTCTTCTACCCTCCTCTGGATGGCTTCTGTTGGACAAGACACACCTTCCTCTTGCTCTGTCACTTCCACCAAGGCCATATTTGCATAAGATAATCTTTCCTCCAGAAGTTTAGGTCCAAAGTCTGTGCATTTATGATGATATTCCAATTCCCTTAAATTTTTCCCTGTTTGATTTGAAATCCCTTCTGTGCTAACCTAGCATATCATGGCCCTCCACTGTAGCTGGGTTTTAAGTTTTACCAAGGTTGGGGGTGGGAGGAGAAGGGGATGACAGAGAATGAGATGGCTGGATGGCATCACCGACTCTGTGGACATGAGTTTGAGTGAACTCCGGGAGTTGGTGATGGACAGGGAGGCCTGGCGTGCTGTGATTCATGGGGTCGCGGAGAGTCGGACACAGCTGAGCGACTGAACTGAACTGAACTGAACTGAAGCTTCTTTCACTGGAGAAGGTAATGGCACCCCACTCCAGTACTCTTGCCAGGAAAATCCCATGGATGGAGGAGCCTGGTGGGCTGCAGTCCATGGGGTCGCAAAGAGTCGGACATGACTGAGCGACTTCACTTTCACTTTTCACTTTCACGCATTGGAGAAGGCAATGGCAACCCACTCCAGTGTTCTTGCTTGGAGAATCCCAGGGACAGCGGAGCCTAGTGGGCTGCTGTCTATGGGGTCTCACAGAGTCAGACACAACTGAAGTGACTTAGCAGTAAGCTTCTTTCTCCACATCCCAAATTTCACATTAAAACTTTTTCACCGCATCAGTTTCTTGCTGGCAGAATATCTTTTCACCCGTGCTCAAGAGTGTCCTTTCTCTCTTGTTAGAAGTCTCCATCCTAGTGTCTTACACGTGTACCTAAGAAAACAACAATAATAAATACAATTCCAGCTTTTCACCAGCATGTGTGTTGCTTGTCCACCTTTATCTTGAAAAATCAGTGACCTTCAGCTGAAAGAAACCAGGAAAATACCTCCCTCGGGTTCCAGGACTGCCCTCAGAAAGTCCAGGATGTGTTTGTGCAGTTCCTGGTTGCTGTGTGAGTTAGCAGATGGGAGCGGAGAGGGCGGGCTCAGTCTTGGCGAGCTGTCACATCCTTCTTTGTCCTGTTGATCGTTTTCTTCAGGAAGTCTGCAGCCCTTGGGGAGTGATGAGCTCATGTACACGGGGCCCCACTCGTTTCCCCCCTCCCCGGCTCCTGCATCATCTCGGGGCTCGGTTTTGCAGCCCAGGCCATCAGGTCCTTGCTGCAGAGCTGCCGCTTTCCTTCCCGCCCTTCTCCCCCTAGACTGAGCCCTTCCTGGGTAAAGAACCCTTCCCAGAATCTGAAAACTCTAAGCTTCCTTTCAGAGAAGATAGACACACATTCAAGTTTGTGTCCGCTCTCGGGGGATTCCACAGGTCCTAATCGAGGGGTATGAATCCAGGCTGATGACCCCTGGCATAAATCATCCACAGGTCGCTTTGAAACCTAGCAGTTTATCTTACTGCAGTGTGTATTATGGGTTGTCTGTTTGCATCTTGTGTGTTTCCACTTGTTTATTTTTGGAACCCAGGTGCCCAGAATTGGATTGGTCGCAGCCTTCTGTTCATATCATGCCCATCTTGGTCCATGCAGGACTGTCTTCCGTTACCTCCGGTTCTGTGTGATTTGCGGCCTTGGGTTGGAGGCCCAGCCTGAAAATTTTTTGACTTTGAATGGGTTACTTAGCACCCTCCCTTTTCTTTCCTCAGTTGTAAAATGAGGAAAAGAATATAGCCTCATAAAGTTGCTTGAGAGGATTACATGAAAGAGTGTGCTTTATTTAACTCTGAAACCAGTGAAATGAAATACTGACTGTGTAGTGCCCTGTAAGGAGTAGGTCCTCAAAGCTGATACCATGGCTAATTGTCATTTTGGCCTGCTATGGTCTGGGAAAATAGGAGGAGGTGAAGTTAAAGAATTTTAGCCCTGTCCCTTGCAGTCTTAGGCATGAGACTTCCTTCATACAAGGGTGTATATTGAGAACTTCTGTTAATAAGAAAGAAGCCTATCCCAGTGAAGCCTGAGCCCATGGCAACCCTTCTCACTTCAAAAGGTAGAAAGCCCTGTGTCCACACTATCAGCACGTGCTACCACTTCCTGCTCGTGCGACCACAGGTGTGTCTCATGTCCAGAACTAGTGCTCAGGCTCTGAGAACAGAGACTGTCTTGGATTCTCACTGTTACACGCAGGACAGCACCCATCATGAAGAGTTGCAGAGAACGTCAGTGGAGGTTCCTCAGTGACAGGCCCCAAACTCACAGCTGGAACCCACAGACATATATGTACCTACACAGGTATATATATACCTACACAGTAGGTGATATATATATATATATATATATATATATATATATATATATATATATCACCTACTGGTGATAGAGCGATTCAGGTTTGCAGAAGTCCTGCTTATATATACCTACACAGTAGTTTTGAAAAATTAGTAAGTGGCCCTTTGCACAGCAAAATCACAGCAAAATATTTCACTTAAAAAATCAGATATTTGGATTTTTTTTTTCCTTGCAAAATTATGTAGCATTTTGGAGCCCCCCGTCCCACCTTACAACAAAAGCAGAGTTGAGAAGCAGATACCTGGTAGTAAACAGGGCCTGCATTCTCCAATTTAACCACAGTCCCCACTGCTCCCTAATGTCTGCCCAGCACTGTCCCTTCAAATCTCATCCATCTGATCTCCTGGAGTTCACACAGGGCACTATATATTGAATACTTTATTTCATAGATTTCACTGGAGTTGGGGACCCAATCCCCATTATGGTATGAGAGCCCTATACCAGCAAGGAGGTATTCACCCAGGTAGTACTTCTTCTATGACCTGGCACTGGGTGCTAAGGGAGGGCAAGGGAGATGGAATGGGTCCTGTGACCAGCTCAGGTATGCAGGTACAGGGATTGCTGCAGTGAGAAACCACATGTGCCAAATGAATGGTGCAAATAAATAATCGAAGAAAGGAGCATCTGCTTCTGCCTGAGTTGCTCACGGGGGTCTCCTGAATGAGACTGGGCTCTTTAAGGATGATAGGATTTCAGTATCTGGGGGAGAAAACGGGCTTCTCCCTGGGGGGAGTGACATATGCAGGAAAAGGCAGCTGTGACTTGACCTGTCTGACCCATATGTGGAGGGGGGTGGGGAGACAGACAAGGAGCCATTAAGACCAGACAGTGGCATTTGGCACACAGGCTGTGGGGAGCTGCCAGAGACTTTCTGAGAATATTGAAATCAAAAGAGTGAGAAATGAAAATGTTCTCAACTGTCAGTAAACACCCCAAAGGCAGAAATGGCCATGGACATGTTTGCTCCAGTGTCCCCTGCACCCTCATCCTGCTTTTTCTTGGGGCTGTCTCTTCCAGGCTGCTCGGATGGCATCGGGAAGGTCTCCTTTCCTCCTGAGGTCTACAGCTGTTGGGTTGGCAGGGGCCCAGTGCTCTCAGACCCAGAGCCCACAGACAAGTGATAAATTTCACATGCAATTTGAAGTGCATTAAAGGGGTGTGGTGACACTTAGAAAGGAGTTTAACTTGCCTGTCAGATCCAGAGATGGAAAGCGTGTCTTGGCCACTCTTAATTATTTCAGACGGAATCGGACAGTTTGTGTCTGGCTCCAACCAGATTGTACGTCCAATTTTCTAAGTAAGACTCACTGGGGTCTGCTGGTTGTCATTTGCTGCCCGCCAGCGAGCAGGGGCAGAGACGCTGCCTTCCTGGTGTTTGGTGCCGAGCTCTGGGTCTGTCCCCTTGGGAGCACATTCTACTGAGAACACTGGTGCTGTTCTAGTTCAGTCACTCAGGCGTGTCTGACTCTGTGACCCCATGGACTGCAGCATACCAGGCTTCGCTGTCCTTCACCATCTCCCGGAGCTTGCTCAACCTCATGTCCACTGAGTCTGTGATGCCATCCAACTATGTCGTCCTCTGTTGCCACCTTCTCCTCCTGCCCTCAGTCTTTCCCAGCATCAGGGCCTGCTGCTGCTGCTGAGTAATTACCGCTCCTGACCTTCCCAAAGTCGGCCTGTGTCCTCACACCAGAGGTGACTGACATGCCGTCTCAGAGCTGGCTTCCTTAGCTTCTCCCTGCAGCAAGTGCTCTGGCCTGTCTCGTCTGCACTATGCCTTCAGAAAACCTGTGGCATAATCACCATCAGAAACAGGTACGGGTGCTTCTTAGCTGGGATGACCTGGTGTCAGTCCCGGTTAAAATATCCCGCTCCCCGCCGTGGAACCACCAGCCTGGCTGGGATGTGGCCCCGGAGAGCAGAGATGTGAGCCCTGCCCCCAGAGCTCAGGGCTGCTTAGTCCTGTGTTCATTCTGTGAGTATTTCAGGTCTGGTTTATTTCATTTGCTGTCTGTAATGCATCTAGATAGGTTTTCACAATGAGTCCTCAAAAAATGACTGGTGATAGAGCGATTCAGGTTTGCAGAAGCCCTGAATAGAGTGGAGTGGTCATCACACAGCAGCCATGTGGCATCAGGGGGCCTTTCAGACAACCTCATGGTGTTTTCTATGGGGCAGGGCTGCACTTCTTTCCCATTCACTCTCCAGAAGTTTCTCGGTCCTGTTTTATATGCCCTAAGTACCCTTTAAAGCTCTGGAGAAGTGAGTGACAGTAAGTGACCTTCGTGCATGCGTGCTGGATTCCCGGGCTTCTTTATGACAAATTTGAGGGGAGTCATTCACTTATTAAATAGAACCATTTTCCTTTTTCCGCACTCATAGAGTGATAAATGTGATGTCACTTAATGGACTTGAGTTTAAAGAATGTATCCTCTGAGGACATGAGTTCATTTTACCTGAGTGTTAGTCTGTGGTTTTGTGCAACAGTTAGCAGGTGAACTGTGGTACCTCCAGAAATGAGGTGGAAGAGGCAAGAGGCTGATCCCCAGGTGTGCACAACTGGAAAAAAATGAACAGCCCACAAAACAGGCTTTAGAAAAGTAACACCTGGTTTCTAGGTAGTGCTTTGGTTAATCATTCTTTAGAAAAGAAACAGGTGAAAGGAGGAGTTCCGAGGTTTCCAGCTGGACTAGAGACTGGCCCCATAAAGAAATGGAAATACACGTGTGTGAACGCAGAGCATCAGCTCTAGGAGAGAGGACTGCTAGCCAAGAAGTGGTTTCCTATGCACAACAGAATTTAACCAGTCACGCAGCCCCATCCGACTCTCTGTGACCCCATGGACTGCAGCACGCCAGACTTCCCTGTCCATCACCAACTCCCGGAGCTTACTCAAACTCAGGCGCATTGGTGATGCCATCCAACCATCTCACCCTCTGCCGTCCCCTTCTCCTGCCTTCAATCTTTCCCAGCATCAGGATTTTTCCAAAGAGTCAGTTCTTTACATCAGGTGGCCAAAGGATTGGACTTGCAGCTTCAGCATCAGTCGTTCCAATGAATATTCAGGACTGATTTCCTTTAGGACTGACTGGTTGGATCTCCTTGCAGTGCATGGGGCTCTTAAGAGTCTCCTCCAACACCACAGTTCAAAAGTATCAGTTCTTCGGTGCTCAGCTTTCTTTATAGTCCAACTCTCACATCCATACATGACCACTGGAAAAACATAATTTGACTAGACATACCTTTGTTAGCAAAGTAATGTTTCTGCTTTTTAATATGCTGTCTAGTTTGGTCATGGCTTTTCTTCCAAGGAGCAAGTGTCTTTTTATTTCATGGCTGCAGTCACCATCTGCAGTGGTTTTGGAGCCCACAAAAGTAAAGGCTCTCACTGTTTCCACTGTTTCCCTACCTATTTGCCATGAAGTGATGGGACCAGATGCCATGATCTTTGTTTTCTGATGTTGACTTTTAAACCAGCTTTTTCACTCTGTTCTTTTACTTTCATCAAGAGGCTCTTTAGTTCTTCTACACTTTCTGCCATAAGTGTGGTGTCATCTGCATATCTAGTGTTATTGATATTTCTCCCAGCAATCTTGATTCCAGCTTGTGCTTCTTCCAGCCTGGCATTTCGTATGATTTACTCTGCGTGAAAGTTAAATAAGCAGGGTAACAATATACAGCCTTGACGTACTTCTTTCCCTATTTGGAACCAGTCTGTTGTTCCACGTCCAGTTCTAACTGTTGCTTCTTGACCTGCATACGGATTTCTCAGGAGGCAGGTCAGGTGGTCTGGTATTCCCATCTCTTTCAGAATTTTCCAGAGTTTGTTGTGATTCACACAGTCAAAGGCTTTGGCGTAGTCAATAAAGCAGAAATAGATGTTTCCCTGAAACTCTCTTGCTTTTTCTGTTATCCAACGGATGTTGGCTATTTGATCTCTAGTTCCTCTGCCTCTTCTAAATCTAGCTTAAACATCTGGAAGTTCATGGTTCACGTATTGTTGAATGCTGACTTGGAGAATTTTGAGCCTTTTTTTGCTGGTATGTGAGATGAGTGTAATTGTGCGGTATTTTGAGCGTTCTTTGGGATTGGAATGAAAACTGACCTTTTCCAGTCCTGTGGCCACTGCTGAGTTTTCCAAATTTTCTGGAATACTGAGTGCAGCACTTTCACAGCCTCATCTTTCAGGATTTGAAATAGCTCAACTGGAATTCCATCACCTCCACTAGCTTTGTTCGTAGTGATGCTTTCTAAGGCCCACTTGACTTCCCATTCCAGGATGTCTGGCTCTAGGTGAGTGATACACCATCGTGGTTATCTGGGTCATGATGATCTTTTTTGTATACTTCTTCTGTGTGTTTTTGCTACTTCTTAATATCTTCTGCTTCTATTAGGTCCATACCATTTCTGTCCTTTATTGTGCCCATCTTTGCATGAAATGTTCCCTTGGTATCTCTAATTTTCTTGAAGAGATCTCTAGTCTTTCCCATTCTGTTGTTTTCCTCTATTTCTTTGCATTGATCGCTGAGGAAGGCTTTCTTTTCTCTCTTTGCTATTCTTTGAAACTCTGCATTCAAATGCATATATCTTTCCTTTTCTCCTTTGCCTTTAGCTTCTCTTCTTTACACAGCTATTTGTAACGCCTTCTCAGACAGCCATTTTGCCTTTTTGCATTTCTTTTTCTTGGGGATGGTCTTGATCACTGCCTCCTGTGCAGTGTCACAAATATCCATCCATAGTTCTTCAGGCACCCTGTCTATCAGATCTAGGCCCTTGAATCTATTTCTCACCTCCACTGTATAATAATAAGGGATTGATTTAGTTCATACCTGAATGATTTAGCGGTTTTCCCTACTTTCTTCATGTAAGTCTGAATTTTGCAATAAGGAGCCTGCCCATCAACAGAAAACTGGATTAAAGATTTACCGAGCACGGCCCCGCCCATCATTACAAGACCCAGTTTCCCCTCAGTCTCTTCCATCAGGAAGCTTCCTTAAACCTCTTATCCTTCTCCATCAGAGAGCAGACAGAATGAAAACCAGTCACAGAAAACTAACCAATCTGATCACATGGACCACAGCCTTGTCTAAGTCAATGAAACTATGAGCCATGCCGTGTAGGGCCACCCAAGATGGACGGGTCATGGTGGAGAGTTCTGATGAAACGTGGTCCACTGGAGAAGGGGATAGCAAACCACTTCAGTATTCTTGCCTTGAGAACCCCATGAACAGTATGAAAAGGCAGGGCACTGAAAGATGAACTCCCCAGGTTGATAGGTGCCCAATATGCTACTGGAGAGCAGTGGAGAAATAACTCTTGAAGGAATAAAGGGATGGAACAAAAGCAAAACCAATACCCAGTTGTGGATGTGACCAGTGATAGAAGCAAGGGGTCCGGTGCTGCAAAGAGCAACATTGCATAGGAACCTGGAATGTTAGGTCCATGAATCAAGGAAAATTGGAAGTGGTCAAACAGGAGATGGCACTCTGTGAACATAGACATTTTAGGAATCCGCAAACTAAAATGGACTGGAATGGGTGAATTTAACTCAGTTCAGTTCAGTTCAGTCGCTCAGTCGTGTCTGACTCTCCGCGACCCCATGAATCACAGCACGCCAGGCCTCCCTGTCCATCACCAACTCCTGGAGTACACTCAAACTCATGTCCACAGAGTCGGTGATGCCATCCAGCCATCTCATTCTCTGTCGTCCCCTTCTCCTCCCGCCCCCAACCTTTCCCAGCATCAGAGTCTTTTCCAGTGAGTCAACTCGTCACATGAGGTGGCCAAAGTATTGCAGTTTCAGCTTTAGCATCAGTCCCTCCAATGAACATCCAGGATCGATCTCCTTTAGAATGGACTGGTTGGATCTCCTTGCAGTATAAGGGACTCTCAAGAGTCTTCTCCAACACCACAGCTCAAAAGCATCGATTCTTCGGTGATCAGCCTTCTTCACAGTCCAACTCTCACATCCATACATGACCACGGGAAAAACCATTGCCTTGACTAGACGGACCTTGGTTGGCAAAGTTTAATTTAACTCAGATGACCATTATATCTACTACTGTGTGCAAGAATTCCTTAGAAGAAATGGAGTAGCCCTCATAATCAGCATAAGAGTCCAAAATGCAATACTTGGATGCAATCTCAAAATTGACAGAATGATCTCTGTATGTTTCCAAGGCAAGCCATTCAGTATCATAGTAATCCAAGTCTGTGCCCCAACCAGTAATTCTGAATAAGCCAAAGTTGAATGGTTCTATGAAGACCTACAAGACCTTCTAGAACTAACACCCAGAAAAGATGTCCTTTTCATTATAGGGGACTGGAATGCAAATATAGGAAGTCAAGAGATACCTGGAGTAACACGCAAATTTAGCCTTGGAGTACAAAACAAAACAAGGCAAGGGCTAACAGAATTTTGTCAAGAGAATGCATTGGTCATAGCAAACACCCTCTTCCAGCAACACAAGAGACGACTCGACACATGGATATCACCAGATGGTCAATACCGAAATCAGATTGATTATATTCTTTGCAGCCACAGATGGAGAAGCTCTATACAGTCAGCAAAAGCAAGACTGGGAGCTGACTGTGGCTTGGATCATGAACTCCTTATTGCCAAATTCAGACTTTAATTGAAGAAAGTAGGAAAAGCCGTTAGAGCATTCAGGTATGATCTAAATCAAATCCCTTAATGATTATACATAATTTAATCTGACTTTATGTATTTCTGTATTTTTTGAAACTGTAAGAATGAGTCAAATACAGATCTGTGCACATGACCACATACACGAACCTGACTGGATATGGAAGGAATTCCTAGGCTTAAAATGAAGTGAAAGAGATGACAAAAGAATAGATCGATAGGATTTGACAACAAATATGTTACTTTTATGGAAAGAATTTAGACAAACTGGAGAAAAATAATTCCACTGTATTCATGTTACCGTCTTCAAATGGCTTAGTCTTGTAAGAGCATCTGGTTGGTGAAATACCGCAACTTCTCCCCAAAGATGTCCACATCCTAATCCCTAGGCTTTATTAATATGTAACCTTACATGATAAAAGGGACTTTGCATGTGTGATTAATATCATTTTGAGATGGAAATGTTATCCTGGATTACCAAGTGGCTCCAATATAATCAAAAGGGTCTTTATAAGAGGAAGGCAGAAAGAGATGTGAGCACAGAAACAGAGGGTCAGAGTCTGAGAGAGATTTGAAGAGCGAGGCTGTGTCTTTGAAGGTGGAAGCAGAGGCCTTACGCAAGGGAGTGCCAGAAGCCATCAGAAGCTAGACAAGGAGAGAAAATGAATTTTCCCCCAGAGCCTTCGGGAGTCTTAATTTTGTCCTAATTGAAACCATTTTAGCCTCTGACCTGCAAAGCCCTAAGATAATAAACGTGTGTTGTTTCAAGTCATGAAGTTTGTGGTAATTTGTTTCAGCAGGAATAGGAAACAAACACAGAGCCCAGATGAATGAGAAACTTTCCTAGTGATGATGTCTGCTGTCACTTAGCAAGTGCTTCCGTGTCGGGACTGAATTGTGTGCTTTGCCTGTATTATCTCTCGTAACCCTCACTGATCTATGGGGAAAGTGGTGTAACCCTCGTTTTTGCAAATAAGTAAATTATAGGGTTTAAATTGTTAAATTGTATATTACACCGTTACTGTCAGAACTAGGATTCTATATGCCCCTGTGACTCCAAAATGCATACATATGTATCTTTATGTGTCATTTATGAGTACATGCAAAGGATATATGCTAACTTGTAAATGTGGTTGGGGTTATAAGTGATATTATCTGCTTATATTTTTATTTTAATTTACACACGTTCTATAGAGAGTATATAGTCTTAGGTTCAGAAGAAGGGGAAAAAGTTCTTAGTGAAGGACTGGTACCTTACTTCTCATGGTTTATCATCGTTGACAACAAAGTCTCCCAGAGAATGTTCTTTTCTGAATGAGAAGCCCTCTAGAAAGCACTCTCAAAGGTGGTTGTCAAAGTGTGCCTTGATCTAATAGTTGGCCTTATCACAGCATCTCCAGGTATTGTCCTTGATTATTCTCAGGGGTGAGTTGCATGTTCAGGGTCGGGTGGATGGATGCTGTGGTGAAGGAGGGTAATGCCGAAAGGAGGTGTTGGAATGTTTGCATTTGATGATCTCTGCCCCTTTAAAGCTATTCACGTTTGCCAGAGGCGGGCAGCTGTCCTGACCATGCCTGTTCTGAGCTGGCACCGAGCAGTGGCTTCCACTTCATCCCCCTTTTCCGCTTCAGGGCACCTTCATTTGGCCCTCAAGACAGTTGCCAGTGCGGTAATGGGCTTGTTTTTAGGGCATCTATTGTTTTTCTTTGCCTCTCGGTCTAAGGCAGGCCCCCGGGGAAAGAAATCGGCGTGGCAAGTATCTTCATGCCCCTCTTCTCACTCCTCCCTGTCCAGGTTTCCTCTGAAGGGCCTCTGTGCATCTCTGGATGCTCGAACTGTTAAGTTATTTCTGTACCGCTGTACCAGCTCCTAGTGGATATTCTTGCAGCAGCCTCTGCCTTTCACTAAATCCCATCCTAACTTTTGCTGCTGTTGTGTCTGCGTGTCTTTAGTTTTACCGGCAGAAGGGAGCATAATACCGACTAGCGCTTCACTCCCCAGCTGTGATTCAGGAACAAGTTTTCCTCCCTAAATGTGGGGCTTTGCTTTGTTTTGATACAGAGCCATGTGTTTTCTGTGTTCCAAGCCTCTCCTTTTCCTGTAGAGCACGTTGTTTAAAGTTTGCTAACATTGGAGACTTCCTTCTAAGTTCTTAGAAGAGCCCTTCCCCACTTAGATCCACCTGACCAGAGACCACGTGGCCTGTGAAAGCCTTTGTGACTTGGAGCAGCCTTGCAAATACAAGCAAAACACTTCTAACTAGTTCTGTCACATCTGGTCACCTGACCTGTAAGCTTAGCAACTCGCTAACTTTTAACAGTTTGAGCGAGAGTGTCACAGCAGCTGCCCAGGCAGGAAATATGAGGACTTCGTGGGCACTTTAACTCCTGATTGGATGCTAATGGAAGAGCCCCGTGGAGGCAGGGCTGCAGGTGGCTTGGCTGGGTTGGCACTGTCACAGGCCCTTGACTGGCAGTTGAGGCCGGGGCCCGGGAGGCGTATGTGTCTGTAGTAACCCGTTGCTGGGAAGGAAGCCTGGAACTCCTCCTACAGGGACATCACACAGCTGGGTTGCTGGTGGTTACAGGCTGCCTCTTTATGGGTGACTATTTCATTAAGATTGTGGCTAATAAAAAGTGAGTTAGCAGCCTTTTAAATTCCCACCTATGTACTTGAACATAAAGTACTCTTTATGTATCTCTTATGTATTGGAAAGTATCTCTTTCCAAGCTTAGACAGTGATTTCACCAAGCTCTGGTTGGACCTCTTGGTTGCTAAGCTGATTTGTGTTCACCTTGATTTATTCTCTGACTGTTGGTCAGCATGATTGTAGAGGGCTATGAGAGGCAGTGCACCATAGTGATAGGCAGACTATGGGTCTTAGAGTCCCTGAGTCCTGGCTCTACTTTAGCAAGTCAGAGTGACCCTGGAGATCCATCCAGTTAGCTTCTCAGTTTCACCATCTGTAAAGTGGATTTGCACACAAAGGGCAGGCTCTTACTTTGACTGCTTTTTGATGAGGAAGAGGATGATGATAGAAATTAACAGTTATGAACACTTGCTGTGTACCAGTGAAGAAGGAACTGGTAACCCACTCCAGTAATCTTGCCTAGAGAATCCCGTGGACAGTGGTGCCTGGTGGGCTGCTGTCTATGGGGTCACACAGAGTCGGACATGGCTGAAGTGACTTAGCCTGCATGCATGCATTGGAGAAGGACATGGCAGCCCACTCCAGTATTCTTGCCTGGAGAATCCCAGGGACAGAGGAGACTGGTGGGCTGCCATCTATGGGGCCAGAGTCGGACACGACTGAAGTGACTTAGCAGAAGCAGCTGTGTACCAGACATATTGAATTAGGCACTTTAAGCACATTATTTAATCATAATAATGCCTCTAGGAAGATGCTCTTATGCCCACATTTTTATATACACAAAAAGCAAAGTTTGGTGAGGCCAAGGAACTTGACCAGTGTTACATGAACTACTGATTACAGAGCCAAGATTCTGACTCAAAAGTGCAAATTCCTCGTTACACTGAAATGTGAGTGGGAATAAATATTAAAGAAAAATATTCATACCCATCCATTTATCAAAAGTTAAACTCTAACTGTGTGATTTACATGAGGATAAGGAGCAGTTACCACTCTCCTATGAGTGAGAGTGCCGTTGGGAGTGTAAATTGGTACCACCGTTTAGAAAAGTGTGTAGTCAGCTTCCTGGAAAACTGAAGGTAATCTACCAGTTCCACCTCTCAGTGTGTCCTGGAGATGCCCCTCCACACATACAAGGAGACAAGTAGAGGATTCGACAACACAGCATTGTCTATGGTGGTAAATAAATGAAGCACAGCTGAAACTTTCACCAGCAGCTGAATTGTTGGAGTCCTCATATGGTGGAATACTACACAGCCGTTAAAAGGAACCCTTCTTAAAGATTGTAGGTCATGAGAAGAAGCTGTTAAAATGAATGCTTCAGTAACATGGCTATATCAGTATAGATAAGCTTACAATGGTGCATGAGGGAGAAGCAACATATCAGAGGTAATGCAGAAGAGAATACTATAAAATGTAAGAAAGAAACACTTTTTACGTGTATGGAAGTTTAGGTTGTATAGTAACCTGGCAGGGCAGGTTCACAGCAGCTTCAGTGGCGTGATTGATGAAGAGAATGGGGGCAAGGATGGATACAAATGGGAGCTTCAGGTATAGCTGTAACCTGAGATTTCCTTTCAAAATATCTGGAAGCAACTATGAGCAAAGGTTGTCACTTATTAAATCGAGGTAGGCAGTACACAGTACTCTACTGGTCTGTGTGTTCTAAATCTTTTCTGATAAAAGCAGAGGAAACTACAGAGATGACCTTTGGGGGGCCCTCCATTTGGAATTCCTGGCAAAGATCACCACATATTCTTGTGACCTTTTCTCAGTGGCCACACATCTTCATCCTTTGGGGCAAATTAGATTTTTTAAAAAATAACAGGCAGTTGCATTTAATTTGAGTGAGGTGGGTAATAAATCAGGAGAATGCTGGTTTTTAAGTGGAATCTGGCATGGCAGTCAGAGAGAGACAAGGAGTGGTGGAGAGACAGTAGCGTTGTGGCAGACCGTGCCTGTGCGCCCGGGCTGAGCTGGCGGGAGAACAGAGTGCATCCACGTGCGTGTGTAAGTTGGGTCCGCTTTTGCTCACAGCTCACCCTTGCTGTGGACTTGTCTCATAACCGTGTGAGTGTCTTGTGACAGACCTGCGTGGTTCATCTCTGTTGCGGTCATCTGGTCCTGCAAGCAGATACATGTACAATTAGGCTAACACATCAAAGTTTCTTTTTCCTGTCCTGTGAAATCAGGAGATGGTCTACGATGGGTTCCACAGCTGAGACTCACACTCCAGGGGACAGTTGACTGTTAGTCACCATCTGGGACGTCAGCCTCTTCCAGAGAGGATGTCAGCGCCAGGTGGGGCCACTTGGACGGCACAGACTCTATTGCTCCATGAGTGCTGGTGGACGCCTTTGGAAGCAAGGGGCTGCCTCAGGTGACAGAGAGTCTGCTCTTCTCTGGGCCCCTGGATGCTCTGCACTATGATTGCTCTGCACCACTCTGCTCGGGGCTCAGTGGCCACCAGCCTGCCCAGAAGAGAAGCTGGCTCTGGACTCCGCATGCAGCAAATCTGTTGTGAAAAGTTCAGTTTTTTTCCCACGGAGAAACAAGTGTTTTTCTTCTCACATTTACTTTTCCTTGTTTCATATCCTATTTTCATTTGCACTATCTAAAGCTGGCTTTCAGTGTTCTTTGCTCTGCTTTTATCATTCATGGAGCTCAGCATTTACCAAGTAAAAGGCAGGGCCATGGAGTCAAGTAGACATTTCAGTTCTTGCCTCTGCCTCTATCTGACCAGGTGTGTGGCCTTGGATACATTGTTCAGCCGCTGATACAGTTATCTCACACTCACATGAGCCCATCGAGGGCAGTTGTGATGATTAAATGAGGTTAGGAGTGTACAGGACCTTGCCTTTGACTTCCAGACTAAATGTGGGTTGACGTCTCCATACCGTACCTTCTTAAAAGTGCATTCATCCTTAGTCATTTTTAAAGAAAATTAATTAACTGTTTAATTAATTGCTTTGGGTGTGCTGGGTCTTAGTTGCAGAATGTGGGTGTTTTGTTTTTTTAAAGTTGTGGTGTGCAAACTCTTAGTTGTAGCGTATGGGATCTGGTTCCCTGATCAGGAATCCAACCTGGGGCCCCTGCTTTGGGAGCACAGTCTTAGCCACCGGGCCGTCAGGGAGGTCCTGCACCCTCAGTCTTGATTTCCCTTTTACCTGCTGCTGTCCTGTTTTACATAGTACATCTTTATGATTGTGAAAACAGAAAGCCTTCAGCCTCTTAACCACACTTACTTACTAAGTAAGCAGCAGCCGTACCCCTGCAGTCACTGTGACTGTCCTCTGAAGCTAAACCCAGACTGTAAGGCATTCTGTGGCAGAGCACGTGAATGTCTGTTTCTTGCTTACCTGTTTCATATGGCGCTAGAATAATTCTCGCAAAGAGCCGGTGATGACTGAGCAACTAAGTGCACAGAATAGTTAGGGTCTGTTTTACCTCCTTTGGGTAAAGCAGGAGATGAATTTAGTTTGTCAGCTGGGTTTTGTCTTTTCATGAAGCTTGACAACATCACATCTTGGCTGCAATGAATTTATAAAGGAAAATGGAACATCCAGGAACAACCAAAGGGCTTATGTGTGATCTGGACAAGCTAGCTCTGATATAAACTATGTCTGTTATTTCCGTTTCCATCTAACATCCCCACCTCCATAACTTGAAATAATTCACGGCCGCTTTCACATGCCCTTTGCAAATCTCTGGGAGTGAGAGAGGCTCACTTACTGCTCTGTTTGCTTGCTCCTGCTTTCCCATCTCTAGAATGATAATGGGGCCACACAGCAGGTCTGCTCATACCCCTGCCGTGATGTCTTTGTCCGTCACTTGGTTCTGCATGAGGAACCTGGATCCTCATGTGGGTTCTGTCTAACCTGATGGGGCTCACATTTGTGATAACGTCTTTTTTTTTTTAATATATATTTGATTGGCGTATAGTTGACTTACCATGTTTCAGGTGCACAGCAAGGTGATTCAGTTATACATATACACATGTATTATTTTCAAAATTAATTTCCATTATAGGTTATTATAAATTATCGACTATAGTTCCCTGTGCTATACAACAAACCTTTGTTGCTTGTTGCATATCTGTTTTTTTTAAAGTAGAAACCTAGCATTCTGTTCATACTAAGTCAAGCAAGTAGAATCAAAATGTCATAACATTTTTAGTTAGGCAAAAATTCATAAGTTTTCTAAAATGTATATACTATACATGTTATTTGTATATATGTACACAAAAGGTCTTCTACTGTGCTTGATAAAGGTTCGAGAAAGAACATCAAACAAAGAGATGAGAAATTGGAAAACTTCAACTAAACGGAACAGGAGTACTGAATATGAAATAGAAAAAGTGAAACAAACTAGATAAACATAAGAGATGATCTTATAGTCCATTTGTTTTTAAACATGACTGCTGTTAGAATCATCTAGCACTCTGGAGAACAAAAAAACAATGCCTGGGCATTTGTATTTTTCAAGAGATTTCAAGATAATTTGATATGCATCTGGATTTTTAAAAATGATTACAGATTTTTCTATTAAATCATAATTTTGGTGATATATCATTCTGTTATTTTTCTGTTGACCAATCATGATGCAGTGGTATTGAGTAATAGTTATATAATCACAGTAGCAAAAGATGTTTATCGGGTTTTACAATCAATAGCCAGACAAAAAATAAAAGTTAATTGCAATTGCAAGCCATAATAGGAACATGATTAACCTAACAATATAAAATAATTACATACAATTTGGGGGAGTCAAGCAGAGTGTTGTGATAAGTGGAAGTGCATACATGCACCTGTTTTCATCTGTTGAGCCAGTGTGTTTTTGGTTGGTGCATTCAATCCATTTACGTTTATGTGTGATCCAGTTACCTTTTTCTTAATTGTTTTGGGTTTATTTTCTGTAGGTCTTTTCCTTCTCTTGTGTTTCCTGCTTAGAGAAGTTCCTTTAGCATTTGTTGTAAAACTGGTTTGGTGGTGCTGAATTCTCTTAAATTATGCTTGTCTAGAAGGCTTTTGATTTCTCCATCAAATCTGAAGGAGAGTCTTGCTGGGTAGAGTATTCTTGGTTGTAGGTTCTTCCCTTTCATCATTTTAAATATTTCATGCCATTCCCTTCTGGCTTATAGAGTTTCTGTTGAGAAATCAGGGGATAGCCTGATGGGAGTTCCCTTGTATGATATTTTTGTTTTTCCCATGTTGCTTTTAATATTTCATCTTTGTCTTTAATATTTGTCAGTTTGATTGCTGTATGTCTCCATGTATTCTTCTTTGGGTTTATCCTGCCTGGGACTCTCTATGCTTCCTGGGCTTGGTTGACTATTTCTTTTCCCGTGTTAGGGAAGTTTTCAGCTGTTATCTCTCCCAATACTTTCTCCGGTCCTCTCTCTCTCTTCTCCTTCTGGGACCCCTGTAATGTGAGTGTTGGTGTGTCTAATGCTGTCCAGAGGTCTCCTAGGATGACTTCATTTCATTTGATTCTGTTTCTGCATTCTGCCCTGTGGCGGTGATTTCCACCATTCCGTCCTCCGGGTCATCTGTCCGTTCTGCCTCAGTCATTCTGCTATTGATTCCTTCTACTGTATTCATCTCTGTTTGTTCTTTAGCTCTTGTAGGTCTTTGGCAAACATTCCTTGCATCTTCTCCATTGTTTTCCCAAGATCTTGGATCATCTTTCCTATCATTCTGAATTCTTTTAGTGGAATATTGCCTATCTCTGTTTCATTTAGTTGTTTTCTGGGGTTTTATTGTGTCCCTTCATCTGGGACATAACTTTCTGCTTCGTTCATCCTGACTAACCTTCTGTAATGTGGATTTTGCTTTAGCCATTGTGGGATTGTGGTTCTTCTTGCTTCTTCTGTCTGCCCTCTAATTGAGGAGGCTAAGAGACTTATGTAAGTTTCCTGATGGGAGGAACTGGTGGTGGGAAAAACTGGGTCTTGCTCTGGTGGGCAGAGCCTTGATCATTAAAGCTTTAGTCCAATAGCTACTGATGGGTAGATATTGGATTAACTACCTCCCTGGTAGTTGTTTGGCCTGAGGTGACCCAGCCCTGGGGTCTACGGGCTCTGTGATAGGGTCAATGGTGACCTCCAAGAGAGTTTATGCCAAGGGGCACCCTCCTGGACTGCTGCCAGCGGCCTTGTCCCTGTGGTGAGCCCCTGCCCCCCACACGTCCATAGGAGACCTTCCAGCACTACTAGGTGGTTGTGGTTCAGTCTTCTGTGGGATTCCTGCTCCTTTCCTCTGCGTCCTCGTGTGCACAAGATTTTGTTTGTGCCCCCAAGACCAGAGTCTCTGTTTCCCCCAGTTTCCCTCAGAACTCAGTTGGTAAAGAATCCGCCTGCAATGCAGGAGACCCCGGTTTGATCCCTGGGTCGGGAAGACCCCCTGGAGAAGGGATAGGCTACCCACTCCAGTATTCTTGGGCGTCCCCTGTGGCTCAGCTGGTAAAGAATCCTCCCACAATGCGGGTGGCCTGGGTTCAGTCCCTGGGTTGGGAAGATCCCCTGGAGAAGGGAAAGGCTACCCACTCCAGTATTCAATCTCTGTTTCCCCCAGTTCTGTGGAAGTTCTGTGGTAGCCCTACATTTCTGTGAGAATCCCACTGGCCTTCAAGGCCCTATTCCTGTGGACTCCCAGCTCCTCTGTCAGATCCCCACTTGGGCAAGCCTGACATGGGGCTCAGAACCTTCACAGCAGTGGAAGAACTTCTCTGGTTTTATTGTTCTCCAGTTTGTGGGTCACCCACCCAGCGGGTGTGGGATTTGATTTGATTGTGATTGCACCCCTCCTACCATCTCACTGTGGCTTCTTCTTTGTCTTTGGATATGGGGTATCTTTTTTTGGTGGGTTCTAGCATCCTCCTGTTGATGATTGTTCAATAGCTAGTTGCAATTTTTGGAGCTTTCTCAGTGTTTGTTACCACATGGGAGACAAGGTCTACACAGTTAGCCTAGACTCTAAAGGAAGTTAGTACTGGAATGGTATTCAGGGGTCACAGTAAAATGTGAAGACTTATTTTAAGAATTCTACAACAGACACACAAAGACATAGGTGTGGACATAGGTGGGTGGGTATATGCTTAGTCCTGTTTGACTCTGCAACCCCATGGGCTGCAGCCCTCCAAGCTCCTCTGTCCATGGGGTTTTCCAGGAAGAAACAATGGAGTGGGTTGCCATTTTCTCTTCCAAGAAGGCGGGTGGGTATTTAATCTCTATTTTAGGAATAGAAACCTTCTCACTGTCTTGCTGGACTGCCAGAGAATCCCAGCTGGCGTCAGGCAGCACCGTTCAGGGGGACGCGAGTGCATCTCACGCCATGCCGTCTCTCTTCCTGTGCAAACAGGGTTCCTACAGAGAGCCCCTGTCTGCTGTGCTATGTGCAGTAGACCTGCCCTGGGGGCATCCCCAGGCGGCCAGAAACACCCCCGCCTTCGGTCTCCTCGTTGTGACAGCCCAGCCCCCTGAGGGTGCGCTCATCCCTTTTCAATAAAGAAAAGCGGGGAACCTTGCCCGTGATCACAGCGCAGAAACCCAGGGCCCTGAGCCCCAGCGTTTAACCGTGTCAGGAGCGCGCGCTTGCTGCCTGGCAGGCGGCAGAGCGGTGAGTCCTACAGGAGGTGCATGCACACAGACAGACGGATGCCCTGAGGCAGAGGCTGTCCTATTTGTGATATCACCAAGGCGGTGTTTTGTTTTCTCAGTGTTTTCACTTTTTAAATTTAATTTTTAAAAACGGAAGGGATCTCGTGTTGGCAAGGGGATTTTGGGGTCGGCTTCTGGGGGAAGGTAATATTGAGGTGACCTTGAGAGACAAGTAGGGTTGGGAGGTTGTGGTGCTAATACATTTGCGATGGGGTCAAGCTGGGTGCGCTGAGGGTGGAAGAAAGGCTGGTAATGCCCAGACAGGTGGGGAGTGGAGGAGGGGCCACAAGGCAGGAAGTTTAGATACCTCCAGGATGGCTGAGGAGCCTCCAAATATCCTAAATGCTCCAGACCAGCCTTTCTCTAACAGTCCCCTAAGGCAGGGTTTCTCACCCTCTGCACTTCGGGCTGTGCTGATTCTTGGTCTTGGGGGCTGTCCTGTGCAGTGTGGGTGCTCAGCGGGGCCCCTGTCCTCCACCCACTAGTTACAATAGCACCCCTGGACCCCCCTTTCCAGTTGTGGCAACCAAAAACCTTTCCGAACACGGACTGGGAACACAGTTGCCCATGGGTGAGAACCACTGCTCTAAAACAGGCAAGATGCTTCCCCTCAGGTAGCAGAGCACAACCTTTGGTGACCCTTGGAAGAGTGCCTACCTTAGAAGTTCTTCCACACCTCAGGACTAGCATAGGTTTTTCTCTTAAAAGTGCACTTGTGTTTTACTTTGCTCCATAATATTTCCCTGTCTTAAATACGAAAATATCTTATGTTTAAATCAAGTAAAATTGTTACTCTAGGGCAGGCATTGCAAACTCAAAATGCTAAGGGAGGTAGGTTATATCAATGAAGTGGGCTAGGAGGTGTGTTTGTTTCTATTTAAAAGGAGGTGTGTGAATTATGGAAGCCAGTGGCCCAGGGAAGTGTAGGGGAGAAGCTGCCCTCACTTCTAGACCATTGTCACCGTGCCTGCTGAAAGCCCAGCTGTAGCTGGTTTAAAGAAATCTGGGAATATTTTTGCCTGTTAAATCCATTCATATTTAAAACCAACTCAGAGGAGTGAGATTGTGCAAACCACAGACGAGGTGTTTGTATGACCAGTTTGTAAACTCTGCACCCGACCCCCACCAGAGCCATGTTCTTTGTTGCTTCAAGTGCCCACTGTCACGCACTCTCTGGATCCCCCTAGTTTGAAAAGCAGGGCTTCTGAGCCTGTGATACTTACAGATGTGGTTAAATGTATAAGAACCTCGTGAGAATCATGTGTAGGATACAGATGTGTATCATACCCCAGGAATCCCAGGACGTCCCCTACCCTGCTTCAGCGGCTCCCGTTCAATCCTGCACGCCAGGCTAAGTTTACGTACCCCACTGCCCTGTCCCCATACCATCCCTCCACCTAAAAACAACAGCAACCACCAAAAAAGTGTTTCTTGTATTACTTTTTCACATCTCAGGGTTCTAGTACCTCTCATCTGAATGCACACTTATTTTTTGTTCTCAAAACGAGTCCAGAAATGGTTGCATCTGACCAGGGGCTTCAGAGGGGTTGCCTCCCCACACTCACCCACCCCGAGCCTCTGTTCCCGTGTTCTCAGACTGCAGGTGCCCCGGGCAGCCCCAGGCATGCTTAATTCGCCATGAACTTAGTGTGAACTAGAATTCCTAAATCTCTTTTATATGTCCTGCTACCAAACCATATTTCTCTTCTACATTTGTGATAAATTATTTTAGTGTGCTCGGAAACGGTAATGACTCAAGAGCAACTGAAGTCTGTACAGCCGTTCATCTCTCTCAGTGGCCCCAGACTGCGGCAGAGGTTTTAAATGGGTTGCCTGTTTAAAATAATTTTCTTCCTTACCTTTTGGGTCAGCTGTCAGTTCTTGCTGTTGTCTGTGTAGCTGTCTCTGGCCTTTGAATTTGCTGCTTCTCATCTCCTGTGAGTTGGGAAATCACTTGCCCAGGAGGTCAGAATCGCGTAACCAGAACTTTTGGGACAAGGTGGATGGTCTGTGTGGTGACCCTTCTTATGGGCCAAGGTTGCACTTGACGTCTCCTTCACTGTTGCAAGCCATTTTTTAAAAAATTTATTTTAGTTTTATATTAGAGTATAGTTGATCTACAGTTTTGTGTTAGTTTCAAGTGTAAAGCAAAGTGAATCAGTTATATGTATATCCACTCTCTTTTAGATTCTTTTCCCATCTAGGTTATTTGCATAATATTGAGAATAGTTCCCTGTGCTATACAGTAGATCCTTGCTGACTGTCTCATTTATGTATATAGTCGTGTGTATATGTTAATCCCAACATAAGTTTGTTTTCCGTGTTTGTGGATCTCTTTCTGTTTGTGAGTTCATCTGTGTTATTTTTTTTTATTTCCCACATATAAGTGGTATCATACGATACTTGTTTTTCTCTGTCTGGCTTCCTTAATATGATCTCTTGGTCCATCCACACTGCTGCAAATGGTATGATTTCATTCTGTTATGGCTGAGTAATATTCCATTATATATATGTACCACCGCTTTTTTATCTATTCCTCTGTTGATGGATATTTAGGTTACTTCCATGTCTTATAGACATTGCTTTTTTTCCTCCAGTATTTCTAGCTTTGCTGGCATAGAGTAACCCCGCTCCATGGGGCAGCCGCTCTTCCCTCCTCTCCCCTCTCCCCTGACGGCCTGAGAACTGAGCCCCCACCTGGGAGACAGCTGAGACACTGAGGATGCGGACTGGGGGGAATGCAGCCCCTCAGGCCCACTCGCTCCTCATCAAGAGGCTCTTCACACGTGGAATAGTTACCAGCCGTTCATCCTGTGTTTTTAGACCCATTTTAATGGAGCAGATGCTGTTGCGCACTGTCATTAGACCCCCATGGACTCCCCTGGGTGCCTTTCCTCCTCTCTTGTCCTTTTCAGTTCAAAGGTGGAGGAGGTGTAATGTGGGTTTGAAGACAGAGGTTCTCAGAGTAACTTTTTCTTTCTTTCTCTCACTGCATTGGATGTCATTGAGTCTTGTATATAAAGTTAAGATTGTCTGTTTCAGAGTGAAATTCTAGGATTGCAGCTGTGAAGTTGAAGCTCTTACCTGTCTAGTACAACAACCTGTCCATTTCTTTTGATATTTTTAATAAAAGCAGGCTGGATGACCCCTGTTCATAGAGAATTATAGAAACTTAACTACTGTAGAGGAAACCCATGTGCTATTCCACAAATTAGCAAAATTAAATTTTGCAAGTTGCTCTGATTTTCCTTTCCAACCAGCCCAAACAAACAGTTGAATTATACCTAATGATTAAGGAAAATTTATTGAGCTAGTGGGAGAGTGGGTGGCAGACAATTTGAAGCTCATGTTGTAGCTTTTTCAGACTATCTTAAATAGAAACAGAGCTTTGGTTTAAGGACATAAACTATCCTATTATGTCCTGCCGAAGTATTTATGTTATCCAACTTCATCTGAACATTCCATGGTGCTAGTAAGTGGGAAACCACTCCTACAAGAGCAGAGTCTAATGTTAAGAGATGACAGTTCTTTGGACTATCACTGAAAATTATTAAATGCCAGCTGTCTCCTCTCATGAGCTTTGGGGAGTGATGTGGTGTGAAATAATCATTCTACCTACCAGCTTTGTGACTTTGGATGGTTATTCTAGCCTCCATGGGCTTCAGTTTGCCCAGCTGAAAAACAGAATTGGGAATTGTGAGATGGGGGTGTGTGGGAGGGGGTAACACAGGAGGGAGTTGGTGGCAGGTGTGTGGAAGGAGCAAAGAAAATGGTAGTTCCTTACCTCCTACCCCTACTTCCCAAAGTCATTCTTCAGGTAGAACCTCAGGGCATTCTGATAGTCCCTCCACACTAGTCGTGCCTTCCAGAGAGTTCCTGTCCCTCTTGGTGGCCCAGCCTCCCTGTGCTGCTGTGAGGATGGGCTTTTGCGTCAGCACATCCTGCGAGGTGCCTGACTGGCCGGGGGTGTGGCGAGGCCCTGTCCTTCGGTGCACTGCAAGCAGCATCCTGTCAGTTCAAGAGGTGGAGCTGTTGTTGGAGGACACTAATGCAGCGTCCCTCCAGACATCCTTGGAAGTGAAGGCAGGCCGCTCCTGAAGAGAGAGGTATCTGGGAGGAGGGAGGTGGCTGAGTGTAAAAGGCTGTTTTAATCAGGGCTACACTCTTCTTTCTTCTGAGGTAAAAAAGAAAAGAATGTTTTTAAGAGTAATTTTACAGGTTTTCTCCAACTGGCAGATAGATATTTGATAGATTTCAATGTTGAAAACACTGAAACTTAGAGAAGCTTGGTATCAGTTCAGTTCAGTCACTCAGTCATGTCCGACTCTTTGCGACCCCATGAATCACAGCACGCCAGGCCTCCCTGTCCATAACCAACTCCCGGAGTTCACTCAAACTCATGTCCGTCGAGTCGGTGATGCCATCCAGCCATCTCATCCTCTGTCGTCCCCTTCTCCTCCTGCCCCCAATCCCTCCCAGCATCAGTCTTTTCCAGTGAGTCAACTCGTCGCATGAGGTGGCCAAAGTATTGGAGTTTCAGCTTTAGCATCAGTCCTTCCAATGAACACCCAGGATTGATCTCCTTTAGAATGGACTGGTTGGATCTCCTTGCAGTCCAAGGGACTCTCAAGAGTCTTCTCCAGCACCACAGTTCAAAAGTGTCAATTCTTTGGCACTCAGCTTTCTTCACAGTCCAACTCTCACATCCATACACGACCATGGGAAAAACCATAGCCTTGACTAGATGGACCTCTGTTGGCAAAGTAATGTCTCTGTTTTTTAATATGCTATCTAGGTTGGTCATAACTTTCCTTCCAAGGAGTAAGCGTCTTTTAATTTCATGGCTGCAATCAGCATCTGCAGTGATTTTGGAGCCCAAAAACATAAAGTCTGACACTGTTTCCACTGTTTCCCCATCTATTTCCCATGAATTGATGGGACCAGATGCCATGATCTTTGTTTTCTGAATGTTGAGCTTCAAACCAACCTTTTCACTCTCCTCTTTCACTTTCATCAAGAGGTTTTTTAGCTCCTCTTCACTTTCTGCCATAAGGGTGGTGTCATCTGCATATCTGAGGTTATTGATATTTCTCCCAGCAATCTTGATTCCAGCTTGTGCTTCTTCCAGCACAGCGTTCCTCATGATGTACTCCTTATAGAAGTTAAATAAGCAGGGTGACAACATACAACCTTGAGGTACTCCTTTTCCTATTTGGAACCAGTCTGTTATTCAATGTCCAGTTCTAACTGTTGCTTCCTGACCTGCATACAGGTTTCTCAAGAGGCAGGTCAGGTGGTCTGGTATTCCCATCTCTTTCAGAATTTTCCACAGTTTATTGTGATCCACACAGTCAAAGGCTTTGGCATAGTCAATGAAGCAGAAATTGATGCTTTTCTGGAACTCTCTCGCTTTCTCCATGATCCAGGGGATGTTGGCAATTTGATCTCTGGTGCCTCTGCCTTTTCTAAAACCTGCTTGAACATCTGGAAGTTCACAATTCACATATTGCTGAAGCCTGGCTTGGAGAATTTTGAGCATGACTTTACTAGTGTGTGCTGCTACTGCTAAGTCACTTCAGTCGTGTCCGACTCTGTGTGACCCCATAGACGGAAGCCTACCAGGCTCCCCCATCCCTGGGATTCTCCAGGCAAGAACACTGGAGTGGGTTGCCATTTCCTTCTCCAATGTGTGAAAGTGAAAAGTGAAAGTGAAGTCGCTCAGTCGTGTCCGACCCTTAGCGACCCCATGGACTGCAGCCTACCAGGCTCCTCCATCCATGGGATTTTCTAGGCAATAGTACTGGAGTGGCTGTGTGAGATGAGTGCAATTGTGCGGTAGTTTGAGCATTCTTTGGCATTGCCTTTCTTGGGGATTGGAATGAAGACTGACCTTTTCCAGTCCTGTGGCCACTGCTGAGTTTTCCAAATTTGCTGGCACATTGAGTGCAGCACTTTCACAGCATCATCTTTCATGATTTGAAATAACTCGATTGGAATTCCATCACCTTCACTAGCTTTGTTCGTCGTGATGCTAAGGCCCACTTGACGTCACATTCCAAGATGTCTGGCTTCAGGTGAGTGATCACACCATCGTGATTATCTTTGTCGTGAAGATCTTTTTTGTACAGTTCTGTGTATTCTTGCCACCTCTTCTTAATATCTTCTGCTTCTGTTAGGTCCATACCATTTCTGTCCTTTATCGAGCCCATCTTTGCATGAAATGTTCCCTTGATATCTCTAATTTTCTTGAAGAGATCTCTAGTCTTTCCCATTCTGTTGTTTTCCTCTATTTCTTTGCATTGATCACTGAGGAAGGCTTTCTTATCTCTCCTTGCTATTCTTTGTAACTCTGCATTCAGATGCTTATATCTTTCCTTTCCTCCTTTGCTTTTCACTTCTCTTCTTTTCACAGCTATTTGTAAGGCCTCCTCAGACAGCCATTTTGCTTTTTTGCATTTCTTTTCCATGGGGATGGTCTTGGTCCCTGTCTCCTGTAAAATGTTACGAACCTCTATCCATAGTTCATCAGGCAGTCTATCTATCAGATCTAGTCCCTTAAATCTATTTCTCACTTCCACTGTATAATCATAAGGGATTTGATTTAGGTCATATCTGAATGGTCTAGTGGTTTTCCCTACTTTCTTCAATTTCAGTCTGAATTTGGCAATAAGGAGTTCATGATCTGAGCCACAGTCAGCTCCTGGTCTTATTTTTGCTGACTGTATAGAGCTTCTCCATCTTTGGCTGCAAAGAATATAATCAGTCTGATTTTGGTGTTGACCATCTGGTGATGTCCATGTGTAGAGTCTTCTCTTGTGTTGTTGGAAGAGGGTGTTTGCTGTGACCAGTGCATTCTCTTGGCAAAACTCTGTTAGCCTTTGCCCTGCTTCATTCCGTGCTCCAAGGCCAAATTTGCCTGTTACTCCAGGTGTTTCTTGACTTCCTACTTTTGCATTCCACTCCCCTATAATGAAAAGGACATCTTTTTTGGGTGTTAGTTCTAAAAGGTCTTGTAGGTCTTCATAGAACTGTTCAACTTTGGCTTCTTCAGCATTACTGGTTGGGGCATATTCTTGGATTACTGTAATATTGAATGGTTTGCCTTGGAAAAGAACAGAAATCATTCTGTCGTTTTTAAGATTGCATCCAAGTACTGCATTTCGGACTCTTTTGTTGACCATGATGGCTACTCCATTTCTTCTAAGGGATTCCTGCCCACAGTCGTAGATACAATGGTCATCTGAGTTAAATTCACCCATTCCAGTCCATTTTAATTCACTGATTCCTAGAATGTCTATGTTCACTCTTGTCATCTCCTGTTTGACCACTTCCAATTTGCCTTGATTCATGGACCTAATATTCCAGGTTCCTATGCAATATTGCTCTTTACAGCACCGGACCTTGCTTTGATCACCAGTCACATTCACAACTCGGTATTTGTTTCACTTTGGCTCCATCCCTTCTTCTTTCTGGAGTTATTTCTCCACTGAGCTCCAGTAGCATACTGGGCACCTACCGACCTGGGGAATTCCTCATTCAGTATCCTATCATTTTGCCCTTTGATACTGTTCATGGGGTTCTCAAGGCAAGTATACTGAAGTGGTTTGCCATTCCCTTCTCCAGTGGACCACATTCTGTCAGACTTCTCCACCATGACCCACCCGTCTTGGGTGGCCCCACAGGGCATGGCTTAGTTTCGTTGAGTTACTCAGGGCTGTGGTCCGTGTGATCAGATCGACTACCTTTCTGTGATTACGATTTCAGTGTGTCTGCCCTCTGATGCCCCCTCACAATACCTACCATCTTATTTGAGTTTCTCTTACCTTGGTCATGGAATATCTCTTCACAGCTGCTCCAGCAAAGCGCAGCCGCTGTACCTTGCCTTCGACGTGGGGTGGCCCCTCTCGGCCACGCTTCTGCAGGTGGTCGGTTACGCCAGAACCGGCGTCCCTCACATCTGCGCCGCCGCCGGGGCCGGGAAGCTTGGTGTACTGTAAAGGAAAATCTCTCCCTCTGTCTCGGTCTCTCTCTCGGTCTCTCTCTCACACACACACACACACACACTCCCACACACACACACTCACACACACACACTCTCACACACAGCTTAAACGTTTCAAATCTCTCTAGTTGGAATCAGAGCCTTTCTCTCAGGAGTGTAAGGAACCCGCATCTTGGCTACTGGAGCAGCTTCTAGCCTTGTAAATCAGTAACTGTCAGGAGCAGCTGCGACCCCTGAGAGCTCCAGGGCCCGCTGCACAAGGCCTGTCTCCTGCTAGCTTTGTGCCTAGCATCAATCACAGGATACTTTCACGGAGGCCATTCTGCCCACCTGGACACTCCCTCCTGTTGAACTCCTACTTCTAGGCTTAGACGAAAACATCGCTCTCCAGTAAGCTCTTTGTAAATCATCTCAAGTGGGAACTGCTCAGGACTGTCTCATTCTGTCTGTGGTAAACTGTTGGGACTTCCACTTTGTCCCTGAAGACACGCTTTCCGTTACAGCACGGTCATTCGGTCCGCACCTCTGTTGTCTGTATTGTCAGCGCCTCACGGGCTAAGCACGCGCAGAGTTGTGGCCGTGTGCCGGGCGTCGTGCTGGGCACCGGAAACAGGTGAATCTGGCGCCCACCGTCGCGTCTGGAGACCGGCGCGTACGTACAGACTCCACTGTGACGTACGTTGTACAGTAAAAGGAGACGTCAGGTGCTTCATGTGTTCCTGTGCGTGCCTCCTTGTAGCTTTCTGAGGCCTGACCTTTTGAAGTTGAAGAGCATCTTATGTATCTTTGACTTCTATTCCTAATAGGATGCCTAAGGTATTGAATGAATCACTTAACATCTGATTAGCAACAAGGTCGTGTGTCAGTTCACCACACGAGAGCAGTGGCTCTGGCTTGAGTGCCCTGGTGGACGCTGTGCAAGGCTAGGACCCCTCACGGGAGCCGTCGGCATATGCTGCGGAAGAGATGAAATTCTGTGCGTGTGCAGCGCAGTTTCGTCCTTCCCTGCGAAGACCTCCTTTCGGCGTTTCAGCCCTGGGGAGCTCCCCTCTGTAGAAACTAAGCTGATGGGTAGGAGTCACCCCGGGGAGGAGGAGCGCTGTGGCTGTTCCCTGGTGAGCCCGTGAGGAGGCTGAGCTGGCGGAGCGCAGGGCGGCGCTGCGCTGGCGCTGCCGGGCCCGGGCTGCTCGGCGATCGGCGGGTGGGCCGCCGCTATGACCGTCCCGCGGGCCGGGCTGCGCCCCCCGAGCAGACGCGCCTCCCCTTCCGCCTGAGCACACGGCCGCTTGCAGCTCCGCTGTCTCCTTGGTTTCTTCTTTTTTTTTTAATTGAGGTAAAATTGATGTACAGTAATACTCAGGTGTACGATATAGTGACACACAATTTTTAAAGGTTATACTCCAGTTGTGGGCTCCCCTTGTGGCTCAGCTGGTAAAGAATCCGCCTGCAATGCGGGAGACCTGGGCTCCATCCCTGGGTTGGGAAGATCCGCTGGAGAAGGGAAAGGCGGCCCTCTCCAGTATTCCGGCCTGGAGAATTCTATACAGTCCATGGGGTCACAAAGACAGGACTAAGCGACTCTCACTCTCACTCTAGTTATCGTTATTATAAAATGTTGACTGTCTTCTGTCCTGTTGTACAACAGATCCTTGCAGTTTATTTTATGGGTAACGGTTTGTATCTGGTGTCCCCTCTCCCTACACTGCCGCTCCTCTCTCCCTCTCCCCAGCTGATAACCGCTGTTTATCCTCTGTATCTGTCAGTCTGTTTCTTTTCTGTTATATTCACTCGTTTGTTTTATTTTTAAATTCTACATTAAAATGATATCATATGGTATCTGCCTTTCTCTTGTCTGATTTCTTGCACTTAGTGCAGTAACCTACAAGTCCATCTATGTTGTTACAAAGGGCAAAATTTCTTTCTTTTTTTTATGGCTGAGTGGTATTGTTTATACGCCATGTCTTCTTTATCACATTCATCTGTTAATGGATACTTGCTTGGCGGTTGTCAAGATATTGATACATATCTTGGCTGTTGTCTGCAATGCTGCTGTGAACATTGGAATGCATGTATCTTTTTGAACTAGTGTTTTCATATACCTCAGGTATATACTCAGGAGTGGAATTGCTGGGTAAGTGGTTGTTCTGTTTTTAGTTTTTGTTTTCCTTTTCTTTTTTTTTTTTTTTTTTTTGAGAAATCTTCATATTATTTTCCATAGGGGTTGCACTAATTCATATTTTCACCAAAAGTGTAGTACACTTTTCTGTACATCCTAGCCAACATTTGTTGCTTGTGTTCTTTTCTCTGATAGCCATTCTGAAAGGTGTGAGGTAATATCTCCCTTCTTGGTTTTTTGTTTTGTTTTTTTAATGCAGTTTTGTTTTTGGTTTAGTTGCTAAGTTGTGTCCAACTCTTTGCGACCCCGAGGGCTGTAGCCTGTCTGGCTGCCCTCTCCATGTGATTTTCCAGGTAAGAATACTGGAGTGAGTTGCCATTTCCTTCTCCAGGGGATCTTCCTGACCCAGGGATCAGACTCATGTCTGTTGCTTTGGCAGGCAGATTCTTTACCACTGTACCGCCTGGGAAGTCCCTGTTTTGGGAACTATGACTTTTATACAGGAAGAAAGAACTATCCAGGCAGATGATCTTCATGTTGGTTTGAGGTTTGCCTTTTATGAAGACCACTATAAGCCCAACACCTTATCCTTGTGACTCTGTTATTATTTCTGTTCTTGCATGTGCATCCTCTCATCACATCGCCACCAGGGGCCTGGTTGCCCCACTCTGAAGCTGAGAAAACTGAGGCCCTGAGAGTTCAGTCAGAGTTGACAGCACTCTTGCTACAGCAGTGCACGGCCAGAATGTAACCAAGGCCGCTGTGCATCCTCTCTCATTTGTATTCTGTTTCATAGAGATGCAAGGTGTTTTCACTGAGTGCTATCACTTTAGTCTTTAGAGTACATATGTTCTCTTTTCTTTTCTTAAATGTTGACTTCAGTCATCACAAACAACAGAACACCCAGGGTAAATTCTTTGCATGTCAGTAAAAGTGTAACTTACTAGAATCCATTTCTAAATCCTGATCGGGACACATCAAGGCTGGTCACGGTATTCTGACAACTAATGCTGGTCCAAGTTTGCCTGATAGGATCTTAAAGAAGCCTGTGCACATCAGCCCTGATTTGTTAGCAGCAGAACCAGGAAAACTGCTTCTTGGGAATCAAAACTTCCCATCAAAATCCATCTTTGGGGATTGTCTGAATTTGGCAACTATCTAAATTGTCTGCTTCTGGTGATTTAAACTAGATTGTTCTTAATGGGTATCATCAGTTTATATTGGCATTTCTTGGTCTCAGTATTATACTTGGAGCTCAGAAGAATACATGTAGGTTTTTAGGGTGCTACTACATTATTATAATCTAATCAATTTGGCAAGCCAGGGCTTTTGCTCTGCAAAATCATGTTATAACATAAGAATGTTTCATGTCTGTGAAAGGACTTTTTGTTAAGCAGCTGATCATGGGCCATGCCTTACCTGGAAGTTGGAGAAAAAGCCCAAATCTAGAAGAGTATTCTCTTGTCTGTTCACTCCCCTCTCACCATTTCAGGCTGAGCAGGTTGAAAAGCAGAGGGTGAGAGACAGGAGAAGGAAATCAGAAGTCCTGCATGTAAGGGATAAGAAGTGTATTTTGCGGGTGGGTTCTCTCTGCTCTCTATCCCACACATCTGACTCCTATCGTGTATCTGTTTTTCTTTGGATTTCTGAACTGAAAGCACTGTATTAAAAACTTGAAGTGTATAAGGTTGTTAAATTGATAGCATGGGAGACAGGACAAAATTGAAGAGACAATAGAAATAAGAGCGATAGAGGCATTAGGAAGGAGAAAACAGCAAATTCCAAACCACATGGGGGATCAGCAGTGAGGAGGGGCCTGTGGAGGACAGGGTGACCAGCTCCATCTGTCCTAAAATTGAGAGAGGAGGGTGTCAGACCACTGTATTCACTCTCTGAACAGGTCCTCCTTGATGGACTTTTGGTGTGAGGGTAGAAATAGCTAAGAAATATTTAGCACAGTGTATTAAGCTGCTTTTTCAGGCAATTAAAAACCAGGATGTAGGTACAGTGGCTTAAGGGGACAAAGCCAAAGCCCTTGGCTGGGAACGGTATCCGACTGGGTGTGAATGTGCTGAATCATGTGGTACTGTATCCACGGGACTGGGGGTGGAGGTGACAAATGGTGGAGCTGGGGTCTGATCCCAGGTCTGCCTGTATTTAAGGCGCACACTCTTACCCACACTGGCAGGCCTGGGCTCCAATGCTACCCAGCGTGTCCTGTAAAACAGGACCCCTTGCAAAATGCAGACGGTTCCTACTTGGGTTAGAGAATTTCATAGAAGAATCCGATGAGATTCAGATGCATCCTTTTGTCTAAATTTTAGAGAACTTGCATAGGATTAATTAGTCCACAAGAAGACACACTAGCAATGGAAAATAAATCAATAGAGATTGATATAATTTGTCTTCACTGAATACAAATCCTATCGTCTGCTGTTTTTAAAGGATCAAAACACAAGAACAGCGGCAACCAAGAGACCTTGAACTGGCTCGGGGACCCACTCTCCCTCAGTCCAGTTCAGTCCAGTCGCTCAGTTGTGTCTGACTCTTGGCGACCCCATGGACCGCAGCACGCCAGGCCTCCCTGTCCGTCACCGACTACGGAGCCTGCTCACCCGTCTGTAGGGAATGTCGAAGCAGTCAGTTAAGAGCACTGAGCGTTGCCCCGAGGTAGCTCTCATGTTCCTCCCAGCCAGTGTACTTGCCTCTAGCAGCATTCGAGAAGATAAGTGTAGGCAGTGCTAGGCTGCAAATGGATTAAAGCAGTGTTGATCCTCATCTGTCAGAACAATTAACATGAGTAAAATACTTGCCCTACTTAAAGCAGATGGAGGGAGGGGAGGGATGGGTGTTTCGTAGTCCTGTTTGTAAGATTAATGTTGCCGTATGGGCAGCAGAGAGCCCTGGATTTATTTCCTGAACATTTCATGGATTTACAGGGATGTCGGTTATTGCTGAAAGCACAGACCGTGTTTTAAAGGGTCTCTGCAGGGTGTTGAATGAGGCACAGAGCAGCTGTGGGGGTGGGGCTGGTGCGTGAGACACACAGCCTTCCTAACAGTAACGGATGACTTGTGCACCATTTGTTTCCCTCTGATTTTTAAGTTCTGCTTAATTCTAGGGTTCCTAGCACCCTGACTTCTTAGAGAATGTATGAATGTTATATGAATGTTAAGATTTTTTGTTCAAGTCAATGGAATAGGTAGAAATAGAACTGCAGTGACTGGAGACCACAGCTCTGTGTTTGCAGGAAGACTACAGATCCCCTTTGCCTTCTGTGAGAGCTCAATTTGTGCTTTTAGGATGGGAGGAAGAGAAAACAGCATGTTAATTAAGAATTCTCTACCAAGGAGGATTTTAGTATTCTTTGACAGTGGAACTGGATGGGGGAAACTGTTGAGCTTCTGAGCACAAGAACAACAGAAGACGAGAGTTGTGTGAGAAATAGTATTTACATGAGTGCTGAATCAAATTTTCACTATAGGAAGCCTGCTGAGGGAAGAACGGGGCTGATTGTAGAAGCTGAACTGTCCCTGCAAGGCCTCAACTTGGGTGCAAGGAGATGGCATTATTGGTGACCGCTGGTCATGGTGGAGCTGGTTGAGATTCCACTATTCCTTCAGACATGCTCCCCCAAATCCCTCATAGATAATTTTTTTGCCCTGGTAGCCACTTTCCTCTTGTTTGCTCTTCCCCTTCTTGCCTTCTAGTCCCCTCGGTGTGAGAAAAAGGTCAGACTCCTCCGCTGTCGGTCATGGCTTTCTTGTTTAAATGGGATACCCAGTTGTTGTTCAGTCGCTCAGTCGTATCCGACTCTTTGTGACCCCATGGACTGCAGCACGCCAGGCTTCCCTGTCCTTCACCGTCTCCCGGAGCGTGCTCAAACTCATTTCCGTTGAGTTAGTGATGCCATCCAACCGTCTCATCCTCTGTCATCCCCTTCTCCTCCTGCCTTCAATCTTTCCCAGCATCAGGGTCTTTTCTAGTGATGTCCAGTATGTGCTAGGAACGCTGTTGAGTTCTGAGATACCAAGATGGTCCACCTACCCCTGGGACATCCTGATACTGAGTAGGGACCGAGGCAGGAGAGACTCTTGTCTGAGAACTGAGCGTGACTCTATAATTGCTTCTCTCTGGTCTTTCAGGAACATATTCCAGTTGGACCTTGCCTGCTAAATTCCTGCTTCTCCTGTTCTACTTCAGCAGCATATCTTACCTTCTCCTATCTTCTCCATCACCTCTCACAGCTTCCTTTCTCGCCCCTTCCTCTGCCAGGCGTGTGTTTTGCTCGGCAAGCCCTTTCTTCTATAATTACAGTAGCCACTCTTTAGAATGTTGTGCATGTGGATGGTGTCCCAAGCATGCATTCTTTTCACATTTGGAGAAGGAAATGGCAACCCACTCCAGTACTCTTGCCTGGAAAATCCCATGGACGGAGGAGCCTGGTGGGCTGCAGTCCATGGGGTCGCTAGGAGTCGGACACGACTGAGTGACTTCACTTTCACTTTCATGCATTGGAGAAGGAAATGGTAACCCTCTCCAGTGTTCTTGCCTGGAGAATCCCAGGGACGGGGAAGCCTGGTGGGCTGCCGTCTATGGGGTCGCACAGAGTCGGACACGACTGAAGTGACTTAGCAGCAGCAGCAGCAGCCAGTGGTGCAGTAATCCTTTAAAATCAGAAAAAAAAAAATCTGTACCAATTTAGAAAAATTTTATGTATTTTTTATATATCTTTATAGCATGATTTACATTAGTAAAGATTAGAAACTACCTAAATATGATTGAGAAAATTATAATGTGTTTACTTGATAGCATTTATTACATCATTAAAATTATGAATATGAAGACTGTATACCCACTTGTGAAAAACTGTAAAGATAAAACTAAATTAGCGAGATATGTATGCTGTGATTATAGGCTATTTAATGAGAAGCACAAACATACAGATAAAAAAAATGGAAAGACCAGGGAGAAATCTAATAGCTGTTATAGTTGTGACTTTGGGAGTATAGTTTCTATCCTTTTTTTTTTTTTTACAAGCTGCTTCCTTTTATTTATTTATTTATTTTTGTTACCTTCTTCACTTTTTTAAAATTGGAGGATAATCGCTTTACAATATTGTATTGGTTTCTGCCATAGATCAACATGAATCAGCCATAGGTGTACAGATGTCCCCTGCCTCCTGAACCTCCCTCCCACCTCCCACCACATCCTACCCCAATACCATTTCTTTGTATAAAGTAAAACCAGGTTTTAAAGGTAAAATACACTTAATGGGGACATTGTCTATGATCATAAGCAGACTTACATAACTGACCTGAATGCTCCCTTTGTTTTTATTTATTTTATTTATTTTTTTATTTTAATTGGAGGCTAATTACATTATTGGTTTTGCCATACATCGACATGAATCTGCCCTGGGTATACACGTGTTCCCCATCTTGAACCCCCCTCCCACCTCCCTCCCCATCCCATCCCTCTGGTTCATCCCAGTACACCAGCCCCAAGCATCCTGTATCATGCATCTAACCTGGACTGGCGATTCGTTTCACATATGATAATATACATGTTTCATTGCCATTCTCCCAAATCATCCCACCCTTGCCCTCTCCCACAGAGTCCAAAAGGCTGTTCTATACATCTGTCACTTTTGCTGTCTCGTATACAGGGTTATCATTATCATCTTTCTAAATTCCATATATATGCATTAGTATACTGTATTGGTGTTTTTCTTTCTGGCTTACTTCACTCTGTATTATAGGCTCCAGTTTCATCCACCTCATTAGAACTGATTCAAATGTATTCTTTTTAATGGCTGAGTAATACTCCATTGTGTATATGTACCACAGCTTTCTTATCCATTCGTCTGAAGATGGAGGATTATTGGATGACTTTACAGCTGCAGGTTTTCCATTCTTCTGCACCTCAGAGGTTTATGGTTTCCTCACCATTGGAAGTCCATCCACACTGGGTTGTGCAAATCAGCGATGACCTCCAGTGCTTGGTTTGACTTTTTCATGGTTCCCATTGCCCCGGACAGAAGAGCTGATTCGTCTTTAACATATATTCAGCATTTGCTTTGGGCCAAGCACCGTGCTGGGTGTTGTAGCCAGTCAGACACAATCCCACTTGTCAATTTGTAGACCCAGTGGAGGAGATACGAGCAAGGGGGCCATTGAGCAGTGTGATAGGTGCTGTGATCGGAATGAAGAGCATGGGGGTGCTGTGCCCACCAGGGTCTAAGAAGTCTTTGCAGAGGGCACCTGAGTGTGATGTGGAGTTGAGTGGCAGCGGTCAGGACAGGAGGGCGCTAAACTTGTCTGCAGTTCTGCAGTTTCTTCTGTAAGACAGGAGAAGATAGCTTGGGGGAGGGCTTATAGGCCACGTTGAGGAATTTGAACCCTACCTGAGAGCAAAGAGCAGCCATTGACATGTTGCAGTGATTTATATTTATCTTTTAGTAAGAGAAGTGATATACTCAGTATTCCTTTTTGAGTGTTGCGTTTTGGTTATGGGTTTGGAAAACCGTTTGGAGAGCAAGCAGGAAAACCAGTGACAGCACTGTTGCCATAATCCAGGTGAGCAGTGGTGTCCCGAGCTAAACTGATGGTGGGAGGCACGGGGAGGAGTGAAGTTTCCAGAAAGATTTAGGAGGCCAGCTCCACAGAAACTGATAAGAGAGAGGAATAGGGAGGAAGAACCCAGAAAGGATGTCCGAATCTCTGCCTGGGCGAACGGACATGTGGAACCTGGCTCCTGGAGCGCATTCATGTGGCTGAAGCAGCACACGGAGCACGGTGGGTGTGCGGGCCGGGGTGCTTTGAGGGGAAGAAGACAGGCTGTGTTTGGAGTGTGCTAAGTTGCATCCCTCTGGGTACAGAGGTCTGGGAGGCAGCTGGATGTGCAGGTCTGGGGTACAAGGGAGCTGTCCCCCATTGTCGCTGGGTTTGTGACGAGCGCGAGGCACATGCTGAAGCTTCAAAAGTAAAGCTGAGGATTCTGCTGGCAACAGTAGTCTTTGGAAGTTCGCATGCCCACAGCCCAGCTGAAGAGGTGACATTCAGATTTGAGGGTTTACTACTGCTGCAGTTATTGTTACTACAGTAACAGTAACTTGTTATTAAAAGTTCCCCTTGTTCTGTAGCTTCTGGTGCTGGACTTCACGTGAGTACAATCCTTAGGAACCTCGCCAGATTCCAGCATTCCACCTTTATTTGATGTAATCTTCCTATTTTTATATGACATTTTAATATACAAGAGAAGGGAATTTATGAATTATTTCTCAGGGAGAAGTCCAAAGGCTAAGCCTCTTACCCATTATGACACACACTTTGTTGAGAGGAGAAAATGGAATTATCTCTTGCCTTTTCTGATGGATACTTGAACTTGACTTCCTTTTTTTTCCTAAATGGAAAAATTAGCTCCTTGAGAATCAGCACAGGATGTGGCCTTGCAGTCTGGTGGGAAAGTGATTTGCTCCTGCTGGTTGGAAGTAGGAGGTGTAGGGATGAGGGCAGGAGAAAAAAAGGGCAGTATTTAAAGCAGTTTAAAGTTTAAGGTTTTTAAACTTTTCCTTCCTCATCTAGACCCACGCTGGTTATAGTACACTAAATTTATTTCTAGATTTGTTCATGGGTTATGACCCAAAGGTTGAAAACATGCATGAAAAGTACTCTAGGGATGGTTGACTGAGGACTGTTTTATCTCTTCCTTAGAGTTGACTATATTTTAGAGTGTATTCTAAGGGATATCACGTGGTTGACCTTTAATTTACCCCCTGAGGGCCCCACAGCAAATTTGCCATCTCACACAAATCTCCTACAGCCTCCTAAACACTTTCCCAAGCAAGGGTTTCCAAAGTCAAATAAATCACATCAGCTGTAACATCTCTACTTACCTGTCACTGCTTCCCCTTCCGTTTGAGTGGCTAATTGAACATTAACTTCAAATATCTGATTTGCATTTTCCCTGTCAAATATGCCACTGTATAAATAGCTGAATTAACTTAGTCTCCCTGGAATGTGCCCAAATATTGAGAACCATTTAGGACCTTTCAAAACCATTTGGTTTATTAGCTCTGTCTTGAGATAAACAGAATAAGTAAGTCCCTGAAATCAAAGGAAAGCTAATTGTTGTACCTCGTTCCAGCTTTGAGTTATCAAAGCTTGACTATCTCAAGTGTCTTCTAATGAGGTTCATTATTTCGTTTGTTCTGCATTTGCTAATTTTGAAATAATTTTATATTTGCATTGTTAATATTCATTTTTGAAAATGTGTTGACATGTCTATTTGTTTTTGAGAATAATAATATTTTCCTTTCAAGGCACAAAAGAAATGAATGGTCATTGTAACAGGTCAAATGACTTAGAAGTATACAATTGTCCCTCGGTTCGAGGATGCTTGCAGACACCAACGTCTGCGAATGCTCAAGTCCATTGTGTAAAATAGCATAGTACAGTGGTCCCACAGCATCCAGCGGTTCTTTATCCCCAGATACAGAGGGCCAACTGTGCCATGCAAAAGCCAGCTCAGCCCCTTTTCCTCCGTATATTCCAGCTCCCTCCTTAAGCCATGTTACCAGCTTGGTATTTATTCTTCAGTACTCATCTGTGCTGACATATAATATACAAATGCGTATATATGTGAACACTTTTATAAAAATAGATCAGACTATATATACATCCTGAAAGTGAAAGTCACTCAGTTGTGTCCAACTCTTTGCTGCCCCATGGACTGGCCTGCCAGGCTCCTCTGTCCATAGAATTCTCCAGGCCAGAATACTGGAGTGGGTAGCAGTTCCTTTCTCCAGGTGATCTTCCCAACCCAGGAATCAAACCACCAGAGAATCAAACCACCAAAGAAGCTTTGTAGTTTAAAAAAAAAACTTCAACAGCATATCGTAGATTTTTATTTGTCACAGCCACAGGATGTGGATTCGGACAGTTTATGCACTTACTTCCCTATTGATGAGCATTTATGTGTTTCAATTTTTTTAGTTTTTGTCATTATTACAATGCTATAATCTTTGTAAACATACCTCAAAACTAGTAAATTGTTAAGAGGCACTCCACTGATGTCATAAATAAAACAGGAGATCCTTACCAGCAATCTGGGTGTGATCACCATCATTCCTTCCAGTCTCTACCCCAGCTGGTTGATTTTTATTAGTTGAGTCTCTTCGCCAAGGCGTTGGGAAGAAGACAGGCCAGGAGCGCTCGTTCAGGCCATCTTTTTGAGCCAGGATTCTTCACTCTCTACCTACCTGTGTCCTGGGACATTGCTATTTAAATGTCTGAAATCTCTCTTAGCACTGGGTCTTGGACTTGTAGAAAGCATTTACCTGACCTCTACTTCTCCATGGCAGTGATACTAAAAGGACCTCAGTCTAGTCACGTTTCTGTAATTCCAAAGCCTGACTCCTAATCTGTTGATTTTAGCTCATCTTTACCACAGTGTTGCCTTCCTCTTTCTTTTGCACGTTGTAGTAGCTTACGGAGGATGCCATCTTCGCAGATGGTTTTGCCATTGGCCATCAGTGGGTGCAGTAGCCTATAAATCCCTTGCACAGCTTCGTTCAGCTTTCACATGCCAGCTGTGTTCACGGTTACCTTGCTAGTGTAGCTATTTTGGGTTAGAAACACTAAATGAGATATTTAGAATGAAAACAGTTCTAGGTCACTTTGATTTCATTCAGTAATTGTATGTGTGCTTCAGTTCAGTTCAGTTCATTTCAGTCGCTCAGTCGTGTCCGACTCTCTGCAACCCCATGAATCACAGCACGCCAGGCCTCCCTGTCCATCACCAACTCCCGGAGTTCACTCAAACTCATGTCCACAGAGTCGGTGATGCCATCCAGCCATCTCATTCTCCGTCGTCCCCTTCTCCTTCTGCCCCCAACCTTTCCCAGCATCAGAGTCTTTTCCAGTGAGTCAACTCGTCGCATGTATGTGTGCTTACATTGTACTAAATGCTAGGAATGGAATACACTGAGGAGTAAGCAGACATTGTGTTGGTCCTCAAGGAATTTGTGTCTCAGGTAAGGAGAGACACAACAATGAAAATTACAGTTGCTGGATGAAATATCCATGTTGTAAGATGGACTTGTGGGAAGAGAGTGGAAATTTAATGTTGCTCTGATCCAAAGTCCTTGAGAGTTTTTAAATCTTCATAGTAACTTCACCTGGAAAATAAACAAATAGCTAAAATATTTTTGAAAAATAAAGGAGATATTTTATATTAATGCAACATTAAAATTTGTAATACTGTAATTTAAAATAATATAAAAAGGATAGCTATATTATAATGGCTGCAATAAGAGAAATTTTATTCAGCAATGCTAAAATACCTACAAATATATAAACAACAGAGTTAGATTTGCAATTTATATACACAATGAAATTCCATATGGAATGAAAGTTTTGTAAAAAATGACCACAATTTTAAACATCACAATGAAGAAAATGGAGGTAACTGTCTGAACAGAGTGAAGAAGGGCTTTCTAAACAAAAAGCAGAGGGGAAAATCTGTAAAGGAAAAAGATTTATGGAGGTAACATAAAAATATAAAATATACAGATGTCCAAAAATGCTATATAAATTAAAAGGTGAATAGCCAACTGGGAAAGAATATTTGCAATACATATGGTTAAAGGTTAATATTTATAATACATATCAAATTCTGAGAAGTCAACATCTTGCCAAAATGAGCAAAGAATGTGAACAGGCAATTAAAAAACAAAGCCACGTGTCCAGTAGATATATGGGAAAAATTTAACCTTGAGTAAGCAAGGAAATGAAGTTCAAAAGTCATCTTGGAACCATATTGGTAAAAAAAAAATATTTATATCAATGATCTATGTAGATTTGTTGGGAGTAAAGCAAAATAGAGCTGACAGAAGTATATATTGCAATAGCTTTTGTGAGGGAGGCAATTTCACACTCAGAATCTTTGGCCAAATACTGATCTCATTTCTAAGAGTTTGTCCTAATATTCTTTACTGCAGCATTATTCATTGAGGAAAATTGGTTACACATCCAGTGGTTGATGGTTAAATTATGATACCTCCAGCCCGTAGGTATTATGTTTAGATGCAGATTGCCATAGTTGGGGTCTTCTGTCTTCTGGGATGGTTTGTTCTGGGTTCTGTTAATATTCAAAACTTACTATTGTTCAGTTGCTCAGGTGCATCCAACTCCTCGCGACCCCATGGACTGCTGCATGCCAGTCTTCCCTGTCCTTCACCGTCTCCCAGAGTTTGCTCAAACTCATGTCCATTGAGTCAGTGATGCCATCCACCCATCCTATCCTCTGTCGATCCCTTCTCCTCCTGCCCTCAATCTTTCCCAGCATCAGGGTCTTTTCCAGTGAGGCAGCTCTGCAGATCAGGTGGCCAAAGTATTGGAGCTTCAGTTTCAGCGTCAGTCCATCCAGGAAATATTAAGGATTTCCTTTAGGATTGATTGGTTTGATTTCCTTGCAGTCCAGTTCAGTTCAGTCGCTCAGTCGTGTCCGACTCTTTGCGACCCCATGAATCGCAGCACACCAGGCCTCCCTGTCCATCACCAACTTCCGGAGCTTACTCAAACTTATGTCCATCAAGTTGGTGATACCATCAGGCCATCTCATCCTCTGTCGTCCCCTTCTCCTCCTGCCCCCAATCCCTCCCAGCATCAGAGTCTTTTCCAATGAGTCAACTCTTCACATGAGGTGCCCAAAGTATTGGAGTTTCAGCTTTAGCACATCAGTCCTTCCAATGAACACCCAGGACTAATCTCCTTTAGGATGGACTGGTTGGACCTCCTTGCAGTCCAAGGGACTCTCAAGAGTCTTCTCCAACACCACAGTTCAAAAGCATCAATTCTTCGGCGCTCAGCTTTCTTCACAGTCCAACTCTCACATCCATACATGACCACTGGAAAAACCATAGCCTTGACTAGACGGACCTTTGTTGGCAAAGTAATATCTCTGCTTTATATATGCTATCTAGATTGGTCATAACTTTCCTTCCAAGGAGTAAGCGTCTTTTAATTTCATGGCTGCAATCACCATCTGCAGTGATTTTGGAGCCCCAAAAATAAAGTCTGACACTGTTTCTACTGTTTCCCCATCTATTTCCCATGAAGTGGTGGGACCAGATGCCATGATCTTAGTTTCCTGAATGTTGAACTTTAAGCCAACTTTTTCACTCTCCTCTTTCACTTTCATCAAGAGGCTTTTTAGTTCCTCTTCACTTTCTACCATAAGGGTGGTATCATCTGCTTACCTGAGTCTACTGATATTTCTCCTGGCAATCTTGATTCCAGCTTGTGCTTCTTCCAGCCCAGCGTTTCTCATGATGTACTCTGCATATGAGTTAAATAAGCAGACTCTCAATTCTTCAGTGCTCAGCCTTCTTTATGGTCCAACTCTCACAGTCATACATGACTACTGGAAAAACCATAGCTTTGACTATATGGACCTTTGTTGACAAAGTGACGTCTCTGCTTTTTAATACACTGTCTAGGTTTGTCATAGCTTTTCTTTCAAGGAGCAAGCATCTTTTAATTTCATGGCTGCAGTCACCATCTGCAGTGATTTTTGGAGCCCATGAAAATAAAGTCTGTCATTGTTTCCATTGTTACCCCCATCTATTTGCTCTGAAGTGATGGGACTGGATGCCATGATCTTCATTTTTTGAATGTTGACTTTTAAGCCAGCTTTTTCATTCTCATCAAGAGGCCCTTTAGTTTCTCTTCACTTTCTGCCATTAGGGTGGTGTCATCTGCATATCTGAGATTATTGATATTTCTCCCAGAATCTTGGTTCCAGCTTGTGCTTCAGCCAGCCCGACATTTTGTATGATGTACTCTGCATGTAAGTTAAGTAAGCAGGGTGACAATATACAACCTTGATGTACTCCTTTTCCTATTTGGAACCAGTCTGTTGTTCATGTCCAGTTCTAACTGTTGCTTCTTGACCTGCATACAGGTTTCTCAGGAGGGAGGTAAGATGGTCTAGTAGTCCCATCTCTTTAAGAATTTTCCACAGTTTATTGTAACCCACACAGTCAAAGGCTTTAGTCAGTGAAGCAGAAGTAGATGTTTCTCTGGAATTCTCTTGCTTTTCTGTGATCCAACGGATCTTGGCAATTTGCTTCCTCTACCTTTTCTAAATCCAGCTTGTACATCTGGGAGTTCTCTGTTCACACACTGTTGAAGCCAAGTTTGAAGGTATGGGAAAGAGCAAAATCTTTTTATTTGTGACCCCTATCCCTTTTTATTCGAACACGGTTATGTACAAAGGGGAAGAGACATACCTGCAAAGGAAGCATCTCTCAGCTATAAAGCTGTAAAAAAAAAAAAGTAACCACATATAGTGCAAAACAGAAATGAAGCATATTCTGTATCCAAATGAATTGCTGAAGAAGCTAAGTAACTGTAATAACTTCTGAAGTCTTACCTCACCTTTTAAATAACTTCCAAGAGGTGATTTGACACCTAAAGGTGCTTCCTTGTGTTGTTCCAAGGTCACATGGACAGCAGCTGTGCCAGTCTTATTTTTAAGTGGGATTTAGTCATTAGCATGAAGTCAGATACCTGGGTTGTTTGAGCTGAATTATATTCATTTGGTCTGTGCTCTCCTTCGTATGTGTGTCTGTAGTCTTCCACTCAGATGGAGAAAAGTGCCTGTGTTCTTACATAGAATCCTTTCCTTAAGTAATTGTCCTTTTCTTCCCCAGTACTCCCACAGTGCCTGAAGTTAGTCAACCACAACTGGATAGCTTTCCATTTCACTGTTTCTAGGTCAGAAAGTTTGACTGTTAATAGATGGATCATGGGGGCAGGGGACGGCAAGCCTTTCTTTGAGAGGGCTTGCTGCAACGGTATCAATTACTGATGAGTTCTAGGACTTCCTGGTTGGAGCCGACATCTCTGAAACTTTCAGTGCCTTGAAACTTCACAGTTTCTGGAGAATTCCTTTGCCTTAGCTGCTTCTTGTCTTGGAGGCTGACCAGTAACCACTGTGAAATGATACGGGACACAGAGCCACCAACTGGGTTTTCTGGGTTAAAGGGGTTTCCACCTTCTGCTTGTCTGTGCATTTTTGCCCTTGTCAGCTAATTGCCAGATAGGAGCTTAATATGTTTCAGTGCAGAAATGCAGGCTGATCTTTACAGAGTGATGAAACAGCTGTGTTGTCTGTCCTTCCTCCGTTAGTCTTTATAGTCAGAAAAATGGCTCCCTTCTGATGGGAAATGATCCTGTAGCATGCTGCAGTTGTTCTCTGCAGAATTTGTCTCTGAACTCCCTTGTGATTGTATGTGTTTGCAATCAGATGTTTTTTGTGTGTGTGTTGAAGGAAGACATTTGAGTGAAATTCCTGTAACTGACCTTCTGTGATTTGATAAGGTCATGGCCAAACATCTCTACAAGACAGAAACAGTTCTCAAGGACACCCAGCGTATCTGGAGCCAAAGCTTTAGGGACGTTCATACCCAAGCTTCCCTGATAGTTGGTAAGGTAAGGTTGCAAAGCAGGAGACCCCGGTTCAGTTCCTGGGTCGGGAAGATCTTCTGGAGAAAGGATAGCTACCCAATCCAATATTCTTGGGCTTCCCTTGTGACCCTGCTGGTAAAGATTCTGCCTGCTGTGCGGGAGACCTGGGTTTAATCCCTGGGTTGGGAAGATTCCCTGGTGGATGGCATGGCAACCCACTCTAGTATTCTTTTCTGAAGAATCCTCATGGACAGAGGAGCCTGGCAAGCTACAGTCACCAGGACTTCAGTGAAGCCTCAGTTGAGGATGAAAAATATCCCAGCATGGGAACTAAGTACCCATCTTTTACTTTAGGAGATTCCTGTTAATGTAATGATAATGAAAGTGATTTGGCAGTATATGGAGCCTAACCCTCAAATTTCAAGTCTTATCCTTAAATATCAGGGCTCCTTAAGGCTCCTTTTTGGGAACAGATCGTGCCGGGGTGCTTCCTTATGCTGTCACTACTGACTCCATTAGCAGAGAGCCTATAACGTGACTTATAGGCAAACTTTATAAAGTGTGTTAAAGAGGAATCTTAAGGACCCAAGTAAGAGGAGTAACATATAAAGGTCAGTAAATCTCATTTTGAGCTGAGTCACATATTATAACTAACGTTTTTGTAGTGGTTACACCATATGACACTTATGTGAACATTTCCCGTTTTCCCAGTATCTCTGGGGAATGGATAAGGCAGATACTAGCTTCCAAAGAACAGATAAGAAAAACAGGAGTGGGTGGGGATAGAGGTTAGGCTCTGAGATACTTTAATTACAGGCATGTCTGCATACACATGCACAGACACAGCAACATTCATACAGTTGTGGTTTATCAGTTTTCAGAAATGTGACTTCCTGTCTGAGAGGTGGGGAAATGGCATATTGCTCAGTTGTGCAGGAGAAGGATGTGTCTGCCATGGCGTAGAAATAAAGTCCATTGAAGAAAAGGAAAAAAAGATGAAATAATCCTATGACTCCGTACGTCCTTGTTTAAAAGCAGCAATTCTGTAAAGAAAAAAGGAATTTAGTTTAGACCATTATGCGTGCATAGCAAGTTGCTTCAGTCATGTCCAACTCTTTGCAACCCTATGCACTATAGCCCACCAGACTCCTCTGTCCATGGGATTCTCCAAGCAAGAATACTGGAGTGGGTTTCCATGCCCTCATCCCTCTTCCCAACCCAGGGATCAAACCTGTATCTCTTATGTCTCCTGAATTGGCAGGTGGGCTGTTTACCAGACACCATTAATTACTTCTTTCCGTGAAAAGCACATCTACTAATGATCTTGTCCTTTCAAAAAGAAAAAATCTGTGCGTCTTATTAAAAATCTTAAGAATTTTACATTGGAGTTGAGGTGTGTGAGGTAGATCCCTCTAATTCTATTATAGGAGCTATGGCCATAGTATCATATACTTTCCATCCCCAGGAGAAAATACTTTATTTAACCAAAGTGAAATTGGGCAGTGCATAAATGGTGCAGAACAGAAACATGTCATTTACGCCTGTCTCCCAATCATTGTGCTTTGCTGACCATTTCTGCATTGCCTCTTGCTGCCTGAACAGCTACTACTAAAGAAGTGAGGAGTTTTGTTTTCTAGACGGCCCTCTGATTGTTCCCTGCATTCACACAGGAGTGCCTGGCTGCACAGTTTTCTGTTTTTCTCCCAGTTCATCCCCTAGCACTTCAAAAGGTGACCTGTCACAGGGTGGAAGGCAAGTTTTGCACTTTAAGAAACCTGCCCTTGTGTCTCCCCAGGGCCAGAATATGACCTGCACAGAGTTTCTGAACTTGAACTTTAGCCCCTTGGCTCTGTACCTCAGCACGTTGAGCAGGTCTGAATGAGAGAGTTCTTTTTTGAGAATAACCTCAAGCTGTTTCTTGGTTCACAGCTCATCTCTACCCAGTTATCTCGGCGAGCATGCTCCTCCTTGGGAGACTGGCTGGGAGGCTGTGAGGATGGCATTGTAGGCGATGATGTGAGAGAAGACCCTGTAACGTTTAGGTGCAGGAATATCCTGCAAAAAGAAGTCTTTCAAATGGCCTTAAAAAAAAATTGAGGTATGATGGACATATGGCAGTAGATTAGTTTCAACTGTATGATGTGATGATTCGATATTTGTATATATTAATAAATGGTCACCTCAATGAGTATAGTTAGTATCCATCACCACAGAATTTGTTTCTTGTGGTGATGACTTGTAAGACCTCTTAGCATCATTCAAATATGCAATACAGTGTTATTAACTGTAGGCACCATGCTATACATTACCTCCCCAGGACGTGTTCACTTTATAAGCGGAAGTTTGCACTTTTTGACCCCCTTCACCCATTTTACCCGCCCCCCCAACCTCTGGCAACCACCAGTCTGTTTTCTGTATCTCTGAGCTTGTTTTTTTCCCCCCAAAGGGTCGAATTTTTTAAAACCTATCCTGCTAATTCTTATATGTAGTTATTTCCCCCTTATTTTCCTTTCTCCTTCTGGGTTTCTTCCTTTACATTGAGTGGCTGCCTCGATGTGTATGGCATATCCATTCTATGTACCTTTCGCCCCCGCCCTTTAGATGAAGCCCTTCCCTCTTTATCCTCTCCGTTTTCCTTCTTACTCACAAAACAGCAAGAGCGCTGCAAACAGTGTCTCCTCTTCCCCTTTCCCAAGGCAGAGAAGTGCGGGCCATGGCAACTGCAGAATTTCTATACAGGATGCTCTAAGGCAGCAGATTGGGAAGGGAGAGGGCACAGGGAGCTCGTCTTAAAGCTCTGTTTTCTTAGCCAACACAATTGTCACTTCTATTGGATGCCTACAGGGGAGCTGTGGATATTATGGAAGCTGAAGGTGCCTAAGCTGTGGCTACTGGTCTAGCCCAAATTCTGGAGATCTTTGCTGTACTGACTTGAAGGGGCAAAAGGCAGTGCATGGTATTAGCCTTTGCCAAATCTTCATTCCTGCCTTGCTCACCACTCCCACCTCCAATCTGTTTGCCCTATTCTCCCCTACCGCCACTCACCAGGAAAGCGTAATTTAAAAAAAAAAGTAGGCACATCAGGAAAGCTGTGACCGGCACCCACTATTCAAACTTGGAGACTCAGAATTCCATAAACCGCAAGAGTTTTGTGCATATGATGTATTCTGGAATTTGAACTCAACCATAGGCAAGGTCTGCTTTCTATTATCTTTCATAGCACAGATTTATCATTCCATATACTCCATTAATGTATTTCTTTGGAAATCATGAAACTTATGGGGAATAACTAATTTCTTTCAGTTTAAGTACATGAATAAGTGCATTTTTGTCCATAAAATGCAGTGGGAAAAAGAAATGCAATTACATGTTTTTTTCAGAAGGTTTTAAAGAACAGATTATGTAAAGCGCTGGTCTCTAGATGGATATGAAGCTAGTTTTAACATCTGGAATTTATTAGGGAAAAACAGGGTATGTTTTCAGCCAAATTCTGACACTCCTCATTTGAGTTATCAGTTCCGTAAGGCTGTCGGGTCGCCACGTTGCTGTGAGCGTGTACAGCACAGGAGCTCCGGGTAGGCTTGCTGTGGCGGGTGCATGGCCTAATACTGCACTCGGTGTGCGGGGTGATGAAGGACGCTCAGCTTAACCTTGCTTTATAAGGATGCGCTCAGGCTCTGTGCTTCTGCAGGAAATGATTTGATAGATTGCCACCCTTCTTTGGGGAACATAAATCTACTGTCCAAAAGAATCTAATGTCTGGAATGAGATGCGGTACGTTTTTTTTTTTTTTAATATTTATTTATTTATTTGTCTGCACCAGGCCTTACTTGCAGCATGCAGGATCGTCAGTCTTCTGTGCAGCATGCAGGAGGGAGGGATCTTTAGTTACGGCTCACGAACTCCTAGTTGCGGCCTATGGGATCTAGTTCCCCAGGGATTGAACCTGGGCCCCTTGCATTTGGAAGCGTGGAATCTTCACCACTGGACCACCGGGGAAGTCCCTAAATTTTTTATTTTTAATATCTTGAGACAGTAGGCAAGTTTTGAATAATCGTCCTTTCTTTTAAGATGGCAAATGAAAGGGCAGTTTGGTAGCTGTAGATTAGGTTTCTCTGCCCCAGCAAAGAAAGGGAGTCAAGATCTGCAAGTGTAAGCTGGTGGCTATCTTTCCCTTTTTCGCTCTGGCCTGGTGACAGAGGGGAGGTGGAGCTGCTCCTTTGTGGATCAGTCACTTTAAATAAACACTCAGTTCCACCACAGTCCTTTTCTGGGCAGGCCTGGCCCTACAGGTGTGTAAATGCCACAGCTCTCAGGGCCACGTGCAGCCTGGCGGGAAGGGCCCCACCCGCACTTCCGTAAATGTCGCTCTGTTGGCCTGAGCATGATTGCCAGAACTTTAAAAAGCTGAGGAACCAAATCAAAAAATCCTACTCTGAGGAATCCTTGCCGCCCTTGCAACGACTTCTGTTTTTTCTCTGCCCCATGAAAAGAAACGTCCTCCATAACCACTCGGTGTGTTGACTCACCTTTTTCACCCGACACATCTATTGGTATAAAATGAGGGAATCATCATATTGGGATGAATATCTTGAGACAGTAGACTAAACTCCCAGGCAGGACTGTACCCACATTATCCCAAAGACAGGAGGCTGGCCGCTGACTTGAAAGGTTCTCCAGGAGTGAAATTCCACAGCCATCACTACAGCTTTGAAGACACAAAGTCCACTGTCAGGAGAGGTGTTGCGAGCAAGCCTGAGCCCTCCAGCTGAAATGTAAACCCAGGGTCCATGGTAACACCCTGTCATTTGCCTGTTGGCTGCTGCTAATCTGCCTTCATCCATCTTGCCTTAGAACTAAGTAATCCTGCTTCACATTTGTGGTATTTTTCTGCGAACTCAAAGCTAAGCTCAGTTTTTGTTTTTTGGAAATGATGACCTAGATTAAGACCGATAGGAAAACTGTCTCATGGAGACTTTGGGTTTTGTCATTCTGTCTGTTCATCTCGGATGGTGTTTGTGCTTAAAGTATATTAACAAGCACACTCGCATTCAGAATTTTGACAAGAGTCACTTGGGCCTCTGAGGAGATGGCCTCTGTGTATCAGGCAAAAGCTTGCTCACCATTGTTTCCAGCCATGTGGCTGGTGATTGACAGTGTACACTGCTTCAGTTGAAGCTTAGCTTTAACAGTTTGCGTCAATGTGGGTTTTGTATTGTTGAAACTACAGTGTTTCTAGTCACTGCCAGATTTAAGCTTTGCTTTGGTGTTTTTATGAAGGTTAGCAATGTTTCATTCTTAACCAGCCTTTAAGAATATTTGATGCTTCCTCTGCACGCTGGCTTACCGCTTGCAGGAAACAAGTTTAGGCTGCTTTAGGGCATTTTGGTTTTGCATTCTAGTACTATGTGTAGTCACAGCTATGGTTTTTCCCGTGGTCATGTATGGATGTGAGAGTTGGACTGTGAAGAAAGCTGATTGCCGAAGAATTGATGCTTTTGAACTGTGGTGCTGGAGAAGACTCTTGAGAGTCCCTTGGACTGCAAGGAGATTCAGCCAGTCCATTCTAAAGGAGATCAACCCTGGGTGTTCATTGGAAGGACTGATGCTAAAGCTGAAACTGCAATACTTTGGCCACCTCATGCGACGAGTTGACTCACTGGAAAAGACTCTGATGCTAGGAAAGGTTGGGGGCGGGAGGAGAAGGGGACGACCAAGAATGAGATGGCTGGATGGCATCACCGACTCTGTGGACATGAGTTTGAGTGAACTCCAGGAGTTGGTGATGGACAGGGAGGCCTGGCGTGCTGTGATTCATGGGGTCGCGGAGAGTCGGACACGACTGAGCGACTGAACTGAACTGAACTGTGTGTATATGGGTTTCCCAGGTGGTGCCAGTGGTAAAGAACCCACCTGCCAATGCAGGAGACCTGAGACTTGGGTTTGATCCCTGGGTCAGGAAGATCCCCTGGAGGAGGGCATGGCAACCCACTCCAGTATTCTTGCCTGGAGAATCCCATGGACAGAGGCGTTATGGTCCATAGGGTGGCAAAGAGTGAGACATGACTGAAGGGAATGGGGGAGGTAAGAGGAAGGGAGTGCTGGGGAGAGGGTGGCCAGTGCAAGAAACTAAGGATTAGGTGTCACCTCTGTTTCTTTGGTGTGTTGGAGCTACTGGTTAAGGTTGGACTTCACAAGCTTGGGAAAATTCTGTGGTTCCTCCTTTATAAGCAGAGGAGGAGTTCAGTTTGCAAATGAGCCTAAATGATGGGAAGAAAGCAATGCCACATCAGACATGTGTGCTGAAAGAACACCTTCCTTCTAAGAGGTGTGTGCAGTTTGGTCACCCCGAGACTCCCCACCTCCCTGAGCATCCAGCTTGTCCCTCCCTGCCTGTGTCCACACCATGCTGGAGACTCAAAGATGGTGCCTCCCCACTTGCAGCTCCTTCCACTCAGAGCAAAAGTCAGAAGCAACTGATGAGATCTGCATCCAAAGGAATGTGTTTCATCAGCCATCCGGTGTGGGCTCCTCTCCATCCTTCCTGCTGCTTCACTCGAGGGTGGGTCAGCAGGCCCACGACAGCAGGGGTGGGTCAAGGTGAGCTCCCACATGTTAAGGGAGATCCCACAGTGTCCTCAGCTTCGCCGGCTGCTGCCAATGAGTTCTGTCATGCCCCCCGCTGTCCTTAATCATTTCAGTTTGCCTGCGAGATGGAGGGGGCCGGGGAGGGGAATAAATCAATTTGTACGAGAGAAAATTGTCATGGCGTATGTGATAAAATGTGTTCTTTGTAGGTAGGGAGAAGAAAGGGAGGCTTTGTTTATTGAAATAATGCTGAGCTGTGAGGCACCTTTTGAATTCTTATTGTGTTGTGCTTTCTCGAGGCCAAGTGGGAAGGCGGGGTGCCTCTGAGGGACCCGGGGCCCCTTACAGGAAAGGCGCCGGAATCCCGTCAGGCTGGACTCAGAAACCACAGCGCTTTGTTCTTGTCCTGGGCGCACTTGCTGGCATTACATCTTTCATCAGCGGCTCTGACATCCTCCTGATTTGACAAGGGGTTGAGAAACACTCCGCAGGTGCTGGTTGGGCAGGCGCTGACAGAGGGTTGGGGCACGCCCGCTTGGGTAGGTTAATGGCTCACTTGCAGGAGCGGGATCTCTCCGGGTGTATGTGGCCCCAGAGTTCTCCCCGCCCTTCTGCACTTCCCTGCTTGCGCCCCGCGCCGGGCATTGACAGAGCTCGTGCAGGGATCTCTCCGCGGCTCCCCTCTGCTGCCCGCGGTGTTTCCAGTTTCTGCAGCAAGCCTATAAACCATCTGGTGCTGGGCGCCATCCAAGTCCGCAGTCTTGGCGCCTCAGACTCAGATCATGTGATCGAAAACATTTGACCCTGGATACCCGTGGTGAATGCGGGGCAGTAAAGGTGACTAGGGTAGGTCAGCTGTATGCTGAAGGCTCAAAGACGGTGCCGCCCCACTTGAGTTCCTTCCATTTAGTGAATTATTTGGAAAGTTTAAGTATAGAAGAGAGTACTATGTTCAACCTTGTTTCACCTCAGTTGTGTTTATAAGCTATTTCTATTTACACACAGACAAATACCTGACATATCTGTAGGTGGTAGGCGTAAAGATAATGTAAGGTTTTTTATTCGTATTTTCTAATTTTCTAAATTTATCTGTTTAACAAATCTGTGTGAAGTTCTCCGTGGGCCAGGCACAGCTCATCTTCTCCATCGGCTATTGCCCAAGTTCCATAACATGCCTGCCTTCTTGGAACTCATAGCCTCATGGGGAATGAATTAATAAAAAAACTCATGATATATTTTCAGGTAGTAATAAGTATTATAAAAAAAATAAAGAGGAGTGAAAGGCTAGAGGAGCAGTAGAGGAGAAGGGAAACTGGCTCTGGGTGCTTGGTGGGGACAAGTGGAAAATAAGTGAAATGAATTGACTCAGCATCCATATGGGAAATTAAGATTACCACGCTAATCATGTGTTTCTCTATTTTGTTAAGAATTCAGTGTGTTAGGCATATCATACAATTCACACAGCTACTATTTTTCCATTTTTGTTCCCATCATGAACAGATATTTGTGCATATCTTTGCTTACAGTAAGCTCCTCTGTCTTCAGATATGTTTTTGTGGAGGTTCATTTGGGGTCACTGTCTATGTCCCACTTGGGTCTTGACCCTCTCTTAACTTGTGCTATAAGGAGCCAGGAGGTCGGGGGTAGAGACCGGGCGTGAGGCGCCTCCACTTTCTAGACTGTTGAGGGTAAGTGTGTTTGCCCGCTTACCTGCAGGCCCCGCCAGGATACAGGGAGCAGCTGATCCAGTCGCACATGTTTGAAGGCAGGCAAAGTGTAGGTTGCTCTGACTACTGTGACCTGGGTCTCAAGGTGATGATGAGCCATTCTGATTGCTTAATCAGTGTTTGTGTAAACAGATAGAAGAGCAACTCATCAATGCTTTCAAGGCCCAAAGTTGCCCTGATACTTTTCAGCAAGCACAAAGCATGCCATGATCACAATGATAATCAAAAGGACAATAGTTATTGTGGCTAACCTTCTGCCAGGCACCATTGTGTTAGGTGAGTTGCCTGTAGTAATTTTTACAACTCTTGTGTGGTTGGATATCATTGCCATTTTACGAGTAAATGAAGTCTTGGAAAATGTTAACAACTTAACAAGCTTGAACTAGTACTCAGGTCTGGAGTTTCTGTTTTGTTGTAAGGCCTCTCTCTGTCCTTAACCACTGATCTTCCCATCAGTTTCTCCCTCTCTCACTTTCTTCCTTTTCAAGGAACGAGTCCTAGTTGGGACTGGTATTGACTGGGTTAGGTGATCTGGAAGGGAGGGAATGTTCAGACCTTCTCTTCTATCTAAACATACTGCTCCCTGAAGCAGTCAGCAGGGCCCCTGGTCGGGGAGAACACTGAGCTGATTGGAAATGTGTCTTCTCCCTTTTCCTGGTGCTCTGGATTTGATGTAGCAGTTTGTGGTGAGATGGCCCAACAGTCCGCAGCCAGTGGTGAGGAAGGCGAAGCCAGGGCCCCGCTGAGCTTTCCTTGAAATGGGAGCTTGTTATGACATCAAGTGTTTTAAAGGAATTTTCTTTAAAAGAAATAATGCATGTGGAAATATCTCTCAAATTTTGGGAATGCATTTGAAGATGATTGTACTGAACTATCTCAATTGTTGACATCTTGGCTGTCTTCTGTACTCGAATGAAAAGCCTGGGAGCATGTGCCTTAGGTTTTGTATACATAGACAGTCCGTTGTATATATGTGTGTGTTAATATGTGTATGTATATATAAGTGTGTGTCTGTGTATACACACACACACACATCTCTAAATCTTCAGTTGTTTTCCCAAAGGAAAAACATTGTCCTCAATCCAGTTAAAAAAAATAGGGTACTTCCAAAGTGTTCAACTATTGCTATAAAAATACCTTGGTTTTTCCTGATATGCTGAGATTATTGAGTGTTTCATCATTTAAAGGTACTTGGTTTCTTTAGAATGGGGAATTCAATACCTACTAAATTGGATCAATAAAAAAATTTATGAACAATGCAGACCTTGTCAGGGAAGTTCTTGACTCATGTTCATATAATTCTCTGTGGGAGCTTCTGCTGTAGGGATCACATCAGTATTTAGAACATACTGAAATATTCATGTCCTCTGATTAGCAGGATTTAATTGTTACATCTCTATCTCCTTCACCGCGTGTCATTAGAATGCAGCCCACCTTGAATTTAAGTGGGTGCTGTCAGTTTATTGCAGTGTCTTTATTTTGTTTGTACTTCTTTCTAAAGTTGTATTACATATAATTTTGGTTTCCCTTGAAAATAAAGTAATACCACAAAAAAGTAAGAATTTATTAGTGGAAAATGCTGTGACTTATTTTTACTAGCAACTACTGTATAATAAATTTTAAACTATATACATATATATGTAAAATTTTGTTTAGATTTTTTAAGATCTTTCAGTTAAAGTAACTTTTCCTCCCACATACTATTTAGTTAGCATAATTAGCTTTTTTCTCCTACACTACAATATTTCCCTCTTTAATTTTCCCCCATAGTATGGAAATGGCTGGAGATTAACTTTTGTCTGATTCTTTCCTGGGTCTGATATCAGCTGAATCATCTTTTGTTTCTCAAGTGTTGGAAAGTTTTCGTACCTTTCCATCATTCTAATTTTGCAGATCTGCTTTCTCCCCTCTATAAAAAGACCTTTCTGAGACCCTATCTTCTCAGCAGTTTCATGACAGGATCTGAAAGGCTCTCAGGAGCGCTAGGATATTCTGTCGCAAAGCATGAGGCATGGTGACTGTGAACGGAGTCTGGGGTCAGACAGACCTGCTTTTCATTCTAGCTCTGCCACTTACTTGTTTGACAAGTTACTGAACTTCTAAACCTCAATTCCTGACTCTTTAAATTGAGGTTAACAATAGGACTTATTCCAAAGGCTATATGAAGAATAACTGAGAAAGTGCATGTCACATGGTTTAAATATAGCAATAGCAATAGAACACGTCCACATAATAGCTAATGTTATTTCCAATAAAAATTGTGATTTTTTTTTATTGAGCTCCCACATAGTATTGAGTATAGTTGATACATAATGTTATATAAGGTATACAGTGTAGTGAGTCACAGTTTTTAAAGGTTGTTCTCCATTTATAGTTATTATGGGATATTGGCTATTCCCTATATTATACAGTATATCCCCATAGATTCTGTTGTGCCTAATGGTTTGTGCTCTTCATCCTCTACTGCTGCACTGCCCTTACCCCGTCTCCTCTCCCCAGTGGCAATCACAGATGTTCTCTGTGTTTGTGAGTCTGTGAGTTGGCTTCTTTTTGTTCTGTTCACTAGTTTGTTTTATTTTTTAGATTCTGTATATGTCGTATATATTTGTCTTTGTCTGTCTGACTTACTTGATTTAGCATAATACCCCCCAAGTCCATCCACCTTGTTCACACGTGACAAAACTTTGTTCTTTTTCATGACTAAGTAGTATTCCATTGTGTATGTATCTGTGTATATATATAAGAAATAGATGAAGAAGATGATATATATATATATATATCATCTTCTTTATCCATTCTTGTGTTGATGGGCAGTTAGATTGCTTCCATATCTTGGCAATTGTAAATAATACTTCTATAAACATTAAATTGCATATATCTTTTTGAACTTTTTTTTTTTAATGTGTATGCCCAGGAATGGAAGTGCTATGTCCTTTGGTAGTTCTATTTTTAGTTTTTTGAGAAACTTTCATATTCTTTTCCACAATGGCTGCACTAATTTGCATCACCACCCACAGTGTACGAGGGATCCCTTTTCTCCATGGTCTTGCCAACATTAGTGTTCTTCTTGATGATAGCCTTTCTGAAACATGTGAGATGATATCCAATTGGGGTTTGGATTTGCATTTCCCTGATTCTTAGCGATGTTGAATATCTTTTCATGTGCCTGTTGGCCATCTGCGTTGTTCTTTGGAAAAATGTCTGTTCAATTCTTCTGCCCATTTTTTAATTGGGTTGTTTGTTTTTTTGATGTTGAGTTGTAGGAGCCATTTATATATGTTGAATATTAACCCTTTATTGGGCATATCATTTGCAAATGTTTTCTCCCGTTCTGTAGGTTGTCTTTTTGTTTTGTCAATGGTTTCCTTTACTATGAAAAAGTTTTTAAGTTTAATTCAGTCCCACTTGTTTATTTTTGCTTTTATTTCTTTTGTTTTAGGAGAGGGATAAAAAATATATTGCTAAAATGTATGTCAAAGAGTGTTCTGCTTATGGTTTCCAGTCATACATTTAGGTCTTTAATCCATTTTGAGTTTGTTGTTGTACATAGTGTTAAGGAAATTCCCAGTTTCATACTTTTACATGGAGCCGCTCAGCTTTCCCGGCGCCGCCTGCTGAAGGGACTGTCTTTCCCCGCTGCGTGTGCTTCCTCCTTGCCGTGGGCAACTTTGACTTGACCGTGAGCGTCTGCGTGGTGTCTGGGCTCCCTTCTGCTCCATCGGTCTGTGTGTCTCTTTGTGCCTGTACTACGCTGTCCTGGTGACTAGCACTGTAGTGTAGCCTGAGGTTAAGGAGCATGATTCCTTTAGTTCTCTTCATCTTTCTCAATACTGTTTTGGCTAGTCAGGGTCCTCTGTGTTTCCATACAAATTTTAAAAATGTTTTCTCTAGGTGTTATGCAAGGATTTTTTAAATATCTGCAAATCAACCAATGTGATACGTCACAATAACAAATTGAAGAATAAAAACCGTATGATGGTTTCAATAGATGCAGAAAAAGTCTTGGACACAATTCAATATCATTTATGATAAAAGCTCTCCAGAAAGTGGGATCAGAGGGAGTGTAATTCAACATAATGAAGGCCATATATGACAAACCCACAGCTAACATCCTACTCAATGGTGATAAGCTGAAAGCATTTTCTGTAAGATCAGGTACAAGTCAAGGAAACCCACCCTTGACTTTTATTCAACAGTTTTGGACATCCTAACAATAGCAATCAAAGAAGAAGAAGAAAGAAAAGAAATCCAAACTGGAAGGGAAGAAGTAAAACTGTCACTGTAGATAACATGATACTATACATAGCAGATGCTAAAGATGCCACCGGAAAACCACTTCAGCTCATCAATGAATTCAGTGAAGTTGCAGGATACAAAATTAATATACAAAAATCTGTTTTTCTATGTACTAACAACAAACTATAATAAAGAGAAATTAAAGAAATAATCCCATTTACCATCACATCACCAAAAAAAAAAAAGATACCTGGGAATAAACGTACCTAAGGAGGTAAAAGACCTGTGTTCAGATAACTGTAAGACACTGATGAAAGAAAACTGAAGACTAAGCAGATGGAGAAATACATTGTGTTCATGGATTGGAAGAATTCATACTGGCAAAAGGAGTATAATACCCACGGCCATCTGCAAATTCAATGTGACTTATTTTTAGAGGAGCATATATTTGCAGATGGAGTGGGATTGAGGGTTATCTTCAAAGTTGAGAGGGTCAGTGTTGGATACCTCCTCTCCTTGACAGCCTTCTCCCCCAGCCATTGATTTGAAGCAAGGGAAGAATTGCCTTAGGAGGATCCCAGGAATGATGATGTGGCTGTATTCACACTTAGTACTTGGTTCCTGCTTTGTGATTTGGCATCGTCACCTACATCAGGTACTCTTGAAGGTGATCAGTTTTTCTATCAGATGGTATTTTAGTGCTACCATGTTGAAGGGGACAGAGTGCTGTTTCGACAACTGAATTTCACTGTAGATTTATAAAGTAACTCAGGGATCACTGACCAATGAAATCAGGTAAAATGAAAAACAAAAAGCTAGTGTTCTCTGAGTTGGTCTAGGACAGCAAAAAAGTGATGAGCACTCAGCAGGGCAGTCTTGTAGATGGTGTTTAATGAGTTTTAAGCTTCAAGGCTATGAGCATTCTTTCTTGAAATATTACACAGCAGGTGCCCCTAGCTGAAATTCTGGCAGTTAATAGGAATCCTCCAGTCCTGGAAGCCACTGAACAGGCCCAATTGTGTCCATCTGTCAGGGAACGCTCCCCTTTTGCGAGGGATTTTGTTCTTTCTGTATCTGAATTAGAATGTGCGGGTTGTGGGGAGTCTCACAGAGGAGCTGAATGAGGTTGCTTTCTCATGTACAGATGCCTCCTGCTATTTTCAGGGACAGGGCTGGGTTGTAGACGTTTACCCGAGAGCTCCAGGATTGCCATAGGAGAGAGCAGGAAGCCTCCAGAGAGGGAGTGAGGAAATCTCAATTTGGTGAAACTTGTTTCTCTGACTCTGTTTAATGTCCTTACAATGAAGGAATTGAACTAGACATTCTTGAATTCCCTTTCCAGCCATAAGGTTGTGTGTGATTCTGAGCGCTCTTTCAACTTCTGGGGAAAAGATTGTTACGGATTGGTTCTATATATAATGAAGCTTCCTTGGGCAGTTGCTTCAGCAAATCCATTCTGCGACCATTGGGCAAATAAAATGTGCAAAGCCCCAAGCACAGAACTCAGGGTCAGGGCCCTCTGATACAAACCAAAGGATGAAAAATCACCTGAAGTTAGAGACCCCAGATTCACACTGAGTTGAGCTGACTGCCAGCCCCAAGCTTCATCACTGTTGCTAGAGGGCTTGCCCTGCCACCTCTGCCTGCCCTGCTTCTCCCCATGACCCCACCCTGCCAGTGTGCACACCTGCCCTCCCACCTACACATGTACACATGTGTGTCCTGCAAACCAGGAGAGCAGTGGCGTGTTGAGTTGGAAGTGCCAGCAAGGCACACAGCAGACAGAGCGTGGAGAGTCTCTGTTATCATCTCTTCTACTGTTTCTCAGTTTCTTGCCCTTGGGCTGATTTCCTATGTCTGCTGTGTGACTTGGTCCTCATTTGTCAGAAGGAGGTGAGGGTTTAATGAGATACCACATGAATTGTGCTTAGCCCAAGTGCCTGGTACCCAATAAACATTCAGCAAATGATAACTATTAATGTTATGACTTACTACTATCACATTGCCTGGGATTCTTAAAATATTCCCAGAGCTTGGCATTGGGGTTGTGACAATGCCCTTTTTTTTTTTTTGCAGGACCCTGAAGCTGATTGAATTAGGTAAAATGCAGAAATCACTTAGTAACTTAGTGTAGAACCTGTCAAAATATGTGTTCAGCGTATAGTAGGTTAACTATTGTTAGTTTTAAATAAATTTTTTTAAGTCTGTTTCTTTTAAAAAGGAATGTGTGTTCAGTAAAGTTCAGTTGCCTTTACTTCTTCCCCTTTAAGGAAGAGAACAGTTCACTAAGTCAAAGAGGTTGGCACTACCCACTGTCTTCAGTCACACATGAACAAAAATTGTAAATACCTTGTAGCTGGAGGGCATCTGGCCCAGTTAGAAGGCCAGGGTGGATGTTCCCATCATCACTGGGGGGAAGGAAATAAGATTCCCTGGCAGCGAATGGCTTACAGGAGCGTGTCGTGTCGGCAGACCAAGTACAGGAGAAAGAATGAACAAGCACGGTTTGCTCTGAGTGAGCTGACCTGCCCAGGCAGTGGTGGAAGGCCAGCCCAGCCATCTCACTGTTAGTGTTCTGAGGTCTTTGGATGGAAACTGAGGGATGAACTCATTCCTCTGTTTCAGGTGAAACTGTGAAAGCCTTTGGTCCCTTTGATGGCAGTATCGTAAAAGAGCAGACCCAAGTCCCAGAAAGATGGGTAAAACGTTGACCTGGAGTTTGACAGCTGCAATCCCCATTCTGGGACCCTTTCACTGTGGTCCTTGGGGAAAATACTGGTTCCTAGCACACAGGGAATCATAGCCTCCTTGTAGGCCAGAGGTGAGGTGTGATGGAGACCCGGCGGGGTAATGCACAGGAGGGTGCCAAGTGACCAGGAAAGAGCCAGCCTGTGTTCCGTTGTTTTTATTGCCCGTAGTAGCAAGATGAAGAAGCACCGTATAACCATAAATACACAGCGAGGCTCCTGGGGGCTCATTAGAGTCATTGTGTTGCTGGCTTAAAAGGGCATCTTAGGAAGTGGGAAGCCCTTTGTCTCCTGGCTAATGGCTAACAGGAAGCACATCTAGCCACAGAGCCTAGGAGCAGCACTGGAGAGGCTGTCACCAAGGCACTGCGCGCTCCCCGCTCAGCCCCCGGCAGCTGGACACCTTATCTGTCAGAGGCTACACAAGCTTGTCTTTACCACCAGCTAAACTGTGAAGTATTAGTCAAGTAATGTTTCATCCAAAAATAACAACCATTTTGACAGTTGTCTTGAAGCCAGATTTCCAGGTGGTTTACTTTCATTTGGATACACGCTGTAAAATGGATGTGAAGCTGGGCTCAAAACAGCTTAGGGAATCAGAGTCTTTGATCTCCAGAAATATGAAGTATGTGTGGACTTATATCCTTCACGTGCTAGACCCAAAACTGTGTAAGGAAGTGTCGTGATCCCATTGCAATACTGCTGAAAGGCCTTGGGTTAAAATTTCACAGAGAAATAAGAAGCTTGAGAGTCAGCTCTTTAAGCCTTGGGATTTCAGCAGAGTCCACAAACGAGCTGCATTCTCTCGTCCCTGTGCTGTTAACCACCGGGCAGTGTGCCTCCAAGACAGGACTGTGTTACCTCCTCATCTGAATGGACCTTTCACTACCTAGGGTGAAGCTTAGTCTGAGAAGGTTGTTGACTTGAAACTTGGTGACTTAGAAGGTGGCAGGGAAAGAGGAAGTGCATGTCCGTCGAGTGCTTACTTGGTTCCAGACACTGCTGGTCACTTGGCTTCACATGCTGTGCTGGTCATTTTATGGATGGCATCTTCTTTGCCCGTTTGACACCCCATCACAAACTGATGAAATCAGCTGTTCAAAGGCAATTCAACAAGTAACAAATGAGATGTGAACCCAAGGTTATCTGGTTCTTTGTAAATTAATCCACTTCATTTGCAAGAATATCTCCACATAATAGTGGTCTATACAGCAGAGGTTCTGTTCTTGCTATTGTGTTATGAAGTCTGGAATTAGGCAATTTAGAGCTGCTAGGGTCTACACAGTTGTTAGGGATTTAGGCACCTTCCACTGCATAGAGTATGGACCTCATCTTTCTGAAACAAGATGGCTGCTGGAGCTCCATCCATCATGTTAATATACCAAGCAGCAAAGCTGGAGAAAGAGAAAAACATGGCCTCCCTCAAAAGGATTTTCCGAGAACTCCCGTATACCTCGGCTTCTGTCTCCTTAGCTAGCACTTTGTCCCATGGCTGCACCTAACTCCAACTGCAGAGGGGCCTGAGAACTGGGATATTTTAACTGGTCAGGAGTGTGACCAATCAAAAAGCGGGATCTTGTTCCTGACCATAAAGAGAAAGGTGTGTGGGGAAGAGACTAGCACAGACTCCAAATATCATACATTTTCTTGCTCTCTTATGCTGGGAACGGAACTTGGCCCATACTTAGTCATGGGGGTGAGAGAGGGGTCGGTCAGTCTGATCCTTCGGAACTCATCTTGCAACTTGTGGGCAAACTTTTTTCCCCACTGGACCTCTCAGCCTTTGTAGTTAGCTTCTGCTAAACACATGTCAGTGACAATAAGCGGTGTGTGTCTATTCTACCTGGTTTAAGTTTTGCCTTCTATCAGAATTGCTGGTGGACAGAGAGAGAAAATGTAGCAGGGAAGGAAAATAGAAAACATCTATGGTTTTTATGCTACAACCTTCACTTGCAGAAGACACTATCACAACTCTTGTTTCTTTAACACAGAAGTCTCTTTCTCCTAAAAAAGAAAAACAAAAATGTATTAAAAACTATCCCAAAAGGGTTTGAAACCACCAAGAGGCCACCACCAAAAAGTTCGAATGCCATCTTTCTAGTTTATTTTTCTGTTATATATTCATCTGAGTTTTTTTTTTCTCAAAATATTTCTTTTTTTTTGAAAGCTTTTTATTTTGTATTGGGGCATAGCCAATTAACAATAGTGTGAAAGTTTCAGAGAAGGAAATGGCAGCCCACTCCAGTGTTCTTGCCTGGAGAATCCTGTGGACGGAGGAGCCTGGTACACTGCTGTCCATGGGGTTGCACAGAGTCGGACACGACTGAAGCAACTTAGCAGCAGTGATAGTTTCGGGTGAACAGCAAAGGGACTCAGCCATACATAGACGACTGTCTATTCCCCTGCAAACTCCCCTCCCATTCAGGCTGCCACGTAACATTGAGAAGAAAAAGTAAAGTATTAATTCAGGTTAACCTGAACATTACTATCATGTACAACACTGCGAAGTGAGGAAAGGGTACACGTGGCCTCGCTTCTCGTGCTAAGCTCTCCATGAGACACGAGGTCGGCAAGTCAGTCTCTGGGTTTCAGATCCTCATCTACAGATGTGGGATATATTGTGTGCCAAGGGCCTGCCCCACCCCGACATCTGTGGCCATGACACATGACACTGTCTGCAGAACAGGCGGGATCACAGATCTAGCATCTAGTCCAGATGGTTCTTAGTTTGGAGTTCATCGTTAGACTTCAGAGTGCCTCATCATGTTAATAAAGGGAACACTGCATAAACACCAAGTTTATACTCCTCTCTAGAAGAAAGGCCTATCCCATTCATGAGATTCTTAAGGAATCTTCAAGTTAAGAACCATGATCTAGTCTCATTTCATGGACAGACATTTTCCAACCAAGGAAGCGAAGAGACTCTCCCCACAAGCACATCTGATGGATCCTCTGGCCATTTGGAGAGCTGCTGTTATTCTCTAAGTCCGTGACTCTCCTCCTCACATGTGTCCCGCTGAACCTCCCCTGCCCCTGTACTGTGGTGGAGGTAACATCTCTGTTGGTCTCCCCATCTGGGCCCAGTTCATAACGTCTCTGGGGCCTATACAGTCTCCTCTGTCAGCTTTTCCCTGCTGAATCTCCCTCACAATTCCTGTGTGCAGTCTGGCCCAGAAGTAAGAGGGGAGATAGACAAAAGAGGAGGTCTGTCTAGGCTCACATAGTTGGGATTCTTGTTTCCACTCCCTTATTTCTTAAAAAACACATGAGCTCTTCATGTATTTCATCCTTGTTGTCAAAGGTGAGGAGGTGAGTTTTCTCCCAAGACAGGACATAATTGCATAACAGACCACAGTGTCTGTCGCAGAAGGAACATTCTCAGATTGACAGTTCAAAGGCAGAAGGGGGAACCCAGCTAAGCAAGGGAGTGAATTTGCATCCCTCTCCCCACACTGGGAGCCAGACAGCCTCCCAAAAATTGTACAATGGGAACACTGTGGTATCTGTGCTGAGAATTCATCACACAAACCCGGTATCTGAAACCTAAAGTGACCTTTTCTGAGCAGCCTTAGCCCTGCATGAGAAGACAAATAACCACCAGATGGCCTGACATTTCCTTTTTTAAATTTCAACGATTCTTGATTTCAAATCTGTTATTGATCTGTTGGTTTGCAGCCCCCATGCAATTAAGTGAAGTTGCACTCACTGTTGCGGTCGTCTCACAAACAACTGCTATGAAACCCTAGCTCTGCCCTACATCTCCTTCTCATCTACGCACTCTCCCCCAAGCCTCCCAAGCCACCATATAGTGTAGAGAGACAAGCTGCAGAAAAAAGCCTCTTTCTAAACCTGAAATTCAGAGAAGTGGAGTTGTATACCGCTGCAGTGTCCATCTTGTAAGGTCATATTTATCTACTCACTCCGTACTCCAGAGCCTCCTGGCAGAAGCTACAAAATTCCTATAAAGAGGGAGTGTTTGCTCTGTTTGTCCTCACTTACCCAAGTGTCACATCAATTGAGCTCCACCCAGGAGCTCGACAGTGAAGACAGAGAAGTAGTGACTCGGGGCAGGGAAGGTGGGAAGGTGTTGCTCGGGAGCGTGGTTGAACAGATGTTAAAGACAAACCCAGCCAACCGCCTGCACAGCACAGCGGGCACGTGTGTGGTGAGCGTGTGTGCATCCCAAGCTCAATGAGCAGAGCCTGAAAGCTGAGCAGGTTGAGATCCTGGAAGTGCATGGTGCACTCGCTCATCTGCTGAGGAATGTTCTTTCTCACTGCTTTTTCTGAGAGGGCTGGCTGGGAAAAAAAGGTACAGCAAGGGATTCTCAGTTTCTCTCACCATAACATGATTTATCAGAGTTCTGGTTGTGCTCTGAGAGGCCAGAAGCATCATCTAGTCTTCTAGACTGTCTGGGGGGCAATGAGGAAGGAGGAGCTGGCCAGGAAGTTAATGGGTCAACATGAGGAGGAAAGCATTGGAAACAATGAACTCTCGCATTTTTTCTTACTACTTAGCCCATTGGGCTGTCTGGATACATGGCAATATCAGTGATTGAATTTGAAAAAAATTGAATTGCTCCATTCAACTTGCATATTTTCCCAAAGGTAAAAGTTAATTTGATCCTGCCTTTGCCTTGCTTCTTGAGAATCAGGCAGTCCACACGAGCATTTAATCTCTTCCTTGCTGAGTAATTCAGGGAAAGCCCATAGGATGAGCAGCTTTGCTCCCTGTTTAATTAGACCATCCCAAATTAGGTCCACCACCCACACTTAATAGGGTTCTCCCTGGTACATTCAGGATGACCAGATAACCCAGCTTGGCAGTAAGACTCCTGATTTCTGTCCATTGTCCCCTGAGATTAATATCACCCAAGGTGTCTGGCTGCAGATGACACCTTTTCTTTGTGATCACACTAATTACAGGGAATGAAGGGACGGAAGTGAGTTTCTGCTGAAGGGTCTAACCTTGTGCTACTTTCCTCCTGTCACTGCAGCTCCACTTGGCAGCCCTGGCATCACTCAAGGGAGATATAGTGGAGCTTAATAAACGTCTGCAGCAAACGGAGCGGGAACGGGACCTTCTGGAAAAGAAGTTGGCCAAGGCACAGGTGAGGGATCTGGAAAGGGTCGCTTTTTTTGTTGTTTGTTTAACATAAAACAGATATAGAAATCCCCACAATACAAATATTGCTTAATGATCGAACATCCTCATAACCACTGTCCAGGGATTAAAACCTGCTGGTCATCCCAGGAGTCCGTCCTCATCCCAACCTGCTTTCCCTACCCTGAAGGTGACCACTACCATGACGTTCACATTGTGTTTCCTGCTTCTTTACAGTCTGCTACAGGAATTTGTCTGTCCCTAGACAGTCCAGTTTTGTCTTGCCCATTTGAAAACTACATGTTTACTTTGAATCTCTCAGTCCACAGGTTTTCCCTTCATTCTTTATTGGCTTTACACTTAATCTGTTAAAAGTATCTGATCTATGGAGTTTCCCACAGTCCAAATGTTGCTGGTTGCTTACCCATGGTACAGTTCGCTGTGTTCTCTCTCCTCTTTATTTCCTGCAAAATGGCCCTGGATCCCAGAGATTCAGTCAGATTCATGGTCAGTCCCTTTGGCGAGACTGTAAAAGGCATTTGTTTTTCCACTGGGAAGCACGTCATAGTAGGTTGGCCAAAAAGTCCATTCAGGTTTTTCCACCTTAGGGAAAACCCCAAACAAACTTTCTGACCAACCCAATATCTGGTTGTTTTGCCTTTAGAGATGTTAGCAGCTATATTGACACTCAGTGCCAAAGTTCACCAGTGCATCAGGACTTCATAAAATCATAGTATTTTATTTCTTCCATTTCTTTATCAATTATTAATTGGAATACTTTTATAGAGACATTTCCCATCATCTATGATTTATTCAAACAGTGGTGTAGTTCATAAAGGAAAAGTAGAATCAATGCTTCATTCTTTTCATTTAACATTTTTCAAGATAATGAATTGATGACCTATGATCTTCTGAAAGTGCCCAATTATTTTTAAAAAAATATGAACTTAGGGGTTTAAGCATATTTGGGTCAGTCCTTTGTAATTATTTTCCTTGTAGAAACTCAAAGTTTACTCCTTGGCCAGTAAGAACATCTTCACGTGGCTCCTGAAACTTTTGACACTAGCCTAGTAATGATTCCAGGATTATCTAGTACATTTCTCCCCCCAAACCTGGAATTAAGCATTCTGTAAATAGACCTGGTTTTTCTTTGTGGAAAATGGTATTTCCAGACTGCAGTCTGGGTGCTAAGGGTGCTTACTGCTTCCAGGCTGGTCATTGTTTTTGGGCTTCTTTTATAAACATAGCCAGGGAATCATTTATTTATTTATCTATATATGTAAGTATTTATAAATGTTAAGATAAAATAGCTTAGGTGCTCATATTAATCTCTCCAATTTAAATTCAAACTATGGGATTCTTCTACTTGGATTCCGTACTTTATTTGTATCTCCTTTCTCTCACACTCAAAACGTTAGCTCAAGAGACTTCCCCGATGGCCCAGTGGTTAAGACTCTGTGCTCCCACTGTAGGCGGCATGGTGGTTGGGGATCTAAGATCCCGCGTGCTGTGTGGTGCAGCCAAAAAATACATAAAAAATAGTCTTCGTTTTTAAGTTTACAGAGGATGATTGGATAAGAATATTCCTTAATTACTGGTTTACTTTATTCTCTATTATAGACAATCAGTCTCAAATAATAATATTCATATTACCATAACAAATACAGTTACTGAAAAGTTTTTTACATATGCTTTCATCATTCCCGCAGTTTCTTGCAGTTGTACTATATCCACACCTTCTGACCGTATGCTGGTTACATCTTCCACGTTTTCTCCTCTTAGTCCTCATTTAGTCTTCTACAAGTAAAGTATATATTTAATGTTTACGGTGGTCTTCATGTCAACATCCTTCTGTTTGTTAATGCCTGAAGCTTGCTTTCTAGTAGAGTTCCTCAGGGAGGACTCACAGGAATAATCTTCACCAGCTTCTTGCTTTTTAATAATGATTTATCTCTGCCCTTTATAATTGAAAGACACTCTTCCTGGATGTAAAATCCTTGACTCATCTTTTCTTTACCTGAGTATGTTTCTTTGCTCTATTTTGACAAAGAACATTGCTCTCAAAGTTTCCCAGTAATCCACCTCAGTTTCCCTCACAGGAGACTTAGCTACTGTGCACGTTCACAGCATTTCTTTCTCTTTCTCTCTCTCTCTCTCTCCGTTTCCCTTCTTCCCTCCCTCCCTTCCTCCCTCCCTTCTAGTAATTTTACTAGAGTAACTCTTATCTTTAGTCATTCTGGTTTGGTATTCTCACATTTTCTGTGTTTCCTTTGGCTTATATTTTGTAGTCTTTTCTTAATTTCAGAGAGTTTTTTAAAAATTATAATATTGAATATTTTGTTCCCTTGCCTTTTTTTCCTTCAAGGATGTTTGCTATTTGTATCTTAGATCTTCTTTGCCTGTCTCCAATACCTGGCACTGTCTTCGATTCTCTGTATCTCTGTCTCCTTTCTTAGGCCGTGTACATTGTGTGTATTCCCTCCTGTCTGCCTTCTGCCTTAGTGGTTTTTTCTGCATTTTTATTTCTTGTGTGTACTTGATTACCTTCTTTCTGAGTTTTTCTAATTTTGAATTACGTTCTTCCGTGTTTTATGTCATTTCATCTTTTTGAAGTTTTTGGCTAATTTTGAGATAGTAGTCTGTTGTTTGAGACTTTTTGTGATGGGAAAAGTTCTCTATTTTGTGGCATGCTTTCATGGTTTATAGAGATGTTATTCTGCTCTTTTTTTCCCTTCTTCTTCTTTCTAATAACTTGATGTGGAATTTGCTCCCAGTACTGTTCTGTTTTTCATTTTTACATGAAAAATAGCTTCTTATTAACTTTTAAGAGGCAGAGTTGAAGATGGCCTTTTTCAGTTTGTAGAGCTCAGTCTTCTGTTGTCTCCTCCTCTTCACAGGTCTTTCTTTCTGACACTACCTAGCTCTGTCCCCTCTCCTGCTTCTTTCTAGTTCTGCTCTTTGCTTTTCTCTGTCATGCCATCCTGTTTAACTTTGATCCTACTCCCAGCAGTTTCTCTTCCTGGTAGGGAGTCCTGGGGCCAGTCTGGAAAGGTCATAGGGAATAGTGCTTTCGGCCCTGCAGACCTTACTGTGGGCCCCTTGTTCGCTCCCTCTTGACTCAAGCAAAACCCCTCCCATTTGCCCCCTATACTTTCTGGTGTATCTGCTGTTGTTCAGCTGCTAAGTCATGTCTAACTCTTTGCAATGGACTGCAGCGCACCATGCGTCCTGTCCTGAACTATCTCCTGGAGTTTGTCAAATTCATGTCCATTGAGTCAGTGATGCCATCCAACCATCTCATTCTGTCGCCCCCTTCTCCTTTTGCTTTCAGTCTTTCCCAGCATCAGGGTCTTTTCTGAGTTGGCTCTTCACATCAGATGGCCAAAGTATTGGAGCTTCAGCATTAGTCCTTAATGAGTATTCAAGGTTGATTTACTTTAGGATTGACTAATTTGATCCCCTTGCAGTCCAAGGGACTCTCAAGAGTCTTTTCCAGCACCACAATTGAAGAGCATCAATTCTTCGGTGCTCAGCTTTGTTAATGGTCCAGCTCTCACATCCATACATGGCTACTGGAAAAGCCATAGCTTTGACTGTGTGGACGTTTGTCAGCAAAGTGATAGCTCTGCTTTTTAATACACTGTCTAGGTTGGTCATAGCTTTTCTTCTAAGGAGCAAGCGTCTTTAAATTTCGTGGCTGCAGTCACTGCCTGCAGTGATTTTGGAGCCCAAGAAAATAAAATTTGTCACTGCTTCCACTTTTTCCCCATCTGTTTGCCATAAAGTGATGGGACCGTATTCCGTGATCTTAGTTGTTCTAATGCTGAGTTTCAAGCCACCTTTTTCACTGTCCTCTTTTACCCTCATACTGGTTATTTTGGGGGTTTCCAGTTCTCAAGTCCAGCAGTGTTGTTCCTTCTCTCTGCTTCTGCCCACACAGACACCATTCAGGTCTTGTGGATGCTATTGGTCTGTCCCTGCCTGCTTCTGTTTCATTGTTCAGTTCAGTTCAGTCGCTCAGTCATGTCTGACTCTCCGCAACCCCATGAATCACAGCACGCCAGGCCTCCCTGTCCATCACCAACTCCCGGAGTACACTCAAACTCATGTCCACAGAGTCGGTGATGCCATCCAGCCATCTCATTCTCTGTCATCCCCTTCTCCTCCCGCCCCCAACCTTTCCCAGCATCAGAGTCTTTTCCAGTGAGTCAACTCGTCACATGAGGTGGCCAAAGTGTTGCAGTTTCAGCTTTAGCATCAGTCCTTCCAATGAACACCCAGGATTGATCTCCTTTAGAATGGACTGGTTGGATCTCCTTGCAGTATAAGGGACTCTCAAGAGTCTTCTCCAACACCACAGTTCAAAAGCATCAATTCTTCGGCGATCAGCTTTCTTCACAGTCCAACTCTCACATCCATACATGACCATGGGAAAAACCATTGCCTTGACTAGACGGACCTTGGTTGGCAAAGTAATGTCTCTGCTTTTTAATATACTATCAAGGTTGGTCATAACTTTCCTTCCAAGGAGCAAGCGTCTTTTAATTTCATGGCTGCAATCAGCATCTGCAGTGATTTTGGAGCCCAAAAAAATAAAGTCTGACACTGTTTCCACTGTTTTTCCATCTATTTCCCATGAAGTGATGGGACCAGATGCCATTGTTCAGAGGACACCTTATCGCCAAGCGTTTATCTTTGATGTATAGGTTCTCTAATTTTGTGTGGGAATTCAGAGAGATTAAAAATCAGGCAGTCATCAGTCTAGAATAACCTATGGCAAGTTTTGAAGACTAATGTCTCATAATCTTAGACTCTTCAAGTAAGGAGGAAAGACCCTTTGTACTTGAGATAGTCTACTTCCACATTTGACAGGCAACCCAGAGAGGTTAACTTGCTTACCCAAGGTCAGATGAGCAGGCTAGCCCAGAGCCAAGACAAGGCCACCAGTGTTCTTTTCTCACAGAAGATGTTACAGGGACAGAAATTTTCAATTTTTACTTTGGTGAAAACTTTACTTGAAATATTTTCCTTCTGATTATAAAAGTAAGAAATATGTGATGGAAAAAAAAACAGAAAGACAGTATTATAATTTCTAATAGTGAATTCTGATGAATTAAAACTTTTTAAAATCCTTTTTTTGTTATTGATTCTTAAGGTTCCTTCTTTTGAGCAAGTGATGTTTTGTTTGTGTGTTTGTTTTTTGCATTAAAGGAAAAAGTAAGATGATGTAACACCAACCATTATTAATAGTCTTTATTGGTGAGAACTTTTTTTTTTTTATTAGAAAAAAGAAATTGTGAGTGCTTTTAATTGAAAGCTGGACTATACCCCAGTCTTGAATTTTAAAAGATGACCAGGAAGGTTTTTATTAAAATTTAAGTCTCAATGACAGAGCAGCTTGTGCAGAGGATGATAAGAGAAGCGTGGGACACTTTTTGTCTGCTGTGTCAGAGATTGATTCAGCTTCCTTTTGGCTTAATTATGATCAAGACAATGCTATGTAATAGTTTTGATGGCTGGTTTTATCCCTGATAGTTACATCAAAGCACCATCAATGGACTCTCTCACTTGCATTCTTGCAGTAAATATATTGAAAAGTTACTCTCTATTCCCTTCACTGGAAATATCTTCCCAGTTCAGATATTAGGACCCAGGAAAGAACATGGGGAAAAAAAGATCAAACTTGCCAGGCTCATACCTTTATAAAGATGAGATTTATGCAAGAAAAATTAAGAACAAGGAAACGTTTGTACTGTGCTCTCTGCGTTACACACCGTGGCAGGTGACTCACATTTGAGGCTTTACCAGATGGTGGAAGAGTAACTCTGTGTATAAATGTCTATTCTGTGGCTTTTATAAGTTTTACCAGCTCTAAATATTATAGAGCTGTGATTAAAATGTAAAATATAAATGGTGCTTGTGTTCACCAGACATAATCAAAGCATCATCTGTTGAGTAATGGCTAATGGTGATACTAGAAGTAGTTGAATAAAAAAAGGTTCATTATACATGGTCATAATTCAGTGAAGTTTTAAGAATATTGATGGAAAGGGAAGAGCTGATTAAAGGAGCCCAATACCAATATGATAGAGAAGACAAAGTGTGTCTATATTAGTTTTCTGTTGCTATCTAACAAATTGCCCTAAACTTACTGGCTTAAAATAACACACATTTATTCTCTCCTGTGCATCAGGATCCCAGGCATGGCTTAAGTGGGTCTTGTGCAAGTTTTGCAGTCAAGGTGTTGTCAGAACTGAATACTCTGAACTCTCAGAATGCTCAACTGGGGCAGAGTTCACCTCCAAGCTCACTCATGTCACTGGAAGAATTTCTTTGTGGGTATAGGATTCATGCTCAAAATTCTCCAAGCCAGGCTTCAGCAGTATGTGAACCGTGAACTCCCAGATGTTCAAGCAGGTTTTAGAAAAGGCAGAGGCACCAGAGATCAAATTGCCAACATCCGCTGGATCATGAAGAAAGCAAGAGATTTCCAGAAAAATATCTATTTCTGCTTCATTGACTATGCCAAAGCCTTTGACTTTGTGGATCACAATCAACTGTGGAACATTCTGAAAGAGATAGGAATTCCAAGACCACCTGACCTGCCTCTTGAGAAACCTGTATGCAGGTCAGGAAGCAACAGTCATAACTGTACATGGAACAACAGACTGGTTCCAAATAGGAAAAGGAGTACGTCAAGGCTGTATATTGTCACCTTGCTTATTTAACTTCTATGCAGAGTACATCATGAGGAATACTGGGCTGGAAGAAGCACAAGCTGGAATCAAGATTGCCAGGAGAAATATCAATAACCTCAGATATGCAGATGACACTACCCTTATGGCAGAAAGTGAAGAGGAACTAAAAAGCCTCTTGAGGAAAGTGAAAGAGGAGAGTGAAAATGTTGGCCTGAAGCTCAACATTCAGAAAACAAAGATCATGGCATCTGGTCCCATCACTTCATGGGAAATAGATGGAAAAACAGTGGAAACAGTGTCAGACTTTATTTTTTTGGGCTCCAAAATCACTGCGGATGCTGATTGCAGCCATGAAATTAAAAGACGCTTACTCCTTGGAAGGAAAGTTATGACCAACCTTGATAGCATATTAAAAAGCAGAGACATTACTTTGCCAACCAAGGTCCGTCTAGTCAAGGCTATGGTTTTTCCCGTGGTCATGTATGGATGTGAGAGTTGGACTGTGAAGAAAGCTGATCGCCGAAGAATTGATGCTTTTGAACTGTGGTGCTGGAGAAGACTCTTGAGAGTCCCTTATACTGCAAGGAGATCCAACCAGTCCATTCTAAAGGAGATCAATCCTGGGTGTTCATTGGAAGGACTGATGCTAAAGCTGAAACTGCAATACTTTGGCCACCTCATGCGACGAGTTGACTCACTGGAAAAGACTCTGATGCTGGGAAAGGTTGGGGGTGGGAGGAGAAGGGGACGACAGAGAATGAGATGGCTGGATGGCATCACCAACTCTGTGGACATGAGTTTGAGTGTACTCCGGGAGTTGGTGATGGACAGGGAGGCCTGGCGTGCTGTGATTCATGGGGTCACGGAGAGTCGGACACGACTGAGCGACTGAACTGAACTGAACTGACAGGATTCATGGCAGCTTGCCCCCTCAATGCCTCAATGGAGAGAAGGAGCCTAGACTAAATCTTCTGGCAAGACAGTCTTCTACAAAGTAATGCAATCATGGGCGAGACATCACATCACTTTTGCCGCATTGTTTCCGTTGAAGGCAGGCACACATCCCACCTAGACTCAGTGAGATGGTATCACACAAAGGAAATGCGGGGATCATATGGGCACCTTTGTCTGTCTATCACAGCCTCCTGAGGGATCTGATTAACAGTGCTGCTCACTATTAATTAGCCTATGCCAATGGTGATCATCACCCCACTTTAGCTCTCCTCCGTGCCAGGTGGTATAGCAAACATTCCACATACGTTATCTCATTGAGTGCTCATAATGATCTCAGATATAGATACCTTAACATTCTCATCTACAAATGAAGAAATTGAGGTTTAAGGAATTTGAGTATCTTGCCTGAGATTATGTAGCTAGAAAGCACCAAAAGTCAGGATTTGCTCTGGGTTTTGTGGGAATCCATAACTGGAATACACAGCTTCCTGGGTGACTCATTGGTAAAGAATCTGCCTGCCAAGCGGGAGACCCAGGTTTGATCCCTGGGCTGGGAAGATCACCTGGAGAAGGAAATGGCAACCCACTCCAGTGTTGTTACCTGGAGAGGCCCCATGGACAGAGGAGCCTGGCAGGCTACAGTGACGGACGTGATTTAGCAACTAAACAACAACAACATAGCCACATTAATCCTGTATTGTTTTTAAGATGCCCAGACTGCCCTGCGGATCTTAAGAAGAGTAGGGAATAGGGTACATCTTAATTTAGTTTAAATATATCTACCCTCCCGAATCCAACAGGTGCTCAGAGATGTTCATACATGTGTACCAACATTAAACAGCATCTTGGGGACAGCCCGGTAGGAAACTGCCAAAGATCTTATATAGTACTTGTTTGATGCTTTCAGTATATTTTCTATGCATTTAGTATGCCAAAAATTATTTTTAGTAACTCCTTTCCATCTAGTCAAGGCAATGGTTTTTCCTGTGGTCATGTATGGATGTGAGAGTTGGACTGTGAAGAAAGCTGAGCGCCGAAGAATCAATGCTTTTGAACTGTGGTGTTGGAGAAGACTCTTGAGAGTCCCTTATACTGCAAGGAGATCCAACCAGTCCATTCTAAAGGAGATCGATCCTGGATGTTCATTGGAGGGACTGATGCTAAAGCTGAAACTGCAATACTTTGGCCACCTCATGTGACGAGTTGATTCACTGGAAAAGACTCTGATGCTGGGAAAGGTTGGGGGCAGGAGGAGAAGGGGACGACGGAGAATGAGATGGCTGGATGGCATCACCGACTCTGTGGCCATGAGTTTGAGTGTACTCCGGGAGTTGGTGATGGACAGGGAGGCCTGGCGTGCTGTGATTCATGGGGTCACAGAGAGTCGGACATGACTGAGCAACTGAACTGAACTGAACTGAACTGAACTGAACAGAAAGAGATAATAAAGCAAGCTTCTGAGCCCCTTCGAAATTGGTCAGTAGTAATAGAGTCCACCCTCTATTTCTGAGCTGTCTATCTTTAGAAAGCACGTGTTCTGAATTTTCTCCTGCCTGCTTTTAGGAAGAAAACATACATAGTTTTCATTAACTGTATCGGACAGAGTGTTTTCTTTCATCTTTTTCTCTGTATAAGGTCCTCACAGACGTCAGTTGGATGCCTTCTCCTTGCCAGGATCTCCATCCCTCCACCCCTTCCCTGCTGGCTCATACTCTTCAGTCCTGTGCTCTGGCTGCTGAGTTTTGTCAGTGATGTTGCCATTGGTCCTGAGTGTCTTTGATTAGTTGGCCTGGTTCCCCACCCCACCGCTCAGGAGAACCTGGGCACAGGCTCTGAATGAGGATAGAAATATCCTGAGTGGTATTATTTGCTATCAATCCAGTGTGATGTGAACCCCCTTCCCAGGATGTAGAGAGGGTTAACAAATGAATGATATCTTTGCATTTTTCAAGAATGGAGTTTATAATACCCTTAGGACTAACGACTGAGACTAATATGATGATTAAAGATCAGTGGCCTCTGCGGAGTAAGATAAAACCCAGTAAAGAACATTAAGAAAACCATAAAGCTTCTTAGCATCACTGCATTGCACAGGATTTTTCCAACAAGGGCTCAAGTTCTCAGGCCACTCTATCTCAAGGCTGACTCACAGCTTTATCCCTGGGTTGTACCAATTGCAAAAATGAGCCTAAAGGGCTTTATTCTTGATGATTGTGATAATATTGCTTGCCTATATTAAGCATTTTTGCATATAGACAGTTTCATGAATTTATGTGGCTAGAGGCAAGTATTTATATAGGTTTTGAATTTGCTTCATCATCGTGATAGAAGAGCGGAAATCTAGAGAAAAAGCTCAGGGGAGGTAGTAAGCACCAGATGAAATTCAGGAAAAGCAACGTTCCATCCTCTCTAATTCCAGTTTGTTTGTTTTTGTTTTTTTTCTTTGCCTTTCAAACTGAAAGTCTGTAGTTGCAGGAAACATCCAGGTTCTTTATGATACTGACCTCCAGAAATGCATGGCAGACAAGATGCTTCAAGCCTAGGCTTTCTTGCTCTGCAGTACTGCTGGATCAGTCAAAAATAGTTGGAAACCCCCAAATGTCCCTCTCTGTAATAACAGAAGAATAAAAACCAGTGTATTGTTTGAAACCATTTTTTGTTTTGGTCAGCTAAAGTTGTGTGAGATGTTTCTGCACAGTAAGGAGAAGAAAGGAATCCCTCATTTGCAAGTTTTGCTAGAAGAAGCTGCCATTGCTTTCTGTTCAGAAAGTTGTCACTACGTAATTGACTTTGGCAACAAAAGTTGGCTTGGTAGGAGCTGGAGGGATTTAGAATTCCCTGCTTTATACCCCCTTGTCTCTACTTTTCTATTTTGGTGGTCCCCAGGGGTTGAGGAGAAAGCTGTGTGGGTTTCCTAGCTCCCCTCTGGTATTGTGAGGCATAATGGTCAGGTTTCCTGCAGTCCACCAGAGGTGATTCAGGGTGGGAGATCAAGGGGGATGTCTCTGCTGCCACTTGAGATCATTTCAGTAAATGGTAAGGAGATGTACCCACATGTCGGGGAGCTGGGAGTGGGGAGAGGGGAGAAGGCTGGCTGGACAGCCTCATCAAGGGCTCCTTGATGGCATACTCAGGAATCAGAGGATTCTGCAGAGCATTCTGTTTGTTATCTGGGTTTTGATAAATAAATCAGTCCCTGTGCATTTATTCCATTTTCATCTATAAAATGATAGCACATAACCCCCAAATTGTCAGTGGCTTTAAATAGCCAAGGTTTATTTTTTGGCTTCTTTTTGGGAGCTTCCTGGGGTTGGCAGGAGAGTGTAGTTTGGTCCTCACCCAGCCTCCCGAGCTGATAGCCTCTATTGTCTGGAGCGTTGTCAACAGCCACGGCCAGGGGGAGGGAATATGGGAAAGCCTGCAGGAGTACCGAAAGGCTTCTAGGCAAAAAAGGTATATATTTACTCATATCTCATTGGACCAAACAAGTCACGTGGCCTTATCCAGCTTCAAGAGGGAGAAGACGTATAATTCTATCGTGTGCATGCACGGAGGTGAACCAGAGTCTAGGTTCACCAGCTGCCACAGGGGCACTGATGCTTCTGTGAGGCACATCCTGTGTGGTCCTGGCCGTGCCCCACTTACATGAGAAAATACTGCGGGAAATGAATGTTATTTGAAAAAGGATTGTTTTCATGGATTATAAAAAAGTGGGTACCTTTTTATCATTCTTTAGAAGTTTCTATAATGTACTTAAATTTGTCATTTAAAATCTAAGAATGTGTATAACCCTTAAGGAGTAATAGGAGTCATTCTCTTTTTTCTATCTGGTTGTCATGGTTATTTTACCTTCTTAAATGAGGCTTTACTGGGCTACCTTCCCATAGGTGACTCTATGAGTTGCAACTCCACGGAGTTGCAGTATACAGTGTGACCTACCCTGTGTCCTTGAGAAACAGAAAAGCTGAAATCACCTCCTGGGTTTAAAAAATACTCTTGAAAACTCAGGGTAGTGAGAGGCATGGGTCAGTAACAAGATGGAGTATGATGCTTGAACTGGGCCTCACTTTAACAGGCCAGTCCTGCTTGTGTGGGAGGTGGCCAGGGCAGGAAGGCACTGACTGCTCACAGGATGCCTTTGTCTGTCCTGGGGGCCACCCACCTATCTTCCACTTTTCCTTGCCGAAAGTGCCCCATTCCTGGGCTTGGCCTTGTGCAGCTTAATGGGAGCTGTTTAACAAGGATGTTTTGTTGAGTTCTTTTGGCTCCTGCAGGTGATAGCTTGTTTTGCCCTGTGCCATTGCCTTTGTAGGAGTTGCTCCACTTTTCTCCAAACCGCAGCTTAGAAATGCTCAAGGGTTTGTTTTTCACAAGCTTGGAGAGCAGCACTTCCACATATCTTGGACTGGGCATAACGAGTGTGCACGAAATGAGTGAAGCGTGGTTGACCAGGTTGCTCGGTAATGTCAACTATGAGCTTTGTCTTCTCAGTCATTCATTCATCTAGAGACTAGGAGCTTTGATGATGCTTTCCCAGATGCTCTTTTCACTGGAAAAAGAATCTGTAGGCTACCATCCTGCCATTGCTTCTTCCTCATACCTTTCCACTTATTTCCCTTTCTTTTTCACCAGCAGAGAAATCTGCTCGGAAGCTGTGACCACACTCTACTTCAAGGCAGACGTCACAGTGACGCTCCCTATGGCATCCAGCATGGTGTCTTAGACAGTTTAGAAAATCAAGACATATCTATTACTTTTGAGGAAGTGTTAAATTATAGAGGCTTTCCACCATTTTGAAAAAAACATACTTATGGAAAAATATAGGCGTGTAACCCGGTTATCTTTGCCTTCAGCTGAAAAATTTTTTCCTCCAAGATGTTCTTGCTTCTACTCCCAAACGAACCTCTGAGTTCCAAATAGACGATAGGAATCTTTTCTCTCCTTTAAGCTACACATTCTGGTCTGACTGAATCATTGGGCTTCCTGCTGTGTCTTGTTTGTACTCATACCCTCGGGGCGGACTTTGCAGTTAGACACAAGGTAGTGGGGAGGAGATGGGATGACACCAGCTGCTCTTGTTATCTGGGCACCAGCCATCTAGTCTCCCCAGAGACTGGGCAGCCCCATGGGAGCTCACCTCTCAGGTAGTTCCTGACCGTCAACAGGGATACCCACAGTGGGCTTAGCGGTTATCAGTTGATCCTCTGCCTTCTTCTTGCACATCTTCAGTTTTAAGTGGATTTTGCAGTTTCATGTCCATTTTGGTGCTAGTGGTGATGGCCTGTTGACCTGTAGAGACTGAAAGAGGAGGAATAAGTGGGGAATTTAACAGAGAGTTGAGAGCTCATGGAGTTTGTGAGGGGAAGCATTTCACAGTAGTTTACAGCCCTAGAGAACTGAATGTGGAAAACCCCAGAGCAAGGACCCGCAAGATGGCAAAGTATGAGTCATGGCATCAGTGAGTTCTAGGTCAGACCACTCATTATGTCATAATTATTGTAAGATGGGGAACTGGTGACCTTCATGAGAGTGTCAGATACATAACGCATATATACATACTGTACACATGCCAATGCAGGCAAGTACATACGTGCACACACACTCACATACACAATTTGAAGATGAGAATAAAGACCAGCCACAGTCTCGTAGATATTCTTCAGGAATGGAGAGACACGGTGTTCTGCTTTTAGCATGTTCCAGAGAAAAGAGAACCTTTCTCATTCACTGACGATTACTGTCTATGAGACACTGTCATGTTTTTGGACCTCCACTGTCCCTCTTAAAGTGTGATGGATCATGGATGACAGATGGAAAGGCATAACTTCATGCTAAGAGCATTCTTACGGCTCTCGGGGCCCAGTTGTGTTTCAGAAATGTCCATGGAGATGGGGTTTTCGCTTGTCCTTCCTCCTGCCTCTGGAGTCCACTGACTTCCGGTGTGTTGGACCTTGAGCAGACGTTATCAGACGTTTTGGCTTGTCATCAAGAACAGAAGTTCACATCGCCATTTCTCTGAAAGTCACCTTCTCCCTAACGTCTGCAGTGCAGGTTCCTCAACCTTGTTGCCTCCAGTCTTGTTTCTGGAGCACTGAGTAGCACCCAGGAAGCTCCTGCATAGTGCGGTCGTAGTGATCAAGCTGTGGTTCATAGGTGCGGCCCCTGCCATGGTTTCTGCCAACATGTTTATCGTACTTTCCTGACTGCTTCTGTTTCAATATTGACTTGAGCTTTTGTAGCATTCTGTCTGTTTCTAAAGGCTTTGTGTCCCTGTCCAGTAGCTTCTGGGTTACACCCTTTGGGATCCTGGCAGATTTATGGAGAGCAGAGGACATTGGAGGTAGTAGATAAGAAGTCTTACCCTTGCCCTCCTGCCACCAGCCCTGAAAGTGCAAAACTGGCAAGTACATGTGGCTCTTGGCATTACGAAAACCTTGCCAAAAATCAAATTAAAATTCCTCTGCTGGGCAGGAAATTAATCAGGGCTGAACGCAGTAGACAGGGACTCCTTGTTCAGAAGTGGGACTCCTTGTTCTGTCACTGACTAGTGTTTTATTATCATGTAAATAAGATTAAATGCACAGTGACTGATGGGGGCTTGAAGAGGAAGGAGAGAAGTGAAAGAGATGAACAGGTTCCTTAGGATTTAAACTTGAGATGCAAAAACGTTTGTATAGCATCTGCTGCTTCTTAATTCATCAACTGCTGAGCAAGGGAAGCTCCTCGGCTTCCTGATACACAGTGATTTAGTCATCCCAATGCCCTCCTAGGTCACCCACAGTGAGCCAGGCTGTGTGCCAGGAGTGAGGGCTAAGTCTTGAAAACACCCAGCCCCTGCCTTCCCAGAGTTTATAGTCTGATAAGAAAGGATACTGTCTGCAAATAGCCAGCCAGATAAGAAATAGCATCATAGAATCTAGGATTATTTGGTTGAAAAGTGGCTGAAGCATATCCTACCAAACTACAGCAAAAAAGAGTGAATTGGTAAAAGAAAAAATGAGCAGCAGTACAGAACATGCGAAGAAATCTCTGGAATAGAGGTAGCGGGAACTGACATACAGTCTCACCAGGACTGTCAGTCAAGTGAATTGACTACATATGACCTTCAATCCATTCACTGAAGATTCAGATTCCAAAAAGAGAGTTCAGTTCAGTAGCTCAGTCATGTCTCTTTCTTTGCAAACCCATGGACTGCAGCACACCTGACTTCCCTGTCCATCACCAACTCTGAGAGCTTACTCAAACTCATGTCCATTAAGTTAGTGATAGCGTCCAACCATGTCATCCTCTGCTGTCCCCTTCTTCTCCCACCTTCAATCTTTCCCAGCATCAGGGTCTTTTCCAATGAGTCAGTTCTTCGCATCAGGGAGCCAAAGTATTGGACTTTCAGCTTCAACATCAGTCCTTCTAATGAATATTCAGGACTGATTTCCTTTAGGATGGACTGGTTGGATCTCCTTGCAGTCCAAGGGACTCTCAAGAGTCTTCTCCAACACCACAGTTCAAAAGCATCAATTCTTCAGCACTCAGCTTTCTTTATAGTCCAACTCTCACATCCATACATGACTACTGGAAAAACCATAGCTTTGACTAGATGGAACTTTGTTGGCAAAGTAATGTCTCTGCTTTTTAATATGCTGTCTAGGTTGGTCATAACTTTTCTTCCAAGGAGCAAGCATCTTTTCATTTCATGGCTGCAGTAGCCATCTGCAGTGATTTTGGAGCCCACAGAAATAAAGTCTGGCACTGGTTCCATTGTTTCCCCATCTATTTGCCATGAAGTGATGGGACCGGATGCCATGATGTTCATTTTTTAAATATTGAGTTTTAAGCCAGCTTTTTCACTCTCCTCTTTCACTTTCATTAAGACGCTCTTTAGTTCCTCTTCACTTTCTGCCATCAGGGTGGTGTCATCTGCTTATCTGAGGTTCTTGATATTTCTCCCGGCAGTCTTGGTTCCAGCTTGTGTTTTTTCCAGCCCAGCGTTTCTCATGATGTACTCTGCATATAAGTTAAATAAGCAGGGTGACAATATACAGCCTTGACGTACTCCTTTCCCAATTTGGAACCAGTCTGTTGTTCAAAGTCCAGTTCTAACTGTTGCTTCTTAACCTGCATACAGATTTCTCAGGAGGCAGGTAAGGTGGTCTGGGAGTTCCACCTCTTTCAGAATTTTCCACAGTTTCTTGTGATCCACACAGTCAAAGGTTTTGGCATAGTCAATAAAGCAGAAGTAGATGTTTTTTCTGGATTCTCTTGCTTTTTCTATGATCGAATGGATGTTGGCAATTTGATCTCTGGTTCCTCTGCCTTTTCTAAATCCAGTTTGAACATCTGGAAGTTCATGGTTCATGTACTGTTGAAGCCTGGCCTGGAGAATTTTGAGCATTACTTTGCTAGTGTTGTGAGATGAGTGCAATTGTGCAGTAGTTTGAACATTCTTTGGCATTGCCCTTCTTTGGGATTGGAATGAAAACTGACCTTTTCCAGTGCTGTGGCCACTGCTAAGTTTTCCAAATTTGCTGGCATACTGAGTGCAGCTTCTGCCTGCTATGTGGCTAGGGAGAAGCAGAAGACATGAATAGTGCGGCAGAGACCGTAGACAGTGGCAGAGGGACCTTTACCCAAAGAGCGAATAAGAGCTGTGTGCTGTGCTCAGTCACTCAGTCATGTCCGACTCCCTGTGATCCCATGGACTGTAGCCCACCAGGCTCCTCTGTCCTTGGGGTTTTTCAAGCAAGAATACTGGAGTCAGTTGCCATTTCCTCTTCCAGGGGATCTTCCCAATGCAGGAATTGAACCTACATCTCGTCTCCTGCATTGGCAAATGGGTTCTTTACCACTAGAGCCACCTGGAAATGTAGAGCTAAAAAGGTAGAGACTTGAGTGGCCAGGGACTTTGTGAAGTTCAGCTGTTGATGTGTCTTCTGGGCCAACGAGCAGGTATATGTTTATTTGGGACATACTCTATGTCGAGGTTGTAATGATTTGAGGCTGTAAGACTTAGTCTTTCTTGCTATTAGGTATGTCAATTCATTGGCACTTCTGTCTTGTTCTCTTGATCCCAGTGTGAGCAATCCCACCTCATGAGAGAGCATGAGGACGTCCAGGAGCGAACGACACTTCGGTACGAGGAACGCATCACAGAACTGCACAGTATCATCGCTGAGCTCAATAAGAAGATAGACCGTTTGCAAGGCACCACCATCAGGTAGTCGGCTGCAAGTCACGGCTGTCTCTCTGCCCCTCTGGGCGGTAACCTGGGCTTTACACTTGAAGTCACCCCTGTGAATTACGGGCTTCCCTTGTGGCTCAGCTGGTAAAGGATGTGCCTGCAACGAGGGAGACCTGGATTCAATTCCTGGGTTGGGAAGATTCCCCTGGAGAAGGGAAAGGCTACCCACTCTAGTATTCTGGCCTGGAGAATTCCATGGACTGTATAGTCCATTTGGTCACAAAGAGTCAGACACGACTGAGTGACTTTCACACTTTCTATGAGTTACAACAGTTTTTTATTTATAACTAATGTTTTTACAGTTGATAAGTATTTTGTCTCTACTCTGCCAACTGTTTGCTTTCTCCTCTGTTATTCTGTTTTGACTTTGATCCTCATGGTAATCCTGAAAGGTAGACAGGATGGGAGTTCTAATATTCAGTTGACTGATAAGAAGTTGAGTGAGATGCTTTATTAACAGGTTCTGAATGCAGCCCCCTCTATCTCCCTTGGGGATTTTGAGAGATTTATGAATGTTGATTGTAACTGACTATTACATATGCTTCTTTGTTGTCGTTCAGTCACTGCGTCGTATCTAACTCTTTATGACCCCACGGACTTCAGCACACCAGGCTTCCCTGCCCTTCACTATCCCCCGGAGTTTGTTCCAACTCCATGATTCAGTGAGACTTTCGAACCATCTTCTCCTCTGTCGCCCCCTTCTCTTCTTGCCCTCAGTCTTCCCCATTAGCAGAGTCTTAGTTGGCTCTTCACATCAGGTGACCGAAGTTTTGGAGCTTCAGCCTAAGCATCAGCTTCAGTTGATTCTTAATTAATATTCAGGATTAATTTCCTTTAGGATTGACTGGTTTGATCTCCTGCTATCCAAGGGACTCTCAAGAGTCTTCTCCAGCACCAGTTTGAAAGTGTCAGTTCTTTGGCACTCAGCCTTCTTTATGGTCCAACTCTCACATCTGTACATGACTACTAGAAAAACCGTCACTTTGACAATATGTACCTTTGTCAGCAAAGTGATATCTCTGCTTTTTAATACACTGTCTAGGTTTGTCCTAGGAGCAAATCTTTTAATTTCATGGCTGCAGTCATCATCCACAGTGCAGTGATTCTGAAGCCCAAGAAAATAGCATATGCTTCTAGATAATCTGGAGAAGGAAATGGCAACCCACTCCAGTATTCTTGCCTGGAGAATCCCATGGACGGAGGAGCCTGGTGGGCTACAGTCCACAGGGTCGCAAAGAGTCGGACACAACTGAGCGACTTCACTCACTCACTCTAGATAATCTAAAATTTTTTTGAGTTCAGTTGACTTGCCGATATTGGCATAGTGTCATACAAACTCCTAAGGGATCTGGCAAGATTCGATCCATCACTTGATTGGTGAAAACCCTGGGGCTTAAAAATGTTAAGCAACTACTTTTAAGTTACCCTTAGCAAAGGGGAGGGGTGGAGTTGAAACCCACATCTCTGCCTTTATTCAGTTTTCGTCCCATAAAAGTGACTGTTGGGGTTTCTGCCTTCCTTGCTCACCAATCAGTTGGCCCCAAAGTCTCCTGCACAAAGCACTTAGTTGCTGTGTCTGCCCGTTTTTGAGAAGAGGGTTTGCTTAAAGTGACTTACTGAGCCAAGGATAAGAACTTCTATCTTCCTGCCCATGCTCAGAGACTAGCCCTTAGGGAAACAAATGGTTGGCATCTACTCTTATGGAGAAGAGTGCTTTGTTCTCTGACTGTCTTTACAGGCCACAATTAAGACAGTTTTAAAGGCAGCTTCTTTAAACTATCCCTCTAGAAGTCCTGGGTCAGAAGACATTTTGGATCTGCTTTGTTCCAACTCTGAGAGTCACAGTAATGATGGAGCTACTTGATGAGGGTACTTGGGGGCCTCTGTTTCAGGGCAAAGTTGTGGAAAAATTTGCTGTTAATTGGAGCCACACAGTACATCTCATATTCCAGTTTAGAACCTCAAGGCCTTTAAATTGTATCCTGGTCTTCAGTGATTGTAGGTTAGAAGAGCAGAGAAGAATTTCAGCCCAAAGAAATGATTATAGCACACTTAAAGGAGGCTGACGGAGTACATTGGCAAATTTGTAATTTCCATTGAAAACATATTGCTCTTTTAAAATCTTGAGAAGGTGAAGGCAAATGGGTTTAGTGAGTTGTGAAAAAAAATGCATCACATGTCACCTGGAAAACTCAATTTCACGATGTTTAGATTGAATTTAATGACCAAACTGTTTCGTATTAAAATACCTTCTTATTTAAAGGAAGATTGCATCTATACAGATGTCACATTAAATTCTGCTAGTTTTTATTATGTAAATGAGCTAGCTCCTCCTTGAGGAGGGTACTCCCTGCATGGCCGGAAGATGAGCAGACACTTGGGCCAGTAAGAAAAGGCTCTTCTTGTCCTCTGAGCTCTAGTGGCTAAGGCACCTCCCTAGCCGCCACCACTCAGGTCCAAAGATACTATAGTTGACCCAGTGCAGAGGTGCCAAATGCCTTTGACTCTCTGGTGTATCCCGGGTGTAGAGAATTGTCATGCTAATCTGGTACAATCCTGGTACCTTTGAGATTTTCTTGTCACTTCAGTCTGGGCCTGAGTTAGGAATTTATTGGAAGAGCTGAAAAATCATTAATTAGGGAATGGTTTATGGTGTATCCACATGGAAGCCATACTGAATTACGTAAGAGAAAAAATGTGACAGTTTCATAGTTTAAAATATTATCTCCAGTCACAATCAGAGAACTAGAGACCTTCTGTGACTCCCCTAGGAGACTTTCCCACCTCTTATAGCCACAGGGCTAATGTAGTCAAGACACTACAGGTCGCTGAATTCCAACATAAGTTGAATTCAGAGCCACATCAGATCTCTTAGGTTAAAGATTAAGCACTGATAGGAAAAGATGAAATGGTGAGAATTTGAATGGAAACATTGGGTAGATTCAAATAAATCAAGATGCAAGAGCCTGCAAACTCCCCTGAGTTTCCTCTCCTGCAGAAGCAGTCTCCCTCCCTGTCTGATCAAGTTAGTCCTTTGCTTGGAGGCTCTGTAGCAGGCTGAACCCAGGTAGAGGGCACTAGATACAGTCATACCTCACTACTACTCCATTCTTCTTTAGGCCCAAAAGTAGCTAAATTCAATCATGCCCCAGGGGGATAAGCAGAAAATCCAAACTTGGAAGATACAAGTAAGATTGTATTCATTTATAGTCACAGAAACTTGAGAAGAATATGTGTAGGATTAGGACCTAAGTGTCCTAGACCAAGGAAATAAGAATATAGTGTTGGATTGATGATGATTTATTGATATCACTGTTCCTATTAGAGATTCTGGATTTAGTATTTTAGCTTCAGCAGTTTGATTAAATAAAACTAGATTCATTGGAGGATTACATTAAATAATGTTGAAATGCCAGAACTTCCCTAGTGTAGCATAGTCCAGAGGCCATGGGGATCAGGAATAGCATCGTTAAAAATGGGGTTTTTGATGCCACTTCACTACTGGAGTCAGTGTGGGCATGGCTACTGTACTTGTTAACAGGGCTACAGTAGTGATCAAAATTATTTGACCCATCGAGATTTTTGATAATGTAGAATTGATCATGGAGTCTTTAGTTTTGATATAAATGGGCAGCATACTAAAGTTTTACTTGATCTTTGTAATTGAAAAATCTCTGGTTTGTCTGGTGAACAAGGACTTGACCTCCCACTGTAATATATGACCTCTTATCCAGTTCCTTTACCAGACCTCCTTCACAGATCCAGAACTTTTTAAATGAAGATGTTTATAATCCTGTCACAAGTCAGTACAGTCAGTCTTCTTTCTACCCATTTTACAGGGGAGACTGTACAGTAGGAAAAAGAGATACCTACATTCTGGGCTAATTATTGGCTCTGAGCAGATGTTAGCCCCTGGGATCCAAAAATACCTGTAGTCTTCCAGTCTAGATGAAGATTCATCAATCTTCATTAGTCAGATACATTAGTCAGCTGAGGCTGCTGTAACAAAATACTGTAGACCAGTGGCTTAGACAATAGGAATTTATTTGCCACAGTTCTGGAATCTGGAAAGTCCAAAGTCAAAGTGCCAGCCAACTCATTTCTTCAGTGAGTGATGTCTTTCTGTCCTCCTGAAGGCTTCCTTCTCACCGTGTCCTCACATGGCAGGGAGAGAGGGAAAAGGCAAGCTCTGTTATTTCATAAGGGTACAAATCCCATCATGAGGGATCCCATCAGATCTAATTATATCGCAAAGGTCCCATCTCCAGATACCATCACTTTGAAGGTTAGGACTGCAACATAGAATTGGGGTGGTAGTAACAATGGACAGTAACACATAATTCAGCCCATACTAGATCAGGTGACAAGTGGCATCATCAATAAATCTCATAGTGGACCTAGTCTACCACTGTACCCCATCCAGGTGGTAACATTTTTTAAATCCCTGTACATGGGGTAAATGCTCCCAACTAGCAACAGTACATTGTCCTGCTTTTCTGGCTTCAGGAACCAAGAAGTGGAAATACAAGTGGCTCTTCTCATTCTTACACCTAAAAGCCCACTTAAAAAAGTGTTGCTTTCCCTCTTGGCAACTTTGAGCTCTGCTAGTTTTAGAAGTTTCATTCCCAAGAGAACGATGACTGGCAAACACAGCATTGATTCCATTGCTGCCACTTAGCCCTTGGGCCATCTCATGTCACTGAACCAACAGGCAGTGAAGGGAGTTACTGTACTAGCAGGATCCTAACTCTCCAGGGGAAAACTGGATTGTAGCTGTACCATGAGGCAGGGAGGACTGTGTCTGGAACTCATGGGATTCCCTAGCATACCTCCTGGATGTTGCCCAGTGATACAAGTTAGTAAATAGAGGATCACAGTACAAGTTAATCCACCTAGGGCCAGACCCCTCAGGAATAAAGATTTCTAATTACTGCATTAGGTTAAGAACTCTAACCACCTAAGATGGTGGCTAAACACCAAGGGAATAGGAATTTCCTAATGGAAGACAAAAGTTATTAATTATAGTCTCATAACCAGTTGCAAAAAGGATGACTCAACTGTATAATTTCTTGCTTGTTTATATATATATGCAATTTCCTTTTTACTTTGTTTTCTCCCATTATATAAGGTGAGTTGGTATTGGTAAAACATTTTTAATGGAGAAGGCAATGGCAGCCCACTCCAGTACTGTTGCCTGGAAAATCCCATGGATGGAGGAGCGTGGTGGGCTACAGTCCATGGGGTCGCTAAGAGTCGGACACGACTGAGCAACTTCACTTTCACTTTTCACTTTCATGCGTTGGAGAAGGAAATGGCAACCCACTCCAGTGTTTTTGCCTGGAGAATCCCAGGGACGGGGGAGCCTGGTGGGCTACCGTCTATGGGGTCGCACATAGTCGGACACGACTGACGTGACTTAGCAGCAGCAGCAGCATTTAATAGTTACGCTACATGATTCCTAGGTGAATTTGCTGTTAAACTGGAAGAGGAAAGCTCACCCGGCCATGGATATAAATGGGACTTTGGGTCTCCCATTTTGATAGGTGAGTCCATTTATTAATACGACTGAACAAGGGATAATTACAGACGCTTGGTGGTAACTGTTATAGCCACTTGGAAATGTGTATGTATAAGCAGATGCGTTTGGTTGTCAAAGAGCCAAAGACAGTAGGTGACAGAGCATGTTGCTGGTGCCTGCTTCCGTTCCCACGCCTTCTCTGTAGTCCCCCAAATCAAAGAAGACTGACCCTGGGGACTGCCTCCCAAATTCCCTTAACTCTGGAAGACAGAGAGAAGGTGGGGCCATAGTGGTGGCTTCATGAGCATGAAGACCCTGCGCTGACCAGCCTGAGCCTGTGCTGTGGGCAGGAGTGGGGCAGCAGCAGTGTCCGTCACAGCTCTGATGGCAAGGCTGATGGCCAGCTGCCCTCCCCCTCCCTTCTCTTCTCTGGTCCTTCCAATAGTTTTATAAGCACAAAACTGCCTAAACTAAATCCTGCTTGAAACATCCAAAAGTGTTTGTTTTCCTAACTGAACCCTGCCTAATGCAACCTAAATCTCATCTGCTTGGAATAAACAGTTTGTATTTATGGCCTTCTAAAAATCTTTACTCATGAATATCTTAAACAAATTGGATCATATAGCACACACTGTTTTGTAATAGGTGCTTTTTCACTTAACTGTATGTTCTGAGTAGCTTTGTTTTAATGCTCATCTGAGTTGGGGGGATTATATAATGAGATGGGTAAAATGGAAAAATATGTCAGTAGCTCACTTTGCATCTGGGGGAGAGGGAAAAAAAAAGATGTCTAAGCAGATTGTTTCCCAAGGAGATTATTTTCTTTTCCCAAAAGCTGCTCTTATTACATCAACCTTTCACTGCCAGCTCTGAGTAGTCCATGATTTCTGCTTCATTTCCCGTTTGCTTGTTAGCCCACAGCTGTCTGGCTTCTGACCCCAGTGGTTTGCCAAAATTCCTTTTGCTATGAACTGCATTGTGCCATGCCCCCTCCCCCAGTTCGTGTGATGAAACCCTCGATGGGATAGTGTTTGGAGATGGGATGTAGTTGAGTCAAGGTCACAGAGTTGGGGGTCACGTGATAGGATTAATGACCCCAGAGAGCTCGCTTGCTCTCCTGCTCTTGCCCTGCCATGTGAGGGTACAGGGAGAAGGCAGCCATCTGCAGGCCAGGAAAAGAGCCCTCACCGGGAACCAGCGTGCTGGCGCCTTGATTTTGGACTACCAACCGAAGTCTGCTGATGCTGCTGCTGCTGCTAAGTCGTGTCAGTCGTGTCCGACCCTGTGCGACCCCATAGACGGCAGCCCACCAGGCTCCGCTGTCCCTGGGATTCTCCAGGCAAGAACACTGGAGTGGGTTGTCATTTCCTTCTCCAACCCAACTGAAGTCTGAAACTATGAAAAAATAGATTTCTGTCATTTAAGCTTGTCTATGGTACTTTGTTACAGCACCTTAAGCTAAGAGACTTTCTTGAAAATCACCAGTGACTTCTTAACTGAAAAATTTGGTGACTTTTTTCTTGTTACTGGCCCTTTTCCTAACTGTAACCCTAAATCCTGCTTCCCTTCTCGACCCTCCCTGGCCCTGCAGGTCCTGGACCTTCCCCTCTCTCCCTAAGAGCCACCCTCTGCTGCGACCCTCACTCCAGGCTCGCCCCCGTACTTCTCACCAGGGTGGCGGCACCCTCCTCTTTATGTCGCTTCACAGTGGCCTTTAACCCTTGTGCTTCTTCATCTGCAGAGTGCCCCTCATTTGGTAACGGAGCAGGCATCTGGAGCTTCTGTGGGCTCGCACACAGGCCAGTCTCTAAAATCTCATGCCCGTGCCGTGTGCCTGGCCTTCCCCCTGGTCTTTAGGCCCACGCTTTGGCCTGTCTGCCCCTCTCCATGTTTCTGCATCTCAAACACAGTGTAACCAAAACCTCTGTCTCCCAGCAAAACCTGTTGTTCTTGTGGCCTAAAGAATAAAATATGATGAAATAAAAATAAACCTAGAAAGACAAGGAGGGCTTTTCTCTCTCCCTGTTTCCTTATACATCCCACCCTTGTTCACTCTTTGAAGTTTTTGAATACGGATCCTTTATCAGATCTTGTTAAAACTGGTACTCATGGGTGACAAGGATGAATTATTATATACGTAGGAGAGCATTTCAGAGTCCCATTTGTTCAGTTTCGCACCGTAAGTTTCCTGGATGAGTCTGAACTTCCTCTGTGCTGTATGGGAAAATAAGAGGTATTTACTCATCACTTATTCACTGCTATAGATCCTTTAAGAGAACTGAAAAGAATACCTTGTATCTAAAACATCTTTGTTCTTTAAAGAAATGATGGCTGTTTCAGGGCAATTCTGCCTTTAAATTCAAAGACCAAGTGTGTTCCAAAAGAAAAACCACAAAGTCAGGTAGGCTGAGTGGGCTGGCCACAGTTGACTGACAGCTCCCAAGGCATGTCCTTCTGGGTCTTGTTCACCAGTCACTCCAATCCAGTGAAAAGGCATGAATATGCACCCCAAAATAAGATAGGTATAGGGATTGCTTCTGAAGTAACATTTTTATCAAATGCTGCTGATTCCACAGGACTTTAGCTTGAGGTATAGAAAGCATGGTAAGAGTTAAACTTTCATTGACTTTTTCCAATTAGATGATTTCACCCCTAGCCAATAATGAGAAAGAATCTTTTAAAAAATCTTTTCCTTAGGCCATCATATTATTTTTCTGTTTGTAGTAAATTTAGGAATTAACTGTGTTGCTAACTGGTTGGATAATCTTAGTAAATCGCTTAGCCTTAGGAGTGTCAGTGGTCTTATTTGTAAAACAAAGGTATTGACCCTGGCTTAGGTGGTCACCAGGGTCCCTGCCACTCTGCCACTCCGTGACTTTTCTGCCTCTGCTGGTTAAGCAGGTGTGTATACAGTCACTGACCTAGAGCCAGACATCCTGGAATGGGAAGTCAAGTGGGCCTTAGAAAGCATCACTACGAACAAAGCTAGTAGAGGTGATGGAATCCCAGTTGCGCTATTTCAAATCTTGAAAGATTATGCAGTGAAAGTGCTGCACTCAATATGCCAGCAAATTTGGAAAACTCATCAGTGGCCACAGGACTGGAAAAGGTCAGTCTTCATTCCGATCCCCAAGAAAGGCAATGCCAAAGAATGCTCAAACTACCACACAATTGCACTCATCTCACACACTAGTAAATTCATGCTCAAAATTCTCCAAGCCAGGCTTCAGCAATATGTGAACCATGAACTCCCAGATGTTCAAGCAGGTTTTAGAAAAGGCAGAGGCACCAGAGATCAAATTGCCAACATCCGCTGGATCATGGAGAAAGCAAGAGAGTTCCAGAAAAACATCTATTTCTGCTTCATTGACTATGCCAAAGCCTTTGACTGTGTGGATCACAATAAACTGTGGAACATTCTGAAAGAGATGGGAATACCAGACCACCTGACCTGCCTCTTGAGAAACCTGTATGCTGGTCAGGAAGCAACAGTCAGAACTGTACATGGAACAACAGACTGGTTCCAAATAGGAAAAGGAGTACGTCAAGGTTGTATATTGTCACCCTGCTTATTTAACTTCTATGCAGAGTACATCATGAGGAATGCTGGGCTGGAAGAAGCACAAGCTGGAATCAAGATTGCCGGGAGAAATATCAATAACCTCAGATATGCAGATGACACCACCCTGATGGCAGAAAGTGAAGAGGAACTAAAAAGCCTCTTGAGGAAAGTGAAAGAGGAGAGTGAAAATGTTGGCCTGAAGCTCAACATTCAGAAAACGAAGATCATGGCATCTGGTCCCATCACTTCATGGGAAATAGATGGGAAAAGAGTGGAAACAGTGTCAGACTTTATTTCTTTGGGCTCCAAAATCACTGCGGATGCTGATTGCAGCCAGGAAATTAAAAGATGCTTACTCCTTGGAAGGAAAGTTATGACCAACCTAGATAGTATATTAAAAAGCAGAGACATTTCTTTGCCAACCAAGGTCCGTCTAGTCAATGCTATGGTTTTTCCCATGGTCACGTATGGATGTGAGAGTTGGACTGTGAAGAAAGCTGATCGCCGAAGAATTGATGCTTTTGAAGTGTGGTGCTGGAGAAGACTCTTGAGAGTCCCTTGGACTGCAAGGAGATCCAACCAGTCCATTCTAAAGGAGATCAATCCTGGGTGTTCATTGGAATGACAGATGCTAAAGCTGAAACTCCAATATTTGGCCACCTCATGTGACGAGTTGACTCACTGGAAAAGACTCTGATGCTGGGAAGGATTGGGGGCAGGAGGAGAAGGGGATGACAGAGAATGAGATGGCTGGATGGCATCACCGACTCTGTGGACATGAGTTTGAGTGAACTCCGGGAGTTGGTGATGGACAGGGAGGCCTGTCGTGCTGTGATTCATGGGCTCGCAAACAGTCGGTCACGACTGAGCTACTGAACTGAACTGAACTGATACAGTCCAATGCCTGCCTCCTTAGTAGTGTTTTGTTGTTGCTGCCGCTGCTGTTATTGAGCTTGTAGCAAGCTTTAATCACTGCAACTCTAAAATGAGTGACTTGGAATCACTTCACAAATGCTTCTAAGTGAATGAAATGATGTACCGTTAGAATCCTGAGATGACCCTCTATGTGCCAAAGAAAAATACCTGATAACTTTCTAATTCCATAATTATGAAAAAGCAGAGATATCGCTTTGCCGTCCAAGCTATGGTTTTCCGGTAGTCATGTGTGGATGTGAGAGTTGGACCATAAAGAAAGCTGAGAGCCAAAGAATTGATGCTCTCAATTTCTGGTGTTGTAGAAAACTTTTGAGAGGCACTTGGACAACAAGCAGATCAGCCAGTCAATTCTAAAGGAAATCAGCCCTGAATATTTATCAGAAAATCTGCTCCTGAAGCTACAATACTTTGGCCACCTGATGCAAAGAGCCAGCTCATTGGAAAAGACCCTTATGCTGGGGGAAATTGAGGGCAGGAGGAGAAGGGGGCAACAAAGGATGAGATGGTTGGATGGCATCACCGACTCGATGGACATGAGCTTGAGTAAACTCCGGGAGATAGTGGGGAACAGGGAAGCCTGGCGTGCTGCAGTCCATGGGGCTGCAGAGTCAGACACCACCGAGTGACTGAACAACAGTTAGGAAACTACCACAATAGCATACAATTAGTAGCATTTATCAGTTTATCAAAGCTTCTGTTTTTTTAACTTGGTTTGACTACTTCTTGGACCTTTTCATATTTTCTTCCTTTTTATCTTCAGCATTAGCAGTTAGTGTTCTTCAGATCAGGCATCTTTTTCCCCTAAGAAAGAAGATAAATCCTTACCAAGAGTTAGTGTATGCACCATGGAAGGAAGCAAACAATGAAGTCACTTTGAGATGCTGATGCTGTGTGTCATTCACACCTTGACCACTTAGGTGATGGCCTGCTGCTCAGAGGAACTGAAACAACTCCTCAAATTCTTGTCTTTGTAAAACTGCCATGGACCTGCAGGGTTTTGTTTTTGTTTTTGTTTTTAACTTTTTGTTCCCATTGCTCTGGATGGACCAATGCATCTGACTCAAACAATAGACAGCCGCCAGCATCCTTCTCCTCCGTATGCTGCAGTCCCAAATTGTCTGGCAGCTTACAGAGGGCTTGGAGTGCACTGGTTTCTGTCATTTCCCAGTTCCTGCCGGTAAGGATGTTGAGAGGGCAAAGAGAGACAACTCCATGTTTTTTACCAAAATCAGCAAGAGAAACAGGGTTAGCCAACTTTCTCATATTTCGGTTCAGTTTAACCTTTCAGGGCCTCGTTTTGGGGGCACAAGACTGCACGCTATCTCCTTACAAGGTTGCTCTGTGCCTCTCCTGCTTCCTGTTTGCTCATGTAGTATTGTACTGTAACCTTCCTTATGATACCCTAAGGGGGATCGTTAACCAGGGTTGGTGTGTGCTCACCTCAGCCCCTCCCTGTGGGTCGAAAACACAGTCCGTCTGTACTTCCCTGCTGCCTGTTTTATCTGTTTCCATAAAAGATCTCACAACACTTACTCCTTCCCCTGAATTCCTTGACTTCACATTATTTTACATTTATTTCCACCATTTGAACCATATTGTTTGCCTTCTTCAACACAATAAGTTTTGCTTCTGGCCAATATTGCCCACTCAGCAAGTGGCCTGAGTGCTCCTCCAGCCTCATGGTTCCACCCTGCACCGTGATTTGGTTTCAGCTATCCGTCCCGTCTGTCCCAAGCTCTGCACGCCCAAGTTCACGTCCACGGGCTCCCCTGAGGCTCTGCATGTGCCCATGCACCCTCATGACCTATCTAAAATGGCTCGCCTTCAGACTCCTCTCTAGTACTGCTCCATCCTGGAAGTCCTCCCAGGTCACTGCCCACCTGCAGCCCCAGAGCTTCAGTCCACCCAGAGCATCCTTCTTAGGGTAGAATTAGTTGTGAATGTGTACACGTGTGCTATGTCGCTTTCACCACCAGGCTCCTCTGTCCATGGGATTCTCCAGGCAAGAATCCTGGAGTGGGCTGCTATGCCCTTCTCTGTGCTCTCTCTCCCTGACCCAGGCACCAGAGCTGCGTCTCTTACGTCTCTGCATTGGCGGCGGGTTCTTACCACTAGAGCCACATGGAAGCCCAGTTGTGGACATAAAATTTGACCCCAAAAGAGCAGCATCCACTTGGTCTTTGCTTTCCTATCCTTGTCTTGATGCTCAAATACCTTGAAAGAGCATTCGTGGCCTGCGTTTCATGACACCGAAAGTCTTCTGCCTTAAGGGGACATTTCTCGTGTGGTGTGAGTCTTCAGTCTGTGGTTTCACCTCAGTAAGGAACGTTCCCTTCCTTACTGAATGCTTCCTTCTCCCAGCCCTTCCCTTTTCACTTATTTATAAAACCCATCCTAATAAAGTAATTTTTTACAAAGCAGAGTTGGCAGGCACTAGATGTTTGGGACCTGCCAAGCCAAGGCAGTTGAAGGTGGCTATAAAAGATTTTGCAAATACCATTTGCGCCAGAGGTACAGCAGCAGCGTTCATCTGGCTTTTTTGGCTGAAAAACAGTCTCAGCCAAGCTGAAGCTGATTACATTGGCCGTGCAACAAATGTAATTTATTCATTATACCCAAAATCTCCCATTAACTAAAATCAGGATTTTAACTGCTGATTGAAAGGAAGCTGATGGATCAGAGCACAATTACCCTCTAGACCAAAAAGGTGGTGACTCTTAAGAGTACTTTCTAATTGTTTTTCTTTCCCGAACCTAATTACTGTTGGCTGTGCAGATATCTAATAATTAACTTATTCATATAACATTAACCTATGTTTTTTTCCCATCACCACTCCCATTCTAGTTCACATTCTGCATGACTGGTGGTTTTATATCTGTTTAAAGTCTTCCGGTGTGACTTTTATCAGAAATACTTTATAAAGCAAGGGCTCGGCTGACTTCTTTCCCTGAGAGGATGGGTGTTCATTTCTTGAGAAAACCAAGAACTCTGGAGAGCTCTTCCCATTTCTCTAGTATAGGTGTGTCTCCTGAGCGTCAGATGGCATTTGCCTCTTCCCCAAGTCACTGGTTACCACTCACCATCTTGGTCCACCCAAAACTGTGGACTTTCTGCCCTTCCCCTCCGGTTGTCAGCAACCTAATGTGAATGCCAGATTAAGAGAATTTCTTCCTATCTTTCTTCACAGACACCCTCCCCCTGGGGCTGAGCAGACACCTTAGAACTTTCCAAACTCATAATTAAACCCCCTGACGATTCTCTTTTCTGGCTCACTTGCAAAATAAATGCATCAAAGAAGATTAATTCTTGCTCTCTCCATGTCTGTAGCCAGTGTGTGTGTAGTGATGGTGGTGCTGTGGGAAGGAGGTCTGTGTGTACTGTGAAATACATACTGCAATTGTAACGTTTCTTAGCTTGCCCGTAACTAATTCAGAGCCCAAAGGTTAGGAGGGATCCACCAGGGGCTGAGAAGGGAGTGGGCGTGTTTGTGCAGGTGAAACACGGCTGAGTGTCAAAGCTGTCTTCCTACTAGCAAAGGCAGAGTGAAGGAAAGCGACCACTGAGTGGTGCTCACTCACTGAGCCTCCCCCTCACCCCATTCTCCTTTCCTGTCCCCTAACTCCACGTACTTCCTTTAGAGAAACTAAGTGTGGTCTTTCGCAGACATGCTGACCCCTCCACCTCTCAGAGCACTGGTTTTGGTCTGCACAGACAGGATGCTGGTTTTCCAGTCTCCGTAACCTCAGCTTCCCAGAAGGAAGCGCAGCGTGGGGCTCTGGTGGTGATGCTCTGAGTCACTCCTATTCACTAGGCCCTTGATGGTCCTGCGACTGTAGCCTCAGTGCTAGGAATCTCCGTTCTTCTTTGCCTTGGAATTTGAGGGGGTGAAGAAGTCTACTTTCTTTAGGAAAAGTTTGAAGGGAGAGTTTTCCGGTAGGGTGATAGATGAACCTTGTCGGGTGTATGGGTATGGATGTGGAGACTTTCAGTGTCAGACGCCGCCCATCTAGCTGCCTGAAAGGAGTCCTGGGCCAGTGGCCTGGAGAGGAGAGCTGTCTGCTTGCATTCTGAGTGTCTTTATCCTATTATTAAAAGACATATCTCTGGGGATGTGTCTTGTGTGTCTGTCAGTGAAGTCTGACTTCTCTTTTGTTCTCAGGGAGGAAGATGAGTACTCGGAATTGCGATCGGAGCTCAGCCAAAGTCAACTCGAGGCCAATGAGGACTCTCGCAGCGTGGATCAGGACCAGACCTCTGTGTCTGTTCCTGAAAACCAGTCCACCATGGTCACTGCAGACATGGGTAAGTCTGCCTGCCGTTGCCACAATGCCAGGGCTCAGTTTCTGGATTGTAACTGAAACTTTAGAACCATGAGACAGCCTGGATCGAGATTTAGTGAGTCAAGCAGCTTGTTGAATAGGTGAAGGCTCATTCGTTTCAGTTCTCTGCATATTCCTTTGTTGGTCACAGTGGAAAAAGAGCTGAATTCCCTTTCTGCCTTGATGTTTGTGATTCAAATATGTCACCTTCCACATGAAAAATCAGGCAGTAGGGAACCAGGTAAAAAGGTGATTGCGCTGTTCCAAGTTCAGTAAAACTGAGCTGTGATGGCAAGAATAGAAAGGCTGGGCTGAGGAGCGACTCGCTGCAGGGGAGGAGGCGATAGGTTCAGCAACTCTGGGGTGAACAGGGATCCAAAATGACTCTGTAACATGTTCATCCAGAGTGACTCAGGATGATTGTATTCCTTAGTAAGGAAGTTTGGTTGAAAAATGATTTGGGAAATAAATATATTGTGTTTGAGGTTGTGAAGAAATGTCTGTGTGGAAATACCTGGTAACAGCGCGTTGGTATGGTGTGTTTTAAACTACAGGTTATGACCCTTACAAGTAGGTCTTGAAATTACATGAAAAATCAAGATGTTTTTAAAAGGAAATCAAATAGGAAAAAAAAAAACAGAATGATAGTATTATTGTTTCATGACACGTATTTGTTGGATATGTATATGTCATAAGTTGCCAAGGGAAATGTTCCAACCATGAGTTGCAATTGAAATGTTGTAAAACCTCTGGCCTACTTGAAGATGCTCAACTAGATCTCTGGAGAGATTGGGGTTGAGGATAAAGGCTTTGAAGTTACGAGGTAAAGAGCTCCCTATGGTTGAAAGGATGTGAAGTCCAAATGGGGAGAGGCACCATATCTTAGGAAATGTTCACATATAAGGGGGTGATGGGAAAGGAACAAGGAGGAGGAAGAGTAAGTATAGTACAGTTTACATTAGAACTTAAGTTTCCATTGGGGAGAGAGTGAGTTTAATAAATATTAAACATTTATGGAGAAGGAAATGGCAACCCACTCCAGTGTTCTTGCCTGGAGAATCCCAGGGACGGGGGAGCCTGGTGGGCTTCCGTCTATGGGGTCACAAAGATTCGGACACAACTGAAGTGACTTAGCAGCAGCAGCAAACATTTATGCTTAATTATAAACCTATATGATAACCAGGGCTTCCCTATATAAACATAATATAACCAGGGCTTCCCTGGTAGCTCAGCTGATAAAGAACCCACCTGCAATGCAGGAGACCCTGGTTCGATTCCTGGGTCAGGAAGATCCTCTGGAGAAGGGATAGGCTACCCACTCCAGTATTCTTGGGCTTCTCTGGTGGCTCAGCTGCTATAGAATCAACCTGCAGTATGGGAGACCTGGGTTCAATCCCTGGGTTGGGAAGATCCCCTGGAAAAGGGAAAGGCACCCACTCCAGTATTCTGGCCTGGAGAATTCCGTGGACTACAGTCCATGGGGTCGTAGAGTCGGACACAACTGAGTGACTTTCACAACAACCCGCGTAAACCTGTACACATGCTGTAACACCAAGTGCCATGGCAGTGTGCCAAAGGAACTCAATTTAAGTTTTCCAGGAAATCTTCTTCTCAGAAGTGACATCTGAGCTGAGATGTGGAGGATAAGTAGGAATTGAGTACATGAGAGAGGAAGTGTCATGCAGGGGAGAGGGGATGATGTATTCAAGGCGGTGAATAAGATCATCCTTTATGAAGGGTGCAGAGGCGTGAGACAGAGGCTGGGGGAGGCAGGCCGGAGCCAGAGTGTGCAAGATCTCATAGACCGCGTTAGAGAGTCTGACCATTATTCAGAGACCCAGAAGAACCCGCTGAATGATTTTAACAGCTGTGGATGGGAGGGATGAGATGATCAGATGGCATTTTGAATCAGTCACTCTGTAGTGAAGAGAAAGAATCAGTGGATCAAGAGTGAATGGGGGAGGCCAGCCTGGAAACCGTTGCTGAAGTCAAGGTGGGCAAAACTGTTGCCAGGATTAAAGGTGGTGGCCGTAGAGACGTGGAAAAGCAGATGATACAGAAAAGTGGCAGGATCTTCCGAGGAATCCATCACAGGATGAAGAAGGAGGGAGGCGTGCGTGGGTGTCCCTAAGTGTCTGGTTGCCCAGTGGATGGGTGGCAGCGCCAACCAGCTATATGGGAGCAAAGGAAAAAGGACTCGGTGGTTTTGCTCTGAGTTTAGTTTTGCTGGGGAGGGGCGTGGGTGGGGTGGAGAGGAGGGTGTGTGTGTTTTGGGCAGAAGTTTCGGGTGTCCGGAGCTCTCTGGGTGGAGATGTTGGAAGGCAGTAGGTACACATGAACCACGGCAGGTCTGGCTGAAGAAAGCAGTGGGGGAACGTCAGGCTGTTTGCGGATAGTTGCGGAAGCAGTGGAAGTCGATGTGAAGAGCACGGGGTGCAGAGAGCTGGAGGCTAGGCGTGGGGGCCGCCGGCGGAGGAGGAGACGCGGAGCGCCTCCTGGCAGGGGTGAGCCTCGCGGCGCCCCGGTCTCGGCTCAAACGCGCCTCCTCAAAGCGCCTCGCGAGCGCCGTCTGCATGTCCCCGCGCCGCCTCTCACCGCCTCGCCGGCCTCCTCCTTACAACACACTGGGAGTTTAAATGATGTGTGTGTACTTCTTTGCTCGACTGACGCTCCCACTAAACCGCACTGAGCAAAAGCTTGTTTATTTTCTCTACCCGTGGCTCTCCGGAGCCCACCACAGGGCCTGGCACAGAGTGCAGTGTGGGTTTGGAGATACGTGTTTGAATGAAGGGGTGGTGCAGTCAACCAGTCCATCCAGCAGGCGGTCAGCCAGAGCCAAAAGAAGGAAATGCAGAGAGCCGTGCCCACCAGGCAGTGGGGGGAGAAGGCTCTCATGAGAAAGGAGGGTCCCCAGCGTGGATGGCTGCTAAGGCCACATAAGACTAGGTGTAGGTACATTGATGTCCCTGAGTGCTGGGTACTGATACCAGCTTTAGCTAGATGGAAATGGGGTGAGGAGAGGGCTTGCCTTTCGGGCCTGGGGCCTTGGCTTCAGACTGAAGCTGCTTCCTTCACACTAAGCTGAACCCAGACCATGGGCCTGCCGCCACAGCACACACAAACCCTGGTGACCAGCCCACGTCCTCTGGGCTCCGTTATACCAGCATTGTAATCTTGAGCCCTGGTGGCCTCGACCTTCTGGACTCAGGCTTCCAGCCTCAGGTAGTCAGACATGTGCAGGCAGCTGAGAAGTCTCCATCACTGCCCAGACGCATTCACACACCCACCCCTCCCTTCAGTCCTCTGAAACTGTTTTTCATGAAATTAAGCAAGTGACCCACACTCCAACAAAATTTCTTAATCAAAGAAACTTGGGGAGTTGGAGGGCAAACCCCTGCCAGTGGGTGGGGAGGGTAATAGGTGCGTTTTCACCGTGGGCATCCCGCTCCCGTGGAGGGGAATCCCCTGTATCTGGGTGCCCCCATGGGAGCCAGTGTCCAACCATCTGGGAGCAGGCTTTGTTTTCCCAAATCACGTATTTTCACCCTTTCCCTCGGTAAAAATGCATGTTCGTTACAACTAATGACAGTTTCATTCCCGACAAGCCTGGGCTCCTTCAGGGAAGGGACCCTTGTCTGTCTGGGGCCTGTGTGTGTTCTCTGCCCACAGTAGTAGCCGTCAGTCATTCATGTAGCCGCTCACTGAATGCCGTGCTAGGGATGGGCCTGTGAGACCCAGAACCTGCCCTCAGATCGCTGTGCTCACAGGCTCACAGCCTTCATCCCCAGAGTGACATCCCCACTTCTGACTCTGACCTGCAGGCCCGCGGAGCCTGAAGAGCCCCCACCTCAAGCCTTACCCTTCCCGACTCTTCCTGCTTCCTTCCGCTCTGGCCACACCGTCCTTCCCTGTTATCCCTCACACCTGACCAACGTCTCTGACCTCAGGGTCCCTGCATCCACTGATGCCCACCTGTCCTTTCTCTCGCAGTCAGCCCGCTCTCCCTGCGTCACAGCCTCCCCAGGCCCCTCATGGGGTCCCGGGGCTGCCCCTCACGCGCACGCTGCTTGGCCTCCGCTCCCCAAGTGTATCCCTCCCTTCTCCCCCCTCATCCCGCTTCATCGCACTTAGCCCTCCATGACGCGCCCTCCAGTCTGTCTTTACTTCCTTATGTGTGTAGCACCAGCCTTGGTCAGTCCTTGTGCTAGAGTACCAGCTTCGCGTGGGCAGGGACTTTGACTCTTCGACATAGCGGTGCCCACTCACAGGAGGCTTCCAGAGAGGTGAGTGACGGGGAGTGTCTTGGAGCTTGTGGTGGTTTGGAGGACGCAAAGGGAACACAGAATGCCTGCCGGCGGAGCACACCGGCAGGTGGGTAGGGCCAAATTCTCTGGTGGGCAGAACGCGCCAGAAGGCACGTCTAGGCTGACGGCTGAGGGATGAGTGGGAACAAGCAGGCACAGAGGGACGGGAGGAGAGTGCCGTGGGTGCGGCCACCCCCGCCAGGTCCCCCCGGAGGGCAGGCCAGGGGTCAGCAGGAGGGGCAGCTCACAAAGCCCAGCAGAGCACAGCCCCTGCACGTCCATCGGAACTGGGCGGCTGCCTCTTCTTACTCCCATGCCATTTTCCAATTCAATTGCTTCAGCAGGAAAAAAGCTTCCATTTATAAACACCTTTATAGGAAATCATTAAAACACATCCATTTCGTTATGACTGCTGTATTTGCAAACCTCCATTAGCCACCCAGCTTGGCTAATTTTGAGCTGCAGTATATTTGCCGATTTCCATTTAAGATAATAGGAGTATTCCCTTCATCAGAAATCACTTGTCTTTTGTGTTCAAACCCCACTCAGCAGAGCCTGGCTGCCACTTCAATAAGCTGGCTCCGGGGCATGGTCCTCAGAGCCTGGACAAGGAAACCCGCAATGTAGAAAGTGCTTTGACCTACCTAAGCAGTCCTATACAGGAGAAAGGTCCCAGTGGTGTCACATTGCATCTTCAAGTAAATTGCATTACCTCTGTTCAAACCTAGTCACAAAATCATTTGTAAAATAAAGATAAGTAAACAAAGATAAAGTAGGAGTTATGGTTTGGGATTTCTGTTTCCTCACCTTGGCAAAGAGTTCTTGTCAAAAGGGAGGCTGCAGATCATGGCTGATTTGCTTTGTTCACTTACTTTGTGTTGAGCATCCTCAAGTTCGGTCCTCAGCCTTGAAGGAGGCGCTGTAGAGTTCCTCACCTGTGAAACTGAGATGACAGGAGTTCAGAGAGGGCAAGTCACTTATCCAGGCTGCACAACTAAGCACTTGTTTTCATTCCTGACACCCATGTATCTATAGGTGGGTTTGCTTTCACAGGAAAACATGCCTTTGGCTGGTGTGCTCTGCTTACCACCGTCCTGTGAGGTCTCTAGAGCTGGCGGCAGAATTTAGGGAGCCACTGTCTGATCAGAGTACCTGGCTTACTAGCAAAGTGTCTGCTGTTCGTTGAGATGCTGCAGATCTCCAACTTAGCTCCCACACTCTTAGACCAAAACCCATGCTGGGTGCTGCAGCAAAGCCGGGCACAGATGTGTGAGATGGCACATGGTCATGCTGGCTTGCAGGTGGGGGTAGGAGTGCACCTCCTGCAGGCTGTCTTCCCACCTCTGTTCATGGAACAGCAAAGCTGGTCTGGAGCAATTGTCTGTAAAACAAAATTCCTGACCCCACAGACTTTTGCACAGGCTGTGATAGGTTCTGCTCCTGTATTTTGAAATTTCTTCTGGTTTTTGGTGAGAAAGTCTTATTTTTGTGGGATTTAGCAGTGTTGAACTATCATCCCTGAGGGAGGGAAGGAAGCATATGCCCCCGTGCTTGCTGGTGTGATCATTTAGATAGAGATTTCCTCCTTACGCATAGTTTCTGGAAGACAACCAAGGAAGAATTTACACATGAAACCTGGGTGTTTGGCACAGCTGTGACTATGAAATACGTTTAATGTTAAAGCCAGATTTTCCTGGCTTAATGGACCATGAGGCTTAATGGCTTCAGGAGAAATGTTCCAAAGTGTTGAGCAGCCCCTCCCAGTGGGGAGAAAGGGGATTTGGGGCAGGGAAAGATAATCCTGCCTTCTCCAAAAGTGATTTCTGCAGAGTAGGAGAGAAGTGTTTACAAAGGCAGGGCAGCCTGTCCAGAGAAAACTCGATTTCTGTTAGGAATGAGGCACTAAGGAGGCAGTTGTCCTCTGGCAGAGCATGTTTAAAGGAGAATCAGATTCTTGGTAACCTGATTCTGAAACTTTGAGAAACCAGTCCATAGGTTGGCAATGTTAGACAGACAGAAACTAGCACCCTGACTTGGCGATGAAACAGGCCCAGCCCTGTGCTACTTTTTTTTTTTTTCTCCTTTAATTGGGCAACTTAATCTTTCCCAAGAGGTTCACAATGTTGGCCATCCCTGAAAATCAAGCCCAGGGCAGACTTAGAAATTTTGAACAGTGACTCACAGAAGGCTAAGGTGACTATGTCCTTCCTTGCGAGGTTCTGAGCCTGGTCAGACAAGGCCTATCTGTGACTGTGACCATGGCCATGTGGCCAAGGAGGCCACCTAAAATCATTCCAGAACTTTCCTTAGAGAGGAACCAAGCTTGAGAGCAGACAAGATTATTGCCTCATGTCATCTTGTGCTACTTTGGACTATTTCCCTCAAACTACTGTTCAGTGGTTTTTCAGCCCACAAAGGAGATTTGAGATATAAGACAGATATGGAAAGCCATTGATCACATTTGTTCAGAATGAGCTCCTTTGACTGTTAGGTTCATGAACTCCTCTTCTAAGATCATGAAGTGCAAGTCGCTCAGTTGTGTCCGACTCTTTGCGACCCCGTGGACTATACAGTCCGTGGAATTCTCTAGGCCAGGTTACTGGAGTAGGTAGCCTTTCCCTTCTCCAGGGGATCTTCCCAACCCAGGGATTGAACCCAGGTCTCCCACATTGCAGGCAGATTCTTTACCAACTGAGCCACAAGGAAAGCCCCTTCTAAGATAAGCAGGCTTTATTTTCTAAACAGACTGTATCTCCTTAGGTTGGATTGTTCTTTCAGTTGGAACTCATAACATATTTTCCCTTAAAACCAGCAACCTAGGCCTCTCGCCTTTTGAGATGGACTGCTCTCCATCTGTGGAATGTGCATCTCTCACGATAAATCTAGTTCTTACCTAGGAGGAGAAAGCACCAAAAACTCCCCAGCGTCACAGACGTAGAGAACAGATGCGTGGACACAGAGCAAAGGACAGGGTGGGACGAACTGAGACGGTAGCATCGAAACGTACACCTTGCTGTGCGTAAAATAGCGAGCCAGCGGGAACCAACCCGCGAACTCCGGGAGCTCAGCCGGCACTCTTTGATGACCTAGCAGGTGGGATTCTGGGGGCGGGCGGGAGAGGGGACATATATATACTTACATCTGATTCACGTTGTTATGTGACAGAAACCAGCACAACATTGTCAGAGTCACACAGGAGTGTTAGCTTCCCAGAGCAGCCTCAGAAAGCCTGTTTTATCTGTAAGGGAGTGAAGTACAGGCGCTCACTAGTGTTCATGCAGCAAGGTCCCTTGCTGTGGACCTTGTTTTTGGGAGGAGAGGTTCTGTGCACATCTTCCGCTTTCTCCTGCTGCTTTGGAAGTGCCCCGCCACAGGCAGCGCCGCAGGGCCCAGGATGACCCCCTGTGTGCTGGCCCCCTTCGCTCCCGGGGCTGGAGCCCGCCTGCTAAGATGGACGGTCCAGCCTGGGGGAAAGGCCCACTTGGCCTGGAGGGTAGTGAGCTTTGGGGGAAATGCTCAGAGGTGGGGTCTGTGAGCTGGGCAGGGAACTGGGGGGCCTTGGGGTGCAGTGAGGGGCTGGGGCTTGTCCTCTAAGTGAACTTCTAGCTGTGTCTTCAGGGTAACCTCTCAGAGGTGCAGGTGCAGAGCCATCTTGAATGCCAAATCGCATCCCCTTTCTGCCCCCAAGGCTCCTCACCTTTGCAATACTGGGTATTTTCTTATTCTTAAAGCTGTGCCAGTTCAAGTGGTTAGTCTTTGCAGAAGTAGAATGATCACATCTGCACTTGAACTTCTCTTGATTTGTTAGAGCCTTGCTCTCTGGAGACCCCTGTCAGAACTTTCCTGCCTCCGAGGCCGGGGTGGAGTGGGTGACGGGATCGTGTGAGGGTTGTGGCAGCTGAGAGGAGGGCCCTGAGGGGGCAGGGGTGAGGCCTTCACGCTGTCGAAGGCTGCGTGTACTGCTGTAGAAAAACACACTACGTCAAAACTGCACAGTGCCAACAGCAAAGACGAAACTCATCCCAGACTGGTGAGATGTTTTATAGTAGAAGTCTTTGGGGAAAGACTCACTCAGGAGGCTCTGCCCTGCCAGTGAAGTCAGGACCCAGCACGGGGAGGGGCTGGCTCCCGGTGCTCTCACCCTGAGCAGTGCCTGTGTTCTTGCGGGTGATTTGGGTGGCATTCCTGTTCTTAGAACTGGTTGAGAGATCAGTCATCATACTGGCCCCTGAGTTAATCTAGCCATCAGCATTTCCAAGCTGTCAGACCTCGTTGCCTTGAGGGTTGCAGTATTTGTTTTCACCTCCACTTTTTATTTTGAAAAACTTTAAACTTACATAAAAGACACAATGAACCCCCTAAACCCTTTGCCTAGACTCACCAGTGGATAACATTTTACATTTGGTATTTTTCCCTCTTGCACTTGGAGAACGTTTTTTTCTGAGCAGTTTGACGGTGAGAAGAGACACCATGCTGCTTCACCCTAAATATATGAGCACCAGCCTCTTAAGAAGAGGGACCTTCTCGGTCCTCACCACAGCACCTTAGCCCAGCTGAGAATCTGACCATCGGAGGAACATTAAGTACCTGTGGTCCACGTACAACTCCCCGTATGCCCCATTCCTGCCTTCTGTCACTGTTGCTCAGTGTCCAGGATCAGTCAGGGCTCACACACTCTGTTTAGTTACCGCATCTTTCCCCTCTCCTTTATCTAGAACAGGTACCCACATTTTTGTCTCTCATAACACAGACGTGTTGAGCAGGCTGGGTTAGTGGTGTCATAGAAAACCCCTCGGTCTTCATGTTCTGTTTTCTTATTTGAGATTAACTTTTTTTTTGCAAGGATATGCATAAGTGATGATGTGTTATCACCACTGAGTTGCAGCTGGAGGTACAGAATGTCCGTTTGTCCACTCCTGGTGATGTTAGGGTGCTTTTAGACACTAGCAGCATTCTCATGAATCTTCTTCAGTACACAGAGACACTGTACGGATGCAGGATGCAACCTCCGTGAATGCTCTCTTATTGCTTTCCTCTCAGCCCCTTCTATCTTCTCCTTGTCACTTAGACCCAGAAGTTGACTATTCTGTCATTTTCTCTGTTGTTTTGTCCTGGCTTTGTCGGTTCCTTGCTGGAGTTAGAGAGGGCCATGCTGCATGCAGAGTGGATGGTAGGGCTAAAAAAGAGGCCTAACCCCTCCTGGGTTCAGCTAGTTACAGCGGTGGGGCCCGGCAGGACCCAAGCTGCTCCCTCCCTAGGATGTCACCTCTCTCCTCATAGTAGGACATCTGTCTTGATGCTGGAAGGCTCTTTCTTGCACTTAAGTGGCTTTACAAGGCGTGACATGTGCCTGATCAGAACAGCAGTGGGGCGCTGTGGGTCAGCCCTTGGAAGGCCTCATGGGTTCTAGTTCCAGCCTGATGTGCCACGCTCACACCAGAGGGCTTTCGGGCGCTTCCCAGCAGGCCTGCAGCTGCTTCTGTTTCTCAGACTAGCTGAGATTCACTGTGGCTAACATCCTTGCCTTCCATGGAAGCATCCTCCCTGGGGATCCCTCTTATTACCTGAAGGCCTTATTCCGCATTAGCAGCGTGTGGTCTCTCACGTGATAGGTCTTCGATTTGAGGATATTTGGTCAATAAGCAGCCTCACAAAAACTTCATGCTTTTAAAAGTTGGCTTAGAACAAGTCTTTCATTTCTTTCACACATTTAACTCATGCAGACTTTATTAAGCACTCCTCCATGCCTGGTGGTGTGAGCATCTCCAAACACGAGGATGGATGAACGGAGTCCCCATTCCCCAGATCCAGGCTTTGTAGGGTCCATGTTTTAGATACCGGGTAATTACAGGGAATATGATGCCTCAAAGAAAGAAATAGGAGACTAGGCAATCAGGGAAGGCTTCCTGGAAGAGGAGACTTTAAGGCAAAGTTTTAAAAAGAGCCATTATGGGCTTCCCTCATGGGTCAGTGGTGAAGAATCTGCCTGCCACTGCAGGAGACACAAGTTCAATCCCTTGTCTGAGAAGATCCCACATGCTGTAGAGCAACTCAGCTCAGGGGCCATAACTGTTGAGCCTGTGCTCTAGAGCCTAGGAGCCTCAACTACTGAAGCCTGCTCGCTCTAGAGCCCAGGATCCACGACCAAGAGAAGCCCCTACAGCGAGAAGCCCGGTCACTGAAACTAGAGAGCAGCCCCCAGTCACCACAACCAGAGAAAAGCCCGTGCAGCAGTGAAGACCTGGCACAGCCAAAAATAAATAAAAGTTCTGAAAGTCCAGTATCTTTAAAAAAAAAAAAAAAAAAAAACCATTGTGAAGAAGAGAGTGAGAGGCTTCCAAACAGCAGATACGTCACTCCGAAGAGAGTGCCAAGCCCTCGGAGTAGTTTCATTTGAAGATGGGACGATATTTCGGAGCAGGTATCTTCTGATAAATGCTCGCTGCTTGAAATCAGAGGAACGGGAATATTTCTACTATCAAGTCTCTTCAGCTGTATTTTATTTGGGTTAGGGTTTTTGCCAGGGGTTCAGAAACAGTAGGGCCAGCTTTTAACACTGGACTCAAAATGAACCAGTTCTCCTATAGTTTATTGTATACAGCACTGGGGAGAGGCCTGCTTGATCCTGAGGGAGAAAAAGGGAAAGTAGCTTTGCCCACCGGTGTGTGTTTAACCAAGCAACTCTGCTGATGAAGCTTCATCCCCGCAGCTGAGAGTGTCCTTTGACCTCCTTCCCAGGATTCCCAGGTACTTCGGTCTCCCTCAAACAGCAACATAAAAACCTAAGCTCTGGGTTCTCATTAGAAAAACAACCTGAACTGTCTCTTCCAATTAGAAGTCTTACTGGGGTCCGGGGGAGGGTGCTGTTGTTTAGAAAAGACAGCAGCAGCAGCTGCGGTGAGGGAAGTGGGCAGAGCAGTGGAGAGCGCCGCCTGCCGAGTCCAAAGGGGCCACTGCTGGCCACTCCGCACGTTGCTGTCTTGGGAGGAGCTGGGCCCATGATTGCCCCACCTCCTGATTTTACAGAAATAGCTGTAAATTCTAATAATGTTTAAATGTTGGCAATTAACTCAAGAACCATTTTGGTTTGGGTTTTGTTTTGTTTTTTTTTAAAAAAAAGGTTGGGCCAGATATCAAACCCTAACATCCAATCAAAACACCTTTTTGGCTACTGGAGGTTAGTTTGCATCCTCTGGTTCTCTGGTTGAAGGGAGATGTCATTCCATTTATCCTTCTGTGTCCCAGTTTTATCTTTACAGCTAATTAGGCTCTTGCCTTGAAAATCCCATGGATGGAGGAGCCTGGTGGGCTGCAGTCCATGGGGTCGCAAAGAGTCGGATACGACTGAGCAACTTCACTTTCACTTTTCCTTTCATGCATTGGAGAAGGAAATGGCAACCCACTCCAGTGTTCTTGCCTGGAGAATCCCAGGGATGGGGGAGCCTGGTGGGCTGCCGTCTATGGGGTCGCACAGAGTCGGACACGACTGAAGCGACTTAGCAGCAGCAGGCAACTGGAAGGCCAAGTGCCAAGACTGTGTGAGCTTAGTCCATCCCAGAATTCCCTTTACACTGTACTTGAATGGTCTACAGCTTAAATTTAATTGAAAATTAGCATCAGTAAAAACCATGTGAAATCTGCAGGTGTGAGCTGTGGCTGAAGAGACTGACAGTCACATCGCTTCGCACCACGTGTGCCATCTCTTGCACCTGAATTCTTTGAGCGTCTGTTGCTAAGAACACGCTGTCTCCCTTGTTGAGCTTCCTCCTCTCTGACAGGAAGTCTCTGATTTTTGCCGTGGCCGCCGGGAAGCTCGGGACTAAGTGCAGGAGTCAGCCGCAGCAGCTTTGCTAGCCCCTCTGCTTCCTCCGTCTGTCTCTGATCCCAGTCGCTGTGTTTTCCGATTTGTGGTTGCTTGGTGTATGCTACCTCAAAGTCTATTTTGGAAAGATAGAAATGACCTCTGCAGGAGGAACGTGTGTTTGATACAAAGGGCACCCTCTCTGCCCCACGGATGTGGAACCGAGCCGTTACCTTTCCTCCAGGAAGCACAGCACAGCCTGAAGTGCTGCGGTGGGTCTGCCTGTGGTGACCCTTCACACCAGTGACCCTGAGAACATTCAGAGTTGTGCAGCCATTGCCACTACCCATTCCCAGAACTTCCTTATCCTCCCAGACAGAAACTTTGTTCATTAAGCAATATTGCCCCATTCGCCCAACCCCAGTAACCTCTCTTATGCTTTCTGTCTCTATGAATTTGATGCTCCAGGTGCCTCATATAAATGGAGTCATACACTTGTCCCTCTGCGACTGACTTATTTCACATAGCCTAATATTTTCAAGGGTCATCCGTGTTGTAGCAGTATCAAAATTCTCTTCCCTTTTAAGGCGGAGTCATATTGGATTGTGTGTTTATGCCACATTTTGCTTATCTGTTCATCTATCAACGGATAGCTTGGGTTATTCCATCCTTTGACTCCTGTGAATCATGCTGCTATGAACACTGGCTTAACCATTTTTAAGTGTACTGGTCCATGTTGTTAGTTGTATTCGCATTGTCATGCAGCAGAGCTCCAGGACTTTTGTTTTTACCTTAGAGAACTGATACTGTACCCACCAAACAAGGCCCCCTCCCCTCACCCTCCAGCCCCTGGTAACCACCATCTTACTTTCTGCTTCTGTGAGCCTGACCACCTTAGACACCCCGTATAAGTGGAATCATAAAGTATTTGTCTGTTCGTACTGCCTGTCTCCCTTAGCTTAATGTCCTTAAGGTTCATCCATGTTGTAGCAGGTGTCAAGGTTTCCTTCCTTTTTAAAGCTGAATAATACTTCATTGTATGTATATACCATACTTTGTTTATCCATTCATCTGCCAATTGACATGTGGATTATTTCCGTCTTTTGGCTATTATGAGCAATGCTGTTATGGACATGGTATACAAGGGTCTGTTTGAGGTCCTGCTTTCAGTTCTTTTGGACTTGCACCCAGCAGTGGAACCACTGGATCACATAGGAGTTCTATTTTTACTGTTTCAGGAACTTCCATGCTGTTTTCCAAAGCGGTAGCACCATCTCCCTGATCCCACCAGCAGTCCACAGGACCCCAGTTTCTCCACTTCCTCACCAACACCTGTTATTTTGTGTTGTTGCTGACAGTAGCCATCCTCTTGGGCCTAAGATGATATTTCGCTGTGGCTTTGATTTATAAATGAGGCGCCTTTTGTCTGTTCTGGAATACCTGCTCCCTGTCTGAGCTTGTCTTGCACCTCTGGTCCCTTAACTGACCCCTTTGGTCTTTTACAAAGACACCGACTTCCTTGGCCTTCAATGTGGAAGCTCCAGTGCCTGGTAGGGAGCTGAGTGTGCAGGGCGTTGGAGGCCAGGGGAAGGAATTGAAGATGTGTTCTCAGTCTGCATGTAGAACATGCCACAGGCTGTGGGTAAGGCCGCTCGTGTGGGGTGAGTGGTGGTGTGCGGTATAAAGCGACAGCATTGACAGGGGACCCAGAGTATCTGTCCCTGTTCACCACCCTGTCATCCTGTGAAGCCCTGAAGCAGGAATGCTGACGACAGCCGGCCAGGTGTCACCTGACCACTAGTGGGGAAAACCCGTGGGTAGCAGGCAGGAGAGTGTGGGGCTCATCATCAGCCTGTGTGACACGCTCTGGGCTTCCTGAGACCAAGGGAAACATCTGTCGTCCTCTGAATGTGAGCAGAAGATGCCCCTGAGCTGCAGTCTGCATGCTAACTGAAATGCCTCCCTCCATCTCCTTGATGCTCTGTCCTGTACTTGCACCGTGGCATCTGCAGTTACTTTCCCCAGCATGGTGGCCAGCTGGGAGAGAGGGCCGTGGCTTTTGCCATGTACACCTGGGAGCTCCCAGAGTTGAGAGTCTGTACCCTGTTTCCAGCCCGAGGCCAGGGCTCAGGAGCCGGCTCAAGAATGAGAAAGACTGATCAGATCCCTACACTTTCCCCCTGTTCCCTGTAGCCCAGCGTACTCAGGACTCAGCCTGGTGCCACCTTCTCCAGGCCTGCTGTGAAGGCCCCTCAGCAGACATGTCCAGGGTGATCATTGCATCAGGTGCGGCTGTGCTAGGGAGATCCTTATGAATGGCTGAACAGAGGTACCTTCCTCGCCCCGCTCAGGAGCACTTACTCATGCAAATAATTCAGGAGTGTGGGTTAACTCCAGCTCAGGGTACCAGGAAACCCGGCACCTCAAGGTAAATGATCATTTGGAGAAACTTCTCCGGTTGTTCATGGAATTAACACACATTTCCACAGCATACTTGGGCACTCAGGAGCACCACTTCTGACTCTGGACCTCTTTGTCCTGAGTTAGTGGTGGGCACCTACCCTCCATCTCCAGAGCACCTGTGCAGTGGGGATTGTCCTCCTGTTGTCTACAGCTCAGCGCGTGGTCCATATTGAGGACAGAAAACATAAGGTGCGTGTAAAACGTCTGCTGTTGACAGTCTGTGTTTCTAGTCTTGTTGGCTTTTAAATATGTAATGATGTGGTGTTTAGATTTGCTCACTTTAAAAATAGCTTGTGACGGCCTATCCTGTGTTGGAGATAAAGTGAGGAGAAAGATCAAAGTCCCTTCTTTCTTGAAGCTTACACTTGAGTAGAGGAGATGACCCACACCTCCATCAGAGCAGACAGTGATACTTGTCATGGAGAAGACAGGCTCACAGGACAAGGGCTGAAGGGGAGGAGGTGGAGCGCTGTGCCTCAGACAGAGAAGAGCTTGGTGAGGAGGTGGCATTTGAGCTGAGAGCCGAATGCAAGAGGAGATTTGGGTGGAAATCATTCTCAGCAGAGGAAACAACAAAGGAAAAGGAAACGGAAAAGGAAGCTTTAGGGCATACCAGAGATTGGCGTCTTCCGGGGATGGAGAGGAAGCAGGAGTGTGAATAGAGCATAGTGGTGAGGCGGAAGGCTGACAGAGGGGACAGGGGCCAGCGAGACCAGAGGTTCCCTCCACGAATGCCCTGTAGAGTTATCTGATGAGCCTAAAATTTTTTCCAGGGCCGAAACTCCTCCCCTGGAGATTGTGATCTAACTGGCCTGGGTGGGGCCTGGACACTGGTGTTTTATAAAGGCTCCTCCGGGAGTTCATGGTACAGCCTGGGTTGAAACATCAGCAGCGTTGATCATGCAGTCTTATAGACTCTGTTAAGGAGTTTAGACTTCAGTTGAATGAAGGGGAAGCCATATAATGGTTTGGACCAGGGGAGTAACATGGTCTGGCTTATGTCCTTAAGAGACTCACTTTGGCTACAGTGTAGGGACTAGCGGTGGGAGGTTGTTCAGGTGGTTCAAGGGAGAAATGATGGTGGCTTGGACCAAGAATGGTGTCAGCGAAAATGGTCCGAAGAGGTCAGTTTGAGGGTATGTTTTAGAGGTTGCAGTCATAAGATGAATTGGGTTTGGGGTGTAAACACAAGGAAATCCCGGTGTCATGAGAGTTAACCAGAATAACTGGGTGGATGGTATTGCTACTCACAGAGCTGGGAGAGGTGGAGAATACAGTTTGGAAAGAGGGGGAATCGTTGTGTTCATTGGTTGCAGTGAAAGCATCAGACCTCTCTTCTGTCTGGATTTAGGTACTTGTAGATACATGGCTTCCCTGTAGATATCGGGGCTTCCCTGGTGGCTCAGTGGTCAAGAATCTGCCTGCAAATGCAGGAGACGCAGATTTGATCACTTGGTCAGGAAGATCCCCTGGAGGAGGAAATGGCAAGCCACTCCAGTATCCTTGCCTGGGAAATTACATGAACAGAAGAGCCTGACGGGCTACAGTCCATGGGATCACAAAGAGTTGAACGCAACTTAGCTAAACAACAGATATAGGCAGTCAAATAAAGTTGAACAAAATATTCTGAGAAAACCTCTTATTGTACTGCTGAGAGTTTCTTGAAGCCTTCTACAGGTAAGCATCAAAGGCAACCGGCTGTTTTATTGCATGGAACCAGTGACGAGAAGGGAAGAGGAGGGAAGTGTGAAGACTTGAAGTTTCTTTCATGCATGTAAGGGAAAGGTATCCTTTGGTAAATTACTATACTTAACAGCTGTCTTGCTATAAGAATTGAATAGTGTAGTGATACATAGAATCCAAAATAGGCTGAGATATTAATGTTTGTATTACATTTGACTTTAAGGGAATTTTTTCCCCCAATAAAATTCTCTTTTAAAATATGTCTAATTCACATTAAGATTATAATTAATTTTCTTTTCCTAACCAGGCCTTGGGTGTCTCACAATTTAAAATAACCCAGATTTTAAAGTCAGAATCAAATTATTAGAATTGCTTACAAGGCATTCACATGGAGAACAATATGGAGTTTGTTAAGACTGTTTTTCCTCTGATGGAAGAAGGTGGTATAAATTGCAATGGTAAAGCCTGTTGATTGGTTACACCAGTCAGAAGAAAAAATCCTGATTATAAGCTGACTGAGGGCACAAACTGTTTCTTATACAGTTTCTGTTTTTAAAAAACAACAACAACAACAAAACACCTAGTGTCTCTGCTCACTCTGGGGTTTGTTTTGTTCATTTAGTAGTTAGCAGATCTTTTTAGCTAAAACTCTGTGAAATCAGTCCTTATCTGAATGGCTGAGCAGGAAGGTTGACCGGAAGTCCCACAGCCCCTCCTGGGACACTTCTTCACTCTTACTAGAGAAATTTGAGATGTAGCTATCTTTGAGTGAAAAATGAGAGAATGCAGCATGGCATGGCTGTCTAGAAAATGGCCATGGTCTGAAACTCCTTAATAAAGCCTTTGCATTGGCCCCAGGCCTCAAAAGGTCAGGAGCCTGGGCGGTTAGGCTGAGTAGGGTTAAACTTTGGCATCCAGCTGCACTGCCGTCCATTGTGCCTAAACGGGTTCTTCTCCATAATCAAAACAGAGAGCGCTCATGCCCGCTTTCCTGCTTAACTCATGTCCATATCCGCTTGCAGATAACTGCAGTGACCTGAACTCGGAGCTGCAGAGGGTGCTGACAGGGCTGGAGAACGTGGTCTGCTGCAGGAAAAAGAGCAGCTGCAGCCTCTCGGTGGCGGAGGTGGACAGACACATCGAGCAGCTGACCACGGCCAGCGAGCACTGTGACTTAGCCATCAAGGTAGGAACCCCCCACCCCACTCCCTCCGTGTGACTCTCTCGGATCATATGAGGGAAATGATCAGATTCCTTTCGTCTGAAGTGCTATTTTTTCTCGACTATCTATTAGGGGGTGGGTATTTCTAAAAAGGCTATTCTAAAGATTGGGTCACCAGGGAGAAGCTGGAGCCCTGTACATTTTTGCTGGGTTGAATCATATCCAAGAAAGTCATTTGATCAATAGTCAAGATCACTGTCTTTGCTGCAAAAATGACTACTTCCTTGGAAACTATGAGACTAATAGTATTGAACCATGTCATTTTAGTGTGGTTTATCATACAGCGTTCTGAGGTTGTAAGATTAACTTGGAAATTTTATTAAAGCTTTCAGGCTTCTAGAATATTATTTCTAGAGTTATCAATTCATGGTGTTAACAAAGGGCCTGAATGAGTCATCTATCCTGAGCGTACTAGATTGGGCCTCAGTCCCACCTTTGCTGTTCATTCACCTTGGGCTTCCCTGGTGGCTCAGATGGTAAAGAATCTGCCTTCAATGATACAAGGAGGGAGACCCAGGTTCGGTCCCTGGGTAGGGAAGATCCTCTGGAGAAGGTAATGGCAACCCACTCCAGTATCCGTGCTGGAAAATTCCACAGACAGAGGAGCCTGACAGACTACAGTCCATGGGGTCACAAAGAGTCAGACATGACTGAGCGACTTTGACTCGCTGACTCATCTTACTGCTTAGGGAGCACCAGGTGAGAAGAATTTGCTGTATCTGCACAAACTCACCTTGAACCGTGGGAACATCAAGTCCTCTTGATACAGGGCCTCTGGTATCTTTATATTACTTCCCCAGAGCTTAGTGACCTAGGCATCTCAGTTCACACTGAAAAGTCTGAAAGGAGCCTGTGTCAAGGGGAAATGTGATGTTCTCTGAAAAATTGTTGAGGACTAAGGGCCCAACTTTCTATTGACAGGAATCTTGGATTTCACAGACGAGCTGTGGTATCTCAAGGTAAACCATGATTCATGTTAATAATACATCTGGTTTCCCATCTTTATTCATCACAATTATAAATATATAGTTGATGTGGTTTGGGGAAGCAGCCACTAGTGTTTTTCTCTCTGGAATCTCCAGGCTCTATATGTGATTGTAATGTCAGCTTGGGTACTAGCCCAAGCCTTAGCATCAAGGGGAAGAGGAAGCCACGGGTTTCTGCCAACCAGCAAGGGGCAGAGCAGGCCCTGGAGCAGGACCGAGTAGGGCAGAAGTCTCTGATTTGAGAGGAAGGACAAAGCACTGCATGTGGAAAGTGGCAGCAAGATTTGGGTAACTGTCCTCATCAGGGCACCAATGTGAGCATCCAAGAGCAAGCCTGCTAAGTCACTTCAGTCGTGTCTGACTCTTTACAACCCCATGGACTGTAGCCCGCCAGTCTCCTCTGTCCATGGGATTCTCCAGGCAAGAATACTGCAATGGGTAGCCATTCAGTTTTCCAGGGAACATCCCGACCCAGAGATTGAACCCCAGTCTCTTATGTCTTTTGCATTGGCAGGCGGGTTCTTTACCGCTAGAGCCCTGCACCCTTAGGCCACTCATTTTTGAGACCTGTTTCACGTGACATCTCTTCATTGCCTTCTACCCTGACGTGGTAATTCCACCTCTTCTTTCCAAATCATTTGGGGTGTGCTTCCTTTTCCAAAGGACAATAATCATGAATGAATAGTTTCTGAAAGCAAGCAAAGAAGTTCTTCCTTTTCTTCAAATTTATATGTTTCTTCTTCATTAAATACTGATGTTTTCAGTGAGTTTAAATAAAAACTCTCCGAGTACTATCAAGATCCTATTCTTTTTAAGCTCATAGCTGTCGTGTTAATTAAATCCCTGCTGTCTTAGAAACCTCCACAATGAGCTCCCTCTTTTCTGTGTCACTGAGGTTTATTTTTATCTTTCGTATCTTGGGACTGAACCTCATTCACACCTTCTGGTTCTGATACAACCCTAAAACCTGGAAATGGTGATGTGACCCATCGTATCACTGAGCTGAAACATGGGAAACCTGTGATTTAGGAACTTTCAAGTTAGATGTTGTTTGCAGTCTGCAGCTTCACCTTTGCTTTCTCAGGATCACTAACTGGCTTGCATCTGGTTATGTGTATTCACTGACTCTGGAACGTGGGTGAAGGAGATGAATGTCTGTGTGGCTGTACTCACTACAGACAGACTTAAATACCAGAAAAAGACCGTGTTTTTCTCACGAGGGGAGACTGCTGGGGAACACAGACCATGGCGCAGGCCGTGACAGAGCCTCTTCTGAAAATGGGGAGAGGGTGACTGGGGGGATTGCCCATCTTGATTATCATGTGCAGTGAAGTGACCATGGCAGTCAGCCCTCTGTGGACACTCACCCACGGCTAGCCTGTGTTCTCCCCTTCCCCTTTTTCCCAGGGAACTCACTTGCCTTGTCTCCATTGCTCTGTTTTCCAGACAGTAGAGGAGATCGAGGGGGTCCTCGGCCGGGACCTGTACCCCAGCCTGGCAGAGGAGCGGTCCCGGTGGGAGAAGGAGCTGGCGGGGCTGAGGGAGGAGAACGAGAGCCTGACGGCTATGCTGTGCAGCAAGGAGGAGGAGCTGCACAGGACCAAGGCCACCATGAATGCCATCCGGGAAGAGCGCGACCGGCTGCGGAGGAGGGTGAGCACCGGTCCCAGGTGGGGAGGCCGACCCGGAGGCCGGCTGCTTGAGCCAAGGGTGCCCTGAGGGTTTGGTGGCATTTCTCCTCTTGTGAATCACCATACCTTTCTGGGTATGAAGTCATTCTTGAGAGTCGTCTGAAAGTGCTGAAGAGTGCAGGTAGGATTTTTTTTTAAACACTCTGTCTGCAATCAGCAAATCTTCATGGATGCTAAAATTTATCCTGGCGCTGTGATTCTCAGCCATTCTCTGGGTACTCACATCTTCCCCAAGCTCAGATAAAAGGTTCTAACTTTAAGGTAGGCAAATAATTTATAATTTGCAAAAATATAAAGAATTTCCACTTTGCAGCTTCTTCTGATCATGTTTCTTTAGATTTATAGTACCTGCTCTCATATATCCTTACTGAGTCTAATATGAAATGTCCTTTAGACTCATTAAAGTTAATGTGAAAAAGTCACTCAGTCGCGTCTGACTCTTTGCAACCCCATGAACTATACAGTCCATGGAATTCTCTAGGGCAGAATAGGAGTGGGTAGCCTTTCCCTTCTCCAGGGGACCTTCCTGACTCAGGAGCAGATTCTTTACCAACTGAGCTATCAGAGAAGCCCATTAAAGTTAATAACCCTATATCTCTGTGTGTGTGATTCCTGGTAGTCACCTCTGCCCACTAAATGGCCCTATGACCCAAACAGGTTTGAGAACCACTTTGTTTTGTGGTTGGTTGGAAGTACAACCATTACTAAAGGAGTTGATGTTTCAGGATAAAAATGTTTGGCAGGGTTGTTAAGCACTTAATTTTCCAAAGATAGAGTTTTTTCTTAGGAACCCACAAGTGTTTCTTTGTTTGGCTGTGAATTTGGTGTGCCATTGGACTGGAGGTGAAGTAGTGAGCCCTTCAGTCAGCAGCAGCTCCCTTTGCACTTCACCTTGAATCACTAGGCCTGCTGTACTCTTCTCTGTCGCGGCAGAATTGGACACCTGCTTTCTGTTGTGCTCTAATGATTTTGCACACAGAGGAGGAAAAAAATTCACCTTGGTCTCACCATCACTCTGTAACTTGCTTCACTAAGGCCAGTGTGTGTACAGCATTCTGTTTCTAACGCCCACGCAGTTTTCATACTTGCCATTGTGTATGAATATGAAAGAAAGCCCTATTTTTAAATGTTATCAACTCTTTTCCTCATTTGTGGCTATTGCCAGCATTTCCTAACGCTCATATCTGAATGTTATTTTGTTTAAACTCACATGCATAAGCTTATTTTCAGAACCCAGCTGTATCGGATGCCAATCCTGGCAACAGCAGGTGTAAATCATTGCAGTCAGCAAAGACTTTATCTGGGCAAGCTGAGGACATTTACTTAGTGCTAAGGCCCACCGCACATGTAATTTCCTGGGTTACACTCCTTGATCATTATGACTAATGCCCTAATTAGGTGTGTTTGCTTTTAGTACGCACATTCTGTTGGTGCTTGCTTTGTAAAGGAAATGTTGGTCTTAGGCCTAATTACATATTGTGGTTTAGAATAAGTTTCCTCCTCGAACTCCAGATACTAAAGCACAAGACAGCACATGATTGTGACTAGCAAAGGAGAAAAAACCAGTTTCCCTTCACTGAGTATTTTCTCCAACTCTGGAGGTCAGTCTTAAGGACAGCATAGTCTAATGGTATCATACTGTGTGCCAGGGCGCAGTGACTGCTTGGGGTCACAGCTTTGATCCCCCAAAGCCACTGTGAGTCTCCGGGAAGTTACCTATGCTCTCTGTGCCTCAGTTTATTCTACTATGAAATGGGGATAATAATAGTACCCAGTGCGGGAACACTATGTAATCCTCATGAATTATCTAAGCACTTGACTATTGCATGGCACATAGCAACTGCTCAAAAACTCTCAGTAATTGTTTGGGGTGAAGTCCAGAGTTACCCGTTTAGTAGTCTGGAAAGATTAACACCATACCACCTTTTTTCCCTAAGAATCCATATAGATTTGAATTCTTGATGGACATTGAATAACTACACATACACACAGATACACATACATTGTGCTCAAAACTTTTATTCTGATCACATTTATTATCTTGTAAGTTCTGTAGTTAATACAGTTTTATATCAATGTATATGTTTATATTTTAATTACCTCCAAATAAAAATGTATTAGGGAACTTGTATCTCTTTTTCAACTGGAAATTCCCATTTTGTATATGTACCCATGAATTAGATTTATTTCTCTTTATTGCAAGACAGTTGTGGGTGTCAGAATTTGCTCAATGCCTTTGAAGGCTAGTTTGCTAGATTTTTAAGTGCTGGACAACTCTACCTCCCATGACCCAGTGTATTTTATTTCCCTGAGGAGAAATCTGTCTTTTGTGGTTGGTTGTCTTCTCTTCATGATGTACAGCTCTGAGGAATGACTGAGGTGTGGTTTCAGTTCCATCCTTGTGGTTCCACATGATAACATGGCTGGTTTGCCTTTGTTGTCTTTCTGGCCACTCACAATCCACAGTTCATCAAAGTTGCCTGGAAAGCAGGTTTTTTTTTCATTGCCCACATTCACTGTATAGAATTTGAACTGATCAGATCAATAGGATTGGTGCTTACCCCCTTGCCTGTAATTAAACAGAGTGCTCTCGGTAGATTTTCTGAGCCTTGTACATGATTTAATTAAATTAGACCTTTAATGTCAGTGAGCAGATTGGGCTACTTGGCAGAGCAGTAACTAAGGAACAACAGGCAGACAATTTTTATTTTTGGTCCCAGCTCATTATTAAATGAGATAATCATTTATTTCTGCATGCTCTGTAATAGAACCACTCACTTCTTCATGCATAAAAAAATGAGTTTAATTTAGGCAAAGTAAAATTAATTACTCTAGGAAGGGAAGCACTTGGCTCTTCATTCATTTATTCATTTTGTAAACATGACTGGTCATCTCCGCTGTGCTGGGCAGAGGGAATATACTGACGAACTGGATACAGACCCTGGCCTTGGGGATGTTAGGGAGACAGGCAAGTAAACATTTCTTTTACAATAGTTGTTGTTGAGTCACTAAGTCGTGTCCGACTTTGCGACCCCATGGACCGCAGCATGCCAGGCTTCCTTGTCCTTCACTATCTCCCAGAGTTTGCTCAAACTCATGTCCATTGAGTCAATGATACCATCCAACCATCTCATCCTCTATCTCCCTCTTCTCCCCCTGCCTTCAGTCTTTCCCAGCATCAGGGTCTTTTCCAGTGAGTCGGCCCTTCACATCAGGTGGTCAAAGTATTGAGCTTCAGCATCAGTCCTTCCAATGAGTATTCAGTGTTGATTTCCTTTGGGAATGACTGCCTTGATCTCCTTGCAGACCAGGGACTCTCAAGAGTCTTCTCCAGCACCGCAATTCGAAAGCATCAGTTCTTTAGCGCTCAGCTTTCTTTAAAGTCCAACTCTCGCGTACATACATGACTACTGGAAAAACTTTGACTATGTGGACTTTTGTTGCCAAAGTAATGTGTCTGCTTTTTAATACACTGTCTAGGTTTGTCATGGCTTTCTTTCCAAGGAGTAAGCGTCTTTGAATATCATGGCTGCAGTCACCATCCACTGTGATTTTGGAGCCCAGAAAAATAAAGTCTGTCACTGTTTCCACTTTTCCCCCTTGCATTTGCCATGAACTGATGGGATCGGATTCCGTGATATTAGTTTTTTGAATGTTGAGTTTTAACGCAGCTTTTTCACTCTCCTCTTTCAACTCATAAGAAGTTCTTTGCTTTCTGCCATTAGAGTGGTATTATCTTCATATATGAGGTTGTTGACATGTCAACTGAAAGGGAACAGGAACACAGAAGACACCCTGAGCACTCATGGAAAGGATCAGCCTCTCTCAGTTATGTATTTCTTTACCTAATTGTTTAGGTCAACCGCCATGTGACATAAATGGTCAGTGTGTTCCTTAGATACTTTGGGAAAGCAAACTGGGTGTGACCACGGGCTCATGAACCTGTGTCCCATTGAATCATAGCCTTGAATCAGAAACAGGTGACACACATTCCTTCTTCAGAATGTCCTGCAGTCACTTATAGTTTTATTATAGCAAAAATAGATTAATACAAATCAGAACCGGCCAAACTAAGAGGCACATAGGTGACGTCTGAAAGAAGTCTGAGAGCAAATCTCCCAGCTGTCTTCTTCCCCTGGAGTCCTAAAAGCTTTGCACTGTGATGAGTGGCCACAAACAGATTTGCCAACCAGGGAACTTCAGCCAAGCTTTAAAATCCAGGGTTCTTATTGGAGCTGAATTATGTAAACGTGATTGACTGACTCCTTGGCCTGTGAACTCATTTCCCAGTTCCTTCTCCTGGAGGGGTATCAGGCTAATGCCTTTGGGCCGCCTTTGTAAGGCTGCCGGCGTGGTGCTGCGCTGCGCCCCTGTGGTCACTCTCGTGCAGAAGGAGCCTTGTGGGTGTGAGGGTCCAGCACAGCCCCCCTAGGGTCCCTGTATATGCGCAGGTGTGGCCCTCATCCCATGAACTCGCCACCTGTGGCGCTGTCATCAGTGTCCTCCTGTGTGAACCCGAGACCCACTCCTAGAGCCGCCGGCTTCGGATCCACTGGCACCTATTTCTGACCACTGCACTGCTGCTGAACACCCAGTCGAATCCGGCTTCAGTATTCACCTAAGTTATCTCCAAGGGCACTTGGCAATCAGTGTTCATGCTGAAAGGGGCTACAGAGAGAGGAGTCTAAATTAAATGAAAAAGCCTGCTGAGAAAGATTAATGACCTTAAAGGTTGACTATGTGTTTTATTATATCCTTCTTTCTACTAATTAATTCATTTATGGTTGATGGTTGGTTTAGTCACTAAGTCGTGTCCGACTCTTTGCAACCCCATGGACTGTAGCCCACCAGGCTCCTCTGTCCATGGGATTTTCCAGGCAAGAATACTGGAGTGGATTGCCATTTCCTTCTCCAGGGGATCTTCCCAACCCAGGAATCGAACCCAGGTCTCCTGCATTGCAGGCAGATTCTTTACCGACTGAGCTATAGTATTTAGTATCTATCAAATTTGTATTCTTCTCATCATCCCTCCTGCTACTGGTTAGATCCAGGTTAAAACAATTCTCACATAGACTACCCCAACAGTCTCTCACCATATCTCGGTATGTCCAGTCCTATTCTCCAATCTATAATCCACTTTAAAAAATTTGTTTTGGTGGCACCCTACAGCTTGTGGGATCCTAGTTCCCTGACCAGTAATTGAACCCCGGCTACAGCAATGAAAGCACTAACCAAGTCCTAACCACCGGACTGCCAGGGAATGCCTCATCCAGATTTTCTTAAAGGTAAACTCAATCCTGTCACTTCTTGCTTAAAAATTCTTCAACGGCTACTCACTGTACTGTAGTAAGGCAAATTCCCCAATGCTGCAAGATGAATACAAATTTCTTACTCTCTGGTCCTTTCTGGCCTAAAAGTGGTCATTTTTATCTAGGCACGTAGCATAATCACCTACGGACTTTGTTTTTAAAACATATGTACCAGGGCCCAACCCAGAAACTCCAGTTGAACAAGTTTGGAATGGGGCACAGATATCTCTATCTTGATAAAAAGTACCAGAGGTGATGCAGGTAACCTACAGGAGACAGCCTCATCTCCTGCCAAAACATTCCTCACCATCACAAAACGTCCTCAGAAAACTTCTCATGATCCCATGTAGCATGTTTTCTCCCAGTACACACTTATGCTAATGTGGTTTCCTCTGCCAGAAATGTACCACCTTCTCCTCTGTTTAACCTTGTCTCACTTCAGTGGTCACTTGGAAAGCTTCCCTATGACACCCTCTCTGAGCCTCCTCCAACTTGCCCTCCTGAATACCCTATTTACTTTATCACAGCCTTTTAACACAGTGTTATACGACTAGACTGCATGCAGCCGGAAGACGGGGTTAAATGTCTTTTGTCTCTGTAGCTCTCATTTGGAAGAGCAGCACCCTTGCATTAGTTGATATTCTCAAAAAAAAAAAACAGTAAATAAATGTCTTCAACATTATGAAATAATTACTTTCAGCTTTGGATGAGATTACTTAAAAATAAATACTACTTTCAGAAGTTACTATCTACAGAACCACAACTTTGAAAACACGCCTCTATAACAAATAGATCAGTTAAAATTACATTTTGCACTAGTTAAAACTGTTAGAACCCACTCTTCCTTTCTCAATTGTCTCAGATGAGGCAAGGCCACAAATTTATATTAGGTATGATGTCAACAAAACTTTCATCTGAATCAGTTTCGTTTCCTTCTGAAGTTGGTTATGGAATTAAAGGAACTGTTAGACTCACTGGAGACTCCTGGTGTATGGGCTCAGATTCGAGGTTGCTCTGGTCTTCAGTGTGCTCATTAAGATTGGCTGTTTCACTGCTGCTGGTACTGAGGCTGCAATAATCTGTAGCACCATTTACAAGAATGCTGTGTGGACTAATTCATTTATAGTATATACTTATTATTAGGCTGCTCACCCCTACTGGGAGATAAAATGCAGAGCATCAGGCTGAGGTGTCCAGAGCCTGGTCTGCCTCCGAAACGACCATTCGCTGCATCTACCATCATAGGCTACTTTGGGGCTTTCCTGGTGGCTCAGTCGGTAAAAAATTCACCTGCAATGCAGGAGACCTGGGTTCGATCCCTGGGTTGGGAAGATCCCCTGGCAGAGGGCATGGCAAGTCACTCCAGTATTCTTGCCTGGAGAATCCCCATGAACAGAGGACCCTGCGGGCTACAGTCCATGGGGTCGCAAAGAGTCACACATGACTGAGCAAACTAAGCACAGAACAGTAGGCTACATCAGTGTCACTTTGAAATATTTAACTAAAAATCAGTAACAGCGGAGATATTTCTGGAGGTGAAATTGTTGAGACTTTTCAGAGGTTAAATAAAGATTCCTCTCCGTTTTGCTTATTTGGCCTTAGATCTCACGTGACCTCTTCCCACTTTGCCTCCCATTCTGTGATACTTTTTTTGTCTGGATATTGAAAATGCAGGGCTGCAAAACAGTACTTCAGGTTTACTGTGAATTTTATTTAGATTATAGTGAATGCAGATCAATTTCATAATGGTTATGGGGGCAGGGGGTGAGGACCTACCTAGATCAAAGGGCACTTGAACACTTTTACAGTACTGTAGTTTATTTTTCTAACAGATGTATTCTCACAGTTATGTGTTGTTTAATATATAGAAATAGATACATAGAAATAGAAGAGGAGCTAATATGCTAAAAAGAGACCAAGTCTATGCCGTGAAAAGAGTCGTATATTTTGTTTCTACTTTTCATTAATTTTCAGATTGAAGAAACAAAAAGTAAAATATGAATATGGAATGTGATTGGCATCTCCCAGCCTTAATAACTTGATATCCACACAGAAGCAGTTATTCTCTTTTGTCCTTGATGGAAATTTGTTCATATCTTACCTTTTCTATTTCCTCTTAGGAGTTTCTTTATGAGAAAGAAGATGCTAATATTTGCTAAGTTCAAATTCATAAAATACTTATCCAAAAACAAAACAGCAACCCTGAGCTGAGAGGAGGGCGATCTGGTCCAGTCTTCTCCTTCCACCTCAGTTTGGGGGTCCCAGCTGGCTCTTCTGTGTGACTGGAGAGGACAGGATACACAGTGGTAACAAACTAGCCTCCCAAATGAAAAGCTTATTTCCTGCTTGCACTGCACATCCAGTGCAAGTCTGAAGATGAGCACACAGCTCTGCTCCGTGCGTTCCCTCAGGAACATTTGGCAGCCTGTTCCCTAAAACATCACTTGAACAGACTCCTCCTCATCTGAGTGCTTCTGTTCACAGCCCATGGACCAGAGCTAGACAGAAGCTCCACCTCACCGGAGAGGGGCTGAGAAATAGGAAGGAGCAGTGTGTTGAGCAGTAAATGTTCCAGGTGATTGATTTGCTTCAAGTGTGATACCAGGTAGACTTGGACGGGAATGCAGGTGCCAGAGCATCAGGTGCTTTCATGCATCCATCCTGGGTGCAGAACATGTGTGACGGCGTCACTGGGAAACTCTTCCAAAGGATAGATGCTCGAGCCCTTCCATGAGCTATGAATCAATGAATGGGCTGTAGGACCCTCACACACTTCCCCATTGTGATCCTAGCAGAACCCAGACAGTAAGCGGAAGGCAGTGTCCTTCAGTCACCCGCTGTGTGTGTTCCGAAAGCCTCCCCAGACATCTTTACCCACTCCCCACAGGTGGAGTGAAAACAGAGAGAACCCCCCACAGCCTTTCTGGCACTTTCTATTCATGTGTCACCCACTTCTCCAAGGGCCACAGTGTGGTAGTGATGAGCCCTGCATCTGAGACAGGAATGGTTCCCACCCCTGTCTTCCACTCATCAAGGTCACATGAGTATAAGCGGGGGTGCAGAGGGGGCTGTGCGTGTTCCAGAATCTGGGAGGATGCAGGATCCCTGGGAATGCAGAGGCAAGGAGGCATTGCCCAGGGTAGGGGAGAACTTCCCGTGCTCATCTGTTGAAGAAAAATAGTTTTACAAGGTGCCACCTACCAATGCATTTTTTTCAGTGCAGTTTTGATTGTTTATTTTTAAGGACCTGTTAATAATCTTGATAGGACTAACATTCCTTTTTTTGTGTGTGTGTATTTTTTTTTTAACTGGAGGCTAATTATTTTACAATATTATATTGGTTGGTTTTGCCATACATTGACATGAATCCGCCCCGGGTGTACATGAGTTCCCCTTTCTGAGCCCCCCTCCCACCTCCCTCCTCCCTCCTCCCTTTATCCTCCCTTGGGTCATCCCCTCACACCAGCCCCAAGCATCCTGTAATATGCATCGACCCTGAACTGGCGATTCGTTTCACATATGACAACATACATGTTTCAATGCCATTCTCCCAAATGGACTAACATTCTTTGACCACTTTTAGACTAAACGTACCCCTCTTGTACTAAAAATAGATACCTTTGAAGCAAAGCAGGATGGTAGAGCCTGAATTATAGTGCCGAATATGTTTTGAGCATTTACTAGTGATGAGTGACGATGTATCTACATCTCATTTAACCTGCACCATAATTCTAGGAGAGGTACTTTACATCCTTCTTAGATATGAGAGGCCCGCGGAAGTTAATGATCCTGGTCTATGCTGACATTAAGTCTTAGCACCAAAACTTAGGCTCTGGTAGCCTTGCAACGGGATGCAGCATTCACTTTTCTATTGTTTGGACTCCTTTCCTGTGTTCTGTCTCCTCTTCCCCGTATCATCTCCTCCTTTTACCCAGACCGGAAGTAAAGCATCCTCTCTTACAAAACGTGGGTGGCAGACTCCTTAGGGTATGACACGTCAGTGTCCCTGGTATTCCAAGACAAAACCAAGTGAAGACAAAATAAGTTTGTTTCATAGAGAAGAAGCTGTCTGTCCTCATATTTATCTCAATGTGAGCCTGACAGAACATTTTTGGCAAAACCTGTCTTCCCTCTTTTCCGTAGTTAGAGGAAGTTTTCAGAGAGATCCATGGCAGAGAACCCACAGAACTCTGATTTTCTCATGTCTTCTTTGAAAAGTTTCTAAATGGGCTCTGTGCACACTTGTGCCCTGGAAATTGTAAAGCAGTTTTTTTAGTTGTGGGTACCAGTGTTGGTTTATCCATCCCTGTCTCCCTCCTCCAGCCTCCACTTCAGTGAGGAAGTCCAGCTGTGTAAAGGCAAGCTCTTGGCTATAAAGCAAGTAGCTGACAACACTTGTTTGAAAGCTGGTCAGAAATTAGGAAGACAGACAAAGCACTGACCTTTTCCCCCAAGGCAGCCACTGAGATAATCCGGTCCAGTTTCCCTCGTGGGCTTTCAGACAAAAGAAGAACACAGTAAACCCATCAGCTCCTCAGAGAACAGAAATACACCTGAGTTTCTTTCCTCCTCATGTTTTGGAATTTCTTCCCCTTCTTATTCAGCTGACTCAAAATTGCCATGAACTCTAAAATACTATTTTGCTGAAACAAATCACATTTGTAGGAATAATTGTATATTTTCTGTAAGTAAAGTCTGCTTTCTCATTTGCTTGAGGACTCCGAGAAAGAAAAGTCTTATAAAATCTCCGGTGGGAGACAGTGGTTCTCTGCCAAACACAGCCCCAAGCCCGGCCTCGAAGGAGGCTGCTTTCTGAGGCCTGCCCGTGCTCACCACCTCAAGCTCATTCAGTAGAACTTTTCCGGCTCAGCAGTTCTCAGCACTCTTCAGTGTACAAGTCATCTGTCTCCACCAGCTTCATTACACAGCGAAATTATGAATTACAACTAATTGCCTGGAATTACAGCTGCCCAGTGACCGCTGTTCCATACCATCAGCAGAACACAGACTTGTTCCTTTATGGCTAATAGCAATGCTTCTCCTCCTACTCAGGAGTCCAGTGCCACCTCTCCTGCCTGCCTGTCACTCATCTGTACCCCTCCCCCCCATTCTCAGCTGACTCCGTCAGAGGGCTCGGGCGTCTCTCTGAGCCCCTGCAGTTGTCCTGGGGGAGCGCAGGCCCAGCAGCTGGCCATGCTTGCAGCTGCCCTCACCTCCCTCTCGGTGACCTGCGCCCTTTCCGGAAACCCACCGCTGTGACGTCTCAACAGCTCTGGCCCGACTCGACTCTCCGTCCTCACCAGCATCTGACTGCTACAATCTCTTATGCCCCTGAGCACCTACCTTTATATTTACTTCCGTTCATTGTTTGTTTTCATCTGGCCTGCAGGGCCCAGAGAGAAGCTAATTACATGCCTCTGTAAAAGCAGACACATTGATCGTGAAAAGGCCCACTATTATGTATTGCTTTTCTCTCCCACTCTCCCGCATTTTACGTGTGTCCTTATACACATTGTTTGCTGTGGTGTTTTTCATTTACATCCATTGTGTTCTGCTGCAGACTCCTTTCTTTGGTTTCCCCGAGCACTCTGACTTTAAGGTCTGCCCATGGTGCCATGTATGCATGAGGTCTAACGGCCTCCTGAAATTCTGCAGTGTCCCCACCACATTTACCATGCCCAACGTCCAGACCTCCCACTACCACAAACAGTGCCCCGGCGCACAGTCCATGCGTGTGTCCTCTTTGGTCTTGTGTGGGAATTTCTCTGGAATACAAGTCCAAGAGTGAGGTTGCAGAGTCCTCACATGCACCTCATGGCATGTGCGTGTGTTTGAAAGTGAAAGTGTTAGTGACTCAGCCGTGTCCCACTCTTTCTGACCCCATGGACTGTAGCCCACCAGGCTCCTCTGTCCATGGGGTTCTCCAGGCAAGAACACTGGAGTGGGTTGCCATTTCCTACTCCAGGGGATCTTCCTGACCCAGGAATCAAACCCCTGTCTCTTGTGTCTCCTGCTTTGGCAGGCGGGTTCTTTACCACTGCACCACCGGGGAAGTCCTTGCATCCCTGACAATTTTTGTGTTTATCATTTCTCCCTTTATCCCATTCATTTTTGCAATTTAGTTTTCTTGTTCCTGAAAAGCTTGTGTGTCCTTGGGAAGTTCTTTCAGCAAAGGTCTATAGGTGCTTAATTCTTAATCTTTGGGACTGTCTTTCTTTTTGCCCACACTCTTGACGATAGGTGTATAGTTTCCTGTTGTTGCTGAGACAAATTACCACAATCAGTGACCTGAGATAACACAGATTTATTATCTCCTGGTTCTGGAGGTCAGATGTCTGAAATGTGTCTCACTCACTGAAATCAGTGAGGCATCAGGGCGGTGTTCCTTCCTGGTGCAGTTTCCTTGCCTTTTTCTATGATTCCTGCAAATTCCCTTCTGCCATGTAAGGTAATTTATTCACAGATTTCCAGGATTTGGGTGTGGACATCTTTGGGGGCCATTACTCAGGCTGCTATAGTAGTCTACCTACGTTTTGGGTTTTCAGGTGACGGTTTTATTTGGCAATATTCAAGATTGTATTGAGGCTGACACTGTGTCAGACACTGTTCCACGTGCTGAATACAATAGTGAGTGAAACAGACCAACATCCCTGTCCTCAGAGCTTAAGGTATCTCCCACCAGGCAGCTTCAAGATTCTCTCTTTACCCTTCCCCTTCCACCTACATTTGCATGCAGTGTTTCTAGATATGCAGTTTTTTCATCCTCTTCTTCCGGTTAGCACCAGCTGCGTAACAAACCACCCCAAATACGGAGCCCCCAAAAAACAACCGTTTCTGACTATCTGCGTGTTTCTGGGGATGACTGGCCTCCAGTGGACAGTTCTCTCTTGGGCTCAGATGTGCTTGCAGTCAGAGGGTGGCCATGGCCAGTCGTCTTGAAGTCATGCTTCCTTTGTCTGGTGGGTAAGGCTGACTGTTGTCTGGACCTCAACAGGGATTGTTGGTCAGAACACCCACAAGCATCCTCTCTGTGTGCCCTGGGCTTTCTCACAGCAGCATGTTTGGCTAGTAAGGGCCAGCGCCCCAGGAGAGAGGTAGGCAGAATTGTATTGCCTTTTCTAACCTACCCTTGGAAGTTACGTTGCGTCACCGTCACAACTTTCTGTTGATCAGATCAGTCTCAGAGCAGGCGTGTGCAGGAGAGGGAGCTGGAGTTCACCTTTTGAGAATATATTTGTGTTTGGTGGCACCGGGTCTTTGTTGCTGCACTTGGGCTTTGTTTGGCTGTGGCGAGTGGGAGCTGCTCTTTGCTCCAGACCACGGGCTCTCAGCGGTGGGCTCAGTATTCATGGCCCGCGGGCTTAGTTGCTCCCTGATGTGGAATCTTCCCAGACCAGGGATCAAACCTATATCCCCTCCACTGGCAGGCAGATTCGTATCTACTGTACCACAAGGGAAATCCTGGAGTCCGCTTTTTGTTGGAGGGACTATCAAAGCATTTGCAGACATATCTAAAAACTTCCACAACTATCTAGCACCTGACATGATACTTAAATCTCAGGACTATATCTGGAAAACTTATTTATTTTCTTTCTGAATATTGTTTCTCTGTCATTTCCTGTGTTCCTGTCCTCTGGAACTCTTTTAGAAGTGGGTTGGAGCCTCTCAATGACACTTGCATTTTTGTGTCTATTTAGCTGCCCATGGTATGTTCTGAATTATTTGTACTGTGTTCCTGTTCGCTACTTCTCTTTCCAATTTTATTGAAAAACACTCTTCCACTCTTTCCAGGCTAGAGCTTAACCTGTTCATTGATTTCACATCATTGACTACACTTTCCATGGGTTTTTCTTTTTCATCTGCTTATTCTTGCTTGATATCTGCCTACTTTTATTTCACAATTTCTTATTCTGTACAAAAATTACTCCTTTTGTCTCTTTAACGGGCCCTGGGGGTGGGAGGAGAAGGGGACGACAGAGAATGAGATGGCTGGATGGCATCACCAACTCTGTGGACATGAGTTTGAGTGAACTCCGGGAGTTGGTGATGGACAGGGAGGCCTGGCGTGCTGTGATTCATGGGGTCGCAGAGAGTTGGACACGACTGAGTGACTGAACTGAACTGAACTGAACTGAAACGTGTTTATTGTGCTGTGATTTACAGGTTGTTGTATTCTGATTTCATCTCTGTTGGGTCTGCTTCCTGATTTAGCCTGTCCCGTCTCATCCTCCTCTCCCTGCCGCCATCCTTCCATGTCAGTCAGCTCCACGGTCCTGGGCACCGTCATGAGAGGCTTAAGTCTCTTCCCGTTCCCTGAGGATATTGGGGAGTTTGCCAGTTGGATTTCTGGGGAAGAGAGTGGTCTGGCAGAATGCAGACCAGTTTTCACTGTCAAGACTTGTTGTTGTAGTTTAGTCACTAAGTCGTGTCAGCTCTTTTGCGACACTATGGACTGTCGCCCACCCAGCCCCTCTGTCCATGGGATTCTCCAGGCAAGGATACTGGTGTGGGTTGCCATTCCCTTCTCCAGGGGATCTTCCTGACCCAGGGATGGAACCTTCATCTCCTCAATTGTTTTTTTTTTTTGAACAGAGGAAAATTTATGCGTTGAACCTGGACTGGTCACTTATGATAATATACATGCTACAATTCCATTCTCTCCAATCATTCCACCTTCACCCTCTCCCACAGAGTCCCAAAGACTGTTCTAAATGCCTATGTCTCTTTTGCAGTCTCTTATACAGGGTTTAGGTTACCATTTTTCTAAATTCCATATATATGCGTTAATATACGGTATTGATGTTCTTCTTTCTGGCTTACTTCACTCTGTATAATTGGCTCCAATTTCATCCACCTCATTAAAACTGATTCAAATGCATTCTTTTTGATGGCTGAGTAGTACTCCATTGTGTATATGTACCAAAGCTTTCTTATCCATTCATCTGCAGATGGACATCTAGGTTGCTTCCATGTCCTGGCTATTATAAACAGTGCTGCAATGAACATTGGAGTACATGTGTCTCTTTCAATTCTGGTTTCCTCGGTGTGTATGCCCAGGAGTGCGATCGCTGGATCATATGGCAGTTCTATTTCCAGTTTTCTGAGGAATCTCCACACTGTTCTCCATAGTGGCTGTACTAGTTTGCATTCCCACCAACAGTGTAAGAGGGTTCCCTTCTCTCCACACCCTCTCCTCAATTGTTGATGGGCTCTTTACCACCAGGGAGCGGCTCCCAGATTTGGGGGGGCGGTGCACACACTGTGGAGGTGGAGTAACCCTGGACCCCACCCTCCTGTGTCACGAGCCTGAGGTGCTGGTTTCTCTGGTTTGACTCCCGCACAGCCTGGACTGCCTTCCAGCTTCCTGGGCAGCGTCCTCAGGCCGCTCTTCACAGAGGGACCAGGCAGGGAGCCTCCCAGCTGGATGCAGGAGCGTCTGCTCCAGTGGCCTGACCTGCCGCGGTCCTGGGTCCTTTCCCCGGATCCTGGCACATTCACTCCGTGCCCTGCTTGCCACCCCTCGGCTACCTGAAGCACCAGCTCCCTCCTACCTCTCTAACCTTATTTTTCACTTCATTTCTGGCACCTGGGGATTTTACAGTCTTTCTTTGAACCCTGGCAGTGAATTTCTTTCTCACTGTTCCTTTTTATGCAGCATTTCTATACACTCTTAATAGGAAGACTGCCTGTTTGCTTTAGCCACAGCTGTCATACACTGGAAATTTTCATTTGTTCACACCCCCCTGTCCCGTTTGCAGCCCTGCTTCTCATTCTTGTCCTTTTAGTACCTGCCAAGACCACATCTAAACCCTACCAACCTTTTTCTGAGTACACCTTGTGTACAACAGCTCCCCTTATGTAGTTGATGGAATTGGGCTTTTTCCATTCTGTGTCTTTCATCAGTACTCTTCCTTCCACTCTGCCTTTAAGGTATGCGCCCAAGTCTTCTTTCTACTAATGCCCCAAGCACATTCTTTTCACTGTTACAGTTTTTATTCCTGGCTGACATTTTCATGAAGTCTCCACGGTTTGAAGAAAACAATGCACTGGCTCAATCTGCTGTCTAAAATCAAAGAGCTCAGCTGAGTTTGCAGTGTGCTCTGTAAGCTTTTCTCCTTCTCTCCTGCTCACTCTTTGGGTTATGGGTCACCTTCCTTTCTCTTTTCTGACAGCTGCTATCCCCTCCCTCTCTCCTCTCAGAGCACCTTAACTCTTGTCTCTCAGACAGACAGAGCCATCAGAGGGAAGCCGCCTCTGTTTCCGTCCTCATTCTCCAGTTCGCAAACATACCTTTCTTAGTACCTATCCTCACCTCTTCTTCCTCTCCTGGAAGTGAAGCTCCCCTTCTTCCTGTCCACAGTTGAGCCTTCAATCCAGCCAGCAGTGTGGACTCTCTCCGCCCACCTCCACACTTACACCTTATCCACATGCAGAAGCCCAGTTCTGATCCCTTGCTCTCAGATTACATTTCTACCATTGACTGAAATCCTTCTTCACACACCTGATGGTTTCCTCAAATGCAGCATGTCCAAAGTTGGCATCTTTGTTTATCTCTGAAAACTCAGCTTCTTCTTATGTTTTCTCCATTTTGCTAAGTACCGTGATACGCAGAGTCATTCCAGCCACAGGTTTGTCTTTCTCCTTTCTTAAATTGCTCTAGAACTTCATTGACCAATACAGTGACTACTCGCCACACACACGACTATTTAAGTTGGAGGTTAATTAAAATAGAATACAATTAAAAATAAAGTTCCTTGGGAACACTAGGCACATTTCATGTGGCTCTTGGCTACTGTAGCGGACAGTGAGGCTAGAGAACATCCCCTTTGCTACAGGAAAGGAAGCCCGTTGGACAGTGCTCTGGGCAGTGGCAGCCGCGTGTGCTCCCACTTGGCTGTCGGTGTTTGAGCCCTCATCATTTCTCACGTGCAGCTTTGACTCACTTCCTTTCTCTTCCAGTCCATTCTCTTCTCTCATCAGATGATCTTATGAAGGCCTTTTCGCTCTTTGGGAAGTCGTTGAACGTTAAGAGAAGCGGAGGGCTGGCATTTTATTGTCATTTCCTTCCTTGAGCCTGTCAGGGCTGTTTTCCTCTTTATTTGCTTGTTAAACAGCTCCTCAGCCTTCAAGATTGAAGGCCAGCGTTTCTCTCTCCGGGAGGCAGAGTAATGCTTCTTTCACGGGCTGACACTTGTTATCGGTGTCCCTTCCCGGAGCCCACATCACGAGAAGTCTGCCTAGACTCTGAGCCCCTGAGACACAAGACTGTCCCCCTCACACTCCGTCAGGATTCCAGGGGATGTGACAGACACACTCCTCTTCCGGGCCTCTAGAAACAACCTGGCTACATACTCACTTTAGAAGAAGTGAGGAAATGGCCACTGAAATCATGTTCCATGTTCTGATGTTGAAGAACTCCAGTGGGAAAGGCTATAAGGGTATCGGCACATGTATCAGTTCCTAGCTTAGATGTGCTTTGATTTCTGGCTATCCCCAACTGCAAAGCACGTATTTCGTTGAGAGAAATATATTTTCTTTAATGAAATATCTTCAGTGAAAGATGAGTACAGTAGGTAATGACCTCACACTTGGTGACATAAAGCAACAACAGTGCATTCTCTCACCATTCTGGAGTCTGCAAAACCATGGTGTTGGGAGGCTGCACTTCCTCCATGGGCTCTGGAGGAGAATCCTGTCTCACCTCTTCCAGCTTCTAGCAGCTCCCCCTGGTGTCCTCTGATTTGTGGCCGCTCTCTGCCTCCGTCTGTACACGGCCTTCTCTGTGTTTCTGTGTCTCAAATCTCCCTCTCTTTTTTCTTATAAGTAGATTTAGAGCCCACCCCAATTCCAGGAGGGTCTCATCTTGAGATCCTTGATGTAATTACATCTGCAGAGACCATATTTCAAAATAAGGTCCCATCCATAGGCTGTCTCAAACTTGGACATGTCTTTTGGGCAAGGTACACAATTCAACTTACTGCAGTGGGTAAGAAGAGAAACAAGGATGCTAATAGCTGTCTCTCTCCCCTCTCCCAAGCCTTACCTAGGCTTACAGTCAGCAGATTGGTTTTAACCTTCATTTCTGTGCATGTATTCATCTCATTCGCAAGCAACAGAGGAGAAAGGGCTTTTTAACTCAACTAGCTGTTTCTCATTCCATAAAGGCTCACTCCACTCCCTTCAGCTGGATATGTTTCACTGCCTAACAATTATCATTAAGTAATAAAGCGTAGACCAAAATAAACATGTTTATCATCCTTTAGTTTTCAAAGAGATTCTCCTAGTCCAAAGCTTTTAATATGAAAATGAGTATTTAGACTCAGAATTCATTTGAGGTGTGCATGCCCACGCCCAGACACACCATGGAAAATGACTAGAAGCTATCATCTCTGTAGAGTAAGAAAGAACATAGGTACTTTTTTTGTCTTCATTTTCCAATGTCATTTCAATTTTCCACAATAGACATTTTGACTTTAGTGACTAGAAGAAGAAACATTTTTTCTAACATGAGTAGTTTTAATGATGTTTTTATAAAATGCCCAGGGCCATGTTTTACTTTTTAAGAAGAGAGATGAGTGGACCAGTTGGGATTCCTGGAACCCCAGGGACTGCTGATTGTTTCGGGAAGGATTCAGACACTCTTAGGGCTTCCCTGATAGCTCAGTTGGTAAAGAATTCACCTGCAATGCAGGAGACCCCGGTTTGATTCCTGGGTCGGGAAGATCTGGAGGAGGGATACACTACCCACTCCAGAATTCTTGGCTCAGCTGGTAAAGAATCTGCCTGCAATGCGGAAGACCTGGGTTCGATCCCTGGATTGGGAAGATCCCCTGGAGAAGGGAAAGGCTACCCACTCCAGTATTCTGGCCTGCAAAATTCCATGGACTGTATAGTCCATGGCGTCACAAAGAGCTGGACACAGCTGACCAGCTTTCGCTTCACTTCAGACACTCTTTAGATTCTGGAGTGGTAGTAACACTGTTGCTGATTCAGGACCTCATCAGACTTTCACAGCGGTAGAACCTGAAACCCGCAGTCTCCACCACAGTGGTTTTCCCGGTGCCGAGAAGCTGGCCTGATGGAGAAACGCGTCCTGCCCCTCAACCGCGGGGTACAGAGAGGCACAGTTGATCAGGACCATTCCACGATGAGCCCTGTCATCTCTCAGCAGCAGTCCCACTTGACTTTGACAGCATGTGTTTTTCTGGTGTTTAAACAGCTTTCAGGGCAGCCCTGTGTGTGGTTCTTTATGGGGACGATGCACATTTCTGTTAACCACAGTTCCTGGATGCCACTGCAGAGCCAGCTATTGGGCACTTTTGAGCTGTTTCACCATTGAATGCAATTTGCTCCAAGGGAGTTTTCCTATCTTGGCTTCTCGTATGCTGATGAATTATTGAAATTTCAATAACTTTTGGATCCCAATTTAGCAGGGTGGAGACATTCAAGACATTAAAAATGAAAAGCTCTCCAGTCGCTTTTAGACAACGGTTTGCCTGGAAGGGTGTGGCCTCAGGGCTGGCAGCCAAGCGGCTTGGCTCCGTGGTCTCTGAGATGTCGAGTGCCGTGAGGCCTTGGCCACCCACAGCTCACTGCCATCAGCCGGGTGTACCAGCATTGCCTGGGCACTTATTGAACACACAGACTCCTAGGTGTGGTTTCTACCTGCTGATCAGAACCTCTGCAGACGGGGCCCTGGGCTCTGTGTCTTAACAAACCCTCTGGGACATTCTGGTGCACTGATAGGTTGGGAAAACCCAGGTTTCAATGTCCTGGTGCTAATTCTTCCCATTAGGGTCTGGTGCCCATTTGTAAGAGCCCTTGGGTGCTGCGGTCAGTGTGCCCTTTAAGACTGACATTGTATACAGTGATCAAACTGTGATCGGGGTCATCGGAAAGACCAGCTTCTAATAATCATCTTCACTTGCTTGGAACATTTCTCCCTTTGGATGTCAGTGAGCCGTAACCATAGAGAAGCAGAGTTGGGACATTTAAATTCTGTGCAGGTAAATGTGTGCTCTAAATGTAATTGAGGGGGCTCTGGGTCTCTCCACACTGAAGGGCTAATTAGGTATTCCTTCCTACTGTCCCCGGGATAATCTCACCTCGAAGTCCCTTGGGAAGAAGCCATGGGTACTAACTCCCTCTCATCACCATAGCTTCTCCTCCTTCCCAGAGCAGGTCCCTCTCCTTCCCCATGCATACTGAATAACTTGCAGTTCTTCAGACACAGTGTGTCATCCAAGCCAGTCTCCTCACTCCAGCCCCTCAGCCAGCGCCTCACTCATCTCATCCATTACAGCCCTGTCCACCTGGGAGGCTGTGCTCAAGGAGAGTTGCGCAGGGACTTCAGGTGGAGTCCCGTTCCTCTTTCCCGCTTCCTACACACCCACCCTGGATTGATATTTATAGCAAGAGCATGTGCTTATGTTAAATGATCTCTGTCCTCTGAACCCCACGCAAGTACAAATTTCATCCTGGGTTCCATTTCTTGTGCCATGTGTATCAGGCACAGGAGACTGAGCAAACATCCCTTAAAGATGGGCCTTCTCCTTGTGCTGGAAGCTTCCAGCACCATAGAAAACACGTCCCCCTCCAACTTGTGAAGCGCAGATGCTGGCCAGCCCGTGGCAGTTCCAGTTAAGAGCAGCAGTGCCCTTTGTGTGGACTCAGCTGACTTCGGTTTTCAGGGAAGCTGGTTTCTTCGTGTAAATGAAAGCTTTGCCCCCGACCCCTGGACTGGCCCTTCTGCTCTTTGAGTGGGGGAGCCTACCGCCATGTCTGAAGGTGTTGTCATTTCAGGTTCGAGAGCTTCAAACTCGCCTGCAGAGCGTGCAGGCCACAGGCCCCTCCAGCCCTGGCCGCCTCACTTCCGCCAACCGCCCTGTTAACCCCAGCACCGGAGAACTGAGCACGAGCAGCAGCAGCAATGACATCCCCATCGCCAAGGTGTGCTGCGGGGACACTGCCCGTTATCAGGCAGCTCCAGCCTTTATGGAGCAGGGCCGCTGTGCCAGCATGTAATTAGCTCAGCGGGCCCTGAGGGGCTTCCCAGGGTCCCGCGTAGGGCTCCTGGGCTGGAGCTGCAGGAAGAGATAACCCACTAATAGTTTTAAGTCTCTCTTGGCTGCAACCTGGATGCCAGCTCTCATTTATCAGCGGGCCCGAGCCTGTCCCAGCTGACAGGTCGTTGTGGAGAGTGAGATGTTTTGTCACAGGGTGGGTAGAGAGTTACTTTCAAGGATCATGGTTCAGCCCAGGATGGGGACCCTGAGTAATGAACCAATGATCTGCCTGCTCCCAGAACCGACAGCCCTGCCAGCAGACAAATAGATGACAATGATGGGCAGGCCCCAGTAGCTGTGAGAAGTAGCCCCTCCATTCTCAGCCACAGCCCCCGACCCCCTTCCTATGCTGAGTCCACGCCAGAGAGACTGTTCACATGATTACATGTCCTCTTCCCGGTAGCCCCGCCAGTCTCTGCAACAAGGTTGGTTGTCAACCATCAAGTTTATTAAGTCTCACCAGTGATCCTCGGCTAGAAGTGATTTTTGTCCCAAGGGCTATTTGGCCATGTCTGGACACCTTTTCAATGGTCACACCTGGAGTACTCTGGCTAGAAGTCAAGGATGCTGGTAAACATCTCAGTGTACAGAACAGTCCCCCACAGCAAAGAATGTCCAACTCAAAATGTCAGTGGTGCTAACACTGAAAAACCGTGAGTTAATAAGCAGATGGCAGAAAAATCAGACACGTGAGTTGTTTTTAAGAACTGATGGTTTAGTTGCCAAGGTTTAAGAGTAGCCCTGTATAAACACAGTCTCAGTAGTTTATATGGGGAGTGGCGTATATTGTTTTTCCATCATTTGTTTTGTTTGTTAAGATCGCCGAGAGGGTGAAGCTCTCCAAGACCAGGTCTGAATCTTCATCATCTGATCGGCCAGTCCTAGGCTCAGAGATCAGCAGCATTGGGGTAAGTGTTCATGAGAAGCAAAGGGACACGTCACAGAGTAGAACTACCCAGTGGCTCGTCCATGACAGAAGCACTGCCCAGGGTCCCTCCAGTAACCCAGGTGATTGGATAAGAAATCATACCTGATTTCCTTCCAAAGGGTCAGATTAAAATGCTTAGTGGTTCGCCGGTGGTGAATTACCCCTTCAACTTTAAAGGGAGCTTTTTGTTTCTCTAGTTGAAACCATTCAGAAAGAAATGATTGAGGTCTTGTTACTGGCAATACAGATGAAAGTCTTGAAATACTTACTTTTTATCACCCTGCTTCCTCAGAGTGAATGAGGAAGCTCTAAGAGAACGTGACTTTTCACATGTCCATCTTGAAAGGGAAGGTGCTCTCTAGTGAGCAGGATCGCTGCCTTTGAAGTACAGCGATTCTGGGACAGACCAGAACCTTCCAGCTCAGTTCTGAAGTTTTCATTTGTAGAGTGCCGAATACCCTGGGGCTGTGAACTGATGTATAGTGAAAAGAGAATAATTTCAGTTCCCTGGGGATGTCTTTGAGGATTTGGGGGTGAGGCTGGAAAATCCAGTTATTTGATCCTCGTTAATGCTAAAGCTGAAACTGCAATACTTTGGCCACCTCATGCGACGAGTTGACTCACTGGAAAAGACTCTGATGCTGGGAAAGGTTGGGGGTGGGAGGAGAAGGGGACGACCGAGAATGAGATGGCTGGATGGCATCACCGACTCTGTGGACCTGAGTTTGAGTGAACTCCGGGAGTTGGTGATGGACAGGGAGGCCTGGCGTGCTGTGATTCATGGGGTCGTGGAGAGTCAGACACGACTGAGCGACTGAACCGAACTGAATGTTGCTCAGTCGCCCAGTCATGTCCAACTGTTGCAACCCCATGGACTTCAGCACTCCAGGCCTCCCTGTCCCTCACCATCTCCCGAAGTTTGCCTGAGTTCATGTCCATTGCATCAGTGATGCCATCCAGCTATCTCATCCTCTGATTCCTTCTCCTCCTGCCCTCAATCTTTCCCAGTATCAGGGACTTTTCGCCTCAGATGACCAAAATATTGGAGCTTCAGCATCAGTCCTTCCAACAACTATTCAGGTTGATTTCCCTTAAGATTGACTGGTTTGACCCTTCAGTTCAGTTCAGTTCAGTTCAGTCGCTCAGTCGTGTCCGACTCTTTGCGACCCCATGAATCAGAACGCCAGGCCTCGCTGTCCATCACCAACTCCCGGAATTCACTCAAACTCATGTCCATCGAGTCGGTGATGCCATCCAGCCATCTCATTCTCTGTCTTCCCCGTCTACTCCCACCCCCAATCCCTCCCAGCATCAGAGTCTTTTCCAGTGAGTCAACTCGTCGCATGAGGTGGCCAAAGTATTGGAGTTTTAGCTTTAGCATCAGTCCTTCCAATGAACACCCAGGATTGATCTCCTTTAGAATGGACTGGTTGGATCTCCTTGCAGTCCAAGGGACTCTCAAGAGTCTTCTCCAGCACCACAGTTCAAAAGCAGACCCTTAGGGATGGGGAAAAACAGAAACAGCACTTTTAAGGCCCTATTTTAGAATTTTGCACTGGGCAGAAATTGCAGGCACCCAGCTTCCATGCCTGGAGAAGGCAATAGCACCCCACTCTAGTACTCTTGCTTGGAGAATCCCATGGACAGAGGAGCCTAGTAGGCTGCGGTCCATGGGGTCGCTAAGAGTCAGACACGACTAAGCAACTTCACTTTCACTTTTCACTTTCATGTATTGGAGAAGGAAATGGCAACCCACTCCAGTGTTCTTGCCTGGAGAATCCCAGGGACGGAGGAGCCTGGTGGGCTGCCACCTATGGGTCACACAGAGTCGGACACGACTGATACGACTTAGCAGCAGCAGCAGCAACTTCCATGCCAAAGCTGAATTATGAAAGTGAAGAAATGGGATGTTCACCTTAGCTACAACAGCCAAGAGACAAGGGTTGAGGGTGGCAGGGGGTTTAGGAAGGAGAAAGGGTGTCCAAACTCTATTTAATATACAGAATTTTAGGTCCCAAGACTCAGGATCTTTCATGCATGCTGCTGAGGATACAGCTTAGAGGATGCAGTTGCATTTTGACACTATTGATGTATTTTGTTCACAGTAGTTAACTTTTTATACTAGGATTATATTATACAAACTGAAAAATAGCTGGGTAGCTATCTCCTGGTGCCCAATTCTCAAGGAATATCAGCTTTAAACTGCTTAAAACTTAATGTTTTAAATTGGAAAGCAAGGGCCTGGGGCCCAGCATCCCGGAAGTGGTTTTGTCCAGAGGGGAATTAATGCTCACCTGTTCAGGTGTCCAGCAGCGTGGCAGAGCACCTGGCCCACTCTCTTCAGGACTGCTCCAACATTCAGGAAATCTTCCAGACTCTCTACTCCCATGGATCTGCCATCTCGGAAAGCAAGATTAGAGAGTTTGAGGTGGAAACGGAGCGGCTGAACAGGTAAGGAGGAATCCTGTATATTTATTTGGTGGTGGTGTTGAGGGGAAACTCCAGGTCCATCCCAAAGATCCGTTGAGGCTGGCTTATGCATTATGGCTTAATGTGATGCTGTCGAGCTGGCAGGTGGGAGTTCCCACCACCCTCGTATCACAGGAGGGCCAGCTCTGTGGGCCTTGGGTGACCTGTCAGCAAATGCACAGGTCCTCATGCTTAGAAGGATCCCACACTTTCGTTACTGCTCTGCTGTCACTGTTTTAAATTCTTAATAATTTATGAACCAGGGGCCCTGTCTTCTTTCTTTTTTAACGTGCTACTGTATTTGTTTATCTACCTACTTCTGGCTGTGCCGGGTCTCCGTGCTGCCCTCGGGTTTCTCTAGTTGCACCCCTAGTTTTGGTGCACAGCCTCTCATTATGGTGGCTCCTCTGGGCTTCAGGAGCCACAATAGACGAGCTCAGGAGTTGTGACACGCGGATTCCCCTGCCCCGCGGCATGTGGAATCTTCCGAGACCAAGGATCGAACCCATGTCCCCTGCACTGGCGGGTGGGTTCTTACCCACTGTACCCCAGGGAATCCCCCTCCTCCTCTCCTTGTGCACTGGCCCTGATAAACTAAGAAGCAGTCCATATGGAATGACAAGTAGGTCAGGATGGCAAGATGGCTCCCCAGCATGCAGGCCAGAGCTACTGAGAACCGAGAGACCAGCTCTGGGCTGTGGAATCGGCAGAAGGGATCTGAGCAAGACATTCCTGGGTTGGACCGGGCACGCCGGTCTAACCCTCCCTGCTCCAGTCAAGGGTTGCCTCATTGTATTTATGCTTTTCACAAATGTGTACATCCTCCCATCCCTACATCCTATCCTACTTAGTTCAGATTTTCTAAGTGGGTCTAACTGTCCTGCTTAAATAATTTAACTGTGTGCCCAGTTTTATGGGTTCTTCCCAGATCTTACGACAGAGGTGGTTTGAGTTTGTCCTCCTGCCTCTTTGGCAAAGACTGGCTTGTGTGTCGTCCCAGCAATGAAAGAGGGTTGTTAAAAAAGCAAGAGAGAAGGAGCAGGGCCAAGCCGTGGTGACTGCTCCCACTCAGACCTGGCCCCACAGTGGCTGAACTGCGGCCGAGAGTGCAGCGGCTGCCCTCACCCAGCTGTCTTCAGGAGGGTACCTACCAAGGACTGGAGAGGCTTGTGAGCCAACGCGTAGGAAACATGGATGCCATTCCCCACCCACCACTGCTTCATGCCATTCCCCTTGTGTATGGCAAACCTGAATAAATTGAATTATCCTGTTAGTCCTCCCTGGTTTGAAACTGTTTAATACAGTACGTGAGAACCAAGGAAATGAGCCAATCTAGGTCATTTTAAATCTTGAAATTAAATGGTTTCCTTATTAAATCCAAAATACTTAAGAGTGACAATCCTGATGATTACCTTGTAGCAGTCAATAAGCACCGCTGTCAGTATCACAGGCAGGGGAGTACTTAAAAATTGAATCAGATGTGCCCTTTGCAATTTAGTGAAGTCAGACGCCTTCAGGAGCCCTCTGTGTAGGAGGATCTCCTCTCAGCAGATTCTGGGGTTTAACAAGCCTGCTTTGTGGTTGGATTGAGGGGGGTCCTTTCTCTTCAATTATATGCGCCTAAGAGAGACCAAAGAAGGGGGAACTCTTTGGTGCCTGTAGCTCACACTGTCATGGAGTTGAACAGCTTTCCAAAGACTCACAGACAGCCCTAAATCCTCAACTTGGGAGGGCAGAATAGCCCCATTTTGCAAATTAGAAGGCAAACGTTTTGACACTGGATGACTTGCATCAAGTCCGGAGCTATTTAATAGCCCAGCTGGCCAACCCCTGCCCGTCCACCTCTTCTCCGTTCTCTTCTGTATTACCACAGCTACTGCTAGAACATGGCAGTGCTTGTAAATTATCTTCCAGTATGTTCTGATACCTTTTATTTAACTACCTATCTCAAAGTCGGAATCCTATTACACTCTAAAAGTAAGACAGCCTTTAACTTGTGTTTCTGTGTGTATGTGTGTGTGGCAGAGGCATGGGGTGGGTCATGCCTACTCAAAAGTATTGTTGCTTTGGGGGCTTCCCAGGTGGTGCTTGGAGAAGGAAATGGCAACCCACTCCAGTGTTCTTGCCTGGAGAATCCCAGGGACGGGGGAGCCTGGTGGGCTTCCGTCTATGGGGTCACACAGAGTCGGACACGACTGAAGTGACTTAGCAGTAGCAGGTGGTGCCAGTGGTAAAGAACCTGGCTACCAATGCAGGACACTTAAGATATGCAGGTTCAATCCCTGGGTTGGGAAGGTCCCCTGGAGGAGGAAATGGCAACCCACTCCAGTATTCTTGCCTGGAAAATCCCATGGACAGAGGAGCTTGGCAGGCTACAGTCAACAGAGTTGCACAGAGTTGGACATGACCGAAGCAGCTTAGCATGCAGCATGCAAATATTAAGCACCTACTATATGCTGGGCTATTTGGATGCCAAAGAAAGTAAAACAGACAAGATTTCATGGAGTTATATCCTGTTGAGGAAGTTAAGGAAAAACAGACCAATAAGAACATGAGAAAGCTCCAAGTAAATATGACACTGTGACGAAATAAAAGGTAGCCTTGGTTTTAGGAACAAAGATAGGGAAGTCATCTCTGAAGGGGGAAAACGGCAATTGAGATTTTTCAGGTAGGAAAGGAACAGCCATGTGACAAACCAGGAGGAGTCTTAAGGGCTGACTTATCAACTTCAAGGCTGGGAAGTGGCTGGTGTGACATCCGAATTGCCCCAATCCCCGTGGAACTGAAACAGGATGAGTGAAAGGAGGCGCCCCAGGAGACAAGGCAGAGCAGGAGTCAGGGCTGGGTGGGCTATGGAATCTGAGGTCACAGACAAAGTGCCATTGAAGTTGTTAAGGCGTTTTACGTAGGGGAAGAACAGAATTGATTTAAATTGTTAAAGTTCACTCAGATGTGCAGAAAGGGGTGGGTAAGGGTGGAAACTGAGCCAGTTCTGCAGTGAACCAGCACGACCAAGTAGAGGCAGTTTGAAGGGGTCATTGTATGTGTTGTGATAAAAATCCACAGATGTATAAAATAAGGGATGGCCTCAAAGAAGATTCGCAGATGTCTTACCTCTGTTGTCGGATGTATGGTGGTGGCATTTACTGAGATGGGAAGATGGAGGAGGTTATGGTTAGGGGAAAGTCAAGAATGCCATATTAAATTTGAGGTGTCTGTGTGAAACCCTGGATATGTGAGACTGGCACTTAAGACACGTATGAACTAAGAATCTGGGAGCCATGGGAACATAAATGCCCGTGAAAGTCTTGGGACTGGATAAAATCACCCTCGAGGGAGAGTGTTGATAGAGGAGTGGACCTCAGACTGAGTCCTAAGGGAATGTCAACTGTCACAGATTATATAGAGAAGAGGGAGCCAGCAGAGGAGACAGGAGAAATAATGACCTTTCGGCAGACAGAAAACCAGTAGACACCTGTCATGACCCAAATGAAGGACAGTGTTTTAAAAGGTAGGAGCTGTCGATACAGGGGTGCTGTCTGAGGTAGTATTGACCACATGGAAGTCTGTGAACTGGGTAAATGGTTTTATCTAATTAGTAGGGACTGAATGTAACTGGAGCAAGTCAAGAAGTAAATGAGAGGGTGGGAAGTCTCTGAAGAGGCCGTCATGTGACAAAGACAGAAGACAGTATCCTGTAACACCTTACATTGAATTGACCTTGTTGTTCCCAAAGCCATGCAGTGGTCTTAGTGATATGTGCTAAGATGCATGGTCCTAAGATTGATCCTCAAGGCAGATGGCTTCCACGCTCTTAACATTTTGTGTGTGTGAAACCTTATGTCTCTTTAAGACTTGGTGATCAGAGTACTGCAGATGGGCATGTCCTGTGGGGAATGAATCATTGCATCCAGAGCGTCAGCATCCTGGAACAGAAAACAGGCCGAAGGCTTCGGCTTTCCTAATCTGCTTTCTGATCTTGCCATAAACTCTTTTGCCTTGAATTTACAGTTCTGATTTTTATAAAACTTATCCTTATCCACTGATTATCCTGCCAGCAGTTAGCAGTTAGGGGACTGTCCCAGCTGGAAAGAGCGTTGGATGCATTCCACAGTTGCCACCCAGGGACCCCTTGAGTGCAGTTTCTTTTTCACTCATTGATTCATCCTGCCCTGTAGTGAGCATTCTGAGTCAAGGATCTGGGGTCAAACTGCCTGGTTCAGAGCCCAAGATTAACATTTCTGTGCCTCCTCTGAGAAATGGAGATAATAATACTTAATTCAGAGGGCTACTGGGAGAGTTACTGAGCAAAGGCTTAACAAACAGTAGCTCTTATTGTAAGTGTGGCTTTTCATTTGTCCCTGTGGAGGGTGGTTCATTGGAGCAGCTGAGTCTTAACTCTCATGAAGGTTAGGGCTCCTTACCATGGTGTATCTCCCAAGCCCTACCACCTTACCTGGCAAATGGCTCATCCATGACTGGTTGGGAAATAACCAGGGGGCAATTTTTGTTTCTAATTCACACAGGATTTAATGATTCTTCAGCTTTGAGTTGCTTCCCTTATTACTTCTCATCAGTTGCATTTGCTAAAACATCTAATGAGCTCATATCCTAATGTGCATTTTGGCCAGAATCTAGAGTGGATGACTAAAATCTTGGTAAACGCATTGTAATCCTAGTGTAAAATTGTGAACGTGATTTTCCTTCCTTTGTAGCCGTATTGAACACCTCAAATCCCAAAATGACCTTCTGACCATAACCCTGGAAGAATGCAAGAGCAACGCTGAGAGGATGAGCATGCTGGTGGGGAAGTACGAATCCAATGCCACAGCGTTGAGGCTGGCCCTGCAGTACAGGTAGGAAGTTGGGCAGGCAGGTGGGTGAAGGGCCACTTTCATTGAGAAGTGCATCCATAGCAAGCTTCTGCATGAAAGTAGAAAACAGGGTTTTAGAAAATGTAACTAGAAGACTGGACCAGCAAATGCTAGTGTGATAAATATTAAAAATCAGTTAGTACCCTGGTAGCAATTAAGAAAATAAGGATAATCAGTGTGGTATTAGTAAAACAGGTATGTTTCTGTTAGCAATGTTCAACTGAAATATTATTTCATTTAAGTCATATCACTCAAAGGCTTCCCTTTGGCAGTGGTAAAGAATCTGCCTGCCAATGCAGGAGATGGGGGTTCGATCCCTGGGTTGGAAAGATCCCTTGGAAGAGGAAATGGCAACCCACTCCAGTATTCTTCATGGAAAACCCATGCACAGAGAAGCCTGGTGGGCTACAGAATCAGACATGACTTAGTGACTAAACAACATCACTCAAAACATCAATTTTTGTGTTACAAGTTTACTTCTTGTTCTTCCAGTCTTTTTTCCCCAGACTTTATTTATATTCATATTATATTCTGCATTGTAGTAAATCTAATGCATTCTCTTCCTTCAGTTTGTTAAACTGTTATATTATTGCTTAAAAGTCTCCATTTATTTTGACTGACTGTATCCCTTCCATCAAGTTTATATGGTATTATTACTCATTTCTCTAAAAGATATTTAGACTCTTGCAGACTCTTGATATTGAAAATAATTCTATGGTGAATAATTTAATACAAAAACTGTCATTCTTGTATTTTCCTTGAGATAAAATCCCTGGAGCAGGAATTATAGATCAAAGGATATGAATATTTTCATGTCTCTTCAGGCATGCTACCAGTTTTTTTCCCATAAAAAAAACCAGTTTAAATGAATGTGGTTCATTCCTTGATGAGCAAGTGGTACCACTTTTTTTTTCAGCTTCATCAGCTTTGGAATTTATCTATTTTTAAATTACTACTTGTTTAATAGCTACAAGACTCAGCTTTATTATTGTTTTCATAGACTTATTATATTAGTGTCACCACTTAGGCATATTTACCAAAGTCCCAGAGTAGTGACTGTATCTTACTCTTGGCATCCTCTCAAAGAATTCAGTACTGTTTTAAGAAACATTGCTTCTTCAAACAAAAAAATATATATATCAAACCAAAATATAGGAGACCAAAGCTAGAGAGCAATCCTGTTGGTTTACAGACACACCAAACAAACAGATGATCATCTGTGACTACTCTTGAAACAGGCTCTTCTGCACCCTCAGTCTCCCTTTCATTGGTACAGAAGAAGCAACATCCCAGCATCTCTAACTTGAAAGACCAACTGCCCTTGAGAAGGGGAGCTGCCAGCACCCAGGGGCAGTCATTGGACTCTCCTTCCTGTCTCTTAGTAAAGGAACTTGAAAGGAAAGACAATTTTTAAAAAAAGTCTGTTGACTAAGTGTTGAGTAAAGCCACATTTCCCCTGCTCAGCTTGGAGAAGCTCATCAATTCTTTGCTTGGGGGTGATTTTCACTACTGTAGGCATTTGGCCAGGATGACTCAAGCATTATACACACACTCCATCCAGTGCAGACATGGGTCCCTGTGGGAACATGGGCAGCAGTGGCTTTCCAGAGGTCAGTGTTTGATCCTCTGTCTGGTGTACCCGAAGAGAGAGCTCCACACTCCAGCTCTTGTCAGAGATTTTGTGAGTGTTTCATGACACAGCTTTACAAGCCTCTGGCAGAACTTTCTGTGATTATGGAGCTGTTCTCTGTTATGTTCTCTCTGTTCTCCAGTATGGCAACTGCTAGCCACACATGGCTATTAAACATATGAAATATGACTACTGCTGCAGATAAACTGAATGTTCATTTATTTACCTTTCTTTTTCGTTTAAATATCCACATGTGGCTAGTAGCCACTCTATTGAGTAGGCAGGTCTCAGTTAAAACAGTCCCCTTTCTGGGCTGTTATATGAATTACCTATTATCGTATAACTGTTTATTATGTCAAAGCTTCTGGGGTCAGGAATCTGGGAATGATTTGTCTAGGTGGTTCTTGCTCTGGGTCTCTTGAGTTTTTGGTCAAGCTCTCAGCCAGAGCTGCGTCAGCTTAATTGGGGCTGGCAGATCTGCTTCAAAAGGCTTTGGGTAGAATCCTCAGTCCTTCACTGGCGATTGGCTGGTGCCTTAGTTCCTAACCACACGGGCTGCTCAAAGGTCTTCAAGACTTGGCAGCTGGCCTCCTCTGAAAAGGATGATCCAAGAGAAAAAGTGAAGGGAGGAAAGAGAGAGAAAGACCAAGATGGAAATCATCACATTCTTTAATAGCCAACCTCGGATGTGATAACCCATCACTTTTGCCTTATTCTCTTAGTCACACAAACCAACCCTGGAACCGTGTGGAAGGGGATTACACAAGGTGTAGGGATCCAGGTGGGCGGGGCGCACCCAGAGGCTGGTCTCTGTGAGCGTATCACCTTTCCCTTCTAGCTGATCATCAAAGGAGCAGCAGACTTGCCTCTCTCATCTTCATTGCTTCCCTTGTATTTTTCCAGATCATAGTCTAAAATTTTGTTTTGTTTTTTTAAAGCAGGGCAGGGAGGGGGCCATAAAGCAGAGCGAGCCCCTGACTCTGTCCATGAGTACCTGTGGGTGTGAGTACCACGAGTACCTCCCTTGCGGACCTGGCAGGGAGGCTGAGAGGCTGGGCTCGCACTGCACCCGAGGGGAGTCGCCATTCTCCGCCCAAGCTGACGACGCCGTGTGCTTCTCTTTCAGCGAGCAGTGCATTGAAGCCTATGAACTCCTCCTGGCTCTGGCTGAGAGCGAGCAGAGCCTCATCCTGGGGCAGTTCCGGGCGGCCGGTGTGGGGTCGTCCCCTGGTAAGTGTGGCCGGGTCCCTGCGGCCCCTGCTCATCGTCCCCCCACCTCTGCTGGTCTCCTGCCCCCCGCCTCGGCTGTTGGCATTGGCACGCCTCCCAACAACATGAAATCCACTTGTCAAGTGTGTTTTTCATTTTTCCCTCATGACCGAGTGAGTAAATTGTTTATGTTGAATGCAGCAGGAACTGAAGTGGAAACAGCACTACAGACAAGTTAAAACAAACAGGCCGTCTCAGGAAACATACTCTCCCAGGCCGACTCTAGGACCAGATGGGGCAGGAGGCCCAGGGTCGCCCTGAAAGGGACCAGCTCTCCCACAGCCTCCCTGTGATGCTGGTGCCTGAGGGTCCCTGTGCTGCCCACAAGGCCTTTACCTTATCTGGCAGTGCATTTTCTCCAGGTTTGTTCCTTTAGATTCAAAGGAACATGGGTTCCCCCTACCTGCTCTCCAGGTGACATAGGAATGCAGAGGAACGTTTCACACCTTGTTATCTTCAGCCTTACCAAATGCCAGCCCCGGGGGCCTGCTGCCCACCTCCCCTCCCTGCCCGTCCCCCACTTCAGGGATCATGCATCCCCCAGGGTTGGCATCATTTGTCCCTCCAGACCCACACCACCCCCCACTGCTGTGCTCCAGTGCTGAGTAACTAGAAGGGCTATGAACTGAAAAAGACACGCAGGGCATCCTAGTTACCATCATTTGCCAAAACTTCACCCTTGACTGTGACTGTGGGCCTTGAAATAACATGGGGATGATGACAGTAGAAACAGTGTTTGGAAGGAAACAGAGGCTCAGCAACAGAGGCCCCCAGTGCTGGGGCCTACTGGCTCCCTCAGCCTACACTTGACCATAGCAGCTTCTCCCGAGAAACCACGGCAAGTGAACAAAAAACTGACCAGATGACTCCAGAGTCAAAGGTGGGCACTCTGCAGGCTGGCAAGCTGGCCATCTGTCATAACTGGCTTTTCCTCCTAGGCTATGAGCCCATATTAAGGCTGGTCCTTCCAGGGCACATCTTGCAAAGGAGGTCCTGTCAGGGTACCTCCTGAGTACATTTCCCGTCCTCCTTGCCTGCTCCTCCCTCCCTGCCCAGGCTTTAGCTTTTCTTTTTTTTTTTTTTTAATAAGCACTGATGGAATCCCAGTTGAGCTATTTCAAATCCTAAAAGATGATGCTGTGAAAGTGCTGGACTCAATATGTCAGCAAATTTGGAAAACTCAGCAGTGGCCACAGGACTGAAAAAGGTCAGTTTTCATTCCAATCCCAAAGAAAGGTAATGCCAAAGAATGCTCAAACTACCACACAATTGCACTCATCTCACACGCTAGTAAAGTCATGCTCAAAATTCTCCAAGCCAGGCTTCAGCAATACGTGAACCGTGAACTTATAGATGTTCAAGCTGGATTTAGAAGAGGCAGAGGAACCAGAGATCAAATTATCAACATCCGCTGGATCATGGAAAAAGCAAGAGAGTTCCAGAAAAACATCTATTTCTGCTTTATTGACTATACCAAAGCTTTTGACAGTGTGAATCACAATAAACTGTGGAAAATTCTGAAAGAGATGGGAATACCAGACCATCTGACCTGCCTCTTGAGAAACCTGTATGCAGGTCAGGAAGCAGCAGTTAGAACTGGACATGGAACAACAGACTGATTCCAAATAGGAAAAGGAGTACATCAAGGCTGTATATTGTCATGCTGCTTATTTAACTTATATGCAGAGTACATCATGAGAAATGCTGGGCTGGAAGAAGCACAAGCTGGAATCAAGATTGCCAGGAGAAATATCAATAACCTCAGATATGCAGATGACACAACCCTTATGGTAGAAAGTGAAGAAGAGTTAAAGAGCCTCTTGATGAAAGTGAAAGAGGAGACTGAAAAAGTTGGCTTAAAGCTCAACATTCTGAAAACTACGATCATGGCATCCAGTCCCATCATTTCATGGCAAATAGACGGGGAAACAGTGGAAACAGTGGCTGACTTTATTTTGGGGGTTCCAAAATCACTGTAGATGCTGATTGCAGCCATGAAATTAAAAGACGCTTACTCCTTGGAAGGAAAGTTATGACCAACCTAGACAGCATATTTAAAAGCAGAGACATCACTTTGCCAACAAAGTTCCGTCTAGTCAAGGCTATGGTTTTTCTAGTGGTCATGTATGGATGTGCGAGTTGGACTGTGAAGAAAGCTGAGCGCCAAAGAATTGATGCTTTTGAACCGTGGTGTTGGAGAAGACTCTTGAGAGTCCCTTGGACTGCAAGGAGATCCAAGCAGTCCATCCTAAAGGAGATCAATCCTGGGTGTTCATTGGAAGGACTGATGCTGAAGCTGAAACTCCAACGCTTTGGCCACCTGATACAAAGAGCTGACTCATTTGAAAAGACCGTGATGCTGGGAAAGATTGAAGGCAGGAGGAGAAGGGGACGACAGAGGATGAGATGGTTGGATGGCATCACCGACTCGATGGGCATGAGCTTGAGTGAGCTCCAGGAGTTGGTGATGGACAGGGAGGCCTGGCGTGCTGCAGTCCACGGGGTCGCAAAGAGTCAAACACAACTGAGCGACTGAACTGAACTGAATTTCAAAGGTCTTTTTTTTTGTTTATCTGTGTATTGGCTGTGCTGGGTCTTCGTTGCTGCACGTGGGCTCTCTCTGATCGTGGAGAACAGGGACCCTTCTTGGTTGTGGCGAGCCGGCTTCTCTTTGTAGTGCTTTCTTTTCTTCCGGAGCACAGCTCTAGGCGTGTGGGCTTCAGCGGTTGCAGCTCCTGGCATCCAGAGCACAGGCTCAGTAGTTGTGGTGCACGGGTTTAGTTACCACGTGGCATGTGGGATCTTCCCAGACCAGGGATTGAACCTGTGTCTGCTCCGTTGGCAGGTGGATTCTTGACCATTCAGAGCCACAAGGAAGCCCCGGGCTCTAGCTTTTGCACTGAACAAACACTCACCTGTTTTCCCTCCCTTCCTTTCCTCAGTTTTGACATGGACAGGAATCTGAAAGAAAGGAAGTATCCCAGGTATTAATTTCCTGCTTCATATCCAAGTCACCCAGTGAGGAAGTAGGCCTCCGTCTGTATGTGTGACCATCCTCCACCTTTCTCTCTGGGTTTTCTGGGTTTTGTTGTGTTTGCTGTTGTTTTTTAAATAGTATTACCCTCCCAGCCCAGCAGTAGAAACTCTGCCAGCATTTCCATTAGGAAGCTCATTTTTCAGGGTCTTTTAACCAAACCATAAAACTTTATTCCTCCTATTAAGCAGAATTCTAAAATGATCTTGGCTTGCTGTCAAGTTTTTTTTTTAATAAAAGTATTAAGGAAAATAATCAATTAAAGGCAAAAAATCAATCATTTTATTTCTGCTTTTTATCAGAGGACTGTCTTAGACTGTTATGAAGCTTGTCCCTGCTCAGCACAGTGACTTGGATAGGAGCTAAAAGGACTTAAATCTGCATTTTAAATATTTAAAATCAATAATAAAATGCCTTGTATTCACATAATCCTGGTTGGCTCATGGATCTATTTATAAAATGGAACAGTCACTTAACATGCCTCTTCAGAATTCAGAGAGCAGTCGGTTGTGAGACGTCTGTAAAGAATCTTCTTTAGCAGCTTTTTAAACTTACTTTCTGTCAGCTCCCTATTAAACCTGACTCTTCCATTCTGCCAGCAGTGGCAGTGCCGTGGGGTCGCACAGCAAGAGCAGGTTGTAACATTCATCCACAGTGTCAGTTATGGGGATTCCTCCTTTGTTTCTTCTTGACTGCACAACCATTCATCCTGGATGATTTAGACAGTGGTTTTCAAACTGTGCCTGGGAATCTGGAGAAGTTTCTTTGGGCCTCAGTGTTGGGCTTGGAGGGTGGGAAAGCTGAGTGTATCCCCCTCCCCATACCCCCGACCACTTAAGCCAGTTTCATATTTACCATTTTTGTATCTTAGACTTTGGAATTAAATTTCATTTATAAATATTTGGAAGATTGAGGGTCTGGGCTGTAGAGGTAACAAACCAATGACTTAGTTGGCCTGCAGAGTTTTTGAAAACGTAGCTAGAACACGGCCGCCTTGGGCAGGGGATCCCCAGTCCGGCTGCGTGCCGGTGGCCACCACCCTGAGTCTTGCTGCAGACTTAGCTGGCTGTGAGAGGCGTGGAGCTTGCCCATGGACATGACCGCACTCAGGGAGAAAGGTCAGGGAGAGCATCCATGCAGGACATAGAGCCCATCCCACGGTTTCGTTTTAACCATTAGTTCTGTGTCTCGTGCCTACGTGAAGTTCTAGGGGAAGCTGCAGGCGTGTGATGACATGGCTAGGTTCGGCCTCATTGTCCCTTGGCCTTGCTCCCACGGAAGCACTGAGCAGCTGAGGGAGACGGGCCGCACAGACTTGGGGTTGCATGCTGGGAGCAGCCAGGAGCCTCGGGAGTTAGGACATCAGAGCAGGTTGCCGCTGGACACAGCTGGGAGCTCACACGGGCCAGCCCTTCGTTTGTCGGGGAAGAGAAAGCCTTCCTCGTTGCAGCTTCTGGGGGAAGGGCCGGCCCCAGGACGCCCGCTCCAGCCCCCGTCTGCACCGCACCAGCTCCCCCTGCATGCCTGCCCCCATCACCCAGCCTTGTTTATCTGGACCAGTGCTGATTAACCCCTCGGCTTCTTGCAGGAGACCAGTCAGGGGATGAAAACATTACTCAGATGCTCAAGCGAGCCCACGACTGCCGGAAGACGGCTGAGAACGCCGCCAAGGCCCTGCTCATGAAGCTGGACGGCAGCTGCGGGGGCGCCTTCGCGGTGGCCGGATGCAGCGGGCAGCCCTGGGAGAGCCTGTCCTCCAACAGCCACACCAGGTAGTCCGCGCTCCTGCCGCGTCGGGCGGGCGTCCACGGGCTCCCCTGGCCAAGCCCGAGGACTGCGAGGCTTGGAAGGGGCAGGCTGCGCCCTCCCGAGAGTCGGGATCAGAGCGGGAGAGCTGAAAAGCGCCTTCTCCTGTTGCTGCCCAGAGGGAAGGGGCGGAACTCAACTGTTCCTTTCTGCCCTGTGCCCTTTCCCGCTTTGTTCTGCCCTCCATTTCCTAACAGTCCTTGATTTTCAGGAAGCATCTAGGGTGGTGAAGGCCCATGTGCTGCAAATGGTTCCGAGGCACCCAAGCCCCAGACCGCCTCCTAGTTCCAGGCTGCGTTCTCTGCCTTCCTCCTGCACCTGTGTCCTTCATAAGCCCTTCTCAGGCAGCAGGCTTCCCTTCTCCCACGTCTTTGCCCAGTAGAGAAAGGCCATATTCATAGCATGTGTTTAGCAGATGCTTAGTCATGAACCGGGGTTCAAGTTCAGTATCTTCAGAATCTAGGAAACTGAAGCGGGTGCTTGAACAAGATGGGGAGGGAAACAGTGAACACCTTGCTAAGCATAATTTGCTGAAGCCATTGGATTCCACTGGGTGTGGGTGGAGAGTCATAATGAAACGTTTTCTAATGATCTTCTCATGTCTTGTCACCAAAATCCCTAAAAACATGAATGCTTTCCCTTTTTCTTTTTTTTTTTTTTAATTAAAATTGATTTACAATATTGTGTTAGTTTCTGGTATACAGCTAGTGATTCATATATATGGGTATATATATATTTTTCATATTCTCTTCCATTTTAGTTTAATACATAATATTGAATATAGTTCTCTGTGCTATACAGTAGGACCTTGTTGTTTGTTTATTTGATATATAGTGGTTTGTATCTGCTAACTCCAAACTCCTAATTTATCTCTCCCACCCCATTCCCCCTTTGGTAGGCATGTTTGCTTTCTATGTCTGAGTCTATTTCTGTTTCATAAATAAGTTCATTTGTATCATATTTTAGATTCTGCATATAAATGATATCATATATTTGTCTTTCTCTGTCTTACTTCACTTAGTGTGATAATCCCTAGGTCCATCCATGTTGCTGCAAATAGAATGCCTTCCCTTTATGTTCCAGTTCTGTCTAGAAAGTACTTAGTTAGAGATCCTCATGTAATAACCACATTACAAAAGATAGGAAGAGTAATGACCGCATTTTTACAGGTGAGAGAGCCTTGGCCCAGAGATGTGTGAGTGACCTGCCTAAATGAAGTCACATAACTGACAGCTGAGAGGGGTGTTCGGACCCGAGCCCAGACTGCAGCACCAAGCGTGTTATTCTTTTCACTAGGCCAGGTTGGAGCTTATGACTTAAAAAATGCTGTTTGCTTACAGGTCAAGCAACCAAAACCACATAAGGGTGTATTCAATCTCAAGGGCAAAAGGAGAAATCCTGATGTTTTGTTCAGTACCTGAAAGGAAAATAATGATCCCAGCTGTCTTTCCTGCTGGTGGGACCCAGCCTTCTGCCCAAGTGCAGACTTACTTGTCCTGGACCTGGTGCCTCCGGAAAAGCGACATTCCCAGTAACACACTTGGCCAGGTGCCCACAGACACGAGGGACTTATTTCCTTTTGCCTCCAGCAACAGTTGTCTTATTCAGGGAAGCAAAGCGCAGATGATCATTTATTTATTTTCTTAAAACCAAAGTATTTTGTTTAAACTCATAAAGCAGATGCTCTTCTTTATGACTTTTCCAGATGTGTATAATCTGTAATTTCCACATTCATTTAGAATAGAAATGCAGTTCTCACGTTGTCAGTAAATTCTGTCCTGATGAATCAGCGAGCGCAAGAGTTGGGTTGACAGGAATTGTGTGCTGTTTCGTTTCAGTAGCTTATAAGGGGTTTCTTACAGGTTTTTAGCTTACACCTCCCCACCTGCAAAATAATTATGTTGCTTTAATCTAAATCAGATTCAAATGTAGAGCCAGGCAGGCATGGGAACATTTTCTCTCCAGCCCTTCAGTGGAGATTGTAATGGTGAATAATGCTTAGAAATATTTTAATGTATAGATGAGCCTTAATTTTGAGACAGTCTTCTTAGAGAAGCTTAATTTGAGGTGATGTATTTCTGTAGATCAGCCCTACAAACTAAATTCAGTCTTAAACAGATCTTCCCATCAAAGTACAGAGGTATTACAGAGGTCAGATTCCACTCAATTCTCCTTAAAAATTCCCTTTCACATTCCCACCCAAATCAGAGCTGCCCAGAGGGTACAAAGGAACCACACACCAGGCATTCATGTGGCAACTCACATTCTTGGGACCTGACACAACCAGGCTGCTGATTATGTTCAGTGTGGCTCAGGAAAAAAAGTCCCCCTAAAAAAGAAAAAAAGTCCCAAACCACCAGACGCTTTCATAATTATAAGTGATTTTGTTTGTAAATCTTGGCGTTCCACTCAGCCTTCCCAGCTTGTCAAGATTATGGACGAAAGACAGACCAGAGGCTTTCCGAGGTGGAGCTATATGTGGCTCCACCAGTCGCCTCCTCTCCCGCTGTAGCCAGCTGGCAGAGAGACTTCTGATAGAGTGCCAGCCAATTGCTCCACCAGGTCTCAGGAAAGGAATGCTGAGTGCCAGGCTTCAGACTGGTAGTACAGGGCAGCTCCCGATAACTGAAAGGTTGTGGTTTTGGAACTGAGCAGCAGAGGGGCGGTTCCCAGGGAGGAGAATGAACATGGTAACCAGCCCAACAGCTGACTCTGTAGTCAGGAGCCCGGAGATGCTGCTCTTGCAGTTTTGAAACACTTTTTTTTTTCTTGCAAAACTACAGCTGCGGCCTCATCAGAAAATATAATTGTCTTAACAGACAGAGTAACTAGGTAATGTGGGTTGCCTGGATAGCTTTATCAGTGCATCACCGCAGTGAGGCAAGTGGACTAAACTGATGAGAAGTGAGAATGGGAATTCTTAGTCAGACCCGCTCTTTTTGTCAAGCGTTAAAATTTCAGCTCATTGGTTAGAAGCACGATCACTGATCTAAATCTACAATAGGACAAGGGGCCAAGACAGCATCAGCCACAGCAAGTCTGCCCTTTTGGAGGCTGGGGTCCCTTCTGTCCTGCCAGCAGGTGCCTATCCTGTGAGGCTGTGATTGCAGCCTTGCATTTGGCTCAGGAAACACCCAGGGAACTGGGGTTCCACCTGGCTGACCACTCACACTGGGGCCTGCTCCCTCAGTTCAAATGGAGAGTGGTGGAGCAGCAGAGGTGCCCATCCCTCACCTTCCAAGATCAAAGATGAAGTTTCCGTGGAACAGAAAGAAAGACTGAGCACAGTGGAATTGTGTCCACTGAAAGGGTGAATGGATTTGAAGCAGCCGTCCAGTTAGGATAAGCCTGTGCACCCCCTGCAAATCAGCAACCTTCAGGAATGAGAGTCAGACTCGATCTGACTGTCAGAGTAGGCACGTCTACTTCGCTCTGAAAAAAAGAGGTGCTTTCCCTACCCAAGTACCAGGAGAGTCTCTCCAGAGTCCTTGGGACTTAGGCTTAGGAGTGCTCATCAGTTCTAAACTCCAACTCAGACACAGACCTCCACATGATAGCATGGTGTGCAGGCCTCCTGCAGAAATGTCCTGTCACTTACCATTTAGCTTCTAGGGAACTAGATAGAGAGCTGAAATCCTTTCACTTTTCTTAAGACTTGCTGATTCCCAAAAAATGATATGCTCATTCTATTAAAAGTAAGCTTAGCGATTGAAATCTAAGCATTACATAAAATTCCCCATGCGAGGACCCTTACTGAAAACAATATGGCACACAGTTCGGAGAGTGTCTTCACAGGTTCAGCTGCCCATTTTTTTAATTACCTGCTAGCCCCTTGGTTGCCAGTGGCAGACGCATACTCAAATCTGGGGGTGGATATCGGGTCTCCCACACAGGAGCCATGGACCCAGGCTGAGGGCAGACGGCTCTGGTGAGCAGGAGAACCAGACCACACCTGGCCCCGGTGGCCCCCACACCTCCCTGCTGCAGGCCGCTCCCCAGACGACAGAAAACCCACACGCCACCTCCATCAGTACACTGGGCTGACTGGTTTGACTGGTGTCAAGTAAGAAAATCCTAGGAAGGAACCTCTTGCCCAGCTGGGCTCAAGTACCTCTCCAGTTATCTGTGGTCACAGCGGTTTCCTCAGGAACCTCGGGGGCAGAGAGAAAGGGAGGGTCCCAGGAGAAGGGGCAGGGTTGTGTCATCAACAGACCAACACGTGGTGTCTTTAAAAATGTAATGCCATCTCATTTTAACCCGAAAAGGATCCTGTTAATTGGACCCTCTTGAATCTTGCCTTTTCCCTTCGTGTTGCTATTTGTTTAGACATCTCTATGTGTGTCATTCTTCTCAGTAGTAGCTTCCCTGGTAGCTACTACTTCCCAGGTAAAGAACCTGCCTGCGATGCAGGAGACCCCAGTTCAATCCCTGGGTCAGGAAGATCCCCTGGAGAAGGGATAGGCTACCCACTCCGGTATTCTTGAGCTTCCCTGGTGGCTCAGATGGTAAAGAATCCACCTGCAATGCGGGAGACCTGGGTTTGATCCCCAGGTCGGGGAGATCCCTGGAGAAGGGAGTGGCTACCCAACCCAGTGTTCCTGCCTAGAGAGTTCCTTGGCCAGAGGAGCCTGGTGGGCTGCAGACGGGTTTGCACAGACAGACACAACTGAGTTACTCCCACGTGTTGGCTGTTCTTCCTGTTACATTGCTGCTGCAGTCCCCACCCTTGCCCTTGTATCTGTGCCCCTGATGCAGTTTCTGGGGACCAGCTCTGAGAAGTGGAAGGTGCTGGCTCAAAAATGACTGTTATTTCAGATGTCAACTAGTGCCACCCACCCCCCCGTACATGATCCAGCAACTGTGTGAGCACCTCTGCATCCTTTGCTGAAACTGGATAACATACTTTTTTTTTAATTTGGTCAATCTCTAAGCAAAAAAAAAAAAAAACCCTTAATGTTTTACTTTGTACCTCTTAATTGTTAGTGATGTTGGAAATCATTTAGTCATCCCTCGGTATCCTCGAGGGATTGGTTCTGGATCTCTGTGGATACCAAAGTTCGAGGATACTCAAGTCCCTTGTGTAAAACATTGTAGTATTTGCATTAGAATCTACACACATCCTCTCATATATTTTAAATCATGTCTGAGTTACTTATATAATACCAAATATAATGTAAAAGCTATGTAAATAATTGTAAATAAAATGTAAATGCTATGTAAATAGTTGCCAGCACATGGCAAATTGAAGTTTTGCTCTTTGGAACTTCCTGGATATTTTTTTTATTCTCAAAAATTTTCCAGCTGAGGTTGGCTAAATCCGCAGATGCAGAATTCATAGATAGGGAGTGCTGACTGTAACGTGTTTAATTTTTTTAATGTCAGAGAAATTATTAGCAGCAGTAGAAGTATCAGATCTATATGGTGTTTATCTCGGAATGTTATCAGCAACCAAATCAGGAGCCGGTTAATATTTGTTTTAGAGATGCCTGGTTTCCAACACCATCATAACAGCACCTTATAAATAGCTGCAGAAATATCATCTGTCTCCTAACTGTGTCTCTCATTTTGCCTTCCACCGTCAGCTAAGTTTCTGAAAGCAGAATGTGTTTGACTGCTGTAGTTATCTGGTGGCAGATTTTACCTACCCGTATAATCTCAGAGGATCCGTTCCAAGACTCACCATGGATTCCCTCAAACCCATCATAAATATAATACTATATATGTGTGTATATATACACATATGTATATATATATATATATATATATATATATTTTTTTTTTTTTTTAATTCCCGGCTTTTGCTTTGCTCGGGCTTTCTCTAGTTGCAGTGATCGGGAGCTACTTTTCATTACCGTGCACGGGCTTCTCATTGCAGTGGCTTCTCTTGTTGCAGAGCACAGGCTCTATGTGTGTGGGCTTCAGTAGTTGCATCTCATGAGCTCTGGAGCATAGGCTCTGTACTTGGGGCATGCAGAATTAGTTGCTTCATGGCATGTGAGATTTTTCCCAGACCAGGAATCAAACCTGTGACTCGTACATTGGTAGGCGGATTCTTATCCACTGTGCCAGGAAAGTCCTATAGAAGTATGTTTGTTTTTAAAAGATCCAGGTATAAGTGATCACACAGTTTAAACTTGGTGTTTGAGCGTCAGCTATATTTTTTTTTTTTTTGGATAATTTTTCCTGCCTGAACCACTTCTCCTAGAGAATTCTTATAGTCATGTGAGAGCATCTAGACCTAGGAGGTTTGGACTGTGTAGAGTATTTTTACTCCTTTGTGACAAAGAATTGTCAGAAAGGGGGTGGGGAATGGGTGGATACCCAGCACAACACTGAAAGGTTCAGGCAGTTGACAGGCTCAAGTTTCTGCTCAGAGAAGTGGGGCCAAATGTCACCTGGCCTGACCCCCGCCACCCTTCAAATAAATTTTAAATGCTCAGCAATTAGAAGGCCCCTCAGTGGCACTTGGTGTAAGTGAGATTGTAACTGGGAGCCATGTAAGACATTGAGAAAAACTTTAGGAGGAATCCATCTCTGGTTTCCAAGGCAAAAGAAATGTTCTTTTCTGCCAAGACAAGATGAGGAAGCTGAAAAAAAAGATGGGATTTTTTCCCTGTGAAGCAAGAGGGGAAGTTGTCTTGAGGACAAGGATGAGACATGGTGGAGAGGGGCAGAAGAGAGGCCATCGGATCTCCATCGTTGCATCCAGCCCCGCCGCGGTCAGGCAGGGTGGGGGCCCGGGACAGCCAGCAAGCGCTCCCCTCGCTGCAGGCCCCATGTGTGCAGTGAGCGGGCGTCCTGCAGGCCACCCGTGGACTCTGAACCGAGCCAGCCGAGGGGAGCTCAAGCGGCTCATCAGGGAAGGAGAAATCCATGTGACCTGGCCTGGCTCCTCCAGAAACCAGAGCAAAACAGCGGGCTTTCCTTCATCTGCCCCCTCCCACCATCCCTCTCACCCTGGAGAGGAGGAGGCGCCCAGCTCCCTCAGACAGTGACTATCCCCCTTGACAGCTGTGCTCATCCTGTGTTCCTCCTGCATTCCCAGCCCAAGGGTTAATGGCTTACTTGCTCCCGCCTGGCAGCAGCAGCCGGCTCTCTGGAGACCGCGCCTTTGTCTAGAGGAGGCCGAGAAAGGGCTGTGGCCTCCCCTCCGCTCAGCGCTGTCAGAGCCATATTCCAGGTAGGACAGTGGGAGCACAGAGCAGAACTGGAATGAGCCTCGCCTGATCCGTTGCCCACTGGGGTGTCCTGGAAGGGAGAGGGAAGCCGCCTGGAGGGGCTGCCAGGCTGAGTGCTTATCTGGAAATTAAACTCTCCCCTGGAAAAGCATTACAACCCTGAGGTTCCCACAGGGGTAGAGACTGTGCAGGGGAGACCTTTGGCCCTTCTTCTCCGTTTCTTTCTCTCTTAAAACTCTACTGCAGTGGAGAGGGTGAGACAAATGCCTTCCCTGCCAGACTCGGGATCAGGCCCAGGTCCCAGAGGGTTCCAGGACACCCCGAAGACGGGCAGCCTCTACCCACCCAGGTCACTGTCTCCCAGGCAGTTCTTGGGAGTATTCAGGTCCGGTCAGCACTGGCTGTTGTGCTGTCCCTCAGACAGGCGGTTTTCTGCAGGACCTGCTAGGTGGGTCCTGGGTCTGGTGTTGGGTGTGGAGAGGCTACTGGCCCAGCTTCCCTCCCTCTCTGCCTCCCCCAAAGCAAGCACGGTGTGTGGCCTTGCTGGCTTTAGGACCCATTGTCTCCTGTCTGTAACCTGGTGAGGTGGGAACTGTTACTGTCCCCACTTTATCATAGCTGGAAAGCTTGGGTAATTTACTCTGGACCATAAAGCTAGGCATGGGTAGAGGAAGATCATTTACTCAGGTCTGCCTGATGTCAGAGACCTGCTCGCACTCACTGGTACCCACCAGATCAGCCCAGGAACGTAGTGGCCACTCCGAAGAGAATTTGGGACGGGGTCTCATTACCTTATTTTGCAAAGGCCCACTATCCTGTGGGGTCAACCAGTTGTTCTCAAACCTGCCTGAGCCTCAGAATCAGCTGGATGGTACATTTTAAAACAGATAGCTACCCTCCTCCAGCATTCCTGACTCTCTGAATCCGGGTCATGGTGTCTGGGAACATGCATTCCTAACAAGTTACCAGGTGATACTGCCATCCCCAGCCTCACCACTACTCTTCGACACTGGGGAGCAGCAGTCCTGCTAAACAGAAAATATGCCAGCATTAACCTTTCAGGGCCTGCAGAATATTTGGAGAACTAACTCTAGGTTCTGCTGTCCTTTGAGTTTTGAAATGGTTTTTTAAATTTTTACTGAGGTATATTTGATTTATAATGTTGTGTTAATTACTGCTGTACCGCAGAGTGACTCAGTTATACATATAGATACATTCTTTCCACTGTTGTTTATCACAGGATATTGAATATAGTTCCCTGGGCTATATAGTAGCACCTTGTTGTTTATCCATCCTATATACACCAGTTTTATATATCTGGATATATTATGTATAATATATATATAAATTATATCTATATTTCAGTTTATCCATTCTGTATGCACCAAACTCTCAATGCTTCCTTCTCCCACCCCTCCTCCTTGACAACCACCAGTCCATTCTCTGTGTCCCTGGTTCTGTTTCATCAGTTCAGTTCAGTCACTTGGTTGTGTCTGACTCTGCGACCCCATGGAAACCTATCTGTTCCATAGATAGGTTCATTGGTGTCCTACTTTAGATGCCACATGTAAGTGATATGGTATTTGTCTTTCTGATTTGCTTCACTTAGTATGATAATCTCTAGTTGTATCCACATTGCTGCAAATGGCATTGTTTCGTTCTTTTTATGGCTAATATTCTATTTTACATATATATACACACACACATACACACCATATCTTCTTTATCCGTTCATTGTTGCTTCCATCTCTTGGCTATTGTAAACAGTACTTCTGTGAACAGAGGGGTGCATGTATCTTTGTGAATTATAGTTTTGTCCAGATATATGCCCAAGAATAGGATTGCTGGATCATATGGTAATTCTACTTTTAGGTTTCTGAGGAATCCCCATACAGTTTTCCACTGTGGCTGCATCACCTTACATTCCCACCGGTTAGGTAGGAGAGTTCCCTTTTCCCCACACACTCACCAGCATTTACTATTTGTAAACTTTTTGATGATGGCCATGCTGACCGGTGTAAGGTAAAAATTTGTAGGAAATATATTTTTTAAGTGACAGGAATCAAATGGTACCTCAAGTATGTTCTATGTCTTTTCTTAAAAATTATGTATTTGTTATACTTGGTTGCACTAGTTCTTCACTGCTGTGTGTGGGCATTCTCTAGTTGTGGAGAGAGGGGGCTGCTCTCTAGTTGCAGTACACGGGCTTCTTCTTGTGGTGGCGTCACTTGTTGTGCAGCACAGGCTCTAGGTTCAGGGGCTTCAGCAGTTGCAACCCATGGGCCCAGGAGTTGCGGCACGTGGGCTTAGTGCTCTGCGCCATGTGCAGTCCTCCCAGACCAGGAGTTGAACCTGCGTCCCCTGCATTGGCAGGAAGACGCCCATCTACTCTACCACCAGGGAAGCCCAAGTGTGTTCCATTTCTAAAAAAGCATTTCAAAGAAAACATGAAGAAAGGCCATGTACGTATTAGTTTATCTCTGTGTTTTCTGTATGTTTAACATTTTCCAAAGTGACTTTTCATGAAAAGAAGCTGTAAAGTGAGTCTCAGCTTCATGGGAGAGCTTCATTTTCCTACCTGAAGGCTTCTCCCCACTCACTGGAAAAAAGTGTTGCTATTTCCCAGCACCGTGCTGTCTAAACATGCCGTGTCTGCGAGGGTATCTCCTCACTCAGTCACGTGGAATGTGCTGTGAACCCTGCCACCACTTCAGTTCACTCTAATTTCGCTCACATGTGGAACCTGAGGCCTTAGGCATCTATCCCTCCACACTGACAATCCGTGCAGGCGAGCTCTGAGTCCTCCTGGGTGGCTCTGTGTGAGGCGTGCCTGTCACCGAGCTTTACTGAAGAAGGCGGAGGTGCTGAGGAGGGGCCCTCTCTCTCCTCAGGCCAAGTCACCCTTGGACAGCTGTCGTCGTCCACAGACGCCCCGCCGGCTCCCTGCGCCCTCTGCTGGCGATACTGCTTGCTCTTTCAGGCTTTCCTTGCGCTGCTTTGTTTATGACGTCGCACCTGAAGCGTTCCAACTGGAGGGCGTTGCTGCCTGTGCCATCTCATCCTTTTTAAAATAGAGCTTGAGAACACAGCACCGATCGATGAATCATTTTAAACCTCCTTCCTGTCTTCTCAGCTTCCACCTTCTCTCCGGAGCTTGTTCCAGTAGCCCCCAAAAGGATTCCCTGTCTCTGACCTTGCCTCCCCGCATCGCTCCTCAGTACAGCAGACAGAGGAAACCTGTTAAAATGCAAGGTGAATCCTGTCACTCCTCTAGTACAGACCCTCCAGGGGCTTCTAAATCTAATTCTAGAGAGAAAACACAACCCTGTGAGGCCCTATGAGACCTGGCATTCTGCCCCATACTCTCTGACCAGCTCTCCCCCCTCACCCCCAGCGGACACTTGTAAGTAACCATCAGCACCTCTAAAGAGGTGCTCTGTGTTGGTCAGACTGATCTCGCCCCGTCCTGATGGAGTCAGGGGTGGTAGGGGGCCTCAGAGAGTCTGTGGTAATCGGGAGCTTTTATGCTGGCCGTTGTTCTCTGACTTGAAGACCACCAGAGCCGTAGGGAGTCCTCTTCTTCATGTGTGTGGACTACCATCCTTTCCACCCTTCCCTCCCTGGAAGCCTCAACTTCTTGATAATGTGTCACAGACAAGAATGGGACGCTCTTGTCACATCGAGGTTGTGAGGAGACTTCATCTGCTGGCTGGGGGGCTGTTACCCCTGCTGCTGTGAGGTGAGGAGCGCAGGCCTGGGCTCGGGGCAGTGAAACAGCCTGTGGATACCAATCCCTACTCCTGGCTCAGCACCTCACAATGGAAATCTTGGGGACAGGCGACGTCAGCCTAGGCCCAGCTGCACTGGGTTCCAGCCACAAAATGTCTCAGAACCTCCACTTCCAGGTCTGCAACGGCAAAGATGATGATGCCAGGCTGGCCTGTTTGATGACAGCTAAATAGGCCCCTTGCTTGTTTATCTGCCATCTTTCCAAAGCCAGTTCCATGCAGGCTATATCAAGCGCAGGGGCGTCCAGAGAAACTGCTGTAGGTCTTGAGAGCCAGGCTGCAGTTTTCCTGTGGTGCTCACCCTACCATGGGACTCTGGAACCGACAGAAACATTCATGGCCTGTCACGTTCCCAGGGTTCAGGTCTAGGAACTGCCAGACCCTGCTTAGCATTCCCACAGCATGGGTGGCCAAGGGCCCCTCGGACCAGCCTGTGTCCCTGTGAAGGATTTATATTCATCCATGATGGGAGAGGAACGGCTGTGGAGGCCTGGGGGCACCCTGCTTTCCAAGCTGTGGCAGTACTCCACATAGAAGGGGCCCCCCACTGCCCTTCTGTCCGGCCCCCAGCCCCTGGGGTGGCTGTCAGCGGTCTGGGGGATGTGAGCACGCAGTGCATGTGCCCGCGCACACACACCGTCTGTAGGCCACACTATAGATCCTGTGCTCTTCACCTTGCTCTGTTCCTTTAACGTATCCCTTTTGTTAAGTCTTGTCCATAAGCACACCTATTTTGTTTCATTTTTTAATTCAAACTTTTTATTTTTTATTGGGGCATAGCTGATTAATAATATTATGATAGTTTCAGGTGAACCGCAAAGGGACTCAGCCATACATATACGTGTATCTCCATTCTAAGGGAGATCGATCCTGGGTGTTCATTGGAGGGACTGATGCTGAAGCTGAAACTGCAATACTCTGGCCACCTCATGCGACGAGTTGACTCACTGGAAAAGACTCTGATGCTGGGAAAGGTTGGGGGTGGGAGGAGAAGGGGACAACAGAGAATGAGATGGCTGGATGGCATCACCGACTCTGTGGACATGAGTTTGAGTGAACTCCGGGAGTTGGTGATGGACAGGGAGGCCTGGCGTGCTGTGATTCATGGGGTCGTGGAAAGTCGGACACGACTGAGCGACTGAACTGAACTGAACTGAACTGACTGATTCTCCCCCAAACTCCCCTCCCACCAAGGCTGCCACATAACATTGAGCAGGGTTCCCTGTGCTGGACAGCAGGTCCTTGTTGGTTATCCATTTTAATTATAGCAGTGTGTACAACTATTTTTATGACATATTTTTCATCCTATTTCCTCAAACTCTCTCCACCATTGTCATCATTATTTCCATAACATCTACGTAATTTTCTTCTTTTTGATATATACTATAATTCACTAAATCTTATATTCCACGAAACATCTTTGTATGTGTGTATGTTTTTGCTTCTGTGGAATTATTTCCTTAGAATTCATTTCTAGAGTCCACATGTTGTCTTAAAGGGTGTAAACATTTCCGACATTCTTCACGTCGTTTCTTTCCCAAAAGGTGGTATCAATGTACACTGCTAGGAAGAATGCTTTTTTGTTGTTGATGTTTCGGCATTACCAGCTAGGTACTATTGGGAGAGGAGGGTATGGAGAAGAACGAGGAGGAAAGAGCTGTGTTGTGAGCCGCGACTGGAGATGCAGTGAGTTGGTTTGTTTTGCCTTCTCAGCACGACCAGCTCCACAGCCAGCAGCTGTGACACAGAGTTCACTAAGGAAGACGAGCAGAGGCTGAAGGACTACATCCAGCAGCTCAGGAATGACAGGGCGGCGGTCAAGCTGACCATGCTGGAGCTGGAGAGCATCCACATCGACCCTCTCAGCTACGACGTCAAGCCCCGGGGAGACAGCCAGCGACTAGACCTGGAAAACGCGGTGCTGATGCAGGAGCTCATGGCCATGAAGGTATCTGTGAGGGGTCCAGGGGGACTCTTCAAACCCTCACCCCCTGCACTCCACTGTCATCAGGAGGAAACATAAAAAGGCCTCTCGAAAGCTGGTCAGCCATCCATGTTCAGCTGCCTCTCCACAGGAGGACAGCCAGAACCTCGTGTGTAGACAGGAGTGGTTCCAGTATGTCTCGGGGTCCCTTGAGCTGGAAGTGCTCCTAGAGAGGTGCACTGAGCACTGGGGAAGTCTCAGGGGGTCCCAGGCCAGAATGGAACGCCTCGTCTCCAGGAGAAGCCAGAATAGGCCTCTGCAGGGTGAGACAGCCTCTGTTGGGGCTCCAGAATGCTTGCAGGTGCTTCCCAGGTTGATGCTGATGTTATGGTGAGGCGGGGAGAACAGGGCGAGGCCAGGGCAGCGTTTGGACAGGAGCCCTGATTTCCTGACCCCCTCGTCCCTTTAGTGCTGTGGGGGCACCAACCACCATCCTCCCCAGCACACCCCAGGTGCTGGTTCACCCTCGGTGGAGGCCTTGTCTTCTGGGTGGTCCTGGGTCGTCCTGGGTAGAGATATCCCTGTAGATGCTTGTGGCCTTACACCCGTTCGGACCTGTAGGTTTCAGAGGTTTAGGACTGGTCTTTGTTATATTCTTGGCCGAGAGTTCCTGTTGTACGTTTATGCATCCCTCAGGTTTGTCATCTGATTCCTCAAAGGAGGCTTTTCTTTTCTCTTCCCATCCGAAACCTGAGTGGGAACAGACGTGTCCTGGCCGCGTCTCCAGGAAGGCAGCCTTCTCATCTCCCCTGCGAGGTGGTGCCCCCGTCGGGCTCTCTGGCCTGGCTGTCCGCCCCGCCCTTGTGCAGGTGCTGAAAGCCCAGGTCCTGGGCCCCTCCCCATCCGAGGCCTCAGGGACGGCACTGTGACTGCTCAGCTTTCCTCTTGGGCAGAACGCCCACTGCATCCCTGGCACCCAGGCATTCATCTCTCCTCCTCTCAAGCTTGCGTCTGTGTGTTGCTCTGGGCGTGACTGTCCACATTAGCTCAGGACATAGTGTTGCCAGCACCTTAAGAATCCTGTTTCTGGTGGCAAAAGATGAGACAGTTCAACGTGTGGGGAGCACCTTTCATCCTGGTTTTATGTCATCGTCAGGAAAGGTTTGCGTCTTCTTTTGAGCAGTTGCTCGGCACATTGCCTTCTCCGTGGTTAATACCGTCCCTGAGTGTAACTAACCGTGCTGGGTGCCCTCCCGGTGTTTCCCCACATTGGAGCTGAGACCATCCCCTCCCAGGTCTGGCTTACCCACCAGAGCACAGCAGGCCTGAGGCTTGTTAGCTCAGAGGAGGGTCACTTCGGGGGTGACCGCAGCCAGTGACTTGGTAAATCCCTCTCAAGGGATTCAGTGTATGAAGTGACTCAGCGTATGAAGAATCCTTTTAAGTAGGATCACAGAAAGAGCTGGGGAGAAGAGCTGGTGGTCATGGGGTAGAGGACTCGCCCTCCAGCAGAGGCAAAGGACAGGGGTCATGTATGGGCTCACCTCGAAAGGGGGACTGTAGCTTGGTGCTTACCTGGCCTCTGAGCTGGATGTCGTGGGTTCAAACTCAGGCTCCATAATTTACTCAGTATGTGGGCTGAGAAGAAATTGTGGGTTTTGCTCACCTCAGTGTCCCGTCCATGAATGGAAGTACCTACCTCAGGGTGAGAGCACTTAATGAACTGCTCAGTATAACCATTTAAAGCAGTGTTACATGCTCAGTAAATGCTCGTGCTTCTCACTGTTACCTGGTCCAGGAGAGCACTGTCCCGTTTTGGGGTCACTTCTTCCTCTTCACAGCAAACTCTCCTTTGACTTCTCCAAGAAACTTCAAAAAGTGACCTGATGAATAGTCACCTGAGGAGGGCTATGTTTCCATGGATTTTATTTGGGCCCTGAAGTCAATAGGACCTGGGGCCAGTGTCACTGCTATGGGTGCTTCCGAGCTGCCCAGCGTGGCTGCAGGACCCAACTGCCATGAGGGTGATGATATCCGTGGATTGGTGTCATGGAAAATGGAAAAGGAAACGGAATTTAGAAGGGACCTAGTCAGATGCTTCAACCTCTTTGATGCAGGTTAGCCTCTGCCTGCCAGAAAACTGGTCTCCAGCAAGGCGAGTATGCCCACTGGGGAAGAGGAGGTGGAATCTCCTGGTTGTTAGAAAGATGCCCCTTATTGTGAGCTGAAGCCTGCAGGCCTGCCCCTTCTATCTGCTGATCGCGGTTCTGGCACACGGTGGCAAGTCTGTGCGTGGTGCCACAGTCAGGACTGCGGGCGTGTGGAGGCGGCCGTCCAGTCTCCCCCGGGGCTCGGCCCCCCGTAACAGCTGCCAAGTGACACCCCCCATGGGCCTCGCGGGGGCGGTCGGGGGCCCTGCTGTCACCCCACCAGCCCCTCATATGCTCTGTGTCCCGCAGGAGGAGATGGCTGAGCTGAAGGCCCAGCTCTACCTCCTGGAGAAGGAGAAGAAGGCCCTGGAGCTGAAGCTGAGCACACGCGAAGCGCAGGAGCAGGCCTACCTCGTGCACATCGAGCACCTCAAGTCTGAGGTGGAGGAGCAGAAGGAGCAGCGCACGCGGTCCCTCAGCTCCACCAGCAGCGGGGGCAAGGACGCAGCTGGCAAGGTAGGCGCGGGTCCGGGCTCAGCCACCCTCCCGCAGAGCCTCACTCGCACTGCCCTCAGCTTCCTTATTGCAGAGGAACTGCAGCCATTCTAGAGGTCTGAAAGCAGTGACATTTTGAGCGCAAAGAAACCAAGTCCACATTTTTTCAGACCTCACTTTACGTAGCAGGTAAAGCACCTCATAGCTCACGGTCTCCTCCGGGGAGTGGCCTGTGCAGTGGTCCAGGAGGCCGGTGCTCACCCCTCCTCCTCCTCCTGGCCAGTGTGAGCATCGGTGTTGATCGCATGGCACTGATCACCACACATGTCATCTCCCCTAAGTCTCACGACTCTCGGGAAGCAAGAGTTATCCCCATTTACATGAGAAAAATGAGGTTTAAAAGAACGGGGGGTGGTCTCACAGCAGAATCAGGATTGAAGCCCAGTTTGGCTGGCTCTGGTCCTCCTCTCGCGTGTTTCCTCCTCAGCGTCCTGGAAGGCAGGAGGTGGCCTGAGGCAGAGGAGGAAGGCGAGCCCTGAGTTACCCCAAGGGGTGCAGAGTGTGGGCCACTGGTGGCATCATCTTGCAAACTCACACTTTCATTAGCCCTCTTTTCTAGAATTCAAGCTCATTGCATCATCCTCTATCACAGAATAATTCCAAATACTGCATTGGAGAAAAAAAATAGTCTAGACTGTAAAGAAAGACATCCCTTGCTGCAGGGTCCTGGAATTCCGTGCATGCAATTTTCTGTTCCTGATGAACGCCAGCTTCTCCTCACCCATTTATCTCTGGTCCAGGACTGTGGGCGTGCAGTGACTTGCTACTATGTGAGTGGCCCCTCATGGCCCAGGTGCAGGGGTGTCTTCACCAGAGGAGTATCCCTGAGAAGAAAGCCCCTTGCTGATGCTGTGTGGCAGGGAATGGTTCCCCTAAACAGCTAAGAACTGTGCTGCCTGCTCCAGAGGCCATAGCCACCCTCTGCCCACACTCACCTACAAGGGCGCCAAGGGAGCTGGGGCCACAGCACCCAGCAGGGCTGCTCTCCCAAGGCCATGCTCCTTCTTGGCCATCCGTTCCTGTGATGGGTGTGATCTGGTCCAGGCAAGATGCTGGAGGTAGTTCCAGGAGTTTAGCTTCCAGTGCGGGACACCAAAGGGCAAATAGATGATCACAACAGAGGACACAACATCCAGAGTGCAAAGATGGACGCCCAGGGTGAGGGGGCGCCACAGGCCAGACCCACGATCCAGATTTGGAGGTTAGGGGCAGGTTTCCTGAACACAGACCCAGTGGCGAGCCTGATGAAGGGCCAGGAAGCACGCGGGAGTCTGCCCTGGGCCGATGGGGCAGCACAGGCCAAGCCCAGAGGAGGGAGGGGTTGATGTGATGATGGAGAGACCCACCAGCTGCGCTGTCCTGGACCCGGGCAGGGGTCGCAGAGGGGCTTTTGCAGGAGTCACGTGACACAGTCTGAGCTTGGGAAAGGTCACCATGGGGTGCACCCTGAGACCACATGCTGGTGCCTGAGGGGTCTGACCACAGGTAGAGGGGTCTGACCACGGGGTGGAGGGGTCTGACCACGGGGTGGGGGGCTCTGACCACAGGGTGGAAGGGTCTGACCACGGAGTGGAGGGGTCTGACCACGGGGTGAGGGGCTCTGACCACAGGGTGGAAGGGTCTGACCACGGGGTGGAGGGGTCTGACCACGGGGGTGGAGGGGCCTGACCACGGGGTGGAGGGGCCTGACCACGGGATGGAGGGCTCTGACCACGGGGTGGGGGGCTCTGACCACGGGGTGGGGGGCTCTGACCACGGGGTGGAGGGGTCTGACCACGGGGTGGGGGGCTCTGACCACAGGGTGGAGGGGTCTGACCACGGGGTGGGGGGCTCTGACCACGGGGGTGGAGGGGTCTGACCACGGGGTGGGGGGCTCTGACCACGGGGGTGGAGGGGTCTGACCACGGGATGGGGGGCTCTGGCCACGGGGTGGAAGGGTCTGGCCACGGGGTGGGGGGCTCTGACCACGGGGGTGGAGGGGTCTGACCACGGGATGGGGGGCTCTGACCACGGGGTGGGGGGCTCTGACCACGGGGTGGGGGGCTCTGACCACGGGGTGGAGGGGTCTGACCACGGGGTGGGGGGCTCTGACCACGGGGGTGGAAGGGTCTGACCATGGGGGTGGAGGGGTCTGACCACAGGTGGAGGGGTCTGACCTTGGGGTGGGGGGCTCTGACCAGGGGGTAGGCAGCAGTGCTTCTTCACACGGGAGGATCCGGGGCTCACAGACATGGCTTGTCCATTCTGTGGCAACGGCTTCAGAATCTGTGCACAGCCCTTTGAGTTTGTGAGCCATCACTCTGGGACAGAGCTCCTGTGTTTGCGTATGTACTCTTAGGGTGGGGTGGAAGTGGACTTACCGAGCTGAGCATTTTCCCCTGGTTCTTAGTACTTATTTTGACTGGGGGAAGCACTGTATTTTGTGGAATGGCTCCAAAAAACAGAAATCTCTTTGACGTAAAAGACCAGATGATCTATTTTTATTTTTTACATTAGAGCTTTTATAAAAGCACCCTGTGTTGTTCAGGTAATGAAATTAGAGTAAGCTGATTATTTTGTCTTTCAAAAATTAGACCCATTTACTCTATCAATAATATTTCCCTTCTGGGCTATTCATTTGGTCTTATCTGTTGGTAGATGAGGCAAGCAGTCTGGAGCAGAGGCTGGAGCCAGATAGTCAATATTTTAGGATCTGGGGGTCATACAGACTCTGCTGCACCTATGTAACTCTGCCATTGCAAAATTGTCTCTTCCTTACTGCGAAGGAAGAGACAGTACGGACACAGAGGCACATGGCTAGGCTCTAACAAAGCTTTATTTACAGACACTGAAATCTGAATTTCGTATGATTCCTGCATATCATAAAATAGCCCTTTGATTTCTTTCCCTTGATTTTAAAAATAGAAACACAATTCTTACTCTGTGGGCCTTTATAAAAACAGGTGGCCAGCCAGACTGGAGTCTAGAACATCTATTCTTGCTTCGAGGTAGGGAGGTGGCTGGGTGTCATGCTTGGTTTAAAACTTCCCTTCGGGTCCCACATCTTGACCAAAGCACATTAGGTTTTCTCAGTTCTTGTCTGTGTGCAGCAGAGATCACCAGACGCGCTCAGTGAACGGCACTGGTTGAAACAGCCGGCCCTGTCTGTAAGGAGACACGCCAGCCCCGCAGGGGAGTCGATGCATGCACAGAGGGTGTTGCACTCTGGAGAGATTGCAGAGCTGGGCAGTGGCGCTCGGGCTGCAAGACGCCAGGTGGAGCGGAGGGCAGAGAGCAGAGCTGGGGGCCGGGGGAGGGCTCCGACACGGTGGTCTCCTCCGGAGCCCCCGGTGCTGTGGCGCGTCTGTGCGGGCGGGTGGAGGCGCCCCAGTGCCTCCCGTCATCTGGACTTCCAGCCCTGGTCCCTGACTCCTTGGAGCGCGCACCCATTGAGATGCAGCCTTCTGTCTACATTCTGTCCTGAGTAACAGGTCACAAGCTTTTTCTTCTGGAGCCTGGGTTGTAGTAAATCCTCAGGAAATGTCTGCCGAGCAAATTATCAGATGAGCGCTGTCCGCCTCTGCTTATTCCACAGCAGAGCAGCGGCCCTCTTCTGTATGCAGACAGCGGGCCGCTCAAATGGGCACAGCCATGGTGTTATGAATGGACTGAGCTCCATGCCGGATTTAGGCCTTCTCTAAAGGCTCTTACATGTACTCGTCTGTAGAACAGAAGGAGCTGGGTTAGGTGATGTCAGAGTTCCTGTCTGATGCCAAGACGCACTTCTGTTTTCTTCCCCTTCTCCTGGGTTTTCTAGATGATTACCTGGACCCAGTGAAGCCCCTGAATCCAGAGGGGACTGGGTTTCTCCCCGGAGGGTGTGGGATGGGGGAGGGACCCCCCAGGCATGTATGTTTCCCCCGTGTCTTTCCTGAGTGGCGGGAACACTGACCTGAGCGCATCCTGGCTCCGCCGAGTCCTCACAGTGACAGGACAGCATCACTTCCCTGTGCTTTGGTTCCCTCTTTGGCCAGGAGGGGATACTGGCAGTGTCTGCTGCAGAGGGCCGTCACGGTGGTCAGACGAGAGAACTCCTTGAGTGCTCAGGATGTGGCGCGGCCTGGGTGCACTGTGGGTGCCCGGCCGGGGCCGCCCTGCCGCCCTGCTCGCCTCCTGCTCAGCTCCAGGCCTGACCCGGTGCTTTGCGTCCTCAGGAGTGTCCGGACGCCGCCTCCCCCGCCCTGTCCCTGGCTGAACTGCGGACGGCGTGCGGTGACAGCGAGCTGGCCACGGAGTTCGCGAACGCCATCCGCCGGTAAGCACCCAGCCCGCCGCCCAGAGGGGCAGCGTCTTCCAGGGGTGACGGTGTAGGCCGGGGTGCCGATGTGGCCAGTGTAGGCCAGGGGTGACGGCCGGGGTTGGTTCTCCCAGCTGCTGACGCCGCTTGCCGGGAGTGTCACAGGTGCTGGGAGAGAGGAGGCCCCATGCCACATTCTTGTGCGGGCCTGCAGGCCAGCAAGGTGAGTGCGAGAGGAAAATACACGCAGTCATCCCGCCTGCAGACAGAAAAAGGTCTGCTTCTTCACCTTTCTGTTGTGGTGTGGCATTGGCTAGAATCTCAGGATTGCATTAAAAGGTGACAGTCAAAACAGGCATCTTTTGGTATCACTGGGATGGAATATTGCAGGTAAATTCTGTTGGCTCTTTAGGGAATTTTTAACAGTTTCTTTGGCTGCTTTATACATATAGTATATTCCTCAAATATAAAGATAATTAAGTTGACTGAAGAGAAAACGAAAAAACAAACAGGCGTCTTTACCTTGTTTCCACCTTGAGTGAGAACGGCTGCCTCACTGTCGGCGGTCTCTTTCCGCTCAGACAGCCTGTTTCTTTGCCTCCGACATTTCCCTCTACTGTGGCTGTCTCCCTGTCCCTTCTCTCTAGATCTGCCTTCCGTATCCTGACGTTTCATCCTCTCCCCACCCTTTCGCACTCAGGTCTAGAGCAAGGCTGTCCAGCAGAAAAGTAATGCAAATCACATCGTAATGTTAAATGCTCTAGGATCCATGTTTTAAAAAAAAGAAACAGATTTAGTCCACTTAAATAACATACTGTATTTCATTCAGTGCATCCAAAATATTTCAAAATGTAAATCCATATTTCTAAAAGATAGTCTTTCTTCCAATTTTTCTAATTCTTTATTAAATTTTCTTCTAATTTTTTTTTACTAAATTTTCAAAATCTACTGTGAATTTAGTACGTTTATACTTACTGCATGTCAGAGTCAAATGAGCCAACACGTCCAGTGTTCAGTAGTTCACGTGGCTGTCGCTGCCCTATGAAATAGTGCGGTTCTGAGCAGGTTCTTAAGGTCCACTTTCCAACCCACTTCAGTCTTCTTGCCTGGAGAATCCCCATGGACAGAGGAGCCTGGCGGGCTACAGTCCACAGCATCACAAGAGTCAGACATGACTGAGCGACTAAACAGGAAACATATTCCCTGGCTAGAGCCACCACGGTGTTTGACTGCTGTGTTGAGTTTGTTTTGTTGATTAAATCTGTCGTCTCTCGCAGTGATGATATCTTCTCGCGTCTCTCTGAGGACACTTGTGCTTAGTGTCTGCTGCTCTGACTGTCTCCTCACAGGGGAGCTTTACAGGGCACTTGGTGACTTGGCTCAGGCTTGTAAGCTTGCCTTCCGTGCTTTCTGCCTCTCTCGGCCACGTGTCTGGCCCTTCCCGTTCGTTCCGGGCTGGCGCACCCGAGTCCCCTTCTTCCCTTTGCAGCAGCTTTCCTCTCTGTGCATTTTGAGTTGTGGTTTCCTTTTTCAACAAGAATAAAACCTGCCTTTCCTTTTCTACGATTGCTCACAGTTTCTGGCAGACAAAGAACGCTTCTTAGTTTCCATCATTCTTTAGAATTTTTTTAAAAAATATGTTTGCCATCACTTGGAAGGATTTGGAATGGAGGGGAAGGCTACAGCACATGCTCAGGCTGCTGTCTGGGTCCAGCCAGGGCTGTTAATTTCATAGTGTGGCCTCCAGCTGAGGGTGGACTGAATGCTGCCTTGTAAGGAACCTCACTACCCTCCTGCCTGACTCACTGCCACTTTTGCTCTTTCCTTCCAAGTTGTAATAGCTCAGTTTTCACACTGCCACACTTCTGGCCATATGGTTAAATGGTAATCGCTTTGCTTGAGGAGGGGAGCGAGAAGCTGTCCGGAAAATGCCCCCACCTCATCCTAATGACGTGATTGCGCCAGAAACCAGGGACACAAACCACCCCCCGCTTCCAACTGGGAGCCATTTGGATATTGTATCTGTAAGCTAAGCCCCTGCATTTTTCAAGATCCCCGAACCTCAGAGGCCCTCACTGGCACAAGCAGGTTGCAGATTCTGCTGACTAAACATAAAGAGATTTCATTTGTTCTGTCAGTCACAATGGATTTCCAATAGCCAGCCTTGAGTTGGTTAGCATAGATTTCTAATCAAGCCCCAGATATATGGAGCCAAGAAAGATCCCACAGGGCTACAGGAAAAAGGAAAATAACATAATTATACTGTATACATAGCTTAGAAATGGGAATCATTATTTCATGAGGGTGTATAACACAGATGCCCAAGAACTGAGGTTTAGGGTGTTTTTCTTTTTAAAAGTCAAATGGAAACTACCACCTTCCTTGAAGGTGTTAAATCACCGCCAAGCTAGTGGCTGAGTCAGTTGAGGGTTTCCTCCCAGAATTTTCAGACACATTCCTTTTTTGGAAGATGATGCTTCCAAACCCCAAAGTTGTGGGGCCCAGGAACAGGACTGAAGAGAGCCGGTGTGCAGAGGGGCGGGCAGAAGCTGTGCGTGCTACGCTGCTATTCCTGTCCGGCTCTTGTGACCCCTTGGACTACAGCCTGCCAGGCTCCTGTCTGTGACTGTCCAGGCAAGAAGACTGGAGGTGGTTGCCACGCCCTCCTTCAGGGGGTCTTCCCGACCCAGGGATGGAACCTGCGTCTCTTACATCTCCTGTGTCGGCAGGTGGGTTCTTCACCACCGGCACCACCTGGGGCAGAGGCTTGGCGCGGGCTTTTCTGGCAGGAGCCCCGGGACGGGCCTTGCAATGCTCCAGGCGCCGCCTGGCCCCTGTCCTGCCCCAGCGGCTGCGGCCCCACAACGCTGCTCTCGGCATGTGTGCGCCCAACCTTCTGTCTGGAACAAAACCAGGCCTCCGTGCGGTCACACATTTACTGTCTAACTTCCATCTGGTCTGATTTCGTTCCCTCCACTTCTGTGAACGCTTATTGTGGGATATTGGCTCTGGGCTTGCCATAAAACCCCATCTGGATAACCAGGTTTCCTGTCTGGCACATGAGGAGTTTTCTTATCAGGGCACCTTGTCTTCACTGTTGTCTGCACAGGCTGTGTGCTGCAAAGCCCTTCTCCACCCCAGATCCCTCTCTTGCTCATGTTCCTAGTAAAATCTAACTGAACAGACTTCCCCCCGGAGAAGTAAGCTGTGACAATGCAGCTCAGGAGAGGGAGTTTTCAGAAAGGAGTCTTCTTGTACTTCTGTGGTATTCGTGTAGCCTACCTTGAGGACCCTAGCACAGATGAGAGGAGCAGATTGTTTCTCCATCATGCTTAGGAGGCCGCAATGAGGAGGCAGGGGCGGGGAGTCTGGACAGCAAGGCTGAGTGGTCATTCAAGGTCACATGGCAAGGCCGCGAGCAAATCGAACGCCACTGCTTTCTCTGCTGGACTCCATGTGCTGGCAGGGGCTGCTTACCCATTGAGTGAGCCGAGCCTGCTCATGTGGGCCTCTTCCCTGTCTATAAAATTTATTTCTTGATTCTTGTGTGCCCTGAAAGTGAGAGTCACTCAGTCATGTCTGACTCTTTGTGACCCCATGGACTACACAGTCCATGGAATTCTTCAGGCCAAAATACTGAGAAATATCAATAATCTCAGATATGCAGATGGCACTATCTTGATGGCAGAAAGCAAAGAAGAACTAAAGAGCCTCTTGATGAAAGTGAAAGAGGAGAGTGAAAAAGTTGACTTAAAACTCTAACATTGAGAAAACTAAGATCATGGCATCCAGTCCCATCACTTCATGGAAACAGTGGCTGACTTTATTTTGGGGGGCTCCAAAATCACTGCAGATGGTGATTGCAGCCATGAAATTAAAAGACACTTAACTCCTTAGAAGGAAAATTATGACCAACCTAGACAGCATATTAAAAAGCAGAGACGTTACTTTGCCAACAAAGGTCCGTCTAGTCCAGGCTATGGTTTTTCCAGTGGTCATGTTTGGATGTAAGAGTTGGACTATAAAGAAAGCTGAGCACTGAAGAATTGATGCTTTTGAACTGTGGTGTTGGAGAAGACTCTTGAGAGTCCCTTGGACTGCAAGGAGATCTAGCCAGTCAGTCCTGAAGAAAATCATTCCTGAATATTCATTGGAACGACTGATGCTGAAACTAAAACTCCAACACTTTGGCCACCTGATGCGAAGAACTGACTCATTGGAAAAGACCCTAATGCTGGGAAAGATTGAAGTCGAGAGAAAAAGGGGACAGCAGAGGACGAGATGGCTGGATGGCATCACTGACTCAATGGACATGAGTTTGAGTGAACTCCGGGAGTTGGTGATGGACAGGGAAGCCTGCCGTGCTGCAGTCCATGGGGTCGCAGAGTCGGACACGACTGAGTGACTGAACTGAACTGAACTGAGCCCTTCCCTTCTCCAGGGGATCTTCCCAACCCAGGGATCAGACCCAGGTCTCCCACATTGCAGGCGGATTCTTTACCAGCTGAGCCACAAGGAAAGCCCAAGAATACTGGAGTGGGCAGCCTATCCCTTCTCCAGCGGATCTTCCCGAGCCAGGAATCGAACCAGGGTCTCCTGCATTGGAGGCAAATTCTTTGAATACATCATTGCTCTGTTTCTTATGAGCTTGCCTCTCCTTTCAATTCCCTGGTAGCTCAGACAGTACAGAACCCACCTGAAATGCAGGAGACCTGGGTTCAATCCCTCGGTCAGGAAGATTCCCTGGAGGAAGGCACAGCAACCCACTCCAGTATTCTTGCCTGGCAGGCTACAGTCCATAGGGTCATAAAGAGTCAGACATGACTGAGCGGCTAACGCTTTCACTTTCTCCCTTCCTCCTCCACTCCCTGCAGGAGAGTGGGGGAGGGGGAGGGAGGGGGGATGGGATGCAGGAATCATGGCTTACTCACCCAGCTGTATGACTGGAGACTCTGTCCCTTCTAAGTGATCCCTAAACCATCTCAGCCTCATTTCTCTCTGCCCACTGGACATCTCCCCTGAATAGACTAGAGCCTTAAAACACAGCATGTCCAAAACAGAAATTATCATCTTGTTTCCTCCTGCCCTTTGAAATTGGCCTCTTTTTCAGAATTCCTATTTATATGTAAACACTTCACAGTCTGCCTCTTGTTCACAGTTAGTATTGCTTTTTCCCCGTAAAGTCCCTTCTGTCCCATGCCGTTTGCGTTGCCTTCTCCTGAATTCAGCCCTCAGCCCCTCCAAACTCAGAGTAGCATCTCAATGGGTCATTCTGCCATTGGTCCCATCCTGTGTTCCCCCGCAAAAAAACACCTTAAATCATACTTCTGATCATGTAGCTCTGCAGACAGATCTTCCATGGTGTGACCTTCGTCATCATGTGTAGGTCCCTAACTTCTTAGCCTGTATTCCAAATGTTTCCCTACACGTTATCTATGGTCCAGATTCATCCGGACGGTTCATCTTTCCATGAGGATGCCCTTTGCTTTATCCCCCCACCCCACCGCCTCTCTCTCAAGCTGTGAACCCTTCCTTCTTATCCCCTCCAGTTGGACAGTCATCTTCCCGAAGGTTCCTCAGGCCCCTTTTCTCTGTGCCCCTGATGGTACAGACCACTCATCACCGTCAGTGCCCACAAAGCCTGTGATTGTCAGAGAGCCTTAGAGCAAACCACAGGGAGCCTCCTGGAGTTCAAATCCACGTCCGAGTTCCAAAAAATATCTGCCCAGCTCTAGAAATCTTCCAGACTTGATGGTACCCATTGACCCCTGTTCCGGCAGCTATGGATTAATACTGTTCCTGAGTCACACACACACTGGACTGAAATGAAGAGGGAACTGATTGAAGTCCTTTTAAAGAGGGAGCCCCACTGAGGCCACAGGCAGTAGGATCATCACCATTTCATTAGTGGGACTGTTATTTTTAAAGGTGCTGTTTTCTTAAACTTGCACTTGCTGGTGCTTCCTATTTGGCTGATTTATAACAGCCATCAGGCAGTAGAGGTTGTGCTTCAGTTCAGTTCAGTTCAGTCGCTCAGTCGTGTCCGACTCTCCGCGACCCCATGAATCACAGCACGCCAGGCCTCCCTGTCCATCACCAACTCCCGGGGTTCACTCAAACTCATGTCCACAGAGTCGGTGATGCCGTCCAGCCATCTCATTCTCTGTCATCCCCGTCTCCTCCCGCCCCCAACCTTTCCCAGCATCAGAGTCTTTTCCAGTGAGTCAACTCGTCGCATGAGGTGGCCAAAGTATTGCAGTTTCAGCCTTAGCATCAGTCCCTCCAATGAACACCCAGGATTGATCTCCTTTAGAGATTGATCTCCTTGCAGTATAAGGGACTCTCAAGAGTCTTCTCCAACACCACAGTTCAAAAGCATCGATTCTTCGGCGATCAGCTTTCTTCACAGTCCAACTCTCACATCCATACATGACCACAGGAAAAACCATTGCCTTGACTAGACGGACCTTTGTTGGCAAAGTAATGTCTCTGCTTTTTAATATACTATCAAGGTTGGTCATAACTTTCCTTCCAAGGAGCAAGTGTCTTTTTAATTTCATGGCTGCAATCAGCATCTGCAGTGATTTTGGAGCCCAAAAAAATAAAGTCTGACACTGTTTCCACTGTTTTTCCATCTATTTCCCATGAAGTGATGGGACCAGATGCCATGATCTTTGTTTTCTGAATGTTGAGCTTCAGGCCAACCTTTTCACTCTCCTCTTTCACTTTCATCAAGAGGCTTTTGAGTTCCTCTTCACTTTCTGCCATAAGGGTAGTGTCATCTGCATATCTGAGGTTATTGATATTTCTCCCAGCAATCTTGATTCCAGCTTGTGCTTCTTCCAGCCCAGCGTTCCTCATGATGTACTCTGCATATAAGTTAAATAAGCAAGGTGACAATATACAGCCTTGACGTACACCTTTTCCTATTTGGAACCAGTCTGTTGTTCCATGTCCAGTTCTAACTGTTGCTTCCTGACCTGCATACAGGTTTCTCAAGAGGCAGGTCAGGTGGTCTGGGATTCCCATCTCTTTCAGAATGTTCCACAGTTTATTGTGATCCACACAGTCAAAGGCTTTGGCATAGTCAATGAAGCAGAAATAGATGTTTTTCTGAAACTCTCTTGCTTTCTCCATGATAGAATTCCATAAATGCACAGGGGTCTACAGGATGTTAATGGAATACACAGTGTGCCTATAAGTTCATTACCTTGTAAATAAATGGCTGAGCTCCAGAGCTGGCCTCACAGGGCCAAGGGAAACATCAGTTCTCATCCCGGGGGTTGAGGTGGGTCAGTGAGATTTCTTCATCTTTCCATCATTCCCCCATGTTCCAAAAGCTGAGAGAAGGCCTTCTCCTCAGGTCTCATAAAGGCAGTAATGGAGCCATCAAAGGACCCTGCAGCGTGGGCTAGGCAGTGGCGAAATGTCAGGAAGTGTGGTCTGGGCCACCGTCTTGCTGCTATTCTAGGCAGACACCCCAAGTCAACACCTGCAGAGCATCCTTATCCAGGACACCCCCTCCTTAGTTCCACAGGCCTGGGCTTCTCACCAGTCTCCTGCTCCACTGTCTGCTATCTGTGACTCGGCACACTGCAGCGACATGCTGACTCACAGACAGAGCCCGAGCGCATCCTAGCTCCACAGGCGTCACTAGCAAATCTCTTCAACTGCGCTTCAAGTGCCTAGTCTAGAAAACTAGAATAATAACAGGACTGACTTCCAAGGTTTGTGGTGAGAATTAAATAACTTCGTGCTTGTAAAGGAGTTAGGACACTACTACTGGTGGCTGGATTTTCTTTAAAAAGATGAGTAGTTTAGACTGTATAGACATTTTATTGTTGCTCAGTCCTGTCCGACTCTTTGCGACCCCATGGACTGCACCATGCCAGGCCTCCTGTCCATCACCAACTCCCGGAGTTTACTCAAACTCATGTCCACAGAGTCGGTGATGCCATCCAACCATCTCGTCCTCTGTCGTCCCCTTCTCCTCCTGCCTTCAGTCTTTCCCAGCATCAGGGTCTTTTCCAGTGAGTCAGTTCTTCACATCAGTGGCCAAAGTATTGGACCTTCAGCTTCAGCATCAGTCCCTCCAATGAGTATTCAGGGTTGATTTCCTTTAGGAACGACGGGTTTGATCTCCTTGCTGTCCAAGGAACTCTCAAGAGTCTTCTCCAACACCACAATTTCAAAGCATCAATTCTTTGGCGCTCATCCTTCCCTATGATCCAACTCTCACATCCGTACACAACTACTGGAAAAACCATAGCCTTGACTAGAAGGACATCTGTCAACAAAGTGATGTCTCTGCTTTTCAATAAGCTATCTAGGTTGGTCATAGCTTTTCTTGCAAGGAGTAAGTGTCTTTTAATTTCATCACTGCAGTCACCATCTGCAGTGATTTTGGAGCCCAAAAAAATAGTCTGTCACCGCTTCCATTGTTACCCGTCTATTTGCCATGAAGTGATGGGACTGGATGCCCTGATCGTTTTTTGAACGTTGAGTTTTAAGCCAGCTTTTTCAGTCTCCTCTTTCACCTTCATCAAGAGACTTTTTAGTTCCTCTTCACTTTCTGTCATTAGGGTGGTGTCATCTGCATATCTGAGGTTATTGATATTTCTCCTGACAATCTACCATGAAGGAAATAAATAGGATCGTCGCTGCAGAGATTTTCTTTCAAAAATATATATATAGACTGCAGTAAGTAATGGGGGAAAAACAAGATGCTGGGGATGTTGTAACTCTGGGGATGTTGTTAAATGGGTGGTCAGGGTGGGCTTCTCTGAGGAGGTGACATTTAAGCTTAGACAAGGAGGAAGAAACATAGCGTAGTGGAGGAAGTTCATCCCAAGAAGAGGGGACTGACTGCACAGGGTTCTGTTCTGGGAAAACACGCTTGGTGTGGGCTGAGAAGGGATAGGATTCTAGGGTGCAAGGGGGAGGGTGACACCAAAGCCTGGGTCAAGCAGGGCTTTAGTCAAAGTAAGACCGTGGACTTGATTTACAATGCAGTGCAGTTATCTGATTGTCATATTAGAAAATTCCTCTGGCGGCTCTGTGGAAACTTGACTGCGGGGTACAAAGGTGAAGCAGATAAACCAAGTAGGAGGCTCCGGTGGTGGCTGAGATGAGAAACAGCAGCAGCTTGGACCTGGTGATGGCGGCAGGCACGGCCCCCACGTGGGGGTCTGCTGCCAAGCAGACACGCAGGATGAGGGAAAGGGGGGTCAGGGCTGACTCAAAACTGGTGTCGGCCGCGGGGCAAGAAGTGTTGCCGCACACCCCACGGGTAAGAGGCGTGGATGGGCAGACCACCTCGGTTTTCCTTTGCACTTCCTGAATTGCAGATGCCCATGAGAGTCAGTTTTTAGCATGTAGGTAGTTTTTAGGAAAATAAATGGGAATGGAGAAAAGCAAGAAAGGGTGGGCTATAAAGAGTCCAGGCCCATGTCCCAGATACTCTCAGCAGGCAGAGGTGCAGAGAACAGGGAGCCGGGGCAGGAGATGCCGGGAACCACCGGCGAAGTGGGATGGAAGCCAGGCTTGAGGGGAGAGGGGAAGGTACTTCAGGTCAGATCGGGACAGACTGCGACACCCAGGGCCCCAGTGACCTCAGGACAGTTACCAGTGGAGACAGAAGCCTGGCTGGGGGTTAACCAGTAAACGGAAGGTGAGGCAGAGGAACCCCAGAAGGAGACAATTCTCGCAATTACCAAGAAACTCCAGGCCCCGTGGCCACAACTCACTGAGGCTGGTCTGATGGGCGCTCCTCTGGAAGGCGTCCTGGCTGGTGCCGGCCTCCATCCTGTCCCTGGCTGTGGTGGCAGCACTGCTGCTGGCCGTGTGATCTGAGGGGAAAGCAGCCCTGCTTCCAGACTCCCGGCCACGGACAGCCTCACCGCACAGCCTGCAAGGCCATCCCCTGCCCGGCTGCCCGCCTGGCTTTGCTCGTCACCCGCAAACTTCCACCACGAGTCCGCCCCTCAGATCCCCTGAGTACATGCCTCTGCCAACAACTGTGTGCTTCCATTAAAACAGATTAAAAGCACCTGTGGCTAGAGTAAGATTCAGAAGACCAAAAATAACCTTTTAGGGGTGAGGGGGTGGGAAAACCTGTAAGTGTGCTGGGACACGTGAGTTTTGGTGGTACTAGCGGGAGCCAGCAATAAAGGTTCATAATTGTGAGGGCTTAAACTACAGGCCAGAAAACAAGGCAAGGATGGCACAGAAACTGTGAACGCACTGCCACTCAGGGGCAAATGGAACATGTAGTGTGTACGTTGTACTCTCTCATCTGCGTGGAGCCTGTGAAAGTGCTCCTTTTAGCCTTATTACCTAGACAAACCATATAAATTCTTTCTTAGCTGAAAGCCAAGCAGATTTGAATCAGAAACTACAAGGAACAGGATATGAATGGTTGAGGTGTACAGCTTGTAGCATTTTTGAAGTCATCCTTGGAAAATCGATGAGTAAAGCTGTATAGTCTTCAGTAGAACTGTGCATATAATTTTGCATAAAAATTCAGAGTTCGAGACAACACGAAATTCATCTGTAGACCCAGGTAAAGAGCCCTGCTGCCTTACCAGTTTTCAAAATTTGCATAGCAAGAAGAAATCACCTGCGGGATTCTTTTTTTACTAAGGTATAATGGACTTATTAGTTTCTGGTGTACAGTGTGATGATTCAGTATTTGCATATATTGCAAAATGATCGCCGTAATAAGTCTGGTTAACATCTGTCACCAGTTACCAAAAAATTTCTTATGATGAGAACTTTTAAGATCTCTCTTAGCCACAGTGATTAGCAATACAGTGATAGTAAGTATAATCACCATATTATACACTACACCCTCAGGGCTTATTTTACAACTGGCAGTGTGTACCCTTTAATCCCCTTCACCCATTTCGCCCACCTCCAACTCTCACTTCTGGCAATCACCAGTCTGTTCTCTGAATATGTGAGCTTTTTCTTTTTTGGTTTTTTAGATTCCACATACACGTGAGATCATACAGTATTAGTCTTTCTCTGTCTTGTTTCTACACAGCATAATACCCTCAAGGTCCATCCATATTGTTGCAGATGGCAAAATTTCACTTTTTTGTGGCTCAGTAATATTGCATTTTCTATACGTACCACATCCTTATCCGTTTATCCACTGATGGGCACTTAGGTCGTGCTCGTATCTTGGCTATTGTAAATAATGCTGCAGTGACATGAAGGTGCAGGTATCTTTCCAAGACAGTGAGCTCATTTTCTCTGGGTATATATCCAGAGGTGGAGTTGCTGGATCATGTTAGTTTGATTTTTAATTTTGGGGGAAACTTTCATTCTCTGTTTCTTAGTGGCTGCACCAGTTTACATTCCCACCAACAGTACACAGGGTTTCCCTTTTCTCTGTATCCTTACCAAAACTTGTTATTTCTTGTCCTACTTTTTTAATAACAACCATTCTGACCGGTGTGAGGTGGTATCTCATTGTGGTTTCGATTTGCATTTCCCTGATGATCAGTGATATGGAGCATCTTTTCACATTGCCTGTTAGCCATCTGTATGTCTTTGAGAAAATGTCCATTCAGACCTTATGCTTATTTATTTTCTCTTCCATTGAAACCCCAGCTTCTGCTCATTTTATGTGGTTTTTTGTTTTTTGCTATTGAGTTGTACGGATTCTTTGTGTATGATGGGTCAGTTCAGTTCAGTCGCTCAGTCGTGTCCGACTCTCCGCGACCCCATGAATCACAGCACGTCAGGCCTCCCTGTCCATCACCAACTCCCGGAGTTCACTCAAACTCATGTCCACAGAGCCGGTGATGCCATCCAGCCATCTCATTCTCGGTTGTCCCCTTCTCCTCCCGCCCCCAACCTTTCCCAGCATCAGAGTCTTTTCCAGTGAGTCAACTCGTCGCATGAGGTGGCCAAAGTATTGCAGTCTCAGCTTCAGCATCAGTCCTTCCAACGAACACCCAGGACTGATCTCCTTCAGAATGGACTGGTTGTATCTCCTTGCAGTACAAGGGACTCTCAAGAGTCTTCTCCAGCACCACAGTTCAAAAGCATCGATTCTTCGGCGATCAGCTTTCTTCACAGTCCAACTCTCACATCCATACATGACCACGGGAAAAACCATAGCCTTGACTAGACGGACCTTGGTTGGCAAAGTCATGTCTCTGCTCTTTAATACACTATCCAAGTAACCCCTATGAGACACATGATTTGTAGCCATTTTCTCCCATTCGGTAGATTCTTTGCATTTTGTTGGTCTCCTTTGATGTACAGGAGAATGTAACATAGCCCCATTTCTCTCTTTTTGCTATTGTTGCCTTTGTTTTTGGTGTCAGATTCAAAAAACCACCACCAGGATTGGAATCAAGGTGCTTATGTTCTCTTCAAGGAGTCTGATGGCTTCTGGCCTTACCCATTAATCTAACACTTGAGTTACTTTTTTTTGTATGGTGTAAGACAGTGATCCAATTTCATTCTCTTGCATGTAGGTAACCAGTTCTCCTGTGACCATTTATCTGTCCTTTTCCTGTTGGATATATTTGGTTTGTTTGTCAAAACTGACCATATATGCATGGGTTTATTTCCGGGCTCTCTATTCTATTCCACTGATCACGTGTCTATTTTTATGCCAATACCATGCTGTTTTGATCACACGGAGCACTTCTTAAAACTGTTAATTCCTGGGTCTCAACCCAAACCTACTGCCCAGAATCCAGGGACACCCCCAGCACTGCTACTATAGACACATACTTTAGAGCGGTCCTGTCCACATCACATGTATAATGTGCGTTTTCTAATAGCTGAGAACTATTAAAAGCAGGGACATTAACATATTTAGCCCAATTGTATCTAAAATATCAATATATCATTTTAATGTATATTCAGTATTTTGTTTTTTACATTCTTTTTTATATTGAGCCTATTCTTGGCTGCACTGGGTTTTCGTGCGGGCTTTCTCTCGTTGAAAGCAGGGGCTACGCTAGTTGCTGTGTGCGGGCTTCTCTTATTGTGGAGCACAGGTCCAGGGCGTGTGGGCTTCAGGAGCGGAGCTTCATAGCTGAGGCTCCTGGGCTCTAGAGCACACACTCAGGAGTTGTGGCCCGTGGGCCTGTTTGCACTGAGGCAGATCAGGGATTGCACCCGTGTCCTCTACACTGGCAGGAGGATTCTCTGCCACTTAGCCATCAGGAAAGCCCCAGCGGGTACTGCACATTTACAGCATATCTCAGTTCAGACTGGCCGTGTCTCAAGGATTCAAAGGGTTCCTGACCCTTGGAGGCTGGCATGAGGCGGCTCTGGAATTGTTCCTGTGCAGGGTTTAATGTTTCAATCCTGACAAGCAACCCTGAAGGCATGGCTCTTACAGGAGGCAGCTGCCTCATTCAAACAAAAACAAGTAAAAAATAACTCGTGCTTTAGGTCTGAGTTTCAGCCTGTCTTTGTGGCTTTAAATAAATCAGCATCGCAGTTCTACTCTAGGGTTTGAACAGCAGTTGACTCCTGTCTGCCTTCCTGAGGCCTGAGGGTATCGGGGAACAGCTCTCAGCTTCCAGATGTGGCTTCCTACCCCCAGCCTTGACCATCTCCCCCACTCCCCAGGGTTGGGGAGGGTCTGTGAAGGCTTCTCTTGCTTCCCTGGGTTCTGTCCTCCTTGGCGCTGGCCGCAGGCCCCAGGGCAAGAAGCCCTTTGTTGTGCGGAGGCTGGGAGATCCTCACTCTCCCTCTGGAGCTCTGCAGGAGGCTCCTGCTCTCTTTAGGCCCGGTGGGGGGGAAGTCACTGGGTATGATGCTCACTTTTTCAAATATCTTTCTCCCACCATCCTCATAAAAGTAGGCCTGGATTTTTGTGTTGCAACACCTTTCTTCATTAATGAATTTGGGAAGCTGGAACTGCACTTACAGTAGCTGGGGGCAGACATGTAAAAGATCAGATATTTGAAAAGCCAGGAGGGATGAACCATGGCTGAACCCCAGAGCTCCTGACAGCTCACCCCTTTGCAGTGACCCCCACACACCCATCCTACACTTTACCAAAGCATCCAGAATTAGGAACATTTCAAAAAACTTGAAATGAGAAGAAAATGAAAGCGTCCCGTGCCCTCTTTGCAGGAGTTCAGCACTACTGAGCATTTAGCCTTTTAGTCTGCCATCAGTGTGTCAGATATTCACGTTTTTGCAAACTTGTGACATCCAACAGAACTCACCCTTTTCGCTTGACAGTGTACCAGATACCTTTCCATTCCAGGGCACCTCAGCCTGCATTTTTTATTAACAGTGCAGAGCATTTCAACAGAACCGAAAGCAGATCGTAACTTAACCAGCTCCCTGGTTGTTTACCATTCTTAGCTATTCTAAGCAGTGCTGAAGTGAATCCAACTGTAATCTCATGTTTCTCTAAGATCCCTCAGTTCAGTTCAGTTCAGTCGCTCAGTCGTGTCCGACTCTCCGCGACCCCATGAATCACAGCACGCCAGGCCTCCCTGTCCATCACCAACTCCCGGAGTTCACTCAGACTCATGTCCACAGAGTCGGTGATGCCATCCAGCCATCTCATTCTCCGTCGTCCCCTTCTCCTTCTGCCCCCAACCTTTCCCAGCATCAGAGTCTTTTCCAGTGAGTCAACTCATCGCATGAGGTGGCCAAAGTATTGCAGTTTCAGCTTTAGCATCAGTCCCTCCAATGAACATCCAGGATTGATCTCCCTTAGAATGGACTGGTTGGATCTCCTTGCAGTATAAGGGACTCTCAAGAGTCTTCTCCAACACCACAGTTCAAAAGCATCGATTCTTCAGCGATCAGCCTTCTTCACAGTCCAACTCTCACATCCATACATGACCACGGGAAAAACCATTGCCTTGACTAGATGGACCTTGGTTGGCAAAGTAATGTCTCTGCTTTTTAATATACTATCAAGGTTGGTCATAACTTTCCTTCCAAGGAGCAAGCGTCTTTTAATTTCATGGCTGCAATCAGCATCTGCAGTGATTTTGGAGCCCAAAAAAATAAAGTCTGACACTGTTTCCACTGTTTTTCCATCTATTTCCCATGAAGTGATGGGACCAGATGCCATGATCTTTGTTTTCTGAATGTTGAGATTCAAGCCAACCTTTTCACTCTCCTCTTTCACTTTCATCAAGAGGCTTTTGAGTTCCTCTTCACTTTCTGCCATAAGGGTAGTGTCATCTGCATATCTGAGGTTATTGATATTTCTCCCAGCAATCTTGATTCCAGCTTGTGCTTCTTCCAGCCCAGCGTTCCTCATGATGTACCCTGCATATAAGTTAAATAAGCAAGGTGACAAAATACAACCTTGACGTACACCTTTTCCTATTTGGAACCAGTCTGTTGTTCCATGTCCAGTTCTAACTGTTGCTTCCTGACCTACATACAGGTTTCTCAAGAGGCAGGTCAAGTGGTCTGGGATTCCCATCTCTTTCAGAATGTTCCACAGTTTATTGTGATCCACACAGTCAAAGGCTTTGGCATAGTCAATGAAGCAGAAATAGATGTTTTTCTGGAACTCTCTTGCTTTCTCCATGATCCAGCGGATGTTGGCAACTTGATCTCTGGTGCCTCTGCCTTTTCTAAAACCTGCTTGAACATCTGGGAGTTCACGGTTTACATACTGCTGAAGCCTGCCTTGGAGAATTTTGAGCATGACTTTACTAGCGTGTGAGATGAGTGCAATTGTGCGGTAGTTTGAGCATTCTTTGGCATTGCTTTTCTTTGGGATTGGAATGAAGACTGACCTCTTCCAGTCCTGTGGCCACTGCTGAGTTTTCCAAATCTGCTGGCATATTGAGTGCAGCACTTTCACAGCATCATCTTTCAAGACTTGAAATAGCTCAACTGGAATTCCATCACCTCCACTAGCTTTGTTTGTAGTGATGCTTTCCAAGGCCCACTTGACTTCACATTCCAAGATGTCTGGCTCTAGGTCAGTGATCATGTTATCGTGACTATCTTGGTCGTGAAGATCTTTTTTGTACAGTTCTTCTGTGTATTCCTGCCACCTCTTCTTAATATCTTCTGCTTCTGTTAGGTCCATACCATTTCTGTCCTTTATCGAGCCCATCTTTGCATGAAATGTTCCCTTGGAATCTCTAATTTTCTTGAAGAGGTCTCTTGTTTTTCCTATTCTGTTGTTTTTCTCTATTTCTTTGCATTGATCACTGAGGAAGTCTTTCTTATCTCTCCTTGCTCTTCTTTGGAACTCTGCATTCAGATGCGTTCAGATGCTTATATCTTTATATATTCAGATGCTTATATCTTTCCTTTTCTCCGTTGCTTTTTGCCTCTCTTCTTTTCACAGCTATTTGTAAGGCCTCCTTAGACAGCCATTTCGCTCTTTTGCATTTCTTTTCCATGGGGATTGTCTTGGTCCCTGTGTCCTGTACAATGTCACGAACCTCCGTCCAGAGTTCATCAGGCACTCTATCTATCAGATCTAGTCCCTTAAATCTATTTCTCACTTCCACTGTATAATCATAAGGGATTTGATTGAGGTCATATCTGAATGGTCTAGTGGTTTTCCCTACTTTCTTCAATTTAAGTCTGAATTTCGCAATAAGGAGTTCATGATCTGAGCCACAGTGTCAGCTCCTGGTCTTGTTTTCGCTAACTGTATACAGCTTCTCCATCTTTGGTTGCAAAGAATATAATCAATCTGATTTCGGTATTGACCATCTGGTGATGTCCATGTGTAGAGTCTTCTCTTGTGTTGTTGGAAGAGGGTGTTTGCTATGACCAGTGCATTCTCTTGACAAAACGCTATTAGCCTTTGCCCTGCTTCATTCCGTGCTCCAAGGCCAAATTTGCCAGTTACTCCAGGTGTTTCTTGACTTCCTACTTTTGCATTCCAGTCCCCTATAATGAAAAGGACATCTTTTTTGGGTGTTAGTTCTAAAAGGTCTTGTAGGTCTTCATAGAACCGTTCAACTTCAGCTTCTTCAGCGTTACTGGTTGGGGCATAGGCCTGGATTACTGTAATATTGAATGGTTTGCCTTGGAAACGAACAGAAATCATTCTGTCATTTTTAAGATTGCATCCAAGTACTGCATTTCGGACTCTTTTGTTGACCATGATGGCTACTCCATTTCTTCTAAGGGATTCCTGCCCACAGTAGTAGACATAATGGTCATCCGAGTTAAATTCACCCATTCCAGTCCATTTTAGTTCACTGATTCCTAGAATGTCGACGTTCACTCTTGCCATCTCCTGTTTGACCACTTCCAATTTGCCTTGATTCATGGACCTAACATTCCAGGTTCCTATGCAATATTGCTGTTTACAGCACCGGACCTTGCTTCTATCACTGGTCACATCCACAACTGGGTTTTGGTTTTGCTTTTGCTCCATCCCTTTATTCCTTCTAGAGTTATTTCTCCACTGAGCTCCAGTAGCATACTGGGCACCTACCGACCTGGGGAATTCCTCATTCAGTATCCTGTCATTTTGCCCTTTGATACTGTTCATGGGGTTCTCAAGGCAAGTATACTGAAGTGGTTTGCCATTCCCTTCTCCAGTGGACCACATTCGGCTGTGGTCCATGTGATCAGATCGGCTAGTTTCCTGTGATTATGATTTCAGTGTGTCTGCCCTCTGATGCCCCCTCCCAATACCTACCGTCTTATTTGGGTTTCTCTTACCTTGGTCGTGGAAAATCTCTTCACAGCCACTCCAGCCAAGTGCAGCCGCTGTACCTTACCTTGGACTAGAAGTTGCTTAGTCAAGGGAGGTGTTCATTTTTTATTTTGCTAGATGCGGCCAAACTGCCTTCCAGACTCACTGTGCTCATCTACATTCCTCATACACCTGAGTTTTTCTTCCATAAATCCTGTTACCTGATAGGCTCCAAAGTACCACATACCTTCAGTGATTTGTTTTCACTGTTTCCGCTGTGAAACTGTCTCTCAGGCATGGCATTGGGGGTACACTGCGGAACAAGCCAAATAAGGTCCTTGCCACCCTGGAGCCTACGTGCCAGTGGGGAGCTTGCTGAACCGATCACGCAGCCTGTGCTGATCTGTGCCGAGCGTGCTGTGCAGAGTGACACTGTGCCAGACGGGGTCCTCGGGAAGAGGACGGCAGTCAGTCCCAGCCCCATGCCTGTGTCCACCTCTCACAGGAGGGAGAGGAAGGCAATAACCCGACGGGACACCCCAAACCTCCCAAGTCAGTTAGCTCGGGTCACTGTAGTAATAAAAACCCACCAGACTTGAAGCCAAGGAGTAGGGGGAGTCGAATGAAAGTGCAGGTATAATTTCCATCCTTTTTAAATGTGGAAAATGTGATCAAGGACTTGCACTGAGAACCACCTTTTTCTCTTTTGCAAGGCAGGCTCATGCTGGTTTCACTGAGTGGGGACCTGGCCCAGGTAGTACCCAGACCAGCTGTGTGCTCTCGAGCCCCCAGTGGTTCAGGAGATGCTAAGCAGCTTAGAAAAGGGCCTAAGCACAGGCCCGGGTTCTGTGGGCAGGCTGTGCTCTGCTGGCCCGCTGGTTCGGGTCTGCCCAGAAGAACTTCTCCAGGAGCTTGTCTCCCCACCTGGAAGATGAGAAACAACTTCCTGTATTGTTCCTTTGCAACACACACATCTCTAAAGGTCTCTATCATTAAAAAGAGCCGAGCCCAGCCTTCAGGAACACAGTAGCCAGGTGCTGGGCTCCTGTGCCCTCTCCCCTTTGCTCAGGACTCCGGCCTTGGACTGGGCCAGCTAAGTGGTGCTCCACTCTGCCCCCGTCAGGGCAGCAGCCCGATCCATCGTCTCCATTACTAAATGGCGTCCTTCGTCTCTCCTTGATACAGAGAGAAGAAGTTAAAGGCCAGAGTTCAAGAGTTGGTCAGTGCCTTGGAAAGACTCACAAAGAGCAGTGAAATCCGACACCAGCAATCGGCAGAGTTTGTTAATGACCTAAAGCGAGCCAACAGGTACAACCTCACTGTCTATAATCCAAGTGGTTCTTGGACTTATGCACCATAATTGCTGGGAACTGACTGTGGAAACTGGTGTGTCCTCAGCTGCCTCCTTGGAGCGCACTCCTCCCTAGGGCTTCACCTCCCCGTGTTCCACAGAAACCTGAGCAATGCTCTTTAAATCCGGCAGATGCAGCCGACTGTGGGCCCCTCTTAGCCCTTCATACAGGAGAGGTTCTGAGAAGTCATACAATTAAAAACAAAACTCAGCCTAGGTTTAAGACAGCATTTTCCAAACAAGACTGGCTACAGAACGTTTTATTTGAGCAGTATTCAAGAATCACATGGAGTACTTCAGGAAACAGTGCTCTGAGATGGGAGCCTCAAAACTTTCAGGCTCATGGCACTTACACTAGAAAACAACAGCAAAAAAGAGAACCTCAAAGTTTTGTTCTTTCAAATTAACTTATCAATAAAATTTGTCTATTAGTTTCTCAAATGAGGTTTTTAAGGTTTTATTCATTTACCAGGAAAAAAAAAAACCCAACTCACTACATGTAACACAAATGACATTTATTTTAAAAATCACAGTTTTCCAGAAAGTAATTAGAAAAGGGGCACTGTTTTTACAATTTTGCAAATGTTTTTAATGTCTGCTTTAATAGAAGACAGCTGGATTCTCCCATCTGCTTCCACGTGCAGTGCAGTGTGTTGTTTTGAAACATTCTAAGAAAACCCAGCTTCACATAGAAATAAAGGACCTCACACTTCCCTTCAGAAGGCTTTGGGAGTCCTGGGCTTTGAGGACCTGACAGTATACAGAAGGGAGGTGGAGCTGTTCTGGACCAGAGAGGGTGGGGGGCGGGGGGCCTCTGTGATAGCTCAGCTGGTAAAGACTCTGCCTGCAATGCAGGAGATCCAGGTTAAATTCCTGGGGTCAGTAAGATCCGCTGAAGAAGGGAACAGCTACCATTCCAGTGTTCTTGCCTAGAAAATCCATAAGGACAAGAGGAGGCTGGTGGGTCCCTGGGGTGGCAGAGTCAGACACAACTAAGCACAGAACAGGGTACGCACACTTACCTAGCTCTGGGCTCAGCCCCTGCCCTCATCCCCCAGAGACCTGGCAGCATTAGTTCACGGCCTGTGAGCTCCGAGTCCATTAGCCACAGCACCGAGGACAGCCACTGGGGCCTGTCTGTCCGCAAGCTATGCAGGTGACTTAAGATTGCAGTGTTGCAACAGACTGTAAGCAGCCACAGAACAGCAACAGACCTACTACTTGTATTTCCATGACAGATTTTTTAAATTCAGCTACCACTTCTATTTTGGATGTGGTTAGTTTGTATTGTTGGTTTTAAACCCCTCTTAATATTAGTGACAAGCCTCTAGCAGTCAGGCTAAATTAACTGTGGTTAAGTCAAGACATGATTGACCACGAGTGCTGCGACCCTTTTTATTTAGTTGCTAAGTCGTGTCAGACATTTTCGGCCTCATGGACTGCAGCCCACCAGGCTCCTCTGTCCATGGGATTTCCAAGGCAAGAAAACTGGGGTGGGTAGCCATTTCCTTCTCCAGGGTATCTCCCCAACCCAGGGATTGAACTTGTGTCTCCTGCACTGGCAGGTGGATTCTTTGCCACTGAGCCACCAGGAGAGCCCAAGTGCTGAAACACTAACCACCTGATTTCAAATTCTTACTTAGGAGGCCCAGTGGCCTCTTCTTTCAGAGTGGTACTTACCGGACCAGGCCACCCAGTAGACAGCACAGTGTGTGTGTGTGTCTCGGTGCTACTTAAGATAAGCCTCTGTTCTCATTTCCTTCTGTGCCCACATAGCAACCTGGTGGCTGCCTATGAGAAAGCAAAGAAGAAGCATCAAAACAAACTGAAGAAGTTGGAGTCTCAGATGATGGCCATGGTGGAGAGACACGAGACCCAAGTGAGGATGCTCAAGCAAAGAATAGCTCTGCTGGAGGAGGAGAACTCCAGACCTCACACCAACGAAACGTCACTGTAGTCAGCACCTGAGCTCCACGGTTCTGTCCGTGGAAGCTAGAGTCTAGCAGTCACTGAGGAGGGGGCTTCAGAGGACAGGACCTGTCGGGAGAAGGAGAGGGAAGGTTGGCAGGTGGGCTGGCACCCTTGGCAGGGAGGCGCCCTGGCCTCAGCCTCAGGGCAGGTGGCCCCGGTGAGGCGGTGCAGACTGACCCCAAGGGTCCTGCCCTCCCTTCCTGGGCTGCAGGCGGCATGGGCACTCCTGCCCCGCGCACTGGCTCTGCAGGGCCTCCGGCTACTTCCAGCAGTCCACGTTTTCTGTATCCGTGGCATAATCCAGGCATCATCTATTTGATTTTCCAGTCTTTGCAGCCTTTCCTCGGGCATCCCACATTTCTCCTTTCTCCTTCTGGGGAAAACTAATGGGGGTGGGGGGGTGGGCAGAGGGGACAGTGCTCAGCATCTAGAAGAACTGCTGCTTCATTTCCTGCAACCAGGCTTTGGTTTTCAAGTCCCAGGTATCAACTCTTTAGGAGGCGGCTGTCACTCAGAGGTGTTCCGGGAGGCTGATCACAGGCGGACGGCACGTAGGTGCTCCTTTCAGTCCCAGGTATGTTGAGGCTACAGGTAGAGCAGTTGGGTCTGACCAGCTCTGAATGGCAGGAGGAAGACCTCCTTGACCTCACACTGGCAGCAGGTACGGGCACGGAAGGCTCTTTAGACGGGAATCTCCCTGTCCCAGTGCCGCCTTACTACAGCTGAGAGAGTCCTGTTGATCCGTGTCAGGGACCTAAACTGTCAGGAGCAGAGGCGCATTAATGCTTTCCTGACTTGGGCACCGCAGAATTGCTGTTCTCCATGAATCAAAGCTCCCCGACCTGAACATACTGATGGCTTCAGACCTGCCTCTCTCGAGGGAAATGCTCTGCAGCTGATCCACCTATTTGAGACTGCTACTGTGGCACCAGGAGCGCGCCCCTGCTGTTCCAAAGGGCAGAGGGCGAGGCGAAGCTGAGGCGGCCTCCTCTTGGCCCCCAGAAACATGGCAATGGGTGGCAGATGGTGATTCCACGGGTGTCAGTTCTACCAAAATGGTGACAGGACTGGGCAGGACCAAAGCACCTGAATTCTTTCAGGAAGGTCTGCCAATTGAAAAGCACCTCTGCACCCCTTTCCTGCTGTGCTGTTCCCCGCTGCAGTTTTCCAGTTGTCACCACCCTAGGCTGACATAACATTTTAAAGGACCACTTGCCATTCTTCCTGAAGACCCACCCCAAGTCACTTAGAAGAAAGATGCCCAACGCTGCAGTTCAAAGATCTGCTTACGACCAGATCACTGCATTCACGTCTCGGTGTCAGTGAGCTGTTCTCAGAGGCAGGACACAGATTCCGCAGCCTTCAGTCTGATGGGGAAGGTCACCCCAGCCACCGTCTGCAAAGGCAGAGCACGTCCATCCCCAAGGACACGCCGTCCTATCTCAGGCCAGCAGCGAGGCCGCCCCACCTTCAAACAGTCATCATCAGCTGGCCTCAGGCCCAGCTCTCAGGTGCTGTGGTCACCGCAAAGGCCCCCACCGGCTTCTGGTTCTGTTATAGATAAGTAAACTTCGTTCTTGTGACAATAAGTCAGTTTTTACTCTTTGGATAGTTTCATGACAAGGAAAATGTAATGACCCAAAAGTGTGTTTTTAGAAAAAAGTGTAGCAGATGAAATCATGGTTTTCCCCATCTTTCCAACTTGCCCAGGGGAAACATGTTCCTGAAGCAAACCAGGTCATGCAGGGCGGGGGACAGGCGTCGCAGAGATGGAAGGCTCTTTCTCACCACCACTGCCAAGGGTGCCGGCGCAAGGCCGCTGCCTACCATTCTCGCTCTAAGGGAAAGCAGAGCCTGCTCTTCTAGAGTCATGGAACCCATCCCAGACCTGGGAAGTCTCAGCTCCTACGTTATGAGCCCCAGCATTACTGATCCTACTTAGCTCATTTTGAGTTTGTATTTCCACATCATACTGGTTGGGTGAACACTTTCCCTGGCAAAACTGTTAACTTTTATAAATGTGTAGAATAAAAGCTATTAAATAGTTGATTACCTTTCCTTGTATTCTTCACATACTCCCCAAGACTCTTGTTGAAGGTGAACTGACAGGCACTTGGTTATTATGCTAATTGCAAGGCTTACTAAAATCGCATTGATTAAATAAATGATTGCAGGTGCCTGGATCATTTTCTTTTACAACCTGAATTCTTCTTTCTAAATAGGAGCACGTTTATATTAACATCTCCATCAGACGTAACAATGATCCTTATTATCTAACTTGATAATAAGCCGTTAGAAATGTTCTAACCATTTCTAAGCCATTAGAAATGTTCAGACTTTCATTTTTAACTGTTTGAATCCAGTTTCCTCAATGGTTAACCCCTTTTGGGCAGTCACCTTCGCTGTTCAGAGTTCAATCTCTGGCTCTTAAGAGAAATGGGCATGAGAAGAAAAAACCCATTTCCTAGTTCCACTGGAGTATAATTTCCCACTACTACACTGAAGCAGAATCTCAAGTAAGAGAGACTTCTGCCTGGAGCTGTAGTGCCATCAACACGTGCGCCGACCAAATGGATCTGATGTTTTGCCAAACCCCTCGTGCACCAGCTACCTAAACTGCCATGGGCTGGCAGGCGGTAAGACCCCCTTTTGAGATGATACCAAAAGTTACTTACGATTGTATCTTAAGCAATCAGACTGTTGGGATTTCTCATGCTCGCCCTACCTCACAGATATTTTATCATTGCCCATGCAGGTAATTAACTGTTGTGTAGTCACACCCATCTGCTGGCATGCCAGAATTAAAAAAAAAAACAAAACAACTAAGTGCCAGTTAAAACATAGTTGGTTAATTCTCTTGTGAGGTGATGTGTAACTTAGGAAGTCTTCCTCTGAGCCTCTGCAGCCAAGCTTTACAGGGACCCCAAAGAACTGGACACTCTCCTACTCTGGGAGGCAGTTGTGTGTTAGAGCCGAGGAGACTTTCTTTTTAGGATGAGGACAGCAAAGAGTCCACTAAGAAAATCTTGAAATCACCGGTAAGTGGCCTAATTCCCACCTGCATACAGATTACTATTTTAAGGGAAAAAATGCCTCATGCCCCCTATGGCCCACAGAAATTATCCTGCAATTATTTTTAAATTCTATTAAATATCTTAAAGCTCTCAGGAGTTGGGGGTTCCATGCTTGTGTTCTGAGTGAAGTAAAGGCTATAGAAGTCACCCACTTGTATTATTAATGACTACTAATTTAAAGTCGTAAGCTTTTTCCATAAATTATTTGCAAATGCAGAGCTGGAAATGTGTCTCATCCATGAAAGTATAAAGTAAAAAGATCATGTTTCCTAAGTTTACAGCCGCACCTATTTCTAAGTACAGCAAACAGCTTTTAATTAGACAGTTTTTAGAGGTCAAAAGGGGACCGAATTCTGATGACTGCAATTTCTGAACTGAATTTAATTAGGATGCATCCCATAGGGTTGCCAAAGATTCTGTGGGAAGGAAAGAAGCATGAGAAACATTATTTTTTCTGCACCAAGGGGCCGCTTGGTAACACTATGAAAAAATTCTGAAAAAAATCACGTAACAATTATTTTTCTATGTCTCCAATGGAATCATCTATTTGACAGCAAAGATACTATTATAACCTTTCACTGAGGCTGACTGGGCACTACTCTGTAGAGGCATCACTTGTTACAAAACACAAATATGTCTTCTTACTTAAGTCTACGCAAATCCTATTCCAGTTAACTCAGATCTCATGTTCACACAGGCCAGACTGCAGTTAGCACTGAACTTGTCACCTTCTAAGTTCCTGTTTCTCATACCTGAAGTTAACTTTCTGAAGTTTGTATTCACGAGTAAATGAATGCCTTAGGCTGCCATATGGTAATTTCCCAGAACTGGCACCAAAATTATCAATTAATGTGAGCACTCAATGCCTGTTAAAATATTAAGGAACTGGAAAAGGATACAAGTTGAATAGCAGCTGTTCACACATTCTTGTTCTCCTAATTCTTATGCAGAGAAAGATACATTTGCATATAGACAACTATTTTTGGTAAGGGTTACACTGCATAAACTCTCACACTGCATCTGAGTGAGATGTTGCATGTGACCACGAAATCCTTCCATCCCAGTAACAGCAACTGCTCCTGGATAATCACACCCTTGGCCCAGTCAAGGTTGGTACAAAAATCACTCATCCACTAAAGCATCTGAAACATCAGCTCAGCAGCACACAGCAAGCTGGAGACAAAATGCCCTCACAGTCCTGACCTGCTTATGCATTCTGGCTCTGCCATTCACTTCTGCACCATTCTGCCAATCGAATCCATGTGGAAAGCGTTCTGTCTGTGGTACTCACTCACAGTGCCATGGACAGCCAGGTGAATGGGAGCCCCAATGTTACCTGCTTCTGTTTGAACCCAATGCAAAGAGGATGAGACGTGTTCACTTTTCTACTTCTCATCAGTTTTTAGACACTGTCAAGGCTGACTGACTTTGCATGTGATTTTAGTTTCCTATTATTTGAAAATGTGCTTTTACGCCGCTTGAATGTACTGTCAGTTACTGAAGCACATGTGATCAAGTCTGCGTTTGTCAGTATTGTTCTACTGTATTAAAATCTCACTTTAAGGTGGACACTTAACACTGTACCATACCCTGTAATTTTTCAGATTCTTCACTTGTATGCTTTAAATGTTTCCAGATGCCTTTAGTTTTAGCTGCTGTAAAATAGCTTTGTGTTATTTGATAATAGAATTGTTTTTTAAATAAAAACTGCATTTATTTATACAGAGACATTTATAATATTTTACAAACATTCTTATATTCTGAATAAATATTTCTAATTCCATAATGTGCTTTTTACCTGTATTCATTGAAGGGTATGACTCTCCTTCTGCAATACTAACATTTAATGTCAAACATCACAGGTTCGGTAGTTACATCGAGAGCTCTCATCAAAGCGGGAAACTAGACAGACTGTATTGGTCAAGACGGCCAAGAGCCAAAGAAATCATCACCATCTGTCACTATGGGCCACCTTTCCAAATTTGGATTGAATAGGGAGTTAGTTAGTTATCTACCGAAGGATCTAGATCTTTTCCTTTTTACAAAATGACTGAAAGAGGAAATCTAACTGTGAGCTGGAAGGTCCCCGTGACGATAAAGAAGGGTGGTGAGCAGCTCCACACGGTGTCTGTCAGATGCCAGTTCTCATCATCAAAGCAAAGCACCTTTGACAGTAAGAGTATGACACAGCTTGATAACGTTCCTCTTGTATTTCTTCTGGCTGCAGCATGCAGAACACCCCTGACCAGAGATGAAATCTGCACCCCCTGCACAACAGGGAAGTCCTGTCTTAAAATTTTTTTTAAAAACTGCCATCATATATCTGAGGTCTTTAGCAGAGAAGAATGGTATTTCTTTGACCCTGTGGTCCAAGGACTGGAAGGCATTACATTCAGAAAACCTGACTCTAATACAAGTTTAAGAAATGTTGGATTTTATATATTTAACTCACAATATAACCTTGCTTTGAAAGTCAACAACCAAACCATAAGTTGAGATGAAAAATACATACCAGTTACTTTCATTTTTTGCAGAGACATTCTACCTTTTAATAGTTCTTCCTATCATATAAACATACCTTTATCTCACATCTGTCATTTTTTATTGGTCCAAAGAGATGCAGCCGAAATATTAGCAACTTGCAACCTACAAGTATCAGTAGCAGAAGCCAGGTTAAGGTAGTAATTAAAACTGCCCAAGCAGGCAAAATTTATTGATATTGCACTACAAAGGCTTTAAATTTAACATACTGTTTTTACAGAAAGCCAATATTTGAACAATCAACTGTAAAAATGTTTTAAAATACATTACAGGAAAACTTCCATCATTCAAACTGCATTTTTTAAGATACAAGGTTTCTCGCGTCTCAACTGGTGTTATTTACATTGGAAGCTTTCAGAAGAGCACAGGTGTAAAGACAGAGGGCTTCATTAGTTTTCCCAGTGGAGAGCACAGCTGGCATGTCCAGTCGACTATGAAAGTGCAGTAATCCTGCAAACGTTTACACTGCTGATTCATAAACATGAGTCACTGAAAAGCCTTTACTTACGATAGACACACTCAAGGTAAATGAAAATCAGCCCTTATCCTTTCACTGAAACTGAGGGAAAAGAAGAAAACTACTCCTCGGTCAGAAAGTAACACTACAAGGTGCACCAGCAGTGTTTGGGTTCCTTTCTGCTTTTCCTAAACGTTTGACAGTTAATCAAACCAAAGCACCAAGAACTTCATTATTACTAACAGAATTACTCCAATGGTTTACCTGCACAGCCTGCCTAAACAGTAAAATGCCCTAGAAGCTAAAGTAATAAAAACAGTTTTAATTAAGGTAAAAATTAAATGTTTCATCAATTTTTTTCTACGAAATTTTGTAGCTTCCAATTTGTTTAACATAACTTAGCATAAATACCTTCACCTTTTTCAGGCTAAAACCGACTCCCAAGGGAACTGTTTGAAGACTCCATATCATCCATGAACATTACCTAGTCTCCACAGCACCAAAAACACTTCAAATCTTGTTTTGGAACTAGACGGGGAACATGAAGAAATCAAGTCTTATTCCCTTTCCCATCCAAACTAATTCTGATGGTCACTTAATTTAGTTAATACATGAACCATAATTTCATTTGATTCATCATTTTATTCTGAAAGAAGACTCTTAAATTTTCAATGACATCAACAGGTAAAATTAAAAAAAAAAAAAGAGTTGTGTGAATCAATACTCAGCAAACATGAATTTTTAAGTATAAGCTAATAAGCAAACTTTAAAAACAATTAGGAAAAAAATGTATATTGTGTGTGTGTATATATATACACACAAATATATGTATATGCAAAATAGTTCATTCTCCTTCCCTCTTACTGAAAAAAAAAATATCACTGACTCAGACAACAGCAAACTCTGAGAGATGGTGAAGGACAGGGAAGCCTGGTGTGCTGCAGTCCATGGGGTCACAAAGAGTCAGACACGACTGAGTGACTGAACAACAATGTTTATACAACGGGAGTCAGGTTAGCTGTCTACTGTCCTAAATTTGAAATAAAATGAACAAAAAAGTAAAAGAATCAGTTCTTTGGGCTCTTGCATTTGAAATTAAAAGGTAAGATCCAAACACAAACCTAAAATGACCAGCAGAAACAGCAGTGCCCTGGGACAGTAGCAAAATGCACAAAGAAACTCTGCAGGTATGTTTCTGTGCTTTTGTGTCAGTGCATACCGTATGTGTAAGACATGGAGAGCCCAAGTCCATTGCTAATCATGTGTTGCAAAGGCATTAAAACATCGAACGAGCCAAACTTCTGAGGAGTGGTTACCACCTTTCTCAATTTCAATAACAACCGATTGTGCTTTCATTTCCTGTCACCCAGTCAATTCCTAAATACCACAAAAAACATACTAAGCAATCACTTGACAAAGATTGAGCTAATCCCATCAAGTGTGAGAAATGACTAAGTGATGATTTGTGCCCCAAATGTTCCACACCATAGCTATAGACTGTTTTAGAACGTCAGATTCAATGAATTATAAGCACATTAAATGAAAAGGTTACATCTTACCTCAAAAAGTCCACAACTTAAGGATGTTAACTAAGACCTGTCAAAGACCAGAACACTGCTTAGTTTGCCCTAGAACTACACAGAAGTTTCCTTTGTTCCCAAACCAATTTAACAGCTATGAAACTAAAATAAACAAGTCCAGGTGTCCACAGCCCCTCCTAACTGCTCATGGCCCAAGGGTCAAATTTAAGATGCAATTATTACCTATAAATTCCCACAGTGGCAGACTGACGATACAGATGCATCACAAAGAAAAAAGAAATTGTTACAGAAAGAAGAAAATGACACAAAGGGACAGACTCAACGGCCTCTTTAAGGATTCAGGAACAACAGGTCTTCAAAGAACACTCACCAGATAGAGGCCAATCACCACAAGACCCAAACACCAAACAAGCAGCAAGTGGATGTTCAGAGCCTTCTTCTTCCGCTGGACGAGTGGAGTAAAGGCTAACATGAGGGTCCACGTGAAATAGAACACACAGGCACTGCCCTCTGCACCCATCCCTTTCCCCAGAAGACGCCTGACCAGCAGCGACAGAGCCTCATGAGCACCCTGGCAAGGCCACTGCCTCGCAGACTGTGCTGCCAAGCTGCCACCGTGCCACGACCACCCCCGCTACCAACCACAGGAGACCCAAGACAGACAGGATTTCTCTGCTGGTGATTTCCTAAGGAACCCAGATTAAAGAGTCAGTTATGAACATTTTCTAAAGATAAAACGTGAATACTTCATCATAGTTTTTTATTTACACTTCTCTGCACTTTTATGATAAAGTCTGAGCAACAAAACTGGTGGAAGCCATCCCTTCACGTCCACTCCCAGGCAGGGGAGGCAGCTTTACTCTGCTCCCTACTCACAGACCACCATTTCAGTAATAAACACTGTCACGGGAAACTAGGTGGGAAGGACCCCCGTCTGGGCAAATGTACTTTCTGTCCCGTGGGTCACCATGAGCAGCGACTGTGGCGCACGGCCGAGGGTGGCTGGGCGTGCTCCATGCTGTGTCCCTGGAAGAAAGCAGTGTGTCAGCCCTGCAGTGTGGCTGGAGTCCTAAAGCAGCGTCACCAGGGGAAGGACCAGAGTCTCAGACACTGACTATTAAAGTGAGAAAAACCCCTTCAGATTTTCTGGGCCCTTTGGCAACCATACTTAGAGAAAAATTAAACCCCGAGCCAGAAAATGCTTGGTAATGACCACACATGAGACTCTGCTTGGGCTAGGCAATGGTTACATTTCTGGTCTCATGCATCATACAGCACTTGAGAACTGATTTTATCTTCTAAAATCTCTGCCTTCCGTTTTCCATGCCCAGTAACTATAGCTATCTTCTTCCTTCGGAGCACTTTTTACCCTATAATAATAAACCTATCATATTTTTTGAAACTGATATCCAGAACTTGCTTCAAAAGCATGAGACAGAGCCTATACTGTCCATTTGTAATCTGCCTTCTTCAAGACAGAGGTGCACAAACTTCAAAAACAACTCAATGCTAAGAAGAAAAAGATGCTGAGAAAGCCCATCATAATCTCATTTTTACAATTTTCAGCAATTGTACAAACTGATTTTAAAGTCTAGTACAAAATGAGGAACTCAAGGCTTCACGCAACTACCAAGAATAAAGTTTAACAAAACTTACTTTACTAACACCATTTACCTAGAGACAGGTACTTACATAAAGTAGATCGATACCTTCAGACAGAGTGAGTTTGTCTTGTTTGTCTTTAACGTTACAGGAATACACGCAAGCCCCTTCCCCAGGCTAGAAAATACCTAATTCAAAATTGCTAGGTAACACCTAATTTTTCTTCAATCAAAAAATGTTAAAGAATCTGACTTTTTAACTATGATTAATATGCAAAGAAAATACTGTACTGCCTCAGAGAATACAAAGACACAATAGATGTCAATCAAAACAAAAATCTCTGAGCTGGTAGCTCAAGAGGGCCACTGGTACAAAAATAAAGACAAAAAGCCAAGAGATATTACCATAATAAGAAAAATAACTCTGCCAAAAGTCTAATTTTTTAACTGACTTTGCTCCTTACTGTTCAAGTTAACTGTTGGAAACAAACCAAAAAAAAAAGTAAGGGAAAAGGTAATGAAATGTTTTTAATTTTTTTTAATGCATACATGCACTCAGACCTGAAATTTTCTAAGACTACCACAATGTGTTAAGTTTTATAGAAGAATTTAATCCTCCTTATGGAAGGATGCCATTCACTTAGACTTGAGTATTTTTATATTAACACACAAATCACTAAAGACTTAAAAGACAATACCAACCCAATCTCATAGCATAAAATTAATATTGCTATACATCTTCATTTGTACTTACTAACTGATACTTAATGGAAAAATAATCCAAGTTCAAAGCAGCGAGCAGTGACCACCATTCCTTTACAGCATATGAAACTCACCTTTTCATAACCATGAAAATCCAACTTCACTTTCAAACATCTTCAACCAAATTTCACCCACGCTCCAAAAGCTCCAGTAGGTTCTCAGATGTCTCCAAACACTCATGTCTCAGGAGAACACCACTTTGAAATCTTAAAACCATTCATTTGCTAGTTCTGAACAAAAACGTGCAGAAGCATATAAACCATACCCTATCTTCTAGACTGTAATGGTTAAGTAAAAAACAATTCATTGAACATCTTACAAATCATTACAGTTATACATAAAAGCACCTAGGAAATTTAAAAAAATAAAAAGATTCACAGTACACTGAACCTTGGAACTAAGAATACTGAAAAAGTGGATTCAAAAGACCTATTTCTCTCAAAGACATAATCTGTAATTGAAACCAACACAACTGCTATTCTCATCTAGCTTCTTAAAATGCAGCACACACAAGTAAAGTATTGCATGTTCAGCACACTCCCTTATCACTTGATCTCTTCAAACCATGCTAAAATTCCTCAATCAAGAAATCTAGTTCTGTGCTAAGCATGGCCCTTTTCAAGGTAACCTGAACACTGAGAATCTAATACACAGGTTCAAGGGAAGAAGTATAGCAGACGTACATAAAATAGGTACATCCAACTTATACATTTTCTGCATAGTTAAGTCACATCACACACATAAATTTTAACTCATCTTTTAACATTTTTTAAATCTCAAATTGCTAAGACAGCTAAAAGCCTCAATACCAAAATTACCATCCCAACAATACCCTTATTTTGTCCCATCCACAGTGCATTAAATGAAGCAGCCCAATAGCAATATTTAACCAGTCAATCTACCATAATCGAAAAGAGATAATCTGTTGGTTCTTGAAAAGTCTCAACGCCGTCAGAGCCCATATTTCTGGTAACAAATCTCTTCTGCTTCAGTTGTCGAGAGCTGAAAATTCCAACTCGAGGCACCAGAAACACTGACCAAAGCACTCAATTAAACAGAAAAAAACAATTCAAAATCACGAAAAATTAAATGGTTTCCAGACGGCAGTAAATGAGTGAAAATGACTCACGTGCCAGACAAACTAAGTTTTCACTCCATTAAGAACAGAAATCTGGAATGCTGGGACCAACTATAAATATGGCTCAAGGAGACCCAAGCAAGCTGCTGTGTTCTTAGAAGGAACAGTTAAGAGCTTCCAAAGCAATCTTACAATGCATTCTTAAAAGGTCACAGAAGGATTCACCAATTTGTCACATTAAAAGATGCAGGGCAGTGGATAACCTAATTCTAACACACTGCTATAACTGAATTATCCTGCTTAGCACCAAGAGGGTGACACTTTTATTAATAAATAGACTTTCTCCTTTAAAATCAAGTCACTGAAAATCTAAAGCAAAGAAATAGCAAGTGAACTCCTTACAATAGCACTTCTTTTCAAAGTCCCACAGGGTTAAATAGAAACCCTATTAAATAGACTATCTATACAGAATCAAAATTTCCACAATAAAATTTACAAGCAGAGATATATTTTGTGGATACCACATGTAAAATAGATTTTTAAAACCCATATGACAGACGCGTATGCACGCATATGCTTACACTCTCCCCCCACCCCCAAAGAAACACCTTCAATGAGGTCAGAAGCAGCCCAAACACTAACGCCCCCTTAAAGCCCTGGTGATTGTCCATAGCTTTACATAGCTAAACTCCTTCTCTAAATGAGCACTGCCATCCTTATTTGGATTTAAGAATCCTAAAGGAGCAAAATACATTCCTACGAGTGAATCACGCGTGTTGCTTCCGTGTTCTGCTCCTCCCCTCGTGCGATGCTTTATCAGTACTTGGGTAAACTGCACACCCTTCCCTTTTCACTCCATCGTCCAGAGGCTTCAGTATGCTACCAAGTGTGTCAGTCTCTGCTACTGCTGCAAATGGGAACCTAACATAGCATCAGTTTCCAGAGATCAACACTGACATGCAATGTGAAACCTAGTAATGTCAGTATTCCACACATATTTACAGAGCTGTCACACAGAATCAAGTTGCACAAGAACAAAATCATACAATCCCAAGGGGCTGGCGGTGCGATGCTGCAGCTGTGACAGCGCATTCTCGGGGTCCCGGCCCCGTGTTCTCCCCCTGCTGTGTTCTCCCCGCAACCTCCCAGGTCCACTGAAAGCACACAGCACAACTCAAAGCTAGAGCCGCAGCTCTCCACCACCAGCTCATTTCCTCTCCAGGCTGAGGACTTCGTCCTTTAACGAAGTGCCATGAGTTCACTTTGAACATGAACATTATATAGCAGATTCTGACTCGAAGTAAAACCTTTCCACAAAACTCCTAGCAAGGACGGTAAGAGAACTTAAGCGGTTAGAAGCAAAGAAATGTGCAAAATGCCACCAAAGCAGATGACCTGCAATCTTGACTTCTGTGACATTTCGGGTCCTGTATGCATTTAATAATTGTGTATTTTAAGTTTCTTTTAAAATTTTCAGTATAAGGAAACTATTATCACAATCACTGTAGTGGGAAGATGGTGCATTCCCATTATCCTGGCTACTTAATGATGACTGAGACACTGTTTCTGTGACCAGAATACAAGATAAAAACCACAATCACAGAAAAAAATGCCCTCATAAAAAGCAACCTAAACTCATTAGCCAAACACTGAAAAGGTACATGTGTATAAAAAGTTATAACCACATTTACAGTGCAAATTCATGTTTCTTTCTACTCTCTCTTCTACACAGAGAACATCTCTTCAGAAACATCATCGTCTCCCTGCATTTCTTTAAAACACCTGAGAAAGGTAAGGCTCAAAGAGACACCCACTCAAATGCAACAAGTCTCTGATTTGGGGACTTCCACATTTGCTGCTATCAAAGGTCCAAGATTTTCATTATAGCATTATGGTCAAACTTGAAACTCAAAAAAGCTCGGGATGAAAAGGGGAACTTGCAGTGTCCGTTACATGCCACAGACTGGCCCTCGGCATGTTCGAGCAACTGGTCTTCACCGGAGTAAGGTGAGTCATACACAGCATCTGCTTAGAAAGCAAAACAAATAAGCTCAGTTAAGAAATCAAATCCTGCCCTTCACCTTTTGTTATGAAGGAATTCACATGCAGTATATATTCATCCCCACACTCTAAATCTAACCTAGGTAGAACCACCAAAATATTTTCCTTTCCCTAAACTGATATTCAAAGTGAATTTCCAATCTATTCTTATTCCACATAAACATTCAAGATCTTAATCTGCCTTTAAGATCATTAATATTCACCTGCTTTCAAAAATGGGCATACCACCTATATTTATTTATATTTATTCACCACCTATATTTATATTTTGTCAACATGGTAGCTTCTTGATCAAAATGTAAACACTATAAAGATTATAATTACAATATAAGATTTGTACAGATTCCAATTCTAGAAAAATAAAGCTGAAGGTTACCACATCTTCAGAGAATAAATCAACCTAAAGAAAAATCCAGATTTTCAAAGTCACTGTGCAGCAAAACTCCAACTTCTCAGGGTTTGCCCCTGCCCCCACTCCCGCCTAAGTAGAACAGGACCCTGATGAGGAGAGCAGGATTTGGGAATAGACAGCGAGAGGCTGAGGTAGAAATAAGTCTGATGTGAGGTTTCCCAAGAGGGTAACTCCTTTTATATTTCCTTCCCAAGACAACTCAAAATTTGTGTACCGTGCCCAACTGAGTGGGGTATACATTATAGTACGCCTTCTTTAATGTTCCTAAACATATGGCTTTTTAAAGATGTTGTGAAATAATTGGTTTCTGAAGTTATAGTAATTCAACTATCAGCCTATCATGTCCACACCACCTACGGTGGCCAGAGAAGTCCTACTAGGAGGACAACCTTAATTTCCCAAAACAGGGTTAAAGCATCTCTGTTTTAAATAGCTTCCATCTTGCTTAAATCATAAACAGTAATGCAAAGAAGAGAGTACGATTATAATGCTTCTCAATTACTAAGGAGCTTTCTAGATGAAAGCCTTAAATCTAGATGGTGAATAAATGCTTATCTACTGCATGGGGAATTTCATACCACACAAAATAGCACCTAAGAAAAAATAGCCTACTGTACTTCCAAATGACACCTATCAAATCAGAATTTACAAAGAGCTTTCTGCATTCCTCACTGCTACTTTTCAAATTAAATCACACACCTCCTTTTCTAATAACTCATCCATAACTAAGGATGGAGACCAAACGTCATCTTAGTGAAGACTATCCTTGGTACCACCTTAACAAATGGGTCATTACCTCCAATGAGGGGGAAACGGTGCCCTTCTGAAGTGAGCTCTCCCCTCACATATGTGTGAGGGTGGTCTCCTCACTATTACTTGGGTCTACTCACCATCTAACCAATAAGCAACTATTTATTTACTTACAATATTCACACACAGCATCAACGCCTGACATTCACTATAAAGTAACAGTACACTGAAAGGGCAAATAATTTCATCTTGATCGTTAAAATAAATTTATTTTTATTTTTAGCCAGTTTCCTATTTACAGAACTTGACCGCATATATGAACTCTCTACAGATCATGTGCAACTCTTTCAGCTTATCTATCACAGTTCATTACACACTACTTAAATCAAGTTTACTTCAAAACCGAGCTGAATCCCAACTGGAAGAAATTTTAAAAAAAAATAAAAATGACTTGCCTGTTTCAAAAGTATCCTGAAGTTTTCGTGGATGAAGTTTTTTTTCACATTTCTATTAAAAAACAAAAACATACAACATACCATACCCAGTTATTTCACTTATTATTGATATAAATAAGGAGATACGTTATCAAATTTCTCAGGAAGAAAATTAAACCACGAATATAATCACCATCCCCACTCAGCACTGGCATTTTTAAGTAACTTTTTTAAGCCTAAAACTGTTTTTAGTTCTTGATTATATGTACAATATAGAAACACCAGGGAAAAAAAAGAAAATTATTTATTAAATTTCTCAACTTGGAGATCATTATTATTAACATTACAGTATATCTTTCCAGCTTTTTTCCTATGAGGATATGTGTGAATGTACTTTCATATAATTATGTAACAGAATTATCCAGTGTATGCTATTCTATAACTCCCTTTTTAAATATAATACACTATGAACATAGCCCTTTTTCAATAAACACAAATCAAAAAATTGATACAAATCTACACCAACACTTTTAATGACTACATGGTAGACTGTGGCACATATCTATGATATTACAGTTAATATCTTCTTAGATATTTAGATTGTTTCCATGTTTTCATAATGTAGAGCAATGGGGTGAACACTCTATCTTCTAGGGAAACATGGTAAAGAAGTTACACTTTCAATACTGCCAAACTACTCTCTAGAAGGTTGTACCAATTACTAACTTTTGAGTGTTCTCAATATATTCAGCAATACATAACTAGGTATCTTTTCATCTTTGCCAATCTAATGGGGAAAAGTGGCATCCCATTTTAATTTACTTTCTTGAACTACATATTTATATGTTAGTCAATCACTTTTAGCTTTCCCTTTTGAGTTGTTCATATACTTGTCCTCATCATTAACTTTAAGAACTTTTTAAAAACTTATTTCAGGCTCTATTACAAAGCCACAGTCATCAAGACAGTATGGTACTGGCATAAAGACAGAAATATAGATCAATGGAACAAAATAGAAAGCCCAGAGATAAACCCACGCTCCTATGGACACCTTATCTTCGACAAAGGAGGCAAGAATATAAAATGGAGAAAAGACAGTCTCTTTAACAAGTGGTGCTGGGAAAACTGGTCAGCCACTTGTAAAAGAATGAAACTAGAACACTTCCTAACACCATACACCAAAATAAACTCAAAATGGATTAAAGATCTAAATGTAAGACCAGAAACTATAAAACTCCTAGAGAAGAACGTATGCAAAACACTCTCCGACATAAATCACAGCAGGATCCTCCAAGACCCACCTCCCAGAATATTGGAAATAAAAGCAAAAATAAACAAATGGGACCTAATTAAAATCAAAAGCTTCTGCACAGCAAAGGAAACTCTAAGCAAGGTGAAAAGACAGCCTTCAGAATGGGAGAAAATAATAGCAAATGAAGCAACTGATAAAGGATTAATCTCCAAATTATACAAGCAGCTCCTGCAGCTCAATTCCAGAAAACTAAGTGACCCAATCAAAAAATGGGCCAAAGAACTAAACAGACATTTCTCCAAAGAAGACATAAAGATGGCTAACAAACACATGAAAAAATGCTCAACATCCCTCATCATCAGAGAAATGCAAATCAAAACCACAATGAGATACCATTTCACACCAGTCAGAATGGCTGCTATCCAAAAGTCTACATGCAATAAATGCTGGAGAGGGTGTGGAGAGAAGGGAACCCTCTTACACTGTTGGTGGGAATGCAAACTAGTACAGCCACTATGGAGAACAGTGTGGAGATTCCTCAGAAAACTGGAAATACAACTGCCATATGATCCAGCGATCGCACTCCTGGGCATACACACCGAGGAAACCAGAATTGAAAGAGACACATGTACTCCAATGTTCATTGCAGCACTGTTTATAATAGCCAGGACATGGAAGCAACCTAGATGTCCATCTGCAGATGAATGGATAAGAAAGCTTTGGTACATATACACAATGGAGTATTTCTCAGCCATCAAATAGAATGCATTTGAATCAGTTTTAATGAGGTGGATGAAATTGGAGCCAATTATACAGAGTGAAGTAAGCCAGAAAGAAGAACATCAATACTGTATATTAACGCATATATATGGAATTTAGAAAGATGGAAACCTGAAACCTGTATAAGAGACTGCAAAAGAGACATAGGCATTTAGAACAGTCTTTGGGACTCTGTGGGAGAGGGTGAAGGAATGATTGGGGAGAATGGAATTGTAGCATGTATATTATCATAAGTGACCAGTCCAGGTTCGACGCATAAATTTTCCTCTGTTAAAAAAAAAAAAAGAGTTATTCTGTTCTTGGATGTTATATGTTTTAAAATCTGTGTTCCCAGCATGGAAGAGAGAAAATAAATCAGATTTTGTAAAAAAAAAAAAAAAAAAAAGAATTCTTTGAGAGAAAACGACAGTATAAATTCAATGTAGCATTAGCATATTTTTGAAAACCATTATTTATGTTCATTTCTTTTTTTTCCCCAGCCAGTTGACTTGGGCACATATGTATACATACATATAAAAGTAAATAAACACATATATAGTACATAAATAAATATAATACTAATTTTTTAAGTTATAAATTGTATCAAGTCATAGATATGAGAGGGAAGGGTATTGCAGTCTTCTCTTTTTTTTCTCTTTTGCTGATCTCCTCCTTCATACCTCCTACCTTCAGAGTGCTAAAAACCTAGTAGGTATCCTTTTGTATCTTTTTTTCCATGCACACTCATACATTTTCAAGAATGCGTCATTACTTATTTAACAATAATGGAAACCAAATTATATAAGCTTTTCAGTGTCATACACTTCTCAATCAACAGAATGCCATAGAAATTCCCCTAAGTCAAATGGTACGATTGCAAATTCTTCTTTTTAAGTTTACATCATATCTTACGATATGATGGGCCCACAAATTTTTTTTTAATTCATTCCCCTCTTAATGAGGACTTGTTTTTGTTTTTTACAAATGAGACTGAATGTAGAGCTCCACATTTTGGTCTTTTATTTCTGTGGGCTGCATGCCCAGGAAAGTAATTGCTGGCTCTTAGAATGTATTTCCAGTCTGATGGGACTAAGTAGATAGCTTATTGTTACCTAGATGCAAGCTACTAGTGATGTAAACTTTTCTTTAGGTATTTCTTACCATTTTGGTTTCTCCCTAGTGAATTGTTTCTTCCATATCCTTTGCCTTATTATTGTTGGATGATTTGTCTTTTATTAATTTATGAGAGCTCTTCAATTGTAAATAAAATCTCTACATTGGAATGACATTTTTCCACACTTATCATTTGTTTCCTGATGTTCTTTATGGTCTCTATTCACTGTTATTTCTCTGTGTGCATATGTATGTATATCTATTCTTATATTCTTTTGTCTATTCTTTTATAGTCTCTGGTTCTCCTGTCTTAGTTAAGAAAATGTCCTGTATCTGAGATTATTCATGAAGTTTCCTAGGTTTTACTGTATTTCATTGCACTAATATTTTTGCATGTACATCTTTAGTCATCTGAAGTTTATTTGACTTTCTGTAATTTTGTCTTTATCCAGATGAAGAAACAGTTGTACCGGGACCATTTATTTAAAAATCCATCATTTCCCCATTGAATCACCTTTGAAGTATATTAAAGCCTCCATATGTTTCACTTCAAAAAAAAAAAATAAAGAAAGAAAGAAAGTTGAAAAAAATAAATAAATAAATAAATAAAAACTTATTCAAGTTCTTCCAGACAAATACGAGTCATTTGTGAAGTTCCCCCAAAAAAATCCGAAAGGATTTTGATTGGTACTGAATTAAAGCTATATATTAATTTGAGGAGAATTAACATTTATACAACACTATCATCTTAATCGGTCCAGCTTTTGTTAGGGACAGATGCTGAACTAGATTAAAAGCTTTCTGACCACCTATTAAGACTGTCTTCTTTGTTCCTGTCACTATTTCTACCGGAGTGGAGTGCACTAATAGGGAGCACGGAGTCCAACATTAAACACTTAACTTGTGCTTGCTTGTGGAATCAAACACTCCAGGTTAAGTCAACGGCACCCAGGAATTCAGGGGAAATACTCTCGCTAAATATCTGAAATTACTATTATTACCCACTGTTAAAGGAGGAAAAACAGGTGAAGCTACAATATAAAAAAATTCAGTATAGAAATACCAGGACTTATGGAAAAGATAAGCTAGGAAGCTTATTAGTTATGAATTACTTTCTGGAACACAGACTAAAAGAAAGGAAATAAATGTCTTAAAATGCTCACAGGTATCTGCCTTTCAGCCTAGTCTAATGACTATGGCATTGGCTGTGAGTGTTTTGTTTTCGTTTTCTGAATTCTATCGATTTGAAGAAAAATAAAACACACTGTGAAGCTATTCCAAACTTTTAACTTCATTAAAATAATACAGACACTATTTAGAAAAATAGAATACCTAAGATGGATGGACATGAGTTTGAGTGAACTCCGGGAGTTGGTGATGGACAGGGAGGCCTGGCGTGCTGTGATTCATGGGGTCTCAAAGAGTTGGACATGACTGAGCGACTGAACTAACTGAACTGATCTGGAAAGGAGACTTGACTAACACTGTTTCCAAAGTATTAAAAAAAGTCTAAATATCCACATATCGATAATTAATAAGAATCTACAGAACAGCACAGGGAACTCTCCTCAGTGCTCTGTAATGACCTATACAGAAACAGAATCTAGAGTGGACATATGTATAACTGATCCACTTTTTCACCTGAAACTAACACAACTTTGTAAATCAACTATACTCCAATAAAAACTAATGTTAAAAATCGTAAGCAAAGAGATAAACAAATACCCACATAAAAAAGTAAAGATCAGATGCACAACTGAACCAATACGACAAATCTATAACCAAGAGTAGGCAGAGATTTCTTAGTGGGGGAACAGCACACACACAGATTCATAAAAATCCTGTCATAAAGCAATTCAGAATGCCTTGACAATGCCCTCGCCCCATCCTAAAAAGCATGAACTGCCTTAGCACGAGCTTTGTTAACTCTTACCATCAAGGGATTCTGTTGCTTGGCTGGCTGGCTGTGGACCCCATTTGCTCTTTTCTTTGGATTAGGTGAATCTTGATACTGTTTTCTGCCATTTCCCCTTATACTTTGACTCTGTTTTTCCAATAAGAAATAAAATGTAAACGTACAACACAATTTAACAGGGTAAAACAATATACCCCATGAGTATATTTAGCTGGTTCAATCAGAGTTCAGCAAAGCCCCCCAAAATCTTCCTGAAACACCAAAGAACCACTATCAACATCTTTCATTATACAGAGCAAGATATGAATAGCAAATACAATGTTCCCTAGAAACAACTTTGAAAACCCTATGACTATCAAAGAAAATCTCTCTATGAAGGAACACTGAAGCAAGTTGCCTTCAGTCCTTAGAGCAAGCACCAGATGTGATCACTGTTACCTTAAAACCTGCTTTAAACTATTAATAAATAGGAATTTTTTAATTAATAATCTTTTTATATAAAATAATAAATAAGATTGGTTTGGCTCAGATGGTAAAGAATCTGCCTGCAATGTGGGAGACCCGGGTTCAATCCCTGGGTTGGGAAGACTGCCTGGAGAAGGGAACAGCTACCCACTCCAGGATTCTGGCCTAGAGAATCCCCATGGACAGTTCATGGGGTCACAAAGAGTTGGACACGACTGAGAGAATTTCACTTTCACATTTAATCCCTAAATTTAGACCTAAAACCTAAACATGCAGTAGTTAACATCTTGCTATTATATTGCTTAAACATGAGTCAATTTAATTTTCTTGCAAATAAACTCTAAGTTTAACTTAAAAGTTTTTAAACATTAATTTGGCCTTAAAGGTCTTTAAGAGAACTAGCTAAAACAGTGCAAAGAATAATTTTATTATTATTTTACAATAAATACATTTATGTACATCCTATCTACCTGCAGAAAAAATTTAGTTCTTAAAATAGCTTGAAAACAATAAAGAAAGGAAGGGAAATAGCTTTCAGAGGTTCACGTTAGCACATACATTTAACTCCATTATTTCATTCCATTCTTTTCGATATTTACTTTTTTACTGTGTTCCACATACATGAAACCTACCACCTGAACCACTTTTAAATGGACAGCTCAGTGGCAGTAAGTACAGTCACAACGCTGTGCAACTACCACCTACCCATCTCCAGAACTTTTCCATCACTGAAGCAGAGACTCTGTCCATTAAATACTACTTTTTCCTGTCTCTCAGCTCTGGTAATCTCAAATTAATTAGTGGAATCATATAGTACCTGTCCTTTTGTGTCTGAGGTTCATCCATGCTGTAGCACATATGTATAATTTCATTCCTTTTAAAGGCCAAATAACATTCACTGTATGTTTACTTTGTTTATCGATTAATCTTTTGACACACATGTAGGTCGTTTCCCCCCTCTGGCTATCAAGAACAACACTACTGTGAACACTGGTATGTAAGTTATTTCTTTGAGTCCCTGCTTTCAATTCTTTTGAATATGAACCAAGGAGTGGAACCGCTGGGTCACATGGTAATTCTATTTGTACCCTTCTGAGAAACCACCAAGCTGTCCCATGGCAGCTGTACCATTTTACCTTCCCACCTGCAATACACAAGGGTTCCAACTTTTTTACATTCTTGTCAACTCATTATTTTCCATTTTTTACTACATCTTTATTACTTCACAACTGAGCATATTTTCATGTGCTTATTGACCATGTAAATGTCCTCTTTCAATAAATGTCTATTCAAGTTGTTGTGTAGTCATTTTTTTTTAATTGTTTCTTCTTTGTTGTTGTTGAGCTATAAGAGGTCTCCATATATCCTGGACATAAACCCATTAGATATGTGATTTGCAAACTCTCCCATTTCATGGGTGTTTTTTCTCTTTTGACAGTGACCATTCAAGCACAGAAGTTTTAAATTCTGACGAACCCAGTATATTTGTAAAAGAAGAAAAGTAAAGAGTGGTACCTAAACAGATGGTTAAAGTAACAGGTAATACCAAATATCAGTAAGGATATGCAACAAATGGAACTCTCAAATATTTTGCAGGGGATACAAATTACTTTAGAACGTTGTTTGAAATATATACCTAAGAACATAGGTATATCCACTGCTCCAACAATTCTATATACTCAAAAGAACTGTATATATTCATCAAAATACATGTACAGAAATATTCCTAGCAGTATAATTTGTAAAAGTCCCCAAGTGAAACAACAAATATGTCCACTAAGAGTAAAATGGATAAATAAACTATGATATAATCATACACTGAAGAACAACACAGTATGAACCTTTCACTGGTAACATATTTACCAAAATCAGATGTTATTGATAATTCATATTCCTTACTACACTGGATTAATACCAAAGCTGTAAAGGTTAAGAGTCTCATCCCAGCTTCAAATCACAAATCAGGAACACAGGCTCCTTGGATGAACAATTAAGAGCTCTACAACTGTTAATCTGCAATGCCTCAACTCAAATGCATTTCAAAGTCAAATGATCTTAAGTTATGAAACTCTTTAAATGTATTATCACTCACCTTTGCTTTTAAAAGATCAGACATTTCAGCGTGATGATTATTATATGGTTTATGCTGCAGTGGTTGCCGGTGCTTTATCCACTGGTCACCAGGAGAACCTTCAGGAAATAACTGCTGACTGTGGCGGAATTTGGTTCGACTATAACAAGATTGCAAAATAAAAATAAAATCAGGAAATTTTTACTGATACTTCTTCCCAAACCTTGAGAGTTTATCTAATAGACTGTAAATGTTACTTAACTCACTATCTGCCTCACCTCACTGGAGTTTAAATTCCACAAGGGCAAGAGGATTCTTGTCAACTTTGTCTACTGCTCTACTCCCAGAACCCAGAAGAATGCCTACCACTCCACATTTCTTGAATGGGGTGATAATCTATTATTTTTAGTCCCAAACTTTTCTAAATTATTGATACCACCTCCTCCTAAAATGTCTATACTTTTAAAACCTGGGGAATTTCCTGGCAACCCAGTGGTTAGAACTCTGCAGACACAGGTTCAAGCCATGGACGAAGACTGAGATCCCGCAAGCCTTGCAGCCTGGCCAAACAACAAAAGAATCTGAAGGAAATAATTCTTTCACAAATTTAATAAATTTAGTGATGAAGCCAATAAATGAAGCTACTCTAAATAAACACGTGTCAGAGGATTTTTACAGTAGGACAGACATTCAGTTCTCACTCGGATGCAGACGTACAGAATCTGACCCTGCCCAGGTCAGTGTGGGCCCTCCACGCTGGAAGATCTGAAAACCCGAGCTATGCTGCTGCTGTGGTTGTACAGTCGCTAAGTCATGTCCAGCCCAATGATGCCGTCTCAGTATCTCATCCTCTGTCGCCCCCTTCTCCTCCTGCTCTCCATCTTTCCCAGCAGCAGGGTCTTTCCCAGTGAGTCAGCTCCACACATCAGGTGGCCGAAGTATTGGAGCTTCACATCAGTCCATCCAATGAATATTCCTGACTGATTTCCTTTAGGATGGACTTGTTGGATCTCCTTGCAGTACAAGGGACTCTCAAGTCTTCTCCAACACCACAGTTCAAAAGCATCAATTCTTCAGCGCTCAGCCTTCTTTACAGTCCAACTCTCACATCCATACATGACTACTGGAAACACCATAGCTCTAACTGTACAGACCTTTGTCTGCAAAGTGATGTCTCCGCTTTTTAATACTCTGTTTAGAGTTGTCACAGCTTTTCTTCCAAGGAAATTAAGGAGTTCAAAATGATAGATAAGCATATTAAATAAAGATCCAGTCTCAAATACTATAATATTTTGTAGTAATAGTTGGTAGTAAAGATAAATTGTATTCTATAGTACCACTTACATGTATTAATACGGTCCAGAGTCAGTCACTGATCCTAAGATCCATACTATAGTAAGAATGTTTCTGAATATTTCAGAATCTGTCCCCTTTTCCATTTAAAAATTGTGATTAAGTTGCAGGCTCTCTTTCTTTAGACAAAATTCACGTAATTCCTCCAACACGTCACTAGAGTTAGTCTATATGCTAAGAAGAGACATCACCCTGCCTGAGAAACCTGAAATTTGTTTGAGAAGTTGTTTCATTATCTCCTTATTCCATTCTCTAGGATCACAAACCCTAATACCAACAGAAAGATGTAAGAATCGTATCATACCACTATGGATAACAGATTCTTAAACAGTGACACAATTTCTTTTCAAACACTATCACTATTTCATAACTTTTTAGTAGTTATTGGGTTTTTTAAATCATGACTACATTCCTGTTTTTTCTACTTCAGTTATATCTAGTAGTATATACTTTGGTGATTATAGTCAGATTCTGAAAGGCACAAATGACTTTCAAGGAATTTAGTCCAATCTCCTGTCCTCATAAAATCCAACTAAAATGGAATCTTCCCTATGTATTTAAAAAATATTGACTGTAGGTGTGATTTACTCCTATTGTTTACTTTTAAAGCTCTAGCATAAAAACAAAGCATCTAACTTAGGGAAAATTTAGAAAGCAACTCTCTCTGAACCTAACAAGGCAAAGTTCTACAAGTTGATTACAAATACACATCCTTATTTCAGAAAATTATATTGGAAGGACTAATGTTGAAGGTGCAACTCCAATACTTTGGCCACCTGACGCGAGGAGCTGACTCATTTGAAAAGACCCTGATCCTGGGAAAGACTGAAGGCGGGAGGAGAAGGGGACAACAGAGGAGGAGATAGTTGGATGGCATCAATGACTCAATGGACATGAGTTTGTGTAAACTCCGGGAGTTGGTAATGGACAGGGAGGCCTGGCATGCTGCAGTCCACAGGGTCACAAAGAGTCAGACAGGACTGAGAGACTGAAATGAACTGAATTTCAGATTTAGCCTACTCCATAATTGTGATTTGGATACAATTACGTCCCAAACAAGAAAATGCTCTTTGCAGTTCTTATCCATGTAATACTCACTCCTTATAATGTACAGCCTAGGCTAGGTAAAGGAAAGGTGCCAAGTCTTCAAAGTGACATCTTTCCGAACAAGCCTCCCTCATCTCCTCCTCACAAAAACAGACATTCAACCACATACAGAAATGCAATTATTTCCAAAGTAAAGACGTGAGAACACAGAACAAGCACTATGAATACATACAAAGAAAGAAAGAATTATTTTCTTTTCCTTACTCTAGCTATCCACCTAAAAAGCTGACACTCTCTTGTGTATACTATTTTAAAATATGCCTGAAGCTCCTTTATAACTTCAATTAACCTCTCATCCAAAAACCACCCCTCTAAAATGTCTATTATCTGTGAGACTAGTAACAAAATAGTACCTATAAAAGGAAGCCATACCTCTGCAAACTTTAAGCAAAATGCTACTAATGTATTAAAATAGACCAAAAAGTCAGAATCCAACACATCTGTTTCTTTACCTCAATTTTTCCACAGTGGGTTTAGCTGGTGTGCTACCAGCTGAGGAAAATCCATTGTCACTATCTGAGGAATCTCCAAATCTTCGAGAAAGCCAGTCCCTTAATGGTCTATGGAGACATTAAGAATTCACTTTTAAAACTTGGCTATGTAAAGAAACTATCAGAATTGTGAAGTTTCATATTTTAAAAAATACAAACATACCTGATAAAAGGAATGGCCATAAAAAATTTGTTTGGTGCCAAACCAAGTTTGGATTTTGGGGTCATATCATTTCTATGGCAAGGCAATTTCTCAATGGAGAACCACTCAATATTCTGAAACACAAGAAAATTAATTATCAAGGAGTTTCTAAAAGCAATTTCTTACATCATTCAATTAGATACCATCCAGCAATCTGAAAATTCTTCTCAATTACATACCCGGATTTCTCTTCTGGTTTTCGGGTTAAATTTTGTATCTTTTGGAATCCCTGGAATGATGTACAAACGAGCAAGCTGATCATTGATCCGAAGTTCAATGTAATCATCCTTACAAATATAATCTTTAATATCAAAACCAGTTTCTTCAAATACCTGGAAATAATAAATCTGGATGATAATTTTCAAGTATGGCTGTTAGACCTTCAGTCCATTAATATTTGCTTATTTCAAAGTAAAAAATTCAGAAATATCCAGGCAATTAAAGGCATAAAAACACTACGTAAAAAAAAAAAAAAATCACAGTATTTCAGGGTCTAGTTCTTGCTGTGTCTCTATGGAAAAACCTCCTCACAAATCTAAGCCTAAGTTTTTTCAGCTATTCAATAAAAGAAAACATGACACTGCGATTTACAATAATACATATTTGGTCACTGTCCCCTCTTATGGTATAAGAGCTCCTAAAACGGCTGGAATATCTTAAATGATAAAAGCAAAAGTTATCTTTGCTTTTTATCTAGGTCTCCCGCATTGCAGGCAGATTCTTTACCAGCTGAGCCACAAGGGAAGCCCAAAAGTATTTTTCAGTTCAGTTCAGTTCAGTCGCTCAGTCGTATCACTCTTTGTGACCCCATGAATCACAGCACACCAGGCCTCCCTGTCCATCACCAACTCCAGGAGTTCACTCAAACTCACCTCCATCGAGTCAGTGATGGCATCCAGCCCTCTCCTGTTAATTATGTGACTTCTGGAGTCCACTTTAGGAATTAACTTGGTTGCCAGATGATCAAGAGGGTTGAAACTTTCAATGGGCCCCTCCTCCCCCACCTCCAGGAAATAAACTCAAGTCAACCCCATAAAAAACAAAAAGGAGTGTTTCTGGTTTGAAAAACACATGAAGATTTGCGGATAGTGGTGCCAGAGAAGACAGAAAGAAAGTTCCATGCTTTTTTCTGTACCTTGCACCCTAAGTATTTATGCCTTCCATCTAGTTATTCCTGAGTTATATCCTCTTATTGTAATAAACTGGAAAACTTAGTAAGAAAAATGTTTCTCAATTCTATGAATCACTCTAGCAAAAACTAATCAAACCCAAAGAGGGGGATCAAATCAAAGCACAGGTGACAACCTGGACTTTGCAACTGGCATCTGAAGCCAAGGATGGTCTTATGGGACTGAGCCCTTCACCTCTGGAATGTGACGTTACCTCCAGGCAGACAGTGTTAGAACTGAGCTGAATTGTTAAGTCATTCAATTGATATTTAAAACCTGCTTACTGATGTGGGGAAAACAAGTCCTGCGCATGTATGTACATGCATGCACACGCGCACACACGCACTCTGTAATTGGGTCCAAAACTCTTATTACGTTAGAACACATCAGTGGTTCCCACTCCATGGGAATAATATGAACCTCATATGGATTGGATTCAGTAACCACAAATGTACGTGTATAACCAAGCTACAGAATGAAAAATGTCTTATACAAAGAAAACTATTCTTCAAACACGAAAACTGAATTGGGATTAATACTAATATTTCAATGGACAGATTCCAAGAAAACAGCTACAACCACCTTTGTACCCAGAGTGTAGTTAGCTGCAGTCACCAGTTGCAGTGATTTTGGAGCCCCAAAATATAAAGTCTGACACTGTTTCCACTGTTTCTCCATCTATTTGCCATGAAGTGATGGGACCGGACGCCACAATCTTAGTTTTCTTTTTTTTTTTGAAAACTTTTATTTTATACAAAGAGCTAGTATTTCCGCCTAAGGTTGATGTGCTGGATGAGCCATCTAAGGAAGTTCGGTTAGTCCAACTTAATGAAGCTGATGTCCTTCACATACTGGAGGAAACACTGGCGGCACATATTGAGGCCGTATTTCTGGATCAGACCGTGCCGGTTTGAATAGACCCGGCAAGAGCGAGAACCCTGGCCGAATTTTCTCAGATGGCTCCAGTAGAGCTGCTGGTGACCCATGCTGCTTTCTCAGCTGCAACGAGGTAAAAGGAACGAGAGCCTTAGTTTTCTGAATGCTGAGCTTTAAGCCAACTTTTTCACTCTCCTCTTTCACTTTCATCAAGAGGCTTTTTAGTTCCTCTTCACTTTCTGCCATACAGGTGGTGTCATCTGCATATCTGGTTACTGATATTTCTCACGGCAACCCTGATTCCAGCTTGTGCTTCATCCAGCCCAGTGTTTCTCATGATGTACTCTGCATATAAGTTAAATAAAGCAGGGTGACAATATACAGCCTTGACATACTCCTTTTCCTATTTGGAACCAGTCTGTTGCTCCATGGCCAGTTCTAACTGTTGCTTCCTGACCTGCATATAGATTTCTCAGGTGGTCTGGTATTCCCATCTCTTTCAGAATTTCCCCCAGTTTATTGTGATCCACACAGTCAAAGGCTTTGGCATAGTCAATAAAGCAGAAGTAGATGTTTTTCTGGAACTCTTGCTTTTTCCATGATCCAGCGGATGTTGGCAATTTGATCTCTGGTTCCTCTGCCTTTTCTAAAACCAGCTTGAACATTTGGAAGTTCACGGTTCACATACTGCTGAAGCCTGGCTTGGAGAATTTTAAGCATTCCTTTAGTAGCGTGTGAGATGAGTACAACTGTGCGGTAGCTTGCATCATTGGGTGCAAAGAATATAATCACTCTGATTTTGGTGTTGGCCATCTGGTGATGTCCATGTGTAGAGTCTTCTCTTGTGTTGTTGGAAGAGGGTGTTTGCTATGACCAGTGCATTCTTTTGGCAAAACTCTATTAGCCTTTGCCCTTCTTCATTCTGTGCTCCAAGGCCAAATTTGCCTGTTACTCCAGGTGTTTCTTGACTTCCTACTTTTGCATTCCAGTTCCCTGTAATGAAAAGGACATCTTTTTTGGGTGTTGGCTCTAGAAGGTCTTGTAGGTAGGTCTTCATAGAACCATTCAGCTTCTTCAGCATGACTGGTCGGGGCACAGACTTGGATTTCTGTGACACTGAATGGTTTGCTTTGGAAATGAACAGAGATCATTCTGAACTGCTTGGTGGATCTAAAACCGCCCTTCCTCATAGTGCCTCAAGGATTGCCAAGACAAGAAACCCCAGTTCCTGGGAATAAAGTGTTACAGTTAACCCTCACCTCTCCTTCAATCAAAGAAGCCATGTTTAATCTGATTGAAATCCTGGGCCTCTGCTTAAAAAACTACTGGTGAGGGGGGAGGGATTCACTGCAAGATTGGATTGACAAAGACACACTACCATACATAAACAGGTAGTAAGGACCGACTGCAGAGCACAGTGAACTCTACTCAGTACTCTCTAACAGCCCATATGGGAAAAGAACCTAAAGAAGAGTGGCCAGACATATTTATATAGCAGACTCACTTTGCTGTATACCTGAAAGTCACAGCACTGTAAATCAATTACACCCCAATAAAAACTAAAACCATTAGTCTCTTTCAGCCTTAAATGTTCTCCTTCAGATAACATTTATGTTCTCTGGCAAAGTCCTTTCCCACTTCACCCTCAAATGAAAAAGGCTTTGGTTCTTTACTGACCAGAAACCAGTGTGCAGTTTTTGCGCTGGAGTTCCTCCTCTTCCCTCGACTTTCAGCACCCACCCAGTCAGTGGCACAGGAGACTGATAAAGCATGCACAGGCCCGAACTGCTCACAAGCTAAGGGTGTGGTGGAGTTATCTGCATCCGTTCCTTTTGTCTCTTCCCCACTTCTCTTGTTGGCTTAGGTACATCTTTCTACCTCCTTCAATAAGGGCACATCTATATTTCTCTCAGGGATGTGTAGGCTGTAACTCACAATTTAACCTCCTCCACAGCACCTAACTCATTTCTGTATACTGCCAATTATGCTAAACCTTTTCCTAATTTTCAGTATTAGCTGAGTATACTCACTTGAAACTGCTCTATGGTATACAGAAAAAAGAGACATTATTTGTATTTTCTACTTCCATAAATGACAGAGTGGGAACAGAAATATCTATGTATTACCAAAAAAGAGCTTTCTTGTCCTAAACCAAAACTATACATCTTTTCCAGAATAAAATCCCAAAGGCTCAGTGATAGATACTTTGTAGTTTCACACTTCCCCAGATCTTAATTTAACATTTATATATATGTGCTGTGTGCTCAGTCACTCAGCGCTGTCCGACTCTTTTATAACCCCATGGACTTTAGCCCTCCAGGCTCCTCTGGCTGTGGGGATTCACCAGGCTGAAGTGGGTTGCCCTGCCCTCCTCCAGGGGATATCCCCAACCCAGAGATCAAAGCCACATCTCCCACATTGCAGACAAATTCTTTAACGTCTGAGCCACCAGGGAAGTCCATTTGTAAACATAATATGATATAATTAAACTAACAATCATGGATTTCACAACTTATGTATGTTATCTGAATGTTCCCGTTAAAGTCAGGATATTAATACTTTGGTTTTCCTTTTCTTTGAAAGTAAGGTCTACCCTACTCTACTGCTTGAGACATAACTGAAAACTGGTTTTTATTATAAATCAATCTGGTTAGCCATTAGAGTTATAACTTTAGAAATCAGAACTGGTTTACCTAAAAGTTTACCTATCAGTTCAGTTCAGTTCAGTTCAGTCACTCAGTCGTGTCCAACTCTTTGTGACCCCATGAATCACAGCACGCCAGGCCTCCCTGTCCAACACCAACTCCCGGAGTTCACTCAAACTCGTGTCCATCAAGTTGGTGATGCCATCCAGCCATCTCATTGTCTGTCGTCCCAGTCTCCTCCCGCCCCCAATCCCTCCCAGCATCAGAGTCTTTTCCAGTGAGTCAGCTCGTCGCATGAGGTGGCCAAAGTATTGGACTTTTAGTTTTAGCATCAGTCCTTCCAATGAACACCCAGAACTGATCTCCTCTAGAATTACCTATCAGTGACATTAAATTGTTTTTCTTCATCAAAATCTCCATTAAGAAAGTCAAAAGGGAATATATAAACCAGAAGACATTCACAATACACTCAAATCCAGACATTAAGACGTCCTATATATCCACAAGACAAGTAAACCAACTTAAAAAAAAAAGGTAACACGTAAGTGGCTACTTAATAATAGAGGACATTCAAATGGCCAAAAAGAATATGACAATGTGGCCAAATCATTAAACTTCAGGGAAATATGAAAAACACAATGATAGACCATTACATTTCCCTAATAATGGCTAAAGTTTTTTGAAAATGAGATATAATTAATATATTACATTATATGAGCTTCAGGTACACAACATAATGTTTTGCATATATTAAGAAATGACCATAAATTTTTTCCCCAGTTTTACTGAGATATAACTGACATATATCACTGCAAAAGTTTAAGGTGTACAGCATAACGGTTTGACTTATACATACTGTGAAATGGTTACCCTAAGTTTAGCTGATACAGACCATCTAAGTTCAGTAAAAAGAATAAGAAAAAAATACGTTTTTTCCTTGTAATAAGAACCATTAAAATCTCGTCTCTGAACTTTTCATATGTAAAACACATATGTATCATATGTATCACACAGCAGTGTTAACTGTAGTCACCATGCTGTACATTGCATCTCTAGTGCTTATTTACCTTCTAACTCTTGACCATGTTCCGGTAATTCTCTTTTACACACACACATACCCTCTGAGAACCACAAATCTGATCTCTCCTTCTGAGTTTTGCTTCAGATTCCACATAAAAGGGAGACCATACAGAATCTGTCTTTATCTGACGAAATGATTCTGCATAATGCCCTCAATGCCCATCCACAGTACAAATGGCAGGATTCTTTTTGTAACAACTGAAATGTATTCCACTGTGTACATACATACCACATCTTATCTAGCCATTCATTTGTCAATGCACACTTAGGTTGTTTCCATGCCTTGGCTATTATAAACAATGCTATTATGAACATAAGACTGTAGATATCTTTTCAAGTTAGCATTTTCATTTCCTCTGGATATATTCTCAGAAGTGGAATTGCTGAATCATACGATTGTTCTATTTTGATTTTTTGAGGATCCTCCATAGAATTTTCCATAGTGGCTGTATCAGTTTACAATCCTACCAACAGTAAACAAGGGACCCCTTTTCTCCACATTCATCTTTTTGAAGGCAGACATTCTAACAGGCATGAGAGATATCCACTATGGTTTTGATTTGTATTTGCCTAATAGTCACCAGAAGGTCAACACTGAAATCAGACTGATTATATTCCTTGCAGCCAAAGATGGAGAAGCTCTATACAGCGAGGAAAAACAACACCAGGAGCTGACTGTGGCTCAGATCATGAACTCCTTATTGCCAAATTCAGACTGAAATTGAAGAAAGTAGGGAAAACAACTAGACCATTCAGATATGACATAAATCAAATCCCTTATGATTATACAGTGGAAGTGAGAAATAGATTTAAGGGACTAGATCTGATGGACAGAGTGCCTGATGAACTATGGAAGGAGGTTAGTGACATTGTACAGGAGACAGGGATCAAGACCATCCCCATGGAAAAGAAATGCAAAAAAGCAAAATGGCTGTCTGAGGAGGCCTTACAAATAGTTGTGAAAAGAAGAGAAGCGAAAAGCAAAGGAGAAAAGGAAAGATATACCCATGTGAATGCAGAATTCCAAAGAATAGCAAGGAGAGATAAGAAAGCCTTCCTCAGTGATCAACGCAAAGAAACAGAGAAAAACAACAGAATGGGAAAGACTAGAAATCTCTTCAAGTAAATGAGAGATGCCAAGGGAAAATTTCATACAAAGATGGGCTCGATAAAGGACAGAAATGGTATGGACCTAACAGAAGCAGAAGAGATTAAGAAGATGTGGCAAGAATACACAGAAGAACTGTACAAAAAAGATCCTCACGACCCAGATAATCACGATGGTGTGATCACTCACCTAGAGTCAGACATCCTGGAATGTGAAGTCAAGGGGGCCTTAGAAATCAACACTACGAACAAAGCTAGTGGAGGTGATGGAATTCCAGTCGAGCTATTTCAAATCCTAAAAGATGATGCTGTGAAAGTTCTACACTCAATAGGCCAGCAAATTTGGAAAACTCAGCAGTGGCCACAGGACTGGAAAAGATCAGTTTTCATTCCAATCCCAAAGAAAGGCAATGCCAAAGAATGTTCGAACTACCAGACAATTGCACTCATCTCACACGCTAGTAAAGGAATGCTTAAAATTCTCCAAGCCAGTCTTCAACAGTATGTGAACCATGAATTTCCAGATGTTCAAGCTGGTTTTAGAAAAGGCAGAGGAACCAGAGATCAAATTGCCAACATCTGCTGGATCATGGAAAAAGCAAGAGTTCCAGAAAAACCATCTATTTCTGCTTCATTGACTATGCCAATGCCTTTTGACTGTGTGGATCACAATAAACTGTGGAAAATTCTGAAAGAGATGGGAATACCAGACCACCCGACCTGCCTCTCGAGAAACCTGTATGCAGGTCAGGAAGCAACAGTTATAACTGGACATGGAACAACAGACTGGTTCCAAATAGGAAAAGGAGTACGTCAAAGCTGTATATTGTCACCCTGCTTATTTAACTTATATGCAGAGTACATCATGAGAAACACTGGGCTGGAAGAAGCACAAGCTGGAATCAAGATTGCCGGGAGAAATATCAATAACCTCAGATATGCAGATCACACCACCCTTATGGCAGAAAGTGAAGAGGAACTAAAAAGCCTCTTGATGAAACTGAAAGAGGAGAGTGAAAAAGTTGGCTTAAAGCTCAACATTCAGAGAACTAAGATCATGGCATCTGGTCCCATCACTTCATGGGAAATAGACAGGGAAACAGTGTCAGACTTTATTTTTTTGGGCTCCAGAATCACTGCAGATGGTGACTGCAGCCATGAAATTAAAAGATGCTTGTTCCTTGGAAGAAAAGTTATGACCAACCTAGACAGCATATTAAAAAGCAGAGACATTACTTTGCCAACAAAGGTCCGTCTAGTCAAAGCTACAGTTTTTCCAGTAGTCATGTATGGATGTGAGAGTTGGGCTATAAAGAACGCTGAGTGCCAAAGAATTGATGCTTTTGAACTGTGGTGCTGGAGAACACTCTTGAGAGTCCCTTGGACTGCAAGGAGGTCCAACCAGTCCATCCTAAAGGAGATTGGTCCTGGGTGTTCATTGGAAGGACTGATGCTGAGGCTGAAACTCCAATACTTTGGCCACGTAACGCGAAGAGCTGACTCACTGGAAAAGACCCTTATGCTGGGAGGGATTGGGGGCAGGAGGAGAAGGGGACGACAGAGGATGAGATGGCTGGATGGCATCACCGACTCGATGGACATGAGTTTGAATGAACTCCGGGAGTTGGTGATGGACAGGGAGGCCTGGCGTGCCAGAGCTCAGTCCAGTTTCTGTGAGGAAGGACCTCACAGAACCCCTCATGGGGTTGCAAAGAGTCGGACATGACTAAGCGACTGAACTGAACTGAATAATCTAGTGATGTGGAGCATCTTTTCATACACTTATTAGCTGTTTCTCTATCCTCTTCAGAAAAATGTACATTCAGGTCTTTTCCCCATTTTTTTAATTGAATTATTTGCTACTGAGTTGTATAAGTTCTTATTATAAATTTTTAGACATTAACTCCTTATCAACTATATGGTTTGCTTGTTATACATTTTCAGACATTTCACTCCTTACTAAGTGTATGGTTTGCAAGTATTTTCTCCCATTCCATAGGCTTTCTACTCTCGTTTCTCATTTTTGGGTCGATGTAGTCTTGCTTATTTTGGTGCTTGTGCTTTTGGTGTCATATTCAAAAAGTCATTGCCAAGAGCCACATTAAGGAGTTTTTATCCTGTTTTCTTCTAGAAGTTTCATGGTTTCAAGTCTTACATTTAAGTCGTGCACGCACTTCAAGCTAACTTCTGTGAGTGGTGTCAGACAGGGGTCTAGTTTCATTCTGTTACATGGGAGTATTCAATTTCCTCAGCATCATTAACTGAAGAGACTCTCTTTTTTTCATTGTGGGTTTATTTCTGGGATCTCAATTCTTTGATCTGTTTCATTTGTCATTGATCTGTTTTTGTTTCAGATCTGTTTCATTGATCTGTTTTTGTACCACTGCCATTACCATTTAATGACTACAGCTTTATGGTATAGCATGAAAGCAGGAAGTGTGATACCTTCCACTTTGTTCTTCTTAGGATTGCTTTGGTTATTCAGAGTCTTGTGTGATTCTATATACATTTTAGATTTTTTTTTCTAATTCTGTAAAAATAAGGCCACTGAAATCTTGATAGGGATCACACTGAATCTAGAGATGGTTTTTGGCAGTAATGACATTTTAACAATATTAATTCTCAGAATCCATGAACATGGGATAAAGATTTTAAAGTCGGTAATTCTACGTGTAGGCAAGGACAAGAAGAACTCTCATATGCAGGTGGTAGGAATGTAAATGGGTTCAACCACCTGGAAAACCACTGGCAACTTCCCTATGACTCAATAATTCCATTCTTAGAGAAATAAAGGCTTATTTTCCTCAAAGGACATGTACCAGCATACTTATACCAGTTTTATCCTTAATAGCCAAAAGCTGGATACAATCCAATACACAAGAGAATGGATAAACAACTGTGGTATATTTGTACACTGCAATATTACAAAGAGCAACTAAAAAGAACCAGCTGCTAATATACACAGTAACACAGATGGATCTCACAAGCATTGCACTGAGACAGAGATATAAAACACAAAGAACAGCTATTCAGTTCAGTTCAGTCCAGTCGCTCAGTCGTGTCCGACTCTCTGCGACCCCATGAATCACAGCACGCCAGGCCTCCCTGTCCATCACCAACTCCCAGAGTTCACTCAAACTCATGTCCATAGAGTTAGTGATGCCATCCAGCCATCTCATTCTCTGTCATCCCCTTCTCCTCCTGCCCCCAACCTTTCCCAGCATCAGAGTCTTTTCCAGTGAGTCAACTCGTCGCATGAGGTCGCCAAAGTATTGCAGTTTCAGCTTTAGCATCAGTCCCTCCAGTGAACACCCAGGATTGACCTCCTTTAAAATGGACTGGTTGGATCTCCTTGCAGTCCAAGGGACTCTCAAGAGTCTTCTCCAGCACCACAGTTCAAAAGCATCAATTCTTCAGCGATCAGCTTTCTTCACAGTCCAACTCTCACATCCATTCATGACCACAGGAAAAACCATAGCCTTGACTATCTTGCAAAATCCTAATTATATGAAGCTCAGAACAGGCTAAAATAATCGATGGTAACAGAAAAGTCAAAACAGTGGTTCCTTCCAGGAAATGAGGGAAAAGTAGGCACTGATGAGAAGGGGCAGGAGGACTTCCCTGGTGGTCCAGTGGTTGGAGTCTGCCTACCAATGCAGGGGATGCAGGTTGGATCCCTGGTTAGGGAAGGTTCCACATGACATGCAGCAGCTGGGCCCATGTGCCACAACTACCAAGCTGGCACTGCAGAGCCCAGGAGTTGCAATCACCGAAGCTCAAAAGCCCCAGAGGCCGTGCTCTGCAACAGGAGAAAGCCCTCACTCACCTAACTAGAGAAAGCCCTTGCACAGCAACAAGGAGCCCAGGCCACAGCCAAGACCCAATACAGCCAAAATGAAAAAAAGAAGGGGCAGCAGAGAATCTTCTGAGCTGCTGAAAATATTCTTTGACCTGGATGGTGGTTTCACAGGCATGTACATACATAAAAATGAATAACCTAAGTTTATTTTATGCTCTTACCGTCAACAAAAAAAGCTTAAAACATAATTTTTACATGGTTCTTAATTCTAGTTTTACAGTTATTCTCTTTAACTCTTCTTTGAATATCTTATAATCAGAAATTAGAATACCTACCAGTCACATATGTCTGTATAATAATTAAAAGCTATGATAAAATTGTATAATCTAAGTTCCTTGTAAGCAGACCCTATTTGTTACAAACAGAATCTAACTGAATACATGCTTAACAAAACAAACATTGAAAGACTAACAGCCTTTCAGATTAAAGACTGCAAAACAACAATTAAATGCAAACACATTGCATAAGCCTGGATAGGATCCTGTACGGAAGAAGGGGTAGAAACTGCAGAAAAGGACCATAATGGATCAACTAGTAAATGTGAATACTGAATTATCCGTTAGTTAAAAGAACCTATCATACCCATTCCTGAATCTGATAATTACACTGTGATTAAATAAGAGAACTTTCTAGTTCTTTAAATTTATTGATACATGCAGTAATAGTGGTTAAGGGGCATTATGTCTACAATTTACTCCTAAATTATTTAGCAATAACAATAAAAACCATATACCCATATGTATCAAAAGTAATAAAGCAAACAAGGCAAAATATTAACAGGTGAATCTATTCTTTATATTATTCTTACTATAACCTTAACACAATTTTAAAGAGTAACATATAATTAATGGTAAGGTTATTTTAGTGTACTCATTCAAATATATCCTGTGGGTTTAGTAAGTGATAGGTACTATCCTATCCTAGGCACTGATTTCAGAAATGAATAAAGCAAGCACTGCTCTTTCAAGAGCTCCATCTTAAAAAGAAATGATAACTGCAGAAAGTAGGTGGGTGCCATGGGAGTACAGAATCAGGATGCCTACCTCAGCCCTGATGGGCTTCCCAACTGCCCATGCAGGAGACGCCAGTTTGATCCCCAGTCCAGGAAGATGCCTGCAGAAGGAAATGGCAACCCACTCTAGTATTCTTGCCTGGAAAAATCCCAAGGACAGAGGAGCCTGGTGGGCTTCAGTCCACGCGGTCACAAAAAGTTGGGACACAAGTGAGCGACTGAACATCAACTCAGCCCTGGGCACAGGTCAGGTATGAGGTATAAGCTGGGGTGGTCACCTGGAAGGCTGTCATAGGCAGGGTCCTAGCCTGTGGATACATCTGGGCCATGACTTGAAAGATGACTAGAAGTTTATAAGACCAACAAGAAGAAAAAGATACTCCAGATAGCTGAGAACAGCTATAGCTGAAGAATTATAATGAGAAGAAATGGTACAACATAAGGCCATTAGTGTAATGTAACGAAGGCAGCTTTGAACCCCTGTACAACCATACTTAGAATAAACACAATACAATGCAAGACTTCTTAATTCTAAAAGTGATAAAGACTGGTTCACCTCTAAAATTAGGTACTCATTCTCAACAAGCATTTACCAGGAAAAAATTTTAATAGCTCACTTATATGTACAGATAACAAATGTAAAACCAGTAAAGGGTTAATATCCAAAATATATAAACAGCTCATACAGTTCACTATCGAAAAAAAAAAAGAATAGTCAAAAAATGGGCAGAACCCAAAGACATACAGATGGCCAGTAAACACATGAAGATAGGCTCAATATCGCACATTATTAGAGAAATGCATATCAAAACTATGAGATTCTCGCCTCACACCAGTCAGAATGGCCATCATCAAAAAAAATCTACCAACAGCAAATGCTGGAGAGGGTGTGGAGAAAAGGGAACCCTCCCGCACTGGTGGGAATGTAAACTAATACAGCCACTGTGCAAACAGTACGGAGCATCCTTAAAACACTAGGAATAAAATAACCATATGAGCCAGCAATCCCACTCCTGGGCCACTACTCCAGCCCTGAGAAAACCGCAATGCTAGATACACACGCATCCCACGTTCACGGCAGCTCTCCTGCCAACAGCCAGGACATGGACGCAGCCTGGACGGCTAGCAACAGGAACGGATGGAGCAGCTGTGGTGCACTTCCACAGCGGGTACTGCCCAGCCGTAAAGGAATGACCTTGAGCCAGCTGCAGTGAGCTGGATGAACCCAGACCCTGTTAAGAGTCAAGCAAGTCAGAAAGAGAAAAACAAGTATCGCATGTTAACGCATATATACGCAATCTGGAAAAATGGTACTAGTGGACATACTAGAGAAGGGACTGTGGACACAGTGGGGGAAGGTGAGCGTGGGACAAATTATATACAATAGTGTAGTGTCAGTCGCGCAGTTGTGTCCGACTCTGCGACCCTATGGACTGCAGCCCGCCAGGCTCCTCTGTCCATAGGATTCTCCAGGCAAGAATACTGGGGTGGGTTGCCATTTCCTTCTCCAGGGGATCTTCCTGACCCAGGCAGGCATCAAACCTGGGCATCCTGCACTGCAGGCAGATTCTTTACCATATGAGCTACCAGGGAAATCCTATATACACAATATCATACATAAAACAGGTAGTGGGAAGTTGCTAAGTAACACAGGAAGCCCCGCCGAGTGCTCCATGATGAACTGGAGGGGTCATCTCATGGCTGGGGATGGGTGGGGAGGCTCAGGAGGAAAGGTATATATATACATACATACACACACACACACACATACACAGATACACACACACACAACTGATTTGCATTACTGTACAGCAGAAACCAATTCAAAATTGTAATGCAATCTTCCACCAATTAAAAAAATAAAACTTAAAACCAATTTTTAATACCAAACCTTCTGTGAATCAAATCCATTCCTGTATGATAATTCAGAGTTAACATTCCTGGCACATGGAATAGGATTAACATCTCAAAAGATACCAGATAAAAATCTCTACATAAGAGTAAAAAAATGGCTACCCAACGAACACCAGCATAGACAATGAAATCCTCTGCCTAAAATCTATGTCCTATAAGCCTACAAGTGGTAGAATAAACCAGTAATTCCTCTGTACAAATTGTATCAAGATTACATCATATAAGGGCACATTAAAGTAAGTGTCATTATAATAAAATGCTGTTCAGCCAAATAATAAGCAGCAACATGAAATCTCGAAACCGCATGTGAACTGCCAAGTATTCCATGTTCTCAAAAACAGGTGTTGTTTCACCACAATTGATAACAAAAATATACTAAAATTATCTTAATACAACTTTTCAATAAAACCTAGAGAACATTTTTCACATCTCTATCCTACATCTACTTCACTATTGAATAAGTGTTCAGAAATAACCCAATTAACAAAAGTGAACCAAGTGATCAAAGAGAAGACTGGAAACTACCAATGAGGATGGCCATTCGCTTTCTACTGACGATTATTCAGTTTCTCCCTGAGCGGCCTGCTTGCCACTGCTTCTTCAGCCCAGCCCACACACACAGCCCTTATAGGAGGTGTCAGATTCTGCTGCAGCAAAATAAACACTTCTACACACTCATACATGACAAAATAACACTAATACAATTACAATAAAGAAGATTAAAAGTTATTAAGCAACCTAAAATAAAACCCATGGTAGAAACCAGAGGGAAAAAAACATGGTAAAACCAAGAGAAAAAGTGCTTAACACATCAGCCTAAGCATAATGATAGCTAAAAATTAAGACAAAACTTCTCCATATATATTAATACAAGTGAAAATGAAAAGTGTAATATTAACATAAACTCCTATAAATGGAGTAACAATCTGGTTTTCAACTAAGACACTGGGCTCTCCCCCTCCGTCAGTGTTGCTTCTATTATGCTGCAGTACCACCAAGTGGCAGAAGGATACACTGCAACTCTAGGTGGGCTGGCTGACTACTTTCAACTCTCAAAAATAGCAACTACTGCAGAATGAACCTTCTAAAATCCTTAGGAAGGCCTAACTCCCAATATGACTGCACTTGGAGATACGGCCTGTGAGGAGGAGGTGCAGGTTACATGAGGTCATGCAGGTGGGTCTCCAATCCGACAGGACCAGTGCCCTTTAAGAAGAGGAGACACCTGCAAGCTAGCGCTCTGGGCTCTCAGTCAGCCAGGGAAGGCCACGTGAGCAGGGGAAAGGCAGCTGACTGCAGGCCACAGTGAGAGCCTTCACCAGGAAGTCCATCAACAGGCAGCTTGCTCTTAGACTTCCCAACCTCCAGAGGAGTAAAAAATAAACGTCTACTGCTTATGCCACCCAGTCTGCAGTATTTTGTTATGGCAGCCTGAGTGGATTAATACAGCAATGCTACACCTTAATTCCAAAATCTGTTCTTTATGAGAAAAGCATTCACTTAAAAGGAACAAAAGTCAAAAGATTTGCCTTTAAAAATTCTAGCCCTTAAAATAACAGAAATTAAAGTCTCTTCTAAAAAGTTCCTTTATCGGCTAAAAGAGGCTATTATTTAGATCAGAAAAGTTAGAAGTTAGGATTAATTCTTATTATCAAAAGGAACATTTTTTCCCCGAAATTAATCAACTGTGGTTCCTAAGTACACCTGTGCTTTCCTCAGAGCAAGACAAAATCTTTAGAACAGGGGAGGAGGGGGGAAATTCATATTGGTCCAAATAAGAGAAGTAAGTGTTATCAGGAAACAGATATATGTACTTAAAATCAAATTTCTTCTGTTTACATCTGTGTATGTGTTTAGAAATTCTCACCAATTTACAAACATTCCTCACTGCCTATATTAAATAGCAGCCAAGAACATGAACTCCAGAACCCAAATATCAGGGTTTGCATCTCTGTTTTGTGCTTACTGAGTACTCAACGGTTCTGTTTCAGTTATCCATCTGTAAAAACAGAGATAACATCCCATAAAGGCTGCATCTTCCCCTACAGGATTCTCCATTCTCCCAGTCCCCCGGCCCCAAGAATAAATTTTACTTTCTTACAAATTATGGTGATCCACTGGAATCAGCACACACAGACAGGACAACTTTTTATCTCAGTATCCCACAGCAGAGAACAAAGAGAAACCAAGGTGAAAACTGTCCTGGTTCACAGGTTAACTTTCTCTTTTTATCCCAAATACCCGATTTCTGCATCATCCCAACTCTTTATAATATCGTGTATAAAACTCATGAGATGGAGCGTTCCAGCAGTAGATGCAGGCAGACCCCTTGGGTCTAGGGTCCTTCTTCCAAGATTAGGTATTTGATTCCTCGAAAAAGATCCAATTATAAAGATAGCCCATACTACCTAATTTAGCCTAAATTTCTGTTACTGCAGTTAATATAATGTTTCTTTCTGGACCTGGACCACTATCTCACCACTGCAGGACAAGTCTACTCTCCATGTATAAAACGTATGGATTAACTCCAGTAAGGAGGACAGTATGGCTCCCATTTTGTCCTTCCTTATAAGCAAGATGACTACAAAAACCGAAGACATAAAAGGGAAGACTTGTTAAGTGCACCGTTTCATCTCCTGCCATCTACAGAAAAGAAAGGAAAAGCTCTTAAAGGATGTGGCATTTCCTCACCTGCTCCCTAAATCATTTTCAATTTTAAAGGGTGGGCAGAAAACTTCTTTGCTATAAGTTGCTGCAAAATACTTGCTCGGATAAGCTGTTCCATACTCAATTTAAAATGCAGCATTTTCAGTCATTTTTAAAATCCTGCTCCAAAGTAAATAAGCATTGATATTTTTTCTACAGTAAATAACCACTAGTGATTTTTAAGAAATTTAACTATTACCCCTCACTAATAAATATACTCGAACAGTGAACACTGCAGTGAACACTGTTCCAGAAAAACATTGAGCAAAACAAAAAGATTCAAATAAAATAAATAAAATTCAAATAAAATATGCTACAAAATCCATACTGCCATTTCAGAAAAAAATCTCAAAATTCAACCACTACCAGCTTAGACTCTATAAAGATATCACTTCTAGTTACGAATATCTTGCTTCTAGAAATGGAGTCCTTGAGTTGAGTCCTAATAATTTTATATCTTACAGAGATTTGCCCAGTTTCTCTAGGCTATTGAGCAACATATACTAAAACTATACTGGAACAAAAACCTTTCAACTCCTAGTCCAGTTTTCTTTCCATTTTATCATATTTCCTCATAGCTCAACTTCTCAAATGTCAAGGACAAGGTGTAGGTTGTAAACTGATAAATAAGAATACTGTATACAATGTATCACAATGTATTACTATGGGCTACAGCCAACCGGTTACATTTTGAAATAAACAATTTAAATAAGAGTGAACATCCTCCTTTTACAAATAAGAAACAAAGGCCCTGTACAGACAGCTAGTCTGTGGCAGTCTTTTGGGGAAAAAGTGACCTCCGTCTAGAAAGATACCCAGTTAAGATTTGAATTGGCAGGAGAAGAGAGGCCTTTCCAGGTAGGAAAATCACATAAGCAAAAGCTTAGTGTATGAAACAAATCAATCAATTCAGAGGACAAAGAATAAATTCTTTTGACTAAGAATAAAGAAAAACAAATTTAGGAATGGCTAAGTTTTGTGTTGGGGGTAGGAGAGGGAGTTTCAACTCTTAAAGAATTAAACTTCATCCTACAGGCAGAGGGAAGCAAGAGTGGGTTTTTACCAATAAATGTAAATGTCTCAGAAATTGTGCATTTGTCTGGAAGCCAAGACTCTAAACATAAAACAAAGGTTATAAGAGCCAAAATATTTAACCAATCTACTTATTTAATCCAATTCTAAAAAGAAAAGTGGAAAAGATATTACAAAAAAGGTTAAATAATAAAATAAAAAATGTACAATGAAAGAAAATGAAACAAATGATAGAAGAATAAATGATAGAGGTGGACAAACCAATTAACAGTTACATAATAAAAGATATTACTCCACACAGGCAGTCCATTTCTGGAAACAGGATTAAATGATCCAAACCAGTCCAGTCTCCAAAGCTAAAACAACACTCAAAGCACAACCACCAAATGTTGCTGTTTCAGGCTGCAGTAACTCACCTCTCTAGCAGCACAATCATGAGGAGCTTCTTCTTTATTCACTTTCCCTTTTGGAAATCCCCAGCCTGATTTTGCTAGGTACCCCTGAACCAGTAGTACCTGCAAAACAACCAAGAGGTAAAAATAAAATTTGCTCTCCTTTCCCATATTCTTTTCTAAAAGCCAGAAGTGCTTCTCCTTACTTCAGGTAACTGTTATCACCAACAATTTTACTTGTTAACTATCTTCCAGGAGGCCAGCTATACTATGAAGAAAGGCATTCTGCCCATTTTAAAGGATCTCTTCAGCAATCAAGTTCCTTTCCAATAGGCCATACTGCAACAGGTATAAATTATTAAGACACAGAATGCAGACAAAATATGCAAACTTTGGCCTTGCAGCATTAAAAATCTAAGTATACTTTTAAAACCTCAGTTCAGAACATTATAACATTAGGATGAAAACAGCTGATTACCATTCCACTTAAAAATTCTGCATTACTCTCACTCACATTTTCAAGTGTCTCATCAAGAATAATTGCACCATATGTTGGCACTCCCATTTTATATTCCTTCCATTCATCCAAAATTTTTTCCACATCTTCACCTTGAGGCAGCAGAAATGGACAATGATTGAAGAGTACACCATGTGTTAAGGAAGTCACTTACTTTCTCCCTTAATACAGTTTAAGCACATACGCACAGAAAGAGATCTTTTTAAATGAATTTTGTATTTTAAACAAAATTACTCACATCTTCACCTCACTTAAATGTATCCTTCTTGTCTTTTCACATTTGTTTTCTCCTGAACAAAAACATTTCTAACTTCTGCATTTAGCCTAGGGACAAATCAAGTAAACTTTGAATACACATACTCTGGCACCCTAAGTTAACACCAAAAAACTCAGGGCCACGTTAGCACTTCCAATCACTAAGTGTGTCGCATTTATCATAGATACTCAACAGATACTGAAACTGACAGCAAGAAATATAAGCACAGTACACAGTAAGAGGCAGGAGCCATCAGAGTAACTAGAAATGGGGATTCCCTGGCAGTACAGTGGTTAGGATTCTGCTTCCACGGCAGGGGGTACAGATCCAATCCCTGGTTGAGGAACTAAGGTCCCATAAGCCTCTCAGCCGCCCCACTTCCCCCACCAAAAAAGAAGCAGCAGAAGTAGCTAACTCTAACTCTGGGAAGCAGAACTAGAGATGAATGAAGCATGCCACTCTACAGGGCTGAATATTTTTCTATGCTATGTTTATGTATGGCTTTTGTAATTTAAAGCATTTTGAAGATGAAGATTTATTAAGGACTATAGGGAAATGTAAATATGAGTATTAAGGAAAGTATGGACTGTTTCAAAAGAAACTGGGTATGTCTCTCCAAAATTGGGCAGAGTAAAATAATTTTTTATAAGTAAATAAAACCTAAACCTGCAAAGTATATGCTCAGGCTTCCAATACTCATATGCTACCAAATGCCTCATTACAACACTGTTAATTATGAAAACTGTAGGGCAAATTATAATTTATGATAGTGTTTCTCAAACGGAGGACATTCTCAAGGGTGTTCAAGTCCTCTGTGAAAACTTACAAATTCTGTCTTTTCATTTTTATGTCAATGTAAGAAAGGAAGGTTTTGTAACAGATAACGCAAAGAAAGGTGCAGGGAAAACTTGTAGTACACACACATCGACATCCTCATAGAAGTCAGCATTATATTCACATTAACTACTGAGTTAAACAAAAACATCACATTAAATTCATTTTATGAAAACTAATTTTATGAGCTGTACATTTTTCTGTTTAAAAATATGCTTTGGTTTTATAGCTGCAATAAGAAATAAGGTTCTCAAAGAGCTCAAAAAAGGCAACCATCTATAACAACACTGTATTAAATACGCAAGCACTAGGTTAAAAATATTCTGCTTTTTATTAGGCAGTGGGGAAATCATGTGGATATAATATTAACTATTCCATAAAGCTCTGTGGAAGGATTTTGGAAGACTCCAGCTTCCTATAATTCTGAAAGCTTCCCATTAAAAGTCTGGCCTGAGATATTTAGTAAAAATTCCTTATGTGTTTCGGAGTCACCACAGATTTTTTCTTTTAATCTAACTATATCTTTTAAATAAATGGATATTTTCCCCATTAAAAATTTAACCACAGGGGAAAAAAGTATGAAAATAACCCAGGAATAGAAGTAACTTCGAACAGTGTTAAAGAGGACGTGTCAAAGAGGACGTGTCAAAGAGGAAGACGTTTATCTCGACTTTTTCCTTTCTCTTCCTTCTCCCTACAACATTCCTAACAATTTCACAGTGCATTAGTGTCTCCGTAAAGAAGTTTTATCTCATCTTTCTACCCATTAAACAACTTCTTCAAAAATAACAAAGATTAGCAAAACATAATCTTGAAAATTATCTATACTCTTCATTTACCCATTTTTTTTCCCCTACCCCAAAATCACCATAAAAAGAGTGAGTTGATGAACCAATCAACTGCAGACCAAGATATATTTGGGATTAATGATGAAAAGTACTTGCTCAAGTCCACACAATTAGCAAATAACAGAACCCAATCCAAAATGACATCAATTTCTTCACTGAAGACAACTCTTCCATCCTCCTCCATATGCAACAGTACACAAAGTAATTCATTCCAACGATGGAGTGGAAAGATTTTTGGGTTTTTTTTTGGAGTGGAGAGTTGTTATATACCACTTTTATTTAATGAGACAATGTACTTAACTCAAAAAACCCTATGATATGCTCTGAGTAATGATAATTATTTTTTAATTTTTACTAAAATTATTATTTGACTACTCTTATTTTCTTAACCACCAAACCAAATTATTTTGCATCTTCAATCTTGGCTTACTGGGCCTTACCAACATTTCTAAGAGAAAGACAGAAGATCACACTGATTACATAAAGAATGAAAGAAGCTTTAAGCACACGTGTCTACTTGTATTACACATATCCCCTTTCTTAACAATTCAGTGATTCTTCAGTAGACTCTTTTTAACATTTCTGCAAAAACATGAAAAATACACTCTAACTATAGACAATCATTTCACTGTAACTGCCATCCAAAATCCTTCTGTTATCATAGATGACATCAATTTCCTCTCGGGACAACTCCCACAGCAGCAATCTGCACCTTGCCATCAACAGAACTAATACAGTACTTTGATTAGAATAAAACATCTTGGCCATAATTTTCTACAGCAGTCTTTGAAGTAGTCACAGTATATGGCTATTCTACATCTATTTTTGACTTTTCTTCTGTCTCCATATTAGCACCCTCTGGCTTTTATTTTCTTCTCTCCACAATACGGTCCATCACTTTAATCAATGTCTTCAGTTCAGTTCAGTCGCTCAGTCGTGTCCGACTCTTTGCGACCCCACGAATCACAGCACGCCTGGCCTCCCTGTCCATCACCAACTCCCGGAGTTCACTCAAACTCATGTCCATCAAGTCAGTGATGCCATCCAGCCATCTCACTGTCTGTCATCCCCTTCTCCTCCCGCCCCCAATCCTTCCCAGCATCAGAGTCTTTTCCAGTGAGTCAACTCATCGCATGAGGTGGCCAAAGTATTGGACTTTCAGCTTTAGCATCAGTCCTTCCAATGAACACCCAGGATTGACCTCCTTTAGAATGGACTGGTTGGATCTCCTTGCAGTCCAAGGGACACTCAAGAGTCTTCTCCAGCACCACAGCTCAAAAGCATCAATTCTTCGGCGATCAGCCTTCTTCACAGTCCAACTCTCACATCCATACATGACCACAGGAAAAACTATAGCCTTGACTAGACGGACCTTTGTTGGCAAAGTAATGTCTCTGCCTTTTAACATACTATCTAGGTTGGTCATAACTTTCCTTCCAAGGAGTAAGCGTCTTTTAATTTCATGGCTGCAATCAGCATCCGCAGTGATTTTGGAGCCCAAAAAAATAAAGTCTGACACTGTTTCCACTGTTTCCCCATCTATTTCCCATGAAGTGATGGGACCAGATGCCATTATCTTTGTTTCTTCTTGGCAATATTCAAAATTCTTTTGCCAGTTATGAATATAGCTCCCCAGCAAAACCTGAACCCAGAAGCAAGTGCAGGACAGTCAATCTACACCATACACTGGGGTATGAAGTATATATTCAGGCAAGTACTACTAGCACATACTCAGTTAAGTGTTGAACCTGAGTAGTCACTAAAGAAAAGTCACAGGACCATGCACAACTCACAAAAGGAAAAACAGAGTCGCAGAAAAGCCCTACTGTTTGTCCGAGGTTGCACGACTGGCAAATGGCAACGATGGGGTGGTGGCACAAGGAGCGTGGTTCCAGAACTCATACTACTAGCTTTCCCTCTATAGTCTCAAGGTGTGTCTGTCACACCCCCACAAAATCTCTCCTTTATTTTTCTACAAATGGAACGGCACACCCATCCACTCAGTCGCTCACATCAGAAACCTGCATACCATCCTTGACTCCTTCCTCTACCTCTCCTCAGACAATCAAGTTAGAACAAAGTTGCTGCTGCGTCACTTCAGTCGTGTCCAACTCTGTGTGACCCCATAGACAGAAGCCCACCAGGGTCCCCCGTCCCTGGGATTCTCCAGGCAAGATCACTGGAGTGGGTTGCCATTTCCTTCTCCAATGTGTGCAAGTGAAAAGTGAAAGGGAAGTCGCTCAGTTGTGTCTGACCCTTAGCGACCCCACGGACTGCAGCCTACCAGGCTCCTCCATCCATGGGATTTTCTAGGCAAGAGTACTGGAGTGGCTTGCCATTGCCTTCTCCGAGAACAAAGTTTACCTCCTAAAAATCACTGAAATTTAATATCTTCTATTCACTTCTATCAGAAGTTTCCATTTCTCTCTCATAAATTAATGAAACGGCATCTTACTAGGTTTCCAATCTGATATTCCTCCAATTCACTGCCTGTACTATTTCAGGAATGTTTTTCAAAACATCCCTAGAAATAAGCAAATGTGGCAAAACGTTAACAATGGGTAAATACATAGAAAGGGTATGATGACATTTGGTTTTAATACTCTTTCTACTTCTCTGTAAGTTAAACTTTTTTCCCTGAAGTCTTATTTTAATCTCCTACATTCTTTTATTACCCTTATGTCCAGACAAATACGGCCCACTAGACTCTACCTCCAAAGATTTTTATCTAATTTCAAATTGGAGTGGGATTACTCGCTTCACTATTTCTAATGAACCCTAGGCTACCTTATCAAAACCTATCAGACTTCAGTGTAATCATGTCCTTTCCTGCCTGTCATCTTAAAGACAGCAACCAAATAAACCTTGTTCACTGCACAATGCCTGGCACAGAGGAAGCTCTCAATTATTTAATGGCGTCTACTATATTAGAAGCTTCTTCTTCCACATAAGTGAATTAGAAGAAGAAACTTAACTAAAACAGGGGTGCTTTTATTAAATAATAAGGAAAGTTTTAAACACTCATATATATATAAACACAATTGCAATTGTGTTTCAGGAAAAAATGCAATTCAGGAGACTCTGGGATAGGAAGATCCCCTGGAGAAGGAAATGCCAACCCACTCCAGTATTCTTGCCTGGAGAATCCCATGCACAGAGGAGCCTGGTGGGCCACAGTCCACAGGGTCGGAAGAGTCGGACATAACTTAGTGAGTAAACCACCACATAAGCACAAAATCTTATCCAGAACCCCAAAATATGTACAGTTGCTCTTGTAAGACCCCCAAGACTATGCAAAACAGACCAAAACGAAAGAAGACAGCCTTCTTATTTTATCCATGTTTCTCCAATTAGATTATCAGTTCAGTTCAGTTCAGTCGCTGACTCTTTGCAACCCCATGAATCACAGCACACCTGGCCTCCCTGTCCATCACCAACTCCTGGAGTTCACTCAAACTCAAGTCCATCAAGTCAGTGATGCCATCCAGCCATCTCATTCTCTGTCGTCCCCTTCTCCTCCTGCCCCCAATCCCTCCCAGCATCAAAGTCTTTTCCAGTGAGTCAACTCGTCGCATGAGGTGGCCAAAGTATTGGAGTTTCAACTTTAGCATCAGTCCTTCCAATGAACACCCAGGACTGATCTCCTTTAGAATGGACTGGTAGGATCTCCTTGCAGTCCAAGGACTCTCAAGAGTCTTCTCCAGCACCACAGCTCAAAAGCATCAATTCTTCGGCACTCAGCTTTCTTCACAGTCCAACTCTCACATCCATACCTGACTACTGGAAAAACTATAGCCTTGACTAGATGGACCTTTGTTGGCAAAGTAATGCTTTTAATATGCTATCTAGGTTGGTCATAACTTTCCTTCCAAGGAGTAAGCGTCTTTTAATTTCATGGCTGCAATCAGCATCCGCAGTAATTTTGGAGCCCAAAAAAATAGTCTGACTCTGTTTCCACTGTCCCATCTATTTCCCATGAAGTGATGGGACCAGATGCCATGATCTTCGTTTTCTGAATGTTGAGCTTTAAGCCAACTTTTTCACTCTCCTCTTTCATTTTCATCAAGAGGCTTTTTAGTTCCTCTTCACCTTCTGCCATAAGGGTGGTGTCATCTTCATATCTGAGGTTATTGATATTTCTCCCGGCAATCTTGATTCCAGCTTGTGCTTCTTCCAGCCCAGAGTTTCTGATAATGTACTCTGCATATAAGTTAAATAAGCAAGGTGACAATATACAGCCTTGACGTACTCCTTTTCCTGTCTGGAACCAGTCTGTTGTTCCATGTCCAGTTCTAACTATTGCTTCCTGACCTGAATATAGGTTTCTCAAGAGGCAGGTCAGGTGGTCTGGTATTCCCATCTTATAGCTCCTTAAAGCTCTATGATTTCCTCATAAAATCTGCTACCAAGACTCTAACAAAGATAATGCTCCACAGTACTTCTATTCCTCCTTTTTTCATTTACTTCTCCATACTTGCTGAAAAACTTTCAAAGGTTAACAGCTATATAGAATAAACAGTTTCATTCATTTTCTGCAGAACCCTGCAGCTTAAGAAAAAGCAGAGGGAGCTGAGTATGAGGGTTATTTTAAGTCACCTATTCCTACTCCCTCTAGTATAATACAGTGAACTTATGGGTATAGCTCCATGTCAACACATGGTTTATGTTTAAAAACAATGATCAAAAGAATAAAAATCAAAGCATTTTGGCTCAAGATTTAAAAACTCACAAATTCCCTTACATAACTTCCATCCCTATCTCCTCTTGGATCCCTGTAAGAATCTTAGTAAAAATTTACTTTTCTAGGTATTGCTTATCATTTCCAACTCCCCAGTCTTGCTCCATTCCTTTTCTTTATCTGCAATGTATTTCCCACTCCAGCCTGCTTATAGGAAATGTATAGAATGAAAATTCTACATTTCCTTTAAAACATAGCCTTGCTTAAACTTGCACAAAACTTTCTACATTCTGCCAAATTCTAAAAACAGTATCAAGAGCATTAGCAATTTACCAGGTTTTAGGCCTTGTGACATAGCTTCCTTTTAAAATCTTAAATATTTGTGTGAATCTTTTATGACAAGTTTCTATCTTATCTGTAAACAGGGAGGAACAAAAGCTTCTCAGAGGCAAGGAATCTGCCATAAAACCAAAAACTAAAGTATTCAATAATTACTTAAGAATATCTATCCCAGAAAGGTAGTAATCTCAATAAAGATCATTCAGTTAAGTGGAACAGCAAGAGGAATGTAAAAAAAAAAAAAAAAAACTCAGTTCTAGAAACAGGCTAGCTATATCTGAAAGAAAATCAAATTTATTTCTAATTATCACTGCACATTTTAGGGGGTCCTCAACATAAATAAAAACACAGTTGTCCCTCCAATATCGACAAGTGTTACCAAGTCCAAGCTCACTCTGCTCACTACATAACAGGCCAATGAATCCGAGACACAAGGTTGAGGCAAGGAATAGGATTTATTCAGAGGGCCAGCTAACGAAGATGGCCAACTAATGTCTCAAAATAATCATTTTACCGGGGTCTGGATGCCAGGTTATTTTACAGACAGAGACGGGGGGGGGGGGGGGGGGGGGCCGGGGGGGGATTGAGGAAACAAAGTAAAAAGACTACTAATCTTGCAAGTTATCTCTGGAATGGCCAGCCTCAGGCAGGGGGGTGTGTTCATTTCTTCCTTCCTGCCACAGGTTGGGGGAGAGGGGGGTGGTTCTGAACAAAGGAACTTTAAGGGTCAGCAGAGAGGCAGGTCTCTCCAAGGCAGGCCATCATGTATGACTGTAGTAATAACAAAAGCAATGGAAAGCAAGTCAAAGAAACGGTTTCAACATGGAGTCGGAATTGACTTCTCCCTGCAACGTGTGACCCACAGATAGCCGGGCTGACTCTACCATGCCATTTTACACCATCAAAGAAACTTGAGTGGGCTTCCCTGGTGGCTCAGCAGTAAAGAATCCTCCTGCCAATGCAGGAGACGTGGGTGTGATCCCTGGGTCGGGAAGATCTCCTGAAGAAGGAAATGGCAACCCACTCCAATATTCTCATGTGAGAAATCCAATGGCAAAGAAGCCTGATGGGCTATATAGTCCACGGGGTCACAGAAAATTGGACATGACTTAGTGACTAAACAAGGAACATCTATGAATTCTGGTATCCTGAGAGAAGGGGAGTGGTCCTGGAACCACCCCCATGAATACCAAGGTACAACCCTACTATCAAACTGTGCCTATCACCATCAGGCACAAACCATGTGTATATACTTTATGTATTTGACAAATTTTAGAAATCATTATGTTTTATTTAAATGATTATAAATCTCAAAGACAAGCAAAAGAAAATTTGTGTAAAACATCTTATTAACAAGAATGAAAGACAGTCATCAGAGTCATAAAAAGGATATCAGCTTTAGCAAAGTCTCTTATCCCACACTGAGGTAATCCTGGTGTGTTCTGCATGTAGAAATCCAAGTAAAACCAATGGGCAAGTTCAATCTGAAAACACACTCGGATAGCATTGTCTCTTTCCTCGCTGGGAATATGCAAAATAAATCGGCTGTCAAAAACAAAAAACATACAAAAATTACATTTACAAACCATAACAACTTATTTTAACCTTTTTAATTGCTTCATTCCTGACCCACCAACACGAAAACAGACAAAAAGCAGTACTGATCAAGGAAGCAAAATTGGCAGGAAAGTGAAAGTGTTAGTCGCTCAGTCTGTCCAACTCTGCGACCCCATGGGCTGCAGCCTCTGTCCATGGGATTCTCCGGGCAAGAATACTGGAGTGGGTTGCCATTCCTTTCTCCAGGGGATCTTCCCGACCCAGGGATCAAACCCAGGTCTCCTGCACTGCAGGTAGATTCTTTACCATCTGAGCCATCAGGGAAACCATGAGTTATTAATGAATCTCATTCATAACACAATTTTTTTAAGAGGTGATCTATCCTCTGTTCACAAGTACAGAGATTAAGAGCTCACTAACAATAAATTAAAGGTGAGCAAGAAAACAAACTTGTGGGACGTCCCTGAGGTCCAGTGGTTAAGACTCTGTGCTTCCACTGAAGCAGGCACAGATTTCATCCCTGGTTGGGGAGCTAACATCCCGCAAGCCATGTGGTGTGGACCAAAAAAAAGAGAAAAAAAAAAAAAAATCACTCGGATTCCCTCCCATGTCTGATAACATTTTCAAAGAATACATGCAAATAAACTCATACACTCAAACAGAAAGATGTTAGCTGTTTAATCTTTATATTTAAAGTATTACAAAGAAATGTAAAAAAAATCATTAATAGACCAGACATCCCAAAGAGCTCATCTGAGTTCAAAATAACTTTCAAATACACTCACTTTTAAAAAAAAGAAAATCTAAACTGTCTTTTCTAAGTACATTCAGAGGGAGGAAGAAACAGTTAATACATGGTATAAGTGTACACTATATTATATATACAAATGTATATGTACGATTAAGATAATGAACCTTTTGTGCAACAAACCAATCAAAATTTATGTGCTTTACAGGACACATTAAGCAACCACCATTAACCTTCTTCCATGCGTAGCATTTTCTGTAACCTTTTTCTAGTGACTTTTAGAGACAGAATGAATTACATAAAAGAAATCCACTGGTGTCTACAGTCATTTCTTAAAATTAAAAATAGCATCACAGAATTTGATCACTTACACGAGCAGTCCCCAACCTCTCTGGCACCAGTTCATGGAAGACAATTTTTCCATGGACTGGGACAAGGGGGATGGTCTGGGCATGATTCAAGTGTGTTACATCTACTGTGCCCTTTATTTCTATCATTACTATGACATCTGCTCCACCTCAGATCACCAGGCATAGATCCCAGCCTTTGGGGCCTCTGACTTACACTATTCACTAGCTGTGATGATAAATGTTCTTCGCTGTTTTCAAGTTTCAAATCAAATCTCAAAACAATGCTGTAAAAATTATAAAAATATATCATTCCAACAGGGAACTGAATAAGTAGAAGTTAAGACAAATGTTTATGTACAATAATCTAGAAAAACAATGGGGAAATGAGCTTAAACCACAACTGTATTAAGAACAAGACAGGTAACACACAACCCTGATGGCATTATCTAAGACATAAAAATCTCTTCCACATGGCATTTAAGATCCAGTGCCTGTTCACCTGCACAGCCTCTACCACTCTGTAAAGTTCTTTGTACCCAGTGACACCTGATTCTTAGAAATGTCCTAAATCACCATCCACCTACCATCTCTCTCCTCTCCTTTTCTTACAATTCGTTCCTCATGACTTACAGGTCATGAGGAATGACTTCTGAATTACCTACTTTATTCACTTCTTCTAATTCATTCCTCATGACTTACAAACAGTGCTAGGTATATCAGACTCCTCTGAATAGATTTATATACTCTTTCAACTCCTACTCCATTAAAGCAATTATCTCATTTTTACTACTGTGTGCCTGTTCAATCGCCAAGTCATGTCCAAGACTTTGCACCCCATGGACTGTAGTCCACCAGGCCCCTCTGTCCATAGGATTTTTCAGGCAAGAATACTAGAGTGGTTTGCCATTTCCTTCTCCAGGTGATCTTTCCGACCCAGAGACCAAACTCACGTCTCCTGCATTGCAGGCCAATTCTTTACCACCATTACTGTCCATAAACTGTTCCAAGTTCGTTCACTGAGATAAGGTGCTGAAATCAGTCCTGAATATTCATTGGAATATCAATGCTGAAGCTGAAACTCCAATACTTTGGCCACCTGATGCGAAGAATTGACTCAAGAGAAAAGACTGGGAAAGATTGATGGCGGGAGGAGAAGGGGACAACAGAGGATGAGATGGTTGGATGGCATCACTGACTTGACAGACATGAGTTTGAGTAAACTCTGGGAGTTGGTGATGGGCAGGGAGGCCTGGCATGCTGCAGTCCATGTGGTCGCAGAGTTGGACACAAATGAGCAACTGAACTAACTGATCTTTGCATATTTTTACTCCTATGGTCTACCAAATTGTCTGACACATACTGGCAGTTACAATTTTCTTTGAAATATAAGATGTGAGTAAGCACACTCCACTCTGTCCCTCCCACGAAATGCAGCTATAAACCCTGAATGAAATACACAGACCAGCTATTTGAGGACTGTGAAAAGTAAACAGCAGCAGAAGACTGAGGAGGATGACAAATATCTGAATTTACCATTTTCCACCCTCCAGTATCCCTAAGATGGACTGGGGGTTAGAAGTGAGCTCCAGGCGCCCTCGAGTTCTGCCTCAAGGATCAAGACAGGAGTGTAAAGGAATGGCTCCACGCTGAGACAGTGAGGGACATTCCCCTCTCTTCATTCTCTCATGCCACAGCGCCAGGCAATGCCATACTGGTTAGAGCTGGCAGCAAGTGACTGTAACAGGGATCCAAAGTTAAAACTTTGTCGGACGAGAACCTTCCTCTCCAATCACAAGAACTGTGCAGTCCCAACAGAGTAGGACCAACACCCATTGCTTATTTTTCTTCTAATCTCCAACCATGTGGTCCCAGGCATGAGGAGAGTCACATGAAATGTGGTAAAGTGGCTTTTGGTTTCTGCCATTTTTCAATATTCAATTTCTTCAAAAAGGGGAGCCAAGAAGTACCAGGGAGACAGCAGAAAAGGAAGCACTGAGGCCCCACAGAATCATTTATGACTCTGATGCTCAACCCCAAGCTGCACAAATGTGGACTAGACTGGGGCTTCCCTGGCAGTCCGGGGGTTGAGAATCTGCCTTCCAATGCAGGAGACACAGGTTCAGTCCCTGTCCTGGAACTAGGATCCCCCATGCTGCAGGGAGACCAAGCCCCCGCGCCACAACTGCTGAAGCCCACACACTGTACAGTGTGTGTTCCCAACAGGAAGAGTCAACGAGCAGCCTGCGGGCCGCAGTCAGAGCAGAAACCTGAGTCAGACCACCAGCAGTACACCACAGACGAGTCAACTCAGCTACGTCCAAGACAGCCCACTCCTCCAGCCTCAGAAGAGCTAGCACACGATACATAAAGACAAACTGCACACAAAAACTAGACTCATTTTATCTGATTTTAATAAACTTACACCAATTCTCGAAAGGGGCTTCTCTGTGGCTCAGATGGTAAACGGATCTGCCTGCAATGCGGGAGACCCAGGTTTGATACTTGGGTCTCCAGATCCCCTGGAGAAGGGAATGGCTACCCACTCCAGTATTCTTGCCTGGAGAATCCCATGGACAGAGGAGCCTGGTGGGCTACAGTCCATGGGGTTGCAAAAGGCTGGACAGAGCTGAGTGACCAACACTTTCAAGTCTCAAAAAAAAGAAAAATCACTTGTCTATTATGTCTTAATCTTCTCCGTTTGGGACATTTTCTATTGAGTTCCATTATGGAAGAAGATGAAGAATTAACGCTATTCCTCCTCCTCTCATTCTACACACCATTCTCCTCTCTCCATCGTCCCAACAAATGGGACGATGTCAGCACTACTGACAACTGGAGCACATAACTCTAGGTTGAGAGGCTGTGCTGTACGCTCTAGATGCTCAGCAGCATCCACAGCCTTTGCTTATCAGGTATCAACAGCACTCTCCAGCAAGCTGCAACAACCAACAAGATCGCCAGTCACTGCCCAGCGTCCCTCGAGAGGAGCAAAACTCAGTCCCAGTCTGTGACCACAGATTTAGATCAGCATTCAGATCTTCACACTATGACTCTGTAAATACAATTCACAACTAAGCCGTAAGATAAGCCACAGTTTTTTCCCATTTTAAAAATTACTTAATTTAGCTGTGCAGGGTCTCAGTTGCAGCACATGGGATCTTTCAGCTGCAGCATGCAAACGCTCAGCTGTAGCATGCAGGATTCTAGTTCCCTGACCAGAGCTCGAACCTGGACCCCCAGTGTTGGCAGCAGAGCCTAAGCCGCTGGACCACCAGGGAAGTCCTTGTTTTCCCTCTTCAGTTCAGTTCAGTCACTCAGTCATGTCTGACTCTTTGCGACCCCATGAATCACAGCACGCCAGGCCTCCCTGTCCATCACCAACTCCCGGAGTTCACTCAAACTCATGTCCATCGAGTCGGTGATGCCATCCAGCCATCTCATTCTCTGTCGTCTCCTTCTCCTCCCGCCTCCAATCCCTCCCAGCATCAGGGTCTTTTCCAGTGAGTCAACTCGTCGCATGAGGTGGCCACAGTATTGCAGTTTCAGTTTAATGTCTTGTCATTGCTTCACTTTCTCTATATCTGTCACTAACTCAATCTTTCACTAGTTTTCTAAACTCTTTTCTCAAGGTGTTCATTCAGACACACCAGTTTCATCTTGAAGACTATCCCTGAGCCTTCTGATCGGTTCCAATTTGGAGTGACTGTCACTGCATCTAATACACATCCGTCATCCTATGCTGTCCGTTCACTAGCATCCTACGGTTCCCTAACCCTAACCCAAACCCTGTCAGATCACCTAGACAAAAACCTTCCAATCCATCAGGAGGTAAAGGACAGGCTTCCACTTTCTGGGAACTGAGCAGGGGAAGAGGGATGGTTTTCAGTATGCACACAGTACTCGTCACCTCATCTCTGTAACTTTTCAATATCCTCTAATTCTGAAGCAGAGTGACTACTACAATATTCACTCTTTCCCAAGTCTCTCAGGTCTGCTAACCCACATGCCACTTTCACTCCTGCTGTACAGTTTCCAAATTGTGTGGCTCATCTCTTCATCCATTCTCCCCTTTCTTGTGGGGTTATACACCTGAAATTGTTTAACTTTTAGTGGAGCAGCTGCTTGCGCACAATCTACTATCTTTAACTAGAAATTCATATGACAACAAATTTCTAGAGGATACTAACCACAATCTAAAATGGGGTACAAAAACACCTAAGACAGAGAAATTCAATCCTATTCCCATCCCAATCCAGAAAAGTCCTGAAGATAAACTGGAAGATGAGAATAAGAAAACTTTTTAAAAGGCTAACATAACAGCAAAGTCTATTAATAAGAGAACATCCACACTTCTTTCACTCCTGACAGTCTGGAGTTTTCCTACAAAAGGTAGGGGAGAGAGGAACAACACCCAAGACTCTTTTCTAACTTTAGAAAATAGGTGTGAGTGTTGGCACAACAAAACAAAACTCCTGCACACTGGTATTCAACGCTTCCCCACTGTTTAAGAGCCAGCTCCCTATCTATTCTCATAAAGAAACCTAGCAACACAAATAAGTCCCTCTACAGCCCCATCTTAAACATGAAACAGCAACCAAAAAAACCACCCAATGTTTAAGGAAAACCTAATTCATGACAAAGAAAAAATTAAACTCATTTTAAAAAACTGACTCTGAAGAAAAGTGTTGTCAAGGATATCTCCTGGAACCTTGGTACTGCAAGTGTGGGCCTGGGCCACCTGGAAACCTAACTGTGAGAAGAGAAACATTTTAGTCAGACATTTCAGGCCCACACACGCTCAGAAAGCTTGCTCCCTAATGATGCTCTCAAAGAAACAACTTTTGTAAATCACTAAAACAAGAATGAAAATAAACAAAGCATAAAACAGAGGATTCAAGAGACAAGAGACACAACCTGGGAGGGCTGGGAAAAGGAAATTCTAGTACAGTGCAGACTGGATTAGACAGTGAAGATCTCCAAGACAGCATTCTCCAGGAAAAAAGGATTCAGTAGACGAGCAGATGGTCTAACTGAGAGCAAGGTGGAGTAGATGAGGGTGTGACGGTGGAAGGCTGCTAGAAACCACAGGCATTCTGAGGCAGACGGGTAAATGTACAAGAGAATCACAGTCCAAACATGAAGCAAAAAGTTAGAACAAAAGGGGGAAAAATATTAAAGAATAGCTAGAAGGAACCAGGGGATAATGAACAAAGCATATGCTTCTTTATCCAAAAGAAAAAACTAAAAGGTATCATTTAGAGCAATTTGTAGAATATAAGAAAAAAGAATTTATTTGGACATTCTCTCTCAAGATTCTTAAAAAAGGATCTTGACTATGTTCAGAATCCTAGCCATTGTAGGCTTGCCTCTACTGTGAAAAGTATTTACACAGTCATGATGTATAACAAATGCCATTATTATTGTTCACCCCCTGCAATCAACCAGTAGCAGAAAGTTTAAGATTTCATAATGTTACAAAATGTAACATAAATACTATCAATCTTAATTTTTAAGTCACCTGGATAGAAGCCAAGTAGGTAAGAAAAGAAATGGAAGAAATGATGGGGCACTAACTGCCTCACCCCACCAAATACAGACTCAAGAGACACTGACGTTCACAGAACAGAAATAAAACTTTCAAGCACAGGAAAGTCACAAAGATAACCAATGGAGCGATCTAAAGTAGTAATATGACTGCACTGGAAGTAGGACAAGAGTGACAGGAAGTGTGAACCAAACTCCCACCTAATTATCTACGAAGATACACTAAATCCGCAATCTAATATCTAAAGGTGATAGAAGCGGGTACAAGTAAACTTTAAAATATTGAAACATCCATTAGAAAACTTCACAAAACAGGTAAAGTCTGTAGAGCAGAACTAGGATGAAAGGGGTAGGGCAAGAGATTGTTGCTTTACATTTCACAAATTCATTTGTACTGTTTGATTAAAAAAAAAAAAAAAAACCTTACAGATGAGTACATTTTAAAAGTTAAAGGCAAACTTTTTAGAAACTTTTAAGAAAAAAATTTTACAGAGGAAAATTAAATTTCAATGCTTTCATTCTGTGAATGTGATCTGTTTTATATATTTAAAAGTGTGTGTATATACATACATGTGTATATTTTAAAAGCTAAAGTAAAATGCTTTTCACAATATTTTGTTATGGGAAAAATATCTCCACCTCACAAAAAAGTCATCTTTTCAATGTTTCCACTGATAGAAAAAGCATTAGCTCAAGGACTGAAATTAACACAGAAATGTTTCAGGTGAAATGAACACTTAAATGGTTAGTTCATTATCCTATGCTCTGGGAGTTGGTGATGGACAGGGAGGCCTGGCGTGCTGTGATTCATGGGGTCGCAAAGAGTCGGACACGACTGAGCAACTGAACTGAACTGATGCTATCACCAAAATAGCAATATTAACTGCCAGAATATACCTTTCTCCTTTTAACACAGGAGTGACCTTACCATTTAATTCTTAAAGGGACTTAAATAACTTCAAACTCTTCTTTAAGAGGAACAACTTACCAAACTGCAGTTTTCAGTTTTTACTTTAAAGTCATGCTTTCCAAATCGTTAATAAGATTATTTAAATAGCGCTGAAAACATTTTTAACTTTTAACGTTGGAAATCACGGTACACTAAAGACGAACATCACCTGCCATGCAATGGTGCAGATTTACTTTCACATCCACAGACGTACTGTGTTATAAAGGCAGTTTGGGTCACCAAAGCATTTTAGACAAGTCTTCCTTGCTGTCCTCCAATTCCACTTCACCCAGAAGTTACCAGTTTTATCAGTTTGGTGTATATACTTTCAGAATTCTGTGCACGCACACAAACATGTATTCACAAAACATTTAAAAATTTAACAGAGCACCCAATGACTAGTTACTACACTCAGTAGTATACTGTGTACATTTTCAAGACACAAACACTCTCCTTCGGTTTACTGTTTGCTAACTGCCTTAGGAACTTCTAATGGCTGCACAGTATTCCTATAAATGAAATACCCCATATTCAACTGCCTGAAATATAACATTCCATGTCTTAGGTAAGCTGTCTAATCGTCACAAAATCGTATCTTGAAACTTTAAGTCTCTTGCTCTAATATCTCACGTAAAAATCACTCTCAAATTTTACATTTCCCCAAAACATATTAATATATGGTCAATAACTAAACTAGACATGATTAGCAGGACTATGTAATTTACCAAAGATCAAAATAATAAAAGAAAAAAATCTTAAATATACCAATAAAGAAGAACTAAAACTGGAGAAAATACAAAGGGAATGAAAACAGAGTCAAGACCAAACTCATAAATCAAGAGGCACTTTAAAAAGTACAAAAAATTCAAACAAAAAGATGTTAAAAAAGTACAAAAAAACTAAACTTTTTCAATTTAAGCTTTATTTTCATAGAAAATAAGTGTGAAATTTTCTGAAAAAGCACATAACCAAAAGCCAGAATTGTTAATATTAAAAATCTTTAAATTAATCAAAGATATTGTAAACATTAACTTGAAAATGGTATTACTTTTAAAACCTGAAGTTTTAAGAAATGGTTATTTGGTTCTGAAATGGAGCAGGAGTCATCAAGGACAGCCCCACCCTCTCTCTCACCTCTTGTTTAAAGGAAAGTTTTAGCCTCCTAAGCAAAATTTGATTCAGAGAAGCGAGAAAATGCACAAAACTAAGGAAAGCAGTCAAGCAAGAAAGATAATACTGGCTTAACCATAAAACAAAGTCAAGGAACTTTAGTAGGTAGTATCCTGAGGTGTATCCTTCAGTTGTTTTGTAAAAACTAAAATCCTCACCAGGTGGAAGAAGCCAACTGCATGCTAACCACCAACAAGCAGACCTCAGACCCTTAAAACCAGGCTGATCATTTGAAATTCTATAATGCCACCCTGCTCACCACGACCTTATCAGAAAGAGGTCCACAAGTGGATGACTCATCACGACCCTGTCCCTCATCTTCCCTTCGAGTCTGTCTTTTAAGCATGAACTGCCATTCTTCCTTGCAAGGCCCAGCAGTGAATGCAGCAATACTTCCCTTTACCACAATTCTGTATCAGTACAGGCTTTGCTGCATGTCAGGCAAGTAGACCCAAGTTTGGTTGGATAACCGTTTCCTATTATTTATCAAGAAGCTAGCCCTAATTTTTAAACACATCAACGGTGGGGTCCAAAAAACAGTAACTACAAAAAACTTCCTTAAAGGAAAAAAAGAAAGTTTTCTCTATTCCAAAAGACCTGTATAAAATAGTTTAAATACACTAACTAGAAAACCAAGTAAGAATCTTTTACACTTAACAGATGTTTAACATGAAGTCTACAAAACACCATTACTTTTAAGTAGGATTCAGTTCAGTTCAATTCAGTCGCTCAGTCGTGTCCAACTCTCCGCGACCCAAATCACCTTCATAATGGTTGATATGACTTCTTTAAATGATGCAACCTTCCATAATATACAATATAAATCCAATACTAATGGGATAATTAGTTTGCTGCTGCTGCTGCTAAGTCACTTCAGTCATGTCTGACTCTGTGTGACCCCATAGACAGCCCACCAGGCTCACCCGTCCCTGGGATTCTCCAGGCCAGAACACTGGAGTGGGTTGCCATTTCCTTCTCCAATGTGTGAAAGTGAAAAGTGAAAGTGAAGTCACTCAGTCACGTCTGACTTGTAGAGACCCCATGGACTGCAGCCTACCAGGCTCCTCCGTCCATGGGATTTTCCAGGCAAGAGTACTGGAGTGGCTTGCCATTGCCTTCTCCAGATAATTAGTTTAGACACCTGTAAAAAGTATAAATTACCTATCTTTTCTAAACCACCTGTATCCCTATTAATTCATACGTGACTATTGTTCATCTTTCCTAATACTACTCATATTTAATTTTTCTGATGTACATCCTCTAAAAAAATTTTGGAAAGATGAATCAGAAAAACCATAATTCCACTTTTGACATGATCTCCCAGTCATTTATCTAACAAACATCAAACCTCTTTTTTTTTTAAGTTACAACCATATCATCACTAAAGTACAGCGACGTTAACTCTTAGTGGTTACAGAATTAGTCTCTACTTATCTACATGTACTTTTGTGAAGTAATAACATTAGAGAGGTAATAATATTAGAAATAACATTATTTCATCCACCAGTGTTAAGAAAAAAAGGCACAGGCATTAGAAAGAAAAAGGCCTATATTTCAAATCTTGATTTTCTAAATTAAGATGAAAATGACCTTGTATATATTACAATGTGAGTCTGACAGATGAAAATGGAAAAAACTGCACCTACCAAATAGGACTATTTTGAGGATTAAATGATACATGTGAAGAGAGCAGCCAGTGTCTGGCAGGCGCTCAGTAGTAACTCCACTAGTATCAGTTTTCCTTTCCCCTTAAAGTCGTGAATGCAGCACAACTACTAAAAGCCAGGCTTTTACACATAAATACAGTGAAAAGTGGTCGTTTTAATCAAAGCTTGTATTCATTTGTAATTTAAATTATTTCACAACCCACTTACACCAGCGACAAGTCAGGTTATTACTACACCAAAAACATTTCCTTTTCCTAAAGTAAAACTTTAAGTCTATTTTACACATGCTTGAAAGTGAAAGTACACTTGCTTAGCGAGCTGAAATTATAGCCAAAAAGAGAGAAGAACGCAGAAAATGTCTCTTGTAAAAGTATACTATCAGTTAAAACCCAGCAGCTGAGAATACCGTTCAAGAAGGATAATTAAGAGATGGAGGAAAAAAGCAACTCTAGACTTTCTTTCTTCCCCTCACTCCCAAGGATAAGTTTGGGGATGAACAAGAGATTAATTTTTCACAGCAATTTACAGAGAACGCCACAGACATAAAAGAATACCCCCGGGGTTCAGTTCAGTTCAGTCGCTCAGTCGTGTCCGACTCTTTGCGACCCCATGAATCGCAGCACGCCAGGCCTCCCTGTCCATCACCAACTCCCGGAGTTCACTCAGACTCATGTCCATCGAGTCGGTGATGCCATCCAGCCACCTCATTCTCTGTCGTCCCCTTCTCCTCCTGCTACCAATCCCTCCCAGCATCAGAGTCTTTTCCAGTGAGTCAACTCGTCGCATGAGGTGGCCAAGGTATTGGAGATTCAGCTTCAGCATCAGTCCTTCCAATGAACACCCAGGATTGATCTCCTTTAGGATGGACTGGTTGGATCTCCCTGCAGTCCAAGGGACTCTCAAGAGTCTTCTCCAGCACCACAGTTCAAAAGCATCAATTCTTCGGCGATCAGCTTTCTTCACAGTCCAACTCTCACATCCATACATGACCACGGGAAAAACCATAGCCTTGACTAGACGGACCTTGGTTGGCAAAGTAATGTCTCTGCTTTTTAATATGCTGTCTAGGGTAAGGGGCTAAATTTGAAAACTGTTCTCTACGTAGGTCCAAAAAGCTGGGACTCCAAGACTGAAAAACCTTGGGATCTTTCAACAGAACTGGGGAATGAGATGGAGGGGAGAGTAAGACGGTCTGTAGAACTCAGAGTCAGAAAAAGCAACGGGAGGGGGAAACGCAGCCCCCAAAACGCCAAAGACCCAGGCTTCAGCGAAGCTGCTTCCCTTGAGCAAAACAGTTGAGCAACTAAGAAAATGAGGAAACCGCAGCGCTGCGAGAGGAGGAATGGAGGAGGGTGCGTGAGAAAGAGAGAGGCTAGAGCGGAAAGAGAAGGTTGGTGTCGACCGACGGAAGTAAGAACTGACAGGGAAAGGGAGCAGAGGCGGGACGGGAAAGCCTGGACAAGGATGTGGAGCGGGAGAGGAGACGCGGAGGTCCCCGGGGTCGCCGAACTGAGAGCGGGGGGAGAAAAGCAGGGGACGACAGGGGGCCGGAGCAGCGCGCGGCGCCGCGGTACCTGCAGAGATCGTCCAGGACGCTGCCGGGAATCTCCACCCGTTTGGTCTCCATGATGAGGACCCACAGCAGGAGCAGTGCATCCCGGCTCCGCGCGGCCGGGGACCGAGGGTACTGCAGGAAGACTCCGGGAGCCGGAGAACACGCAGCGGCGGCGGCGGCGGCTCCTACGGAAACGAGCGGGGGAAAGAGGCGGGACCCGCTCACTTCCTTCCGGCTCCCGCAGCCCGGGACCCTGAGGCTGGGCCGAGGTGGGGGAGGAGTCCCGAGAGCCACGCCCCTGCTCTGCTTGAAAGGCCCAATGGGAAGGTGGAGAACTGGGACCCTGCGCAAGCTAAGCCAATGAGGCGCTTGTTTGTTGGTCCGTCGGCTCCAATCCGTCTTCAAGCTGCTCGGTTGCTCCTCTGTAAACCGACTTCGCGCCGCTGGTCATGGGCCGCGGGTGGATAGGCGCATGCGCATCATCCCTCTTTGACTCTCCTAGGAAGTTTGGAGGGGTCTGGTTTTCCTTCCAAGTGGTCTTCCGCACTGTCTCTCCGTCACTGAGCAGGCGCTCCGACCTTTGCAGTGCAGAGCCTGTGGGCGCATTCAGCACGAGCGTGCATGCATGGTTTCTGTCACCAGATGCCCCGCACACACTCTCACCACCTCCAGGCTGTGTGCTCTCTCACCGCAGCCCCCCGAAGAGAGTTGTCATTTTTCTGGTGGCTCACCTCGTTCACTCTGCAGGCGCCCAGTCCTAACTGTGAAGACAAGGGGTTTTATCCCAGTATTCGACACCCTGTGAAATGTGAATTGATTGAACCTGAACTCGGGAATCTTCATTCCACCTGCTGCAAGCTCACATCACTCCAACCGGCTGGTCATCATTATTCCACAGTCTTGCTTAATGGAGTCTTAATGTTGGGAAGATCCCCTGGAGAAGGAAATGGTAACCCACTCCAGTATTCTTGCCTGGAGAATCCCATGGATGGAGAAACCTGGTAGGCTACAGTCCACGGGGTCACAAAGAGTCGGACACGACTGAGTGATGGAATGGAATGGAATGGATCCTTGGAGAAACTCGGTCTGGATCCATCCATTTCTCAACTTGCTCCTTTGATATCAGACTCACAGGCCCACACACACCTGCTCAGCCATGAGTTTAGTTCTTTCTACCATTTAATCTCCCATCTTTTCTCTTAATAAAATACCCACTGCCTTTATGTCAAATTCACATTAATTCTCCACACTAGTCCAAGAGCTGCCTAACCATTATCGCCTCTGCCTCCATTCTTAGCCTATACAACTGCCCAAGTTTTGTTTTGTCCTGATATGAACAGATGGCTATCTTTTCAGTTTCTGATCCTTGTTCAAGCCCAAATTTGATACAGGAGCCATCTTACCATCTATTTTACTCTGTTTTCCATCTTTATCTTTTTGCTTTTTATTGGAAGATTCCTCACATTTGTTTTCCAGCCATCTGTAGTTTTTACTTTTCTAGAATTTTCTTTCATTCTTCAAATGTCTCTTAGTCATGGTGTAATAGCCATGATTCATAAATCCCATATTCCTATGAGGATATTAATACATTTAAAAGCTTTCTTCTTCCTGAATAGTTTTTATTCGTCTCAGTTGCTTTTTTCTGTTAATTTCGTCACCGCCTATCATATCAGAAGTTTTCTGGTGATGCTCAACTGTTCACTCATACTTAAAAGAGTATGAAACTAAAAAACTAGAGTCAAGTGCTATAAAAGTTAATTGGAGTGGAGTTTGGGGGAGGGGAGTTCTGGGGAGAATGGATACATTTATATGTATGGCTGAGTCCCTTCGCTATTCACATGGAACTGTCACAACATTGAATCGCCTGTGTGTGTATGTGTGTGTCTGTGTGTGTGTGTGTGTAAAGTCACTCAGTCGTGTCCAGCTCTTTGCGACCCCGTGGACTGTAGCCCCCCGGAACCCTCTGTCCATGGGATTTCCCAGGCAAGAATACTGGAGTGGGTAGCCATTTCCTTTGCCAGGGGATCTTCCCAACCCAGGGATCAAACCCGCATCTCTTATGTCTCCTGTATTGGCAGGCTGCTATTTACCGCTGCGGCCACCTAGGAAGCTATGCCCCGAATACAAAATTAAAAGTTAAAAAAAAAGCTGACTGGAAGCTCCCAGCGTGTGGGTGGGACTTGAGAGCTTCACAGTAGGATGATCTGACTGGGCTGCTGGTTGGGAAAACATGGCATTGGAATCTGTAGGTCATTCTTTCTAGCTGGTCAGAGTTCCTCAAGAGAAAATCCTTTCGGGTCAAACTGGAAGTATTCTGGGAGTCAAGTAGGGAAGCACAGGCGGGAGTATTCTGTTTGCTCTCTTCAGTCCTCCCTGCCACATTACTAGTCTATTTTGGGTTTACTAAGAAATAGGCCCTGAGGCTGGAGAAGGCAATGGCACCCCACTCCAGTACTCTCGCCTGGAAAATCCCATGGATGGAGGAGCCTGGTAGGCTGCAGTCCATTGGGTCGCTAAGAGTCGGACAGGACTGAGCAACTTCACTTACACTTTTCACTTTCAAGCATTGGAGAAGGAAATGGCAACCCACTCCAGTGTTCCTGCCTGGAGAATCCCAGGGACAGGGGAGCCTGGTGGCCTGCCGTCTGTGGGGTCACACAGAGTCAGACACGACTGACACAATTTAGCAGCAGCAGCAGGCCCTGAGGCAAGGATTTGAGTGCAGGTAGGGCTTCGCTGGTGGCTCAGAGGTTAAAGCATCTGCCTGCAATGCAGGAGACCAGGGTTCGATCCCTGGGTCGGGAAGATCCCCTGGAGAAGGAAATGGCAACCCACTCCAGTATTCCTGCCTGGAGAATCCCATGGATGGAAGAGCCTGGTGGGCCAAGTCCACAGGGTCTCAAAGAGTCGGACACGACTGAGCAACTTCACTCACTCACTCACTCACTCAGTTTATTTGGAAGATGATCCTGGGAAAGACTTGTGGCAGAGAAGGGAGGTGAGTCAAGAAAGGGAAGAAAGCCAATGAGAGGATTTTTATCAACATAATACTGTGGGCTGACTGGAGCTAATCCTGCTGGAGAACTTTGAAGGCCAGCATGAAGCACACTTCAAGGGTTATCCTACTCAAGGGGTGAGAAAGATGATACTAACTTCCATCAGATGTTTGTTCAGGACTGCCCTGGGGGTCATCACCCCAGCTTGTCACATGGGCAACAAGGAAGGCTCTGGTGACCAGAAAAAGCCTTCATCAAGTGGAAAAAGTTAATTACATGATAACCAGATGCTAGTCTTGTAGTTGCTCAGCCTCGAGACCAAAAGACGACCCTGGAGACAGCAACAGAAGCATCAGTGGTATATTGAACAAGAGGATCTTACACACATGACCCTGAAATGACCCTACCACGTACAGCAGATGGTAGGTAGGACAGGACAGGAGGCAAAGGAGACTACCATTTGTAGGTGGAATTGACATCAGGTGGGCTCAGTGACTAATTAAGGTCTGTATTTAAGAGGATTGGACTGTGTGAGTGAAACAGAAACTGGACAAGCATGGGATATACAGGAAGCAAGAGAAGAGCCATCTTCAACAGCCTGACTTTGGAGACGTGCAGGTAGCTTGGGTAACGGATTGATAAGGATGTTGGAGAGCAGTTCCATCTTACTGGGTGTGCATTCTCTCGATCCTACTGTCACAAGAAGGACACCATGAGGCCTTCCTGAGATAGACGCCTTCCTGAGATAGACGCCACTCCCCATGTCCTCTACTTGCCTCTTTCTGTAGAAAAACTTTAGCCAAAGATTAAATTTAATCAGAGAAGTAAGAAAATGTGAAAGCAAAGGAAAACAAACAAAATAATCATTTAGCCATTGAACAAAGTTAAAGACTTTCAGTTTCTCTTAAGGGCTACAGATAACATTCTGAGCTATATCCTTTGAGCTGTTTGTAGATACTGAAACTCTCCTCAGGTAGAAAAAACTAACTACACAACGACCAGACTAGTAATGACATAAACTTCTCCATCTTACACAATTCTGAGAACTGACTTCAAAGAGATGGGAACAATCAACCCTGGACTGAAGATTAACTGTACTTAATCAAGATGACACTGATCAGACCATTGCATGACCAATTTCAAGGTGACTGTCAGAGCTGACGATGCTGTTCTGCACGTGGCCCCTTCTCTCTGCCTATACACCCCTAGAAACTCCCCTTTGAAAGCTCAGCAGTTAGTAACTGGCTTTTAGACACACATCTGCCTTCTCCCCAGATTTCTGGCCTCCTAAATAAAGTTGTCTTTCCTTTCCTACCAATACTTGTCTCTCAAGTACTGGCTTTCAAGCAGCGAGCAGATAAACCTGAGTTCAGAAACACTAACTGAACTTCTTTTCTCTGTCTGGGGAGCACCTTGGTGGCTATTTTTCCTAGCTGTCCACTTGTAATTCAAGTCTGGCTTTTAGAGTACTCTGGTGGCTCAGAGGGTAAAGCGTCTGCCTCCAATGCAGGAGACCTGGGTTTGATCCCTGGGTCAGGAAGATCCCCTGGAGAAGGAAATGGCAACCCACTCCAGTACTCTTGCCTGGAAAATCCCATGGACAGAGAAGCCTGATAGAATACAGTCCATGGGATCGCAAAGAGTCGGACACGACTGAGCGACTTCACTTCACTTCACTTCAAATGACAAATGATGTCAGTCAAACCATGGTGGAAGGCGAAGAGGTGTTTATCCCCAAGTGGCCAATGGTAGAAGAGCAGTCAGGTTCCCAGCCCCACTGAGGAATCTAGAGGAACTCTTCCTACTCCCCTATTTCTTTACAGTCTCCCAACTCAGAGGCAGCTACCCAAACTCCTTGTTTGACTTTTAGGGGCCAAGAAGTCACCAAACTCTCACAGTGCTAAGTCAATCTTCCCCACAAAGAATTCCAGCAATGTCTGAAGGCACGCATCTCCCAAGTTACTTTCCTGCCCATTCTCCATCTCATCCCTGCTTCCTCTCCACACACTTCTTGGAGCTGGGCTGCTGCACAGTGTAGCAGCCCTCTGAGCTGTGACTTCCAAAGAACACAAGGCCTCATTCAAACCCAACTGTCCACAGCAGTCTGTGGCTTGAGAGTGGAAAATAAACTGGAGTTTGCATCTAAGGGAAAGGAAGATGCTAGCATTCTTATAATACTGATGTGAGAACTTCCCTGGTGGTCCCCAGTTGCTAAGACTCTGCGTTCCCAATGCAGGAGGGCCTGGTTTCAATCCCTGGTCAGGGAACTAGATCCCACATGCAACTAAGAGTTCACGTGCCACAAGTAAAAGATCCAAGTACCACAACTGAAAAAGGTCTCACATGCTGCAAAGAAGATCAAAGATCCTACATATTGCAACTAAGACCCGGTACAGCCAAATAAATTATTAAAATATTTTTTAAAAATACTGATATGATGTTTAAATAGTTGGTTTGATCAAATATTTATGGTTTTAAAATATGCTATTTCATTTAGTCTTTATAACGACATGGGATAGGCAGATAGCAATTAATGAGGCTTTTAAAGATTATGTGACTTACAAAGATTAAAGTATGTAATGGAGGCAGGGCTAGAGTTCAGGTGTTCAAAACTAATTAGCAGGAATTCTGCTTCAAGGAGAATGACACAATAATAATTACTGATGTCTGTACAGCATTCTGTAATAGAAAATTATTTCCAGGTACAATAATCCTCACACAAAAAAAGCTTGTTTGTGGAATTCTAAAAATAATACTGAACAAGCTTACTGGCCTCTCTCAAGACAGCCGAGCTCCTGACAGTTCTACCCCACTCCACTTGCTAACTCAGGACATTGGTGAGTTTGCCCTGGTAGTCCCAGACATCATATCCTTATCTGATGACACTCAATAAAAAGAGGAGAGAGTGACAGCTGCCAGGTGTCAAAGTAGCCAATTAAACCCTCAAGCAAAAAAAACGACGAGTTAAGCCTTTAACCACTTACTGTGACTGTGAGAAAGAGGTTAAAACCAGCCCTTTCCATTTTTCCATGAAACAGAGCAATGGTCAAGATCATGTGGATTAGCTCAGATTCATCTCTGCTTGGGGTAGATTCACTGAACAGAAAGCTCCAGCTGTCCTATGGACCCTGGGGAAGGAAGACTAGGAGGAAAGAGTTGGGAGTAAAAAAGCACTCCCCCTTCCTGGATAAGGACGTGTCAGCACAGGTGCCTTAAAGAGACCTCGCATGGAAGGCCTTAGAGCTAGGAATGCACAGAGAGAAGCACAGGAGTCTGAGGCCTGAGGCCTTGACAGCAGCCCCCTCTCCCAGGCTGCAGGGCACTGGCTGTGCACCAAGGCTGTGGAGGGAAAGCGGACATTCCCCATGAGGCCTGCCAGGCCAGGCGATAGGCCTGAAAAATCCCACGTGGGTCTTTAACTGTGAGCCAGACTCCTCAAGGACGGCGGAATTCCATGAACCCTGAAGCCTGTGTCACCTCTGAACCTACATGAACCCACACATTTCTTTTTATTTCAGCCAAGGCTTTCTGTTACATGGACCCAAATCATTTCAACTGATATGTTCCACTAGCCAGCCAGAGGCTCAGACCAGAAACCCGAGAGTGACCTCGACTCCTGTCTTTCTCACCACTTCCAGTTTATCAGTGAACCCTGTCCAGTCTACCTCCCAAACCGATCTCAAACCTACCCTCTTTAGAAACATGTAACTGAACCACTTTACTGTACACTTGACACTACACAACATTGTAAAGCAACTATATTTCAATACGGATTATAGATAAACAAAACCCATGCGCGTCTCTCCAGCCTCAGCTTTCCCCGCCTCAGTCCAAGCCACCTCATCTCTCACTTGGACACTGTGATGGGTTCCTACCTGCTCTCCTGTCTTCTGCTCTTGCTATCTTTTAATTCGACCTCCATGTAGCAGCAAGGGTGATCCTCTTAAAATGCAAATTTGACCACATCGCTCTCCTGCTTGACCCTCAGAGGAAAATCAAATTTCCGTGGCATAGGCTAAGAGACTTCATAAGGTGGCCCACCTGCCTATCACTCTCACGTCCTCATATGTCCCACTTTCATCTCATTACAGTCCAGTCCCCCTAGTCTTCTTCCAATTCATAAAAAACTCCAAACTCTTGGGCATTCCCTGGCAGTGCAGTGGTTAGGATGTCATGCTTTCACTGCTGAGGACGTAGGTTCAATCCCTGGTCGGGGAGTTAAGATCTCACAAGCTATGCGTCAAAAAAAAACAAAACTCGAAACTCGTTCTGCATACCATTCCCTCTACCTGGAATGTTGCCCACTCCGACTATAATTCCCTCCTTTTCATCCTTTATGTACAACTTAACCGTCACCTCTTCAGAAATCCTCCCCTGCCCATCGTAACTAGTCTTTACTGCTATTGTCAGTTGCCTTCCTTTCTTTCCTTTTATACTATGCTCCTCAATGTGATTCTTTTCAACTCATTTTTCCCCTCCCCAACTATATCATAATTTACAGGAAAGCAGGGATCTTTTCCATGTTATTCATTGAATCCGCAGTGCTTAGAATGCTTTCATTACATGGCAGGCACTCTATAAACAGTTGCTAGTCAAGAATAGGCAAATGAGTAAGTTATCACCAAATGTGTGCTGAGATTACTGAGGAAGAAGTGATGAGCTGCAAAATCTTAACATGAGTAGGTGCAAATCTCCTTAAAAAAGTGCATCTCTGCCTAGAAATCTGTTGGAGCATATGAACTCATTCTACCTCAGACGGGTTTTTGATACTTGTACCAAAGAGTCCTAATCAATTCAGAGTTCACTTGCTCTCTCTTCCTCTATGTATGTGTATATCCATATTATATATATATTATATAAATATATGTAATAGATATGAAATATACAACATAATATATAATACATACCTATGTGTGATAAACATAAATATATGTATAAATACATATATAAAACAACTTTTGATGCTAGAACGCAAACATATCTCCCTTTACTTTTACCCTCCCCTTCCTGCTCCTCTGTCATGTATAACTTCCATGCCCTAATAAGTTTGCCCAGAATTGTAGGAGGCAGTTCAAAAGGAGAAAGTAAACTTACCAGATTCAAATCAAAAAGCTCTACTCTGGTGGCAAACAACCTTCTTTTGTATGAGGATAGCTCAGGAAAAAAAAAAAAAACTGTTTCAGGATTTTCCAGTTTTAGAAATAGTTTCTTAATTTTTTAAAATCAGAAATATAATCTATGTAAGAGTTCTTAAGAATTTTCTTATTAATTCCCTGTCACTGATGAAGGGCTGTTTTTTTTTACTAAAATATCAGAAATTAAATTACTAATAGACCCTAATTATGGTGTTGATTCTTTGAATAAATTTTGTTGTTGAGTAAGCGGGCTGGAGTCTGTTTTGTTTTTCTTTAACTGACCTTGTAAGCATCTTAATTGGGTAAAGCTGTTAGTCTCAAAACATCTCACATTGAATTTAAAAGAAATTTTTGTTGAAACAACAGCATGCAAGTCCTAAGTACTCCTCCAATAACTCATTATCTAAATAATCAGCTCAGTTGGGCTCCATCTCTGTTCCACATGGTCAGTGTGGAGCTCATGGTCCAGAGTTGGTCCATTAATCTCCCCAGACAGAGGCCCTATCTGGGATAAGCCTGGGAAGCCCTAACTGTTCCCAGAAAACACAAGGAAAGCAGAATCCAAAACACCAGAAATCTCTTTTATCTCTACCACCAGAGAGTGTCCATTCCTTTTTCCCATTTCTAAAGTTGATATCATACTGCCTTCTGATCTTTTTAGCACAAGAGCTGGACTTAAAAACTGAACCTCCACTCTAACAACTTCAGATAATTATACTATTATCTGGTTAAATGATTCAGATCTCTAAAAAAGCTCTTTCCCACATAATAAAACTCCTCTCTTAAAGTTAGGCTTCTCTTCTCCATTCTATATTCATTGCAGCATTGCTAAAGGGTGATACAATCTCAGTCTCTGCTGTAGTTTTATATTATTTTGCTGCCCTAACAAATTACCAGACTTGGCTTAAACAATACAAATTTATTATCTTATGAAGTGCAAGTCCCTCAGTCATGTCTGACACTTTGTGACCCTCTGAACTATATAGTCCATGGAATTCTCCAGGCCAGAATACTGGGATCGTCCCAACCCAGGGATCGAACCCAGGTCTCCCACATGGCAGGCAGATTCTTTACCAGCTGAGCCACAAGGGAAGTCCAAGAATACTGGAGCGGGTAGCCCATCCCTTATCCAGGGGATCTTCCAGACTGAGGAATCAAACCAGGGTCTCCTGCATTGCAGGTGGAATCTTTACCAACTGAGTTATTAGTGAAGTCCATATTATTATCTTATAGTTCTGTAGATTAGAAGCCCAACACAGAGCCCACCGGGCTAAAATCAAGGTGTTGACAAGGCTGTGTTCCCTACTGGCAGTCCTAAGGGAGTGTAATTTCCTTGCCTTTTCCAGCCTCTAGAGACCACCTGCTTTCTTTGGTTCATGCTTCGCTTCCTTCCCCGCTTATGTCAGCAATGTTTGGTCAATTCCTTTTTACATCACATTACTCTAACCTTCTTTCACAGTCCTATTTCCCAGTGACTCACTCCTTCTACTTCCTCCTCCATGTTTAAAGAGCAGAGTGATTGCAATGCGCTCACCCAGATAATCTAGGACACTCTCCCTATAGTAAAACCAGCTGATTAGTGATCTTAATTGCCCCTTTCCATTAACAACATAGTCACAGATTCCAGGGATTAAAATGAACATCTTTGGGGGCATTATTCTGCTTGTCACACTCTATAGGTATCCTTGCTTTATAACTTTTCTCTATGGCTACCCACCCCCTTACTTCCATTTCTAGGAACCATTGACAAATGTCATGGTGCCTGAAAATTGCTAGTTTTAGTGAATTGAAATTATGGAGCTTTAGCTCCTTTATTCTGTTTTTTTCCAGTAGTCATGTATGGATGTGAGAGTTGGACTGTGAAGAAAACTGAGCACTGAAGAATCGATGCTTTTGAACTGTGGTGTGGAGAAGACTCTTGAGAGTCCCGTGGACTGCAAGGAAATCCAACCAGTCCATCCTAAAGGAATCAGTCCTGAATATTCATTGAAAGAACTGATGCTGAAGCTGAAACTCCAATACTTTGACCATCTGATGCAAAGAACTGACTCATTGGGAAAGACCCTGATACTGGGAAGGATTGAAGGCAGGAAGAAAAGGGGACAACAGAAGATGAGATGGTTGGGTGACATCACTGACTCAATGGACATTAGTTTGAGCAAGCTCCAGGAGTTGGTGATAGCAAAGCCTGGCACGCTGCAGTCCATGGAGTCACAAAGAGTTGGACACTGAGTGACAGAACTGAACTGATTCATATTGCATGGGATCACTTAGCTTTAAAACAGTTGTTATTTGAGGGTAAAATAATGTCTGGGGTTTGCTTTAAAATAATCCAACAGGGGAAAAAGTTGCAAGGCAAACAAATAAAATATGGTAAGCAAAAGGGTGATAATTTTTGAAGTTGGGTGGTAAGTACATAGAGTGTCTTTATATTCTTTTCTTTTGTATATATTTTCAGATGTTCATAATTTAAAAATTGAACATTTGAATTCAGTTGACCTCCTGATTTTTTTTTAATATTTGTGTGGAAAAAATTGATAAGAGTAGCCCAAATTGCATACTAGGGACTTCTCTGGTGGTCCAGTGGCTAAGACTCTACACTCCCAAGGCAGGGGGCCCAAATTCAGTCCCTGGTCAGGGAATCAGATCCCACATGCTGCAACTGAGAGTTCATATGCCGCAACTAAAAAGTATCCCACACGCTGCAAATAACAAAGTCCCGCGTGCTGCAACTAAGACCGGCACAGCCACATCAATCAATCAATATTTTTTTAAACTGAATACTGAACATGTCCTTTTTAGTGCACTAATTGGAAATGCAGCTAACTTAAAATTTTTATTGAGATATAATTTACAAGATGCAGTGGACTTTTGTAAAATTAAACCTTTTATTTTGAGAAAACTGGAGTTTTAAGAAGAGACCTCTGATATACCCTTTACCCAGTTTACAACGGTAACATCTCATAAAACTATAGCAGGATATCACAACCAGTAGACGGAATCAACAGTCAAGACACATGTTTTCATAATCTTAAGGATCCTTCATAATGCCCTTTTACAGTCAGCATTTTCTGTGCAGGAGACAGGTGTTTATTGTGTATTACAAATGAAGACGCTATCATCAATTTTACTCACCTTCCTCTCAACTTTGCTTAGGGACTTTGCTGCTGCTGCTGCTGCTGCTAAGTCGCTTCAGTCGTGTCTGACTCTGTGTGACCCCATAGACGGTAGCCCACCAGGCTCCCCTGTCCCTGGGATTCTCAAGGCAAGAACACTGGAGTGGGTTGCTATTTCCTTCTCCAATGCATGAAAGTGAAAAGTGAAAGTGAAATCGCTCAGTCGTGTCTAACTCTGAGTGACCCCATGGACTGCAGCCTACCAGGCTCCTCCATCCATGCGAAGAGTACTGGAATGGGTTGCCATTGCCTTCTCCGGGGATTTAACTGGCAGTTGCTTAAAATTACCAAAACCTATTTTTCAGAGCTGTTAAACATGCTGCCTGGTATAACCCTAAAATTGAACAGGCCAAATTTTAAGAACCATAAACAGACAGCAAAACATGAGCTCAAATAAGGGATTGAGAGCAGTGCACAACATAGTGGAGAGGCACCCTGGAACTCCAGTATCAGAGCAGCGTGGTGGGGCTGCAGAGCAGCTGGGGTCACCACCTGGATGGCCAAGAGTCATCAGCTGTGCGATAAGCACTACTGCTGCCAGCGGCCTCCGCCAGCATCCGGGCTCCCCTTTCTCTTCAGTTAAAGCACTCACTTGGGAATGTGTATTGTTGCAGCCACTACAGAGAACAGTATGGAGGTTCCTCAAAATACTAAAAATAAAGTTGCCGTGTGATCCAGCAACCCCACTCCTGGGTATATATCTGGACAAAGCTATAATTCAAAAAGATACATGCCACCCCTATGTTTATAGTGGCCCTATTCACAATAGACAAGACATGGACACAACCTAAATGCTCAATGACCGATGAAAGGCTAAGGAAGATGTAGTACATATATACAACGGAGTCATAAAAAACAAGGAGATAAAGCGATTTGCAGCAACATGGATGGGCCTAGAGATTATTATACTAGGTGCAGTAAAAGAGAGGAAGACAAATATCACATGATATCACTTATCCATGGGGTCTAAAATATGACACAAATGAACTTATCTACCAAACAGAAATGGACTCACAGGTGTACAGAATTGAATCATTCTGCTGTACAGCAGAAATTAACACAACATTGTAAATCAGCTATACTTTGATTTTTAAAAATTAAATTAAAAAATTAAGGACTCATTTAAGAACTGACATTTCCTGGCTCCTCTTACAACTACATGTGGTTTGATAGAGCAACTACATTTGGCCAAGAAGATATATGCATAGGGTAGTCTCAGTTCAGTTCAGTTCAATCGCTCAGTCCTGTCCGACTCTTTGCGACCCCATGAAAGGGTAGTCTAGGACTTCAATAAATTTTCATTAAAAAGTGGCAAGCTCTTCTTTACACCTTCCTGTGGCCAACAACTGACCCTGTGGTCAGAGAAGTAAAATAGAAGATGATATGGACTCTGATGAATTGAAGTGACCAAATCAGACCTGGAGTACCTCTCTGTAGTGATTTACTTAGAGACAGAGAGATGAGAGAGAGACGAGAGAAGAGATGAACTTATCTTGTTAAGCCATGATATTAGGCTTTATTGTCTTCCATGCAGTCAGTAATCCAAACTGACATAAGCAATCTTCTCCTTATCTAGAGGCAAAGTTCGTTCTCATTTGAGTCTGGAGACTGCTGTTTTGATCTGGAAAAAAAATATACTTCAATAGGCTTTTGATCATATAAAATTAAAGGCCTGAAATGACTATAGACTGAAAAGCTTGAAACAGTTGGGAGGTAACCAGCTCTGTGGAATGATGCAAAATTTTCTCTTCCTTTGAGCAGAGTTGAGCCTCTACAGAAAGGTTACAAAGTTTGTGGAAAGGATAAGGAGCAGAAAAGAAAGATTTTTTCTCATTTTAGAAGAGGGGGGAAAAAAAGCATATAGTTGAGGGCCTGACCCTGGGTCGAATTCAAGTTCAAGATTCCCAAATCTATCATCTATTCTTTCAACGCTTCTGTTACCCAGGGGCCTGAGGAGAGTGACAGCCGGTGGGGCAGCCTCCTGCAGAGATGGATCTGGGAACCAGGATATTAGTATGCACTAACTTTAAGGTAGATTTCTTTTTTTATTCCCTGCCAGGAATTCTCTCTGCTGATATCCAAAGGTAGTGAGCATCTGTCTTTTCTTTTTTTTTCTTTTCAGAATCCATTTTCTGTCCGGTAACATGAAGCTATGTTTTCTTCAGGAGCACCTCCTCCCCTACCTTCACCCTTGTGTTTTGGGAGGGGTTGATTCCTTATCCCCAACCCCTTCATCCTAGTCCCCAATATCCAAGAGCATCTGTCACTGTGATTACTCAAGGGTTAAGCTAGGAGCCAAGTCATGCTCAGTAGACGCAATGCTATGACATTTGGGGCACTTTGTGGGAAAGGAATGCCTTTTTTCTGCTCTGCTTGCTAAAGGGCTCAGAACATAAGCCTGGAAATTCAGTGCCTTCTCTGCTGTCACTTAGGAGGGCCTGCCAGAGAATGAAGCCAAAACAGAGGATACAAGGATATGAGATGAAAAAAGACAAATTTCTGGTCACATTGTTTGAACCCTGGAATACAACCGAGACTTGAAATACATGTACCCCCTGGATTTTTCATTACCTCAGCCAAGACATTCTCTTATATTTATGGAGGTGTTGTTACTCTTTAAAACCAGTTTTAGATTGAAAGGTTGTTGCTGAGCCGTGAAAGACACTGGGATCCTTGGCCTCTGGAGGACAGGAATTCAATCCAGGGCCAGTGATGAGGCTTGATCACTCAGAGCTTTTGTGTAATTAAGTTTTATTAAAGTATAAAAGAGACTGAGAAAGCTTCTGACATAGACATCAGAAAGAAGTGTCCCCCTGCTAGTCTTTAGCTGGATGTTATATAGCTACTGGCAGGCTGCTAATTGGAGAAAGAAAATGTCTCAAAACTAGCACCAGGCCTCTCACCCACAACATGCATTTTGAGATAACACTGGCACAAGGTGAGTTGTCCCCCATAAGAAAAACGCATTGATTAGCTAAAGGTTTAAGAAAAGACAGGTTCAGGTGGAACCAGGTGTCATCATGGCAAGGCAGAATTTTAAGAGAAACCTCCTTTTTAATTTGTATAGAGATGGGAAAAAAATCTGACACTTGTAGTTTGTTTCCTCCTGCTGCTTAAGAGAGGAAGCAGCCTATTTCCTCTGTTTGGAGACCCCTAGCCTTCCTGCCTGTTACCCTCTCAAGATGAGTGTCTGTCTCTTACAACCCTGAGTCCTGACTGACACACACAGCAAGTCTGGTCTTCCTGTATTTGGGGGAATCAAGGAAGAAGTGTGTGCCTACATGTGGAGTGTATGCTTATTAGGGGAGCAAAGCAGCATAAAAAGAAGCTTATGAGAGCAAGAGAAGATTGGCAGGAATGGAGCAGCAATCCAAAAGCAAGGGTGGGGATGGAGATGAGAGCTTAAACCCTCTACTTTGACACTCAAAAGAATGACCTCTGAAAGCTGGATAATCTGAGAGCACTCTGATTACACCAGTAAAGTCAATATATCCTAAATGAAATATGATGTATGCGGAAAACTGTCTCATATGTCCAAGCGGGAAGAGCTGAATCAGATGGTTGGCTAATATTATTCACATCTCCAAAAAAACAGTGAGTCAACAAAAGGCATAGAGAGGAAAGCCTGAAAGAAATCTGAGATGCAGAATTTGACACTGCCTCTCCAAGTCCGATAGATTGCATACATGCTGAGTGGCCAACTCGACCATCTGCTTGGCAGTACTTCCACATAATGGCTGTGATGGGGCCTTCAACCTTAAAAAATTACTCAATTTAGGTGCTATTTCAATTCCACATTCTACCAACAACTTAAGATTACAATTTTATGTCGCTTGTAGCCTTCCATCAGTACTGTCAAGGGTGATGCAAGGCCCTACAAAGGAGAGGGAGCAAGTTCAGATTAAAACCATTTGAGAGCAGGCAATATCAAACTGTATCAGGAAGCCAGATCCCAAGGCCAGCTCTGGACAGTCCTAAAGAGAACCAGACTTTGGGACTAGGGTATGGAATTGGAATTGGAATTGGAGGGCACTACAGTTTCTGACTTAAATTGAAGAAAGTAGGGAAAACCACTAGACCATTCAGATATGACCTAAATCAAATCCTTTATGATTATGCAGTGGAAGTGAGAAATAGATTTAAGGGACTAGATCTGATAGAGTGCCTGATGAACTAAGGACAGAGGTTCATGACATTGTACAGGAGACAGGGACCAAGACCATCCCCATGGAAAAGAAATGCAAAAAAGCAAAATGGCTGTCAGAGGAGGCCTTACAAATAGCTGTGAAAAGAAGAGAAGCGAAAAGCAAAGGAGAAAAGGAAAGATATAAGCATCTGAATGCAGAGTTCCAAAGAAGAGCAAGGAGAGATAAGAAAGCCTTCCTCAGTGATCAATGCAAAGAAATAAAGGAAAACAACAGAATAGGAAAAACAAGAGATCACTTCAAGAAAATTAGAGATACCAAGGGAACATTTCATGCAAAGATGGGCTTGATAAAGGACAGAAATGGTATGGACCTAACAGAAGCAGAAGAGATTAAGAAGAGGTGGCAAGAATATACAGAAGAACTGTACAAAAAAGATCTTCACGACCAAGATAGTCACGATGGTGTGATCACTCACCTAGAGCCAGACATCCTGGAATGTGAAGTTAAGTGGGCCTTAGAAAGCATCAATACGAACAAAGCTAGTGGAGGTGATGGAATTCCAGTCGAGTTATTTCAAATCCTGAAAGATGATGCTGTGAAAGTGCTACACTCAATATGCCAGCAAATTTGGAAAACTCAGCAGTAGCCACAGGACTGGAAAAGGTCAGTCTTCATTCCAATCCCAAACAAAGGCAATGCCAAAGAATGCTCAAACTACCGCACAATTGCTCTCATCTCACATGCTAATAAAGTCATGCTTAAAATTCTCCAAGCCAGGCTTCAGCAATATGTGAACCGTGAACTCCCAGATGTTCAAACTAGTTTTAGAAAAGGCAGAGGAACCAGAGATCAAATTGCCAACATCCACTGGATCATGGAAAAAGCAAGAGAGTTCCAGAAAAACATCTATTTCTGCTTCATTGACTATGCCAAAGCCTTTGATTGTGTGGATCACAATAAACTCTGGAAAATTCTGAAAGAGATGGGAATACCAGACCACCTGACCTGCCTCTTAAGAAACCTGTATGCAGGTCAGGAAGCAACAGTCAGAACTGGACATGGAACAACAGACTGGTTCCAAATAGGAAAAGGAGTATGTCAAGGTTGTATATTGTCACCCTGCTTAAACTTATATGCAGAGTACATCATGAGGAATGCTGGGCTGGAAGAAGCACAAGCTGGAATCAAGATTGCCGGGAGAAATATCAATAACCTCAAATATGCAGATGACACCACCCTTATGGCAGAAAGTGGAAAGGAACTAAAACGATGAAAGTGAAAGAGGAGAGTGAAAAAGTTGGCTTAAAACTCAACATTCAGAAAACTAAGATCATGGCATCTGGTCCCATCACTTCATGGGAAATAGATGGGGAAACAGTGGAAACAGTGTCAGACTTTATTTTTTTGGGCTCCAAAATCACTGCAGATGCTGATTGCAGCCAGGAAATTAAAAGACGCTTAGTCCTTGGAAGGAAAGTTATGACCAACCTAGATAGCATATTAAAAAGCAGAGATATTACTTTGCCAACAAAGGTCCATTTAGTCAAGGCTATGGTTTTTCCCGTGGTCACGTATGGATGTGAGAGTTGGACTGTGAAGAAAGCTGAGCGCCGAAGAATTGATGCTTTTGAACTGTGGTGCTGGAGAAGACTCTTGGGAGTCCCTTGGACTGCAAGGAGATCCAACCAGTCCATTCTAAAGGAGATCAGTCCTGAGTGCTCGTTGGAAGGACTGATGCTAAAGCTGAAACTCCAATACTTTGGCCACCTCATGCGAAGAGTGACTCACTGGAAAAGACTCTGATGCTGGGAGGAATTGGGGACAGGAGGAGAAGGGGACGACAGAGAATGAGATGGTTGGATGGCATCACCAACTCGATGGACATGAGTTTGAGTGAACTCCGGGAGTTGGTTATGGACAAGGAGGCCTGGCGTGCTGTCATGGGGGTCACAAAGAGTCGGACACGATGAGCAACTGAACTGACTGACTGACTGACAGTTTCTGAGTCAGAGACACAGTAATAAAAGATTAGGTTGTAAATAAACAAAGAGATTTTGTTAATTGTTCTAAGCAAACTATGGCATCTGCGTATGGCCTTTGTTGTCTTGGGCTCTGAGGAGTGGGACTGGTTGAAGGATGGGCCCACAGCACTTGGTCCTAATTTTGCATGGGCCTCCCTGAACACAAAGGGCCAAATCCACATTTTCATTAGTGGAATGGAAATGCCATTTTAGAAACTTAAAAATGCAAATGTCCACAAAGAGCATTAGTACATTAAACTTGATTACATATAGACACTGTTAGTGAGAATTTTCTTTTTTAAGCAGAAATTAAGTGCTTTCCATTTTACTTCTTAAAAGAGCTTTATTGTTTTTACTAGTAAGCAACTTTCTGAAAGTTAATTTTCCTAACTTTGAATATGAAAAATTCATGCAAATCAATGGAGAACTCACTCTGGAATTAAATAATGTATGCGGTTTTTATGCTGAAAAAGTGCAAACTGTGATATCATTAATATGCAAAAATAGATTGTTAATTTCTGTACATTTGCCAATACATATTATTATTTTCATGACAGTGGAATATGCAAACCATAAACTTATAGTTTCCAGAATTTCGTGTTTTAAAGTTTATCTCCTCCAGCTTTTGAGTGCCATTTCTTCAGAAGTATTTGCTTAGGAAAGAATGGCAAATGATGCCCAGAAGGTAGACTGCCAGGTTTCAAATAACTGGTTTGCCCTTGCATCAGCACCTGTGTTAAAGTCTGTTTGTTTAATTTTCTACAGAAGAGACTTTGCATTGCTAAACTTGGCGTGTACAGCATGCATCTCTAATTTAGGTAAAACACCCATTCTGCCAGAAATCCATAATTAGAAAACAACCATAAAAGCTATACAAAGCATATGTTAGTCTTTACAAATTTAAAGTTTTGTTTGCAAACCATCAGCCCACTTGTTACAGGTGCTATGAGTAGCCTGAATTATTGAATGAATTATTGCTCACTTCCCCTGTCTCACTTTTATCCCTAGTCTGGCTTACCTCCTCTCTCCACTTCCCCCCAACAATCCATTTTCCCTACTCTGAGCAAGTTAACAACCTTTGCATGTCCTTGCATGCCTTCTCCCTACTCTTTTTTTTTCCTTTCTTTTGGCCACACTATGTGGTGGTACAGATTCCTAACCACTGGATTGTCAGGGAATTCCCTCCCTACTCTCTTAATTAGACAAACATATATATATGAGGATTTCCTCCTCATTGTCTTACAAAATAAAGGATGGTTATAAAATTTTTTAATTTTTCTTTCTTTAGTAAAAGTATGTGGAAATCTCTCCAGGTCAATTGATAGAGAATCCACTCATTCTTTAAATTTATAATATTCTGTGTTTCTTAATATTCTATGATGTGGCTATACCACAGTTTAGTCAATTGTTTCCCCACTGATGTCATACACATTGTTTTCTGTCTTTTGTCCTTGCAAAAAGTTCTGCAATAAAAGTCCTTTAGGCAAGTCCTTAAGTACAGGTGCCTTTATTTCTAGCAAAAGTGAGAGAACTTGGTCAAGGGGGTGCATGTTTTAAATTTTTATAGGTATTCCCAGATTGCTTTCCCAATGCATAGTATTGAATTCACAGTTTTTAATGTAATGTATGAGTGTGCCTTCCCCTGCACTCACCTTCATTGCCACCAGTCGTAGGCATTACTATTCTTTTCAATTATTGCATCTTGATAAAAGGCATTGGCATGCTCTCTGACTTCAGACTATACTACAAAGCTACAGTAATCAAAATAGCATGGTACAGGCACAAAAACAGAAATGTAGATTAATGGAACAGAATAGAAAACCCAGAAATAAACCCCCACAGTTATGGTAAATTAATCTACCACAAAGGAGGCAAGAATATACAGTGGAGAAAAGACAGTATCTTCAATAAGTGGTGCTGGGGAAACTAGACATCTATGTGTAAAAGAATGAAATTAGACTATTCTCTAACACCATATACATATATAATCTTAAATGGATTAAAGATCAAAAAATAAGACCAAATACTACAACATTCCTAGAGGGAAACACAGATAAAACAGTCTTTGACATAAATTGCAGCAATGTTTTTTTGGATCCATCTCTTAGCATAATGGAAATGAAAACAAAAATAAGCAAATGGGATGTAATTAAACTAAAATACTTTTTCACAGCAAAGGAAACCATAAACAAAATGAAAAGACAACCGATGGACTGGGAGAAAATATTTTCAAATAATGCTACTAATGAGATTAATTTCCAAAATATACAAACAGCTCATACAGCTGAATATCAAAAAACAAACATCCTGATTGAAAAATTGGTAGAAGGGCTTCCCTTGTGGTCTTGTGCTAAGACTCTGAAGTCTTCATGCAGGGGTTCCAGGTTCAAACTCTGGTCAGGAAACTAGATCACACATACCACAAGTAAAAAAGCCCATATGCTGCAACTGAGACCTGGTACAGCCAAACAAATTTTAAAAAGGAGTTTAAAAAAAAAAAGAAAATGGGCAGAAAACCTAAATAGGCATTTCTCCAAAGAAAATATACTAACGGCCAACAGGTACCTGAAAAGATGTTCAATATTGTTAATTATTAGAGAAATGCTAATCAAAACCACAATGGGGTATCATCTCACACCGGTCAGAATGGCCTTTTTTTTTTTTTTCTGGCCTCACCATGTGGCATGCAAGATCTTAGTTCCCCAAACAGAGATCAAAGCCAGGCCTCCTGCATTGGGAGTGCAGGGTCTTAGACCCCGGACGACCAGAGAAGTCCCCAGAAGAGCCATTATTTAAAAAGTCTACAAATAATAAATGCTGGAGAAAAGGGAACCCTCTTACACTGTTGGTGTAAATCAGTGCAGCCACTATGGAGAACAGTATGAAATAGTTCCTCAAAAAACAAAAATAGAGTTACCATTTGATCCTGCAGTCTCACTCCTGGGCACATATCTGGAGAAAACTACAATCCAGAAAGATACATTCACCTCAGTGTTCATAGCAACACTAATTACAATAGCCAAGACATGGAAGCAATTGAAGTGTTCATCAACAGAGGAATGTTCCGTTCCGTTCCGTTCGGTTGCTCAGTCGTGTCTGACTCTTTGCGACCCCGTGGACTGCAGCCTACCAGGCTTCTCCGTCCATGGGATTCTCCAGGCAAGAATACTGGAGTGGGTTACCATTTCCTTCTCCAGGGGATCTTCCCGACCCAGGGATCGAACCCAAAGAAGATGTGGTATATATTAATATATACAATGGAATATTACTCAGTCATAAAAAAGAATGAAATTGGGACTTCCATGGTGCTTCAATGATGAAGAGTCAGTCTTCAAATGCAGAAGATGCAAGTCTGATCCCTGGTCCGGGGACTAAGATCTCACATGCTTTGGGGCAACTAAGCCCACTTGCAGCAACAACTGAGCCCATGCAACACAACAGAGAGCCTGAGGGCTGCAATTGAGACCTGATGAAGGTCTTACATATGCATTAAATAAAGCATTTTAAAAAGATCATGCTTAATGGTGAATGTTTTCTCCCTAGGATCAGGAACAAAGAAGGATGTTCACTCTCACTTCTCCTATTCAGCACTGTACAGCAAGCCCACAATCAGTGCAGTAAGGAAAGAAAATGAAATAAAAGGAATAAAAATTGGAAAGGAAGAAATAAAAATATTCTTTAAAAGCAACAATAAAATAATGCCATTTGCAGCAACATGGATGAACCCATAGATTAGCATATCAAGTGAAGTAGTTCAGACAGAGACAAATATCATATGATATCACTTACAGGTGGACTCTAAAAAAAATGATACACTCTTGCTGAGATCTGTTGAAAGCACGCAAGGGTTTGTAAAAACAAAAAGAGAGAAGAATGAAAAAAAAAGTGATATACAAAGAAACTTATTTACAAAACAGAAACAGACTCAGAGACATAGAAAATAAAGTTATGGTTACTAAAGGGGAAAAGGAGGGGAAGAATAAATTGGAGATTAATGTATATCTATATTATGTATATATTATCTATATATGGAATAGATAAATAGCAAGGACCTGCTATATAGCACAGGGAACTATATTCAATATCTTGTAACAATCTATAATAGAAAAGAATTTGAAAAATAATAAATAAATATATACATACATATATATGAGTTACTTGAACACTTTGAATCACTTTGTTGTACAGCTAAAACTATCACAACTATGTAAACTATACTTCAATTTTGAAAAAATAGAAAAAAAGTGACAGTTGGGTATTTATTCATTTTTGTTAATTTTACCTTGAGTGCACACACAGCAGTTCTGGATCAGATTTCTCACTCAGTCTTGTCTGACTCTCTGTGACCACATAGACTGTGCAGCTCACTAGGCTCTTCTCTCCATGAGATTCTCCAGGAAAGGATAATGGAGTGGGTAGCTATTCCCTCTTCAGGGGATCTTCCCAACTCAGGGATCAAACCTGGGTATCTCACACTGCAGGCAGATGCTTTACTGTCTGAGCCACCAGAGAAGACCCTAGATTTCTTAACACCTCATGGTAAACAGTCTGCTGGTCCCCCTGTTCTGATTTGCTTGTCTGTGTCGTAGGGAACCTCTGTGGTGTGCTCTCTGAATCCTCATGTATTCACACAGACTTTTCTTGCATCTTAAATGAATGCTAAGATGGGTAAAGGTCTTGGGTAGGATTTTTGTTTTTGTTTTTTCAGTATTCTGTAGATTTTATTTCATCCTCTCTAGCTTAAGACTTTTAATGGGGAACCTGGTGCCAGGCCGATAGTTTTCTTTTTGAGTAACTTTTTCTTTCTACCCAGCAGATTCTAAGATGAGTACTGCTGGACTTCCTTGGTGGTACTGTGGATAGGAATCACACAGCAACTAGAGAAAGCCCACGTGCAGCGACAGAGACCCAGTGCAATCAAAAACACATAAATTAATTAATTAAAAAAAGATTAGTACTGTTGACTTTTGAAGTTTAGGAATTTTACTAGAACATACTTGTATGTAAATACATGTTTGTTTTTTTGTTACTACCATGTTTCATCAATCTGACTGGAACTCAGGAAGACCTTTCCATTTTCAGATTCAAATTCTCCTTTAGCTCATGTAAAATTTCTTCCTTTATTGGTTGTTATTGCCTCGTCTCCATGTGTTCCTTTCTCTCTCCCTGGTAATATTATTTACACACTGCATTTCTGGTTTCTGTCTTCCACGTCTTTATTTATTTATTTTACCATTTCTACAGCTTTTTTCCTTCTGTATTTTGAAACTTTTCTTCCCTTTTTGCTCAGTCACTCAGTCATGTATGATTTGTTTTGACCCTATGGACTACAGCCTGTAAGGCTCCTCTGTCCATGAAATTTTCCAGGCAAGAATACTGGAGTAGTTCCTACTCCATTTCTTCCCTTTCCTGACCACTAATTTAGGTTTCAACATTACCATCCTTTATTGCGCTGGTGCAGGAGGGCGGAGAGGAGCTACTCTACATTCAAGGTCAAGAGGGGCCGCCATGAGGAGATACCTCTCATCCATGGTAAGGAGCACTTTACTGCGCTTTGCTGGAGCAGCCTTGAAGAGATACCACACGTCCAAGGTAAGAGAAACCCAAGGAACACAGTAGGTGTTGCGAGAGGGCATCAGAGGGCAGACACACTGAAATCGTAATCACAGAAAACTAGCCAATCTGATCACACGGACCACAGCCTTGTCTAACTCAATGAAACTAAGCCATGCCTTGTGGGGCCACCCAAGACAGCCGGTCATGGTGGAGAGGTCTGACAGAATGTGGTCCACTGGAGAAGGGAATGGCAAACCACTTCAGTATACTTACCTTGAGAAACCCATGAACAGTGTGAAAAAGCAAAATGATAGGATACCAAAAGAGGAACTCCCCAGGTCGGTAGGTGCCCAATATGCTACTGGAGATCAGTGGAGAAATAACCCCAGAAAGAATGAAGGGATGGAGCCAAAGCAAAAACAATACCCAGTTGTGGATGGGACTGGTGATAGAAGCAAGGTCCGATGCTATAGAGAGCAATATTGCGTAGGAACCCGGAATGTCAGGTCCATGAATCAAGGCAAATTGAAAGTGGTCAAACAGGAGATGGCCAGAGTGAACACTGACATTTTAGGAATCAGTGAACTAAAATGGACTGGAAAGGGTGAATTTAACTCAGATGACCATTATATCTACTACTGTAGGCAGGAATCCCTTAGAAGAAATGGAGTAGCCATCATATTCAACAAAAGAGTACAAAATGCAGTACTTGGATGCAATCTCAAAAACGGCAGAATGATCTCTGTTTGTTTCCAAGGCAAACCATTCAATATCACAGTAATTCAAGCCTATGCCCCAACCAGCAACACTGAAGAAGCTGAAGTTGAATGGTTCTATGAAGACCTACAAGACCTTTTAGAACTAACACACAAAAAAGATGTCCTTTTCATTATAGGGGACTGGAATGCAAAAGTAGGAAGTCAAGAAACACCTGGAGTAACAGGCAAATTTGGCCTTGGAGTACGAAATGAGGCAGGTCAAAAGCTAACAGAGTTTTGCCAAGAGAACGCACTGGTCACAGCATACACCCTCTTCCAACAACACAAGAGAAGACTCTACACATGGACATCACCAGATGGTCAACACGGAAATCAGATTGATTATATTCTTTGCAGCCAAAGATGGAGAAGCTCTACACAGTCAGCAAAAACAAGACCAGGAGCTGACTGTGGCTCAGATCATGAACTCCTTATTGCCAAATTCAGACTGAAATTGAAGAAAGTAGGGAAAACTACTAGACCATTCAGGTATGATCTAAATCAAATCCCTTATGATTATACAATGAAAGTGAGAAATAGATTTAAGGGACTAGATCCGATGAATAGAGTGCCTGATGAACTACGGACAGAGGTTCATGACATCGTACAAGAGACAGGGATCAAGACCATCCCCATGGAAAAGAAATGCAAAAAGGCAAAATGGCTGTCTGAGGAGGTCTTACAAATAGCTGTGAAAAGAAGACAAGCAAAAAGCAAAGGAGAAAAGGAAAGATGAAAGCATCTGAATGCAGAGTTCCAAAGAATAGCAAGGAGAGATAAGAAAGCCTTCCTCAGTGATCAATGCAAAGAAATAGAGGAAAACAACAGAATGGGAAAGACTAGAGATCTCTTCAAGAAAATGAGAGATACCAAGGGAACATTTCATGCAAAGATAGGCTCGAAAAAGGATAGAAATGGTATGGACCTAACAGAAGCAGAAGTTATTAAGAAGAGGTGGTAAGTACACAGAAGAACTGTACAAATAAGAGCTTCACTACCCAGATAATCATGATGGTGTGATCACTGACCTAGAGCCAGACATCCTGGAATGTGAAGTCAAGTGGGCCTTAGAAAGCATCACTACGAACAAAGCTAGTGGAGGTGATGGAATTCCAGTTGAGCTATTTCAAATCCTGAAAGATGATGTTGTGAAAGTGCTACACTCAAGATACCAGCAAATTTGGAAAACTCAGCAGTGGCCACAGAACTGGAAAAGGTCAGTCTTCATTCCAATCACAAACAAAGGCAATGCCAAAGAATCCTCAAGCTACCAGACAACTGCACTCATCTCACATGCTAGTAAGGTCATGCTTAAAATTCTCCAACCAGGCTTTAGCAATATGTGAATCATGAGCTTCCAGATATTCAAGCTCATTTTAGAAAAGGCAGAGGAACCAGAAATCAAATTGCCAACATCCGCTGGATCATGGAGAAAGCAAGAGAGTTCCAGAAAAACATCTATTTCTGCTTCATTGATTATGCCAAAGCCTTTGACTGTGTGGATCACAATAAACTGTGGAAAATTCTGAAAGAGAGGGGAATCCCAGACCACCTGACCTGCCTCTTAAGAAACCTGTATGCAGGTCAGGAAGCAACAGTCAGAACTAGACGTGGAACAAAAGACTGGCTCCAAAGGGAAAAGGAGTACATCAAGGTTGTATGTTGTCACCCTGCTTATTTAACTTATATGCAGAGTACATCATGAGGAATGCTGGGCTAGAGGAAGCACAAGCTGGAATCAAGATTGCCGGGAGAAATATCAATAACCTCAAATATGCAGATGACACCACCCTTATGGCAGAAAGTGAAGAGGAACTAAAAAGCCTCTTGATGAAAGTGAAAGAGGAAAGTCAAAAAGTTGGCTTAAAGCTCAACATTCAGAAAACTAAGATCATGTCATCTGGTCCCATCACTTCATGGGAAATAGATGGGGAAACAGTGGAAACTGTCAGACTTTATTTTTTTGGGCTCCAAAATCATTCAGATGGTGATTGCAGTAATGAAAATAAAAGACACTTCCTCCCTGGAAGGAAAGTTATGACCAACCTAGTTAGCATATTAAAAAGCAGTGACATTACTTCTCCAGCAAAGGTCTGTCTAGTCAAGGCTATGGTTTTTCCAGGGGTCACGTATGGATGTGAGAGTTGGACTCTGAAGAAAGCTGAGTGCTGAAGAATTGATGCTTTTGAACTGTGGTGCTGGAGAAGACTCTTGAGAGTCCTTGAACTGCAAGGACATCCAACCAGTCCATCCTAAAGGAGATCAGTCCTGTGTGTTCATTGGAAGGACTAATAAAAGCTGAAACTCCAATACTTTGGCCACCTCGTGCAAAGAGTTGACTCACTGGAAAAGACCCTTATGCTGGGAGGGATTGAGGGCAGGAGGAGAAGGGGACGACAGAGAATGAGGTGGCTGGATGGCATCACCGACTTGATGGACATGAGTTTGAGTGAACTCCGGGAGTTGGTGATGGACAGGGAAGCCTGGCGTGCTGTGATTCATGGAGTCACAAAGAGTCGGACACAACTGAGCGACTGAACTGAAATGAACTGAACTGAACTGAATAAATTTTGAATCTAGAAAATTATCCTTAATATTCCCAGAAATTCTATTTCATGCTATAATTCAGTTCAGTTCAGTTCAGTCGCTCAGTCGTGTCCGACTCTTTGTGACCCCATGAATCAGAGCACGCCAGGCCTCCCTGTCCATCACCAACTCCCGGAGTTCACTCAAACTCATGTCCACAGAACCGGTGATGCCATCCAGCCATCTCATTCTCTGTCGTCCCCTTCTCCTCCCGCCCCCAATCTTTTTCAGCATCAGAGTCTTTTCCAGTGAGTCAACTCGTTGCATGAGGTGGCCAAAGTATTGGAGTTTCAGCTTTCATCAGTCCTTCCAATGAACACCCAGGACTGATCTCCTTTAGGATGGACTGGTTGGATCTCCTTGCTGTACAAGGGCCTCTCAAGAGTCTTCTCCAACACCACAGTTCAAAAGCATCAATTCTTCGGCAATCAGCTTTCCTCACAGTCCAACTCTCACATCCATACGTGACCACTGGAAAAACCATAGCCTTGACTAGACGGACCTTTTTTGGCAAAGTAATGTCTCTGCTTTTTAATATACTGTCTAGGTTGGTCATAACTTTCCTTCCAAGGAGTAAGTGTCTTTTAATTTCATGGCTGCAATCAGCATCTGCAGTGATTTTGGAGCCCCAAAAAATAAAATATGACACTGTTTCCATTGTTTTTCCATCTATTTTTGATGAAGTGATGGGACCAGAGGCCATGATCTTTGTTTTCTGAATGTTGAGCTTCAAGCCAACTTTTTCACTCTCCTCTTTCACTTTCATCAAGAGGCTTTTTATTTCCTCTTCACTTTCTGCCATAAGGGTAGTGTCATCTGCATATCTGAGGTTATTGATATTTCTCCCAGCAATCTTGATTCCAGCTTGTGCTTCTTCCAGACCAGCATTCCTCATGATGTACTCTGCATATAAGTTAAATAAGCAGGGTGACAATATACAGCCTTGACATACTCCTTTTCCTATTTGGAACCAGTCTGTTGTTCCATGTCCAGTTCTGACTGTTGCTTCCTGACCTGCATACAGCTTTCTCAAGAGGCAGGTCAGGTGGTCTGGTATTCCCATCTCTTTCAGAATGTTCCACAGTTTATTGTGATCCACACAGTCAAAGGCTTTGGCATAGTCAATGAAGCAGAAATAGATGTTTTTCTGGAACTCTCTTGCTTTCTCCATGATCCAGAGGATGTTGGCAATTTGATCTCTGGTGCCTCTGCCTTTTCTAAAACCTGCTTGAACATCTGGGAGTTCACGGTTCACATATTGCTGAAGCCTGGCTTGGAGAATTTTGAGCATGACTTTACTAGCGTGTGAGATGAGTGCAATTATGTGGTAGTTTGAGCATTCTTTGGCATTGCCTTTGTTTGTGATTGGAATGAAGACTGACCTTTTCCAGTTCTGTGGCCACTGTTGAGTTTTCCAAATTTGCTGGCATATTGAGGGCAGCACTTTCACAGCATCATCTTTCAAGATTTGAAATAGCTCAACTGGAATTCCATCACCTCCACTAGCTTTGTTCATAGTGATGCTTTCTAAGGCCCACTTGACTTCACATTCCAAGATGTCTGGCTCTAGGTCAGTCAGTGATCATGTTATCGTGACTATCTTGGTCGTGAAGATCTTTTTTGTACAGTTCTTCTGTGTATTCTTGCCACCTCTTCTTAATATCTTCTCCTTCTGTTAGGTCCATACCATTTCTGTCCTTTATTGAGCCCATCTTTGCATGAAATCTTCCCTTGGAATCTCTAATTTTCTTGAAGAGGTCTCTTGTTTTTCCTATTCTGTTGTTTTCCTCTATTTCTTTGCATTGATCACTGAGGAAGGCTTTCTTATCTCTCCTTGCTATTCTTTGGAACTCTGCATTCAGATGCTTATATCTTTCCTTTTCTCCTTTGCTTTTCGCTTCTCTTCTTTTCACAGCTGTTTGGAAGGCCTCCTCAGACAGCCATTTTGCTTTTTTGCATTTCTTTTCCATGGGGATGGTCTTGGTCCCTGTCTCCTGTACAATGTCACGAACCTCCTTCCAGAGTTCATCAGGCACTCTATCTATCAGATCTAGTCTCTTAAATCTATTTCTCACTTCCACTGTATAATCATAAGGGATTTGATTTAGATCATACCTGAATGTTCTAGTGGTTTTCCCTACTTTCTTCAATTTCAGTCTGAATTTGGCAATAAGGAGTTCATGATTTGAGCCACAGTCAGCTCATGGTCTTGTTTTTGCTGACTGTGTAGAGCTTCTCCATCTTTGGCTGCAAAGAATATAATCAATCTGATTTCGGTGTTGACCATCTGGTGATGTCCATGTGTAGAGTCTTCTCTTGTGTTGTTGGAAGAGGGTGTTTGCTCTGACCAGTGCGTTCTCTTGACAAAACTCTATTAGCCTTTGCTACTAGCAGTATGCTAATTTAAGAAAGGAAATGTCTCAAAACTCAGAGAATGGCACCAGGCTCCTCACCCACAAGATGCATTTTGAGATAACCTTGGCACCATGTGAGTCATCTCGGTCCATAAAATGATTGACATGAATCTTGAGGAAAGGTAGTTTCATTAACATAGATTAGGAGAACAATATATATGTATAACATACTGGTTTGTCAAGTTGGTTCTGAGTCTTTAGGCAGAACTGCCTTGAAGACAGAGTCTGGGGTAAATTCACAGTACAGTAACACAGCTTAAGACAAACATTTCCAAAAGAAAAATGCTTTGGTTAGTTCAAGGTTTGAGAAAAGTTCAAGTGGAACAAGGTGTCATTATGGAAACACAGAGTTATAAGAGAAACCTCTTTTTAAATTTGCATAGAGAAGGGGAAAATCATGTAACACTAGTTTGTTTCACCCTGCCGCTTAAGAAAGAGAAAAAAAATAAAGTCTGACACGTGCTGCCTATTTCCTCCGTTTGGAGACCCCTGGCTTTCCTGTTACCCTCTCACTTCTCCAGGGGATCTTCCCAACCCAGGGAGAGAACCAGGGTCTCCCACACTGTAGGCATATGCTTTACCATCTGAGCAACTAAGGAAGTCCTTTCATGGCAAATAGATGGGGGAAAAATGGAAACAATGACAGAGCTTATTTTCTTGGGCTCTAAAATCACTGTGGATGGTGATTGCAGTTATGAAATTAAAAGACATGTGAGCCTTGGAAGAAAAGCTATGACAATCCTAGACAGCACATTAAAAAGCAGAGCCATTACTTTGCCAACAGAGGTCTGTCTAGTCAAAGCTATGGTTTTTCCAGTAGTCACTTACGGATGTGATAGTTTGACTATAAAGAAAACTGAGCACCAAAGAATTGATGCTTTTGAGCTGTGGTTTTGGAGAAGACTCTTGAGAGTCCCTTAGACAACAAGGAGATACAACCAGTAAATCCTAAAGGAAATCAGTCCTGAATATCCATTGGAAGGACTGATGCTAAAGTTGAAGCTCCCAACACTTTGGCCACTGATGCAAAGAGCCGACTCATTAGAAAAGACCCTGGTGCTGGGAAAGATTGAAGGTGGGAGGAGAAGGGGAAGACAGAGGATGAGATGGTTGGATGGCATCACTGACTCAATGGACATGAGTTTGAGTGAACTCCAGGAGTTGGTGATGGACAGGGAAGCCTGGCATGCTGCAGTCCATGGGGTCACAAAGAGTCAGGCATGACTGAGTGACTGAATTGAACTGAAGCTACAGATCTTATTCAAGTGTAACTAATTATGTTACTAATGTCTTTTATAGCAAAAGGAAAACCAACTGATGATCCAGTGGTTGAGACTCCAAGCTCCCAATTCAGGGGACCTGGATTTGATCCCTTGTCAACGAACGAGATCCCACAAGCCACAACTAAGAGTCCAAGTGCTACAACTAAGACTCGGTGAAATCAAATTAAAAAAAAAAGAAAGGCATTTTTCTGTGTCCAGTATCCAATACTAGGTCATACACTGCATTTAGTTGGCATGCCTTTTTCATCTGCATCATTTGGAAGAGTTCCTCAGTCTGTCTTTTTCTACAGATATGTTTTCATAAAACCATAGTTCAGTCAGTTCAGTTACTCAGTCGTGTCTGACTCTTTGCGATCCCATGGACTGCAGCACACCAGGCTTCCCTGTCCATCACCAACTCCTGGAGTCTACCCAAACTCATGTCCATTGAGTCGGTGATGCCATCCAACCATCTCATCCTCCGTCATCCCCTTTTCCTCCTGCCTTCAATCTTTCCCAGCATCAGGGTCTTTTCAGATGAGTCAGTTCTTCACATCAAGTGGCCAAAGTATTGGAGTTTTAGCTTCAGCATCAGTCTTTCCAATGAATATTCAGGACTGAGTTCCTTTAGGATGGACTGGTTGGCTCTCCTTGCAGTCCAAGGGAGTCTTCTCCAACACCACAGTTAAAAAGCATCACTTTAGAATAATTCTGTATAAATCTATGTCCCTTGTCTTTTTCACTTAGTCTATCTTAGACATTTTCCATTTCAACTCATTTTTTTCTGCCTCATTCACTTTACTGGCTGCTTAGTAGACAGTATCAGTCAGGATAATCTATGTTATGCTATCATAACAACACCAGAATTCAGTGGCCTAACACAAAAGCTGATTTCCTGTGCATGTGAAGTTTGCTGACGTGGCTGTCAAGGCTCAGTCTAGCTGCTTCTGTCTCGTGACTCTCCCTCCTGATGTGTGTTTCTACAAATGCCACACTAGAAGGGAGCATGGAGGATCAGTCATGGGCTCTTAAAATGCTTGTCTAATCTCAGGGGCTAAGTCAAATCACATCATCATGCTCAACTTCAAAGGGGCAGGGAAGTCCCTTCATGGACTCAGAGGAGAAGAGACTTAGAAATGTTGGTGAACACTAGGTTCACCTACGAAACATATCACTGAATTGTTATACCATAATTTTATTTAAATAGTCTCTTATTGATGGACATTTAGATTACTTCTGGCTTTTTTTCCCAGAGATTTTTATAGATTTTTTTGTGTGCACTTGTATGAGTATATTTACAGCATATATTCCAAGAAATGAATTTGCAAAAGCAAAAGGAATGTCCAGCAGAATTTTTGACAGATCGAGTCTGCTATTTTGAGCTATGTGCAGCATGAGTGAACAGAAGAAGGCAGACAACAGTGAAGGAGGCAGAAACTGGAAAACCAAGGAAAGAAAGAGATGGAAGAGACAGACTAGATTTCAAAGCTCAGCTTTCCAATTCACAGGCCCTTTGAATGCGAGCATTCATGTCTACTAAAACACAGTATGTGTTCAATAAGCCCCTGTTTTTCACTTTTGCATGTTGGTATGTGTTTCTGCTCCTTTCCATAAGTTATACCAGACTTCAAGGGGGACAGAAAGAGGTATGGCATAATCTTTACTCTATTGTCAATTTTCAACCTAGTAAACAGTTGGGGCATGAAGACATGAGCACTGAGTTATCCAACCAGAAGCTTCCCCACTGAACAAGTGTTTATGATTTGACCTGTTTTTAAATCCAGGGCCAATGGTTGATGGAATGAATTTTCCTCACATCTGGAAAAAGAACATAGTCCAAGAAAAGTCTTGTTTTTCCATCTCTGCACCAGAGTATATTTTTCTCATTTTTTAAAGCCCAACTTACATTTCACCTACTTCATGAAACTACATCTACTGCTATCAGATTTCAAGTGATCTCCAGCTTTTCTAAATTCTTATGACACATGACATACAAGTTAGCCTAAATTTGGTTTAATACTGTCCTCAGTTTGTCTTATTTCTAGAATTAGATTTTAAGTTCTTTGAGTGTAGGGAAAATATTTTCTATTTTTAAAATATACTACTTAATAAATGCATAATTGTTGACTGATTAATTCTTCCTAAGCCATGAAAACCAGACTTAACATAGGTATATTTAAAGCCACAAATTAAGGAAGGACGACACGGCTGAAACCAACATGTGGTTCACATTTGCCAGGATTCCCAAGGAATAAAGATTACTGCCTTGTTGATATAACTGCAGCAATTCTGAAAGCCTACGTATGCACCTTCTAGTGACTACAAACTATTTTCTTAGACTTATATAAACTCGGCTTAGTGCACATGACACCACCTTATGGCAGAAAATGAAGAGGAACTAAAATGCCTCTTGATAAAAGTGAAAGAAGAGAATGAAAAGGTTGGCTTGAAGCTCAACATTCAGAAAATGAAGGTCATGGCATCTGGTCCCATCACTTCATGGGCAATAGATGGGGAAACAGTGGAAACAGTGTCAGACTTTAGTTTTTTGGGCTCCAAAATCACTGGAGATGCTGATTGCAGCCATGAAATTAAAAGATGCTTACTCCTTGGAAGGAAAGTTATGACTAATCTAGATAGCATATTAAAAAGCAGAGATCACTTTGCCAACAAAGGTTCGTCTAGTCAAGGCTATGCTTTTTCCAGTGGTCATGTATGGATGTGAGAGTTGGACTGTGAAGAAAGCTGAGCACCAAAGTATTGATGCTTTTGAACTGTGGTGCTGGAGAAGACTCTTGAGAGTCCCTTGGACTGCAAGGAGATCCAACCAGTCCATTCTAAAGGAGATCGGTCCTGGGTGTTCATTGGAAGGACTGATGCTAAAGCTGAAACTCCAATACTTTGGCCACCTCATGCGAAGAGTTGACTCACTGGAAAAGACTCTGATGCTGGGAGGGATTGGGAGCAGGAGGAGAAGGGGACGACAGAGAATGAGATGGCTGGATGGCATCAGCGACTCGATGGTCATGAGTTTGAGTGAACTCTGGGAGTTGGTAAGGAGGCCTGGCATGCTGTGATTCTTGGGGTTGCAATGAGTCGGACACGACTGAGCGACTGAACTGAACTGAAGTAAGCTTACACACATTTTACAAAATTTATAAAGCAGGTTTATAAATATGGTATTCACTCTATAAATAGTCATTCTATGCATATGTATGCATGCTCAGTCATGTCCGACTTTTTGTGACACCATTAAGTATTGGAAGCTTCTTTCTCCATTTCTTGGAAAACCTTTCTATAAATGTCATTGAATATCATTCCTGAACTTCCCAGGCAGTCCAGTGGTTAATCATGCTTCACCTTAAGGGGGCATGGGTCTGATCCCTGGTTGGGAACTAAGATTCCATATGCCATGTGTCAGGGCCAAAAAATAAACAAACAAACAACTAAACAAAAAAGACATTCAAAATTATGAATATCATTCATGCAAATGTTTGCATATTAGTATGTATCCATAAATAACATATTCTATTACTGTCATGTATATTTTAAGTGTTATCATATTCTACTCATTATTCTGCAACCTCTTCTTTCTCTCTTCACAATATATATTTGTAATTTATCTCATGTTAATATAACTGTGAATAATTCAAATATCTAGAATTTTATTTTTGTAAAGCCATTTTCTTGTTGATGCACATTTAAACTACTTCCAGTTTTACCCAGGTTCAAAAAAGAGGCTGCAAAGAATGTTCTTGTTCATATCCAATTACACACATACAGAAGACTTTCTATGTGGTGTATGCCTACAAGTAGATTTCTGGGTATTGATACTTTCGATTTTGAGGAAGAAAATGTTAGGTAGTTAGAATAGGAAACAGGAGTCCAAAACGGCAGTGGCTAAAAGACAAGGAAGGGAAAAGCACTTGAAAATAGAACAAAGGAAGGTCAAAGGAAGGTCCGAGGTACTCAGGTCGAACAAACAGCACTTCTGGCTAGCCCAATTTACACAGGGCAGGCCCGGGGGAGGAGAAACACAGAAGGAGGAGCCAAGCACTCTCTCTCTCCCCCCCATGCTGGCACACGACCCCACTCTCTTCTCTTCGTGTGCTTGGGTCAGCATGCCCTCACCCCTTCAGGATGGATTCTCTTGCTATTTTCTAAATAAAATAGAGCTGTAACACTGATTTGTCTAAGAGCTATAACACGGTCTGTCCAATACCCAAGAGCTGTGACGTGCCCAGGGCTTTAATGTCTGTCACTCCAAATCTTTGTTGTGAAGAGACAGAACCGAGGAGTATTTACTCACTTGACAAAACTATCAACAAAATGTACAGATAACCTACTGAAAGGGAGAAGATATTTGCATGCTGCTGCTGCTGCTAAGTCACTTCAGTTGTGTCCGACTCTGTGTGACCCCATAGACGGAAGCCCACCAGGCTCCCCGTCCCTGGGATTCTCCAGGCAAGAACACTGGAGTGGGTTGCCATTTCCTTCTCCAATGTGTGAAAGTGAAAAGTGAAAGTGAAATCGCTCAGTCGTGTCTGACCCATAGTGACCCCACGGACTGCAGCCTACCAGGCTCCTCCATCCATGGGATTTTTTAGGCAAGAATACTGGAGTGGCTTGCCATTGCCTTCTCCGAGATATTTGCATATGATATACCAACTAGGGATTAATATCCAAAATATATAAACAGCTCATATAACTCAGTATCAGAAAAAACAAACAACCCAATTAAAAAATGGGCAGAAGTACTGAACAGACATTTTTCCAAAGAAGATACACAGATGGACAATAAGCGCATGAAAAGATGGTAATCATCAAAGAAATGCAAATAAAAAGCACAGTGAGAGGACTTCCCTGGTGATACAGTGGATAAGAATCCACCTGCCAATGTCGAGGACATGGGTTTGGGGTTCCATGGACAGAGCAGCCCAGCAAGCTACAGTCCATGGGGTCACAGAGCCAGATACGACTGAGCGACTGAACCGCAAAGGGAAAAGGCTATCCTGGAGCACTGTTGGTGGAAATGTAAACTGGTGCAGACACTGGAGAAAAGAGTACAGCAGTTTCTTGAAAAATCTAAAACTACCATGTGGAGAATCGTGGCTGAGAGGAGCTGCCCCGCACCCAGGGTTAGGGCGGTGGCCGAGAGGAGCTGTACCACGTCCAGGAGGCGGTGGCTGCTTGGGCACCGGAGGGCCAAGAGGAGCTGATCCACATTCAAAGCAGGAGGGGCGGCCTTGAGGAGATACCCCTCGTCCAAGGTAAGGTACAGCGGCTGCACCTTGCTGGAGCAGCTGGGAAGAGGTACTCCAGGATCAAGTGGAATATAAGAATCCAGTGTTCTGGGGAGGAAGGAACAAGATGGCGGAGGGATAAGACGACGAGACCACTTTCTTCCCCACAAATTCATCAAAAGAACATTTGAATGCGGAGTAAAGTCCACAAAACAACTTCTGAATACTGGCAGAGGACATCAGGCTCCCAGAAAAGCAGCCATTGTCTTCTAAAGGAAAGAGAAGAAATCAAGCTCCACCCACCAGAACACTGACACATGCCTCCCTAACCAGGGAACCGGGACAAGTCACCCATCCAACCCCACACACAGCGAAGAAACTACATAATAAAGAGAACTCCACAAACTGCAAGAAGAGGGAAAGGCCACCCCAAGCAAAGCAATATAAGCAAGATGAAGAGGCAGAGAAATACCCAGCAAGTAAAGGAACAAGATAATTGCCCACCAACACAAACAAAAGAAGAAGATATAGGGAATCTACCTGATAAAGAATTTCAAATTTTGATGGTGAAAATGATTCAAAATCTTGAAAGCAAAATGGAGTTACAGATAAATAACCTGGAGAAAAGGATTGAGAAGATGGAAGAAAGATTTAATAAGGACTTAGAAGAAATAAAAAAGAGTCAATATACAATGAATAATGCAATAGATGAGATCAGAAACACTCTGGAGGGAACAAACAATAGAATAACAGAGGCAGAAGACAGGATTAGCGAACTAGAAGATAAAATTGTAGAAATAAGTGAAACAGAGAGGAAAAAAGAAAAACGAATTAAAAGAAATGAGGACAATATTAGAGACCTCTGGGACAATGTTAAACGCTCCAACATTCGAATCATAGGAGTCCCAGAAGAAGAAGACAAAAAGAAAGACCATGAGAGAATACTTGAGGAGATAATAGTTGAAAACTTCCCTAAAATAGGGAAAGAAATAATCACCCAAGTCCAAGAAACCCATAGAGTCCCTAACAGGATAAACCCAAGGCGAAATACTCCAAGACACATATTAATCAAATTAACAAAGATCAAAGACAAAGAACAAATATTAAAAGCAGCAAGGGAAAAGCAGCAAATAACACATAAGGGGATTCCCATAAGGATAACAGCTGATCTTTCAACAGAAACTCTTCAGGCCAGAAGGGAGTGGCAAGACATACTTAAAGTGATGAAAGAAAACAACCTACAGCCCAGATTATTATACCCAGCAAGGATCTCATTCAAATATGAAGGAGAAATCAAAAGCTTTACAGACAAGCAAAAGCTGAGGGAATTCAGCATCACCAAACCAGCTCTCCAACAAATGCTAAAGGATCTTCTCTAGACAGGAAACACAGAAAGAGTGTATAAACTTGAACCCAAAGTAATAAAGAAAATGGCTACGGGATCGTACTTATCAATAATTACCTTAAACGTAAAAGGGTTGAAATTTTCAAAAAGGCTAGGAAACAATTCTCATAGCCATCAATAGTTCAGTGTTGAGTTCATGAATAGTTTTTAAAGTTTGGGACAAACTGTAGTATTTGCTATTTGAAGTACTATTTGTAATTGGCATATTACGATGTAACATTGGTCTTCATTTCCAACTTAAAACGCCTAAAAATGCCTAACAGGTTTTTAGATTTGTGAATTTTAGTTGAAATGTATTTTATGATGTTACTAAACCTGCAGAAATATTGAAATATTTCAGAGAACTTATTCACTGTACATTTAATTTATTTTATTTATAAAAGTTATGAACTGTAGAAAGAAAAAAAAAAGAAATTTTCAAAAAGGCTAGGAAACAATTCTCATAGCCATCAATAGTTCAGTGTTGAGTTCATGAATAGTTTTTAAAGTTTGGGACAAACTGTAGTATTTGCTATTTGAAGTACTATTTGTAATTGGCATATTACGATGTAACATTGGTCTTCATTTCCAACTTAAAACGCCTAAAAATGCCTAACAGGTTTTTAGATTTGTGAATTTTAGTTGAAATGTATTTTATGATGTTACTAAACCTGCAGAAATATTGAAATATTTCAGAGAACTTATTCACTGTACATTTAATTTATTTTATTTATAAAAGTTATGAACTGTAGAAAGTTTTACTTGTTGGGTCAAATGCTTGTTGCTTCAAATGCTTGTTGCATTTGAAGTGCTAGTTACAAGAAAATCAAATACCTTCAATGTATAAATGCTATTAAGTTTTTAAAGGACTCTGGAGTATAAGTAAGTTTGTTTAAAGAAATTTAGTCTGTTCAACTTGAATCAGCTCTGTCAAACATTAATTAAAAGCCTCATTTAAAAATAAATAAATAAATAAATAATGGTGGTGGGAGGGAGGGTTGGGAAGCTGGCTGGAGGTGGAGGTGGTGAAGTTTATAAATCTAATTAAAAATGAAGTTGCATTTCCATTTTCCAAAACCACCCATCCACCAGCGTACTGTGTCACTAGACATTTTGTATGATTTTACTTTGCGACAGAAACCATTACATTTAAAAATTCATTACAGCAAGGTTAGTTAGACACATGATAGATGCAGCTTTAATCCTGCCATATATTATTACAGTTAAAATGTAAATGATGAAAAATATTTTGTGCTTATCAGCATTTATGTGGAAATGTGTTTTACAGTGATATATGGTGTTATATTTCTATTATTGTGATGAAAAAGAAAGCAATACAAAAAGACGAAGTGTTTATTAAAACATGAAAAAAAAAAAGAAATAAATGGTTTTGCATTACTGAAGAGATTATAGAAAGTAAATAAGCTAGATCAGACCTGTTTTATGTAGTAATTTTATAGTTTATTTTAATTATTTCAGTTGTAAAATATTGTTATACTGTTAATTAATTCTGATTGTTCATATTAAACTATTGAAATGCAAAAAAATAAATAAATAAATAAAATTCAAAAAAAAAAAGAAAGTGAAAAAAAAAAATAAAGAAACTGAACTTTGGAAGAAAAAAAAAAAATAAAAAAAAATAAAACTACCATGTGATCCAACAATTTTGCTCCTAGGTATATATGCAAAGAAAACAAAAATTCAAAAACGTAAATGCACCCTAACGTTCATAGTTTACCTGGAGGGTGTTATGTTCAGTGAAACAACTCAAATGCAAAAAGACACACACAGTATGTTATCATTTATTTGTGGAATCTAAAACATAAACAAATGAAAAGAACAAAACAGAAACAGGTTCATAGATACAGAGAAAAAACTAGTGGTTACCAGATGGGAGAGGGCAGCAGGGAGTGGCAAGATAGGGATGGGAGTAGGGAATGACGAGGTACAAGCTACTAAGTATAAAACAAGCCACAAGGATACATTGCGCAGCACAAGGAACACAACCAGTATTTCAGAATACCTTTAAATGGAATGCAATCTATAATTTTAATCATGTTTTACACCTGAAACTAGTATAATACTGCAAATCACCTGTGTCAATAAAAATTAATTAATTTCTGTGCTCACTATTATTTTCTTGCATCTAATTTCTCTTCTGTGGGTTTATTATTCTTCTTTTTGAAATACGTCTTATACTAGGTCTCTTCCTGTAGGTCTATGGGTAGTCTATTCTCTTCCTTTTGTATGTCTAGTTTTGCATTTCACATATTTATAGAAATAGAGAAGTTTCTCATTTCGGATGTATTTCTCCAACTAAAGAGAGTGATTAAACTTGAATATCATCATCTTGCAAAGCCTAATCAACTAATGAATTGCTGCCAATACACAAAGAAAGACAATTGGCTATTACATGTCTCCTCCATGCCACCTACAATGGAGTCTGTAACAAAATTGTACCTGAATCTGATCAAATTCATAATCTCATTCCAAATTTGTAGAAAATACAAGAGACAGAGTAACAGGAAATGCAGTTATTAATAACAAAATCCAGTTGTCGGAAACTCTGCAAGCAAATCAAACAACCCAGATTCCTCCAGAACTAAGTTGGAAGGAAAAAGGTGGGACAAAGGAAGATTGGAATGTACTTGGAGAATTGGAAGAGACTTAAAAGATGTACATTTTTTTAAAAACTATAGGGATTAGAGATGTATCTTGGGTGACACTTTATAAAGAAAGCAAGGAGATGACCATACAAATCAAGATGTAGTTATTTTTAGGTGAAAGGGGAAAGGTTGGGATTGATACATGAAGCACCTCTGGGGTGCCTGGCATGTGGACCCAATTCGGGTGGGGCTGAAAACAAAATGAAATTCTGGCTCTCAGGGAGACTGTATTCCGTAGGTAGAGATATATCGATAATGCACAACACAATGACAGTAATAAATGCCATAAAGAAGTATAAAGGATGATTGATCCCAAACCTCTAAATAAGCAACAGTCGAGTTTCACTCCTAACATAAAATATATAGAAAATGTAATTAACTGATAAAGTCAATAAGTAACACAATGTTTCTGAATATCTTACGGCAAAACCAAAGACTGATACATAGAGAAGTTCAGTTCAGTTCAGTTCAGTTACTCAGTTGTGTCTGACTCTTTGCGACCCCATGAATCACAGCACGCCAGGCCTCCCTGTCCATCACCAACTCCCGGAGTTCACTCAAACTCATGTCCATCAAGTCGGTGATGCCATCTAGCCATCTCATCCTCTGTCGTCCCCTTTTCCTCCTGCCCCCAATCCCTCCCAGCATCAGTCTTTTCCAGTGAGTCAACTTTTCACATGAGGTGGCCAAAGTATTGGAGTTTCAGCTTTAGCATCAGTCCTTCCAATGAACACCCAGGACTGATCTCATTTAGGATGGACTGGTTGGATCTCCTTGCAGTCCAAGGGACTCTCAAGAGTCTTCAACACCACAGTTCAAAAGCATCAATTCTTCGGAGAGACATCCAAAAAGGCATAAACACCCACATCCATGGGGCCAGTAAAATCTTAATACTGCTACAAATTCAACACTGTATGTAGAAATAGGAGACAGTATATTCTTTGCAATTTCCCCCTTCAGCTGATAAGTCAAGGTCTGGAGACTGTTTCAGACTTGGTCATTCTAGTTCTTGCTTTGCCTTAAGATCTGTTCCCAGTCTAGATACAAATACTATGGGTTGAAGTGACAGGAAATGGCAACCCACTCCAGTATACTCACCTGGAAAATTCTATGGACAGAGGAGCCTGGCGGGCTGCGGTCCACGTGTTCGTGGAGTGTCAGTCATGATTGAGCAACTGAGCACACACATATGAAGTAACACTTTACAACTAAATTTCTGAAAACAGTTTTTAAAAAGAAAATGAGGGTGAGAGTGATGAGTATCGAACCCCAGAGGAGAAAGGGCATGAAGGGATTGTGGCGGTGACTCAGCAAACCCCTCGATGTAGGCAGTTTTACAAGAATATGCCAAGCCCTTCTCCTTGCACCCGTTCAGGGCAAGGAAACGGATGCCACAGCATGCAGAAGGCCACGTGGAGAAAAGTTCTCCTCTGCTCACCTTGGAAGGTTCACGTACAGCTCACTTACTGGACGCGGAAAGGAAATCAATCTCACCAACTACAGTTCTAACAAAAATGGCAACAAAATGATGGTGGCTTTTAATTTCTTCCCCTATGGCAGCTTCAGTTTGTCCCGTGATAGCTAGTTTTATTAGAAATAGCTATTCAAGTCAACAAACCCCCCAAAAGTTAAGATCTGTCTGATCTTGAGACAGGAATCCTACATTCGGTCACAACTCACTTCAAATATCCAGTTTAATTTATGTTATATACATACTAATTATAGACTATACTACAGATCATACTTTGACTTACTAAGACACAGAATATGAATTTTAGTTTTCAGACTGTGAGAAGACAGGAGGTCACAAAAGCACTACTCCACCTTTTCAAAATAAGACCTCGAAGAAATGTTACAACACATGTTTTCCAGGTGTACTTTTTTTTTTAATTTTGTGATGAAAACAGATTTTATTCTGCCTATAAGCTGTGATTCATGGGGTCACGGAGAGTCGGACATGACTGAGCGACTGAACTGAACTGGTAAAAGTAACATTAAAAAGTACTTCAAATACATTGTTTTAAAAAGTCAATGGAACAAGAATATAGATTTTACAAAAATCTAAAAATTACTTCACTCTCTCCACCAAGAAATCTCTCTGCCCAGGCTCTCCTCTTTGCCTAAAAACACACTTGTAGGTGCACATACACACTTTACAAAAGCAGGATCATTCTAAACGTGCTGTTTATAATCTTATTTTTAAACTTAGTATATCACAGATATTCTTGCTATGTTATAGAAGGATAAAATAAGTTACTGAGCAATACATATATTGCTCATATATATTCATCAGTTCAGTTGCTCAGTCGTGTCCAACTCTTTGCAACCTTATGGACTGCAGCAAGCCAGGCTTCCCTGTCCATCACCAACTCCCAGAGCTTACTAACTTCCATCAACTCATGTCCATCGAGTAGATCATGCCATCCAACTGTCTCATCCTCTGTCATCCCCTTCTCCTCCCACCTTCAATCTTGCCAGCATCAGGGTCTTTTCCAATGAGTCAGTTCTTCGCATCAGGTGGCCAAAGTATTGGATTTTCAGCTTTAGCATCAGTCCTTCTAATGAATCTTCAAGATTGATCTCCTTTAGGATGAGCTGGTTGGATCTCCTTGCAGTCCAAGGGACTCTCAAGAGTGTTCTCCAACACCACAGTTCAAAAGCATCAATTCTTCGGCGATCAGTTTTCTTTATGGTACAACTCTCACATCCATACATAACTACTGGAAAAACCATAGCCTTGACTAGACAGATCTATGTTGGCTAAGTAATGTATCTGCTTTTAATATGCTGTCTGGGTTGGTCATAGATTTTCTTCCAAGGAGCAAGCGTCTTTTAATTTTCTTGGCTGCAGTCACCATCTGCAGGGATTTTGGAGCCCAAGAAAATAAAGTTTCTCACTGTTTCCCCACCTATTTGCCATGAAGTGTTGGGACCAGATGCCATGATCTTTGTTTTCTGAATATTGAGCTTCAAGCCAACCTTTTCACTCTCCTCTTTCACTTTCATCAAGAGGCTTTTGAGTTCCTCTTCACTTTCTGCCATAAGGGTAGTGTCATCTGCATATCTGAGGTTATTGATATTTCTCCCAGTAATGTTGATTCCAGCTTGTGCTTCATCCAACCCGGCATTTCGCATGATGGACTCTGCTGCTGCTACTGCTGCTGCTGCTGCAAAGTCACTTCAGTCGTGTCCGACTCCGTGTGACCCCATAGATGGAAGCTCACCAGGCTCCCCCATCCCTGGGATTCTCCAGGCAAGAACAATGGAGTGGGTTGCCATTTCCTTCTCTCTTATATGGACTATGCATATAAGTTAAATAAGCAGGGTGACGACATACAGCCATGACATATTCCTTTACCAATTTGGAACCAGTCCTTTTTTTCCATGTCTGGTTCTAACTGTTGTTTCTTGATCTGCATACAGATTTTTCAGGAGTCATAGTCTGAACATAATTTCTTTTAAAATTCTATGTGGAATCAAGATTGCTGGGAGAAATATCAATAACCTCAGATATGCAGATGACACTACCCTTATGGCAGAAAGTGAAGAGGAACTAAAAAGCCTCTTGATGAAAGTGAAAGAGGAGAGTGAAAAGGTTGGCTTGAAGCTCAATATTCAGAAAACAAAGATCGTGGCATCTGGTCCCATCACTTCATGAGAAATAGATGGGGAAACAGTGGAAACAGTGTCAGACTTTATTTTTGGGGGCTCCAAAATCACTGGAGATGCTGATTGCAGCCATGAAATTAAAAGACGCTTACTCCTTGGAAGGAAAGTTATAACCAACCTAGATAGCATATTCAAAAGCAGAGACATTACTTTGCCAACAGAGGTCCGTCTAGTCAAGGCTATGGTTTTTCCAGTGGTCATGTATGGATGTGAAAGTTGGACTGTGAAGAAAGCTGATTGCTGAAGAATTGATGCTTTTGAACTGTGGTATTGAGGAAGACTCTTGAGAGTCCTTGGACTGGAAGGACGTCCAACCAGTCCATCCTAAAGGAGATCAGTCCTGGGTGTTCATTGGAAGGACTGATGCTTAAGCTGAAAGTCCAATACTTTGGCCAACTCATGCGACGAGCTGACTCACTAGAAAAGACTCTGATGCTGGGAGGGATTGGGGGCAGGAGGAGAAGGGGACGACAGAGAATGAGATGGCTGGATGGCATCAGCGACTCGATGGACATGAGTTTAAGTGAACTCGGGGAGTTGGTGATGGACAGGGAGGCCTGGCATGCTGTGATTCATGGGGTCACAGAGAGTCAGACACGACTGAGCGACTGAACTGACTGACTGATGCTTGTATCTAAATAAAAATCTAGATTTACAGATATATGATTTTATTTGCACAGAAGATAATCTGGCAGGGTACAAACCAAACTTTTAACAGCAGGGAACAGGATGGATTTGTGGGGGGGTGGGTAAGTGGAGGAAGCTTAAATTTCTTACATTATATATATATGGCTTCCCAGGTGGCTCATTGGTAAAGAATGCACCCACCAATGTAGGAGATAAGAGCTCAATCCCCAGGTCAGGAAGATCCCTTGGAGAAGAAAATGGCAAGCCACTTCAGTATTCTTGCCTGGGAAATCCTGTGGACAGAGGAACCTGGTGGGCTACAGCCCATGGGGTTACAAAAGCGTCGAACACGACTGAATGACAAAGTGCATAATACTGAAAACTGCTTTTAAAAGTCATGAAAATTTTAATTATAAAGGAGAAATGTACTCTAATACCTAAAAGATACTGATTTGATTATATCAACACACCAAAAATTATAGCCAGCTTGGCTTACTAGGACTCAGGTTGAAAAGTGAACCAAACATTCAGGACTCAAAGTCAGGTGTAGCCTTATTCATACCTGGTAGATCTTGGGAAATTATATACATTTGGGAGAAAAAGTCTACAGCTCAGCCATTAATTCCACTGCTTCAGGTTCAAGGATTCCTATCACACATGCGCCTGAGAAAGATAGTAGAATACAGTGAATTAAGCCATTATAGTCTTTCACATTGTAGTATGAATTAATGGTCAATTTCTTCCCAACTTGTAGTTAATTAAGAAGAGCTTTTCACAATAGATGAGAAGAAAAAGAGGATATTGGATATGTAGGGGGTGTAGAGCAAAATAATATTTAGGAGAAGGAAGATAAACTTTAGAAGTTTCTTCGGGCAGGAAATGCATCCTGTTCCTCTTCAAGCACAATGCTGAGCACCATCACAGCCACCATAGAGGTGTGGGTAAAAACAGATGAGTCCATGAATAAACAACTCTGCTCATCTCAGCTTTGACTTTGGGTTGTTCTGCCCAAAGCTGCAGTCTCAGGCTATTTTGGGGTGACTGCTACTCTGCTATTCTGGGTTCCTTCCCTCAGAATTACTCATGTGGGATGGGATGCCAGAATCTCATTGTTAGCAGATGTTGGTTCACTGGTATAACAAACAATTGCTAATTGCTAACATATTTTGCATTAAGGTAAAACTATGATACGTCTGTTCATACAATTGAAAAATATTTCCCTAAAGGATAAAAAGGGATTATTAATATCAGCTGCTCGTTCAGGTCAATGATGAGCTCTCCCTCTCACTCCTCAGAGGTCTGATGGTTTCACAACTGACCCCACTAGGGAAGTACCTGGAGACTGGAAGATGAGGGATAAACAGTGGATCTTTCTCATTGTTTAGTTTTTTCCACTGTCAGCACTTGTAAATTTATTATATAATGTGGCACAGTTGTTAGGGGAAGCACACTGACTGAAATCACCCACCCTGGCCAGGAACCATAGCAACCACTCGCAAGAGTTATCTTATGATAGGAGGTCCCGGTAAGGAGCACAGCACCAACAAGCCACCACCAACCGGAAGCATTTAGGAAAGGTCAAAAGCAGACACTAGGTGTCCGACCACCTCCCACAGTCCCTCCTGCTGGCATCCGTCTTGACTGAGCAATGCATGCAGGAAGGATCCTGAATCATAAGGATTGGCAAAGACAACCCAGAAACTAATCTCGTCACCATGAGCCTGGAGATCGCAAGCCACGTGGCAGAGCTGTTCTCCTGGGTTCCTCAGCCTGGGAGCCCCTTCCTGATAAAGCCTCTTGCTTTGTCAGCACGGGTGTCTCCTCAGACAGTTCACTGCCAAGTGTTAGACAAGAGCCCATTCTCGGCCACGGAAGGGGCCCTCCTTCCTGCAACACAGTGCTGGTTCAAGCATGAAGTCAGCGCTGCCCTCACCCCTACTGAATCTGGGGCGAGGGGAGAGACAGACAGAGTAGCAGGTGACTGGTGAAGAGTGAACGAACGATACCGTAAGACAGTCAAGTTGAGACGTTTTTATTTTTATTTTTTAAATTTTTTATTGGAGGCTAATTATTTTACAATATTATATTGGTTGGTTTTGCCATACGTTGACATGAATCCACCCCGGGTGTACATGAGTTCCCCCTCCTGAACCCCCCTCCCGCCTCCCTCCTCCCTTTATCCTCCCTCTGCGTCATCCCCGTGCACAAGCCCCGAGCATCCTGTATCATGCGTCAAACCTTGACTGGAGATTTGTTTCACATATAATAATATACATGTTTCAATGTCATTCTCCCAAATCATCCCACCCTCACCCTCTCCCACAGAGTCCCAAAGACTGTTCCATACACCTGTGTCTCTTTTGCTGTCTCGTATACAGGGTTATCATTTGCATCTTTCTAAATTCCATATATATGTGTTAGTATACTGTATTGGTGTTTTTCTTTCTGGCTCACTTCACTCTGTATAATAGGCTCCAGTTTCATCCACCTCATTAGAATTGATTCAAATGCATTCTTTTTAATGGCTGAGTGATACTCCATTGTGTATATGTACCAAAGCTTTCTTATCCATTCGTCTGCAGATGGACATCTAGGTTGCTTCCATGTCCTGGCTATTATAAACAGTGCTGCTATGAACATTGGAGTACATGTGTCTCTTTCAATTCTGGTTTCCTTGGTGTGTATGCCCAGGAGTGCGATTGCTGGATCATATGGCAGTTCTATTTCCAGTTTTTTGAGGAATCTCCACACTGTTCTCCATAGTGGCTGTACTAGTTTGCATTCCCACCAACAGAGTAAGAGGGTTCCCTTCTCTCCACACCCTCTCCAGCACTTATTGCATGTAGACTTTTGGATAGCAGCCATTCTGACTGGTGTGAAATGGTATCTCATTGTGGTTTTAATTTGCATTTCTCTGATTATGAGGGATGTTGAGCATTTTTTCATGTGTTTCTTAGCCATCTGTATGTCTTCTTTGGAGAAATGTCTGTTTAGTTCTTTGGCCCATTTTTTGATTGGGTCGTTTATTTTTCTGGAATTGACCTGAAGGAGCTGTTTGTATATTTTGGAGATTAATTCTTTGTCAGTTGTTTCATTTGCTATTATTTTCTCCCATTCTGAAGGCTGTCTTTTCACCTTGCTTATAGTTTCCTTTGCTGTGCAGAAGCTTTTGATTTTAATTAGGTCCCATTTGTTTATTTTTTTAAAATTAACAATGGTTTTCTCTTAAGTGATGAAAAAGGTAAGTTTTGGGTTAAGATATAAAGTTGCAAATTCTCACTGATAGACCTCAAATATTATGAGAACCAGAAGGCAGATAAAGAAGACAGAAAGCCAAAGAATTAATGCCTTTGAACTGTGGTTCTGAAGACTCCCGAAGGTCCTTTGGACAGCAAGGAGATCAGACCACTCAATCTTAAGGGAGATCAACCCTGAATATTCACTGGAAGGACTGATGCTAAAGCTGAAGCTCCAGTATTTTGGTCAGCTGATGTGAACAGATGACTCATTGGAAAAGTCCCTGTTGCTGGGAAAGATTGAGGGCAGAAGGCAAAGGGGACATCAGAGGATAAGATGGCTGGATGGCGTCACTGATGCAGTGAACAGGAGCTTGGGCAAACTCTGGGAGACGGTGAGGGACAGGAGGCCTGGCGTGCTGCAGTCCGTGGGGTCTCCAAGAATTGGACACGACTGGGCGACTGGAAAACAACAACTGTGGGACCCAGAAAGGACGGGCCTCATCTATCTTGGCTTCTGGTGTATGTTCAGGGCCTAGCAGACGGTAAAGGCTCAGTAAACAACCGTTGAATGAGTGAATATTAAGTGCTGATGATTCAGCAGCCTTCTGAAAATGAGTCCACAGCCTTTAGCAAATTAAATCTAAATATGTCTAATACTAATGGAAAGTGACTTTAAGGGCAGAGGACTTTATTCTAGAATCTGTTTTATACTTGACAAAAACAGCACTCACCATTCTCTGGTTTCACACTAAGTCATCCTGAAAAATCTACCCATGTCCAATTGTTCTCTGTTAAAAGGTCATAGCGTGGGACAGTCTACACCAAGTTATTATTCATATAGTTCTTACTGGTAAAATCCAAAGAGCATTGCTTAACTCTCTACATTCCTCTGTTAGTGTGGATGTAATCTAAGGAAAATGAAATCATAGTCTATAAAATGATGCAGATCTTCTGACTAAGTTGAATAGAATAAAATACTGTAATAAATATTGAATAAAAATTGTAAAAAGTTATTTGGGGTAACTATAAAAATTATTTTTAAATGATTTAAAATAGTGACTTTATTTTAATTTATTAAAGAGACTTCCCTGGTCGTCCAGTGATTAAAAGCCTGCCTGCCAGTGAAGACTCGAGAGTCCCTTGTACTGCAAGGAGATCCAGCCAGTCCATTCTAAAGGAGATCAATCCTGGGTGTTCATTGGAAGGACTGATGCTAAAGCTGAAACTCCAATACTTTGGCCACCTCATGAGACGAGTTGACTCACTGGAAAAGACTCTGATGCTGGGAAAGGTTGGGGGCAGGAGGAGACGGGGACGACAGAGAATGAAATGGCTGGATGGCATCACCGACTCTGTGGACATGAGTTTGAGTGAACTCCGGGAGTTGGTGATGGACAGGGAGGCCTGGCGTGCTGTGATTCATGGGGTCGCGGAGAGTCGGACACGACTGAGCGACTGAACTGAACTGAACTGAACTGCCAGTGCAGGGGACACGTGTTCGATCCCTGGTCCAGGAAGGTTCCACATGCCATGGGCAACTAAGTCCATGCGCCACAACTACCAAAGCCTCTGCACCCTAAAGCCCGTGCTCTGCAACAGAAGAAGCCACTGCAGTGAGAAGTCCCTGCACCACAACTAGGGAGCAGGCCCCACTCACTGCAACAAGCAGAAGCCCAGGGCAGCAACGAAGACCCAGCACAGTCATAAATAGATAAATAAAAGAGCAGTCTGAAATGGAGCTAATGTTTTCCTGTTTTAGCTTATCAAGATAATGGTCTATCCTCTAGGTAATTTTTCAGTCTTTTGTAGCTTAAGATATTTGTGTCTAATCCGAATCACGGCATCCTTTAACATTAAAGTTGTGAAGCTGCTATCGAGCAATCTGAATGTAAGTTCCTCCTGCATGTTAAAGACATATGCTGTAAGTAACCACAATCCCACAAAGTCCAGAAATGGAAGCTCCTCCTTTAATCCATCTCCTATGCCATTGTGTTATAAACACACCAAATATACATGTGATGTAGACTTGGTATACTGTCTCAAACCTACATTTAGTGACAACTGTATAAAATTAGAAGTTAAAGCTGTAATGATTAATGTTTCCAAGTTCAAACTGTTTGCATAAGAATGATCATCAAAAGTCTCAGCACTGACTTTCAGTAAATTGTGTAAAGCTGGTTAAGATGATAAACATTTCATACACACATCACAATTTTTTTATGCTAATACACTCTCACTTTCAGCAGAGAGTTTTTGCTATGGTGGCCAATAGGTAAGAGTTATCAGAAACAAAGGAACCAAAAAAATCCAGCCTGTACTCCTAAATCTTATTCCAAATCCCTCAATACTAGCTAGTCATAAATCTACATCAGTGTCGGTTTTACAGAGACCACGCTAGATAGTAAGCAAAAGGCTACATGGTCAAGTCATTCTCTCCTAAGTTCATGGCAAAGTGCATAATAAAGCAAAAGTTATTTATGTATTTTAAGGAAGAGGCACGCTCTTGAGTCAATGAGTGTGGTCACAGTATGACTGATGTCCAAGAGCTGGAGGTTCTTGGGCCAAAACTTGTCCAGAAAAGGCTGCAGAGTGGAGGTGAGAGAGGAAGCATCTGGGGACTGCTAAGTGATTAAGAGCTACATACAGCAGCTTGCCTGCCACGTGTCAGAGGACAGCTTGACTTGACCGGGCACACGTTGTTAGGTCAGTTCCTTTCTCCCATTTGTGCAGGCCTGGAGAGTTCATTTCCTTTGGCCATTGACTAGTCAAAGGATCTTAAGTGTAAAAGGAAATTAGCAATTTGATTTAACTATTGTGAAAACCTGCTTTCTAATCCCTTATGCACCTGGTGCCTCCACCTTATTAAGATGTTTTCAGGGACTTCCCTGGTGGCCCAGTAGTTAAGAATCCTCCTGCCAATACAGGGAACACAGGTTCAATCCCTGGTCTTTGAAGATTCCACAGGCCACAGAGCAAAGAAGCCCGTTTGCCACGACTGAGTTTGTGCACCAAACTACCTGAATCACTCAGGCTCTAGAGCCCATACTCTGCAACAAGGAAGTAGCCTCTGTTGGCCACAACTAGAGAAAGGTTTCACATAGCAAAGACCCAGTACAGCAAAAAAAAAAAAAAAAAGCTCTCAGATCCTTCATGGACACAAATTGCTAACACAAAATAGATGACTAATAAAAATTTTTGTTTTCCTCCCTCTTTCCCATAATTGCTCATGAAAATGTACTCTTACTTCTTTTAGAGAATTTTCATTTTCACAGATACCAAATACTGGAATCAAAAGGATGAGGCAAGACAGGAATTTTGGGCATTACCTCTTATGGCTACTTCATGTATATATGAATCTCTCAGATTAGCTAAAATTTCATCAGCATTTGTAAGGCAAGGCACTCTAAGAAATGCTTGAGATGGAGTGTGCAATTTATCTCGACAACCCTATGAGGTAGTGTATTAGTCCATTTGGGCTGCCATAAAAAAATCAACTGGGTGACTTAAACAACAAATATTTCTTTCTCACAGTTCTGGAGGCTAGAAAATCCAAGATCAAGGAGTTGCCAGATTTGATATCTGGTGCTGGCTTCCTGGTTCATAGGTGGCCATCTCTTCTCTGTGTCCTCATATGATGGAAGGAGCAGGAGAGCTCTCTGGGGAATTTTTTACAAGGGTGCTAGACCCACTCAGAGAAGGCAATGGCACCCTACTCCAGTACTCTTGATGGAAAATCCCATGGATGGAGGAGCCTGGTGGGCTGCAGTCCATGGGGTTGCTAAGAGTCAGACACGACTGAGCGACTTCACTTTCACTTTCACGCATTGGAGAAGGAAATGGCAACCCACTCCAGTGTTCTTGCCTGGAGAATCTCAGGGATGGCGAAGCCTGGTGGGCTGCCGTCTATGGGGTCGCATAGAGTCAGACACAACTGAAGCAACTTAGCAGCAGCAGCAGTAGCAGACCCACTCAGGAGAGCTCCACTCTCGTGACCTTATTACCTCCCAAAAGATCCCATCTCCAAATACCACCACGATGAGAATTAGGTTTCAACACATGGATTTTGGGTGGACACAAACGTTCAGCCTATAGCAGGTAGACACTAACAGTATTTTCACTTTATACACTGAGGAAAGTGGGGTTTTTGGAGTTTGAGAAGTTTCCTAAGATTACGCAGCTAGTAAGCCAGGGCATCTACTCCAGGGCTTTAATTAAGCCTTTGCTATATCCTGGGCTGGCCCTCAATGTGAATGAAAGGGCTACACCAGCTCATTGAGCTTAACATTCTTTCCAGGGACCTTGATGATGGTTTTGGACCCTCCGTGTATGTTGTTATGGTATGCAGAATAATGACCACGCCCTCCAAAATGTTCATGTCCTAATACCCAGAACTTGTGATTATGTTCCCTTATATGGCAAAAGCGATGTTGCAGGCATGATTAAGTTTATGGACCTTAAAATAGGCAGATTATCCTAGATTATGTGGGTGGGATCAATATAATCACATGACCCTAAAAAATGGAAGTGGAAGGCAGATGTGTCTGAGAGATGAGATGGAAGAAAAAGGAAGAGAAATTTGAAGTATGAGAGGATTCAACTGCTGGCTGCTGGCTTTGAAGATGAGGAAGGAAATGGCAACCTCAGTCCTACAACCACAAGACTCTAAACATTGCCAAAAATCCAAAATGAACCAAAAACCAAATCTTCCTCTGAGCCTACGGAAAAGAAAGTAGCCTTGCTGAGGACATGTTGATTTTAGCCCAGTGAGGCTTATGTCAGATTTCTGACACAGAGAGCTATGAGACAATAAAGTTGTGCTGTTTTAAGTCACCATGTTTGTGGTAATTTGTCATGGCAGCTAAAGGAAATTAATACAACTGCTCAATTCCTTCATTCAAGTTAAGTGCATTTTCCTGATGCACTTAAGAGAAGTGCACAAAAGTATCTCTCTCTCGTTCTTCTCCTACATGGGAAGAAAAGTGAAAAAACGCACACCACCCTATTTGCTACGAGGTAAATTGCTCTCTGTGGCTGGAAACAGATCCCAGGGTCAGTGGACAATCTCAGTATGGAATTCAAATGCTTTGGTTTAGAGAAACAACTTACCGGTGACTTATTTTCTATTTGTCTCCTGTGCAGGCATTATGAGAGAACTGGAAGGGTGAAATGGACTGCACATTTTATACTTGGTGAAAATCTCTAGATTTGTATGCAATACAATGACACATGATATTCAATTTCAGACTAAAAATGTTTTGATGAACAAAAGGATATGCCTAGGTTGACTTATTTTCACTTGTGAGAAGTTATTTTCTAGAATTCAACTTTTTGTATATTGTCACTCTGCTTATTTAATGTATATACAGACTACATTATGCGAAATGCCAGGCTGGAACCAAGATTGCCAGGAGAAATATCAATAACCTCAGATACGCAGATGACACCACCCTTATGGCAGAAAGTGAAGAGGAACTAAAGAAGCCTTTTGATGAAAGTGAAAGGGGAGAATGAAAAAGTTGGCTTAAAACTCAACATTCAGAAAACTAAGATCATGGCATCCAGTCCCATCATTCCATGGCAAATAGATGGAGAAACAATGGAAACAGTGAGAGATTTTATCTTTTTGGGCTCCAAAATCACTGCAGATGGTGATTGCAGCCATGAAATTAAAAGACGCTTGCTCCTTGGAAGAAAAGCTATGACCAACTCAGACAGCATATTAAAAAGTACAGACATTACTTCTCCAACAAAGGTCTGTCAAGTCAAAGCTATGGTTTTTCCACAGCCGATGAACGTGGTGATCAAGTTTTATTTGGTAAAAATTTAGCATTTTCATTTGACATGCATGATTTGGACCACTTTGATGAACTGCCAATAAATGGTGAATCCCAGAAAACTGTAAGCTTGGATTATAGGAAGTTTCTGACTGACCACCTTCAGGAGCATTCCACCGCAAACCTGCGGAAAAAACAAACGACTCGTTTTTGTGGTGTGAAGTTGAGAAGTACTTAAATGCAACTTTAAACGAAATGGCTGAAGCAATAAGAATAGAAGATCTTTGCTGTACTTTATATGATATGCTTGCTTCTGTTAAAAGTGGTGATGAACTTCAGGATGAGGTACAGTTGAAGTTATTGCAGTTTTATCTTAATGTGCATTATCTTAATGGAATAGCCTTTTAAAATATGAGTGTCTAGCAAAGGCTGCAGTCCGTGGGATCGCTAAGGGTCGGACACGACTGAGCGACTTCACTTTCACTTTTCACTTTCACACACTGGAGAAGGAAATGGCAACCCACTCCAGTGTTCTTGCCTGGAGAATCCCAGGGACGGGGGAGCCTGGTGGGCTTCCGTCTAAGGGGTCACACAGAGTCGGACACGACTGAAGTGACTCAGCAGCAGCAGCATGTATGGATGTGAGAGTTGGACTATGAAGAAAGCTGATTGCCGAAGAGTTGATGCTTTAAACTGTGGTGTTGGAGAAGACTCTTGAGAGTCCCTTGGACTGCAAGGAGATCCAACCAGTCCATCCTAAAGGAGATCAATCCTGGGTGTTCATTGGAAAGATTGATGCTGAGGCTGAAGCTCCAATACTTTGGCCACCTGATGGGAAGAACCAACTCACTGGAAAAGACCCTGATGCTGGGAGGGATTGAGGGCAGGAGGAAAAGGGGACGACAGAGGATGAGCTGGTTGGATGGCATCACTGACTCAGTGGACATAAGTTTGAGCAAGCTCTGGGAGTTGGTGATGGACAGGGAAGCGTGGCGTGCTGCAGTCCATGGGGTTTCAAAGAGTCGGACACGACTGAGCGACTGAACTGACTGAATTTCTTGTTTGATGAATGGGAACACGTCATTCGATGCTTTGTCCATACTTCCAGTAGAAGATGTTGAAGCGTAAGACAAATGAAGCAAATAAAATGTAATTCAAATGTATTCAGTGAAGCGCAATAATTTTCACATTTTATTTCTTTCAACAATCTTTTTTAAATTCTATTTAGCCTCTGCATTTTCCTCCCATCATCTGGAAAGTCTGTGTCTCAGGCTTTGTTTCCTTTGTCTTTGCTCTTTTGATGATGTCACCACTAGCCTCCTCCAGCAGAGGGATGGGGGTTGTGCGCCAACAGGGCTGTGTCCACAGGGTTGGAGGGTCTCCTGACTGAGAAGGCTAGCCACCACCTGGGTGGCAGGATCCAGTAACATGCAGGGTTCCCCCTCCATATTCGGGGTAGAGAGCGGGTGGCAAACTATGCACTACAACTTCTTCTTAACATGTATGAGAGGTAGAACAAAAATATGTTATTAACTTCAAGGGGTTAAGAAGTTATCTTAACCTGAAGACACAGCTTGTGGAGAACTAAAGTGACCTGATCATAGGTCTCTGGCAGAATTTTGTTCTCTAGCTCAGGAAAGGGTGGAGTAACATCATTTGCATCATCCCAGGTTAGCCTGACTTCCTTCTTTAGTTCAGTTCAGTCCAGTCGCTCAGTCGTGTCCGACTCTCTGCGACCCCATGAATCACAGCACGCCAGGCCTCCCTGTCCATCACCAACTCCCGGAGTTCACTCAAACTCATGTCCACAGAGTTGGTGATGCCATCCAGCCATCTCATTCTCTGTCGTCCCCTTCTCCTCCCACCCCCAACCTTTCCCAGCATCAGAGTCTTTTCCAGTGAGTCAACTCGTCACATGAGGTGGCCAAAGTATTGCAGTTTCAGCTTTAGCATCAGTCCTTCCAATGAACACCCAGGACTGATCTTTAGAATGGACTGGTTGGATCTCCTTGCAGTCCAAGGGACTCTCAAGAGTCTTCTCCAGTACCACAGTTCAAAAGCATCAATTCTTCTGCACTCAGCTTTCTTCACAGTCCAACTCTCACATCCATACATGACCACGGGAAAAACCATAGCCTTGACCAGACGGACCTTTGTTGGCAAAGTAATGTCTCTGCTTTTTAATATACTATCTAGGTTGGTCATAACTTTCTCTCCAAGGAGTAAGCATCTTTTAATTTCATGGTTGCAATCAGCATCTTCAGTGACTTTGGAGCCCCCAAAAATAAAGTCTGACACTGTTTCCACTGTTTCCCCATCTATTTCCCATGAAGTGATGGGACCAGATGCCATGATCTTTGTTTTCTGAATGACTTCCTTCTTAGGAACTGCCAAAGTCAACCTGCTTCAGGCCAGCCTGCTCCATGGCCTTCCAGACAGAGACCTGATCTGTCTGGTTCTCAGGTCTGACTGCATTGGGCACCCAGGATATACTCCATGAATATGAGTATGAATGGTTTGAGACCTAAGGCTGAGTTCTTATCTTCTGCATCTCTTTTCTTATCTCTGAAAGAGTCTAAGCTTTGTAGTGATGACTGAAAGAGCTAAGGGTCCCACATTGCCTAACTTGACTGTAATTTCCTAAAGGCAAGAACTATGTACTCCTTTATCTCAATTTTAGCATCCGGTTATGTTTTTTCTTCTTTCTTTCTTAAATTACTTAAGAAGGACTGCCAGTGGTCCAGTGGTCAAGACTCCATACTTCCCCTGCAGGGGGTATGGGTTCAGTCCCTGGTCAGGGAACTAAAGATCCTGCATGCCATGTGGTGCAGCGAAAAAATATTTATATATATTTAAGAAATACTTATTTTGCATCAGTAACTCTTCCCAAAACTCTAGAAATAGCAACTCATTCAGTCATCATGACAACCCTGTGAAATAGGTTCTAATGTCACCCCTAGAGGCACTGAAAGCTTATGTAACTTGCCCAAAGTCACACAGCTAAATGGTACACTGGGATTTCACCCATACAGGCTGCGTCCAAAGGCTGTGCTACACACACACACACACTATGCCTTACTATGCTGCCTTATCTTGCCAGTGTTAGAATGATGGAGGAAAGAAAAACTTGCAATCTAACCTCACAGAAAACTGGGAAGGGAGCAATATTTATGCAAAAGAATTCTAAATGAATAGTATGCTTCATGCATAGCTGATATACTACAAATGTTGACGCAATATGAAAAGTTGAAATAAACATACAGTTGATTTGAACACTTAAAGGACATTCCTCCTTGAATTAAAAAATAATAATACTATCAAATCGTGAATCATTTGAAGTTCTCAAAAACATGACCTTGACTTCCAGACAAATGAGTAATTACTGTATTCACTTGGGAAATTAAATTCACAACTGGCTAAAAACTTCAAAATTCAGTTATTCTGGTAGCCAGTTGTATCAGTTAGGGCTGCTGTAACAAAGTCCCAGAAACTGCCTGTCTTCAGTAAAAGATGCGTATTGTCTCACAGTTCTGGAAGCCAGATGGCCAAGATCAGGTGTTGGTAGAGCTGGTTTCCTTCGAGATTTACGAGGGCAGGTCTCTCTTCGTGGCTTGTAGAAGGCTGGCTTCTCCCAATGTGCCTTCACCTTGTCTCTCCTCTGTGCATGTCTGTCTCTCTCATCCAAATTTCCTCATTTCATAAATACATCAGTCATACTGGATTAGAGCTCACCCAACTCATCTTAACTCACTACCTCTATAAAGATCTTACCTCCAAATGAGGAGATTACCACTCCAGCTTATCTTTTTTGAAGACACTATCTGACCCATATCAGCAGTACATTGGATGAACCACAAGCTGGAATCAAGGAAGAAATATCAACAACCTCAGATATGCAGATGATACCACTCTAATAATGGCACAAAGTGAAGAGAAGCTAAAGAGTCTCTTAATGAGGGTGAAAGAGGAGAGTGATAAAGTTGGCTTAAAACTCAAAAAACTAAGATTATGGCATCCAGTCCCATCACTATGGCAAACAGAAGGGGAAGAAATGGAAGTAGCAGCAGAGTTTATTTTCTTGAGCTCCAAATCACTTCTGATGGTGACTGCAGCCAGGAAATTAAAAGATGCTTGTTCCTTGGAAGAAAAACTGACAAACCTAGACAGTGCATTAAAAAGCAGAGACATCACTTTGCTGACAAAGGTCTGTATAGTCAAAGCTATGGTTTTTCCAGTAGTCATGTACTGTTATAAGAATTGGTCCATAAAGAAAGCTGAGGGCCGAAGAATTGATGTTCTAGAATTGGGGTGCTGGAGAAGACTCTTGAGAGCCCCTTGCACTGCAAGGAGATCAAACCAGGCAATGCTAAAGGAAATCAACGCTGAATATTCATTGGAAGGACTGATGCTGAAGCTCCAATACTTTGGCCATGTAATGCAAAGAGCTGACTCATTAGAAAAGACCCTGATGCTAGGAAAGATCTAAGGCTAAAGGAGAAGGGGGCAGCAGAGGATGAGATGATTAGATGGCATCACTGACTCAATGGATATGAGTTTGAGCAAAGTCTGGGAGGTAGCAAAGGACAGGGAAGCCTGGTGTGCTATAGTCCAGGGAGTCCCAGAGTCAGACACGCTTTAGGGACTGAAATACTACAGCAGCAGTACATTGCAGTCCAAATTCTAGCTCGGACATTTATAAATTTTGAGACCTTGGTATGCCTCATTTCCCTCCTTTAAATGAGGATAAAATAGTATCTACTCCATGCTGTCAGGAGAATTATGTGAATCCATGCATGAAACACTTAGAATACTTAGTAGCACAATGCATATTAGATATTCATTAATTTAACAAATTGTTACTGAACACCTATTTAGTACCAGGCACTATTCTAGGTATCTGAGATACATATATAAACAAAACAGGCAAAAATACCCCCTTTGTGGATCTCATAATTTAGTGGGGAAAGAAAAATAATACAAAAAGTAGAACATATAGAATGTCAGTGTTATAGAACAAAAAAACAAAAGCAAGACACAGGTTAGAGTGTTAGGGTTGCAATTCTGGATCAGAGGGGACCTTACAGATTCATCATTTGAGCAAGGACCTGATGAATGGGAGAAGACAGTTAAGTGCTTATCTGGAGGTTTTAGATAGAAAAAGGCTTCCCCACTTCAGCACTACTGACATTTGGCGCTGGATTTTTCTTTTTTGGGGGCCTGACCTGTGCATTGCAGGATGTTTAGTGGCATCCTTACTATTATTTCCAAGTTTGGGATAATTAAAAAAATATATTTTTTCAGTTTTTATTGGAGTATAATTGCAATGTTGTGTTCATTCCAAATGTTATATTCTTTATCAAAGAGATTAAAGAAGAAAAAGTGTCTCTCTGTCCTTTTTGAGATGGCAGTTGATTTTTCAGTCTTATAGATCAAAAGAGGGTATCCCTGACAGTAAACTGCCTAACCAAGACATGGCTACACCTCTGGAAGTTTCTCCAGTGCCCTGACTAGAAGTCAGTAGAAATAATTACTGCCTTATAGTTGTCGGAAGCACTCAGGTTAAAAACAGTATGGGCCCCAAAGTGTAAGATGATGTCGTTGAGTCTCCTACTTCAGCTGTAGCTTATTGGTAACTAGAAGGACATGGATTCAGAAAGGTGGTGCTGGAACAGGTTTGGAAAGTGATGGGATAGTCACAAGTAAATATCTTGGAGGGTGCATTGTTACCAGCCTTTTTGGAACCCTCCAGGATGTTTCCTGCAGTTGTCATTTCCCGGAACACCATTTGAGAACCACTGCACCTGATTGTTGGAGAAGGCAATGGTAAGCCACTCCAGTACTTTTGCCTAGAAAATCCCATGGACGGAAGAGCCTGGTAGGCTGCAGTCCGTGGGGTCACTAAGGGTCGGACACGACTGAGTGACTTCACTTTCACTTTTCACTTTCACACATTGGAGAAGGAAATGGCAACCCACTCCAGTGTTCTTGCCTGGAGAATCCCAGGGACGGGGGAGCCTGCTGGGCTTCCGTCTATGGGGTCACACAGAGTCGGACACGACTGAAGTGACTTAGCAGCAGTAGCAGCAGCATCTGCCACCCTAGTTGTGACCACCTGTCTTACAAGCAAAGATGTCTCCAGACATTGTCACATGTCCTGGGGGGACAGAATCACTGTTGGTTGAGGACCACTGGGGTAGAAGGAAAGTGAGAGCCCCAGGGCGGGAGTGTGCTCAGCTTGTTTGAGCCACAGCTAGGAAGCACACAATACGAGATGAGATCAGAAGGGAGAAGCATGAACCACACACATACTACCTGTAACTTTGAGGCCATTCTTTCCATCGGCGGAAACTACTGGAGGGTTAAGAGCAAAAGGACAGCACAACTTGACCCACAATTTAGAAAGACCCAATTAGCTGCCACACTGAGAATTGTCCGTAGGTAGAAAGACAGAAATGGACACCTCAGCAGGGTGGTAATCACAGTAATCCTATTATATATTTGCTTTTTGTTTGTTTAATTTGGTCACTGATTTGGCTGGGTACTGATGGGACTAGTGAGAGAACTGAGCTAAGATCTGGGGAAGAAAAGAGGAAGGAGAATTAGCATAAAAGGAAAAACCTAAGAGTGGGCAAGGTAGCTTTTCGTGGAAGTGGAAGACAGTACTGTAAAGTCAGTGTGAAAGAGGGTGAAGAGAGAATGTTGGTGGCCGGTGAATGCTATCCTAAGGAATTGCAGCTCTGGTCTGTAAGGGATGGGGAGCCTTTGAAGCTTAAGCAACAAGGAAAACTCTGCAATAGGGTACAGATCACAGGAGTCAGAAAGACTGCTTTCAAAGGGAGTTTCCTGAATTAACATGGGCGAGCCATAAAAAGAGATTACATTTAGGTGGATGAAGAGCAGGAGCTGGACCTTCTGAAGGAAGAAAAGTGAAGTCCAGTCCTAAGACTTGGAGTTATTTTCTCCAGAGTAATTTTGCTTCTAGGCAAGAACGGGGCTTCCCTGATGGCTCAGGAGAGGTGGGTTTAATCTTTGGGTCAGGAAGATCCCTTGGAGCAGGAAATCACAACTCACTCCGGTATTCTTGCCTGGGAAATTCTGTTGACAGAGGAGCCTGGTGGGCTACAGTCCATAGGGTCGCAAAGAGTCGGACAATGACTGAGCAACTAGACAGCCACAAGGCAAGCAAACGTTACTGTCTCTGCGGCTAGAAACATTTCCGTGGTATCAGAGATCAAGCGAATGCCAAGCCCACCATGAAACGGTTTAGTTTTCCAGTACGTTTCTTCCCAGAGTAGGGTGTCTTGTTTCTTTGAAGGTCTTTTCAAAAAGACTGTTACCTGTAAGAAAAGCTATGCCGAGTACCGGCCATGAAAGAAAGAGCAGGTCTGCAATTAAAGGGTTCTTGGGGGATGGTCGTGCATTTCAATTTTTTAAGTGGAAAATGTGTTAGTAGATGTAACACAGCAGTGTAGGTCCATCAAACCAGTCCCCCTACTTTGTAGGTGGCAACAACAAGGCCGCCTGCCTCCATTTCCACCTTGTGTCCAGTGCGATTTCTGAAAGGGGCTCGGTTAGCAGAGGCGGGGAGGAGGGGCGGCCGCGGGGCCGCCGCCCGGGGTGTGGCGCGGGGCGCGGCGCCCGGGAGCCCGCGGGGCGGAGCGGGGCTGCGCGGAGCCAGTCGCCGCCCCGCCCCGGCGCAGTCAGCCCGCTGTGCGGCCGCCGGCAGCAGCACCAGCCCCGGGCGCGGCGCGCGACGGCCCCCGCCATGTCTGCAGCCATGAGGCAGAGGTTCGACCAGTTCCTTCACCAGAAGAACTGCATGACTGACCTCCTGGCCAAGATCGAGGCCAAGACGGGCGTGAACCGCAGCTTCATCGCGCTCGGTGGGTGCAGGGCGGGCGGCCGCGGGGCCCTGCGCCGCCTGGCCGGGGGCAGCGGCCTCACCCGCGGCCGGGGCAGACGGGGGCGAGCGGCGGGCACCTTCGGGGACGGCACTGGCTGCCCGGGCAGGCCGGAGCCGGCCGCTGGCGGGGCGCCCGGGCGCGGGGCCGGCCGGCGCTGACGTGTCTGCCCGCGGCCGGGCGCCCAGCGCGGTGGCGGGGCGCGGGGCGGCGCGGGGCCCGCGGGGGACCTCCGGGGGCCCGCCAGGCTCGCGGCCGGGAAGCGGCGTCCCCGCGGGAGCGGAGGGGCTGCGGGCCGGCCAGGGGACCCCGACTGCTCTCGACCCTCGGGGAAGGAAAGAATCGGCCCCTCCAGCTGCGGTGCCCCTGGAGGGAAGGAGGGTGAAGGAAGGGCACGAAGAGGGGGCCTGCCGGCTGTCCTCAGACCCGAAGCAAAGCCCCGCGAAGGCGCAGGCCCTGCCGCGGTGCGCTCTGTTTTTCTCCGTCGCCTGAAGGAGCCAAGCCTGCGCTGTGGGCGGGGGCCGCGGCTGCAGTGTGCCACCGACCCACTTCTGTCCTCGTGTCTCCAGGTGTCATCGGGCTGCTGGCTTTGTACCTGGTGTTCGGTTATGGAGCCTCTCTCCTCTGCAACCTGATAGGATTTGGTTACCCAGCCTATGTGTCGTAAGTGACTCCCCCTGCAACTGTCCCTTCCTCCCCTTCACTCCCCTTCCCCGCTCCAGAGTGGTCAAAGGACTACAGAGGAGTAACTCACCGCTTAAGGTTACACATTTTAGAGCCTTAACTTGACATCTGATCTGATGACTAGCCAAAATGTATGTTTCATCAGCTTATAGTGGCAGGGTGTGTGCTTTCTAACAGCTCCACAAATGAAAGGTAGATCAAACTGGACCTTTACTTTTGGGGAGATCTCACCGGGTACAGACAGTGGACTATTGTTGTATTAGTTGCTAAGTCATGTCTGGTTCTCCGCAACCCCATGGACTCTAGCCCGCCACCCTTTTCTGTCTTTGGGGTTCTCCAGGCAGGAATACTGGAGTGGGTTGCCATTTCCTTCTCCAGGGGATCTTCCCTTACCAGGGATGGAACCCACCTCTCCTTCATTGGCAGGCAAATTCTTTACCACTGAGCCTCCAGGGAAACTAGTAGATTCCCTCCCTAATAATTATTTAAATGTGCATTTCACCTTATATTTATGTACATAGTAAAAGCCCATCAATCAGAGCTTCCTTAATTCAGTTTTACTCTACAGTGTGTTTAGCTTGGCCAAGCTTTTCCTTGGCCTACTGGATTAATTCTGCCCATTTTTAAAGTCATATTTTAAAGTAATTTCAAGTGAGTCAATTTCAGTTTTATCATTTGTTTAAAGTCATTTTTTAATTTATTTTCTACATAGTCCATTGAGTATTATTAGCTTTTTTTACTTAAAAGAAGCTAAATGTCCCTGTTTATTGCTAGGAATTCTTTGAGATGGTAGACATGATCATATTTCTGAGGTAAGTGCGCTTTATATATTAGAATTTCTCTATTCATCAAGTAGACACACTTTATTTTCTTTTCTATCTGAGTACTCTGAGGCAAAGTGACATTTGTAGAACATTTTAACAGGAGTGATGAGTATTAGAAATCTAATAAAGGGGTTTTAATGACTTAAAAATAAAAATTCAGGGAATACTTGATGAGTACCTATGTCTATTAGTATTTATTCGTAGGATGTTTCCTTTTGGTAGATCCAACTCTTACTGTTAAAATGAACACTGTTGTTCAGTCACTAAATCGGTATATGCCTCTTTGTGACCGGTGGACTACGGCACGTCAGGCCTCCCTGTCCTTCACTGTCTCACAGAATTTGCTCAAAGTCGTGTTCATTGAGTCGGTGATGCCAACCAACCGTCTCATCCTCTGTCACCCCCTCCTCTTCCTGCCTTCAATCTTTCCTGGCACCAGGGTCTTTTCCAGTGAGTCAGCTCTCTGCATCAGGTGGCCAAAGTATTGGAGCTTCAGCATCAGTCCTTCCACTGAATATTCAGGGTTGATTTCCTTTAGGATTGACTGGTTTGATCTTTCTGTCTGAGGGATTCTCATTTAAAATGAATACAGGATTCTATACCATTAAGTGAAGGTTGGTCTCTGTGGGTGCTTAGATTTTGCCCTAAAACAGTGCTTCTCACCCTTCACTGCTCACTGGAAGTATCTGAGGAGCCTTAAAAATTACTGCTTCCTGGGTCCTATCGCTGGAAATCATGATGCAGTTACTCTCAGGTGTAACCCGGGTTTTGGAATTGTTAAGGAGTCTCATTTTTAAATGCTGAGAAACCCTGGTATAAAGCAGCAGCGTAGCTTGTGCTTATTATACTTGAAGAGGGGGATTGGAGCGATGGAAGAATGGCCTGCAGACCCTGGAGAGTGTCTAGAGGCCCACTTGGCTTCTGTTTTGTGAAAGAGATTAAAGGAGACATGGGATTATATGCACAATAGAGCATACAGACCCCCAGTTAGGAAACATTTCAGGCAATCACTGTTACATTAGCCTAATCAAGTCTATTCATTGCTTAACCAATGTGAGGGTAAAATTGTCAGAAAGTCCTTGAAAATGGTGCTATTAGTAGCACCTAAATCAGCATTACTTAAGATGTGATCTGTCATCACTCTAATCGTTCTTGTCTGTTGGAATTCTTGCCAGCCAGAGTGGATTTTTTAAAAATACACGTTCATCTAGTAATATTAGGCAAACACCAAATGCTGTCCACGCGCCATGGCAGCATCTCAGATACACAGGGACTAAGGTGGACATACTTCCCATCTGTGCATGGATAGACTACAGAGTAAACTACAATAAATAGTAAAATAGTGACCGTGTGGTGAGTCCTCCACAGTGCACCCACAGGGAGCTGTGGGAGAGGTTAACAGGAGGGACCCCTGGAGATACTCATCTGAGCTACTACTGGAATTAAGACTTGATGGATGGGAAGGTGCCAGCCGAGAGCAGACCCTGGTAGAGAAAGCAATGTGTGCCAGGCCCTGGAGGCACTGGTGCCCTGGGAGCTCTGAGAGGGAAGGGGTGAAGGAGGGCCAGAGTGGGCGGGTGTTGTCAGGCAGGGCTGCTGGCTGACAGGTCCAGTGTGCAGTGTATTTCGGGTAGTTGTGAGGAATTTGCATGTTTTCTGACTGCCTTGGATGGGTTCGAAATAAGAAGTGACCTGTGAGGATTTACATTCTTAAGGTCATTCTGGCTGCTGTGATCTCTGGAAGCAGTCGGTGATCCCGCCAAACTATTGCTAATCCCTTTCTTTCTCACCTTTCCATGTTCACTCCTGCCGCTTCATCTCCTTGGGCCATCAGATTGTGCTATTTAATGATCCCTGTTGGGTGGCCAACAATGGTCAAGCTTGGTTGACCAAGAGGCTGCAGGGTGCAGAAATAAAATTTGGAAAAGCTTATTTGTCTTCCCAGCTTTTCTCATGACTCACTACCTTGGGAAATCTGTGGGTGGGGCTGAGGTGCCCCTGGTTTCCTTCCAGGTCTTGGCGGTGTGGGTGTGTTGGAGCCAAAGACAGCTGGAGGCCTGGCCAGCCCTCCAGGCAGCGGAACCAGCTTGTTATCAGGAGGCCTTTTCCTGCTGGTTACTCTTATTTTCTGTGCAGATAATTTCCCTTTGAGAGCAGGACCTTTATCCTCTTCCTCTATGTTTCCAGACTTTTTGGCCACCCTGTATAGGAAGTTTGAAATGTCATCCCAGCCTTCTCATTATCAAGAGCTGTTGACAGAAAGACTTTAATCTCCCTATTTCCTTCTATTACTGATAAGAGAAAGCAGACTACAGGATAATCATAGGAAACTATTACCACAGTGGACCTGCCCCTCCCCCATTTTTTCTGAGATATGTCTCTTGCAGCCCTTTTAAAGTACACAGATTTAGCAGTTAGTATATTTATAAAGTTTTGCAACCACCACCAGTGCCTATTTCTAGAACATGTTCATCACCCCAAAAGGAAACCCTGTACCTCTTAGCAGTCATCCCTCATTTCTTCTACACTCCAGCCCTCAGAAGTCACCTCCTGCTTCTGTCTGTATGGATTTGCATGTTCTGGACATTTCATACAAACTGAATCATATCTTATGTGGCTGTTTGTTTCTGGGGTGGCCCTGCATTTATTAACAAGTCTTTCTGAGAGACCTCTCAGGAATGTATACTGTGCTGCAGCATCACAAAGTTGGAGCTGATTCCCAAGATAACCTCCTCCCAGTGGCCCTGGAATGTGGTGGCTGTTGTTGATTCTGCTTTTTTATTCAAGTGGAATAGGAGGGAAAGCCTAATGGCTCTGTTTTCTGTTTTTATCTTTGCCCTGAAAATAAGGGAAAGGAGGAGGGCTTGTCCAACCCAGCAACCTTCTTGTCTGAAGTTCTATTAAAATATCTATTACTTTTCCTCTTTTTTATTTCATATTTTTGTTAAGGATCAGATGGCCACCTTCCTGGGACTATCAGAGTTGGGCCTTAGCGATCAAACGGGTAGTCTGACCATCAATGCTTTTCAAAAGATCCAGGGACAGAGAGAGTTTAGAAGGTTTTCCAAGGTCACACAGAGGCTAGGCTTGGTCTGGAGCCCTCAGTTAACTGCACAGGAATGTGAAAGCACTTTCAGGCATATTTTAGCACCATGCTTGAGAAGATAATAGATACTCTGAGTCCAGCATTTTAATGTCTATAGTTAATATAATGTTTGGCAACATTTTTCAAATCTCATACCCACTTTGGTGATGTGTCATTTTATCTTCTTTGTGTCCTCACCAGCCCATTTTAAGCTTTTGCTATCAGTACAAGGAGTGTTATTGCTTTTAGCTCTTCATGGGGCTGTTGAATAACTGTGTGGCACTTAATTTAATAAACACTTAAATATCTCTGTTTAAGTGCTTTACAAATATAGCTCATTTAATCCTCATGACAGCCCTGTGATGTAAGTGTTAGGATTATTCCTGTTTTACAGATGAGGAAACAGAGAAACGGAAGTAGTTTGATTATGGTCTCACAACACTGGATGATGAAACTGATATTTTAGCCTACGGAGTCTGGCCCCAGAGTCCAAGTTTTAAACTTCTGTTATATTGCTTCCTATATGGCTCTTTAAGTGTCCCACAGATGCCAGAAGTTTCCGTAGGGATGAAAATTAACTGTTGATATAACTTTTTCTTTATCCATTTGACACTGTCAATGCAAATACATCAACTTCATGCTGTATGTTTCTCAAGGTACCGCCATTCCAAATCATATCTGCATACACAGTAATTTGCAGTGCTTTGTAAATGTGGATTAGAATATATTACTAACAATTTCTTTCTCTTGTTCAGTGTGATTCAGCATTGCTTTATGATGGCAGCACTATACATCGTTATTGCAGAAACCTCTTTTTTAACTGTGCACACCCAGATGGCACACTGCATCAGGTCTCCTGAGCAAATGCAGCTTGCCTTCAGCTCTTTGTCAGGAGGCAGCACATCTCAGGGAGGGGAGATGTTTGGGGATGATCTATATGAAATCTTATCCTTCTCCATCAGAGGGCAGACATACTGAAAACCACAGTCACAGAAAACTAACCAATCTAATCACATTGACCACAGCCTTGTCTAACTCAACAAAACTATGAACCATGCTGTGTAGGGCCACCCAAGATGGACGGGTCATGGTGGAGAGTTCTGACAGAATGTGGTCCACTGGAGAAGGGAATGGCAAACCACTTCAGTATTCTTGCCTTGAGAACCCCATGAACAGTATGAAAAGGCAAACAGATAGGACACTGAAAGATGAACTCCCCAGGTTGGTAGGTGCCCAATATACTACTGGAGATCAGTGGAGAAATAACTTCAGAAAGAATGAAGAGACAGAGCCAAAGCAAAAACAACACCCAGTTGTGGACGTGACTGGTGATGGAAGCAAGGTCCGGTGCTGTAAAGAGCAATATTGCATAGGAACCTGGAATGTTAGGTCCATGAATCAAGGCAAATTGGAAGCGGTCAAACAGGAGATGGCAAGAGTGAACGTCTACATTTTAGGAATCAGTGAACTAAAATGGACTGGAATGGGTGAATTTAACTCAGATGACCATTATATCTACTACTTTGGGCAAGAATCCCTTAGAAGAAATGGAGTAGGCATCATATTCAACAAAAGAGTCCAAAATGCAGTACTTGGATGCAATCTCAAAAATGAAAGAATGATCTCTGTTCATTTCCAAGGCAAACCATTCAATATCACAGTAATCCAAATCTATGCCCCAACCAGTAATGTTGAGAAGCTGAAGTTGAACGGTTCTATGAAGACCCACAAGACCTTCTAGAACTAACACCCAAAATAGTTGTCCTTTTTTTTTCTAGGGGACTGGAATGCAAAAGTAGGAAGTCAAGAAACACCTGGAGTAATAGTCAAATTTGGCCTTGGGGCACGGAATGAAGCAGGGCAAAGGCTAATCGAGTTTTGTGAAGAGAACGCACTGGTCATAGCAAACACCCTCTTCCAACAGCACAAGAGAAGACTCTACACATGGACATCACCAGATGGTCAACACTGAAATCAGATTGATTATATTCTTTGCATCCAAAGATGGAGAAGCTCTATACGGTCAGCAAAAGGAAGACCGGGAGCTGGCTGTGGCTCAGATCATGAACTCCTTATTGCCAAATTCAGACTTAAATTGAAGAAAGTAGGGAAAACCACTAGGTCATTCAGTTCAGTTCAGTTCAGTCACTCAGTCATGTCCAACTCTTTGCAACCGACTCCATGAATCACAGCACGCCAGGCCTCCCTGTCCATCACCAACTCCTGGAGTTCACTCAAACTCATGTCCATCGAGTCGGTGATGCCATCCAGCCATCTCATTCTCTGTCGTCCCCTTCTCCTCCTGCCCCCAATCCCTCCCAGCATCAGAGTCTTTTCCAATGAGTCAAATCATCGCATGAGGTGGCCAAAGTATTGGAGTTCTAACCGTTATAGAGTGGAAGTGAGAAATAGATCTAAGGGACTAGATCTGATAGATAGAGTGCCTGATTAACTATGGACAGAGGTTTGTGACATTGTACAGAGACAGGGACCAAGACCATCCCCATGGAAAAGAAATGCAAAAAAGCAAAATAGCTGTCTGAGGAGGCTTACAAAAAGCTGTGAAAAGAAGAGAAGCAAAAAGTAAAGGAGAAAAGGAAAGATATACCGATTTGAATGCACAGTTCCAAAGAATAGCAAAGGAGATATAAGAAAGCCTTCCCCAGGGATCAATGCAAAGAAATAGAGGAAAACAATACAATGGGAAAGACTAGAGATCTCTTCAAGAAAATGAGAGGTACCAAGGAAACATTTCATGCAAAGATGGGCTCGATAAAGGACAGAAATGGTATGGACCTAACAGAGGCAGAAGATGATAAGAAGAGGTGGCAAGAATACACAGAAGAACTGTACAAAAAAGATCTTCACGACCCAGATAATCATGATGAGATTAATCATCTAGAGCCAGACATCCTGGAATGCGAAGTCAAGTGGGCCTTAGGAAGCATCACTATGAACAAAGCTAGTGAAGGTGATGGAATTCCAGTTGAGCTATTTCAAATCCTAAAAGATGATGCTGTGAAAGTGCTGCACTCAATATGCCAGCAAATTTGGAAAACTCAGCAGTGGCCACAGGACTGGAAAAGCTCAGTTTTCATTTCAATCCCTAAGAAAGGCAATGCCAAAGAAAGCTCAGAGTACAGCACAATTGCACTCATCTCACACGCTAGTAAAGTCATGCTCAAAATTCTCCAAGCCAGTCTTCAACAGTATGTGAACCATGAACTTCCAGATGTTCAAGTTGGGTTTAGTAAAAGCAGAGGAACCAGAGATCAAATTGCCAACATCTGCAGGATCATTGAAAAAGCAAGAGAGTTCCAGGAAAACATCTACTTCTACTTTATTGACTACGCCAAAACCTTTGACTGTGTGGATCACAACAAACTGTGGAAAATTCTGAAAGAGAGGGGAATGCCAGACCACCTGACCTGCCTCTTGAGAAATTTGTATACAGGTCAGGAAGCAACGGTTAGAACTGGAAATGGAACAACAGACTGGTTCCAGATAGGAAAAGGAGTATATCAAGACTGTATCTTGTCACCTTGCTTATTTAACTTAAATGCAGAGTACATCATGAGAAATGCTGGGCTGGAAGAAGCACAAGCTGGAATCAAGATTGCTGGGAGAAATATCAATATCCTCAGATATGGAGATGACACCACCCGCGTGGCATAAAGTGAAGAAGAACTAAACAGCCTCTTGATGAAAGTGAAAGAGGAGAGTGAAAAAGTTGGCTTAAAGCTCAACATTCAGAAAACTAAGATCATGGCATCCAGTCCCATCACTTCATGGGAAATATATGGGGAAACAGTGGAAACGGTGGCAGACTTTATTTCTTGGCGGCTCCAAAATCACTGGAGATGCTGATGGCAGCCATGAAATTAAAAGACGCTTGCTTCTTGGAAGGAAAGTTATGACCAACCTAGGCAGCACATTAAAAAGCAGAGACATTACTTTGCCAACAAAAGTCTGTCTAGTTGAAGCTATAGTTTTTCCAGTTGTCATATGGATGTGAAAGTTGGGCTATAAAGGACACTGAGCACTGAAGAATTGATGCCTTTGAACTGTGGAGTTGGAGAAGACTCTTGAGAGTCCCTTGGACTGCAAGGAGATCCAACCAGTCCATCCTAACTGAAATCAGTCCTAAATATTCATTGGAAGGACTGTTGTTGAAGCTGAAACTCCAATCCTTTGGCCACCTGATGCGAAGAGCTCTCATTTGAAAAGCCCCTGATGCTGGGAAAGATTGAAGGTGGGAGTAGAAGGGAACGACAGAGAATGAGATGGTTGGATGGCGTCACTGACTTAATGGAAATGAGTAAACTCTGGGAGTTGTTGATGAACAGGGAGGCCTGGTGTTCTCCAGTCCTTGGGGTCGCAAAGAGCTGGACATGACTGAGGGACCTAACTGATCTGAACTGTATGAAGTCAGATCAGAAAAGGGGATGGTAAAGGGGAATACTTTAAGGAAACACAGTCAGATAAACTACAAGGGTTGTACTACAATCAATCACAAGTGAAAGCTATAGCATCTTAGCAGACAATGCACAGCAGATAACAGGAGGAAAGGTAGGCTCAAAAGGGTTGACATCTAGTTAGTTACAGTCTGCAATGGCAGACACCTTCCTGAACAGAGGTTCACTACCCAGAGGGGAGTTTAGAACGGTTGCCGTGGTGTGACTGATAGTTCTGAATCACTTTCTGTCTCACGAGAGTGTCTTCTGAACCAGAACTGCTGCTGTTGCTGCTAAGTTGCATCAGTCGTGTCCAGCTCTGTGCGATCCCATAGACGGCAACCCACCAGGCTCCTCTGTCTGGGATTCTCCAGGCAAGAACAGTGGAGTGGGTTGCCATTTCCTTCTCCAGAACCAGAGCTAGGCTTCCCTAATGGTGCTGGAGGATGTGTATTTGTGGTTCTCTCATAGACTTATTAGTAAGGGATGTGTTTATTTTCTTGTGTTTTTTTATAGAACTTGTAATTATCTTTTTTCTTTTACATTCATGAGCACTTGGGAGCAGATATATTTTCCATTCAGCTGCTTATGTCCCCATTACACCCGCTTTTCTCTCTCCAACTGTGTGTTCCTTGTTAGGAGAGCTGCAGGGCAGGGCGGCGCATGCCCACACTTTCCTTCTCTGGCCTACTGGGTACTTGGACCAAAAATACAACTGACAGTCTGTAAATGTTGCCTTAAGCACCACTGAGGTTGTAAAATTTACGTTGTCAGCTGTTTGCTGGTTGTTTTCACTTTGTATGATGGTTAGTATTACTGAACTATTTTAAGATGAAGGAGTTATGGAGAAAACTGTAACACTAATAAATTATCCTTCTAGCCACCCGTGAATATTTTGTAGGTAATTACAGCCAGTATTTTGGTTATGTTTTCGTTTTTTTCCTTTTGCCTGTGTCATAGAGAAAAGAAAGTTTTGAGGAGCAAGTAAGATGAATGATTTGAATGATTTATTCATAATGTAGTTTCTGGGCTCTAAAGCAGTTGTGGAGGGAGACCTCATTCCATACTCTGTTCTGGAGTGTCCTTGTGAACTTTAATGAACTATTTTTTGTTCTCTTCATGGAGACCCTGGAGATAAGATCTATTTGTTCTTCTGAGCTCCCTTCCTCTTCCCCCTGTCCCAGAGCTTTCTTTTTTTAGGACTTTGAATGAGGACTCCAGTTTTCAACTTAATATCCTTGAATAGTATTTAAAACAAGTGTAGGGACTTTGCTGATAGTCCAGAGGCTGACTCCACACCCCCGATTCGGGGGGTCGAGATGCGTTTCCTAGACAGGAAACTAGATGCCACATGCCATGACTGAAAGATCCTGCATGCTATGACTAAAGATTGAAGCTTCCCCGTGCCACACTAAGAACCAAGACAGCCAAATAGATAAAAAATTATTAAAAAATACAATTAAACAAATATAAACATTTATGGGACACTTTAAGATATTTAATGCCTATCAATAATATTACCAAGTAATCAATTTTGAGAACAATAAATCAGTATAGCAGAAGTTTAAAAACAGTCTCAAAAATTGCTAATGAAGTTACTTTTCTAGCAGTTGAAATATAAGCAGGGGCTTCAGAAACCTATGCTGACTTCATTCTAACACTCCCTGGTTTCTGGGAGTGGAGCTGTCATCTGTCCCTCTCACACGGCCACTATATATATCCTACAACTTCTGCTGGTGTGGCCAGATGACCTAGTGAAGGGATCACTTACATGGCAGAGGCAAGTCTAGATTGCTCTCTGCACCTTGACATGGCCCTCTTTCGTCTGGGAAAGGTCAGTTCAGGTTGTTCCTGCACAGGTCGTAAGGGTGCTTGAGTGTAAGTTAAATATTCCGGTATATACCCGATATTATATTTACAGAGCCATAAGTTTTATCGGCAGAGGGTTGTCCAAGTAGATTTTGCATCTGCTGGTGTTTTCTGTTCGTTTATTGAAGTATAGTTGGTTTACATTGCTGTGTTAGTTTCTAGTGTACAGAAGGTGATTCAGTTTTACACATATATATTTTTTCCATTATGGTTTATTACAAAATACTGAATATAATTCCCTGTGCCATATAGTAGGACCTGGTTGTTTGCATCTGCTATTTTATTACTTTGGGCATTCATCCTTTATTATTGCCTATTGAATAGTCTAATGCTTTCTGTTTTAAATTATAAAATGTTAGCTAGAAGAGGTCTTAGAGATCAAGCTGCTGGAACTGTCGCTACCTTTAACATATTTGGATACTAAGGTGACAAAATCAAGTTTTACGACTTAGTTCACAAGTCTGTTGAAGCAAAGTCAGGTGTAGGGGATAAGGATATCTGACTCTCCTGGCCCGCCCACTGCCAACATTCCTTATGCTTTATATTCAACCATTACTGATGCTTCCATTTTGTGTTAAAAAAATAGCGACAGTTGGCAGATATGATCACCATAATTAAACACCAAAATATTTGACCACTAAAAGACTGCTGCTGCTACTGCTGCTGCTAAGTCGCTTCAGTCGTGTCCGACTCTGTGCGACCCCACAGACAGCAGCCCACCTGCTTTTGGCTTTTTTGTGTTTCAACTTCCGTTAGAGTTGTTTTATAGAGTCATCTAATATACATTTGCCTGCAAATTTAGCTTATATTAAGCATTTCACTAAGTCGGTCATTTTGTACTATCAGTTCAGTTCAGTTCAGTTGCTCAGTCGTGTCCGACTCTTTGTGACCCCATGAATCACAGCACACCAGGCCTCCCAGTCCATCACCAACTCCTGGAGTTCACTCATTAAAGGAGCATGGTATATTTTTTGGTATATATCAATAACCTCAGATATGCAGATGACACTACCCTTATGGCAGAAAGTGAAGAGGAACTCAGGGGCCTCTTGATGAAAGTGAAAGAGGAGAGTGAAAAGGTTGGCTTGAAGCTCAACATTCAGAAAACAAAGATCATGGCATCTGGTCCCATCACTTCATGGGAAATAGATGGAAAAACACTGGAAACAGTGTCAGACTTTATTTTTTTGGGCTCCAAAATCACTGCAGATGGTGATTGCAGCCATGAAATTAAAAGACGCTTGCTCCTTGGAAGGAAAGTTATGACCAACCTTGATAGTATATTAAAAAGCAGAGACATTGCTTTGCCAATCAAGGTCCGTCTAGTCAAGGCAATGGTTTTTCCCGTGGTCATGTATGGATGTGAGAGTTGGACTGTGAAGAAAGCTGATCGCCGAAGAATCGATGCTTTTGAACTGTGGTGTTGGAGAAGACTCTTGAGAGTCCCTTATACTGCAAGGAGATCCAACCAGTCCATTCTAAAGGAGATCAATCCTGGGTGTTCATTGGAAGGACTGATGCTAAAGCTGAAACTGCAATACTTTGGCCACCTCATGCGACGAGTTGACTCACTGGAAAAGACTCTGATGCTGGGAAAGGTTGGGGGCGGGAGGAGAAGGGGACGACAGAGAATGAGATGGCTGGATGGCATCACTGACTGTGGACATGAGTTTGGGTGAGCTCCGGGAGTTGGTGATGGACACGGAGGCCTGGCGTGCTGTGATTCATGGGGTCGCGGAGAGTCGGACACGACTGAGCGACTGAACTGAACTGAACTGTTATTGTATAGTCATCTTAGAAGACAGTTTCTATATATTTAAGAAGCAGATTTGCTGTAGTGATTGTATCCTTTGGGTAGGGAGGAGGATTGGGTATGGTGTAAACAGTAAAGAAGCACATTGTTCCTTTACTTCTTTAGTTTTTTCCCTTTGTTTATCTCTTTCTCTGTTGATGTTCTCTCTTGTTTTGAAAGTACACCTATTCTGCAGCAAAAAACAAGTACTTTTCTGAGTGTCCATAGTTTCTGATCTTTATTTCCATGAACAAAAATCTCTTTACTGGCATGGAAATAAAATACTGTTCATGACTTAAAATGTGTGTTTCTTTACTTCTAATTTGACACACTCTATTGTGAAATAATATTTGAAATGGCAGACTCCTGAACAGAGGTAATTGGAAATAGGAAAAACATTTTGAGCTGTCAGGAATTCCACTTCACATTCTCTGATAAATTCTGGCATAGGAGTGCCAGAAGCACTCCTATGCATAGTGGTCACAGTGTGTGTCTGCTGTATCAGAAAGGATTATTAACATTCTGGTCCATATTCTTCATATTCATGCTTCAAATAATATACCTTCAACTCTGGAATATTTGTTTTTATTTTTATTTTTTTTTGAATATTTGTTTTTAAATGTAACTTACCACATTTGAAATAGAACAAAGCAAATGGACCAGAAGTAGATTCCTTTCTGTTCCTTACCAATAGCACATCTCAAAGCTTTTTATTGTTATAGGCCTTTTTCATGAATGGGTTTTTTTTTTTTTTGATGTCCTGTCAGTCTGGAAATATAATCAACTTATTAAAATTAAAATCCTATTGATGAGTACAACTGGTTTCAGTAGTAAAGCCAGTGCTCTGAAGCCGTTTAGTGTTAATGCTTAATTTTACGTCATTTGTCTAGTTTGAACTATAGTGACTAACTTACATGTGAACCACATGGAGTCTGGGTTGTGTGTACCCAAGTTTCTTTTGTGTGGGTGATCAGAAGCATGTATAATACACCTGAATGTTAGTAGTTGGATTAACCCTTGGGCAAATTAACTTTTGTAATATTCAATTTTCTCTATGTAAAGGGAGGGAATAATTTAAGTTCACTAACAGAATCAACATTTTCACTTCAGTTCAGTTCAGTTCAGTCGCTCAGTCATGTCCGACTCTCCGCGACCCCATGAATCACAGCACGCCAGGCCTCCCTGTCCATCACCAACTCCCGGAGTTCACTCAAACTCATGTCCACAGAGTCGGTGATGCCATCCAGCCATCTCATTCTCTTTCGTCCCCTTCTCCTCCCGCCCCCAACCTTTCCCAGCATCAGTCTTTTCCAGTGAGTCAACTTGTCACATGAGGTGGCCAAAGTATTGCAGTTTCAGCTTTAGCATCAGTCCTTCCAGTGAACACCCTTAGGAACTGCTTAGTGAAGGGCGGTTACTTTTAATTAACATAGAGGGGGAAACTGGCTTAATCATAGTCATGGTTCTCTTACTCATATCATTGAACTTAAATGATTAAGGAAAACCTCTCAAGTAGTATTTTAACTTATTTTTTTCTACTTATTGTTTTGTGTTTCTTGTCTTATTTTTTCCTGTACTTAGATATCAGCAGCTTAAGACATCATTGTTCTAAGGAGCAATAAAGTACAATAAGGTTTTGTTTTTCCAAGTTATAAATATGTGTTATGGCTAGTGGTTTTCTTCTGTTTGGGTACAGTAGTGTACTTGTTCCTACGCCCTGGGCGTAATTTTAACTGACAGTTTTAAATATTAAATCTATCTTTACTTTGCTTTGCTTCCATTGAGGCTTCTAGTTTCTCTTAACTCATTCATTGGACCTTTCCCCAAGCACACCTGTGCTGTTTACTTCAGAATGGAACTGTCACTTGATTGTTTTGATTTTTGGTCCTGGGGCATCACTATTTTGGCCCCAGAGCTTCAGTACACTGTCATGCATGGTCAGTGCTCCACATATGCTTGCGTTTGAACAGGTCTGTCACTGATAGTCATGGTGGATTACCTAGATAGGGCCTCTCTGGCCATTTTACCACCAAGAATTGAGTGGAGAAAAGTAATGCTGGTTTGGTTTGGTTTGTACTGATGGTAAAGAATCTTATTTTTTCATTTCCTTTTTATCTTAAGAAAAATTACAACAAAGAAGATTAAGCCAGACAGTCTTATTCCCTGTTAGAAGTTACCTTTAAAGTGGCTCATTTGAAATATAGGACATAGGAATAAATAATTGCAAAATGGCTTAACTAGCTTTTTCTATTTGTCATCTATATTATGCTTCCCCTTCATTGTAGACATATGTGTATATAATGCTAAATATAATGTACACACAGCTTATACTCCACACTATTGTAGAAGATGGACATTTTTAACTTAATGACTTGAATATATTGAAATAATCATTAACCAGGAATAAACTTTTATTATAGTGTAAAAAATGCTTAACTTGCAGGGGCTTCCTGAATAGCTTAAATGGTGAAGAATCTGCCTGCAGTGTGGGAGACCTGGGTTCTACCCCTGGGTTGGGAAGATCCCCTGGAGAAGGGCATGGCAACCCTCTCCAGTATTCTTGCCTGGAGAATTCCATGGACAGGGGAGCCTGGTGGGCTACAGTCCATGTGGTTGCAAAGAGTTGGGCACAACTGAGTGACTTTCAATTTCACATCAACTGTCTTTAGTTTACATGATTTCTTTCTAATGAAGTACTTAGGGCATTTACAGTTTACTCATGTCTGTGGGTCAGGGAATACTTAGTTTCTCTGAATGCTCACTCTTAATTTGGAGGGAGAGAATGCTGATAGACCATATCTACTCGAACGTTGATTTTTTTACATCTGTTTAATGCTATACTTTGGCTGGTTTTGGTTCATGGTCTTGCTTTTAGAAAGCAGCAGCAAAGAAACAGATGATTCAGTAAGTGGAGGCAGCCAGTACAGTCACCGGGGCCGGGTGGTCCGGATGAGGGCTGGCCAGTGGTTGCGTCTCTGTCGGTGCCGATTCAATACCAGTGTCAAGACTTTCGGCCAGTCTCCATGTAGACCTGAAAAATGTTTTAAGCAGTGTCCAGGTTTATTACATTGACCTGCAAATAGGATTTTTGGATTTCACCCAACCTTTTACTTTCTGTAGCATTTTGGATTTGGAGAGCGAAGTACAATTAAAATCCATGAGTAATTCTCTAATCTCCTCTTTCCTGTATTAACAGTGCTATTAACCCTGTATGCTCTACTTAGCCAGAAGGACTGGTGTGTTCTTATTGCTCTCTTTTCTTTTTAATCCTTTGCTTCCTATTATAGTAATAAATTATCACCATATTATAATTACTACCTAATAAAGTAATATTTCTGAGTGCTTACCCTGTTTAAGTGCTTAACATGTATCAACTAAGTTAATCTTCAAAGCAACACAATGAGGTTTATCATCCCTACTTGACAGATGAGCACACTATGGCCCAAGGCCATGTACCTAGTAAGTGGTAACACCAGGACACAAAGCTATAAGCCAATAATAGTAAAATGATGTAAAGCCAGATGAGCATTGGGAAGAAATGAAGGGGGAAACCTATTTCATAATTCAGTGTAATTAATCATCTTTTGATAGTTCGCTTTGTATAGAAGGAAATTCAGTTCAGTTTAGTTTGGTTGCTCAATCATGACCAACCCCATGGACAGCAGCACGCCAGGCCTCCCTGTCCATCTCCAACTCTCGGAGTTTATTCAAACTCATCTCCACTGAGTTGTTGATCCCATCCAACCGTCTCATCCTCTGTCGTCCCCTTCTCCTCCTGCCTTCAGTCTTTCCCAGCATAAGGTTCTTTTCCAGTGAGTCAGTTCTACGCATCAGTGGCCAAAGTATTGGAGTTTCAGCTTCAGCATCAGTCCTTCCAATGAATATTCAGTGATTTCCTTTAGGATGGACTGGTTGGATCTCCTTGCAGTCCAGGGAACTCTCAAGAGTCTTCTCCAGCACCACAGTTCAAAAGCATCAATTCTTTGGCACTCAGCTTTCTTTATAGTCCAACTCTCACATCCATACATGACCACTGGAAAAACCATAGCCTTGACTAGACGGACCTTTGTTGGCAAAGTAATGTCTTTGCTTTTTAATATGCTGTCTAGGTTGGTCATAACTTTTCTTCCAAGAAGCAAGCGTCTTTTAGTTTCATGGCTGCCATCACCATCTGCAGTGATTTTGGAGCCCAAAAATAAAGTCTTTCTTCACTTCCATTGTTTCCCCACCATTTGCCATGAAGCGATGGGACCAGATGCCATGATCTTAGTTTTCTGAAGGTTGAGCTTTAAGCCAAGTTTTTCACTCTCTTTCACTTTCATCAAGAGGCTCTTTACCTCTTTTTTGCTTTCTGTCACCTGCATATCTGAGGTTATTGATATTTCTCCCGGCAATCTTGATTCTAGCTTGTGCTTCTTCCAGCCCAGCGTTCCTCATGATGTAATCTGCATATAAGTTAAATAAGCAAGGTGACAAGATACAACCTTGACATACTCCTTTCCTGATTTAGAACCACTCCGTTGTTCCATGTCCAGTTCTGACTGTTGCTTCCTGACCTGCATACAGATTTCTCAAGAGGCAGGTCAGGTGGTCTGGTATTCCCATCTCTTTCAGAATGTTCCACAGTTTGTTGTGATCCACACAGTCAAAGACTTTGGCATAGTCAATAAAGCAGAAGTAGATGTTTTTCTGGAATTCTCTTGCTTTTTTGATGATCCTGCGGATGTTGGCAATTTGATCTTTGGTTCCTCTCCCTTTTCTAAATCCAGCTTGAACATCTGGAATTTTCATGGTTAACGTATTGCTGAAGCCTGGCTTGGAGAATTTTGAGCATTACTTTACTAGCGTGTGAGATAAGTCCAATTGTGCAGTAGTTTGAGCCTTTTGTAGGGATTGGAATGAAAACTGACCTTTTCCAGTCCTGCAGCCACTGCTAAGTTTTCCAAATTTGCTGGCATACTGAGTGCAGCATTTGACAGCATCATCTTTTAGGATGTGAAATAGCTCAACTGGAATTCCATCACCTCCACTGTCTTTATTTGTAGTGATGCTTCCTAAGGCCCACCTGACTTCACATTCCAGGATGTCTGGCTCTAGGTGAATGATCACACCATTGTGATTATCTGGGTCATGAAGATCTTTAGTGTATAATCCTTCTGTGTATTCTTGCCACCTCTCCTTAATATCTTCTGCTTCTGTTAGGTCCATACCATTTCTGTCCTTTATCGAGCCCATCTTTGCATGCAATGTTCCCTTAGTATCTCTTAATTTTCTTGAAGAGATCTCTAGTCTTTCCCATTCTATTATTTTCCTCTATTTCTTTGCATTGGTCACTGAGGTAGTCTTATCTCTCCTTGCTGTTCTTTGGAACTCTGCATTCACATGGGTGTGTCTTTCCTTTTCTCCTTTGCTTTTTGCTTCTCTTCTTTTCACAGCTATTTGTAAGGCCTCCTCAGTTCAGTTCAGTTCAGTTCAGTTCAGTTCAGTCGCTCAGTCGTGTCCGACTCTCCGCGACCCCATGAATCACAGCACGCCAGGCCTCCTGGTCCATCACCAACTCCCGGAGTTCACTCAAACTCATGTCCACAGAGTCGGTGATGCCATCCAGCCATCTCATTCTCTGTCGTCCCCTTCTCCTCCCGCCCCCAACCTTTCCCAGCATCAGAGTCTTTTCCAGTGAGTCAACTCGTCGCATGAGGTGGCCAAAGTATTGCAGTTTCAGCTTTAGCATCAGTCCCTCCAATGACAACCGGTTTTCCATTTTGCATTTCTCTTTCTAGGAAATTAGAATGAGGAGGAAATTAGAATGAGTCAGTTCGTATGACGGGTGGTGTGACTTTCTTTTCTCCCTCTGTGTCATTCTGTGTATTGTGATAAAAAGTGTCTTTTTGCTCAGTTGTGTCCCACTTTTTTGTCACCCCATGGACTGTAACCTGCTAGACTCCTCTGTCCATGGAATTCTCCAGGCAAGAATACTGGAGTGGATAGTCATTCCTTTCTCCAGTGGATCTTCCTGACCCAGGGATCAAGCCCGTGTCTCCTTCAAGAAGGCAGATTCTTTACTGTCTGAACCATCTGTGTGGATTTAAGGACTTTAAATGCCCTAAAACACAATAGATTGTGTCTGATTATTGTTAGGGAAGTTTGTTTGTTAGATAATCATGAGCAGTTTTCTCAAGAGAGAAATTAAATGATTGTGTCTGCTGTTCACTTCAGTGTTTCTTTTAACAAGGCCCTAAAGAGACCTAGTCTCATAGGAGACCATAGTTATATAAAGTCTGGTGCCCTGTGTTTTTTCCCCCAAATAGAAATATTTGTCCTCACTTTTGTTATTAAAAATAGTACATGCTGTATATGTGTAACTGATGCTCTTTGCTATACACCTGAAACTAACACAACATTGTAAATCAGTTATAGGAAAACATTTTTTTTGTCACTCTGCTTTATTTTTAAAAATTTTTTAAATTTTTAAAATTTTAATTGGAGGCTAATTACTTTACAATATTGTATTGGTTTTGCCATACACTGACATGAATCTGCCCTGGGTGTACATGTGTTCCCCATCTTGAACTCCCCTCCCACCTCCCTCCCCATCCCATCCCTCTGGGTCATCCTAGTGTACCAGCCCCGAGCATCCTGTATCATGCATCGAACCTGGACTGGCGATTCATTTCACATTTGATAATATACATGTTTCTATGCCATTCTCCCAAACCATCCCACCCTCACCCTCTCCCACAGAGTCCAAAAGACTGTTCTGTACATTTGTGTCTCTTTTGCTGTCTCGCATACAGGGTTATCATTTGCATCTTTCTAAATTCCATATATATGCGTTAGTATACTGTATTGGTGTTTTTCTTTCTGGCTTACTTCACTCTGTATAATAGGCTCCAGTTTTATCCACCTCATTAGAACTGATTCAAATGTACTCTTTTTAATGGCTGGATAATACTCCATTGTGTATATGTACCAAAGCTTTCTTACCCATTCGTCTGCTGATGGACATCTAGGTTGCTTCCATGTCCTGGCTATTATAAACAGTGCTGTGATGAACATTGGGGTACACATGTCTCTTTCAATTCTGGTTTCCTTGGTGTATATGCCCAAAAGTGGGATTGCTTATAGGAAAATTTTTAAAAAAAATAGTAGATGCTAGTATATTCTCACAAATATAGAGAATAAACTTGTTGTTACCAGTGAGGAGAGGGGAGGGGGTAGGGGCAATATAAGGCTAGGCGATTAAGAGATACAATTGTTAAGTATAAAATAATGTAAGAATATATTGTACAATGCCAAATATAGCCAATATTTTATAATAACTATAAATGGAATATAACCTTTAAAAATTGTGATTATACTATACACCTGTAACTTATATAATATTGTACACCAGTTGTGCTTCAATTTATAAAAGGTAGTAAATGCTCATTGAAAGATCTTAAAAAAACAAAATTCTGCAGTCCCAATACTCAGGATTAACTGTGTTCAACTTGAAAAAAGCATTTCTAAATGCCATTCTTGGTCTATAAACACATACAGATAGTTTTCTTTTTTCTTTTAAATAGAAAATTAGTAATCTCCTTTTGACACTCAGCCCTATATCTTGGACATCTCTCCATGTTAAGGAATATCCTTCTAAAGGCTTCAGAAATATTTCACTGTGTGGATATACCCAAATTTATTTAAACAGTCCATTCTGCCCTTAAAAAAATGTATAAACACACACTTCTATAATCTCTTCTTCTATAATCTTTGAGTTGAAAGTCATTTTAATATCACTCTTTCTTCTCTGAAGTTCATTTTATTTTGTGTCTATAAAATGTAGAACTTGAACTCGGACTTTAAGACATCTTCCAGTTCAACAGTGTGCAATTTCTAATTCTGCTCAGTGAATTTTGAGAACTGCTTGCCAACCATCTTCCACACCGCAGGCCCGCCTCCTGCCCACCCAGGCCTTGCTTCCTTTTGCTGCCTGCATGAGGGAGGTGAAACTATGCCCCTGACCCGTGCCCCTGGAGCAGGAGGCACAGCACTGAGCTTAGGTGGCCGTGACCATGGGCAGAGAGCAGTGCAGGACTGTGCTGCCCTGGGAGCAGTTCCGAGCCCTCGGTCACTGCTGGTGTCTGCCGCTTGAGGGTGCCGTGGCGCTGGAGAGGGCGCGGCCCAGGGCTCTGAGAGCCCGGGACAACTGCTGCTAGCCGCTGGGGCCACAGTCCCCGAGGCCCTCTAGGATCGAGCTTTTCTCCTCTCTTGGCTTCTCATTCGTTGCTGGAAAGGGGTCCCCTACCCTCTGGCCATAGCTTTTTGGAACTGATCCAGTCATTTTGCTTTTCTGTCTTAGAAGTGATATGACCAAGGGGCACTGAAACTGGATCTTGGAGCTGGTGGGTCTGAAGCTTCGCTGTGTGTTAGAATCACCTGCGTAAGTTTCAAAAAGCGCACACCTGTGCATGCTGGAGAGCTTGAGCCACTGGGTCTGAAGGAGCTGGTGTCTATAGTTTTTATATATTTATACACTATATTTTATATACTTATACACTATAAAAATATAGCGTATCTATTTTTTAACCGTTCCTGAGGTGAATGAGGATCATCAGCTAAGTCAGAACCGGTGGACTAGGGCACCAACTTGGAACTCCAGCTTGAACATCCTGTTCACTTCTAATGGTCCTCCACCTCAAGGAAGCAGGAGGAATGGCCCTTCAGGAATCTGGATGTTGAGACTATGACTCTCCACCTGTTAGTCTGTTCTGTGCCCAAGTTGACCTCTCCAAGCCTTGATTTTCTCCAATAGAGGACTCTGGTCCCTTCCAAAAGTCAGATTATGAACTTTTCTGTATCTGTATGAATGAAGCAAACATTTACTAACTGCCCACTTAGTACCAGACACTTCGCTAAGTGCCATGCAAACGGGTAGTAAGCAGTTCTCTCACATAGGAAAACAACTTGGGATAGAGACACAGACACAGGCTTTGTGGGAGTACATCTCTGGGTCCCCTGCCGATGTGATTTTTCTTCCCTAAGCCTCAGTTTCTTTCTCTCAAAGATGAGAATATCAGTACCTGTTGCATAGACTATTCTGAAGGTTAAATTAAATAATTATTAAGTTCCTATCCTTCCCATTCTTTATCTTTGCCTCTTTGGCTAAAGACCAAAAACTACAAATGGCCTAAGGATAGAGTTGCATCTTAGGATTTCTTGAATCCTGTATGTTGCCTGAAAGGTTGATATATCTTCATTCTGATACAAGTTAAAATACTGTTTAGCAAATGTAAATAAAAAGCAGCAGAGTGGTCAAAGATGCAAAGGGCCCAGTTCCAAAGGCTTCTCCATATCAACAAGCAATTCTCAGATAAAAGCAGAGAATCTAAGTGTGTGTGTGCTCAGTCATGTCCGACTCTTTGTGACCCCATGGACTGTAACCCGCCAAGCTGCTCTGTCCGTGAAAGTTTCCAGGTAAGAGTACTGGAATGGGTTGCCATGTCCTACTCCAGGGAATCTTCCTCTCCCAGGGATCCAACTTGCATCTCTTGCATCTCCTGTATTGGCATGTGGGTTCTTTACCACTGTACCTGGGAAGCCCGAGAATTCAAGAGTTCAACTCAACTCAATTCTGCCACTGTCAACCCAGAGACAGAATCAAATTACAAAGCTAAAAGGCTCAGTCCAACAAGATCTCCTCACACTTGAAGCACCTGTAACAAGCCCCAGTTGTTAGTCTGTGCTTCTGACCAACTGGCTGTCAACCAGAGGTTCCTGCGTCCCCTCTTTAGGTTTAATTAGCATGACTCACAGAACTCACTAGATGACCAATCTATTATAAAAGGATTAAAGAAAACAAATCAATAACCAGATGAAGGGCACTGTTTATTTTTCAGTTTCTGAATCTGTGGACTAACATTTAAAAAATAATTACAGTCTTTCCAAGGCAATAGAAGCAAAAGCAAAAATAAACAAGTGGGATCTAATCAAACTTATAAGCTTTTGCACAGCAAAGGAAAAACATCACCAAAATGAAAAGATAGCCTACAGAATAGGAGAAAATATTTGCAAACAATATGACTGATAAGGAATTAATTTCCAAAATATACAAACAGCCCATAAAACTCAGTAACAAAAAAAACAAATAACCCAATCAAAAAATTGGCAGAAGACCTAAACAGACATTTCTTCAAAGAAGACATACATATGGCCAATAGGCTCATGAAAAGATGCTCAACATACTAACATTAGAGAAATGCAAATCAAAACTACAGTGAGGTACCAGCTCCCTCTGGTGAGAATGGCCATCATTAAAAAGTCTAGAGGGCGTCCCTGGCAGTCCAGCAGTTAAGAACCTGCTTGCAATGCAGGGGACACTGGTTTGATTCCTAGTCCGGGAAGATCCCACATGCCACAGAGCAACTGAGCCCATGTGCCACAACTACTGAGCCTGTGCTCTAGAGCCCGTGAGCTGCAGCTGCTGAGCCCAGGCACTGGAACTGCCAAAGCCTACAGCCTGCTCTGCAACAAGAGAAACTGCTGCAATGAGAAGCCTGTGCACCACAACGAAGAGTAGACCCTGCCGGCTGCAGCTCGAGAAAGCTCGGGTGAAGCAAGAAAGACCCACCACAGCCTAAATAGATAAGTAAATCAGCATACAAACCTGATAAAAAGAAAAAGTCCTACAGTGTTGGTGGGAATGGAAATTGGTGCAGCCACTGTCTAAAACAGTATGGAGATTCCTTAAAAAACTAAAAATAGAGTTGCCATGTGTTCCAGTAATCCCACTTTTAGGCATTTATCTAGATAAAACTCTAACTGGAAAAGATATACGTGTCCAATATTTATAGCAGCTTTATTTACAATAGCCAAGACTTGGAGCAACCTAAATGTCCATCAACAGATGAATGGATAAAGAAGATGTGATCCGTATATGCAATAGAATGTTGCTCAGCCATAAAATAAAAGAATGAAACGATGCCCTTTGCAGCAACATAGATGGACTTAGAGACGATCATACTGAGTGAAGTCAGACAGAGAAAGACAAATACCATATGGTAACACTCTGTGTGGAATTCAAAATATAACACGAATGAACTTAGTCTCACAGAGAACAGACTTGTGGTTGCCGGGGGTGGGGGTAGGGGGAATTAGATTAAGTTAGGAATTTGGGATTAGCAAATAAAAACTGTTATATATAAAACAGATAAACAGCAAGGTCCTCCTGTATCACATAAGGGACTATATTCAACATCTTATAATAAACTATATAATGGGGCTTCCCTCATAGCTCATTTGGTAAAGAATCCACCTGCAATGCAGAAGACCCAGATTCGATTCCTGGGTTGGGAAGATCTCCTGGAGGAGGGATACACTACCCACTCCAGTATTCTTGGGCTTCCCTTGTGGCTCAGCTGGTAAAGAATCCGCCTGCAGTGTGGGAGACCTGGGTTCAGTCCCTGGATTGGGAAGATCCCCTGGAGAAGGGAAAGGCTACCCACTCCAGAATTCTGGCCTGGTTGCAAAGAGTAGGACATGACTGTCAATCTGTCAATATAATATCTATCATATCTATCAATGTAATAAAAAATATACACACACATACACATATATGTATAACTGAGTCACTGTGCTGTATACCAGACAGTAACACAACATTGTAAATCAGCTATACTTCAGTAAAAAAAGTAATAATGAAAGGATGGAACTAAAAGTATCAGTGGTTTCGTAAATGTTTGTTGCCCCTTTGTCCAGGGTAAGATGTATGAGAAACATTTTTATCATACTTAGTAATTGTTAAAAATTCACTCGAATGTAAATAGATGCGTGGTTGTGCTGCATCGCTTCAGTCCTGCCTGACTCTGTGCGACCCCATGGACTGTAGCCTGTCAGGGTCCTCTGTCTATGGGGCCCTCCACGCAAGAATACTGGAGTGGGTTGCCATGCCTTCCTCCCGGGGATCTTCCCCAGATAAACTATATTCTATACCAAATAAAGCATCAGTTCAGTTCAGTCCCTCAGTCGTGTCTGACTCTGCGACCCCATGAATCACAGCACGCCAGGCCTCCCTGCCCATCACCAACTTCCTGAGTTCACTCAAACTCATGTCCATTGAGTCGGTGATGCCATTCAGCCATCTCATCCTCTGTGGTCCCCTTCTCCTCCCGCCCCCAATCCCTACCATCATCAGAGTCTTTTCCAGTGAGTCAACTCTTCGCATGAGGTGGCCAAAGTATTGCAGTTTCAGCTTTAGCATCAGTCCTTCCAGTGAACACCCAGGACGATTTCCTTTAGAATGGACTGGTTGGATCTCCTTGCAGTACAAGGGACTCTCAAGAGTCTTCTCCAACACCACAGTTCAAAAGCATCACTTCTTCGGTGATCAGCTGTCTTCACATTCCAACTCTCACATCCATACATGACCACTGGAAAAACCATAGCCTTGACTAGATGGACCTTTGTTGGCAAAGCAGTGTCTCTGCTTTTTAATATGCTGTCTAGGTTGATCATAACTTTCCTTCCAAGGAGTAAGCGTCTTTTAATTTCCTGGCAGCAGTCAGCATCTGCAGTGATTTTGGAGCCCAAAAAAACAAAGTCTGACACTGTTTCCACTGTTTCCCCATCTATTTCCCATGAAGTGATGGGACCAGATGCCATGATCTTAGTTTTCTGAATGTTGAGCTTCAAGCCAACTTTTTCACTCTCCTCTTTCACTTTCATCAAGAGGCTTTTGAGTTCCTCTTCACTTTCTGCCATAAGGTGGTGTCATCTGCATAGCTGAGGTTATTGATATTTCTCCCAGCAATCTTGATTCCAGTTTGTGCTTCTTCCAGCCCAGCGTTCCTCATGATGTACTCTGCATAGAAGTTAAATAAGCAGGGTGACAATATACAACCTTGACGTACTCCTTTTCCTATTTGGAACCAGTCTGTCGTTCCATGCCCCTTTCTAACTGTTGCTTCCTGACCTGCATACAGGTTTCTCAGAAGGCAGGTCAGGTGGTCTGGTATATCTGTTGCAGAATTTTCCACAGTTTATTGTGATCCACACAGTCAGAGGCTTTGACATAGTCAATAAAGCAGAAATAGATGTTTTTCTGGAACTCTCTTGCTTTGTCAGTGATCCAGCGGATGTTGGCCATTTGATCTCTGGTTCCTCTGCCTTTTCTAAAACCAGCTTGAACATCTGGAAGTTCATGGTTCATGTATTGCTGAACCCTGGCTTGGAGAATTTTGAGCATGACTTTACAATTAGCTCTCTTCAATTTATTTTGTGATTCTGTATTTACTCTTGATGTTCAAAACAGCATTCACTTCATCACCCTCTCCTCGTCTTTTCCTCATGTCATTAGCAGTGATTTCAGACAGCTATAATTTTTCCCCACTTGTTCCTTTTCTTAAAGCACACATGTAGGCAGACACACATACACCCATGGATGTTTCTGATTAATTCAGAGGCTTTCTTAGGGGATGATTCAGCATGATTCATCAGACTGTTTCTTTGGCGAACCCGTTACCAAGTAGCCAGTGTATTTTCAGTAGTTAACTCATTGCATAAGCTAAACAAGATTCAGATTTCTTCTAGTTTACTGATGCAGTCCAGCTCAGTTATGATAAGTATCCAGACATGTCAGGATAGGATAAAAAATTATGGAATTGGGTCTTAGAATGAAGGGATTTTTAGGGCTAGAAGAAATTCCTCTGATTCAGAAGTAAAAGATGGTTATTCTAAATTTAGTTCTATTCATTTACAGAATGAATTTTGTTTAAGCAGTGGTTGATACTGAGAAAGTCCTAGTATTAACTGATACGGGGAGGAAGGCTCACAGCCTGAGGATCACGTGACGATAGAAACAACCAACTAACCATGTTAGTTTTCACCTGTTTGTTATCAAGTATGTTATGAACTTTGGAAAGCATTCTGGAACTGTGTTTCCCAAGATATTGTTTATCGAAATGCCTACTCACTCATGGTATACTTCAGTTAAAGTGCATAAGAACTGAAGCACATGAGTGAGTTCTTGATATATCCGTAGTGGCAGGACCCCACTTGAAAATGGGGATCACTCTAGTTTCCAGTCATTAGTGCTATTTCCTGGAGCTGTGGTGGAGGCTCAGGCAAGGTGGAGACCCATGGGACAACTGGTGCTGGCATTTCTGGTGACCAGAGGACTGGTAACAAGTAGTTATAATAGCTTGTCTTGATATTTCTACTTTGCTGTCTGTTTTCATGTTGAACTCATTCATCTAGTGTCATTGCCTGAGTTTTTCAGTTGGTATTGGAGGGCAGCATGAAAGTATAATGATCGAAATTGTCTCATTGAGATCTTACTACATAATACACTGCTTTTGTATTGCCTTTCAGAATTAAAGCCATAGAAAGCCCCAGCAAAGAAGATGATACCCAGTGGCTGACCTACTGGGTAGTATATGGTGTGTTCAGCATTGTCGAATTCTTCTCTGACCTCTTCCTGTCCTGGTTCCCCTTCTACTACATGTTGAAGGTACGTTGGCTTTTCCTGAACTGCTGTGTTTTCTTTCATCTATGTTTTTGTTTTGCTCCCTACCACTAAAATAAACTCGATCTCAGGACCTATATACAAGGAATAGGAACAGATGCTTGAATGTTAGACATCTCTGGATCTTCCTCAGATTATGTAAACAGGAAGAAAGGACTCAATATAGCTAACTATTTTGTGTATTACCTTGGAAATAGCCAAAACAATTATGTCTGTAACATGTGTTTGATAATAGTGAAAGATGGAAATACCGTGAACTTGCACAAGCATTGCTCTTTGCCAAAATCCTATCTTCATTTACTGTTGTCTGTGTTTGATAAATAAACATTGCAAATTTTATCGATCCATCAATTATTCACAGTTCTGTGCTGGAGTCTTTATATCTGGACAAAAAATACTCATTTCTTACATAGGTTTGGAAAAAGAAGATGTGATATCGGCTGAGAACGTCATTTTAATAACTCTGACAGGTCCATGAGTCTGGCATCAGCCCTGCCATACCTTATGTTTGGCAGAGGACTTACTTTAGTTACAACTGAGGAAAGGCTGTAGGAAGTTGAACTTTTTCCTAATGGGACCTGTATCATAGGCAAATGACTATGAAGAAATTCAAACCTTTTAATAGAGTGGATGGTTCTTTTTCTCTAAATGGTGATTCCTAGAATGTCTTCCGTGAAAGAGGCCTTGCTTCCCCTGAATGTCGTAGGATGCAAATAGTGCCTCGGGCTCACTGAGCCAGGCTCCCCAAGCTGCAGGGGCTTTACGTCCAGCTCTTATGAATTATGGGTTCTCTTCTTTCCCTTCATACTCTTTAAGTATTTGTTTTAGTAAGAGTTACAAGTGAAAAAGTTTAAAGACTCAAGTAAGAGTATATGTGAAGTTATACAAGAAATAGTTTGTTACACATGAAATTGTTTAAAGACTCAAGTAATTCTCTAAGAATTTTGAAGATCTGCATTCCTGCCCCCTGTATTGCCTCTCTTAAAAGTTATTTTATTTAGTTATCTAATTGTTTCCTTTGTATATTTAGACCAGTTTTGAGTGCCCTTGCTATTTTAACTTGTCCTAAATGTCTACATTTCTCTTTACTTTCTTTTTAGACTTTTTTTTTCTTTCCTAGTTTGTGCTTTTATATATGTATTTTTAATTAACTTATTTTTTATTGAAGGATAATTGCTTTATAGAATATTGCTGTTTTCTGTCAGACCTCAAAATTAATCAGACATGCTGCTAAGTCACTTCAGTCGTATCCGACTCTGTGTGACCCCATAGACGGCAGCCCACCAGGCTCCCCCGTCCCTGGGATTCTCCAGGCAAGAACACTGGAGTGGGTTGCCATTTCCTTCTCCAAATCAGACATAGGTATACATATATTCCCTCCCTTTAGAAACTCCCTCCCATTTCCTTACCCATCCCAACCCTCTAGGTTGATACAGAGCCCCTGTTTGAGTTTCCTGAGCCATACAGCAAATTCCCGTTGGCAGTCTATTTTACAGATGGTAATGTAAGTTTCCATGTTACTCTCTCCATACGTCTCACCCTCTGCTCCCCTCTCCCTGTGTCCATAAGTCTATTCTCTACGTCTGTTTCTCCGTTGCTGCCCTGTAAATAAAATCTTCAGTACAATGTTTCTAGGTTCTGTATATATGTATTCAGTTCAGATCATTTCAGTCGTTTGGTCGTGTCCAACTCTTTGTGACCCCATGAACGCAACACACCAGGTCTCCCTGTTACCAACTCCCAGTGTTTACCCAGACTCATGTCCATTGAGTCGGTGATGCCATCCAGCCATCTCATCCTCTGTCGTCCCCTTCTCCTCCTGCCCCCAGTCTTTCCAGCATCAGGGTCTTTTCAAATGAGTCAGCTCTTCACATCAGGTGGCCAAAGTATTGGAGTTTCAGCTTCAACATCAGTCTTTACAATGAATATTCACGACTGATCTCCTTTAGGACGGACTGGCTGGATCTCCTTGCAGTCCAAGGGACTCTCAAGAGTCTTCTCCAACACCACAGTTCAAAAGCATCAGTTCTTCGGTGTTCAGCGTTCTTTATAGTCCAACTCTCACATCCATACATGACCACTGGAAAAACCATAGCCTTGACTAGATGGACCTTTGGTGACAAAGTAATGTCTCTGCTTTTTATTTTTTTATTTTTTTTCGGATCATGTTCCTTCTTATCTGTATCAAAACTCATACTGAACAATGAGTTGTGGATTGCAAAAGAGGATTTACTTTCGCACTTGTCTGTAAGTCTTTGTCCACAAATTAAACAAAAACAAACACAAGTGCTACTGTCTCTGCTTTTTAATATGCTGTCTAGGTTGGTCATGATTTCCCTGGTGGCTCAGACGATAAAGTGTCTGACTGCAATGTGGGAGATCGGGGTTTGATCCCTGGGTTGGGAGGATCCTCTGGAGAAGGAAATGGCCACCCACTCCAGTACTCTTGCCTGGAAAATCCCATGGATGGAGGAGGTTGGTCATAGCTTTTCTTCCAAGGAGTAAGCGTCTTTTAATTTCATGGCTGCAATCAGCATCTCCAGTGATTTTGGAGCTGCCGAAAAATAAAGTCTGCCACTGTTTCCACTGTTTCCCCATCTTTTTGCCATGAAGTGATGGGATCGGATGCCCTGATCTTAGTGTTCTGAATGTTGAGCTTTAAGCCAACTTTTTCACTCCTCTTTCACTTTCATCAAGAGGCTCTTTAGTTCTTCTTCACTTTCTGCCATAAGGATGGTGTCATCTGCATATCTGAGGTTATTGATATTTCTCCTAGCAATCTTGATTCCAGCTTGTGCTTCTTCCAGCCCAGCGTTCCTCATGAGTTACTCTGCATATAAGTTAAATAAGCAAGGTGACAATATATAGCCTTGACATACTTTTCCTTTTCCTATTTGGAACCATGTCCAGTTCTAACTGTTGCTTCCAGACCTGCATACAGATTTCTCAAGAGGCAGGTCAGGTGGTCTGGTAGTCCCATCTCTTTCAGAATTTTCCACAGTTTGTTGTGATCCACACAGTCAAAGGCTTTGGCATAGTCAATAAAGCAGAAGCAGATGGTTTTCTGGAACTCTCTTGCTTTTTCGATGATCCAGTGGATGTTGGTAATTTGATCTCTGGTTCTTCTGCCTTTTCTAAAACCAGCTTGAACATTTGGAATTTCACAGTTCATGTGTTGCTGAAGCCTGGCTTGGAGAATTTTGAGCATTACTTTACTAGTGTGTGAGATGAGTGCAATTGTGCAGTAGTTTGAGCATTCTTTGGCGTTGCCTTTCTTTGGGATTGGAATGAACAGGGACCTTTTCCAGTCCTGTGGCCACTGCTGAGTTTTCTAAATTTGCTGGCATATTGAGTGCAGTACTTTGACAGCATCATCTTTTAGGATGTGAAATAGCTCGACTGGAATTCCATCACCTCCACTAGCTTTGTTCGTAGTGATGCTTCCTGAGGCCCACTTGACTTCACATTCCAGGATGTCTGGCTCTAGGTGAGTGATCACATGGTGATTATCTGGGTCGTGAAGATCTTTTTTGTACAGTTCTTCTGTGTATTCTTCCCATCTCTCCTTAATATCTTCTGCTTCTGTTAGGTCCATACCATTTCTGTCCTTTATCGAGCCCATCTTTGCACGAAATGTTCCCTTGGTATCTTTAATTCTCTTGAAGAGATCTCTAGTCTTGCCCATTCTGTTGTTTTCCTCTGTTTCTTTGCATTGATCAGTGAGGAAGGCTTTCTTATCTCTCCTTGCTATTCTTTGGAACTTTGCATTCAGATGCTTATATCTTTCCTTTTCTCCTTTGCTTTTCGCGTCTCTTCTTTTCACAGCTATTTATAAGGCTTCCTCAGATAGCCATTTTGCTTTTTTGCATTTCTTTTTCTTGGGGATGGTCTTGATCCCTGTCTCCTGTACAGTGTCACAAACCTCCATCCATAGTTCATCAGGCACTCTATCAGATCTAGTCCCTTAAATCTATTTCTCACTTCCACTGTATAATCATAAGGAATTTGATTTAGGTCATATCTGAATGGTCTAGTGGTTTTCTCTACTTTCTTCAATTTCAGTTTGAATTTGGCAATAAGGAGTTCATGATCTGAGCCACAGTCAGCTCCCGGTCTTGCTTTTGCTGACTGTATAGAGCTTCTCCATCTTTGGCTGCAAAGAATATAATCAGTCTGATTTTGGTGTTGGCCATCTGGTGATGTCCGTGTGTAGAGTCTTCTCTTGTGTTGTTGGAAGAGGGTGTTTGCTATGACCAGTGCGTTCTCTTGGCAAAACTCTATTAGCCTTTGCCCTGTTTCATTCTGTGCTCCAAGGCCAAATTTACCTGTTACTCCAGGTGTTTCTTGACTTCCTACTTTTGCATTCCAGTCACCTGTAATGAAAAGGACATCTTTTTTGGTTGTTAGTTCTAAAAGGTCTTGTAGGTCTTCATAAAACCGTTCAACTTTGGCTCCTTCAGCGTTACTGGTTGGGGCATAGACTTGGATTACCATGACATTGAATGGTTTGCCTTGGAAACGAACAGAGATCATTCTTTCGTTTTTGAGATTGCATCCAAGTACTGCATTTTGGACTCTTCTGTTGACAATGATGGCTACTTCATTTCTTCTAAGGGATTCCTGCCCACAGTAGTAGATATAATGGTTATCTGAGTTAAATTCACCCATTCCAGTCCATTTTAGTTTGCTGATTCCTAGAATGTCAACATTCACTCTTGCCATCTCCTGTTTGACTGCTTCCAATTTGCCTTGAATCATGGACCTAACATTCTAGGTTCCCATGCAATATATGTGTTCAGTTCAGTTCAGTTTAGTTCAGTCGCTCAGTCGTGTCCGACTCTCCGCGACCCCATGAATCACAGCACGCCAGGCCTCCCTGTCCATCACCAACTCCCGGAGTACACTCAAACTCATGTCCACAGAGTCGGTGATGCCATCCAGCCATCTCATTCTCCGTCGTCCCCTTCTCCTCCCGCCCCCGACTTTTCCCAGCATCAGAGTCTTTTCCAGTGAGTCAACTCGTCGCATGAGGTGGCCAAAGTATTGCAGTTTCAGCTTTAGCATCAGTCCCTCCAATGAACATCCTTTAGAATGGACTGGTTGGATCTCCTTGCAGTATAAGGGACTCCCAAGAGTCTTCTCCAACACCACAGTTCAAAAGCATTGATTCTTCGGTGAATAGCCTTCTTCACAGTCCAACTCTCACAACCATACATGACCACGGGAAAAACCATTGCCTTGACTAGACGGACCTTGGTTGGCAAAGTAATGTCTCTGCTTTTTAATATACTATCAAGGTTGGTCATAACTTTCCTTCCAAGGAGCAAGCGTCTTTTAATTTCATGGCTGCAATCACCATCTGCAGAGATTTTGGAGCCCAAAAAAACAAAGTCTTAGAATATGGTATTTATCTTTCTCTTTCTGACTTACTTCACTATGTATAATAGGTTCTAGGTTCATCCACCTCATTCAGTTCAGTTCAGTTCAGTCCCTCAGTCGTGTCCGACTCTCCGCGACCCCATGAATCACAGCACGCCAGGCCTCCCTGTCCATCACCAACTCCCGGAGTTCACTCAAACTCATGTCCACAGAGTCGGTGATGCCATCCAGCCATCTCATTCTCCGTCGACCCCTTCTCCTCCCGCCCCCAACCTTTCCCTCCTCATTGGACTGACTCAAATGCATTCCTTTGTATGGCTGAGTAGTATTCCATTGTGTGTATATACCACTACTTCTTTATCCATTCATCTGTTGAATGACATCTAGGTTGCTTCCATGTTCTATCTTTTGTAAATAGTGCTGCAATGAACAATGGCATGTGTCCTTTTAGTTTTGGTTTCTTTAGGGTATATGCCTAGGAGTGGAATTCCTGGGTCATATGGTGGTTTTATTCCTGGTTTTTTAAGCAGTCTCCATACCGTCTTCCATAGTGGCTGTATCAGTTTACATTCCCACCAACTGTGCAAGAGCGTCCCCTTTTCTCCCCATCCTCTCCAGCATTTATTGTTTGTAGACTTTTTGATGAGGGCCATTCTGACTGGCGTGAGGTGATATCTCATTGTAGTTTTGATTTACATTTGTCTAATAATGAGTGATGCTGAGCATCTTTTCATGTGTTTGTTAGCCATCTGTATGTCTTTGGAGAAATGTCTTTTTATGTCTTTTTCCCACTTTTGGACTGGGTTGTTTGTTTTTCTGATATTGAGTTGTATGAGTTGCTTGTATATTGTAGAAATTAATCCTTTGTCAGTTGTTTCATTTGCTATTATTTTCTCCCATTCTGAGGGTTGTCTTTTGACCTTGCTTATTATTTCCTTTGCTGTGCAAAAGCTTTTAAGTTTAATCAGGTCCCACTTATTTACTTTTGTTTTTATTTACATTACTCTAGGAGGTGGGTCATCCCATTGGGCAATAAAGCAATGAAAATAAAACTAACAAATATGTTGAGGAAAGGAGATTAAGAAAAGAAAGAATAGATATGCCAAGTTAAATTGAGGTAGATAAAGAAGATTTATAAATGTTAAAGATTAACTGCAAGGGGGAAAAGAACAGTAGGAAAAGCAAAAGAATAAATGTAGAAAAAATAATAATAGGTTTAAAAAATTAAAAAGAAATAAAAGAGGAAAACTCCACAGAACTGCAAAAGTCCATCGTAGAGGCAGAAGTTTATGACAACAATAAAAAATGTGACTGAGGAAATAAAAGCTCAAAAGCTTAATTGGATTTCTCAGTGTCAATAAAATCGAGAACTACAACAGAAGGGGGATAAAAGAAAAAAGAAAAAAATACAAGAGAATGTACAGAATAAGTCAAAAGATAATAATGTTTTTCTTGAGTCACTGCTGTCAGAGTCCTTCCTCTCACTGGGAATCCCAGTCCACCTCACCTCCTTAGCATGCCCTCCACTGTGCTGGTCTCTGGACCTACTGTGGGGGCAGCTCAGATTCTCATCTGGTCCTGCTCCTGCGTGTTCTTGCCTCCATTGTCCACAGCTATCAGAGCTAGTGCGTTTTCTTTTGTGGGAGCTCTCAATGGCCTTTTATATATTCCATAGACACAGAGTTTGTCTAGTGGATCACGTGGATTTAATCTACAGCTTGTACAGCTGGTGGGAAGGTTTTGGGTCTTCTTCCTTAGCCACACTGCCCCTGGGCTTCGGTGGTGCTTTTATTTCCACCTCTGCATGTGGGTCATCCACTGGGGTTTAGTTCCTGAGGCTCCCCTGGAGGACTTGGGTTTGTCCCTGTGAGGGCCAGGTGTGGAGGTGGTGCAGCTGCTTGGGTTGCAGGGGTTCTGGCAGCACCAGGTACTCGGGGAGGCGGGGAGGTTGGCGGCTAGGGCAGCAGAGAATATAGTGCTCTAGGAGGGTATGGCAACCAGTATTGGCCAATACGCTCCAGTATTCCTGCCTGGAGTACCCCCTCTCTGACAGAGGAGCCTGGCAGGCCACAGTCTACAGGGTCGCAAAGAGTCATACAGGACCAAAGAGACCCTGCGCGCATGAACACACGACTTTTTTTTACCTGTGGCAGCTCTGCCCCAGTGAGGGTTGAGCGGGAAGGTGGTGCCGCTGCTTGACTTGCAGGGACCCTGGTGGCACCAAGTGTGCAGGGACACAGACCGCCTCCGAGGCAGGAGTCATGGCCCGATCAGAGGCTCATTTCGAGCCTGTGGTAGCAGCGATCAGAAGGCCCCTTTGGCCAGTCTTTCTCCGCAGCTCCGCCCGTTCAGGCACTTAGAGAGCTCCCTTGCCTGGGGTCCTTCTCTGTTGTTCTTCGTGGCGGGCACTTAGAGGGCACCCTGGGTGGGGCCCTGCTCTGGAGTTCAGCGCCTCAGGCATTTGATGGGCCAGCCTCTCAAATACTTCCCTGTGGGGAGAGAGAGGCTATGGTGATGGCGCCACCCGCTATGTGTGGCTCAGCAGTATCGGCCTGCTTCCATGGCTGCCTGGCTTTCCTCCACAGGCATTTCCCACCGCAGTCTCCTCCCTCACAGCCCCTCGGTCCGTCTCTCCGCTGTCAATGGCAGCCCTCGCCCTGGGATTGCTCCACAGTCTCTCAACTCCAGCTCGCAGCCGCTGCCCCTTCCAGGGGACCCGTGTTCCTGCCGGGCGTATGTATGGCTGCGGCAAGGACTGTCTGACTCTCATTCCATTTAGGCTGCCACAGCTCAGCTGTTTCACTCTCAGCCTGAAATGTTTCTCCTCTGACTCAGACAGCTGCCCGGCTGTGGGGATCGGGCCCCTGCTTCAGTTCCCCCAGCCGCCCAGGGCAGGTCCAGGCCTGCTAACACTCCTGTTCCCCACCTAGTTCCTTCGTCCTACTGAGTTTTGCGTGGTTCTTTTCCGCTGGTCAGGTTCTCCTGTCTGCTCTCAGCTGGTGTTCTGCACGCACTTCTGTGTCTGAAGGTGTATTCCTGATGGATCCGTGGAGAGATGCACTCCACGCCCACCTACTCCTCCGCCATCTTGTTCTCTCTCTCTTTTAGACTTTTTATCTAAAGAAACATAGATACAGGAAATTAGATACCAGAAACTCTCTCATTCTTTGATTTCCTCCCCCCCTCCCCCTGGCAACCACCACTACATTGATATTATCTTGATTCTGGGTAATTTGGATGTATTTTTTCTTTTCCTCTGGCCTTACTTATTTTTCAAATATATTTATTTGTGTTTTCCTGCTTTCTGGGAGTTTTTCTCAATCTGATCTTCCAGTTTCAGTTTTGTTCCATTTGGTCTTTACGCTATCCATTGTGTTTATTTCAACTATTTTATTTTTCATTCCTAGTAATTTTGCTTGGTTCTTTCCTATATTTTTTTGTTCTTTCATGTCACTGTATTTCTTTTAGTATAGTTAATTTAAAATTCTTGGTCATTCTCTTTCAAAATTTCTGCTGCTGATAGATCTGTAATTGACTGTGCTATCTTTGTTTTGAAATGGTTATACTTTTCAAATACCTTGTTATTTTGGCCTGTAAGTTCATTTTTCTCCAGGTATATCAGCTATTCCATTGGGTGCTGGAATGGAGGTGGACACCCCAATCCATGCTAGTTCTGGTAAACTCAAGATAGGGGGGCAGGTGGGGAGCCTGCCCACCCTAAACTAGGGTGGGGAGCCCCAGGCAGCAGAGGAGCCACAGTTAATCACCCTTCCCTCCCCAGAATGTCTCCTCGGGTGTAGGCATCACCATTTGGCTCCCCCAGCAGCATTCAAAGCAGGCGCTCCTAGGTGGTCGCTCACAGCCAGGGCTCGGAGCGGGGGGCTTTTGCAGAGACTGCCCTGGCCACTCAGTCCACAGCTGTTTTCCTCAGCCCCTCCAGGCAGGACTCCTGTGCCAAAACCTCTGCTTTAGAAGTAGTATAGGAGAATGTTTTCTAACTTGGAGGAATAGAAATTAGACAAAAATTTCTATATAACAGTGGGCAGCATAAACAAAGGAAAAATAATGACAGACTAGGAGGATGTATTTACGTTCTTACCAGATATGGAATTAATATCCAGAATATATAGAAAAACTTACAAGGAAGAAAAAGAGAAAAATGAAACAAGTCATATAGAGACATTTCACACAAGAGAAAAAAATACGAGTAGCCAGTAGTCTGGGAAGTGTGAGTTAAAATACTCAAATAGTATAGCTTCCTGATTAAATTGGCAGTTATTTAAAATGTCTACATTTCTGTTTACTTTCTTTTTAGACTTTTTATCTAAAGAAATGTAGATACAGGAAATTAGATACCAGAAGCTCTCTCATTCTGGTAATTACAAAAAAAACTCTGAAGGGTACATCAACAGATAAATGGTTAAATGAATTAATAGTATTGTACATCCATACTGTTAAAAGAAATAATTCATTTATTGAGATACAGAAGTTTTGCATAATTATTTACAAAAACTATAGATTATATACAGTATGAAACCATTTATGGTTAAAAAAAAAGAAGCTAGATAGTTAAAAATTTTAATGAAAATGTGAATATTCTTTTAAAAAAATCTATACTTTGTTTATTGACCCGCTACAGCGGGTCTTAGGTGCGACATATGGGATATAGTTCCCTAACCAGGGATTGAACCCAGGCTCCCTGCATTGGGAGCACGGAGTCTTAGCTACTGGACCACCAGGGAAGTCCCTGGATATTCTTTTAAGTTTGAATGATGTTACCACAGAATGCCTTGTAACACAGCTGAAAATTTTTCCTTTCAAAAGAAATGGGAAAAAAATTGGTCTGTTGGAAGATTTAGATTTCATAGGCTGCTGGATTTTTCATGGTTTTGTTATCCAAAGATATTTAGCATTTATAAAAACAGCTTTATAGTCTTTAATTTGGATGTCCATACTTTAAACTTCAAATACCTTTGAATCCTTTAAGATCTGTCTGATGGCAGTAATGTCACACTGCAGTCTCTTAACAGCAAGAAACCGGGTTTTTGCCTTGGGCCCCACTGCTTGCCACCAGCAGTCTGCTGTCAGTAGAATCACTACACCAGCACCTGACCTCAAACTTCTGAAATGTGAGCAATCTGACGGCAGCCTGCTCGTGATCACCTCTGCTAATGGAGTCCCCTTGAGACAGAAAGGCTCCAAAATAAAAGATAATCAGCAAGTCATTTATATTTGAAGTACATTACAGAAACTGCCGTGCAGCAAGTCTTCCTCCCTAATGGTGAAATGAATGTGCATCCGTTAGTAGTGACTGCCCAGCTGGATGGTGGCGCGGCGCCCAGAAAGGGTGGATTTACCCCATAAGCTCCAGATAGACAGTATACTTGAGATGATTAAAAACTGATCACGCTCTCAATAAAAAATGCTTTCTTTCTGTATTAGTGGTGTACTCTGAGTGGCTTCAGTGAACTAGCTGACAAAAGGTCTCTGAATTGCAGAGTGCATGAGAGTTCTCCATTTGAAGGACTAGTTGGGTCCTACCTGTGCTGTTGCTACAGTCACAAGGTGATTGTTTGGGAGGGTGAAGAAAAGACCTGCACTAAGGCCAGGTTTACTATTTTATCTTTTGCAGAGTTAATATTGTTGACCTGTTCCCATTTTCTAAAGTAGCCTGTTAAATTGAAGCAATGTAAGAGGAACCAGTGATTAGGCATTGAAGGTTGAGAAGATACTGTTCCATGTATTGAGCTAGAAAAAGTGGATCCTGCCTGTTTAGAGCTTTGATCTGATCTCTGCCTTGGAGCAGGAAGGTTTAAAAATAAATGTATTTATTTAAAAATAATTTCTCTGTGAAAGTAGTATATCTTCTTTAGAACCTCTGTGTGCCAGAATGTGTTTAGGTCAGGGGGATTTTGGTGAATTAATCCTTGCTGTTACACTGTTTGCATCTGTGGTTGTGTGTATGTGTGCCTGTGTGTTGGGGCATGTTTTATGTAGAAAATAAAATAGTATTTTAAGACTCCCACTGTTATCATCTTAGGGTAGTCTTCCTATTTTTTAATGTGCAAATAAATTTCTTGATGCAGTGTATACACACAGAGAATTGTGTATGCTATTGCTTTACTCAACTATGTATGGTTGAGACCATATATATCATATATGATTGTATATCTCACTTTTTTTGATTAATACAATACTATGAGTATTTTCTGATGTTATTCAATACTCTTTGACCTAGATGTCTAATCCATTATAGATAAGAATTCATTCATTCCTCAGTTAATAGACATTTAGGACATTTATTTTGCTATTATAACTATTGCTGCAATGAGTACTTTTGCACCTCATTTTTATTCTTATTTAAGTAAGCTTCTAGATTTTTCAAACAAGGTTGAATAAACTTTGGCAAGTTTAAGTCCTGATCCAGACTGTTACCTGTACTGTTTGACCCACTGACAGAGAGCATAACGTTTTTCTTCATAACTTTGTAGGAGGCAAAGAAGATAGAAAAGTCTTCCCCTTCACGTTTCTTCCCCTTCACGTTTCTTCCCCTTCATGTTTGCTTTTACTTTTTATTTGTGCATGCCGAGCATTGCTGTTCTTATGGCTGTGTCGCAAAGGCTTCCCCAGACTTGTTTCTGATCAAGTGATTGCAGCATACCAGAAGCTAGTGTTGAAATACATTTGTTTCAGACATTAACTTTTAGGTCTCACCAGGCTAGTGCCAAACTGTGCATATTAAATATATCCCTACCTTGGAAGCATTTCTGCGGGGAAATTGAATAGTGGCAACAGTAGAGTCACAGGCACAACTCTCTGGCCTGTTGTAATTGAAGGGTTTAGTATGTCAGTGCTGCTAGCGCTGTGGAGAAGGCAATGGCAAGCCACTCCAGTACTCTTGCCTAGAAAATCGCATGGACAGAGGAGCCTGGTAGGCTGCAGTCCATGGGGTCGCTACTAGTCAGACACGACTGAGCGACTTCACTTTCACTTTTCACTTTCACACATTGGAGAAGGAAATGGCAAGTGTTCTTGCCTGGAGAGTCCCAGGGACGGCGGAGCCTGGTCGGCTGCCGTCTATGGGGTTGCACAGAGTCAGACACGACTGAAGCAACAGCAGCAGCAGCAGCGCTGAGAGTTAAATTGAAATAGCACAGACTCTGTCTGCACTGCGGGTAAGAATGGGCTTGTGTTTGCTCTTGGGAACACCGTGAGCTGGCCCGATTAAAAGGATGGTCAGATCTGTGCATTTCTGGGCTCTTGAGTAGGTACATAGAAAAGGGAGGTGTAAAACCTGGCAGCTGAATATCACCCTTGAGAGTTGAACTGTAATTAACTTTATTTTTAATACAAGAAAGTTATTTCATTTGAGAACTGGAAAATGCTCAGGATGTAGGTAAAGAGCAGTAATGATTTTACAGTCTCAAGACAATAGCTAGAGGGAACTGGGAAGAACTAAATGAAGAGTCTGGAATTTAGCATATAAAGTTAATCACATTGGAGAGGTACAGAAATGGAGACTCTTGGCTCTGGTCCTGTCTGGTAGCCACGCTTAAATTCATCCAGAAAAGGTGAACAAGTCAACTTTTCTGGGTTGCTTAGGGTTGTTATCTATATAGGCAGATAACATTTCAGAGATTTTCAACAACAGTAAGAACTGTAGGACTTGGTAATATTAGCTGTATCTTGTGTACTTTCTTCAAGTATATTTTTTAATTTCTGAGTTTCCTAAAAAAATCCTGAAGAGAAAATTGACTCTGAGAGGTTGTTTGATTTACTTACAGTCATGAAATAGATACCAACTCTCCTCTGATTCTTTTTTATTTTTAATACTTGGAATAGCTCTTTTACATGCCTTAGGGATGGTGGTTTATTTGCTAATTTGTGTCTGACTCTCGCGACCCCATGGACTGTAGGCAGCCAGGCTCCTCTGTCCAGTAGATTCTCTAGGCAAGAATACTGGAGTGGGCTGCCATTTCGTTCTTCTCAACTCTCCTGATTCTTAACCCAGTGAGTCCTTTCCACTTCACTTTGAGGCTATGCAGACATATGTCTATATCAATAATACATTCCTGACGTTCAGATATTCTCTGTAGGAATACCAGCCAGAAGACTATTTTCTACAATTTTAAATAGTAAAAATTAAAATGTATCACATGCCAATTTAAAACTTTATGCCAGTTTCCTAAATATCAATTGTTCAGTCGCACAGTTGTGTCTGACTCTTTGCAACCCCATGGACTGCAGCACACCAGGCTTCCTTGTTTCACTATTTACTGGAGCTTGCTGAAACTCATGTCCATTGAGTCGATGATGCCATCCAACCATCTCATCCTCTGTCTCCCCTTCTCCTCCTAAATAATAAATACAGCAAAATGCCTGGATATAAAAAATAAGTATATTGGATGTTCAGTTCAGTTCAGTCGCTCAGTCGTGACCGACTCTTTGCTACTCCATGAATCACAGCACGCCAGGCCTCCCTGTCCATCACCAACTCCCGGAGTTCACTCAAACTCATGTCCATCGAGTCAGTGATGCCATCCAGCCATCTCATGCTCCGTCGCCCCCTTCTCCTCCCGCCCCCAATCCCTCCTAGCATCAGAGTCCTTTCCAGTGAGTCAACTCTTCGCATGAGGTGGCCGAAGTATTGGATGTTAGATGCTAAAAACTAAATCCAAATGGTTCTTCTTTTCGAATAGTTAATATAGTTGTTAGGAAACTTGCTTCGTATGCAGTAGTACATGGCACATCCCCTTGGCTGCCACACTGCATTCTCTTCAAAATGTTCACATAGAGTTCTGATGTTCTGACAAGAATGTAACTTTTCCTGCACATCACTTCAATTAAACTGCTCTATTGACTTTTAGGTGTGTGTGTGGATATATTGGGGAAGGAAATGGCACCCCACTCCAGTACTCTTGCCTGGAAAATCCCATGGATGGAGGAGCCTGGTAGGCTACAGTCCATGGGACTGCAAAGAGTCCAACACGACTGAACGACTTCACTTTCACTTTTCACTTTCACGCACTGGAGAAGGAAATGGCAACCCACTCCAGTGTTCTTGCCTGGAGAATCCCAGGGACGGGGGAGCCTGGTGGGCTGCCATCTATGGGGTCGCACAGAGTCGGACACGACTGAAGCGACTTAGCAGCAGCAGCGGCAGCAGCAGTGGCTATATTACCATTATCTTTATAAGCAACTGATGGAGAATACGAACGTTTGGGTATCAGAAAAGCACAGGCTCTGGGCACTGGGCTGCAGTGGTTGCAGCCCACGGGCCCTAGCGTGTGGGCTTGGTAGTTGTGGTGCATGGGCTTAGCTGCTCCATGGCAGGTGGGACTTTCCCAGATCAGGGATGGAACCAGTGGCCCTGCAGTGGCAGGAAGATTCTTATTCTCTGCACCACCAGGGAAATCCAAAATACATTTTTAAAATAAAACACTTTTACTTTATTCTTTCTTCATATTCCAGATAGAAACTTTTTTTTTTTCATAATTGTATGTGTAAGCATCTCATGACTTTGAATTTCATTTCAGGCAGTGAAAGGAGAGGTAAGAACAAAATAATTGTTTAAAAAGGGTGTATGTTGGTCCTGAGATCTGATTTTACCTGACTTAAAACTCTAATATGCAGCCTGCTTCTGTCTCGTGGATGCTGGTAGAAGACACAGTATTCCTGGGACAGGGACAGAGCCCCTGCTGTGCTTGATGCTCCAGATGTTTCTTATTTTCTTACAAAACCTGTATGAAATAGATTAAAAATTTTTTTTTCCTATTTATACTTTTTTTATAGAGTCAGAACAGACTTTAGCAATTAAGTAAGTTGTGTAAGTTTTGCCCAGCTGGTAAGTGGCAGAGCCGAGATTGGAACCAGTGTCTCTGAGCTCCATTCTTTTACCTCTGTGTTTTGTAGTGTTCAATTCTCTCCGGTCTCAGGTTGTTGGGGGGAGAGATCTGTATATATCTTTAGATTAAGATTTTAAATTTTGTGTATTTTCCTATGTATTCTTACTGATTTCTAGTTTTTTAATATATCAGTTTCTGATGGAAATATTTAAAAGCAATTGATGGTGGATTTTGTCCATTGATCTATATAATTCTGACTTTCAAGTTTATACAGTTCAAAACTATTATGTATTTAGAAGCTATATATAATTATAAAAATTAAAAATTATATAAGTATGGAAACAAAAAGAAAGTGAAGTCGCTCATTTGTGTCCTACTCTTTGCAGCCCCATGGACTATAGCCTGTCAGACTCCTCCGTCCATGGCAAGAATACTGGAGTGGGTTGCCATTTCTTCCTCTAGGGGATCTTCCTGACCCAGGGATCGAACCTGGGTCTCCTGTACTGCAGGTAGATTCTACCGTTTGAGCCACCAGAGAAGCCAAAAACAAAAGTATATATAATTTACATAGCTCAAAGATACATAGGTTCAGGCCAGTTAATCTGCCTAACAAGTTGTTTTCCTTCCTTGTCATTTTGTTCACTTATTTTTCCTTGTGTTCATGTACTATTAATATTATTATATGAGCTATTTTGAGAGTTGGTATTTGTCAGATACATCCTTTTTTTTTTTTCATCTTATTTTCAGTGTTCCTGATTGGTTTTGTCTTAGGTGTGTTTCTTGCAAGAACTATATAGCCATAGTTTGGGATTTTCTTTTATTTTTTTTTTTTTAAATCCAGCCTGGTAAACTCGCCCCCTATAATCTGTTTAGAACCTGCATTTTGTACTGTATGTTGAATGTCACAGAAGTGCGCTCAATGTTGGTGCCTGTGCATTTTAACTCCAGCTCTCTGTCAGTAGTAGTAGCTCCTTCCCAGGTTTGCATTTCTGTGCTCTCGTGACTCAGCTGAGAGGGTCCAACGCAGCAGGGAAGTCAGGCCGCTGGGCTCGGTGTGTTTTGCCTTTGTCAGTCTCAGTTTTTCCCTCTGTGCTCAGTCGCTCAGTCATGTCTGATTCTGCGACCCCAGGGACCGTAGCCCGCCAGGCTCCTCTGTCCATGGGGATTCTCCAGGCAAGAAACCTGGAGTGGGTTGCCATGCCCTCCTCCAGGGGATCTTCGCAACTCACGGATTGAACCCAAGTCTCCCCCATTGCAGGCGGATTCTTTACCATCTGAGTCACCAGGGAAGCCCAGGAATACTGGAGTGGGTATCCTATCCCTTATCCAAAGGGAACTTCCCGACCCAGGAATCCAAGTGGGGTCTTGCAGGGAGTCTTTTCCAGCTGAGTCACCAGGGAAGCCCTGGCAGCCTTTCCTTACTAGGTCATTATTTGTCATGATTTCTCCATCAAGAAAGGTGCACCTGACATCCTGCAGCAACACCGGAGATGCTAGTGGAGCAAGCAGCAGAGGCGGCGCTGCCCTCGGATAGAGGCGGCGGCATGTGTGTCCGGTGTCATGGCCCTCTGTAACCGCTGCTTCTCCTCCGTGCAGTGTGGCTTCCTGCTGTGGTGCATGGCTCCCAGCCCTGCCAACGGAGCGGACCTGCTCTACAAGCGCGTCATCCGGCCTTTCTTCCTGAAGCACGAGTCCCAAGTAGACAATGTGGTGAATGACCTGAAGGACAAAGCCAAAGAGACCGCAGACGCCATCTCCAAGGAAGGTACGGCTTGGGGGCGGCCTGGCTCAGTGCGTGAGAGGCCGTGGGTTATCCTGGCCCAGATAGCGCACTTCCTCACTTCACGTCCTGTTGGAGTTCCTCAGCCATGTGCCAAGGCTCTTCTGGGATTTCTCCACCAAGGCTTTGCCTGTTGCCTTTACTGTTCCCAACATTCTTCTGCCGTGCCACGTATAACGCACCATTCAGTCAGCACATTAGGAAAAGTGACTTTCCTGTGGTGGGTGGAGATTTTAGGGGTCATCTGTATTTATATACAAGTCCAGTCTCTCTAATTCATTTCAGGTTGAACTGCTTGTTATGCTGCTGTTCAAATGGCTTTTGTGAGAGGTGCAAGAGAATGCCCTCTCTCTCAGCCTTTCTCATCCATTCGTTCAACAAATACTTATTTATTGAGGTAACTTAACTATGTGCCTAGCATGTTCATAGCACTGGGCATGAACCAGGGAACCAAACAGACCAGCAGACCATACTGCATGAACCCATGAAGCTTACAGTCTTGTTGAGAGAGAGAGAGGATACAATGAAAAAGCAAGTTACGTGGTATAGTTAGCACATGACACAGAGAAAAATAAAACAGATTGAAAGATAGGGAGTGCTCAGGGGCTGAAGGGAAGGTGACAGTTTTTATTAAAGAGTGATTTAGGAAATCCTCACAAAGGAGGCAATACTGCGTCACATTTGAAAGTGTTAAGGGAAGGAACCGTGGGGAAGAAAGCCCCCGTGGAAGAACTAGCACGTGGAAAAGCCGAGAGCGGGGAACGTGTGACTGAAAGGGAGTGGCCCAGAGGGGAAGCTGAAGGAGACAGGCCGCAGAGCAGCTAGACTGAGCATCCTGGTTACTGGAAGCGAGGAACCAAGTAGCCAGGATACTGAAAGAGTACTGAAATCAGTGATAATTCAAGTAACAGCAGTGCTCAAAAGTGATTCTAAGTTTGGAGCTAAAATCTTAAAGAAATGAGGCAGCACAGCCCGAGGGTCAGAGAGAATTGGAAAAAAGATGGGCGGCTTGGAAAGGTCATCTGATGCCATAAGATTCTGAACACAGCCATGAGGATCAAAGACAGTGCTTCCCGGACCTCTAGACCCAGGAGTACCAGGGTCATGGAAGGAAAACGCATAGGACACTTGAGAAGGCAGTGTCCTGGGGGGCAGGCGGGTCTCTGTAAGGGCAACAGGAAGAAGGATCCATTTGGAGAAATGGGTGAGGATGGAGGTCTTCCTGATGATGAGTCGGAAGTTCCAGAGGGCACAGTAAGGGTTTTAGCCCATGGACAATGGGCATAGAACTAGGGAATTAAAAAAAAAGGGTTCTACGCTCCTGAGGAAGTGGGGGATGAGAGGTGAGCGGGCCTCTGGGGAAGGAAGACCCCCCATGGTCCCCTGCAGCCCTGATGCCCCAGCTGGCGTGTGTTCTCCTCCTCCTCCTTACAGACCACGTCCTCCCCAAGCCCTGCTCCCGGACACGGCCCCAGTGTCCTTCAGCACGTTTTTTCACATCCTCCCACTCTGGGATCGCCAGTTCCTTCTGAAGAGATTTCTTAACTGTTCCTCTCTGCTCTTAACCAAACCAGCAACCTCTGGTGATGTTGTTTCTGTCTAGTTCACCCACATTTCTCGGCCTTTGATTCCCTTAGATCTCAGTCCTCTAAAATCCTGTTTGACTTTAATAGGACACATCCATAAACCGAGGTGTAAGAATGAGAATAAGAGGGATTGTGAGGCTGACACATTTTTAGACGCTGAGTTTCTGGATTCTCCAGGAAGTACATTTTTGCACAGAGCTAGCTGAGAGCCTGCAGTGTCTTTGTAAACTTTAGTCCACAATTTTAAGTGAGTGAAGGGAGAGCCGAGGTCGGGCGGCTGGTGCATAAGGAGGGCAGCCTTCCTGGCACCCGCTCAGGGCTCCACCGAGAACAGCTGCCGTCTGGACTCTCAGGAGGCCTCAAGGCTCCCAGAACCCTCCCCGCGGCCCATCAGACACATCACATGAGTTCTTAGAGCACATTCCAAGCCAAGTGGTAATTAGGAAGGGCAGGGAGGACCTGGAATTTTTTGACTGTACAGAGGACACTGTACAGTCAAGGAACCTCTACTTGTTGCGATACTTGAAGGAGGACAGAGCGCAGTGGCACAGGCGACACGGTCATCTAAGGGGCTAGGTCTTCAGTAACTTTGCTCAAGTACTCGGGATCTGCGTTTGAAGAGTTCTCGGGTCCATTTCCTGGAAACTGCTAGCCCTGCCCACAGACCTCCGTGTATCCTCACCTGGGCCTGAGTCACCACGGGGTCACCCACAATAGGAACCACATTTGGCACACGGCTGGGTTGCAAACAGCTCTGATATAGTTTTTTTTTCCTTCTAACAGCCAAGAAAGCTGCCGTGAATTTACTGGGTGAGGAGAAGAAAAGCACCTAAGCCACTGACTGGATGAAACCTTTCTGGCCTCTGTACCTTCCCATTAGAGCTTGATACTGTATTAGGAACTGCAGCGTATCATCATTTCAATAATGTTGCCTTGGAAACATTTTTGATATATTAAACAAAGGAATGTGTTGTAAGGTTTTTTGCTTACTTTTACTGTTTATATACTTAGGGAGCATTTACATTTAATGCAATGGGCAGTGTCCAAGTTTTCAGAAAATATATTATGCCTCTGGGTAGGAAAAGACCTATGTTACCATCCTGTAGGAAATATAAACTTAAAATTATATATCCCACAGGCTTTGTACTTCAGTGGGCTCTCTCTGCATGCATTTTCTCTGTACTTACACTTTAGGATACTCTTTAAGAGTAAATGTTTAAATGTTTTTAATGTATCTGTGCATACACACATGTAGGGAAATGTTACTGTCTATAGCCTGCATATTGCTCATGGGGAGCACCAGCCAAAGGCTGAAGGTTCCATTGTGTTGGTGGGATCTGCTGAATAATACTTCAGAAAATTAATACAAATGAGCAGTGTTTCAAAGGAACAGTTAAGTGATAAATGAGGCAGAAGAGAGGTTGGCCTGGTGGTTTCCTAACACTGTAGCAGCTGAATACCAGAACAGCTTTGTGAAGCAGTCAGCTAAGTGGTAAATGGGGAAATGTACACACATCAAAGCTCCCAGTTCTGTAGAACTAGTAATATTGTCTTGAAGCTTTTTAAAAAACTGGCTAATAAGCTTTATTGTGGAAACCATCCCTGGTTTCACTTTCATAGCTGAGTAACATGTTGGTTTAGTCTTGTTTCTTTTCCAGTCTTTTTAAAAAGCTCTCCTTTAAGGAACTTCTAGAGACCTGCCCGCCTCTCACTACACGTACATTCTTGTTTATACATCAGCAACTACATGCTCATGGTGACACCAGGCTCTGAGAGCAGTTCTCAGAGAAGTGCGATGTCCTGCGCAGTCCAGCTGGTAGTGGTTAAGACAGACACCTTTACCAAACAACAGAGGCTTCCCTAGTTTACAAGTCAGGATCATTTGTAGTCCATTTACATGCTTTCATCTATATGCTTTGTTTTGATGATAAACTGTGAGGTTATATGCAGTTTAAGTACAAAATAAAAAGTTAAAATTAATGTTACTAGCTTGATTAGCCAAATGGCTTATAGGGACCTTGACAACTTATCCATACTAGAGAATCTAAGCTTTGCACTGACTACTGCTAGGATCCTTCTTAGACTAAACTGACCAAAACAAAAGCATTACAAAACTAACAACCAGGCCTATAAAATATTTTAAGGCAAATAAAGATTATTAGTTCCCTTTTAGCTAACATTTAGGTAAAGTCATAATGATGTGTCACAATGTAAAACAAAAATATGTCAGAGGTATCAAAAATAAGGAACAGTATCACCCCAATATAACGATACGGATCAGGGCCTTTTTGGGGAGAGAGCAATGTGATGATATTAAAGCACCTTACTAAGCTTATGTTAAAACATAAAAACTTTCACAAAGCAAACAGCTACTTGTTATTGGAAGAAAGTCAAGCCTTAGGTTAAAAAGTTTTAGAAGTACCTGTAGGAGTATTTAAATCCCTTTCCCTATAAATCAAGTATGCTTTTCTTGGTGGTAAAAGAATGAAAATTAGCAACTTCTGGCATTCAGACTATATAATCAGACTGTTAGTATACAGAATATGTAACTTTTAGTGTACAAAATATCAGGCAAGATGGTGAAGCATGAAAGTTACTATTGCTTATAACTACTTACAGGCTAATATCAGTTTAGACAGACATTTCTGAATGCAAATTTTTTTTATTACTATAGGTTTCTCTTGCAGTACATTCTATAAGAAATTTTAGTTACTCTTTTTGGCAGTCAGCGTGTACATATTAATGACAGGAGAAGCTATGAGTTGAGCAATTCTTGTCTCAGTTTGGATTTCCCAAAAAACATACTGCTGTGGCTAGAGTATTTGAAAAACTAATTGAGCCTGTGTTCAGCTATAAGACAAGTATTTATTTGTACATGAATGGTGTTTTGGGGCTATGTGAAGGCAAAGAATTCCTACAACAAGACAGTTACTGCTACCCTGAGAAGCCTTCTACGCACAGCCTAAAGAATATGAGCATAAGCTTTAAATAAGTTACCACCTGTCCTGAAGATGTGATATATTAAATGGAAATAGATGTAAATAAAATTTTGTTATTTCATTGAGCTTTTATAGTTCATTTTCTTTCATGGGGCTTAAAAGAAAATGTAAGAAAAATCTTAATACAGATAAATACCCTTTAACACTGCTGTTTATTGACGCTCTCACCTGGCCTGTAATTTTCCCCATGGTGGTAGCTACCTGTCAGAGCAAAGACTTTCCCTAAAAACAAGCGAGGGGATGTATGTTTACATGTAGCTGATTCGTGTTGTTGTACAGCAGAAACTAACACAACATTGTAAAGCAATTATACTTCAATTAAAACAATAAAAAAATTTTTAAAAGCCAGAAAAAACACACCAGTCAAAAAGAGTTTCTACTAATGATTAGCACTAAATGGAGAGGAAACCTCAACTCTTCTTGACCTTTGAATAGCATAGGTTTGAACTGCATGGGCTCGCGTAGAGATTTTTTTCAAGAAACACGTACTGCAGTACTGCCCAATCTGTGGTTGATTGGATACCCGGAGGCTGCAGTTATCACGAGTAGTTGACTGAGAGGGAGGCAGCTCTAAAGCTGGCATAACGCATTACACACAGTCACACAGCTACCAGTGTGTGGTATCATATCTTATATAGTAGACACATATCTGCCTCCAAATCACTCTATATTTTTAGACTAAGAAAAGAAGAACTGGGGATTTTATTAAAAATACGTACTTTTGGAGAGTATACTTCGGTCAGCATCCTCTCCTACATCTGCCTTTACATGTCTGTATGTCTAGAATCATGGTGTTTTATAGAGTAATAGATAGAATTCACATCCTTAACCAAATATTAGTTCTGTATGATACAGCAGGAGAAAGTAAATATATCTTAGAATGACCTTAAGTTTTTCGGGCTGCTTACTACAGTATTAGCTTATAAAATCTGTAACACACATGCCTCAGAGAATTAAGAGCAATAAAGAGGTTCTTTGGTCAAATCAGAGGTTCTCAAATGTTAGTGTGCATCAGGATTTCTTTGGGGAGGGGAGGAATTGGTAAAAGATTGCTGGTCCCATCCCCAATTCAGGAAGTCTGGGCTGGGGCTGAAACATTTGTATTTGGAACAAGATCCCAGGTGATGCTGATACAGAAACCACACTTTGACAAGAAATCACTGAGTTAGGTTAATGGTGTCTTTATACTCAGTATAGAGGTTTTCAGGCCTGGTTGTGCATTCCATCATCTGAGCAGTTTTCAGAAAATACTAGTGTCTGCCTCCACTACCAGAAATTTTAACAATCCACTATATACCCAGGTGCCAGTATTTTAAAACTGTTCCAGTGTATAACCAGGATTAAAAATGTGAAATGAAATTCATGTTTTGGCAAGAAAAATTTAAACAAAGAAATTCTTCTTTGCCCTTTGGCCTCCCCACTCCCTCCAACTTCAGCTTCCCTGATAGCTCAGTTGGTAAAGAATCCGCCTGCAATGCAGGAGACCCTGGTTCGATCCCTGGGTCAAGAAGATCTGCTGGAGAAGGGATAGGCTGCCTACTCCAGTATTGTTGGGCTTCCCCTTTGGCTCAGCTGGTAAAGAGTCCACCTGTAATGTGGGAGACCTGGGTTCGATCCCTGGGTTGGGAAGATGCCCTGGAGAAGGGAAAGGCTACCCACTCCAGTATTCTGGCCTGGAGAAGTCCATGGACTACATAGTCCATGGGGTCGCAAAGAACCGGATGTGACTGAGCAAATTGCCCTCCCCCAATTATGCATTGTATATCCACATTATGCATTGCCCAAACCTCCGTCAGCAGGAATACCTGCTCACCATAACCAGCAACATTCTCTCAGCATGAAGACAACTCTTTAAAAGACACCATTCCTTTTTGAACTTGTAAAAAGTCACATGACCCACCATGATGGCGCTTACATGTGGATTATGAAAACTCAAATACGAATACATAATTTAATGTACCGCCCTCTGTCTCAAAAAACGTATATAAATTATCTTGACTTTTATGGGCAGAACAACTCTCTGAGCTTTCTGAGGTGCTCGTCTCAGGCTATAATCTTCAAATGTGGCTCGAATAAAATCTTCCAATTTTTCTTAGGTTGACTAATTTTTAGATGACAGCTACTATCAGAGACTACTGCTAAGGTCAACAATCCCAAGGTCTGGACAGTCTGTCTTAGCGAATTAGTTCAGTTAGTGTGTAAGTTTCCTGTTATTGCTGTAACATATTACCACACATTATTAGTGGCTTAAACCAGCACAGATGCATTACCTTATAGTTCTGAAGGTCAGACATCCGAAAGAGGTGGGCAGGGCTGCATTATTCCTGGAGATGCAGGAGAATCCATTTTCTTGCTGCTTTTAGCTTCCATACTCTGCCTGTACCCCCGTGTGTGGCCTGCTCGTACACTGACCCCTGCTTCCCTGTTATAAGCTTGTTTGTGATTACACTGGGCCTGTCTGGATAACCCAGGATACTCTCTCCAGCTCAAGATTCTTAATCTCACATGCAAAGCTTTTTGCCATGAAAGCAACATATTTACTGTTTTTTGTTTTTTTTTTGTGAGGATGGATGGTGGTCAGGAGAACAGCATATTCTGCCTACCCCACCTAGTCTCTCTCTTTGGGCATAGAAATTTTGTTATTGTTACCCCCAATATCAAAATAACTGCAAAGAGTATCTTAATGTTGGGAGGGAACTAAAAAAAAGAGGATTTAATGAAGAACTACCTTATTCACAACCATGTAGACTGGAGGTTTATCCTCTGGAAAGAGTGGGGGATCCTTGGAGAGGGGGCACGGGCAGAGTTAAGGGAGGGAAGTTGCATAAAAAGCATGACTGAGTGACCAAATGCTGAGACCCATTTGCCCACCCTGCCTTCTCCCACTAGGCGCCCAGATCTTCATATTCCTGGGAGCCTGTCAGACTTCTCTCTGGGGAAGCAGATCAACCTTAGAGAAAATACCTACCTGATACGGACAAGCTTTTTGAAAGGACATTTTGACAACTGATAATTCATTAAATATTCATAAAACTAAGCAAATAAAGGAAAATTAGCTCCAATGAAAAGAAAAATAACCACAGCATACTCCAGAGTATTTCCAGAGATAAGCTAAATCTTCAAAACGCATCTGAATTCCAGGCTGGGCCCAGCGAGTGTGAAATTTTCACAAGCTCCCTGGGGAGTCCAGTACTGCTGCACCCCGATCACACTATTGAGCAGCAAAGGCACTGCATGATTCAGCTATGAATGAAACACAGAACAACGTACACTTTAAATTGTTGTTGTTCAGTCACTAAGTTGTGTCCGACTGTTTGTGACCCCATGGACTGCAGCACGCCAGGCTTCCCTGTCCTTCACTATCTCCCAGAGCTTGCTCAAACTCATCTCCATTGAGTCAGTGATGACATCCAACCAACTTGTCCTCTGTCGCCACCTTCTCCTCCCGCCTTCAATCTTTCCCAGCATCAGGGTCTTTTCCAATGAGTCAGCTCTTCGCATCACATGGCCAAAGTATTGGAGCTTCAGCATCAGTCCTTCCAATGAATATTCAGGGTTGATTTCCTTTAGGATGGACTGTGGTATTGACTCCAGCACCACAGTTCAAAAGCATCAATTCTTCAGTGCTCAGTTATCTTTATGGTCCAGCTTTCACATCCATACATGACTACTGGAAAAACCATAGCCTTGACTAGATGGACCTTTGTTGGCAAAGTGATGTCTCTGCTTTTTAATATGCTGTCTAGGTCTGTCATAGATTTTCTTCCAAGGAGCAAGCATCTTTTGATTTCATGGCTGCAGTCACTATTTGCAATGATTTTGGAGTCCAAGAAAATAAAGTCTCTATTTCCATTGCTTCCCCATCAAATCAACATGAAGTGATGGGACCAGATGCCATGATCTTCGCTTTTTCAATGTCGAGCTTTAAGCCAGTTTTTTTCACGTTCCTCTTTCACCTCATCAAGAGGCTCTTTAGTTTACTCTTTGCTCTCTGCCACTAGGGTGGTATCATCTGCATATCTGAGATTATTGCTATTTCTGCCGGCACTCTTAATCCAGCTTGTTATTCATCCAGCCCACCATTTTGCATGGTATACTCTGCACGTAAGTTAAATAAACAGGGTGCCACTATACAGCCTTGTCGTACTCCTTTTCTAATTAAGAACCAGTCCATTATTCCATGTCTGGTTCTAACTGTTGCTTCTTGATCTGCATACAGGTTTCTCAGGAGTCAGGTAAGATGTGATTACAATGATGAAATACAGTGGTAGGAGGGAAGATGGGAAAGATGCATGCATGTCTTGGGAGTAAAGAAAGGAAAACGAAATCATCCTCCTTTACAGATGGAAGTTAATGCCTAAATGGAAACTATTAAAATTGGCTAGCTCTTTCAATTATGTACAAGTATAAAACTGATAAAGTCCTTAAAAAAAAAAAAGGGCAAAGAAGGTGGACATAATTCACTGAAATGACTGTTTTTCACTTGGCTGGCAAAGAAGTAATTATTCACTGACTGCAACATGAACAAACAGCAACACGTACAGCAATAGTTGTGAAACCTTTTCTGACAATCCTATCGCCCTATCTCTAAAACAATTTGATTCTAGGCATCTTTCTGTGACAGATCTTTTACAGTGACTTCCCAGAATCCACTCTCAACTACTCACTTCCTTGTCTGCCACTCTATCAGGAATGAGAAGATTGTATTTCACTTTGCGCCAGAGTTCTTGACAATGAAACAAGTGAAAGTTGGCCAGGACAGGTTTTGAGAAATCCCTGCCTTTTTCAACACACTTTCCAGGAAATTTTTGCAGAGATTAACACCTGTGGCAGGCAGTTTTTATTGTGATCAAGCAAAAATTGTTATTTTTAACAATTAAAACTCAAAATTCAGAAAACTTAAATCATGACATCCGGTCCCATCACTTCATGGCAAATAGATGGGGAAACAGTGGAAACAGTGGCAGACTTTATTTTGGGGGGCTCCAAAGTCACTGCAGATGGTGACTGCAGCCATGAAATTAAAAGACACTTGCTCCTTGGAAGAAAAGCTATGACCAACCTAGATGGCATATTAAAAAGCAGAGACATTACTTTGCCGACAAAGGTCCGTCTAGTCAAAGCTGTGGTTTTTCCAGTGGTCATGTATGGATGTGAGAGCTGGACTATAAAGAAAGCTGAACGTTGAAGAATTGATGCCTTTGAACTGTGGTGTTGGAGAAGACTCTTGAGAGTCCCTTGGACTGCAAGGAGATCCAACCAGTCTGAAGGACATGAGTCCTAACTATTCATTGGAAGGACTGATGCTGAAGCTGAAACTCCAATACTTTGGCCACCTGATGTGAAGAACTGACTCATTAGAAAAGACCCTGATGCTGGGAAAGACTGAAGGTGGGAGAAGGGAACGACAGAAGTTGATGATTGGATGGTATCACCAACTCAGTGGACATGAGTTTGAGTAAACTCTGGAAGTTGGTGATGGACAGGGAGGCTGGTGCAGTCCATTGGGTCACAAAGAGTCGGACATGGAGTGACTGAACACCTGTGGCCGGCAATTTTTACAGTGGCTGGCCAAAAACTGTTATTTCACTAACACTTTATGGGTTATTACATTCAACAATTACACCTAACACACCTGTAAAATCATTTTCTTGAAACACTATATTCAATACACTTTTCTTTGGAAGCAAAGGAGCATTCTCCAGCACCATTTTCACTTCCCACTGCTGAATCAATCACTAAGGATTGTCTTTTTGTTGGTCTGATATTATCATTTACATCATTTGAATCAGAACTATATTCTGAAGAACTATCATCTGAGACACTAGTATTAATACATATGTCACTCAGAGAAAGTATCTACGTAAGATTCACTGAAAAATTCTTCACTCAAAATTTTGTGATGCTTCTTTCTCGAAAGTTTTACAGTATAAAGGTGTATTTATAGTACACACAGTATTGGAGCAAAAACCTGACACAGCACAATGTGAATGATAATGACAATCGTAAGTTGTTTGATGAACCCCTGATCAACCTATGAACTTCACACAGTGAGGTCAAGGGGGACAGATGTGGAACTCTGATGTGGTGTCGGGTCTGTCACCAGTCCTTTTACAAGTTTGTAACAACTGTAAGCATGTTGGAAACATGCCACAGATAGTGGAGTAGAGAGTTATGAGCGGAGAAGGCAATGGCACCCCACTCCAGTACTCTTGCCTGGAAAATCCCATGGACCGAGGAGCCTGGTGGGCTGCAGTCCATGGGGTCGCTAAGAGTCGGACACGACTGAGCGACTTCACTTTCACTTTTCACTTTCACGCACTGGAGAAGGAAATGGCAACCCACTCCAGTGTTCTTGCCTGGAGAATCCCAGGGACAGGGGAGCCTGGTGGGCTGCCGTCTATGGGGTTGCACAGAGTCAGACACAACTAAAGTGACTTAGTAGCAGCAGCAGAGGTATGAGGGCATCACTGAGCAACTGAATCAACACCTACAATAACTTCTGAGTTTCATGTTATTTAAAAATTTAATTCCTGTTTAAGTCCCTCATTCTTTTCTGTTATACAGCCATATTCCTAAGCGATACATTTTCCCAAAGATGGCTTTTCTGAATCATGTTTTACACCCCTGTATTTATTTGTAAGTTTGATATATAAACTGCTATACAATTATGTTCACTATAAGACATAATAACAACAGAAACTGTTGGAGAGAAAACCTAAGTAGCAATTCTAATACTTTCCCCTGCACACCGATGGATCATCTCATACAGCCTGGGTGTAATCCCTTTTAAAGTTCTGAAACTCTGGCTTCGTTTATTCTGTAATCACTTGGAATTGTTCCATCTCTAGCAATAAAAAAGGAATTGGGATTTGAAAGTTAAGAATTCACTCACAGGATTCAAAGAAGAGCTGCACTAGGCCTCAAGATGTGAATCAAATCTTAGCTCCTATCACCATCTGTACTTGTGTTTCTACTCCATATATAAAATTGAGAGAAACACTCCACTGGCCTGGCCTTGGTCACATCCTGTGGTCAGGGTGCAGTCCTATGACTGACAGCTCTTCCGGAAGCACAGTGAGTCAGAGAAGGCAGTCCCCCAGGAGATGCTCAGTAGACAAAAACAAAAGCTGGAGAATGAGTCTCTTAAATTTTACACAAAGTCACCACTTTTAGAACAGTGCTTTGGAATAAAGTCAGAATTATCAATCCACTTTAGTTTCTTGGAAGAATGTTTATCTCAAGGTGCTAAAACATAGATAATTTTAGAACTCCAATCTACACAATAAGCAAATCTTAAGCTGAAATTTCAGGACATGTCAACAAACCAGTAATTGATGAAATAACTCAATTATAAAGACTGATTAAAAGAATATGATCCACAGACTGCCTGTTCATAGACCTCCAAAAGGATTTAACTACCTTCCAGTTTTAGGTTCCACTCCCCATTTTATTCTCTTTATCTCCTCTACTGGCATTAATCAGTTCATAAGCAAAAGCTACAAAAAGTCAAGTTTCAAATTTTATTTCACTAAAATTAAAAAGATAAACAAAATGTGTATTTCAAATTTTATTAAACTCATTTATTTGAAACATGTTTACACAGAGGACAAACAGATATAGGATTTCAAGTAACTTATGGTAGAGCCCACTGTCCATTAAAGAATATGCTTCTTTCTTTCACAAAAACTCTGCATTAAGAGGCAAAAAAAAATTTATACTGCATAAGAGCTGGATGCAAACTTCTGATGTATATTTATTTCATTATCAACTCTGATGTTGAAGCTGGGAAGCACAAACGTTCACAGCTCAGTTAAATGATGCAAACAAAAAGCTTCCGCTTCTCTCAGATACAAATGAGAAGCGTCCGCTCACGTCTCTTACAGTAGTGTCACATCCTTGATGCTCAGACCAGGTCACTTCTTCTTCTTTCCTTTCCCTTTCTTACTTCCCTCTCCTTGCTGAAGACTTTGGTCACCACCTCCTGTTTTTTGTGTCCTTGTTTTCAGTTTAGGTATCATTTCTGCAGCATACAACATTACTGACTTACCTAGGAACCAGAAGTTAGGCTTAGAATATAAACTGAGAAACAAGATGTAAAAGGTCATCATACTTGAAAATCATAAAGTTCATGAAGTCATCACCACATCAAGAAAATAAGAATTTAAGAAGAAAAACTTAAATAACTAGGAAGACAATGATCTACAGAAGTGGGGACCATTCCGGGAGAAAATGTATTAAGGACAATGCTGAAATTAAATTCAAATGAACAAAACAAAAATTTAGAACACTCTATTTGAAATAAAAATTTTTACCCTGATCCTAGTAATTGACTTGAAGATCAAAGGAAATATCTAAACATAACAAAGTGGTAACAGAATCAGGCTGTTATTGTATCTTAAGCTAGGAAGTATACGCTTCAGAGTCTCCTAACAAAAATTCAATGTCATTAAGCTGTAAAAGATTTTTTAAGGAATAAAATGCTAAAGATAATGCAACAGTCTTCTCTGACCATCATATCCCTGGCACCACTCCTCACCGCCTGCTTACATTAGGGTAACCACTACCTTAAGACCTGGTGTTTTCTTCCAGTCTATTTCAAATATATATATACACACACACGGAGCCAAAGCAAAAACAAGACCCAGTTGTGGATGTGACTGGTGATAGAAGCAAGGTCTGATGCTGTAATGAGCAACTTGCATAGGAACCTGGAATGTTAGGTCCATGAATCAAGGCAAATTGGAAGTGGTCAAACAGGAGACCGCAAGAGTGAATGTCGACATTTTAGGAATCAGCAAACTAAAATGGACTGGAATGGATGAATTTAACTCAGATGACCACTATATCTACTACTGTGGGTAAGAATCCCTTAGAAGAAATGGAGTAGCCATCATGGTCAACAGAAGAGTCCAAAATGCAGTACCTGAATGCAATCTCAAAAACGACAGAATGATCTCTGTTCGTTTCCAAGGCAAACCATTCAATATCACAGTAATCCAAGTCTATGCCCCGATTAGTAATGCTGAAGAAGCTAAACGGTTCTATGAAGACCTACACGACCTTTTAGACCTAACACCCAAAAAAGATGTCCTTTTCATTATAGGGGACTGGAATGCAAAAGTAGAAGTCCAGAAACACCTGAAGTAACAGGTAAATTTGGCCTTGGAGTATAGCATGAAGCAGGGCAAAGGCTAATAGAGTTTTGCCAAGAGAACACACTTGTCAGAGCAAACACCCTCTTCCAACAACACAAGAGAAGGCTCTCACATGGACATCATCAGATGGTCAACACTGAAATTAGACTGATTATATTCTTTGCATCCAAAGATGGAGAACCTCTATACAGTCAGCAAAAACAAGTCCGGGAGCTGACTGTGGCTCAGATCATGAACTCCTTATTGCCAAATTCAGACTTAAATTGAAGAAAGTAGGGAAAACCACTAGGTCATTCAAGTATGACCTAAATCAAATCCCTAATGGTTATAGAGTGGAAGTGAGAAATAGATTTAAGGGACTAGATTTGATAGACACAGTGCCTGATGAACTATGGACAGAGGTTTGTGACATTGTATAGGAGACAGGGATCAAGACCATTCCCAAGGAAAAGAAATGCAAAAAAGCAGAATGGTTGTCTGAGGAGGCTTTAGAAATAGCTGTGAAAAGAAGAGAAGCGAAAAGCAAAGGAGAAAAGGAAAGATATACCCATTTGAATGCAGAGTTCCAAAGAACAGCAAGGAGAGATAAGAAAGCCTTCTTCAGTGATCAATGCAAAGAAAAACAATAGAATGGGCAAGATTAGAGATCTCTTCAAGAAAATGAGAGATAAAAAAAAAAAAAAAAGAAAATGAGAGATAGCAAGGGAACATTTCATGCAAAGATGGGCACAAAAAGGATAAAATGGTATGGACCTAACAGAAGCAGAAGATAGTAAGATGAGATGGCAAGAATACACAGAAGAACTGTACAAAAAAGAGCTTCTCAATGCAGATAACCATGATGGTGTGATCACTCACCTAGAGCCAGACATCCTGGAATGCGAAGTCAAGTGGGCATTAGGAAGCATCACTACGAACAAAGCTAGTGGAGGTGATGGAATTCCAGTGGAGCTATTTCAAATCCTGAAAGATGATGCTGTGAAAGTGCTGCACTCAGTATGTCAGCAAATTTGGAAAACTCAGCAGTGGCTGCAGGACTGGAAAAGGTCCCTTTTCATTCCAATCCCTAAGAAGGGATATGCCAAAGAATGCTGAAACTACCGCACAACTGCACTCATCTCACACGCTAGTAAAATAATGCTCAAAATTCTCCAAGCCAGGCTTCAACAATACATGAACCGTGATGTTCAAGCTGGATTTAGAAAAGGCAAAGGAACCAGAGATCAAATTGCCAATATCCACTTGATCATCGAAAAAGTAAAGAAAGTTCCAGAAAAACATCTATTTCTGTGTCATTGATTATGCCAAAGCCCTTGACTCTGTGGATCACAATAAACTGTGGAAAATTCTGAAAGAGATGGGAATACCAGACCACCTGACCTGCCTCTTGAGAAATCTGTATGTAGGTCAGGAAGCAACAGTTAGAACTGGACATGGAACAACAGACTGGTTCCAAATAGGAAAAGGAGTATATCAAGGCTGTATCTTGTCACCCTGCTTATTTAACTTAAATGTGGAGTACATCATGAGAAACGCTGGGCTGGATGAAGCACAAGCTGGGACCAAGATTGCCAGAAGAAATATCAAGAATGTCAGATAAGCAGACACCACCCTTATGGCAAAAAGTGAAGAAGAACTAAACAGCCTCTTGATGAAAGTGAAAGAGGAGAGTGAAAAAGTTGGCTTAAAGCTCAATATTCAGAAAACTAAGATCATGTCACCTAGTCCCATCATTTCATGGCAAACAGATGGAGAAACAGTGGAAACAATGGCAGACTTTATTATTTGGGACTCCAAAAATCACTGCTCATGGCGACTACAGCCATGAAATTAAAAGACGTTTATTCCTTGGGAGAAAAGTTATGACCATCCTAAAGAGCATATTAAAAAGCTGAGACGTTACTTTGCCAACAAAGGCCCATCTATTCAAGGCTATGGTTTTTCCAGTGGTCATGTATGGACGTGAGAGTTGGAGTATAAAGAAAGCTGAGCACCGAAGATTGATGGTTTTAACTATGGTGTTGGCGAAGACTCTTGAGAGCCCCTTGGACTGCCAAAGGAGATCCAATTAGTCCATCCTAAAGGAAATCAGTTCTGAATATTCATTGGAAGTACTGATGTTGAAGCTGAAACTCCAATAGTTTGGACACCTCATGCGAAGAGCTGAGTCATTTGAAAAGACCTTGATGCTGGGAAAGATTGAAGGCAGGACAGAAGGGGACGACAGAGGACGAGATGGTTGGATGGCATCACCTACTCAATGGAGATGAGTTTGGGTACACTCCGGGAGTTGGTGATGGACAGGGAGGCCTGGTGTGCTGTGGTCCATTGGGTCACAAAGAGCAGACACGACTGAGCAACTGAACTGATACACACGCACATATATAAAATCAATAAATAACACTTTATCCACATCTATCAATAAATAGTAATATTCTATATTTAAATTTACATGTTAGCAGCACCACACTGCATACTTCTTGCTTTTTTCCACTCAATACAGTGTTTCATATTTATCAATATTAGAAATGAGTAACAGACTGAAGCATTTCTGGATGTGGAATAGCAATAATATCTGACCATTTAAAAATTTCTCATTCTTAACCTGGGAACAACAACGGACTTCCATAGGTTCATAAAATGTTCATGTAACAATTTTTTTTGGAGAAACGATTACTAGGTTTCATCAAATTCTCAAATGTCCTTAACATAAAAGAAATTAAAAGCACTGTTTCTCTCTCTCCATCAGCAGTAGTCATTTTTCTAAATTAATTCACATAATGCAAATTATGTTTCTGACTTGTCAAAATGTCAGTTGTAGAACATTTTTGACAATGTAGAGGAATAACCTATCCCAAACTTCATTCATTCATTAAAAAAAGCTTACGTGATGGGAACTGTACAAGACAGAGGCTGCCATCTTCCTGTCTGAGCTGGACCCGGACTCTGCCCCTGTACTGAAGATCACGATTCCATTCTCTAGAGTACATTTTATTTTTCTTAACAGAAAGAAATAAAAACAAGATTTATGAAAGTTATCACATCAATGAAATGAGTATGGAAGTTAGTGAATGAAGAACTGTATCATACCTCAAGAAATACATTAAGTCCAACTGCTGCACATACATCTTGAATCTCTGTAGCTGTGGGATTTTCAACAGCCTGAAATGTTAAAGATGAAAACAGTAAATAGCTCGGCTTTAAGTGGATACTGCTACACTGTTGTATAAACCATTTCAAACACTATGAATAAAACACATACCAAGACCCTTGGTTTCCTTTAAAAAAAAAAAAAAAAACAAACTAGGTACAGCTGTTTCAACTGTAATTTTTAAATTCCTGGGACTCACATATTCAGATTTTGTGTCCATTTCCCTTCCATGAGAAAATAAACTTCTCAAGGTTAAGGACTGCTTTGTTCACTGATATATTCACCTGGCATAATGCTTGGAACATAGGTTTCAATGAATACTGGTTAAACAACTATTACAGACACAACAACTTTAGAAAACTGTTTGGCAGAATCTGTGGAAGTAAAATAAATTCATTCTTTATGGCCATGCAATTCCACTGCAAGGTATATACCCCCCCCAAAAATACAAATTACACAATCTCAAGAAGCATTATTTATAACAGCCTCAAACTAAAAACAACCCAACTATTTGTCAATAGTAAAATGGACTGTGGTACATTCACACAATGCAATACTATAGAGCAGTAGTTTTCAGCAAGGTAATCTTGCACCCTGACACTTAGTGCTTGGAGACATTTTTGATCATCACAACTAAGGTTGGGTAGGGCACTGGCTTCCAGTGGGTAGATGACAAGGAAGCTGCTCAGAGACCCAGACAGCACAGGACAGAACTCACAACCATGAACTATCTGGCTCAAAATGTGAACAGTGCTGCTGTTGGGAAACCCTACAACAGGGAGACGAGATTTAACAAACTATACTCAAAAGTGCAGGTAAACCTCGTAAGTTTAACATTCATTGAAATAAGACAGACATAAAAGCACATAGCGTGTGATGCCATTTAAATAAAATAAAAAAACAAGCAATAGTAATCTATGGTATTGGAAGTCAGGACAGTGGTCATCCTTTGTTACGACTCTATGTGCAGGGGATACCGACTCGGGGTGGGGTGGAGGGGGACATAAAGGAATCTTTCTGGGTGCTAGTAATGTTTTGCTTTTTTTTGATTTGGGTACTTGGTTAACCATGTGCTCTTACTTCATGAAAATTAATCAAGAAAAACACTTAAGATTTATGTATGTAAGCTATCAATAAAGTCAAAAGTAATTCAATCATTCTCCAAATTATCTGAAAGCCTGCTACCAGAGGCCTCTGTCAAAGTGGCTTGATGTCAGGCATTTTTCTGATCAGTGCTTTGGCATCTTCTCCTTTACCCTGTAGCAGGAAAGCAGACTTTACATATTTAAGCAGCAAAATGGGAGATATTAAATAACACAAAAATAATGTATTGCTTTAGTCCAAGTTCCTTAAATCCATTAGATTACAAAATGTAAATCAGTCTTAAAAAATAGGATATAACATTAATTTTGAAAATAAAAAGCTACAAAGATCCCTTCACTTGGCTCTAGGCTCTTTCTAAACTTAAGACAGTAGGCCAACTAAGAACTTGGGTTTTTCTATTGAAACAGCACAAAGGAGAAATAATTTAAGACTATAAACACCTACTTTAAAAAAGTGTTAATTTTAGAGTAACTTAATCCAAGTTAAAAGGATGATGATGATGATAAGGGGCCTAAAACTGTAAAACTCAACACATCTGAATTTTCTGCAAGTCTTGTTTAAAATAAAAAACTCAACTACATTCTGGACATGATATTGTACAGTGCCATAATTTTGGTTTCCTTTATTAAGGAGAAGATTGTCATAACACTGGTTTAAAAAAAGAAAAAAATGTGCAAACCCTACAACACCCCACTCCCAAACTGTTTCAAACAAAGGCTCATGAAGAATCACTTAAAAAGCAGCCTAGTCGTTGGCTGCTTGTTCTCCTTGGGCCTCAAACAATGCAGCAGAGTAAAAGAAGTCTTTGTGGCCTAACAGGACAACCTGCCCAGGTCCTCGTTGCAAAGCATGCTTACCTTACTTATGGGGATTCGCCGCCCCTCCGCGATGGTCTTCTTGTTATTTAAATAAGCAGGATAAATACAAATGAACCTGCCACAGGAAAAGCCCAGCTGGTATCATTAGAGCAATATTTCCGCAAATTCATTCATTCTTTCACCATCATCAAGATTGCCGGTGCACCAATACTATTATTCAGTTCAGTTCAGTCGCTCAGTCGCGTCCGACTCTGCGACCCCAGGGACCGCAGCACGCCAGGCTTCCCTGTCCATCACCAACTCCCGGAGCCTGCTCAAACTCGTGTCCATCGCGTCAGTGATGCTCCCCTCTATTTAAAAACCGAACTTTAACTTATTACCTTAGATGAAAAAAACATCACTTGCAAGACAAAGCTTTTTTAAAAAAAGAAAAGAAAACAATACCGGAACTGTTCATTTAATACAACAGCCCGTCAAAAGCTTCTGAGGGCGGGCTCCGCTCTCACAGGCCAACGATTGAAAAAAAAGTTGTCCCTTAACGACTCCTTACTGCCACCCACGGAGCTCCCAATATCCGTGTCAAGCACAGGTAAACATCGAGCTACGTAAAGTTGGAAGCTAGGGTCCTGCAAACGGCGGCCTCCGGGAGGTACAGACGCCCGAGAACAGGGCCAGGGCCTAGCTCCCTCTGAGGAGCCTTCCTTAGGGCTGGGGAAGGAGGCGCAGAGCCGGCGGGTTTGCCCCAAGTCGCTTCCTCTTTCCGAACTCACCTGTCCTGGTCGGCCGGGGACCGCGCCGCGGCGCAAGCCATCTTCACCCGGGTGCAGACAGCGTCCACGCCCAGACAGCACCCGGGCCGGGCCTGCAGCTAAAAACCTTGCCGGAGCTCAGCTCTCAGGGTCCCAGACCATCCCGTTTCCGGCGGAAGTCCCGCCCGCCGGAACGCCTACTCGCCGGGGCTCTCTGGTTCCTGACGTGGCGTTGAAGTCCCTTCCTCTCGCGAGAGGGTACATGAACGTGACTGTGTGCAGAAACCAGCCTTTGGAACGCTTGCGCCGTCGCTACAATTGGTTTGCGCTTTCACGCCCCGCCTACCCCCCCCGCTTTTTTTAGCTACTTTCGGTTTGAGTGTGCATGTTGCATGCTTGTCTCATCCTTAGAGTACGGCTCAACACCGCGGGTTATCTGTGAGTTCTGAGCAAGTTGTTAGAGTAGGCAAGGAAATGCCCTGTTTGTTTAATCTTTAACCGCTCCTGGGCCCTGCAGCTTGCTTTCAACTTGGCAAAAATGGATTTTTTTAGTGGTGGAACTAGCAAAATTACTGGCACTTTTCAGTGTTCCGTGTAAATGTTAGGAATTCGACTATACACTTTTCAGAATCTCTACCCTAAAATTAAACTCAGTGGTAAAGACTCCTTGCACATGGCTTGGATCCGTGGGTTAGGATAGCAAATAGCAACCCACTTCAGTAGTCTTCAGATCTTTATCTTGGTGTGGGAGGGTAGACTCTAAGTAAAATTTCTCTTGGTGAAACTGTTTCACTACAAATCCTTTAAGGCATTTGAACACAAGCAGTACTGCTTTCGGAGAAGGCAATGGCAACCCACTCCAGTACTCTTGCCTGGAAAATCCCATGGACCGAGGAGCCTGGTGGGCTGCAGTCCATGGGGTCGCTAAGAGTCGGACACGACTGAGCGACTTCACTTTCACTTTTCACTTTCATGCATTGGAGAAGGAAATGGCAACCCACTCCAGTGTTCTTGCCTGGAAAATCCCGGGGATGGGGGAGCCTGTTGGGCTAACGTCTATGGGGTCGCACAGAGTCGGACACGACTGAAGCGACTTAGCAGCAGCAGCAGTACTGCTTTGGTACTGTGAGGAGAAGTGTTACACTAAATCCCAAAGTGGAGGACAAGTGTTCTTCCCACTTCTGTAGGGACAGGGTGCAGCTTTTGGAACCAAGAACTGACAGGATGGCACTCAGTATGGTGCCTCTCACTTAGGCACCACAAAGCTTCTGGCTGACGTCTGATGGAGAGCAGTGTTTTGGTAGGTCTGGTTGGTTTGTAAAGAGTAAGGTGAGAACATTCAATGAACTGAAGACTCAAGATTGAAAAGACTCGGTATTAAAAGACAGGGCTGTGGAAAAAAAGACACACAGCTGGGCTTATGCTAGTAAAATTACTTTATTTCAAGGATTAAAAACAAAACCCTAAGAACACAAGGTAGGAAATAAGTTTTCTATAGGGGAAACAGAACTCAGCCTGATAACGGAAATTTTTAGCCGCAGTAAACATTAGAAGAGTTTTGAAGAAAATGAAATGTGACTAAAGTTGTGACTCAAATTATCCTTCATGTGAGGGCAAAAGAAAAACAATTTTAAACAAGCAAGGATTGAGAAAGTATATTCCCAACCTAGCTTTTCTGGAAAACAAACACACACACACACACACTATTTAAGGACATACTCCAGCCAAACCAAATTATATTAACACAAAGAAGAAAGTGTTTCCGCTATGCAATACAGAGGAAACGGTGAACACTTACATCTAATATAAGTAAATTCAAACAATTTAATAATTTATATAAAGTGATGGTGAAGATAACTGCGATTGTTGAAAAGATTCTGAAAATTAAAAACAAGTGCATGCATTGTTACTGAACACAGATTTTATAAAGAACTTAGATTTCAACTGAAATAGTGTATGTCTGTTTCTAAAACCGTCGCCTGTCGCATCACCAGGGCCACAGGACCCTGACTTCCTGCAATTTTTCCTGTTCTGTCTCTTGTGCTCACATCTCTGATCCTCCACCCCCCATTCCTGGGCACCCCCCAAACCCCGAGTTCTTGCCTCTCTTAAGCACACCTATGCGATTTTCTCTAACCCTCCTCCCACTAAACTCCAGGCTTGGCTTTACAGATCCCAAACCCATCAAGGTCCGCAGCTAAACAAAAGGACTTTTCAAGAATTTTATCTTAGCCAGAGTCCCCCTTTCTGGAAGGAAGTTGTGGTTTTAAGTAGTAACTCTCCTTTGGTTGTGTGTAGACCAAGTCATCTGTCAAACACTGACCCTGTCACTGGCTCCAGTTGTTGTCAGTCTCTTTGTGTTTGTAATTTTGTTTCACACACTTGATGCTTTATCATTTGATGTTCAAAGAAAGTCATAACTTGTTCATCTTCTTTTCATTGTTTGATGCCTTTCATCTGGAATTATACTTTGACATACATTTACCTATACTGCTTTCTTTGCATTTGCCTGTGTGTAGTTGTGCTTTTAGTTTTGTCCAGTCTGGATCATTTTAGGTGTATATTTTACTAATGGCATATAGGTAAAGGATTTTTCTTTTTTACTTGACTCCAACTTTACCATATGTGCTTAATCCACTCATTATTTGTTATTACTGTCATTTTATGCTTTTTTGTGGCTAATTCTCCCTCTCCCCTTTTTCCTATTCTTTGATATCCTGTTCTTGTATTCATAGTTATTTTGACTAATGATTTGGATGGAAAGCTTTCTTTTTAACATTGGCGTTAGCACTAAGTAGAAAAATTGAACTTGTATTTTTCCAAGTTAAAAGTAAAATAGTATCTTTTGACACTGCCTACTTAAAAGAGTAGAAATTTAGCATGCTTCTATGTCTTCTCCCAGTTTGGGGTGGAATAATGTGGAATTTAAATTAAGCATTTAATCTTTTCAGTTCTGACTTCCGTGTACATTCACATTGAGATTCATTATCAGATTAACCACAGTTACTTACAGTAATAACCAGTTATTCAGTCCTAAGGTTTTATTGCTCAAACTGTTTCCTTAATACGTTCCCATTTAATTGCTCAGGCAGCAGGAGTACTATGGTAGGAGGTATGTCATGGATTCTGGTTTCCCAGTCGTGCCTTTGAAATGCCCCTTGTAGGTTTGGAGAATTCATGTCCTAGGCATTCAGCTTCCTCAATGGAGAAACCAAAACACTGAGCTTTCCCAGGCCCTATAGGCATACGACACAGCTTCTGCCAACAGTATCTGCTCAGCGAGACTGCAGTCCAGAATTGAGTGGTGTGATGAGGCAAGTGCTGAATATATTCTTAATTTACGGGGAGGGTGGAGTCAGAGGGCTCCAGAGTTGACACGTAATAACTGGGTTTTTCTGAAGCAGCCTCACAGTATGGTTTGAGTATTGTTTCTGCAGTGGTTTCCAAGCCTGATTTTCTGACCCTCATACAGCTCCTGTGAGCTGATTCCTTAAATGAGTGTCTCCTCTTTTAGAGAAAGTCTTGTTGTTAACAACTGTAACAAGAATCCCAAATGATACAAGTGTTTCAGATAAATTAAGTGCTGGTTTGGCAGGTTTCAGAATTCTTAGGGAATATTTCCATTTGCTTCCAAATGGTACATATATTGTCCTATAGATTTATTTTTTTGGCATTCAGTATTTCAGAGAAGAAATCTGATGCCAATCTATTTTTTTCTTTGTAGGCAGCCTTTTCCTCTTTCCCCACAGATGATTTTAAGAAAGAACAATTTAAAGAAAGCAAGCTTTCTTTATATTAAAAAAAAAAAACAAAAACACTAAACTGTGTCTAAATAGTTTTCTGTTTCAAGTTTAAAGTGGGTTTGAAAGTTCACAAATGTTCCAAACACAAGGAAAAGTAGAACTAGCCCCAGAATCAGCACAACTGCGGTAGCGCCAGGAGCGAGCCGTTCTTGTGCGTCTCTGCCTCCCTCAGACCTGCTCCTTCTCTCTCGAGCGACCGACTTTCTCTCATTTTAGCTTCATGATGCCAATCCGTGCACCTTCAGCCTTAACTCCTCAAGATCTTTCAGTTCTAGTGCTCAATCTCCAACCAGAAATTTCGTGACTCTTTTATTTAAAATTGGCCTAATCTTTTTTTAACACAAGCATACAAGTCTTTGGTAACTAGTCTCCTCTAGGTCAGGTGCCCTCTCTAGTGGAAACAGCCATGGCCGGGGAAACACTGAGTACAAGGTTCAGTGATCAACAGTGAGACTGTATGTCAGGATTCCAAAAGGCTGTGTAGGTGGGACAGGTAATGTCTTCCACAATAGCTAATTTTTGCAACATTCACTAATGTTGCTTTACATTCAGTGGTCACCTTCACTAGCACAATGTTGAGTATTTTTAATTAAAAAAAGGAACAATCTCACAATGTCAAGAAAATAAGCAAATAGTCACAATTGTGGAGAGTTATCCTGAATGTCAGAAGTATATTTAGCACCAAGAACAATATTATACACACACAACATACAGGTTGAAGGAAGGATCAATGGTCTAACAAAAACCAGAATATAGCTTTATAGACCACAGAAGAGAGAAGGGCAGAAAAGAAGACCTGGAGTTTGTAGGAGACAACGTCCATAGGTTTCAACACTATTAAGTACTATTTGAAAGTCAGCATTAATATGAAGGAATTAGAAACTAAAATATAATTTATATACTCTATTTCAACCCTTGTGACTCTTGAAAAGTTATCTTTGTTTGGTTAACTGTGAATGATCTGACTACTCAAGTATTTTTCAGCTCTTGGCAATTTTCTTTTTGCATTTCTGGCACTCAGTTCTTTTTCTATTTAGATACAAGGAAACTCTGTGAAAACATGAATTCAGATATAGTGCAACTGGCTTCCATCTTCAGCAAGACTCATCCCTTCAGTTCATTAACCTTGTGGAAACAATCCATAGTTTATGGGGAAAAGTTTTTTGACCGTTCTTACAATGCAGTTGGATTCTTTGGGGTTTATCTTTATTTCCCTCTCAGTAACTTTCCTGTCAGTGCAAAGTAACTTGTAAAGTTTATTATCAAATACCGAATTTGCCATTGGTTGTTGTTTGTATACTGACTGGGCACATTTTTCCTTCATCTTAAGTCCATTTGCCCTCTCTTCAAAGTTCTCTTCTTTGCCCTGTCCTTGGTGTGTCTCTACTGATATTATTGCAAATCCAAATTAGATATTTGCTGAAATTTTGCCTTTTTGATAACTGTTCCAAAGGGAACATGAGTCAATTCCTCAGATATAGAATTACCTTTTCATTCATGTCTGGTAAACTTGTGGACCATTCGGAGTTGGGATGGGCTGTATCAGATTGTAACTCAATATTCACATCTTTTCATGCCTAAAGGAGAGGGCAGTTTGGTTTACTTTCTCAGATGCTGAGTCCAGTGGTTGAGAAGAATACTCGAACTGAAGGCAGTCCCTTGAGGAGCTTTACTGCAGTCACGCACGGCAGTAACTCTCAGTGGTCTCAGACCAGCAGCATCAGCATCGCCTGCTAGTTCCCAGGCCTGACTCAAGAGTCAGGAAGGATGGGGATGTGTTTTAACAAACATTTTTGGTGATTTGCATGCATTCAAGTTCGAAAACCTCCTCAGTTCTGTCTGCTGCAGTCCAAAGATAACAGGGCACTGCCCTACTTCTCTTAACAGGCGTTGCAACTCAACTAACCCCCCAACGCTGGCTCGGTGTGCCATTTGTAACATACAGGTGTAAACTGGGGACTATCTGGGTTGTTATCAGTTATGGGAGCACTCCCTGAACTTCGAAAATTAGAACTGAGATTGTCTCCTTTACTAATTCAGAGCCATTGTCTCTAAGTAGAGGGTCTCATGCAGAACTTTTTCCTCAATGGGCAATGTATACTGTACCTTCTCCCAGTAGGCACTGCTTACTGGAATTCCTGAGTTTTCTGGGATATGGAGGGCATCCTTTGTTCATTTTCAGCACTGAGGTGTTTTTTTTTCTTCTCCTTTTTCCTTCCTTGAGAAAGGCAATTTTATTCTAATTGACTTATATCCCATTTTTTTCTATAAAAGTATTTGAAGTGGTTTATAAAAATTGGCATGCAGTAGTAACTTAAAAAAAAATAGAAAATCAGGGCTAAACAGGAAAGAAATATGACCTCTATTCATATATCCCTGCTGGATAAGGCATCCTTTGAGGAAAACAGAATAGTCTTATGACTTACAAATGATTTCACTCAGATAGAACTTGACGAAAGTTTAAATGTAGGTATATTCCAAAGGTGAGCAGTAGAAAGAGTATGGGCTTTGGAGTCACATGCCTTTCTTCAAATCACATCACTTATTTACTGGCATTTTAGTAAATGACTTAAAAGAAAAAGTCCTTACCTGTAAACAATAAACACAGGTAAGCGGTAGATAACTAACACTATGATGTGATTTCAAAGACAGCAGGTAGATATGCTTACTCTTCATCACCTTTCCCCAGTGTCCTGCCATATCTCAGTATCTTTTCCCTTCCCCAAATGCAGAGTGCATGAATTAATCATTAAAAAATAAAATGTCATTTATTCAACAAATACGTGAACATTTATCATCATCCTTACTCTCTGATCATTTAGAATAAATTCTGGAAAGATATAATAGCTTTTTAAATAAATCTTATCAGTCTATCTTCCTTCTTGAAGGAGGATCCTCTCCTTGCTGTGTGAGGAAGGGGGCATTTGAACACATACCCCACAACCCTACTCAACAAAAACAACGTTTTCGTTAACAGGCAGTGGTTTCTTAAGAGTCTCTTGAATGTACATGGCAAGGTGCTGATTATATTTGGCTGCTGAAATTTTGCTGTAACACAAAAAGTGATGAAAGGTGTTCATTCCAGACCCAGGAGCAACAGGAAGGACAAGACAGTGACATTCCAAGACAGGCTTGGAAGAGACTACTTCTACCTCAGAATAATTAATTTCTTAAGGACAGAATTCTATTAAGAAAAAAGAAATGTTCTTTGTGGGCCTATTGTGTTTAATGCCCATATGCAAGGCAGTTCACATTGCTATTATATGAATTAAAAAAATCAACTCCAGTGGAGTAAGAAAAAAAAAAGTGAACAGGAAAATATTAAACAGGAAATGCTAATCACACATTAGAAAAATTTTCAGGAAAAGTTAAGTGCCAATGCATTGAATGGTTAAATGCCAACAATCAGCTTCAATTGTTTTTTTTATTACAGTAAGAGGAATTTTACTCTTAATGCATAGAATTTGAAGAAAAAATTTATATAAGCTTTTAAAAGAGGCCCTTTTTGACAATTATTAATACAAATGTGAAATAAGACCCTTCAACAAATACCAATTTCAGTAACAGTTTACATACAGCAATAATTTATTCTGAAATGTTCATTTAGTTTCTGTTGAGACACGATTCATGTCTCAATAATAAAAGAGCAGCCATCTCACCTCAAATACCAGAATATACAACAAGTTACAGCATAGCAAAAATTCTACCTACTTTCAGATGTTCAGGTAAAATAGTTTCATTCAATGTTTTACAGTTACACATATTTTTTTGTTTTGCGCACAAAATAGTGTAAGTTGTTACACTATAACTATCTATATGCACATCATGTGACCACAGAACTGTTAATCATTACTCCTGAAATTGAACCATCAGTTTCATTCATGCAGTAAAGCAAAGCAGGCTGGGTAAACTTGTTCATCGGGAACCATATTACTGTGAATTTCACAGCCACATGATTAATTATGATGTTAGATGGACTCTCAAGGACTAAAACAGAATGGTTTTTTGCATAAATACCAATTTCTCCCTGATGTAAGTTTAGTCAGTTTATTATCTAGAAATGATTGATAACAGCAATATATCATATCTTCTATCTGTAGTGTTATTTTAAGACAAGCAATAATTAAAGGATGCTGGGATGGGACGCTACTTAAATACATGAAAAACATACTGTACAAATATACTTGGCTTTACCATTTTCTTTCTAACTATCAAGAGTGCCTCCCAAAATATGACCAGTGAAGACGAAGTATACTATCAAATATGGCTTCCAGAACAAAAACCCTCTAACAAGAATCAAACCTATTTACAAAATTTTTCAGTCTTTTACAGTTTCACTTGAAACAAAATTTCTACATAGCAGTTGTAATGAACACATATCACATTCTTAGTTTCATCCTTCCAGCTCTTTTCACACAGATGTCACAAGGTAAGACCCGGAATGACGTTTAGGACTTTGAGTCCCACTGGGTTCCGTGCTGTCGGGTTTTGAGTCGCGTTTCTTTGTGTTGTTACTCACTGGCGTTGGGATCTGAGACGGTCGGGCTGAAGTGCCATCTGCGCTGCTTTTCCTTGGGCTTGGGTTGTAATTAAAAGGACTCACCCTGGCGGCAACAGTCCCACTTGGTGAACTGTGCTTGCTTGAGCTGCTAGAACTAAACGGGGTACGCTCAGCTATAGAACTTTCGTTAGTCTCGGATGCAGGGACAGGGTTATTACTTTGTCCCGGTTTTGTCTCAGTTCCTTTTTGGTCTGGAGGATCTACCTGAATAAAGGAATTCAGGCGGTTTTCCAGACCCATGGTGCGTGCAGGGGCACTACCATTGCTCACATTTTGTTTTCCCTGATTATCTTTTGAATCTTTAGGGTTTGGGTTTCCCTTTTCTGAAACAGTGTCAATCACGGGGGGAGTATTTCCTGTTGGAGATCTTCCGGATCTAGGGTTGTTAATGGGGCAATCCTCAATTCTCACCCAAACATCCTCTGTTTTAGAAACAGCAGGTGCCATTTGATAAATCAGAGTCTTTGATTCAGCACCATTTGCAGCACCTGAAGAAGTGGTCTGAGAAGTACTATTTGTGGGAGAAATTTCACTTTCTTTTATTTTTCTCCATGTTCCTTTTGTGGATACCTGGTTTTCTTTAGTTTGTTTGCTTCCTGAAACAGAGTTCACATGTTTTTCGTCCTCACTTTTTGCCTTTTCACTAGATTCTGATGAAGCAGAAAGAATTGAGGATGAACTTCCAGTTCGTCTCCAAGTGCTTACTCGAGGAAGCGATGATGAGTGTTTGCTGTGCTCACGTTTCCAGGTCCCTGACCTATTGATGGGAAGTCTGGAAGGACTTTCAGAATGAGAGCGTGCTATATCATGGCGCTTTACTGGTCTTCCATCATTATACTCTATGGTGGGACTCAGGTTAGGTGGGAGTTTTCGCCATCCACCAGACTGAACAGACGAATGTGTAGATAAAGACATATCAGGAAGGGAAGGACTTAAAACTGGAGTATGTGCCTGGGACCGTGTAGGAGAATCGGGTCTAGAAGATGGAGAAAGAGACTCAAATGAAGCAGACTCCTCCAGTTTTCTCCTTAGGGTTGGGCTTGGAGCTTCTTTGATGAAAGTTGATTGGCGTACTAATACAGGTCTCTCTGACCTATCGGATTCACTTCCACTCGACTTTGTTGAAGACATTCTAGAAAGCTCTACTTTTTTATTGGATCCATTACTATTACTCATTTGATTTAGCCCTTTGGAGGCAGATTCACTTCTTGGGATACCACTGCCATTCTTGGATAAGCCTGTTTGTTTGGTGAGATTCTGCTGGCTCATCTGTCTGCCAGGAGATGTGTAAGACATTTTCCCAGAACCTGAGGACTTAGTTGAAGCAGTACTAGGGGATGACGTCCTTGGTAGTTGAGATAATTTGTTAGGGGGACTTATTCCATTTCTACCAGGAGAGATTGAGTTTCGCCCTGGAGACTGCATTGGTCTACTTAATGGTTGCTGGGCAGGTCTTGAAGGAGTGGAATCTCTAGATCCTGATCTAGAAGGTCCTTTATTTGATCCCGCTGTCTGGGATGCCTGCCTTGTAACAGGGCTTAATTCTGACTTCACTGATGGCTTGGTTCCTCTGGGAGAGGTGGTAGCTGGCTGACTTTCACTAGGGCTTTTGGAGGCTGGAGTCTTGAGGGGTGGGCCTTTTTTAGAAACTGGGCTTGTACTTGAAGAGCTATTCCGAACTCCTGGAATATGAATCATTGTCCGACCTCGAGAGATTGAAGGCATGCTTGTTTGAAGGGGTTGTTTCATTTGGCTCGAAATTTCCGAATTAGATCGAACTTTTCCAGTAATCAAACTTTTATAAACCTTTTTGCCTCCTTTTATTCCTTTATTTTCAGATTCTATTTTTTTAGTTTCCAATGTACTTTTCTCCCCAGGTTTTAGAATTCGTGGGCCTTTATTACTCGTAAAGGGTTTTTCTTCTTGATCAGGTGTAAGATGAAACGGTGATCCCAGAGAGATGCCGGATTTCAGTGAAAGGATGGAATCTGAATCAGACGAAGCCTGTCGAGATAAACATGCAGCAGCAGCAGCTTGATGTAAACTACTTACTATGGAATTTGCACCTTCCTGAATAGCTTTCCAATCAAAATTTTCTGAATCTGGGGATAAACCATGTTCTGAATCTGGTCTCTGTATATCTTTCAAATCGAGTGTCAAATCTTCTGCTAATATGCCACCCATATTTCTGGGACTATGCTTTTCATTATCAGGCTTGAGCCTTGAAGGCTTTTTCTTTTTTGGCATTGCAGAACTTATACATTCCTGCAACAGGTCATCTTCAGAATCAATACTAAGAGAACTGAGAGAACTGTTTCTTGAGAAACAAACAGGGGTGTCTTCCACGTGAAATGATTTAGGAGCATAACCTGAGGCCTGAGGTTTACCTGGTTCCCCCTGTGAGGCAGGGGGCTCTGTCTCTTTCACAGGTTCATTTTCCTTGTTGTTGTTTTCTTGATCAATGTCACTAAGAGAGCTTAGAGAGGAATTTCGAGAAAAGCAAACTGGAGTATTTTCAATAGCGAAATTCTGTAATTTCTCATCTGTTGCTGCCCCTCTGTCTGGTATATCTTTGGAGGACTGGGGGAAAGTGGACTGCTTCTGTAGCATGGGTTTAGACTGACCTCTGTTTATTGGCTGCTTTGTAACAGCTGGTGTCTTACTAGCTGATTGTTGGTTTGAGGTTAGTTCTGTGTGGTTGGTCACTTTAGCTTCTGATTCTTTATTTTCCTTCCCCTTTCTTAACTCAGCCTTTTCCTTGGAAAGGTCAACATCATCATCATCAAAATCTAGAGAACTCAAAGAGTCATTTCGTGAAAAACAGTATGGAGTGCCTTCAATGGGTGTGTAATGATGAGGTGAATCAAAAGTAAAACTTCCTCTGACTCTGTCTTCATTATTTGGCAGTTTATCATTGAAGTCCTTGGAACTATTTTTCAAGTGCTGTTTCTTTGAGTCTTTGTTTTCCGAGAAATTTCTTTCGGCATTTAAATTATTTTTTGAGTCTGTATTTTTTCTTACACGTGTCCTGTATTCAGTATTTTGTGGTATAGGTTTTACTGGTGAAGTAGGTTTCTTTGTCTTACCATCTAATTGATTTTTGTTAGTTCCAGATGAAGACATAGATGCTTGTTGGACCTGGTCCATAATCTTTTTCACACGGAAAGGCTTGTGACTTTTTCCTTTGGGCATAGCAGAATTAATGCATTCTGCAAGAATATCACCTTCTTCTGTTTTATTGTCATCCAGTTCAGGTACAGTGACAGATGAGGCTTTCCCTCTTTGAGCCTCATCTGTACTTCTGCCTTCAGTAGGAATGGTATCTCGTTTTTCAAATTCACTTGACTGTGCCCCTGCTCTAACTCCTTCTCCAGCAGCTAACTCATTTGGAGGGGATTCTATCGTTAGATCACTCAGAGATGTAGCTGTGGAAAAGTTTATAGGTGTCCCTTCTACACAATACACCCGTGGCATATCATCTCCTGGTGTAAAACTAACATGCTTTTGTGCCTGTAACCTGTTTTGTGATGGCAGAAGTTTGTATACAGGCAGCTGACTTGGTTTCCTTGCCACAGGTGGAGGTAATTTCGAAGTAGTCTGGGCTGGTTTTTTGGCTTTGCGTGAAGATTTTGTTGGCATGGCAGAAATTATACACTCTTCTAGTATTTCAATATCATCATCATCTGACTCATCTAAAAGATCTTTTTCAGAATCAGTGGGTTTTTCTGCCTCTTTTTCCTGGTTTTCATTTGATTCTTCAGGCTGCTCACTTTCTGTTTCATTCCCGTTGTCATTTTCCTGAACTGGAGGCATTATTCTTAGTTCCACATCTTTCTGAATAAATGGCTCATCAAGGCTCAGAGCACTCAGGCTAGATGAACAAGAAAATCCATCAGGAGTACTCTCCGTAGCAAAATGTAACAGAGTATCAGCATCTGGAAGAACCTGGACCCTTTGTACTGCAGCATTTATGGCAGCTTGCTTAGGTCCACTTTCTCTCTTTTCAGCACTAGGTGCTTTATTTTTAGGTACTTCCTGGTTCGTTTGAACTGTCTGAGGAGGGGGAGGAGGAGGAGGAGGAGGAGGGGTTTTACTTCTGCTTGGTGGCATGGTTTGTCCAGGGCTATCTGGGAGGTCACTGGGGCTTATAATGCCACTCACCATTCCACTGCAGGGTTCACTCTGAACGGAGCTGGCAATCGAGCGACTCTCAAAACTATCGAGTGAACTGACCGAAGTACATCTGCTAAACATGAGTGGGGTCTCCTGAACGTAGTGCTCTGGTGGACTTTTGGGTGTCTGAGCACCACTCTTGGAAGGAGATTTGGCCCCTGAAGAAAATTCAACAGCTTTGTGCCTGGCTGACTCTGAAGACAGACCAGAAGCCTGGAGTCTGCTGGATTTGGTTCTTATGTGCTGCGACCCTGTTGGAACTTTACTCACAGAATCTTCATTTGACCTAGGTCCGCTGTTGTCCTTGATTTCGGCTATTTGCAGAGTGTTAGCGGACTCTGCTTCCTGTGTTGTCTGATCACACCCTACTTCATCTTCAGCAGATGACAAAGACGATAATGAACTGCATCTTGAAAAACATATTGGGGTATCTTCTACACAGTAAGTCTGTATTGTTTCTTGGTTGATAGAGGGGACTTTGCAAGAGGAAGAGGTGGCTTTTGGGGTCTGACCACTTCTGCTTTGTGCTGAGCTTGGATGCAGCTGATTCTGCCTCTTGGCATTAGATGAAGTCGTGGACGTATTCTCGCTGCTTGAAGAGATGTGTTCAGTTTTTGTGCTCTGTCCAGATGAATTCTTTGAGAATGAATATGCTGGTTTCTGTGAAGAAGAAATGTCTGTGGTGTATTTTAAACTATAATCAATAGGCTGATCCACGTGATGTTTTTCTTCACTGTATTTTATGCTGTAATTGGTTGGTCTCTCTTCTTCCTCATGCTGCCCTTCCTCGGAGTAACGTTCACTATAGTTGGTTGGTTTATCATCTTCATAGTCATCTTCTTGACACAAAGACTGGTTCACATTTTGACTAATTCCATGATTAGCGCCTACTCGATTTGTTTCAGATCCATTGGCTGCTCTTGACCTGTACGGGGAAACACATTCTTGCTGCCCAAAGTGTGGCTGGAACTTGAGATGCTTATCCTCAGTGCTCTCAGGATATACAGGATAAGCTGTGTTTTGTCCCCTTGGTTGTCTCTGCTCGCTCGGTTTTGTTTCATCTTCCAGGATATGTTTGGGTCTTGCCCATCTTTCATTCTGCGAAGGGCTCTGCCTCCCAGAATTCAACTGTTCATCAGAATATTTAAGACTGTAATTTATTGGTGTATCTAGTTCTCCATCATTATCATCCATATGATTTGCACTATGTATTTTATGGGCTAGGTCAGCTGGATACTGACCATAGCTGCAAAATTTACTTTCATCATCTTCAGAATAGGATTCAATTGAAGGTTTCATCTGACCTCTTTTACCATAACCATCACTACTGCTGACACTATTTAAACTATCATTTGAAGATCTCTTATATTCTACTTTGGCATATGGTAATGGACATGTTCTGTTTGAGTTTTCTGACTTGGTAAAGTTATAAGTGTTTGCATGTGTGTGGGTGCTAGAGCTTCTTCTTAGTGCATTCCTTTCATCTGTCCCACAGTGTAGTTCTGTGGCAGACCCAGAACTTCTGTCTTCCTGGGAGGTATGAATGGCTGATACTTCTTCCATGACTTTGGCAATCTGGGCTGCAGTGGTAGAAATCTGCAAACCTCGCTTTGAAGAGGTTCCTGGATTTTCTGTTGCTGGGTGATAGCTGCCTAGGCTAATACCTCGTTCTCTCTCCAAACTTCTATCTTTCTCAGAACGAGAGCTATCTAAACTTCCCCTTGATGAAGAAGAGCTGGGCAATACTGTAGTATTTAAGTACGGTGATAGGACAGTCATGTTTCCAGTATTAAAATTGTCTGACCTGTTATCATCATGTCGATTGGTGTCAAAAACATAGTCACCATAGAGATTTTGCTTGTGTCTCTGCTTACTACGATGAGATGCCTTGGGACTTAAATTGTCAATATTGTCAAAAGTTTCTGATAAATGCTGAGCATCTAATTCTGCTTCCAGAGCCTTTTGTTTCCTGACATGAAGAGAAGGCAAACTTGAACCAGGAGACATGATATTGGCATCTTTATACTTTGCAGGTCTATTTGCCATGAGATTCCTTAAAGCTGCAGCACTTCCCATAGCAATCATCTTGTGCTTTGAATGGATGAGGTTCTTGAGCATGCTGACCGCTCCCATGTCCCACAATGCTTCCTGGTCTTTAGGGTTTCTTGCTGAGAGATTCCACAAGGTTCCGCATGCATTACTGACTATCGTCAAACTGTGAGATTTCAAGTGTTGTAATAAGGTCTGTAAGCAATTATTCTCTCTTAGGATTTGCCTGAAATAAAAACAAGATATTACAGAAGTAAGGTAAAAATCTGTTTGCAGTGACAAATAAAAGGAAAGAGAACAAATTTAAATCTAAAGATAACTGCTAAAACTTGTAACAACAGGCATAATAAAACTACACCGAATTATATTATAAATTTCAAGCACTGCCCATCTCCTTTTGTTCTACCTTAGTTCATTTAATGTTTATTGTTTTATAGTACTCATCTGTCAGACTAAAAGGTAAAAATGTTCAGTTTCATCAATTCTGCACTTCCTATTCTGACCTAACAGCTTTAAAATTTTTTCTTGAGCAAATATATATTTAACTTTACATAGAGTTTCTCAGTTTACTGAGTATAAATATATTATGAAATCTTAGCTGAACAGGGACTCTGTGGTAATTTAACATCTGGGTGGGTTCCACAATGTTGACAACAGAGACATCTCAGAAGAGGTAGAGAGAAGAAATCAACTGATAGATCTTTACAAAGTCAGGGAACACACTGTAAGTTCAGGTCAGCAAAATGACTTTTAGATAATCTCTCTCTGGTTTGAATTTGTAATACTGATATTCCCCCTTATAAGTGGTCGTGGGAAAATTGTGTGTGTAGTTTTTCTAAAAATAAAGTGAAAGTTTTCAAAACATTTAAAAGTAACTATAAAAACACGAGTTGAGAGTCAGCGTAATGAATGTGAGGATCTGAGGAGCTATGGCTTGTTTAATGCATGGTAAAATGAAGTTTAATGAGAGCATAGTCAATTTTAGTGGGCTTTAAACCTGATAGGCAAAAAGGTACAATAAGCTTTAGCATGGCAGCTCTCTCTCAGCAGTCCAGTAGACACCTGAGTGCTTACTGAGTTTAAGAGTTCTTTCATGAGAAGAGGAAAGGGCTGTAAGGCTTGTAGTTTGTGCATCAAAAACTTACAGAAAAGATGTTGACATTCTTTACAAAGCCCTTTTACTACAAGTACCCCATAGTCTTTTTTTTTTTTTAAATGTGAGAGGAACAATACAGGATAAAATAAATAAATACACTGTGAAAGATACTATATTTTTGTTGAGATAATGCAGAGCTCAAGTTCTGAAAATGGATGCCTTGCATCTGAGGTGCTCTGTTAGGTTTTACAGTTCTAATAAATTGGATGAATGGCTGTTGGCTGAAAACCATTTTGATTACTGATATTATGGCTCCACTAGAAAAATGTGAATCATTGTACTTTCTGGATCATAACCACAAGTTTTTTTATAACGTCATATTCCCTAATCCATACTACATATAGGAAAGGATTTTGTTGTCTGTAATATTTATGGCTTTCATTTTTTATTCTACACATGGGTTATATCTCTCAAATATCACTGGTTTTAGACATCTTTGTGATACTATGAACTTTTATTGGCATAAATGTTAATGAGTAAATCAGGTGTTAATAGTTTCACTGTCATAAATGTAATTTGGCTCAGAACTTGCGTAATTACATAAAACACTGCTCAGTTAAGTCTTCTTTCTGAAGATATGAATCTTACAGATTCATTTAAAAGTAACATAAAACTCTGTATTTACCTGTGGTCCTCATTTGTAGCTATCAAGCTGGATACATTCCGTAATATCCCACCTCCACTTTCAATAATGGCTAAAGTATTTGTCTGGCTGCGATAAGTGAGAGTGCCAACCAAAAATGCAAGCGCACCATCTACAGCACATATGTCAGCTTTATTCTCAGTGCAGTGTGCTGACAAATTCCATAAGGCACTCAATACACTTTTGAGGGTTGATTCCTATCAAGAAACAGAATATATGTCATCTAGTTAAGAGTTGTAAGTATGACTCTTAGAACTTCTATGCTTACTTCTATAGAGAAAGCTCTTTCTCTTTTTTAAAAATATCCCCTGGCTGCCCATCCTTTACTGGTAAAGGATTAGGAACGCCTCACTTAAAAAAACTTTCATAAAATACCAAACAGAACTTAAGACAGTGATATCCCCATGAAACAAGCAGAACACAATATTAAAACAATGACCATCACATTCATCTAAACAATGAATGTGAAATGTTTAGATGGCACACACTTATCTCACAGAAGCTTATATTAGAAAATGAAACAACTGATGTGCATTCTGAAAAGATAACATTTTCAGGATAATATAAACTAGAAAAAACCCTCTATATGCTGATTTGAAAAGATATCCAGACCTATCATTAAATGAAAAGAGCAAGTTGCAGAGAAGCATGTACAATATTCTATTTGTATAAAAATGCACATCCATATTTATGTGTGGTTGATGCAAAAGTAACAACTTATTAAAATGGAAGCATACTGGAAATACTCCACTTTCTTAAAATCCTCAAAGAAACAAAGTCATTATAAAAATGAGAACTCCTTGATATACAGTATCATAGTAAACTGTCAAATTATAACTGTCAGAGAAATGAGTATACAATTAAAGATGTTTGGTTAAAACTTGCCATGCTCCTGATGTCAGTCTTCTTACTCAATCAATCAGGGAACAAACAAACATTCATTAGAAACCTACTCTGTGCCTATCACAGTTATAGGTACTCTAGAGGACACAAACAGAGCAACTGACACTTGCTTTGAAGGTGCTGTTTACTTTGGGGAAAAAGACAGTAACACTGTATTTAAAACCAAGGGTTCTAATGAAAAGATTACTGCCATGGGAACTTAAGTCAAATAAATGAAATAATTTTTGGAGGAGAGCACCTCTGCAGATAAAAAGACATGTACGTTCAGAGGAGGCAGGGGAAGTAGAATAAGTAAAGGCATGGAAGTGGGAATAAGCAAGGGAGGACTAAGTAACAGAAAGAAGACACAGAAGAAGTCAAAGTCCACGTTGGGACATTGTGGGAAGTAAGGTCAGACAGGGAAAAGATGGCCCTGAATGTCACGGCAAACATTTTGGGCTCAACCCAATCAAGAGCCATTGTATTCTCTTCTTCAGGATATGAAATGAATAAAATAGATGCTATTTACCACGAGGCAGAGAAGAAATGCTTTCGCCACTGAAGATGTGAAAAGGACAACAGCTCAATTTTAATTATAATGTGGTTGAGGAAATGGGACAAAGTATCTTGAGATCAGAAAAAATGGGAACAGTTTAGAGGAGTGAGCTAAACTCACAACTGACCTAGAGATGAGAGCTGAAGGTAGGAAAACAGAAGTTGCTCTCTTTGGGACTACAGGTAGGGAGCGAAGGGTTTTGTTTCAAAGAAGCTTTATAGTTAGAGGAGACAAGGTGAAACGATTAGATGTTGGAAGTATAGGTGGTAAAAACAAAGGGAGGAGATTCAGTAAGGTATGTGATCAAAGGTATCAAATACAGGTACAGGCAGAAAAGTGATACCCTAGGTAGGCTATACATCTAGATTTTTGTTAGGAACAAATTTAGAAAGGACTGAGGAAGATATGGCCAGTAAAGAAACGAAGGCAGTGACTACTTGACTACTTGTCCAGGGCTTTGGTTGTTACAGGAGACTCTCTGAAGAAGTTGGAAGCAGCAATGAAAATGAACATTTTTGTTTTTATTTTCAAAATACTGGGCTTCTTACAGATAAGTGAAACATTAAACAAGCCTCCTTCTCTATAACCAGTAAAGAAGGCATAGCGGACAAGAGGAAGGGACGAACAGTTCTGAGTCAACAGCAGTGCCCAGAGCACAGGTGCAGGTGAAGGAGAGCCTTGTGTGGAGAGCAGGGCCAGTGAGATGCAGGAGACGCAGCACACGGGACTGCGGACGGGAGCTTTGGCTCCTGCGGCTGTGAGGGGTAAACGAAGCTGAGAAGGAAGAGACGACAAGCTAAAAAGAGAAAGACTGTTCATATTGGCTGTTGCACGGAATGTAGAAAAAGATGGAAAACATAAATCCTAATACCGTTAACCAGAGCAAGACCAAACCAGAACTGGATAATATAACTGTCTGATGGGCTAGTTCTTCCAAGATTGGGCTTACATTAAAAAACATTTTTTTTAATTAATTGATTTTAATTGGAGGCTAATTACAATATTGTAGTGATTTTTGCCATACATTGACATGAATCAGCCATGGGTGTACATGTGTTCCCCATCCCAAACTCCTCCTCCCACCTCCCTCCCATCCCATCCCTCAGGGTCATCCCAGTGCGCCAGCCCTGAGTGCCCTGCCTCATGCATCAAACCTGGACTGGCGATCTGTTTCACATATGATAATATACATGTTTCAATGCTATTCTCTCAAATCATCCCACCCTCGCCCTCTCCCCCAGAGTCCAAAAGTCTGTTCTTTACATCTGTGTCTCTTTTGCTATCTCGCATATAGGGTCATTGTTACCATCTTTCTAAATTCCATAATACACTGTATTGGTGTTTTTCTTTCTGACTTACTTCACTCTGTATAACAGGTTCCAGTTTCATCCACCTCATTAGAACTGATTCAAATGCATTCTTTTTAATAGCTGACTAATATTCCACTGTGTATATGTACCACAGCTTTCTTATCCATTCGTTTGCCAGTGGACATCTAGGTTGCTTCCATGTCCTGGCTATTATAAACAGTGCTGTGATAAACACTGGGGTACACGTGTCTCTTTCAATTCTGGTTTTCTTGGTGTGGGCTTACATTAAAAATTTATAGATGAATTTAGGGAGAAATGATCTTTAATGATCTCTCTCTCATCTAGGAGAGAGAAATGATCCACTCTTCCTTTACAAGACAGGCTATGTCTTGACATTTATTAAAATCTTCTTTTACACTTTTCAGTAGGCTGTGTCTGTTAATTGGTATGTAGCAATTGGTTTGTACGTAGATCTTTGAGGTCCCTGAGTGATAATACAATGAGCTATTCAGCAGCAATACAAGTTCCAATAATATACAAAAACATTAAATCTTTCTGAAAATACACAAAGTTGATTAGAAAGGAGTCTTAAAGTGTACATGGCACTAATTTTTTTGTATAATTTTAGTAAGGTATTAAGGCAACCAATAAACTGTACTTTGATCCTCCTCCAATTTCCTCATACCCCTTGCAATCCACCCCCAAACCCAGGCAACTACTGTTCTGATTTCAGACATAACAGATTATTGCAGGTATCAATAGTTCATTTTTTTTATAGCCAAATAGTATTCCACAATTTATTTACCCATTTGCCTACTGATGGACATTAGAATTTTTTCCTAGCTTTTGGCTATCACAGATATCACAAACATAAACTATATGTCCGTGTAAATTTAAGTTTTTGTTCCTCATGGGTGGCCAGGTTGTATGGCAGGTAAATGTTAGTTTTAAAACACTGCCAAAAGTTCTCTCAAGTGGGACAGGCAGACCTCAGAGATATTGTAGGTATGGTTCCAGACCACTCCAATAAAGCAAATATTGCAATAAAGCAAGTCACACCATTTCTTTGGTTTCTCAGTGCATATAAAGTTACATTTACATTATACTGTCTGTAGTCTATTAACTGTCCAACAGCATTATGTATAAAGATGTGCATACCTTAACTGAAAAATAATGCTGTTGGGAAAATGGCACTAAAAGACTTGCTTAGTGCCGGGTTGCCACAGGCTTTCAATTTACCAAAAATACAGTATCTGCAAACTGCAATAAAGTGAGGTACACTTGTATACCATTTAACTTTTCTGCCAGCAGTGCGTAAGAATTCGTTGTTTAACATCTTTGACAGCACATGGTCAATTTAAAAAATTTTAACCAATATAATATGTGTAATGGTATCTCATAGTTTTAATTTGTATTTCCCTGATGACTAATGATGTTGAGAATATTTTCAAGTGCTTACTGGCCATTCATAATTGTTTTTTCTAGAGCATGAGTACAAGTGTTCTGCTGATTCAGTAGTGTTCTAAAGGTATCTTTATGCAAATCCTGAGTATATTTGAACAGTATTGTTTTCTCCCAGTTTTGAGACATAATTGATATGTAACGCTATTTAAGGTATATGGCATAATGATTTAACTTACATACATCATGAAATGATTACCGCAGTGAGTTCAGTGAACATCTATTATCTCATATATTATCTCATATATATATATGTATATATACATACACAAAAATTAAAGAAATAGAAAACTTTTTCCTTGTGATGAGCACTCAGGACTTACTATCTTAATATAATGATATGGCAGTGTTAACAACCTTTATCATATTGTATATTACATTCTAGTATGTATTTATCTTATAACTGGAAGTTTGTACCTCTTGATCACCTTTGAACATTATCTTTATAGCCAGTTACTTAACTGAATATTTTTCTTACTTCTAATAGTTCTCCAGTTGATTTTCTTGGAGTTTCCAGGTATAAAACAATGTAATTTAGAAAAAAAATACATAAATTTAAAAAAAGCTCCAGACTGAAAAGGAAATTCTGAAGAGAAAAATGTAGGCTCTGGGTCACAGAGGGCTGGTTGGGTGAAAGGAAGCTCAGATTAGCTAAAAAGACTAACTTAGCTTAGTTCTTCGCAAATTTCAATTAAAAAAAAAAAATCAGCTTAGTTTCTAAAGTAGATATCCCACCTGGATATTACTTCCTTTTGTAAACAAATTATTATTTGATGGATTTTTCATCTTTAGGTCTGATTACCTCTATAAGGTGACTATCAAAATCTGGAGACTCTGGGAGATTGGGATTTGGGCAGCAAGGAATCATCTGGGGGTGATTCTGTCCCTTTTCCCTTTACAGGGGACATCTGGTAATAGATGGAGACATTTCTGATTATTATGATTGAGGGGAGGGTATGTCAGCATTTAGTGGGCAAAGGCCAGGAATGCTGCTGAACATCCTACAAGGCACAGATCATACCCCCAAACACAGACTTATCTGTCCAAGATGTCAACAGAGCTAAGTCTGAAACACCCCGATTTACACTAGGTCACCTTGTACAGTCTTGTCTGCCTTAATACTTGCAGAGTTTGGAGCAGTCTAAGTCTTGGGATTGGTAAGCTAAGAGGGTCAGAAATTAGTGAGTCTCAGAGGTGAGAGAGGGCAGCGAAAAAGTATCCAAAGATGAAATGCATATGGTAATACCAAATGTTCTCAAAGGTACCTTTTTCACTTCCAAAGCACATTCCATCAGTGCTTTCACGCTTCCAACTTCACGCAAAGTCTTTTTACTATTTACATCTGCTCTCCAAGACAGATTCCTCAAAACACTTGCAATAACCTGCAAATGGATCAATTTTAGAATAGTTTGTTTATAAAATTATTTATACTAGTTGCTTTCTTGCTCTTAATGTTAAAAGTAAGAGTGTGTGCATGCGTGTTAGGTTGTTTCAGTCGTGTCTGACTCTTTGCAACCCTATAGACTGTAGCCCACCAGGCTCCTCCATCCATGGGACTGTCCAGGCAAGAATATTGGAATGGATTGCCATGCCCTCCTCCAGGGGGTCTTCCCGACCCAGAGATCAAACCCGTGTCTCTTATGTCTCCTGCGTTGGCAGGTGGGTTCTTTACCACAGGCACCACCTGGGAAGCCCAAAAGTAAGAGTAGAAATCTATTAATAAATAAATTTCCTCTTAAAGCTAATATAGAGCCAAAAGGAAGTCTACAGTAAAATTCTTTTCCTCTATTCTGGTGTTAATGTAACCACAATTTAAACATGAGATGCTGAATACTGAATCACAACTTGTATTAACCTAAGTCTGGGTGTTAAGCCACTAATACCCGAGAAAACCAGCGGGATCTGAGGAGTACCTGCTGCAAGTCCTCGCTCTCGGACTGGAGCTGAGCCACGAGCGCCCTCATGCAGCCTTTCATAGAGCAGAGGGTAGCCTGGAAAGTCAAGGGTTACATGGGGTTAGTAACAAGGCAACCTGCAGCTGTGCTCTAGTTTTGACCAGTAAACTTCAAATCAAGTTTCAATTGTCTCCTTTTAATACTAATGATTTACCCATAAAAGAACTAGAACCATAAATTACATAAATGAAAGACAAAGACCCTCCTAATTCTTTGCAATATTCATTCCTTTCTTGGCAAACTGGAAAAATAAAGTGAATAAATAATAAGAAACGGTAAGAAAAGGGTTTGAATATAAAGTCTTTTATTTGGATGCAACACTTGCACCAATCATCAAGATTTCCAGATTTTTGCTATCATTCCCCAAAACAGTATTTTTTTAAAAAAATTACTTTCTGGCCTCACTAGGCAGTATATGGGATCTAGTTCCCCAATCAGGGATTGAACCTGTGCTCCCTGTAGTGGAAGAGCAGAGTCTTAACTGCGGGACCACCAGGGAAGTCTGCCCAGGAACAGAATTTTAAATCTGATGACATAAATTCACTTCTGCGTTCCACCTTTTGCCTTTGTTTAGGCATTAGACACCAAATGAGTAAGGATATGCAGTGGACTATAAAGTACAGGTTTTTATTAGTCAGTGTTTAATGAGGAGAGTGACAAAAAGAAAGTCAGTGAAAAGTAGTCTGTATGAGAAAAAAGCTCATACCAGAGCTACCTTAAGAAATGGATCTTATAAAACATACCTTGTTGGCTACATCTCCGAAAGTCAAGTTTGTCAAAGCCATTCCTGCATATCGTCTTAAAGTAATACTGTAGTGGTCATTAGTAAGCCCATACATTTCACAGTCCACTTGCAATAATTCTGCAATGGCCTGTAGTCCCCCTAATTTAAAAAGGGCAAGAGGAAAAAGACAAAAATCTAAAATAACACAAATGGGTACCAAGTTATAAATTACTAGAGAAAAATCCCAAAGAATGAGAATATATGGTTTAATTCTGTCTTCAGAATTACAAGCTACAAAAAATGTTATAAAGCACTCTTGTGTAATATACTTATCAAGTGACAACTATTTCATTTTCTGCCAGTTTCTCCACCCTCCAGTCACCTGTCTTACTGAGTAAGATGAATATTATACTCTGTATACTCTGTATACACTGTATCCTGTCAAAGAAGACTATTTTCTACTATTAGGGCCTCCTGAATGTAAGCAGAAAAAGGTAACTTTATTACTAGGACTTTATAGACATTCTTCACTGTCACACACTATGGCCTAATTACTTTAATATATTTTTATCTCCAAAATAATTTTTAGTATCATTAGGAATACTAAAACTTCTAAGTGAAATAGTGCATGAAGCGAAACTTATAATTTTTTTATGAAAATGAATTACCTGTTCAACTTATTACTAAGCTGCATAGAACCATTTTTATGTTTTTTCTTTTTAAGTTCTTACTTTTCTTTGATACACACAAAGTGTCAAATACCAATACTAGGATTTAGTATTTCCTTTCCCCTTGGTTCCAACCACTGTGGCATACGTAACAATGTCCACAGTGGCCAACTGTAGGAAGGCAAGGAGGAAAATGAAGGGAAAGGAAAGGAAAAGACAGAAAGGAAGGGGTAGTAGAAAGACAACACCAAACAGAAGGACAAAAAGTGAAGCAAAATGGTGAGGGAGTGAATAAAAAGAAAAATAAAAATGCATATGGAGGTTATTCAAAATATTATTCATCATCAATATTAATCATTATGAAACTGGAGATATTGTTTTGTCAGAGAAGTAGCTAAGACAGAAAGAGATGAATATAAAACAGGTAATTCTTGGATACTGTAAGTCTAAACTGTCAGGTCATTAATCTGAAAGAGGATCTGTACATTCATTATTTTTGTAAATGATCTAAAAGGATCAGTATAAAGAGCAATCAGCAAGTTTGCAATACAGACCAAGTTCAATTCTGGGTCAAGAATCCCAAGCCAGGGATTTAACTCTTAGAACATCTGTGTAAATCTTTATAACTGGCACCAATGACAGGTAAGTCTGAATGTAGGTAAATAAAAATTAATTTGGTTAAGGAAAATCCAAACCATATTTAGGAAGATTTTCCTTCATCCACCCGTAATGATGGGAAAGATAAATGGCCCATGAACAAAACAGCCAATGAACAAAACAACCAATGTCTTTATGGAGCTTACAGATTAGCACAGCCAGCCATCGAACAACTAATTTAAATGTCATGATTCTGTAGAAGCATGGGGCATGATAACAGGCAAACCTAACGTAGATGAAGGATCAAGAAAATGGCTGAGGAACTAAGGTTTAACTTGAGACTTAAAGGATGAATGACCATCTAAAAAGGGCAGAGGAGAAACAATAAGGGAGCATTTCAAGCAGATAAAATAGCACGTGCAAGGGCTGCTGGGCCTGAAACATTAATATACAGCAACAAGGAGAGGCTACAAAAATGCCAGGTAATACAAGACTTTGTGTACCTCACCAAGAATTTAATGCAGGAGAAAAGAATAATCAGATGTATGTTCTAAACAGATTCTTATTATTAAGGCTATAGAAATTAGAAATGATTACAATTGGAAGTGGGGAGTCAAGTAAGACAAACTATGGGAGACTAGGAATGAAGAAAGAGGCTTTGCTTATGCTGGGGATAAAAAGAATAGCAGTGGTGTAAGACGTATTTAAGAACCAGAATTAAAGCAGTTAGCAGATATAGGGGACAGGAATACAGTCCAAAATGTCTTCTAAGATTCTGGCTTCAGCAAGTGGGTTGACGGAAAGGCTACTGTCTGAGAAAAGGAACCCTGGTCAAGAGACAGTTTTGGGGATAGAAGAGACAGACTCAGTTTCTGTGAGTTGAGTCAGAAATGTCTGAAAAATCATCTTGGTGAAAATGCTGGAGGAGCAGTATGAAAATGTGTGTAAATCTCAGGAGAGAAAGCGTGGATTAAGATGTGAGTGTGAAAACCACTGTCAGGGAATCCATGCAGTAGAGCATACAGCCTAGGGAGAGGGGAAGAAAGCCCAGTACCGAGCTTCAGAAAATTCCACTATTTAATCCTTCAGCAAAGGAGGAGGAACTAGAGTCTTGATGAGGAAACAGACCTGGGAGTCACTGTTGACTTAAAGACAGCAGCCCTGGGTACTGATCAGATCACCAAATGTTGAGGACTATAAAGGGGACCATCAAAGCCATACAGAGCACACTCTGCTTCACGCCTACATAAAATCCTGCCTGGTACAGCAGCATCTGTGACACTGTCTAAGAAAGTAACATGGGAAATAATCTTAAGAAACTACCAAGAAGGCCCTTGACTACTTTTGTATGGAAAACCCCAAAATCTTAGGACTTGATTCTGAAAATAATGATTAAAGAACAACATGATTCATGCCAATAAAATGATGAAGAACGTGCTAATGAAAAAAAGAACATTCAATAAAACAGAGTATTAGACAAAAGAGAGAGACCCTTTATGATTTCCAGGAGTTAAAAAAAAACTTCCAGTGAACTTTAAGGCAAAGAATCTATACACTTTATAAATGGATTCACAAAAATATGATGTGAATTCATGACAGATAGGAAAAAAACTGGTTGCCCTAAGAAATACTAGGATGTTTCAAGGTAATGAAAAGGTCATGAGCACATCCTTCCACATTTTCTTGGTGTCTATGTTAGAGAACAGTGGTCCAGATGAACCAAATATTATCTCGTATGATATCTCATAACCTGATAGTAGACGATCAATGTCTTCAGGTGACATTTACCAAAATCTTTAAACTTATCAAAACAAGATAATAGAAAGATGACAGAATTTTAAAAAAGTATATTACTTTTCTTTTACTTGGTTTAGATAGTCACCATTAGCATGAAAAACCTCATTCTAAAATAAGTACGGCTCAGCAACAATATTCTATATATTGGTTCCGTTCCGTTCCATCGCTCAGTCGTGTCCGACTCTTTGCGACCCCGTGGACTGTAGCCTACCAGGCTTCTCCAGGCAAGAATACTGGAGTGGGTTACCATTTCCTTCTCCAGGGGATCTTCTATATATTGGTAGTTTCACAAAATTTCCTGATCATAAGCATCACCTGGGCCACTTACTGGATTGATTCCTAGGTTCCTTGCTCTGGAGACTCTATTTTCCTAAGCTTGCTTACCATGGGCCAGAGAAGTACACGTTCTGACCACTGCCTCAGTGATCATTATCATCTAGTCTGGGAAACACTAATGCTTATTAACTATGAGTCCCTTGAAAATCAGGACCACATCTTAATCATTTTTGTATCTAGTGCCTAGCACAGTTTCTAGGATGGAGCTGGAAATTAATAAATGTGTACATTCCTGGTATTATAGTCTAAAACTTGCAACACTAATAGTTGCAAACTTAAATGACCCTAACAGTTGTAGAATTTTCTTGCATCTACAAAAGGCAGTCCTAGTTGAATGGGCTTAGGAATTTTTCTTCATCGCCTCCTGTCCCTCACTGTCAGATCCCTTGTGCTACCTGACTGTATCTGTCCACAGTCGACACACCTTGTTCCTTCTTTGGCTCCAACGCAAAGTCAGAGGCTAGGAGTGAGAAGGTAATCCCCTGTGGCTACATCCCCACAGCCACACCCCCAGAGGCCCCATCCTGCTCCTCACCTGAAAGCCCCTGCCCTAGCTCCTGGGATGAAATGCCCCGGGTAGCCTTCCTACCTGAAGAAGGAAGAGGAACAAATACTGAGTCTAGATTTTACTTGGAAATTCAGATGATTAATGTGGGTCAGTCCTAGTCTACAGTTCAGTGGAACACAGGGACATTTAGAAAAAACATTTGTGGGAGCTTAAAACTGGATTAGTTTTCCTGTTTGTTCATTATTTTCCCCATTATTACGAGTGTTAAAAACAAACAAACAAAAAAAAACCACCCAAACTTGAAATTTCACCAATGCTGGATTGTACTGAGGAGGGGAGAACTCACAAGTGCATACTCAATTTCACAGGAACCTGGGGAATAAGAAAAGAGAATCAAGAGGGCTAGGGCCTGTGGGGAGAAAAGTATAGCTGGGGGGCAGGCGGAGACCAAGTATACACAGCCTCCCAAAATGACGATCTGAAGGAGACAGCACTCATTTTCAGCCACTCAGGTTCTCTGTGTTTTAAGAGACTCACAACTTTGTCACTTTTAAGATAAATGATGAATGAAAATGGTAAGGGTGGCAGGGATACAAAGTGGGGGCTGGAATGAAAGGTCACGTAAACAGCACAAAAAGCAAGGGCACAGCTGCACTAAGATGGAGACTCAGTGCATGCTTCTTGCTTGTGGCACGATTAGAGCGATCCAGGGTCACATGAGATGGCTCAGCATGACGCAACTTATAAATACCACATGTGCAAAATGAACCTAGAAATCAAAGAGAAACCACCACATGAAAAATGGGGCCACAGAGGCAGGTTTTATAAGGTTCAGAGTATGTGAGAAAACATACTAAGAGTAATCCTTCCAAAATTAAATGGACTGTTTTCTAACATAAATTAGAGAATAATGCTTTTCCATTATTAATGAGTTTCAGAGATACCAACCATGCTGCTTATCATAAAAATCCAGGAAAGTACAAATAACCATGAAGATAAATGAGAATCTTAATAATAATTCTTTCCTGTGTCCATCAGAAGTGACTGAGTTCAAGAATAATTACAAAGCTCCATATCATCACATCTCAAAATGATTCAAATTACCCTCCCAGCAACTGTCACCCAGGGTCTACCTTGACAATATTGGCAAGAGTGGCCCATTTATTTATTTTTGCCCATCTCTGGCTAAGATTTTAAAAACCCAAGTTAGGTTATAAAAGGGTAGCAGTTTCTGTCACTTAGGACATTGTCTTCTCTGGAAACCAGAGTCACTTGCTACAAGGAGGAAGCAGATGGTAATAGAAGTAAGTGGCCTTATATCCTAATTCAACAATGATGAAAAATCTTCAGGATTCTTCTATGGCATTAAGAAACATTTTTATCTTACCAAGTTCATTCATTGCATGTCTATGCTCTTCATCAAATGAAAGTTTCATTAGAACACACACAGCAGGACAGATCTGATGTTCAACAGGAGCTGGCACTGAAAAATAAAATTGACATAAACCATAATGCTTTGTTTTCTCAAAGTAGTGTATACCTGAAAAATACTCAAGTTTGCTGATATACTTCTCATGCATGGTAGCTTAGTGAATCAACAAGTATTTGCTGAAGAGATGAATAAATACTACACACAGGAAAATACAGGTAAAGGACTTTTCTTGGTTCCATAGAACTGTTTACCTCTCACCAGCCTTTGACCAAGTCTGTTGGACTAACTCCCATGTGGGTTTATGCTATAATTCAATTAATAACTTAAAAATTATATTGGTTATTTGAAATAATAAAAACATTTTGGTATAAAACTATTTATTTATAATCTCTATTTTCAACTGAAAGGCACATGGCTGTATAGAAATGTATAGAGAAACCTAGTGCAACTCTAGTAGAGAAAGGTTATTATATAGATACCAGATACTAGATAAAAATTTAAAGGAAAAGTGTCTAAGAAAATGTACTTGCACATTTAATATTATGCATAAAGTTTCAAAACTGTTACTTGAAATAAAAATTTAAAAACCAAGTTTATTTTTCAGAAGTAATAATATTTATTCTATTTAACTTTTCTGAGAACAGGTATTAAGAGCACACAATACAAGTCATTACATGGTTGTGGGCAGTCAAAGAAAACAATTCCCATAATGTTAATGTGTTCCCAGTAAAGCAACTTACTAATTCTCCCTAGCCCTAGGACAAACAGAAAGGATGTTTTTGCTATATTCATATTGTTGAAAAATTTTTAATAAATTCACCTTTAAAACCTAACCCTAAGAGAAATCTACTAAATCTTTATAGATCAAGTTCTTATCATCAGTCTTTCTCCTGCTCCCCCAATCAAGATATTGATTCGATAGTCCTTTGTTGTGTTTATGTCTATGTGTGGGTTCTTATCAGATGAAAGGAGGTCTTACCTTACATACTTACTGCTTTTGGTTCTTCCTATAGGAACGAAGTAAGTTATCTCCCCAAGGGTCCCAACTCCATGATCCCTGTTCCTGGGGGACAGGGCTTCTCCCTGCGCAAAGAGCTGGGTGGCTGATCACCCCAGCAACTGGGGCCCCAAGGCCTGAAGACAGATGGTGCAGTGGGAAGAACACTGGGCTGAGAGTCAGGAGGTCTGGCCTCTGATCCTGGATCCACCACCCACTATCTGTGAAGCCATAGGCAAGTCTTTTAGCCTCTCTGAACCTCAGTCTCTTCATCTGTAAAATGAAGATGATAATATCTTCCCTTCCTACTTCACAAGGTTATTGTAAGGATCAAGTAACAGATATAATACAGCTCTGCATCCACTGAGTAAAGCGATGTGTGAATATGAGAGAATGGCTTGGTCACTCACAGCTGAAGGAACTTACATAAAGTCAGTTTTCTGAGCTTAATCTCGAGAGAAGGAGAACATAATCACTCAAGTTCTTTCTAGATCATCTATGCTATGACTGTTTAAGTCTACTTTGATTTTCTGTTGTTTTCTGGTTGTATTGTAGTGCATACATTTTCCTTTGCTAATTTTTTTTCTAGGGAAATAGAGAAATTAAGCTTTAAACCATGTGAACAGTGTAGGTGGCTAATATGAATTTCCCACTCTGATTAATAAAGACATCATCCCAATTAAAAAACTTTTCATTTCAAAAACTTTTACATTTGTTTGTCACATGCACCAGATGGAACATACTTGCATTTTTGTCCTGGTCCATGCCTTGTTCATGGGCTTCCTGCCACTCCCAACAGGTTTCACAGTAAGCTCGTATCTGTTCCAAAAGATGAAGGACTCGGATTTCACGCCTGCCTCTCTTGTCATCAGGCTGTGAGTGAATGATGTTGTGGAGTGCTGCACTGGCCCTGGCCCGAGCCTCTTTACTGCCCCGGGAATTTCCCAACAACACAGAGTCTTTGTCATTGCCATGTAAAAGCTGGATGAGGAGAGGAAGACATCCAGACTGTCGCATGGATATACAGCTGTCTTGGGAGCTAGACATAGCTAGCAAAGTTCGCGACATATCATCCTTATCATGAGTACCAAGCATTGACAACAATGAATACACCATTTCCACCTGTGGGCCAAATGAGTTTAGAAACAAAATTATGACTTTAATAGCCAAAAGCCAACACCAATGAAGTGATGAATGGGATATTAATTGTAACTCAAACAAAAACAGAAACAAAAATGAAAATCTCTTTCCAAGATGAAGTAATGAGCATTATTTCAAAATCCATATGCTACAATCATCATCACCATCTTGTTTATAAGTAAATATTAGTAATGGTAGTATACAGTCATAAGGAGACAGTAGGTTCTTGCATACCTCAACTGCTATTGTCTGAATCAGTGGGTGATAATCCGTTATAATGAAAGACAATCAACTTACTTCTCTCTTTCTCTCACATCTCCCCCACCCACCACACACACACACCCCCCTACTGACACACACAGAGTAAGAAATGTGGTTTATCTAGAATTCTTTACATAATTAAAAATTTTACTTTTTAAAATCTACAACCATAATCAATAAAGAGAAAATATCTTTTAGCAATTACTATTTACTAAGTACTAGTTCTCAGCAATTGCTAACCCTCAGCAGACTATAATATTGTTAAAATCATGATGTCTCCCTTATACATGTAAAAGTATGTCCTAAAAAGAATGCCCTGATCATATGGATACAAAGTCAATATTCTTATTAAATTGTGTTTTTAAAGCAGCTGGTAAGCATCATCACTCCCTTACTGTAAACTCTAAGAATTTACTCAGAAGCAGACTAGAAACAGGAAACAGCACCCAGTCATCCTGTCCTGTGATCAACCAGTTTTTTAAAGCAAGAGCTACTGCATAACAGTTGAGGCTATTATATAAATGCATCATATCTATAAATTAGTGGTTCCAAACCAGGGGCAACTTTAGTCACCTTGAGACTCTTCTGGCAATGTCTTGGAGAAATTTTTGGCCATCACACTTTGGGAGGAAACACTTTGGGCATTCAGTGGGTGAAGACCAGGGATGCTGCTAAACACCCTATAATGCAATGAGGAATTATCCAGCCAATAATGCTGAGGCTGAGAAACTCTACTCTAAATGTGTATACACACTACTCTTAGATTTGAAAGTTTTATTACGAAGGCAGTACAGGACTGCCTTCCTAATGGAAAAAAAAAAAAAAAAAAGGCTTTCAAATTCTGACTCCACTATTTGCAAGTGAGCTGTGTGACATAACCAAGTTATCTGAATTCTCTGAGGTCCAGCTTTCTCAGTTGCAAAATGGAATAATTTACCTAATAGGGCTTTCTTTGTGAAGATTAAATAAAGTAACACATGTATAGGACAGTAACTGGCATTCAAAAATGTAGTAAGGTCTTAATATTATCATGCATAAATCACTCCAAAAGGAAATTATTCAAGCTGCCAGTTTTCAAGTAACAGTACTCTTAAATATTAAAGGTTTTCTTTATAGTAAAAACTACTCATTGATGTTGGACAGATTGGGGTGGAATTCTAATTACCATGGTTTTGGCTTCAGTATTCTCATTTAAAAGAGGGGCAAGAATAATACATTCAAAGGGTTTTTGAAAAGATGAGAGATACTAAACGTACAACTCTTAGCAGTTATTGGCATACTAGTGATCCCAAGTAGCAACTATTGTGAGTTACTAAAGGGATTAAGCTTTATATTAATAATATCACTGCTACTCTAAAATTCGTTTCTTAAATTGACATTAGTCATGTAATGCTTTTCCTCAAAGCCATTATATTACTAAAGTAAAGAAAGAGTATGTAGAATATGCTATGAAAACAAGGAAGTATTTAGATGTAAAGGAAAATAATACTGTTTAAAAAACAGTCCCTGTGCTCCAGATGTACTGATTCAAAGGAGGCAGACACAGACTGCACGGGTAGGCAAGAGGGCCCTGGAAATCAGAAAATGTTTGTAAAGAAGGAAAGCCCAAGAGGAGTTCTGAAGGCTGGCGAGGACTCTGACGGTCATCTTGCAGTGGCGGGGGAAGTGGAGGGGGACACACCTGCAGACAGGGCACCCAGGCAAAGTCATGGGACGGGAGGGCTTGGGGAGCAAGCCAGCTTTTGGGCTGGACCTTAGGATACTTGCAGAGAACTGGCTGTCATTTCTTTAAGAGACTGTGATGATGGAAACAAAATAATTCTTTAGCTAAATTTAAAAGAAGAATGAAGAATGTTTTAATAAAGTACTCAGAGTTCTAACAACAAGACTTTATAATCTATTACCTTGGTTCCCAGATGACTTGTCAGCCTTCGAGGAGCAGAATGTGTGCTACTAGAACTCAAAACACTGGCTGTTTCATGATCTATTCGTGTAGCTGAACCCTAGAAATTAAGCAAATTATAGACAGTATAATTTAGATTATAGATATATATAGCTAGCTTCATGTTAAGATACTCCAAATAAACTGTCTTTAGGGTAAATAGCTAAATATACCATGAAAGTGTGAACATTTATAACTGCTCAAAATGAGTATTTTTATATATAAACTTGAGTAGAATTTAGAGAAGCACTGAAGGGAAAAAAATCTGTTGCAAAAGACAAAGTACAATGTAGAAGTAACCAAACACTGAAGAAATTCTAAGAGTAATATTCTTTCCCAAATCAAAAGGCATGAAACCACATTCAGTTAAATACAGACTGGTTGGTAGAAAGTTCCACTGAGTGATGAAATACTCTGAATTACCACAAAACTAACTGTGAACTGGGTACAGTCCAAGGTCTCCAGGAGCTGAGAGCAGAGAGAAGACTGCTTGAAACTTCTATTGGGGAAAGACATGAAAAAATAAATAACTGCACTGAGATGTCTAAAGGGACTAATACGGGGAGCAAGTTAGAAGATAATATAGGCAGAACACTCTTTGACATAAGTTGTAGCAATATTGCTTTGGATCTGTCTCCTAAGACAAAAGAAATAAAAGTAAAAATAAACAAATTGAACCCAACTAAACTTAAAAGCTGCTGCATAGCAATGGAAACCATAGACAAAACAAAAAGACGAACTAGAGAATGGGAGAAAATATTTGCAAATGATGTGAGCAACAAGGAATTAAAATCCAAAGTATTTAAATAGCTTATAAGACTCAATATAAAAAAAATGAAAAATCCAATCAAAAAATGTGCAGAAGACCTGAATAGACATTTCTCCAAAGAAGACATATAGGCACAAGAAAAGATGCTCAACATCACCATTTATTACAGAAATACAAATTGCAACGAGATACCATTCTCATAGCTGCCAGAATGGCTATTATTAAAACAAAGTTTTAAGAGAAAAATACATTTATAAATATAACTGTAGGAAAAAACTGTAAATGTGAAACTCACTTAACTATATATTTAAAATAGGTACATTTTACTATATGTTACTCTTTCCTCAATAAAGTTTATTTTTAAGAAGTCATAACTTGAGAGGTCTTGTTTATGTCTCCCCAGATAAAAGTATGAAGACCTACCTCTTCACACACACACACTGGGAAATCTAGGGTTAGATTAAGAATACTAGCGCAGAGTCCCAGACAGGCTACCCTTTCTAGACTCCACTCCTTCTGCGGGTCTGTATGCTTTATGTTGATTAATCTTCTAGGGGTATTTCTCAATTAGAAGCAGAAGGGTAGCACCCTCAGGGCAGAACAGAAAGACATCTCCTTCCCCTGTCACCAGCTACCGTGTGCTTCTATAATGGTATTTCAGTTCACATGCATGCAAACAACAAACATTTACTGAGCTCCTGCTCCTTTCTTCAGTTCAGTTCAGTTCAGTTGCTCAGGCACGTCTGACTCTTTGCGACCCCATGGACTGTAGCAGGCCAGGCCTCCCTGTCCATCACCAACTGCCGGAGCTTGCTCAAAGTCATGTTCAATGAGTCAGTGACACCATCCAACCATCGCATCCTCTGTTATTGCCTTCTCCTCCCACCTTCAATCTTTCCCAGCACCAAGGTCTTTTCCAGTGAGTCAGCTGTTTGCATCAGTGGCCAAAGTACTGGAGTTTCAGCTTCAGCATCAGTCCTTCCAATGAATATTCAGGACTGATTTCCTTTAGGATGGACTGGTTGGATCTCCTTGCAGTCCAAGGGACTCTCAAGTCTTTTCCAACACCACAGTTCTAAAGCATCAATTCTTCAGTGCTCAGCTTTCTTTATAGTCCAATTCTCACATCCATACATGCTTCCCTTGTACCTCACTCGGTAAAGAGTCTGCCTGCAATACAGGAGACCAGGATTCGATCCCTGGAGAAGGAAATGGCAACCCACTCCAGTATCCTTGCCAGGAAAATCTCATGGACAGAGGAACCTGGTGGGCTACAGTCCATGGGGTCACAAAGAGTCGGGCACGACTGAGTGACTAACACACACATCCATGCATGACTACTGGAAAAACCATAGCTTTGACTAGACGGACCTTTGCTGGCAAAGCAGTGTCTATTTTTAATATGCTGTCTAGGTTGGTCATAACTTTTCTTCCAAGGAGCAAGTGTCTTTTAATTTCATGGCTGCAGTCACCATCTGCAATGATTTTGGAGTCTCCCAAAATAAAGTCTCTCACTGTTTCCATTGTTTCCCCATCTATTTCCCATGAAGTGATGGGACCGGATGCCGTGATCTTAGTTTTCTGAATGTTGAGTTTTAAGCCAACTTTTTCACTCTCCTCTTTCACTTTCATCAACAGGCTCTTTAGTCCTTCTTCGCTCTCTGCCATAAGGGTGGTGTCATCTGCATATCTGAGGTTATTGATACTTTTCCCGGCAATTTTGATTCCAGCTTGTGCTTCATCCAGCCTGGCATTTCTCATGATGTACTCTGCATATAAGTTAAATAAGCAGGGTGACAATATACAACCTTGATGTAGTCCTTTCCTGATTTTGAACCAGTCTGTCGTTCCATGTCCAGTTCTAACTATTGCTTCTTGACTTGCATGCAGGTTTCTCCAGAGGCAGGTCAGGTGGTCTGGGATTCCCATATCTTTCAGTATTTTCCACAGTTTGTCGTGATCCACACAGTCAAGGCTTTGGCGTAGTGAATAAAGCAGAAGTAGATGTTTTTCTGGAACTCTTTTGCTTTTTCGATGATCCAACAGATGTTGGCAATTTGATCTCTGGTTCCTCTGCCTTTTCTAAATCCAGCTTGAACATCTGGAAATTCACAGTTCACGTCCAGTTGAAGCCTGGCTTGGAGAATTTTGAGCATTACTTTTCTAGTGTGTGAGAAGTGTGCAATTGTACGGTAGTTTGAAAATTCTTTGGCATTGCCTTTCTTTGGGATTGGAATGAAGACCGACCTTTTTCAGTCCTGTGGCCACCGCTGAGAATTCCAAATTTGCTGGCATACTGAATGCAACACTTGCACAGCAGCAGCATCTTTTAGGATCTGAAATAGCTCAACTGGAATTCTATCACCTCCACTAGTTTTGTTCGTAGTGATGCTTCCTAAGGCCCACTTGACTTCTCATTCCAGGATGTCTGGCTCTAGGTGAGTGATCACACCACTGTGGTTATCTGGGTCATGAAGATCTTTTTTGTATAGTTCTTCTGTGTATTTTTGCCACCTATTCTTAGTATCTTCTGCTTTTGTTACGTCCAAACCATTTCTGTCCTTTCTTGGTGCAATGCTAGTCTCTAGGAACATAAGTGAGTAAGACATGCACACCCTCACTGCATGCGGAGTCTAGACAGGCTGCTCAACGTGTAAATACAGTGCTGTGACAGAGCCCAGGTGTACACACAGGAATGGCGTGCACTCAGTTAGGGATTACAGAGTAAAGGGCTGTCTAATTTTGAATGACAAAGAGGTGTTTAGTTAAAAAAGAGGAAGGTTAGCCACATGGCGGCTCAGATGAGGCAGAGGCCATAAGCACAGGTCAGAAAGATTATGTGTGTGTGTGTGTGAGAGAGAGAGAGAGAAAGAGACAGAGAGAGAGAAACTGACTGACTGTGTGTGTGTGTGTGTGAGAGAGAGAGAGAGAGAAAGACACAGAGAGAGAGAGAGCAACTGACTGACTGTGTGTGTGTGTGTGTGTGTGAGAGAGAGAGAGAGAGAAAGACACAGAGAGAGAGAGAGAAACTGACTGACTGTGTGTGTGTGTGTGTGTGTGAGAGAGAGAGAGAGAGAGAGAGAAAGACACAGAGAGAGAGAGAGAGCAACTGACTGACTGTGTGTGTGTGTGTGTGTGTGTGAGAGAGAGAGAGAGAGAGAAAGACACAGAGAGAGAGAGAGAGAGAGCAACTGACTGACTGTGTGTGTGTGTGTGTGTGTGTGTGAGAGAGAGAGAGAGAGAGAGAAAGACACAGAGAGAGAGAGAGAGCAACTGACTGACTGTGTGTGTGTGTGTGTGTGTGTGTGTGAGAGAGAGAGAGAGAGAGAGAAAGACACAGAGAGAGAGAGAGAGCAACTGACTGACTGTGTGTGTGTGTGTGTGTGTGTGTGTGAGAGAGAGAGAGAGAGAGAGAAAGACACAGAGAGAGAGAGAGAGCAACTGACTGACTGTGTGTGTGTGTGTGAGAGAGAGAGACAGAGAAAGACACAGAGAGAGAGAGAGAAACTGACTGACTGTGTGTGTGTGTGTGTGAGAGAGAGAGAGAGAGAGAGAAAGACACAGAGAGAGAGAGAGAAACTGACTGACTGACTTGGAGATTAAGAGGTTCTTCTGATTGCATTAAAGAAGATGGAGTTGAGGGACCAAGACTCAAGATAGAGAGAGCAGGTAGGAGGCTTTTAAGGAAATTTTGGCAAAAGGCTGCTTTTGATCTACAGGAGGGAATTAATGACTCCTTATCCTGAAGTAAGCTGAACTGTCTTTCAGTTCAGTTCAATTCAGTTCAGTCGCTCAGTCGTGTCCGACTCTCCGCGACCCCATGAATCACAGCACACCAGGCTTCCCTGTCCCTCACCAACTCTCGGAGTTCTCTCAAACTCATGTCCACAGAGTCAGTAGGATATCTAAATACTTTGACTGTTTCTGGTAGTGAGGATGTAACACAACCCTTAAGGATCCTCGTCTTCTAGAATTCACAACCTTATGAATTACCCCTGTGTTTAAGTGTGGGCTAGATTTAGTGAAAGGTTTTTAGTGAACAGTCTGCTGTAGATATGATGAGAAGTCACTTTCAAAATAAGTTTACAAAGACTGTGGCTTCCATCCTGGACACCCTCTCTTGTTCTTCTTTGAGGGATGCCAGATATTACACTATGAACTGCTCTTTGTAGAGGCCTTGGTGGCAAGAAATGATACCGCTGGCTGGCAGCCTGGAGACCTGAGGCCTGCTAAGTCATACGGTGAGTTTAGAAGCAGATCCTCCCCTCATCAAATCTTGAAATGACTGCGGCCCCAGCCAACATGGTGACCGCAGCCTATGAGAGACCCTGAACCAGAGGCACCCAGCTAAGCTGCACCAGGAATCCTGACCTACAGAGACAATAAATGGTTGCCGATTTAAGCTGCTAAATTTGTCAGGCAGCAATAGATAACTAACATATTGTTTGAAACAGAAGAGAAACAAGAGGTTACACTATGAAAAAAGGAAAAACCCATGTCTATGATGAAACATGTTCTGACATTCATTTCAGTGTAGACATCAAATCATCTTTAAGCTTCAGACTTAGTATCTTTCTATACAGGTTCTTGATTTTGGGACACTCTCCACTCTGCTCTCCCAATCTCTCTAGCTAGAAACCCAGATGGATTTATTATAAGGAGATTCCAAGAGAACATTCCCATACCCATACTACCTGAAAGCCAGAACTCGAGTCTTGAGAATCTTTCCTGGGCCTTTTTATTATGATTAAGTCTGCACCAACATCCTTCAGAGGGACCAGAGAAGCAGTAACCTGTAGGAAATGGTTATCGTTGTTCGGTCGCTAAGTCATGTCTTACTCTTTGTGACCCGTGGACTGCAGCACGCCACGCTTCCCTGTCCTTCACTGTCTCCCGGAGTTCACTCAAACTCCTGTCCTTTGAGTCGGTGATGCCATCCAGCCATCTCATCCTCCTTCGCCCCCTTCTCCTCTTGCCCTCAATCGTTCCCAGCATCAGGGTCTTTTTCAATGACTCGCCTCTTTGCATCAGGTGGCCAAAGTATTGGAGCGTCTGGATCAGTTCTTACAATGAATATTCAGGGTTGATTTCATTTATGATAGACTGGTTTGATCTCCCTGTAGTCCACGGAACTCTCAAGAGTCTTCTCCAACACCACAGTTCAAAAGCATCAATTCTTCAGTGCTCAGCCTTCTTTATGGTCCAACTCTCACATCTGTATATGACTACTAGAAAAACCACAGCTTTGACTACATGAACCTTTGTTGGCAAAGTTACGTCTCTGCTTTTTAATATGCTGTCTAGGTTGGTCATAGCTTTTCTTTCAAGGAGCAAGCCTCTTTTAATTTCATGGCTGCAGTCACCATCCGCAGTGATTTTGGAGCCCAAGAAAATAACATCTGCCACTGTTCTACTTTCCCCCTGTCTATTTGCCATGAAATGACAAGACAGGATGTCACGATCTTCATTTTTTGAATGTTGAATTTTAAGCCAGCTTTTGCACTCTCCTCTTTCACCCTCATCAAGCGGTTCTTTAGTCTTCTTCACTTTCTGCCATTAGAGTGGTATCATCTGCATATCTGAGGTTGCTGATATTCCTTCCAACAATCTTGATTCCAGCTTGTGAGTCTTCTAGCCTGGGATTTTGCATGATGTACTCTGCACGTAAGTTAAATAAGCAGGGTGACAATATACAGCCTTGATGTACTCCTTTCCAGATCTTGAACCAGCCTGTTATTACGTGTCTGGTTCAAACTGTTGCTTCTGACCTGCACCTCCTTTTCAGCACACATTAGAATCAAGCACCTCTCTATTTTCCGGTCCTCCTCTATCCACCCTTCAAGACCCACTGCCATCACGGGCACTCAAATGTGTGCCGAGGGGCCCAAGAAGGACTATGCCTGGCAGCTCAATCAGCACAGCTGGGACACGGTCAGTTTCAACTACACCTGCTAGGGACAAAACCCTCTTCTATCATGCTCACTTTAGGAAGTGACTCAAAAGTAGTATTTTTCTGAGAAAACAAAACAAAGTGACTCTAAAAAGTTCACCATAGAGGTAGCAACAGTCTCCAACTCACTGCGAAGCTGTGTAAGAGGGGGAAGAAGGAAAAGCAGCAAGCACCCTCCTCACCTTGCCTTTTTTCATACAGATGGTACATGGAAGTGGTCCAACAGTAGATAAGGAGAAGTTTCTTTATTAAAGTACTACAGCTAATTCTATAACCCTTAGTGAATTAATGAAGCTAGACATTAAGTATAAATGCTGTTAATATCACAAAAAGAGAGCCCACCAGACGTTATATGCTTCCTGGTGGAAGACCACCATGCTACTCGGCCACAGAATGAGGGCCTGAGACCAAATCTGATCACATCTCTAGACCCAAATACCAATTTACAGGGAATACAGAAGACAGAGAGAGAGGTCAAACCTCACCATGCAGATGTTCCTAGCAGAATTCAGACTATGGAAAACTTGAGAAGACAAATAACTTTGGTTATTCAACAAATATATAGCAGAAATCTAAGAGAGAAAGAAGAAATCTATAGACTAAAAGAAAATTCAAAGACACATTAACCAATCTCTGTGCATGAAATTTATCTGGCCCTTGTGTCAAGTAAATTTAAAAATTATGACATTTATGAAACAATGACAAATTTGAATACTGACTAGTTACCTGATGCTGCTGAGGAATCACTGTTAGTTTCTTTGGGAGCATAATAATGGCACAACAGTTATGTATTCTGTAGGTGCCCTCTGTCCACAGGATTGCTTTAGCAATTCTGGGCCTTTTGTGGTTCCATATAAATTTTAGTATCATTTGTTCTAGTTCTGTGAAAATGTCATAGGCGTTTTGACAGGAATTGCATTAAATCTACATACTGCTTTGGGACTTCAGACAATACTACTAAGCTACAGTAATCAAAACAGCATGGTATTTGTACAAAAACATGACAGACAGACAGACACACAGACCAAAAGAACAGAATAGAGAGCCCAGAACTAAACCCACATATCTACACTCAATTAACCCTTGACAAAGGAGGTAAGAATACACAATGGAGAAAAGAAGGTCTTTTCAGCAAGTGACACCAGGAAAGCTGGACAGCTATATGTAAACCAATGAAGTTAGAACACACCCTCACACCATAAACAAACAAGCCACACCCAAGAAACCTCTAAGACATGATACCATAAAACTTCTGGAAGAAAACATAGGCAAATAGTCTCATAGTCTCAAATTATAGCAATATTTTCTTAGATCAGTCTCCCAAGGGAAAACAAATAAAAGCAAAAATAAACAAATGGGACCTAGTCAAACTTAAAAGATTTTTTACAGTAAAGAAAACTATCAACAAAACAGAAACACAGCCTACAGACTGGGAGAAAATATTTACAAGTGATGTGACTGACAGTCAATATCCAAAATGTACAAACAGCTCATACAACTCAGTATAAATAAATAAATAAAAACAACAAAATCAAAGGGTGGACAGAAGACCTAAACAGACATTCCTTCAAAAAAGACAGACAGCCAACAAATCATGAAAAGACGCTCAACATCACTGATTACTGAGAAATTCAAACTAAAAATGGCCACCATCAAAGCAAAAAGTCTGGAGAGAATGTGGAAAAAAGGAAACCCTCCTACACTGTTAGTGGGGATATAAGCCACAGTGAAAAACAGTATGGAGGTTTCTTAAAAAACTAAAAATAAGAGTTACCACATGATCCAGCAGTCTCACTCCTGGGCATAATCCAAAAAAGATGAAAACTCTAATCTGAAAAGATAAATGCACCCCAATGTTCACATCAACGTATTTACAATAACCAAGACATGGAATGAACCCAAGTACCCATCAACAGATGAAGGTTTAAGAAGATATAATGGTTTAAGAAGTCACAAAAAAGAATGAAATATTGACACTCGCAGCAACATGGATGGAGCTAGAGAATGTCATACTAAGTGAGGGAAGTCAGATAAAGACAGATATTATATGATATCACTTATATGTAGAATCTAAAAAATAATACAAATGTATCTATATACAAAACAGAAATAGACTCACAGACACAGAAAACAAACTTATGGCTACCAGAGGGGACAGGGAAGGACAAATTAATGGTACGGGATTAACAGATACAAATAATCCAAAAAATATGTATATATTACTGAATCACTTTGCTGTAGAGCTAAAACTAACACAATAATGTAAATCAATTGTATTTCAATTTAAAAGGAAGTATTCTTAGACACAGAAAACAAACTTATGGTTATCAAAGGGGAAATGGGAGGTGGGATAAATGAGGAGTATGGGATTAACAGATATATACACTTTGATATACACAAAATAAACAACAAGGATTTACTTTATAGTACGTGCATGTGCGCATGCTAAGTCACTTCAGTCACGTCCAACTCTTTGAGACCCTGTGGACCATAGCCTGCCAGGCTCCTCTGTCCATGGGATTCTCTAGGCAACAACACTGAAGTGGGTGCCACGCCCTCCTCTAGGGGATCGTCCCAACCCAGGGACCAAACCTGCATCTCTTACGTCTCCTGCACTGGCAGGCAGGCAAGTTCTTTACCACTAGCACCACCTGGGAAGCCCTAGGGAATTATATTCAATATCTTGTAATAACCTAAAATGGAAAAGAATTGGAAAAATACAATATAACTGAATCGCTTTGCTATATACCTGAAACTAACAATATTATGATTCAGCTATATTTCAGTTAAAAAAGTGTTATATTCTGGAAATACACAGTGAAATATTTAAGCAAAAAATGATGACGTCTGGCATCTTTACCAAAAATAAAACCAGAGGACAGAGTATATAGGGTGCCTGCTGCTGCTACTGCTAAGTCACTTCAGTCGTGTCCAACTCTGTGCGACCCCATGGACGGCAGCCCACCAGGCTCCGCCATCCTTGGGATTCTCCAGGCAAGAACACTGGAGTGGGTTGCCATTTCCTTCTCCAATGTGTGAAGGTGAAAAGTGAAAGTGAAGTCGCTCAGTCTTGTCCGACTAGTAGCGACCCCATGGACTGTAGCCCATGGACTGTAGGGTGCCTGCAGATTACTGTATTACTCTGTTTGCCTCTGTCTAGATTTGAGATTTTCCATAGTAACAGGCTGAAAACATATTATCAGCAGTGGAAAAGGTTCTCCTCCCATTTCATCCCTTTCCCACTCTTGTTTGAACTTCATCACTACTTACTGGTTGTATCACTAGAGATCTGGTTCTAAACATTAAATGGAAAAGCTGAGAATCGATTCATAAAATGAATTACACACAGTTATATACTAAGCAAGTAGGGATCTAGCTCATATAATTTATTTCTAGCTTTCTCTTTTCATTTAACTTTCAAGGGAGATTAATCACAGATCGAAAATCCCTATTTCTAGAAGGGATGTTAGTTATCCCTTCCAACCTACATATATTCATTGCTGTTATCTCCTATTTATCAGGGACTGTGGGGATATAAAAATGGATAAAACTGGAAAGAATCTTTGTCTTTCTGGAGCTTACAATCTAGTAGGAAGAACAGAAATAACCACATAAATAAATATAAAACTGCAAATGTGGTCTTCAAAGAGAGAACAAGCTAGGACAGCCTGTAATAACGGGATGTGAACAGTTCAAGCCTCTTGAGAGAAATCATGCATAAGTTCAGACACACACAAACTGATGTTAACTGAGAGAAGTGGAATGAGAACACACAACAGGGAACAGGTGCAGACGCTGTGCAGGCTGCAGCAGAGGAAGTCCAGTCAAGGGGAGGTCCTGAAGGGCCAGTGTGGCAGAAGTGCTGAGAGCAAAGGGTGAGAGAGAGCTGACAAGCTTACGGAGGAGCCAGATTATACAGGTCGTGATAAAGGCTGGTCTTTTTCTAAGGACCAAGGGACATCAACAGAGGATTTTACCAAGAGGGTGATTTACTCGTGAAAGATCATTCTGGCAGAGTGGTTGTGGGCAGGAAACCAGGTGAGGTACGATGAACTTCCTTCCACAAAGTGGTAGATATAAGGGCACTAGGGTAGAAGCTTTGATGGATCATATTACTGTGATCCTGATTTCTCAGGATAATCAAAGAGATTATTTTCATTTTTGTTAGTGTCAATTGTTTTTGTCTCTGGAGCAAATAATAAAAGAAATGAACAAACCCCAAGAGTCTGTCATGTGTGTCAATCCTATTAAGACAGGTAAAGGGATTCTGGTATAACTAAATCAGTCTCAGACACACCACTTATCTACATTAGGATCTGGAAGTCGCTGCAGCGTCATTAATGTGATCGTGGTTTTTGTCTTCTAAGTTTGTTATGATTTTATGGCACACTAAAGTCTTACATTTTTTAGATGAAACCTATCGTTCTTTTATAGTTTCCTACTCACTTCATGATTATAAAAATTCTATCCTCATTTTCCTACCTTTTAATATTTTAATAGTTTTCATTTGGGGGACTTCCCTGGTGGTTCAGTGATTTAAGAATCTGCCTTCTAATGCAGGGGATGTGAGTTTGACCCCTGGTCTGGGAACTAAGATCCCACATGCTGCAAGGCAACTAAGCCCGAGGGCCACAACTACTGGGCCTGCCCGGCGCAACGGAAGATCCCACATGACGCGGGGAGATCTCACGTGCCGCGACTAAGACATGACACAGGCAAATAAGTAAATTGTTTTTTAAAGTTTTCATTTTTGACATTAAATCTAATATATTTAGAGTTAAATTCTGATACAAGAAGTGAGATAGGAATTTAATTTTAAAAAAATATCCAGCTTATTGGCTAGGTGAGGCTTTAAAGGAAATAATAATTGAAATATGACCCAAAGCATTAATAGTGGGTCTTAAACCTAAAGCAAAAAAAAAAAAAATGTTTTTGTCAAGAAGACAGAACTTCTTTCTACATATGTGCAGGAACACATGATATTCCCAAAGAATTCCCTAAACAGTAGACAAAGAACCCGAATGTACTATTTAAATATAATTTCTTTTGCCCTAATTTACCATCTGTAGAGTATTACCCAGTACAATGTGGACCAGTAATATTAAAATGAAGTACATCTTTGTTTAAATGTGGTAAATTTAAATATTTAAGTATGAGACATTTTAAGCTTTAAATTTTAATGAACTAATAGAACCACGTTCTTTCTAAATAAATAGTATCATTAAAAGTAACCTATAGACACTAAAAGAATATTTTATATCAACAGTAAGAAAATTTCCTTAAAATCAACTTAGTTGAAACTGTATTTTAAAAAATCATTCATTTAAAACATAAAATATTGCTTGAAAAGATGTGGAGAATACAGAATACTCCAAAGAAAATTACTGTCATATTAGGATGCATTCCAATCAAACTCTAATAGAAAACTGATGGCAGCACAACAAGATAATGTTCTACATTAAAAAAAATTATCTTCCATAATTTTGCTAAAGATGATAATAGTAAATATGACTAGGGTATGTATTTACTTTTTTAATGGGCATTAGAATCATCTATTTCAATGCTGGGTTTATATAATCTTGAAATATAACTGAAGACGAGAATATTAACTCTTTATGATTTTTTTAAAAAAACATAAAAATGTTTCAGAAAGAATGCCACAGAGAAAGAGCAAATCTATTCAATGCAAGCAATAATAACTAGGTCAAGTCACATATGACCAAAATGCAGCTCAGTATTTATTTTTCAAAGAAACTCTACTCACATTAATCATTTTAGGCTAAAACAGAGACACATAATTTAGAGCTATAAAATATACTTGGAAATTTTGGAAGCATCATTGTTAAATATAATAAAGAAAAATGACATAGCATTTTAGTACTGAATTCTGGAGATATCCATTTAGGACTAAGGAAACAGATAATATTTACAGATTGTTGTGAGAATCATCTCACTCAGTATTTCTTTTTAAATATTTAAATAGTTAACTATAAAAAAATTAATAAAATAATTTATTTACCTGACCGCTACCCGAAGTTGCCATGTTGATTTCTGCCACTCCTTGACCTTCATTCTGCCGTTCAGCTTCATGTGAGCCCGCTTCATGCTTGCTCTGAGATGACCTCTGTTAATACGGAGTTAACATCAGTACATATAAAAATGGTGCATGCTTTCTTAGCCCACAGCTTTCCTTCTTTCTTGCTTTAAAGCTCTGAATACATCAATTATACAGGTTTACAAAAGCATGGAACTGCACTTCATACTTCATAACCTCCAGCACGGTTGTCAGTTGACTATTTCGGTAAAAGGAAAGTGAAGTGTGTCCCTCGAGCATTAGAGCTGCACAAGACAAAGGATTTTCTGACACTCACAGAAACACCATCCTCCACCAGCTGTGCTCACATCACTATCAGGGACATAACCCAACTAGAACAAATAACTGTCTTTTCCGCAAGGTCATATGGTTCCGGTATTTAATAGAGCTGCAAATGTAACAGTTACTTCCTAAGCTTATAAATACCTTCTATTTAAGTGTATTTATACACACATATATTTTTATGTACATCTGCTAATAAAAGTCATATGAAACCAACAGATAAGCTCTTAAGATTCTAATATGAATAAAACCAAAACCTTTTCTAATGTGACCACCATCTGCTATGTAAAGTGAAAAGGCAAGATTATATCCAGTAAAAGCAGTCATTTCAAGACAGATTATATCCAGTACAAAGCAGTCATTTTGAAAAATATCACCACAGAACCAAAGAAATAAAATAATCTATCAATTATCTTTTATAGAAACAATTACCAGTGTGCCTCCTCTAGGAAAATTACAGGCAAAATTAAAAAGTGTGAAATAATGGAAAACTACATTACAAAATGGCTTCACTGGAATTTCTTTAAACATAAAGTTTTCTTAGACCATTTAAAACGTGACTTAAAAATAATTTACATATACTATTTCCATCAATAAACAAGTGTAAGTTATACACAGGCAAAAGAGGTAGTCCCAATAATTGAGAAACAAGAAAAACCAGTACCACGGGAACATTATAGAATTCCTTACAAAATTCAACAAAATCATGTAAAGTAGAGAATACAAAGTCATTGAAGAGAAATAATTATTGAATATATGCTATGTTAGCTACCTGCAATAGGGTTCGAGAATACAGCACTGATGAAACCAGACATTGTTCAACGCACTTTTCAAGATTTAGTCTAGTCAGGGATACCATCAAATAATGAAAGAAACGACAATAAAGTTAAAAACTTCGACAAGTACTTGAGAAAAGGGTACAGGGTGCTTATAAGGGTATATAACAGAGGGACATCAGACAGTGTGGGAGTCCGGGGAGGCGCTCTCTTAGGAAGTGTTGTTTGGACTGAGATCTAAAATATAAACGGGAGTTCCGGGATGCAGGACGTGGCAGAGGATGAAGGAAACGGAGACCATATGCAGAGGACCAGGGATGGGAGGAACACGGTTTGCTCTAGGATATCAAAGAATTACAGTGTGAAGAGTAGGACAGAGAGATGGTTAAAAAAAGGAACTTAATGATTTTGTTGAATTTTAGTGTGATTCTCAGATGGCACTCATGCCCACACATAACCAATACTAGTAATACTAAAGGAAATAGGTATATGTATTCTGATCGTTTAAACTCAAATTTTAAGTGGTCTAAGTAGGTGGGAAACAGAAGAGATCAACTTGCAGACTCCATATTAAAAGTTAAAGTGGGAGATGATGGCCCTTTAACCCAGGGAAGCGCTGATGCAGACAAAAGCAGTGGAGACAGGTCAGTCTGAAGGACTGCATGACAGACTGGACACAGGGAGTGGAAGCAGAGATCTGGGCTCACAAACCACTCTTCCGTTTCTCAGCTCTCACAGCTGAACAATGGTGGTGCCATTCACAGAGACAGACAATACTAAAGGAGAATGACGATTTGGAGGATGTGGAGGTCCCATGGAGGACTCAGGAGGAGATCATCATTAATTATGCTTTGCATATGTTGGATTTAAAATGTCTTTAAGACAACTTACCCACTTTTAAGTGTACAACCCAATGACTTTGAATAAACTTACCAAGAATCACCATACTTCAATTTTAGACCATTTTCATCATTCTAAAAAGATCCTTCGTGCTAATTTATAGGTAATCCCCATTCCCACTCACAGCTCCAAGTAACTACGACTCTACTTTGTAAACTTGTCTTTTCTGTATACTTACTGTGAATGGAATATATGGACTTACACATCTAGCTACTTTTACTTAGTATAATGTTTTTGAGGTTCACCTCTGTTATAGTGTGTGTCAATAATATGTTCCTTTTAATTGCCGAATATTTACTGATTGACCAGTTGATACACTTTTGCGTTTTTCTACTTTTGGGCTACTGTGAGTAATGCTGCCATGAGTATTCACACTAAAGTCTCTGTGTGGATATACGTGCTTATTTCTCTTAAGACAGCCGGAAGTGGGACTGCTGGGTCATATGGTAACTGTACGTTCAATACTTCAGGTAACTGCCAAACTTCCAAGTGGCTGAACCATTTCACATTCCCATCAGCAACGTATGACAGCTTCTATTGATCCACATCCTTGCCAAAGCTTATTGTTTTCTTCATGACTACAGCCATCCTAGTGCGTACAGAGTGATATAGCATTGTGGTTTTAACTTGACTTCCTTAACGACCAATGATGTTGAGCCTATTTTCATGTGCTTATTAGCCATTCCTATGTATTTTTCTGGTGAAATGTGTATTCAAATCTTTAGCCCATCTGTAAGCTGGGTTGTCTCTTTATTAATGAGTTATAAGAGTACTCTGCATGGGATTTTAAAAACTATTTCTCACTGGCTATTTTCTAGACATTATTAAACCATGCCATAATTTTCCTTACAGCTCCCATCTTTTGGGGTCCCTCTCCCCCAAATGTATACACTTGTCAGTAAATAACCTATTGGAAAGAAAACAAAAGAAAGTGGTAGCACTGGTTGCCTCATGTACTCTCTTGGAACTTCTGAAATTTGAATCAAGTGCAATAGTTATATCATCTGAGTTATATCCTGCATCTAGACCCTAAACCAGAGTTGTCAGCAGGTAGGGCAAAGATAGTGTTATAAGATGCTTCATGGTGGAGAAATTATTTGGCAGACATCTTTTCTTCTCTATACTGTATGTGAACTAATTTGTGAGTATCTGATCCCCAGTTTTCTCCATTTTCTAGCTTCTCCTTCTGATAGTAATAATTTCTTTCTTAAATAAGACATGACATCTTCTTTTAGTTTATATTCACTGAATAAATATAACCACTTAATGCTATGAAAAATACAGCCATTTTTATAACAAAAAGAAACAAGAATAGACTAGGTTACAGTGGTAGACAGTTGGTCCCAAATCCAATGATATAAATGAAATCTTGAACAGATAAAAAAACACAAACAAGCCCCCGACCTGCAATAAACTTATAATTGTGCTGACAATGAGAACTGTTATTAACAAATGACAATTTTTTTTAGGAATTTCTAGAGGCCAGAATGTTGGTAAAGTTTGGAAACGTACTGACAGTGAGTATATTATACCAGGCAAATGATGGCCAAAAGAAGTCCCGCGCAGTCATACTAATAGCAAAGAAGGCTATTTCACACACATAAAAGAGTCAATCAAGTAGAAAAAATAAATGTAAATATTGACTTAGAAATTAAAAAAAAAAGAAAAAACAAACAACCAAACAAAAAAAAACCTTGTTGATGGAGCCAAACAGTAAAAATCATAATACAAGAAAGATGGTGAATAAAAACTAACTATAACTAAAGAAGCTAGAAAAACAGCAGCAAAAACTCAAAGCAGAAAAAATATATATAAAAAGAAAATGTAAATGCAGTGCTGCTCAATAAAAAACAAAAGTTGCCTCTCTAAAAACAGTTTTAAAAATAGAGCATAGTAATTTTGATCAGGGAAAAAAAAAAACAGATTAACTACCCTGGAAAGCCAAAGGGGCCATAACAATCAGAATGCCACATACAGCAATGCCAGTGACACCGAAAAAGGAGTAAAGAGATAGTTTTGTTTTATTTTGGAAGGAAAAAAATAGTCCTGAAGAGATAACATTGTAAAAAGGACACATTCTGTGTATTACAAATATTTGGTTCATACTGACTTAAAACATCCAGGTTAAATTACTTTTAACAACATGACTATCACACTGAACTTGACTACTTGGCAAATACATGTTTCTACATATTTCAAATTCCAATGTACTGAAGCCAAAGCTTCTAAGATATTTAAAAAGCAAGGCATGGATGAAGAGAGTCTTAAAAACAGTTTTCAAAAATCATACTTTTTAACATTAGAATTAGTTGTCTTCCCTGTGTATAAATGGGCCTGCACTAAGTTTCTGCCTCCAAACAGAACTATTCATTATTTGATCAGATTTTCCATGGGTGGAAAATATGTGCTGGTGATGAGCACTGTTGCTGTTGTTTAGTTGCCAAGTCATGTCCGACTCTTTTGCAACCCCACGGACGGTAGTCCACCAGGTTTCTCTTTCTATAGGATTTCCTGGGCAAGAATACTGGAGTGGGTTGCCATTTCCTTCTCCAGGGAATCTTCCCGACCCAGTGATAGAATCTGTGTTGGCAGGTGGATTCTTTGCCACCAAGTTACCTGGGAAGCATGCTGGTGATGAAAGGACATGCCAAACTTGTTTCCCATATAAAAGTTTTCTCTCACTGTAAAAGCTGTACAGTTATTATAAAAACATTACAAAACTGGCCAAACTAAAAAAATAAGGACGTATTAACAATGGTTATCTGCCTTTTCATATTATTTCTGATACACTATGTTTGTTTGTGCATATTAAAAAATGGGATCAAAGTATACATACTATTTTGTATATCATAAACATTGAAAAATATCAACAAGCACTTCATCATGTCTTTAGTAAGTATATTTAGAATAAAGCACTAGGTTGATGTTTCATTCTTTGCATTCTCTTCTTTTTGCCTGTATGATCTGGAATGTGAGTCTCAATCTGGCTGCACATTAGAAACTTTGCATTGATGTATCCCCAAATACTGAGCCAAGTTTTCCTAGCAACAATTATGTGTCAGTCAATGTGGACTTTTATTCAACACTTTTTGTTCTTATTGCATAGAGACAGGTCTTCCTGTATTTGACTTAAGAAGCAAATACTTTATTTTCTCTGAGCCTTCCACATGCTATTTTTCCTTATTCGGCAATAGTTCATTTAAGTTCCATGTAGGTTTTCTTACTATTTACTCATAAACAAGGTGAGAAGTGCCCAAATTCAGTGGCTATAAACAGATGGCTGAAGGGATGGTTTTTTATACCCCATCCTTCTGTGTGGTGATCAAAACCAAATTTTAGCTGACAAATATGGTTTTAGCCCCCTTTTTAATCCTCATATCCAGAAATCCTCATTTCCAATTCTGGAAATGTTCAGGGCTCCACAGGGTAAAGTAAGCTGCTTTATGACCTACTAGTGCTCACTCCGGGGTCAACTCTCTACCGTAATCTAGAAGAATGATTTACCTGCTGTGCAGTTCTCCAAGTTTTATTAATTGTCACCTTCCCTGGTATTTGTGCTTTTTCATTTCATCCTTTTACTGTCATTTTAAATGAATTTTGTAAAGTAAGCATAGATAAATGTATATGATCAATTTTTACTATGGATTACACAAGGAGATAGCTTATTTACAAACTGTTAGTAGCCAAATTATATGTAAACAGATAACTGAAGTAAGGTATCTATTTATGGCTCTATAAACTTTAATTGCCTAAATGTTATGAAGAAATCATAGTAGTACAGGTTTTTGAAATCTACTTAATTTAATGAAAAAGCTTATCAAGTGTCTCAATTCTCCAGAACATCTATTTCAATGACTCTGTGCTAACTGTACAAATCTTCTCCTCTTAGAATAACCACCTGTCATTACATCTGCAAACAAAACAGACAGTTTACTAACCTCTGTTTCTGTTGCTTGGGACTGTAAAAGCTGTCGTATACGAAGTATGTCCTTTTCTATTTGTTGAATTCTGGTTATTCTTCGCTAAAATAAAATAAGTAACCAAATTAGATCTATTTTTATTAAAAACATTAGTTTTTAATATTAATTTAACATTAACCATTCTATGGTTACCATTTAAAAAATTAGGATTATATCAAGTCATTCTTTTTTTCTATACCAAATCATTCTTATTTGAGAATTAGATACATATATATACATATTCATATACTGAGGACATCAGTGGATCAGTTCAACTTCTTAAAATATATAACTTTAAAAAACAGATCTCTAGATTTAGGAAAACTGTACAAATGCAAGTCATGTATCTACTTGGACCATAAAGAAAGGTGAGCGCTGAAGAATTGATGCCTCTGAACTGTGGTGTTGGAGAAGACTCTTGAGAGTCCCTTGGACAGAAAGGAGATCCAACCAATCCATCCTAAAGGAAATCAGTCCTGAATATTCATCGGAAGGACTGATGCTGAAGCTGAAACTCCAACACTTTGGCCATGTGATGCGAAGAGCCAACTCCCTGGAAAAGACCCTGACGCTGGGAAAGACTGAAGGCAGAAGGAGAAGGGGACGACAGAGGATAAGATATGGTTAGATGGTATCATGAATTTCAATGGACATGAGTTTGAGCAAACCCAGGGAGATAGTGAAGGACAGGAAAGTCTGGCATGCTGCAGTTCACAGAGTAGCAACGAGTTGGACATGACTGAGCAACTGAACAACAAATGATACATAACAGTGTGAAACTGGTATTTAAAAGCTGTTCTCAAAGACTACTTCAAAAAGAAAATTACATCTGAATTTAAATTTTTATATTAATTCAGATGTCAGTACAGTATAATGGGTTTATATAAAGGATGGCATCCTGTAAAGAGAAAGAGCATCTGATCTTTTTAAGAAGCAACAGTATGTAAAAAATAATAATCTTCCCGAAAGTTATTCCTATTACAGGTCAGCAGTACCTTTCAGAGTTAGCTTTCCCAAATACTTACTGCATCTAAACATTACTCCCAACACTAAAGATCACAATGATGGTAGGAGTTATTGCTTCCCCCATGTACTGAGATCTTCAAATGAACACAAAGCAGTAACTACAGATCAAACAACGTGGAATTGAAAAATGTAGGAAATGTTTTCAAGTATATGTTTTAAAAATAAGTACTGCCAACATTGTATCGTCTTCTGCCATAATTCCATAGTTGACATTGTAACATTGGTATAAAAAACGGTATTGTAAGAGTCATTATTTCAATGAGAAAAAAGTGTCAGAAACTAGATGGATTCATTTCCAAACTCCCTATGATTATGTGTCCATCAATGAAAACGTTTTGAGCATGTATACTTCAATAGATAGTTAAAGTATTATAACGAAGAGCTTTAAGTATATATAGCTAAAAAACTTACATACAAAACTCACCCTTTGATCATACACAGTTATGTTTAAATACAATGTCCTTATGATTTTGTTGCCATAGTAGGAATGATTATTGCTGCTATTTCTATTATTATGACAAACAAACATGGAAAAGCTCAATAAAGTTGTGCTCACCAAAATAGAAAACTTCCTTCCTCTGTCCCTCCTTTGTAACATTACAAATATGCTGATTCTCTATCACGATTCTGAAAATAGTGAACTTAAGGTAAATAATATTCTCTAATTAAGATATTTTACCATGTCCAATTTTCACCATGAAAACATGCTAAAGAAGAAATACTTTTGGTAGCTCTCTAAAGATTCTGCAGAGATTAGTAATCACTTCTACATCAGATACTAAATACATCCTGGCATTACAGAAACAACAGAACTATCTACACTTACTACTTTCATAACATTTCATTGTTTTCCTCTCTCTATATAACCAGCGCCCCCCGCCAATGAAGTCCCAAGTCAAAATTTTTAATATTTAGAGGATGAAAACAGGAAAACATATCTAACATTCCTCTTCACAGGACTATATTTCTGCATTGCTATTAGGTCACTAAACCCTGTAATCAAGTCAACGCCTTGATGACTGCTTCCACAATAACGTGTGTGCTTCTGTTACTCAACATAAAATGGAAGAAGCCAGTAGCATTTCTTTCCATTCTCTATATGACAATCTTGAATACTTATGAAATTAAATTAAATCCAAAATGCTTAACTGTTCAGCCATACAGAGATGGTATGACTTTTGAAAAACTGATATAAACTTTACTAGCGTGTGAGACGAGTACAATGGTGTGGTAGTTTGAGCATTCTTTGGCATTGCCTTTCTTTGGGATTGGATGAAGACCGACCTTTTCCAGTCCTGTGGCCACTGTTGAGTTTTCCAAATTTGCTGGCATATTGAGTACAGCACTTTCACAGCATCATCTTTCAGGATTTGAAATAGCTCAAATGGAATTCCATCACCTCCACTAGCTTTGTTCCTAGTGATGCTTTTTAAGGCCCACTTGACTTCACATTCCAAGATGTCTGGCTCTAGGTGAGTGATCACACCATCGTGATTATCTTGGTTGTGAAGAATCTTTTTTGTACAGTTCTTCTGTGTATTCTTGCCACCTCTTCTTAATATCTTCTGCTTCTGTTAGGTCCATACCATTTCTGTCCTTTACTGAGCCCATCTTTGCATGAAATGTTCCCTTGGTATCTCTAATTTTCTTGAAGAGATCTCTTGTTTTTCCTATTCTGTTGTTTTCCTCTATTTCTTTGCATTGATTGCTGAGGAAGGCTTTCTTATCTCTCCTTGCTATTCTTTGGAACTCTGCATTCAGATCACCACAGCCCTGTCTAACTCAATGAAACTAAGCCATGCCGTGTGTGGCCACCCAAGACAGGAGGGTCATGGTGGAGAGGTCTGACAGAATGTGGTCCACTGGAGAAGGGAATGGTAAACCACTTCAGTAGACTTGCCTTGAGAACCCCATGAACAGTATCAAAAAGCAAAATGATAGGATACTGAATGAGGAACTCCCCAGGTCGGTAGGTGCCCAGTATGCTACTGGAGATCAGTGGAGAAATAACCCCAGAAAGAAGAAGGGATGGAGCCAAAGCAAAACCAATACCCAGTTGTGGATGTGACTGGTGATAGAAGCAAGGTCCAGTGCTGTAAAGAGCAGTATTGCATAGGAACCTGGAATGTTAGGTCCATGAATCAAGGCAAATTGGAAGTGGTCAAACAGGAGATGGCAAGAGTGAACATAGACATTCTAGGAATCAGTGAACTAAAATGGACTGGAATGGGTGAATTTAACTCAGATGACCATTGTATCTACTACTGTGGGCAGGAATCCCTTAGAAGAAATGGCCACCATGGTCAACAAGAGTCCGAAATGCAGTACTTGGATGCAATCTCAAAAACGACAGAATGATCTCTGTTCGTTTCCAAGGCAAACCATTCAATATTACAGCAATCCAAGCCTATGCCCCAACCAGTAATACTGAAGAAGCCGAAGTTGAACGGTTCTATGAAGACCTACAAGACCTTTTAGAACTAATACCCAAAAGAGATGTCCTTTTCATTACAGGGGACTGGAATGTGAAAGCAGGAAGTCAAGAAACACCTGGAGTAACAGGCAAATTTGACCTTGGAGCACGGAATGAAGCAGGGCAAAGGCTAATAGAGTTTTGCTAAGAGAATGCACTGGTCATAGCAAACACCCTCTTCCAACAACACAAGATTCTATACACGGACATCACCAGATGGTCAACACTGAAATCAGACTGATTATATTCTTTGCAGCCAAAGATGGAGAAGCTCTATACAGTTAGCAAAAACAAGACCAGGAGCTGACTGTGGCTCAGATCATGAACTCCTTATTGCCAAATTCAGACTGAAATTGAAGAAAGTAGGGAAAACCACTAGACCATTCAGATATGACCTAAATCAAATCCCTTATGATTATACAGTGGAAGTGAGAAATAGATTTAAGGGACTAGATCTGATAGATAGAGTGCCTGATGAACTCTGGACGGAGGTTCATGACATTGTACAGGAGACAGGGACCAAGACCATCCCCATGGAAAGGAAATGCAAAAAAGCAAAATGGCTGTCTGAGGAGGCCTTACAAATAGCTGTGAAAAGAAGAGAAGCGAAAAGCAAAGGAGAAAAGGAAAGATATAAGCATCTGAATGTAGAGTTCCAAAGAATAGCAAGGAGAGATAAGAAAGCCTTCCTCAGTGATCAGTACAGAGAAATAGAGGAAAACAAGAGAAAGGGAAAGACTAGAGATATCTTCGAGAAAATTAGAGATACCGAAGGAACATTTCATGCAAAGATGGGCACAATAAAGGACAGAAATGGTATAGACCTAATAGAAGCAGAAAATATTAAGAAGAGGTGGCAAGAACATACAGAAGAACTGTACAAAAAGATCTTCATGACCCAGATAATCATGGTGATATGATCACTCACCTAGAGCCAGACATCCTGGAGTGTAAAGTCAGGTGGGCCTTAGGAAGCACCACTACAAACAAAGCTAGTGGAGGTGATGGAATTCCAGTTAAGCTATTTCAAATCCTAAAAGATGATGCTGTGCAAGTGTTGCACTCAATATGTCAGCAAATTTGGAAAACTGAGCAGTGGCCACAGGACTGGAAAAGGTAGTTTTCATTCCAATCCCAAAGAAAGGCAATGCTGAAGAATGCTAAAACGACCGCACCATTGCACTCATCTCACACGTTAGTAAAGTGATGCTCAAAATTCTCCAAGTCAGACCTCAACAGTATGTGAACTTTCAAATGTTCAAGCTGGTTTTAGAAAAGGCAGAGGAACCAGAGATCAAATTGCCAACACCTGCTGACTCATCGAAAAAGCAAGAGTGCTCCAGAAAATCATCTAATTCTGTTTTATTGTCTATGCCAAAGACTTTGTGTGGATCACAGCAAGCTATGAAAAATTCTTAAAGAGATGGGAATACCAGACCCCCTGACCTGCCTTTTGAGAAATCTGTATGCAGGTCAGGAGGCAGTTAGAACTGGACATGGAACAACAGACTGGTTCCAAATAGGGAAAGGAGCATGTCAAGGCTGTATCTTGTCACCCTGTTCATTTAACTTATATGCAGAGTACATCATGAGAAACGCTGGGCTGGAGGAAGCACAAGCTGGAATCAAGATTGCCAGGAGAAATATCAATAACCTCAGATATGCAGATGACACCACCCTTATGGCAGAAAGTGAAGAAGAACTAAAGAGCCTCTTGATGAAAGTGGAAGAGTAGAGAGAAAAAGTTGGCTTAAAACTCAACATTCAGAAAATTAAGATCATGGCATCTGGTCCCATCACTTCACGTCAAATAGATTGGGAAACAGTGGAAACAGTGACAGACCTTATATTTTTGGGTTCCAAAATCACTGCAGATGGTGACTGCAGCCATGAAATAAAAGACACTTGCTCCTTGGAAGAAAATTTATGACCCACCTAGAGAGCATATTAAAAAGCAGCAACATCACTTTGCCAACAAAGGTCCATCTAGTCAAGGCTATAGTTTTTCCAGTGGTCATGTATGGATGTGAGAGTGGACTATAAAGAAAGCTGATTGCCGAACAACTGACGCTTTTGAACTGTGGTGTTGGAGAAGACTCTTGAGAGTCCCGTGGACTGCAAGGAGATCCAACCAGTCCATCCTAAAGGAGATCAGTCCTGAATACTCATTGGAAGGACTGCTGCTGAAGCTGAAACTCCAATACTTTGGCCACCTGATGCGAAAAACTGACTCATTTGAAAAGACCCTGACGCTGGGAAAGATCGAAGGCGGGAGGAGAAGGTGACAATAGAGGATGAGATGGTTGGATGGCAACACCAACTTAATGGACATGACTTTGAGTAAACTCCAGGAATTGGTGTTGGACAGGGAGGCCTGACGTGCTGCAGTCCATGGGGTTGCAAAGAGTTGGACACAACTGAGCGACTGAATTGAACTGAACAGTTCAATATGAATTCAGGACAGCTCTCAACAAATTAGGAATAGAAGGTAAATTCCTTAACCTGATAAACAGTATCAAAAACCTTAAGTAAACCACATACTTAATGGTGAAATTTCAGAAGACTTCTCTTTAAAGCCAAGGCAAGATGATGAATACCAATTATCATTGCTTTATTCAAAGATGTATTACAGTTCTTATATAATACAAAGAGGGGAAAAAGGGCTGGAAAGGACAAAACTGTCATTAATTGTAGACAATTTAACATTTAAATGGAAAATCCAAGAAAATCTTAAAGTACTGAGACAATCTAACAAAACAATTCGGGAAGACTGTTGGACACATCAAATTTAGGAATGTACCTAGAGAAAAATCCCATTCACAGTAGCAACAAAAACTAAAATATTCAGGAATTAAAAAAAAAAAGATGCGTAAGAATTTTATGAAGAATATGGGCAACAGGGGATGAGACGTTTGGGTAGCATCACAGACTCACTGGACATGACTTTGAGCAAACTGTGGGAGAAGGTGAACGCAAGGGAAGCCTGGTGTGCTGTAGACCATGTGGTTGCAAAGAGCTGGACATGACAACAACTGAGCAGCAAGAGTTTAATGAAGAATATTACAAAACTTTTCTGAAGGACATAAAATAAGATCCAAGTGAATGGAGAGATATAAAACTAGTCACAATACCTAATATTTACTTGGAATTTGCCAAATTCCAAGGGTTTTATGCATATTAACTCATTTTATCCTCACATTTTTTACAAGGAATTATTTTCTACATTTTACCAATGAGAAGTCTGAGGCAGAGTTTAAACAAGTTCAACGTGCTGATAAGTGACAGGTAGGGAATTAGAATCCAGAGTCCAACCTGTCAACCAAGATCCAATCTTCATACTGTAAAGATATAAATTCTCCTTAAATTAACTTATAAATTCAAAGTAATTCTAATCAAAAGTCAGTAAGGTTTTCCTTGAATAAAATAAGCTGATACTAAATTTCAAATAAAAGAGTAACGAAACAGAATATAAACACATTTTCACAAACCTAAATAAGTAGGACTCATACTACAAGACTTAAGATTAATAAAATTATAGCAAATAAAACAAGTGTGGTGTCTACAGAAGCTAAAACAGACTAATGGAATAGAGTTCACAAATATTCAGCAAATACAACTTCTCATATGCCAAAAATAGCATTACTAATCCATGGGGAAATAGAGGCGCATCCAATAAATGATAATGGAAAATTTAGTTAACAATATATATATATATATCTGTGTGTATCAAAGTATCTGTACACAAAGTAGTGTACACAAAAATCACTACTTAAAGTAAGGAAGCAATAAATTCTATTGTGTTATAAATAATATCTTATGGAACATAACTGCAAGCTGTACAAATGGTCTGTTTTAGTTTTTCTACATTAAACTAGCAACAAATGGAATCTTAGAAGGATAGATGGTACATGAACCCATTCTGGGACAACACTTTGCCCTCAGCCCGCTTTTTTTTCCTCACAGGACCAGTCACAGGAACCACGGACAGCCCTTTGGGGCTGAAAATTTCTTTAGATCAAGTGAATTTACCTACTTGGTAATAAAAGAAGAAATGAATTAGCTATCCCATCTTCTAAATAGACATCAAAAATCCTGGTAGGATTCCTATTATTCTCTGAGCATTAAGATTTTAAAAGTGTAAATGTTTAAGATATTTAATTATATACTTTCTGGGAAAATATATAGAAATGAAGTTGTCAGAGGCCGCTAAATATCACTAGTGAGCAGATGATCTTCCAAGGCTGTCAGCGTCAAAAGGGACTTTTATTCAGCTAGGGCGTTATCTTGTTGACAAGGCACTTACTAACCATTGAACAGAAGAAAACCCATTTACAAGAAATCGGCCAGTTGGTGCATCAAATCAGTGGTTAATCTAAACCTAGCAAAGAAGCACGTGCTTTGTGTTAGCTTAGTAGAATACAAATGGGTCATACATTTTCTTTTCATTTGTTCCAATCACAAACCAATTCAGCTCTGTGGACTGTGCCCTGAAGAGATATTGAGAAATACAATGCAGGAAATTGGAGAGGCAATGGCAACCCACTCCAGTACTCTTGCCTGGAAAATCCCATGGATGGAGGAGCCTGGCAGGCTGCAGTCCATGGGGTCACTAGGAGTCGGACACGACTGAGTGACTTCACTTTCACTTTCCACTTTCACGCATTGGAGAAGGAAATGGCAACACTCCAGTGTTCTTGCCTGGAGAATCCCTGGGACAGGGGAGCCTGGAGGGCTGCCGTCTATGGGGTCGCACAGAGTCGGACACGATTGAAGCGACTTGGCAGCAGCAGCAGTGTGTATCTGTATGTGTGTATATATCACTAACTATATAACTACTGAATAGAAATTATACTGCATATAATATATACTAAATATATACACATATAAAAATCATATGCATGAGTGTGTATATAGATATTTAAAAATTAGATTCCTACCTCTTAAAACTAAAAGATGATGCTGTGAAAGTGCTGCACTCAATATGTCAGCAAATTTGGAAAACTCAGCAGTGGCCACAGGACTGGAAAAGGTCAGTTTTCATTCCAATCCCAAAGAAAGGCAATGCCAAAGAATGCTCCAACTACCATACAATTTCACTCATCTCACACGCTAGTAAAGGAATGCTCAAAATTCTCCAAGCCAGGCTTTAGCAATACGTGAACCGTGAACTTCCAGATGTTCAAGGTGGATTTAGAAAAGGCAGAGGAACCAGAGATCAAATTGCCAAGATCCTCTGGATCACTGAAAAAAGCAAAAGAGTTCCAGAAAAATATCTATTTTTGCTTTACTGACTATGCCAAAACCTTTGACTATGAGGATCACCATAAACTGTGGAAAATTCTTCGAGATGGAATGCCAGACCACCTTATCTGCCTCTTGAGAAACCTGTATGCAGGTCAGGAAGCAACAGTTAGAACTGGACATGGAACAACAAACTGGTTCCAAATAGGAAAAGGAGTATGTCAAGGCTGTATATTGTCACCCTGTTCATTTAACTTATATGCAGAGTACATCATGAGGAACGCTGGGCTGGATGAAGCACAAGCCAGAATCAAGATTGCTGGGAAAATACCAATAACCTCAGATATGCAGATGATACCACCCTTATGGCAGAAAGTGAAGAAGAACTAAAGAGCCTCTTGATGAAAGTGAAAGAGGAGAGTGAAAAAGTTGGCTTAAAGCTCAACATTCAGAAAACTAAGATCATGGCATCTGGTCCCATCACTTCATGGCAAATAGATGGGCAAACAGTGGAAACAGTGGCTGACTTTATTTTCTTGGGCTCCAAAATCACTGCAGATGGTGACTGCAGCCATGAAATTAAAAGACGCTTACTCCTTGGAAGGAAAGTTATGACCAACCTAGAAGCATATATAAAGCAGAGACATTACTTTACCAACAAGGCTATGGTTTTTCCAGTGGTCATGTATGGATGTGAGCGCTTGACTATAAAGAAAGCTGAGTGCCAAAGAATTGATGCTTTTGAACTGTGGTGTTGGAGAAGACTCTTGAGAGTCCCTCGGACTGCAAGAAGATCCAAGCAGTCCACCCTAAAGGAGATCAGTCCTGGGTGTTCATTGGAAGGACTGATGTTGAAGCTGAAACTTCAATACTTTGGCCACCTGATGTGAAGAGCTGACTCATTTGAAAAGACCCTGATGCTGGGAAAGATTGAGGGCACGACGAGAAGGGGATGACAGAGGATGAGATGGTTGGATGCCATCACCAACTTGATGGACATGGGTTTGGGTGGACTCCGGGAGTTGGTGATGGACAGGGAGGCCTGGCGTGCTGCTGTTCATGGGGTCGCAGAGTTGGACATAACTGACCGACTGAACTGACTGAATGACCTCTAAAACATATATAGTAGTAAATTTGAGATAAATTAAAGATCTAATTGAAAAATAAAACATTAGACTTACTAGAAAAAAATATGAGGGTATATTTAAAGATAGGAAAAGATGTAAAAACAGTTCGAAGAAAGCACAAATATGACAATATAATTTGGCACTACAATAAAAACTAATTTTTTGTTATCTTTAAGCTAAACTAGGTAACAGATTTAGCAGGGAAGGGTTGTGAAATACATCATGTATAACAGATGGGTATTAAGAGTATATTAAAATCTCTTACATATATATGAATAAGACATCTAATAATAAGAAAGGAACAGCAAAAAGAAAATCTAACAGTCTAATACATATATGAAAAGATACTCAACTTCAGTAGTACTCATGAAAGTATAAACTAAATGACAAGATAATTGTTTCATATGCCCATTGCCTGTTAAGTATAAAGTCTGAGTCACAATTTCTGAAGGAAAAAGAAAAACAAGTCAAAGGAAACAGAATTCTCATATACTGCTGGGAGGAATGTAAACTGATGAAATCATTTCGCGTGCAATTTGGCAAACACTATTCAGAACACTCCTTCCTTAGGACCAGCAATTATGCTTTCAGGTATGTGTACTAGAGCAGAGGTCAGCAAATCAAAGCTTGCCAGTCACCTGTGTTTATGAATTAAGTTTTATTGAAACACAGCCATGCTCATTTGCTCATATACTGTTGTCTATGGTTGCTTTCTTGCTACAAAGGCAAGGTGAGTATTTCCAACAGACCACATGGTCCACAAAGTCTAAAATACTTACCACACGGCCCTCTAAGAAAAAGACTCTTGACCTAGAAAAACTTTTGTGCACGTTTATAGGACATGGTAAGTATGTTTATCAGAGTTGTTTTAACAGAAATTATAAACAACCTTAATTTCTGTCAACCAGAAAACAGGTAAAGCTACACAGAACTATGTCATCCCTGTATTTATAAAACATTACAGCAGTACAGAAGTATAAGTAACGTTCACCCTACCAATCCCCAACTCCCAGACAAAGCTCTTATGAACAACTTCATGTACATTTATCCAACCTTTTCTTACACGCATAGAGGAGAGTATGGAGCACCATATTAGGTACCCAAATTTGTGTAGAACAAATAAAGAAACAAATAAATAAATAACCCAACTGTTAACGTAGGTAGCTAGAGACTAATTCAAACAGGCATGGGCAAGAGTGGATTTTGTTTCAATTTTCCCGGAACTGTTCAACAGTCATTTGCATGTGTTTTATTGGTTATCTGCATTTTCTTTTCAATAAGCTGAATGATTACATCCTCTGCCCATATAAAAAGAATTGTCTTTTTCTTATTAGTTTGTAGAATTCTTACAGTACAGGGATATTAAACCTTTCTCCCCTGACGTGTCACAAATAGTTTCCTGTATGTTTTTTCCTGCAGGATGAATGCTTGAAATTTTACAAAATAAATCCTGTGACCTCCTATTGCTTTTGAGTTTCCATTCTTAATTAAGATCTCTCTTGTCCTCTATTTTCTTCTATTAATTTTATTTTTTACATTGAGATATTTAACTCACCTGTAACTGTTCATGTACAAGATGTGAGGTAGGGATCTAATTTAATTTCTGTACTACCAGATAGGGCTTCCCTGGTGGCTCAGTGGTAAAGAACCCGCCTGCCAATGCAGGAGATGCGGGTTCGATCCCTGGGTCAGGAAGATCCCCTGGAGAAGGAAATGGCAACCCACTCCAGTATTCTTGCCTGAGAAATCCCACGGTCAGAGAAGCCTGACAGCCTACAGTTCATAGGGTCACAAAAGAATCGGACATGGCTTAGTGACTAAAGACAACTACCACCAAAAAGATTCCTAGTCATTATCTATGTGTTCACTGAGTTATTTACCATTCCCCCTCTGCCCCAAACTTGTGACTTTTATCATTGAAAGATTCCAGATTTTCTTACATCTTTTTCTAGTTTCTATTCTGTTCTATTTGCCTACGTCTATGCCTGTGCTATTAATATCATACAGTGATTACTGCAACACCTTTAACAGTCAGTCAGTCAGTTCAGTTGCTCAGTCGTGTCCGACTCTCTGCGACCCCATGAATCACAGCACGCCAGGCCTCCCTGTCCATCACCAAATCCCGGAGTTCACTCAAACTCATGTCCACAGAGTCGGTGATGCCATCCAGCCATCTCAGTAAATTTTACCAAATGGTCAGGTAAATCCTCACTCATAATTTTCTTAAATTTGGAAATTTTTACTTTACAAACTTAAGAATAATTTTTTCGGGCTTTAAAAAAATTAAGTTTATGACTGGAATCATATTATATTTCTAAATCAACTTTTTAAAGAAAGACATCATTAGGATATTAAAATCTTCTCACCTAGGGATCTTATTTATTTTTAGCAACAGAGACATCAATGGTTTAATGGAAGGGGGATCTTACACACCTGAAACAAGGTCCTGGAGTGATACCCTACCATGTGCGATGGATGGCAGGCAGGACATGCAGCAGGCTTCCCTCTCGGGTGGAAGGGGAGATTGCCAGTTATAGAGTGATGTCAGGTTGGCTCATTAGTTACCAGGGAAACCAGCAGAGGGGGGAAGGCCCTTCACTGCCCCAGTGATAAGCACAGTCAATAGCTGGGGCCAGGGGCAAATGTGTGGGAAGGTCAGTCTTGTTATGTAGGGTGCAGGGGAAGCAGGCACTCACAGGATGAACAGACAGCAAGAGAACAGCCAGCTTGAGTGGTCTGACTACTCATGTCACTCTTCCATTCCCTGCAGGACCCTTACAATCTTAGTTGGCCTCTCTTCTGCGATATCCCTGGCGTCGCTGCAACCAGATAACACAAACAACGCAGACAGCCACACAGGCTTCTCTACTTTCAAGGCCACATAGTGTGTCCTTTAGCAATTTTATATTTTTCTTCATGTGGTCTGTCTTTGGTATTTTAAAGTTTCCCGTCATAATGAAGAGATCCTTCTATCCAATTTCCATTTCCAAATGGTAGCCACTGCTAATACAGAAACCCTAATTTGCCTTAACTCTAGCCACCTTACTGAGCTCTTTCATTAGCTGAAATACTTTTTGGCGCTTCACTATGGCTTTTCTAGGTAGACCACCACATAATTCACAAATGACAATTATTTGGTCTCTTCCCTTGTAGTTGGAAAACAGTGCAGTAGTTAAACAACTTGTTTTCTTTCTACTTGAATTAGTGGAACCTCCAAACAAAGTTAAGTAATAGCGATGACAGCAAGCGGCAAACCATGTTAATGACTGCAACGGTAATAATCTAATTATTTCTCTGTTTTCTCAATCTAATATAATGTTGGCTTCTGTTTCTGGAACATGATTATTTTTAAAAAAACTTTTACTCTATTTTTATTTTACTTGGAATTTTTATCCATCTTTTTTCCTTTCAAAGGAGGTACCACATTTTTTTTCTCATGGCCTCAGGCCTTCTTGGAATTCACTTCCATGTTCATTAGCTGGTCATTCTAGTCTTACATGTTGAGTCACTCAAGCAGAGTTACAAGGGAAAGAATTACTATGGACAATTATTTTCATTATTCCCATTACCTAATTATTAATATTTGTAACAGCTGCATACTACTAATTTAATAATTTAATAACTACCCAAATGTGATGGACACTGAAATTGTCTCTCTAAGTGTCTTACAAATAGTGTTGCAATGAATATCATAAAATCTACACTTATATTCTTGATGCTTTAAGTAGACATTCCTGGAGGACATATTCTGAGAGTCTTACAGAATTACTAGGTCAGAGGGTACAAACATTTTAACTTTGACAGGTAGTGCTACAGAGTCCTTCAGGATGGTACCAGTTTATTCTTACAACAGGCAGACGACAACGCTTCGTATTAGTCTCTCACAATCTCACCAGTATTACACGACACTTAACTTTAAAGCTTTTGCCAGTCTGATAGGCAGAAAATTAACCAACCAGACAATAAACCACCACCACCGACCAAAAACGACACTATTTTATGTTACTTTTCCCTGATGACTAGTGATGTTTAAGAATCTTTTCACAATTATTTATTAACCACTTGTACTTCTGTGATGGGACTACTCATACCTTCTGATTATTTTCCTCTTTGTTGTCTTGTTTTCAATTGACTTGTAGGTGCTGTATATTAGGGATATTAACTCCTCATATGCACTACAAATACTCCCATGTTTGCTTTGTGTACAATATTTCTTTGTGAGTGAAAGTCGCTCAGTCGTGTCCGACTCTCAGCGACCCCATGGACTGCAGCCTACCTGGCTCCTTCCATGGGATTTTCCAGGCAACAGTACTGGAGTGGGGTGCCATTGCCTTCTCCGTCTGAAGCCTAACCTTAATTTGTCTCCAGAATAAATGAATGTTTGTTGAATTTATAAAATATGGACTAAAAATTCCTTAGAATATTAACTAGCAAAAGAAGAACGCTATATTCCAGAATAAAATTAAAATGAATACATCTGCACATATCTGGACAAAATGGCCAACAAAGAACTCAAGTTGATCTGTTCTACAGTAAGCTGTCTGGAATATACTTATTTATATATTAATACAGAAATTTTCATATCTACATCTCATTTCTTAAGTACCTATAAAAACAAACACATTAACAGATATAGAAAAACATGTATACAGTATTCCATAAATTCACATTCTAAAAACGTAAATTTATATAAACCAGAGTAAAATTTCTCATAGTTTTTCTATCAACAAACAAAGAAAATCTGTCTGGTATTTTAAAATAATTTCATGAAAAAACCAACTGTTACAAATACTAAATCTGTATTAATTGTATCATAATTTAATTTAAAGTATTTTTGGATATTCATTCTATCTTCTTGATTCCATGCCACTTATATGGTGACAAACACCTTCTCCCAGTATGTAACTTATCTTTCCACCTTTCTTTTCCTTTTGGCTGTGCCATTCGGCTTGTGGGATCTTAGTTCTCTGACCACAGACTGAACTCAGGACCTGGCGGTAAGAGCACTGAGTCCAAACCAGGGGACAGGCAGGAAAGTCCCAAACATGTTTTTCCCCTTTTCATTTTCTTTAAGGTACCTAATAAAGATAAATCCTTAATTTTAAAATGGTAGAATTTTACCCACCTTTATAATTAGTCTAACATCTTAAGAAACCTTTCTTATCCCAATACTGCCTCTTTGCACAGCAGAGGGCAGAAGCATGGGCACGGTCTCCATCCACTTCTCTCCCAACACTCTCTTCATCTGTTTCTCTCCTTGAGTGAGACCCTCCTGCTTTAATACTCTGGGTTTCATTACACAGACACAGAAGTAAATGGGTAACTGAAGTTAGCTAGCAACTAACAAGATGACCAGAACTTACACAGACACAGAAGTAAATGGGTAACTGAAGTTAGCTAGCAACTAACAAGATGACCAGAACTGAATTCTTCTTTCCTCTTATAATTCCAAGGCATAGCAGAACAGCATCAGAGAAGTGAAATATGAAGGCAGAATTATGTGAATGCTGGTTATGCTTCCCAGCAGCCATAATAAATTATTCTTATTTTGAACTAGTGCCAAAGTAAAGACAGACTTTAAAATACCTTTTAATCATAAAACGTAACCAAAGTTAACAGAGCTGTAATTCATTAGATTCTTCACAGAAATCTAGCTACTACCGTTTCAGAGTTTAATAATAAATGTTACCTGTGCTCGTTTTTCCATATCCTGGCAAGTACCTAGTTGTTCTTCCATTGCAACTCTGATTTGCCTTGCCTCATATTCCAACTGCCTTCTGGTCATATCTGTTTGTAAGGAAAACTAAAACCACAAATAAAACGGAAATGTTAATATCTTGTGTTTATCAGTAAAAATAAAAAAGCATATACCTATCAATAAAGAAAATGAATAAACAAATACATAAGTTATTATACATGAGAAAATTATTTTTTACTCTAAGAAGTCCTAAAACTTGATGATCAGTGCGAGGCTCAGCCTGGGTTTCTGATGAGAAGTGAAGAGCTGAAACACTTTTATTGCCCTACAGTCACAAATAGTTTTAATTAAATTATACAAACTCTTTAAAAAAAAAAAAAATATATATATATATATATATACCAGTCCAGTTAAGGTAAGCCTATTTTTTTAGTTCAGTTCAGTCGCTCAGTCATGTCCGACTCTCTGCGACCCCATGAATCACAGCACGCCAGGCCTCCCTGTCCATCACCTTACAATTCTTCTGCCCTGAAGAAGCACTACTTTGAATTATTAAAAATTAGAATATTAATGTGGACAAAATAGAAAAATCAACAATCAGGTCCATCATCCTTAAGTTTATATTTCACTTTAGGATTGTTATATACATGTAGACTAAACAGAGAGAACTTTCCAACATATAAAATGAAGAAGATAGAATAAAGAAAAACTTTTATATAATACAATCATAAATTGCAAGATAACACAAACTTTTTGGTAAAAATATAAATATGAACCAAAGTTGAAACAAACCAAAAAAAGTACTTCTTCATGGAGTGGGTGTTAGTACATTCAAAACTTTATTAGCCCTCTGACTACAATTCCAGATGCTGTGGTAACTGCTAGGTATAAAAAAATGATGAAAAGGAGAAGGCAAAGAAACTTACACAGACAAGCTCCAAGACTAAAAAAATGACTGGACAAAATGACAGGTGACAGTTATAATGGATCATGAAGGGAATAAGCAAGTGCTGTAGATTTTTCTTGCTCTGTAAGTCCAATAAAAAGCTGCATGTGGACAACTCCCTGCAGGTCCAGGGGTCAGGACTCCACGTGCTCACTGTCAAGGGAGCAGGTTTGACCCTGATCAAGAAACTAAGATCCTACATACACATACACACATACTCACACACACACACAGACAAAAGCTGCTTGTGTATGAGTCTGAATCAGAAGAGCATTCTGTAGGCCTAAGAATCCCAAACTGTGTTGTCAGGTAAGTTAGAGGAGTTTTCACCCTTTTCCCTTGAAATATACAGACGACACACGCAGAATGTGTTCCTACAGGCATATCCACATTATGTGTTGCAACACAGCTGAAACAGTCTGCATGCTGTGAGTCATGTTATAACTACAGTGAGTCAGTTATAACTACACTTATTTGTCTTCCACTTCTAAAAATCCCTTGCACAAAAGGTTGAAGATGACACATTATGTTACAATAATGTGGTTTATATCTGATGTTTTAAGCAATGACTAGTAAACTGATAAGTATTTCCATATGAAAGCATTCTTAACTGCCTTCCCAATATAGAATAAAAATTTTGTGAATTTAAAAATATTTATGGCTTTTCAGTCTGGCACTGAGTGGTTCTTTGGATCATGTCTGGTGGCTCCATGGATTATAACAGCAGAGAACATGGCGACCCAGAGGGAATGGACCCCGATGGTGTCATCAAGAGCAACTGGAATGAGATTGTTGATAACTTTGATGATATGAACTTAAGTCTCTTCTTCGGGGCATCTATGCTTATGATTTTGAGAAGCCATCAGCTATTCAGCAGAGAGCTATTATCCCATGTATTAAAGGGTATGATGTGATTGCTCAAGCTCAGTCAGGTTCTGGCAAGACAGCCACATTTGCTATTTCCATCCTGCAACAGTTAGAGATTGAGTTCAAGGAGACCCAAGCACTAGTATTGGCCCCCACCAGAGAACTGGCTCAACAGATCCAAAAGGTAATTCTGGTACTTGGAGATTATATGGGAGCAACTTGTCATGCCTACATTGGTGGAACAAATGTTCGAAATGAAATGCAAAAACTGCAGGCTGAAGCACCACACATTGTTGTTGGGACACCAGGGAGAGTGTTGATATGTTAAACAGGAGATATCTCTCTCCAAAACGGATCAAAAATGTTCGTTTTGGATGAAGCAGATGAAATGCTGAGCCGAGGGTTTAAGGATCAAACCTATGAGATTTTCCAAAAATTAAATACTAGTATTCAGGTGGTGTTGCTTTCTGCCACAATGCCAACGGATGTGTTGGAAGTGACCAAAAAATTCATGAGAGATCCAATTCGAATTTTGGTGAAAAAGCAAGAATTGACCCTTGAAGGAATCAAACAGTTTTATATTAACGTTGAAAGAGAGGAATGGAAGTTGGATACACTCTGTGACTTGTACGAGACACTGACAATTACACAGGCTGTTATTTTTCTCAATACAAGGCGCAAGGTGGACTGGCTCACAGAGAAAATGCATGCCAGGGACTTCACAGTTTCTGCCCTGCATGGTGACATGGACCAGAAAGAAAGAGATGTTATCATGAGGGAATTCCGATCAGGGTCAAGCCGTGTTCTGATCACTACTGACTTGCTGGCTTGTGGAATTGATGTGCAACAAGTGTCATTGGTTATAAACTATGATCTACCTACCCACTGTGAAAACTACATTCACAGAATTGGCAGAGGGGGTTGATTTGGGAGGAAAGGTGTGGCTATAAACTTTGTTACTGAAGAAGACAAGAGGATTCTTCGTGACATTGAGACTTTCTACAATACAACAGTGGAGGAAATGCCAATGAATGTGGCTGACCTTATTTAATTTCTGGGATGAGACAGTTTTGAATGCAGTGCTCGCTGTTGCTGAATAGGCGATCACAACGTGCATTGGGCTTCTTTCTTTGGGAATATTTGAATCTTGTCTCAATGCTCATAACGGATCAGAAATACAGATTTTGATAGCAAAGTGACATTAGTCGTGAGCTCTGGTGAGGAAGTCATTGGCTTTATCCTCTTTAGAGTTAGACTGTTGGGGTGGGTATAAAAGATGGGGTCTGTAAAAGCTTTCTTTCTTAGAAATTTATTTCCTAGTTCTGTAGAAATGGTTGTATTAGATGTTCTCTATCATTTAATAATACACTTGTGGACTAAAAGATATAAGTGCTGTATAAAATCAGCCAATTATGTTAAACTAGAATATCTGCCTTTATTGTGTTTGTCATTAGCCTGAATAGAAAGGCCTTTAAAATTGATTTTTTTTTTTTAGCATTTGAATGCATTTTGTTTGGTATTATATTTATTCAATAGAGTATTTAATTAGTGCTAACAAAAAATAAAAAATAAATAAAAATATTTATGAAATATAAGCAATTTAAATTTGCTAATGTTGCCTAATGGTCTATAATGTCTTACATATCCTCTTAAATAAATGTGACGGACTATATGGTAAATTAATATGGGAATGATTTGAGAACTGATCTTTGTTTCAGGTATTAACCGATTGCTCTTGGACTGTTTCATACACAAGTACATGCAAACAGCTGGACTCTAAATATTGCACATTTTAATCACCAAAGTGAATGTTAAGCAAAACACTGCTTTAACATTAAGAGCAAAGACCCCTCCAAACCCTCCTGAGCTCCTAGTCCTCAGGCATCAACACTGTCTATGAACTGTTCTTTCACTTGTGGTGCTTCCTGAGCTCCCAAAAGGATGTTAAGGATGTTGTCAGGAAGGGAGATTCTTTCCTCTCACAAACCTGGATAAGTCTGTGCTCAGGAGGCTGAGCACTGAAGCTTCTAGTTCTAGCTCCCGCCAGACAATGCTCACGCAGGAAACTGATTAACTGTGTGTTTTGGAAAAGGTTTTTCCTTCATTGCAGTTTTTCTTTTATTATGTCCTCTCAAAACTTTATTAGAAAATGAAAAATCTAAGCTACGAGTGGAAGATTAATTTTAATTATCCTATTATACTGTTTTAAAATTTATGGATGACAGTTAAGACAAAGTCTTATTTAAAATTATTAATGTATTTCAGAAATGTTCTTATACATGTCACCCCTTGAATAAAACAGTTGACTTGGAGAGGCAGGGTGGGGAGAATTAAGAATTAAGAATTCTGGCTGGCAGAATTAAGTTATTTTTTACATAGTTATATTAGCAAAACAAACAACTTTTAGTGCTTGCAAAAAAAAGCCCTAACATCTGTGCCAACAGCTACTGTCATTTATAATAACCAGAATAGGACTCAAGTTATCTCAAAGATACTTTCATTGCAAAAACCATCTGGCACGAGTCCTGTAATATAGTTCAAAAAACAGACAGATGATAATAAAAATTTCTACAGAGTATCTTTGGTAATTCAACACGTCTAATAAAAAACCTAGTTGAATCCTGAATCTTTTAGCTTTAGCATCTTTATATACAAAATTCACTGACTATATATTTATGTTGAAGTTGGATAAAACATATTACAGTTTACAAATAACTATATAGTTATAAACTTAGATATAATTTCAGATATAAAAATAAGTTATTTTGTCAAGTTACTTACATTTTCAGTTAAAGGAAGGCTATCTATTCTTTTAGTGAGATTCTGAAGTTGAGCATAATACCAGTCTTTTTCCTTTTCTTCTTTGTCAAGGTCAGCAAGAAGCAATGATCTGTTTTTCAAAAAAACTTAAGTTTACACAATGCTAATACAGAGCACATTAACAGCAACTCTCACAAGCTATAACTGGAATGTTTTCTATTTAAAGTAATATAATGAATAAGTGAGAATTTTACTAATTTTAGATTTCTGAAGGTGGGACTTAGATTATAGTCATTAAAATTTGAATATTAAAAGTTTTAAACTTTTTCAGCTAAATAAGATGGCAACCACTCTTACTAGAATATTTACATTTCAACCAAATGCTTTCTTGAAAGAATTTTATGTTGGTATACAATAAAAAGCACAGATTTAATAAAACTCAGATATAAGAATAAAAAGTATAATAAAGGAGCAAAGAAAAGCAGTAATTATGCAAAAAGTAAATCTAGAGTATAGGGAACTATTGCACGTAGCTTTCAGTTTCTGATTAGTCAATATAAGAAATATATTATCACTGTGTAATAAGAGGAGGTTGTTCTGAGGGAGAGAAACATTTTCTTAGGCTTGGAATCTGAAGATGAACTTGTTACATAATTTCTGACAACCCAATCGATGATGTCCTCAATAACAACCTATATCAATACTCTATATCTGATCAATATAAACATAAATGCAAAATAAAGTGCTAAAAGGAAAAAATCAGTAGGTACAAGAAGTATATGATCTATGTCCTTTTGTGTGACTCCTTCCCTAAGTGACTACTATTATTCTCTTATATTTATTTCCAGAGACATTCCATAAAAATGAAAGAATATATGTGTATATGTATATGTACATTTTAAAACATAAATAATAGCATATTATTATCTGTGTTGTCTTATAACTTTTCACCACCTAAAAGTCTATCTTGGAGATCATTCTTGTATCAGAATATAAAAAAGTCCTATGTGGTTTTTTTACTAGCTGCAAAGATATTTATGAATCCATAAAAGAATAAATAATAACTGGCTCTATGTTAGAGGGTATTTAGGGTTATTTTTTTTTTTCCATTTAGGGTCTTTCTAATCTTTTGCTATTACAAACAGTGCTTCATTGAATATTCTTATATGTAACTTCATTGTTCAAATATGCAAACATGTATAAAGACAAATTCCTAGGATATGCAAATTTTTAACTTACTGTCCTTACTAGACATTGTACCAATTTATCCTTGTGCCACCTTTGACAATGTAAATGCTTTATCAAACTTTCAAGATTGTTTTACATTTCTAGGGTTTAAAAAATAGTATATCATTATGGACTTCCTTGTTTTTGGCCATGCTGCACAGCTTGTGGGATCTTAGTTTCCAGACCATGGATGGAACCCCAGCTCACGGCACTAGAAGTGTGGAGTTCTAACCACTGGACCAAAAGGGAATTCCCTATCACTATGGTTTTAATTTGATTTCTTTTAGTATAAGGGTAAGCATTTTTCCAAGTTTAAAATCCATTTTTATTTCCTTTTCTATGGCTTTTTCCTATTTAAAGGACCTCTTCTGTATTAAGAACGACAGTACTCTGTCAGTTATAAATGTATTTTCTCGGTTAATCACTTGAATATGGGGATATTTTTTATTACAGCTTCTGGGCTTTGCTCTTACCAAGTCATTCCCCACTCTTGACTGTTATTAATACTTTAAAATTCTATTGGATTATATTTTCTTGATGAATATGTATGCATGTATGTGGAAGGTTCTACTTTTGCTAAACTTTCTTCATTGAGAAGCAACTTGCAAAATAAGAAATAAGCCTTCACTTTTTGCTGTGGCAACCTCAGTAGTGGGGGAATTCATGGGAAGAAGCCAGCCCCTGGTTAGATGTGCCAATCTGAGGCAGAGGTGCTGACCAATGAGAAGCTGCCCTTCCCCTTCCATTTTTGACAACAGGAGCAGAAGAAAGCAGTGCAGAAATCCCGACCCCCTTTCACAGCCTGGGTATTACAACTAGCAAAAAAATGAGATCTGATCCTATTTTTTAATGATCCCTGGTGAGCACCTGCAGGACCTACCAGGACTAAGGCAAGGAAACAAGGGACAGAGGGAGATGTTATTTCTTCTGATTAGTCTTCAGCAAACTTGCTAATTGGATCAAGATCTGGGTGCTAAAAGTGCTCAAAGGAATGAGCTAATTTTAGCAATAGTATTGGAGTGAGAAAAATGTTAAGGAGAATAGGGTCAAGTTGTTGCTATCAAGTTTAAGACTGGACTGTGGCAAAATGCTCTTGCTTTGGAAACCAACATGGACACAAGTGGTTAACTGACAGGAGCTGACCTTGTAACTCACACCACAGTATGTAAGGCTCCAGACTGCAACAAGGGACAGACTAAGACGCTGGTGGGTGTTTCAGTTCAGTTCAGTCGCTCAGTCATGTCCGACTCTCCGCGACCCCATGAATCACAGCACGCCAGGCCTCCCTGTCCATCACCAACTCCCGGAGTTCACTCAAACTCATGTCCATAGAGTCGGTGATGCCATCCAGCCATCTCATTCTCTTGTCGTCCCCGTCTCCTCCCGCCCCCAACCTTTCCCAGCATCAGAGTCTTTCCAGTGAGTCAACTCGTCGCATGAGGTGGCCAAAGTATTGCAGTTTCAGCTTTAGCATCAGTCCTTCCAATGAACACCCAGGACTGATCTCCTTTAGAATGGACTGGTTGGATCTCCTTGCAGTCCCAGGGACTCTCAAGAGTCTTCTCCAACACCACAGTTCAAAAGCATCGATTCTTCGGCGATCAGCTTTCTTCACAGTCCAACTCTCACATCCATACATGACCACGGGAAAAACCATTGCCTTGACTAGACGGACCTTTGTTGGCAAAGTAATGTCTCTGCTTTTTAATATACTATCAAGGTTGGTCATAACTTTCCTTCCAAGGAGTAAGCGTCTTTTAATTTCATGGCTGCAATCAGCATCTTCAGTGATTTTGAGCCCAAAAAAATAAAGTCTGACACTGTTTCCACTGTTTTTCCATCTATTTCCCATGAAGTGATGGGACCAGATGCCATGATCTTTGTTTTTTGAATGTTGAGCTTCAAGCCAACCTTTTCACTCTCCTCTTTCACTTTCATCAAGAGGCTTTTGAGTTCCTCTTCACTTTCTGCCATAAGGGTAGTGTCATCTGCATATCTGAGGTTATTGATATTTCTCCCAGCAATCTTGATTCCAGCTTGTGCTTCTTCCAGCCCAGCGTTCCTCATGATGTACTCTGCATATAAGTTAAATAAGCAAGGTGACAATATACAGCCTTGACGTACTCCTTTTCCTATTAGGAACCAGTCTGTTGTTCCATGTCCACTTCTAACTGTTGCTTCCTGACCTGCATACAGGTTTCTCAAGAGGCAGGTCAGGTGGTCTGGTATTCCCATCTCTTTCAGAATGTTCCACAGTTTATTGTGATCCACACAGTCAAAGGCTTTGGCATAGTCAATGAAGCAGAAATAGATGTTTTTCTGGAACTCTCTTGCTTTCTCCATGATCCAGCGGATGTTGGCAATTTGATCTCTGGTGCCTCTGCCTTTTCTAAAACCTGCTTGAACATCTGGGAGTTCATGGTTCATATATTGCTGAAGCCTGGATTGGAGAATTTTGAGCATGACTTTACTAGCGTGGGAGATGAGTGCAATTGTGCAGTAATTAGAGCATTCTTTGGCATTGCCTTTCTTTGGGATTGGAATGAAGACTGACCTCTTCCAGTCCTGTGGCCACTGCTGAGTTTTCCAAATTTGCTGGCATACTGAGTGTAGCACTTTCACAGCATCATCTCTCAGGATCTGAAATAGCTCAATTGGAATTCCATCACCTCCACTAGCTTTGTTCGTAGTGATGCTTTCTAAGGCCCACTTGACTTCACATTCCAAGATGTCTGGCTCTAGGTCAGTGATCACACCATCGTGACTATCTTGGTCATGAAGATCTTTTTTGTACAGTTCTGTGTATTCTTGCCACCTCTTCTTAACATCTTCTGCTTCTGTTAGGTCCATACCATTTCTGTCCTTTATCAAGCCCATCTTTGCATGAAATGTTCCCTTGGTATCTCTAATATTCTTGAAGAGATCTCTTGTTTTTCCTATTCTGTTGTTTTCCTCTATTTACATTGATCGCTGAGGAAGGCTTTCTTATCTCTCCTTGCTATTCTTTGGAACTCTGCATTCAGATGCTTATATCTTTCCTTTTCGCTTCTCTTCTTTCACAGCTATTTGTAAGGCCTCCTCAGATAGCCATTTTGCTTTTTTGCATTTCTTTTCCATGGGGATGGTCTTGGTCCCTGTCTCCTGTACAATGTCACGAACCTCCGTCCAGAGTTCATCAGGCACTCTATCTATCAGATCTAGTCCCTTAAATCTATTTCTCACTTCCACTGTGTAATCATAAGGGATTTGACTTAGGTCATATCTGAATGGTCTAGTGGTTTTCCCTACTTTCTTCAATTTCAGTCTGAATTTGGCAATAAGGAGTTCATGATCTGAGCCACATTCAGCTCCTGGTCTTGTTTTTGCTAACTGTATACAGCTTCTCCACCTTTGGTTGCAGAGAATATAATCAATCTGATTTCGGTATTGACCACCTGGTGATGTCCATGTGTAGAGTCTTCTCTTGTATTGTTGGAAGAGGATGTTTGCTATGACCAGTGCGTTCTCTTGGCAAAACTCTGTTAGCCTTTGCCCTGCTTCATTTCGTGCTCCAAGGCCAAATTTGCCTGTTACTCCAGGTGTTTCTTGACTTCCTACTTTTGCATTCCCGTCCCCTATAATGAAAAGGACATCTTTTTTGGGTGTTAGTTCTAAAAGGTCTTGTAGGTCTTCATAGAACCGTTCAACTTCGGTTTCTTCAGCGTTACTGGTTGGGGCATAGGCCTGGATTACTGTAATATTGAATGGTTTGCCTTGGAAACCAATAGAAATCATTCTGTCGTTTTTAAGATTGCATCCAAGTACTGCATTTCGGACTCTTTTGTTGACCATGATGGCTACTCCATTTCTTCTAAGGGATTCCTGCCCACAGTAGTAGATATAATGGTCATCTTAGTTAAATTCACCCATTCCAGTCCATTTTAATTCACTGATTCCTAGAATATCTATGTTCACTCTTGCCATCTCCTGTTTGACCACTTCCAATTTGCCTTGATTCATGGACCTAACATTCCAGGTTCCTATGCAATATTGCTCTTTACAGCACCGGACCTTGCTTCTATCACCGGTCACATCCACAACCGGGTATTGGTTTTGCTTTTGCTCCATCCCTTTATTCCTTCTTCTGCACTGATCTCCAGTAGCATACTGGGCACCTACGACCTGGGGAATTCCTCATTTAGTAGCCTATCATTTTGCCCTTTGATACTATTCATGGAGTTCTCAAGGCAAGTATACCGAAGTGGTTTGCCATTCCCTTCTCCAGTGGACCACATTCGGTGGGTGTTTACCGCTTAGCATATTGAAGGCGCATTTAGTACTGTCAACAGACTTCTTTAAAATGTAAACGTTAGCTAGGAAATTAGAAGCGAACAACAAGGGGAGGCCTGGCTGAGAGGGATGCAAGCTGATCTCTGAACTCCATCTGAGACACACCCATGAGAGCTCACAGATGCTACAAAATAACCACAGAGACTTTTCAACTACTGCACATGGGCCCTGGGCACACAGTGGATACAAAACAACCACAAGGGCTTCTCCAAGTAAACTCAGGCAGTTAGGAGACTATTAAGGGCTCATGAATATTCTACATCTAATTATAAGATGGAATTAGGGAAAGACATGCGGGAAGGCATAAACAATACAGTCTGTTGTTCTATAACTTGAAATTTTCAACTGGCCTTGAGTGTATGACCATTTGCATTCCTCTCAATGATTGGTGGTGGGTACAAGCCCTACTGTGCACCAGGCATAACCAAGAGGAGGAGACTGGACGTGTAACAGGGGAGCCAAGAAGGCTCAACAGGACAGATGAGGAGGGCTCCTCTGGGAGTATCTTACTAATAAAAGAGCTGTCTGCCTGAGCTGAACTGAGCTGTAACTTGTCTGACGTTCTACACCTTTTGGTCCATTGCTCCAAATTTTTATTGCGATGAGACAAGAACCAAGGAAGATAAATAAACTGACCTGACACAAATTTCATGTCTTCTTAGTCCTCTAGCTAACTCAGGATCATCTAGAAGAACATGGCACATGTATCAGGCATTTAAGTATTTGTTAAAAAGTATTAATGGCTAATGTGACAATAACTATTTGAGTGTATCAGACATAAGAGTGCTAAGTAGTTTTTAAAAAATATCTAATTTCATCCTCACAACATCTTTTAACTGGAAAACTGAGGTTCAAAAAGGTCATGGAGCTTCCTTGGCGGTACAGCGATTATGAATCCTCCTGCCAACACAGGGACACAGGTTTGACCCCTGGTCCTGGAAGATCCCACATGCCCAGAGGCTACTAAGCCCAACTACTGAAGCCTGTGCTCCCTACAGCCTGTGGGGCAGAACAAGCCCCCATTCTCTGCAACTGGAGGAAGGCCCTGCACAGCGACAAACACCCGACACAGTCAAAAACAAAAATACATCAAGAAAAAAGGGTATGCATCTGGGCTTGAGTTCTGGCTTGACTATACTGCAAGGAGATCCAACCAGTCCATTCTAGAGGAGATCAATCCTGGATGTTCATTGGAGGGACTGATGCTAAAGCTGAAACTGCAATACTTTGGCCACCTCATGCGACGAGTTGACTCACTGGAAAAGACTCTGATGCTGGGAAAGGTTGGGGGCGGGAGGAGAAGGGGACGACGGAGAATGAGATGGCTGGATGGCATCACCGACTCGATGGACATGAGTTTGAGTGAACTCCGGGAGTTGGTGATGGACAGGGAGGCCTGGCGTGCTGTGATTCATGGGGTCGCGGAGAGTCGGACACGACTGAGCGACTGAACTGAACTAAACTGAACTGAACCTCACTTAAACTTACTGTATCTATAGGTAACATAGAAACAAGAAAGAAAGATAGATAGTTCTATGACTTAAGGGATGTCTAGAAAGAACAGAAAAACAGAGGGGGTAAAATCATCAAAGAAATAACACAATTTTCAAAAGTTGAAGAAAACACATTTCCAGATCAAAAGAGGACAGTGAGTAGTATCTAGTATGATGAATCAAGAAAATACATATCAAGGCAGTCTAAAAACTTCGGAAAAAGAAAAATGGCCCCCTGCAAAGGAATGTGAATTAGACTGATATGAAATTTCTCATCAGTGACACCGATTATAAAGAAGGAAAATAAGTTTGAGCCTAGACCTATTCAAACTATCAATCAAGTACGAGAGCAAAATACAGGTTTTGTCACATAAACAAGGACTAAATTTACCTTCAAACAATGGTGAGAACCAGGAGGACACAAGGTATTGAGAACTACATACACACACACACACACTTTGTGAATAAAATCAGGCCTTTGTCACATAAAGCAAAGTAAGCTCCTAGGAAAACTGGTACGTTCACATGCCTCTTAACAGAGCTCAAAGGGGACAAAGTGGTGGAAGAATGTACTCTAGTTAGTTTCTGATTTTTCAAGACAGTGCCTCCTAGACTCGCAGAAACAGTCCTGGTTCAAGATACGAAACAGAGATTCGTTTAAACTCAAGAGATTAAAGAAAGCTTAACACTATTTCTGGTCCATGATTATTGTTATTTTTAGAGATGCTGCTGCTGCTCAGTCACTTCAGTCGTCTCCAACTCTGTGTGACCCCAGAGATGGAAGCCCACCAACCTCCCCCGTCCCTGGGATTCTCCAAGCAAGAACACATGGACACATCTAAAACCAGAGAGAAAGTAGTAAAAGGTCTTTTGCCTCTCAATGAGATATGCTGGGTATTTTCCATATGTTAATATCCATTGTTCACAACTCCACAAGGTAGAATCATATTCCTATTTTATGGAAGGAAATGACACAAAAATTTAAACACTTGACCAAGGTCCCAGAGTATTTATACATTTGTACACTTATGCAAATTAACATTTATAAATTTGAGTATTTCTTGAAAGTCTAACAGAACTTTTAGGAATATAAATATAATATGGTATCAATCATGCATAAAGGAATTTATAATCTTATAGGAGGCACAAAAATACTTGACAAAGTTCTTGGTAACTATATATTCTGATACTTGTAGTGAGATGATTTTAGGTTCAAGAAGAAAAGAATTAACACACTAGCTCTTAGAAAGGAGAACTGATTCTGTGTCAAGCAACATTTTTTTAAGAAACGGAAACTGATGAATTGTTTCATTTGTTTAATAATGGAAACCAGTCAGCTTATACTGAATCTGGTAGTTATTTAATTCATTTGAAAAGATAACCGAAAAGTCAATCAAAACTCAGTTACATATTTTAGCCACTGTGATTATGTATACTATTTGTACATTATTCAATGTACAGAGCGTTTGAGCATTAGAATCCCAAGAAACTGCCTCCTTCACATTTTTAGATGTAAAGTAAGGACAATCAGTAACATACTGCTTTGAGGCAACAAATGGAAAATGCTCTCGAAGTGCTGCTGTGATCACGCACCAGACATGCTTCATAATTCCTATTTTGTATTGTCACAAAATGACAAAATCTAGCAAAAATTGGAGCATAAAAGTTTACTACTTAATGAAGAAAAGTTACCTTTCTTTTTCAAGTTCTTCTAAATAACCGGTATTTTCTCTGCTTCCATTTACAAACCCTCTTCTTGGAAATGAACCCATAGGAACAGGACTGCACTCTCCTGAGCGACTAGATACAGATCCTTCTCGGCTTCCATAAGAACGGAGGGACATTTTGGACCGCAGTTTCACTCCAGGGAAATTACTGCTATCTAAGTTAAGTTCTAAATAAAATACAGACAAGTTTTTATAAAACAACTGCTTTAAGTGATCTAAAATATTGCTAATGTAATTATGTTATCTTTTAATAATGAAACCTTAGGTTCACATTTTAGCCCTCAAATTTTAAACCATTTTATATATATATAAATACATTATATATATATTACATAAAGTATGCATGAGTACTAAATTATGGCAGTTATTGAGCAGCAGATCTATACAGGGACAGAGGAAATCCTTATCACAAATGCTGATGCTCAGAGAAATTCACTGACTACTGGTTTTATAAAAGAAACGTCCTGAAAAAAAACCCAGGCCAAAGCACATATAAAAGGGTACACTTGTGGTGGTGACCATTTTGCAATATACACAAATACGGGGTCATTAATAAAAAAAGTGTTCACCTTTTGGTTTAGAGTCCTGCAACTTTAGATTTCTATCAGAGAAAGCCACAAATGTATATGAGTGAATGAACAATTATTTAGGAATAGAATAGCTAAACTTTCCCTCCAAGATAGCTTGAGTCAGTCCGGTAGGAAAAAAGTATGTTAAAGAAAAATTAGAGCGAATGTCCTTTCTTAGATTCAAAGGTAATTACCTTTGGGGATCCAAAGGTAATTTCTCTGCCCACCTTCAATTACAATGAAAACTTAGCTGATTTGACATTTGAATTTTTAAGTAATAAAACAAGAAAGACATTCTTTCAAAATTCTATTAAAAATGACTTAAAATCAGTGTGTGTGTGTGTGTGTATGCACAAAGATAAAGCACTTCTATTCTGAATGGAACAAAGAAGGGCACTGACTCCTTCAAATGAAGCAATGGGTCCAGTCTATAGCACAAAGCTTAATAAAAGCCTACTTAATGACTGGCAGAAAGCAATGCATTTTAGAAAGAGCTGAAAATTATCAAGAAAGGTAGCTAAAATAGTTTATTTAAAGGCAGTTAAATGTTTTAACTGAAAAAATGACAAGCAAATAGACTTTTTACATATCTGTACTTTAAAAATTACATCCTAATGCATGAGGCTAAGAAAATCCAACACCAACATTCTAATCAAGAGAAGCTGTATTTGGATATATACACCTAAAGTTGACAACTGGAGCTTAAAAAAACTACTTTAAAACACTTCTTAAAAATTTACCTTTAAGACGCTCTAATAAATCAATCTGTCCAGAAGAAGCCATAGCTTCATCTTCAATACTTCCTTGTAGTTGTTTAAGTACTTCCTATAAAAAAGAACACAGTATCTCAATATGACAAAATTCTAAATAACTTTCTGAAGATATGATTTTAAGTTTCTTGGCATTTGGGTCTGCTGGAGGGGGCAGTTATTTCAGATCTATCTGAAAACATATAAAAAGGAAAGTACTTTACATATATTATCTATTACTAATTATACATAATAAAGTACAGCGCAATGACAACAGTGATACTTTGTGATAATGGTGATTACAAGTAGTTTCCATACAGTATACACAGGATAGTTAAGATATACCATTTGTAACTTCTGAAATAACATAACAAGGTGGATTACTCTCATTTTTCAGACAGACCAACTGAGACGCAACGATTTGATGAAGACACAAAAACTAAGTTTGTACCAACATGGCCATGAAAGACAGCAAATTAACACACTATGCTGTTTTATTTAACACCCCAATAAATACCGAGCATTTATATAATAAATTTATATACACTTTACCAGTACACTGATTTATATTCAGCAGATAGTTAAGTGACTGTATGCTGTCTCCTGACCTTTGTTCCATTACTTCCTTTCCCATCTAAAGCCTTCTCTTAACAAATTTTTGTCAGAGAAGGTTAAAAAGTTTCACTTTCTACTAGTTTTTCTGTATGTTCCTTAACAATAATTTATATATATTTTTACATTCTACATATTCTGAGGCATCCCATTCTAGTTCATAGCAAAATCTTTGCTGGCCAAGTAGGATTCCAAATGCAAAACAATGTATTTGAACAGTTACAATCATACAGCTATGGGTAGTGAAAAAGGATCCATAAATAGATTGAAAAGGAAATCTGTCAAAAAGAGTAAATATAGTAAGGACTACGTCAGTGGTTTGCCTTCACAGGGACGTTAGAAGCATTAAGAACAGAATTCCTATGTTAACAATAAGAAACAGCCCGTGACCTTAATGATCTGACCTTCAAATAAAGAACATGATGGAAGTTAAAAGGCTTAGATAAGTAGATGTGGGAACATGGAGGTGACTGTTATTTACAGTCAGAAATTATGCCAGTGTATTAGAACCATGGGATAAGAAAGAAATTTGCACAGGGATGTCTTTCTTGAATGAATGTAGACTACTATAAACATCAGGACACAATTCTCTTCCATAAAGTTTGAGAATTACCACTGGAAGCTACCTGCAGTTTTCAGGATCCTGAGTCTCCCATCCACTGCTGTTTGCAATTCAATGATCTTTTAATCTTATCCTATTTCTTATAAACCCCAGTCTCACAATTCAACAATTACCTTTCTCAAGGAACTATCAATGATATGTCTCTAATCCTAACCTCACAACTTCAGACTCATTTTCCCAGTATGACTGAATGATGCTTTACATTCAATGTATCTGGATGACGTGCACTGTATGTGTAAACGTCCAAGCCATCACCCTGTGCCATTAAATCCTGTTCCTTGCCTATTATCTGTTCAGTTAAATAGCAGTAGCCTTCTTTTCCCTTTAGGCTCAAATCTTCAGCCTCGCCTCTTTCATCTCCCTGGACGAGTCAAGGAGTGAAGTCACTCAGTTGTGTCCATCCAACTCTTTGTGATCCCATGGACTGTAGTCTACCAGGCTTCTCTGTCCATGGGATTTTCCAGGCAAGAGTACTGGAGTGGGTTGCCATTTCCTTCATTTCCCCGATCAGTTATCAATTCTGTATTCTAGGCCTAATATTTCTTATTAGCCATCTCTTTTCTATTCTTATGTCATTATCTTGGCTATTGACCCCACCAAAACTACTAAAATAATCTCCTAAATGGTCCTACCTTGCACAGAACTATAAGACTTTTAAAGCACAGCTCTGATCAGATCTTTCTTTATACATGATCCTTCTCTAGAGCTTATCATCAAGGTGTTAACAGTGAGTATTCTATAAAGTCTGGATTATAAGCAATTTTTGTATTGTAGTCACAGCATGACTACATTACTACTTTCTTGTGAACAGTTTGTGTCTATTCCATAATAAAAATTAAGCTCATTTCTTTTCTGTTTTACTGAGATAGAACATATATATGAAAAGCATACCAATCTTAAATTTCTTAAATAATCCAAGTATCCATGTAATCGCCATCCAGGGAAGACACGGAACATTTCCAGTATCTCAGAAGGTTCCCTTTTGCCCCTTACAAATCAATATTCATTCTCCAGAAGTAACCAGTACTCTGATTTTTGTTATCAGTTAGTTGGCATGCTTGTGAATCGCATATAAATGAAATCATACAGTATACAGTCTTTTGTATCTTGTGTTTTTTGCTCACCAAAATCTCTGACACTCATCCATGCTACTGTATGTATCAGTTATTTAACACTGTGCAGTTAGTTGTCCACTGTATGAACATATCTCCACTGATACATCCTTTTGATGGGCATTTGGGTTGTTGCCAGTTTGGAAGCTTTTATGAAGAATGCTACTGTGTACATTCTTGCACTTATCTCCAGGTGGACACATGTACTCACTTCACTTGAATATGCATCTGGAGGTTTAAATGCTGAGTCCCAGTGATTAACTTTAAAAGAAACTGCTGAATGGTTTTTCAAAGTGTTTGTGCCATTTTATACTCCTACCAGCAAGGTTTGATTCTTCCTAATTATAGATTCCAATTCTCTGTTGAGATTTTCTGACTCTTTATCCATTTAATCCATCAATTTTTTCAAAACATTTAAAATAATTATGTTAAAATCCTTGACTTACAATATGTGGATCATCTTGGGATTTGCTTCTATTACCTATTTGCTCTGTTGGTTATCAGTCGTTTTCCTATTTCTTTATATTTCTTCTAACTTTTAAGTGTATGCCAGTCATTATGTATACAAGAACAAGAAAGACTTGAGATTAGAGTTTCCCTTAACAGAGTTTGCCCTTTCCACCACTGGGGTCTGATTTCCTTCAGCCAATAACTGCAAATGGGTTGCAGATGCAGTTTAAGTGAAATTCATATGGGATTCCCTAATAGCTCACCCTGCTTATTTAACTTATATGCAGAGTACATCATGAGGAACGCTGGGCTGGAAAAAGCACAAGCTGGAATCAAGATTGCTGGGAGAAATATCAATAACCTCAGATATGCAGATGACATCACCCTTACAGCAGAAAGTGAAGAGGAACTAAAAAGCCTCTTGATGAAAGTGAAAGAGGAGAGTGAAAAAGTTGGCTTAAAGCTCCACATTCAGAAAACTAAGATCAGGGCATCTGGTCCCATCACTTCATGGGAAAGGATGGAGAAACAGTGTAAACAGTGTCAGACTTTAGTTTTTTGGGCTCCAAAATCACTGCAGATGCTGACTGCAGCCATGAAATTAAAAGACGCTTACTCCTTGGAAGGAAAGTTATGACCAACCTAGATAGCATATTAAAAAGCAGAGACATTACTTTGCCTACAAAGGTCTGTCTAGTCAAGGCTATGGTTCTTCCCGTGGTCATGTATGGATGTGAGAGTTGGACCCTGAAGAAAGCTGAGCACTGAAGAATTGATGCTTTTGAAGTGTGGTGTTGGAGAAGACTCTCGAGTCCCTTGGACTGCAAGGAGATCCAACCAGTCCATCCTAAAGGAGATCAGTCCTGGGTGTTCACTGGAAGGACTGATGCTAAAGTTGAAACTCCAATACTTTGGCCACCTCATGAGAAGAGTTGACTCACTGGAAAAAGACTCTGATGCTGGGAGGGATTGCGGGCAGGAGGAGAAGGGGACAACAGAGAATGAAATGGCTGGATGGCATCACCGACTCGATGGACATGAGTTTGAGTGAACTCTGGGAGTTGGTGATGGACAGGGAGACCTGGCATGCTGTGATTCATGGGGTCGCAAAGAGTCAGACACAACTAAGTGACTGAATTGAACTGAACTGAATAGCTCAGGTGGTAAAGAATTCGCCTACAATGCAGGAGGCCTGGGTTCGATCCCTGGGTTGGGAAGATCCCCTGGAGAAGGGAAAGGCTACCCACTCTAGTATTCTGGCCTGGAGAATTCCATGGACTGTATAGTCCATGGGGTTGCAAAGAGTTGCACATGACTGAACAACTTTCACTTTCACATCTGATTTGATTTGCTGAGTTCTTTGAATGTATCTCTTCTCTTAAATTTAGACTGTGGAGACCTGCTATGTGAAAGTTTTGCTTTAGCAGGACATTGCCTCCTAACATTCTGCTTCCTAGTCCACCCCAGCATCTTTCCCCTCAACAAGACTCAGCTAACATCCCGTGTATTTGGAGAAAATGTGAGAAACTAGTCATACACTTGGAGCTCTTCTAAACGTCAATACTTCACATATGCCCATGTGTTTGTCAAGACCGCCAAAACAGTTTCTTTCTTCCAGTGGAGTCTTGATGCCAGTGCCAATGATCAATTATCAGTCTGTCCCCAGAATCAGCAAATATCCCTGGGGAATAAAATTACTGGTGATCTCAGCTCATCTAGAAAGGGCTCTTTCCTCTTAGTAATTTTAGTTAATATAGTCCTTGATGATTTCACAGTTCTCCAATGTCTTTAAAAGAATGGTTTTTGTTTTTATCCAGTGTTTTCTAGTTACTGCGGTAGGGCTGATTAGTTGCTTGGGATTGCATACTGAATACAGCCTAAAAAGAAGCCCTTAATTTCAAAGAGGTTTTTAAAGGAAAATACAACACAACTACAAAGCAATTCCAAACAAAATGTTTCAAAAAATGTTTTGAGAAATGACAGTTTTTTAAATTAATATGTAATTTTAAAGGAGAGAATACTCATTTGTATTTATAAATTCTGGAAGTTTGGTTTTAAAAAATTAATCATATAATCAAACATTATTTTAAAAACATGTTAAGATTTTAAAAACGTGAGAGAATTAATTATTACAGACAAACATATTGTGGTCAAATAAGTCAATAGAAAATATCAACGAGTAACTGTGTCATTTCAGTGGAGTTTTCAACTTGACCCACTTCTGTTTTTCTTGCTATGTCATAAAGTGAAGTGAAGTGAAGTCGCTCAGTCGTGTCCGATTCTTTGCGACACCGTGGACTGTAGCCCACCAGGCTCCTCGGTCCATAGGATTCTCCAGGCAAGAATACTGGAGTGGGTTGCCATTTCCTTCTCCAGGGGATCTTCCCGACCCAGGGATAGAACCCAGCCAGGTCTCCCACATTGTAGGCAGACGCTTTCCCGTCTGAGCCACCAGGGAAGCCCCGCTATGTCATAGTTACTGATATTTTTTATTACTAGATAAAAGTATACTTAATTAAATCTTCAAAATAAATTATGAACTATGCCAATTTGAATTTTTACTTCTCATTTTTTTTCTTACCCTCTGAAAATAAAAGATACTCTCCCTGTACAGGTTTTACAGTTAAAAAACAATTTATAAATACTTCATTTTACTAAAATACAAGAGATATAAACGGTTGGTTAAAATTTTACCTAGATATATTTTTCTACACCATGCCGTCTTTCAATTTAAATGCTTCATACTTCACCATATTTTGGAGAAGGAAATGGCAACCAATCCAGTACTCCTGCCTGGAGAATTCTATGGACAGAGGAGCGGGACAGGCCAAAGTCCATGGAATCGCAGAGAGTTGGACACGACTGTGCAAATAACTTAACTTTTCACCATATTCATCATGCTGCAATGCTCAGTATTTTAAGGTAAATCACACTGACTTCCTGCCCTGGAGTAAGATTAATTGCTGCATTCTTATTATAACTCCCACAAAATCTGTAGTTTATTTGAATTACAGAAGCATCAGGTATACACATAAATGTATATGTATGAGAACAATGAAACGACTCCTCACGTTAGTTATTCAATAATTATCAACTCATGGGCTTCTTTCATCTATATTTATAACCACTTCCTCCATTCCCCCTCAACCCAAATTTATTTGAAAAACAAATCTCAGTCCTCATACTATTTTTTCTCTAAAAAAATTCTGCATGTATATTTAAAAAGGGATTCTTTCTAAACACAACCACAATGTCATCATTAGACCTAAAAAATAAACATTTTCTTAATATACTCAAATATAGTCAATGCTCACATTTCCTTAACTTCTGTATACATAATTTCCCTGACTGTCACACACACAGAGAATATTTTTATACTATCAATGACTTGTAATCAATAGCAAAGCAGTATTCTCTTTTGCCACTAGATGGTACTACTGCATAAATTTCAGAAATCCTGAAATTATCTAGTTGGAAGAGACACATCTTGCCGTCCACAGGGTGGACACATTACATACGAATGATCAGGAAACAATACAAGATCATATGATGTATTACAAAGTCTAAAAAGTGATTTTTTTGAGAAATAACCATTGTTTCGGATTAACTTTAATCCAATGTAGTAAGTTCCAATGTTTCCAAGTGTCTTTTCACACATCAATATTTTAAGACAAAATAAACAGAGCATGGTTTCCTGTTACCATAAAGCTGCTGCTGCTTTTTTTTTTTTTCTCAAAAAAGCTTCTCGAAAGGAGAGATATATAAATAATTTTGATATAAGGGCATAACTGCTATGATACCATACACTAAATCCTGAAGAGATATGTGGATGGCTTTGCAAGGATGTCTGTAAAAACACTCACTGAGCAGTAATCAATTCAAGGTTGAATTCAGACATATCTTAAATACTAATATTCATGATGTATATTATACCCCATTGCTAAGAGGTCAACCTGGTATTCCATTGCCGAAATTTAAGGACCTGACTTAAATATTGTCACTCTGAGAGACATTCCACACTTCAGCATTCCCATCCATGGAGATGGATCTAAAGGTATGTTAAAATGTTTCACCAAAATGAAGTTTTAATTTGCTCTAGTTTAAAAAAAGAAAAAACTTTAAAAGGGGACTCAGAATTCTGCACAAGAGACATTCAGACAGCTGCGCTAGGAAGAATTCTCTACAAAATATACTTCTGAAGCAGATGAAGCTGTGTCTCTTTTGCTGTCTCGCATACAGGGTTATCGCTACCATCTTTCTAAATTCCATATACATGCGTTAGTATACTGTATTGGTGTTTTTCTTTCTGGCTTACTTCAACCACATGTCATGTACAATAATTTTAGATACATTATGTTGATCAGTGTTAAAATACCAAACTACTCTTTTTTAACCTAGTAGGTAAACTGATTCAGCTGTTTTCATGGTTTGTGGTGAGTAAAAAAATGTTTCTTTATAGTCTATAGAAAAAAATATTTCTTTATGAAGGACCTGAGATAGGTATCTTGGAGATCTGTCATTGCTACTGCCACAGAAATAGGCAACAGAGTAGAAAAAATTTATGGATAGAAGAGAAAGAAAAGGAGAAAGAAAAAGAAAGAAAGGTTCATATGAGTAAAAGGCTAAACTACTATGATATTGAATAAAAATATAAAAGGAGCAGCTCAATAGTTCAGTAATACACATAAGCTTGAAGAATAAGAGAGACCTCAAAATGCATGGAAAAAGAAATAGAAGAGAATAAATGAATAAGGAATAAAAGTAGTGAGCAGACAGGAAGAAGAGGGTCAGAAACCCAGATGGTAAAATAGCCAAGGCGCAGAAAAAACATATAGCAAGAAGGATTTTTTTTAAAAGAGAACGAGGTAACAGTTTTGTTGATGACCTCCAGTTCTATTAAATTCAGTGAGAGGGAAATCTGCCTAACTAGAAATTAAAACAGTTAAAGTTTTAACTGTAATTATTTTGAAATAAGAACATATTTTCCCAGTGCACACTGAATATTTTATAACTTTTCATGGAGGTTATCACAGCTTTTCAATGCTATATAGCAAACCAATTTCAGGGCTTGAAGGTGTCGTGGACATCATCTGTTACTGCAATGACTACTTTTCAAATAAAGCAATTTAATTCTAGAAGGGCACCCTACAGTCTGTAGCTCAGCTTACGGCAAACCCAGAAATAGAATCAGGTACTAATCTTCACTTCAGGACTCTTCTCATTAGGTCACCCCAAATTTCTTGATGATCTGTCACGGCAGCACGTAAGTGACAACAGGATCTGAGGGGCTTGGGTATGATGACTATGGTCTGTTTTAATCCTTAAGATAAATCCTACAGTTGTGAGGCTAGCTTCTAAGAATCACACAGGACCTCCAGCCTCACTATAGCGATGGTGAAGTTGGTCTCTCATTTTTAAGTTTAAAAATAACGAGGGACTAACTACTTAGTCACTGTGGTTTTATAATCATTTTCTTTATATCATTTGCTGGATGAATTAAAAACATTTGGACTGAAAATATCAATGTTAACTTTTGCAAGAAAGAGTTTACAAATTACTGCTTAAGTTAAAAAATACACTTCTAAGTAAGTGAAGTGTCTAACCCCAAGTTTACAGGAAGAAACATGGAATAAAAACGGACAAACTACAATTTAAAGTCACAGTCTTGATACCTTCATATTAGATGCCTCAGTTTCCAGTTTTGTAAGATGATTGGAATTATCTTCTAGCTCTTGTCGAAGATTTGAGTTCTCCATCTTCAGGGCCTCAACTTGCTTTAACAACTGATCATATGAAGCTGCAGCCATCCTTGGCTACCCCTGGACCTATAAGGTTAAAAAGGATTTTGAAATTCACTACTGAAAAATAGAGTGGCTGCTTGTTACAAAGAAAGGGATAAAGAAACAAAACCTCAGAGACATTTAATAAGACCTGTGTTAATGTAGCAGTTTCAGTCTCAAAACATTGTGCAAGTGACAGCATCTTTCTGAGAAGATGAAATACTGGGATTTTAATTAAAGACAAACAAGATTTAAAATAGAAGAGAACTTCAGTAGTGTTTGAAAAACACCTGACTTTTCACAGGTGGGTAAGCTTTCTATCAGGTTAGAATTTTTTCGAGGTTTCAGAGATATTTTAAATGGTCTTACAGACAAGATTTAGGAAATGCAGTTATTGATAAGAAATATATTTATATTGGTCATATTAATTTATTTCTGGATTTTGTCCAATGGTCACACAATTTTATAGCCCAAATGGATTAATGAGATTAGGTATTGCAGTCTACCACTTTGCATTTGATAAAAGGCTAGTCTTAAACATTATCAATGGGGAAATATGACTGCCTTCATTAAAAAGGCAGTCATTTAACAAAATAGATACAAGGGAGAGGATTGGATTGAGACTTCAAATCTTCTGGAAAGAAAGATGATAATAATTGCTAATATAAAATTCTATCACATTTATCCAAAAGGATGAATATAATAGGCCATGCTATGGCATACGTATCACGGGACCCACTGTGCTCACATTGAGGCTGAAAGACACTTGAAGAAAACAGATGATTTTAGGAGTAAAGACTGTCAAAGAGAAGTGAAGCAGAGCCTGGCTATTAATTACATTACCATGAAAGAAGAGGGGAGAAAAGAAAGATATAGAGGATAGTCAGGTAATAAGAGGTCCTTAGTCTGAAGAATTAGAGAATGTTAAAAGTTGTGTTCAGACTAACAAAGTTCCAAAGACCCAGATCCTCTTTGTAGTTTAATTTCTGTGGAATAAATAAAATTCTACCTATCTCTAAGAGTTAAAAAGTATAACAGAGTTTGTACTCCAGCAATACTTAATAGACCTGGACATAAAAAAATGTTTCTGCAGTAAAAATCCACTATGTGAAATAAGGCAGACAAATTACAACACTGGCTAGTCATTACAATATTGTAGTTCAGCAACTGGAAGGAATTCCCTAACAAGGGAAATCAAGAGACACAGGTCTCGTCTGTTTTCCAACAGCTGCTGCTGCTAAGTCACTTCAGTCGTGTCCGACTCTGTGTGACCCCATAGACGGAAGCCCACCAGGCTCCCCTGTCCCTGGGATTCTCCAGGCAAGAACACTGGAGTGGGTTGCCGTTTCCTTCTCCTTCCAACAGCTAGGGGCAATAAATCTGGTGCAACCCACTGTCAACTGAGGAGGAAACAGTCCTGGGTGGTGGAGATCACCCTGAAAAATCTTCATGACTGAAAAGAATGAGCACTAGACTTGTACTTGGAGATCTGGGTCTTAATTTCAGTCTTTGCCCCTGAATTTTAATTCATTTCACCACTTGTAAAATGGACATTTACTACCTTTTCTAATATAATTTACAGGGATATTATTAGAATTGAGAAACAAAAGGACGGTCTAAAATTAAAAGTCCTGTGTAATTATATCATGAAAATACACTTGAAATGTAACTTCCTTAGTAAGACCTAATGTTAATCTACTGTTACAAGCCTCAGTCCTCTGACCAATGGACAAGAAGTAAAGAAATAATTCACTCTTTTGAAAAAGGACTGAGAAGGTATATCAGAAACAAAGGAGAAATTCACAGGTGGGATCACTTATCTGTTTTGCGTGTATGCATGCTCAGCTGTGTCTGACTCTTTGCAACTCCATTGACAGCAGCCCACCAGGCTCCTCTGTCCATGGGATGATACAGGCAAAAATACTGGTGTGGGTTGTCATTTCCTCCTCCAGGGTATCTTCCTGACCCAAGGATTGAACCCCAGTCTCCTGCGTCTCCTGCATTGGCAAGAGGTTTCTCTACTACTGAGCCACGTGGGCAGCCCTGTCTATTTTATACCGTACCACTAACGAGCAGCTCTACAAAGAGGCGGCACATTAAAAATCATGTGACAAAGGTGGGAATCTGGCAGTATTTAGTAACGTAAGCCCTAAAATTCCTCATTCCAAATAAAATCCTAACAGGCAATTTTCCACTAAAATAGTATAAATAAGAGAAAAAGTAATAATACAGGGAAAGAGAAAATTACCAGAATTATGTTAAGACACAGAGGTTATAACGATACACAATCACAAAAAGAGCCAGATGGGCAAAGTGAGCAAGAGAGCACTAAAAGTGCTCTTTACTGGAACAAAAAAGAATTCAACCCTTTAGGCGGACAATTAAAACATTCCATCATTTTTTTTCTCTCCCTCTAGAATCAAAACATTTAAGTCATTTCTGCTTTAGAAAGCAGGATGTCTTCATATAATTGTATGAGAAAAATAAGATGTTTTGAGGTAATACTTTGCCTTATGTCCTTTTAATATGTTGCAGCCATACCTAAGTCAAAATTGCTTAATGCAAAATTTAAAAAAATCATAACTCTGTTTTAGAAAACCTTTTAAACAATCACAAGAATTTCATACCCAATATATCGTAAATGCAAGTCACCCAGCATCATCAAAAAAAAAAAACCCTCAAAATTTATCTGATGAAATGGAAAAAATCTCTGAATCTTTCACATTACTGAGAATATACAAAGATCTAACTATGCTTTTCAGTAAGTGAAAGGGTCAGTTGCTCAGTCCTGTCCAACTCTTTGGGAGCCCATGGACTGTAGCACGCCAGGCTCCTCTGTCGATGGAATTCTCCAGGCAAGGATACTGGAGAAGGGAGTCATTCCCTTTTTCAGGGGACATTCCTGATCCAGGGATCGAACTCAGGTCTCCTGCATTGCAGATGGATTCTTTCCGAGTCACCAGGGAGTCAGGGTGTGTACTAAAGAGATTTTCATCCCTTAAGAGCAGGGTAGGGGAGAAGAAAGTAAAAGGATGGTTATTTAGGCTTTTCTCCAAATGTTCACTGGAAACAAATATACAAGGATCCTAAGAAATTAATGCAAGGAAGCAGAAAAGTTTAGGTAGGTAAGGGATTTTCAGTTAGAATTAAATCTGAAAGATTCTTTATTATAAATTAAGAAGTTTGGGATTAAAAAAAAATTAGTTAAACTGTTTTTATTCTTTTGGTTTAATGAATTTTAAAAATGATGCATTTGTCAGTACTGTTAGATGGTAATGAAAGAAGAAGAAAATATCAATACAAAAAAAACCCAAAAGAATCATAAAAGACTACTTTGCTCAAGTCTGTGTAAACAAACTTGAAAACTAAATGAAATAGATAATTTATTAGAAAGTGTATTTTATCAAAACTAACCACAAGAGATGGAAAATCTAAAATTTACAACAAAAGTCATTGTTGTAAAATTGATATCACTCAACACATTAATAGAGCTACACAGAAGAAAAATATCATGGCAAAGGTGATGAAAAGACGCTTTAAAAATTCAATGCCCATTCTTGTTGAAAATACTGGATATAAAAGCACACTTTTTTAACATAATAAATTTCAGCCCCACAATAAGCCAGTACCACCCAGTAAGGAAATACTAGATATACTGTATTACTAAAGTCAGGGAAAGCCCCATTTTTACCACTCTTACTCATTTTATCAGCCAACACAGAGAATGAAATTAGAAAGGAATACTACCGACAGGGGTACAATTAAATAACTAGAATATCCCAAAGAATCAACTAAATATCACTACAGCAAGATAATCCAGTAATTTAGTGAAGCATAAAACACAGAAATCTTTCCTTTATATGTAGAAAGAGAAACCAGATAAAACATAAAACAGAAGAAAAGATCTTATCTATAATGAAAAAGACACAGGCATAAACTGAATAAAGAGTTCAAAACATGTATGAGGAAAACTATGGAACACTTCTGAGAGACACAAAGGTAGATTTCAACAAATGGAAAGACGATACATTTGTGTACTAAAGATTCAGTATCATAAAGATGTCATTTCTCCCTGAGTTAATTTTACATGGTCCCAATATAAATACTATACAAAAATTTTTAAATTTTGTTTTCTACAGCTGCTGCTGCTAAGTCACTTCAGTCGTGTCCAACTCTGTGTGACCCCATAGACGGAAGCCCACCAGGCTCCCCCGTCCCTGGGACTCTCCAGGCAAGAACACTGGAGTGGGTTGCCATTTCCTTCTCCAATGTGTGAAAGTGAAAAGTGAAAGTGAAGTCGCTCAGCTAGACAACTGAAAAAAAAAAAAAAACCAAGCAAAAAAAGGGAAAATATGAAGGGAAGAGCAAGAGTATACGTATGTCATATTCAATTACTGGTGCAAAGCCATTATAAGTAAAACAGTATGAGGGTAACTGTGCTGTATCAGTAAGCTAATTTCTCAGTTCTTACCCTTATACTATGGATATATAAGATGTTAACATTAGGAGAAACGAACTGAAGAGTACATAGGAACTCTCTTATTTTTCTAACTCTTTTATAAGTACAAAGTTATTTAAAAATAAAAAGGCTTTAAAAAGCTATGATACTGGCAGATGACTAGATCAACCAAGGGAACACATTTTTTTTAAACTCCAGAAGTATATGTAAAGTTAGTCATAATAAAGGTAGTATCTCAAAAACACCCAAGAAGATGAACTTTAAGTGGCGAGGGCAACAGGACAGCCATGAGGGAACAAAGTGGCACCTGTCTCTGACACTACACATGAGGGTCAAGCACAAAAGAAACAGCGGCTGAAACGCTCAAGAACATTATGTGGCATTCATGTTGTAGAAAAGAGTTGTGCTTTTAAATAAAGCTACTGAAATGGAACATACCCTCTTCCAAGGAGGCTATTACAGAGCAACAGACATCTTATTTGCGAAAGGGTAAGGCACATGGAAATTAAAAGACGCTTGCTCCTTGGAAGGAAAGTTATGACCAACCTTGATAGCATATTAAAAAGCAGAGACATTACTTTGGCAACAAAGGTCCGTCTAGTCAAGGCTATGGTTTTTCCCGTGGTCATGTATGGATGTGAGAGTTGGACTGTGAAGAAAGCTGATCGCCGAAGAACTGATGCTTTTGAACTGTGGTGCTGGAGAAGACTCTTGAGAGTCCCTTGGACTGCAAGGAGATCCAACCAGTCCATTCTAAAGGAGATCAGTCCTGGGTGTTCATTGGAAGGACTGATGCTAAAGCTGAAACTGCAATACTTTGGCCACCTCATGCGATGAGTTGACTCACCAGAAAAGAGTCTGATGCTGGGAGGGACTGGGGACAGGAGGAGACGGGGACGACAGAGAATGAGATGGCTGGATGGCGTCACTGACTCGATGGACATGAGTTTGAGTGAACTCCGGGAGTTGGTGATGGACAGGGAGGCCTGGCGTGCTGTGATTCATGGTGTCGCAAAGAGTCGGACACGACTGAGCAACTGAACTGAACTGAACTGAAGGCACATGGAAGGCCTGTTGGACTTCTGAAATGATTATGTCTATTACTAGAATAGGGGTAATAAATCAAGTTCTTAGGTTACGTCAAACAAATGGGAAAGGTTTTCACTGGATATAAAAGCACAACTACTTTTAATTAAACAGGATACATCCATGCAGTGGAATAATACACTGGCTTTAAAAATGAGGTTGATGTAAAAACAAAGAAAACAAAGAGAGAAAACAAGAGAGTACAGATCACTGTCTCATACTGTTCATCCTGTTTTAGTAAAAAATAAAAGGGTTGTAAAACGATTAAAATGTCATTGAAAGGATATACAAAAACACTGATTGCCTCTGGAAAAGTCTCAGCTCTGCTGAGAAGATGCCTTCCTTTTCCTTGTATACCTTTTTGTAAAAGTTTGAAGATCAGAGCAAAAGGTTGGGAATGTTAGAGACAGACAAGGTCCCAAACGTATAAAGTGAACAACATTCAAAGGTAAGGGAATTAACTCAAGAAGAAATAGATAATAGTTCTACAACCACTGAAAGCTGGAGGAGTTAAATGTTCCCCCTCTCCTCTGTCCAACACAAAAAAAATACCAGATTCAAATGGTTTTATAAACACTCAACCCTGGGTGTTCACTGGAAGGACTGATGCTAAAGCTGAAACTGCAATACTTTGGCCACCTCATGCGAAGACTTGACTCTTTGGAAAAGACCCTGATGCTGGGAGGGATTGGAGGCAGGAGGAGAAGGGGACGACAGAGAATGAGATGGCTGTATGGTATCACCGACTCTGTGGACATGAGTTTGAGTGAACTCCGGGAGTTGGTGATGGACAGGGAGGCCTGGCATGCTGTAATTCATGGGGTCACAAAGAGTCGGACACGACTGAGCGACTGAACTGAACTGAACCAAACATTTGAGTATCATTCCAACCTATGCAAACTTTTCCAAGAATAAAAATAAAGGAAATATTCCCCAACCCATTCTATTAGGCTAATACAGTCATGATATAAAAGTCAAAGGTACTGTGAAAAAGATAATCATAGGCTAACATCACTTATGAATACTGACACAAATATCTTAAACAAAGTGTCAGGAAATAGAACACAAAAGTATAAAGAAACTATAGCAGAATCAAGCTGAGTTTACTCCAAGAATGCAAAGATGGTTTAGCACTGGATGATTTACATGTGTCATTCACTTCATTAAAACATTAAAGAAGAAAAACCATATGATCATCTCAATAAAGAACAAACATTTGGAAAAAGTCATTATCTACTCAAGATAAAAACTCAATGAATTGGAAACAGAGAGGATCTGCCAAAAACATTAAATGTCATTCTTAATACTGAAATACTAGAGGCATTCTTTTTAAAATCAAAAGCACGATAAGGATTCTCTACTGTTACATCATAATCCTGGAAGTTCTAATTAGGACAGGAAATTTTTAAAAATGAAATCATAATTGAAAATGAAGAAATAAACCAAAAATCTCAAGAAATAGGAAACTTTAACAAGTCAGATTAAAAGAAGTAATTCTGCACCTCACGCATTTTTAATTTTCTCTTTATTTAACAACAATAGAGGTACTTATTCTTCATTCTCTTCCTCTTTTCTACTAAAGCCAGGTAGATAATCAGTCTCCTATCTGCTATATTCTTTCCCCACCCCTTCCTTTCCTTTACATTTGTAAACGGCTACATTCATTGGCTGGACTCTGTTAAAGTCCATTCCAAGTGAGGGCAATTTCCAAGATGGCCACCAAAATTACCTGGAACAGAGGTTGGATAATTTTCTACAAGGGCTGGATAATAAGTCTTTGTAAACGATATGATTTCTGTCGCAACTACTTGACTCTGTTGCTGGAGCACAAAAGCAGCCACAGACAATACATAAATAAATGCACATGACTGTTCAAATAAAACTGTTTTCAACAACAGGAGCAATCTGCTAACCCCTGGCCCAGGGCACGAATTCACAATTCTGGTTTTCAAGCCCCTTAAGGTAGCGCACATAATTTCAAAGGCTACTGGAAATTTCAAAATTAATATGTTACTATTTATTTATTGGCTGCACCATGCAGTCTGCAGGATCTTAATTCTCAAACCAGGGGCTGAACACAGGCCCATGGCAGTGAAAGCATCAAGTGCTAATCACTGGACTAGGAAAGTATTCCCTAGTATTTTTTCTTAAATGAGAAGTAGCCTGAAAAGAGACCTGGGAAGTCGTAAGGGCTTTATACTTCAGTGATCATCTTTAATTTCCACGACTTCTTCCTCTTCCAGAAACAACCTGCACCTGCTCCCTTTCATTCTGTGACACTGTCAGCACATTCTTTTAACTGTTGTTTGTTAGTATCACTTCACAATGAGGTCTTAGGAGAAAGAAGTGATAAACCAAGTGAGTTTTAACTCACTAGCTTGTATCAGAAATTATTTTTTACATTAAGATTTTTAATTCATTTAGAATTTTTTTTATACTATGAGTGGTTTAACTGAATTGACTCTCATACGAATAACCAATTACAGAATGATTAATTAAAATATTTCTTTTTCACTTAACTATGCTAAATTCTCATATATACATAGAACTGTAACTGTATTACATTTATATGAATTTGAAACAGATTAAAAAATCTTACCTCAGTCAGGAATAATTCAATCAAATTTTCTATTTTTTTTTTTCCCAAGAAAAGGCCCTGTGCATTTTGTATCGAATTGATTTCCAGCTTTTTGGTTATTTGATTTGCCATGAGTGAAACACCAAATTTGCTAACACTAGTATTATTTTATATAATACATACCCCTTATGGAACCACCTTATCCAATTATCCTATGAATTCTAACAGTCTTTTCCTATAGATTTTCTGGGTATGTAATCATATAATCTATCAGTTCAGTTCAGTCGCTCAGTCGTGTCTGACTTTTTGCGACCCCATGAATCACAGCACGCCAGGCCTCCCTGTCCATCACCAACTCCCAGGGTTCACTCAAACTCATGTCCATCGAGTCGGCGATACCATACAGCCATCTCAATCTCTGTCGTCCCCTTCTCCTCCTGCCTCCAATCCCTCCCAGCATCAGGGTCTTTTCCAATGAATCAACTCTTCGCATGAGGTGGCCAAAGTATTGCAATTTCAGCTTTAGCATCAGTCCTTCCAATGAACATCCAGGACTGATCTGCTTTAGGATGGACTGGTTGGATCTCCTTGCAGTCCAAGGGACTCTCAAGAGTCTTCTCCAACACCACACTTCAAAAGCATCAATTCTTCGGCGATCAGCTTTCTTCAGGGTCCAACTCTCACATCCATACATGACCACTGGAAAAACCATAGCCTTGACTAGACGGATCTTTGTTGGCAAAATAATGTCTCTGCTTTTTAATATACTATCTAGGTTGGTCATAACTTTCCTTCCAAGGAGTAAGCGTCTTTTAATTTCATGGCTGCAATCACCATAAGAAGTGATAATTTTGTCTTTTCTTTCCTAATAATTAGACCTCTTTTTGTCATACTGTTAGCTTGAATCAACTTCAAAATAATATTTTAACAGTGATCTTATTCCTGATTTTAATAGAAATGATATCATAATTCACCATTTAAAAATCTTACTCTTAGATTTCAGTAAATATTTTTAACAAATATTTTTAACATTCAGGTATTTCCCTTTTATTTAAAAATAATTTTAGGAGTGGCTTCTAAATGATTTTATAGCACGTTTTGATAATGCATCAGTCAGTTCAGTCGCTCAGTTGTGTCTGACTCTTCGCGACCCCATGGACTGCAGCATGCCAGGCTTCCCTGTCCATTACCAACTCCCAGATCTTACTCAAACTCATGTCCATTGAATCGGTTATGATATCCAACCATCTCATCCTCTGTCTATCCCCTTCTCCTCTTGCCTTCAATCTTTCCCGCATCAGGGTCTTTTCCAAGTAGTCAGTTCTTCGCATCAGCTGGCCAAAGTATTGGAGCTTCAGTTTCAGCATCAGTCCTTCCAATGAATATTCAGGACCAATTTCCTTTAGGATGTCTCCTTGCATCCTTGGATCTTCTTGCAGTTCAAGGGACTCTCAAGTCTTCTCCAACACCACAGTTTAAAAGCATCAATTCTTTGGTGCTCAGCTTTCTTTATAGTTCAACTCTCACATCCATACATGACTCCTGGAAAAACCATAGCTTTGACTAGACAGACCTTTATTGGCAAAGTAATGTCTCTGCTTTTTAATATGCTGTCTAGGTTGGTCATAGCTTTTCTTCCAAGGAGCAAGTGTCTTTTTTTTTTTTTTGGAGCAAGTGTCTTTTAATTTCATGGCTGTAATCAGCATCTGCAGTGATTTTGAAGCCTCAAAAAATAAAGTCTACCACTGTTTCCCCATCTATTTCCCATGAAGTGATGGGACAGGATGCCATGATCTTAGTTTTCTGAATGTTGAGCTTTAAGCCAACTTTTCACTCTCCTCTTTCACTTTCATCAACAAGTTCTTCAGTTTCTCTTCACTTCCTGCCATGAGGGTGGTGTCATCTGCATATCTGAGGTTATTGATATTTCTCCCGGCAATCTTGATTCCAGCGTGGCATTTCAAATGATGTACTCTGCATATAAGTTAAATAAGCAGGGTGAAAATATACAGCCTTGTCGTACTCCTTTCCCTATTTGTAACGAGTCCGTTGTTCCATGTCTGGTTCTAACTGTTACTTCTTGACCCGCATACAGGTTTCTCAGAAGGCTGGTAAGGCAGTCTGGTATTCTCATTTCTTGAAGAATTTTCCAGTTTGTTGTGATCCACACAGTCAAAGGCTTTGGCATAGTCAATAAAACAGAAGTAGATATTTTTCTGGAACTCTCGAGCTTTTTCGATGAGCCAGCAATTGTTGGCAATTTGATCTCTGGTTCCTCTGCCTTTTCTAAATCTAGCCTGAACATCTGGAAGTTCTTGGTTCACGTACTGTTGAAGCCTGGCTTGGAGAATTTTGAGCATTACTTTGCTGGCATGTGAGATAAGTGCAGTTGTGTGGCAGTTTGAGCGTTCTTTGGCACTGCCTTTCTTCGGGATTGGAATGAAAACTGACCTTTTCCAGTCCTGCGGCCACTGCTGAGTTTTCCAAATTTGCTGGCATATTGAGTGCAGCACTTTCACAGCATTATCTTTTAGGATTTGAAATAGCTTAATGGAATTCCATCACCTCCACTAGCTTTGTTCATAGTCATGCTTCCAAAGGCCCATTTGACTTTGGACTCTAGGATGTCTGGCTCTAGGTGAGTGATCACACCATCGTGGTTACTTGGGTAACGAAGATCTTTTTTTCTATAGTTCTTCTGTGTATTCTTGCCATCTTTTCTTAATATCTTCTGCTTCTGTTAGTTCCATACTGTTTCTGTCCTTTATTGAGCCCATCTTTGCACGAAATGTTCCCTTAGCATCTCTAATTTTCTTGAAGAGATCTCTAGTCTTTCCCATTCTATTGCCTTCCTCTATTTATGATAAAACATAACCATACAGTTTTTCTTTTAATCTGCTGATGCTGTCAGTTACCATATTTTCTCATTTTGATCCATCCTCCATTTCTGCAATAAACCCTACCTGTTCATATTTTATTAATTTTACTACTTTGTTCATTGCTCAGTATTTCATGTTAATTTTTATGAAAGAAATCACAATATGACTGAAATTTACAGTATTTTAAATTGCGGGTTTAAATTAACTTTATGCTAATTTTATATGGTCTAGATAGTTTGAAAAACAACTTATCTAGTCTTTGAAAGTCAGCTAGAATTCAGATCACAAAGTGTTTGTTTAGATGAAAGATTTTTGAGTATTTAAAATTTTCTTCTGTTGTTAAGCCTTTTCATTGTTTCTTCATCTTCCTGTATCAATTTGATTCATTAACGATTCACCCATAAATTATCCATCTTCTCTAGCTTTTCAAGTATAAGCAGAGCATTGTATACAGTCTCTTTAAAATGTGTCTCCTTTCCCATTCACGCTCTTTTTATCTTTTGTTCCTTTAACCCAGCTTTACCGGGTTTCACCTATTTTATTCATCTTTAACTCCTCCCAAAATCCACTGTTAGTGTTATATATCCTTTCCACTATTTTGTATTCTATTTTATTCATTTCTGAATTTACCTTTACTAATTATATCCTCTTATTTTCCACTGGCTTATTTTGTTCTTTATTGTTATTTAAATTGACCAGTAATTCATTTACTGCCTTTATTTCCATGTTCATTTCTTTCTTCTTTAATAATAATAATTTAAGGTATAATACTAAGTTTCTCCTCAGTATAGCTTTAGCCATATTTCATAGGTTTTAGTATGAAGTGGTTCCCTCTTTATTTCTTGATAATTTATAATTTCAATATTGACTTCTTTGACTCAGGGGTACTTAAGATTTTTCTCAATTATTAGCTATATAAAATGACTTGTGAGTCATCTTTTTCTTGCCACTGATTTATTGTTTATTAGACCTACTGGAGACTGTTGCCTACAAATGCTATTATTTTGAATTTTTAAAAGTTTGCCCTGTTATCAAGAACATGACTAATTTTCATAAATATCTGACTGAAATTTTTAAAAAAGGAAAGTGTATAAAGTTCTAAAACAGGTATATAATATGCTAATACCTGTAGCATATTATTTAAATCCTCTGTATATCTGCTAATCTTTCTACTTGATGAAATGTAGAAAGTCTACCATTTATTGCATATTTACAACAGGTCATATAAGTGCCATATACATATCTGTGCGTGTGCGTGTGTGTGTATGTAGTTTAATCTTCACCAACTGTGATGTAGGTATCACTTCGTATTTTAGAGTTAAGGAAGATGGGACTTCAAAAATGGCAAGTAACTTTCCTAAAAACACAGATCAAATGGCTGAGCCAAAATTTTGAAGTCATATTTTTTCTCAATGCTCATGCTCCTAAGACCATGCTCCTACCTCTACGTAGCTTTCACGATCTAGTGTACTTAATACCAATCTTCATTCCAAACTTATTTTCTATTAAGTTCCAAAATAACCCTTCTCTTTAACTAATTCCCTCTTCACTCTTCCATACAAACTATTTTGTACTTCTGCTCAGAAATCATCTCTTTTTTGAATGCCCCATTCTTTTCCCGCTCTGCTTTGGTATACTTTAAAGCCCAATTCTGTTTCCTCACATAAAAACCTTCCAAAATTTGTATCACAAGTCATAGGGGAAAATACTCTTACTTAAAACTTGCAAAAAAAAAAAAAGGCAAAGATGAATGTACTCAGGAATTACTGTATGCTTAAAGAATCATATTGGCTATGACTATGACATCAGCTGCTAATGTTTAAATGTCACTTTAAATTGCTATGTTTTTTTAAACAACAACAACAAAAAAGTCTGTCTTCCACAAGCCAATAATGAGTCTTCCTGGTAATTGTTCAGTAAATACTATACAACTTGGTTTAACTGTTTTCTAATTATTCCATTTTACTTTGGCAAGTTTTGTTTCCCACCTCTTTTTTTTTTGTATTACTTAAAAAAAATTTTTTTTTTTATTATTTAAATTGGAGGCTCATTACTTTAGGACACTGTACTGGTTCTGCCTTACATCGACATGAATCCGCCACGCTGTTTCCCACCTTTAGGACAAGGTTTGTATCTAATAGTTTCGTGACTCCCAAAACATTCAGTGCAAGTCACAAAAAGATAAATACATGCAAGAATAAACAGCCACAGAGAGCAAAGAAGAGTAAAAAGAGGGCACAAATTCAGAGACTGTCCAAGATGACTTTCCCGTTAAAAAAGTAAGATGATGGATTTCTTTCTGTACAATTCAAATCGAGAAACATCTGAAAACTAAATTATTCCCAAGACACCATGCAAATATTATAGGGAGGTTTCATGGGGGTGAATCAGGTTTCCCAAAATACGTTGAGTCACTAGTAGCTAATCCCTGGAACTTGTGAAAAATGGCCTCACTTGGAAAAAGGATCTTTGCAGATGTAATCAAATTAAGATAAGGTCCTATGGGATTAGGACTGGCCCTAAACCCAATGACTGGCATCCCTAAAAATAGGCCATGTGAAGAAATGACCAGAGACACAGGGAAAATGCCAAGTGACAATGGAGGCAGAGACTGGAGTGAGGCAGCTGCAACCCAAGGAACGCCAGAGAATGCCAGCAACTACCACCAGCCAGGGAGAAAGGCGGGGAACAGAGTCTCAGAGTCTCTAGAAGGTTTCAACTTGGCCGACACTGTGATTTTGTACTTTTAGTCCCAGTACTGTGAGAGAATACTTTTCTATGGTTCTAATCCACAAGTATGTGGAACTCTAGCAGCTCTACAACACTGAAAAGATAAACTGACATGTTCCTTATTCTCAATATCTTATAATCTAGCAAATGGATAATATGCCAGTAGGAAGGGGAAACAGGTTCTGTATGCAAACAAATCAGACATTCTCGTCTCATCTTACATTCCCTTGGCTCATTTTAACTGTAGTCACTGCCGCACCAAACACAGCTCACGGCATGACTGCACCAGGCATCCTTTGCTTTCTGTTCTAGGATCTCTGTGACACTCCAGTGTGGGTCCCCAACATTCATGCATGTACAGCCTGTGTAAGAGTGAACACGAGTTGGGACTAAAGGCGAATGGGAGCTAGTACGCATAATTCTTTTCCTTAGGTAAACAATTTTATACCACTCCTCTGAAAGTCCCCGCTTTCCAAATTGTCTGAAGTGGTGATCAACTTGAGAACACATACTGGCTGTACTTCTTCACTATTTAACATTTTCTAAGCCACTGCTACTCTTGTTTCTGGATCACTTCACAAAGCAAGTATTTCATACAAGTCTTGTCTCAAGATTCCGACTTACAGGAGACTCGGGCACACAAGTTGTTGTTGTTGTTTAGTCATTAAGTTGTGTCCAACTCTTTTGCAATCCCATGAACTGTAGCCTGCCAGGCTCCTCTGTCCATGGGATTTCCAGGCAAGAATACTAGAGTGGGTTGCCATTTCCTTCTCCAGGAGATCTTCCCGACCCAAGGATCAAATCTGTGTCTCCTGCTTGGCAGGTGGATTCTTTACCACTGAGCCACCTGGGAAGCCCCAAGATAAAAATTACCTACAATTCAAAGGCAAGTTTGGGCTCAAGAGACTGACAGAGTTTATGAGAGTCACACCTTGCTGAGACAATTGGAGGTAATTGCATAAATGTGGACTGGAACCACATTGTGGCTAGGTAACATCACAGTGTGAGGAAGATGAGGTTTGGATAGAGTACCCACAGAAATGGTATAACAAGACTAAAAGGTACAGCCACACTCCTTTAACGTTTCTCAGCTTCTATTTTAAACAACATCAGAAGTAGCTAATATACTGACAAATTAAATGATAATAAAACTAAGACTCTAAAAATAGCTAGAACATATATTTCAATATTCTTCAATGGATAAATGGTTACCATGTTAGTCATTATTATATACCATACTATAAACAAATTTGGTAAATGAAATATGAATTTACTCAAAAAAGTAACATTCCTTCACAAAAACAAAACTTAAAAAAAAAAAAAACCACTTCAGAATTGCATGTGTGCATCTGAAAAAAAAAAAGGAAAAAGAACTGTATGTGTATGCCTACAGTACAGTAGTCCCACGAAGATGTCCACGTACCAATCCTGGAAGGCAGTCAATGTGTTACCTTTCATGGCTAAGGGGACTTTGTGGATGTGAACAAGTGAAGTTTCTTAATATTGGGAAAATTTCCTGAATTATATGAGTAGACCTGCTGTAATCACAAGGGTTCTTACAAGAAGCAAACAGAAAAGTCTGAGTCAGAGGAGATGTGAAGACAGAAACAGAGGGTCAGATAGAGGTTTACTGTGTTGCTTGCATAAAGACGAAGAAGAGGCCATGAACCAAGGAATGCAGTTGGACTCTAGAAGCTGAAAAAAGCAGGTACATGGATTCACCAAACAGCCTCTGGAGAAAGCATAGCACTGCTGCTATCATGATTTTGGTCCAATGAAAACCATTTCAGACTTCTGATTTCCAAGGTTGTAAGATAATAAATTTGGGCTGTTTTAAACACTAAGTTTGTGATAATTTGTTACAAACAACAATATGAAAAATATCCTATAATCCAGTGATCCCTCTTCCAAGGATAAATTCCAGTGAAATCTCACCAGACATGAAGTGATCTTGAAATACATCCACAATTTCTTTGGCCTTACCCCTTCAAAAACTGAAGCTTTATCCATCTCCTCTTGTGTGGTCTAGACTAAGTGACTCACTGCTAATGAAGAGGATATGGCAGAAGTGATGGAGTATGACTTTCAAGACTATGTCATGAAAGGCTTCCTTCCTGCTCCATTTCTCTCTGGGATCACTGGGGGAAGCCAGTTGCAGTGTCATGGAGACTTTCAAGCAGGCCTTTATAGCAGCTCATGGCAAAGAAGTGAGGCCTTCTGCCAACAGTCAGGAGAAACAGAGTATGAGTTAATCTAGGAAGTTAATCCTCCAGTCTAGGCAAACCTTCAGATGATTGCAGGCCTGACATCTTAACTAACTTTATGAGAGACTGTGAGCCATATAACCAATTATGACATTACTGAATTTCTGCCCCAGAGAAACTCCAAAGTGTTAAGTATTTCTTGTTTAAGCCACTAAGATTTGGGGTAATTTATTATACTGATACATTACTAAAATAGTCTATAGGAAGTCTCATACAAGGATGCATACCATAGCAAAGTTTGTGGTAAAAGAGATTCAGAAAAAAAACCTTAAGGACGTTCCCATCTGATAGATATTACAGAACATTATATAGCAGGCTTAGTACCACAAACTAGATGGACAGAAAGTAAAATAGATCTTAAAAACAGTACGGAGGGACTTTGCTGGCAGACCAGTGGTTAAGACTCCACGCTTCTAATGCAGGGGACATATGTTCACTCCCTGGCAGAGAAACTAAGATTACACATACTGTGTGCGGGCATGTGTGCTAATTCACTTCAGTCGTGTTCGACTCTTTGCGACTCTATGGACTGTAGCCCACTAGGCTCCTCTGTCCATGGGATTTCTCAGGCAAGAATAGAGTGGGTTGCCATGCTCTCCTCCAGGGAATCTTACCAACTCAGGGACGGATCCCACGTCTCCTGCCTTGTAGGCAAATTCCTTACCAATGAACCATTGGGGAAGCCCCATGTTGTATATGGTAGCCACCCCCCTGAAAAATTTTTTAAATAGTATTAAGAAAATAAAAAATAGTATTGAGTTAAAAAAGTTAAAAAGTTATACAAATTAAAAACATAAATTTGGTACAATACCCCAAAGAAGAAAAAGTAGGAACCCAAATAAGTATTTCCACATCCAAGTTCAGAGCAGTGTTATTCATAAAAACCAAAAGATGAAAGCAACCCAAGTGTCCGTCAAAAAATGAATGGATAAACAAATGTAGTATACACACACTGGAATATTATTCAGCCTCAAAAAAGGTGGAAATTCTGACAGATGCAACAACATGGATGAACTCTGAAGACTTATCTTATTCAAGGTTCTCAGTTCAGTCAGTTCAGTTCAGTCGCTCAGTCGTGTCCGACTCTTTGCGACCCCATGAATCACAGCACACCAGGCCTCCCTGTCCATCACCAGCTCCCGGAGTTCACTCAAACTCATGTCCATCGAGTTGGTGATGCCATCCAGCCATCTCATTCTCTGTCGTCCCCATCTCCTCCCACCCCCAATAGGGAAGTCAAATTCATAGGGAAAGAAAATGGAATGGTGGTTGCCAGGAACTGGGAAGGAGGAAATGGAGAATCAGTGCCTACTCAGTATAGTTTCAGTTTGGGAATGTGAAAAAGAACTAGAGATGAATTGTGTGATACATTCACAACAATAGTTAATGCCACAGAACTATATATACACCTAAAATTGGTTGAGCTAGTAAATTTTATGTATGTATATTTTACCACGATTAAAAAAACCCTCATTAACTACAAAAAACACAAAATGCTGAACATTTCACAAGAATTAATGCATTCAGAAAATGAAGATCATGGCATCTGGTCCCATCACTTCATGGGAAATAGATGGGGAAACAGTGGAAACAGTGTCAGACTTTATTTTTTTGGGCTCAAAATCACTGCGGATGCTGACTGCACCCATGAAATTAAAAGACGCTTACTCCTTGGAAGGAAAGTTATGACCAGCCTAGATAGCATATTAAAAAGCAGAGACATTACTTTGCCAACAAAGGTCCGTCTAGTCAAGGCTATGGTTTTTCCCGTGGTCATGTATGGATGTGAGAGTTGGACTGTAAAGAAAGCTGATCGCCGAAGAATTGATGTTTTTGAACTGTGGTGCTGGAGAAGACTCTTGAGAGTCCCTTGGACTGCAAGGAGATCAATCCTGGGTGTTCTTTGGAAGGACTGATGCTAAAGCTGAAACTCCAATACTTTGGCTACCTCATGCGACGAGTTGACTCACTGGAAAAGAGTCTGATGCTAGGAGGGATTGGGGGTAGGAGGAGACGGGGACGACAGAGAATGAGATGGCTGGATGGCATCACCGACTCAATGGACATGAGTTTGAGTGTACTCCGGGAGTTGGTGATGGACAGGGGGGCCTGGCGTGCTGTGGTTCATGGGGTTGCAAAGAGTCGGACACGACTGAGCGACTGAACTGAATGCATATTTAAGAACACATGTGAATGAGTGCCTATAAGGGGAGTGGGAATAAAGGGGTGAAAGCTTGCCTTGTGGGACTGATGATGTCATGATTTACAAAAATAATTTTCAAGAACATACCTAACAAGTGAGATGTCACCTACATCAAAACAAGAAACGACCTATGTAACTTTCCCTCTAACCTTACAGAAACCAAGAACCACAAATTATTGACTATTACAGCTCGAAGATCTAAAATCACTTCATCTTTTACATTCAAGGCACTTAATACTTCGAAAGAAATTTAATTTCAGAATTATCTGCTATTCCAAGCACATTTTACAAGGCATTGTGTTTCAAACAGCAAACTACCACATTCCTTGATGTTAGAAGACATTTTAGATAATATAAATCTTTAAAGATTGTAGGAGCAGCCAAAGCAGTGTTTTCAATGCAGTAGCAATAATATTTCACATAATATTTCTACTGTAAGTTTCTTAAAGGTTAGTTTCCATGTCTTATTTGACTCTTGTACCTTTATATTGTCTGGCATTTAGTAGGTACTCAGCTACATAGTTGGAGAAGGCAATGGCAAGCCACTCCAGTACAATTGCCTAGAAAATCCCATGGATGGAGGAGCCTGGTAGGCTGCAGTCCCTGGGGTCGCTAAGGGTCGGACACGACTGAGCGACTTCACTTTCACTTTTCACTTTCACACACTGGAGAAGGAAATGGCAGCCCACTCCAGTGTTCTTGCCTGGAGAATCCCAGGGACGGGGGAGCCTGGTGGGCTTCCGTCTATGGGGTCACACAGAGTTGGACACGACTGAAGTGACTTAGCAGCAGCAGCAGCAGCTACATAGTGAATGTACTTCCTCAAGGCAACTTCTCTACATCATATTACTCTAGCCTATCCTGTGTACTAGGTGAAATTACACTCAGAGATTAGTAAAAATACAAAGCGGGGGAGGTCAAAATTAAAGAAAACATTTAATATAAGAAGACTGCTGAATGACGTGAGATTACTTTTAAAAACAGAGAAAATGGCAAAAATCTAAGGAACAAGGCATGAAAGACTGCAATTAACAGCTTTGATTCACTTCACACACATACTTAGGAATATTTAACTTCTGAACTCAATAGCTCCATTCTGACCATAACAATTGTAAAAGTGTTAGATGCTCAGTTGTGTCCAACACTTTGCAACCCCATGGACTGTAGCCTGCCAGGCTCCTCTGTCCATGGAATTCTTCAGGCAAGAATACTAGAGTGAGTAGCCATTTCCTTCTCCAGGGGATTTTTCCAACCCAGGGATCAAACCCAGGTCTCCTGCATCGCAGGCAGATTCCTTACCATCTGAGCCACCCATATTAATTAACAATGAATAATTTCAAAGACCACTAAAGCCAACAGTATAGTCTGATATTAGGTATTTCATAATAAATATAAAGGGAAAGAAACCAACTTTTCATACTTTAGCTCTTTCTTATTTAATCCCCCTAAAATTTCAATCTAATACTGTTCTATTTAGCACAAATATTAATTTGATTAATAAGATGATCTTTAAAAAGTATGTTATGAATGTCATTATGAAAACTGCTGCATCTCCACTTGCTTAGCTACCACGTATTTTACAAAGCATTCTTACACCATAGCTAAAAACGTTAAAACCGAGATTTCTTTTTCATTCGGTGAATGATTTGTTGATTTATATTGCTTTTCAAGTAATTTCTGTTATATACTATTTTGTATGTTATGCAACAAGCGACATTATAAAATAGTTTTACAGTTAGAACAGAAGACTTACATTCTTTATGTCCTTATATACAATACATGACCTTGTATAAAGTCACAGTATACGTAATTAGGAATAATCTATCATTTAAAATGAAAATAATGCTACACCGAGCTGTTTAAATAGTAAAATAAGATAATTTATATAAAAATAAGAACCATAAACTCTCAAAAACTATACCAGAGTTCAAAGATATGAATGGCATTAGCTATTAAATTTCACTTAAAATTTTCTTTAACTTATTGGAAAAATATCTCAAAGGATCTTCTAGAAAATTTAGATATACTACAAAAAACAAACAAATTTCGTTTAAAAATTTAATATATTATCTAAAATTCTAGGTACAATTTTCATCAGATTTTAAAAAGAGCTTCTAAGGACTATTAACCCTGATATACATGATTAATAATTCTTAGAGCAAAAATAGTTTTAAAAATAAAGAATAAAATTGCTTATTTATCAGTGAAAACCAGGCTAGTTTTATTCAAGTTCAATTCCTTATCTTGAAAAAAAATTTCTAAAACAAAAATTAAAGGTTCTTTCAAGACTTTCTAATACATAAACGTTACTTAAGATACATTGACCCTGAAGTGTTTTACAAAGCCACTGCCATCCTGATCAGAGGGTAGGAAGGTGTGACAAGCTGGCTACCATAAATAGGCATAAAGATAAGGCAGCATTTAAAACTATACTCAGTCTGAAAACATGTTTTTAGACATTTAATGAAAGGAACAAGAAACAGTGCAATGAAAAGACTCAATATCAAGAGTATATCTTATGAATATTCACTAGACAGAAATATATCTAAAAGAAAAATCATGGTGCTTTAATTTGAAATATTTGCCTATAGACTTTATTCAATGATATCTAAAAGTGACCAAAGAGTAATATAAATACTTAATACAGATCTTAAATATTAAGCCTATGAAAAAATTTATCACAATAATTTTTCCCAAAGTAATTTACATTATAAAGTGATTTACTCTTGAATAACCTAATTAATAGCAGAAAGCTATGCTAACAAAGGAAAAGATCTACTGCTTCATACATAATTTATTAAGATTTCCTACAGGATTTATTTGAAGCAAAGAATTTGAACATCTCTTCTGTGATATAGAATCAAAGTGTCTGATACATTCCACTGCCAAAACATTCATAGTCAGATATTCTTCCTACTTTAAAAAATCTAAATAATTTCTTCTATAGAGGTTGTTAATTATAAACTATGGCTTTTTATAAAAAGACTTTAACCAACAGCATTGCTGCGAGGGTTCTTACTCCTCTGCAGTTATCATTTCAGCCTGGGTGGGAGAAAGCACTGCTGCAGTCATCTGCAAAAAGGCACTAGGGTTGTGACTTCAAAGTAACAAAGGCACTGGTATCTTCACTCAGACCGTTTGCAAAAGCAGGCTCTTTGGTAACCAAAATTTCACCAATCAACCAAAGCCACCACTCAAGCTCTGCAGTACCTGCCTCCACCTCTTCCTCCTCTCCCAAGCTGCCCTCTCCACAAGGTTCACATCAGCCATCAGCAGCAGCTTTGTTATCCCCTCTTGGCTACCACTGCATGTGTCCCTGTGGCCGGGGAGGAAAAGCAGCCTTTCAATGGGCTAGAGCTCCTGCCATGAACATGCTCCATTCTTTGTTGTCCTCTACCCGTTTCCTTAGATACTATTATTCCACTCTACTCTGTCAACAGGCATTATAAAAACAAAACCTCTTTCTAGCTTCGAAAACAGCTCTCTCTCACCAGTCTCCCCTTAACACTCGTACCCCTCCCCCTTCTCCCTCTTCTGTCAAAATCCCAGGATCAGAAGCACAGGAAATCCATCTCCGGTGCTGCAGTAGAGGGAGGTGGGGGGAGACGCCCCTGCCTTTTCGCTTGGCGTGTGCCTGCAGACCCTGTGCCAAGGTAAGGCCATCGGCTTTAGACAGTGCAAGGGAAAATTGCCTCCCCTCGCACCCCGCCCGCTCTCACCCCAGGCCGCAAGCCGGCCGGAGCAGCTCCAGCACCTACCCCATTTCCGAGCCCAGCAGCAGCACCTCCATCCCGTCTCCAGTGACACCCAGGCGGGCTGCGCCACTACAGCCACATGTCGGTCACGTGTGCGCGCGCGCAGCCAATCGGCAGGTCCCCGACGGGAACGGGAGCGCCCTGGTCCGCATCCAGCGATTACACAGCGGCTCCACGCGCCTCTTTCCGACTCGCACTCTGCCCTCAAAGGGCAGCAACGCGAGGGCCCCGCCCCGCCCCGCCGCACGGCTCCGAGCCCAGGACGGCACCTAGCGCCCCCCGACTCTACCTCCGGGCCACCCACTGCAGCCGACGGAAGCTGACAAGCAGAAACAGTGGGGTGCGGGAGGTCCACGGGGCAGAAAGATTATTAGCACGAGATACTAGAGGTGGGTGGGTAAGTAACAAATTACATCTCATTCGTTACTTGCTAAGACTTACAGGCTTGCAGCACAGAGAAAAAGAATTCTACTAAATGTATCAAAACAATGCTACATTGCAAATCACCGATTAGCTAGGTAAGTCACTGGAACTATGAATTAAAAACACAAGTTTCCAGAAAAGCTATGAAGGCAGTACAGAAAAGTGGTTGAGACCAAAATCATGGAGTCACAGTCTGGGTTAAATCTTCTGCTCCTCTGATTTACTAGCTGTGTGACTTTAGTCACTTAAAGGCTCAGTGCTTAATTTCCCCCACAAAATGGGAATAGAAACGTTGAATAGAGGAGTTAATATATACGAAGCTGTATTCAGAACACATCCTGACACAGTAAATGCTATGAGTCACTACTAATCTGTGGCCTAACTATTGCAATGCAAATTCCACATTTCACTTAAATTTAACCAAGTAAAGCTTGAATTATTTTTTATTAGTTAGAAGGACAAAATCCAAATTGTCAAGGATTTAAACTGGATTTAAAATCTGGTTTAAAATGTGAGGGGTGTGGGGAATCAGTTTTCATGATCTATTTCAAATTTAAAAGAATACTTAACTTTAGGTTTTTAAATGAAATATATTTATTATAATCTTAATTTTTCAAATTAATAGCAAGAAAAGCACCGAGCAAGCTATCAAACAGCGTATCTGGAGCAATTTCATTTTAATAAAAATGGTATAAATTAGAAAAGTAATGGACAAAAAGCAAAATGCCCATAGATGTACACAGAGTGGATATTCACAGCAGTTATCCTTGGAAGGTGGATTATGGAGTAATTTCTGCTTTTGGATACTTTTTTCTTTTCTTTGTCTCTATATTATAATGCTTATAAAGCAAATACTCCCTAAATATCTGTTGAATTAACAAATGACTCACATATTGTTAGTAATTAGGAAATTTAAGTTTAAATATATTTAGAAACACTTTCCCTTGATATCTGAAAAGAAACATTAATCAATTTGGTTCTGTCCTAAATATCTCTTTTGTCAAGATGACTTAATTTTACAAAAGGCTTTCAAGACTCTCTTACTGAAAGTGCATGATTCATTGACTAGGACTTATTTAGTCATCAACTATTTGTGACAAATTCAGAATAAGGCCTAAAGCTTCTGGAAAGAAAAAGTACCCTTCTGAACACAGAATACATTTTAAAAGCTTTTAAAATAACTTCTTAGTACCCTAAGAAACAACTCCTGACTCTATGATTCAAGCTATTATTTAGTACACCAGTTTGCAGCCAAAGTATTTGTCTAAATGTTTATTACATGTGTTATACAAGTTAGTGATTCAAATGACAAAATTTTACAGAAAGCTATGACCATTATACATTCACCAATCAATATAATTCAAATAAAAAAACAAGCCAATCTAAAAATTTTACATTTTACAATGTTTTCAACTGAGTTTTTTTCAGTAAGATTTTCAAACCCTGTTTCTTAACAATTCCACAAGTTTGATTTGAATTTTGTATAACAATATATTTAGCTATTTTAAAAATTTACTTTAATTGAAGGATAATTGCTTTACAATATTGTATTGGTTTCTGCCATTCATCAACATGAATCAGCAATAGGCACACATATGTATACCCATATGTACATAGGTATACTCCCTCTCAAGTCTCCCTCCCACCTCCCATCCCATCCCATCCCCCTGAATCATACAGCAGATTCCCACTGGCTATCTATTTTACATATGGTAACGTATATCTTTCTGTATACTTAGTTATTTTTAAAACTACAATTAAAAACATACAATCAAAATGTACTGGCACAAATTTGGAAACAATGGAGGTCACTGAAACATTAATTTGTGCTAGTAGGTTTATATGTATCTCAGAATAAAGCTCCTGCCACCCCTATTCATATAAAAATGTCATCACTCAAGCAACATATATCTATGCATTAAAAATATTTTCTGAACAAAATTTACTACAGAAATAAGTGGTCTATTAAGGCTATTATAAGACTATACCAACAAACAGTCGCTGACTTCAAATGATCTGTGCTCATTAGGATTAGCTCGTCTGTTTTTAATAAATATTCACAAGTAAATGCTGAGGGATTCCCCGGTGACTCAGACAGTAAAGAATCTGCCAGGGGGTTGCAAAGAGTTGGATACGACTGAGTGACCAACACTTTCACTTTTCAAATAAATGTTATAAATACGAATGCATAGTTCACGTCAAGAAAACAAAAAAAACCCTCTGAACATTCTGTAACTTAAAAAAAAAATAGAATAGAAAGAATAGGATTCTATTCTGAATAGAAATAATAGGATTCTTAATATCTTAAACTTTGCATTCCATTTTGACATGAACATGTTAGGCCCAGTTTAACACTTGTGATTTCAAAAACTGACAAGAATATGGGCAACGATATCAACTAGTAAAAAATAAGTTAAAACCAGTGCTCTGAATGCAGCTATTTTGACTCCTGCGCTTTGTTAATACTCAACTCTTTGTTTACTGGAGACCTCAAATAGAACAGACTAGATTAATGCCTACAAAGAGATCAATGAAAGTTTTTTTCTTTAAAAATATAATTATGTATTGAAAAGGCATGTGCTAGTGTAGGTTCTCCAGGGGCTAAGCAATCAAATAAACCTCAAATTCATTTAACAACCTTCCAGTCTTTAGATTTGTACCGAGTTAGGGTATGACAAAAAAGCATAAGAAGAAAATAAAGTCAGTCACATTTCAAAGACCAACTGGTTCTGAAGACCAATTCTCCTCTCTTTTCTAGTTTTTATGGGACACGAGAAGGAGCTGAAATGTTATAAAGGCAATGGGATTTTTAGTGCTGTAGAGACTAAGTAGGAGATACATACACAGTCTTCATATAATATATATGTTCTGTGTTACTTCAAAAAGCAAGTTCCAAAATTGGTCTCACTGAGCTAAAATCAAGGTGTCTGCAGGGCTTTACTTCTTTCAGGAGGCTCCAGGGAGAACCTGTTTCTTGCCCTTTCCTGTTTCTAGAGACCAAAGACAGTCTCGGGTCAAGGGCTCTCCCCCATCTTCAAAACCAGCGGTGGTAGACCGCGCTCAGGCCACAGCACTGTCACTTTGCTCCCTCTGTCATCAGCTCTTTCTCTGACTCTCGCTCTTCTCTTCTCACTTCCATTCTCAAGGACTCACTTTAGACTGTTCTTACACTGGCCCACCTCCACAATCGGACAATCCAGGGTCTCTCCTCAGCAACTTTATTCTATCTTTAGCCTTAATTCCCTTCTGCAACATAATCCAACATATTCACAGGTTCTGGGGATTAGGAAGTAGACATCTTTCAGTTCAGTTCAGTTCAGTTCAGTCGCTCAGTCGTGTCCGACTCTCCAGACATCTTTAGGGAGCCATTATTCTGCCTAAACTGCACTAAAGTTTTATCTTCAACTATTCTAAAATCTGCACCCTAATACCAGTCCAATCAAACTAAAAAGTTGAAATAAAAGTGAAACTTTTTTCAAGTGAAAAAAGCTTTCACTTGAAAGTGAAAGTGAAGTCACTCAGTCCTGTCTGACTCTTTGTGATCTACCAGGTTCCTCCGTCCATGGGATTTTTCAGGCAAGAATACTAAAGTGGGTTGCCATTTCCTTCTCCAGGAGATCTTCCCAGCCCAGGGATTGAACCCGGGTCTCCCGCACTGTAGGGCAGACACTTTACTGTCTGAGCCACCAAACTAATCACTTCAGTTCAGTTCAGTTCAGTCACTCAGTCATGTCCGACTCTTTGCAACCCCATGAATCGCAGCACACCAGGCCTCCCTGTCCATCACCAACTCCCGGAGTTCACTCAAACTCATGGCCATCGAGTCGGTGATGCCATCCAGCCATCTCATTCTCTGTTGTCCCCTTCTCCTTCCGCCCCCAATCCCTCCCAGCATCAGAGTCTTTTCCAGTGAGTCAACTCGTCGCATGAGGTGGCCAAAGTACTGGAGTTTCAGCTTTAGCATCAGTCCTTCCAATGAACACCCAGGATAGATCTCCTTTAGGATGGACTGGTTGGATCTCCTTGCAGTCCAAGGGACTCTCAAGAGTCTTCTTCAATACCACAATTCAAAAGCATCAATTCTTCGGTGCTCAGCTTTCTTCACAGTCCAACTCTCACATCCATACATGACCACGGGAAAAACCATAGCCTTGACTAGACGGACCTTGGTTGGCAAAGTAATGTCTCTGCTTTTTAATATGCTATCTAGGTTGGTCATAACTTTCCTTCCAAGGAGTAAGCATCTTTTAATTTCATGGCTGCAATCAGCATCTGCAGTGATTTTGGAGCCCAAAAAAATAAAGTCTGACACTGTTTCCCCATCTATCTCCCATGAAGTGATGGGACCAGATGCCATGATCTTTGTTTTCTGAATGTTCAGCTTCAAGCCAGCTTTTTCACTCTCCTCTTTCACTTTCATCAAGAGGCTTTTTAGTTCCTCTTCACTTTCTGCCATAAGGGTGGTGTCATCTGCATATCTGAGGTTGTTGGTATTTCTTCTGGCAATCTTGATTCCAGCTTGTGCTTCTTCCAGCCCAGCATTCCTCATGATGTACTCTGCATATAACTTAGCCAATTCTAAAACTCACCTTAAACACAGAATTTTCTGCCTTTACTATAATGTGGTACAGTAGAAGGCTCCAGTGTATACAACTGAAGAATCAGGTTTAGAGTTCTGAATCTTTCATTTCATAGCTCTATGGACTCCGGATGTTACAACTATTCTACTTGATTCTATTTGACTTGACTACCCTTTCATCTGTAAAATGAGAACAACTGTTTGGCTTATTTCACAGAGCTGTTATAAGGATCAAATGTGTAAGTATGGACAAACTTTATGAAACACTTTTTACAAGTAAAGGACTATTAATTGCTCTATTAGTCTGAATCAAGGTTCAGCTTAAACATAGATTTCCATGAAATAATCGACCATTCCACCTAGACTCAATCCACCCTCGTCTTCCCTGAGTTGTTCCTACCTCTTTTATGGTACAAACATACTGGTTCCTCTGTGTACATCTCCTTTCCTCGTCCTGACTGCAAGAATTCTAGGGGAGAGCTGCACCCGACTGTACCATGAACGTCTCATGGTGTACACCATAAATGCTGTTTATTAAGTCCTATTAGTATAAGGAATGATTTGAAATTAATCTCCAAAGGGCATGCAATGCAGATCCCGCAAGGAATAATAGTAACGCAAATGCTGAATAATGAATATTACTGTAAAATGTAACCATCTACAGATGAAATGGAATGCTTTAAATAAAAACCCTGGGCCCTCTAGGTGAAATAAGTGTGATGCAGACTTGGGGTTAAGTTCCTGAGGTTAGGTGGCTGCACAACAGAATCACTTTAGGAGCTTGAGAAGTTTTAAAAACATCATTAAGTCACAATCTCTGAGGATGAGGTCCAGGCATAGGTGCGTACTGTCAGAACTGCGAAGCACCATGCATCACTCCAGCTTCTGCTATCAAAGCTCCTATTGCACTACAATAGGGAGACCGTTTTGAAATGTTTTTAAATTCAGAGTGCTATACAGCCTAATGCATCTGCTTACAGAGGAAAAAAACAAACTTCTTTCTTCCTGTCAAAAAGCTTTCTAGTCATGTACCAGCAATTAACATGAGAAAAACAACAGGGACTAATATACAGAAAACGTTCCACTGCAGTAAGAAATCAAAGAAATAAAGACAAAACAACATCATTCTCACCTATTAAGAAGACAATGATATTTTAAAATAATATTATGGGTCAGTGAGGCTACATTAAAAAAAAATAAGCAGTAGCTTTTCAAAATCCTTAAAATGCTTATACTGGACTTTCCTGGTGGTACAGTGAATAAGAATCTGCCTGCCAGTGCAGGGGACATGGATTGATCCCTGGTCTGGGAAGATTACACAAACTGCAGAGCAAGGAAACCTGTTCGCCACAACTACTGAGCCCACATTCTAGAGTCCACAAGCCACAGCTACTGAAGCCTGTGTGCCTAGAGCCCCTGCTCCACAACAAGAAAAGCCAACACAATGAGAAGCCCCTGCACCACAGCAAAGAGTACCCCACCGCATTGCAACTAGAGAAAGTCTACATGCAGCAATGAAGACCCAGCACAACCAAAACTAAATAAATGAGTGCATAAAAATAAAATGGTTATACTGAAGTAAGTCCAATTAAATGATCTTACATACAATCAGATGAAAATATCAATATTCACAGATACTCAGCATTGTTTCCACAAAGGAAATTTTAGAAACAAACTCAATGATTGATAATAACAGCTTGGTTGATTATACTTTTGGCACAGTTAAAGATGGTTAAAATTATGCCAAATGTAAAAGGAATGTACATAGGAATACATTTAAACCAAGGAAGTGAAAGATCTGTACAGTGAAAATTATAAGTCAGTGATGAAAGAAACTGAAGACATAAATAAAGGGAAAGATATTCCAAGCTCACTGACTGGAAAAATTAACATTGTTAAAATGTCCATACTACCCAAAGTGATCTACAGATTCAGTGTTATCCCTTTCAAACCTCCAATAGCATTTTTTACAGAAACAGAACAAACAATCCTAAACTGTCTATGGAACCACAAAAGACCCAAGATAGCCAAAGGAATCTTGGGGGGGAAAAAAAAGAAGGAGCCATCACATGTCCTGATTTCCAACTATATTATAAAACTATAGTGATCAGAACAGTATGGCAGTTGCAAATCAATTATGCTCCAAAAAAACCCAAAAAAGACACTAATATAAAAACAGACATCAGATCGAGGAAGACAATAATGCCCAGAAATAAGCCTATGTAAATATGGTAAATTAATTTATAACAAAGGATCTAAGCATATACAGTGGTGACAAGACAGTCAGTTCAATAAATGGTGTTGGGAAAACCGGACAGCCACATGTAAAAGAATGAACTGGACCCCTATCTTACAATGTGCACAAAAATCAACAAAAAATGGATCAGAAACTTATATTTAATACCCGAAACTGTAAAATCCCTAAAACATAAGAGTGTAAGCTCCTTGATGCAGAGAGTCGGTCACGACTGAGCGACTGAACTGAACTGAACTGAAGCTCCTTGACATCAGTCTCAGCAATGATTTTTCTGTATTTGACACCAAAAAACAAAGGCAATAAAAGCAGAAACAAACAAGTAGAACAACATCAAACTAAAAAGCTTATACATGGAGACAGAAACCATCAACGCAATGAAAGAGCAACCTATCAAGTTGGAGAAAACATTTCTAACTCACATATCTAATGGGTTAATGTCCAAAATATTAATTACATTTAAAAAACCACAACTAAATAGCCAAAAAACCAAACTGGATTAAAAAGTGGGCAGAGGAACTGAATAAACATTTTCCCAAAGAAGACATCCGAAAGATCAGCAAATACATAAAAAGATGTTCAACAGCACTCATCATCAGGGAAATGAAAGTCAAAACCAGAATGGTATCACCTCACATCTGTTCAAATGGCTATCATCGAAAGTCTGAGATAACAAATACTGAGGAGGATGTGGAGGAAAGCAAACCCTAGTGGGCTGTTAGTGGGGATGTAAATTGGTGCAGCCACTATGGAAAACAGCATGGAGGTTCTTCAAGAAATTAAAATTCAACTACCATATGATTCTGCAACCCAACTTCTGGGTATGTATCCCCAAAAAATGAAAGCAGGATATGGAACAGAGTTCTGCACACCCATATTTAGTGCAGCATATTGTTAATAACCAAGATATGGAAAAAAATGTCTATCAATGGGTGGATAAATAAAAACGATGACACACATACAGAATGGAATATTATTCAGTCATGAGAACAAAGGAAACCCTACTTATTTGGGACAACATGGATGGACCTTGAAGGCGTTGCTGCTGCTGCTGCTAAGTCACTTCAGTCGTGTCCGACTCTGTGTGACCCCATAGACGGAAGCCCACCAGGCTCCCCCGTTCCTGGGATTCTCCAGGCAAGAACACTGGAATGGGTTGCCATTTCCTTCTCCAATGTGTGAAAGTGAAAAGTGAAAGTGAAGTCGCTCAGTCGTGTCTGACCCTTAGCGACCCCAGGGACTGCAGCCTACCAGGCTCCTCCATCCATGGGATTTTCTAGGCAACAGTACTGGAGTGGCTTGCCATTGTTAGGCTAAGTGAAATAAGCCAGGCAGAAAAGACAAATACTACATGGGATCACTCATATGAGGAATCTAAATAAAAAGTCAATCTCATAGAAAAAAATAATTATGTCATGGAAGATAATTAGATACAATTGTATTATACAATTCATGTGACATTAAGTGAAAATGCAGAATTATCAAATTATTAATACATTAATATTTATAATAATTATAGTTAATGTATATAATTATATATTATTTATATAATTTAATTATATAAATTATGTGGTTTATTATATAAATTTATTAATTATAAAAATAAATTATAATAAATAATTATGTATTAAAGTGAAATACATACTTTATTTGTGATATGATACTAACTACCCAACTAGCCTTGTCTTTTTTTAATGAACTATGTAGTACACAGAGAAGATTGAAAAGAGATCACTAAAATATCAAGTGTTTTCCCTGGGTGCAGAAATTATAAAAATCGTAATTTTTCTTAATTTTTATAAAATTTCTACCAACTAACATACATTATTTCTGTATTTTTTCCTCCAAAAGTTAAGTACCTCTAAGTTGGACACAATTTGAAATCATCAGATTTGAAGGAGAAAAAAATTAAGGTAGTCAAAGACAGATCCAGGTACAGTATATAAATTGTGGGGGAGCCTTTCTTAAGGAAAATACAAATTAATTCAAAATTGGTAGTGCTCTGGGCTTCCCTGGTAGCTCAGAGGTTAAAGCGTCTGCCTTCAATGAGGGAGCCCTGGGTTTGATCCCTGGGCCGGGAAGATCCCCTGGAGAAATGGCAACACACTCCAATATTCTTTTTTTTTTTATATTTTTTTAAATTAGCATATTCTTTAATAAAGTATGCATTAGAAAGCACTGCAAACAATAGATATATTGCTAGTGAACCACAGCCATGTAACCAAAGCCAGATGCACTACAGGATATTAATAATAGCCCAGAAAAATCCCACAATCCAGGTCTAGTCATCATCATATTCTTGTAACACCTTAAAGTAGTATTATTTCTTTTTGATTTATATCAATGGAGTTATGTAATCAGCATAACTTTATTTCTGTTGCATGTAATAATAGTTTATTTTTCCATTGCTACGATCATTAGCTGCACGTATTTTTTTGTGCACACCTGTATACGTTTCCTGTGAGGTATGGGTATGCACATCCTCAGCTTTAGTAAGTTTATGGAATAAAGTTATTTATAATATAAGTAGATAGGCAGACTGATGATGACTAAAGGTTTTTTTTAATTAATTAATTTATTTATTTATTTTAAATGAGGCTTTTAATTAATGTTTGACAGAGCTGATTCAAGTTGAACAGACTAAATTTCTTTAAACAAACTTACTTATACTCCAGAGTCCTTTAAAAACTTAATAGCATTTATACATTGAAGGTAATTGATTTTCTTGTAACTAGCACTTCAAATGCAACAAGCATTTGAAGCAACAAGCATTTGACCCAACAAGTAAAACTTTCTACAGTTCATAACTTTTATAAATAAAATAAATTAAATGTACAGTGAATAAGTTCTCTGAAATATTTAAATATTTCTGCAGGTTTAGTAAATCGTAAAATACATTTCAACTAAAATTCACAAATCTAAAAACCTGTTAGGCATTTTTAGGCGTTTTAAGTTGGAAATGAAGGCCAATGTTACATCGTAATATGCCAATTACAAATAGTACTTCAAATAGCAAATACTACAGTTTGTCCCAAACTTTAAAAACTATTCATGAACTCAACACTGAACTATTGATGGCTATGAGAATTGTTTCCTAGCCTTTTTGAAAATTTCAACCCATTTACGTTTAAGGTAATTATTGATAAGTACGATCCCATAGCCATTTTCTTTATTGCTTTGGGATCAAGTTTATACACTCTTTCTGTGTTTCCTGTCTATAGAAGATCCTTTAGCATTTGTTGGAGAGCTGATTTGGTGATGCTGAATTCCCTCAGCTTTTGCTTGTTTGTAAAGCTTTTGATTTCTCCTTCATATTTGAATGACATCCTTGCTGGGTATAGTAATCTGGGCTGTAGGGTATTTTCTTTCATCACTTTAAGTATGTCTTACCACTCCCTTCTGGCCTGAAGAGTTTCTGTTGAAAGATCAGCTGTTATCCTTATGGGAATCCCCTTATGTGTTATTTGCTGCTTTTCCCTTGCTGCTTTTAATTCTTTGTGTTTGATCTTTGTTAATTTGATTAACATGTGTCTTGGAGTATTTCGCCTTGGGTTTATCCTGTTGGGGACTCTGTGGGTTTCTTGGACTTGGGTGATTATTTCTTTCCCTATTTTAGGGAAGTTTTCAACTGTTATCTCCTCAAGTATTCTCTCATGGTCTTTCTTTTTGTCTTCTTCTTCTGGGATTCCTATGATTCGAACGTTGGAGCGTTTAACATTGTCCCAGAGGTCTCTAATATTGTCCTCATTTCTTTTAATTCGTTTTTCTTTTTTCCTCTCTGTTTCATTTATTTCTACAATTCTGTCTTCTAGTTCGCTTATCCTGTCTTCTGCCTCTGTTATTCTACTGTTTGTTCCCTCCAGAGTGTTTCTGATCTCATCTATTGCATTATTCATTGTATATTGACTCTTTTTTATTTCTTCTAAGTCCTTATGAAATCTTTCTTCCATCTTCTCAATCATTTTCTCCAGGTTATTTATCTGTAACTCCATTTTGCTTTCAAGATTTTGAATCATTTTCACCATCAAAATTTGAAATTCTTTATCAGGTAAATTCCCTATATCTTCTTCTTTTGTTTGTGTTGGTGGGCAATTATCTTGTTCCTTTACTTGCTGGGTATTTCTCTGCCTCTTCATCTTGCTTATATTGCTTTGCTTGGGGTGGCCTTTCCCTCTTCTTGCAGTTTGTGGAGTTCTCTTTATTATGTAGTTTCTTTGCTGTGTGTGGGGTTGGACGGGTGACTTGTCCAGGTTCCCTGGTTAGAGAAGCATGTGTCGGTGTTCTGGTGGGTGGAGCTGGATTTCTTCTCTCTCCTTTAGAAGACAATGGGCTGCTTTTGTGGGAGCCTGATGTCCTCTGCCAGTATTCAGAAGTTGTTTTGTGGACTTTATTCCGCGTTCAAATGTTCCTTTGATGAATTTGTGGGGGAGAGAGTGGTCTCGCCATCTTATCCCTCCGCCATCTTGTTCCTGTCTTTCTTTTTTTTTTTAACCAAACAATTTGTCTCTGCTTTGTTTTTTTTTTTTTTAAAGAGGAAAGTTCACTCAGGACTGTTCAGTAGTCAACTCTGGAGAAACCGTACAGCTTCATTTCCTATTTACAAACAGAGCTGCTGGGTACGGATACAGACAAAACCCAACCAGGAGAGAGTGAGGCCTCTCTGTTCCTCCTAGTGTTTCTATAGTTAGAACACACTCCAATATTCTTGCTTGGAGAATCCCGTGGACGGAGGAGCCTGGCGGGCTACAGTCCACGGGGTTGCAAAGAGTCGGATACGACTGACTGACTTCACTCACTTTCACTGCAAAAGGGCATAGGAACTGCAATTAAAGATTACTATTCACACACATATAAAAGTGAGGCTCAAAGAAATTTCTGACTCCTAAGCCAGTGTTGGTCAAACTGCTTCATCCTCATGAGCGCTTCATGTCAGATCATCTACCTAGATCTAAGTACAGTTGGTGCTCTATACCCTTGGGTCCTACATATAACCACTGTGGATTCAACCAGCCATGGATCAAAAACATACAGAAAAGATTTGGGGAAAGTTCCAAAAGACAAAACTTGCATTTGCCAAGCAGCCTGGCAACTACTTACATAGCACTCACAAGGTATTGTAAGAAACCTAGAGACGATTTAAAGTATAATGGGAGGAATATGTGTAGGTTATATGTAAATACTATACTGTTTTATATTAATACAAGGGACTTGAGCATCTCCGGGTTTTGATATTCTCCAAGGTCCCAGAACCAACCACTCAGATACTAAAGGATGACCTTGTTATCTCCCAGAGCAGCTTGTTTCTCCTTCAGAGTCTCATGTTTCATAAAAAGTTATGTGTTCAGTTTGCATTCCCACCAACAGTGTAAGAGGGTTCCCTTTTCTCCACACCCTCTCCGGCATTTATTGTTTATAATAGATTTTTGGATAGCAGCCATTCTGACCTGTGTGAGATGGTACCTTCACTGTGGTTTTAATTTGCATTTCTCTGATAATGAGTGATGTTGACCATCTTTTCATGTGTTTGTTAGTCATCTCTATGTCTTCTTTGGAGAAGTATCTGTTTAGTTCTTTGGCCCATTTTTTGATTGAGTCATTTATTTTTCTGGAATTGAGCTGCAGGAGTTGCTTGTATATTTTTGATATTAATTCTTTATGAGTTGCTTCATTTGCTATTATTTTCTCCCATTCTGAAGGCTGTCTTTTCACTGTTGGTGGGAATGCAAACTAGTACAGCCACTATTAAGAACAGTGTGCAGATTCCTTAAAAAACTGGAAACAGAACTCGATACAACCCAGCAATCCCACTGCTGGGCATACACACTGAGGAAACCAGAATTGAAAGAGACACATGTACCCCAATGTTCATCACAGCACTGTTTATAATAGCGAGGACATGGAAGCAACCTAGATGTCCATCAGCAGACGAATGGATAAGAAAGCTGTGGTACATATACACAATGGAATATTACTCAGCCATTAAAAAGAATACATTTGAATCAGTTCTAATGAGGTGGATGAAACTGGAGCCTATTATACAGAGTGAAGTAAGCCAGAAAGAAAAATACCAATACAGTATACTAATGCATATATATGGAATTTAGAAAGATGGTAACGATGACCCTATATGCAAGACAGCAAAAGAGACACAGATGTAAACAACAGTCTTTTGGACTCTGTGGGAGAAGGCAAGGGTGGGATGATTTGAGAGAATAGCATTGAAACATGTATACTACCATACGTGAAACAGATTGCCAGTCCAGGTTTGATGCATGACACAGGGTGCTCAGGGCCCATGCACTGGGATGACCCTGAGGGATGGGATTGGGAGGAAGGTGGGAGGGGGGTTCAGGATGGGGAACACATGTACACCCATGGCTGATTCATGTCAATGTATGGCAAAACCCACTACAACAGTGTAAAGTAATTAGCTTCCAATTAAAATAAATTAATTACCAAAAAAAAAGTTATGTGTTTTATTATCATCCTAGCACTGAGCTCTGCAGTAGCAGATGCTCAATAAACATTTATTAAGTGAATACATTTTTAAAATAATAGAATAAGTGAAAACAAAACATCTCAAACAGCTTAGACAATGTCAATTTGGAATCCATAAAAAATTCTCTTGACCCACAAATTTTCATCAATGGGTAACCACAGCTTTCTCTGGAATATATCTAGAACAAAATCTCTTTAAATGCAAGAGACATTTCCACATTGTTATGTTCATTTATTTAAATAATTAAACCTAAACAGTATGGGGTTGTCTTATGGGAGTATGGCAAATCTATCAGGCATCACTATCAAGGTAATCCTTGAAAGTGAGCATATAAGCAAAGGCAAAAGAAATAAGAAAAACAGAATGACTCAAATATTAACTCTGTCAGAGTTAATTCTGCTTCACTGTTCTTATATGATTTTAAATATGTTAAACATGTATTAGGCTAAATATGCCCTGGTGTTACAGTAGTGAATACACTATATTACATGGTAAGAAGGACTTGGCAGATGTAACTAAAGTTATTAATTAGCAGACTTAAAACAAGGAGACAAGATTCACTGTCATGTGTTTGGCACTTTCTCTGCATGCCATACGGTAGCCTGCAACCCTAAAGAAGTAACACACTCTGAAGAATGAGCTTATATGGGGAAGATGAGCCCCAGAGCACCGTGACCCTTGCCCTAAAGTTCAGAACAATGGCAAAATTTGTTTTGGCTTTGTTTGGCTGACATTTATCCAATGATGGTATTGAAAATATCTGCTTTAGTTAAGACCAGTATGCATGCAATAAAGAACAATGTAGACATGAGAAAAAAAGACCTTCATACAAAAAAGATCTTCACAACCCACATAATCATATGGTGTGATCATTCACCTAGAGCCAGACATCCTGGAATGCGAAGTCAAGTGGGCCTTAGGAATCATCACTACGAACAAAGCTAGTGGAGGTGATGGAATTCCAGTTGAGCTATTTCAAATCCTGAAAGATGATGCTGTGAAAGTGCTGCACTCACTATGCCAGCAAGTTTAGAAAACTCAGCAGTGGCCACAGGACTCGAAAAGGTCAGTTTTCATTCCAATCCCAAAGAAAGGCAATGCCAAAGAATGATCAAACTACCGCACAATTGCACTCATCTCATGGAGTCGCTACGAGTCAGACATGACTGAGCGACTTCACTTTCACTTTTCACTTTCACACATTGGAGAAGGAAATGGCAACCCACTCCAGTGTTCTTGCCTGGAGAATCCCAGGGACGGGGGAGCCTGGTGGGCTGCCGTCTATGGGGTCACACAGAGTCAGACACGACTGAAGTGACTTAGCAGCAGCAGCAGCACATGCTAATAAAGTCATGCTCAAAATTCTCCAAGCCAGGCTTCAGCAGTACATGAACCATGAACTTCCAGATGTTCAAGCCACTTCAGTGTTCTTGCCTGGGAAATCCCAGAGACAGAGTCTATGTGGTTGCACAGTCAAACAGAACTTATCGACTAAACAACAAAAATTCACAGGTTTCGAAATTAAATTAGAATAAATTCCAAATCCCTTACCTCTGCTTACAAGACTCTGTATAACCTACCTCCTGTTTCCATTCCCACCCTCTTCTCCCACCTCCCCGCGTCTTTCCTCTCTCTAATGCCTTTGCATTGTCTGTCTTTCAGTTCGAGAACTCTGCTCCCAAATCTTCCAATGACTGCTCCACAGTTATCATTCAGCTTTGGTATAAATGTCACATTTTCAAAGAGATCTTCCATTACCATCAAATCAAACTGCTACTGTCCTTAAACTTTCTATCATATATACGATTTTCTCCTCAAAACATTTAAGATCTAAAAGGCTCTATGTATCTATTTAATTTTTTGTCTCTTCATTATCATTTCCAAACTAGAATATAAATGTCATGAGGACAGGAACCTAGATTTTTATGCACTGCTGCTGCCTTCACACCTAGAACAGTGTTTGGTGCACAGCAGACATCCAATAACACTGTGGAATGTATGAATATAGATGATACAAAGAGGAGTAAGGTATCAACTTACAAATGTGCACAGGAAAAGTTTTAATACAAGGTAGCATCTGTATCGGAGAAGGCAATGGCACCCTACTCCAGTACTCTTGCCTGGAAAATCCCATGGATGGAGGAGCCTGGTGGGCTGCAGTCCAGGGGGTCACTAAGAGTCGGACACAACTGAGCGACTTCACTTTCACTTTTCACTTTCATGCATTGGAGAAGGAAATGGCAACCCACTCGTGTTCTTGCCTGGAGAATCCCAGGGACGGGGGAGCCTGGCGGGCTGCTGTCTATGGGGTCACACAGAGTTGGACACGACTGAAGTGACTTAGCAGTAGCAGCAGCAACATCTGCATCAAAGGATGAGAAATCTGATAATTTCTGGCTAGGCAATCAAGAACGAGTTCAGAGAGAAAGCGGCAAGAGAACTAGCCTTCAAAGAGATTGAGGAATATTTTGTCTGGTAGATTAAAAATTTTAGACATCTTATAGGAAATGAAAAATATAGACATTTCAAATAAAGAAGGATACATGATTATGGCAAGATTTACAAAAATTAACAGAACCAGTTGATATTTCTTACTCCAGAGAAGAAATAACCAGGTGTTATATGCATATACTACTAATTTATAGTTAAAATTAATGACCAAAGGCTTTTTCAATAGAAAAACATAATAACAGGAAAAAAACACAAAAATTTACACTCTATAAGAAATTTCATTGTGTTTTAATTACTTATTTTGACAATTTTGACAGCATACTTACTAATTTATGTTGTTAATAAGACAAAAAACTAAAAAAATCACCTTTGACAATCATTTTACCCAATTAACAAATACTCAAACATCTCCTCGTATAGTAAAGGAAACATTTTTTCTAAATTCTTAATGTGCTCTAATCTGGTAAAAATTCCAGTTTCTAGTCATCCAGTGTTTTAAGCTACCCTTCATCTGGGGAAGAAAATCAAGTTCTGATTAATTTTTTAAAAACTAAATGTTTAAAGCAGAATTTTACATTTGCCCATGTGTCTTTTTAAAATTATGTCTTGTTTAATGTTTTTAGCTTTGATCTTTACTAAAAACCTAAAACAGCTATAACACTGCTCCCAAAGGTACAATTTACAATACAAACTTATAAACCCTCCTCCATAAAGACGTGATTTCTACACTAAAGAGTTCAGGGACTTAAATTACCAAAACAGCACCAAATGTTTATGGTATCACTGTGAATTTAAGAAAAAGGAGCACACAGAATGAGGTTTTAAAAAATAGCCTTTTTTCCAAAACATAATTAAAACTACCATCACCTTAACATTTAAAATAAAATACTTAGATCACTCGGTCAATCATTTATCAATTTGTAACACACAAATGAGCTCTCGAAATACATTTGATTTTATAATAAAAAATCCAATTTTTAAACTGACATTAAAAACAAAATCTACTGTAAATGCAAGAATAAATTTATGGCCTGATAATGATGTTTATTTATCAGAACCTCAAACCAAATCCTTGGGTCAAGACTTTTATTCTTACACAGTATCCTCAAGTTCTTACCCTGGATGAGAAAACAGTGGCTTTTTCAATACCCTATATACTGACTGCAGATAGCACTGCCCAATTCTATACTACCATTTCCTGCCTTTTTAATATCATCCCTCCCTCCTGCTTTATGCTGAATTTTACCATGTAAGGCAATGTATGACCAGTGCAGTCTCTTGGCAAAACTCTATTAGCCTTTGCCCTGCTTCATTCTGTGCTCCAAGGCCAAATTTGCCTATTACTCCAGGTGTTTCTTGACTTCCTACTTTTGCATTCCAGTCCCCTATAATGAAAAGGACATCATTTTGGGGTGTTAGTTCTAAAAGGTCTTGTAGGTCTTCATAGAACCATTCAACTTCGGCTTCTTCAGCATTACTGGTTGTGGCACAGACTTGGATTACTGTAATATTGAATGGTTTGCCCTGGAAACGAACAGAGACCATTCTGTCGTTTTTGAGATTGCATCCAAGTACTGCATTTCGGACTCTTTTGTTGACCATGATGGCTACTCCATTTCTTCTAACAGTTAGAACTGGTCATGGAACAACAGACTGGTTCCAAATAGGAAAAGGAGTACGTCAAGGTTGTATATTGTCACCCTGCTTATTTAACTTATATGCAGAGTACATCAGGAGGAACGCTGGGCTGGAAGAAGCACAAGCTGGAATCAAGATTGCTGGGAGAAATATCAATAACCTCAGATATGCAGATGACACCACCCTTATGGCAGAAAGTGAAAGAGGAGAGTGAAAAGTTTGGCTTGAAGCTCAACATTCAGAAAACGAAGATCCATGGCATCTGGTCCCATCACTTCATGGGAAATAGATGGAAAAACAGTGGAAACAGTGTCAGACTTTATTTTTGGGGGGCTCCAAAATCACTGCAGATGGTGACTGCAGCCAGGAAATTAAAAGACGCTTACTCCTTGGAAGGAAAGTTATGACCAACCTAGATAGCATATTAAAAGCAGAGACATTACTTTGCCAACAAAGGTCCGTCTAGTCAAGGCTATGGTTTTTCCCGTGGTCATGTATGGATGTGAGAGTTGGACTGTGAAGAAAGCTGATCGCCGAAGAATTGATGCTTTTGAACTGCGGTGCTGGAGAAGACTCTTGAGAGTCCCTTGGACTGCAAGAAGATCCAACCAGTCCATCCTAAAGGAGATCAATCCTGGGTGTTCATTGGAAGGACTGATGCTGAAGCTGAAACTCCAATACTTTGGCCACCTCATGCGACAAGCTGACTCACTGGAAAAGAGTCTGATGCTAGGAGGGATTGGGGGTGGGAGGAGACAGGGACGACAGAGAATGAGGACATGAGTTTGAGTGAACTCTGGGAGTTGGTGATGGACAGGGAGGCCTGGCGTGCTGTGATTCATGGGGTCGCGGAGAGTTGGACACGACTGAGCGACTGAACTGAACTGAAGGCAATGTATAGACTATAAAATTATTTCACTTCTGAATATCTGAAGATAAATGTTTTCTATTACAGGGTAAACAATCCAAACTTATTCTTAAGTAAAATGACAAAACAAAATCTACCTGGCATTACTAGATTGTGTCAATCAAATCAGAAACCGCTGGGTCACCTGAACTACTCACAATAGATCTAATACACAGACTCATTTTAAAGATTAAGAGAATGAATCACAATGAGAGTTCAACATGAACACTTAACATTATGCTCTAAAAGTAAAGAGAAAGGAAAATCAAGGTAAAGTAATAAATTTAATTCCTTCTTTCAATAAAGGTTAATGTTTTTAAAACTAAAACTTTATATTTACTTCATAAATCTTTTAAAAGACTTTCTCTGCCAAGTCCCGTAAGGTCAGTAGAATTGCAGTGTTTCTACACTGCTTCTCTTCTATTAAAATAGGAAAAGCAGTACTGCTTCTATCAAAGATCAATAGCCTAACGTGGGCATGAAGTCCAACTATTCTTGTCTTTTCAAGAAAACCAATGACTAACCCCTCTCTCTCCTGTACAGTCAGTTTCTCCTCTTCTACTGGACCATTATCGTGAACAAACGTGCTCTATTATTACACATCTTAAGAAATTCCTCGGGACTTCCCTATAGTTCGGATGGTAAAGAATCTGCCTGCAATGCAGGAGACCTGGGTTCGATCCCTGGGTTAGGAAATTCCTCTCTTGACCTTAGCTCCCCTTCATCCCCCCACTCACCAACTAGATATGACCATTTCTTTGTTGTACTCACAGCAACACTTCTTGATCTAGTGGCCTTCATTTCCCATCTCTATTTTCTCACCTTTAATTCACTCTCTAACCCACCCTAATCCTAAACAATCTCCTGAAGCTCAACTGTCGAGGTCACTAATGACTACCCTGCGGCCTAATTCCATTGCCCTCATCTTAGAACAGTCACCCCTTGGGAACATTAGACCAAGCAGACCACTCTCTTCTTCTTGAAGTAGGTGTCTTCTCCTCTACAACATGTTCTCCTGGTTTTCCTCTCCCCTCTGATTTCCTCTCTTGATTTGTCTCTTCAGGCGTCTTCTAAAACAGAAGTGCCTGAGGACTTGTACCAGGACTGCTTTCTCTTCTCACTGTTTTCTCACCTACTCCCAAGGCTTTTCACGTCATCTAATAATTTAAATCCTAACCCTCTTCTGTGAATGTCCAACTATCTAGTTTTCACTTGGATATCTGATACATTTAAAATAAACAGATACTTGATTCACAAATTTCCTGGCCCTCTCCCTACAAGACTTAAATCTTCAAATTCTTACTCCTCTGCAGATTTCTGTCACAAAGAATAAACGGACGATTTTTTTTTCTCTTACAGTGGCAGCCTTGTCCTTCCATACTATTACAGCAGCCTAAGTATATATGTGCTAAGTCGATTCAGTTGTGTCGGACTCTTTAGACCCTATGGACGGTAACCCACCAGGCTCCTCTGTCCATGGGATTCTCCAGGCAAGAATACTGCAGTGGGCTGCCATGCCCGCCTCCAGGGGGTCTTCCCAACCCAGGAGTGGAACCTATGTATCTTACGTATCCTGCATTGGCAGGTGGGTTCTTTACCACTCGCACCACCTTATTTTGTGAAGAGTATAGTTGGAATTCATTATTTTCTGAATGAAAATGCCCTATATACAGTCAGAGTTCTGAATGACACCTGGATCCAATGGCTAGATTAAAGCAGTAACATCAATAGATAAGGCAGGCAAGATTTCAGCACTATATTAAAGCTTGAGGATGTATGCTACAATTTCTAAGAGGAAGCCAGAATACTAATTCTTTAGATATTCCCAGATTATGTGAATTTTGTTCTTATCAGGCATCAAAATACAACAAAAAATAAATCACTGTGAAAATGTTGGCAATCAAACAGGTATTTTCCTAAGCAATGCATAAATAATAGAAAATTATGCAGCACCCTAAAAGCGTTAGACTTTTTTGAATAAATTCACCTTGAAATTTCCATACACACCAAATATAAGATTGCTGATCCAATCCTTATTTAAATGGGGAGTGGTACGATAGCCACTTTGAAAGACTATCCTTAATAATCTTTAAATTCTGATATTCAAGCTTTTGCATAGTGTTCTCCTATGCTGAATTGAGCTGACCTGAGTGACCAATGGCTTCCCAGGTGGCCCAGTGGTAAAGAATCCCACCTGCCAATGCAGGAGACGCAAGAGACTCGAATTTGATCCCTGGGTCAGAAGACACCCTGGAAGAGGACATGGCAACCCACTCCAGTATTCTTGCCTGGAAAATCCCAAGGGCAAAGGGGCCTGCTGGGCTACCATTCACAGGGTCACAAAGAATTGGACATGACTGAGCACACACACAGGAGTGAGCAATAAAACACTGCAGAAGCGTGTGACTTTCGAGGCTAGATCACTTTGTAAGACACTGTAGCTTCTACCCTGGTCTCTTGGATTGCTTATTGTGGAGCCAGCCTCTGTGTTACAAGGACACTCAGGTAACCCTATCTATGGAAAGGTCAACATTTGGGTCCCAGGATGGTCTTTCCATAAGGTTACCTGAGTGTCCTTACAATGACTACCAACTTGCCAGCCAAATGAGTGAGTGAATGACCCCGGAAGCAGATCCTCTAGCCCTACTCAGCATTTGTTGCTCATGTAGACAGAGAATAAGCAAAATAGATTCTTTCACCTTACTGTAATCCATAACAGAAATTCCTCATAACCACTCCCTTGAGTAACTAGAAAATGAGCCATCCTTGTCAGATTTTTCCCAATTATCTTTAACCATGGGACCACTTCTATTAAAATCCAAACCAGTAGGATTTCCAAACTGAAGGACTGGGTAATCAGATTTAAGCAGAAAACTGTTTATCCTCTTCCAGTATCTGCTTTGTAACTTTTGAAGTAAAAAAACGGTTCTGGAGCTTGAATGAGAGTTATCATTATGATTTAAAATTCATAAGTATGTCACATTCCAGAACGCTACCTTTTGATGAAAACACAAATTAGAGTTTACCACAATAGTAAACTATTTGCCCATCTAACAAGCTGTATTTGCGAAATCTGGGTTTCTGTGGACTCCAGTTTGAAAAGTTAAACAAGAACTTGTTACAGTGATCACACTGTTACTTGTGCTAATCACACAGTGGTCGCCTCTGCGGAGGGGACATGTGTAACTAAGAGACAGGGGTGAAAAGTCAAAGTGTGAGTCACTCAGTTGTGTCCAATTCTTTGTGACCCCATGGACTATAGTCCACCAGATTCCTCTGTGCAGGAAATTCTCCAGACAAGAATACTGGAGTGGGTTGCCATTCCTTTTGCAGGGTGTCTTCCCAACCCAGGGACTGAACCAGGGTCTCCGGCATTGCAGGCAGATTCTTTCCCATCTAAGCCAGCAGGGGAGAGACAGGGGTAGCAGATTTATTTTCATTTTGTTTTCTCTTGCAGTTTTTGATATGCATGCTGCATGCTGGTAATATCTGCTCAAGGGTATAACTCTTAAAGTCTCTTTTCCTGACAAGACTATATTTTTTAATGTTTAAAATAAGAGAAACCTAAAACAATTTCAGTACTTATTCAAAATCATGCTCATTACTTTTCAAATTCAACCAAGTAAGACATTATCTCAGTATCTTATTAGTGCCTACATCTGAAGCAAGTTACATGTTACAGTTCTAGAAACAGCCAAGATGGTATGACAAGAAACAATCTGGCTTTGATAACATAAAAGCAGAATATGATTTTTTTAAACCGTGTATGTAGATTAGCCTTAGAAAACAATAAAAAGAAAACTGGTGTTGTTATATCAATCCCAGACAAACTAGACCTTAATGCAAAAAGCACTTTCAGAATAAAAGTGGACTACTTCATAACAGTAAGTCACTAAGCAGATATAACTATTACACATTTCTATCCATCTACTAGGCTTCCCTGATGGCTCAGCAGGGGAAGAATCTGCAGGCAATGCATGAGACACAGATGTGGGTTCGATCCCTGGGTCGAGAAGATCCCCTGGAGAAGAAAATGGCAACCCACTCCAGTATTCTTGCCTGAAAAATCCTATGGACAGGGGAGTCCGGAGGGCTACAGTGTAAACGGTTGCAGAGTCAGACATGACTGAGCAACTAAGCACAGTGTATATATATTCATCTACTAGCATTGTCCCAAATAAATAAAGCAAAGCTGAAGAATACAAGGGGCGATATCTACAGTGGTAAATGGGACATTTTAATACACCCTTCTCTGTGTAACTGATACAGCAGACAAAAGGTCACTTATGATCCTGAAGATCTGAAACACGGGATTAACAAGCAAGATCTAGTGTAAATACATACAACACCACATTCAATAGCTGTAGAGAAAAAATAATGTACTGGGGCCACAGTGCAGATCTCAAATTTTAAAGGTCTGAAATCACAGGCCTTTGAAACACTGAGATTGTTTTCTGATGACACTGTTATGTTGTGGAGTTCTCTGATGACACTCTTATGTTGTTAGAAATAAAAAAATTCAAAAATAACTAGAAAATCTCCATGTGTTCAGAAATTGAGAAATATAATACATTCAACTTATCCAAAAGTAGGTACCAGTGAAAATTAGAAAACATTTTAAAGTGAATTATAAAAGTACTACATATTAAAATTTGAGTAATTTAGCTATCTATAACGGTACTTAGAGGGAAATGCTTAGCCTTAAATGCATATATTTAAAAGGGAGAAATGCTGAAAAGTAGTGATCTACAAGAAGTTAGCAAAAGAACAAAAAATTAAATCCCCAAAATAGAAGGAAGGAAATAAAGAGTAGAAATCAATGCATAGAGAACAAATATATAATAAAAAAAGGGAATCGGCAAGATTCAAACTTTGCTCCTTTGAGTGAGTACTGAGTTCCCAGGGAGACAGAAGGAGGAAAATCAGAAGGTGGCCTCAGCCTGTAACAGACACAAGAAGACAAGTCTCTACTGCAGCCACCAAACGGGTGCCAATGCTTACTATAAATAACTTTATGCTAGTATTAAAAAGCTTAGATGAAAAAGACAACTTCTTAGGGGGAAAACTACCGAAATAATCAACAGATAGAAAATCTGAGAAGGCTTAAAAGTTAGAAATCAAAGTAGTAATTAAAAATCTCCAGGAAACAATTAAGAAAAATAATTTTTACAATAGGATTAATAGTCAATAAAAATCAGATTTATCAAATATTCCAAGAAATGAATATAACCTAATTTAAAAAAAATCAGATATATACATGTTTACACTGTAACAGGGGGGAAAAGTCCGAGCCACAATGAAGAAAGTGAGAAGAGAGGGAAGAAGAGGGGGACTGGGGGGCAAAGGAAGCGGGGAGGAAGGGCTGGGAGAGACGAACACTACACTGGTTTTCTTCGTATGATGAGCTTATGAATGTCACTATACTTTTCTATTTCCTGAATTTTCTTTAATGACTACAGAAAACATTAGTAATGGGGTATATAAGAACTGAAGAAAATAATCACAAACCTAAATAAAGTATCCTAAATATTTTAAAAAGTTCCTTCAAAGAGTAACTTTAAAATTTCAACTTTTATCTCAGTACCATTTTATTCAGATAAATTATTTTTTGACACTTAAATTGTGTTAAGTCTATCATATGCTAATTACTTAGCACAGAAAGAACTTCAAATCATAATTAGTATTTAAAATAACTTAAAAACAATAATTAGATGTCCAAAGATACATCATCTCCAATTTTCTAGCTAGAAAGTGAAAAGTGAAAGTGAAGTTGCTCAGGCGTGTCCAGCTCTTTTCGACCCCATGGACTTTAGCCTACGAGGCTCCTCCATCCATGGAATTTTCCAGGCAGGAGTACTCGAGAGGGTTGCCATTTCCTTCTCCAGAGGATCTTCCCCACCCAGGGATCAAAGCCAGGGAAGTTCCCTTGTGGCTTTCCTTGTGGTTCAGTTGCAGGCTCAGTAAAGAATCCACCTGCAATGTGGGAGACCTGCGTTAGGAAGATCCCCTGGAGAAAGGCTGGCTACCCACTCCAGTATTCTGACCTAGAAAATTCCATGGACTATACAGTCCATGGGGTCACAAAGGTCAGACATCACTGAGTGACTTTCTAGCTAGCTGCTGCTAAGGCACTTCAGTCATGTCTGACTCTGTGCGATCCCATAGACGGCAGCCCACCAGGATCCCCCGTCCCTGGGATTCTCCAGGCAAGAACACTGGAGTGGGTTGCCATTTCCTTCTCCAATGCATGAAAGTGAAAAGTGAAAGTGAAGTCGCTCAGTCGTGTCCAACTTTTAGCGACCCCATGGACTGCAGCCTACCAGTCTTCTCCACCCATGGGATTTTCCAGGCAAGAGTACTGGAGTTGGGTGCCATTGGCTTCTCCAGACTTTCTAGCTAACACCCTCATTAATTCTAAACCAGTTTGCTCCTTGACAGCTAAAGGAGACAATGATCAACAAACAGTCTTCAGGCAGTTATTTTTATAAAAACAAAATAACTGTCTCTTAACATAAAACTGAAAGTGGCTCCTCAGTTTTCTGAAAGCCACTTTCATCCTCGGGGCTGCTATCTCTGGTATTTTCTGACTGCTTATGAGAGATGTCACAAGTAATTTTATATCAATAATAAAGTATAACTGTTTTCAAAGCTTATCATTAGAAATAATAATTTTATTGCTGTTGCTGCTGTTCTGTCACTAAGTTGTGTCCAACTCTTTTTGACTCCCTGAACTATAGCCTGCCAGTTCATAGGATTTCCCAGGCAAGAGTACTGGAGTGGGTTGCCACTGCCTTCTCCAGGGGATCCTCCCAACCCAGGGATCGAACCCACGTTTCCTGGGTCTCCTGCTTTGGCAAGCGAATTCTTTACCAGTGAGCCACCACAGAAGCCATTCAGTATTTACTGAACATCTGTTAGGAGGCCAAGAACTAAAGGTATTGTGCTAATGAATGAAACAGTTGAAAATCATTAGATCACAGAGTTAAATACAATTGGCATTTTAGCATTTAAAGCTTTGAACAGACCAACCCAATCCTACTTTGCACTACTTTCCATAACATGTTACAGAAAAACCCGAACAAACTTTGGCCAACCCAGTACCTTCTCTAGGTCTCTGACTTTTTAAAAAACACTCCAGGCTTTGCCTGCTGCTATACGTCTGGCTCAAGCTGTTCCTCCCCCTAAGTGCTTTTTTGTTCATTCGTCAGCACCTGTAGAAAGCTGAGCACAAGCCAGGCACTGTGCTTGGCATGAGAGAAGGAAAAAGTCTTTTCTATTCTTTGCATCCTTTTGAAGTCCAGGTCAACTTGCATTTCTTTCTCCAAGGGTTACTCACTATCTTCTCCATACTCGGAATGCTATTATTATCCAAAACAGTAGCTCCCAATCTTCGATATAGGAAGCCATTTTCAACATCAAAATGTTTCATGAGTTCTATTCTCACTCCTCAGGTGATTTCATCTGGTCCCATGGATCTAAACACCATCTATACACTGATAATTTCTGAACATTTACCTCTAGCTCTACCTCTCTCTTAAACTCCTAGCTAATATATATATATACATGTGTGTGTATGTGTGTGTATACTCAATGTCTCCAGTTAAGTATCTGATAGGTATTTCAAACAAAGCCACATCCAAAACAAATCTCCTGATTTAATTCTCCAAACCTGCTCCCCATTAACCCCTACCCCTTGCCCCACAGTTTCTATCTCAGTAACATACACCACCTTTCACCCAGTTGCTCACATCAAACAACTCAGAGTCATCCTTTATTTCTATTTCCCTCACATCCCACATCAGTTCCATCAATAAACTGTCATTACTTCACCTTCTAAATAGATCACAAATCTGATCACTTCTTTGGTCCTCCACCACTACCACCTTGCCCAAGCACTACATTTCCAACCTAGATTACTGTAAGAGTTTCCTAACTGATTTTCCTATTTCCATTCTTCAGTTAAGTTCAGTCACTCAGTTGTGTCCGACTCTTAGCAACCCCATGAATCACAGCACGCCAGGCCTCCCTGTCCATCAAGTCGGTGATGCCATCCAGCCATCTCATTCTCTGTCGTCCCCTTCTCCTCCTGCCTCCAATCCCTCCCAGCATCAGTCTTTTCCAGTGAGTCAACTCGTCGCATGAGGTGGCCAAAGTATTGGAGTTTCAGCTTCAACATCAGTCCTTCCAATGAATATTCAGGACTGATTTCCTTTAGGATGGACTGGTTGGATCTCCTTGCAGTCCAAGGGACTCTCAAGAGTCTTCTCCAACACCACAGTTCAAAAGCATCCATTCTTCAGCGCTCAGCTTTCTTCACAGTCCAACTCTCACATCCATACATGACGACTGGAAAAACCATAGACTTGACCTTTGTTGGCAAAGTAATGTCTCTGCTTTTTAATATGCTATATAGGTGGGTCATAACTTTCCTTCTAAGGAGTAAGCGTCTTTTTAATTTCATGGCTGCAATGAGCATCTCCAGTGATTTTGGAGCCCAAAAAAATAAAGTCTGACACTGTTTCCACTGTTTCCCCCTCTATTTCCCATGAGTTGATGGGACCAGATGCCATGATCTTAGTTTCTGAATGTTGAGCTTTAAGCCAACTTTTTCACTCTCCTCTTTCACTTTCATCAAGAGGCTTTTTAGTTCCTCTTCACTTTCTGCCATAAGGGTGGTGTCATCCGCATATATGAGGTTATTGATATTTCTCCCGGCAAATCAATTTTCTATACAGAGTCAGAGTAATCCTCTAAAAATCAAGTCAAATCTGGATATTCCCATGCTTAACACCCTTCAGTGGCTTCCATCTCATAATAAAATCAAGTCTTTAAATGACCTTCAAAACTCTCCTTGGTCTACCCTCCCCACACCTACCCTCTGACCTGTCCTGCCACCTCTCCCACCACACCCCCCTTTCTCTCACTCTGCTTCAGCCACGGCCTCCCACATGCTGTTCTTCCAACATGCCAAGGACACTTCCACGTTAGAAGGTGCTGCTTCCTCTAACCGAACATTTTCTTCCAGACACTTCCATGGCTTAATCCACTTCACTCAGAAAAGGGCTTCTCAAAAAGCCTTTTCTCACCAAACTACCCGAAGTATTATAGTATCCTGTTACGTTTTATCCCCTGAATCTATCTTATTCTGCTTCAAAACCTATTAGCTACCTGACGTGCATGTGTGCGACTGAGTGTGGACACATGAATAATGTCTGTGTCCCTCACTGATACTTAAGCTCCGAGAAACCATAGGTCTATTTTGTTTACCATTGTTGTCACATTACGCACCAACAGCAGGCTTTTAAATATATTTGTTGAAAGAATAAAACATGGTAACCGGTTTTAGTTTGCTGAGAAAATAATGATGGAACACTACTAGAATTCAGTAAAGCTTTCAAATGAATTCATTCTCAATCACGAGAGCATTATACACATACTTTGGTGGTAGGAGTACAACGTTCATAATTCAAGGTTCAGTAACAGATGGAGACTTCTTATGTTTCTCTGCCCCTTCCCATATCCTTGCTTCCAGTCTCATTCATCCATAAATGGTTACTATGTACCAGTGACTCTCTAAGTCAGAGAGTATTCTATGCTTTAAGAATACATAGACAATTAAGACAAGTTAAGGAAATGGCAACCCACTCCAGTACTCTTGCCTGGAAAATTCCATGGACTGAGGAGCCTTGTGGGCTGAAGTCCATGGGATCGCTAAAAGAGTCGGACACGACTGAGCGACTTCACTTTCACAATGCATTGTCACCTTGCTTATTTAACTTATATGCAGAGTACATCATGAGGAACGCTGGGCTGGAAGAAGCACAAGCTGGAATCAAGATTGCTGGGAGAAATATCAATAACCTCAGATATGCAGATGACACCACCCTCATGGCAGAAAGTGAAGAGGAACTCAAAAGCCTCTTGATGAAAGTCAAAGAGGAGAGTAAAAAGGTTGGTTTGAAGCTCAACATTCAGAAAACGAAGATCATGGCGTCTGGTCCCATCACTTCATGGGAAATAGATGGAAAAACAGTGGAAACAGTGTCAGACTTTTTTTGGGGCTCCAAAATCGGATGCTGACTGCAGCCATGAAATTAAAAGACACTTACTCCTTGGAAGGAAAGGTATGACCAACCTTGACAGCATATTAAAAAGCAGAGACATTACTTTGCCAACAAAGGTCCGTCTAGTCAAGGCTATGGTTTTTCCCGTGGTCATGTATGGATGTGAGAGTTGGACTGTGAAGAAAGCTGATCGCCGAAGAATTGATGCTTTTGAACTGTGGTGCTGGAGAAGACTCTTGAGAGTCCCTTGTACTGCAAGGAGATCCAACCAGTCCATTCTAAAGGAGATCAATCCTGGGTGTTCATTGGAGGGACTGATGCTAAAGCTGAAACTGCAATACTTTGGCCACCTCATGCGACGAGTTGACTCACTGGAAAAGACTCTGATGCTGGGAAAGGTTGGGGGTGGGAGGAGAAGGGGACGACCGAGAATGAGATGGCTGGATGGCATCACCGACTCTGTGGACATGAGTTTGAGTGAACTCCGGGAGTTGGTGATGGACAGGGAGGCCTGGCGTGCTGTGATTCATGGGGTCGCGGAGAGTCGGACACGATTGAGCGACTGAACTGAATGCATGAGAAATATAAACATAATAACCGTAGAATATGGCGTGTAATAGAGTTCTATAAAGTTGTAACATAACAAAGGAAGTAATCAACTTTTAGGGGTAGGTGTTCAGGGAAGTTTCAACAGTGATAACATTCAACAAATACTTGCAAAATCAAGTAACAAAAGATATACTTCATTTTACTTTACATACGAAATGAGAGTATTAAGTCTGAAAGTGCTACAGCAATATGCTACCACCAGATAACCTAGCTTGAGAATGAAACCAAAACAAGAGGAATGACAGAGCAGAACAAACCACAGAAACGGAGTCAAGTCCTTGTTGATTTCAGAATGGATGAAGCCCTAGCTGAAGTTCAAGGACAAGATCTAATCATGCCCTTTACTGTGTAGCCAGTCTGAATTTGGTTTTCTGTCACTTGCAACATAAGTATACAGATGAATCTTGGTGAATTCTTTCAAAAACCAAAGCATTTGTTATTTCAATGTATAGGGGCACTATTGGTATTTTGGAAGGGACAATTCTTGTTTTGTGGGCAAACATCACAGGTCACTTGGTATATCTTATCTCTACCAGTAATTGGACCGGACCTCACAATCACTGTGACAACCAAAAAACCAAACCCTTAGATTTCCAAATACCTCTCATCTCCAAGAAGAACCGCAAATCTAATCCCTAATAGTTGCTGCTGCTGCTGCTGCTAAGTCGCGTCAGTCGTGTCCAACTCTGTGCGACCCCATAGACGGCAGCCCACCAGGCTCCTCCATCCCTGGGATTCTCCAGGCAAGAACACTGGAGTGGGTTGCCATTGCCTTCTCCAATGCATGCGAGTGAAAAGAGAAAGTGAAGTCGCTCAGTCGTGCCCGACTCTTAGCGACCGCCATGGACTGCAGCCCACCAGGCTCCTCCGTCCATGGGATTTTCCAGGCAAGAGTACTGGAGTGGGGTGCCATTGCCTTCTCCTTAATAATTGCTACATGTATCCATTTCTCACAGTGCATGCGTAAATGTACTTAACAACAACCTTAAAAGAACTGGGATATACCACTCGAATATACTAATTTTACATAATAATCCAATTTTAATTAGTCATTCATGACTATCTAAATGACTGATCCAGTCCTAAGTATAGCTTATATCAGCTCTTGAGATAAGCAGTGCTTTAAGTCTGCTACTACTATCTGAAAATTCTCATTCATTTAAGCTTACTTCTCCACACAGCACTATCAATATATGTCACTGACAGTGTTGGTTACCTTCCCTGTAGCCATTCATCTAATTTCTTCCTAGACTGAAATGCCAGATACTGCTTTTTCCAGTCCCCTTGCAACTAGGGCATAAGTAATAAGGCTGAAATGAAATCTGATACAGGCCTTCTGTGAAAGGCTCACTTGCTTCATCAAGAGATGAGAGGGCAAAGGCCTTCTGACTTTGGTGGTTGTGTCAGAATGTGATGCCTGGAGCAGAAAGAGAAACACGCAACTATAAAAGGACAAACCTGAGCACAAAGGTCACCACCCTACAGACAATGATGGAAAGAACTTGGATTTAATCTAGAAGGGAAGCCAGTTTGAGCATGAAACTGAAATGGAGGACAAAGTTCAGAGGAAAACGGAAAAACAGAACCTCAGACTGAGGACTAAAGGACTAGTGAGTGAAGTCGTTCAGTCGTGTCCGACTCGTTGCGACCCCATAGACTGTAGCCTACCAGGCTCCTCTCTCCACGGGAATTTCCAGGCAACAGTACTGGAGTGGATTGCCATTTCCTTCTCCAGGGGATCTTCCCAACCCAGGGCTCGAACCCGGGTCTCCCGCATTGTAGACAGACACTTTACCGTCTGAGCCACGGATTAAACAAAAGTAAGTTTGTGAACGAACTACCCTTTAAACTAATCCTACCTATGCACTTGCCAATTACCTGAGCTAACACACCTTTTTTTTTTAAAATCCTATTTGTGTCCTGATACAGGAAACAGCTATTTTAGGGGGAAGAGCAAAAGCAAGACACTGCAGGAAATGTAAAGAAACTTTCAGAGACATAAGAGAATCAGGAACTATAAAGCTAAGAAAAAGAAATCAGATCATTTCATTCCAATAGAGTATATTTCAAAAGTGGTCTAAGAAAACTAAGGACGATTGAGATAAGGCCATTAGATTTGGTAATCAGATTGTCAAGATGACTTTTTAAAAAGCAATTTCAGTGCTGCAATGGTAAAAGAAGTCAGAGCGCAAAGGAAAGAATAATTTATACTTTTAAGAACTCCATAACGGACCAAACCCTTGGAAAGACGTGTAACGTGTTTTAAACCCCGTCAATTACAACTCTGTGAGGTAAGTATAACATTCTGTGCTGTGCTTAGTCGCTCAGTCTTGTCCAACTCTTTGCGACCCCCATGGACTATAGCCCACCAAGCTCCTCTGTCCATGGTGATGCTCCAACAACAATTCTGCATTGGGTTGCCATGCCCTCCTCGTATCAGAGAAGGCAATGGCAAGCCACTCCAGTACTCTTGCCTAGAAAATCCCATGGATGGAGGAGCCTGGTAGGCTGCAGTCCGTGGGGTTGCTATGGGTCAGACACGACTGGGCGACTTCACTTTCACTTTTCACTTTCACACACTTGAGAAGGAAATGGCAACCCACTCCAGTGTTCTTGCCTGGAGAATCCCAGGGACGGGGGAGCCTGGTGGGCTTCCGTCTATGGGGTCGCACAGAGTCGGACACGACTGAAGTGACTTAGCAGCAGCAGCAGCAGCCCTCCTCGTATGACATTCTACTTTATAGACAAAGAATACAGCCTGAGTAGTAACTTGCCCACAGCCACGCAGACAGTAACTGGTTTCAGTAGACTTTAAAATCAGATTTTTGACGCTTAAAAGTAAATGTTCTTCCTACTATACCCCTTCATGGATCACAGCCTTGTCGTGGTAAAGGGGCTGGTATAACTCAATGAAGCTATCAGCCATGCTGTACAGAGCCACTCAAGACAGACGGGTCATAATGACGAGTTCTAACAAAACGCAGTCCACTGGAGGAGGAAATGGCAAACCACTCCAGTATTCCTGCCGCAAGAACCCCAGGAACAGTATGAGGCAAAAAAATATGACACCGGAAGATGAGCACCACAATCAAAAGGTGTCCAACATGCTCCTGGGGAAGAGTGGAGGGCAGTCATTATTAGTTCCAGAAAGAATGCAGTGGCTGGACCAAAGTGGATATGACGCTCAGTTGTGTGGATGTGTCTGATGGTTAAAGTAAAGTCTGATGCTGTAAAGAGCACTATTGCATAGGAACCTGGAATGTTAGGTCCATGAATCAAGGCAAATTGGATGTGGTGAAGCAAAAGATGGCAAGAATGAACATCTCAGGAATCACTGAACTAATATGGATGGGAATGGGTGAATTTAATTCAGATGACCGTTAAATCTACTACTGTGGGCTAGAATCCCTTAGAAGAAAGGGACTAGCCCTTATAGTCAACAAGAGTTCTAAATGCAGTACTTGGGTGCAATCTCAAAAAAAAAAAAATAATAATAATCTCAGTTCATTTCCAAGGCAAACTGTTCAATATCACAGTTATCTTAAGTCTATGCCCCAACCACTAACACCAAAGAAGCTGAACAGTTCTATGAAGTAGAATTGCTGTAGTTCTCGAACTACACCTTCTAGAACAAACACCAAAAAATGATGTCCTTTTCATCACAGGGAATTGGAATACAAAGTAGGAAGTCAAGAGACACCCAAAATAACAGGCAAGTTTTGCCTTGGAGTGCAAAAGCAGGGCAAAGGCTAACAGAGTTTTGTCAAAAGAACACGCTGGTCACAGCAAACACCCTTTTCGAACATCCAAGAGACAACTATACACATAGACATCACCAGATGGTCAATACCCAAATCAGACTGATTATGTTCTTTGCAGCTGAAGATGGAAAAGCTCTATACAGTCAGCAAAAACAAGACCTGGAGCTGACTGTGGCTCAGATCATGAGCTCCTAATAGCAAAATTCCAGGTTTAAAGTGAAGAACATAGGGGAAACGACTAGGTCATTTAGATATGACCTAATTTAAATCCCTTATGATTATACAGTGGAGGTGACAAATGGATTCAAGAGACGAGATCTGGAAGAGAAAGTGTCTACCAGATTCACAACACTGAAAGAGGTTCATATGTTTGTATATGAGTTTACTGAAAGAGGTTCATATGTTTGTATGTGAGTTTATACACAAAGTTCATCACAGTAAAGAGGTTCATAACACTGTGCAGGAGGCAGTGACCAAACTATTCCAAAGAAAAAGAAATGCAAGAAGGTAAAGTGATTGTCTGAGCAGACTTTACAGAGAGCTGAGGAAAGGAGAAGCGAAAGGCAAGGGAGAAAGGGAAAGATATACTCAATGAATGCAGAGACCCAGAGAATACCAAGGAGAGATAAGAAGCCCTTCTTAACTGAACAATGCAAAGCAACAGAGGAAAACAACACAATGGGAAAGACTAGAGATCTCTTCAAGAAAACTGGAGATATCAAGGGAGCATTTCATGCAAGGATGGGCAACATAAAGGACAGAAATGGTAAGCACCTAATAGAAGGAGAAGATATTAAGAGGAGGTGGCATGAATACACAGAAGAACAGTACACCAGTTGGTGTGGTCACTCACCTAGAGCCAGACATCCTGGAGTGTGAAGTCAAGGGGGCCTTAGGAAACATTACTACCAACAAAGCTAGTGCAGGTGATGGAATTCCAGTTGAGCTATTTAAAATTCTAAAAGATGATGCTGTTAAAGTGCTGCACTCAATACGTCAACAAATTTGGAAAACTCAGTAGTGGCTACAACACTGGAAAAGGTCACAGTTTTCATTCCAATAAAGAAAGGTAACGTCAAAGAAAGTTCAAACTACCATAAAACTGCACTCATTTCACATGCTAACAAGGTTACACTCAAAATCCTTCAAGCTAGGCTTCAAAAGAATGTGAACCTACAACTTTCAGATGTACAAGCTAGGTTTCGAAAAGGCAGAGGAACCAGGATGCAAACTGCCAACATTCGCTGGATCATAGGGAAAGCAACAGAATTCCAGAAAAACATCTGCTTCTGCTTCATTGACTGCGCTAAAGCCTTTGATTGTGTGGATCATAACAAACTGTGGAAGATTCTTAAAGAAATAATAGTACCAGACCACCTTACCTGCCTCCTGAGAAACCTATATGCAGGTCAAGAAGCAAGTTAGAACTAGACATTGAACAACTGACTGGTTGCAAACTGGGAAAGAGTACAATAAAGCTGTATCTTGTCACCCTGCTTATTTAACTTATATGCAGAGTACATCATGAGAAACACGGGACTGGAGGAAGCACAAGCTGGAATCAAGATTGTGGGAGAAAGATCAACAAACTCAGATATGGAGATGACACCACTCTAAGGGCAGAAAATGAAGAGGAACTAAAGAGACTCTTGATAAGGGTTAACAAAGAACATGAAAAAGTTGGCTTGAAACTCAAGGTATAAGAAACTAAGATTGTGGCATCTGGTCCCATCTCTTCACGGCAAATAGAAGGGGAAAAACTGGAGGCAGTGACAGATTTTATATTCTTGGGCTCCAAAATCACTGTGGATGGTGTCTGCAGCCATGGAATTAAAAGATGCTTGCTCCTTGGAAGAAATGCTATGACAAACCTCAACAGCATACTAAAAAGGAGAGACATCACTTTGCTGACAAAGGTGCATATAGTCAAAGCTATGGTCTTTCCAGTAGTCACGTACGGATGTGAGAGTTGGAACATAAAGAAGACTGAGTGTCAAAGAATTGAGAATTGTGGTGCTGGAGAAGGCTCTGAAGAGTCCCGCGACTGCAAGGAGATCAACCAATCCTAAAGGAAATCAACCTTGAATATTCATTGGAAGGACTGATGCTGAAGCTCCAATACTTTGGCCACCTGATGCAAAAAGCCAACTCACTGGAAAAGACCCTGATGCTGGGAAAGACTGACGGCAAAAGGAGAAGGAGGTGGCAGAGGATCAGATGGCAGGGTAGTATCACCGACTCAATGAACATAAATTTGAGCAAACCCCAGGAGATAACGGAGGACAGAGGAGCCTGTCATGCTGCAGTCCATGGGGTTGCAAAGAGTTGGACCCAACTGAGCAACTGAACAACAACCAAACTCCTAGGATTAAAGAAGAAAAATACAGTGGCACAGCAGTCAAAATTCAGACTGGCTTCTGTGAGTTGCATGGCACACAGCACCGTGTTTGGCAAAGGTATGTTTAAGCATGTATGTAGGCTAGAGAGGGCAAGACTTAAAAAGGAGTGATAATGGATAATTACTGAGAAAGAAAGAGAGGGATGATCATGGACACATCTGGAAAAGGTTGCTCTTGAAGAAAAGGAAGGACAATTCCTTCTTTTCAAATAAAGAAATGATATCAGGATAGAAAAGATTATACCTCAGATGTTTGAGATTTTTCTCAGGAAAGGAAAAGACAAAGTTATTTACTATAAAAACTTTCATGAAGACAAAAAAAAAAAACACAACACAACTGACATTAAAGATCTAGAAGATAACAAAACACTAACTGGTCTGAAAACAAACCAAAATCCTCACATAACTGTCTCTTGTATCCTTCAGGGATCAAGCTAGTGATGAGGCCTGTTTAGAACTGGGCACTAGAAAGATAAATTGACATAAAGTTAAGTATTCTAAGGTATCAATGACAGGCTGGTAAAAATTGAAGACCATGGGATCCTGGTGACAAGGGGAGGCAAATGGAAAGAGCAGTAGGCTAACGAATGGAATGAATAGAGACACAAAGGTGGGAGGGTTCCTAAAGAGAGGAAGAGGGGAAGAGAGAGAGAGAAAAAACAGGTTCCATAAGTGTGAAAGAGTGGTTGTGGTCAGACAGGTCTTGACACAATGCCTCAGGCAATGAGCTACCGACTAGGGCTCAGCACTATCCTTTCAGCTAAAAGCACAGAACTGAGAGACAGTCACCCCTAAAAACATGCAGTCCTTGGGTGCAGGAAACAAACAGCCTTACCCGGTGGTGCTAGCGGTAAAGAATCCACCTGCCAATGCAGGAGACAATAAGAGATATGGGTCTGATCCCTAGGTAGGGAAGATCCTGTGGAGGAGGAAATGGCAACCCACTCCAATATTCTTGCCTGAAGAATTCCCATGGACAGAGGAGTCTGGCTGTCCACAGAGTCGCAAAGAGATGGACACGACTGAAGCGACTTTGCACAGCACAGCAACATACAAGTGTATGAATTTGCACTTACAGGAATCAAACATTTAAAATATCTCCTCTCCTTTTAAAATGAACAATTCTATCTCCAAATTTAAGAAATTCATCAAGAGGACAAAAGTCTACAATAAAGGTTAAGGCAGATGTGTGTCAGGAGGTAGAAGGAAAAGTTAAATCTGTCAGGCCAACTGTAACCCACCTGTTAAAGATTTTTAGCATAGAATTCCAACAAGGCAACAACAGTTTGTGCTTTAGTAACTCTGGAGAACACCTAGCATGGCTTCAAAAAAAGGATATCACTCAATTTAATTTTAAAAGGTCCACCCACTGCAATCTCAATGGACAAGCTATCATTTATACTCATAATCTCATTTTTTACCATTCTGCTGCTCTTGACACATTATCCAAATACAGGAAAAAAATGGGAAAAATCAGACATGGCAACTTCCTTCACTACCACATCCCTCCTTCAGTTTGCACTTTTTACACCATCAATTCTGACTACTCTTGCCCTAGTAATAAAAAGAAATGACACCGGCACAACCTAAATTTTGCAGAAAATACCAAGTACAACAAGGATAACAATTGAGAATCCAAGAAATTTGAGAAGTTTCAAGTTTAAAAAGCGTTTTCTCCATTTTAGTCCTTTCCAAATAAAACAAAGGGCTCGGACAATACAAAATTCTGAAGCTTCAGTGGACAATTTAGGCTAACAGTGAATAAAGAATCACTAAAATCACTTATCCTTTCTTGGGCTATTACATTTCTTACCTTCATAAAGCCTTCTTTTAAAACCGGACCACTTCTCAATTCTTTCCCTGGATCTAGTATACATACGACTCCCCGCACCCCCACCAAAGTTTAGAGACCAAAGAGTTGCTGTGGTCAGAAAAGGATTAATTTAGATGAAGAATCAGTTGCCGTCACTGGCACCATTCCTCAACTTTGCAGGAGTTCGATGGTCAAATTCCCAAAACCATCCCAGTCTCCTGGGGGCTGCATTCCCCCAACTAGATGAACAGAATCCACTGGCGTCTGGATAGCAAGCTTTTCTTTGTAGGTCTATAAGCCAGGGTAAGCTTTCCAACAGTTAAAAGACTTCTCAGGGAACCAAGAAGGTCGAAACCAGGAAGATGGGGAGGCGACTAAAACAGGCAGGCGACCCACCCACCTCGCGCGAAGGAGAGCGCGCTCGCAGGGGCTGCCGCTTCGGCAGGAGCCCGGAAAGGCTGCGGAAGGCGGCCGGCGCCGCGACCCCCGGGCCCTGGGCGGGAATGGAGGCCCGCAAAGCCAGCGGCCAGCCGGAGGCCCGGCGCGGGCGCGGAGACGAGGGGGCGGCAGCGTGCGCTGAGCACAGCAGGGGCCGAGCCGCGGCGGGGCAGAGCCGGGGACGCTCTGCCAGAGGAGGAGACCCCGGCGCCGGCGGCCTCACCCACCTGCCAGACGCTCGCGCCGCGGACAGAAGCGCGGACGCAGCCCGCGCGCTTCCCCCGCCGCCGGACGCAGCCCCCGGCGCCCCGGGGCCCGGCAGCACAGGGCGGGGCCGCGCTCGGGCAGAGGCGGCTGGACATAGGGGGCGCTGGGGGCTCGGGCGGGCAGCTCCGCGCTTGACCTTCCTCACCGGTGGCCAGCGGCACTCCCTGGGAACAGCATCCCGCCGCGGCCCGCCGCGCCCGGGCCTTCGCCCGCGGCTCCCCCCCGGCAGCGGCCGGGCTTCCGGCGGCCACACCCCGCCCCCGCGCTACTCGGCCGCCGCCATCTTGTCGGAGGCGGGCAGACCGCACTGCGCAGGCGCGCGCCGCGGCCGCCGGGGCCCCGAACCGCGCCGCGAAGGAGCCGCAACGCGCAGGCGCGGGAGCCGCGGCCGAGCCCCGCCTCTGCACCGCCGTCGCTCCCGAGCACGGGAGCCGCGGGACTGTGGCCAGCCTCGAACTGTGCTGCAGCCGAGGTAACAGACCTTTCTGCGCGCCCCACAGCCAGTCATCGTGTAAAAACCTATCTGTGTGCCAGGTCCCGGGACAGGCGCTGGTGCAAGATTAGTCAGACGCGGCTGCAGTGCTAAAGGTGTTCCTCATCTAGTGAGAAAGGACGGGGAGGAACGAGTGATTTCCACAGTTCTTGTGTTTACCTGCGCGCCACCTTCGCTCTCTTGCCCCTTCAAATTTTAACTGAAAACACACCTCTTCCAGGAAGTCCTCCCTCTCACACAATTGGGTCAGTTCTCTTCTCACATCTTGCGTTACCTCTTTAAGCTTTATTTCATTCAACATAAACTCAACAAGTAATATTGGAGTTTCATGTATATTCTAGATATGATTCTAGGTTATAGCGATAACGAAAATAAACTCATGGGACTTGTACTTTAGGGCAGAGTACAAAACAAACAAAAAGAACTTTAAAAAATCAACAAAATAACGTTTGATAGTGATGAGGCATGGGAAGAGGAAAAATCCACCAACAGTTAATGTTGGGTGAGGGGTGGTTGTTAGCGATCTCTCCGCAGAGATGACACTTGAGCTGAGGCCTGACTGACCACAGGGGCCAGAAGTCATGAGGATCACCTGGGCAGGGCATTCTAGAGAGAAGAACAGCAAACGCAGCAAACCTCTCATTCTTGAGGTGGGAGTGAGGACAGAAAGGATAGGTGACATAGACGCCTGGGGAGGATATGAGGTAGCGAGGGAGGGGACAGGGGCAATTTCGGTAGGGCATTGAGCCCATGATAAGAGCTGGATGTTTACTTCACCGTGGCCCCTCTATCTTGTTGACACTGCCGGGACTACTCCTCAAGCACTTCTAGCTCCTGACTGCCTCACTGCACATGCTGATTCCACTGTCTTGAAGACACTTGCTCTTGTTCTTTACACATCTAGCTTCTCATCTTTCAGGTTTCAGTTTAAATGTCACCTCAGAAAGGCCATCTTTCCAAAACTAAGCATCCCACCTGCCCTTTCATTAGTCTCCACCATTGCACCTGATCATTTCTTTTAGGGCACTGAACATATTTATCATTGCTATGAATTAATTGTCTATTCATTGCTTCTTCACCATTCAGTTCACTAAACTGAACTCCACCAGGAAGTGAAGATATTTCACTTACTAGTGAATACTTCATGCCTAGCACCTTGCCTGGCATGAGTGATCACTCAATATGTGTTTGCTGTTTTTAGGAATGTCGAGTTTGCCAGCATTTAAGTTGTCAGTGGTATACTACATTGTTTTACATTGGTTTTTAAAAATAAATGCAAGTCATTTCCTGTTTGTATACCCTTTGCTAGAGTATAAATAAGAACTTTGGTAACAGGGAGAGAGAGAGGAAGAGAATGAGATCAGAGGAGGTGAAGGGGTTAGTGGGCAAAGATTGTACTTTGTGTCTATTTGCAGGACTGGGAGCTGGAAGGCTTCAGTTTAGTGAAGCACCTATTATATGTGTCCTGCATTCGGCTAGATACTTAATTCTCACTGCAGCCTTGCTAGGTAGTTATCCTTAGTTTTATACATAGCAAACTTGAGAGAGATTAAGTTACTTGCTCAAGGTCCTACATTAAGAGACGATGCCAACCATAAAGTTCATGCCCTTCTCTTCTAGAGAAACTGGATTTTGAAATGGGTTTATTTGGTGATATGATTCTGTGTCATTCAGATCAGATCAGATCAGTCGCTCAGTCGTGTCCGACTCTCCGCGACCCCATGAATCACAGCACGCCAGGCCTCCCTGTCCATCACCAACTCCCGGAGTACACTCAAACTCATGTCTGTGTCATTAGCAGGCTTTTATTAGCTATTTCAGCCACTGCCATTTAAGAATCCCAATCATACTGCTGTTCTTGTATAGGATCTCAACAAAGGGCCTGATTTGAAATTGCTGTGATTTTTTTTTTTCTTCTTGAACTAGGGCAGAGCTCATTTTACCATTTCCTTTTCATGTCTTTTTAAAATTTGTATTTCTTTTTATTAATAATGTGTACATGTTTGATCAAAGGAAAAGAGATACAGAAAAATGGGTGCATTTCCTAAATGCTAGCTGCATCCCCTTGGTTAGGCTTGTTACTGTATGACTAACTCTTTCATCTAGGTCCCAAGTAATACTTTAGACATCAAAGACAGTTCTCTGGCAAAGAGTGACAGCCTCACCACAATAATCACTTATCCCATTTACTCATCAAAATTATACACCATCATTTCCCTCCAAACAGGATAGCTGGGGAAAACTACAAGAAAGGAGAGGGCCGCTATCCTGTATCTAGGGCCATTCAGTCTTTATATGAAGGCATTCAGTTTTTTTAATATCATTAACTCATGATAATATACACTTGTCACTCAAACCCAGTTAGTCCATGAGCAAACCAAACAGTAAGTGGGACTACATACTTAAAAAGATTCTTTGATCTTCTACCCCACTGTAGTAGGACTCCTTCTTGGAATAAATTCTGGAATCAAGGCAATGTCTTTGGTTTCTGTGGTATTGCTCTCCTCATGGTTACCATCTGTTATTGGTTGAACATTCCCCCACTACTCAAAAGATATGTTGAATTCCGAACCTCAAGTACTCAACAATATGAACTTATTTGGGAATAGGATCATTGCACATGTAATTAAGTTCAAATGAGGTCATACTGGAGTAGGTGGACCCCTAATCCAATAACTAGTGTCCTTAGAAGAAGACAGTCAAATGAAGAAAGAGACACACAGGGAGAAGGCTGTTTGATGACAAAGGCAAAGATTGGAGTCGTGCACCTGAAGTCAAGGAACACCAAAGACTGCTGGCCAGCCACCAAAACTGAGAAAGAGGCAAGTGAGGATTTCTCTACAGATTTCAGGGGAAACACAGTCCTGTCAAAACCTCGATTTTAGATGTATAGCCTCCAAAACTGTGAGACAATAAATAGCCGTTGTTTTAGGCTACCCAGGTCATGGCACTTTGTTATAGCAGACTTAGAAAGTAATACCACTGCTCTCTCTTCGTGTGTGTCTGTGTGTGTGTGTCCAGGACTCGAAGTAGAGGAAAGAGACTGTCAGGGCTTGAAGCAGAGGAAAGAGATGCGGATGGGCTGCCTACTAGAGTACTCTTTCCTGGAAAATCCCAAGGGCAGAGGAGCCTGGTGGGCAACAGTCCACGACGTCACAAAGAGTCAGACATGACTTAGCACGCACACATGCATCCAAAATATAATTTCAAACTGCGGCGCTGAAATGCAGCTAGTGATGCATTACTGGAGTGGGTTGCCATGCCCTCCTCCAAGGGATCTTCCCAACCCAGGGAACGAACCCAGGTCTCTTTCATTGCAGGCGGATTCTTTACCATCTGAGCCACCAAGGAAGCCCTCGGTTCAGTTCAGTTCAGTCATGTCTGACTCTTTGTGACCCCCATGGACTGCAGCACGCCAGGCCTCCCTGTCCATCACCAACTCCTGGAGATTACTCAAACTCGTTCCACTGAGTTGGTGATGCCATCCAACCATTTCATCCTCTGTTGTTCCCTTCTCCTCCTGCCTTCAATCTAGCCAGCATCAGGGTCTTTTCCAATGAGTCAGCTCTTCGCATCACATGGCCAAAGTGCTGGTGTTTCAGCATCAGCATCAGTCCTTCCAATGAATATTCAGAACTGATTTCATTTAGGGTGGACTGGTTGGACATCCTTGCAGTCCAACGGACTCTCAAGATTCTTCTCCAACACCACAGCTCAAAAACATCAATTCTTTGGTGCTCAGCTTTCTTTATAGTCCAACTCTCACATCCATACATGACTATTTGAAAAACCGTAGCTTTGAATAGCATCTCACATGCTAGTAAAGTCATGCTCAAAATTCTCCAAGCCAGGCTTCAGCAATATGTGAACCATGAACTCCCAGATGTTCAAGCAGGTTTTAGAAAAGGCAGAGGCACCAGAGATCAAATTGCCAACATCCGCTGGATCATGGAGAAAGCAAGAGAGTTCCAGAAAAACATCTATTTCTGCTTCATTGACTATGCCAAAGCCTTTGACTGTGTGGATCACAATAAACTGTGGAAAATTCTGAAAGAGATGGGAATACCAGACCACCTGACCTGCCTCTTGAGAAACCTGTATGCAGGTCCGGAAGCAACAGTCAGAACTGGACATGGAACAACAGACTGGTTCCAAATAGGAAAAGGAGTGCGTCAAGGCTGTATATGGTCACCTTGCTTATTTAACTTATATGCAGAGTACATCATGAGGAACGGTGGGCTGGAAGAAGCACAAGCTGGAATCAAGATTGCTGGGAGAAATATCAATAATCTCAGATATGCAGATGACACTACCCTTATGGCAGAAACTGAAGAGGAACTCAAAAGCCTCTTGATGTTAGTCAAAGAGGAGAGTGAAAAGGTTGGCTTGAAGCTCAACATTCAGAAAACAAAGATCATGGCATCTGGTCCCATCACTTCATGGGAAATAGATGGAAAAACACTGGAACCAGTGTCAGACTTTATTTTTTTGGGCTCCAAAATCACTGCAGATGCTGATTGCAGTCATGAAATTAAAAGACGCTTACTCCTTGGAAGGAAAGTTATGACCAACCTTGATAGCATATTAAAAAGCAGAGACATTACTTTGCCAACAAAGGTCCATCTAGTCAAGGCTATGGTTTTTCCCGTGGTCATGTATGGATGTGAGAGCTGGACTGTGAAGAAGGCTGATCACCGAAGAATTGATGCTTTTGAACTGTGGTGTTGGAGAAGACTCTTGAGAGTCCCTTGTACCTCAAGGAGATCCAACCAGTCCATTCTAAGGGAGATCGATCCTGTGTGTTCATTGGAAGGACTGATGCTAAAGCTGAAACTGCAATACTTTGGCCACCTCATGCGACGAGTTGACTCACTGGAAAAGACTCTGATGCTGGGAAAGGTTGGGGGTGGGAGGAGAAGGGGACGACCAAGAATGAGATGGCTGGATGGCATCACCGACTCTGTGGACATGAGTTTGAGTGAACTCCGGGAGTTGGTGATGGACAGGGAGGCCTGGCGTGCTGTGATTCATGGGGTCGCGGAGAGTCGGACACGACTGAGCGACTGAACTGAACTGAACTGAACTGAATAGATGGACCTTTGCTGGCAAAGTAATGCCTCTGCATTTTAATATGCTGTCTAGGTTGGTCATAACTTTTCTTCCAAGGAGTAAGCATCATTTAATTTCATGGCTACAGACACCATCTGCGGTGATTTTGGAGTCCAAAATAATAAAGTCTGCCACTGTTTTCACTGTTTCTCCATCTATTTGCCACAGAATAATGGGACCGGATGCCATGATCTTTGTTTCCTGAATGTTGAGCTTCAAGCCAACTTTTTCACTCTAATTTTTCATTTTCATCAAGAGGGTCGTTAGTTCTTCTTCACTTTCTGCCATGAGGTGGTGTCATCTGCATATCTGAGGTTATTGATATTTCTCCCAGCAATCTTGATTCCAGCTTGTGCTTCTTCCAGCCCACCGTTCCTCATGATGTACTCTGCATATAAGTTAAATAAGCAAGGTGACAGTATACAGCCTTGACATACTCCTTTTCCTATTTGGAACCAGTCTGTTGTTCCATGTCCAGTTCTGACTGTTGCTTCCTGACCTGCATACAGGTTTCTCAAGAGGCAGGTCAGGTGGTCTGGTATTCCCATCTCTTTCAGAATGTTCCACAGTTTATTGTGATCCACACAGTCAAAGGCTTTGGCATAGTCAATGAAGCAGAAATAGATGTTTTTCTGGAACTCTCTTGCTTTCTCCATGATCCAGCGGATGTTGGCAATTTGATCTCTGGTTCTTCTGCCTTTTCTAAACCCAGCTTGAACATCTGGAAGTTGACGGTTCAAGTATTGTTGAAGCCTGGCTTGGAGAATTTTGAGCATTAATTTGCTAGCGTGTGAGATGAGTGCAATTGTGCAGTAGCTTGAGCATTGTTTGGCATTGCCTTTCTTAGGGATGGAATGAAAAGTAACCTTTTCCAGTCCTGTGGCCTCTCCTGAGTTTTCCAAATTTGCTTGCATATTGAGTGCAGCACTTTCACAGCATCATCTTTTAGGATTTGAAATAGCTCAACTGGAATTCCATCACCTCCATTAGCTTTGTTTGTAGTGATGCTTCCTAAGGCCCACTTGACTTCACATTCCAGGATGTCTGGCTCCAGGTGAATGAGCACACCATCGTGATTATCTGCATTGTGAAGATCTTTTTTGTATAGTTCTTCTGTGTATTTTTGCTTTCTCTTCTTAATATCCTCTGCTTCTGTGAGGTCCATAGCATTTCTGTCCTTAATTGTGCCCATCTTTGCATGGAATGTTTCCTTGGTATCTCTAATTGTCTTGAAGAGATCTCTAGTCTTTCCCATTCTATTGCTTTCCTTGATTTCTTTGCACTGATCACTGAGGAAGGCTTTCTTATCTCTCCTTGCTATTCTTTGGAATTCTGCATTTAAATGGGTATATCTTTCCTTTTCTCCTTTGCCTTTTGCTTGTCTTCTATTCACAGCTATTTGTAAAGCCTCCTCAGACAACCATTTTGCCTTTTTGCATTTCTTTTTCTTGGGGATGGTCTTGCTCCCTGCCTCCTGTACAATGTCACGAACCTCTGTCCATAGTTCATCAGGCACTCTGTCTATCAGATCTAGTACCTTAAATCTATTTGTCACTTCCACTGTATAATCGTTAGGGATTTGATTTAGGTCATACCTGAATGGTCTAGTGGTTTTCCCTACTTTCTTCAACTTAAGTCTGAATTTGGCAATAAGGAGTTCATGATCTAAGCCACAGTCAGGTCCCGGTCTTGCTTTTGCTAACTGTGTAGAGCTTCTCCATCTTTGGATGCAAAGAATATAATCAATCTGATTTTGGTGTTGACCATCTGGTGATGTCCATGAGTAGAGTCTTCTCTTGTGTCGTTGGAAGAAGGTGTTTGCTATGACCAGTGCATTCTCTTGGCAAAGCTCTAGTAGCCTTTGTCCTGCTTCATTCTGTGCTTCAAGGTCAAATTTGCCTGTTACTCCAGGTGTTTCTTGACTTCCCGCATTTGCATTCCAGTCTCCTATAATGAAAAGGACATCTTTTTTGATTGTTAATTCTAGAAGGTCTGGTAGGTCTTCATAGAACTGTTCAGCTTCTTCAGCATTACTAGTCAGTGCATTACTTGGATTACTGTGATACTGAATGGTTTCTTGGAAATGAACAGAGATCATTCTGCATTTTGGACTCTTTTGTTGAGTATGACATTTCTTCAAAGGGATTCTTGCCCTATGCAATATTGTTCTTTACAGTATCAGACCTTGCTTCCATCACCAGTCACATCCACAACTGGTTGTTGTTTTTACTTTGGCTCCATCTCTTCATTCTTTCTGGAGTTATTTCTCCACTGATCTCCAGTAGCATATTGGGCACATACCAACCTGGGGAGTTCATCTTTCAGTGTCCTATCTTTTTGCCTTTTCATGCTGTTCATGGGGTTCTCAAGGCAGGAATACTGAAGTGGTTTGCCATTCCCTTTTCCAGTGGACTACATTTTGTCAGAACTCTCCGCCATGACTCTTGGGTGGCCCTACATGGCATGGCTCATAGTTTCATTGAGTTAGACAAGGCTGTGGTCCATGTGATTAGACTGGTTAGTTTCTTTTGATTGTGGCTTTCAGTCTGTCTGATTGGGCTTCCCTGGTGGCTCAGAGGTTAAAGCGTCTGCCCGCAATGCGGGAGACCTGGGTTTGATCCCTGGGTCGGGAAGGTCCCTTGGAGAAGGAAATGGCAACCCACACCAGTATTCTTGCCTGGAGAATCCCATGGACAGAGGAGCCTGGTTGGCTACAGACCACGGGGTCGCAAAGAGTCAGACACGACTGACCGACTTCACTTTCACTTTCAGTCTGTCTTCCCTCTGATGGAGAAGGATAAGAGGCTTATGAAAGCTTCCTGATGGGAGAGACTGACCGCGGGGGACACTGGGTCTTGTTCTGATGGGCAGGGCCATGCTCAGTAAATCTTTAATCCAATTTTCTGTTGATGGGTGGAGCTGTGTTCCCTTCCTGCTGTTTATCTGGGGCCAAACTATGGAGGAACGCTGGGCTGGAAGAAGCACAAGCTGGAATCAAGATTGCTGGGAGAAATATCAATAACCTCGGATATGCAGATGACACCACCTTTATGGCAGAAAGTAAAGAGGAACTAAAAAGCCTCTTGATGAAAGTGAAAGAGGAGAGTGAAAAGTTTGGCTTGAAGCTCAACATTCAGAAAACGAAGATCATGGCATCTGGTCCCATCACTTCATGGGAAATAGATGGGGAAACAGTGGAAACAGTGTCAGACTTTATTTTTTGGGCTCCAAAATCACTGGAGATGCTGATTGCGGCCAGGAAATTAAAAGGCGCTTACTCCTTGGAAAGAAAGTTATGACCAACCTAGATAGCATATTAAAAAGCAGAGCCATTACTTTGCCAACCAAGGTCTGTCTAGTCAAGGCTATGGTTTTTCCCGTAGTCGTGTATGAATGTGAGAGTTGGACTGTGAAGAAAGCTGAGCGCCGAAGAATCGATGCTTTTGAACTGTGGTGTTGGAGAAGACTCTTGAGAGTCCCTTGGACTGCAAGGAGACCCAACCAATCCACTCTAAAGGAGATCAATCCTGGGTGTTCATTGGAAGGACTGATGCTGAAGCTGAAACTCCAATACTTTGGCCACCTCATGCGATGTGTTGACTCACTGGAAAAGACTCTGATGCTGGGAGGGATTGCGGGCAGGCGGAGACGGGGACGACAGAGAATGATGGCTGGATGGCATCACCGACTCGATGGACATGAGTTTGAGTGAACTCCGGGAGTTGGTGATGGACAGGGAGGCCTGGCGTGCTGTGATTCATGGGGTCGCAAAGAGTCGGACACGCCTGAGCGACTGAACTGAACTGAACTGAAACTATGGTGGAGGTAATGAAAATAATGGTGACCTCCCTCAAAAGGTCCCATGCATGTACTGCTACAGTCCGTGCCCCCAACCCTGCAGCAGGCCACCACCAACCCACGCCTTCACCAGAGACTCCTGGATGGACACAGGCAAGTCTCCTGTTTGGTCACTGCTCCTTCCTCCTGGGTCTTGGTGCACAAGGATCTGTTATGCCCTCCTAGAGTCTATTTCCAGGCTGCTCTATGGTGGGGTCAATGGTGACCTCCTCCAAGAGGGCTTATGCCACACCCAGATCTGCTGCACCCAGAGCCCCTGTCCCTGCGGCAGACCACTGCCGACCCATACCTCCACAGGAAACGCTCAAGCGCAGTTCTGTCCCAGTCTCTGTGGGGTCTTGGTGCACAAGGTTTGTTTGAGCCCTCTGAGCGTCTCTCGTGGGAATGGGGTTTGATTCTAAATGCAAATTTGCCCCTCCTACCGTCTTGCTGGGGCTTCTCCTTTGCCCTTGGACGTAGGGTATCTCCACACCGCCGTCCAGCAAAGTGCAGCTGCCGTGCCTGACCTTGGATGTGGAATATCTCCTCTTGGCCGCTTGACACTCCAGCGCCGTGCAGCCTCCACTTGCCGCTCCTGTGACCTAAATAAAATCCCTTATGACTATACAGTGGAAGTGAGAAATAGATTTAAGGTACTAGATCTGATAGACAGAGTGCCTGATGAACTATGGACAGAGGTTTGTGACATTGTACAGGAGGCAGGGAGCAAGACCATCCCCAAGAAAAAGAAAAAAAGGCAAAATGATTGTCTGAGGAGGCCTTAAAAATAGCTGTGAATAGAAGAGAAGTGAAAGGCAAAGGAGAAAAGAAAAGATATACCCATTTGAATGCAGAGTTCCAAAGAATAGCAAGGAAAGATAAGACAGTCTTCCTCAATGATCAGTGCAAAGAAATCGAGGCAAGCAATAGAATAGGAAAGACTAGAGATGTCTTCAAGTAAATTAGAGATATCAAGGGAACATTCCATGCAAAGATGGGCACAATAAAGGACAGAAATGGTATGGACCTAACAGAAGCATAAGATATTAAGAAGAGGTGGCAAAAATACACAGAAGAACTATACAAAAAAGATCTTCACAATGCAGATAATCACGATGGTGTGCTCATTCACCTGGAGCCAGACATCCTGGAATGTGAAGTCAAGTTGGCCTTAGAAAGCATCATGAACAAAGCTAATGGAGGTGATGGAATTCCAGTTGAACTATTTCAAATCCTAAAAGATGCTGCTGTGAAAGTGCTGCACTCAATATGCCAGCAAATTTAGAAAACTCAGCAGTGGTTGCAGGACTGGAGAATGTCAGTTTTCATTCCAATCCCTAAGAAAGGCTAATGCCAAAGAATGCTCAACTACCACACAATTGCACTCATCTCACACACTAGCAAAGTAATGCTCAAAATTCTCCAAGCCAGGCTTCAGCAGTATGTGAACCATGAACTTCCAGATGTTCAAGTGGGATTTAGAAAAGGCAGAGGAACCAGAGATCAAAATTGCCAACATCTTCTGGATCATAGAAAAAGCAAGAGAGTTCCAGAAAAATATCTATTTCTGCTTTATTGACTATGATGGAGCCTTTGACTCTGTGGATCACAACAAACTGTGGAAAATTCTTCAAGAGATGGGAATACCAGACCACCTGACCTGCCTCTTGAGAATTCTGTATGCACGTCAGGAAGCAACAGTTAAAACTGGATGTGGAACAGCAGACTGGTTCCAAATTGGGAAAAGAGTACATCAAGGCTGTGTATTGTCACCCTGCTTATTTAACTTATATGCAGAGTACATCATGAGAAACGCTGGGCTGGATGAAACACAAGCTGGAATCAAGATTGCCAGGAGAAATATCAATAAACTCAGATATGCAGATGACACCACCCTTATGGCAAAAGTGAAGAAGAACTAAAGAGCCTCTTGATGAAAGTGAAAGGGAAGTCCTACATCTGAATAAGTTTGAGTATTAAAGATTTAGGTAAATAGCAAAGAGATTGAGCTATTTCTCCAAAGCTGAGAGGAACATTCTAGAGTGAAAACCAGAATATGTATTTCAGATATTTCAATTCTGTTTCAGCTTTGACAAGTTAAAATAGGTACTTGTTTTCTGAGTAGCTTATTTCCTCCTCGAACCCGTTACTAGTCATTCCTTGCTGAAGGTGTTCTCTTCAAACCCGAGTTCTCCTGTGGGCAGTGTGACAGGGTTTGCTGGGCTCATGCCACATCTTCCTCATCAGATACATACATGAGGGCAGAGCCCATGAGTCATTCTTCTTTGTATCTGTCCCCTACAATTTCTTGAACTGGAAGCACCCAAATAAACAAGATCAGCAAAATCTGATCATTTTGGAACTTGATGAAAACCATGAACATCCCTTATACCATTCTTACTGCTTTGGTGTATAATTGGAAATTTTCGTAATAAAAAATTTTAAAAAAGACATACAAGAAACTTCTGCTTCAAGATAGCTAAGTACAAATGTTCACGTCCTTCTCTCTGTATCCCAGTAAAATGTCAGCAGCAGGGCTTAATTTTCAATCAAACTAACGAGGGTTAAGCTTCAAAGGCCCTCATTCGCACACACCCTTTCCAAGGTCCTGGAAGGTGCCTTAGCAATATGTTCATGTATTTGCACTTTTTCTCCTCTGTCGCAGTTCTCCTTGTGTCTGGTAGTATTAGAGTAGTTGGTTCCAGTTAAAGGGAAGTTGAGTTTGAGATACAAGTTGTTAAAATTGCGTGGGAGGATATTTATATGATTCATAGTCACTTCTGTGAGTAGCATTTTATTGTTAACCATGGCTGTAGAAGAATAGCTTCCAGCTATCTGCCTCCAGTCCACTGTCTGCTCTCCCAGGATTGTAACACCAAGGTGCTGGGCCAGAGGTTGTGTGGCAATATGAACACAGCCTATGTCATCTGTACCAGACCCAGATGTATGAATAGAGCCAGAAGCTAGTTTGTGGGAAATTATTCCAAATTTTATAATTCCTATTAATGAAACCTAATAGAAGCATCCCCACACGTGACTACAATCTTAAAAAAAAATTACAAGTTGTCAAGCTTGGGGGAAAAAAAAACTATCAGCAATAAAAATTTTTTTGATCAACCATACTTAGGAAGACTGAACGATATGTTCAGTTGATACAAATATGATAAAACAAAATGACTGTCACATGCAAAAAAAAGAAGAGCATCTACACAAAAAAGTGTAGGGAAAAATATTGTAGAAATTATATCAGGAAGTAAAATAATAAACCTATTATGTTGTTTCTTGGATCTTGTGATGTTTGTTGATTTTATGTTAGCATTCCAAAATGTGTAATTTGTTGTGGTTCTTTTCTAATTCAAAATAAATACTTACTTTCATACTTAAATTTGTATTCACATTTTATATGTTTTCTGTTACACAGGGACAGAAAAATTCATCTCCCATAAAACATGGATCCCTGAAATTATAACTGGGGACTTCAACATCCCTCTGTCAGCAACTGATAGAACTAAAAATCAGACAATGAGCAAAGATATTGAAGACCTAAACAGTACAATCAAACAATAGGATCTAAATGACATTTATAGAACACTCTACCAGCAACAGCAGAATGCACATGTTTTTTCTTCAAGCACAAATAGACCAAATACTAGGTCAGAAAACAAATGTTAACACATTTAAGGATTGACTTAAGTATGTTCTCTGACCTTTATGGAATTGAATTAAAAATCAATGAAAGGCAACGAAATTTTCCAAATACTTGGAAACTAAACACCACACTTTAAAAATCATACCTTGTTTGAGTTCCCTGGCAGTCCATTGGTTAGGACTCCACTTTCACTGCCAAGGGCCTAGGTGCAATCCTTGGCTGGGGAATTAAGATCCCGCAAGCCACACTGAAAATACACACACACACACACACACACACACACACACATATATATATATACCTTGTCAAAGAAGACCCAAAGAAAATTTTAAGAAATAAACAAAAAATAAAAAAAACCACAGAACTGAATGAAAACAAAAATACAGCATATCAAAATTTCTGGGTTACAGCTAAAGTAGTACTAAGAAGGTAATTTACACATTAAATATTACTCAGAAAAATGTGACATATTACAGTAGGAAAGTCTCATATCAATAACCTCAAGAAGTTAGAAAAAAAGAGCAGAAATCAATGACACTGGAAAACAAAATAAAACAAGAAATGCAACAAAACACTAGTTAATAGACTTCTAGCAAGACTACAAAATAATAAGGGAGAAGACATAAATCATCAATATCAGTTATGAAACGGCTTATCATTATAATTTCTGCAATCTTTAATAAAGAGTCGGACACGACTGAGCGACTGAACTGAACTGATAACAAACTTATAATTCAACAACTTAGAATAGACAAATTCTACAAACTACCAAAGCTCAGACAAGATGAAATAGAGTAGTCCTATAACCGTTAAAGAAATAGAGTAGTCCTATAACCGTTAAAGTAATTCCCTGGAAAAAGGAATGGAGAAGAATCCTCCTGCCAGTGCAGGGGACACAGGTTTGATCCCTGGTCCAGGAAGATCCCACATGCGTGGAGCATCTAAGCCCATGTGCCAGAACTAGTGAAGCCTGTGAACTCTAGAGCCTGTGCTCTGTAACGAGAGGAACCACAGCAACGAGGAGCCCCTGCTCACTGCAACTAGATACAGCCCGGGGCCACTAAGTGTTCATAAAAGGGAGTGCATCCATGAATGTTAAGACTGGGAGAGTGTTCCATCAGTTTGTGAGGGATTTTGACAGATATCTGTAAGACAAGAAGGGAGAGAAGAACAAGGTGGAGGAAACACTCCAGCCCGGAACGTAAAGGCAGGAAGACTGCAGTGAAGGATCTTGGCAGAGGTAGTTGCTAGTACTTTCTGGAAAAGTCTAGCAAAGATACAGGTTAGCTAGTCATAGTTACAAGCAGAAATGGGAAATGGAGCACTGTCAACACTAGTGTTTCCCAACCATTTTTTTTTCCCAACTAATTTTATGTCATGGCACATGTGGGAAATAATAGTATGTGTAAGGTGATGGACAGGGAGGCCTGGCGTGCTGTGATTCATGGGGTCGCAAAGAGTCGGACACGACTGAGCGACTGAACTGAACTGAAGGGATGGTTTTAAGAAAGTAATTCTCAGATCACCAAATTTCATGACTCTCTGTCTAAAACTGATTTACCTGAGAAGGCATCCTGACTTATACATACTGGTTCTTTGTCAACTCCATTTTCACAATAGCTCGTCCATCACTACCAAAGAGAAACAAGCATTTCTCAGAGATTCATTGCCCTGAATGCCAAGCAAAAGAATAATTTAACATTTATTAATGCTCTATTAATGTCCCCAGTCTGTCTCATTATGACATTGATTTCTAACAAATTTTACTTTTTGTGCTAGGAATTTTTCTTTAATCAATAAGAATAATTTTAAAACACATTCAGTTCAGTTCAGTTCAGTCGCTCAGTCGTGTCCGACTCTTTGTGACCCCATGAATCACAGCACGCCAGGCCTCCCTGTCCATCACCAACTCCTGGAGTTCACTAAAACACATTACCTTATGCTTATAAAAATAAAAGCATAACAAATAATTAAATTTGTTTCTAGCAGAGAAATATGATAGAATTATTAGTGATTTTCAGACACTTCGACTTCTGGATAAGATGAAGTAACATGTACCAGGCACACCCTCAAGCTTTAAAGAATCCCAAGCTGGGAAAAATATGTGAAGCAATGGTTTTGTCTTTTTGTTTGTTTTGAAGCACTGGAAACCTGGCAGTAGAGAAAAATGAACCCTGAAGGGCAGGAAACAAGTACCTTAGATATTTCTCTTGCTTGTTTGCTCTGAGGAGGCCAACTGCCATGCTGTGTGAGGCTCTATGCAGAGGTCTAGATGGCAAAGAACAGAGGAGGCTCCTGGCCAAAAGCCAGCAAAGTATTGAGGTTCTTAGTGCAACAGGTCACAAGGAATGTAATCCCTCCAGCAATCATGTGAGTGAGCCTGGAAGTGGATCTTCTCCCATCAAGCCTTCAGATGCTACCACAGCCCTGGCTAACAGCTTCACAGAAAGACCCTGAATAATAGTGAAAGTGAAAGCCCATCAGTTGTGTCCGACTCTTTGTGACCCTATACAGTCCATGGAATTCGCCAAGCCAGAACACTGGAGTGGGTAGCCTTTCCCTTCTCCAGGGGATCTTCCCAACCCAGGGATCGAACCGAGGTCTCCCAAATTACAGGCAGATTCTTCACCAGGTGAGCCACGAGGGAAGCCCCCTGAGTCATTGGCAGCCAACTAATTTATAAACCATGCTCAACTTCCTGACCTACAGAAAATGTGAAATAATAGCTATTATTTTTAGCTGCTAAGTCTTAGAGTAATTTGTTACGCAGCAATAGATAAATTCATGAAGACTGACCCCAAAAGAGATGGGATCAATTTCATTTCTAACACTGCTGGAATTGGGCAAAGAGCAAGCTTAAAATTCTTTATCACATAACTAATTACACATTTTAATTCTTTTTCTTCTATTTCTTGTACCTGTTTCAACTTTTTGTTCATGATAGAATAAACTGCCCTTTTTCTAAGCTGCATCTATTCTTTAAAGTTTTCCAACTAAAGTGATTAAATGTAATAAAGTAAGCAGCCAGAGATACTTGCTTTTCCATCTAATGATAGAAAAAAAAAAAAGAAAAAGAAAACACTCCATCTGGGTAGAATTTGATAATTAGCCATATCCAATTCCTGGACATCTGGCTTTCAAATGAAACTGAACATAATAATGTCTGTTTCTCAAGGCATTCTTTTTACTGAAAATGCAACTTATTGTTTGGTCTTTAAAAGGATAACATAAATGCACTTTAACATATCAAGTTAACAAAGATTTGTCTCAGCTCTTTTTACATATTACCATTGTGTTACATATTTATTATAGAAAATTTGTAAACTACAGAAAATTACAAGAAGAAAAAAAAACTCACCATCCAAGATAACAGTTCACATTTTGATGAAAATCTTTTCAGATTTGGCTTTAAAAAATAAAAAGGAATTTCCAAATAACAATATTTTCCCTCAACAACAAATTCTCATTAAGGACACAATATTTTAATGGATGAAATTTAATGAAGAATGTCAAACCATTTATTCCACTGAAATTCATATCCATTTTCTCATGCAGTTTAAAGTGTGGCTTATGACAATGGATATTTTAGCCCTGACGAGCAGTCTGAGTAGCTCAGGAAAATGTCTCATAAGGCTAGAGCAGCCCTGGCAGCATATTGAGGGTAGCGGGGCTCAGAGAGACAACATATGTCTGCACCTGCTCTCCCGTCATGCTGCCTCTGCTGCTACAGAATCTGGGGGAGGGGGGGAGCTCATGGCCTTGCACTTGAATCCTTAATGGACTGGAGCCAACTCAAAGAAGTGCCAGAGAACTGATTGTTAAACTTCAGGAGTTTCATGAGCTGGCTCTAAAACAAAGTCAATATTAAAAGTTAAAGGATGTAAGCGTTCAATTAAATAAATTCTATTCAAAGCTAAGGTCATAAATACATACAAGTCATCATTTTTAATCATTTATGTTTTGCTGGTGCCTGTGTTCCTGATGCTGTTTCTATCTACTGCATCCACATTGTGGAAATTGGGTATAATGGTGTGCTGGAGGACGTCTCTTCATCCAGTGTTTTCACGTTGATAGTTTGGAATCCTTCAGGGTGAGAGTATTTAAACCACGGAAATAGAAGAAAGCTCCAAATTTGGGCTCACCTATTTTTGTTGATTGTATAGTGACAGAGAAAACGTTAACGATGTAGAATAAAATTTCTTAAATGTTGTGTCTGTAACTGTTATACTGTGACCAGCACAAAGTTCAAGGAACTATTCCTCCAGTACTCAAACACTATCAAATTAACCCAAGTCACTCACGTCATTGATTAATGAGTCAAGATCCAACACATATCTCTGTTGTTTCACTTTCATCTCTCACTGATGTTAATGAAAATACCAGCCAAGATTCTTGCGAAACTACATTTGTTTATTATTTACAATGGTATGTTGGCTACAGATAAGAAAGAGAAAGTCGCTCAGTCATGTCCAGCTCTTTGCAACCCCATGAACTATACAGTCCATGGAATTCTCTAGGCCAGAATACTGGAGTGGGTAGCCTATCCCTTCTCCAGTAGATCTTCCCGACCCAGGAATCAAACAAGGGTCTCTTGCATTGTAGGCAGATTCTTTCTTTACCAAGTGAGCTACTAGGGAAGCCTACAGATACCAAAGTTCAGCAAAAATCAGTGAAATATTTGGTGGAAATCAATGGGCTATGTGGAATTGACACTAAAGAATGATGTAAATTTTATTAGTATTTGCAAACTATGTGTTCTATACTCTTTATATTAGTAGAGTTTAAAATAAATGTGCATTGTGTTAATATGTGCGCTTCACAAAGCTGGCTGTTAATCAGTTACTAATACACTACTGATCAGAGCAAACTCACCATAGCCTCTAGCAGGTCCCTTTCAGCTACACACAGACTGATAATAGGGAAAAGAAGTGAAGGGAAAGAGCTGGTGGAAAGCAGAAAATGGAGGAAGAAAAAGAAGAGAAAGAAAGGAAAAAGAAAGTTCTCCCTGTCTTGTCTTTCATCATCAGTCAGCAGCTCTCTGCAAGAAAAGAGACAAACCATTGCACAACTGTTGTGCTCTGGAGTCACAAATATGCATGGGGTTAGCTGGTGACCTTAATTTTAGAGAGCTAAGGAGCCAGCAGTCTCCAGCAACAGTGACCATGCTGATGCTTGGTCAGAGGTCGTTTTAGGGTTTTTCGCTTGTTTCTCACATTAAAAAAATAAAGGTATAATTTATATACAGTAAAAGTCACCATAGAGTACAGTTCTATGAGTTTTGATAAATACATACAGTCACAACTACCACTGCAATGAAGACATAGAACATTTCCATCATCTCCCCAAAGTCACTTGAGCCTGTTTGTGACAAACCCCTCTCCCTCTCTAGCCACTTTCCTATTCTCTTGTTTTGTTTTCCAGAACGACACTGAGACAGATTCAAACAGCATGTTGCCTTTTGAGGCTAGCTACTTTCACTTAACATAGTGTATTAGAGAGCAGAGTTAGGTTCACAACAAAATTAAGAGGACGGTACAGAGATTTTCCATATATCCTCAAGTACTCCCTACATGAATCACCTTGCCCATTATTAGCATCACTCATGCAAATGTTACATAAGTTTGTTACCAAGTATGAATCTACAGTGACACAGCACAATCACCGAAAGTTCACATTTATCTTAGGGTTCATTCTTGGTGTACATTCTGTGGGTTTGGACAAATGTATAATGACATACAGCCATAATTAGAATATCATATGGAGCATTTTCACTGACATTAAAACTCAGTGATTGCCTATACCTCCATCATGGGCTGTCCTGGTGGTTTAAAAGGTAAAGAATCTGCCTGTAATGTGGGAGACCTGGGTTTGACCCCTGAGTTGGGCAGACCCCCTGGAGAAGGAATTGGCTACCCACTCCAGTATTCATACCTGGAGAATTCCATGGACAGAAGAACCAAACAAGCTATACAGCCCATGGAGTCGAAAAGACTTGGACATGACTGAGTGACTAACATACACACACACACACACACACACACACCCCTTCACCACCCCTCAAGAAACGATGTTTCTCCATAGAGTTGCCTTTTCTAGAATGTCATATAGTTGGAATTATATAGTATGAAGCTCTTCCAGATTGTCTTCTCTTACTTCAGTTCAGTTCAGTTGCTCAGTTGTGTCCGACTCTTTGTGACCCTGTGAACCACAGCACGCCAGGCCTCCCTGTCCAACACCAACTGCCAGAGTTCACTCAAACTTATGTCCATCGAGTCGGTGATGCCATCCAGCCATCTCATCTCTTACTTAGTTATAGGCATAATGTTTCCTTCATGTCTTTTAATGATTTGGTAGTTTGTTTCTTTTAGTGCTAAATAGTCGGAGAAGGCAATGGCAAACCACTTCAGCACTCTCGCCTGGAAAATCCCATGGGTGGAGGAGCCTGGTAGGCTGTAGTCCGTGGCGTCACTAAGAGTCAGATACGACTGAGCGACTTCACTTTCACTTTTCACTTTCATGCATTGGAGCAGGAAATGGCAACCCACTCCAGTGTTCTTGCCTGGAGAATCCCAGGGACGGGGGAGCCTGGTGGGCTGCCGTCTGTTGGGTCGCACAGAGTCGGACAAGACTGAAGCGACTACGCAGCAGCAGCTGACTAGTATTCCATTATATGAATTATTACAGTTAATTTATTCACTCACTTACTGAAGCACCTCTTGGTTGCTTCCCCGTGTTGGCAACTATGAATAAAATTGCAATAAACATCTGTGTGTAGGTTTTTCCATGGATTTAAGTTTTCAACTCCGTTGAGTAAATACCAACATAGCTGATGAATTGTATAGAAACAGTATGTTTAGTTTTGTAGGAAACTGCCAAACTGTCTTCCAAAGTGGCTGTACCATTTTGTATTCCCATCAAGAATGAATGAGAGTTCCTATTGTTCTACATCCTTGCCAGAATTTGGGGTTGTCAGTGTTCCAGATTTGGTCCTTCTCATAGCTATATGGTGGCACTTGTATCTTTTGTTTTTAAGTTTAGAGAATTCTTTTTTTTTAATTAATTTTTATCTAATAAATGGTACAAAGCACAATGCCATAAACATTAACAGTTAAAATTTCACCAAATGAAAATAATACTATAGAATACACAGTTGCAAAAAGCTACATTAAGTTATTTTACAACTGCCTCAAGCTGAAAAAAAAAAGCAATTTTTCTTTACACATTCTGGATACAAATCTTTTAATTGATGTGCATTTTACAAATATTTTCTCCCAGTCGGTATCTTGTATTTTCATTTTAAAGTCTCTTTTGAAGAGAAGTTTAACATTTTGAAGTCTAAATGATCAGTTGTTGGTTTTTTTAATAAAATATGTTTTTTGGTGCTCTGTATAAAAAAACTTGCTGGTGAAAAGACAGCCTTCAGAATGGGAAAAAATAATAGCAAATTAAGCAATTCACAAAGAATTAATCTCAAAAATATACAAGCAGCTCCTTCAGCTCAATTCCAGAAAAATAAACAACCCAATCAAAAAATGGGCCAAAGAACTAAACAGACATTTCTCCAAAGAAGACATATAGATGGCAATCAAACACATGAAAAGATGCTCAATATCACTCATTATCAGAGAAATGCAAATCAAAACCACAAGGAGGTATCATCTCACCCCAGTCAGAATGGCTGCTATCCAAACATCTACAAGCAATAAATGCTGGAGAGGGCGTGGAGAAAAGGGAACCCTCTTACACTGTTGGTGGGAATGGAAACTAGTACAGCCACTATGGAGAACAATGTGGAGATTCCTTAAAAAACTGGAAATAGAACCGCCATATGATCCAGCAATCGCACTCCTGGGCATACACACCAAGGAAACCAGAATTGAAAGAGACACGCATACCCCAATGTTCATCACAGCACTGTTTATAATAGCCAGGAGATGGAAGCAACCTAGATGTCCATCAGCAGATGAATGAATAAGAAAGCTGTGGTACATATACACATTGAAGTATTACTTAGCCATTAAAAAGAATGCATTTGAATCAGTTCTAATGAGGTGGATGAAGCTGGAGCCTATTATACAGAGTGAAGTTAGTCAGAAAGAAAAATACCAATACAGTATATTAATGCATATACATGGAGTTTATAAAGATGGTAATGATGACCCTATATGCGAAACAGCAAAAGAGACACAGATGTAAAGAACAGTCTTTTGGACTCTGTGGGAGAGGGCGAGGGTGGGATGGTTTGGGAGAATGGTATTGAAACATGTATACTGCCATACATGAAACAGATCGCCAGTCCAGGTTCGATGTATGAGACAGGGCGCTCAGGGCTGGTGCACTGGGATGACCCTGAGGGATGGGATGGGGAGGGAGGTGGGAGGGGGGTTCAGGATGGGGAACACATGTACACCCATGGCTGATTCATGTCAATGTATGCAAAACCACTACAATATTGTAAAGTAATTAGCCTCCAATTAAAATAAATTAAGTAATTTAAAAAATAGAAAAACTTGCCTCACTCAAAGTCACAAAATGTTTCTCCTATGAATCCTTCGAGAAGTTTTATAGTTTATAAGTTGTATAATACATTTATGTCTACCATCTATTTTTGCATATAGGACAAGAGAAGAGTAGAGTTTCCTTTTTTGATATTGTTATTCGGCATGGATGTTTTAAGTTACTCACTAGTTCCCAGGGTTTAGTAAATCCCTGAGGCAAGAAGCTTGGAGGAAGGCTCAGGTCTAGATCTTGAACTGAAGGGAATGGGAAGGCAGGCAGATGCTAAGGAAGAGAGGCATTGTTTCCTTTCATTCTAGTTGCAGGAATAAAAAGCTTTAAGAAAATTATTAAAGCAAGAAAAGTCTTCTATAACAGGACTCTGTCTTTCCTCCTACACTAGTTCACCCTCCCCACTTTTAATGATTTGGTAGTTGATTTCTTTTAGTGCTGAATACTAAATTAACACACACACACACACAATCAAGTGTTAATAATCCAGTGTTCTGAGGCAGAAGAGAGATCAATTATCTTTGTCAAACCATTTTACCCTGGGACATAGAATGGAGGTCACTTTAAAATACAATAGCTTCATCTCTTCTTTTGTGTGCAATTTCACTTCCCGAGTAATAGGTTTTTTTCCTTTTTAACAGAATTTTCTTTGACCTAATCCTTTAAATTGTTACCTGCAACCAAACAGTATGTGAGTACAAAGATGAGCACTATTAATTCTAAAGTTGATTCCATTCATTGAATGTTTCACTTTCTCAAATGCTTACTATGCTGCTGCTGCTAAGTCACTTCAGTCGTGTCCGACTCTGTGTGACCCCACAGACGGAAGCCCACCAAGCTCCCCCGTCCCTGGGATTCTCCAGGCAAGAACACTGGAGTGGGTTGCCATTTCCTTCTCCAATGTGTGAAAGTGAAAAGTGAAAGCGAAGTCGCCCAGTCATGCCCGACCCCCAGCGACCCCACAGACCGCAGCCCACCAGGCTCCTCCATCCATGGGATTTTCCAGGCAATAGTACTGGAGTGGCTTGCCATTGCCTTGGTTTATGTTTCAAACCCCTTTACTGATCCATGCTGTCTCAGGAAAACATCGCGAGCATAGCATTACATTAATTTCCACAGCAACCAATATCATAAACCCCAGATTATGGCTTTGTTACTAAATGTAGCAGATGGGAGATGGAGCTGAGAAAAACAAAGCTCCCTTCAAAACATGGTGTTTTAAAAACAGTTATTAAAATTGATAGGTGAGGGAGTACAGTAGTAGCTTCAAAGAAACTTGCATAATCTTTACCTAAATTTCTTATTTACTTCTAAGAAATGTGCTTAGGGCCAAAACCTTATTTCACAAATTAGCACACAGGAGTTACGTACAAATGAAGTAGAACATTTTGGCAAAATCTCACCATAAGGAATTACTCAGATATATTGTTTCTATGTGTGTCACCCGTAAATCGCTATCACAAACTGTCTTTTTAGGTATTAAATGAAAAAGATGTTGGACTTGCCTTTAGTAAAAGAACAAAACGGCCCCTTTGTGTAGCAGAATTTAACGTGTTTCTCGCCGAGTTTGGAGAAACGCAACGCTCACCATTTGCTCCTGTTGGAGGAGGCAGAGAGTTGCAGGCTAGGAGAAGAGGGGTGAGGGCTCCACTACTCAGAACCATCAGATCCTGACGCTGGGATCTAGGAAAAGCAGCCCTAGAGAGCACGGAGATAAAACCAAGAAAACAGGCCAGATCTTGGACGAACTCTTGTCCTGGACTGAAAAACTTGCAGAGAGAGGGGAGGATGGCAGCGAGGTTTAGTCTCCACTTCTGTCTCACAAGCCCCTTGACTGAAAGCTTCTAGATTTAGGGGACCAAAGACTTCTGGGTCCTTAAGGTCCCCAGGGAACCATATGGGTGGGGTTATCCCAAGCAGCATGTGACTAAAACTACCAGAGTGATAGCTGGACAAAGGGATTCTGAAAATCGAGGCAAATAACCTAAATAATGTTGTTCAAACATATAGCTGGCTGATGCAAAAGTGATTTTTTTTTGGCTTCTCTTAGATAACAATAAAAATTACTTACATCATTTGGTAGGTATAGATGAAAATCAAAATACTATTTTGGAAAAACATATATTAATGTGGTTGAAGCTGTTAGAATATAATTATCCATAGCATTTAATAAGAGCAGATGACAATGTCTAAAAGACAAACTCTGATGGCAAAATTATAAAGTGTGAAATCTACACATACCTTAACCTCAGGGGTAATGGTCAAAATGGTGACTTCCTCCAGTGGGTTGTTAGGAAGCATGTAATATTCTGTGACAAATGGGGCTCTTTGAGGCAAGTGGCGGCTCTAATGTACCCAGAATCCCACAACACCTTTCTTTAATTTTCTATCTTTAGTTTATTAGGCTGAAATTGGTGTCGAAGCAAGGTTTTTCTAATTAACATTATTCTAATCAATATCAAAAGAGTTTATAATTCATGGGCTCACAGAGCTCATGCTGATACAAATTCCATCTTGTCATTCCACTATGTACTCGAGTGATGTGAGCTTTGCACTGGGCAAAGCTTCAAAGAGTTGGCTAGAAAATGAAGGGCATGCCCCAAAGAATGTCCTGCTTCAGTCTCCACAGAGGACAAATTCTTCAGTGGAGCATACCAGCTGCCACAGGAAAGCAGAAGCACAGAGTCCCCACCAGTGAGCCTAGAACCCACACTGTACAACTTGAAACTACATTGGTATCTTGCGAAAGCTCATTGAAGAGCTACCATCAAGTTCTCATGGTAAAAGGTAGAATCTCTTTTTCATTAAAAAGAAATGCTCATTTTTATATATATATATATAATTTAAATTTGGATTTTATTGTGAAGATAGATTAGATTTTTAAGATTAGTACTATCTTAATTTAAATATCTGTAAAATGAGCTTCTTCCTTTGTACATTCAATGACTCTAGCTTATTTTCCCAAAGGACATCATATAGTCAAACATTCCCACCAAGCTAAGAATAGGAACAAGCTGTTAGTAAGAGGGCATGAAAGATGAAAACTAGACCTGCCAAGACTGAATGATTATAAATGATCCTAAGTTTAAAAAGGCAGAGATTCCCCCCGCCCCATTCCATTGTGTCATACTATCTTGTAATTGTAACACAAATGCTTCTCTGATTTACAACAAAAATGGCAGAATTCCTTAGGTCTGGGGATTTAGAAATTCTCCCCTTACCTCCTCCCATAGTGGGGTCACAGATGCAGCTCTGTTGCCCTCTGACTTTTTCCAAAGCAGATAATTGATTTTTTAAAATATCATGCTTTTCTTGTTTCTGATTAAGCAAAATGAAAGTTTATTACAGAGGGCATGTTGACTGGCTGTTCCTCAACTCTGGTGAAGATGGAGAGCCGGGAACAGGGCTCGACTTCGTTAGAAGCAGTTAAGGCTTGACGTAAGAAGAATTTCCTGAATCCAGGAGTTACGAGTCACAGAGCAGAGGTGCTGAATGTGCTTCTCCTGCCCTTGGAGAACTTGCAGGAACAAGAAGACAGACATTTGTGTGTGTGTGTGTGTGTGTGTGTGTGTTGGGGGAGAATTTGCAGGGACAGTATGGCATCCGTTTGGGGGGAAGCAGGAGGTGCTAACAGTAGTGATGGAATCAGGAATGCAAAATATTAGTTACAGAATAACAGACTGCTCAGTTGCTAAGGAATCCTAAAAATAGGGCTGAGTGACTGGCTGAGAGGAGTGGGGAGGAGTAGATACTTCTGTGGGTTTCATCGAGCAGCCCAGGCCTGACTAAAGCCCTGCAGAGCTGCTGCTGCGGCTGCAGTAACAGAGCAGCAATGAGCATGCGCAGCTACCTGACCACCAGCTACCTGGCAGAGGTGTTCTTGCCAGTGGCTGCACTTTCTTCCCACACAGGCCGACCTGACGGACTCAGACCTCAGACTCACAGTGAGGGCTGGAGGCTCAGGTCTTGTAGAATGGAGGTCCAGAACTCGTACAGGAATCTTGCCCATTTACATGTCCCCAGTCCCACTCTCATCTACTTTGCAGACGAATTCATCAACTTGGAAATAGTTTGGGTAACAGACTCACACCCGTCTTTCCACAGTGTGTAAAGCTGACTACTGAGGAACTGATAAAGGACTCTAAGGCTGGGTTCCCCAGGTGGTACAGTGGTAAAAAAACCTGCCTCCAATGCAGGAGATGCAAGAGATACAGGTTCATTCCCTGGGTTGGGAAGATCCCCTGGAGTGAAAAATAGCAACTCACTCCAGAATTCTTGCCTGGAAACTTCCACAGGCAGAGGAGCCTGGCCTCTGTCCATGGGGTCACACAGTATGAGGAGCAGGGTGAGAGATTGCATTTTAGAGGAAAGTGGGTTTTGTTTCCATCCTTTACAGTTGACCTTTCCAGTCTGATGATTTCGAGTCTGACGATTCCCTAAAAAATTTTAAATAAAATATTTCACTGAATATCAAATAAATGGAGAAACTCCCTAGGGAATCTGCCTGCACATTTGTCACATCCTATAACTGACAGCCTAGCAATATGGTGCTATTGTTTTTCACTAAGAGAAGTTCCATTAGAGGTTGTGACTTTCAACTGTTATTTCCTGCTTGGTAAAGTTAAAAAAAATTCTAATGTTGCTATAAGGAAGGACTTTGCTCACCGGTTTATTTTTCTTTTTTGGTGGTAAAACATAGTAGGAATGCTACTTGGTTGCTGGGTGGACACTGGGCACACGGCAGGAAAATGGAGAGGTTGGCGGTGGGGGGGGGACAAGAAGAGGACATCAACTGAGAAACAGAAGCCTAGCTCCTCCTCTGAGCTGGTGTTACTAGAGGACACAGCAGGTTGGGTTCATGTTCTCAGAATTTCTTTGATGTCTTTGTCCGTTCTTTTAAAAAAACTGGCCCCCCCTGGAAGAAAGCTCAAGGCTTTTCCCACAGGTTTCTACTTTAACCTTGATAGCAATATAATTAGTTCATGGACTTGGAAGCTCAGTTAATGGCTTCTATTTGTGAGGTTACACAAAGGACATCCTAACACACAAGGAAAAAGAAAAATCTTTCCCCAAAATTTCACTGAGATTCATTGCTTTAGTTAAGTCACTATCTTTCCTTGAAAGGCTCTGTTAAATTTAAAAACAAACAAAAAATAAGAAATCCTTGGTAGAAAGAACTATTAGTATCAGACAGTATGATCTTATAATATGATGACAAGTTGATAGGGTACAGGATACAGAATAGACGTCTTTTTTTTTTTTTCATTTTTAAAACTAAATATAATTTAGATTCAGCAAATTTCAGCCCTTTTAATATTCAGTTTTGTAAGTGTTTATAAATACACACAACCATGTAACCACACCATAACCAACATGATATGGAATACCTCCATCACAGCAAAAAAAAATTCCTCTATATCCTTTGTGTCAAACCCTTCTTCATTCCTTATAACCACTGATCTGTTTTCTGATCTGATAGATTTGTCTTTTCCAGAATGTCATGTAAATGGGTACATACAGCATATAGCCTTTCAAATCTGGCTTTATCATTTGGGAAGCCCAGGAGACTCAGCGGTAAAGAACCCATCTGCCAATGCAGGAGATGCAAGAGAGGTGGGGTCTATCCCCTGGGTTAGGAAGATCCCCTGGAGAAGGGCATGGCAACCCACTCCAGTATTCTAGCCTGAAGAATCCTATGGACAGAGGAGCCTGGTGGGCTACAGTCCATGGGGTCGCAAAGTCAGACATTGCTGAAATTTTTATGTATGGTATAAAGTAAGGGTTCGCTGTCTGAAGGTACCAGTTTCTGTGTGTTCTTTGCCCTATGATTGTGTCTGCCACTCCCCAAATTAATATGTTGAATATCTAACCCACAATATAATTGTATTTGGACATAAGGCCTTTAGTTAAATTGATTATAACCTTAATTAAGGTTAAGTGGGGTCATAACGGTAGGGCTCTAACCTAATAGGGCTGGTGCCCTTGTAAGAAGAGGAATAGACAAGAGTTCTCTCTGCCGGCATACACACTTAGGACCGGTCATGTGAGCACAAAGAGAGAGGGCAGCCACTTGCAGGTCAAGAAGAGAGTCTTTACCAGAAACCGAATCAGCTGGCACCTGGATCTTGGACTTGCCAACTTCAAGAACTGTGAGAAAATAAATTTCTGTTGTTTAAGTCACCTAGTCTGTCAGATTTTGTTACAGCAGCCTGAGCAGATGAATACAGGTGAGTTTGGGTTGTTTTTATTTTTGTAATTATGAATAAAGCCATGATAAGCTACAATCAGTTCAGTTCAGCTCAGTCGCTCAGTCATGTCCGACTCTGCGACCCCATGAATCACAGCACGCCAGGCCTCCCTGTCCATCACCAACTCCCGGAGTTCACTCAAACTCATGTCCATTGAGTCGGTGATGCCATCCAGCCATCTCATTCTCTGTCGTCCCCGTCTCCTCCCGTTCCCAATCCCTCCCAGCATCAAACACTTTTACAGTAAGTCAACTCGTCGCATGAGGTGGCCAAAGTATTGGAGTTTCAGCTTTAGCATCAGTCCTTCCAATGAACACCCAGGATTGATCTCCTTTAGAATGGACTGGTTGGATCTCCTTGCAGTTCAAGGGACTCTCAAGAGTCTTCTCCAGCACCACAGTTCAAAAGCATCAATTCTTCGGCGATCAGCTTTCTTCACAGTCCAACTTTCACATCCATACATGACCACTGGAAAAACCATAGCCTTGACTAGACGGACCTTGGTTGGCAAAGTAATGTCTCTGCTTTTTAATATGCTATCTAGGTTGGTCATAACTTTCCTTCCAAGGAGTAAGCGTCTTTTAATTTCCTGGCTGCAATCAGCATCTGCAGTGATTTTGGAGCCCAAAAAACTAAAGTCTGACACTGTTTCCACTGTTTTTCCATCTATTTCCCATGAAGTGATGGGACCAGATGCCATGATCTTCGTTTTCTGAATGTTGAGCTTCAAGTCAAACTTTTCACTCTCCTCTTTCACTTTCATCAAGAGGCCTTTGAGTTCTTCTTCACTTGCTGCTTAATTTCTGTTCGTTTCCAAGGCAAACCATTCAATATTACAGTAATCCAAGTCTATGCCCTAACCAGTAATGCTGAAGAAGCTGAAGTTGAATGGTTCTATGAAGACCTACAAGACCTTTTAGAACTAACACCCAAAAAAGATGTCCTTTTCATTATAGGGGACTGGAATGCAAAAGTAGGAAGTCAAGAAACACCTGGAGTAACAGGCAAATTTGGCCTTGGAGCACAAAATGAAGCAGGGCAAAGGCTAATAGAGTTTTGCCAAGAGAACACACTGGTCATAGCAAACACCCTCTTCCAACAACACAAGAGAAGACTCTACACATGGACATCACCAGATGGTCAACACCGAAATCAGATTGATTATATTCTTTGCAGCCAAAGATGGAGAAGCTCTATACAGTCAGCAAAAACAAGACCAGGAGCTGACTGTGGCTCAGATCATGAACTCCTTATTGCCAAATTCAGACTGAAATTGAAGAAAGTAGGGAAAACCACTAGACCATTCAGATATGACCTAAATCAAATCCCGTATGATTATACAGTGAAAGTGAGAAATAGATTTAAGGGACTAGATCTGATAGACAGAGTGCCTGATGAACTCTGGACGGAGGTTCGTGACATTGTACAGGAGACAGGGACCAAGACCATCCCCATGGAAAAGAAATGCAAAAAAGCAAAATGGCTGTCTGAGGAGGCCTTACAAATAGCTGTGAAAAGAAGCGAAGCGAAAAGCAAAGGAGAAAAGAAAGATATAAGCATCTGAATGCAGAGTTCCAAAGAATAGCAAGGAGAGATAAGAAAGCCTTCCTCAGCGACCAATGCAAAGAAATAGAGGAAAACAACAGAATAGGAAAAACAAGAGATCTTTTCAAGAAAATTAGAGCTATCAAGGGAACATTTCATGCAAAGATGGGGTCGATAAAGGACAGAAATGGTATGGACCTAACAGAAGAAGATATTAAGAAGAGGTGGCAAGAATACACAGAAGAACTGTACAAAAAAGAGCTTCACGATGAAGATAATCACGATGGCGTGATCACTCACCTGGAACCAGACATCTTGGAATGTGAAGTCAAATGGGCCTTAGAGAGCATCACTACGAACAAAGCTAGTGGAGGTGATGGAATTTCAGTTGAGCTATTTCAAATCCTGAGAGATGATGCTGTGAAAGTCCTGCACTCAATATGCCAGCAAATTTGGAAAACTCAGCAGTGGCCACAGAACTGGAAAAGGTCAGTCTTCATTCCAATCCCAAAGAAAGGGAATGCCAAAGATAAGCTACAATAGGTAAGTTTAAAAACATTTTTTTTGGTTGCATCACATAGCACGTGGGGTCTTAATTCCCTGAACAGGGATTGAAATACGTGCCTGCCCCTATAGTGGAAACTTGGAGCCCTAACCACTGGACAGCCAAGGGAATTTCCAGTTTTTAACATTTTACTTTAATTTTTTAAAATAGCTAAAACATTCTCTTGTGGTTCAGAATTTTAGACAGTGATACTGTAGCAAATCCAAGATAAGCTTGTTCAGCATATACAACTTTTTATACTGCAGAGCACCAATTCAGTGTATTATCAAATTTTCATGGTTTTACCAATCTAACAGGTGAAAAAATTGTCAGTGTATTTTAATTGAATTTTTTTTTCATATGTTTAGAAGCCATTTATATTCTCTTTTGGTGAATCACTTATCTCCTTTGTTCATTTTTCTGTTGGTCTTTGGTTTTCCATTCAGCATTTTATTTTTAACAGTTATACTAGATTAATTAGCTATGTGTTTATAATATGATTTTTAAATTCCTTTTTCAATTTTCTTTCTTTTCTTTGTTTATAGTGACTATGGTATGTACTTTAAAAGTATATTTAATATTTTTGTGTTATAATTTAGAAAGACCTTTATCATTCTGAGTATTTTCTCTCTTTTTATCACTATTACATTGACTACTTTTTGGTAAACATTTACTCCTTTGATCCATTTGGAATTTATCTTGGTATAAGGGAAAGATATAGGAGTTGATTCCCCATGGATAGCTCATGTTTCTGTGCATCTCATGACAGTTTTTGTTCCAAACTATCTTTACAAGGATGTTTGTATTGTGATCAGCCATGTGTATGTTAATCACTCAGTTGTGTCCAACTCTACAACCTCATGGACTGTAGCTCACCAGGCTCCTCTGTCCATGGAATTCTCTAGGGAAGAATACTGGAGTGGGTTGACATTTCCTTCTCCAGGGGATCTTCTTCCTGAACCAAGGATCAATCCCAGGTCTCCTGCATTGTAGGCAGATTCTTTACCATCTGAGCTACTAATCAGTTCAGCCACAGGAGATAGAAATAGCGTCTCCATGTCAAAGGCTAGATTTGTTTGCTTTCCAGGATGATAAATATAATGTTTCCCTCTGGGTTAGATTTTCTAGTAATCCCTTTATAAGGTAGAGACTTTCCTAAACTCAGAGTTCCTCAACCATGACACAAACCCACTGTATGTAGCTTCCATCTGACCAAACCTCTGCATTACTTAGGGAGCAAGACAAATGCAATTATGAAGCTCATGCTTCTTGCTGTTCCGTGAAGACAAAAGAAAGTCTTTTGTCTCTGACCTAGGAGTTTTATATCATCTGATAGCATCTATGAAAACCGGGTAGGCTAACTTGCTAGCTTTCGAGAAGGAGAAAACCTCAGGCTCATCACAATTCTTGACAGGAATTGCCTGCATTGTTTTCAAATGACTCTTTTCCTATTACTATTTTTTTTTTTTTAAGTGGGGAATAGTTCCTCTTTTGCCGACTGATTCTAGGTGACAATTGTATACTGGATTTTTGTATGAGTTCAGGTTCATTTCTGAGCTCAGATTCTATTCTCAATCTGCCTATGTTTAATATCTGGCAGAATAAATTATCTGGAGAAGGAAATGGCAACCCACTCCAGTGTTCTTGCCTGGAGAATCCCAGGGACGGAGGAGCTTGGTGGGCTTCCGTCTATTGGGTCACACAGAGTCGGACACGACTGAAGTGACTTAGCAGCAGCAGCAGAATAAATTATCACTTATACTCTTCTTTTCCAGAATTTCCTTGGAACTTTCCATATGAGTATTCTGCTTATGAAATTTAGCATCAATTTATCCAGTTTTTAAAAAATTCCTTATATTTTATTAATGACAGTGTCAAACTTATAATTTAATTTAGAGAGGATTAACATGCAGATGACACCACCCTTATGGCAGAAAGTGAAGAGGAGCTAAAAAGCCTCTTGATGAAAGTGAAAGACGAGAGTGAAACGGTTGGCTTGAACCTCAACATTCAGAAAACAAAGATCATGGCATCTGGTCCCATCACTTCATAGGAAATAGATGGGGAAACAGTGGAAACAGAGTCAGACTTTAGTTTTTTGGGCTCCAAAATCACTGCGGTTGCTGATTGCAGCCATGAAATTAAAAGACGCTTACTCTTGAAAGGAAAGTTATGACCAACCTAGATAGTACATTAAAAAGCAGAGACATCACTTTGCCAACAAAGGTCCGTCTAGTCAAGGCTATGGTTTTTCCAGTGGACATGTATGGATGTGAAAGTTGGACTGTGAAGAAAGCTGAGCGCCAAAGAATTGATGCTTTTGAACCGTGGTGCTGGAGAAGACTCTTGAGAGTCCCTTGGACCTCAAGGAGATCCAACCAGTCCATTCTAAAGGAGATCGGTCCTGGGTGTTCATTGGAAGGACTGATGCTAAAGCTGAAACTCCAATACTTTGTCCACCTCATGCTACGAGGTGACCTACTAGAAAAGACTCTGATGCTGGGAGGGATTGGGGGCAGGAGGAGAAGGGGACGACAGAAAATGAGATGGCTGGATGGCATCACCGACTCGATGTACATGAGTTTGAGTGAACTCCGGGAGTTGGTGATGGACAGGGAGGCCTGGTGTGCTATAATTCATGGGGTCACAAAGAGACAGACGGACAAGACTGAGTGACTGAACTGAACTGAACATCCTTACAATGTTAAGTCTTCCTACACAGGAACAGTCTATGCCTTCTTTTCATTCAAGTTTTCTTCGTATATATGAGCTCTGTTGATTTCTGTACAAGAATTTTATATCCTGCTATTTAGAGAATTTTCTTACTACCTGTCGTAGTTTTTCAGTAGTCTTTCTGGATTTTCAAGTTTTACAATTATAGTAACTAAAATACAGATAATCTTATCTCTTCTTTTATCACCTCTAAATCCCTTCTTTCTGTTTGGTCTAGTACTTCAAAAATAATGTTAAAAAATAACAATGGTAGCTAATATTTGTGAAGCACATCCTTGAACCTATCAATTACTTTATGCCTATCAAGCTATTAATACCTCATGGCAAGGAACCTTATGATTTAAGTATTATAATTATGCCTATTTACAGAAAGGGAAACTCAGCAGAGAAATATTAAGTAAATTGCAAGGTTGGGATTTGAACCTTGATAGTGGTAGTTGAATACCAAAGTCCACAAACTTTACCATTTACTAAAGTACCTCTTACAACAAGTGTGATTGAATAAGTATCCTTTGTTTGTTTCTGACTTTGATGGAAATATTTCTGGTGGTTTCCCGTTAAGTATGATGTGGGCTTCAGGTTACGGCAGATCTACTCAATCATGCTAAGGACTGAGAGTTTTTATGAAGAATAGATGTATATTTTTTCCAACAGCTCTTCTAGTATCAATGTAGGTAATATTAGATGACTTTTCTTATAAGATCTATTAAAATGAATTCAGTTAATGGAGTTCCTAAAATGGACTTATCCTTGCATCTCTGGAATGAAACCCACTTGACCTTGGTAATTTAGTCCTTTGATGTGCTGCTGGATTCTGTTTGATAATCTTTGTGATTCCTGCATTGATTTTAATAAGTGAATAGGCATGGTTTGATAGTAGAACAAATTCTGGTGTACAGAAAGAAGGGAAAGTTTTAGTTGGAGGTCACTTAGTGAAGATGAGGAGCACTTGGGAGATGGCACGCAGAGGAGTAGGGCAGCTGTGTGTCCCCATCAAAGGAACTGATGAGATGGGGAGATTCCAAAGCAGTAAAAAAAAAAAGAAAAACATTAAGAGTGAAAAGACTGGCTTGAAGCTCAACATTCAGAAAACAAAGATCATGGCATCTGGTCCCATCACTTCATAGGAAATAGATGGGGAAACAGTGGAAACAGTGTCAGACTTTAGTTTTTTGGGCTCCAAAATCACTGCAGATGCTGATTGTAGCCATGAAATTAAAAGACGCTTACTCCTTGAAAGGAAAGTTATGACCAATCTAGATAGCATATTAAAAGCAGACACATCACTTTGCCAACCAAGGTCTGTCTAGTCAAGTCTATGGTTTTTCCAGTGGTCATGTATGGATGTGAGAGTTGGACTGTGAAGAAAGCTGATCGCCGAAGAATTGATGCTTTTGAACTGTGGTGTTGGAGAAGACTCTTGAGAGTCCCTTGGACTGCAAGGAGATCCAACCAGTCCATTCTAAAGGAGATCAATCCTGGGTGTTCATTGGAAAGTCTGATGCTAAAGCTGAAACTGCAATACTTTGGCCAGCTCATGCGACGAGTTGACTCACTAGAAAAGACTCTGATGCTGGGAGGGATTGGAGGCAGGAGGAGAAGGCGATGACAGAGAATGAGATGGCTGGATGGCATCACGGACTCGATGGACATGAGTTTGAGTGAACTCCAGGAGTTGGTGATGGACAGAGAGGCCTGGCGTGCTGTGATTCATGGGATCGCAGAGAGATGGACAAACTGAGCGACTGAACTGAACTGAACTACCTACTTTATACAAGTTTCTTAAGAAATGGTTTCAAATCATTCAAAGATTATGTTTGTATACCTCTAATATTCTCCTATACCTCCTATTGTATCTTTTCTATTAAAAATATTCTATGGACAGCAGGGAAAATCCAGCTAGGATTCTAGTCATATTATTAGTTACTAATACACTGATCATCATTTGATAACTGAATCAGACCCAAAACACAGGGGCCATGGTCCATACCTCTCTGCTCTTTAGTGAGTTCAGTTCAGTTCAGTTCAGTCGCTCAGTCATGTCTGACTCTCCGCGACCCCATGAATCACAGCACGCCAGGCCTCCCTGTCCATCACCAACTCCCAGAGTTCACTCAAACTCATGTCCACAGAGTTGGTGATGCCATCCAGCCATCTCATTCTCTGTCGTCCCCTTCTCCTCCCGCCCCCAACCTTTCCTAGCATCGGAGTCTTTTCCAGTGAGTCAACTCGTCGCATGAGTTGGCCAAGTGTTGGAGTTTCAGCTTTAGCATCAGTCCTTCCAATGAGCACCCAGGATTGATCTCCTTTAGAATGGACTGGTTGGATCTCCTTGCAGTATAAGGGACTCTCAAGAGTCTTCTCCAACACCACAGTTCAAAAGCAGCAATTCTTCGGCGATCAGCTTTCTTCACAGTCCAACTCTCACATCCATACATGACCATGGGAAAAACCATAGCCTTGACTAGACGGACCTTGGTTGGCAAAGTAATGTCTCTGCTTTTTAATATACTATCAAGGTTGGTCATAACTTTCCTTCCAAGGAGCAAGCGTCTTTTAATTTCATGGCTGCAATCAGCATCTGCAGTGATTTTGGAGTCCAAAAAAATAAAGTCTGACACTGTTTCCACTGTTTTTCCATCTATTTCCCATGAAGTGATGGGACCAGATGCCATGATCTTTGTTTTCTGAATGTTGAGCTTCAAGCCAACCTTTTCACTCTCCTCTTTCACTTTCATCAAGAGGCTTTTGAGTTCCTCTCCACTTTCTGCCATAAGGGTAGTGTCATCTGCATATCTGAGGTTATTGATATTTCTCCCAGCAATCTTGATTCCAGCTTGTGCTTCTTCCAGCCCAGCGTTCCTCATGATGTACTCTGCATATAAGTTTAATAAGCAAGGTGACAATATACAGCCTTGACGTACTCCTTTTCCTATTTGGAACCAGTCTGTTGTTCCATGTACAGTTCTGACTGTTGCTTCCTGACCTGCATACAGGTTTCTCAAGAGGCAGGTCAGGTGGTTGGGATTCCCATGTCTTTCAGAATGTTCCACAGTTGATTGTGATCCACACAGTCAAAGGCTTTGGCATAGTCAATGAAGCAGAAATAGATGTTTTTCTGGAACTCTCTTGCTTTCTCCATGATCCAGTGGATGTTGGCAATTTGATCTCTGGTGCCTCTGCCTTTTCTAAAACCTGCTTGAACATCTGGGAGTTCACAGTTCACATATTGCTGAAGCCTGGCTTGGAGAATTTTGAGCGTGACTTTACTAGCGTGTGAGATGAGTGCAACTGTGCGGTAGTTTGAGCATTGTTTGGCATTGCCTTTCTTTGGGATTGGAATGAAGACTGACCTCTTCCAGTCCTGTGGCCACTGCTGAGTTTTCCAAATCTGCTGGCATATTGAGTGCAGCACAATAACAGCATCATCTTTCAGACTTGAAATAGCTCAACTGGAATTCCATCACCTCCACTAGCTTTGTTCGTAGTGATGCTTTCTAGGGCCCACTTGACTTCACATTCCAAAGTGTCTGGCTCTAGGTCAGTGATCACGTTATCGTGACTATCTTGGTGTGAAGATCTTTTTTGTACAGTTCTTTTGTGTATTCTTGCCATCTCTTCTTAATATCTTCTGCTTCTGTTAGGTCCATACCATTTCTGTCCTTTATTGTGCCCATCGTTGCTTGAAATGTTCCCTTGGAATCTCTAATTTTCTTGAAGAGGTCTCTTGTTTTTCCTATTCTGTTGTTTTCCTCTATTTCTTTGCATTGATCACTGAGGAAGGCTTTCTTATCTCTCCTTGCTATTCTTTGGAACTCTGCATTCAGATGCTTATATCTTTCCTTTTCTCCTTTGCTTTTCACTTCGCTTCTTTTCACAGCTATTTGGAAGGCCTCCTCAGACAGCCATTTTGCTTTTTTGCATTTCTTTTCCATGGGGATGGTCTTGGTCCCTGTCTCCTGTACAATGTCACGAACCTCCGTCCAGAGTTCATCAGGCACTCTATCTATCAGATCTAGTCCCTTAAATCTATTTCTCACTTCCACTGTATAATCATAAGGGATTTGACTTAGGTCATATCTGAATGGTCTAGTGGTTTTCCCTACTTTCTTCAATTTCAGTCTGAATTTGGCAATAAGGAGTTCATGATCTGAGCCACAGTCAGCTCCTGGTCTTGTTTTTGCTGACTGTATAGAGCTTCTCCATCTTTGGCTGCAAAGAATATAATCAATCTGATTTCGGTGTTGACCATCTGGTGATGTCCATGTGTAGAGTCTTCTCTTGTGTTGTTGGAAGAGGGTGTTTGCTATGACCAGTGTGTTCTCTTGGCAAAACTCTATTAGCCTTTGCCCTGCTTCATTTTGTGCTCCAAGGCCAAATTTGCCTGTTACTCCAGGTGTTTCTTGACTTCCTACTTTTGCATTCCAGTCCCCTATAATGAAAAGGACATCTTTTTTGGGTGTTAGTTCTAAAAGGTCTTGTAGGTCTTCATAGAACCATTCAACTTTGGCTTCTTCATCGTTACTGGTTGGGGCATAGGCCTGGATTACTGTAATATTGAATGGTTTGCCTTGGAAACGAACAGAAATCATCCTGTCATTTTTAAGATTGCATCCAAGTACTGCATTTCGGACTCTTTTGTTGACCATGATGGCTACTCCATTTCTTCTAAGGGATTCCTGCCCACAGTAGTAGATATAATGGTCATCTGAGTTAAATTCACCCATTCCAGTCCATTTTAATTCACTGATTCCTAGAATGTCGACGTTCACTCTTGTCATCTCCTTTTTGACCACTTCCAATTTGCCTTGATTCATGGACCTAACATTCCAGGTTCCTATGCAATATTGCTCTTTACAGCATCGGACCTTGCTTCTATCACCGGTCACATCCACAACTGGGTATTGGTTTTGCTTTTGCGCCATCCCTTCATTCCTTCTAGAGTTATTTCTCCACTAATCTCCAGTAGCATACTGGGCACCTACCGACCTGGGGAATTCCTCGTTCAGTATCCTATCATTTTGCCCTTTGATACTGTTCATGGGGTTCTCAAGGCAAGTATACTGAAGTGGTTTGCTATTCCCTTTTCCAGTGGACCACATTCGGCTGTGGTCCATGTGATCAGATCGACTAGTTTGTTGTGATTATGATTTCAGTGTGTCTGCCCTCTGATGCCCCTCGCAATACCTACCGTCTTATTTGGGTTTCTCTTACCTTGGGTGTGGGATATCTCTTCACAGCTGCTCCAAGAAAGCGCATCCGCTGTACCTTACCTTGGACGATGGGTATCTCCTCAAGGCCCCCCCTCCTGACCTTGAACATGGAGTAGGTCCTCTCGGCCCTCCTGCGCCCGCGCAGCTACCGACTGTTGGACGTGTGGTAGCTCCTTTCGGCCGCTGGCCCTGGCCTCAGGCGTGGGGTAGCTCCTCATAAATGAGAATAACTGAGGGTCCTTGACTAGACCACAAAGGCTCATATCATCATGGAGAAAAACTGAAGAAAATACCAGAATGAGAAAAGATGACAGAGCTGACAGATGTCCACGTCATGCTATTAACTGCCCTTGCTTCATTTTTATAACTAGTTCTGCCTAAAACAATTCAGTAGCATAAATGTTCAGGTCCTTCCTTTCACCAGGAGGAGGAGAGAGCTCAGTTCCCCCAGGGGAATGCTCTGCTGTTTCCCCAGGGTGGTGGCTGTTAGGAGATTAGGGGGTCATGTGCGTCAGAATGCCCTAAAGTGAAGTGAAGTCACTCAGTCGTGTCCGACTCTTTGTGACCCCATGGACTGTAGCCCACCAAGCTCCTCTGTCCATGCGATTTTCCAGGCAAGAGTACTGAAGTGGGTTGCCATTTCCTTCTCCAGGAGATCTTCCCGACCCAGGAATCGAACCCAGGTCTCCCACATGGTAGGCAGACACTTTACTATCTGAGCCACCAGAGAAGTCCAAGAATGCCCTAGGTGTTTGCCAAAAAGCAGGTGCCCATACCTTACTTGGGGTGAAACTCTGAAATATGAAGATATCAAAGTCAGATAATTCTGATGCAGACAGTCCTAGGACCTCATTTTCAAAAACAGTTCCTTAGAGATGGTGAGGTCTCCACTTTACCCTTTGTAGAATGAAAGCAAAATCTCACATTTTAAATTTATCATGACTCAGATCCAAGGCCTGTCTCCCAGAAAGATGCTTACAGACAGCCTATGATTCATTTATGCACACAATGCATATACATACTGTGATCATTTTGGTATTTTTATGCAGAGAAAACTAGACAAGTTGATTTTACTGAAACAAATTCATCTAAAGGTAGACAATTGACCTTCCAGGACCTATGCACTTCTCTGCATAAAAGCCTTGCATCTAATCCTAGATGTCAGGGATGCTAAATGATTGCATATCTCTTCACACATTTTAGCGGGTTGAACACTAAAGGGAAAGGTTCTGTGGGTGTCACTGTGGGCCATTACAGGAAGACAGCTGTCCCTGGCTTCTGGTCAACAATCTGCAATGAAAAATGAATGTTTCAGTACTTCTGAATAGTCCACTTAATAATTTGAAGCAGAACCCATCTATCTGATGCTTACTAAGTATTTCTGGCTAACAACTGGATGCATTTATTTTCTTTGACATTGCCTAATGGAGCTGTCTACTTCCCTCATGCATGTTGATAGTGACTGGCTAGAGGGTGTGCATTCTGAACTCTGCAGTGAGGTGTGTGTGCCCCACAGGTGGAAGCAGACCTCCATGGCAGCCAGCCTGAAAAGTTAAACCAACCAGTTCTCCAGGAGCTACTCAGTGGGCATAGTTGTTATTTTAACTTCTTAAGTTAAATCTCAGATATTTCAAGGCTGGTCGCTAGGAGTTAAAAAAAATTTTTGTTTCAGACTGTCAAAATACATTCAAGTTTAAAAAAATATTCAGTCTTTAACTGAGTGGGAAGCAAACACAAAAAGTCAGTGAAAAGGAACACTGCGATTGCTTTACGCAGGTTTCAATTTCTGAACCTGGAGAAAGTGGTGCTAGCAGAAAAATGTGACATAATTAAGACAACCTAAATAGTTTGAAAACTGGAATAAGAATCTATGATAATGAGGATGGTGAAGGACGAGGTGGAGAAGAAGGAGGAGAAAAACTTGGGAGAGTTTTTGTCTATAACATTGTTAGTAACTGATTAGAAACACATGGTCCCTAAATAAAGAAAAGTAAAAAGGGGGCAGGTGGCACACAGCCAGAGACAGGAAGAATCCAAGATCCATGTTTATATTTCATCAGCCCTTAAATTCATCCAAGAAATGGCATAAATGTTGTAAAGGAAAGGTGAAACAGTGGATTTTCACTGGTGAGTCAAGTATGCACAGGTTCCTTCTAACTACTTGAGGACAGTAATTCTAGGAGACAGGCTACTTTCACTGTAGGGGCATGTTCGCTACTCTGATTATAAACTTCGGCACAGCAAGTCTTCCCAAAGCTGTCTTTACCAATTCATACCTCCCACTTCAACACTTGACACTGTCAGCTTAGTTTTTCATTCCAAGAAAGGTGATAAAGTCAAATACGACTGAAATGGCTCTTCACATTTAGGAAAACAGCTATTGGAATTTTATCCAGTTTCACAGAATTTCTGAACAGCTGTTGAAAACAGAGTAACTAAAAGTTACAGATGGATATAAATATTTCAATTATCCACTGTAATAGGTGTAGCTAATAAATATTCTTATTGCTTTGGGACTTTTATTTCAAGAAAAATTACAAATGTTAAATGCTACATTTTAAAGTTAGGGTTCAGTTCAGTTCAGTTTAGTCATTCAATCATGTCCGACTCTTTGCGACCCCCAGGAATGCAGCACACCAGGCCTCCCTGTCCATCACCAACTCCTGGAGTTGACTCAAACTCATGTCCATTGAGTCCGTGAAGCCATCCAACCATCTCATCCTCTGTCATCCCCTTCTCCTTCCACCTTCAATCTTTCCCAGCATCAGGGTATTTTTCAAATGAGTCAGCTCTTTGTATCAGGTGGCCAAAGTATTGGAGTTTCAACTTCAACATTGGTCCTTCCAATGAATACTCAGGACTGACTTCCTTTAGGATGGACTGGTTGGATCTCCTTGCAGTCCAAGGGACTCTCAAGACTCTTCTACAACACCACAGTTCAAAAGCATCAATTTTTCGGCACTCAGCTTTCTTTATAGTCCAACTCTCACATCCATACATGACTACTGGAAAAACCATAGCCTTTACTAGATGGACCTTTGTTTGCAAAGTAATATCTCTACTTTTTAATATGCTATCTAGTTCGGTCATAACTTTCCTTCCAAGGAGCAAGCGTATTTTAATTTCATGGCTGCAGTCACCATCTGCTGTGATTTTGGAGCCCCCCAAAATAAAGTCAGTCACTGTTTCTATGTATGTTTCTCCATCTATTTGCCATGAAGTGATGGGACCAGATGCCATGATCTTAGTTTTCTGAATGTTGAGCTTTAAGCCAACTTTTTCACTCTCCTATTTCACTTTCATCAAGAGGCTCTTTAGTTCTTCTTCACTTTCTGCCATAAGGGTGGTGTCATCTGCATATCTGAGGTTATTGATATTTCTCCCAGCAATCTTGATTCCAGCTTGTGCTTCTTCCAGCCCAGAGTTCCTCATGATGTACTCTGCATACATGTTAAATAAGCAGGGTGACAATATACAGCCTTGACGTACTCCTTTTCCTATTTGGAACCAGTCTGTTGTTCCATGTCCAGTTCTGACTGTTGCTTCCTGACCTGCATACAGGTTTCTCAAGAGGCAGGTCAGGTGGTCTGGTATTCCCATCTCTTTCAGAATTTTCCACAGTTTGTTGTGATTCACACAGTCAAAGGCTTTGGAATAGTCAATAAAGCAGAAGTAGATGTTTTCTGAAACTCTCTTGCTTTTTCAATGATCCAGTGGAGGTTGGCAATTTGATCTCTGGTTCCACTGCCTTTTCTAAAACCAGCCTGAACATCTAGAAGTTCATGGTTCACGTATTGTTGAAGCCTGACTTGGAGAATTTGAGCATTACATTACTACTGTGTGAGATGAGCAATTGTGCAGTAGTTTGAGCATTCTTTGGCATTAGCCTTTCTAAAAGATTGGAATTAAAACTGACCTTTTAAGCCCTGTGGCCACTGCTGTTTTCCAAATTTACTGGCATATTGAGTGTAGCACTTTCACAGCATCATCTTTTAGGATTTTAAATAGCTTAACTGGAATTCCATCATCTCCACTAGCTTTGTTCATAGTGATGCTTCCTAAGGCCCACTTGACATCGCATTCCAGGATGTCTGGCTCTAGGTGAGTGATCACACCATCGTGATTTTCTGGGTTGTGAAGATCTTTTTTGTACAGTTCTTCTGTGTATTTTTGCCACCTCTTCTTAATACCTTCTGCTTCTGTTAGGTCCATACCATTTCTGTCCTTTCTTGAGCGCATCTTTGCATTCAATGTTCCTTTTGTATCTCTGATTTTCTTGAAGAGATCTCTAGTCTTTTCCATTCTATTGTTTTCCTGTATTTCTTTGCACTGATCTCTGAGTAAGGCTTTCTTATATCTCCTTGCTATTCTTTGGAACCCTGCATTCAAATGGGTATATCTTTCCTTTTCTCCTTTGCTTTTTTGCTTTTCTTCTTTTCACAGCTATTTGTATGGCCTCAGACAACCATTTTGCTTTTTTGCATTTCTTTTTCTTGGGGATGGTCTTGCTCCCTGTATCCTGTACAATGTCACGAACCTCTGTCCATAGTTCCTCTGGCATTCTGTCTCTCAGATCTAGTTCCTTAAATCTATTTCTCAGTTCCACAGTGTAATCGTTAGGGATTTGATTTAGGTCATACCTGAATGGTCTAGTTGTTTTCCCTACTTTCATCAATTAAAGTCTGAATTTGGCAATAAAGTGTTCATGATCTGAGCCATAATCAGCTCCCAGAGATAGCACTGGTAAAGTCAGTGAATATATTTTCTCAAATTTTGACTATTTTCATTTGGGCAGTAAAGGAGTTTCCCAAGAAGAATCTCTAAATCTCTTGCTTTCAATTTGCAAAGGAAGGATTTGCTTTTGCTACTTCATGAAATTAAAAAACCCCTACTGTTCTTCTCCCTTCTAGATAGAGTTCCCTAGTGATATAGCATCCTCAGAATCTGCTAAAATGACTATGTGACAACATGGAAAAGGAATCAGTTCAGTTCAGTCGCTCAGTCGTGTTTGACTCTTTGCAACCCCATGGATTGCAGCATGTCAGGCCCCCCTGTTCATCACCAACTCCTGCAGTTTACTCAAACTCATGTCCATTGAGTCGGTGATGCCATCCAACCATCTCATCCTCTGTTGTCCCCTTCTCCTCCCACCTTCAATCTTTCCCAGCATCAGGTCTTTTCAAATGAGTCAGTTCTTCACATCAGGTGGCTAAACTATTGGAGTTTCAGCTTCAGCATCAGTCCTTTTAATGAATGTTCAGGACTGATTTCCTTTCAGATGAACTGAAAGGATCTCCTTGCAGTACAAGGGACTCTCAAGAGTCTTCTCTATCACCACAGTTCAAAAACATCAATTCTTCAGCACTCAGCTTTCTTTATAGTACAACTTTCATATCCATACATGACCACATGACTATATGGAAAATGAATAAGGTATCAGTTCAGTTCAGTCGCTCAGTCATGTCCGACTCCTTGCGACCCCATGAATCACAGCACGCCAGGCCTCCCTGTCCATCACCAACTCCCGGAGTTCACTCAAACTCATGTCCATCGAGTCGGTGATGCCATCCAGCCATCTCATTCTCTGTCGTCCCCGTCTCCTCCCACCCCCAATCCCTCCCAGCATCAGACTCTTTTCCAGTGAGTCAACTCTTCGCATGAGGTGGCCAAAGTATTGGAATTTCAGCTTTAGCATCAGTCCTTCCAATGAACACCTAGGATTGATCTCCTTTAGAATGGAATGGTTTGACCTCCTTGCAGTCCAAGGGACTCTCAAGAGTCTTCTCCAGTATAGTAATAAGTAAATAAAACAGGGTTTCAAAATTGGATTCATGAAATGACTGCTATTACAATGATATCACATATATATGCAGGTAAGACTATAAGAAGATGCATGAAAATGAAGCCAAATGATTTCTTGGGAAGTGAGATTTAAGATGAATAATTTCTAGTTTAAAATTTCCATTACTCTTCTCATTATATTGTTTGAAAAAATAACTTCTTTTACAAAAAATCAATTGACTTCTACTGTGAAAACTATAAAATGTTGTTGAAAGAAATTAAAGAAGACACAAGTAAATGGAAAGCCATCCAGTATACATGGATTGGAAGGTGTGATATTGTTAAGACATCAGTACTACCCAAAGTGGTATCCCAGATTCAACACAATCTCTATCAAGATTCTAACAACATTATTTTCATAAATAGAAAAATTTATCCTAAAATTCATGTGGGATTTCAAGAGACCCCAAATAGTTAAATGATCTTGAAAAAAAAAAAAAGAAGAAAGTTGGAGGTCTCACATTTCCTGATTTCAAAACTTTCTACAAAATCCCAGTAATCAAAACAATGTGATTATTGGAATCATGACAGACATATAAACCAATGAAGCAGAATACAGAACTCAGAGATAAATCCTCTCATATACAGTCAAACGATTTTCAACAAGGATGCCAAGACCAAGGATTCTGAAGGGGAAAGGACAGATTTTTCAATCAGTGGTGTTGAAAAACTAGACATCCATATGCGAAAGAGTAAAATTGAACCCTTATCTTACACCACATATAAAAATTCACTCAAAATGAATCAAAGACCTAAACATAGGAGCTAAAACCATAAAACTGTTAGAAAAAAGCTGAGAAAACTTTCCATGACATAGAATTTGACAATGTAAAACTAAAAACACAAGCAACAAAAGATAAAATATAAACAAACTGCACTTCTTCAAAATTAAAAATGTTCGTGCATCAAAGGACTCTATCAACAGAGTGAAAAGGCAACTCGCAGAATGGCAGAAAATATCTGCAAATTGTGTATCTGATAAGGGATTGATATCTAAATTATATAAAGAACTCTTAATTCAAAACAACAAAATAAAGAACCTGATTAAAAAATGGGGAAAGGATTTGCACAGACACTTGTCCAAGAACATATACAAATGGCCTGTTAAGCATAAGCAAGAATGCTCAACATCATTAGTCATTAGGGAAGTGCAAAGCAAAACCACAATAAGATAATATGTCACACTCATTAAGATGGTTATTAAAAAATGAAACAAAACAGAAAAGAACACGTGTCATCAGGGATGTGGAGAAACTGGAACCCTTGTGCATTGTTTTGGGGAATGTCGAATAGTGCAGCTGCTGTGAAAAACAGTATATGGCAATCCCTCAAAAAATTAAAAATAGCATTACCACATGATCTAGCAATTCCATTTCTGAGTATATACCCAAAAGAAATGAAAGCAGAGACTTGAACAGACTTTTATGTATCTATGTTCATAGCTTTATTCCCAGTGTGAAAGCTACTCAGTTACGTCTGACTCTCTGCGACCCCATGGACTATACGCTGCAGGCTCCTCTATCCATTTAATTCTCCAGGCAAGAATACTAGATTGGGGTGTCATTTCCTTCTCCAGGGGATCTTCCTGGATTAAGGATCGAACCAGCATCTTCTGCATTGGTAGGTGGGTTATTTACCACTGAGCCACCAGGGAAGCTTCAAAATTATTCCTTTGCCAATGGCAGAAGCAACCCAAGTGTTCACTGATGGATGAATGGATCAACAAAATGTGGTATATAATGGAAGGGCTTCCCTGGTGGCTCAGCTGGTGAAGAATATTCCTGTAATGCCGGAGACCTGCGATGGAGACCTGGGTTTGATCTCTGGGTTGGGAAGATCCCCTGGAGAAGGGAAAGGCTACTGGAGAAATACTGGGAAAGGCCAGTATTCTGGCCTGGAGAATTCCATGGACTGTATAGTCCATGGGGTAGCAAAGAGTTGGACATGACTGAGCAACTTGCACTTCACTCCCATACAATGGAAAATTATTCAGCCTTTAAAAAGTAAGAAATTTTGACATGTTACAACATGTATGAAACTTGAAAATATTATGCTAAGTGAAATAAGCCAGTCACAAAAGGACAGTCTTGCAAAATTCCTCTTATGGGGTACCTAGAGAAGTCAAATTTATAGAGACAGAAAATGGAATAATAGTTGCTAGGGAATAGAGGAAAGAAGAGAAGGGAGCTTTTTTTTTTTTTAAATGAGTTTCTATTTTTTATAGAGTTTCAGTTTTGCAAGAAGAAAAGAATTCTGGGGAATACCATGGTGATTCAGGGGTTAGGACTCCAGCTTTCATTGCCGAGGGAGGACCTAGGTTTAATTCCTGGTTAGAGAACTAAGATCCCACAGGCAGCATGGAGAGTCAAAAATAAAACAAACGAAAAGCGTTCTGGAGATGGTTGGTGGTGATGGTTGCACAACAATATGAAAGTGTTTATGTCACTGAACGTCACACTTAATTCTGGTTAAAATGGAGGAATTAAGTAGAACGGGGACCAGTGACTTGCAGCGGCAACCCCCTGACAAGACGGGTGCAAAGGACATAGAACACTATCTCCAAAGGAAAACGAAACACACACAGGAAATGCTCCAGGCCAGAAGTACTGCCACAATCCAGGGAGGGAACTGGGAGAGATGGAGTTGAAGTAAGCTTTGGAGACTGAGTAGGATTTGATTATATGGAGATAGGCGGCATTGAACTGAGGGAAGAGTTACTGAGTTAGCTATTAACATGTGCAGTTTCTCCATCTTGGCACCGCTGGCACTCTGCACCGTGCTGGTTCTGTTTGAGGGCGCTGTCCTGTACACTGCGGGATGCTTGGCACCATCCAGGCCTCCACATAGTAGATGACGGTATCCTCTTTCTCCACCCCAGTTGGGACAATCAGAAATGACTTGTAATTGAGAACCACTGATATATGGAGCCTGTCTCTGAACTAGAAAAGATATCAGTTGGATCAGAACATAAAGTCCACTCATGATAGTATCTTTCACCTACGTATTCCAAATGTCCGTTTTGGCACCTAATACAAAATGGATGGTGTATGTCATTTTTGTTCATTCCTCTTTGAATGGTGCTACCAAAAATTTGATTTGAAACCTTTAAAAGTTGGATAGAGAAAGCCTAGAAGTAGATGGACCATTTAGGAAGCTTATGTAATAAATGAGAAAAGAGATATAAAAACCTGAACTAAGGTTATGCTAAGTGAAATAGAAAAGGGATGAGTGCAAGAATTTGTATGAAGGAAGACTGTACGGAACTTGGGGGCAGAGGACAATGCATCTGAGTGAGCTGTGTTCACCCAGAAGGGCCCTGGTCTTACTGAGAAGCAGGGAAATCAAAATATATATAAGCAGAACTCTCCAAAGAGATAACTGAGTGTTGAGTGTGAATAGTTATTGGTTATCAAATCATCAAAAGAACTTCTACAGAAAATAAGCAAGCTGAATAGGAAAGCACCTTGTAGGTAAAGAAGGCAAGCAAATTTAGACTTTCTTTAGCTTTCTTGCAAAAAGAAAACAGAAATGTAAGAGGAAGGACAAGGAGATAAGTACTACAAAATTCATTTTTCTGTTTTGTTGTTTTTGCTCTGAAATGTCAGTCTGAGATGTAAAGATGAATGAATAATCTCTGATTTATGATTCTGAAATCTGCATTTAAAGCTCAGCTTATCCCTTTAAAAAGCCCTAAGAGAATAAAAACTGTGCTTTTTATAATTCTAAACCATTTCCCCATTTTCATGGAGGAAATACAGACAAAGCAAGGGCAAAATTTCAGCATGAGGGCCTCCCCCCGGTGCATAGACTTGGACTTTGCTAAGCTGGTGAGCATCTCATTGTCATTTGAGAAAGCCAGCTGCACAGTTAGATAGAGTGAGCCTGTCTCTGCAACTCCAAGACTGTAATTATGCTAAAATGGGATCCTGCAGCAGTGAATATAAAGAGAAGCTTTGGAATATCTTTCCTGCACTAAACAACTTTATGGTTGAAAGGAAGCAATTACTGAGAACAAGATGAAGCTAAGTAAAAACAGCATAACTTTCCAACTTTCCTAACTTGGTTATTGATAGAATTGTGCTGACCTCAAACAGTTTTTGCTTCTTTTCCCCTGAAGCCATAATAATTCCAGTTTTCTAGCTTCATTTTTAGATTAAGTAGAAAAAAAATTTTTTTTTGATTAACCATGTCCCTCACTCAGTTTAAAGCAACCTTCTATACAGGCTTAACAATGTCAGTAATTCTACCCCAGTCTTTAGGTTCAGTTATCCCTCCCACCAAAACCTGGAGAGACACTAGCATCCAATTAAGCCCTCTACAACTTACTTGATGCAGCAACTCTACCTTCCCAAGCTATCACTGTCCAGTTAGGAGGAAAGCTTTCTGGGGACAGGACAGATATGAAAAGAGCAGAATATGAGGGTTCCTAATTATTTTTCTCCTCTGGTGACAGAAGTTAGCCGAAATAGGAAATTGCAGATAGAACAGGAATATGTCTGAGGCTGGAAACTGCAAGTGAGTACCACCTACAAAAGTGCATCCTTCAGCTTCTCATTCTGCCTCTGCTGTCTGCAGTTGAAAACATCCACCTTGAATGTGGGGACATCAACAAATTAAGAGACAGTAAGGGAGTGCTTGAACAGACAGACTTGATACATACAGGTTAATTAGATAATTGAGCTCTCTCAATAATCCTAGAACCCAAAGATCAACTTTTACCTAAATTACAGGGATAGTTACCACTCAGTGATATTTATCACCTTTCTGGAGGTCTCAGCCAAGTATAAGACAACAGGAAGAAATTGGAAGAGAAATACTGAAAAGAAAGTGACAATGAAGGTGATATAAAATTTAAGGCAATCAAAGGAAAAAGCAATGAGGTCTACTGAGGGGTATGAGTAAGGAGACCAGGTATAATTATAAGCAGGTCAAATCAGTAAGTTTCTTATATATCAGCAGTAATCAATTATAAAATATAATGTAAAAAAGATTAAATAAGAGGAATTTAAAAATAAATCAGCATATGTCCATCCAATATAATATATACAGCCATTACAAAGAAGTGGAAGTGGGTCTCCATAAAATGATAGGAAAGATACTCAGTAATAAGAAATAGCAAGGTCGAAATAGTATGTAAAGTGAAGTGAAAGTCACTCAGTGTGTCCAACTCTTTGCAACCCCATGGGGGACCATGGAATTCTCTAGGCCAGAATACTGGAATGGGTAACCTTTCCCTTCTCCAGGGGATCTTCCCAGGGATTGAACCCAGGTCTCCCTCATTGCAGGCAGAGCCTTTACTAGCTGAGCCACAAGGGAAGCCTGAGAATATTGGCATGAGTAGCCTATCCCTTCTCCAGCGGATCTTCCCGACCCAGGAATCAAACCAGGGTCTCCCGCATTGCAGGCAGATTCTTTACCAACTGAGCTATCAGGGAAGCCCCAGTATGTAAAGGATTAAAGTAAATAAAATAAAATTATATGTATATATGTGTGTGTGTATATATATAATCCATACATAAAATATGATATGTATGATTTATACAGGTGCATGTATATATATATATATATATATATATATATATATACACATCTATGAATAATCTGTGGCAACCCACTCTAGTGTTCTTGCCTGGAGAATCCCAGGGACGGGGGAGCCTGGTGGGCTGCCATCTATGGGGTCGCACAGAGTTGGACATGACTGAAGCGACTTAGCAGCAGCATGAATAATCTGAAAAAGCATAACCAAATCCTTTAAGGTAGCTGTCTTAGGGGTGAGGGGGGCAGAGTTGAAATTATGGGTAATTTTCTTTTTCTACATTCTGTATTTTTCTAATATTTTCCCATGACAAATATGTATCACATTTGAAATCCAGAAAAAGCAACAAAGGTAAAAATTTAAGAAAAATAGTTTAGACTCTTGAGTTCTCCATTCATTAGAGATGGGAAGTACTCTGGGTTCATCAGCTACTCAAACACCTTCCTTTCACCAAGAATTTGAAAGATCATCTCCTTAAGTAAGATTGAAATTGAAGATGAAATAGCTCCAGAAATGGAATCAAATGTTCTAAGATACCCCACAAACCCCCAGTCCCGCCCAGCATCCTGGGTGCTGTTGACGATATAGGCAAAGCAAGCCGGGACCCACCTCTCAGGAGTTCCCTGCCTGCTCAGAAAATGGGACAGAAGGGCTCCTAAAGAGACATCTGCAGTGGAGCTGGTGGACAAAAATTCTAAGTTTAGTTCTTAAGTGAAAGAAATTGTGTATTAATATTAGTAAATCAAAATTTATTTTAAAAGACAGCATTGGAAAATTCTCATTTCCTCTGGTGTTTAAATGAACTTTAAAAATATTTCTTTTGATTATGTCAGTAAATCACATTTATTCTAGAAATTTAGAAAATATTAAAAAGTATGAAGAAGAAATAAAAATAATCTATAATCATGTTTTCCAGAGATAATCAAGGTTAATATTTTTGTATACTGATATTTCCTTTAGTCTTTTTATCAATGTATACATATGTTTAATAAAAGTAACCTTAGCTATTTTCCTCTGACAACACCTGGTGAACAGTTTTCCATGCCATATTTGAAATATTATTATATCAAAGCATAAATAATCCATAATGATACACTAATATAAAATTTTTGAATAAGAAAAATTAGTTCCACTAGCGTAAAGAATTTTTCTGTGTTATTTACTGCTGTGTCCTCAGTGCAGAGAATGGAGCCAAATTCCTCAGGGAACTCAATAAACGTTAGGGACTGACTCTCATTTGCCCAGGCAAGTGGTGCTGAAGCTTTAAGGTATATAAGAATTATCAGGGGAACATGGAACTCTGCTCAGTGTGATGTGGCAGCTTGGATGGGAGGGAAGTTTGGGGGAGAATGGATACATGTAAATGTATGGCTTAGTCCCTTTGCTGTCCATCTGAAACTATCCCAACATTGTTAATGGGCTATACCCAAATACAAATTAAAAAGTTAAAGATTTTTTTAAATGATATAAGAGAATAAAGAATTATCAGGGAGATTCCCTGGTGGTCCAGTGGGTAGGACCCAGCACTTTCACTGCGGTGACCTGGGTTTAATACTTGGTCAGAGAACTAAGATTCCGCAAGTTGCCCTGTGAGGCCTAAAGGAAAAAAGAACTATGAGGAAACTTTGTGAATGCAAAATTCCCACATCTCAGTCTGAATCAAAGATGCTGATCCAGATATGTTCAAATATCTTTATTCCACAATCTTTGGGTAAGTCCGGGAGATTCTGATGCCAGGACCACACTCTGGGAAACACTGCCTAAGGCTAAATACATAGAAGCAGATTACTGGATCAAAAACATATTTTTATATTGTTAATTTACCTTCCTGAAAGGTTTGGCCAATTTACCAGTGAACTACATTAATGAAGAGTCCTCTCTGCGTTTTAATAAATAAAATTACCTATTTTGCTGTCTTTTACAAACAGTACATATTTTCAGTTTAAAAACTCATTACTGATTTGATAGGGATGAGGAAGAGGAATTAATTTCTCACTAAAAGTTTAAAAACCTCACAAGAGAAAATCACAGTCATCTATAGTCACACCGTCTGTTTCTGGTCTTCGTTGTTTAAAGGAAAGAATCACTACTGTTTTTATTAAAATCGTTCGTGCTGGTTATAAAGAACATACATCCTATGGAAAAAGTTATGTATAAAGGTACAAAAAGCCCTGGGTTGCACCATCTAGAGATAAAGAGAGTTTACAGTAGAAAAGCATGAGTTTAGACATCTTTCTTTTTCGTGTCTATAGACTGGTGACTAAGAGAAGAAGGAATAGAGAGCTGGTTGGAAACACTGTCAGACTTTATTTTTTTGGGCTCAAAAATCACTGCAGATGCTGATTGCAGCCATGAAATTAAAAGACGCTTACTCCTTGGAAGGAAAGTTATGACCAACCTTGATAGCATATTAAAAAGCAGAGACATTACTTTGCCAACAAAGGTCCGTCTAGTCAAGGCTATGGTTTTTCCCGTGGTCATGTATGGTGTGAGAGTTGGACTGTGAAGAAAGCTGGTCGCTGAAGAATTGATGCTTTTGAACTGTGGTGCTGGAGAAGACTCTTGAGAGTCCCATGGACTGCAAGGAGATCCAACCAGTCCATTCTAAAGGAGATCAATCCTGGGTGTTCATTGGAAGGACTGATGCTGAAGCTGAGACTGCAATACTTTGGCCACCTCATGCGACGAGTTGACTCACTGGAAAAGACTCTGATGCTGGGAGGGATTGGGGGCAGGAGGAGAAGGGGAAGACAGAGAATGAGATGGCTGGATGGCATCACCGACTCTGTGGACATGAGTTTGAGTGTACTCCAGGAGTTGGTGATGGACAGGGAGGCCTGGCGTGCTGTGATTCATGGGGTCGCGGAGAGTCGGACACGACTGAGCGACTGAACTGAACTGGCTGGATGGAGAGCAAGGGTAAACTTTCATAAAAGTGGAGTCATACTATAGATAATGGTTGTTACACTATTTTTGTCATTACCTGGGTTCTCTTCTGGGATTCTGTTAACTGCTCTGTGCCAGGGTTTACACTCTTCATTTGAGTGGGTATTCCATTCTTTTCAGTGGTTTGTAGGTTGGGTTTCCACAGAAGCAGGACCTGAGGGGAGGAAATGAGTAGAAGTGGCTGCATTTGGGAGGTGATCCCAAGAAGCACCGAAGAAGGCAATGGCACCCACTCCCGTACTCTTGCCTGGAAAATCCCAAGGACAGGGCAGCCTGGTGGGCTGCAGCCCATGGGGTTGCTAAGACTCGGACACGGACACGACTGAGTGACTTCACTTTCACTTTTCACCTTCATGCATTGGAGAAGGAAATGGTAACCCATTCTTGCCTGGAGAATCCCAGGGAAGGGGGGAGGCTGGTGGGCTGCCATCTATGGGGTCGCAGAGTCGGACACGACTGAAGTGACTTAGCAGCAGCAGAAGCCCAAGAAGCACTGGTTGGGGGAGAAAGAATGCAGGAGGGCAGGCAGGGAAAAGCAGAAAGTGGAGTTCTTACTGAGAGCTCAACAGGAACTCTGGCTGACAGCACAGAACACACAGCAGAGGCAGCGTGCACGCACTAGGGAGAAACCCCTGGTTGTCAGTCAGCTTTGCTGGGAGGAGGCATTTACTCCCCAGCACTTCTGCCTGCCCCACAAGAGGCCATGTGCATTCTGCTGGTCAGAAACAAACAAAACACTCCGAGTTGTAGGTGCTTGCCACTGGCAAACGGAAAAGCAAACACGGTAACTATGAATGCTGAGGAGGGGTGGGCAAAGCCCCTACACTGTGGTTTGGGATTTTTCCCCCAATTCACCCTGGAGCTTGAATCGTTCATGTTTGCCAGAGAGAGTTAACACTATTGCCCCCTGCTCTATTTTATCCATTTCTCCCCATATTCATTTCCACTCATCCTCAGTCAGAAGATGAAAGACAGGTATATATGCACTCGATATATTTCTCTCCAGATTTGGGAGTGTTGGTGAGACTCCTCAGGATTTGACTGACTATCTTCAGTTTCTGGGAGCAGTAGTGACGTTAGGAGCTGGACTTTCCCGTATATCTAGCTTCTATGCTCTGTTCTAGAGTTGGTGTCCACTCTGCAGCCCTTTATACCTCCAGCTGCCCCATTTTAAAAAGCTTGTTGTACTCTAGTTTAAAAATATATCCAAAAATTCTTCGATGTCCTTCCCCTAAAAGGCAGAGGTAAATTCCTCGCCCCTGGAGTGTGGGGCTGAATTGTCCTCTAATGAACAGAATATGGTGGAAGTGAAGCTATGTGCTTAGGTCATGAAAGGCATCCTAACTTTCTTCTCTCTCTCATCAGTCACTCTAACGGAAGCTAGCCACCCTATGGTGAGCAAGCTCAGCAGCCCAATAGAGAGATCCTGTAGGTCTGATTCTGTGAACAACCAGCAAGGAACTGAATCCTCCAGACAACAGTACATGAGTGAGGATGAAGAGGGTCCTTCAACCCCAGCAAGTCTTTTCATGGAAAACCTGGAGCCAGAACCACCCAGCGAAGCCATCTCCAGATTCTTGACTCCCCCAAACTGAAAAGGAATGTCATTTTAAGCCACTAAATTTGAGGGTGATTTGTTAAGCAGCAATAGATAAATTATAAAATTGGTTAGATTTTCCATTTCCTAGTCAGATTCTTTTGGGTAAACTTGGGGCTGGCTATGACACTACATTTTGCTCTCCCTTTTTAAAATATGCAACTTAAATTAGCCATAATACACCTCTGAAGTTAATGCTTTTGTCTTGAACATGGCACAACATGCTAAACTTTGCTTTTTACTCCTTTCTATTGCACATAAGTCATAAGGGACCTGGGGGATCTTTCATCATTTTATTTCCTGGACGACAGTGAAGAGGGAAGCTATCCAGTCTGCTTTTTCCCTTCTCATTTTATCTATAGAGAGAACAAGGTTGCAGGTTAACGTTTTTTTTTTTTTTTTTTTTGAACAGAGGAAAATTTATGCGTCGAACCTGGACTGGTCACTTATGATAATATACATGCTACAATTCCATTCTCCCAATCATTCCACCTTCACCCTCTCCCACAGAGTCCCAAAGACTGTTCTAAATGCCTATGTCTCTTTTGCAGTCTCTTATACAGGGTTCAGGTTACCATTTTTCTAAATTCCATATATATGCGTTAATATACGGTATTGATGTTCTTCTTTCTGGCTTACTTCACTCTGTATAATTGGCTCCAATTTCATCCACCTCATTAAAACTGATTCAAATGCATTCTTTTTGATGGCTGAGAAATACTCCATTGTGTATATGTACCAAAGCTTTCTTATCCATTCATCTGCAGATGGACATCTAGGTTGCTTCCATGTCCTGGCTATTATAAACAGTGCTGCAATGAACATTGGAGTACATGTGTCTCTTTCAATTCTGGTTTCCTCGGTGTGTATGCCCAGGAGTGCGATCGCTGGATCATATGGCAGTTCTATTTCCAGTTTTCTGAGGAATCTCCACACTGTTCTCCATAGTGGCTGTACTAGTTTGCATTCCCACCAACAGTGTAAGAGGGTTCCCTTCTCTCCACACCCTCTCCAGCACTTATTGCATGTAGACTTTTGGATAGCAGCCATTCTGACTGGTGTGAAATGGTATCTCATTGTGGTTTTGATTTGCATTTCTCTGATGATGAGGGATGTTGAGCATTTTTTCATGTGTTTATTAGCCATCTTTATGTCTTCTTTGGAGAAATGTCTGTTTAGTTCTTTGGCCCATTTTTTGATTGGGTCACTTAGTTTTCTGGAATTAAGCTGCAGGAGCTGCTTGTATAATTTGGAGATTAATCCTTTATCAGTTGCTTCATTTGCTATTATTTTCTCCCATTCTGAAGGCTGTCTTCTCACCTTGCTTAGAGTTTCCTTTGCTGTGCAGAAGCTTTTGATTTTAATTAGGTCCCATTTGTTTATTTTTGCTTTTATTTCCAATATTCTGGGAGGTGGGTCTTGGAGGATCCTGCTGTGATTTATGTCGGAGAGTGTTTTGCCTACATTCTCCTCTAGGAGTTTTATAGTTTCTGGTCTTACATTTAGATCTTTAATCCATTTTGAGTTTATTTTGGTGTATGGTGTTAGGAAGTGTTCTAGTTTCATTCTTTTACAAGTGGCTGACCAGTTTTCCCAGCACCACTTGTTAAAGAGACTGTCTTTTCTCCATTTTATATTCTTGCCTCCTTTGTCGAAGATAAGGTGTCCATAGGAGCGTGGGTTTATCTCTGGGCTTTCTATTTTGTTCCATTGATCTATATTTCTGTCTTTATGCCAGTACCATACTGTCTTGATGACTGTGGCTTTGTAATAGAGCCTGAAGTCCGGCAGGTTAATTCCCCCAGTTCCATTCTTCTTCCTCAAGATTGCTTTGGCTATTCGAGGTTTTTTGTATTTCCATACAAATTGTGAGATTATTTGTTCTAGTTCTGTGAAAAATATCATTGGTAGCTTGATAGGGATTGCATTGAATGTATAAATTACTTTGGGTAGTATACTCATTTTTACAATATTTATTCTTCCAATCCACGAACACGGTATATTTCTCCATCTATTCATGTCCTCTTTGATTACTTTCACTAGTGTTTTATAGTTTTCTATGTACAAGTCTTTTGTTTCCTTAGGTAGATATATTCCTAAGTATTTAATTGTTTTCATTGCAACAGTGAATGGAATACTTTCCTTAATTTCTCTTTCTATTTTCTCATTATTAGTGTATAGGAATGCAAGGGATTTCTGTGTGTTGATTTTATATCCTGCAACTTTGCTGTAATCATTGATTAGCTCTAGTAGTTTTCTGGTAGAGTCTTTAGGGTTTTCTGTGTAGAGGATCATGTCATCAGCGAACAGTGAAAGCTTTACTTCTTCTTTTCCAATTTGTATTCCTTTTATGTCTTTTTCTGCTCTGATTGCTGTGGCCAAAACTTCCAGAACTATGTTGAATAGTAGTGGTGAGAGTGGGCACCCTTGTCTTGTTCCTGACTTTAGGGGAAATGCTTTCAGTTTTTCACCATTGAGGATAATGTTTGCTGTGGGTTTGTCATATATAGCTTTTATTATGTTGAGGTATGTCCCTTCAATTCCCACTTTCTGGAGAGTTTTTATCAAAAATGGATGCTGAATTTTGTCGAAGGCTTTCTCTGCATCTATTGAGATAATCATATGATTTTTATTTTTCAGTTTGTTAATGTGGTGTATTACGTTGATTGATTTGCGGATATTGAAGAATCCTTGCATTCCTGGGATAAAGCCCACTTGGTCATGATGTATGATCTTCTTAATGTGTTGTTGGATTCTGATTGCTAGAATTTTGTTAAGGATTTTTGCATCTATGTTCATCAGTGATATTGGCCTATAGTTTTCTTTTTTTGTGGGGTCTTTACCAGGTTTTGGGATTAGGGTGATGGTGGCCTCATAGAATGAGTTTGGAAGTTTCCCTTCCTCAGCTATTTTCTGGAAGAGTTTGAGTAGAATAGGTGTTAGCTCTTCTCTAAATTTTTGGTAGAATTCAGCTGTGAAGCCGTCTGGACCTGGGCTTTTGTTTGCTGGGAGATTTTTGATTACAGTTTCAATTTCCGTGCTTGTGATGGGTTTGTTCAGATTTTCTATTTCTTCCTGGTTCAGTTTTGGAAAGTTGTACTTTTCTAGGAATTTGTCCATTTCTTCCAGGTTATTCATTTTATTGCCATATAATTGCTGATAGTATTCTCTAATAATCCTTTGTATTTCTGTGTTGTCAGTTGTGATCTCTCCATTTTCATTTCTAATTTTATTGATTTGGTTCTTCTCCCTTTGTTTCTTGATGAGTCTGGCTAGTGGTTTGTCAATTTTATTCACCTTCTCAAAGAACCAGCTTTTGGCTTTGTTGATTTTTGCTATGGTCTCTTTTGTTTCTTTTGCATTTATCTCTGCCCTAATTTTTATGATTTCTTTCCTTCTACTGACCCTGGGGTTCTTCATTTCTTCCTTTTCTAGTTGCTTTAGATGTAGAGTTAGGTTATTTAGTTGACTTTTTTCTTGTTTCTTGAGGTATGCCTGTATTGTTATGAACTTCCCCCTTAGCACTGCTTTTACAGTGTCCCAGAGGTTTTGGGTTGTTGTGTTTTCATTTTCATTCATTTCTATGCATATTTTGATGTCTCTTTTGATTTCTTCTATGATTAGTTCATTATTCAGCAGCGTGTTGTTCAGTCTCCATATGTTGGCACTTTTAACAGTTATTCTCCTGTAATTGAGATCTAATCTTACTGCACTGTGGTCAGAAAAGATGCTTGGAATGATTTCAATTTTTTTGAATTTACCAAGGCTAGATTTATGTCCCAGGATGTGATCTATCCTGGAAAAGGTTCCGTGTGCGCTTGAGAAAAAGGTGAAATTCATTGTTTTGGGGTGAAATGTCCTATAGATATCTATTAGGTCTAACTCTTCTATTATATCATTTAAAGATTGTGTTTCCTTGTTAATTTTCTGTTTAGTTGATCTATCCATAGATGTAAGTGGGGTGTTAAAATCTCCCACTATTATTGTGTTATTGTTAATTTCCCCTTTCATACTTGTTAGTAATTGTCTTACATATTGCGGTGCTCCTATGTTAGGTGCATAAATATTTATAATTGTTATATCTTCTTCTTGGATTGATCCTTTGATCATTATGTAGTTTCCTTCTTTGTCTCGTTTCACAGCCTTTGTTTTAAAGTCTATTTTATCTGATATGAGTATTGCTACTCCTGCTTTCTTTTGGTCTCTATTTGCATGGACTATCTTTTTCCAGCCCTTCACTTTCAGTCTGTATGCGTCCCTCGTTTTGAGGTGGGTCTCTTGTAGACAACATATATGGGGGTTTTGTTTTTGTATCCATTCAGCCAGCCTTTGTCTTTTGGTTGGGGCATTCAACCCATTTACGTTTAAGGTAATTATTGAAAAGTAGGATCCCGTAGCCATTTTCTTTATTGCTTTGGGTTCAAGTTTATACACTCTTTCTGTGATTCCTGTCTATAGAAGATCCTTTAGCATTTGTTGGAGAGCTGGTTTGGTGATGCTGAATTCCCTCAGCTTTTGCTTGTCTGTAAAGCTTTTGATTTCTCCTTCATATTTGAATGAGATCCCTGCTGGGTATAGTAATCTGGGCTGTAGGTTATTTTCTTTCATCACTTTAAGTATATCTTGCCACTCCCTTCTGGCCTGAAGAGTTTCTGTTGAAAGATCAGCTGTTATCCTTATGGGAATCCCCTTGAGTGTTATTTGCTGCTTTTCCCTTGCTGCTTTTAATATTTGTTCTTTGTGTTTGACCTTTGTTAATTTGATTAATATGTGTCTTGGAGTATTTCGCCTTGGGTTTATCCTGTTGGGGACTCTCTGGATTTCTTGGACTTGGGTGATTATTTCTTTCCCTATTTTAGGGAAGTTTTCAACTATTATCTCCTCAAGTATTCTCTCATGGTCTTTCTTTTTGTCTTCTTCTTCTGGGACTCCTATGATTCGAATGTTGGAGCGTTTAACATTGTCCCAGAGGTCTCTAATATTGTCCTCATTTCTTTTAATTCGTTTTTCTTTTTTCCTCTCTGTTTCATTTATTTCTACAATTCTATCTTCTAGTTCGCTTATCCTGTCTTCTGCCTCTGTTATTCTACTGCTTGTTCCCTCCAGAGTGTTTCTGATCTCATCTATTGCATTATTCATTGTATATTGACTCTTTTTTATTTCCTCTAAGTCCTTATTAAATCTTTCTTCCATCTTCTCAATCCTTTTCTCCAGGTTATTTATCTGTAACTCCATTTTACTTTCAAGATTTTGAATCATTTTCACCATCAAAATTCGAAATTCTTTATCAGGTAGATTCCCTATATCTTCTTCTTTTGTTTGTGTTGGTGGGCAATTATCTTGTTCCTTTACTTGCTGGGTATTTCTCTGCCTCTTCATCTTGCTTATATTGCTTTGCTTGGGGTGTCCTTTCCCTCTTCTTGCAGTTTGTGGAGTTCTCTTTATTATGTAGTTTCTTCGCTGTGTGTGGGGTTGGACAGGTGACTTGTCCGGGTTCCCTGGTTAGGGAAGCATGTGTCAGTGTTCTGGTGGGTGGAGCTGGATTTCTTCTCTTTCCTTTAGAAGACAATGGGCTACTTTTCTGGGAGCCTGATGTCCTCTGCCAGTATTCAGAAGTTGTTTTGTGGACTTTACTCCACGTTCAAATGTTCTTCTGATGAATTTGTGGGGAAGAAAGTGGTCTCGCCGTCTTGTTCCTTCCTCCCCAGAACACTGGATTCTTATATTCCACTTGGTCGTGGAGTATCTCTTCCCAGCTGCTCCAGCAAGGCGCAGCCGCTGCACCTTACCTTGGACGAGGGGTATCTCCTCAAGGCCGCCCCTCCTGCTTTGAATGTGGATCAGCTCCTCCCGGCCCTCCGGTGCCCAAGCAGCCACCGCCTCCTGGACGTGGCACAGCTCCTCTCGGCCACCGCCCCAACCCTGGGCGCGGGGCAGCTCCTCTCAGCCACGATTCTGCACGTGGTCGGTTGCGCCGGGAGCCGGGCGTCTCTCGCGTCTGCGCCGCCGGGAGCCGGGCGTCTCTCGCGTCTGCGCCGCCGGGAGCCGGGCGTCTCTCGCGTCTGCGCCGCCGGGAGCCGGGTGTCTCTCCCAGGTTAACGTTTTTAGTTGACAAGAGGTACTTTAACAAGTTCTAGACAAAGGAAGCCATTGATGCCGTCTCCAAGAACATCTTCACTTTTTTCTATCTGCTTCTAGAGCTCATGCCGTCTCCAAGAACATCTTCACTTTTTTCTGTCTGCTTCTAGAGCTCCTCTTGGATCCTTGGGATTGTCCAGTTTCTCAGGCACAGCACAGCTACTGTCTTCCCTCCGGTTCAAGCTGAAGGGAATTGATCGTGCTTCTGGATCACAAGGCTCATAGTCTCCATTTTCTCTGCTTGAAATCTCTAAGAAATGTTTTTCTCCTGTAAAGTTCACAGTGGCACTTTACTCTTAGAAACAGCACATGAAGGACATGGAGCAAAGGGCAGAATCAGATAACGAGGGAGATTATGACTTAATGAAATTATGGTAGAGGCTTCTCAGAAACCAAATTAAAAAGTTACTCCACTTGAAGCAACTCTTGCAACTCAGTTTTTTTTTCCTTTTTGCAACTCAGTTTTTAAAAATTTTCTTGCAACTCAGTTTTTATAGTAACTTAAATCACTTTAAAATCAAAATCTTCTCTTTTGAAATGTAAGAATTAGAGAATAGGGTCTCAAGCCATCCTTGATGACTTGAAAAAAAAATCTCCATTAGAAACACGAAATCATAAATACTCTATGATACGAATCATGTGAAAAGTATGTGTATATGTGGAAAAAGATTAGGAGAACTAAAGGAATGTAAACAGCTATTTCCTTTAGACTGAGACATTATAGGTAAACTTTTTGAAACCATGAAATCGGAATCTTTCCAGAAGGAAGAAATATAACTACATATGCTTGGGTGGATTTCTGTAAACACGTCGTGCTGCAGAATTTTAAAAAGTAAACTGGGCTGGGGTGATGAAGGAGAGAGAATGAGACTGTTCTTTCATCCTGGTTGAAGGAAGGCGTCTGGGCTGACACTGCACTCGTGCTGGGGAAAAACTCCCTCTGCTTCCTTCCCTTTCCGGCTTAACCCCACTTCACTATAATCTGCTTTTCTTCTCTCTCGATAGAAAATCTCCAATTTAGCTGACGTTGAATTATTTTGTCTGAACAAAAATAATCATAAGAAAATCTATAAAAAATGAAACCTGGTATATATGTCCCAATTTAAAAATCAAACCAGCTTGGTGGCATCTCAGGGGCTGAGCTTGCTGTCACCTTTGGCTCTTAAGGAACTGCAGCCTGCCTCCTCCTCCTCCCACATTTATAACTCTGAGTGTGGAAATGACCTAAGAGAAAGCAGGCTGTGGAGCCATCTTATGACTGGAAAAATAAATGGGCCTGCTTATTAGGTCTGTCTGTAAAACTCTGATCTGTTACATCCCATTCATTAAAAAAGGTAATAAGCGCCACAGGTTGCATTACAGATGCGCACGTGGTTAACTTTAAAACTGGCTATCTGCAGAAGGAATGATTCTTGGAGAAGGGCCAGTCGCTGGGCAAGGTCAAGCTGTCTCCATCCGTCCTGGGAGCTGCTGAGCACTGATCTTTCATGCCAGATGTGAGCAGTGGGGTCAGCAAGGTCTTCGTCATCTCTTGGCAAGCAGAGAGGGGTTGGAGGTGAACGTCAGACCAGAGGCAGTAGATCTCTACCCCGGGGACCCAGCCCTGACCTCAGTGCTTGAGCAGAGGTAATCTCACAGAGGCTACGTTTGTTTTTGTTTTTCGTCTTTTTCACTTTTTTACCTATTTTTTAAAAAAAATCAGTCTATCCCCCTGCTTCAGGAATCCCTGGTGGCTCAGAGGTAAAGAACCCACCTGCCAATGAGGGAGATATGGCTTTGATCCCTGCATCAGGAAGATCCCCTGGAGAAGAAAATGGCAACCCAGATCAGTACTGTTGCCTAGAAAAACCCCATGGACAGAGGAGCCTGGCAGGCTACAGTCCATGGGGTCTCAAAGACTTGGACACTACTTAGTGACTGAGCATGCACACTACCTCCTTCAGAATGTAAGCTCTAAGAAGGTAGGGAAGTTTTTTCATTGCCGTATCCCCAGCAACGACTCACGCTGGGTGTGGATGACTCTGGGGAGGGAAGCAGTTGAGGGTGGGAGAGGGGGGCAAAGTCTGGATCATCAGAATTAGATTTTTTTTTCCAAAGATTACCAGGGCCACGTGTCAGGAATCACAATCAAGAGAAGCCAGGGACAGAGCTGAGGATCTTGCTAACATGTGGGTTCTGATTCAGTAGGTTTGGGGTGAGGCCTGAGACTGCATTCCTAACAAGCTTCCAGATGCTGCTGTTGGTCCAGGGACCGCACTCAGAAGAACAAGGGTCTAAGTTCAAGTCTGCTATTGACTTCATGGAGGAGCCTGGATGCCTTGTGATGAGTGGGAGAGAGTGAGAGTGGAGACCTGGGCAGGGTGATGGGCACAGTGGGTCTCTGAGCAGCTCGGGGTGAGCACAGCTGGTGAGCAGCTTCAGCTCTGGCTTGTTTAGAGTCCCTGGCTTTGGCAGAAATAAGGTCTTTCATCTTTAAAAAAATGAATAAATAAACTGTGGCTCATTTTCTTACATCCCATTTCACGCTGTGACCTGACTTACTACAAAGGTCAGAATCTCTGTCTTTAAAAATGCAAGTGAAAATAATTAAAAATCAAAATCAAAAAACAGAAAAATAAAAATGGTTTCAGTCTCAAAATTTCTGGAACTCATCTAACCTATCAACCCACCTCTCTTTTCACCTTCCATTCTTTTTTCCCCCATTTTTTTCTTGTAAGTATAAATATCTCTATTCTGTTATTCCTATCATTCTCAGATTTTAATTCCATGTTTTATGATCCTTATCTCATTAGCACTAGATACTTGATTTCTTAGATCAAATGTCTCCCTGCTTCAGTGTCTGTGGGCATATGCTCTACCTTTCTGAAAAATTCTTGAGAAATTCCACACTAGGAATCAGTGTTTCTTCCCTACCTGCAGGCCAACCTTCATCTCTGCAGCTGCTTATTGTGGAAGAGACTGGCTTCTTTTCCCATGTCAATTTCAGCAGATGAGGATTTAATGGTATGACCATGGTAGGTGGCTTTTTTTGTGTGTTCTCAATTTTTTCCCAGGTATTCAGTAATAAACATTTATTACTTTTATTGACAGCTTCCCTGATAGCTCAGTTGGTAAAGAATCCACCTGAAATGCAGGAGACCCCGGTTTGATTCCTGGGTCGGAAAGATGCCCTAGAGAAGGGATAGGCTACCCACTCCAGTATTCTTGGGTTTCCCTTGTGGCTCAGCTGGTAAAGAATCTGCCTGCAATGTGGGAGACCTGTGTTTGATCCCTGGGTTAGGAAGATCCCCTGGAGAAGGGAAAGGCTGGCTACCCATTCCAGTATTCTGGCCTAGAGAATTCCATGGACTGTATAGTCCATGGTGTCACGAAGGTCAGATAGGACTGAGTGACTTTCAGTTTCACTTCACTTTTCACTTTTATTTACAATCTTAAAAGAGGACATTTGTTATAAACATCCTTGGTGTCCTTTATAAACCACTATGGATATACTATTTTATCTAAATCCTTTTTGAACTTACATAAATTTCCTTTTTAACTTATAAGTTAAAGATTTTTATTTAAAAAAACTGCAAATTGACCACTTACTGCAAGGAGATCCAACCAGTCCATTCTAGAGGAGATCAATCCTGGATGTTCATTGGAGGGACTGATGCTAAAGCTGAAACTGCAATACTTTGGCCACCTCATGCGACGAGTTGCCTCCCTGGAAAAGACTCTGATGCTGGGAAAGGTTGGGGGTGGGAGGAGAAGGGGACAACGGAGAATGAGATGGCTGGATGGCATCACCGACTCTGTGGACATGAGTTTGAGTGAACTCCGGGAGTTGGTGATGGACAGGGAGGCCTGGCATGCTGTGATTCATGGGGTCGCGGAGAGTCGGACACAACTGAGCGACTGAACTGAACTGAACTGAACTGAATGTCTTTAATTTAGTAAAGACAAGTAAGTTTGCCATTTTAGAAATTTGTGTTTGCTATGCTTCTTTAAAATACTGAATGTTAGTTACAATCCTCATAAAACTTGCAAATGAACATAAAACACCTAAGTACTGGCTTACTTAAATTTTGTGTCTCAGCGTAAGTGATAAAATGAATTATTCCAGAGAGACTGATGTCCATTTGGCAGCCATTCCCTGGGCAAGGCCATATGAGGGCCTGTCTGACCTGCTGGTGGTCAGCAAGGGCCTTGGAGTCAGTGAGACCTGGGTTTGTGTCCTTACTTATCCCCTTCTATGTCACTTTATGTACAATTTTCACCATTTTGAGCTGCATTTTTCTCACCGGCAAAATGGAGATAACAATAGTACCTAACTCAAAAGATGAATCGTATGATTGTTGTGAGGATTTTGTAATATAGTCTACAACAGCCAGAGTGGAGGAAACTGTACCAGAGGAATGACCCAGAGGAGACAATGAGAGGCGAGGTCCGACTTAGGTGAAGGGGTTACGCCGTAAAAAAGGACTAGCATCTGGCTGTGAGGAGTGTCTCAGGGACCCGGCTCGGGGGAGGGACCTGCAGAGAAAGCTCTCTGAAGTACCCTGTGCTCTTTGCCCTCTGGTCTTACCCTTCACCAGCAGCTTTGGTGGACTTCACCGGCAGCTCAGACGGTAAAGAATCTGCTTGCGATGCAGGAGACTTGGATTTGATCCCTGGGTTGGGCAGATCCTCTAGAGAAGGGAATGACTACCCACTCCAGTGGAGAATCCTGTGGACAGGAGCCTAGTGGGCTACAGTCCATGGGGTCGCAAAGAGTCGGACATGCCTGAGCAACTAAGCACATGTACATCTACAGCGGCCTCAGTGTCCTGTTCAGAGTTCTTAGCACTAGGGCTGAGATGTAGTGAGGTGACTGGGAGAAGCCCTGAACTTGAGTCAAAAGACTGAGGTGAGTTCTGGCTCTGCTGTGTACGGAGCGACCTTGGATAAGCTGCATAAGCACAGAGGCTTGCAATTTCCTCAGCCACAGAAAGGCGGTAAGACCTGCCCCGGGTGTCGTGAGCGCTGTGAGAGCTGAGCTGGTGTGTGTGAAACACTGGCTGTTACATCTGTGACTCTGCTTCCCTGGCCCCGGCGTTGGATATGCCTTCAAATAAACACTCAAGTGAGTGTTTCTACTGCTAGTCTTGACCAGGATGTATACCAGGTGACTTATGTCTATAAAGGTCATTTACATTAGGAATGGTTTAAAAGTTTACTTCATTTATTTCTTCCCTCAGGGAAATCTCTGTGCTCTGTGTGATAGAATCTTTATTCATCTTTTAAAAACTGTACATAAATACTATAATCACTTTAAAGTTACTAGTAGGAAAAACAGGTTTCTTCAAGACTCCATCATTTGCTACTAAGGGTAAAAGGTGACCTTGTCTGAAATACAGGATGTAATTATTTCAGCTTCTGAAAAAACTGTTCTTTGAACAGTCCCTGCCTCTCCTTTGCATGTTTCTTTTAAAAGAATGGCAAGCTCTGGTGAGAAGGATGCCACAAAAATAGAAATGCCAATCTCTAAAGATATCAAGGCACTTTCAAAATGATAAATAATTAATTTTCACAGCATCCTTGATATGATTAATCGTATTTTAGAGATGAAGCAAGGGACACCAAAAGAACTTAGAGGACCTGACCAAGGTTATAAGCAGCTGTGCCTGGAACAGAAGCCAGAATGTAGCTTGGGGCTTCTTCTACCAAAAAGGTTTAGTTTAGTACATTCACTGAGCGTGATCTACTTCCTAGGTACCCTGGAGGCCTTACCATCTAGGAGCCCACGATCTGGTGGGGAACCCACACATACATACAAAGCATATAGAAGCAAATAGAAAGCATATAAAGCAAATAGAAATGAATACTATAATTAGATATCAAAATGTTATAAAAGTAGAAGAGGAAAAAATTAATTATAACCATGCAAAGGGGGAATCTGGGAATTTTTTATAGAGGAGATGGGATTGACCTGAGGCTCAGAGAATGGTCCGGCCCTGAGAGGAGACATAGGAGGGGAAACAAAACGAAGTCCCTCCAGGCAGGCCACTCAGGTTTGAGGCAATTCCCAGGTTTGAAAAGCAAAGGACACATTCTTACAAAATGGGGAGTAGAAATGTGGTCTATGCAGAGTAGAGATCAGATTGCCAAGGATCTTGAATTCTAAATTGAAGAGGATGGATTTTGTTAATCAGGAGCACCCATCAGAGGCATTTGGGTAGGGGAGATACAAAGTATCTGTTCTAACAGGAACTGTGGCACCAATGTGTAGGGAGTCAATGAGAAGAAACAGCAGGCAGGAAACCAATAGCAAGTTCTTTTAATCACTGAACAAGTATTTGTGGGATATTTTATTGTTGTTGTATACCAGTTGTAATGCTGGGCACTAGGGTTACCAATACAAAGACTACCTTTGCTGCTAAAATGAACTAGTGTTTACAGAACAGGCCAAGAAGCTCTGAGCTTTGGAAGCATGGACAGGGGTATCTAAATGAAGGAAGACTGCGTGGGGGTGGGGAGGTAAGTTAGGAGGTTGGGATTGATAGGTACATACTACTATATTTAAAATAGGTAAACAACAGGATTTAAATGAACTATACTCAGTGTCTTGCAGTAACCTATAATGGAAAAAAATCTAAAAAACTATATGTGTGTCTGTGTGTATGTTTGTGTAACTGAATCACTTTGCTCACTTGAAAAGTTGAAACTTTTCAACATTTGAAACTAATACCACATTGTAAATTAACGATACTTCAATTTTTAAAAACTGCAACAACAACAACAAAAAGATTCTCTAAACTCAATAGCTAACTAAATAAATAAATGAGGAAAGACTTCCTGGAGGAGGTTTCATGCTTAGTTGCTCAGTTGTGCCTGACTCTTTGTGATCCCATGCACTGTAGCCTGCCAGATTCTTTACCAGTTGAGCTATCAGGGAAGCCCAGGTTCCACTCTAGCTAAACTAAAACATGAGTAGGGCTTAGTAGGTGAATGAGCCATGGAAGCACAATTAGGTAACAGCACGTGAGAGGCACAGGCCAGCATGACAGCTTCAGGGAAAAAAGGGCTCCGTGTGACTGGGGCTGTGTGTGTGGTAGTAAGGGAGGAGAAAGCTGGGAGGTGAAGCCAGGAGGCTAGTGAGGCTGGAACATGAGAGGTTGTGTGTGCTAGTTAAGGGGATTAACTTCATCCTGAGAGCTTGTAAAGGACTTTTAAGTAGAGGAGGGACTCTATCAGACCATTCAAGTCTTATTAAAGTCATTCTGGTGAGAGACTTTAGGGCTTGAACTATGTCAGTGCCGGGTGGTGAGACTAGAGAGGACTTTATAATTTGGATGAAGAGTTCAGACTAGTGTACAGAGCGAGATTAAAAATCAAGGTCAGGTAAACTTAGTGAGGTAGGTCAGACAGAGAAGTGCAAGTCGCTCAGTCATGTCCAGCTCTTTGCCACCCCATGGACTATACAGTCCACAGAATTCTCCAGGTCAGAATACAGGAGTGGGTAGCCTTTCCCTTCTCCAGGGGATCTTCCCAACCCCGGGACTGAACCCAGGTCTCCCACATTGCAGGCTAATTCTTTACCAGCTGAGCCACAAGGGAAGTCCAAGAATACTGGAGTGGGTAGCCTATCCCTTCTCCAGGGGATATTTCCGACCTAGGAATCAAACCAGGGTCTCCTATATTGCAGGCAGATTATTAACCAACTGAGCTATCAGGGAAAGACAAAGAAAGACAGAGAAAGAGAAATATTACATATCACTTATATCTGGAATATAAAAAATAATACAAATTAATGTATTAGTCAAACTGAAACAAACTCAGAGACATGTTTGTTTTCTAACAAACTTTTGACTACCAAAGGGGAGAGGGAAAGGGACTCCATATTAACTCCATATTCAGTTCAGTTCAGTCGCTCAGTCGTGTCCGACTCTCCGCGACCCCATGAATCACCGCACGCCAGGCCTCCCTGTCCATCACCAGCTCCTGGAATTCACTCAAACTCATGTCCACAGATCGGTGATGCCATCCAGCCATCTCATTCTCTGTCATCCCCTTCTCCTCCCGCCCCCAACCTTTACCAGCATCAGCGTCTTTTCCAGTGAGTCAACTCGTCGCATGAGGTGGCCAAAGTATTGCAGTTGCAGCTTTAGCATCAGTCCTTCCAATGAATACCCAGGATTGATCTCCTTTAGAATGGACTGGTTGGATCTCCTTGCAGTCCAAGGGACTCTCGAGAGTCTTCTCCAACACCACAGTTCAAAAGCATCAATTCTTCGGCGATCAGCTTTCTTCACAATCCAACTCTCACATCCATACATGACCACGGGAAAAACCATAGCCTTGACTAGATGGACCTTTGTTGGCAAAGTAATGTCTCTGCTTTTTAATATACTATCAAGGTTGGTCATAACTTTCCTTCCAAGGAGTAAGCATCTTTTAATTTCATGGGTGCAATCAGCATCTGCAGTGATTTTGGAGCCCAAAAAACTAAAGTCTGACACTGTTTCCACTGTTTCCCCATCTATTTCCCATGAAGTGATGGGACCAGATGCCATGATCTTTGTTTTCTGAATGTTGAGCTTCAAGCCAACTCTCCTCTTTCACTTTCATCAAGAGGCTTTTGAGTTCCTCTTCACTTTCTGCCATAAGGGTGGTGTCATCTGCATATCTGAGGTTATTGATATTTCTCCCAGCAATCTTGATTCCAGCTTGTGCTTCTTCCACACCCAGTGTTCCTCATGATGTACTCTGCATATAAGTTAAATAAGGAAGGTGACAATATACAGCCTTGACGTACTCCTTTTCCTATTTGGAACCAGTCTGTTGTTCCATGTCCAGTTCTGACTGTTGCTTCCTGACCTGCATACAGGTTTCTCAAGAAGCAGGTCAGGTGGTCTGGTATTCCCATCTCTTTCAGAATTTTCCACAGTTGATTGTGATCCACACAGTCAAAGGCTTTGGCATAGTCAATGAAGCAGAAATAGATGTTTATCTGGCAAACATCTCATTTCCAAGGCAAACCATTCAATATTACAGTAATCCAGGCCTATGCCCCAACCAGTAACGCTGAAGAAGCCGAAGTTGAACGGTTCTATGAAGACCTACAAGACCTTTTAGAACTAACACCCAAAAAAGATGTCCTTTTCATTATAGGGGACTGGAATGCAAAAGTTGGAAGTCAAGAAACACCTGGAATAACAGGCAAATTTGGCCTTGGAGCACGGAATGAAGCAGGGCAAAGGCTAACAGAGTTTTGTCAAGAGAATGCACTGGTCATAGCAAACACCCTCTTCCAACAACACAAGAGAAGACTCTACACATGGACATCACCAGATGGTCAACACCGAAATCAGATTGGTTATATTCACCGAAATCAGATTGATTATATTCACCAAAATCAGATTGATTATATTCTTTGCAGCCAAAGATGGAGAAGCTGTATACAGTTAGCAAAAACAAGACCAGGAGCTGACTGTGGCTCAGATCATGAACTCCTTATTGCCAAATTCAGACTTAAATTGAAGAAAGTAGGGAAAACCACTAGACCATTCAGATATGACCTAAATCAAATCCCGTATGATTATACAATGGAAGTGAGAAGTAGATTTAAGGGACTAGATCTGATAGATAGAGTGCCTGATGAACTCTGGGCGGAGGTTCGTGACATTGTACAGGAGACAGGGACCAAGACCATCCCCATGGAAAAGAAATGCAAAAAAGCAAAATGGCTGTCTGAGGAGGCCTTACAAATAGCTGTGAAAAGAAGAGAAATGAAAAGCAAAGGAGAAAAGGAAAGATATAAGCATCTGCATGCAGAGTTCCAAAGAATAGCAAGGAGAGATAAGAAAGCCTTCCTCAGTGATCAATGCAAAGAAATAGAGGAAAACAATAGAATGGGAAAGACTAGAGATCTCTTCAAGAAAATGAGAAACAGCAAAGGAACATTTCATGCAAAGATGGGCTCAATAAAAGACAGAAATGGTATGGACCTAACAGAAGCGGAAGATATTAAGAAGAGGTGGCAAGAATACACAGAAGAACTGTACAAAAAAGATCTTCACGACCAAGATAGTCACGATAACGTGATCACTGACCTAGAGCCAGACATCTTGGAATGTGAAGTCAAGTGGGCCTTAGAAAGCATCACTAAGAACAAAGCTAGTGGAGGTGATGGAATTCCAGTTGAGCTATTTCAAATCCTGAGAGATGATGCTGTGAAAGTGCTGCACTCAATATGCCAGCAAATTTGGAAAACTCAGCAGTGGCCACAGAACTGGAAAAGGTCTTCATTCCAATCGCAAAGAAAGGCAATGCCAAAGAATGCTCAAACTACCACACAATTGCACTCATCTCACACGCTAGTACAGTCACGCTCAAAATTCTCCAAGCCAGGCTTCAGCAATATGTGAACCGTGAACTCCCAGATGTTCAAGCAGGTTTTAGAAAAGGCAGAGGCACCAGAGATCAAATTACCAATATCCGCTGGATCATGGAGAAAGCAAGGGAGTTCCAGAAAATGCCATATTAGGAGTATGGAATTAAGAGATAAAAACTACTGTATTCAAAATAGATAAGCAACAAGGATTTACTATAGAACACAGGGAACTATATTCAATATTTTATAATATAATAAGTGTTAGTCGCTCAGTTGTGCCCAACTCTTTGAGATCCCATGGACTGCAGCGTACCAGGCTCCTGTATCCAAGAGATTTTCCAGGCAAGGATCCTGGAGTGGGTTGTCATTTTCTTCTCCAGGGGATCTTCCCAACCCAGGGATCGAATCTGGGTCTTCTGCACTGCAGACAGATTCTTTACCGACTGAGCTACAAGGGACGCCCACTTATAATAATATAATAACCTATAATAAATACATAATGAATAACCTATAGGTTATTACATTACAATAACCTATAATGAAAAATAATCTGAATCAATAATCAGAATATATATATATAACTGAATCATTTTGCTGTATATCTAAAACTAACACAATATTGTAAATCAATTATAATTCAATAAAAAAGGGAAAGGTAAGGTAAAAGGCTGAATTATGGGTGGATATCAAGGCCTCTGGGATTTTGAAGAGAATAACGCGAAACCTGGCATATAGTGGCAGGCAGGGCTCCTGGAAGGGGCGGGGCCTGTGTGGAGGACGGTGATCCGAGAGAGAACTGCGGAGCAGGAGGGAAAGGCAAGGCCAGCTTCCACAATCATGAGGAGAAAGGGCTGCATCCGTGGAGAGAAAGGGCTCCAGAAAGGGCTGCATTATTTTATCATATGGATGGTAGACTGGTAGGGCTGGCTTATGAAAGGAGAAAAGCTCGATGAAGCAAGCAAGCAAGAGACACGGAAACGTTTGAACACAGATGTGATCTAATACAAATGATATAACTCGAGGGAGTCAGGGGTGGTCGGCTTTTTTTTTTTTTTTTGAGGGTTTCAGTAGTTTTTTATTTTATTTTATTAAATTTTTATTGGAGGCTAATTATTTTACAATATTATATTAGTTGGTTTCGCCATACATTGACATGAATCCGCCCCGGGTGTACATGAATTCCCCCTCCCGAACCCCCCTCCCAACTCCCTCCTTCCCTTATCCTCCCTCTGGGTCATCCCCACATACCATACCCGTGCATCCTGTAACATACATCGACCCTGAACTGGCAATTCGTTTCACATATGATAATATACATGTTTCAATATCATTCTCCCAAACCATCCCACCCTCACCCTCTCCCACAGAGTCCAAAATACTGTTCTATACATCTGCGTCTCTTCCGCTGTCTCATATACAGGGTTATCATTACCATCTTTCTAAATTCCATATATATGCATTAGTATATTGTATTGGTGTTTTTCTTTCTGGCGTACTTCACTCTGTATAATAGGCTCTAGTTTCATCCACCTCATTAGAACTGGTTCAAATACATTCTTTTTAATTGCTGAGTAGTACTCCATTGTGTAAATGTACCAAAGCTTTCTTATCCATTCGTCTGCAGATGGACATCTAGGTTGCTTCCATGTCCTCGCTATTATAAACAGTGCTGCAATGAACACTGGAGTACATGTGTCTCTTTCAATTCTGGTTTCCTCGCTGTGTATGCCCAGGAGTGCGATTGCTGGATCATATGGCAGTTCTATTTCCAGTTTTTTGAGGAATCTCCACACTCTTCTCCATAGTGACTGTACTAGTTTGCATTCCCACCAACAGAGTAAGAGGGTTCCCTTCTCTCCACACCCTCTCTAGCATTTATTGCATGTAGACTTTTGGATAGCAGCCATTCTGACTGGTGTGAAATGGTATCTCATTGTGGTTTTGATTTACATTTCTCTGATTATGAGGGATGTTGAGCATTTTTTCATGTGCTTGTTAGCCATCTTTATGTCTTCTTTGGAGAAATGTCTGTTTAGTTCTTTGGCCCATTTTTTGACTGGGTCGTTTATTTTTCTGGAATTGAGCTGCAGGAGCTGCTTGTATATTTTGGAGATTAATCCTTTATCAGTTGCTTCATTTGCTATTATTTTCTCCCATTCTGAAAGCTGTCTTTTCACCTTGCTTATAGTTTCCTTTGCTGTGCAGAAGCTTTTGATTTTAATTAGGTCCCATTTGTTTATTTTTGCTTTTATTTCCAACATTCTGGGAGGTGGGTCTCAGAGGATCCTGCTGTGATTTATGTCGGAGAGTGTTTTGCCTACGTTCTCCTCTAGGAGTTTTATAGTTTCTGGTCTTACATTTAGCTCTCTAATCCATTTTGAGTTTATTTTGGTGTATGGTGTTAGGAAGTGTTCTAGTTTCATTCTTTTACAAGTGGCTGACCAGTTTCCCCAGCACCACTTGTTAAAGAGACTGTCTTTTCTCCATTTTATATTCTTGCCTCCTTTGTCGAAGATAAGGTGTCCATAGGTGCGTGGATTTATCTCTGGGCTTTCTATTTTGTTTCACTGATCTATATTTCTGTCTTTATGCCAGTACCATACTGTCTTGATGACTGTGGCTTTGTAGTAGAGCCTGAAGTCCGGCAGGTTAATTCCCCCAGTTCCATTTTTCTTCCTCAAGATTGCTTTGGCTATTCGAGGTTTTTTGATTTCCATAAATTGTGAGATTATTTGTTCTAGTTCTGTGAAAAATATCATTGGTAGCTTGATAAGGATTGCATTGAATGTATAAATTACTTTGGGTAGTATATTCATTTTTACAATATTTATTCTTCCAATCCACGAACACGGTATATTTCTCTATCTATTAGTGTCCTCTTTGATTACTTTCACTAGTGTTTTATAGTTTTCTATGTACAAGTCTTTTGTTTCCTTAGGTAGATATATTCCTAAGTATTTAATTCTTTTCGTTGCAACAGTGAATGGAATAGTTTCCTTAATTTCTCTTTCTATTTTCTCATTATTAGTGTATAGGAATGCAAGTGATTTCTGTGTGTTGATTTTATATCCTGCAACTTTACTGTATTCATTGATTAGCTCTAGTAGTTTTCTGGTAGAGTCTTTAGGGTTTTCTGTGTAGAGGATCATGTCATCAGCAAACAGTGAAAGGTTTACTTCTTTTCCAATTTGTATTCCTTTTATGTCTTTTTCTGCTCTGATCGCTGTAGCCAAAACCTCCAGAACTATGTTGAAGAGTAGTGGTGAGAGTGGGCACCCTTATCTTGTTCCTGACTTTAGGGGAAATGCTTTCGGTTTTTCACTGTTGAGGATAATGTTTGCTGTGGGTTTGTCATATATAGCTTTTATCATGTTGAGATATGTCCCTTCTATTCCCACTTTCTGGAGGGTTTTTATCATAAATGGATGTTGAATTTTGTCGAAGGCTTTCTCTGCATCTATTGAGATAATCATATGATTTTTATTTTTCAGTTTGTTAATATGGTGTATTACGTTGATTGATTTGCGGATATTGAAGAATCCTTGCATTCCTGGGATTAAAGCCCACTTGGTCATGATGTATAATCTTCTTAAAGTGTTGTTGGATTCTGATTGCTAAAATTTTGTTAAGGATTTTTGCATCTATGTTCATCAGTGATATTGGCCTGTAGTTTTCTTTTTTTGTGGGGTCTTTACCAGGTTTTGGGATTAGTGTGATGGTGGCCTAATAGAATGAGTTTGGAAGTTTCCCATCCTCAGCAATTTTCTGGAAGAGTTTGAGTAGAATAGGTGTTAGCTCTTCTCTAAATTTTTAGTAGAATTCAGCTGTGAAGCCATCTGGACCTGGGCTTTTGTTTGCTGGAAGATTTCTGATTACAGCCTCTAGTTCCGTGCTTGTGATGGGTCTGTTCAGATTTTCTATTTCTTCCTTGTTCAGTTTTGGAAAGTTGTACTTTTCTAGGAATTTGTCCATTTCTTCCAGGTTATTCATTTTATTGCCATATAATTGCTGATAGTATTCTCTAATAATCCTTTGTATTTCTGTGTTGTCGGTTGTGATTTCTCCATTTTCATTTCTAATTTTATTGATTTGGTTCTTCTCCCTTTGTTTCTTGATGAGTCTGGCTAGTGGTTTGTCAATTTTATTTACCTTCTCAAAGAACCAGCTTTTGGCTTTGTTGATTTTTGCTATGGTCTCTTTTGTTTCTTTTGCATTTATCTCTGCCCTAATTTTTATGATTTCTTTCCTTCTACTAACCCTGGTGTTCTTCATTTCTTCCTTTTCTAGTTTCTTTAGATGTAGGGTTAGGTTATTTAGTTGACTTTTCCTTTGTTTCTTGAGGTGTGCCTGTATTTCTATGAACTTGCCCCTTAGCACTGCTTTTACAGTGTCCCAGAGGTTTTGGGTTGTTGTGTTTTCATTTTCATTCATTTCTATGCATATTTTGATTTCTCTTTTGATTTCTTCTATGATTTGTTCATTATTCAGCAGCGTGTTGTTCAGCCTCCATATGTTGGCATTTTTAATGGTTTTTCTCCTGTAATTGAGATCTAATCTTACTGCATTGTGGTCAGAAAAGATGCTTGGAATGATTTCAATTTTTTTGAATTTACCAAGACTAGATTTATGTCCCAGGATGTGATCTATCCTGGAAAAGGTTCCGTGTGCGCTTGAGAAAAAGGTGAAATTCATTGTTTTGGGGTGAAATGTCCTATAGAGATCTATTAGGTCTAACTGGTCTATTGTATCATTTAAAGTTTGTGTTTCCTTGTTAATTTTCTGTTTAGTTGATCTATCCATAGATGAAAGTGGGGTATTAAAATCTCCCACTATTATTGCATTGTTGTTAATTTCCCTTTTCATACTTGTTAGTAATTGTCTTACATATTGCGGTGCTCCTATGTTGGGTGCATAAATATTTATAATTGTTATATCTTCTTGGATTGATCCTTTGATCATTATGTAGTTTCCTTCTTTTTCTCTTTTCACAGCCTTTGTTTTAAAGTCTATTTTATCTGATATGAGTATTGCTACTCCTGCTTTCTTTTGGTCTCTATTTGCATGGAATATCTTTTTCCAGCCCTTTACTTTCAGTCTGTATGTGTCCCTCATTTTGAGGTGGGTCTCTTGTAGACAACATATATGGGGTTCTTGTTTTTGTATCCATTCAGCCAGCCTTTGTCTTTTGGTTGGGGCATTCAACCCATTTATGTTTAAGGTAATTATTGATAAGCATGATCCCATTGCCATTTTCTTTATTGCTTTGGGTTCGAGTTTATACACCCTTTCTGTGTTTCCTGTCTAGAGAAGATCCTTTAGCATTTGTTGAAGAGCTGGCTTGGTAATGCTGAATTCTCTCAGCTTTTGCTTGTCTGTAAAGCTTTTGGTTTCTCCTTCATATTTGAATGACATCCTTGCTGGGTACAGTAATCTGGGCTGTAGGTTGTTTTCTTTCATCACTTTAAGTATGTCTTGCCATTCCCTCCTGGCCTGAAGAGTTTCTGTTGAAAGATCAGCTGTTATCCTTATGGGAATCCTCTTATGTGTTATTTGCTGCTTTTCCCTTGCTGCTTTTAATATTTGTTCTTTGTGTTTGATCTTTGTTAACTTGATTAATATATGTCTTGGAGTATTTCGCCTTGGGTTTATCCTGTTGGGGATTCTCTGGGTTTCTTAGACTTGGGTGATTATTTCTTTCCCCATTTTAGGGAAGTTTTCAACTATTATCTCCTCAAGTATTCTCTCATGGTTTTTCTTTTTGTCTTCTTCTTCTGGGACTCCTATGATTCGAATGTTGGAGCGTTTAACATTGTCCCAGAGGTCTCTAATATTGTCCTCATTTCTTTTAATTCGTTTTTCTTCTTTCCTCTCTGTTTCATTTATTCCTACAATTCTATCTTCTAGCTCACTTATCCTGTCTTCTGCCTCTGTTATTCTACTGTTTGTTCCCTCCAGAGTGTTTCTGGTCTCATCTATTGCATTATTCACTGTATATTGACTCTTTTTTATTTCCTCTAAGTCCTTCTTAAACCTTTCTTCCATCTTCTCAATCCTCTTCTCCAGGTTATTTATCTGTAACTCCATTTTGCTTTCAAGATTTTGAATCATTTTCACCATCAAAATTAGAAATTCTTTATCAGGTAGATTCCCTATATCTTCCTCTTTTGTTTGTGTTGGTGGGCATTTATCTTGTTCCTTTACCTGCTGGGTATTTCTCTGCCTCTTCATTTTGCTTATATTGCTTTGCTTGGGGTGGCCTTTCCCTCTTCTGGCCGTTTGTGGAGTTCTCTTTATTATGTAGTTTCCTTGCTGTGTGTGGGGTTGGATGGGTGACTTGTCAAGGTTCCCTGGTTAGGGAAGCTTGTATCAGTGTTCTGGTGGGTGGAGCTGGATTTCTTCTCTCTGGAGTGCAATGAAGTGTCCAGTAATGAGTTATGCGATGTCAGTGGGTTTGGAGTGACTTTGGGCAGCCTGTGTATTGAAGCTCAGGGCTATTTTCCTGTGTTGCTGGAGAATTTGCATGGTATGTCTTGCTCTGGAACTTGTTGACCCTTGGGTGGTGCTTGGCTTTAGTGTAGGTATGGAGGCATTTGATGAGCTCCTATCGATTAATGTTCCCTGGAGTCAGGAGTTCTCTGGTGTTCTCAGGATTCGGGCTTAAGCCTCTTGCCTCTGGTTTTTGGTCTTATTCTTGGAGTAGTCTCTAGATGTCTCTATCTGTCATTTCCAAGGTGGTTCCCTCTGTTTTAGCTTCTGTTTGCTGTTCTCTTCAGTGTCTAATTTCCGCCCTGATACTAGGGGGCAGGTGGACACTTTTTAAGGCTCAGTTGTTCAGTCCTGTTCTGGGAAGGGAGGAACGCTGAAGACAAATATCTCTGGTGTCTGTGGGGAGTGCTCGCAGTGTCTCGGCCACACTGGGTTTGCCCCCGCTCACAGCACGTGTGTTGTCCCAGTCTACACTGCACAGGCTCTAGGTTGCTCTGCCGGGAACTGTCCGAGGCTGGCGCTGGGTTGTATGCACTTCCCACATCTGAGCAGCTCAAGTTCAGTTTCTCGGGTACTCCACAAAGGTGCAGACTTGGCTGGGTCTGTGTTTTGTGCCTTCCCGGTCCGAGTAGCTCAGGTGACCAGGTGTTTGGCGAGTGTGGTCACTGCAACTTATCGCCTCCCCAGTCCCTGCCACTCGGTTTTCTGGGTGTACAACTGGCGCACCTTCTCAGGCGGATATCGACCGGCCAGAGCCCAAGAAATCTTGATTAGCAACAAGCCTGCCTGCAGTTTGTATCGGATGCCTTTCTGAGGCTGCGGTTGCCCCCTCCTGCTCTGGCTGACCTCTCTGCCTGTCTCGACAGGGGATGGGGGATGGTCTGGCTGCAGCCGGCTCGCTCTGCTCAGTTCTTTGTTCTGTGAGCGGGGCTGGCAGAGTCTTAGGTTAGAGCTTTCCACCTTTTCGTGGGGAAGCTATCCCAGTCTGCTTTGCTGTCCCCTGTTAGATCTCTCAGATTGTTCTCGCAGCATTCAAGCCCAGTCCTCTCTCTAAGCAGTTCAGCTGGCTCCTCCCTGCCCAGTCCCTGCTTGCTAATGGCATATGCAGGCGTCTGCACTGCTTCTCCGCTGGGAGTTACCGTTTGGCGGGTAATCTGTGGGTTTTAATTATTTCTTTCTTTTTTCCTCTCGGTTCTGTGGCCCTCTGAGGTTCCAAGGCTTGCCACAGACTAGCCATTGAGAGTGTTTCCTGGTGTTTGGAAACTTCTCTCTTTTTAAAGCCTCCCTTCCCGGGACGGAGCTCCATCCTTACCTCTTTTGCCTCTCTTTTTATCTTTTATGTTTTTTCCTACCTCCTTTCGAAGACAATGGGCTGCTTTTCTGGGTGCCTGATGTCCTCTGCCAGCATTCAGAAGTAGTTTTGTGGACTTTACGCCGCGTTCAAATGTTCTTTTGATGAATTTGTGGAGGAGAGAGTGGTCTCGCCATCCTATTCCTCTGCCATCTTGTTCCTTCCTTACAGTGGTCGGCTTTTGAAGGTACTTGGGGTGACTTGGGAGATGGAGAGCATCTCTGATTATCTTGAAAATCTGGCTGTGCAATGTGAATCCTTTCAATTCTCTAATTATATTATCATATATTCTCAGGGGATAGCCATGAAATAAATCTCCCCACCCCCCAATAACAATCTTAGGGTATCAGCCATCACTGGCTAATCTGAACTGAAGAGCTGCAGGATAAAAAGGACTACTTCTGGAAAGCTAAACTCCTAAGGCGTAGAGCCCTAAACTTCAGTGAAGAAAGGTCCTACGCATCTCAGTGAATTTTTCTGGGACCAGTCTGTGTATTCCTGATGAATTACTGTGTACAGAGGTCAATGGTGTGGCAACTTTAAACCCTAGTGATTAAAGCGAGTCTCGACAGCCAAACAAAGCTAAAGGCTGCATGAAACAGCAGCAATCTGACATAAATCACAGCAATTTTTTTTTTTTGATCTGTCTCCTAAAGGAAATAAAAACAAAAATAAACAAACGGGACCTAATTAAACTTAAAAGCTTTTGCACAGCAAAGGAAACCATCAACAAATGAAAAGACAGCCTACTGAACAGGAGAAAATATTTGCAAATGATATGACCAATAAGGGTATAACCAATATATATATACAGTGCATACAACTCAACATCAAAAAAAAAAAAAAAATTAAAACCGAATAGCCTGATTAAAAAATGGGCAGAAGAACTGAATAGAAATATTTCCAAAGAGGAAATGCAGATGGCCAATAGTCACATGAAAAGATGTTCAACATTGCTAATCATCAGGGAAATACAAAACAAAACCACAAGGAGGTATCACTTCATACCTGTCAGAATGGCCATTACCAAAAAGTCTACAAATAATAAACGTTGGCAAGGATGTGGAGAGCCACTCTCACATACTGGGAGGGTGAGACTGTAAGTTGGTGCAGCCGCCATGGCTCAAAATACTGACAATAGAGTTGCCGTATGATCAACTTTGGACATATATCCAGATAAAACTATAATTGGAAAGGACACATGCATCCCTACATTCACAGCAGCACTACTTAACAGTTGCCAAGACATGAAAACAACCTCAGTGTCCATCAACAGACAAATAGGTAAAGCATGTACGACGCGCGCTCTCTCTCACACACACACACACAATGAAATACTCGCTTGCTCGCTCAGTCATATCAGACTCTGCAACCCCGTGGACTGTAGCCCGCCAGGCTCCTCTGTCCATGGGATTCTCCAGGCAAGAATACTGGGGTGGGTTGTCATGCCCTCCTCCAGGGGATCTTCCTGACCCAGGGATTGAACCCACATCTCTTTATGTCTCCTGAATTGGCTGGCAGGTTCTTTACCAGTAGCACCACCTGGGAAGCCGATACAATGAAATACTACTCCTCCACGAAAAAGAACTAAATTTTGTCATTTGCAGCAACGTGAATGGACTTGAAGGGCATTATGGTAACTGAAATAAGTCAGACACAGGAAAATAAACATTGTATGGCATCGCTCGTATGTGGAGCCTAAAAATATGCCACAGTCAAAGGAATGTCCAAGAAAGAAGCAGCTCACAGCAACAGAGCACAGACTGGTGGTTACCGGTGGGGAGGTAGGGGGCAACAGAAGGGTGGGAGAGTCCGTGACATAAGTGTTGGGTGTAAGACAGGCTCAAGGACGTACTGCCCAATATGGGGAACACAGCCAATATTTTGCAATAACTGTAAATGGAAAGGAACCTTTAAAATTACAGAAATTAAAAAAAAAGAACTTAAAAAGGCACTAAGTAAGAGAAAGATAGGAAGTCAAGAGGATCATTTAGAAATTGACTAGGTGAATGGATCTGAGACCTAGGAAAGGGAGGCCTATCGCGGTCAGATTCTTAAATCATGTCTTGACTTGAAGAAAGACTAGTATATCAGTTATGGGCTGAACTGCGTCCCCAGTCGTATGTTAATGTCCTAATCCCCGGCACCTCAGAGTTCAATCCCTAGCATGGGAGGAGAAGGGGACAGCAGAGGATGAGATGGTTGGGTGGCATCACTGACGCAATGGGCATGAGTCTGAGCAAACTCCGGGAGATAGTGAAGGACAGGGAAGCCTGGCGTGCTGTAGTCCATGGGGCTGCAAAGAGCTGGGCGTGACTTGGAACAACAACAACAAGCTAAAATGAGGTCATTAAGGTGGGCCCTTGTCCAATACGATTGGTGTCCTGAAAAGAAGAGATTAGGACGCAGATGCACGCAGAAGGAAGGCCATATGGATACAAGGATGGAGATGGCCATCTACAAGGCACGGAGGCCTCAGAACGAAACCAGCTCTGCTGACACCTTGTGCTTGTACTTCTAACCTCCAGAGTGGTTTACATTTTTTCTGTTCAAGTCATCCAGTCTTAGAAAATTAATACAGTGCTCTATAAAACTCATACAATCATTTTTTGGGAGCTAGAAGAACTCAAGGACTTGGATCAGACCTAGAAGTTTAGCAGCTTGGAAACTGAGGTAGGAAGGGAGAGACCAGGGCAGACAGAGGCACACAGGTCTAAGGATCTCTGAGTGAGATGTCTCCTAAGCCAGACAAAGCATTTAGTTTCTGCCTCAGGTCATCTGCTGCTTTTTAAAAGTAGCTTGGTTGCACTTGGGGTGCCTGACCTAAGGGTGTGAGCCTTTTGTGCTTAATGCTGATGAAAGATATGAGAGAAGATGATAGTTTTACATGCTCAAATTATCCCACTTCTGAGCAGCATTCCGAAGAGTTGGTCACCCCTTCCTTCGTGAAACTCTCTCCCCTCTTGGCTTGTGTGATACCATGGTCTCTTCTATTTCTGCTGGCTACTTTTGAATCTCATTTGCTGCCCTTTGGCCCCCTTTGTTGCTGCTCAGTCACTCAGTCATGTCTGACTCTTTGCCACCCCATGGACTGGAGCACACCAGGCTTCCCTGTAATTCACTATTTCCCGGAGCTTGCTCAAACTCATGTCCACTGAGTTGGTAATGGCATCCAACCATCTCATCCTTTGTCATCCCCTTCTGCTCCTGCCTTCAATCTCTCCCAGCATCAGGGTCTTTTCACATTCTAAATGATGGAGTTCCTCGGAGCTTCACTGTGAATCCTCTTGTCTTCTCTGCCTATCTAGTCCCTTGATTTAAACACCATGCATAAACAGATGATCCCAAATCTACATTGCTGGCCACTCCCTTGAGCCCCTGACGCATATAAACAAATGCATAATTGATGTTTTCTCCCTGGATGTCACACAGACATCTTAGACTTCGTGAGCACTAAATTACACTCGATTTTCCTGCTCAATCTTGTTCCTTCGCCCATCCTTCCATTCTCTTACACATTACCACCACCCACTCAGGAACCCAAGCAAAGGCATCCTTGATCCCTTCCTTTCTCTAACCCAAGCCATCAGCAAGCGCAGATCATTCTGCTTTTAAAACACAGCCCAGGACTTCCCTGGGCTGTGGTACAGTGGATAAGAAACTGCCTGCAAATGCAGGGGACAGGGGTTTGACCCCTGCTCTGGGAATATTCCACATGCTATATGGGGCAACTAAGCCCATGCGCCACAAATACTGAAGGCTGCACATTCTAGAGCCTGCACACTGCAGCTCCGGAGGTCTGTGTGCCTCCAGCCTGGGCTTTGGAACAAGAGAAGCCACTGCAGTGAGAAGCCCGTGCACCAAAGCGAAGAGCAGCCCCACTTGCTGCCACTAAAGAAAGCCTGTGAGCATCAGTGAAGACCCAGTGCAACCAAAAACCCCCCAAACCGAATTCCAACCTGTCTGTATCAACCAAAAACCCCAAACCGAATTCCAGCCTGTCTGTATCAACTAAAAACCCCAAACCGAATTCCAACCTGTCTGTATCAACCGAAAACCCCCAAACCGAATTCCAACTTGTCTGTATCAACCAAAAAACCCCAAACTGAATTCCAACTTGTCTGTATCAACCAAAAACCCCCAAAACCGAATTCCAACCTGTCTGTATCAACTAAAAACCCCAAACCGAATTCCAACCTGTCTGTATCAACCAAAACCCCCCAATCTGAATTCCAACCTGTCTGTACCTTGCTTTTGGCTGTGCTGGTTCTTTGTTGCTGTGTGAGGGCTTTCTCAAGTTGTGGTGAGCAGGGGCCACTCTCCAGTTGAGGTGCATGGGCTTCTCTCTTTCTGAGCACAGGCTCTCTGGCCTGTGGGCTCAGTAGGTGTGGCTCCCAAACTCTAGATCACGGGCTCAGGAGTTGTGGCACTTGGGCTTAGTTGCCTTACGGCATGCATGATCTTCTCAGACTAGGGACTGAACCTGTGTTTCCTGAATTGGTAGCTGGATTCTTCTTCACTGGACCACTAGGGAAGTCCTGTCTGTATCTTTTTTTATCACCTCTGCCAACATTACAGTGTATGTATGCATGCGCGCTAAATCACTTTAGTTGTGTCTGACTCTTTGTGACTCTGTGGACTGTACCCCACCTGTGGACAGGTCCCTCTGTGCATGAGGATTCTCCAGGCAAGAACACTAGAGTCAGTTGACCTGGATCCTCCTCCAGGGGATCTTCCCGACGCAGGGATCAAACCTGTTTCTCCTGCATTGGCAGGCAGGTTCTTTACCATTAGTGCCACCTGGGATGTTTAACATTACAAGACAGTATCTTCTGTTGCCTGGGCTACTGTTCAAGCCTCCTGCTTTGCTCAGCTACTACAACCCAGTCTGCACCCAGAACCATGGAGTCATAGAGTATAACATTCTCAGCTCTGCATGGCCTGCTCCACCCTACAATTCTAGCCTCACCCTGCTTTACTCTCCTCTTTGCCCACTCCCTTTAAGACCCTCTTCCAGCTCCTCTAATGTGTGTATATCCTAGATTGAGTTTCTTTGAAATAACTTAGGGCAAATTGGAAGTAGTGGGCAGATCAGGGATGAGAAAGAAAAGAAGAAGCAAAAACAAAGAGCGCCTTTTTTGGAGGTTGCTGTTGTAAGTAACATGTCTCTCTTCTGCTGAGAAGAATACAGAATGACTCCCAGTGATGTTCACTTAAAGGAGGGGAAGTTGAGACATGTGTAAACCAGCCTGTGTCCCCCACTGCTGAGGGCTGCCTGATGAGGGGTGGGAATGGGGCAGCAGTAATATCCTGGCATTTCTAGGCTGCACTTGTGCCATTGTCAGAGAAAGTAGGAAGATGCTCAGAGGCTTGGGGTGGGTGGCTGTCTGATGGATGCAAGTTTGATCTGTCAGGGTAGTGTCCATCATAGCTGTGGCTGAAACTGAGGAGGGCTGGGAATACGTAACATGGGGCACCAGAAGAGTCTCCTCCTCCAAAATCTTTCTTGCACTGGGGACTCTGTGCATGCGGTTCCCTACACTGGCCTCCTCCTCCTCCCCCTTCTGTGAGTCCTGGATCCCTTGCATAGCCTGTGGTCTCAGCTTAAGTTTCACGTCTTCAGAGTTGCCTTCCCTGGCCTCCCAGTCGAGGTTATATTTGCTTTGGTGGCCTCTCCCATAGCGCCTTCAGTGCCCAAGCCGGGAGTGGTGATTCTGTATTTGTGTGTTTCACATCGAATCGGTCATTCACACAAGGAGGTAACCCCGACAGAGTTGTTCATCTCTGTACAACCAGGCCCTTGCATATACCTGGCCCACAGTAGCTACATAACTGGCAAATGAATGAAGAAAAATGATAAAGCTAAATGTGTGGCCCAGAAACCTGTCTCAAGTCTTTCTTTTGGCAGCAAAGCCAAGGAGCCTGGCTCTCCATCAAGCCTGCATCGCTGCTGGAAGAGCTCAGGCTTCCTGGGCAACAGCTGGATAAAATGGGTGGAAATCTAAGGACAACAGAGCAACAGGGAAGGATACACAAAACTTGTAGAGGCTCCATGCCAGGTCAAGTCCTGCCTGGGTGAAGGGGATACAAAACTTGTGAAGACAAAGAACCTGCTCTCACAGTGTAGTTATGGGGGTCACAGAAAGACGTAAATGGCAAAATAATCGGAAGACAGTAAAGCATGAGGCAAATGTGAGGCCACATCATGGTGAAAGATGAAACTAGATGCTTCTAAGGAGACTTCCAGTCTGTGAATCAAAGGCATTCAGAATCAAGTAGGGCCAGGGCCAGGGTATTGGGAGGATCTATGGGAAATTCTTAAACTGTTTAAACTCAAGGGGTCCCTGAAAATAGTTTTGCTTACAACTCTTCAGGGCTGCCCAGCACTTTGGAAGCAGGTTTCAGATAGAGTACAGCTGTACCTTTCCCAAGAGGGGGACAGAATGTTGGTTCCATGCCGCTTTCTCTGTGGTTAATGAGTAGTCATGTAGGATTAAACGGGGCGTACTCTCTTTAGTCCAAACTTTCATGATTTAATACAGTTTTTTTTTATGGCAATGGCAAAAACAACAACAACAACAACAACAACGAGGGATAACATTGAATAAAAGTTTACATAATTTATCTCTAAACTTGCAACTGAAAAAGTACATTTTTACATTAGAGATACTCTGTGGCAACATCTGCTTTAACTGTGTATCTGCTAGTACCGGAGGTGAGAGGTAGAAAGACTCTGAGAATTTAACTCCTTCATCACAGTCCCAAGTCTCTTCTGAAACCACTTTTCCTAAACTACTTCTCAGTGTAGTCGCTCTATTCATGCCTAAAGTGTTCAGAAGCTCTCGGGAATCCAGAAATAACATTCTGCAGGAGTGCCAGGGCATGATGGACAGTGAAGGAGCCAGGCTCTGGGAACCAGGAGACCTGGTCTCCAGTCCAGGCTCTGCCGCCGCCTGGCTGAGCAGACTCTGCCTCACTGTGAAGAGTGGCCTGGCTTTTCAGATCTAAATGCTCAGGTAAAGCACGAGAGGCAGGACACTGTGCTTGAGTCTTAGAGCCAGACTATCTAAATTCAAACATGTGCAAATCAAAGCCACTTACTAGCTGTGTGACTGTGGGCAAATTACTTATCTTTTGGCCTATTTTGTCATCTTTTAATGAAGTAATGATAGTTTCTGTTATAGGACAGTTACGAGGATTAACTGACTTTCTGTACATGAAGAACACCAAGTAAGAACTATGTAAGTTTTTGCTTAAATTGCTCATCGCAGCACTGTTTGTAACGGAAAACTCCATTTTCCGTTACAAACAGTAGGGAACCAGTTACATAGACCATCAAACAAGAATGAGGCACAGCTCTGTATGTTCTTATTTAAGATCTCTAAGTCACTGGTTAATTAAAAGAGCAAGGCACAAACCAGGTAAGAGCCTGCTGCCATGTGTGTGACTTTAAAGTGAACACACAGAATTGAGTTGGTATGTGTATCATTTCAGTCACTCAATCGTGTCTGACTTTTTGAGACCCCATGGACTGCAGCACAACAGGCTTCCCTGTCCATCACCAACTCCAGGAGACTACTCAAACTCATGTCCATTGAGTCGGTGATGCCATCCAACCATCTCATCCTCTGTCGTCCCCTGCTCCTCCTGTTTTCAATCTTTCCCAGCATCAGGGTCTTTTCCAGTGAGTCGGTTCTTCACATCAGGTGGCCAAAGTATTGGAGTTTCAGCGTCAACATCAGTCCCTCCAATGAACAACCAGGACTGATCTCCTTTAGAATGGACTGGTTGGATATCCTTGTAGTCCAAGGGACTCTCAAGAATCTTCACCAGCACCACAGTTCAAAAGCATCCATTCTTCAGCACTTAGCTTTCTTTATAGTCCAACTCTCACATGTACATGACTACTGGAAAAACCATAGCCTTCACTAGACAGACCTTTGTCGGCAAAGTAATGTCTCTGCTTTTTAATTCGCTGTCTAGGTTGGTCATAGTTTTTCTTCCAAGGAGCAAGCTTCTTTTAATTTCATGGCTGCAATCACCATCTTGCAGTGATTTTGGAGCCCCCCAAAATAAAGTCTGTCACTGATTCAATTGTTTCCCCATCTATTTGCCATGAGGTGATGTGACCGGAACACGTGATCTTTGTTTTCTGAATGTTGAGTTTTAAGTCAACTTTTCACTCTCCTCTTTCATTTTCATCATGAGGCTCTTCAATTTTACTTCTCTTTCTGCCATAAAGGTGGTGTCATGTGTGTCATCTCTGTATTGGGCTTCCCTGGTGGCTTAGAGGTTAAAGCATCTGCCTGCAATGCAGGAGACCCAGGTTCAATCCCTGGGTCAGGAAGATCCCCTGGAGAAGGAAATGGCAACCCACTCTAGCATTCTTGCCTGGAAAATCTCATTGAGGGAGAAGCCTGGTAGACTACAGTCCATGGGGTCGCAAAGAGTCAGACACGACTGAGCAACTTCACTTTCACTTTAATCTGTGTATCTGTTATTGATATTTCTCCCGGCAATCTTGTTTCCAGCTTGTGCTTCATCCACTCCAGCATTTCTCATGATGTACTCTTCGTATAAGTTAAACAAGTATGCTGACAATATACAGCCTTGACGTACTCCTTTTCCTATTTGGAACCAGTCTGTTTTTCCATGTCCAGTTCTAACTGTTGCTTCTTGATCTGCATACAGATTTCTCAGGAGGCAGGTCAGGTGGTCTGGTAGTCTCATCTCTAAGAATTTTCCATAGTTTGCTTTGATCCACACAGTTAAAGGCTTTGGCATAGTCAATGAAGCAGAAATAGATGTTTTTCTGGAACTTTCTTGCTTTTTCAATGATCCAATGGATGTTGGCAATTTGATCTCTGTTTCCTTTGCCTTTTCTAAATCCAGTTTGAACATCTGGAGGTTCATGGTTCACGTACTATTGAAGCCTGGCTTGGAAAGAATTTCTAAAAGTTCACAGAGAAACTCTTAACAGTAGCTATATCTCAGGAGGAGATGGGTGGGGACAGGTTAAGAGAGATTTAACTTTCTATTTGTGCTCTTCTACTTGAATTTGTTGCTGTGTGTGGGAGTGTATTTTTCAAGAAATAAGCTAGTTAAAAACAAAACAAAAAATGATAATGCTTGCTTTCAGAAGACCATTTTGAGAAATAGATGTGAGATAATGTATCTAAGAGCATGGTGAAAATTGGAAAATACTAGTGTAATGTCAGTGTAATGTCTTATTAAAATGAGTGTTTGGGGCTTCCTAGGAAGCCCAGTGGTTAAGAATCTACCTGGCAATGCAGGGGACACTGGCTTAATCCCTGGTCCCTGGTTGCCTGCTGTGGAGCTACTAAGCCTGTAAGGCATAACTCCTGAGCCCCTGAACCCAGAGCCTGTTCTCTGTAACAAGAGGAGCCGCCACAGTGAGAAGCCCCCATCCCACAACCAAAGTGGTCCGTGCTCACCACAGCTCGATAAAGCCTGTGAGCAGCAACAAAGACCTAGCCAATCAAAAATTAAAATTAAAATATTTTAAAAATAAGAGTGTTTTGAAAACCTAGAGGGGTGGCTTGGGGTGGGAGGTGAGAGGGAGGTTCAAGAGGTAGGGGACATATGTATACGTATGGGTGATTCATGTTGTATGGCAGAAACCAACAGAATATTGTAAAGCAATTATCTTTCAATTAAAAGTAAATAAATTAAAAAAAATTTTTAAATGAGTGTTTGGTTTTCACGATCCAGAAGTTTGAAATGTACATGGAGTTGCTGAAGTGAGTCAGTATGGCTTTAGAGTATTTGCCTAACAATGGTAGGGCTAACAATAGTACCTACTGAAGCTAGGAAGTAGTATTGGAGTATTAGCGGCTCAGCTGGTGAAGAATCTGTCCACAATGTGGGAGATCCTGGTTCAGTCCCTGGGTTGGGAAGATCCCCTGGAGGAGGGAATGGCAACCCACTCCAGTATTCTGGCCTGGAAAATCCTATGGACAGAGGAGTCTGGCTGGCTACAGTCCATAGGGGTCCCAAAGAGCTGGACACAACTGAGCAACTCACACTTTTGGAGTAATTTTAGTAACACTGGTGGTTCCACAAAAATTAAAATTTCTCTTCTGGAAATTAATTTAATTTTTCCCCTTAAATAAAGGGTAAGCGTCCCTCCCCAAGCCCCAAGGCTTTTTTTTTTTTTTTTTCCTTTGGAGTTCTAATTATTTGGCAGCTTTGGAAAAAAAATGTTAAATTCACCAATATTTTAAATATTTTCAACTTTCCTCGCAAGAGGCATAACCATTAAGAAAATGTTCCCAAATTAGACCCCCTACGTCTTTCATTAGACATCCCATTGGTGAAAGAGATTTATCTAAATAGAAACTTAGGGGAAAAAAAAGCACTAAGAAATGAAAGTGGTAGTTTAGTTGCTCGGTCGTATCCGACTCTTGTGACCCCATGGACTGCAGCCCACCAGGTTCCTCTGTCCATGGAATTCTCCAGGCAAGAATACTGAAGTGGGTTGCCATTTCCTTCTCCAGGGGATCTTCCTGACCCAGGAATTGAACCTGGGTCTGCTGCATTGCAGGCAGATTCTTTAGTGAATGAGCTATGAGGGAAGCCCCAAGAAATGAAAAGTAAGGTTGATTTCAAAGGTGAGGATTATATGTATGTGTTTTGAAACCTGGCCCAGAGAATAAAAACCAGGTGGGGATGAAAATGATGACAAACTCTTCCTTCCCTCTCTCTCATTTCCCACAAGCTGGAAATTTTAAGAAAACACAAGAGTTCCTGCCATGCGACTCGACTGTGAAAAAGGAGGTTCTCTAATTGTGTGAAAGTTTGGTTCCACAGCTCATACACAAAAGTGATCCACAAGACTTCTGTGCCCTGGTGTTTGAGCCTGGGCACACAGCTCAGGGTCCTCCCGTCGTGGCTGAGAATGCAGCACCTCTGTGGGCTTTCTCTTCCCGGTGCAGCTGTGCAAGCAGGCTCTCTCAGCTCGTTCCCCTTCTCCCAGCCCTTCTGCTCTGTGGTTCCTAAGCACCCCCTAGGGTCCCTGGCAACTCAGTTTCCATCACTACAGTCACTGGCTCCTGACTAGAAAGCTGCAGTGCGGTTTTGTGGACATTGCTGGTCTTATCCCCGAGCAGTTTTCTTAAAGTTTATTTTAATTGGAGGCTAATTACTTTACACTACTGTGGTGGTTTTTGTCAAACATTGACATGAATCAGCCATGGGTGTACATGTGTTCCCCATTCTGAGCCTCCCTCCCACCTCCCGCCCCACCTGGAGCAGTTTCCAATCTCGGGGGCATCCACTGGGAGACATGGAGGGTTGCTTCTTCCCTACTCCTTCCCACCTCCTGGACAAGGAGACATGGGCCTAGGTGACTCCATTTTTCTCCCCACTGCAACCCTCTAAACTGGACTGCAAAGAGCCGCCTTCCCCCAGCAGGGGACTCTGCCTGTCATTCTAATTTCTCAGGCTTGCCTGGAAAGCAAAGTGCAGAAATGCTGACAGTGTATCCACACTTTCCCATTTCTCTCAGAAAAGCTCTCTTGCAAGCAGTGGCTGGTGGGTGCAGAGACTCTGGCCCCCTAGCTGCTCTGGGCAGCCTCTCACCTCCCCTCCCTGCAAAGCCCCAACCATTTCTGCCTGCTGAGCTGTGCGTCACAGAAACCTTCCCTCCCTCTCTCTCCAGATTTGGAGAGAAAACTTGGGATGCTTGAAGAAGAGTTATAAAGCATTCCTTCTCCAGTGACACAAGAATTCAACCACAGGAACCTGCTGTGTTGGGAAGGGGGCTGTAAGAGAGGAGAGCTCTTGGAAGGAGGCTGTCAGTCTAGGCACAGACAACTTCCCTGGAGACACAAAGCAAAGCCATCACAGAGATGCCCGAAGACCAAGAGTGGAAACAAAGAAAACTCTGCCCAGGAAAAACAACTGGCCATTGGGCTCTGATTTTCATGGGGTTCTTCATGACCCCGTGACCCCATTACCCCTGCCCCAGCCCCCATCCCGGATCAGACACTTCTGCAGCCTGGGTGCCTGGGCAGGGAGACTGCCAGTGAGATGTAACAGGTAGCAGGGGACAAAGGTCTAATGTTTAGCTCTGCTGTCCACTTTTGGGGTGCAAATTGTGAACCAGATTCAAAAATATATAACAAAGCCCATGTTTAGGCCTTGTGGTCACTGAGATTACGATAGCTGATACTTTATAGGGTTTTCCAGCACCAGACACTTTACATTTGTTAAGTAAGTCATTATATCATTAAAATAACCATGGGAAGTGGATGATTTTATTATCATCCTCATTTCTAGTTGCAGAAACTAAGACTTGGAAAGATTAAACAGCTCATGTAGGATCACATTTGGTGAACTGTACTGAAGTGTAACTCAAATCCAGTTTCTACACTTGGAACCACCATGTTATTCACCTTTCCCAGGACTACTGGTGGTACAGGAATATCTAAGGTTTCTGATTTTTGTTCTAAGAGATAGACATATGAGTAGCTTGGAGGCAAAAGAGACTACTCCCAGCTTTACTGGGATCCTTTTGGGCTGTTGACAAAAGAACCTAATATATGGAGGAGTTGAGATGAATTTTGGTTTTGGTCTGGAAATAAAATGAATAGAGGAAAGCCAGAAAATACTGCGCAGGAAAGGATGACAGAAAGGAGACAAAAGGGGAAGGTCAAGTAGGTTTCATCCATTCATGCAATAAACGAGTGTCTCCTATGTGTTAGGCCACAGCCCAGACGCTAGGAACCAACGGTTAGCAAAAAAAGAAGACAAAATTTTTGTCATTGGGGAACTTGTAGTTTAATAGGGGACAGTGACCTTTAGCAAACAATCATATATGTAAATTTCACATGACAACCCCTATTTAGTGCTGTAAAGGAAAATGTCTTGAGGCACAAAATGGAACAATAGGGGAAAATGGTATATAGCCTATCTCCTGGTTGAATTGTGTAGAGCAAAGGTTTAACGCATTGCCCCTTTCAGGGGAAAGGTAGCGTTGATTCCAATGTTCTTGAATGAATAAATCTTGTAGACATGATAGTCATATCTGTTTTTCATTAGAGGAGCTTGAAAAGGGAACTACAAAGGGCATGAGTTTTTGCCTTTCAACCCTCCCCAATCTGTTCTAGTTTCAACTTTACTTCTCCTGGTTCAGTGACCCTTTCCCTGCACTGTGCATTCTAAGTCACTTTCCTTTCTCTTCAGTAACAGGTTCTCAGCTGGGCAATTGTCTACTGAAGCACTCATTTGTCAATGATGCTGCTCTCCCTTGGCTTCACAAAATCACATGGCAGCCAGTTGACTAACCTCAATTTCCCTTAACCTTTGAGCTACCTCCAGGAGGTTTACCTGAAACCGAGACTCCAATATTCTCCATTGTTTTATTTATTAATACTGATTTGCCTTGCTGGTCTTAGCTGCAGCATGTGGGATCCAGTTCCCTGACCAGAGATCGAACCCAGGTCCCCTGCATGTGGGCATGCAGTCTTAGCCACTGGACCACCCAGGAAGTCCTCTCCACTGCTTACTAGACTCATTTTCTCTTTAAAATGATCTATAGACTGTTCAGCATTATCTTTTTCACTGTATACAGAATATATAATTTCTTACAGAAAGAAAGTATACAGTAAATCTTATTTCTTCTATTCTCCCTTCACTCTGTATAGGAAACATTGGAACACAGGAAATTCTAAGATAATGATGTAAAACAACTAATTATACAACAACTAGAATATCTGATGTCACATGAATTTGTGTGTCCAAGGTAACATTGATTTTCAAACTAGTCTGTTAGAACAAAAAAAATTGATTAGTTTATAGAACTTTAGCCATTAGGAGATATATTTAGTTGACAACTGAGGGAATGATTGCTATTTTTACCACTATTATGCTGTCACTGCTCTTTGCCAAGGATATTCTTTGGGTAAATGTTGAATGGAGTCCAAAGTGGTGGGTCGTTGCCTCCTGACATGGACTACTTGTGTTTGGATTTGGGGATTTACATCCTCCATGGGAGTCAGCAGACACCAGGGAAAAAACACACATACTGAAAATGTATTCCCATTTCCCCCCCCACACAACCTGGGCATAAAAACAGACACCAGAAGAGGCCGCATCTCCATTCTTTCCTTGCAAAACAGGCTGGGGGCTCTGGCATGAAGAAACCTCCTCACGACAGGGTGCTGAGCCCAGTGCCTCTCCAAACCCAAAAGGGCGTAACGTGCCTTGTTTTCAAAAGGACACGTTTCCCTCCTTTCTGGAAATGTTTCCCAGCGGGAGGTGGGCTGTGAGGCTTTTTAGAATACCCTGCTGGAGGCACTTGAAAGGCACTCTTGGTGACTGTCCCGGCCCCTTTCAACCTCAGCTTACACTTTGGGTCCCTGCCTCGTCCTGCTTTAGCATCTTCTAGAAATAGTCTTATAGGGATTTCATTACAGAGTAATGTCAAGTGGAAACCACTGTTCAGATAGAAAGTGATGCTTTCCTAGAGTGTAAGTCAGAGTAAGTGGCACGCCTTCTGTCTCTCCTTCAGGCACTATAGTCCGGCAGCACTCTTCACCTTTCTAGGGCGAGGGTTGGGGCATCTATGTTGTTGGCTGTTCAGTCGCTCAGTCATGTCCAACTCTGCGACCCCATGGACTGCAGCATGCCAGGCTTCCCTGTCCATCACTATGTCCTGGGGCTTGCTCAAACTCATGTTCACTGAGTTGATGATGCCAACCAAGCATCTCATTCTCTGTTACCCTCTTCTCCTCCTACCCTCAATCTTTCCCAGCATCAGGCTCTTCTCCAGTGAGTCAGCTCTTTGCATCAGGCATCAGTGCTTCCAATTCAGGGGCATCTATGCTGCTGCTGCTGCTAAGTCACTACAGTCGTGTCGGACTCTGTATGACCCTATAGACGGAAGCCCACCAGGCTCCCCCATCCCTGGGATTCTCCAGGCAAGAACACTGGAGTGGGTTGCCATTTCCTTCTCCAATGTGTGAAAGTGAAAAGTGAAAGTGAAGTCGCTCAGTCGTGTCCGACCCTTAGCGACCCCATGGACTGCAGCCCACCAGGCTCCTCTATCCATGGGATTTTCTAGGCAATAGTACTGGAGTGGCTTGCCATTGCCTTCCCCCAGGGGCATCTATAGTGGGAAGCAAAAGAGCTCTGGAGTCTGTCATACTGGAGCACACTATCTACCAGGGAATAGAGCGACTGATCAAAATGATCTCATAAATAGATGAATACAACTGTGAGAAACACTGAATGACAGGCAGGGAGCCAGGAAAGTAGAGGTGGGTCCAGCAGCTCCATGTGAGCTCAGACGCACGGACATCACTCTTCTCTGCCTTGCACTCAGCTGGCCCCTGCTTTTGTCTATGTAGTCTGCTCTGGAACATGGACACAGAGTAGGGTAGGGCCTTCGTGGGGAGTAACTCATCCACACAGGCTGGTATAAGTCTTTGCTTAGCATGTGGTGGATGATGCCTGACCAGCCTCCTGCATGTTATGGAAACAGAGCCTGGACGCTTAAAATAAGAGAAGTGTTCTTACAAATCTTTCTTGGCATCATTTAAATGATCTCAACAGAGGATCCGACTAGAGAGTAGAACTAAGAGTCATTTCACTTAACAGAGTTTAACCACATCATCTCATCTGGCCCACATGCCTGCCCCAGAGGTAGATATTCTTCTTATCATGCCCATTTTTCAGGTGGGGGAGTAGGCAGGATTGGTGTTTCAGCTGTTCATCCCTTCACTTCCTTTACTGTGAAACTTAATACACTTTATTGTCACGACTTGATTGCATGCTTCCCTCACAAGACCTTAAGTTTTATTTATGAAGGCAGCTATAATCACCCCTATATCCTAAGAACTTAGCAAGTAGTGTATATTGAAATAATGGATAAACAAGTGAATAAATGAACTGTTATAAAGAAAATTTGTGTCCTGGAGGAAGAAAAAGACATTGAACTAATTTTCCAGTGGGATGTAACCAAACAAAATGACTTTGTCCCAGATGGGCTGGAATTCAAGACAACAATAAACTTAAGTTGTCAACCCAATTTTTCTCATGCCTGAACTGAAAATCTGTAAAAGACATGTAAAAACACACAACACTTATCTTAAGCCTCTCCCACAAAATTACTACCTCCACCTCTGACTGTTGTCAGCCCTGCTGCCAAGAGACACAATGAGAACTCCCTCCCCCACTTCAATTTCCTGCTCTGCTTCATGTCAAGATAATCTGAGTATGGCTGTTTTTCATATTGGAGCTGAAACCGGAAGTCCTGTGTGGCTGTTTTAGAAACATGACTTCAACAGGATGGAGGTAAAGTCAGAACAGTATTAGCTGCACTGTGCTCTTCTCCGCCTCCCTTCTCCTTCCTCTTTCGAAAGAAAGAGGACTCCCTCCACCCTTTGATATCCAGTTGCTATGTGTAACTCATGCCCTGCTGGTCAGCACTGCCCTCCCCTTGCTTTTCCATTGGCAGGGGAAAGGCATTTAGGCCAGAAGAATTAGCAAACAGCAAGACTTCAGGGGTCATGTGGTCATACCAATTAAACTGGGGGTGGGTGTCTCTGAATTTCACACTGAGTCAGCTGTGCACCATCCTGGGATTTTTGCTCCTGGATCCAAATCTGAGTAGCGGTGCTTTGAGAGTCAGACCCGCGGCACACCTGCTCGTGGCTGGTAGTGCAATCCCCCAGCGGTTCCATGACCACCTCTGTGATTACTGTTCTAGGGTGTTGAGTTTCCCACCCTAACAACTGTTCAAGGAACTTGCATGAAAGCATTTCCTTGTTGCTAGGAAAGAGGGGATTTGGGGGTAGGGCTGGATATGACACACTTAATTAATGGTGCATAAAACAGAGTGAGGATGGCGCTCTAGGTCTCATTTGGACCAGTCCCGCCCCCTGCAACATTATCTCTGTTTGAATGGGAGAGTTATCAAGACAAGGCTAATGAAGTAGAGAGCCACAAAAATTTTTATAAGTCCTTAATAATCTTATCTTAAATAAAGAATACTTATGGGAAAAAGAGTTGGGGTTAACATAGAAGAGGTTGTGAATTTATTTCTTCAAAGAAAAAACTAGCAAAACAAATACATGAATATTTTAAATGTATCTTCTTCAGATTATCCACTATAAAAAATCAACATACTGGAAGTGATCAAAATACTGTAAGTGGATTTAGAAATAAAATTATATTTGAATAGACCTCTGAATAGACCAGGAATCAGGAAAGCAGCTGCTAACCTCACAGTAACTGTAGGCAAGTGACCTCCCTCCTTTAAACCTCGTTTTCCTCATTTGTAAAATGACAGGGCTGGGTTGGATAACTGGTGCTATTTAGAGCAATAAAATACTCTGGTTCACAGAAATATTGTAAATATCTAAAGGAAGCCAGTATAATCTGTTGTTTCCAGTGAAGCACAGTTGGCTTCTGAGCTGTCACTTAGAAGGAATTCTTAAACCACAGACCAGTAAGTAGCACTCTCAGTGAAACAATCTGTAACTGAATTTAAATGACATTAAAAAAAAAATCAAATCCTACAGGAGTATGTCTGAGAATGTTGAAATGCATTGGCTATTTCAACATGACATTTTAGTAGTTGTAACATTAATAATATCAGTATAATATTAAAAAGAAAGATAACTCTAGTAGCATTGCTGCTGCTGCTGCTGCTAAGTCGCTTCAGTCGTGTCCGACTCTGTGCAACCCCATAGACGACAGCCCACCAGGCTCCCCTGTCCCTGGGATTCTCCAGGCATTACTGTACCACAAATAAAATATGAAACAATACAACCCATATTGTTAGTCAATGTGGGATTCTGCTATTTTCTAATGCCATTGCAAAATGTGTCATCAGGAAAAGAATATCTGCTTGAAAGACCTCTAGAAGAACTAAGGCAATTAGAATGTTGGAAACTGTGGCTCTAAAGATTCAGAAGGTAAGGCTCTTCTATAATTTTATAAAGAGTATTTCCCAGGTGAGGTCCCTGGTGTGTCTCAGAATCACCTGGGCTGTGAAAGTGTACATCCTCAGGCCCCATAAAGATGTATGGAATTAGAACTCTAGAAGCTGAACATTTTAACAAACCCCTCATATGCAGGAGATGAACTAAAGGTCTAGAAATGGACTTGGGTGGTGGTGAGGGGTGGAGTTCTTCACAGAAAATACCACAGTGACCCTCAGAAGGAAGAGATTCATCCAGGTCCCTACAAATGAGAAAAGATGTTTTATGTCAACTTCTGAGAATCCAATCAGGAATAAAACTCATTAGATCCCTTTAGAACAGAAGAGACCCCAGGCTTAGGTGCCTGCCTGGGGCCTGGTTTGGTGAGGGTGGAGGAGGACAGCATTAAGAGCACAGGCTTGTAAGACGGACAGGTCTGGGCTTGGGGTCCTGCTTCTGCTCCACTCTGGGCAAGAATGCAAGTTGGAATATCAGGACAGGCACTTAGTTGTGTTATAATTATCCCAGCACCACATGACAGGTTCTCAATAGTTATTCATGAAATGTTATACTAGTTTCCTATTGCTGCTGTAAAAAATGACCACAAACTTAGTGGCTTAAAATAAGAGAATTTATACCCTTACAGCGCTCAGTTCAGTTCAGTTCAGTCGCTCAGTCGTGTCCGACTCTCCGCGACCCCATGAATCACAGCACGCCAGGCCTCCCTGTCCATCACCAACTCCCGGAGTTCACTCAAACTCATGTCCACAGAGTCGGTGATGCCATCCAGCCATCTCATTCTCTGTCGTCCCTTTCTCCTCCCGCCCCCAACCTTTCCCAGCATCAGAGTCTTTTCCAGTGAGTCAACTCGTCGCATGAGGTGGTCAAAGTATTGCAGTTTCAGCTTTAGCATCAGTCCTTCTAATGAACACCCAGGATCGATCTCCCTTAGAATGGACTGGTTGGATCTCCTTGCGGTACAAAGGACTCTCAAGAGTCTTCTCGAACACCACAGTTCAAAAGCATCCATTCTTCGGCGATCAGCTTTCTTCACAGTCCAACTCTCACATCCATACATGACCACGGGAAAAACCATAGCCTTGACTAGACGGACCTTGGTTGGCAAACTAATGTCTCTGCTTTTTAATATATTATCAAGGTTGGTCATAACTTTCCTTCCAAGGAGTAAGCGTCTTTTAATTTCATGGCTGCAATCAGCATCTGCAGTGATTTTGGAGCCCAAAAAAACAAAGTCTGACACTGTTTCCACTGTTTTTCCATCTATTTCCCATGAAGTGATGGGGCCAGATGCCATGATCTTTGTTTTCTGAATGTTGAGCTTCAAGCCAACCTTTTCACTCTCCTCTTTCACTTTCATCAAGAAGCTTTTGAGTTCCTCTTCACTTTCTGCCATAAGGGTAGTGTCATCTGCATATCTGAGATTATTGATATTTCTCCCAGCAATCTTGATTCCAGCCTGTGCTTCTTCCAGCCCAGCGTTCCTCATGATGTACTCTGCATGTAAGTTAAATAAGCAAGGTGACAATATACAGCCTTGACAGACTCCTTTTCCTATTTGGAACCAGTCTGTTGTTCCATGTACAGTTCTGACTGTTGCTTTGGGGTCAGAAATCTAAAATGGGTCAGCAGGGCTACATCTATTTTGGAGATTCTAAGGGAGAATCTGTTTCCTTGTTTTCCTGGCCCTGGCTCAGATGGTAAAGAATCCACCTGCAATGCAGAAGACCTGGGTTTAATCCTTGGGTCAGGAAGATCCCCTGGAGGAGGGCATGGCAACCCACTCCAGTATTCTTGTCTGAAGAATCCCATGGACAGAGGAGCCTGGTGGGCTACAGTCCATGGGGTCACAAAGAGTCGGACATGACTGAGCGACCAACAAACGCAGTGGCAGCCACTGAATGATGAAGTTCAAGGACACACTGCTAAAGCGTGGCTCCAGAGACCAGGAAACCCTGGCAGAGTGAACACAACTTCCTCTCCAGTCCCTTTAAGCTGGAGCCTAGAAATCCAAAGTCTGAGTTCAGCCACCACCTGCCCTCTTGACAGGGTTCCTTGTGTGCCAGTAGAAAGTCACAGGAATATGGTCTCAGGTTCACTTTGGTACTCCAAAACAAATCAAAGTGCATGCAGTCACTAGCACCAATGAGGCGTCCAGAGCTCTGGCATCAGGAGAGTCTGGAAAATGTAGATTTCCGTTTTCTAGCCTCTGCTGTGGGGAAGCACAGACAATGAGATTGAAAGCATGGTGCGCAGCATTCAATCAGCCATATCCAAGCCAACCATACCCAAGCCAGTCTCTCCAGCACCTTGCTATTTGCTGTTTGAAATACGTCCCTTAGAAGGAAAATCCCCCCTATGACGTGCTGCACTGTAGAGCTTGAGAAACATTCTAAACTCTTTCAATAAGAGCATCTAGATCACAGATATTCTTCTCTGTATTTAAAACAACTCCTTTGGAGAAATTCCCAACTTTCTTTTCTTAAAGTGTTATAGATTATGCAATATACTTTTTAACTGAACATTTAAAAATATGTAAATTTTAAAAATTAATTTATTTTAATTGGAGGCTAATTACTTTACAATATTGTATTGGTTTCGCCATACATTGACCTGAATCCGCCACGGGTGTACATGTGTTCCCCATCCTGAACTCCCTTCCCACCTCCCTCCCCATTCCATCCCTCTGGGTCATCCCAGTGCACCAGCCCTGAGCACCCTGTCCCATGCATCGAACCTGGACTGGCAATTCGTTTCACATATGATAATATACACGTTTCACTGCCATTCTCCCAAACCATCCCACCCTCGACTTCTCCCACAGAATTTGAAACACTGAAAAGCTAATATGTTGGGCTAGGAGTTGTGAACCACAGTCTTCAAACAGGTCTTAAACATAGTAGATGCTCAGTGAATGTGTTTCCTTTCCTAAAACAGGGGTTGGCCAATCGACAGATTTCTCATGTTAGAACTGACTCTGATGAATCAGTTAACATGCATACAGCTAATTTAAATTGTGAGACTTAGTTCTTAAATCAGGATCTGGTAGGTGTTAAACTGTGATCAAATATGCACCTTGTATTAAGTGGGTTCTCAGTAAAGATTTCTTTCTCTGTCCTTCTATCCCATATAGTTTCTGCCTAACAGAGCCAAAGATGGATGGACCCCTTGGTATGGGGCTGTCCCAAACACATTTAGCCATACTTCAACCCCAAGGAACCACCAACCCTACAATGTCACATGGTTTTGGCCACATTAGCCTCTTTTGATATAACTTTGAACATGGTACACAAATCTGAAACCCTGTATAATAATCTATCTAATGGAGCGTGTGGTGTTTAGTCACTCAGTCATGTCTGACTCTTTACAACACCATGGACTGTAGTGTGTCAGGTTCCTCTGTTCCTGGAGAATGGGATTCTCCAGGCAAGAATACTGGAGTGGGTTGCCATTCCTTTCTCCAGGGGGTCTTCCTGACCCAGGGATTGAACCCAGGTTTCCTGAATTGCAGGCAGATTCATTACCAACTGAGCCACCAGAGAAGCCCCAACTAACACACTATCATAATCTTGAGTGCTGTGTGCTCAGTCATGTCTGACTCTTTGCAACCCCGTGGACTGTAGCCCACCAGGCTCCTCTGTCCATTGGATTCTCCAGGAAGAATACTGGAGTGGGTTGCCATTTCCTTCTCCATCATAATCTTGCTGCTACTGCTAAGTCGCTTCAGTCGTGTCCAACTCTGTGCGACCCCATAGACAGCAGCCCACCAGGCTCCCCCGTCCCTGGGATTCTCCAGGCAAGAACACTGGAGTGGGTTGCCATTTCCTCCAACGCATGAAAGTGAAAAATGAAAGTGAAGTCACTCAATCGCGTCTGACTCTTACCGACCCCATGGACTGCAACCTACCAGGCTCCTCCGTCCATGGGATTTTCCAGGCAAGAGATCTGGAGTGGGTTGTCATTGCCTTCTCCGATCATAATCTTGGGATGTATCAAAACAAAATAAAACAACAACACAAAAGCAAACCATACAGGGTCCCTTGTCTTTGTTTTTCAAGGGAAAAAGGATCTGTTTTGACCTACAACACTGGAATTATATGATGTGAACTGGAAAATGACTATTCTTCACAGAAACCAAAATGGCTTTTTTGGCACCTAAGCACGCTGCTGCTGCTGCTGCTGCTAAGTCACTTCAGTCGTGTCGGACTCTATGTGACCCCATAGACGGGAGCCCACCAGGCTCCCCCGTCCCTGGGATTCTCCAGGCAAGAACACTGGAGTGGGTTGCCATTTCCTTCTCCAATGTGTGAAAGTGAAAAGTGAAAGTGAAGTCGCTCAGTCGTGTCTGACTCTTAGCGACCCCACGGACTGCAGCCTACCAGGCTCAACCATCCATGGGATTTTCTAGGCAAGAGTACTGGAGTGGCTTGCCATTGCCTTCTCACTACAAAACATCAATTCAGTAACCTATGTCAAGCAAAGCAGGTTTTTATTTTTGGATTAAGAATATTACATTCTTAAACTAAGTCTTCCATTACACTAAATTTACATAGATGGATATCACCTTTAATACTATGTAAAGTATAATTTCTATTTAATCATGTCCAATGCTTCATCGATTTAAACAGGTAAAGATGTCTTCTTAACCCCACGTGTTGGGAAGACCTTAAACTGAACACAAGCACTGGGCTTTCAGCGTGAAGAGAAGCACAAGTTGAGAGCACTGAACACACTGCCGGAGCCCGTAGAGCACCCTGGGCTGCTTGGGTGTGATGCTAACGGCCTCCGGCCTCCCCGGCGTCCTCACAGTGGTGTACTTGGAAAGTCCTAGTAAATCTGGCTCTGTGCCAAGCAATGGAGGGGCATATTTTTTCCTGTGAATCGAATGAAACACCCCTCAGCACACCCACCCATGGAAGGCCCCAGAAACAGCTGGGTGGAATTAAATGGCCTTTATTCCTGTATTGGTTATGGCCACAAGCCAGGAATTCTATACCCAAGATGCACACAGCCTGCAGCACACATGAGCAGCGGTATTGATTGTGACTGGAGCTCTGCTCTCACTGTGGACAGGATGTGAATGATTAATTTTTCTATTAAAGAATTCCTGAAGGATATGCAGGAACTATTTATTTTTTTTGCTCTGGGCCTGGTTTTCTTGATACCCATGTAGTTGCCATGGGTCTACCCAAGAAGGGGAGAAATGCACAATAATGCCATAGATTCAGATGACTCACACAACTAATCTGGTCAGAAATATCCTCAAGGATCTGGTCTCAGATTCACTAAGTAATTATCTAGTGATTTCATGTGACATTTTCAGCACTGGACTTACAGTCAGGACTCCATATTGTAAAAATATATTTTCTCTCAAATTAATCTATATGTTCTTCTTACAGAGACTAAATGAGCTGTGATAGTTGAGAATTTTTTGGAAAAAAACAACAACGACTTATGAGGTAGGGACCAGACAGTCTTATCAGATGAAAAACATGCTACAAAGCTATATTAAGTTAGATGTTGTGATACTGGGTGAGAAGAGATTTTCAGGTGAATAGAACATAATAGATATGACAGGGACTTCTCTGGTGGTCCAGTGACTAAGACTCTGTGCTCCCAATGCAGGGTCCTGGGTTCAGTCCTTGATCAGATCCCAAATGATCAAATCCGCAAGTTAAGACCTGGTGCCTGAGTTTATATATATCTCCTCCCTCTTTGGCTAATTCACATTGTTGTATGGCAAAGATGAACACACCATTGTAAAGCAGTTATCCTCCAAATTAAAAAAAAAGAAGAGCTGATGCAGCCTAAAAAATAAAGTAAATAAATATTTTAAAAATTCTCATATGGCCTATGGGAATTCAGTATATAATAAATATTGTAATTCAAATCAGGGAAGAAGGTATGGATTGTACAGGAGGTTAAACTGGGACATTTGGGGAAAAAGAATCTTTCAAGACTGAACCAGGAAGAAATAGAAATTATGAACAACCCTATTAGAAGCACTGAAATTGAAGCTGTGATCAGAAATCTCCCAAAAAACAAAAGCCCAAGACCAGACGGCTTCACAGGAGAACTCTATGAAACATTTAGAGAAGAGCTAATGTCTATCCTTCTAAAACTCTTTCAAAAACTTGCAGAGGAAGGAGCACTTCCAAACTCATTTTACAAGGCCACCATCACCCTGACACCAAAACCAGACAAAGACACAGAAAAAGAAAACTACAGTCCAATATCACTGATGAACACAGATGCAAAAATCCTCAACAAAATTTAGCAAACAGAATTCATCAACACATCAAAAAGCTCATACACCATGATCAAGCTGGGTTTATTCCAGAGATGCAAGGATTCTTCAATATACACCAATCAATGGGAGACACCATATCAACAAATTGAGAGATAAAAACCATATGATAATCTCAGTAGATGCAGAAAAAGCCTTTCACAAAATTCAACACCCATTTATGATTAAAACTCTTCAAAAAATGGGCATAGAAGAAACCTACCTCAATATAGTAAAGGTCATATATGACAAGGCTACAGCAAACATTATTCTCAATGGTGAAAAACTGAAAGCATTTCCCCCTAAGATCAGAAACAAGACAAGGGTGTCCACTTTTACCACTATTATTCAACATAGTTCTGGAAGTCCTAGCTATAGCAATCAGAGAAGAAAAAGAAATAAAAGGAATCTAGATTGGAAAATAAGAAGTAAAGCTCTCACTATTTGCAGATGACATGATACTGTACATTGAAAACCCTAAAGATACTATCAGAAAATTACTAGAGCTAATCAGTGAATTTAGAAAAGTTGCACAATACAAAATCAGTACATAGAAATACTTGCATTTCTGTATACTAACAATGAAAAATCAGAAAGAGCAATTAAGGAATCAATCCCATTCACCATGGCATCAAAAAGAACTAAATATCTGGGAATAAACTGACTAAGGAGATGAAAGAACTGTACACAGAAAATTATAAGACACTGATGAAAGATATCAAAGACAACATAAACAGATGGAGGGATATTCCATGTTCCTGAGTAGGAAGAATCAATATTGTGAAAATGACTATACTACCAAATGCAATCTACAGATTCAATGCAATCCCTATCAAATTACCAATGGCATTTTTCACAGAACTAGAGGAAAAAATTTCACAATTCTATGAAAACACAAAAGACCCCAAATAGTCAAAGCAGTCTTGAGAAAGAAGAATGGAGCTGGAGGAATCAAGCTTCCTGACTTCAGGTTTTACTACAAAGCTACAGTCGTCAAGACAGTATGGTACTGGCACAAAAACAGAAGTATAGACCAATGAAACAAGATAGAAAGCCCAGAAATAAACCCAGGCACCTATGGGTATCTTATTTTTGACAAAGGAGGCAAGAATATACAATGGGGCAAAGATAGCCTCTTCAATAAATGGTGTGGGAAAACTGGACAGCTAAATGTAAAAGAATGAAATTAGAACACTTCCTAACACCATACACAAAGATAAACTCAAAATGGATTAAAGACCTAAATGTAAGACCAGAAACTATAAAACTCTTAGAGGAAAACATAGGCAGAACACTTGATGACAAGTGATCTTAAAGCAAGATCCTCTATGAGTAGAGTAATGGAAATAAAAACAAAAGTGAACAAGTGGGACCTAATTAAACTTAAAAGCTTTTGCACAGCAAAGGAAACTATAAGCATGGTGAAAAGACAATCCTCAGAATGGGAGAAATTAATAGCAAATGAAACAACTGACAAAGGATTAATTTCCTTTGTCAAGCAGCTCATACAACTCCATACCAGAAAAACAATCCAATCAAAAAGTGGGAAAAAGACCTAAACAGACATTTCTCCAAAGAAGACATACAGATGGCTAACAAACACATGAAAAGATGTTTAACATCTCTCATTATTCAGTTCAGTTCAGTCGCTCAGTCGTGTCCGACTCTCTGCGACCCCATGAATCACAGCACGCCAGGCCTCCCTGTCCATCACCAACTCCTGGAGTTCACTCAAACTCATGTCCACAGAGTCAGTGATGCCATCCAGCCATCTCATTCTCTGTCGTCCCGTCTCCCATCCCCAACCTCTCTCATTATTAGAGAAATGCAAATCAAAACTACAATGAGATATCATCTCACACTGGTCAGAATGGCCATCATCAAAAAGTCTACAAACAATAAATGCTGGAGAGGGTGTGGAAAAAAGGGGACGCTCTTGAACTGTTGGTGGGAATGTAAACTGATACAGCCACTATGGAAGACGGTATGGAGACTGCTTAAAAAACCAGGAATAAAACCACCATATGACCCAGCAATCCCACTTCTAGGCATATACCCTGAGGAAACCAAAACTGAAAAAGACACATGTATCCCATTGTTCATTGCAGCACTATTTACAATAGCTAGAACATGGAAGCAACCTAGATGTCCATCGACCGATGAATGGATAAAGAACTTGTGGCACATATACACAATGGAATATCACTCAGCCATACAAAGGAACGCTTTTGAGTCAGTTCTAATGAGGTGGATGAACCTAGAACATATTATACAGAGTGAAGTAAGTTAGAAAGAGAAAGATAAATATCACATTCTAATGCATATGCATGGAACCTAGAAAAATGGTACTGAAGAATTTGTTTACAGGGCAGCAATGGAAAAACAGACATAGGGAATAGACTTATGGACATGGGGAGGGGAGGAGAGGGTGAGATGTATGGAGAGAGTAACATGGAAGCTTACATTACCATGTGGAAAATAGACAGCCAATGGGAATTTGCCGTATGGCTCAGGAAACTCAAACAGGGGCCCTGTATCAACCTAGAGGGGTGGGGTGGGGAGGGAGATGGGAGGGAGTTTCTAAAGGGAGGGGACATATGTACACCTATGGCTGACTCGTGTTGAGGTTTGACAGAAAACCCCAAAATTCTGTAAAGCAATTATCCTTCAATAAAAAAATAAGTAAATTTAAAAAAAAGAGCTGATGCAGCCTAACAAAATAAATAAATATTCCCATATAGGAATAAAAATTCCCATATGGCCTATGGGAATTCAGTATATAACAAATATTGTAATTCAAATCAGTGGAGAAGGTATAGATTGTACAGGAGGTTAAACTGAGACATTTGGGGAAAAAAATTAACTACAATGTTACTTTTTAGGATATACCAGCTCTCTCCCACTCTTGTCAAATCTGGATGTATTAAAGATTTAAACATTTAAAAATATGTAAGAAACTAAAAGCATATATAGGAGGACTTCTGTGTGTGTAAGAGAGAGGCATGTGGGAGTAGAGAAGCCTTCCTAACACAACTCTAAATCCTGGAGTCATACTAGAAAAGATGGCTTCATCTGATTCCGTGAAAGTAGAATAGACTGCCTATAAAAAAAAAAATTCCTGTATACATATAAAAATATACTCACCCTCATAATTAAGGAAATGATGATTAAGAATAAAGAGAAAACTTTTTTGTTTATCAGGCAGCTCTTGGAAGTTTCAAATAATATTGGTGAAAGAATGAGGAAAGAAGAAGTATTTTCATATACTTGTTGAAAGTGTACATGATATAACACGTGAAATCAATTTGACACTATCAATCAAATTTATGAAAACACATAACATTTCCTTAACAACTGTACTTTGATATTATGCCAAAAATATGACAAGATGTTTATTGCAGCATAGCTTGTACCAATGATTATTAATGTAATAGAGACAATCTAACTGTGTAAGGGAAATAAGCCAAATTAAGATGCATCCTTGTGATGATGCAATTCTATCTAAACATTAAAAAAGCCATGAAAAATTACAAAATACATAAATAAGTGGAAAAAACTCATGCTACATAAAAATGTTTAAAACATGTAATAAATAAAAACATGATCACAAGCATACATTAAAAAATGTTATATAGCAAATATAAAAGTAGGCATATGCATATGACATGTTTTTCTGAAGTGAAAACTGTTAATAGTGATTATCTTCAGGGAGAAGATCCAGGGAAGGCTGTGTGTGTGTGTGTGTGTGTGTCTGTGTGTCTGTGTTTCTGTGTGTGGGGGCGGCAGTATGGGTGGGAGTAGACATGAGGAGAAATTAGTAGGAATTCACCATGGAATGGTTGATTTGAGCTAAATTATGATTTGTCTTGAATCCCAAGTTAACGATTTGGAACTGGAACTGTATGCTATGGTAAATAATTGTAGATATTTAACAAATTTTTTAAAAAACTTTGAGCAAATACATTACCATAGCTCAAAACTGAAAGAAAAATCAGTTCAGTTCAGTTCAGTCACTCAGTCATGTCCGACTCTTCGCGACCGCATGAATAACAGCACGCCAGGCCTCCCTATCCATCACCAACTCCTTGAGTTCACTCAAACTCATGTCCACAGAGTCGGTGATGCCATCCAGCCATCTCATTCTCGGTCGTCCCCTTCTCCTCCCGCCCCCAACCTTTCCCAGCATCAGAGTCTTTTCCAGTGAGTCAACTCGTCGCATGAGGTGGCCAAAGTATTGCAGTTTCAGCTTTAGCATCAGTCCTTCCAATGAACACCCAGGATCGATCTCCCCTAGAATGGACTGGTCGGATCTCCTTGCGGTACAAAGGACTCTCAAGAGTCTTCTCCAACACCACAGTTCAGCTTTAGCATCAGTCCTTCCAATGAACACCCAGGATCGATCTCCCCTAGAATGGACTGGTTGGATCTCCTTGTGGTACAAGGGACTCTCAAGAGTCTTCTCCAACACCATAGTTCAAAAGCATCAATTCTTCGGCGCTCAGCTTTCTTCACAGTCCAACTCTCACATCCATACATGACCACAGGAAAGCCCATAGCCTTGACTAGACGGACCTTTGTTGGCAAAGTAATGTCTCTGCTTTTTAATATGATGGGAATACCAGACCACCTGACCTGCCTCTTGAGAAACCTGTATGCAGGTCAGGAAGCAACAGTCAGAACTGGACATGGAACAACAGACTGGTTCCAAATAGGAAAAGGAGTGCGTCAAGGCTGTATATTGTCACCTTGCTTATTTAACTTATATGCAGAGTACATCATGAGGAACGCTGGGCTGGAAGAAGCACAAGCTGGAATCAAGATTGCTGGGAGAAATATCAATAATCTCAGATATGCAGATGACACTACCCTTATGGCAGAAAGTGAAGAGGAACTCAAAAGCCTTTTGATGAAAGTGAAAGAGGAGAGTGAAAAGGTTGGCTTGAAGCTCAACATTCAGAAAACAAAGATCATGGCATCTGGTCCCATCACTTCATGGGAAATAGATGGGGAAACAGTGGAAACAGTGTCAGACTTTATTTTTGGGGGCTCCAAAATCACTGCAGATGCTGATTGCAGCCATGAAATTAAAAGACGCTTACTCCTTGGAAGGAAAGTTATGACCAACAAATGATATATAATGAAAACTTTTCATCCTCCCAGTTTGGCACCTCCCCAGTACAGGGAAGCACTGTTATTTTTCTAGTATTTCCTTCAGTTTCTTTATATTTTTATAATCAAATACCACGATGAATGTTTCTGATATATTAATGATGGTTATTTTTCTCCTTGTGCAGAACTGGAGTGTTGCAAGTGCTGATCAGCATCTTGCTTTTTTTCCCCAACTTTATGTCTGGGAGAACTTTCCGTATCCCTACATACAGATATGTATCCTCATTTTTTTTAAAATGGTGATCCTCCATTTTGACATATTTATTCATGTATTTCTGGCAGGGCTGGGTCTTTGTTGCTGTGTGTACTTTTCTCCAGGTGTGGCTCTTGGGCTTCTCACTGCAGGGCTGCTCTTGTTGCAGGGCATGGGCTCTAAGGCTAGCAGCTTCAGTAGTGATGGCTCACGGGTTCAGCAGTTGCAGCTTCTGTGCTCTAAAGCACAGGCTGAAAAGTTGTAGCACACGGGCTTAGTTGCTCTGTGGCCTGCGGGATCTTCCTTGATCAGGGATAGAACCTGTGTCTCCTGCGTTGGCAGGTGGATTCTTTACCACTGAGCCACAAGGGAAGCCTCAGTATACTTTTTTGTACAGATGTATAATATTCCATTGTAAGGATCACCAAAGCTTATTTAATTAGTTCACTTTTGTTGGCTTGATTGTCTCTAAAAAAAAAATTTTGTTTTTACAAACCATAGAGTTCTACATACCCCAAAGAATAATCTTTAAAAATTTCAAATTTAAGTAAACAGGGACATCAACATTTTAGGAGAGATACTGGCCATGAACTAACCAATTGGGTTTTATGTATATGTTCCAGTTAAATATTAGCCCTGAAAAATCTTTTTGCATATAATCAAATATAGCTGTAGATTGTGGAATCTATAGGATCTACAGATGTAGTCTCAGAAACAGAATTGCTGGACTAACTGCCAAACTGTCCTTCGTAGGAGTTATGCCAATATACATTCTCACTGGATCTTTCTTTTTATACAACCTTGTCAACAGAGTGTTATCAAACTTTGCCAATCAGATAGCTGAAAAATAAATATTTCAGGATAGTTTTAAATTTCATGTTTCTTAATATGAATGAAGTGAAACTGAACAACTTTTCAAATGTGTAAGGGACATTTGTGGGCTTCTTTTTCTAGTGAAAAAATGTTTATCTCCTTTGCCTATCATCCTATGTTATTCTATAGGCTGATATCTTTTATTTTTTTCTTGATTTGCAGGAACTCTGATGCAATAGGGAGATGAACTTATTGTTCAGGATTCGAGTTACAATCTCTGCCCCTCAGTTAACCAATTATCTTTTGACTTTACTTCTGGTGTTTTCATTCCATGCTGATTCTTTTTCTCTTTACAACTTCTTGATTTTAAGTCAAAATTAGAAAGCCTTCTCCTACTCCAAGATTGTAATAGAGCTCTCTGATGTGTTCACTTAATAATAGTGAAGTTTTCACATTTAATTCTATGATCTACTTGGAATTTCTCCTGCTGCCAGCCGGGAGGTATGAATCTAAGTATGCTTTCAAACTGTGGTACTGGAGAAGAGTCTTAAGAGTCCCTTGGACTGCAAGGAGCTCAAACTAGTCAATCCTAAAGGAAATCAACCCTAAATATTCATTGGAAGGACTGATGCTGAAGCTGAAGCTTCAATACCTTGGCTTCCTGATGTGAAGAGCTGACTCACTGGAAAAGACCCTGATGCTGAGAAAGATTGAGGGCAGGAGGAGAAGGGGACGACAGAGGGTGAGATGGTTGGATGGCATCACCGACTCCATGGACATGAGTTTGGGCAAATCCGGGAGATAGTGAAGGACAGGGAGGCCTGGCGTGCTGCAGTCCACCGGGTTGCCAGCAGTCAGACATGACTGAGTGACTGAACAACAGCAAAAGTAGTTTCACTGAGGATTTCTGCAGTTTGTCTTACACAACATCATGGCCACTTCCTGTACTCATGAATAATGTGCCTGATACAAAGTTTTGTGATGTATTTTCTACCCAGTGTCTCTCCACTCATAATGGACATTTGTAACAGACTGCCCAGCTGACAGCTCTTGCCTCCATTTTCCTTGCCACAGGCCCTAACTTCGCCTGGACAACTAGCCCGCCACGATATGTTAGGGTCATTAACCTAAGCCTGATGCTATTCTTCTCCGGGACTGGCTTCAGTGGTGGCATGTGACCTCTTTCTGGTCAATGAGATGTGGGAAAGGTCTGCTGGAAGGCTTCTGAGAACATGTTCCTCTATTTTAAACTGAGACCAAGAGGGAAAAAAACAATCCCTCTTCCTCCATTGTATTTACTTGAGAGTCCCTGGAGAAGGGCATGGCAACCCACTCCAATATTCTTGCCTGGAGAATTCCATGGACAGAGGAGCCTGGCAGGCTACAATCCATAGGATGCCAAAGAGTTGGACATGACTGAAGCGACTTAGCATGCATGCCAGGAAGTGAGACAGCCACCTTCTACCTGTGAGAGGAGCCTGTCAAAGATGAAGTCGCCTGCTGTGTTTAGCTGAGTAGGATAATAAAAAGAATCTGAATCCTGGTTGCTGTTATCGAGATATTGAATTAACAACTTTGCAGCCACTCTTCCTTTGGACTTCTTGTTAGATGAAAATAATTTCTCTTCATTGTTTAGTAGTGAACAATGAATTGTCTTTTAATTGGAGCATCCTAATCCAGTGGTTCACAAGTGTTGCACATACCATAAACATATGCACATCACATAAACGCTAAGCACCCTTGACAAAAGCTCCTAACTGTGTCTTCAGGTTTGCTGCTCAGCCTCGCATATTAATGTTTCTAACATGTCTTCTGGGCAAGCTCAGTGCAATGCTACCACAACAGAGTTTTAACCAGAACATTCATGAAATTGAAAAAATACCAAAAACTGGAAAAACAGGTATATAAAAACCCACATTATATTAAGTTTAAACATTTGACTTATATTCCAAGCAGAATGTTTTATAATTTTACTTTCCTGTATTTAGTGCAGCAAACGGAGAAGGCAATGGCAAGCCACTCCAGTACTCTTGTCTAGAAAATCCCATGGATGGAGGAGCCTGGTAGGCTGCAGTCCATGGGGTCGCTACGAGTCAGACATGACTGAGCAACTTCACTCTCACTTTTCACTTTCACACATTGGAGAAGGAAATGGCAACCCACTCCAGTGTTCTTGCCTGGAGAATCCCAGGGACGGGGGAGCCTGGTGGGCTGCCGTCTATGGGGTCACACAGAGTCGGACACGACTGAAGTGACTTAGCAGCAGCAGCAGCAGCAGTGCAGCAAAATATCAACAATATATTCATAATCGATATCTCAAAAACAATTTTTAAAACATTAAACTGTTTATACAGAGGTGCACCTTATTCCGTTTGTCTCAGGCTTCAACATGGCTTGGCTCGGCATTGTTGAAACCAGTTATTATTTAAAATTGTGCTAGGTTCATTATTTAGTTTTGCATTAATCTTGATTTTTTAAAATGCTTCTTAAGAATAGTATTTTTCTTGATTATTGAGTCTTTTGGTGCTGCCTTAATTTTTGCGCCTGAGAACCTCACTCACCTTCTTCCAGTCCCAGGCCCTGTGGTCGCCATGTCTCTAGGGCAGGGCATCATGGGCAAAGTTTCTAGATGGTGCGGCCCGACTCTCTGCTGTCCAACTTTGGGGATTTACAGCCTCTCGAATCTGAAGGTGACTCGTTTCCCAGAAACATTTTGGGTTCCCTCCTTCTACTTTTCTCCTTGCCTTACTCAGCATCTACATGTTTGGAAAAAAGCCTCCTGCATCCGACACCCACCCCCTCGCCCACCCCACCTCTCAAAAAGAATCTCTGCTGAATAAACCCTGACAGCAGTTCTGTATGTGGAACTTTGAATTATGATTTAGAAATGCAAAAGCCAGTTGTTTATTTTGGATCAAGTCAGCAGATTGTCAGACCCAAGGCAATATATGTAAAATGTTCTTTGGAAGTTAAATTTTTTACAATAGCAAGTGTTTTTATCTTTTCCAACCCATAGGCAACTGAAGTATTTTCTGCATTCAGGATGGGACAGGAGACATTTTCGGATAAACTACCTCTTACTACACTCTGGAGACATTGTTCATGCTGCTTCATCAGAACTTGCAATGAGAGGCTATTTGGCAGATTCTTAAAGTGGACAGAAAAGGAAATTGAAAGCGTTTTTCCTAATATAGTAGTCATTGAGATAAAAAGTTTGGGCAAAGTAATTCTTACATTTAGGCCCTAGATACTTTTTTAAGATGGGATTCAAATTGATTGGTAAGTACTATGGCAGAAATAAATAATTGAAATCAGTGGGAAAATGTCAATTTCTCACTTAACAGCATTTTGGAATGTCTGTTTAGCAGGAGGCTTAAAATGTGGCCTCTCTGCTGTGCAGCTTGTATAGATACGAGAGAGCCCATCCATGGCTCAGCTGAGGCTTTGAGCGCCAGCATCTTCATCTTTTTATTGCTGCTGTCAGACGACAGCTTATTAGTATTTAAATCAGCTCATAAATATTTCCTGGAAATTCACAGTTGCTTAAGCTTCACCACTCTTCACTTCCAGCTCTCCTTCTTTAGTCTTAGTTCAAGCCTTTGTTTCTTGGGCTGATAATATTGCAGGAGGGTGGATGTCATTACATATTCATCTTCTGATATATGCGGATGACAAAGGAAGGGTGGAAGTCCTCTAAGAGAAAAGGATGAGAAACACAGAAAAGATGCAGAAGGAAATTTTACTCCATTTCCTTTGTACAAATACAATTATCTAATGATGGACCAAGGAAGTCTGTATAAAATAAGAACAGCCCCAAAGCATATGTCAGCGCAATTTGACCTGAATGAATGTTTCTGTCAAATATTCTTGAAAAGCTTTGAAACACAGATGAAACATTTCACTGGGGTCAGGCCCTGGATGCTCCCACTGGGGAGATGGTTGCATGGTTACAAAACCTCTTCTGTTCAATATAAGAGCTGTATTTCTAATTATAAAACAATGATGACAGAGAATGACCAGTTCCATCATGATATTCCATATAGTTCTTAGTATTCTGCCAGAGTTCAACCCTAATACCCATATACAAAACCAGTTCTTTGAAATAAGTATGAATAAAATTTAAACAATAATAAATGTATCATATTTCATTGAATTTAAAGGGTCATGACATCTAAGTGCCATAATTGTATATATCCCTGAGAAAGAAAAAAGTGCTACTGATTAAAGTAGGACATATAAGTACATCCTCATTTCAGAGGTGTGAAAAAAAATGAACCAATAAAATATGTCTATTTTTAAAACAGCTTGTTCTGAAATAATAAAGATCATTTGGCAGCTGTATTACTTGAAAGAATGTTGATACTAGTGCTAATCTCTTTAGCAGGAATATATGCTCTAAGAAGCAATGACCTTTCCAAAATCACACACCCGAGAGATGTGAACAGCACAGAGAGGCAGAGATCTTAGGACAGACCCTGTGAGTCTGTCCAGGGCAGGCCACACTGGTGGAGTCTTGTCATGCACAGTCTTGTGGCATTCAGTCTTATTCTCCAAAAGCCTCCTAGAGATAAACTCCAGACAAAAACAGAATCTGCCAGGCCCAGGCAATTAATATCTCATTTTGGGCTACAAAGCACCCAATCCTATTAAATATAACTGATAAACAACTTAACCTGTGATTCAAGACCCCACAAAATCTGATCTGAAACCAATTTTTAAAAGTTTTCCCCCTCCAACTTTTCTATATGTAGTCCCATACTTTCACCAAATTAAATTATTGAATTTTCTTAAACACATGGTTTATTATCTCATTCCCTGTCTGCTCATACCAGAGTTTCTCCAGCTTGACTCAACTGACACTGTGGCCTGGATTATTCTTTCCTTTGGAGGGCTGTCCAGTGTATGACAGGATTGTCAACAGCATCTCTGGCTGCTGTCCACTAGATGCCAATCACAATTCTTCCCAGCAACCAAAAATGTCTAGGAGGACAAAATCACCACTGATTAAGAACCTCTGCCTATACCATGCAGGAATAGGGAAAGAAAGAATGTAGACTTTGGTCTTAGATGTTCATGAGCTAGAGGACGCTTGAATTCGGTAACCACTCCTCACCCACGCTCTCTTTCTAACAGTATCCCATTTTCTTTTGGGGAAATAACCTTTCCCCACTGTATGTTGACTTGATGGGTCTTTAAATCTTGGAGACAGTGTCTTGCCCACCACCTCCAATTGGTAGACATGTGGAATTGAGCTTAATCAATCTAGCACTCTCTGTTAGGACATGGACCATCTTGAGCAGAGTGAAGGCAAAGATGCTAAAAATGTTGGTTCAAACTGACTCCTAAGTGAGGGGGTTGAAAATCCCATCTCTCTTTATATCTGTCCTAACTCCTACTAGGACAGGAGTTTTTTCCTGATTTGGGTTTCTAGATTTCCATCCTCTTTTTATCCCTCTAATAAATGACATTTTTTGGTTAAATATGCCAGAGCTGTATTCTGATGCTTATCTGCAAAGGTGCCCAATTGAGACATTGCTATTGATGAGCTTTGTGTCTTGAACCAGTCTCTTAACATCTCCAAACCTGTGTTTCTCTTCTGAAAATTGAATGTAAAAGCTTTCAAATTTGCAAAAGATGTCTTCCCCATAATCTCTGCCTCTCTAAATCTAGGTTCTATCTTCAGTTCTGGCAATGAATGAGATACTGCCTCTGCCCCTATGGGCTCAGTTTCTTCCTCTGACAAATTAATGGCAGGACCCAGACAATACAACAAAGCAGATAAGCCATTCTGTGTAGGAACGGCTCTAGTAGGTCATCAGTATCGGCTGAGATGGGAACTTTATCCTGGACGTCCCTGCACGCCACTCCCTCTGTGCTCACGCCTTGCTATGGCCCCCCTCCCTCCAGAGGGAGGAGAAGGCTCTTGTCCAGGAGCTTTACGCACTCATTATTCTGTAGCCCCAGCCAGCCGAGGCTGCTGAAGTGTCTGAGATTCCGCAGTACTGCTACGTTAGCGGCAGGAGCAAATCAGAGAATTCAGGGTCAGCATTTTCTGTTTCTTTTCTGACAAACAAGGTCAGGTACTTCTTTGAGCACTCCAGTTCCAGAGGCTGGGAAACACAAAGAGACAAAGAGGGGCAGGTTTTCCAGAAAGGCCGGTGGTTAGGCACAAGGTGGGTTTAAGTTTTCAGCTTTTGTTGTGGGAGAAGAAAGTTCTCCTCATCCCAGGCCTCACCTTTTCAAGGCGGGGAAAAAGAATACAGGGTGAGAGCCTCTTTTGTACTCCTGTGCTTCCTGCGCTGAAGTGCCAGGTGCAGAACTGGGTTCCCAGGGGAGTCAGATCATCATTTTCTGTTTACGGCCATGGATCCCAATTCTTACTGTTTATCGCTACTGCCAACTCTGAGCCTTGAAACAGATGAAAGAGAAGGATGCACAGGCCAGTGAAAGAAATAGATGCTCTGGATTTCAGAGCATGCAAGAAAGCAGAAGTTTTGGCCAGATGAGAGCCTCAGCTGAGGGGCTGTGTATTCCTTTGTCTCTCCCCTAGCAACCCCTGGCCAGATAAGCCCTGCAAACTGGAGGCAGCCTGTGTCCTCAAATGTCTCTCCGTGTGCCTCAATATTTCTAATTCTTCAGGTGAACATATTACAGTCTTTCCTTGTAACTGATTGCAGAATTATTGCTATTTTGACTAATGAAGCAGGAGGATAAGGTATACTAGACACAGCTGGGTGAGCTGAAATCCTAGGCCCTGGGAAAACACCATCCCTGTTGGGCTGCCTCTCTTTTGTTAAGTTGGTAAGCATTAAACACTCTGTTGTCTGACCATTGGCTCCTTTTGAAAATGTTTGATGAAATATGAAACGCTCTCCTTGGGCAGAAGAAAAGTAAGACTTCATTCCAGACCCTGGGTTTTCTGTGGGACATCTTTACCTGGAGGCTCCACTGTTCCCTGGAAATCAGCATGTCCAGAGATGGACTCGTTCAGACACACTACTATATTTATAATAGGGGGCCAACAAGGACCTACCGTATAGCGCAGGGAACTCTGTTCAGTGTTCTGTAACAACCTAAATAGGACAAGAATTTGAAAAAGGATAGATATGTGTATATGTATAACTGAATCACTTTGCTATATACCTGAAACTAACACAACATTGTAAATCAACTATACTGCAATATAAAATGAAAAAAAAAATTAAAATAAAGAGAAAAAAGAAAAAATGAGGAACTGGGAATAAATCGATGTTTATCAAAAAATGGGTTCATATCCTTCACCCACAAACTTCTTTTCCCATGAGACCTCTCTTGGTGAATGGCACCAGCATCCCCATGGTGGTTTATCCAGACACCTGGAATCGACCTACACCCCCCCCCCACCCCACCCTGCTCACATTCCACAGGTCAGTAAGGCCTGCCTATCTCTCAAAACCATCATCTGCTCCTTATCCCTCCTCAGTTCACTGGCTCAGTTGTGTCCGACTCTTTGCAACCCCGTGAACCGCAGCACACCAGGCTTCCCTGTCCACCACCAACTCCTGGAGTTTACTCAATCTCATGTCCATCACATCAGTGATACCATCCAACCATCTCATCCTCTGTCGTCCCCTTCTCCTCCCACCTTCAATCTTTCCCAGCATCAGGGTCTTTTCAAATGAGTCAGTTCTTTGCATCAGGTGGCCAAAATATTGTAGTTTCAGCTTCAGCATCAGTCCTTCCAATGAATATTCAGGACTGATCTCCTTTAGGATGGACTGGTTGGATCTCCTTGCAGTCCAAGGGACTCTCAAGAATCTTCTCCAGCACCACAGTTCAAAAGCATCAATTCTTCAGTGCTCAGCCTTCTTTATGGTCCAACTATATCCCTCCTGCCCCACACTTATTTCAGGATTTGTCATCTCTTACCTGGGCTCTGATAACAGACTTTCTTTGACTGGTATTTACTTCTCATCTGCTTCCTTTCATTCTGTCCTTCAAACGGCTGCACAAGCCACCTTTCTAAAACACGAACTCCTTCACGGCTCTCACCTGTCTACTCTCTCTGTTTTGCGTGAGTAATCCAACTGCTTGGCCTCGAATGTCAGTGGATTCCGGCTGACTTTTCAGACTCACATTCTTCCATTCGTTTTGTACCGAGCACTCTGACCACGTCAGACTACCTGAAGTCTCCTAACCGGTCCATGACACTTCACACCTTCATCCCCACACGCATGCCCTCCATTCATTCACTCCATGAACGTTTACTAAGCAAGACACGCCAGCTGTGCGTCAGAGCTCCAGAGACACAGGTAGTGAGCAAGACAGGCAAAGTCAAGTCTCTGCTGTCTTAGGATACCCAGTGACAGGAAAAAGGCAACCAGCATCAGATGATATAGGAAAACTCAATGTTCCTTTCTATTACGCTTTATCCTCAAATCCCAGGCTCCTCCACAATATAAGGACTATTTTTAGGACTTTAGTGTGTATCTATAACATTTTGATGCATTTTCATATATACAAATGCATACACAGAAATATAGAATTAATTCACATGTAAAATATCCTGGAACTTTCTTATTTTATCCAACAATATGTCTGAAAGGTATTCCATGTCAGAATAAATAAAGCTCTATTTTAGCCACATAGTATTTTAGCGTGAAGGACATATTTCTTTGGACAGTATCATGATATTTTCTTAGGAAACCACCTCCTGTACTGTTTGTCCATGGGTCTGATAAGCTCCTCTTCTCCATTTAGACCAACCTTGACAGCATATTACAGCATATTAAAATCAGACATTACTTTACCAACAAAAGTCCATCTAGTCAAAGCTATGGTTTTTTCCGTCAAAGCTATGGTTTTTTCCAGTACTCCTGTATGGATGTGAGAGTTGGACTATAAAAAATGCTGAGTGCCGAAGAATTGATGCTTTTGAACTGTGGTGTTGGAGAAGATATCTGAGAGTCCCTTGGAATGCAAGGAGATCCAACCAGTCCATCCTAAAGGAAATCAGTCTTGAATTATTCATTAGAAGAACTGATGCTGAAGTTGAAACTCCACTACTTTGACCACCTGATGCAAAGAGCTGACTCATGGGAAAAGACTCTGATGCTGGGAAAGATTGAAGGCAGGAGGAGAAGGGGACAACAGAGGATGAGATGGTTGGATGGCATCACCAATGTGACGGACATGAGTTTGAGTAAGCTCTGGGAGTTGGTGATGGTCAGGGAGGCCTGTTGTGCTGCAGTCCACAGGATCGCAAAGAGTCAGACATGACTGAGCAACTGAACTGAACTTCATCTAGAAGCCAGACTAAGATTCATATGGGCCAATTAGCATCACAGGAATGGTGCCTCTATGTTGGCCGATCAACATTACGCCAAGACTTTTGTTGTTTGCTAAGAGAATGGTACCCCAGGCCTTCTCTTGCCTTTGTGTCTACAACCTGTGAGCCTGAAACATTCCAGAAGCCACTATTATTACTTTCAGCAGTCTTCTCCAGAGAGTACCCTGGGACCTAATTTCATCTTATAATCCAATTCTATGTGTTTCCCATATTTTAAGGATACCTTACAATTGCTGGCTCACAGAGAGCATTGCATTTTGCTTCTGAGGTTGGTTTTAGATTTTTAAAAAATAAATCTTATTACTTCTCTTATTTGGTAACTGGCACCCCTGCAGCTGCTTGCATGCTCAGTCATGTCCGACTCTTTAAGACCTCATAGACTGTGGAGAAGGCAATGGCAACCCACTCCAGTACTCTTGCCTGGAAAATCCCATGGACGGAGGAGCCTGGTAGTCTGCAGTCCATGGGGTCGCTAAGAGTCGGACACGACTGAGCGGCTTCGCTTTCACTTTTCACTTTCACGGATTGGAGAAGGAAATGGCAACCCACTCCAGTGTTCTTGCCTGGAGAATCCCAGGGACGGGGGAGCCTGGTGGGCTGCCGTCTGTGGGGTCACACAGAGTCGGACACGACTGAAGCAACTTAGCAGCAGCAGCAGCAGCAGGCTGTAGTCCACCAGGCTCCTCTGTCTGTGGGGTTTCTCAGGCAAGAATACTGGAGTGGGTTGCCATTTCCTCCTCCTGGGGAATCCTCCCAACCCAGGGATTGCACCTGGGTCTCCTGGATTGGCAGGCAGTTTCTTTAGTGCTTGAGCCATTAGAGAAGCATTGCCTGTAGTTATCTTTCTCTGGATTGGAACTCCTTTCAGATAAACAACAACTAATTATTATCAATATTAAATAAAATATTAATTAATTAATCATTAATATTAAATAAAACTAATAACCATCTGGCTGGCATTTGGTTGTCATTGATAAATGTTTGCTGAGTCACCTACAAGCAAACAGTGACCTTGCATTCACCTTTCCTGGATGGTCCCAGAGACTCTAGCACTGTTTAATGTACAGAATTTGTGTATGATCTTGTGATTAATTATAATTCAGCAAATATTTACTTCTTCCACCAGGATTCCACAAAAACAGTATACTTCCTCTCCCTTGGCTTCTGCTTCAGTCACTTCTTTTGGCCAGTGGGATATCAGGGGATGAGATGCAGCGGACGCTTGGCATGCCATCTCATCTCCTGCTTTTTGCCACAAGAGCCTGCCTCAGGTAGACACTGGTTCAAGGATGGGAGACACATGCAGCAGGTCTGGATATAGCCCCCAGCCTGGAGCCTAGCTAGTCTGTACTCCAGCTTCCCTGTGGGTACACGAGTGGGAGCAGATGTTTATTGTTGTCTGCCACTGAGCTTTCAGTGGTTCGTGATGCAGTATCATTGTGGCAATAGCCTACAGAAACACATCTGCCTCAGAACCAAATGAGTGCTCCACAGCTATGTTTAAAATGCATAACCAACAAGGAGCCACTGTACTGCACAGGGAACTCTGCTCAGTGTGATGTGCCAGCCTGGACAGGAGGGGAGGTTGGAGGAGAATGGATACATGTATATGTGTGGCTGAGTCCCTTCACTGTTCACCTGAAACTCACAACACTGTTAATCAGCTACAGCCCAATACAAAAGAAAAAGTTTAAAAATAAATAAATAGATAAAATGAGAATAACAACTAAAGAACTAGATGAGCGCTTCTTAGGAGTGAGATTTTTGAGCCCCACCCTAGACCTAATAACTGATCATCTTGTCGTTATAAATCTGATTTTACCAAGATATCCAGGAGATGCTCCCGCTTACTACTGGGTTACAGCATTTATCATCATGCTATTTTTGTCAACGTGGAAAGAGCAGTAGGTTGGCACCCTCAGAATTGCTACATTGGTCTACAAAAAAGAAACTGTTCTGAGAAATTTGAAACTGCAAAGAAACCAGGAAACAAAATTTCTCACTGAATCATTTCATTAAAGGGTTGAGAACTCAGAAACTTAAAGGCTTCTTGAGGTGATTTATAAACATGCTGTTTCTCAAAAAGCTATCTTTTCACACAGGTATCCAATTAATATCCCATTTCAATATGAATAAGTTAAAACTAACTGACCTGCAGAACATTAATAACAACCCAATAGTAAAACAACATGTACTTATTAAACAGCAAACTCTTCCTAAAAACATCAAGCACTTTGGAAATCAATGGAAAAATCAACTATGCCGAAGACCCAGCTTAGTTAGGCATGATCCTTCCGTGTGCAGAGATGGGCAGTTTCAAGACAAATAAGTGACACAGTTCTTGTCTTCCAAACACTTTGATGGTTTGACTGCTGTCATTTCTTTAGGCAGCCAGTCACCCTTCTCCCTATTTGTTCTCTCTGGAACCCTTGATTCCCGTCTCATGGCGAGTACTGTCTTAGAAGCAAGATGAAACATTCTCTCTGTCCAACCCTGAATTCGCCCTGGCACTCAGGCCAGGTTTCCTCCTCAGTGGAAGTCCACCACTCAGCAACCATGCAGTGACCAAGCTGCTAAGTTCAGGTTCTGCCTTCAATGGTCCTAGTCCTACCCAGCCAGGAGCATGGATTATGAACAAGAAATTTTATAATGGACCTTTCAGGTCACGAGATCCACGGCTTGAGAAAGCATTTTCAGTAGCAGATAGAATGAGAAGGTGGAAATCTGCAGGGAATCTCGCTCTGTGATTAACGTGCCAAAGAAGCAAGCATTTTGTGTTATTTGCTCATCTGAAGTTCATCTGCTAACCTCGGGGAATGTTGACTCAAGTGACCTTTGATCACTGATAACACAGAGCCCACACTGCACTAATTTTTCTCCTAACAATACAACAGCATGCACCTAGCAAACAGTCCTGTGCCTTTCCTCATATTACTCATCCTAACAGGGTTTTGCCCTCCTAGACGTTACTTCTAAAACAGACAGCTAAGCTCATATCATGATGTCATCCTTATTGTCTTATATGGACAGCTCCTAATGGCATCAAACTTCGTCAAGTGCACGGTGCATTTCCATTAATAGAATAAGAACTGTGCATTTGATGTGTTGTTTGCTACCTAGAGCTCCCTTAAAAAAATGTTTCACAACCATTACACAGTGCCACAGAAACAGTAAGCTTGTGGGCTGAAAACCTCTGTAACTGTAGCTCTTGGATCAACTGGTATTACTTGGCAGTTCTGTTTTCGTTACTGAGAAGTCCCATGACTGAGCATTCAAGAACTGCCAACAGCGATCCAAATGGCATGGCTTAAGGGAATTTGCATTCACTGCTGGATCTGCTCCTGGATTGGAATCACTGCTGCCATTTGCCCTCCGAGGCAGATGCTATTGGTATCCCACCCAAATTCTCTTTTTCTAGGCTGAAGCTCCCAACCCACTCCATTTGCTGCGGGTGTTGGCTGTTCAAAGCGGCTCACAGCTGCCTCTGTCTTTGGGTACCTTCCCTTAGCCAGTGGGCACTCCCTTGTCCTCAGAAGCCAAAGATTTATAGCCACCACCCACCTGGGAGGATGGTCTGCAACCCGTGACTGACTCGGAGAGTGGTATACAAGTCCAACCCCGCGCCTCAGGCAGAACGAGCTGAGGTACAAGTCGTGTTCCAGAGTTCCCTATGACTTAAGACTAAGGCTAGACTCCTCCTGAAAGCACGCCTTTCCCTGACAACCTGCCCTCCCCAGTTCTGCTTTCCTCACTCCCGTACAGATCTTCCCAAGATTGCTCTCTCACTCTGTCAACAGATTGCTTACCCAAGAACCCCAGTCTTGCTCCCAAGGACCCTGTCCTAAGATATCTTTCTAAACAGAGTGAGAAATATCTTCCTTAATGATATCTTGCTATTGAGAACAAGGTATTCAAAACTCTCCAGATGCACTTAAAACGCCACTTGAAATGTAAGAAGTTGCCAACTGGTCAGATGCAGTTACAACAGACATGGATGTGGATACAGTGTGCACAGACAGGTGTCTTCATTTGAATTTGAATGGAAACGCACTGAAATCCAGCTGAGCTGCCAATAGGAACTCATCATTCCTGCAACAGTTACAGTTACTAGCCATTGGAATATTCACTCCTGATAACAGGTTGGAAAAGGATGCAAGGCACCTGTCATGCTCACACATTTAGGTAATAACAGTAACAACAGAATTTTCCGAAATAAGTGGCTAAATAATGAAAGTAATAAAAAAATGTTTGCATTTATTCATCCCAGGTAGGGTACTAGGTGTTTTATCCAAACACCTCGTTATTTTCAGTACGTAACTATGAACATCCAGGGAGCATAGCAAGAACCCCATTCAAGTGTGATTCATCAAAGGCCTTTGTCTCTATAGCTGCAAAATAGTTAGAAGACAGAGGGAACCTGCTATGATGGCTGGAGCATCTTCCTCTAAATGATCAGTCCTTGCCTTTTTGAAACAATTAAGGTGATCATCAGTTCCATCTTCTAAAGGCCCTTCTTCTCATCCCACGCATCTTTAGTCTCTTTCTTTTATATTTCGATTAACGTACCACCTGTTCACTAGAAGCTGTGCTTTTTAGTTGAGCTACTAAAAGCAAGAAAGCATTAATCAAACATTAGCACTTTTTTGACGTCAAGTGTAATCTAGAAGTGGCAGACAGTGAAATCTTGACACGTAATTACCTCTACCCTTTTTGAGGGGGAACTCATTTGCTGAGGATATTTACACTCTTTAAAAGTGTTAGAGTTAGTCGCTCAGTTGTGTCTGACTCCTGGCAACCCATGGACTGTAACCTGCCAGGCTCCTCTGTCCATGGGATTTTCCAGGCAAGAGTACTGAAGTGAGTAGTCATTCCCTTCTCCTGGGGATCTTTCTGACCCAGGGACTGAACCTATGTCTCCTGTGTTGGCAGGTGGATTCTTGATGATTGAGCCACCAGGGAAGCCCATTTACACTCTTTAGCAAGTTTTCTTCTTTCCATGGCTGGAATTCTGAGTTTTTAGGTATGTACTTGAGCTTCCTTTGAGACACTGAGGGCAGGAAGAAATGTATTTACTAATTGGCTACATGTTTCAGAGAGAAACATGTGCACACTCTGTCTTAAGAATGTCAGGTTGCTGCTAATGAACTCTCGCAGGCAGGGAGTTGGCAGGGCTTGTGTGTCTGGGCACCGCTGCATCTCAGATGCTGCTTGGAAACCTCTTCTCTAATGGAAGCAATGTCCTTCCTGTCAAATGAGAGTCCCTCTGTGTGTGCTGGGGTTTCTGTCTCGAGGATGATGGACTAGTCTTTTCCCTCTCTCTTCAACATTCTCTCCCCTGGGGTAATCAGATCAGAGTACAGGATTATGAACTTTATGGTCCTGATGGTCCAGTGGTTAAGAATCCTCCTTGCAATGCAGGGGACATGGGTTCATTCCCTGGTTGGGGAAAAGATCCCACATGCCATGGAGCAACTAAGCCCACACATAGTAACTACTGAGCCCTTGTGCTCTGGAGCCCATGCTGAAGCCCATGTGCCACGACTGGAGAGTCCACACACAGCTGTGGAAGCTCCCCTGTGCCTCAACTAAGACCTGACACAGTCAGATAAAGAAATGAACTTAAAAAAAAATTACTCATCTTAAAACACACACATTCCCCTTCCTTGATTCCAAATCACCCACTGGTTGATTTCATGCCTCCCCTTCCAGCAAAATGTTGATGTTCACTCTTGCCATCTCCTGTTTGACCACTTCCAATTTGCCTTGATTCATGGACCTAACATTCCAGGTTTCTATGCAATATTGCCCTTCACCGCATCGGACCTTGCTTCCATCACTAGTCACATTCACAACTGGGTGTTGTTGCTGCTTTGGCTCCATCTCTTCATTCTAGGGCTTTCCCAGTGGCTCAGACTGTAAAGCGTCTGCCTATAATGTGGGAGACCCTGGTTTGATCCCTGGGTTGAGAAGATCCTCTGGAGAAGGAAATGGCAAGCCAATCCAGTACTCTTGCCTGGAAAATCCCATGGACAGAGGAGACTCTTGGGCTACAGTCCATGGGGACGCAAAGAGTTGGATATGATTGAGTGACTTCACTTTCACTTTTTCACTTTCTTCGTTCTTTATGGAGTTATTTCTCCAGTGATTCCCAGTAGCATATTGGGCACCTACCGACCTGGGGAGTTCATCTTTCAGTGTCCTATCTTTTTGCCTTTTCATACTGTTCATAGCATTCTCAAGGCAAGAATACTGAAGTGGTTTGCCATTCCCTTCTCCAGTGCACCACATTTTGTCATACCTCTCCATCATGACCTTGGGGGCCCTACACGGCATGGTTCATAGTTTCATGGAGTTAGACAAGTCTGTGGTCCATGTGATCACATAGGTTAGTTTTCTGTGATTGTGGTTTTCAGTCTATCTGCCCTCTGATGGAGAAGGATAAGAAGCTTATGGAAGCTTCCTGATGGGAGAGACTGATTGAGGGGGAAACTGGGTCTTGTTTTGAGGGGCAGGGCCAGGATCACTAAATCTTTAATCCAATTTTCTGTTGATGGGCAGGGCTGTGTTCCCTCCCTGCTATTTACCTGGGGCAGAAGAACTGTACAAAAAAGATCTTCATGACCAAGATAATCATGCACAATTGCACTCATCTCACACGCTAGTAAGTGAAGTGCAGTCACTCAGTCCTGTCCGATCCTTTGTGACCCCGTGAACTGTAGCTCACCAGGCTCCTCCATCCATGAGATTCTCCAGGCAAGAATACTGGAGTGGGTTGCCATTTCCTTCTCCAGGGGATCTTCCCGACCCAGGGATCGAACCCAGGTCTCCTGCATTGCAGTCTGACGCTTTAACCTCTGAGCCACTAAAGTCACACAAAATTCTCCAAGCCAGGCTTCAGCAATACGTGAACCATGAAATTCCAGATGTTCAAGCTGGTTTAAGAAAAGGCAGAGGAACCAGAGATCAAATTGCCAACATCCGCTGGATCATGGAAAAAGTTAGAGAGTTCCAGGAAAATATCTTTTTCTGCTTTATTGACTATGCCAAAGCCTTTGACTATGTGGATCACAAAAAACTGTGGAAAATTCTTCAAGAGATGGAAATATCAGACCACCTCACTTGCCTCTTGAGAAACCTATATGCAGGTCAGGAAGCAACAGTTAGAACTGGACATGGAACAACAGACTGGTTCCAAATAGGAAAAGGACTACAGCAAGGCTGTATATTGTCACCCTGCTTATTTAACTTATATGCAGAGTACATCATGAGGAACGCTGGGCTGGAAGAAGCACAAGCTGGAATCAAGATTGTTGGGAGAAATATCAATAACCTCAGATATCCAGATGACACCACCCTTATGGTAGAAAGTGAAGAAGAACTAAAAAGCCTCTTGATGAAAGCGAAAGAGGAGAGTGAAAAAGTTGGCTTAAAGCTCCACATTCAGAAAACAAAGATCATGGCATCTGGTCCCATCACTTCATGGGAAATAGATGGGGAAACAGTGGAAACAGTGTTAGACTTTTTCTGGGGGCTCCAAAATCACTGCAGATGCTGATTGCAGCCATGAAATTAAAAGACGCTTACTCCTTGGAAGGAAAGTTATCACCAACCTAGATAGCATATTAAAAAGCAGAGACATTACTTTGCCAACCAAGGTCCATCTAATCAAGAGTATGGTTTTTCCAGTGGTCATGTATGGATATAAGAGCTGGACTATAAAGAAAGCTGAGTGCCAAAGAATTGATGCTTTTGAACTGTGGTATTGTAGAAGAGTCTTGAGAGTCCCTTGTACTGCAAGGAGATCCAACCAGTCCATCCTAAAGGAAATCAGTCCTGAGTGTTCACTGGAAGAACTGATGTTGAAGCTGAAACTCCAATACTTTGGCCACTGATACGTAGAACTGACTCATTGGAAAAGAACCTGATGTTTGGAAAGATTGAAGGCGGGAGGAGAAGCGGATGACAGAGGATGAGATGGTTGGATGGCATCACCGACTCAGTGAACTTGAGTTTGGGTAAACTCCAGGAGTTGGTTATGGACGGGGAAGCCTAGCGTGCTATAGACCACAAGTTCGCAAAGAGTCGGACACCACTGAGCGACTGAACTGAACTGAACCGAACTTTCAGCGAAACTGCTAAGAGTTGCCTGTACTTAGAGTCTTTACTTTTTTTCCTCTCACTCACTCTTCCCTCCAGGGCAGGCTTGCAGTCCCACCTCTCCACTGACACTGCTCTTGTTGAATAATCAGTGACTGCTGTGTTGATGGGCCTGCAAATTCTAGATACTTTTCTGTCTTTGTGTCATTTGGCCTCTGGTTAGCCGAAAACTCTCTCCCATTCTCAGAAGTTTCCTGACCTCCATGCAGTGGTCGTATCCTGGTAAACTGGCTCCAAGGAGGGGAAAAACCCTGATTTGGAGCATTTCCCTCTTTTCACAGTGCAAATAAATACTCCTACCATGGCCAATATCAAGCTCTCAATGGTTTAACAATGGCTCACATACCACTCCTTCCACGGACAGAATCCTAACACTACTTTTTCCTAGTTTTCTCCTTTAACCTCTACCTGCTTCTTGCATTTTTTTGGTCCTTCGTCCACAGTTGAAATTCTGAACATTGATTTTCTTTAGGTTTTGGATCTAGGGCCTGTTATCTTTTCCTTTCTTCACAGAAGATCTCAACTATCCACACTAATTTCTCAACTATCCACCTAATTTTTAAAGGTTTTCTTTCCTTTAAAAATTAAAAAAAATTTTTCATTTATTTTAGGCAATAACATAACAATGGAAATTATATTAAAATAAGTTTCAAGCCTGCCTTCTGTCCCCATCTCCTCTCACCCATTGAGCCTTCACGTAAACCCTTTTGCATTCTTCCTTGTGTATTCTTTCAGTGTTTCCTTTTGTTTGTGCAAATGTATGCATATGAGCATGTGTATTTTTATTTCTCCCTTTTCTTACACAAAAGGCAGAATCAAACACTATCCTGTTTCTTGCTTTTTGCCTTTCCCTTTATGCTAGAGCTTTTTCTGTATCAGTAAAGAGATATCCATATAATTTAATAAATACTATCTGTATGCTGACCATTACTAAATTTGTACATTCAGTAAAGACCTCTTTTCTGGGTTATAGACTTTCCAACTGCTTGCCATGCCATGTGCAGCTCAGTCGTGTCTGATTCCTTGTGATCCCATTGAGTGTAGCCCCTCTGGTCCATAGGATTTCCCAGGCAAGAATACTGGAGTGGGTTGCCATTTCCTCCTCCATTCCAACTGCCTACTTGACCCTTAATACCTCAAATATGTCAAACTTACTATGTCCAAACTGAGACACTTGTTTTCACCTCCTGCGGCAGGTGTTACTTTGTTGGGTCACACAATCCCCATGACCAGGTCAGAGTGCCCTTTCTCAGCTGCTGTGAGCACTGAGTGCTGATGGCCCATAGCATCTGGAAAACTGCCTTTAGATGAAGTGACCCACCTTATCCTGGAAGGTATCCAAATCAACCACTCACTGATACCATTTAGGGAACCATGGATCGAAACTGCCCGTCTTGACCAGGCACAATGAAAACCATTTGCATGAGTTGTCTCATAACAGGAGGTCCGGATAAAGAAGATGGTGTTGCTTTTGAAAATGAAACGGGAGAAGTTTGGAGGGGCCAAAAGCAGGGAGGAGTTGGCAACCCATAATACGTCTTGTAAAACTAACCCGGAAAGACCAAATGGAGGAGGGAGGAGATGACATGTTCTGCCCACCTCCCAGAAACTCTCATGCTGGAAGCCATCTTGGCTGAGAGATGCGCGTGCCACTAGGAAGGACCCTGAATCCGAGCCATTACCAGCCAAGAAAGATGAACGGCCAGACAACCTGAAACTAACTCCATCGCCTAAACCCTGAGGCTGTGAACCAAGCGGCAGAGCGGTGCTCCTGGGTTCCCACACCTTGCTGCTCTTGGCCCAGGTGCCCCAGGCGTTTGCTTTGTCAGCATGTGCGTCTTCGGGAACAGTTAGACAAGAGCCCACTCTCAGGCCCTGAAGTGGGTCCCCGTTCCTGCAACACCAGGACAGTCTGTCGTAATAGGGGACACACAGCTTTGTAAGGAGGTGGATGAGCAACATAAGGCCTCCTTTGTTTGATTCTTTCCCCTTCCCCATCCTGCTTCCTACACTTCTTTCATGCTTTCCCTGAAGAGCAATTTTCCTAATACATAAAGATCTCCTACAAATCAATAAATTCAAAAATCCAATGGCAAAATGGGCAAAGTATGTAACAGATTGATTACAGAAAATGTTAGATAAATGGATTGTAAAACTGGAAAAGATAGTTAATATTATTTACAATAAAATAAACATATACTAAGAACAATTTTTGGCTTATCAGACTGACAATGATTCAAAAGCTTGATACGTATTGTAATGGCAACAGCATGAGGAAATACACATCTTCAGGTATTCCTGGAGGAAGTATAAGCTGGTGTAACTCTGTGGAGGGCATTCGGCACTGCAATCAAAACAGGTATCACCTACAGGGTGACTCAGCAATGATACTTCCAGTTGTTTATAGTAGCAAAAGACTGGATATAACTTCAGTGTCTATAAATTGGGACTAGTGATATGGTTTATAATACTCTGATGTAATTGAATATAGTCAATGAAAAAGGGAGTGTAAAGATACACAGTGCAGCAGGAAAGAGGCAAGCCTAAGCCTGCCACATCGACATTCTTATGGTCTAGGTTTCCTCAGCTACCACCAAAGGAAAACCTGGATGGGTCTTTGTTCACAGTGTTCATCCATAAAAGATAGCATAACGATTTAGAACTCGAGCTTTTGGGTCGGAGCTGTCTCTTATGGGCTCAGTCACTGTGAGCAATAACTCAGAGTCTCAGCTCTCAGTGGGGAAAACCATGGCACTTATATCAGCAAGTTGTTGTGAGGATAAAGGAAGGTAAGGGATGTAAAGAACTTGAAACTGTCCATGGTATACAGAAAGGCTCGCTAAATATTGATTACTAGAGTGACAAAATAATTAGCAGACGCATAACTCTACCTTGCTTATAAAGGTCCTCTAATTTAAAGATTCTGTGATAAAAGTCACCAAAATATCCATTATCAGCTAAAACAAGCTCCAAAGAGATGTTGATAGCAGTGACGCTGAATCAAGTCAGGGTCTGACTTGAAGTGGGGTGTCTAACTTAGGGTACATGGATGGACGTGGAAGTGTGAATATACATTGAAACTAAATAACACCTTGAGCATATGGTGAGAGATTTCACAGTAGTGCTATCAGTAGAAATATTGCAAATATAATGCTAATGATATTCATAATTTTCAAATTTTAAAAAATTTGTGATTTGTCAATAACTACATTTTTAAAAGTAAAAAAAAAACAGGTGGAAATGTAAATTATAAGATAAATAAACTTACCAATGGAACAGAACAGACTCACAGACCTAGAGAACAGCCCTGTGGTTGTCAAAGGGGAGGGGAGGTAGGTGAGGGATGGATTGGGAGTCTGGGTGCAGCTGATGCAAACTATTATATGTAGAATTAATAAACAATGAGGTCCTACTGGATAGCACAGGGAACTATAATCAATATCCTATGATAAATCATAATGGAGAAGACTATTTACATATATATGTGCAACTGAAATACTTGCTGTACAGTAGAAACTAAAAATGTAAATCAACTCTATTTCAATATAATAACATTTTTAAAAAGAAACAGGCGAAATTGCTTTTATTTATCCAATATACCCTAATATCATTTCAGCATGTACTAAATATAAAATACTAGTCAGAGATCATTTACATTCTTTTTTTCGTAGTAACTCTTCAGAATCTGGTGTGTTACACACACAAAGCCCATCGCAACTAGGACGAGATATTCCAAGTGCTCTGCAGCTACATGTGGCTGCTGCGGTGGGCCGCTCAGGGCTGTAATGTTTATCACACTCATTAAGAACCAAAGAACAGGGTGATGCACTTCATGAAATCCTGTATATTATTGCTTTTTTTTTTATGAACTGAATGCTCATTTTATGAATCAAATGCTTATTTTTTTAAACTGAAATTCTACATGAAAATAGAATTATCTGTAATTCCACAATTAGAATTGTGGCAACTGTGGATGACATCAAACATTAAATTTTAAAGGTGAACTTGGCTAGAATCGTCAAGCTGTGGAGAAATTATTAACAGTTCTGTCTCCCCAAATATTTTCTGAGAATACATAAAAACTGATATTTACATAATATAGTTTATTAATAAGGAAATATTCACACTGTCCTATTGGTTTTTTAGTTAATGATATTAACATATATTGGAGGAGAAGGAAATGACAACCCACTCCAGTATTCTTGCCTGGGAAATCCCATGGACAGAGGATTCTGGTGGGTTACAGTTCATGGGGTCACAAGAGTTGGACATGACTTAGTGACTAAATAACAATATATTTTGGAGGATTTTCTATACTAGAATATGACACATCACTTCATGCCTGTTTCAAATAGTTGTATGGCATTCGATTAAATCAACATACAAGAATTTATCTAACCAATCTCCTTTGGATGGTCCTTTGCTTCCACTTTATTCTTTTTAATTTTATTGTTGCAGACACTTCTGAGATGATCATGTTTGTTGATATCCTTGTTCGTATCCTTATTGAGTTGATATACATACTTTCGCAAGAAGTTCCTAGAAATACATTTAAAATTTTGATCAATTTGTCAAATTTCTCCCCTAGAAAGTTACTCATTTATATTTCCAAGAAATGTAATGTGTATCTGCCCTAACCATTTACTGTGTTTTATATATTTTTTTCACTTTGTAAATCCACATAATAATGATATTTCAGCTTTGTCTTGCATTTCTGAAATTGAGTGAGGTTCTCTTTATGTTTTCAGCCATTTGCTTTTATTTTCTGATACTCTATTGTATAGGTTATACAATTTTATATAGCTAGCCTACTGTATTAATTTTTTCATGAATCCTTTTTCTGTTACACGTGAGAAGTTTTTAAAATTCATTTTTAATTGGAGGATAACTGCTTTACAATGTTGTATTGGTTTCTGCAATACAACAACGTGAATCAGCCACCTGTTTAGTTCAGTCACTCAGTCGTGTCCGACTCTGTGACCCCATGGCCTGCAGCACGCCAGGCATCCCTGTCCATCACCAACTCCCGGAGCTTGCTCAAACTCGTGTTTATTAAGTCAGAATCATCCATAAATATACATATGTCCCCTCCCTCATGAACCTCTTGCCCATCCCTCTAGGTTGTCGCAGAGCACCAACTTGGGCTCCCTGTGTTACACAGAAACTCCCCACTGGCCGTCTGTTTTACACACAGTGATGCATATGTTTCAACCCTAGCCTCTCACTCATCCCACCATCTCCCTCCTCTGCTGTGTCCACAAGTCTGTTCCTTATGCGTGCATCTCTATTCCTGCCCTGCAAATAGTTTCCACAATACACTTTTTGAGAACTTTTTCTTTAATCTGTCCATCATCTTTTTATTTTGTTTATGCAGAGTTTTGGGGCGTCTTATTTAAATTTTACATTATTATGTGATCAGATTTATCAGTCTTTTGCTTTATGCCTTCTCTCTTCAGCAGATGTTTAGTTGGATAATTTTCCAGATGTGTTTACAATAGAAATATAAAGCAAAAAAGCTCACAGTAGAAGTTTGAAAAATGTAGAAAAGGGGATATAAGAGAAAAAGTGAACATTGATATTCCCATTATTAGAAAATAATCCTATTTTGTTGTGTCTAGTTTTTTAACGCATCAATTTTTCTTGATGATGAGTGAACTGGAGGTAGACTCCCCCAGTGTACAACAGGTGTGGTAGAATAATATTTTAAAAGACTTAATGTAATGCAATATTAATTAACATAAATAGTTTAATATGTTTAATTAAAACATATTGTTAAACTTACTAAGCAAACCTTAAATTAATTAATACATGTTTAAAGACTAATGTTTTTTGCCTGTCTGTCGCCACACTGTGAGCCGGCATTTCTCCTGTTTACTCGGACAGATGACAATCCCATGGGCTGGGGATGAGGGGAAAAGGGGAAACATTGCCGTGCGTCTTCAAGGGTCAGCCCTGCGCCGGCTCGTCTCTGAGCTAATGGGAATGGAGTGGGCTCAAGGGCTGAGAGTCTTGACTTGTCTTCTCGAGGGGCGTCCCCGGAAAATGATGAAGTTCTGTGGTGGTCTCATGCTTTGCCCTAGTGGGCAAGTCAGCAAGAAGGAATCTCAGCATGGCAGACTAGTCCTGAGTCTCTGGGAGCCCAGAGTGGCCTGGAGTGTATCCACACTTGTCTGAGATGGACACAGGAGTACCCCAAGGAGGCCTGGCAGACCAACAGATGCTTCTTCATACTGGGAAGAGTAGCCCGAGAGCAGGTGTCAGCACTGTCCCGACATCAAAGGCCAGATGGGAACTCAGCTGCCTCTGTGGATGCCAGCAGGGAGAGATGCTGACAATTGGCAGCTCCAAGGAACAAGGACATGGCAGAGGATGCCAGCACGCACAGATGAGAACCAAGGGCCAGACGAGCCCCCTGCATGTCCAGATGTTCCATCGATCTCCCGCCAAGTCCCCAGGGCAAAGGTGGCAGGGAAGGAGGAAAACCCTGAGTGGACTGAGTTTACCTGGGATCGATTTGTTTCCAGTTCTGCCATCAAGTAGAATGGGGCCTCAAGACAAATTGGAGTCAGTTATGGAAATATAGGTTCTCACATTTTTGCATACCTGAATTTTACAGTCAGAAATATTACGGCTACTACAAGATGAAGCTGAACTGAGACACCAGCCAAGGCCTTTGATAAAAGCATGACTGGAAAGTTTTCCACTCTGGAAACAAACTAAAAAAAGCCTCAGTCTTAGAAGGGATTCTAGACCATAGAAAAATCTGCAGACAGAAGGAGAGAAGTGGGATGGTTTCTCTTTGCTGTGTGGATAAGTATGAATGAGGGTTTTGGTGACACTTCCAACAGTTGACAGAAAAATGTAGAACGGCAATATGTCACCCGTTGACTTCATTTTGATGCTCCAGGAAGCACAGGTTCATCGTTTGTACTCAAGATTCACAGTATTATAATGAATCTACAGGAGGAAAGAGAGATTTGTAAATTCCTAACGTTCTGGTAATTCTCACTTCTGCTCAAAGACCCAAATAACTAAGCTCATCAGTACACAGAGTTTAGAAGGAGGAAGTGGTGGCTGTACTCTTAACCCCAAACAGGTATATTCATTAAAACCAGAGGTGTTCAACACTGGCTGCTCATTAGAATCTTCCAAGATGCTTTTAAAAATGTTGATCTTGGGACTCACCACTTCCAAAATTCTAGTTTAATCAGTCTGAAATTGTTTGCAGCTGTGGAATGCTGGAGACCCCTGGAGGGCTTCTCAGGTGGATCAACAATACAGAACCTGCCTGCACGATAGGAGATGTGGTTCCAATCCCTGGGTCAAGAAGATGCTCTAGAGAAGAAAATGGCAACCCACTCCAGTATTCTTGCGTGAGAAATCCCATGGGCAGGGAGTCTGGCAGGCGACAGGCCATGGGGTCACAAAGAGCTGGACACAACTGAGTGACTAAACAATAACAGTAGAGCACCATGGAGGAGGGGAACCCTGACTTTGCTTTGCTGAGCACCAGCAACTTGGATCCTCCTGTGGAAAATACTGCTGGTTGTCCCCTTATATTAATGAGATTTTCCAGTTTCTAGTTGGGTGCATGGTCATCTAAAACAAAGGCTGTATTTCACAATGTCTTTGCATCAGGGTCTGCCCACTTGATTAAGTTATCGTGCCTCCTCTCACCTTTTCAGAGAATTTAGAATATATTTGGCTACTAGCAGCAGAAAACCCAGCTCATGGTGGTTTAATAATAGGGTTCATTTTTTTCTCCCATAACAGTAGATCTGAAGGCTGGCAGCCCAGGGTTGAAGAAGAAACTCAAAGATGTCAAGTCCCAGGCTCTTCTTATATTTCCACTTTGCTATTCTTAGTATAGTGGTCTCCCACATCATGGTAGGTAACACAATGGCTGTCACAGCTCCAAGCACCAGTGTCTTTGTGTAAGACAGGAAGATGATGGGAGGGTGGCTCTAGCTAGTTCTGTCTTTTCTAATATTAAGAGAAGCAACCAATTTCACAAAATTGCTTAGCAGACTTCCATATTTACATATTTCATAGGCTAGAATTGTGACTTCTGGCCATCTCCAGGAACAAGAGAGTCTGCTAATGAGTATGGAGGTTTTCTAGCTTCTACACTAGGAGGGAGAAGAGGGATGGAATGGATGTTCGGTCAGCCAGCTGATAACATCTGCCCATCATATTCACCTACCGCAGCTAATCAGTCATCATTTCTGCTCACTTCACCTGATGAAATTGCTCTTGAAAGTCCATAGCCACTTCTCTAAATCAAAACCACACTGTAGCCTCAAGTTTGGCAAAAACAAACACAAAGCAAATCTGAACAGTCTTTATTCATAATGTGCATTTGCTGTAGTATTTGAGAATGCTCAATTTTGCTATAAGAGACAAAACAAACTGGATGCATGTAATTCTTAAAAGGATAGAGTATTGGGACTTCCCTGATGGCCCAGTGCCCAAGACTCCATGCTCGCAATGCAGGGGGCCTGGGTTTGGTCCCTTGTCAGGGAACTGAACCTCACATGCTACAGCTAAGTATCTTGCATGTCTCAACAAAGATATAAGATCCCGTGCACCCAAGCTAAGACCTGGTGCAACCAAATAAACTGTTTTTCAAAAAAGGAAGGATGAAGTATTGATAGTAAATAAAGGAAGAACTTTTGAAATATAGGCAAAACTCTTAGGATGTTTAAGAATAGAGAACGATTAAACAAGTAGTATGAGAAACTTAGGTAGACCTCCAGGCTCCTCTGTCCATAGGATTCTCCAGGCAAGAATACTGGAGTGGGTTGCCATTCCCTTCTCCAGGAGATCTTCCCAACAGAGGGATTGAACCTAGGTCTCTTGCATTGCAGGCAGATTCTTTACCATGTGAGCCACCATGGAAGCCGGAATTCATCAGATGTGTTAAAAATAGATATAGTAAGTTATTAACCTATGAGACACGCAGAGGATACATAGAATAAATAGGAGATATAACAAACAAGAGAGAGGCTTACAGAGAGAAAGTGCTTTCAGTGGGGTGACCGGGTTCCGTCACTGCTAATCAGTCACTGTTCACCAGTATGATTACGATTCCCTACTGGCCCTATGTGGAAGAACAGAAGAAAATTGTAGCTACAAGTTTGTAGCTTGTAAAAAACTTGTAGCCTCAAGTTTGAAAAGCTGCAGTTCTGGCCTATGCACCTGCTCTGTTCCCCTTCAGTGGAGCGAGTGTGTCTTTGGCTTCAGGCAACGTCCCTTGTGGGGCTCCAGCCACAACCTCAGCTCTCATCCTGTCATAACCACACCACAGGGGGAAAGGCTGATGCCAGGTGAGGAGACGGGAGAGGGCTGACGGACACAACCTGACTAGCACGATCCTTTCGCTTGCTGCCTAACCCGACTCTTTACATCCCTCCCCTGGCTTCTCACTGGGTGTTTTGGGTTGACTTCATGAGGTGTGTAGTTTGAGCCTTTTCATCAGCACTGTTAGTGTTCTGCGGGGTGGGAGAGTTCTCACGCGTGTGTATTTGGAGGGTACATTCCACCCAAGTCCTTTCCCTGAGGACACTATTCCCCTGTGTTTGCCACTTCAACACAGCCTCCATATACTTCCACAGAGTAACTCTTAAATACTGCGCATCTGATCAGGGTGAACCCCCGCTTACCACCTTTCGGTGTCCCACTGCTGCCAAGAGAGGGACCGTCAAGCTCTCCTGCAGGGTGTTGAGGACTGGACTCCCTGAGAAGCAGAAGTGGACTTGCAGGTGAGCATGTAGGAAATAATTTAGGAATTGTCCTCGGGAGCCTTCGATATGCCTGATCACCTAACACTGACTGGTTATTAGGTTTGGTGGCCCTTGGGGTGGGGTGTGACTTCGGGGGAGTCCCAGCGATAGGGTGCTGGTGCGGGTGTCTAAGCAGCACAGCACAGTCCTGGCGGACCTTACAGAATGGGTCCCTGCGTCTCTTTCCATCTCACCCCTCGTTTTTCTCTTCTTTAAACAGTTATATTGTTCAAATACCCCGCTCTCCTTCACCCTCTGTGCCTTGCCGCATTGTTCCTTCTGTTCAGGATGTCCTGTCTGTCCACTGCTTCCACTCCTCCAGAAGCCCAGACCCACAGCTTCTCAAACGAGACCTCTCACCCAGCCACCCAGGGCACCTGCACGTCAGGCCGGCCCCGCTCCAGTCCCCTGTCTGCAGCTCACCTGCTGTTCTGAACTGGCCAGTTGTAAAAAGAAGTGATCTGAAGCCCTTGAATGAAGTACAGGTGAGGAGTGCTGGAACAGGAGGGACCGAAGGCAGTCAGCCTACACGTTCTAAAACACTTCCTCTTTCCGAAAGTGCGCCTTACCTCCTACCCTCCCCCACCACCCCAAATCCAGTAATGAGAAACCTGGATTCATTTTGTAACAGAAGACTGCACACTGTAGCTCTAAATTGTGCTTTAAAATTTTAATAGTAGGCTAAATTGAAAAACACACAGGGAGCATTTTGAAGATGCCCTGCAGCTGGATTTATTTTATGCTAGAGCAATTTTGCTGCCTGGCTGCTTCCTGCTGAAAGTGCAGAGGATGTGCTGAAATGCTGCCACTGTAAACAAAACTAGATCAGACAGAAGCCGCTCTCTTGCACTGACAGATCTACCTTGTAAGTTGCTGGCAGCGATGCTATTTGACAGGCACGGTGCTAGGAAGCAAGTGGCTTCCAAAATAAGAATTGAAAGGGAGGAATTCCTCAACACAAGCTTAAAAAATGTCAGCACTGGAAAGGAATTGAATTCATGTTGTCCAGCTTCCATAACTAATAATTGAGGAAACTGAGGACAAGGAAGGTTAAGGTACTCTATCCTACGTCACACAGCTTATGAGCAGCAGCCTGAACCAAAACCCAGGTTTCCTGGCTCCCAGTCTAATCGTTATTATACTACATTGCATTCATTACTTTTCCTTAGCATTTTTACTTTTGTTGTTGTGCATTTCAGAGGATCATATGTAATTCTCATGATCAAAACAACTGACTACATAGGAATGGCTATTGGTTTGTCACTGGGAGGAACAGTTAAAAGATTTACTAATTGGACTTTGTATTCATTTCTCTCCTAATTACTTGTTTAATTAAGGCATTTTACCTTGATCATAAATGCAGTCACATTCGATGAATCTTGACTGTGCTATGAGGATCCAACATATGTATGAAGTGTTGTCATTAGAACTTAGGAAAACCAAACAACTAATTAGCTTTGAGATACTTAAAGGTTAACCAGCAGCAAATTCATAAATTTTAGAATTATTCTCTATTTTGTATATTAATTCACACATGCATGAATGTAAATTATGATTTATTATTTCTTTATGCTTTTTTTTCTCCCCTGGAGAAGTGAAAGGCTACCCACTCCAGTATTCTGGCCTGGAGAATTCTATGGACTGTAGTAGTCCATGGGGTCCCAAAAAGTCGGACACAACTGCATGATTTTCACTTTATGCTTTTTTTAGTGGGGGGGGTGGGGATGGGGGGGATTAAAACTCCCAACGTGCCATTGAGTTACAGCAATTTGTTTGGCATTTAACATTACTTTGTGTTCCTGAGACATTTTTTCCTCCCAGCAGCTCAAAGTACTTAATACACATCAACCAATAATCCTCACTATAGCACAGCTAGAGAGAGTAGACAGCAAGTATAATCCTCTTGATACACAAGGCCTACGGTCTGTTTGAAAATCCAGTGTGCAATTGATTTGGATGCTAAATGCATGAGTAGAGTATTTGTGCACTGGTTGAAAACTGCTGTCCAACCCATATGTGGCTATTTTTTTTGCTTCTGGGCTTCTTTTCAATTGAGAATATATTGCTGAGTTTAAAAACACCGAATTGCAAACTGTTATACATGGATTAACATAGGCTTGACTTTCATAGGATGTTCTGGGCTACAATGGAAATCATGCAGAGTTATTGAATGTGTGGAATAAATAAACCAATACTAACAATAACGGTTATCATTTATTGAGTTCCTACTCTGCCTCAGGCGCACAGGCAGGTATTTTACATGCATTCTGCAAATCCCCAAAACAATCCTGCAAGACAGGCCTAGTTATCCCTATTTTTCAGATGAGCAAGGTGCAGTTATGAGAATTTAAATTCTATCATCCAAAATGGAAGAAACAGTTAAAGAGACTCTAGGCCAGACTCCCCTGAAGAAGGGCATGGCAACACATCCCAGTGTTCTTGAAGGGAGAACAGAGGAGCCTGGCATGCTGCAGTCCATGGGGTCACAAAGAACTGGACACAGCTGAACGACTAAACAACAGAAACAAGGCCAGACTCACTATTTAGACACATTTCTTCACCTTTCCCCCAGTTTTGCCCTTCTCTCCTCCTTCTCTTAGTCATTCAGCAAACATTTACTGAGCACATACTTATGCCAGGCAGGCACCAGGCATTGGTATACGGTTGAGAACAAAGCCGTCAGACGTCCTGCCCTCATAGAGTTCGGCCTCGAGGCTGATGTCTGGATTTCTACAATTAAGTAGTGAGAAACAATCAGAATAGAGTAAGGTGTAAGGCAACAAAGAGAACAAAAGACACGTGGAAGATGGAGACTGCCTAAGCAAATACTGATCTCAGGGTTGGAAAGTGTTATCCTTTTTACTTGTTCTCTTCAGTGATTTTATTTTGGTCATTTTTTGTATTAGCTCGGCACCAAGCATAGGGAAAGGAGGAGTAATACGCTTTGTAACAAAACGGCAGGGCTGTTAGCTGGTCCATCATAGCATGGAATCTTGAAAAATGCTCAAGGTTTAGGTGAGATATTACCATAGAATAAGTTGCATCCAGAATGGTGGAGCTAAGGTGGTAACCTACCATGTTTCTCAGCATGACCCATGTTTCACCTACCCAGTCCACAAGCCACTTTCTCTGTTAGCTGATAACAGCTCCCTCATCCTCCACTCCGTGCCCTAGCGGGTTGAACAGTCTCTTCCAAAAATTCATGTCTACCCTTCACAGCTCTCCACAAGACTCTGTCTTTTCTTTCTCCGAGATATTCTCTGCTGTGTTCAATCCACACTTCATGAAGCTGTAGTTCCCGTTCTCTTGCCTTACCCCTGGATCTATGCTGTCTGCAAATAACTGCAGTTTTGTTATCTGGTCATATCCGGAGTGGCTGAGCACCCAGTGGCTCAGTTGTTAAAGAATCTGCCTGCCAAAGCAGGAGACCTGGGTTTGATCCTTGGGTTGGGAAGATCCTCTGGAGAAGGGAATGGCAACCCACTTCAGTATTCTTGCCTGGAGAATCCTGTGGACAGAGGAGCCTGGTGGGCTACAGTCCATGGGGTTGCAAAGAGTCGGACACGACTGAGTGCCTAACACGTTCACCCTCATACAGCCTCTAGAGTGGACCACATCCCTCTATCCCCATCCCCAGGTCATCCATCCAAGGGCCCCAAAAGACCACCTCCAAACTGGCTTCCAATTGGGTCTTCTCATGAGCTCAGAAATACTGCCCATGGAGCTTCCTTCTTCCCTCTTCAGAAATAGTCCAACATGTGAACAACAACTGTGAGCAGGAATCTGTGGCCCTCTCTCCCCATTAGGGCCCTGTGCTGTTACAGAAGGGTTCACACTGGAGGTGGGGAAATTCACACTGTACCTTGTCTGGCATTACTAGAGCAAACAAGGCCACATGGAATAGACGCTGTTCAACAAGGAAGACTCACTCACCTTCATGCCTTAATTAATCCTGGCACCAATTTCTAACCTTCTCCAGAGAAAACATTTCCTCCCCAACAGAGCCTCTCAGAATGTGAGCAGGAAATTTACCCTCACCACACATGCACAGAATCCCATTTTTGTCTAAAACTTGCATAAGCTTTTAAATGAAGCTCCTTTTTTTTTTTTTGGAAAGAACACTGTCATTGTTCTCTGGGGTGTATTGTTTTGCTATTCCTATTACACATGCATTTGGGCCTGGAGGTTATAAATAAAATTCTGCTCTAGATAAGAAGGGCAGGAAATAGAATTAGGAATGTCTCTGGACACCAGGAACAAAATTGTTGCAACGATAAGTAGATTGAGCAGTAATTACTCAGGGAAATGATTTTGTTTCCAAGGATAAGGACAGAGGGCAATTGTGAAGTATAGATGGGCAGAAAACAACTTGTTTGTAAGAAAAAAAAATACAAGATCTGATTCCTGATTTAACGATTCTCAAAGGGTGGGCCATGACACGTAACCATTAGCATGATCTGGGAACTTATTGGAAATGTACATTCAGGCTCTATCTTGAAGCTACTGAATCAGAAACTGGGGGTGAGGACCAGCATTTTGCACTTCAGCAAATCTTCCCAGTGACTCTGATGCATGCTAATGTTTAAGAACCGCTGGGTTTAAAAAACAAAATAAAACAACTCCTCTTCTGTATGGAGAATATTTAATTCAGGGCACCTGGTGTAGGAAAAAGCTGAAGCAAAGCAATCAAAGGTCAATTTTGTTCCACTTGGGAAACCTGTCCCCCCCAGTTCTCTGGGTCAAGGCTGGGGAAAGCCCAGATGACCCCTGCCGGTCCCTTTAGAATTCAAAGGAGGGCTTTAGAACTGAGCTGCCAAAGACTTTGTAGCCAGGCTAATTAGTCTCTAGGAATTTCCTGTAAGAGTTTGAAGGGCTGGGCTGGAAACTTGCAACTGGTGAAGTGGAGGAAAAAGGACCAACAACACTGCAGAAGTACCACAAAAGCCGGTGCTCCCCAAGAGGGACTGAAGGCAGCCTGTTTTGTCTAGCAGGCTGTGAAAAGCCATTCCTTTGCTCTGATGGGAACTGGGCTCAAGGGAGTTTCCCTTCCAGCAAGATGTGAAGAATAAACCAAATGCTGGCCAGATCTCAAGCTGCGGTCCACAGGCCAGCCATCCTGTCTGCTCACTGGCTTTTCCTCCTGCGTCCATGTGTGCTCAGTTGCCTTAGGCGTGTCCGACTCCTTGTGACCCCATGGACTGTAGCCCACCAGGCTCCTCTGTCCATGTGGTTCTCCAGGCAAGAATACTGGAGTGGGTTGCCATTTCCTCCTCCAGGGATCTTTCTGACCCAGGGCTAGAATCCGTATCTGCTGCATTGCAGGCAGATTCTTACCACTGAGCCATCAGGGAAGCCCTGCCTTTTCCTTCTATCACCCCCCACCCCCACCTTCCTTTTTCCTATGTTCTTCTTTCCTTCAGTGTGGTCAGAGGACTTGCTGTGAAGGATCAGCTGACTGTTGGGAGTACCACTGCTGGACACAGAATCTGGAGCTTGAGTCCACCTTTGTAACATCCTGGGATAGAATTCGACGCTGTCTAATGTCTTTTAGTTTTGATGTCTTTCTGCTGAAAATCTGCCATGGTGAAAAGCGTCATCCAGTGAGAAATGCTGTTAGAGTTCTAAGACCTCTCATCTGCCTTTGACAAACACTAGCCACCCACTGCCTTCTGTCCAATGACGCACTTTAACTAGACCAGCTTCTCAGGACTGTCTCAATTTTGAGACCAATGGCTTATGTTTCTTCCCTGGAATCCCTCCATCGTGCATTCATCTGTGCATTCCGCAGGGCTTTCTGAACACTGACTTCATACTGTGCTCATATCTTTGGGTTCCAGGAGTGCTGGGGGCTTGACATGCATCTTCTTACTTCTCTGTCTTTACTTTTGCGGCACCCTGCCCTCTGCCTGGGGATTCCCTGGTGGCTCAGATGGTCCCACCTTCCCTCAGCAGTCCCACCTAACCGCTGACTGCTTACCTAGCCTTCACAGTTACGGTAAATCTCTCTCACTCTAGCTTTCTCTGCTCACCCTATGTCCCCGAGTGTATGAATTGTTTTCTCCTTTGTGTCTTCCACACTTTGTTTCTTTCTACCTTTCTTTTTTTCTTTCTTCCCTTCCTCCTGTCTTTCTTTCTATAGCACATCTCTATTTTAAACACCACTATACTTTTTCCCACTTATACATTGTTCCCCATCCAGATGAAATAGTTAAAGGTAGAAATTACACTTTATTCACCATGGTATCCGTATGTCTAGCTCATGCTCTGTGTATAGAAAGTAATGCTGAATTAAAGTATGGAAAGTAATACTGAATTAACGCTGCACTGACTTAAACATTTATGTTTTTCTGCTGTTTTTTAGCATTAAAAAATTGAAAGTCTTTTTTTTTCTAACTTGTCCACAGGTATTTATATTTAGTTAGAGCAATATTCCTAAAAGTGGACCATAAATATATGACTGTAGTTGTTTAATGGTCAAAGAGAAACTAGAACTGGATGGAAGGCAACGTGGTAAAAACATTATATTTGGAACTTAGTTCTAAATATATCACAGACAAGTGGAAATTTATAGCCAAGAAGCAGGATAGCCATCATCAGAAGGAAAGTCACTGAGGGGCAACATGAGGGGTTAAGGGCATTCTGGCTAAACTGACCGATAACCGGATCTCTGCTGAAGACAGGCCAGGGTGAACAGACATCTCACGGAGGATAAGGGAGGATGAAGAACCTGATTAGACGTTGAGGGTGATCAGACATGGAGAATGAGGAGCTCTTGTCTAACTAACCCAGCAGGGTTCTGGCTACAGCTAGATTTTACAGCTGGGCCTAGGAGAAAGTTCGGGAGCATCACTGAAGTTTGGTCAAGAACAGAATCTTTGTCACTGCCTGGAGAAAGACCACCGTTGTGCTGTGCTTAGTTGCTCAGTCATGTCCGACTCTCTGTGACCCCGTGGACTATCCCTCTAGGCTCCTTTGCCCATGGAATTCTCCAGGCAAGATACTGGAGTGGGTTGCCATGCCCTCCTCCAGGGAATCTTCTCAACCCAGGGATCAAACCCAGGTCCGCATTGCAGGCAGATTCTTTACCGTCTGAGCCACCAGGGAAGCCATAATAACTATGAGAAATAATCCAAGAGAGATTGATGTATCATCCTCAAAAGAAACATGTGCCTTGAACCAATAAAGATGTGTGATAAATCATTTACAGAATTCTTTCACATATTTTGTTGATAGTATGGATGGTAAATTCCATGGAAAATGGAGCAAAGATAAAACTGTTTTTTTGGCTCATGAAGCTTTACTTATTATTGACAAGGTTGGTGCACATGCATTTCTAAAATCTGATGAGAGATTTTGTGTTTTCTAGGGTTTCATTAATGGGGTATGTTGGCACAGAAAACTGAAAAGAAATTAATTATATTATACATATAATTAATTATAAATAATTATTTATTCTCCATAACTTAAGGTTAGATTCTCAAGCTAAGGATTAGGTTGCTAACTAGTTCATAATTTGACCTCCTACATAGTTATAGCACCTTTAAAACCTGTCAGTTGAGGATATAAACCAAGCTAGCTACTGCATTAAGGTATCTGTGTGGAAAAGAGTTATTTACATGCTTCTAAAGCACTGTCAGGCCAGAGAAAGCACATGAAAAGCCTTACAATGAATTGCTGCCTATCAGGATCTGTGAAAATGTTAAGTACCATACAAGTGCTCAGCAGGGCTCCTGCTAACACTGTTTAATTGTTCTACCAAATAACGGTGGCAATAGCATGCCATTCCCCCAGTGAGTTTAACATATCATTTGCATTTACAGTGTAAAGTTGTTATTAAGGGCAGGATATTTTTGCAAGTGCAAATGTTGCATCTTCTCTTTTCACTCTTTTGTAGTGGCACAGTATTTAAGAACCCGCTGCTCAACCACCTGTTCATGTTTGTTCCTGGGAGAACCATGTTCCTGCCAACGGCAAATGTCTTTCTTTGGTTTTAATGCTGCCCCAAACTCATCTAGGATGATGGGCTGCAGAAGCATGGCATGGAGCACCAAGATCCCTGGAAATGTGTGGCTCAGTTTTGCCTGATCTGGAAAGGATCAAGCCCCAGAAAAACCATGTACCTTCTTCCTGTTGAGAGTAAGACCTTGCAGGAAGGAGAATTCTGGTTGTCATCTTTGGCGCACTGGATTTTCAGTGTGCGTATTGTTTAACATAGTCAACAAAAGAATCCGAAATTCAAAACTTGGATGCAATCTCAAAAAGACAGAATGATCTCTGTTCATTTCCAAGGCAAACCACTCAATATCACGGTAATCCAAGTCTATGCCCCAACCAGTAATGCTGAAGAAGCTGAAGTTGAATGGTTCTATGAAGACCTACAAGGCCTTCTAGAACTAACACCAAAAAAAGATGCCCTTTTCATCACAGAGGACTGGAATGCAAAAGTAGAAGTCAAGAGATACCTGGAGTAACAGGCAAATTTGACTTTGGAATATGGAATGAAGGAGGGCAAAGGCTAACAGAGTTTTGCCAAGAGAATGCACTGGTCATAGCAAACACCCTCTTCCGACAACACAAGAGACGACTCTACACATGGACATCACCAGATGGTCAACACCAAAATCAGATTGATTATATTCTTTGCAGCCAAAGATGAAGAAGCTCTATACAGTCAGCAAAAACAAGACCAGGAGCTGACTGAGGCTCAGATCATGAACTCCTTATTGCCAAATTCAGACTTAAATTGAAGAAAGTAGGGAAAACCATTAGACCATTCAGGCATGACATAAATCATATCCCTTATGATTATACAGTGGAAGTGAGAAATAGATTTAAGGGACTAGATCTGATAGATAAGAGTGCCTGGTGAACTATGGACAGAGGTTCATGACATTGTACAGGAGACAGGAAGCAAGACCATCCCCAAGAAAAAGAAATGCAAAAAGGCAAAATGGTGGTTTGGGGAGGTCGTGAAATAGCTGAGAAAAGAAGAGAAGTGAAAGGTAATACTGGAGAAAAAGAAAAGATATACCCATCTGAATGCAGAATTTCAAAGAATAGCAAGGAGAGATAAGAAAGCTTTCCTCAGTAATCAATGCAAAGAAGCAGAGGAAAACAATAGAATGGGAAAGACTAGAGATGTTTTTAAGAAAATTAGAGATCCCAAGGGAATATTGCATGCAGAGATGGGCACAAAAAAGGACAGAAATGGTATGGACCTGACAGAAGCAGAAGATATTAAGAAGAGGTGGCAAGAATACTGTACAAAAAAGATCTCTGTGACCCAGATAATCACGATGGTGTGATCACTCACCTAGAGCCAGACATTCTGTAATTTGAAGTCAAGTATATGGATAGTGGAGGTGATGGAATCCCAGTTGAGCTACTTCAAATTCTAAAAGATGATGCTGTGAGAGTGCTGCACTCAATATGCCAGCAAATTTGGAAAACTCAGCACTGGCCACAGGACTGGAAAAAGTCAGTTCTCATTTCAATCCCAAAGAAAGGCAATGCCAAAAAATGTTCAAACTACCACACAATAGCACTCATCTCAGTTCAGTTCAGTCACTCAGTCATGTCTGACTCTTTGTGACCTAATGGACTGCAGCACACCAGGCTTCCCTGTCCATCAACAACTCCCAGAGATTATTCAAACTCATGTCCATCAGTCGGTGATGCCATCCAACTATCTCATCCTCTGTCGTCCCGTTCTCCTCCTGCCTTCAATCTTTCCCAGCATCAGGGTCTTTTCCAGTGAGTCAGTTCTATGCATCAGGTGGTCAAAGTATTGGAATTTCAGCTTCAGCATCAGTCCTTCCAATGAATATTCACTGATTTCCTTTAGGATGGACTCGTTGAATCTCCTTACAGTCCAAGGGACTCTCAGGAGTCTTCTCCAACACCATAGTTCAAAAGCATCAATTCTTCGGCCTTCAGCTTTCTTTATACTCCAACTCTCACATCCATACATGACTACTGGAAAAACCATAGCTTTGACTAGACGGACCTTTGTTGGCAAAGTAATGTCTTTGCTTTTTAATATGCTGTCTAGGTTGGTCATAACTTTACTTCCAAGGAGCAAGCGTCTTTTAATTTCATGGCTGCAGTCACCATCTGCAGTGATTTTGGAGCCCAAGAAAATAAAGTCTGTCACTGTTTCCACAGTTTCCCCCGCTATTTGCCATGAAGTGATGGGACCAGATGCCATGATCTTAGTTTTCTGAATGTTGAGTTTTAAGCCAACTTTTTCACTTTCATCAAGAGGCTCTTTAGTTCTTCTTCACTTTCTGCCATAAGGATGGTGTCATCTGCAGATCTGAGGTTATTGATATTTCTCCTGGCAATCTTGATTCCAGCCTGTGCTTCATCCAGCCCAGTGTTTCTCTTGATGTACTCTGCATATAAGTTAAATAAGCAGGGTGATAATATACAGCCTCGATGTGCTCTTTCCTGATTTAGAACCAGTCTGTTTTTCCATGTCCAGTTCTAACTGTTGCTTCCTGACCTGCATACAGATTTCTCAGGAGGCAGGTGAGGTGGTATGGTATTCCCATCTCTTTCAGAATTTTCCATCATCTGTTGTGATCCACACAGTCAAAGGCTTTGGCATAGTCAATAAAGCAGATGTTTTTCTGTAACTCTCTTGCTTTTTCAATGCTCCAGCGGATGTTAGCAATTTGATCTCTGGTTCTTCTGCCTTTTCTAAATCCAGCTTGAACATCTGGAAGTTCACAGTTCATGTACTGTTGAAGCCTGACTTGGAGAATTTTGAGCATTATTTCACTAGTGTGTGAGATGAGTGCAATTGTGTGGTAGTTTGAGCATTCTTTGGCATTGCCTTTCTTTGGGATTGGAATGAAGACTGACCTTTTCCAGTCCTGTAGCCACTGCTGATTGTTCCAAATTTGCTAGCATATTGAATGCGGCACTTTCACAGCATCATCTTTTAGGATTTGAAATAGCTCAACTGGAATTCCATCACCTCCACTAGCTTTGTTCGTCGTGATGCTTCCTAAGGCCCACTTGACTTCCCAATCCAGGATTTCTGGCTCTAGGTGAATGATCATATCATCATGATTATCTGGGTCATGAAGATCTTTTTTGTTCAGTTCTTCTGTGTATTCTCGCCACCTCTTTTTAATATCTTCTGCTTCTGTTAGGTCCATACCATTTCTGTCCTTTATTGTGCTCATCTTTGCATGAAATGTTCCCTTGGTATCTCTAATTCCCTCGGTATCTCTAATAGGAGTAGTGACCCCACAAGAGACTGACCCAATCTTGCCTGTGAGTGTCCAGGAGTCTCCAACGGAGGCATGAGTCAGCGGTGGCCTGCTGCAGGGTTGGGGGTAATGAGTGTAGCAGTGCTTGCACTCATCTCACACGCTAGCAAAGTAATGCTCAAAATTCTCCAAGCCAGGCTTCAACAGTATGCGAACCGAGAACTTCAGATGTTCAAGCTGGATTTAGAAAAGGAAGAGGAACCAGAGACCAAATTGCCAACATCCATTGGGATCACAGAAGAAGAGAGTTCCAGAAAAACATCTATTTCTGCTTTATTGACTGTGCCAAAGCCTTTGACTGTGTGAATCACAACAAACTGTGGAAAATTCTGAAAGAGATGGGAATACCAGACCACCTGACCTGCCTCCTGAGAAACCTGTATGCAGGTCAAGAAGCAACAGTTAGAACCAAACATGGAATAATTTAGTTGTTCCAAATTGGGAAAGGAGTATGTCAAGGCTGTATATTGTCACCCTGCCTATTTAACTTATATGCAGAGTACATCATGAGAAATGCCAGGCTGGATGAAGCACAAGGTGGAATCAAGACTGCCAAGAGAAATATCAATAACCTCAGGTATGCAGATGACACCACCCTTATGGCAGAAAGAGAAGAAGAACTAAAGAGCCTCTTGATGAAAGTGAAAGAGGAGAGTGAAAAAGTTGACTTAACTAAAGAGCCTCTTGATGAAAGTGAAAGAGGAGAGTGAAAAAGTTGACTTAAAGCTCAACATTCAATAAACTAAGATCACTGCATCCTGTCCTGTCACTTCATGGCAAATAGATGGGGAAACAATGACAACAGACTGTATTTTTGGGGGCTCAAAAATCACTGCAGATGGTGACTGCAGCCATGAAATTAAAAGACTCTTGCTCCTTGGAAGAAAATCTATGAGCAATCTGATGCTGCTCCTAAGTTGCTAGAAAGCATTAAAAAGCAGGGACATTACTTTACCAACAAAAGCCAAAGCTATGGTTTTCTCAGTAGTCATGTATGAATGTGAGAGCTGGACCATAAAGAAAGCTGAGCGCTGAAGAATTGATGGTTTTGAACAGTGGTGTTTGAGAAGATTCTTGAGAGTCCATTGGATTGCAAGAAGATCCAACCAGTCCATCCCAAGGGAAATCAGTCCTGGATATTTATTGGAAGGACTGATGCTAAAGCTGAAACTTCAATACGTTGGCCACCTGATGCAAAAGCTGACTCATTTGAAAAGACCCTGATGCTGGGAAAGATTGAAGGCAGGAAGAGGAGATGACAGTGGATGAGATGGTTGGATGGCATCACCGACTCGATGGACATGAGTTTGAATAAGCTCTGGGAGTTGGTGATGGACAGGGAGGTCTGGCATGCTGCAGTTCATGGGGTCGCAAAGAGTCGGACAGGACTGAGCAACTGAACTGAACTGAACTGATATGTAAATAGCTATTAATTAAAGTTTTAATTTTAAAAATTCCATTTACAATAACAGTAAACACAAACCATTCAGGGAATGATCTAACCAGGAATGGATAGGAATGAAAAATAGATTCACACATTTCATACTTTCTGAGAACTGTTTTATGGTTTTTACCTTTTTTCTCTATAGGAAGTCTTGACTCCCAGCAGCTTCTATGACCAATTATAGTGAAACTGTGCCTCCTTGAGCCAGGCTGTCTCGTCAACACGTTTTAGAAGGGAAAGAGCACTGTCCCCAGAGTCCAGACCCCAGAGGCCTGACTTGCTCACTGATTGTGTGACCTACACAAGGTCCCTCACTGTGTGAGCCCAGTAGCCCCAGGGTTTAAGAAAAAGAGTGGGTCACACATATTGAATCAAATGTCATAAACTGGAGTTCACAGATGTGCTTCATGTGACCTGCTTGAAATTATTTTTACTTAGTAGTAAAAACTGGGCTACTTCACGTAAAAATCTGCATTCTTAGCTACCTTTGAAAATTTCAGTGTGACCTAACAGGGCTGGCCTCTCCCATTAGTACAATTAGCTGCAGCTGCAGAAGCAGCAGTCCCTTCATTCAGAGCCTGGCCCCAGTGAGCAGGCCCGATCCCCTGACCCCCATGGGGACACCACCATGGCATCACCAGCCTGATTATTTACCTGACCAGCGGACCCTGAAGGCATTTTCTTGCAGCCCGTGGTCATTCTGTAAGGCTCCTTTCATTTTACAGTTTAATGATTTTAAAATTCGATCAAGCTGTCAGTCTAGGAAATGTATTCCTTTTCCATATTACTTAAAAGCCCCGGCATTTTGAGCTACTGTGAGTGTAGCAAGCTCCGATTCCATGGTTTTTTCTTTCTTTTTCCTTTGGCTTGTAGCAGACGATCCTTGGTTGCCATGGTGATTACCATTCCTTAATGATATAGCTGCTACCGCAATGGGGGTGTAATTTCCTTTAACCGTGGTGGAAAGCGTCAGGTGACGGGAGCAGGTATGAAAGCGTTCTCCCTTCTCCGTCCCTGGGTGCTACTCCGTCCCCACAAACAAGAGCGGGCTGCTCACCAATCCCGCTAGACGAGCCAACACGAGCGGGGCTGTTGGGCCGGAAATACCTTCCCTGGGTGCCAGCACACAGGTGCGAGTCCAAGGGAAAGCTATTTTCAACCTTGGAAAAGTGTTCCGCGTCAAGTCTCGTTCAAATGATCAGTTTTCACAGCCAAGGCGTTTGACTCTAACCCCTTACCCAAAATGAGCATCCCATGTCCCAAGAGGCCGGCTCACCGGCACGCAGAGCAAGTGACGCCCCTTAACGGCATGCTCAAGACCCCTGGAAGGGGCCTTGGGGTCCGGGGACGGCCCTTCATGACTAAACTGTGGGCAGTGCTCCGCCTGGACCGTCCAGTCCTCACTTCCGAGGCGTCAGAAGAACGCGAGCCCTCTCCAGTGAAGCACCCAGGCCTCCCTCCTGCTGACGTTACTTTGAGCGGCAGGTTGGTTTTGCCGGGGCTGACCTGCTTCATCAGGGCCTAAGGTCCATTTTAAAACCATGGCCAGAGTATAAGAGAAAAGAAGCAGACTCACAAACCAGTGGTTATCAGTGAGGGCTGGGAGGGGCAGGTTGGGGTGAAGGAGTGGGAGGCATGAACTACTGGGTATAAGACAGGCTCGGAGAAGGCAATGGCAAGCCGCTACTCCAGTACTCTTGCCTAGAAAATCCCATGGATGGAGGAGCCTGGTAGGCTGCAGTCCGTGGGGTCGCTAAGGGTCGGACACGACTGAGCGACTTCACTTTCACTTTCCACTTTCACACATTGGAGAAGGAAATGGCAACCCACTCCATGTTCTTGCCTGGAGAATCCCAGGGACGGGGGAGCCTGGTGAGCTTCCGTCTGTGGGGTCACACAGAGTCGGACACGACTGAAGTGACTTAGCAGCAGCAGCATAAGACAGGCTACAAGAATGTATTGTATAACATGGTAAATATAGCCAGTATTTTACAATAATTGGAAATGGGAAGTAACCTTCAAAAATTATATAAAATTTTATCAAAAATTTTAATATAAAGAAGAAAAATAAAAAAAAAAAATTTAAAAAGAAAACAAACAAACAAACAAAAAATCACAGCCAAATAGAAAACTGGGCAAATAAGCTGAATTTTAAAAAAAATTTATTATTAAAAAAAAGAAATTAAAAAAATTACTATTTTCATTATGATTACTAGTTTTATTGTGATAAGAATGCCTAACATGAGATCTAGCCTCTTAGATTTTTAAGTGTACAATATAGTTGCTATCTCTAGGTACAAGGCTGTATGGCTGTTGTCTAGGACTTGTTCATTTTGCACAGCTGAAACATAATGCTGTTGATTAGCAATTTCCTATTTCTCTCTACCCTCGAGGGTGAATTTTAAGAAATGAGTTAACAGACAAGAGTCACCTCTATAGGACTTACCCTCTCTTTTCTTCTTCCCTGCCCCTTCAAACTTCCACAGCTAAACTTTGATTACAGTAAGTCACTGAGTAGATAGGTAATAAAGCAACTAGAATCTAGGTAATAGATATACAGACGTATCCACTGTAAAATTATTTCAGGTTTACTACATATTTGAAAAATTCCTAATAAATATTAGGAAATAAATGACCAAAGTTGAGTTTATAAATGGGTGGCCCACAGGCCATGAATGGTCCAGACATGATTTATTTGGCCATGAAGATATTTTCAAAATTTTAATACGATGTTTGTTGCTAGTATGAAGAGCAAAAAAAAAAAAAACTATAAAAATTTTTAAAAATTAAAAAAAAAGTCTGATGGCCAAATAAATCATGTCTGTACCTTAATTGCCAACATCTGCTGGATCATCAAAAAAGCAAGAGAGTTCCAGAAAAACATCTACTTCTGCTTTATTGACTATGCCAAAGCCTTTGACTGTGTGGATCACAATAAACTGTGGAAAATTCTGAAAGAGATGGGAATACCAGACCACCTGACTTGCCTCTTGAGAAATCTGTATGCAGGTCAGGAAGCAACAGTTAGAACTGGACATGGACCAACAGACTGGTTCTATATAGAGAAAGGAGTATGTCAAGGCTGTATATTGTCACCCTGCTTATTTAACTTGCATGCAGAGTACATCATGAGAAATGCTGGGCTGGAAGAAGCGCAAGCTGGAATCAAGATTGCTGAGAGAAATATCAATAGCCTCAGATATGCAGATGACACCACCCTTATGGCAGAAAGTGAAGAGGAATTAAAAAGCCTCCTGATGAAAGTAAAAGAGGAGAGTGAAAAAGTTGGCTTAAAGCTCAACATTCAGAAAACTAAGATCATGGCAACTGGTCCCATCACTTCATGGCAAATAGATGAGGAAACAGTGGAAACAGTGACAGACTTTATTTTCTTGGGCTCCAAAATCACTGCAGATGGTGACTGCAGCCATGAAATTAAAAGACTCTTGCTCCTTGGAAGAAAAGCTATGACCAACATAAGTTAGCATATTAAAAAGCAGAGACATTACATTGCCAACAAAGGTTATCTAGTCAAAGCTATGGTTTTTCCAGTAGTCATATATGGATGTGAGAGTTGGACTATAAAGTAAGCTGAGTGCAGAAGAATTGATGCTTTTGAACTGTGGTGCTGGAGAAGACTCTTGAGAGTCTCTTGGACTGCAAGAAAATCCAACCAGTCCATTCTAAAGGAGATCAGAAGGAGGGGAACAAGATGGCGGAGGAATAGGACGGCGAGACCACTCTCTCCTACACAAATTCATCAAAAGAACATTTGAACGCGAGCAAAGTCCACAAAACAACTTCTGAATGCTGGCAGAGGACGTCAGGCACCCAGAAAAGCAGCCCATTGTCTTCGAAAGGAGGTAGGAAAAAACATAAAAGATAAAAAGCGAGACAAAAGAAGTAAGGACGGAGCTCCGTCCCGGGAAGGGAGGCTTTAAAAAGAGAGAAGTTTCCAAACACCAGGAAACATTCTCACTGGCGAATCTATGGCGAGCCTTGGAAGCTCAGAGGGCCACATAACCCTTTTTTTTTTTTAAGATTTTTTTAAAACCCACAGATTACCCGCCAAATGGTAACTCCCAGCGGAGAAGCAGCGCAGACGCCTGCATACGCCAGTAGCAGCGGGGGCTGGGCAGGGAGGAGCCGGCTGAACTGCTTAGAGAGAGGACTGGGCTTGAATGCCGTGAGAACAATTTGAGAGAACTGGGGAGAGCAAAGCAGACTGTGGGATAGCTTCCCCACAAAAAGGCGGAAAGCTCTAACTTATGACTCGGCCAGCCCCGCTCACAGAATAAAGGACTGAGCAGTGCGAGCCGGCTGCGGTCGGCCCATCCCCCATCCCCCGCCGAGACAGGCAGGGAGCGCAGCGAGAGCCGGAGCGGGCAACCGCGGCCCCAGAAAGGCATCCGATACAAACTGCAGACAGGCTTGTTGCTAATAAGGACTTCTTGGGCTCGGGCCGGTTGATATCCCCCTGAGAAGGTGCACCGGTTGTACACCCATCAAACTGAGTGGCGGGGACTGGGGAGGCGATAAGTCGCAGAGACCGCGCTCGCCAAACACCTGGTCCCCTGAGCTGCTCGGACCGGGGAAGGCACAAAACGCAGGCCCAACCAAGTCTGCGCCTTTGTGGAGTACCTGAGATCCTGAACTTGAGCTGCTCAGACCTGGGAAGTGCATACAACCTGGTGCCGGCCTCAGACCATTCCCGGCAGAGCAACCTAGAGCCTGTGCAGTATAGACTGGGACAGCATACGTGCTGTGAGCGGGGGCAAACCCAGTGTGGCCGAGACGCTGCGAGCACTCCCCACAGACGCCAGAGATAATCGACTGCAGCGTTCCTCCCTTCCCAGAACAGGACTGAACAACTGAGCCTTAAAAAGTGTCCACCCACCCCCTAGTATCAGGGCGGAAATTAGACACTGAAGAGACCAGCAGACAGAAGCTAAAACAGAGGGAACCACCTTGGAAATGACAGACAGAGACGTCTAGAGACTACTCCAAGAATAAGACCAAAAACCAGAGGCAAGAGGCTTAAGCCCGAATCCTGAGAACACCAGAGAAGTCCTGACTCCAGGGAACATTAATCGATAAGAGCTCATCAAACGTCTCCATACCTACGCTAAACCCAAGGGTCAGCAAGTTCCAGAGCAAGACATACCACGCAAATTCTCCAGTAACACAGGAAACTAGCCCTGAGCTTCAATATACAGGCTGCCCAAAGTCACTCCAAACCCACTGACATCTCATAACTCATTACTGGACACTTCATTGGACTCCAGAGAGAAGAAATCCAGCTCCACCCACCAGAACACCGACACAGTCTTCCATAACCAGGGAACCTTGACAAGTCACCTGTCCAACCCCACACACAGCAAGGAAACTACATAATAAAGAGAACTCCACAAACGGCCAGAAGAGGGAAAGACCACCCCAAGCAAAGCATTATAAGCAAGATGAAGAAGCAGAGAAATACCCAGCAAGTAAAGGAACAAGATAAATGCCCACCAACACAAGCAAAAGAGGAAGATATAGGGAATCTACATGAAAAAGAATTTCGAATTTTGGTGGTGAAAATGATTCAAAATCTTGAAAGCAAAATGGAGTTACAGATAAATAACCTGGAGAAAAGGATTGAGAAGATGGAAGAAAGGTTTAATAAGGACTTAGAGGAAATAAAAAAGAGTCAATATACAATGAATAATACAATAGATGAGATCAGAAACACTCTGGAGGGAACAAACAGTAGAATAACAGAGGCAGAAGACAGGATAAACGAGCTAGAAGATAGAATTGTAGAAATAAATGAAACAGAGAGGAATAAAGAAAAACAAATTAAAAGAAATGAGAACAATATTAGAGACCTCTGGGACAATGTTAAACGCTCCAACATTCGAATCATAGGAATCCCAGAAGAAGAAGACAAAAAGAAAGACCATGAAAGAATACTTGAGGAGATAATAGTTGAAAACTTCCCTAAAATAGGGAAAGAAATAATCACCCAAGTCCAAGAAACCCAGAGAGTCCCCAACAGGATAAACCCAAGGCGAAATACTCCAAGACACATATTAATCAAATTAACAAAGATCAAACACAAAGAACAAATATTAAAAGCAGCAAGGGAAAAACAGCAAATAACACACAAGGGGATTCCCATAAGGATAACAGCTGATCTTTCAACAGAAACTCTTCAGGCCAGGAGGGAATGGCAAGACATACTTAAAGTGATGAAAGAAAATAACCTACAGCCCAGACTACTGTACCCAGCAAGGATCTCATTCAAATATGAAGGAGAAATCAAAAGCTTTACAGACAAGCAAAAGCTGAGAGAATTCAGCATTACCAAACCAGCTCTCCAACAAATGCTAAAGGATCTTTTCTAGACAGGAAACACAGAAAGGGTGTATAAACTCGAACCCAAAGCAATAAAGAAAATGGCTACGGGATCGTACTTATCAATAATTACCTTAAACGTAAATGGGTTGAATGCCCCAACCAAAAGACAAAGGCTGGCTGAATGGATACAAAAACAAGACCCCCATATATGTTGTCTGCAAGAGACCCACCTCAAAACGAGGGACACATACCGACTGAAAGTGAAGGGCTGGAAAAAGATATTCCATGCAAATAGAGACCAAAAGAAAGCAGGAGTAGCAATACTCATATCAGATAAAATAGACTTTAAAACAAAGGCTGTGAAAAGAGACAAAGAAGGAAACTACATAATGATCAAAGGATCAATCCAAGAAGAAGATATAACAATTATAAATATTTATGCACCCAACATAGGAGCACCGCAATATGTAAGACAATTACTAACAAGTATGAAAGGGGAAATTAACAATAATGCAATAATAGTGGGAGATTTTAATACCCCACTTACATCTATGGATAGATCAACTAAACAGAAAATTAACAAGGAAACACAATCTTTAAATGATACAATAGACCAGTTAGACCTAATTGATATCTATAGGACATTTCACCCCAAAACAATGAATTTCACCTTTTTCTCAAGTGCACATGGAACCTTTTCCAGGATAGATCACATCCTGGGCCATAAATCTAGCCTTGGTAAATTCAAAAAAGTTGAAATCATTCCATGCATCTTTTCTGACCACAATGCAGTAAAATTAGATCTCAATTATGGGAGAAAAACTATTAAACATGCCAACATATGGAGGCTGAACAACACGCTGCTGAACAATGAACAAATCATAGAAGAAATCAAAAGAGAAATCAAAATATGCATAGAAATGAATGAAAATGAAAACACAACAACCCAAAACCTCTGGGACACGGTAAAAGCAGTGCTAAGGGGGAAGTTCATAGCAATACAGGCACACCTCAAGAAACAAGAAAAAAGTCAACTAAATAACCTAACTCTACATCTAAAGCAATTAGAGAAGGAAGAAATGAAGAACCCCAGGGTCAGTAGAAGGAAAGAAATTGTAAAAATTAGGGCAGAGATAAATGCAAAAGAAACAAAAGAGACCATAGCAAAAATCAACAAAGCCAAAAGCTGGTTCTTTGAGAAGGTAAATAAAATTGACAAACCACTAGCCAGACTTATCAAGAAACAAAGGGAGAAGAACCAAATCAATAAAATTAGAAATGAAAATGGAGAGATCACAACTGACAACACAGAAATACAAAAGATTATTAGAGAATACTATCAGGAATTATATGGCAATAAAATGAATAACCTGGAAGAAATGGACAAATTCCTAGAAAAATACAACTTTCCAAAACTGAACCAGGAAGAAATAGAAAATCTGAACAGACCCATCACAAGCACGGAAATTGAAACTGTAATCAAAAATCTCCCAGCAAAGAAAAGCCCAGGTCCAGACGGCTTCACAGCTGAATTCTACCAAAAATTTAGAGAAGAGCTAACACCTATTCTACTCAAACTCTTCCAGAAAATTGCTGAGGAAGGAAAGCTTCCAAACTCATTCTATGAGGCCACCATCACCCTAATCCCAAAACCTGGTAAAGATCCCACAAAAAAAGAAAACTACAGGCCAATATCACTGATGAACATAGATGCAAAAATCCTTAACAAAATTCTAGCAATCAGAATCCAACAGCATATTAAGAAGATCATACATCATGACCAAGTGGGCTTTATCCCAGGAATGCAAGGATTCTTCAATATCCGCAAATCAGTCAACGTAATACACCACATTAACAAACTGAAAAATAAAAATCATATGATTATCTCAATAGATGCAGAGAAAGCCTTCGACAAAATTCAACATCCATTTATGATAAAAACCCTCCAGAAAGTGGGAATAGAAGGGACATACCTCAACATAATAAAAGCTATATATGACAAACCCACAGCAAACATTATCCTCAATGGTGAAAAACTGAAAGCATTTCCCCTAAAGTCAGGAACAAGACAAGGGTGCCCACTCTCACCACTACTATTCAACATAGTTCTGGAAGTTTTGGCTACAGCAATCAGAGCAGAAAAAGACATAAAAGGAATCCAAATTGGAAAAGAAGAAGTAAAACTTTCACTGTTCGCTGATGACATGATCCTCTACACAGAAAACCCTAGAGACTCTACCAGAAAACTACTAGAGCTAATCAATGAATACAGTAACGTTGCAGGATATAAAATCAACACACAGAAATCCCTTGCATTCCTATACACTAATAATGAGAAAATAGAAAGAGAAATTAAGGAAACTATTCCATTCACTGTTGCAACGAAAAGAATTAAATACTTAGGAATATATCTACCTAAGGAAACAAAAGACTTGTACATAGAAAACTATAAAACACTACTGAAAGCAATCAAAGAGCACACTAATAGATGGAGAAATATACCATGTTCATGGATTGGAAGAATAAATATTGTAAAAATGAGTATACTACCCAAAGTAATTTATACATTCAATGCAATCCCTATCAAGCTACCAAAGATATTTTTCACAGAACTAGAACAAATAATCTCACAATTTGTATGGAAATACAAAAAACCTCGAATAGCCAAAGCAATCTTGAGGAAGAAAAATGGAACTGGGGGAATTAACCTGCTGGACTTCAGGCTCTACTACAAAGCCACAGTCATCAAGACAGTATGGTACTGGCATAAAGACAGAAATATAGATCAGTGGAACAAAATAGAAAGCCCAGAGATAAATCCACGCATCTATGGACACCTCATCTTTGACAAAGGAGGCAAGAATATAAAATGGAGAAAAGACAGTCTCTTTAACAAGTGGTGCTGGGAAAACTGGTCAGCCACTTGTAAAAGAATGAAACTAGAACACTTCCTAACACCATACACCAAAATAAACTCAAAATGGATTAGAGAGCTAAATGTAAGACCAGAAACTATAAAACTCCTAGAGGAGAACGTAGGCAAAACACTCTCCGACATAAATCACAGCAGGATCCTCCATGACCCACCTCCCAGAATATTGGAAATAAAAGCAAAAATAAACAAATGGGACCTAATTAAAATCAAAAGCTTCTGCACAGCAAAGGAAACTATAAGTAAGGTGAAAAGACAGCCTTCAGAATGGGAGAAAATAATAGCAAATGAAGCAAGTGATAAAGGATTAATCTCCAAATTATACAAGCAGCTCCTGCAGCTCAATTCCAGAAAAATAAATGACCCAATCAAAAAATGGGCCAAAGAACTAAACAGACATTTCTCCAAAGAAGACATAAAGATGGCTAACAAACACATGAAAAAATGCTCAACATCCCTCATAATCAGAGAGATGCAAATCAAAACCACAATGAGATACCATTTCACACCAGTCAGAATGGCTGCTATCCAAAAGTCTACATGCAATAAATGCTGGAGAGGATGTGGAGAGAAAGGAACCCTCTTACACTGTTGGTGGGAATGCAAACTAGTACAGCCACTATGGAGAACAGTATGGAGATTCCTCAAAAAATTGGAAATAGAACTGCCATATGATCCAGCAATCGCACTCCTGGGCATACACACCGAGGAAACCAAAATTGAAAGAGACACGTGTACTCCAATGTTCATTGCAGCACTGTTTATAATAGCCAGAACATGGAAGCAACCTAGATGTCCATCTGCAGACGAATGGATAAGAAAGCTTTGGTACATATACACAATGGAGTATTATTCAGCCATTAAAAAGAATACATTTGAATCAGTTCTAATGAGGTGGATGAAACTGGAGCCTATTATACAGAGTGAAGTAAGCCAGAAAGAAAAACACCAATACAGTATACTAACACATATATATGGAATTTAGAAAGATGCAAATGATAACCCTGTATACGAGACAGCAAAAGAGACACAGATGTATAGAACAGTCTTTGGGACTCTATGGGAGAGGGTGAGGGTGGGATGATTGGGAGAATGGCATTGAAACACGTATGTAGTCATATGTGAAACAAATCACTAGTTCAGGGTCAATGCATGTTATAGGATGCTTGGGGCTGGCATGCGGGGATGACCCAGAGGGAGGATAAAGGGAGGAGGGAGGTCGGAGGGGGGTTCAGGAGGGGGAACTTATGTAAACCCAGGGCAAATTCATATCAATGTATGGCAAAACCAACCAATATAATATTGTAAAATAAAAAAAATAAAATAAAAAAAAAAATAAAGGAGATCAGTCCTGAGTGTTCATTAGAAGGACTGATGGTGAAGCTGAAACTCCAATACTTTGGTCACCTGATGCGAAGAGCTGACTCATTTGGAAAGACCCTGATGCTGGGAAAGATTGAGGGCAGGAGGAGAAGGGGATGAGATGGTTGGATGGCATCACCAACTCAATGAGGATTAGTTTGAGTAAACTCTGGGAGTTGGTGATGGACAGGGAGGTCTGGCATGCTGCAGTCCATGGGGTCACAGAGAGTCAGACACGATTGAGTGACTGAACTGAACTGAACCTTACATGGCCTGTGGGCCACCCATTTGCAAACTCTACTTCAGTCAGATATTTTCCAATATTTATTAGGAACATTTCTGTATAGTCAAAGCTATGGTTCTTCTCATAGTCATGTATGGATGTGAGACCTGGACCATAAATAAAGCTGAGAGATGAAGAATTGATGCTTTTAAACTGTGGTGTTGGAGAAGACTCTTGAGAGTCCCTTGGACAGCAAGGAGATCAAACCAGTCAATCCTAAAGGAAATCAACCCTGAATATTCATTCAGTTCAGTTCAGTTCAGTCGCTCAGTCATGTCCGACTCTTTGCGACCCCATGAATCACAGCACTCCAGGCCTCCCTATCCAACACCAACTCCCGGAGTTCACTCAAACTCACGTCCATCGAGTTGGTGATGCCATCCAGCCATCTCATTCTCTGTCATCCCCTTCTCCTCACGCCCCCAATCCTTCCCAGCATTAGAGTCTTTTCCAGTGAGTCAACTCGTCGCATGAGGTGGCCAAAGTATTGGAGTTTCAGCGTTAGCACCAGTCCTTCCAATGAATACCCAGGATTGATCTCCTTTAGAATGGACTGGTTGGATCTCCTTGCAGGCCACGGGACTCTCAAGAGTCTTCTCCAGCACCACAGTTCAAAAGCATCAATTCTTCGGCGATCAGCTTTCTTCACAGTCCAACTCTCACATCCATACATGACCACGGGAAAAACCATAGCCTTGACTAGACGGACCTTGGTTGGCAAAGTAATGTCTCTGCTTTTTAATATACTATCTAAGTTGGTCATAACTTTCCTTCCAAGGAGTAACCGTCTTTTAATTTCATGGCTGCAATCAGCATCCACAGTGATTTTGGAGCCCAAAAAAATAAAGTCTGACACTGTTTCCACTGTTTCCCCATCTATTTCCCATGAAGTGATGGGATGAGATGCCATGATCTTTGTTTTCTGAATGTTGAGCTTCAAGCCAACTCTCCTCTTTCACTTTCCTCAAGAGGCTTTTTAGTTCCTCTTCACTTTCTGCCATAACGGTGGTGTCATCTGCATATCTGAGGTTATTGATATTCATTGGAAGGACTGATTTTGAAGCTGAAGCTCCAATACTTTGGCCACATGTTGCAAAGAGCCAACTCATTGGAAAAGATCTTTATGCTGGCAAAGGTTTAAGCCAAAAAGAGAAGAGGGTGGCAGATGAGATGGTAAGATAGCATCACCAACTCAAGGGACATGAACCTGAGCAAACTCCGGGAGATCCTGAAAGGAGGGAAGCCTGTCATGCTGCAGTCCATGAGGTTGCAAAGAGGTAGACACTGATAGCAACTCAACAACAACATATCTGTGAGTCTGCCTCTCTTTGTTATATTCACTAGCTTGTTGTAGAAGACTTTTCAAAATGATTGGTGTATAATTGCTTTACGAAGTTATGTTAATTTCTGCTGCTGCAGTGTGAGTCAACTGTACACATACACATATCCCCTCCCTTTGAACCTGCCTTCCACCCCCACCACCCCACCCCCTCAGGTCATCAAAGACCACCAAGGTGAGCTCCCTGTGCTATACAGCAGCTTCCCATTAGCGATCTGTTGCACACATGGCAGTGTACATGTGCCAGCCTGGGGTGTGTGTCCAGCGGTGTGCGTGGGGGCTGGGAGCTGGAGTGTGGGGACTGGAGAGCAAACCCAGGGCAAGGACTGCTGTTGACCCCGGGAAGACTTTTTAAAAATTCAATCAGTTGCAAACATTTTAAAGAGCAAGTGACTTCAAATAAAAATCTAGACTTCCAGTTTTTCCTAGAAAAATTGAAAGAGATTCAATATCAGGCACCACATTCTTGCATGGAAACATTTGGCTAGAGCTGGGGAGTGGCTGTCCCCTCCCAGCAGGACATGTCCTCTCCATTTGGACACAGACCCACTAGACATGCACTCTACATTTACTTCACTTGACTGGGCCAGCTTCTCAGCTGAGGACACTGATACAGAGCAACCTGGAGGTGGGGGGAGACACAAAAGGGTGGCGCATCTGTCTATGCATGCATGCAGTTGGCAGGAAAATGCATCCTTGTTGGGACCAAGCCTTCTCCTTGGCCTTCTGCTCACAGCCTCCTGCGGTGTTGCTCAGTTGCAAGCCATGAGGCTAAGTGGGCACAGTTGCCCATAAACAGCTCTGGGTGTAGCTACATTAAAAAAAGAAGGCTTGGGACTCGCTGAGCAAGGCTGCGTTTACTCCAGAATGCTTGCCTTCCGACTAAAATGCCTCAGTTAGTGACCAAATAAACCATCTCCTATCCATTTGTTGCCATCATCATCTATCACAGAGCTTCACTGTTAGATGCCAGGCAAAGCTCAGCTGTCCTAGAGCCTAAATTGGATCTTTGCCTGTCACAGTGGGAACAATCTACCTCTTTCACTTCACTTTCTCGCATAAAGGTGGAATGTGGGTTAAAATACTTTCTCAGAGGCAAATCCTCATGCGATGAGTGGACTCACTGGAAAAGACTCCGATGCTGGGAAAGGTTGGGGGCGGGAGGAGAAGGGGACGACAGAGAATGAGATGGCTGGATGGCATCACCGACTCGATGGACATGAGTTTGAGTGAACTCCGGGAGTTGGTGATGGACAGGGAGGCCTGGCGTGCTGTGATTCATGGGGTCGCAAAGAGTCGGACACGACTGAGCGACTGAACTGAACTGAACTGAAGATGCAAATGGATGCTTGTCCCAGTGTTTAGTGTTTCTAAAAACTGATTCTTTTCCTCTGCTTCTGCCTTCTCCTTGCATGGATCCACACTCAGAACGATGCTCCACTGGGGTGTGCTCTGCCTCCAGGGCCTGTTCTGGGTTGGGAGATCCTAGGGTGAGAACCAGATCTATTAAATTCACTAATGATTAGTCCACTGTGACTGCTGTCAAGAGCACAGCCCATCCTCGTTGGTGACGATATTAACAGTGAACTCAGCTCCCTCTGCTCTTCTGTCTCTAGTGCTTTCTACTGAGCTTGGAATCAATCTCGTCTTCTCCCTTGGCCAGCTGTCCTTATGCAGTCTGACCCCTGCACGTCTTCCAGCCCCAAATTGTCCCACTCTTCCCCGACCTTTCTGGGCTCCAGGCCTACTTTCCAGTTCTTAGATTCTTTCTGAATCTCAACCTGCCACGGCTTGTCCCAGCCCTGGACCACGGTTCCACCAACTCTTGGCCTGGCTGACTGCTTCCCTCTTCTGGCTTCAGGTGGCAGACTTGCCCCCTCAAATGCCTTTCCTGACCATCATCCCTTTTCACTTACACCGAACTTTTCACATTACACCCTCATTTTTCCATTGTTCAGTTCAGTCGCTCAGTCATGTCCGACTCTTTGCGACCCCATGGACTGTAGCACGCCAGGCCTCCCTGTCCATCACCAACTCCTGGAATTTATTCAAACTCATGTCCATTGAGTCGGTGATGCCACCCAACCATCTCATCCTCTGTCATCCCCTTCTCCTCCTGCCTTCAATCTTTCCCAGCATCAGGGTCTTTTCGAATGAGCCAGTTCTTTGCATCAGGTGGCCAAAGTATTGGAGTTTCAGCTTCAACATCAGTCCTTCCAATGAATATTCAGGACTGATTTCCTTTAGAATGGACTGGTTGGATCTCCTTGCATTCCAAGGGACTCTCAGATATCTTCTCCAACACCACAGTTCAAAAGCATCAGTTCTTCGGTGCTGAGCTTTCTTTATAGTCCAGCTTTCAATTCCATTGTAGGAATTCTCTAATTTCATTTACTTGCTCATTTCTTGCTACTACCTCTTCCACTTCAATGCAAGCTTCGCAAAAGCAAGCCCTTGTCTCTTGTTCACCACAGAATCCCTCATTCCTGGGACAAAGGTTTAATCCACGAATGTCTGCACCCAGAATGGTGAGGGAATTCTAACAATCATGAGGCTGCAGTCATTAGGGCAAATGCTTTCAAAAAAATCAAGTCTATACACATTATTGGTTCTGCCTTTAAGAATGGCCTTTGATTATTTGTAATTTCTGGATGCCAATATTAAATTAAATCATGGGAGAGGAAGGCTGAGATTTGATGGAATAACTTATTTCCTTAATTACTATGGCATTAACAGCATGGCTATGACTTGTGACACAAAAGGCAAGGTTGCCACCTAGTGTTAGATGTGTAGTTGTGTGGCACTCTCAGGAACGAATCTATAGAAAGCTGCACTTCCACCACTTGCTATAACAAAGACCAGAATTTACCAATGGAGCACAATTCTCCACAACATGTCTCTTAAGGGGCCTTGAATGTTCCAGTCTCATGGGCCTCTGCCAAGCTGTGATACTGCCTTTGTTAGCTACTAAAGAAATTCCAAGCAACCAAGAGAACTGTCAAGCTCAGCTTCACAAAGTAGCATGTCTCCAGACTGTTTTCTTAAATTCCACTTGCCTCCTCCGTCAAGATGTGCTGCTTATAGAATAAGTGAAATTAAAGAAAACAGCAATCCACTATCTCAGATGCTTTTCATCCTGGTGACATAAGGAAGGATGCATCCTCAAGGTATAGGAACTCATGAACCATTTAGACCCCTGAGTGGCTGTAACCAAGCACAAGATTGGCTGTGTTGAGAAACCCTGGTAGCCTTAAGGTGGGTATTTTCCATTTTCCAGCCATGCTGAAAACTCTAAGACAAAGGCAGGCTGTGAAAAGTGGTCATATAAGGGTGGCACCAAGGGAACTCGTTTAATGAAGAAACTTGGGTATAGGCTCCTAAAATACCACTCCGGGAAGCTAGGTTATTAGAAATGATGGAAAATGGGTGGTGAGATGAGTTGGTGGATGGGAATAACCATGGCAACTATCCTTTGTTTTTTTTTTTAATTTCACTTTCCTTGAGACTAAAAATAGATTAAGTGTAGGTCACTGCCAAAAAGTTCAGCAGTAGTTTATGTCTCCTGCTACAAATTTCACTAGCTTTTCTGTGGGCCTGTGAAGAAATGCTCTCCTAACACTGAGAATGCATCAGGTGTCTTTTGTTCTAGTCATATAGTCTGTGCTCTATATATTATCTTAATGCATATAGAGTTCTATCTTTGCTTTAAAGTGTATTTTCTAAGAGTAGATAAGAAATAGTTATGAATTCACAAAGCCAAAACTAGAATAACTTTTGGAAACTATCTACTCAAGCAGGAAAATGCAGGAATCTTTTTTTTTGTCATCCTAAGAGATCTAGGTTCTTTTTAAATCTCTACAGTGATAACACCTATCCTTCTGAAACTATTCCAAAAACTTGCAAAGAAAGGAACACTCTGAAACTCATTCTATGAGGCCACCATCACCCTAATACCAAAACCAGACAAAGACACTACCAGAAAAAGAAAATTAAAAGCCAAGATCACTGATGAACACAGACACAAAAATCCTCAACAAAATACTAGCAAACAAAATCCAACAATACATTAACAGGATTACATACCATGATGATGTGGGATTTATCCCAGGGACGTAAGGATTCTTCAATATACACAAAACAGTCAATGGGATATACCACATCAACAAACCGGAGATGTTTTTATGGGGGCTTCCTTTGTAGCTCAGTTGGTAAAGAATCTGCCTGCAGTGCAGGAGACCTGGGCTCTATCCCTGGGTTGGGAAGATCCCCTGGAGAAGGAAATGGCAACCCACTCCAGTATCCTTGCCTGGAAAAGCTCATGGACAGAGGAGCCTGGAGGGCTGCAGTCCATGCCGTTGCAAAGAGTCGGACATGACTGAGCGACTAACACTTACTTCACTTACTTATTCATCTTAATAGACGCAGGAAAAGCTTCTGACAAATATTCAACACCCATTTATGATAAAAACTCTTCAGAAAGTGGGCAAAGAGGGAACTTACCTCAACATAATAAAGGCCATATATGACAAGCCCACAGCTAACATCATTCTCATTGTGAAATGTTTAACGCATTTCCTCTAAAGTCAGAAACAAGGAAAAGTCCACTACTGCCACTTGTATTCAACACAGTTTTGGAAATCCTAGCCACGGCAATTGGAGAAAAAAAGAAATTAAAGAAATCCAAACTTAAAAAGAAGTAAAACTGTTACTGTTAGCAGAAGACATGATACTATACATAGAAAATTCTAAAGATTCTACCAGAAAACTACTAGAGTTCATCAGTGAATTCAGTATAATTGTAGGATAAAAAATTAATACACAGAAGTATCTTGCATTCCCATACTATTAATGAAATTAATAGTATAGTATTGATTATATAAATTAATTAGTATAGTATTCCTATACTAATAATGAAAGATCAGACAGAAAATTTAAGGAAATAACCCCACTTACCACTGCAACAAAAAGAACAAAATACCTAGAAATAAACATACTTAAGGAGGTAGAAGATATGTACTCTGAAAACCATAAGATGCTGATGAAAGAAATTAAGTATGATGCAAACAGATGGAAAGATATACTGTGTTCTCAGATTGCAAGACTCAATATTGCCAAAATGACTATACTACCCAAAGTAATCTAGAGATTCAATGCAATCTCTATCAAATTACTAATGGCATTTTTCACAAAACTAGAACAAAAAATTTCAAAATTTGTATGGAAGCACAAAAGACCTCAAATAGCCAAAGCAATCCTGAGAAAGAAAAACAGAGCTGGAGGAATCAGACTTCTTGACTTCAGACTATACTACAATGCTACAGCCATCAAAACAGTATAGTATTGGCTCAAAATCATAAATATAGCCCAATGGAACAGGACAGAAGCCCAGAAATAAACCCACACTTCCTATGGTCAATTAATCTATGACAAAGGAGGCAAGAACATATAATACCTTGGAGAAAAGACAGTACTTTCAATAAGTGATGTTGGGAAAACTGGACTGCTATGAAATTAGAATATTCTCTAACACCATACACAAAAATAAACTCAAAATGGATCAAAGACCTAAATGTAAGGCTAAACACTATAAAATTCTTATGGGAAAACATAAGCAGAATACTCCTTGACATAAATTGCAGCAATATCTTTTTTGATCCATCTTCTAGAGTAATGAAAATGAAAATAAACAGATGAGACATGATTAAACTTAAAAAGTTTTGTATAGCAAAAGAAACCATAAACAAAATGAAAAGACAACCCACAGAATGGGAAAAAATATTTGCAAATGAAACAATAGACAAAGGATTAATCTCCAAAATATATAAAAAGTTTATGAAGCTCAATATTAAGAAAGCAAACAACCCAATCAAAAAAATGGGCAGAAAACTTCAATAGATATTTCTCCAAAGAAGGCATACAGATGGCAAGAGGCACATGAAAAGATACTCAACATCACTAATTATCAGAGAAATGCAAATCAAAACTACAGTGAGTTATCACCTCACATCGATCAAAGTGGCCATCATCAAAAAGTCTATAAATACATGCACTCGAATGTTCACTGAAGCACAATTTACAATAGTCAAGACCTGGAAGCAATCTAAATGTCCATTGACAGATGATTGGAGAAAGAAGATGTTATATAAATGAAATAATGCCATTTGCAGCAACATGGATGGACCTAGAGATTATCTTACTAAGTGAAGTCAGACAGAGAAAGACAAACATATGGTATCACTCATACATGGAATCTAATTTTAAAAAATGATACAAATGAATTTATTTACAAAACAGAAACAGACTTACAGGTATCTAAAACAAACTCATGGTTTCCAAGGGGGAAACGTAGGGGAGAGGGATAAATCAGGAATTTGGGGTTAAAACATACTACCATATATTGGGTTGGCCAAAAAGTTCACTCGGATTTTCCCTACCCAGCTTACACAAAAAAACCCTAACAAACTTTTTGGCCAATCCAATATAAGATAGATAATCAGCAAGGACCTATTGTACAGCACAGGGAACTCTACTTAACATTCTGTGATAACGTATATGAGGAAAGAATCTCAAAAAGAATGAATATGTGTATTACCGAATCACTCTGCTATATACTAGAAACAAGACAACACTATAAATCAACTAAACTCCAATTAAAAAAAAATTTCTGCAGTGACAAGGAACTCACTATTCTGTGATGTAGCAATTCCATTATTAAACTAACTGCTGGAAAGTTCCTTCTCTATTTCCATTTATTCATGTAACTGATATTTATTTAGCACCTAGGATTGTGCTGGGAGAAGGCAATGGCAACCCACTCCAGTACTCTTGCCTGGAAAATCCCATGGACGGAGGAGCCTGGTGGGCTACAGTCCATGGGATCGCGAAGAGTACAACATGACTGAGCGACTTCACTTTCACTTTTCACTTTCATGCTTTGGAGAAGGAAATGGCAACCCACTCCAGTGTTCTTGCCTGGAGAATCCCATGGACGGGGGAGCCTGGTGGGCTGCCGTCTATGGGGTCGCACAGAGTCGGACACGACTGAAGCGACTTAGCAGCAGCAGCAGCAGCAGCAGGATTGTGCTGGGTATTTCAGATTTAGTGGCAAACAAAATGAACTCAGTCCCTGAATGTACAGAAGTTAAAATCTGCTTCCCTATATCTTTGCTGTGGGTATGTGCAACTGGAAACAATGTAGAGCAAGACCGATGCTTTTTTTCCTATAGGAGAGTCTTCTACAGTTTGTCGAGAAGCTTTAGACTTTCCCTTACTAGCACAAATCGTGGAGTCAGGGAGGAGTCTCAGCTGCAAGCAAGCAAACTAATGAATAAAAGCCCTGGCAAAGCACGCATCTATTTGAGACAAATGGAGCAGCTCCGTAAATTGAAGGGGCAGTGGAAGAGTCAGGCTGGAAAGAATAGAAAAGAGGCAGCTTTGGGAATCCAAACTACAGAAACCAATGGACAGTCTTTTCAAGGTGCTGCTATTGTTTCAGCAACAACTGCTTTTAGTCTTTTGTCTCTGCTCAGGGATCAAATTATAAGTAGAGAGAATCAGGTTGGCCTGGCTTGGATTCCATGCTCACTCCATGCTGGGAGTGGCAGTGGGAGCTCTTGATATTCACAAAGAATGAAGCAAAGTACATTCCTTCAAAGAAAGATAAAGGAACTGCTGCCAGAAGAGGATGAATGGATGCTGGTGGTGAAACCAACAAATGACCACAGAGATTACCATCTTAACCACCTGGAGTGCTCAGATGCTTTGCTGTGTCCAACTCTTTGAGACCCCCATGGACTGTAGCCCACTAGGCTCCCCTGTCTGCGGGATTTTTCAGGCAAGAACATTGGAGTGGGTTGCCACTTCCTCCTCCAGGGGATCTTCCCGACCCAGACCTAGGGATCAAACCCGCATCTCTTGCATTGCAGGAGAATTCTTTACCACTGAGCCATCAGAGAAGCCCTAACCACTTGGAGACAGGGATGCAAAGAGGAACCTGGAGCTCCTCTCTTAGAAAGGAACACGTGATTGTAAGCCTGATAGATTTATCTCATCTCTCTAGTAATAATCTTCAGGTCTGCTTTACCTTTCCTATCTGATGCTCAGGATCACCTAGATGACTTCTTCCTTGTTGGTTTTATTCCATCCTGGATTCATCATCCTGGGAGCACAGGAGGAGCCTGCCTGGCAGTGATGATGAAAACTCAGATTTGCATTCCGCTTTGCCTTTTGCCTCTGCATCAGAGGGCAGACACACTGAAATCATAATCACAGAAAACTAGTCGATCTGATCACATAGACCACAGCCGAATGTGGTCCACTGGAGAAGGGAATGGTAAACCACTTCAGTATACTTGCCTTGAGAACCCCATGAACAATATCAAAGGGCAAAATGATAGGCTACTGAATGAGGAACTCCCCAGGTCGGTAGGTGCCCAGTATGCTACTCGAGATCAGTGGAGAAATAACTCTAGAAGGAATGAAGGGATGGAGCAAAAGCAAAACCACTACACAGTTGTGGATGTGACTGGTGATAGAAGCAAGGTCTGATGCTGTAAAGAGCAATATTGCATAGGAACCTGGAATGTTAGGTCCATGAATCAAGGCAAATTGGAAGTGGTCAAACAGGAGATGGCAAGAGTGAACGTCGACATTGTAGGAATCAGTGAACTAAAATGGACTGGAATGGGTGAATTTAACTCAGATGACCATTATATCTACTACTGTGGGCAGAAATCCCTTAGAAGAAATGGAGTAGCCATCATGGTCAACAAAATAGTCCGAAATGCAGTACCTGGATGCCCTCTTAAAAACGACAGAATGATTTCTGTTCGTTTCCAAGGCAAACCATTCAATATTACAGTAATCCAAGCCTATGCCCCAACCAGTAATGCTGAAGAAGCCGAAGTTGAACGGTTCTATGAAGACCGACAAGACCTTCTAGAACTAACACCAAAAAAAGATGTCTTTTTCATTATAGGGGACTGGAATGCAAAAGCAGGAAGTCAAGAAATTCCTGGAGTAACAGGCAAATTTGGCCTTAGGGCAAAGGCTAATAGTGTTTTGCCAAGAGAACGCACTGGTCATAGCAAACACCCTCTTCCAACAACACAAGAGAAGACTCTACACATGGACATCACCAGATGGTCAACAGCAAAATCCGATTGATTATATTCTTTCCAGCCAAAGATGGAGAAGCTGTATACAGTTAGCAAAAACAAGGCCAGGAGCTGACTGTGGCTCAGATCATGAACTCCTTACTGCCAAATTCAGACTTAAATAGAAGAAAGTAGGGAAAACCACTAGACCATTCAGATATGACCTAAATCAAATCCCTTATGATTATACAGTGGAAGTTAGAAATAAATTTAAGGGACTAGATCTGATTGATAGAGTGCCTGATGAACTCTGGATGGAGGTTCGTGACATTGTACAGGAGACAGGGACCAAGACCATCCCCATGGAAAAGAAATGCAAAAAGGCAAAATGGCTGTCTGAGGAGGCCTTACAAATAGCTGTGAAAAGAAGAGAGGTGAAAGGCAAAGGAGAAAAGGAAAGATATAAGCATCTGAATGCAGAGTTCCAAAGAATAGCAAGGAGAGATAAGAAAGTCTTTCTCAGTGATCAATGCAAAGAAATAGAGGAAAACAACAGAATAGGAAAAACAAGAGATCTCTTCAAGAAAATTAGACATTCCAAGGGACCATTTCATGCAAAGATGGGCTCGATAAAGGAAAGAAATGGTATGGACCTAACAGAAGCAGAAGATATTAAGAAGAGGTGGCAAGAATACACAGAAGAACTGTACAAAAAAGATCGTCACTACCAAGATAGTCACGATAATGTGATCACTGACCTAGAGCCAGACATCTTGGAATGTGAAGTCAAGTGGGCCTTAGAAAGCATCACTACGAACAAAGCTAGTGGAGGTGATGGAATTCCAGTTGAGCCTTTTCAAATCTTGAAAGATGATGCTGTGAAAGTGCTGCACTAAATATGCCAGCAAATTTGGAAAACTCAGCAGTGGCCACAGGACTGGAAAATGTCAGTCTTCATTCCAATCCCAAAGAAAGGCAATGCCAAAGAATGCTCAAACTACCGCACAATTGCACTCATCTCACACGCTAGTAAAGTCATGCTCAAAATTCTCCAAGCCAGGCTTCAGCAATATGTGAACCGTGAACTCCCAGATGTTCAAGCAGGTTTTAGAAAAGGCAGAGGCACCAGAGATCAAATTGCCAACATCTGCTGGATCATGGAGAAAGCAAGAGAGTTCCAGAAAAAAATCTATTTCTGCTTCATTGACTATGCCAAAGCCTTTGACTGTGTGGATCACAATAAACTGTGGAAAATTCTGAAAGAGATGGGAATACCAGACCACCTGACCTGCCTCCTGAGGAACCTGTATGCAGGTCAGGAAGCAACAGTCAGAACTGTACATGGAACAACAGACTGGTTCCAAATAGGAAAAGTAGTACATCAAGGTTGTATATTGTCAATCTGCTTATTTAACTTATATGCAGAGTACATCATGAGGAACACTGGGCTGGAAGAAGCACAAACTGGAATCAAGATTGCTGGGAGAAATATCAATAACCTCAGATATGCAGATGATACCACCCTTATGGCAGAAAGTGAAGAGGAACTCAAAAGCCTCTTGATGAAAGTGAAAGAGGAGAGTGAAAAGGTTGGCTTGAAGCTCAACATTCAGAAAACAAAGATCATGGCATCTCGTCCCAACACTTCATGGGAAATAGATGGAAAAACAGTGGAAACAGTGTCAGACTTTATTTTTTTGGGCTCCAAAATCACTGCGGATGCTGATTGTAGCCATGAAATTAAAAGATGGTTACTCCTTGGAAGGAAAGTTATGACCAACCTAGATAGCATATTAAAAAGCAGAGACATTACTTTGCCAACAAAGGTCCATCTAGTCAAGGCTATGGTTTTTCCGTGGTCATGTATGGATGTGAGAGCTGGACTGTGAAGAAGGCTGATCGCCGAAGAATTGATGCTTTTGAACTGTGGTGTTGGAGAAGACTCTTGAGAGTCCCTTGGACTGCAAGGAGATCCAACCAGTCCATTCTAAAGGAGATCGATCCTGGGTGTTCATTGGAAGGACTGATGCTAAAGCTGAAACTCCAATACTTTGGCCACCTCATGCGACGAGTTGACTCACTGGAAAAGACTCTGATGCTAGGAAGGATTGGGGGAGGGAGGATAAGGGGACGACCGAGAATGATATGGCTGGATGGCATCACCGACTCGATGGACATGAGTTTGAGTGAATTTTGGGAGTTGGTGATGCACAGGGAGGCCTGGCGTGCTGCGGTTCACGGGGTCACAAAAAGTCGGACACGACTGAGCGACTGAACTGAACTGATGCTTCTTTGTACTATGGAGTCAGGGCAGAGCTGGCAGGAATTCAGAAGCCAGTTCTAGCTGTGCTTCCAACACTACTTAACACACTGTGTGTGACTCTGGGCATAACCTCTCTGGGTCGCAATTTCCTCATCTGTAAAATGAAATGAGTAGGTGAGAGGATTTCAAGGTCTTTCTCACTTTAAAACTATGACAGGAAGTGACAAATGATATGATTCCATATGATGGGCCTGATAAAAGGATAAGGCAGTGACTTAAATAGCCAAGGACAACATAACTTTCATATTTAAATTCAAATTCTTTTGAGCCTAACAGATTTTTCTAAATGCTCAGAATAAAGCAACCATCAATTCATCTGAAATAAATATGGTATATCTGATCTTAGTACATCTTGTTTCTATTTCTCCAGAAAACTGGCAAAAGATCTCTCCAATATTTACTGGTAGCAGAGAAGTTCAGTCTGGGAGCTGGCAGCCAGAGCACATGGCTGCTTACTATAAAATCCATACAGCCTATTCGGATTGCTCTAAAGGTGTTACAGCGGGTTCTGTTTGAGCCTCTGTGTTGTAATGGCTGGATCAGAATGCCTCTTTTAAGAATAAACAGTGACTTGCTATACTCAACACAACCTAACTTGAAATATGAGTAAGAAGGTGGAGCTTGAGAAAGGTAAGAAGGAAAAAAAGAAAAAGGTCTTGGATGAAGGGGGCCCTGTTCGTTGTATGTGTGTGTTGGGATCTGGCCCAAGACTCCTCTTAGGAGCCCAGGTGCTTAGAAATGCTTCTAGAAAGGAAAGCAAAGACTAGCGTGGGGCAAATATAGCCTATTCCTTTCTTGTCTTGAGGTGCTTGTTTATGTTGGGTACATGGATCCCGGGAAGCCAGACACACAAAGGAAAGCACGAGGCACAAGGAGTGAGCTGACTGCGTTCTGGCCTTGAGTTGACACTGTGAAGGGCAGCGTTTGAGGCCGACTTCCTCTCAGAGGCCCGGGGCACTGGCTGAGAGACCCAAGAGGAGACTGGCTTTAGAATTCCAAGGTGGCGGGGGCGCTCATGCTTTGTGAGCATGCAGCCAGTGCAGACGCATGGGGCCTTCTGTCTCAAATTTAACTCTCTGTGGTCTCCATCTTGAAGTTTTCTAATAAATTAATTTTGAATTTGTTTTATAAGTGAAGTTGGATGGGACAATGGAACATGAATCAGGGACTTGGGGCCTCAGCTCATAAGTGATCTTGCTTTTCACCACTTTTTGCTAACTGCTTCATAGCTGCCAGCTCCCCCTAGTTCTCCAGCCTCCCCAGCAGCCATAGGTTGGGGCCTGGGTGTGAAGCAGGAAGGGCTGGTGTCAGGCAAGCTCATGCCACACAGGGGCCACCTGTTGAGTTGTGGGACTGGGTCACACCCATGCCTCAGGTGTCCTCAAGTACAATGGAGTGCAACATCAATCAGCAAATAAAAACGCCATGACAAGTCAAGAGAGGGACCACAAAAACAAAAGGGAAAAAGCTTTTTCATTTTTTCTATTTTCTGGCTGCACCTTGCAGTATCCAGGATCTCAGTTCCCCGACCAGAGATCAAACCCATACCTCCCACAGTGGAAGCACAGTGTCTTAACCACTGGACCACCAGGGAAGTTCCTTTTCTGCTTTTTAAACAAGAAGACTCACCTTTTCATTTTTCACTGGGCTCCACAGATTATGTAGCCAGCACTAGTAAGAGGGCAGGTGATAACTGTCCAAGGAGTGAGTTAGCCTGACATCAGTACACAATAGGAAGGCAAGGCGAACACCAAATCCATTATGTAGGCCCCGTGAAAATCATAATACAGTTCTAGTAAGAATGCTACTATTATCTTAATTTGATAGAGGAGAAAACTGAAGCATGCTTAAGTACTTGCCAGTGTTTGGCTGGTGATGACAGCCGAGACTCGGGTCAGGAAGCCTGCTTCCCATGCTCCACGGAGCCCTGAGCTGAGCCGGGCTGACATGCTCATCAAGGAAGTATTTCACTTTACTTTTCCAGACAGTTAAAAAAGGAACTCTCTACAAACCAAAACTTTTTGTTTTAATAATTTTGGGAGAACATTTGCTTTACATTTGTTACTTACTTCCTGCCTTATTAATTAATAGATTATCTTGAATATTTGGTTGTTGTTCAGTTACTAAGTCATGTTCAACTCTGCAACCCCATGGACTGCAGCATGCCAGGGTCCTTTCCAATAAGTTGGCTCTTCACGTTAGGTGGCCAAAGTACTGGAGCTTCGGCTTTAGCATCAGCCCTTCCAGTGAATATTCAGGGTTGATTTAATTTAGGGTTGATTAGTTTGATCTCCTTGCAGTCCAAGGGACTCTCAAGAGTCTTCTTTGGCACCACAATTCAAAAGCAGCAATTCATCAGCACTCAGCCTTTTTACAGTCCAGTTCTTATATCTGTACATGACTACTGGAAAAACCATAGCTTTGACCTATGTGGACTTTGTCAGCAAAGTGATGTCTTTGCTTGTTAATATGCGATCTAGGTTTGTCATAACTGAACATAATCTACTCTTTTTCAAGGATGACACAATACCCTCATCCCAAGATAACCTTATTGAGTACTTTTTATGTACGTGGCAATCTTTGAAGACTTTTTTTCTTTTTTACAAATGTTAACTCATTTGAATCCTCATAACCCTATGAGACAATTATAGATGAAGAAATCTAAGTTAAGAGAGGTTAATAAACACACACACACACGTATCAATATATATGAAATAGATAACCAACAAGGATCTACCGTATAGCACAGTATACTCAACATTTTGTAATAAACTATAAGGGAAAAGACACTGAAAAAGAAAATACACACATATACATATAAAATGAATCACTTTGCTGTATACCTGAAACTAACACAGCATTGTAAATCAGCTATACTTCAATTTAAAAAATTTTCTGTTAAAAAAAGAGAGGTTAAACTACTTGTCCCAGTTCACCCAGCCAGCTGGTAACAACGGAACAAGGCATCCAGGCCCCTGAGCAGACCATCTCAACCAGGGAAGAGTAGCAGCTTGATACTGTGCAGAGTAGAGTGAGGCTTTCAAGAGCTTTATTCCCACCCCTAATATCTTCAGACCAAGGGATTATTTTCAGTCTTGTGTCAACTTTTCAGGATATCATGCCTTCGTTCTCACTGTCAGGCAGTTGGCTGATAATTTTAGCTGGGTTTTGTTTCCAGTACTCACATTTATCACTTGATAAATACATGGAGTGCCTACTAAGTGCTCTGTTGTATGTGTCTGCTGGTTCCAACATCCTTGAAAGGAAGAACTAGCCCATTTCCCAGCACTGTGTGCCAGCTAGACTTTAACATGTGCTACACGGAGAGACAGAAGCCCCTCTAATCAGCCTTGCTGTCTTTATTGGTTGGCCTTGCCAAGGTGATTTGGGGTGCTTTGAGGTCTTCTGTTGGTTAATGTTCATTTGTTTCTTGATTTTCAGTTAAGTTTTAATAGTGCTGGTAAGTGGCATGGCAGATATTGTTTTCTGAAACGGGAAAATACTTGGTATGAAATCTTAATTAAGCAAATGGCTTGACAATTCATTTGCAGGGTAACTGCACTATTTTCATGGCCTTTATTGAATAGTGTTACAGACTATTTTAAGTAGGAAATCAAACTCCACTGGGCTATTCTGAATTATTCTTCCCTTACAGCTCAACTTGCCTGTAATACTTAGAATACTAAGCCTGAAGCTGGGAGGTACTTCATCTTTTCACCTGTATATCTACCTCCCAATGTCTTTATGTGGAATGTGTTAATTGTTCAATGGTGTCCAACTCTTTTCAACCCCATGAACTGAAGCCCACCAGGCTCCTCTGTCCATGGAATTCTCCAGGCAAGAATACTAGAGTGGGTAGCCATTCCCTTCTCCAAGGTATCTTCCTGACCCAGGGATTGAACCCGGGTCTCCTGTACTGCAGGTATATTCCTTACCATCTGAGCTCATCTTGACCCTTGCTCATACCCAAATATCACATTCAGTTCAGTTCAGTTCAGTCGCTCAGTCGTGTCCGACTCTCCGCGACCCCATGAATCACAGCACGCCAGGCCTCCCTGTCCATCACCAACTCCCGGAGTTCACTCAAACTCATGTCCACAGAGTCGGTGATGCCATCCAGCCATCTCATTCTTAGTCGTCCCCTTCTCCTCCCGCCCTCAACCTTTCCCAGCATCAGAGTCTTTTCTAGTGAGTCAACTCGTCGCATGAGGTCAAAGTATTGGAGTTTCAGCTTTAGCATCAGTCCTTCCAATGAACACCCAGGATCGATCTCCCTTAGAATGGACCGGTTGGATCTCCTTGCGGTACAAGGGACTCTCAAGAGTCTTCTCCAACACCACATTAGGCATATCCTAATTCTGGCTTTTATGACTCTTTTAAAGTTTATAATCCAACTGGCCATAACTCTATATGAAGGCTTGAAGACCACTCCAATCTGATTCTTTTCTATTAACCTCATTTCAGTTCCTGGCCTTCACAGTCTTCTCAGGAAACGCTGCTACCACACCCGAGACCTTATTCTTTTTGCCTGGCCCCATAATGGTATGCTGATTGGCAATCAGTTAGCAAGCCTGCGGGGGCTTGGCAGTTTCTGGGTCCTAACAGTTCGTTCAGTCATCATGGAAATATCTAGAGCCGTGTGTATGCTTTGGAATATTGGCTGATGTTTGGATAGGAGAAAAACAGGCAAGAGATGAGTAAATTTCTTGAAACATCTTCATCTGTTTTTAAAAGGATAAAAAAATTACTCTAGACTACCACCTAAGTCAGAGTTTGCAAACTGGTGATCCACAGATTGGATTTGGGCCATAGACATGCTTTGTTTGGTCTGTATCTTAAACTACAAAACTTTTTAATCAATTACTTTCATTTAAAAATCAAGAAATTTCACCCAAAATTGTCCAGATCTCTAACTTCCTTTGAAAGTCGAGGAGTCTGACAGCACTGGACCCAGGCTCCTGCACAGCAGCAGCTACTTAGAGCTGGGTAGCACCTGGCCGTTTGGGACAGCACAGGCACTGTCCCCTTTCCTCATCCACTTGCTACCCAAATTGCTTGCTTACGTTACTTGCCTGTGTCCTGGGGGCGTTTGATTTTGTATATCCCCTACTATGCGTTAGTGAAGGCTGTAAGCTCAACAGTTCAAGACCACAGCACCTCTGCTTAGTTTTCTACTTAGTCAATATAACCTTAAAAATTAATATTGAAAAGTAATACATGCGCATAAAAAATCAAAACCATATGGAAGTGGAAATTCCCTGGTGGTCCAGTAGTTAAGACTCTGCACTTTTACTGGCAAGAACCTGAGTTCAATCCCTGATCAATGAACTAAGGTCCGACAAGCCGAGCAGCACGGCCCCAAACAAAACAAAACAAAAAAGCCAAAACCCCACAAAAAACAGAAGTGTATACAGTAAAAAGTGTACGTCTGGTGACCTCATTTATCTAACTCCCTTTCCTTACTCTCCAGAAAGAATATTGGTAACAGTAACTTTTGTATTCATTTAGAAATATTCCATGAATGTGATTTTTAATCCAACTTAAGTTATCTAATTTTTGTAAAACTGTATGTGTATATAAATATTGTGTTCCACACATGTGCAAGAGTGCTATGGTATAGCAAGTAATTATCTGAACAATTAACAAAAAATCTTGCTGAAATGTCTAAATATTAGAAAAAAATGTTTTGTTTTAAATTATCTGGCTAATTGCCTTAATTAGTCATCCTTTCAGCTCCTTTCTTTATGGAAGGATTCCATCCATTTATTAGACATTCACTCATTTTCTTCTATGTCCAAGATGCTCTAGTAGGTAAAGTGGGAAACGCAGAGATGAATTGAAAATAGATCAACAATATTAACATAAGAAAGAAAACGACTAATTTTTTTCAAAAGAAATGAAACGAAGATATTGGATATACATGCCCTAGTTTTAGTGAACCAAATCTAAGATTTGAGGGATTGCAAAAATCTCAGGAATAAGCCCAGACTGGAAAGATGGGGCAAAAGAAGTTCAGCTGTGCAAAGAGAAGGTGGGTGATGCAGACTTGGTAGGAGGTGGACCAAGCAAGTGTTGAGCAGTGAAGTGAGGTACAAAGGCTGCTCAGAGATGAAGCATGACTTGCCAGGGTGCAGACCTGCAGGTATTGAGTCTGTGTTCAGGCAGTAAAAACCATGCTGGGCATGATGGCCATTCCTCTTCACTCCCAAGTAGATTTCAATGACAATTTTACTAAAATGAGAGAGCTACAAAAGTAGAAATAAAATTAGAGATGTGCTCATGAGAGATTTAAAGAAAAAGAAATTTTGCCTTTGAGGTCTTGTATCTCAGTTACCTGGAGACAATTTTTTGTTGTTGTTGAATATTCTCCTTGAATTACAGAATAGTAAAGGCTGCCAATCTTTAAGGAAGAAAACAAAGCCAAACCAAAACCCAGATGGTTACCTTAAGGCTTTTTTCTCTTGTAGTTTTTCAGATCAGACAGTTAGGGCCTCTTGGAAATAGAAAATACTATTTGCTATAGATCTGTGGTTACTTGTGGATGGAGCACTAGGAAAGACCCACAGCATACCCCAAATTCTTTCTAAAGAAGTATTACTCTTCAAAAATCCTTAATTTAAAAAAATCCTTAATTTTGATATCCAGCAACTTGATGCTTTCATATGCTCAACATGGATGGGGAGTTTGAATTACTCAATTCTAGTTTTGACATATATAGTGGCTACCTAAGATATTAACACTGGATAAAGCTTGGTGAAGGCTACATAAGCATCTCTGAATTATTTTTGCAATTTCTTGTGACTCTTAAACTATTTCAAAATATGAGGGTTTTTTTTTTTTTGCCACACTGCATGACATGGCATACAGGACCTTAGACCAGGGATGGAAACCCTGAACTGCCGGGGAAGTTCCTAAAGTTATTTTTCAAACGGTCACAAGACCAATTTTCATTTTGCTTTAAAATGTTGTATCTTTTGTTTTGAATGCCTCAGTTAGAGGTTCTAACTTAAAGACTTCTTAAATGATTTTATTGATAATGCTAACTGAAATATTAAAGAAGTCATTTGAATTATTCAAGCAAAAATATCTGTTATTAGAGGAAGAGACTTTTATTTTCTCTGAGCCACAGAGGCTGGGGTTCTTCAGTGAAAAACTTCACAGGCTAATAGAGCAGTCTCAATTTCTCTTTGCTTTACTTTAGCACTTCAGGTATAAATAATGAATGTCTTCACAATAATCCTATTAGTCAACATTTTGGGATATTTTGTCAAGTAGTATATGAAGAGAGCTGTTTAAAATATCAGCAGTGCCACAATTAACAACTATTCATGTCAGTTTTCCCAACAGGTTTTTCTTTCCACAACACATGTTATACCAGTCTATACGTATGTTATATTATATAATAAATTATATAAAGCCAAATAATGCCTGATTTTCTTAATTCTGTACATTTAAAATGCTCTAAATCCCTTTAGAAACACACTTACAGTCCTTTAAAAAATGTAATGCTTTGGTCTCCAAAATAGGATCCACATGTTCCAGGATACGTTCAGGTTGATTCACACTGTCTAATTTGAAAAATTTAGATGTGATCCAAAGCAGTGGTAGTATCAATATACCTGGGCCAATGGTATTCAAAAGTCTGAGCCAACATTTCTCCACAAGAATCTCCATAATAGATTAAGACTTTTTTCTGATATTCATATTTCTGGTAGTTAGTGACTGTTCTTTGTGAGGGACAAATATCAGCAATTTACACATTTCTATAATTTTGTAAAAAAAAAAAAAACACCCAAAAACTATAGCCTTGTTAGTGAATCATCAGAGTAACTGCTCATCTTTTGCATTCAAGAAAACATATAATTTCCAGTTAGAAAGGATTTGATGTTATCCAGTCCAAATGACAGTCTTCTGCTTAAATTTGCTTTTTGAAATTCTTACTAAGCATTCCTCCACTTTAGAATTTCATGCTATGATCTGCAGAGCCCCAGGCTCTCAGAGGCAGTGTTTCAAGGGCTACTAGAGGGCGGAAGTGGGGGGGGGGGGAACTGGGGAGAGTGAATGCTAACCTGCTAACCTGGCTTGGAGCCAGTTGTCCTTATTCACTCGTTGAACAAGAGCAGCTAGGTTAGCATCTGATTCACTTAATCAGCTTCTGCCTCCAATTTAATTTGCAGAAAAAGTGTTCCATTGCTTAAAGAAGGGACTCTTGAGCTGAATCTTAAGGATGTATAGGAGTTAGCCATGCAAAAATATGACATTTGGATATATCCATTTGAGTGCAAAATATGTCATCTTAAATAAGCTACAGAGGAGTAATGTCAGAGAAAATGGCAGACTAAGGAACTCCAAAAATTCTTTATAAAAGGAATAAGAAAAGAGCTAAAAATTTTCAGTCAATTCTTCCAAAACTCTATATATAAACCCAAAGCTTACAGCAATCTGAGGAGTGTTTATTCTGGAAAAATGGCTCAGTCTCAGTAAAAACAGTGAAATTTGTGGCATTTTAACTTGCCCTCTTCCAAAGCCCCTTCTCTAGCTCCATGGTAGCCTTGAAAACCAACAGCCTGCAATCATGTTAGCCACCTGAAAGCCAATGGAAGTTGCAGAATGGAGTTGGACCTCCTTCAAAGCCTCATTTCCAGAGAATTAGCATCATCTAATGGAGTTGGTGATGGACAGGGAGGCCTGGCGTGCTGTGGTTCATGGGGTCGCAAAGAGTCGGACATGACTGAGCGAATGAACTGAACTGAACTGAACTGGTCTTGAGAAACCTGTATGCAGGTCAGGAAGCAACAGTTAGAACTGGACATGGAACGACAGACTGGTTCCAAATAGGGAAAGGAGTGCATCAAGGCTATATATTGTCACCCTGCTTATTTAACTTATATGCAGAGTACATCATGAGGAACACTAAGCTGGAAGAAGCACAAGCTGGAATCAAGATTGCCGGGAGAAATATCAATAACCTCAGGTATGCAGATGACACCACCCTTATGGCAGAAAGTGAAGAAGAACTAAAGAGACTCTTGATGAAAGTGAAAGAGGAGAGTGAAAAAGTTGGCTTAAAGCTCAACATTCAGAAAACTAAGATTATGGCATCCGGTCCCATCACTTCATGGCAAATCGATGGGGAAACAGTGTCAGACTTTATATTTTGGGGCTCCAAAATCACAGCAGATGGTGATTGCGGCCATGAAATTAAAAGATGCTTACTCCTTGGAAGGAAAGCTATGACCAACCTAGATAGCATATTAAAAAGCAGAGACGTTACTTTGTCAACCAAGGTCCATCTAGTCAAGGCTATGGTTTTTCCAGTGGTCATGTATGGATGTGAGAGTTGGACTGTGAAGAAGGCTGATCGCCGAAGAATTGATGCTTTTGAACTATGGTGCTGGAGAAGACTCTCGAGAGTCCCTTGTACTGCAAGGAGATCCAACCAGTCCATTCTAAAGGAGATCATTCCTGGGTGTTCATTGGAAGGACTGATGCTGAAGCTGAAACTCCAAAACTTTGGCCACGTAATGCGAAGAGCTGACTCACTGGAAAAGACCCTGATGCTGGGAGTGATTGGGGGCAGGAGGAGAAGGGGATGACGGAGGATGAGATGCCTGGATGGCATCACCAACTTGATGGACATGAGTCTGGGTGAACTCTGGGAGTTGGTGATGGACGGGGAGGCCTGGCGTGCTGCGATTCATGGGGTCACAGAGAGTTGGACATGACTGAGCAACTGAACTGAACTTGTCTGGTGGTCCCTGAAAGACCCTACTTGCAAGGCTATCTATATCTGACGTGACTCAGTATGGAATTCATCTCGTGGGAAGAGCATTTTCCAGGGGTGTTTGTACAAACAGTTAGTGGCAGTTGTTTAACTTTTTGACTATGAGGGGTGATAGATGAAATTGGGATAAACAATAGGCTAACCAAAAAGCTTTAAAGGAAAATATAGGGAATAAGATGTCCATAGGGACTTTGAAAAGCTCTGACATATTCCTAAGAATCTAGAAAGTCATGCATGTATGGGGCTATTTACGCCCAGAACGCCATGCATGCTGTGGCAATCCTAAGAAGGCCATTAGCTTCAGCTCTGTATAACCTTGAGGGCCCGCAGAAATAGAAAGTGAAGGCTAAGGCAGAGTTGTTAACTTCCTGAATGAGCATTGAAGGCATGCTCCAACACACAGAGAGCCTGTTGGCAAAGACTGGGAGATTTTTTTTGGTTCCAGGTATTGAAGGAAATCTCTGCCCAATAATTACCTGACCACTAAGGTAACTGAGCAGAGACTGCAACAACCACATACAACAAAGAACACAGACCTTGTTTTTCAGAAAAGTCACTAAAACAAACAAATAGCAACAACAAATGCTGAAAGGGGAGAGAATCTGATTTCCAGAGTTGCCAAAATTTATTATTTAGATGCTCCAATTTTTAACAAAAAAATTAAAGTGTTCCAAGAAATAAGAAAACATGGCCCTTTAAACAGGAAAGAAGATAGCAAATAATAGGAATTGTCCCTGGGGAAGCTCAGATGAAAAATCACCAGAGACTTCAAATCAGCTATTAACGAATAAACGTGTGAAAAGATGTTCAACACGATTAGTCGTTAGAGAAATACAAATCTAAAGAATCATACCCATTAGGATGGCCATGATAAAAAGGTAATAATAAACACTGACGAGAATGTAGGGAAATAGGACCCCATATATTCCTGATTGTAATGTAAAATGGTACAGCTACTTTGGAAAACAGTCGAAAGGTCCTCAAAATGTTTAACATAGCATTACTGTACAACCCAACAATTCCACTTCTAGGTAGAGACACAAAAGAATTAAAAACATATACTAAAGCAAAAAAACTTTACATGAATGTTGATAGCGTCATCATGCATAGTGGCTAAACAGCCCATATATCCATCAACTGATGAATGGATAAACAAAATGTGGTATATGCATATAACAGAATATTATATAATCATAAAAAGGAATGAAGTACTAATATATGATACAATATGGATCATCTTTATGATAGTTCTATATGTCAACTTGACAGGATCACAAGGTGCCAAGATATATGGCTAGACATTATTTTCACATGAGTCTTGAGAGTGTTTCCAGGTGAGATTAGCATTTGAATTGTAGACAGTAGAGCAGATTGTCCTTCTCAGTCTACTGAGGGCCTGACTAGAACAAAAAGGCACAGGAAGGAAGAATTTGCTTTTCTGCCTGACTGGGTGAACGGAAACATTGGTCTTCTCTTGACCTTGGTCTGAAAATTGCACCACTGACTTCCCTGGTTCTCAGGTCTTTGGATTCAGATTGAACTACCCATTGGCTTTCCTGGGTCTCCAGCTTGTAGATAGTGACCTTGGGACTGGGACTTCATTTATATGACATGCCCAGAATAGGCAACACCAGAGAGATACAGAGTAAATTAACGTTGCCAGGGGTCATGGAGTAGGGAGGGCAGAAAAGGGAGTGAGTTGTGATTCTGATGGGCATGGTGTTCTTTTCTGTGGTGATGAAAATATTCTATAATTAGACAGTGGTGATTGTTGCCCAACCTTATGAATTGTATACTTTAAGAGGGTGAATTTTATGATTTGTTAATTATATCTCAATAGCTCAGTCAGTAAAAAGTTTGCCTGCAATTCATGAGACCTGGGTTCAGTTCCTGGGTTGGGAAGATCCCCTGGAGAAGGAAATGGCAACCCATTCCAGTACTCTTGCCTGAGAAATCCCATAGACAGAGAAGCTTGGAGGACTACAGTCCATGGAGTCCTAAGAATCAGACATGACTTAGTGACTAAACCACCAATTATATCTCAATAAAAAATAAAATACATTGACATGAATTTGCCCCAGGTGTATGGCAAAACCAACCAATATAATATTGTAAAATAAAAAAAAAATAAATTAAAAAAAAAAGAAAAAAAATAAAATAAAATAAGCTCAACATTCAAAAAACAAAGATCATGGCATCCAGTCCCACCACGGCATGGCAAATCGATGGGGAAACAATGAAAACAGTGACAGACTTTATTTTCTGGGACTCCAAAATCACTGTGTATGGTGACTGCAGCCATGAAATTAAAAGACACTTGGAAGAAAAGCAATGACAAACTTAGACAGTCTATTAAAAAACAGAGATATCACCTTGCCTACAAAGGTCCATGTAGTCAAAGCTATGATTTTTCCAGTAGTCATGTACAAGTGTGACAGCTGGACAATAAAAAAGGCTGAGCACCTAAGAACTGATGCCCTCAAACTGTGGTGTTGGAGAAGACTCTTGAGAGTCCCTTGGACAGCAAGGAGATCCAACCAGTCAATTCTAAAGGAAATCAACCCTAAATATTCATTGGAGGGACTGATGCTGAAGCTGAAACTCTAATACTTTGTCCACCTGATGCCAAGAACTGACTCATTGGAAAAGACCCCAATGCTGGGAAAGACTGAAGGCAAGAGGAGAACAGGATGACAGAGAATGAGATAGTTGCATGGCATCACTGACTCAATGGATGTGAGCTTGAGCAAACTCTGGGAGAGGTGAAGGACAGGGAAACCTGGTGAGCTGCAGTCCAGGGGCTTGCAAAGAGTTGGACACAACTGAGCAACTGAACAACAATATATTACATGGGCTTCCCAGGTGGCACTAATGATAAAGAATCTGCCTGCCAATGCAGAAGATGCAAGAGACACGGGTTCGATCCTTGGCTTGGGAAGATCCCCTGGAGTAGGAAATGGCAACCTGCTCCAGTATTCTTGACCGGGAAACCCCATGGATAGAGAAGTCTAGCAGGCTACCGTCCATGGGGTTGCAAAGAGCTGGACATGACTGAGCACACACACACACACACACACACACACAACATAGACCACACTAAAATTGTTAATAATGTGAGAGACTTTGTTTTTCAAACGTGACCTTATCCCCTGGAGTAGGAAATGGCAACCTGCTCCAGTATTCTTGTCCGGGAAACCCCATGGATAGAGAAGTCTAGCAGGCTACCGTCCATGGGGTTGCAAAGAGCTGGACATGACTGAGCACACACACACACACACACACACACACACACACACACACACAACATAGACCACACTAAAATTGTTAATAATGTGAGAGACTTTGTTTTTCAAACGTGACCTTATGAAAAAGATGAGTAATGAATAGAAGAAAAGAACAATAAGCATTCAATGAAGAGAATTCCTTGGTGGCCCCGTGGTTAGGACCGTGATTTTACTGGCAAGGACTTGGATTCTGTCCCTAGCTGGGGAATGAAGATGCCACAAACCTTGTAGTGTGGAAAAAATAACAAAACCAAAAAACCCCACAACAACAACTGCGCCCCCACCTGCTCACAAATCCTGTTATACTGGCTAAAATAAAAGGACTGGCTGTGGGTAGGCTGAAAAATGCCCCCTCACAAAAGCTATCCACTTCCTAGTTCATGAAACCTGAGACTTACCTTCCTTGATCATAAAAGGGGAAGAGTGTCTTTGGAGATGTAATTGAGTTGATGACCTTGAGAAGATAAACTAGACGGGCCCTAAAAGTCATCACAAGTGTTTTTATGAGAGAGAGGCAGAGGGAGATTTCACAGACAGAAGAGGAGGAAGAAATGTGACCACAGAAGCGGCCGTGGATGATGTAGCCACAGGTCAAAGAATGCAGGCAACCACGAGAAGGTGGAAGAAGCACAAAGCAGCCTCTCTTACAGCTTCAGAGCAAATGAGGCCCCACCAACATCTTGATTTCAACCCAGCAATACTGATTTGGACTTCTGGCCTTTAGAACTATGAGAGAATAAATTTCTATTGTTTTAAGACACCGAATTCACAGGAATTGGTTTCAGTAGTCATAGGAACTAGTACACTGATTGCATCAAATGGATGTCACTTTGGAAAATAGTGACAGTTCCTGAAAGTGTTGATATGCACTGCTAAATGATCCAATCATCCCACTGGTAGGGAAATGGAAGTACACATCCATACACAAGACTAGTACATGAATATTCACAGAATATAGCTCCAAACTGGAGACAACCTCAACATTTATCAACAGGTAAATGTATTAACAAATTATGGCATATACATACCATGGAATACTACTCAGAAATGATGCCAACTATTGATATATACTATAACGTGGATGAATGTCAAAATAATTATTTTGAGTAAAAGGCCAGATCTCAAAAAAAGGGTACACTTCATAGTTCCATTTATATAGATTTCTAGAAAATGCAGACCAATCTATGATGACAGAAAGAGGATCAGTGGTTACCTGTGCAGGGAGGTAGGGCTAAGAGGGCATGAGGTGATAAACATGTTTATGATCTTCACTATGGTGCTGGTTTCACAGATGTATAACCAGGCAGAACTTATCAGTTTCTATAGTTTAACTTTGAAATTTATTATGCATCAATAAAACTGATAAAAAACTAAGTGCATGTGAAAGGTCACATGCAGGAAGCTGTGGTCACAGAGAATGAGAGTTTCCTGCAGCTGATGCCCCAGAGACTGGAACTTAATTTTTTATTCAGTCTGATAGTCCTGTCGCTTTAATTTTAGGAATGAAGGCTGCCTTGAACCAGGGTTAGAGTTTGGAGCTCTAGTGTTCTAGAAACAGAAGCACATTTGGAACACTGGTCCAAGAGCCTTAGACATGCTGGGATATTTCCTATTCCACTTGACGACTGGTCCTTGAAGATGAGTGTGCAGGCACCCCCTGGTATGTGCAGAGTGGTGGTCTAGAGAGACAGATGCCAAAGCTGGAGCCATGTAGGCATAAAACTGGGGCTACAGGAGATGACTGGGGGCTGAAGAACACAACAGCAGAGAGGGTAGGGAAGGGTCTAATTTTTCTGACAAACCTTAATTTGTGAGTGTAATCTCTAGCACTTCAGGGGCAACAAAAACATCTAGAGGTAATCGGGGCACTTCCTGCCACTTCCTGAATTGCTTCAAGTATCCACAAATCATACTGATGTGTCCCCGAAGCACCTACTTAAAATAGCAAAGAAATAGTTTAGGAGATAATTTAGTGGATTAAATGCCAGAAGCACATTCTTGAAATATGCATTCCTCTTTGTATATGCTTGACTTCTCTTTGTTATTATGAACCATAGATTCTAGCTGAAGTGATTTGCCTAAAGCTCTGAGGAGGTATCTGGCAGGCCAGCAATGTACTGTTTCTTGTGCTATAGAATCTGACACAATTCAACTGTGGAGACACATGCTGTTTAGCTTTACAAGATATTATTTTGATTTGCAAAAGTGATTAGCCTCTTCAGCTCCAAGCTATTGATCATTTAAATCTTTTTGCAACAAAAAAAATGAATTGGTTCTTTTTGTAAAATGTAGGACAAATGCTATGATTGTATGGGTTAGGATAAATCAAGCAATGTACTGGAAAAGAAACCACATTAAACATAACTTAGTCTTTCATTTAAGTGACAAATGGCAATGGTCTCCATACAGCCATGTATTTGTTACAAAAGCAAACTTGGGTCTGCTCGCCTGGGAGCAGTAGAGCCAATCTATTGCCACTGGGTTTTGGTGAAGCAATGTGCAGTGTTTATTGCAGGGTGCCAAGAAAGGAGTGCAGGCAGCTAGTTTTCAAAAGGCCCAAAGTCCCCAGTGGCTTTCAGAGAAAGGTTTTTAGAGACAGGGTGAGGGAGAGGGGTTGTGAGGTATGTGATCAGCTTGTGGTTATCCTTCTGATTGGTTGATGGTGAGGTAACTGGAAGTCAACATTCTCAACCTTCAGGTTCCAACCATTCTGGGGTCTATCTGCTTGTGGTCAGCATACAGTTAACTTTTCTCACCTGGTGGGGGTTTTAGGTTTTAGTATCTGCAAAACAGCGCAAAGGATGTGGCTCAGAGTATTATCTGTAGCCTTTGAGGAGAAACTAAAAATCTTTGACTTTGTTTAATGGCTAATCTATTATTATTTTTGTCTTGCTTGACTATTTTCCCTTCTTTCTGCATTTCTCTTTACTCTGATAAAATGTATTCTTTGAAACTCAGGGAAGGCCTAGGAGGCTGAAGTTTTTCTACAAGAGGCAGGCAGAGGACACAGGGAGAGGTCTGTCCTGTGAAGCAAGCATAGGGTTATTTCTGGTTACATAATGAAAATTAAGCCTGGTAGCTATTGTAAATCTACCAGGCAATTTTAATTTCTCCTGAATGGGTTTATCATTCCATTATTTCATGTGATATTTCTAACTGGTAACCATAAGTCATTTTTTATTATGCTAAGAATTCTGGTGGTGATGAATGTGGCAGTTGCCCTCTGGGTCAATAAGATGGATTCAGGTGTTGCCAGGTGTTTGACTAGTTGAATGTGTCTCTTTCTGCCTTTTATAAGACAGAGTTCAGTTCAGTCACTCAGTCTTGTCCGACTCTTTGTGACCCCATGGACTGCAGCACACCAGGTCTCCCTGTCCATCACCAACTCCCGGAGTCTACTCAAACTCATGTCCATTGAGTCGGTGATGCCATCCAACCATCTCATCCTCTGTTGTCCCCTTCTTCTCCCGCCTTCAATCTTTCCCAGCATCAGGGTCTTTTCCAACGAGTCAGCTCTTCGCATTACGTGGCCAAAGTATTGGAGTTTCAGCTTCAGCATCAGTCCTTCCAATGAACACCCAGGATTGATCTCCTTTAGAATGGACTGGTTGGATCTCCTTGCAGTCCAAGGGACTCTCAAGAGTCTTCTCCAACACCACAGTTCAAAAGCATCAATTCTTTGGCACTCAGCTTTCTTTAGAGTCCAAGTCTCACATCCATACATGACTACTGGAAAAACCATAGCTTTGATTAGATGGACCTTTGTTGGCAAAGTAATGTCTCCACTTTTTAATATGCTGTCTAGGTTGGTCATAACTTTTCTTCCAAGGAGCAAGCATCTTTTAATTTCATGGCTGCAGTCACCATCTGCAGTGATTTTGGAGCTCCCAAAAATAAAGTCTGTCACTGTTTCCACTGTTTCCCCATCTATTTGCCATGAAGTGATGGGATCAGATGCCATGATCTTAGTTTTCTGAATGTTGAGTTTTAAGCCAACTTTTTCACTCTTCTCTTTCACTTTCATCAAGAGGCTCCTTAGTTTCTTCGCTTTCTGCCATAAGGGTGGTGTCATCTGCATATCTGAGGTTGTTGATATTTCTCCTGGCAATCTTGATTCCATCTTGTGCTTCATCCAGCCCAAGTGTAAGAGAGAGTACATTTTCTTAAATCAGACAGATTTCTTGTTTCCATCATTTCCAGTTAGTCATTGAAATAGTTGTTTATTGGTAACTTCCAATAAAAATAATTATTTTTATTTTTTACCCCTGTTATATGTCTCAGTAGTCACTTTAAGTACTTGAAAGATATATTCAAACACAAAGTACAAAATGGAAGATTTAAATTGTTTTTAATCTTGAGAAATCCAGAAAAGCAAGTCAAGGGCAGTGTATTGCCATAGGATTGGTGTCAAATGAGTGATTTTGATAACTGCTTCTGTTATTTTCTTATCTGCATACCTTACACTGCAAAAAAAGTTTGAAAATAGAATAGAATATTGTATGCATTTTTTGGCATGTGGACCTAGTTGAACTTTTGGTCCTCATGGGGCAGTTCTTTACTTTGTTACATTTAGAGATTTTTCTCCTCTAACCAACTCATTTAATGAGTGGTCCTAGAAAACCCTTCACTGGCATCTTCCTTTACTTCCTCAAGGCTTCAGAGCCCTATGCTTTTGGAGCCCCCAGGAAACAGAAAGCCGATTGCCTTCTCAGAAAGACAGGGCTCACAGGCTCCCTGCCTCTCCCGCAATGCTCAACCCCGGGAATCCCCACTGGTTTGCCTACCCACCATGGCCGACAAGGAAGCAGCCTTTGATGACACAGTAAAAGAACGTGTGCTCAATGAAGAATACAAAATATGGAAAAAGAACACCCCTTTTCTTTATTTGGTTATGACCCATGCTCTGGAGTGGCCTAGCCTAACTGCACAGTGGCTTCCAGATGTAACCAGACCAGAAGGGAAAGATTTCAGTATTCATCGAATTGTCCTGGGGACACACACGTCAGATGAACAAAACCACCTTGTGATAGCCAGCGTGCAGCTCCCTAACGATGATGCTCAGTTTGACGCTTCACACTACGACAGTGAAAAAGAATTTGGAGGTTTTGGCTCGGTTAGTGGAAAAATTGAAATAGAAATGAAGGAGAGGTAAACAGGGCATGCTATATGCCCCAGAACCCTTGCATCAATGCAACAAAGACTCCATCCAGTGATGTTCTTGTTTTGACTGTACAAAACATCCTTCTAAACTAGACCCTTCTGGAGAGTGCAACCCAGACGTGCGTCTCCGTGGACATCAGAAGGAAGGCTATGGGTTTTGTTGGAACTCAAATCTCAGTGGGCACTTACTGAGTGCTTCAGATGACCACACCATCTGCTTGTGGGACATAAGTGATGTTCCAAAGGAAGGGAAAGCTGTGGATGTGAAGACCATCTTCACGGGGCACACGGCAGTAGTAGAGGATGTCTCCTGGCATCTGCTCCATGAGTCCCTCTTTGGGTCGGTTGCTGATGATCAGAAACTCATGATCTGGGACACTCGTTCAAACAATATTTCCAAACCAAGCCACTCAGTTGATGCTCACACTGCTGAAGTGAACAGCCTTTCTTTCAATCCTTATAGTGAGTTCATTCTTGCCACAGGATCAGCTGACAAGACTGTTGCCCTGTGGGATCTGAGAAATCTGAAACTTAAGTTGCATTCCTTTGAATCACATAAGGATGAAATATTCCAGGTTCAGTGGTCGCCTCACAATGAGACTATTTTGGCTTCCAGTGGTACTGATCGTAGACTGAATGTCTGGGATTTAAGTAAAATTGGAAAGGAACAATCCCCAGAAGATGGGCCACCAGAGTTGTTTATTCATGGTGGTCACACTGCCAAGATATCTGAATTCTCCTGGAATCCCAACGAACCTTGGGTGATTTGTTCTGTATCAGAAGACAATATCATGCAAGTGTGGCAGATGGCTGAGAACATTTATAATGATGAAGACCCTGAAGGAAGCGTGGATCCAGAAGGACAAGGATCTTAGATCATGTCTGCACTTGTAATTTTTAGATTCCCCTTTTCTTCCTCTCAACTCTGAGATTGATTTAGCACTGGTTTTGAGATAGAGACTTTGTTTGGTTATCCCTCTATAATAAGTTCTATCAACAATGTTATTAGTCCAAACAGGTGTTTTCTAAATATTAACTGGGGGCTTCTTGATTCAGCAAAGCCACAGACTTATATTTAAATTTTCTTTCAGTTCAGTTCAGTTCAGTCGCTCAGTCGTGTCCGACTCTTTGCGACCCCATGAATCACAGCACGCCAGGCCTCCCTGTCCATCACCAACTCCCGGAGTTCACTCAAACTCATGTCCATCGAGTCGGTGATGCCATCCAGCCATCTCATTCTCTGTCGTCCCCTTTTCCTGCCACCCCCAATCCTTCCTAGCATCAGACTCTTTTCCAGTGAGTCAACTCGTCGCATGTGGTGGCCAAAGTATTGGAGTTTCAGCTTTAGCATCAGTCCTTCCAATGAACACCCAGGATTGATCTCCTTTAGAATGGACTGGTTGGATCCCCTTGCAGTTCAAGGGACTCTCAAGAGTCTTCTCCAGCACCACAGTTCAAAAGGATCAATTCTTCGGCGATCAGCATTCTTCATAGTCCAACTCTCACATCCATACATGACCACGGGAAAAACCATTGCCTTGACTAGATGGACCTTGGTTGGCAAAGTAATGTCTCTGCTTTTTAATATACTATCAAGGTTGGTCATAATTTTCCTTCCAAGGAGTAAGCGTCTTTTAATTTCATGGCTGCAATCAGCATCCGCAGTGATTTTGGAGCCCAAAAAATAAAGTCTGACACTGTTTCCACTGTTTTTCCATCTATTTCCCATGAAGTGATGGGACCAGATGCCATGATCTTTGTTTTCTGACTGTTAAACTTCAAGCCAACCTTTTCACTCTCCTCTTTCACTTTCATCAAGAGGCTTTTGAGTTCCTCTTCACTTTCTGCCATAAGGATCGTGTCATCTGTATATCTGAGGTTATTGATATTTCTCCCAGCAATCTTGATTCCAGCTTGTGCTTCTTCCAGCCCAGCGTTCCTCATGATGTACTCTGCATAGAAGTTAAATAAGCAGGGTGACAATATACAACCTTGACGCACTCCCTTTCCTATTTGGAACCAGTCTGTTGTTGCATGTACAGTTCTGACTGTTGCTTCCTGACCTGCATACAGGTTTCTCAAGAGGCAGGTCAGGTGGCCTGGGATTCCCATCTCTTTCAGAATGTTCCACAGTTTATTGTGGTCCACACAGTCAAAGGCTTTGGCATAGTCAATGAAGCAGAAATAGAAGTTTTTCTGGAACTCTCTTGCTTTCTCCATGATCCAGCGGATGTTGACAATTTGATCTCTGGTGCTTCTGCCTTTTCTAAAACCTGCTTGAACATCTGGAAGTTCATGGTTCACATATTGCTGAAGCCTGGCTTGGAGAATTTTGAGCATGACTTTACTAGCGTGTGAGATGAGTGCAACTGTGCGGTAGTTTGAGCGTTCTTTGGCATTGCCTTTCTTTGGGATTGGAATGAAGACTGACCTCTTCCAGTCCTGTGGCCACGGCTGAGTTTTCCAAATTTGCTAGCATATTGAGTGCAGCACTTTCACAGCATCATTTTTCAGGATTTGAAATAGCTCAACTGGAATTCCATCACCTCCAGTAGCTTTGTTCGTAGTAATGCTCTCTAAGGCCCACTTGACTTCACATTCCAAGATGTCTGGCTCTAGGTCAGTGATCACGTTATCGTGTATATAGCATGTAACAAACATTTATTGAATGAATTAATTAAATGCAAAATGAACAAGTACGTTTTCTATAGCTAAGGAGTGATTTCATTTTCTAGCTTTAATATTTTTTGCCTTCCACTAATACATCAAGCTCCTTTAACATCAATTTTATAAATTTATTCATTCTTCCAAGACGTTGACTTTAAACTCATTGTTTGGATTTCCACGAGCTTATAGTGTGAGTACTCTGTCTTATTATGTAGTAAGATCTAGTAATTTTAAAAAATGATCTACGACATTGAAAAGACATGAGTTCAACCCAGGCTTCATTGTTTACTAAATATGTGATCTTGGATGCATTATGTTATTTCTCTGAGCTTCATTTCCCTCACCAAAAAAATTCAAGTCACCTCAAAGAATTATGAGGGATAAATAAGACAATATATCTCAAGTTCTTAGCTGAATACTTGAAGGTACTAAGTACCAAACAAATAGTCTCGTAATATCTTTTCTGCTCTACTCCAATATGAACTCCCCATCACAGCCGAGATCCATTCCCAGTCTCATATCCTCCTAGAAATGCTTCCCCTCTTTCCCTCTTCTCTTTTTTCTTTCCTCTTCTCTTTTTTCCCCTTCGTCTTCTTTTCTTCTTTACTTTTTTTGAGAACTAGATTCAGACCTGTTTCTACCATCTCAGTCCTCATTAACCCAACCTGCTTCTCTGTGGACAGCATTTTATTTACACTGAGAATGTTAGTTTCACTTTCAGAGAAAAGGAGTAGATGTGTTTCTCCAACACATCAGTTCAGTTCAGTTCAGTTGCTCAGTCATGTCCGACTCTTTGTGACCCCATGAATCACAGCACCCAGGCCTCCCTGTCCATCACCAACTTCCGGAGTTCACTCAAACTCATGTCCATCGAGTCAGTGATGCCATCCAGCCATCTCATTCTCTGTCGTCCCCTTCTCCTCCTGCCCCCAACCTTTCCCAGCATCAGAGTCTTTTCCAGTGAGTCAACTCGTCAGAAGACTCTGAAAATTAGAGAAAAAGGCACAGCAGCTAAAGACTTAGGGACACAACGAATAACACTGTGGTGAGTGTACGGGATCTTCTTTATGTCCCATATATCCCAAACTTGGAGATGAAGAAACAAGTACTTTAGAAATGCCAAAGATGCAGAGAAAAAACAACAACAAAAGACCATTTCCAAAGGACTCTTTATCCAAGGGACCGAGAAAGGAGAACTCTGGTGCAACAGAAAACTTCGAGACAGTAACTTCTACTCCAGCCAAATACCACTGAAAACACTAGGGCTTCACTCTCACCAAAGCCAGAAAAGGGCAAATGGGGAGCCTTGGCTTCCACACTTGTAAGGCTGTAATGAGACACCCAACACTCCCAGGGGGTTGGTATCAGAGAAGGTCAGCTAGGGAACCTGGGCTTCCACCCATCTCCCTTTCCCTGCAGAGGTCTCAGAGGAGTCCTAGAACAGAGTTAAGACTTTCATCATTACCCAACAGTAATGAGGCCATTCCTGTTGCACTGAATATGTGAAAGTAAAAATGAAAAATGCAATACCATTTGTAAATGCTCAAAAAAAAAAATAAGAAAAGAAACACTTAGGTGTAAATCTAGCAAAACATGTATTGGGACATATCATGAACATGGATTAGAAGACTCAATGTGATAAAGATGTCAGTTCTCTCCTACTGACATACATGTTTAACATAATTCCTTCAAAATCCCAGTAAGACTTTCTGTAGACCAAGACAAAATTGTTCCAAATTTTATGCTGTGCTGTGCTGTGCTTAGTCGCTCAGTCGAGTCTGACTCTTTGCAACCCCATGGACTGTAGCCCGCCAGGCTCCTCTGGCCATGAGGATTCTCCAGGCAAGAATACTGAAGTGGGTTGCCATGCCCTCCTCCAGGGGATCTTCCCAACCCAGGTCTCCCACATTGCAGGTGGATTCTTTACTGTCTAAGCTGCCAGAGAAGCCCAGGAATACTGGAGTGGGTAGGCTATCCCTTTTCCAGGGGAACTTCCCAACCCAGGAATTGAACTGGAGTCTCCTGCATTGCAGATAGATTCTTTACCAGCTGAACTACCAGAGAAGCCCCCTCTAACTCTTATATGAAGAGGTAATTGAAAAAATTTCAAAAGAAACAGTAAAGTGGGAGGAACAGTCTATCCAATCTCTAGACATTACATAATGAAAATAACCAAGACAATATGATATTGGAAGAGAGATAAACACATAGATCAATGGAACACAATAGAGAACTCAGAAAGAGACCCACATAAATATGCCCAATTGTTTCCTGACAAAGGTGCAAAAACAATTCTGCAGAGAAAAGACAGCAAAACAAATTGTGCTGGAGCAAGGGGGCATCCATAGGCCAAAAATAAACAAATGAGAAGAGAAGAAATTTGACATAAGTCTTATGCCTAATACAAAAAATAACTTAAAATGGATAATGACTTAAATGTGAAATGTAAAATTATAAAGCCCAAAGAAAAAAGCATAGGAAAAAATCTTTGGTACTAGGACTTGGAAAAATGTTCTTAGCTTGACACCAAAAGTATGATCCATATAAGACAGAAAAAAACAAAGGATAAATTTGGCTTCATCAAAATTTAAAACTTTAAGGAATTCCCTGGTACTTCACTGGTTAGGACTTGGTGCTTTCACTGCCAGGGCTGGGTTTTAATCCCTGGTTTAGGAACTAACATCCTGAAAGCCTCACAGTGTGGCCAAAAAAAGAAAAATAAAAAAATTTCCTCTATACATGACCCTGATAAGAGGGTGAGAAAAAAGCTACTGACTGAGAAAAAATATTTGCAAACCATATATCCAAACAAAGCAGTAGTATCAACACTATGACAAGAACGCTCAAACTCAAAAGGAAAACACCAAACAAAATGGATTATTCACTTATTGTTGGTGAGAAGGTAAAGTACATTTACTCTGGAAGACAACTTGGCAGTTTCTTATAACCAAGTAATCCAACTCCTGAGTATCCCAGAGAAATGAAAAGTATGTTCATAAGAACATACTCAGCAATAAAAAGAACAAACTGTACTGTTTTTCTAGTACCTTATCCTAGCCCTATTTGCAGGGCACGAATAGAGACGCAGACATAGAGAACAGACTTGGGAACACAGTGAAGGGGAAAAAGAAGGTTGGGACAAACAGAGAGTACCACTGAAACATATACATCACCACGTATGAAACAGACAGCTAGTGGGAGGTTGCTGTGCAACATGGGGAGCTCCACCTGGCGCTCTGTGGCAACCTCGAGGGGTGGGATGGGGTGGGGGGTGGGAGGGAGGTTCAGGAAGGAGGGGACATATGTCCACTTACAGCATTCACATCGCTGTACTGAGCAGGAAACAATACAACACTGTAAAGCAGTTATCCTCCAATCAAAACAAAGAAAAAAGAAAACTACTGGTACTCACAATAACCTGGATGAATCTACAAAGAATTACGCTCAGTGAAAAAAGTCAGTCTCAAGTTGTTACATATTATATGATTCCACTGAAATGACATATTTTTGGAAGTGGATTACAGGTTAGTGTCTGCCAGGAGTTAAGGAGAAGCTGAGATCAGGAGGAGAAGGAGTATATCTACAAAACAAAACCTGAGGGATGCTCATGCTCACGGAAATGGTGGAAATGTTCTGTATCTTGACTGTGTCAATGTTAGTATCCTGGTTGTGATTTTGTACTATGGCTTGGTAAGATACTGACATTGGGAAGAAAGGGTTTTTCTAACAAATGCATGTGAGTCTACAATTATTTCAAAATAAAAGGCTTAATTAAAAGAAGCTATCATATATTTTAATCTCTTCTTTATTGTCTACTGTTGGTTCCAAGTAAGATCATCTTGGTTCCCTAATAGATTCTAAGCTACTGAGAATAATGACTATCTCACCACTGTGATCTCTGCCGTGGAGTTCGCACAAAGTAGGTGTTAAGACAGCTGGGTGAATGAATATTGTTGAATGAATGCTCCGCTGTGCCTAGGACAGGTAGTTATAAGCATAAGACTTGACCATTTCTCAAGCTAGATAGAAGGAATCTGGGTAATAGATATACTTTTAGCACTGACAACATCCCTGCCATTACCAAGGAGAAGATGGAGGAAACAGAGCAACACAGAGCAGCCCCAATATCCATGCCTAGATCTTCAACCCGCCTGCCACCCCACTGAAGTGCTGAAGGAAGAGATGAGCTAAAGTATATATCTCAATAATCCTTCTCCCGCTTGGAGAAGCTGAGAAGAAAGTTGTGATATAATATAACTCATCAGGAAGTTTATAAAAATCCAGTGTTCCAACACGGCATAAGTGTGTGCTAAGTTGCTTCAGTTGTATCCAACTCTTTGCAAACCCCATGGACTGTAGCCTGCCCAGCTCCTCTGTCCATGGGATTTCTTAGGCAAGAATACTAGAGTGGTTGCTGCTGTTGCTGCTGCTAAGTCGCTTCAGTCGTGTCTGACTCTGTGCGACCCCATAGACGGCAGCCCACCAGGCTCCCCCATCCCTGGGATTCTCCAGGCAAGAACACTGGAGTGGTTAGTCATTCCCTTCTCCAGCGGTGTCCTCCTGTCCCCAAGCATCGAACCTGGGTCTCTTGCATGCAGGCAGATTCTTTACTGTCTGAGCCACCAGGGACGCCCAGAACTGCATAGAAGTGTCTTTGTTATCTCTTGCCGTGCTGTCTACGTGCTTTGCAGTCTGGGTGAAGACCCTTAAAGGGGTTAACTGAGCTGGATATAAACCAAAACATTTTCAGGACATAATTAATCATAGTCTTTCTTCTGATCCATGTTTCTAAGGTTCATGATTTCTTAGGGAAATCAGGTTTTGAATCTTTTGATGTTGTTTGCTGTTGCTGCGTAGCTTTTAGTTTTTATATATGTCCATATTACATTACTAACTGCCTCAATGCTGATGAGAGTAAAAATGCTAATTGGATCCTGAAAGATGTAATGGCTAGTGACAATCACATCAACAGAAGTGCACGTACATCGTGGCTAGCTGCACAGAGAGCTAAATTAAGATATAATTATATGGGCATTTATAGATTACATATTAATTGGTCTTTCATTAAATATTGCATATTATAGGACATTAATGAAGATGACTAAGACATAATTTTTTTCCTTTGATGAACTCACAGACTGGCAGGTAGACACATAAAAACAATTACAACACTGTAATAAAAGCTGTAACAATGGTGTGTTCATGGTGTTATGAAAACAGAGAGAAAGGAGAAACTAACTCAACCTGTATATTCTGGATAGTTTCTAAGAGTTGCAGAATCCTGTTGTTTTCAAAAAATCTGAGTTTGTTTCCCATTCCAAAGTGGTCTCTTTACTTAACTGTGAGAAATTACAGGACACCGTGCAGCTTTAAAACTTACAATCTGGCATTTCTAATATCACCTGAACCTGCCTGAGGTCCAACTATTTCCAGGTGAAGGTAAGAGCAAAAATTTGGAGCCAGACTCCTTGATTTAAAATCTCAGCTCCGCTGCTTGTTATGGAGAAGGCAATGGCAAGCCACTCCGGTACTCTTGCCTGGAAAATCCCATGGATGGAGGAGCCTGGTGGGCTGCAGTCCATGGGGTCACTAAGAGTTGGACACGGCTGAGCGACTTCACTTTCACTTTTCACTTTCATGCATTGGAGAAGGAAATGGCAACCCACTCCAGTGTTCTTGCCTGGAGAATCCCAGGGACGGGGGAGCCTGGTGGGCTGTCGTTTATGGGGTCGCACAGAGTCGGACATGACTGAAGCGACTTAGCAGCAGCAGCAGCTGCTTGTTAATTACCAAGTTACTTAACCTCTTGAGACTCTACTATCCCCAACTGTAGAGTGGAAGTAATAATGATACACTATGCCTCGCTGATTTCTGAAACCACTCATGCTTTTAAATGCTATAGCATTTACGTCATTGCATTCTTATCCTATTACTTTCTAACATTTACATGACCTTTAGCTGTATAATAATAACAATACACTCAATTGTAATGATAATGGTGATTCACAATTGATTTGACTTTCTATCCAATTAGAGAAATTTCAAATTTCTCAAAATTTTCATGCAACTTATCATGACACTATGCAATTTTCTAAAACGTACATACCTATAAACACATTTCACCAGAAACAAACAAACTGGTTCAGTTCAGTTCAGTTCAGTTGCTTAGTCGTGTCCGACTCTTTGCGACCCCATGAACCACAGCACGCCAGGCCTCCCTGTCCATCACCAACTCCCGGAGTTCACTCAAACTCATCTCCATCGAGTCGGTGATGCCATCCAGCCATCTCATTCTCTGCCGTCTCCGTCTCCTCCTACCTCCAATCCCTCCCAGCATCAGACTCTTTACCAGTGAGTCAACTCGTCGCATGAGGTGGCCAAAGTATTGGAGTTTCAGCTTTAGCATCAGTCCTTCCAATGAAGACCCAGGATCGATCTCCTTTAGAATGGACTGGTTGGATTTCCTTGCAGTCCAAGGGACTCTCAAGAGTCTTCTCCAGCACCACAGTTCAAAAGCATCAATTCTTCGGCGATCAGCTTTCTTCACAGTCCAACTCTCACATCCATACATGACCACGGGAAAAACCATAGCCTTGACTAGATGGACCTTTGTTGGCAAAGTAATGTCTCTGCTTTTTAATATGCTATCTAGGTTGGTCATAACTTTCCTTCCAAGGAGCAAGCCTCTTTTAATTTCATGGCTGCAATCAGCATCTGAAGTGATTTTGGAGCCCAAAAAATAAAGTCTGACACTGTTTCCTCTGTTTCCCCATCTATTTCCCATGAAGTGATGGGACCAGATGCCATGATCTTCGTTTTCTGAATGTTGAGCTTCAAGCCAACCTTTTCACTCTCCTCTTTCACTTTCATCAAAAGGCCTTTGAGTTCCTCTTCACTTTCTGTGGTGTCATCTGCATATCTGAGGTTATTGATATTTCTCCCGGCAATCTTGATTCCAGCTTGTGCTTCTTCCAGCCCAGAGTTCCTCATGATGTACTCTGCATACATGTTAAATAAGCAGGGTGACAATATACGACCTTGACGTACTCCTTTTCCTATTTGGAACCAATCTGTTGTTCCATGTCCAGTTCTAACTGTTGCTTCCTGACCTGCATACAGGTTTCTCAAGATGCAGGTCAGGTGGTCTGGGATTCCCATCTCTTTCAGAATGTTCCACAGTTTATTGTGGTCCACACAGTCAAAGGCTTTGGCATAGTCAATGAAGCAGAAATAGATATTTTTCTGGAATTCTCTTGCTTTCTCCACGATCCAGTGGATGTTGGCAATTTGATCTCTGGTGCCTCTGCCTTTTCTAAAACCTGCTTGAACATCTGGAAGTTCACGATTCACATATTGCTGAAGCCTAGCTTGGAGAATTTTGAGCATGACTTTACTAGCGTGTGAGATGAGTGCAATTGTGCGGTAGTTTGAGCATTCTTTGGCATTGCCTTTCTTTGGGATTGGAATGAAGACTGACCTTTTCCAGTCCTGTGGCCACTGCTGAGTTTTCCAAATTTGCTGGCATATTAAGTGCAGCACTTTCACAGCATCATCTTTCAGGATTTGAAATAGCTCAATTGGAATTCCATCACCTCCAGTAGCTTTGTTCATAGTGATGCTTTCTAAGGCCCACTTGACTTCACATTCCAAGATGTCTGGTTCCAGGTGAGTGATCACGCACAACTGACCATGCACAGAAGCACGGCGGAGAGGAGCTACCCCACGCCCAAGGGCAGGGCGGTGGCCGAGAGGAGCTGTCCCACGTCCAAGGGGCGGTGGCTGCGCGGGCACAGGAGGGCTGAGAGGAGCTACTCCACATTCAAGGTCAGGAGGGGCGGCCTTGAGGAGATACCCCTTTTCCAAGGTAAGGTACAGCGGCTGCGCTTTCTTGGAGCAGCTGTGAAGAGATACTCCACGACCAAGGTAAGTGAAACCCAAATAAGACGGTAGATATTGGGAGGGGGTATTAGAGGGCAGACACACTGAAATCATAATCACAAAAAACTAGTTGATCTGATCATATGGACCACAGCCCTGTGTAACTCAATGAAACTAAGCCATGCTGTGTGGGGCCACCCAAGACGGACGGGTCATGGTGGAGAGGTCTGACAGAATGTGATCCACTGGAGAAGGGAATGGCAAACCACTTCAGTAGACTTGCCTTGAGAACCCCATGAACAGTATCAAAAGGCAAAATGGTAGGATACTGAATGAGAAATTCCCTAGGTCGGTAGGTGCCCAGTATGAAGGGATGGAGCCAAAGCGAAACAAATACCCAGTTGTGGATGTGACTGTTGATAGAAGCAAGGTCCGGTGCTGTAAAGAGCAATATTGCATAGGAACCTGGAATGTTAGGTCCATGAATCAAGGCAAATTGTAAGTGGTCAAACAGGAGATGGCAAGAGTGAATGTCGACATTCTAGGAATCAGTGAACTAAAACAAACTGGAAGTTGTAGTAATTAGAATTCTGGCAGGAAATGGAGAGTATAATGCATTTGGGTAATCTGAGGAGAGTTTTTAAAAAGGACTATTGGGAACTTCCCTGGTGGTCCAGTGGATAAGAATACACATTCTAATGCCGGGAACATGGGTTTGATCCCTTGTCAGAGAACTAAGATCCCACAAGCCACTGGGCAACTAAATCAGATGCTGCAAAAAGAAAAGCCCTTGCATGGCCGCTGGAGAAAGCCTGTGTGCTGCAGCGAAGGCCCAGCACAGCCAAAATTAAAACAGTAATAACCAAAAATTAATAAATAAAAAGGACTATTGACACAGATGCAGAGAGGGAGTAGGAAAATCACAGAGGATAGTGAGGTGGAGTCATGGCAGGGAGCTAGTGCCACTCTTTAAAATAAATTTTCTAAAATTGGAGGATAATTGCTGTTACAATGTTGTGCTAGTTTCTGCTATGCAACCACGTGAATCAGCTATATGTACACATACGTCCCCTCCACCCTGACCCTCTCTCCCGCTCTCCCATTCCACCTCTTGGTGTTCCACAGAGCACCAAGCTCAGCTCCCTGTGTTACACAGTAGCTACCTACTAGCTATCTGTTTTACATACAGTAGACATGACTGAGCGACTTCACTTTCCCTTTTCACTTTCACACATTGGAGAAGGAAATGGCAACCCACTCCAGTGTTCTTGCCTGGAGAATCCCAGGGACGGCGGAGCCTGATGGGCTGCCGTCTATGGGGTCACACAGAGTCGGACACGACTGAAGTGACACAGCAGCAGCAGCAGCAGCAGCAGTGCATATGTGTCAGTTCATTGCCACTCAAACCTGAAGGGCAAGGAGAGGGAGCAGTTATCATAATTCAGAGAAGGCCATTTGACAGGAGTTATGACCTTTGATGGGCTTCCCTGGTGGCTCAGACAGCAAAGAATCCACGGGTAGTACAGGAGATCTGAGTTCGATGCCTGGATTGGGAAGATCCCCTGGAAGAGGGCATGGCAACCCACTCCAGTATTTTTGCCTAGAGAATCCCCACGGATAGAGGAGCCTGGCAGGCTACAGTCCATGGTGTTGCAAAGAGTCGGACATGACTGAGAGACTAAGCACAGCATAGTACATGACCATCGATAGGCCCATGGAACCCAGCAGAAAGATATCTAGGGGAAAGATACCCTGATCTCCTTCTCCCCTCTTGGTTATTTTTACCAGAATCCCCCTACCATTGACCAAGCCCAACAGAAAGCCTGACAGCAAGAGAATCATCGAGGCCAGGCACACAGGTCAGCTTCCCAGAGCACAGAGCAGGGCTGAGATGAGCAGAGAGTGGTTCTGGAGGGCAACGATAGAAATTAATGTGGAAGACTATTTTATGGTGAATTCTATTGCAACAACAACAATAACACAATGAAACAAAAAAACAAACTCAAGATTCATTGACAGCTGGTCCCTAACTGGACTCTATTCTAAATTCAAACATAGAGAAAGATTTTCAAAGGCTGAGAAACCTCTAGGAAGAGCATCCTCCTAAATGCTCAGGTCAGATGTGGCCCTAAGAGATAGTCACCAGGAAAGTCTTCTCCAAATGGACAGCTATGGGACAAAGGAAAATAAACAGAGAGGATTTCCCCAGAAGGCAGAGTCAGGGTCAGAGGAAAGTAACTCCACTGCCTAAGCTCAAGGGCTTCATTCTTATTCTTACTGCCCAGCAGGATGTAATATGGGCTGTGTGTTTCTCATCTGTACCTTATCAAATGGGAGTTTTTTAAAGTTGCAGTTATCCTGTTTCTTCCTCCATCATCATATACTGGGTGGATCTGGATCAGATATCATCACTTTTAATCTTAAGTTTACCAAGTCACACGGAACCACAGTCAGAACTATTGAAGAGGACTGGAGCTCACACGGAGAACACTGGCCTTTGACCTGAACACAACTAGAGTTGTACTCATTGGGGGAAGAAGTAAATGTATTCCACATGAAATGAGTATATGAAAATAAGGAAACATATGAATTATGTGTCGCCAAGGGGATGGACTGAGGTGGACACCCTGATGGACTACCCAAGAGCCTTTCACAAACACCCTTTGCTTGCCTTTCTCTACTAAAAAGACCAAAAGCTAAAAATACACATCTTTCAGTCTCCCTTGCAGCTACAGAAAACATAATTGTGGTACTAAAATGTAGAGACTTCTAGAAATCCCTAAGGTTGAGTCACTGTCCTTTCTCCTTGGACTATAAACATGATGCCTAAAGTTGAAATGGTTATCTTTTGACCATCAGGATGAATTTTCTGTGCTAAAGATGATAGAGCAAAACAATAGGTGAAGCTTGGTTTCCTAATTACACTTAGCAAGATTTTTGGCCAATGTAATTAATGACTCATCTCATATAATGACTATTCAGTTGGTACATTTTTTTTTTTTTACCATATAGCTCTTTAAAAGTCATCCATTTTTGAATTAAGATTCCTTTTGCTGTTTTTGTTGTCTTCATAACTTTTTCACTCCAAATGCATTAAGCAGATATACAGTAAGAAGTGACATTTTGACATTACAGCTTCAGACAAAGACATACTCTGATAAATCCTGACCATGAAAATGTTAAGTCACAGAATATCGTATCGACCTATGGGAATATAAATGTTGTTACTTTTTCAAGGCCCTGTTTTCTAGAGACTGTTTTGTCTTTCCCTTTCCTTACATGTTCTTTCTCACGCTCTTCAGACAGATACCTTGGCTGACATGTCAGGCTCAGCAGATGTTCTGTATGCAGAACAAACTTCCTTATCTTCAAAGTCTTACTATCGCTTTTCTGAGCTCTGTTACTGAATGCCAGATAAGTTCTCAATAAAAAGGCACTCAACATTTTCTCAGGGAGTTGCTCTTGCAGGAGCTCTCCCTGCGCTATCATAATCCTGGGTGTTTGTGGGAATTAATTCAGTGCGACACTGTAACGAAGAACAAATGTGAATTGTGCACCACACTGAGAGGGTTAAATTCATTACAACAGGGGAAACGGAGAACAATGGCTACTGCATAACATAGCCAGGCCAGCTTCACAAGTCCCGTGGAGCCACACAGGGCCCTGCACTCAGAAGGGTACCGTGCTTGGCTTAATGCTCTGTTGCCGCCATCTTGAAATTCTTAATACTTTTATCTTTAAATTCTTGTATTGTAAGCAAACTCTGATGGAACAGTGGCGCACACACAGGAGCAGAGGTGATACTTGTAAATTTGTGTCTTCCCCACTCTCTGCTGCCTCATTTGCATGTTGGACCTGTGATACCCCATGAGCACAGAACTCTGGTGGACCCGCCCACTGTGCGTGGGAGTTGATCAGGTCTCAAAGCAAGAACAGAGTAAGCATGCTACCTCTACAAGAAGGAAGTGATGACATTGACAGCCTCAGGGGAACATGCTTTCTGTTTGAACCAGAGTTTTCTTTATGCAGAAAGAAGGGAAAGCCATTCTAAGACATAAGAACAACCAAGGAGCTCTTTGGGCTTCCCTGATAGCTCACTGGTAAAGAATCTACCTGCAATGCAGGAGACCCCGGTTCAATCCCTGGGTCAGGAAGATCTCCTAGAGAAGGGATAGGCTACCTATTCCAGTATTCTTGGGCTCCCCTTGTAGCTCAGCTGGTAAAGAATCTGCCCACAATGCAGTAGACCTGGGTTCGATCCCTGGGTTGGGAAGATCCCCTGGAGACCCAAAGAGTTAGACATGATTGAGCAACTTTCACTTTCAAGGAGTTCTATCATATCTTTCTTCTTTACTGGTATTAACAGGCCAGACTGGGAAAGGAGTATGTCAAAGCTGTGTATTGTCACCCTGCTTATTTAACCTATATGCAGAGTACATCATGCGAAATGCTGGGCTGGATGAAGCACAAGCTAGAACCAAGATTGCTGGGAGAAATGTCAATAATCTCAGATATGCAGATGACACCACCCTTATGACAGAAAGTAAAGAGGAACTAAAGAGCCTCTTGAGGAAGGTGAAAGAGGAGAATGAATAAGCTGGCTTAAAACCCAACATTCAGAAAACTAAGATCATGGCATCTGGTCCCATCACTTCATGGGAAATAGATGGGGAAACAATGGAAACAGTAACAGACTTTATTTTTGGGGGCTCCAAAATCACTGTGGATGCTGACTGCAGCCATGAAATTAAAAGATGCTTGCTCCTTGGAAGAAAAGCTATGACGTACCTAGACAACATATTAAAAAGTAGAGACATTACTTTGCCAACAAAGGTCTGTCTAGTCAAAGCTATAGTTTTTCCAGTAGTCATGTATGGATGTGAGAGTTGGACTATAAAGAAAGCTGATCGCCGAAGAATTGATGCTTTTGAACTGTGGTGTTGGAGAAGACTCTTGAGAGTCCCTTGGACTGCAAAGAGATCAAACCAGTCAATCCTCAAGGAAATCAGTCCTGAATATTCATTGGAAGGACTGATGTTGAAGCTGAAACTCCAACACTTTGGCCACTTGATGGGAAGAACTGACTCATTTGAAAAGACCCTGATGGTGGGAAAGATTGAAGGTGGGAGGAGAAGGGGATGACAGAGGATGAGATGGTTGGATGGCATCACCGACTCAATGGACATGAGTTTGAGTAAGCTCCAGGAGTTGATGATGGACAGGGAAACCTGGCATGCTGCAGTCAATGGGGTCACAAAGAGTTGGACATGACTGAGCAACTGAACTGAACTGAACCAACCTACATAGAAAATTATGACATAGAAGCAAAGAGTAATATAGGGCAACCCATAGTTGCTTTTCCTTGCAGTTTTCCTTTCTTCAACTGAAGCCTTAGGTAGAGAATGTTAATAGAATATGTAAGTATCAAGAAGCAAAACAAAAACAGTTGAGTTAGTTTTTTGTAGTGTTCCACTGTTCAGGTATGTACAAAATGAATATACATGTATAAACTACAAAATACAAATGGTGCAATTTCAGTAATCCCATATACAAGTTATATGCCCTTATATTTGCATTTAAAACTTGCATCACACAATATAAAAATGAATGGCAATAATTCATGCTAATAATTTCAAATTTTGACTTTACTAATAAATGACCTTTTAATAGAGAGGAAAGAAAACAGAACTTTTCTGAGAGAGTTTATTTTATCTAGCTTGCTTTGTCTAGCTTAAGATCCAAATCCTGGAATAGTTGTGAAAATATCAAATTCTCTCTCAAATCTGATGTCAGTGCAGAGGAAAGCAGAGAAGCAAGAGCCATGGTTTGAGATTATATAGAACCTGGGGGAAACTTGACTCCCTGAGTCCTTTCAAGCAGTTCCTGCCCTCTGCAACAGGGACGATCACTCTCACTATGGATGTCACCTTGGATGTGGCGAGAGAGGCGGGGCAGGTTAATGGTTGCTGTCTTACTTCTGTTGTTTTAAATTGTCCTGGGGTCACGGCCAAAGGGGTACCATAAAACTGGCACAGGCACCCCAGTCTATTGGTAGGATAAAAATTTTTGTATTCTAGGTTCTATGCCCAAAGTCTATGACTCGAATGAATTTAAGGCATTGGTTAATAGCCCATGAATTGAAGCCTACTACACTATTCTAATGAATAACACAGTCAAGAAACACCTAAATACAACTCAACTTTCTTGAACCTCTAAAATTCACACCAGCAGAAATAGGTCTCAGAAAGACATGCAGCCACCAGAATGGCTTTCCATTTTAGTTCTAGGTTATTAGACAAGGGAGATCTTCAGAAAGCTGGACAGGTGACCATGAAAAATCTATGAGGAAGGAGATTTCCCCCAAGATCAGAAGCTGGGGCAACTGGCACGTGGACCAAGAACAGCCAGGGCACAGTGCTTGGTCGCTCAGGTGTGTCCGACTCTTCGCGACCCCATGAACCATAGTCCACCAGGCTTCTCTGTCCATGTAATTCTCCAGGCAAGAACACTGGAGTGGGTTGCCATGCCCTCCCCCAGGGGATCTTCCCAACCCAGGGATTGAAACCAGGTCTCTTGCATTGCAGGTGGTTCCTTACCGTCTCAGCCACCAGGGAAATCCAAGAATACTGGAGTGGATAGCCTATCCCTTCTCCAGGGGAACTTCCCGACCCAGGAATCAAACCGGGGTCTCCTGCATTGCCCGCGGATTCTTTACCAGCTGAGCTACTCCTTGCTATTCGTGTCCAGCAGGAGCGAATATATGCTAAGTCCAGGGACTGTTGTGTTCTCTTTTCCCAGATGAGAGTTGTCATTGAAGTTATTCTGTTTCATCTCTACTATTAAAATATTATTATTTAATAACTAACATTAAGGACTTTCCTGGTGGTCCAGTGGCTAAGACTCTGCACTCCCAAGGCAGGGGGCCTGGGTTCCAACCCTGGTCAGGGAAGTAGATCCCACACGCTGCAACTAACAGTTCACATCCCACCCCCCGCCCCAACTAAAAGATCCTGCAGGCTGCAGTGAAGACTGCAGATCCTGTGTGCCACCACTAAGACCCGGCACAGTCAAATAAGTAAATAAATATTTAAAAAATAATATATACAAATATTATTTATAAATAGTTTCTTGACTTGGTTAAACATGAAGAGCTACATTTGAAGGGGAACTAGACATGAGTTTGAGTGAACTCCATGAATTGGTGATGGACAGGGAGGCCTGGTATGCTGTGATTCATGGGGTCTCAAAGAGTTGGACACGACTGAGCGACTGAGCTGAACTGAACTGAGACAGCACCCAGAGAACCTGGACGTGGAGCTGGTGGAAGCACACAGAGGAGACATGGTTTAACGTCCCCACTGCCACCATCACAGAGGCTCACTGAAACCCTCCTGACATCTTCTTTAAAAAGTATTTGTTTATTTTGACTGCGCTGTGTCCTCACTGCTGTGCAGGCTCCTCTCTAGCTGCAAAGAGGGGGCCCCTCTCTAGTTGGAGTGCAGGCTCCTCACTGAGGTGGCTTCTCTTGTTGTGGAGAGTGGGGTTCAGGTGCGTGGGCTTCAGTGACTGTGGCATGTAAGCTCAGTGGTTTTGGCTCCTGGGCTCTAGACAACAGGTTCAATTATTGTGGCACATGGGCTCAACTGCTTCCCGGCCTGTAGGATCTTCCCGGACCAGGGATCGAACCCTTGTCTCTTGCACTGTTGGGCAGACTCTTTATCAGTGAGCCACCAGGGAAGCCCTCTATTGGGGTCTTGGCCAAAGGAGCTGCCTCTTGGTCTACAAAGCTCCAATCGAATGGCTATGCCCCCCTTTCCCGAGTCCTCAGAGTTGTGAAGGCCCATGGGACCTATGCCTAACTGAGGAAAAGAAGCTTTCCCTTACCAGGGCATAAACGTGGCACTGCCTACATCCTCATGTCTCAGGGTGTCACACAGAGGCCCCTGTAAAAACAGTTCCTTCAGCTTCTGCCTGCAGCCGCTCTCTCCGTCGACTCAACCCCACACCCACGGGGCTGCCCAAGGAACGCCGCTGAAATCCTAACCCTTTGCCCTACAGCTCCTTCCCTTTGGGACTTGGGCGCCTGCCTCTTTCCTTTTTCAACCAACAAAACAAAGCAAGCCTTCTGGCAGGCCTGCCATACCAGATCAGCAGACAAGTCTGGTCCTGTCTGAATCCCAATTATGAGTCACTGCAGAAAACAGACTGACCTGAATATTCATATAATCTATTTCAAAAAGCCTTAGGATCTTGGAGTGATAGAGCAGAAAACCAAGACTACTTGAAACTGACTTGCCATTTGATTTTTAGGGTAGTCTATTGGAATTGAGCAGAAATAGTAGAGGACTGCTATTTATTATTGAGCAAGGGGTATTTTGCATAACAGCAAACAGGATTTTTCATTTAAACTGAGGCCACAAAGTTGAAAACAATTCATGGCAAGTAGACCCATGTTTTAAATAGAGGGGCTGGACCATCTCTACATGACTTGGTAAGAGGTGACTCCAAACTGGCACTGCTGCCTATTCTAGGTTTAGTGAAAAGGACTGAGAATAAGGATTTGTTGGAAGTTTGGTGGGTGCTGAACTCTGTGGCATGGGTCTCCCGCTCCAGTGGAAGGGAGACAGAGTTACCCCCTCCCAACTCCAGCCAAGTGAGTAGGCTCCTCCATAAGCCCTTAGTAAAAATGATGGTCCTGGAGTGGCCCCTGGTGAGAGTGTTCACAGAAGACCAGGATCTGGGGCTTGACTCCTGCCTGGAAACCTCTAAGGTTTTAGGTTCTCTGGGCCTGTCCCTGAAGCAGGCAAGGGGAACTGCTGCAGTGGAAGCAATGCAGGCTGTCCTTCCCTAGAGGGACAGTAGATCCCCTGGGCCAGAGCGGCCAGCGTGAGGTATTCTACTGGAAGCAGGATCTAGGGAGGTGGGGGTAAGTAGTCGTCTGGGGAATGCTCTGCCCACATCAGTGCATACACAGTGCTCGCGTTACTTGAAGGCAGAGTTCCCAAAGAACCTCCCAAAAGAAGGAGCCAGCTTTGGTGCATCTGCCACGCAAGGGTCACTAATACCAAGTTACAGCAGCATCTGTCCAGTCAGTGTTTATTCCTTACCTGTCTCCTCTCCCTGTTATCTCCTCCAACCTTGGAGGAACCAAAGGGTGCATACAGAGCAGGAGAAGAAAAGTGGAAGAGCCATGCTGGGGAACTGTGAAACCATGAAGTAGACCAAGTCCCTCCCCCCACTGTTAGTCTGTGGGTGGTGGCAGGGAGAAGCTGGAGAGACCAAAGTTTTCATTTTATTATACAGGATTTGTTAATACTGTACTAGAAAATAAAACCTTTTTAGCTCTGAAAGGGACTGCAAATCTATGCGATCTGCTTAAGCTCTCATCCAGGGGATGAGCAGGGAAACCTGATGGGAGATATCTGAAGATCAAAGGGGGAGAAAAATAAAGGTGCTTCCTTCCTGCACCTCCTGGAGTTCACAATGTTTCACAAAACTTTTACATTTGGAATACTGGGGAGAAACTGGAAGAAGTAGCTAACATGCACAGATTTCAAGTAAATGCCACACTGGAGATAAGCGGAATTGATGTTTGCAATGTTGTATTTCACTGTTAAAATTACAGCGTTAGATTGTGCTGCATGCTAAGTCACTTCAGTCATGTCTGACTCTTTGCGACCCCATGGACCATAGACTGCCAGGCTCTTCTGTCCATGGGATTCTCCAGGCAAGAATATCGGAGTGAGTTGCCTTGCCCTCCTCCAGGGGACCTTCCTGACCCAGGGATTGAACCTGTGTCTCTTGCGGCTCCTGCATTGCTGTTGCTGCTAAGTTGCTTCAGTCGTGTCCGACTCTGTGCGACCCCATAGACGGCAGCCCACCAGGCTCCCCCGTCTCTGGGATTTTCCAGGCAAGAGTACTGGAGTGAGGTGCCATCGCCGTCTCTGTCCTGCATTGCAGGTAGATTCTTTACTGCTGAGCCACTGGGGAAGCCACAGAGTTAGATCACGAGGCATTAAATATGGCTCTTTCTCATTGTTTCTATCAATGACAACCAAAATTATTTCCCACCTCAGTAACTGATTCCTTAAGGAGAAAAAAAATCTAAGAACTTGTTTTTTATACTTAACATTATATCATAATTATTTTCTATATTATTTCACTTTCTTTCGAGTGTAATTTTAAATGACTAAAAAAATGACATCCTAAAAAAAGATATTTTGATTACTAACCATTTTTTAAAAATAAATAACAAAGCATGTGGATAGGACTTTCCACATATTTTAAAGCTTAATTCATTTGGTTATATTCCAAGAACCAATGGAACTCTTAAGTCTCATGATCATTTCATTTCAAATTTTTGACATAGTTATAACTGATTCCTATTAATTATGATTGAAAGTAATCTTTGTACTGTGAATTTTATGACCTTACTGGTTAGAAAAAGCAGTTTAGTCCAAAATTGATCAGTTTTTAAAATTTTCCAAATCGAGAGCTTGTAAAGTAACAATTTATTCTTTGTGTCTTCAACTTTTGATTTTTAGCAATGCATTATTTTCGTATTAAATGGCTGTGTTTATTGTTCAAAAAAACACTAGCTTATTTGACTCCTTATTTACATATTATATGTGCTACATTAAAAGTAAATTGTCTTTAAAAATATTTTGTGATTAAGAGTTCTCACTTGGTAGAACAGCCATTTCCGTATTGTTGGCAATTTGTGAGATTTTATCATAGCATTCTTATAGTATTAATAAAAGACTCAGAGTTGCTCTAAGAATTCAAAGTAATTTCAATTCATCTGCTAGACAATTCTGTGAAAGTAGTTCATACTACATATGAGAAAGTCCGTGATGAAGTAATCACTTATTAAAATTCCCCCATATTTAATAACAAAATAATATTAAATAAGTTATATGAGCAGAATAAGACATGTTCCATATTATTTTGCTTATAAATTTATTTATAAAACAAATAAGGTTTCAGTTGTCCAAGAAGAGGAAAGAGAATAGCAATAATAATAAACCATTCCTGATCTAACCCAGTGACGTATAAATTTTGAACAATGTCCTTACATAAGACTAATATTTAAGGACCTGAATTTAATATTGTTATTTTCAGTGTGTGCAGGATAATACAGATAAAGGTAACATAATTTTAAAGTTTAACTTGAATTTTTGGCACTATATCTTTCAGCAAAGAACACTGGACTCTTTCCCCAGTTGCCTTTGGCAATAAACCCCACAGTGACTGATCTTCATGACCTCATCCTGGAATTTGGCTTGAGTGACCAGTTTTAATCAACCTGAAAATAATGCCTCTTTGTCTTTTGGAAAACAAATGGCGACAGATTGGCTCTTTCTGCTATAACCATAGCTCATCTGACTAGTTTTGTCCATGGAAGCCTTAGAACAGTATGAGACACAATTTGAGGAGTTAGTTGTGTGTGAAAATCTTAATGAACTCAGTCACCTTGTAATTTAATGGCCAAGAAGCAGCTGTCTGAACAGATTAGCCATTAAATCTCTGATGTGGGGCTGTTTGACCTTAATTTGCATGTTTGTAAAACCCGATTTTGCAGGATGTGGTTGGCTCTCCAAGTCAAGCGAGGAGTCTCTGAGCACTGCCCACTCCTGTCACAGTACCAGGCTCTGGAGCAGACGCCGAGTCAGTCATTAGCAGGGAAACAAAAGGTGACACTGCTTTCCTTTGTTTTACGCAGCTTTCTTCCATTAAAGTAGTTTTATACAAGTAGCATTTGCTCTCTGGCTACTTTTGTTTTCTGAGAAGCTAAATCAGCATTCAGCTGAAAAGCATTCAGCTACAGCAACGGGGAGATCTGTGGTGGGTAATAAGAGCATCTTTACAGTGGACTTTACAGTGTATTTATTTCTGAATATAGATATGACTGCTGTTGTGATTCAGAAAACTGAAAATAAAATAACAAAGACATTCAAACAGTGTTGCCAAAGGAAATGCTTAGAAGAACCAGGCAGGTAAAAGTTGGCTTGTACAGGAGACAACTAATGGACCTTCAGGATTAGTAATAGAATCCTGCTCAGAACACACACTGCACTTCCCAGGCTCCCTTGCAACTATGTGAAGCCATGTGCCATGGACTGAATTGTGTCTCCCAAATTCACAATTTGAAGCCTAACATGCCCCCATCCTACCCCACCAGCACTGTGTGACTTATCTGGAGAAAAGGCCGTTAGGAGGTAATTAGAGGTAAATGAGGCTCTAAGGGTGGGCCACTAATCCTACAGGACTGTAACCTCTAAGAAGAGGAAGAGATCTTTCTCTACCAGCTGGGGACACAGGCAAGAAGAGAGCTGTCACCAGAAACTGAATCAGCCAGCACCTTGATCTGGGACTTCCCAGCCACCAGAAGTGTGAGAAAAAAAATTCTGTTATTTGCACCGCACAGCCTGTGGTTCTTGGTTATGGCAGCTTGAGAAGACTAAGATACCACATAATAAAGTTCTGGCCAATGATGTCGGAGCAGAGATGACAGGTTGTGCAGTTACAGAGGACACACACGCTTCCCCCTCCCCATTTCTCGTTCTCATCAGCAAGGCCCTGTTCTTGGCGGTAGTCAGCGATCGTAGGCCACTCAGACAAGGACCATTCCTCAGGGCTGGCTGAGCAACACCACAGAAGGGGCCTGGGGTTCAGACACCGTGGGTCTGTCACCCTGGCTCTGTACTATTCATGCTAGAACTACATTACATGAGAGAAAACCCAAATCATCCCATTTAAGTCACTGTTACTTTGGTCCTTTTGCTTTACGAGCAGAATCTATTTCTTAATTCACATAGTAAGTATATAAGTCAATTGAAAGGAATGGTTAAAGTCTTAAAAGCATTAAAATCCAAGTTTTAGGAAACAATGTACATGCCAAAACAAGAGTAAACAAAAATATGTGTCTTAAGATAGATTGAACTAGTTCTCAGTTCTGGCTATCAATTTTCAGTCTCTTTTCTGGGACCTGGAAAGAATTCTTAGAAAGATGTCATATCCCACCCTGTTCCAGGCTGTTCAAAGCATCCCTCTCACACAGCCCAACAAAGGTGACTCTGCTTGTCAGTCCCTACAAGATTTAGATGTAGGGCTGGGAACACAGTGCTTAGGTCCCTCACTATTGCCTGTTGATTAACTGGGAAGACAGGAAGCTGAAAACCAAGGGCCATGGGTTTATGAGATGCCAAAAGGAGTTTGAGGGTGGATTGGTGAGAAAGTGTCCCTGGAGGGGACTAACACAGGACCACCTCTTATTGGTGTACCGACTGTGTGCTGCCAGCTGTAAGGGAGCCCATTCATGAGGAAGTCAGAGATTTGCACGGTCTGATACTCTCCCAACAAATGTTAGTGAAGAGCTTCGGAGTTAAAGTTCTCTTTCCCTAATTTGCACACTGTTTCAGTAAGAGCTGCATTAGCTATATTTTGGATGTGACAGGCTGGTTGGGGCTAAAGAGAAAAAAATGACCTTCCCTTTTGTAAAAATCAGTGAGGCTTTGCAGTGTCGGAAGGGCCTGAGTTTTAGAATATGCATAGGAGTGCCTTGTAGATCTTGAGACAGCCATGCGGAGGGGGAAGGCACCACAAGAAGACCAATGAAGCACAGGTGATAAGCGCACTGAATTAGAAAGGTTCCTATGTTTTCAGTCACTGCATAGGAAACCCCAGGCGTCCCAAATGGTGCTGGGGGTTGGGGTGGAGGGAGGTTTCCAGTATCATATTTCAAACATTTAAAAAAGCTCATTTTATGTCTACATATTGTAAGAGTAGCTGTTGCATGTTTAAGATAGTTCCAAAAGTTAAGGAGACAAGAATAGGGAAATGGCAACACTTTGTGAAATTCACTGCTATATATTTTAAATACTATACAGCAGTTTATTGCAGAGGTTGTTATCTGGCAGCTCAGTCAATTTTGGCCTTGCAGTCATATTTTGCTGACATAGTATTTTTTTAAAACTGCAATTAGCTGTCAGTTTTTAAACAGAAGAAATTTTACAATAAAATTGGGATTTGAGGCTTTCTTCTTTGAAAACTGGAAAATGTGACAATACTGAGCTCATGCTCCCTTATGAAAATAATCAATGGAGCTGAGTAAAGGCAGGTTCTTTTTTTAAAACCGAAGTGTCGTTGATGTATAATGTTGTGTTCCTTTGAGTTGTACATTAAAGTGAATCAGGTATACATATATCTATTCATATACATATATATATATTCATATGAAAAGTGAAAGTGTTAGTTGCTTAGTTGTGTTCGACTCTTTGCAACCCCATGAACCTACCCCATAGCCTACCAGGCTCCTCCTTCCATCGAATTCTCCAGGCAAGAATGCTGGAGTGGGTAGCCATTCCCTTCTCCAGGGATCTCCCCAGTCCAGGGATAGAAACCCAGGTTTCCTGTGCTGCAGGCAGATTCTTTACTGTCTGAGCTACCAGAGAAGCTCCATATATTCACATACATATACATATTCTTTTCCAGATTCTTTTCCATTATAGATTATTACAAGATATTGAGTACAGTTCCCTGTGCTATACAATGGGTCTTACTGTTGTTACCTATTTTATACATAGTCCTATGCGTCTGTTAGTCCCAAACTTCTAAGTGATCCCCATCCTCCTTTCCCCTTTGCTAACCATAAATTTGTTTTCTATGTCATTGACTCTGCCTTTGCTTTGTAAATAAGCTCATTTGCATCATTTTTAGATTCCACTTAAAAACGATATATGATCCTTGCCTTTCTTTGTCAAGGCAGCCTCTTTTTGATGGAGCCTATTATTCCGGCCACCACAGTTCCCAGCTCCTCCCAGCCGGCATCATTTATATTACCTGCCTGTCCCTGTCAGCACGGCACTAGACTAGCCCTGTTAGATTTCATACAGAGACTGTTTCCCCGGCAATGAGGACCTGTTCTATTGCTGATAGAGTATGTGCTCGATATAGAGTCATTGAATAATGAATGAGTGAATAAACTGATCCTGCTCAGGGTTCACTACAGTCTGACATCAGTGATCATCCTCAGGATAGAATAAGTTATGGTCCAGCGTTTTGATCATCCTACCTGAACCTTTGCTTCCAGCCAGGAGAGAGGCGAGCCTTTGAAGCCAGATGTCATGAATCCAGCTTCAGTTCAGTTCAGTTGCTCAGTTGTGTTCGACTCTTTGCGACCCCATGGACTGCAGCAGGCCAGGCTTCCCTGTCCCTCATCAACCCCTGGAGTTTACTCAAACTCATGTCATTTGAATCAGTGATGCCATCCAACCATCTCATCCTCTGTTGTCCCCTTCTCCTCCTGCCTTCAATCTTTCCCAGCATCAGGGTCTTTTCAAATGAGTCAGTTCTTCACATCAGGTGGCCAAAGTATTGGAGTTTCAGCTTCAGCATCGGTCCTTCCAATGAATATTCAGGACTGATTTCCTTTAGGATGGACTGGTTGGGACTTTCAAGAGTCTTCTCCCAACACCACAATTCAAAAGCATCAATTCTTCAGCGCTCAGCTTTCTTTATAGTCCAACTCTCACATCCATACATGAGTACTGGAAAAACCATAGCTTTGACTAGACGGACCTTTGTTGGCAAAGTAATGCCTCTGCTGTCTAGGTTGGTCATAGCTTTTCTTCCAAGGGGCAAGTGCTTTTAAATTTCATAGCTGCAGTCACCGTCTGCAGTGATTTTGGAGCCCCAGAAAATAAATTTTGTCACTGTTTCCATTGTTTCCCCATCTATTTCCCATGAAGTGATGGGACCAGATGGCACGATCTTAGTTTTATGAATGTTGAGTTTTAAGTCAACTTTTTCACTCTCCTCTTTCACTTTCATCAACAGTCTTTTTAGTTCTTCTTCACTTTCTGCCATAAGGGTGGTGTCATCTGCATATCTGAGGTTACTGATATTTCTCCCAGCAATCTTGACTTTATCTTGTGCTTCATCCAGCCTGGAATTTCACACAATGTGCTCTGCATATAAGTTAAATATGTAAGGTAACAATATATAGCCTTGACATACTCCTTTCCCGATCTGGAACCAGTCTGTTGTTCCATGTCCTGTTTTAACTGTTGCTTCTTGACCTCCATACAGATTTCTCAGGAGGCAGGTCAGGTGGTCTGGTATTCCCATTTCTTTCAGAATTTTCCACAGTTTGTTGTGATCCACACAGTGGCTTTGGCAGAGTCAATAAAACAGGAGTAGATGTTTTTCTGGAACTCTCTTGCTTTTTCGATGATCCAACAGATGTTGGCAATTTAATCTCTGGTTCCTCTGCCATTTCTAAAACCATCTGGAAGTTAATGGTTCACATACTGTTGAAACCTGGCTTGGAGAATTTTGAGCATGACTTTACTAGCATGAGAGAAGAGTGCAATTGTGCGGTAGTTTGAACATTTTTTGGCATTGCCTTTCTTTGGGATTGGAATGAAAACTGACCTTTTCCAGTCCTGTAGCCATTGCCGAATTTTCCAAATTTGCTGACATATTGAGTGCAGTACTTTCACAGCATCATCTTTCAGGATTTGAAATAGTTCAACTAGAATTCCATCACCTCCACTAGCTTTGTTTGTAGTGATGCTTCCTAAAGCCCACTTGACTTCTCATTCCAGGATGTCTGGCTCTAGGTGAGTGATCACACCATTGTGGTTATCTGGGTCAGGAAGATCTTTTTTTGCATAGTTCTTCTGTGTAATCTTGGCACCTCTTCTTAATATCTTCTGGTTCTGTTAGGTCCGTACCATTTCTGTCCTTATTGAGCCCATCTTTGCATGCAGTGTTCCCTTGGTATCTCTAATTTTCTTGAAGAGATCTCTAGTCTTTCCCATTTCATTGTATTCCTCTATTTCTTTGCACTGATCACTGAGGAAGGTTTTCTTACCTCTCCTTGATATTCTTTGGAACTCTGCATTCAAATGGGTATATCTTTCCTTTTCTCCTTTGCCTTTCACGTCTCTTCTTTTCTCAGCTATTTGTAAGGTCTCCTCAGACAACCATTTTGCCTTTTCGCATTTTTTTTTCCTTGGGGATGGTCTCGATCCCTGCATCCTGTACAATGTCATGAACCTCCATCCATAGTTCTTCAGATACTCCGTCTATCAGATCTAATCCCTTGAAACTATTTGTCACTTCCACTGTAAGGGATTTGATTTAGGTCATACCTGAATGGTCTAGTTGTTTTCCCTGCTTTCTTCAATTTCCATCTGAATTTGGCAATAAGGAGTTCATGATCTGAGCCAGTCAGCTTCTGGTCTTATTTTGCTGACTGAATAGAGCTTCTCTATCTTTTTTGTTCTGAGACCTTCAGTTCAGTTCATTTCAGTTCAGTTGCTCAGTCGTGTCCGACTCTTTGCAACCCCATGAATCACAGCACGCCAGGCCTCCCTGTCCATCACCAACTCCCGGAGTTCACTCAAACTCATGTCCATCGAGTCGGTGATGCCATCCAGCCATCTCATTCTCTGTCGTCCCCTTCTCCTCCTGCCCCCAATCCCTCCCAGCATCAGGGTCTTTTCCAGTGAGTCAACTCTTCACATGAGGTGGCCAAAGTATTGGAGTTTTAGCTTTAGCATCAGTCCTTCCAATGAATACCCAGGACTGGTCTCCTTTAGGATGGACTGGTTGGATCTCCTTGCAGTCCATGGGACTCTTAAGAATCTCCTCAAACACCACAGTTCAAAAGCATCAATTCTTTCGTGATCAGCTTTCTTCACAGTCCAACTCTCACATCCATACATGACCACTGCAAAAACCATAGCCTTGACTAGATGGACCTTTGTGGGCAAAGTAATGTCTCTGCTTTTTAATATACTATCTAGGTTGGTGATAACTTTCCTTCCAAGGAGTAAGCGTCTTTTAATTTCATGGCTGCAATTACCATCTGCAGTAATTTTGGAGCCCCCAAAAATAAAGTCTGACACTGTTTCCACATCTACTTCCCATGAAGTGATGGCACCAGATGCCATGATCTTAGTTTTTTGAATGTTGAGCTTTAAGCCTTAATCAATGCTATTTTCTTTCCCTCCTCCCCCTGAGATCAGGGAGGCAGTTTTTGCAGTAATACCTGATGAGCTCGTGGAAGCTGGTGCTGCTTTTCATTTTTATTGAACCCTTTATTTTCTGACAGCCTGCAGCCCTATATTTAAGGTCCAACCTAGGTGATTTCTGGACCAAGGCTTTATTGTTTGTGTATCTTTATAAAGCTGCTTTAGAGTCTTTGGTCGAGAAAAGATAACTTTTGCCTGGTGACCTGATTTTGCTTATCAGCTTATTCAACAATTCTGTGATTTCAGTTATTTCCTCAGGAAACTGTGTTTGATTCCAAATGAAACACTTAAGTGTTTTATCTGCAAATAACACACAATGTGTCCCAAATGTATGGACTTTAATTTATGAGTCATTTAAGACAAAGAACTGTTAAAGGAAAACTGGGGAGGGAGGAGGAAGGGAAGAGTAGACAAGAAAGGAGAGGTTGAAGTTGTTTTATAATCTCAGCAGAAGGGATGGGGAAAGGATCCTGAACGAATAACTTTATTTTGAATTACAATGGGTTATACTGGTATATATCCAAAGGAAAAGCTCCTCTAAAATTAAAAGAAAATCATTCAGTCCATGCTTTGGAGGTGAAACCACTCTGATTCTGGTTTAATATTTTGGGGCCATTCTGTTTTGCTCAGTTGCTGTGTATTTGCTTCCTTGGAGAAACAAGAAAAAAAAAATCCCTCTAGAGTTCTGCAGGCTGGTTGGTGCTTTATAAACAAGCCGGGAAGGATTTTATAAACTCCTCCCAGAAGGATACAGTATAAAAGAAATAACACTAAAATTTTAGTAGCCTCACTGCCAAGATCGTTTATGTTCCTACATGCTAGGCATATCATTTTCTGGTAACTAATAATGGCTCTCTCTATACAATTCATGAAACAAGAAGCATTTCTTCCTCTCACCTGAGTGTGTCTCCTGAGCTTTTTTCCAAAGCCCAACATTTAAAGGAGAGAAAGGCATTCTTCTCATTCTGAAAGCATTTATTCAGACTCTCTGGTGTACTTACTAGCTAGTCAAGCGAGAGGCAGAGAGGGGTGATTCGAAGGGGGACAAAGGGGCACAAGACAATGCAGAAGAATCCTGGGATGACATAGCCCCCAATCAAAAAGCTAGTCTTTGAGGGCAAATAAACTTACACATTTCATTCATTCAGTTCTTTCACTCATTCCTTTATCTATTATTTGTTAGACATTTATTAAACATTATTTATTCATGTTGTATTTAGGCAAACTCAACATGAACAAAATCGAAGACCTAGAACTGACTGGGGAAACAGTGCCTTGTACATAAAAGTATTCAATAATGGTTAGCTATTATTTTTACTGGCTTCCCAGGTGGTGCTAGTGGTAAAGAATCCACCTGCCAATGCAGGAGACACAAGAGACACAGGTTCGATCCCTGGGTCAGGAAGATCCCCTGGAGGAGGGCATGGCAACTCACTGCAGTATTCTTGCCTGGAGAATCTCATGGACAGAGGAGTCTGGCAGGCTACAGTCCATGGGGTCACAAAGAGTTAGATATGACTGAGATGGCTTAGCACACATTATGCTTACTAGAAAATAAAAAAGTTAGTATCCCAGGGAGCTTCTACAAATTAATGAGAAAAGGAAAAACACAGAAAGCTGAGCAAGGATTATGGAAAGACAATTTAACAGGAGGAAATACTAATCCTCAATAAACCTATAAAAATACGTCCAGCTACACTGGCGGTCAGAGGAAAACACTGACTTAAACAACAAGATATTGGTTTCTCAATCAGGTTGGCAGAGTTTTAAAAGGCTAGTGAAGATGGGGAGAAATAACTGCTACAACTTTGGGGAAAGAAACCTGGAGGGGCCCATTAGAAATAAAAATATACACATCTTCCTTGGGCTATGGTTCATTTTGGCTGGAACCAGGTGAGTGAGTGTTTGTGGGAAAAAGAATGCAGGGTGAGAATTGGGTATGTGCAGGGGAGCTTGTATCTGCCACGGGAACCCCTGGCAGGATTTTACCTGGGGACTGGAAAGTGATAAAGATCAGATGTAGTGCTTCAGAAGGATGCTCCGGCTGTGGTGTAGACAGTGATGGACAGTCACAGGGCTGGAGACAGGGAGATGAGTAACTGGCTGTGAAGACAAGTCCAGACATAAGAAAATGAGGGTCTGATATGAGGGCAGTGACCTGAAAGGAGTGGGTACTATCAAAGCACTCAGGATGCAAAGTCACAGGCCACTACACAAATACCCAAGAGTAGGGTGGTACAGTGTCAGACTTTATTTTTCTGGGCTCCAAAATCACTGCAGATGGTGACTTCAGCCATGAAATTAAAAGTCACTTGCTCCTTGGAAGAAAAGCTATGACCCACCTAGACAGCATATTAAAAAGCAGAGACATTACTTTGCTCTCAAAGGTTGGTCTAATCAAAGCTATGGTTTTTCCAGTAGTCATGTATGGATGTGAGACTTGGACTCTAAAGAAAGCTGAGTGCCAAAGAATTGATGCTTTTGAACTGTGCTGTTGGAGAAGACTCTTGAGAGTCCCTTGGACTGCAAGGAGATCCAACCAGTCCACCCTAAAGGAAATCAGTCCTGGGTGTTCATTGGAAGGACTGATGTTGAAGCTGAAACTCCAATATTTAGGCCACTTGATGCGAAGAGCTGACTCACTGGAAAAGACCCTAATGCTGGGAAAGATTGAAGGCAGGAGGAGAAGGGGACGACAGAGGATGAGATGGTTGGATGGCATCACCGACTCGATGGACATGAATTTGAGTAAACTTTGGGAGTTGGTGAAGGACAGGGAAGCCTGGTATGCTGCATCCCATGGGGTCGCCAAAGAGTCGGACTGAACTGAACTGTTGCTTGCTTTGTTGCTAAGTCACTTCAGTCGGGTCTGACTCTGGGTGACCCCATAGACGGAAGCCCACCAGGCTCCCCCGTCCCTGGGATTCTCCAGGCAAGAACACTGGAGTGGGTTGCCATTTCCTTCTCCAATGTGTGAAAGTGAAAAGTGAAAGTGAAGTCGCTCAGTCGTGTCCGACCCTTAGCGACCCCATGGACTGCGGCCTACCAGGCTCCTCCGTCCATGGCATTTTCCAGGCAAGAGGACTGGAGTGGCTTGCCATCGCCTTCTCCGGAACTGAACTGTGGGTTGGTACAAGGCAGATGACTCAGGACACAGAGACAGAACAGACTGAAGAAGGTCAGGAAACAACCTGGATCAAATTGTGAGACAGCTCAAATTTACTTTAAGCGCTTCCTCTTACCTTTCTGCTCTGAGCCCTCCTGCTATCCTGGATTACCCAGAACTCTGGACCACGAGGCGCCCCTCAGGAGCGCTGCAGTCTTCAAAAGTCTCTAAGCATGAAGCTGTGAGAGGGTGCGGGGGAGGGATTGCACCCCATTCTTTACTGTGCCCCACCCTCGAGCTTATCTGTCACCCAGTAGGTGCTCAAGGAGTATTTGCTTATTTTGTGCTCTCATTTATTTACTAAGATAATTGACTAAATCGGCAAAATATACAAGACAGCAACTTAATATGTGACCTTCCTGGAGTCCACTTTGACCCAAAGAAATGTACTAGTGGTGGTAAAATTTCTGGGAGATGGAGAGCTTTTGGAACTGATGTCATGGCAAGCCACTCCAGTACTATTGCCTAGAAAATCCCATGGATGGAGGAGCCTGGTAGGCTGCAGTCCGTGGGGTCGCAGAGTCGAACACGACTGAGCGACTTCACTTTCACTTTTCACTTTCACACATTGGAGAAGGAACTGGCAACCCACTCCAGTGTTCTTGCCTGGAGAATCCTAGGGATGGGGGAGCCTGGTGGGCTTCCGTCTATGGGGTCACACAGAGTTGGACACGACTGAAGTGACTTAGCAGCAGCAGCAGCAGGACTGTTAAATCACACAACACAGGCAAAAACCGAATATTAACTAGGTTTTTTTTAATGGTAGGAGAAAGTGCCACATTTGGTTATGAGAATCCAATGAAATAATCTACCAAAAAATGTTTAGAAGAGGGTAAAGTGGAACAGAGATTCAAGTCTGTCACAACACTATTTGGCTCTACACAAAGTCACATACAGAAGGTCTGAGTCTGGGTATGTCTGAGGGCTTTGATTTAGGTATATGAATCTGTGGCACCCAAGCATGGGAAGTTTACGTTGAGAACTCTCTCGCTTGGCCTACAATTTCAGTATTTCATATTGTAGCTGCTTTGGGCTTTCCACAATCCATACCTGCTCCAGGCTGATGAGTGACTCATCTGACCGTGTCTCTCTTTACCCCTTTGTATTCTCCCAGCACCACTGGGGCCAGGCCAGCGACGGTCCTCACTGGGTCCACACTGGTGTGCATTAGCCTCTTTCGTGTCAGCAGCAGAACCGACTCCTGGAGGGCACAAGGTGTTCTAATTAGAGTGTCTTCTACAAGGCTGTGTATTTGATGCACAATGGCAGCTCAGTAAATGTCTGTGGATTTCAATTAGAGTAAACCATGGAAAAGAGAGTTTCGGTATCCTCTGACTGGGTTCAAAAGGAGCTGCCTCTAGAGGTACAGCAGATGCTGAAATCACAGATCTACTGCTGGTCCCCAGAGAGGCCAAGATGGCCTGCAACATCCTCCACTTTTATACACCTCCTTCACATCATCTATTCAGAAATGACTTCCCTGATAGTCAGTAACCATAACAATATGATCATAATGGTCCTGTGGTAAATGCAAGCTATTTGCTATTTAATGGGTTAAGCAACATGCCTCTTATTTATATGTTTTAATTTTATTCTCACAACAAGAGGAATTATTATTTTTGTTTGATCATTAAGTTAAGATTAGAGAGGTTAGATGATTTGTCCAAGGTCACTGGACTGGTAAGTGATGGAATCTTCTGCTCTCTAAATAAAACCTGTGCTTGAGTCACAGCAAGGGCTGTTTGCTGTTTCTCCCCACCCCATCCCCACTCATATTTACATGTCAGCATGGCAGGCATTTTTCTTGGTGCTGGAAAGGTAAAGAAATATGAGTGAGTCATTTATAGCAAAGTGTGCTTAGAGCTTAGTGACAAAGGAATGTATATAAGTGCTATGAAAGATTGAGGCAGAGATAACCTAAAATAGATGGGCGTCAGGAGTAGGGCAGTCCTTTCAAAGGAAGAGATCAATGAATATAGTTTTGGAAAATGGTATGAGTGTTACGGGTAGAAAAGGGAGATAAGATTTGTTTGGGGAAATGCTAAGCATTGAGTTTGAATCTTGATTTATCTCGGCACTAGCTCTAGGGTTTAAAAAAAGTTACTTAAACTTTTTGAGCACTGATATACTCATTTTATCACCAGTCACACCCACAGCTGGGTATTGTTTTTGCTTTGGCCCCATCCCTTCATTCTTTCTGGAGTTATTTCTCCACTGATCTCCAGTAGCACACTGGGCACCTACCGACCTAGGGAATTCCTCATTCAGTATCCTATCATTTTGCCTTTTCACAGTGTTCATGGGGTTCTCAAGGCAAGTATACTGAAGTGGTCTGCCATTCCCTTCTCCAGTGGACCACATTCTGTCAGACCTCTCCACCATGACCCACCCGTCTTGGGTGGCCCCACACGGCATGGCTTAGTCTCATTGGGTTAGACAAGGCTGTGGTCTGTGTGATCAGATCGACTAGTTTTCTGTGATTATGATTTCAGTGTGTCTGCCCTCTGACGCCTTCTTGCAATAACTATCGTCTTATTTGGGTTTCTCTTACCTTGGTCGTGGGGTAACTCTTCATGGCTGCTCCAGCAAAGTGCAGCCACTGCACCTTACCTTGGACGAGGGGTATCTCCTCACAGCCACCCCTCCTGAACTTGGACATGGAGTAGCTCCTCTCGGCCCTCTGGCACCCGCACAGCCACTGCCACTTGTATGTGGGGTAGCTCCTCTCGGCTGCTGGCCCTGGCCTCGCACGTGGGGTAGCTTTTCTCGGCCACGCTTCTGCGTGTGGTCGGTCACGGAGCACGGTCCATGAATCAAGGCAAATTGGAAGTGGTCAAACAGGAGATGGCAAGAGTGAACGTAGACATTCTAGGAATCAGTGAACTAAAATGGACTGGAATGGGTGAATTTAACTCAGATGACCATTATATCTACTACTGTGGGCAGGAATCCCTTAGAAGAAATGGAGTAGCCATCATGATCAACAAGAGTCCGAAATGCTGTACTTGGATGCAATCTCAAAAACGACAGAATGATCTCTGTTCGTTTACAAGGAAAACCATTCAATATTACAGTAATCCAAGCCTATGCCCCAACCAGTAACGCTGAAGAAGCCGAAGTTGAATGGTTCTATGAAGACCTACAAGACCTTTTAGAACTAACACCCAAAAAAGATGTCCTTTTTATTATAGGGGACTGGAATGCAAAAGTAGGAAGTCAAGAAACACCTGGAGTAACAGGCAAATTTGGTCTTGGAGCACGGAATGAAGCAGGGCAAAGGCTAATAGAGTTTTGCCAAGAGAACGCACTGATCATAGCAAACACCCTCTTCCAACAACACAAAAGACTCTACACATGGACATCACCAGCTGGTCAACACCGAAATCAGATTGATTATATTCTTTGCAGCCAAAGATGGAGAAGCTGTATACAGTTAGCAAAAACAAGACCAGGAGCTGACTGTGGCTCAGATCATGAACTCCTTATTGCCAAATTCAGACTTAAATTGAAGAAAGTAGGGAAAACAACTAGACCATTCAGATATGACCTAAATCAAATCCCTTATGATTATACAGTGGAAGTGAGAAATAGATTTAAGGGACTAGATCTGATAGATAGAGTGCCTGATGAACTCTGGACGGAGGTTTGTGACATTGTACAGGAGACAGGGACCAAGACCATCCCCATGGAAAAGAAATGCAAAAAAGCAAAATGGCTGTCTGAGGAGGCCTTACAAATAGCTGTGAAAAGAAGAGAAGCGAAAAGCAAAGGAGAAAAGGAAAGATATAAGCATCTGAATGCAGAGTTCCAAAAGAATAGCAAGGAGAGATAAGAAAGCCTTTCTCAGCGATCAATGCAAAGAAATAGAGGAAAACAACAGAATGGGAAAGACTAGATATCTCTTCAAGAAAATTAGAGATATCAAGGGAACATTTCATGCAAAGATGGGCTCGATAAAGAACAGAAATGGTATGGACCTAACAGAAGCAGAAGATATTAAGAAGAGGTGGCAGGAATACACAGAAGAACTGTACAAAAAGATCTTCACGACCAAGATAATCACGATGGTGTGATCACTGACCTAGAGCCAGACATCTTGGAATGTGAAGTCAAGTGGGCCTTAGAAAGCATCACTACGAACAAAGCTAGTGGAGGTGATGGAATTCCAGTTGAGCTATTTCAAATCCTGAAAGATGATGCTGTGAAAGTGCTGCACTCAATATGCCAGCAAATTTGGAAAACTCAGCAGTGGCCACAGGACTGGAAAAGGTCAGTATTCATTCCAATCCCAAAGAAAGGCAATGCCAAAGAATGCTGAAACTACCACACAATTGCACTCATCTCACACGCTAATAAAGTCATGCTCAAAATTCTCCAAGCTAGGCTTCAGCAATATGTGAATCGTGAACTTCCAGATGTTCAAGCTGGTTTTAGAAAAGGCAGAGGCACCAGAGATCAAATTGCCAACATCCTCTGGATCATGCAAAAAGCAAGAGAGTTCCAGAAAAACATCTATTGTGTTTCATTGACTATGCCAAAGCATTTGACTCTGTGGATCACAACAAACTGGAAAATTCTGAAAGAGATGGGAATCCCAGACCACATGACCTGCCTCTTGAGAAACCTGTGTGCCGGTCAGGAAGCAACAGTTAGAACTGGACATGGAACAACAGACTGGTTCCAAACAGGAAAAGGGGTACGTCAAGATTGTATATTGTCACCCTGCTTATTTCACTTATATGCAGAGTACATCATGAGGAACGCTGGGCTGGAAGAAGCACAAGCTGGAATCAAGATTGCTGGGAGAAATATCAATAATCTCAGATATGCAGATGACACTATCCTTATGGCAGAAAGTGAAGAGGAACTAAAATGCCTCTTGATGAAAGTGAAAGAAGAGAGCGAAAAGGTTGGCTTGAAGCTCAACATTCAGGAAACAAAGATCATGGCATCTGGTCCCATTACTTCATGGGAAATAGATGGGGAAACAGTGGAAACAGTGTCAGACTTTATTTTTTTGACTCCAAAATCACTGTGGATGCTGACTGCAGCCAAGAAATTAAAAGATGCTTACTCCTTGGAAGGAAATTTATGACCAACCTAGATAGCATATTAAAAAGCAGAGACATTACTTTGCCAACCAAGGTCCGTCTAGTCAAGGCTATGGTTCTTCCAGTGGTCATGTATGGATGTGAGAGTTGGACTGTGAAGAAAGCTGATCGCCGAAGAATTGATGCTTTTGAACTGTGGTGTTGGAGAAGACTCTTGAGAGTCCCTTGGACTGCAAGGAGATGCAAACAGTCCATTCTAAAGGAGATCAATCCTGGGTGTTCATTAGAAGCACTGATGCTAAAGCTGAAGCTCCAATACTTCGGTCACCTCATGCGAAGAGTTGACTCACTGGAAAAGAGTCTGATGCTGGGAGGGATTGGGGGCAGGAGGAGAAGGGGACGACAGAGAATGAGATGGCTGGATGGCATCACCGACTCGATGGGCATGAGTTTGAGGGAACTCCGGGAGTTGGTGATGTACAGGGAGGCCTGGTGTGCTGTGATTCATGGGGTCGCAAAGAGTCGGACACGAGTGAGTGAATGAACTGAACTGATACTCATTTTAAAAAGAGGCGAATAATTTGTCTTATGCAGGGGGTCTGATGAAAGCCAATGTGAAAACATAGGTAGGACACTGAGCTTGTTGCCAGGTATGCAGAAGGCATTTTAAATGGTGGTGATGGTGGATAGTCGTTATTAACATGATGAAAGGTGGGGGCTCGTATAGAGCCCCTGGATGGGTGAGACTGCTGGGGGGCTGCTGAGTAACTGGAGGCAGGAATAATGAAGCCTGGACTCAGGCACCAGGAGACGGAGAAAAGGGGCAGATTTGAGAGAGATTGCATCACCGACTCTGTGGACATGAGTTTGAGTGAGCTCCGGGAGTTGGTGATGGACAGGGAGGCCTGGCGAGCTGTGATTCATGGGGTCGCGGAGAGTCGGACACGACTGAGCAACTGAACTGAACTGAACTGAACAGAAATGGAATAACCTGGTGATTAGCTAGATTATAAATGGAGGTAGAGAGAGGAGACATCTTCCAAGTTACTGCCTCAAATGCAGGGGTGTGGACCGCAGAAGAGGAGAATAGATTTGAGCACATCCATTGTTTAGAGCCCACTACCCTGTAGGGTCAGGAGAGTCTTAAACCCAGTCACTTGGTATTGACAAAGTGACTCTGAGAAGGGGCTCAGCATGATTGTCGGGGCTGGGAGGAAGATGGTGCAACATATTTCTAACCCCTAACCTCATATTCCAGGTAATATCTGTGATCTTGAAGAAATGTTAGCATGTTGAGACAGTAGCCCACCATTTATTTGCAATGACACTGTTTCCTTAGTTATAAAGCATTTTTTACTCTCAGGAAGATTCAGAATTAAATATAGAGACAAAGTTAGGATATCAGTAATTCTTGTCTTAAGGGACTTGTGCATATTTGTTACTTGAAGTACTTGCTATAATTATTTAAGGGAACTGAGCCTATTAGAGTAAACAAGTAACCTTGCTTCCAATATAAATTTGTAGTTGAATTATTAATTTGTGACTTGTGACTTTAAGTTGGAAAAATATAAGGATATGTTAGTAAGTTTAAAAATAGGATTAGAAATCTTAAAACATTAAAAACTATGCTTAATAGCCATGTATAAGAGTAATTTACATTCTTAAAATAGTTGACTTGTTTGTTAGATAGTTGAGATACTTAACATGGAAATAAAATGTATAAATACAGCTTAAAATGTTTGAGGGTGTATTTTTAAATTAATTCAGCTTATACATTAATTTAATATATTAATCAAGCCTTCCTTAAAAGTCATGTTAAAATTTGTCAGCTGTAAAAACCAAATGATAATATTTGTAAGTGAACTAAAACCTCAAAAAAGGCCTAGACTTTCCATATTTAATATTAACATAAAACTTATTAAAAAATGAAGTTCCTAAATAATCTTTCCTATTTGCAAAAGCCTCTCAAGGTACCAAAACCACATATAACACATTGACATGATATATGCCTAAATTAAAAAGAACATTATGTTTCTCAAATAATATATGTTTATATTGCATATGTAAATATTTCTCTATCTAAATGTATATATTAAATATAAAGATACAAATAATATATAAAATATATGTTAATATTTACTTATTACTAATAATGTATTCTTCTATATATATAATTCTCAATATATAATTTGTGTATATGTTTATATACTCTTTATTCCTCATAGGAATAGCAATGGTAGACAAATACTGCACACTAAGCGCTAGATGGTCTTGTCTGAAAGCTATTTGCCAAGGCTCTGACATCCAGTAACCCAAATAGAGAACAAGGGGATTTTGCTCTGTGAAGCCTAATTGCCCGCTAAATAAATAAACAGATGCAGTGTTGTACACATCAAATGAAGGCAAATATTGACCCTGACACCATATGTTTGCTTGGTGCCAGCTGAAGTGTGCTGGCAGGTTTGATTAGCCAGGGGATCCACCAGCCAGCAAGCAGGGCCTACGTCATTCAGAAGCACATTCTGGGAAGAGACTGAAATATCAATAAGGCCCTCCTGTTGGTGCCTTAACCCACCACTCCGTTAATTCTTTCACTGAAGTCTACTAGCGAAATCTGAAATCCAGAAAAGGAAACGTAGGATGGATATTGATTGCCCAATCTCTGATGGTCCCCTGGGAGCCTTTGTTAAATCAGACTGAGGAGGAGCACGCCTTTAAGTTATTTCACCTTTACCTTAAAAACGAGTGCTTTGACTCTAATGGTTCAGAGCCGTGAGTGTGCAGGAAACAGCAGCATGCCCAAGTGATACACAGCCCCCTCCCCGCAAAGCCACTGGCTGGCAGAGTCCTAGCACCTCCCTGAACCCCTCAACCTCACAATGAGGGTAACACTGGCCCTGGTTTTGTCACAGGGTTTAGAACCCAAGTGAAGCTCATTATATAAAAGTCCTGAGAAAAGGGCTGTGAGTTTTTGAAAAGCTAGTTACCATGATTCCCGAATAGCAAGGAGTAACTCTGGAGCACCCCTCACCTACCGTTGTTTCTGTCTCCCTTCCTGCTTCCCACACCCAGAGTAGCCACAGAAAGCGCATGGAGAGGGCAGGCGCCCGGCAGCCACGTTGACTTCTGCAGGGAAGAAGTGCCTTCTTTTCTCCTCATTCTTTTTGAATTAACAACTCTTAGTAATAGATTCTCCAAGAAATGGAATTTGCACATAAGGATACACAAAATCATAGAAGCTAAATATTTTCATTTAATAATAGATAAAACGTGTTTCCAAGAAATGGAATTTGCACATAAGGATACACAAAATCATAGAAGCTAAATATTTTCATTTAATAATAGATAAAACGTGTTTCCAAAAATGTCATAGAGCTCATAAGTAAGTGATCCTTGAAAAATAGTTATGTAGGTTGATTATTTGGTTCCTGGCTATCCCATACAGTTAGAAACATGGGTGTGAGTTTCACACAGGATTACATTTGGCCACCTTTAACAAAAGGCAAACAACCCCCCAAAACAAATAACAAGGGTTTGAACAGGTGGATTTGCTTTCTTCCTTCCTCATAGAGAAGCTGAGACAGGCTGCCCAGGCTGACATGGTGCTTCCATGCGTGCTGGGCAGAGGTTCCTTTCTTGTTCCCCACCACTGTCTTTACCTGGCTGTTTGCGTTCCAGCCATTCCATTCAAATGCCAGCCACCAGCAGGGATGACGGATGTTGCCTGTCCCCCTTTTTTTTTTGGTAAAGACTTTGAGAAAGATTTTAAAGAGGCGCTCAGGGGCTTCCCTGGTGGCTCAGTGTTAAAGAATCCACCTGCCAATGCAGGAGACCTGGGTATGATCCCCGACCCAGGAAGATCCCACGGGCCCTAAGCAACTAAGCCTATGCACCGCAACTATCGAGCATCTGCTCCAGAGCTGAGCCACCCGCTGTGGCCACTGAAGCCGCTGTATCCCAGAGCCTAGCCCCACAGTGAGAGAAGCCACAGTAACGAGAAGCCCACACACAGCAACCAGAGAGCAGTCCCCGCTCTCCGCAACAAGAGGATCATCAACAACGATGATCCAGCACAGCTAAAAAAAAACAAATAAAACTTAAAAAAGGGGGGAACTCTCAGGAAGTATCACTGAATACTTAACACATCCTACTGGTCAGGTCTGAGCCACATGGTCATACCTACTTCCAAGGGAATTTGGGGAAAAGGCTCAGCTAAAATTGGGGTTTCGTTTCAGAGGTAGATTATATGCTGTATTTTGCTTTGATATATAGATAACGGGAAGGTAAATTTATACCTTAAGTTATCATAAATAGCAAAATCAGAAATATCTTTGGATAAATATGCAGGGACTACCTCTTCCTACCTAACTTGAATCCATTCCACCCATCCTTACTATTAACAGTTTTTTGGAGAAGGAACTAAATCAATTACTTAAAAGCTCTGAATATATATGATGCTCCATGCAGCTTGGGTGTTATAGGTAAAAAACTGAATAAGCTACTGCCTCTGCCTTCAAGTCCCTTATAGTCTGATAGGGAAGACAGACATATAGAAGAACATTTTTAATTATAATACTATAGTAAAAAATAATCTACTCAACCAAAGAATTCACATCATGATTTTCTAGTATCTTATTTGCCCTTTTATATGGATCTAGCTAAAGGAAGATTAATGCTTGCTAAGAACGACATTACTTTGTCAACAAAGGTCTGTCTAGTCAAGGCTATGGTTTTTCCCGTGGTCATGTATGGATGTGAGAGCTGGACTGTGAAGAAAGCTGATCGCCGAAGAATTGATGCTTTTGAACTGTGGTGCTGGAGAAGACTCTTGAGAGTCCCTTGGACTGCAAGGAGATCCAACCAGTCCATTCTAAAGGAGATCAATCCTGGGTGTTCATTGGAAGGACTGATGCTAAAGCTGAAACTCCAATACTTTGGCCACCTCATGCGAAGAGTTGACTCACTGGAAAAGACTCTGATGCTGGGAGGGATTGGGGGCGGGAGGAGAAGGGGACGACAGAGAATGAGATGGCTGGATGGCATCTCCGACTCGATGGATGTGAGTTTGAGTGAACTCCGGGAGCTGGTGATGGACAGGGAGGCCTGGCGTGCTGTGAGTCATGGGGTCGCAAAGAGTCGGACACGACTGAGCGACTGAACTGACTGACTGACTGAAGAACATTCTATAAGGCTGCAGATTCCACAAGGCCAGAAACCATGCACAGTTCACTCACTGCTAAGCCTGGCACACAGTAGGCTGTCAACAAGTTCTGACTGAGTGGTAGAATGGTTGGAAATATGTGAGGAAAAGGGGAGTCCAAGTATCATTTTTTAAGTGTATACTTTACACAACATGGAAACTTGGTACATGAAAATAGGTATCTGTCAAAGACAGAAGGCAAAGGATGATTATTTACCTCGAGCAGAAGGTCTTCGTTTCAGAACATGGCTTACCAAATAGCCCTGTATATTTAAACCATGACTTGGGTAGTAGGCATTCGTTGGTCACTCCTACCTTCTTTTTGTGCCTCAGTTGCCTAATTTTCCTTCTCAAAGCCCCTATTTGGCGATCCATGTGATTCCAGAGAAGCAAATGTTGCCTCTCATTTGGGAGATGACTTCTGAACTAGGCTAAGCCATTCAGTACAGTCTCCCTCCAGCCACAGTGCTTGTTTCAGGAATGAATGATACCACCATCACCACCAGCATCATCAACGCCATTTTCATAGTATATTCTACGTACCAGGCACTGTTCTAAGCACTGCGTTGGTCCATTTAATCCTTGTAACAACCAAAAGAGGCAGGGACTATCATAACCCTCTCTTGGTGCTACTCTGAGTCTCAGAGCTATAAATAGTGAGCTGGGTTGGATTCTGAACTCAGCAGTTTGGCTGTGGAATCTATGCTCCTAATGACTCCACTGAACTGCATGTGACTCAGACTGGTCTATCAGAGTGAACCCTGGGCCTCCAGCTAACAAAGTTAGGATGACTGACTCCCTTTGTGTGGCGTGGACAACAGATGTGAGCCTTGGAATTACTCCAGCATCTGATTGCTTCAAGAGAAGTTAGGTTGAGCTAAAGACTAATATGTGGAGGTACTAGAGGTAAAAGGACACAGAGAATCAGAGTGAGTTTTTGAATGATACATGTAATTTATAGTCAGCAAGGCAACAAACTCTACTCTAAATGATGGTTTAAGTTCATTTTTCAAAAGCATCCTCCTATTATTTGATCTACAAAAAATTTATATACATGCATTGCATACTTTCTTATATATATCTGTTACCTGTAAATATTTACACCTGTGTCCTTCACATATATTTACCAATGAACATGGTATAAATACAGAGACATTAGTAGTAGTGAATCAATTATTTAGTAGAAAAGAGTAGTATAAACTATTCTAATTATTACTACTATACTTTGTCAATTTTCAAGATGACGTTTTCCCCTCAAGTTAATATTTCTGAAATTGGGTTATTTTATAAATGATAGTTTCTTCAATTAGTTCTTTCTTGGTGGTAAACAAGATAGTAATATAATTAGTGGCATTTTAGATTCAATAAAATATGGTAATTTGATTGTGGTTTGATATATATCCCCTCTTAAATACCACTTTATCCTATCTACAACCTGAACTAAGCATATTCAGATATATATTACTGGTATATACATTATAAGTACATACAACAAAACTTAATTTCCTACTTTCCTAGAGTTTTGGGTGATGTTATTTTACATGTGATGAAGTGAAGTGAAGTTGCTCGGTCGTGTCCGACTCTTTGTGAGCCCGTGGACTAGATCCTACCAGGCTCCTCCGACCATGGAATTCTCCAGGCAAGAATACTGGAGTGGGTTGCCATTTCCTTCTCCAGGGGATCTTCCCAACCCAGGGATCGAACCTGGGTCTCCTGCATTGTAGGCAGACGCTTTAACCTCTGAGCCACCAGGGAAGTCCTGTGATGGTACATGCGATGGTGAATTGTAAATGAAAAGATAAACAAATTAAGACTTGAGGGGAAGGGATCATGATGGAGCAGGAGGACATGGAGCTCATCTTCCCCACAAATATACACACACAAAATCTACATACAGAACAATTATGATGGGAAATTAACTAGAAACTGACATAATTCCTATACCATCAAAGCTGCAAGAAAGATCTCCATGTAACCAAGGAGGATGGAAAAAAGGCATCAATCAAGTCAGGAAGACTGTTCCTGGGAGGATTTGTTAGGCCAAGAAGGCCCATTTGGGCAGATGTGTGGGAGTGAGCAGGGTTGGGCATCCCAGTACTGTGTTTGTGCACAGAGGAGACAGCCCTATTTTCTGCTGAGAGATCCAATAAGACAGAATTGTCAGAGAAACTGAGTCTCTACTCAAGAAGAGTGCATGTGTGCTGGCTTACTAATAATCAGGCAGCTGCAACCTCATGATGCCTGTACAACAATACCTCCTCCAAACCCAGAATACACATTCTTTTCAAGCATGAATGGAGCATTCTCTAGGATAAATCACATACTAGGTCACAAAACAAACCTCAACAAATTAAAGATAGAAATTATTTCAAGCATTTTTTCTGACTAAAACAGCATGAAACTAGAAATCAACCACAGAAGGAAAAACTGGGAAAAGAATGAACAGTGGAGACTAACAACAAGCTACTGAAAAACTAACAGGTCAATGACAAAATCAAAGAAGAAATTAGGAGATACCTTGAGATGAATGAAAATGAAAGCACAGCATCACAAAGTTGGTAAGATGTGACAAACGTAGGTCTAAGAGGGAAGTTCATGGTGATACAGGCTTTCTTCAATAAAAAAGAAAAATCTCAAGTAAGCAACTTAAACTATCACCTAAAATAATTAGAAAAAGAAGAAAAAACAAACCCAAAATTAGCAGAAGAAAAGAAATAATAAAGACCAGAGAAGAAATAAAATAGAATTTAAAAAGTACAAAAGATCAATAAAACCAACAGCAATTTTCTTTTTTTCTTGATTTTTTTTTTGAAAATAAACAAAACTGACAAACTTCTAGCCAGGCTCACCAGGAAGAAAAGAGAGAGGACTCAAATAAACAAAATAAGAAATGAAAGAGGAGAAATAATAAGAGATATCACAGAAATATAAAAAAAATCATAAGAGACTACTATGAACAGTTACATGTCAACAAATTGGAAAACCTAGGAAAAACAGACACGTTTCTAGAAGCATAAAATCTGCTGAAACTGAGTCAAGAAGAAACAGATAACTTGAACAGATCATTAGTGAAATACAATTTTTAATAATAATAAAAAAAAATGTGCAAACAGAAGTCCAGGACTAGAGGGCTTCACTGAGTAGTTCTGCCAAACAAGAAAAGAAAAATTTATACCTATACTTCTCAAACGATTCCAAAAAACCAAAGAGAGGAGGAAACACTCCCAAATTCATTCTGTGAAGCTCCCATCATCCTATATTAAAACAAGAGAGACAGAGAGAGAAAGAAAGAAAGGAAATGACGGGTCAATGCCTTTATGAAAAAGTATGCAAAACACAACAAAATATTCAGTTCAGTTCAGTCGCTCAGTCGTGTCCAACTCTTTGCGACCCCATGGATCACAGCACGCCAGGCCTCCCTGTCCAACACCAATTCCTGGAGTTCACTCGAACTCATGTCCATCGAGTCGGTGATGCCATCCAGCCATCTCATTCTCTGTTATCCCCTTTTCCTCCTGCTCCCAGTCCCACCCAGAATCAAGAGTCTTTTCCAGTGAGTCAACACATCGCATGAGGTGGCCAAAGTATTGGAGTTTCAGCTTTAGCATCAGTCCTTCCAATGAAATACCCAGGACTGATCTCCTTTAGAATGGATTGGTTGGATCTCCTTGCAGTCCAAGGGACTCTCAAGAGTCTTCTCCAACACCACAGTTCAAAAGCATCAATTCTTCGGCGATCAGCTTTCTTCACAGTCCAACTCTCACATCCATACATGACCACGGGAAAAACCATAGCCTTGACTAGACGGACCTTTGTTGGTAAAGTAATGTCTCTGCTTTTTAATATGCTATCTAGGCTGGTCATAACTTTCCTTCCAAGGAGTAAGCGTCTTTTAATTCCATGGCTGCAATCAGCATCCGCAGTGATTTTGGAGCCCAAAAAAACAAAGTCTGACACTGTTTCCACTGTTTTTCCATCTATTTCTCATGAAGTGATGGGACCAGATGCCATGATCTTTGTTTTCTGAATGTTGAGCTTCAAGCCAACTTTTTCACTCTCTTCTTTCATTTTCATCAAGAGGCTCTTTAGTTCCTCTTCACTTTCTGCCATAAGGGTGGTGTCATCTGCATATCTGAGGTTATTGATATTTCCCCCGGCAATCTTTATTCCAGCTTGTGCTTCTTCCAGCCCAGCGTTCCTCATGATGTACTCTGTGTGTAAGTGAAATAAGCAGGGTGACAATATACAGCCTTGACGTACTCCTTTTCCTATTTGGAACCAGTCTGTTGTTCCATGTCCAGTTCTAACTGTTGCTTCCTGACCTGCATACAGGTTTCTCAAGAGGCAGGTCAGGTGGTTTGGTATTGCCATCTCTTTCAGAATTTCCCACAGTTTATTGTGATCCAGTCAAAGGCTTTGGCATAGGGAATAAAGCAGAAATAGGTGCTTTTCTGGAACTCTCTTGCTTTTCCCATGATCCAGCGGATGTTGGCAATATGATCTCTGGTTCCTCTGTCTCTTCTAAAACTAGCTTGAACATCTGGAAGTTCAAGGTTCACATACTGCTGAAGCCTGGCTTGGAGAATTTTGAGCATGACTTTACTAGCATGTGAGATGAGTGCAATTGTGTGGTAGTCTGAGCATTCTTTGGCATTGCCTTTCTTTGGGATTGGAATGAAGACTGACCTTTTCCAGTCCTGTGGCCACTGCTGAGTCTTCCAAATTTGCTGGCATATTGAGTGCAGCACTTTCACAGCATCATCTTTCAGGATTTGAAATAGCTCAACTGGAATTTCATCACCTCCACTAGCTTTGTTCATAGTGATGCTTTCTAAGGCCCACTTGACTTCACATTCCAGGATGTCTGGCTCTAGGTGAGTGATCACACCATCGTGATTATTTTGGTCATGAAGATCTTTTTTGTATAGTTCTTCTGTGTATTCTTGCCACCTCTTCTGTTTCTTGCCACCTATTCTGCTTCTGTTAGGTCCATACCATTTTTGTCCCTTATTGAGCCCATCTTTGCATGAAATGTTCCCTTGTTATCTCTAATTTTCTTGAAGAGCTCTTTAGTCTTTCCTATTCTGTTGTTTTTTTTCTATTTCTTTGCATTGATCACTGAGGAAGGCTTTCTTATCTCTCCTTGCTATTCTTTGGATCTCTGCATTCAGATGCTTATATCTTTCCTTTTCTCCTTTGCTTTTCACTTCTCTTCTTTTCACAGCTCCAACAATACATAAAAAGGATCATACGTCATGATCAAGTTGGATTCATCCTAAGGATATGGTTCAACTTAAGCAAATCAATCAATGTAATATGTCACATTAACAAAAGTTAAGATAAAAACCATATGATCATCTCCATGAATGCAGAAAAAGAAAGCAGTTGAAAAATTTCAACATCCATTCCAAAAAAAACTCTCACCAAAGTGAGTATAGTGAGAACATATCTCAACGTAATAAAAGCCATTTATGACGAATGCACAACCAACATAATACTCAACAGTGAATAGTTGAAAGCCTTCCTACTAAATTTAGGAGCAAAACAAGGATGCCCTCTCTCATCAGTCCTATTTAACATAGTACTGGAAGTCTTAGCCATAGCCATCAGATAAGAAAAAGAAATAAAAATATACAAATTGTAAGGGAAGAGGTAAAACTGTCTGCAGACTACATGATACACTATACAGTGAAGACTGAAGTCTCCACACAAAAACTATTAGAAGCAATGAATAAATTCAGCCAGTTACAAGGTTCAGTTCAGTTCAGTTCAGTTCAGTCGCTCAGTCGTGTCTGACTCTCTGCGACCCCATGAATCACAGCACGCCAGGCCTCCCTGTCCATCACCAACTCCCGGAGTTCACTCAAACTCATGTCCACAGAGTCGGTGATGCCATCCAGCCATCTCATCCTCTGTCGTCCCCTTCTCCTCCTGCTCCCAATCCTTCCCAGCATCAGAGTCTTTTCCAGTGAGTCAACTCTTTGCATGAGGTGGCCAAAGTATTAATATACAGAAATCTGTTGCATTTCTTTACATTAACAAGGAATAACAGAAAGAGAAATTTTTTTTTAGAAAGAGAAATTTTTAAAAATTCCACTTAAAATCATGTCAACAAAAAATTCCTAGTAATAAACAACGAAAGATGTAAAAGACTTGCATGCTAGAAAATGCAAAACATTGATAAAGGAATTTAAAGCTGATTCATGGATATGAAAAGATATCTCAAGCTCTTGGACTGGAAGAATTGATATTGTTAAAATGGCCATGCTGCCCAAAGCAATGCACAGATTTAATGCAATCAAAATAACCATGTCATTTTTCACAGAAGTAGAAAAAACAATTCTCGGATTTATATGCAACCAAAAGTGACTCAGAACTGCCGAAGCAATCCTGAGAAAAAAAGAACAAAGCTGGAGACATAAACCTTTCGGGTTTCAGACTATACTACAAAACTACAGTAATCAAAACGCCATGATATTGACACAAAGACAAACATATAGATCAACTCAACAGAATAGAGAGCCAGAAATAAAGCCACACACTCACAATCATTACACACAGTAGTTGTGTAACTGACACAACTATGACAGAGAAGGCAGGAGTACACAACGAAGAAAAGACAGTCTCGTCAACAAGTGATGTGGGGAAAGCGGGAAAACTACACGCAAGTCAATGAAATTCAAACACTCACACTCACAACCCATCACACACAGTAGTTGTGTAACTGACACAACTATGACAGAGAAGGTAGGAGCACACAACGGAGAAAAGACAGTCTCGTCAACAAGTGATGTGGGGAAAGCGGGAAAACTACACGCAAGTCAATGAAATTCAAACACTCACACTCACAATCATTACACACAGTAGTTGTGTAACTGACACAACTATGACAGAGAAGGCAGGAGCACACAACGGGGAAAGACAGTCCCGTCAACAAGTGATGTGGGGAAAGCAGGAAAACTACACGCAAGTCAATGAAACTAGAACACTCCCTCCCACCATACACAAAAACAAGCTCAAAATGGTTTAAAGACCTAAATATAGTGCATGACAACACAAAACTCCTAGAAGAGAACACAGGCAAAATATTTTTGGCCGTAAATCTATGTTCAACATCACTAATTAAAAGAGAAATGCAAATCAAACTATAAGGAGGTACTAACTCACATTGGTCAGAATGGCTATCATCAAAAGGTCTACAAATAAAAAATGCTGAAGAGGGTGTGGAGAAACGAAGGCCTTTTACACTGTGAGGATACTAACTGGTATAGCCACTATCGAAAACAGTACGGAGGTTCCTTGAAAAACTAAAAGTAGAGCTACCATATGGCCCTAAAATCCCATTCCCGGGCATACAGTGAGAAAGGATGAAAACTAATTCAAAAAGATACATGCACCCCAATGTTCATGCAGCATATTTACAGCAGACAAGACTTAGAAACAACCTAAGTGTCCATCAACAGATAACTGGCTTAAGAAGATGTCACACACACACACACACACACACACACACACAGTGGAATACTACTCAGTCATAAAAATGAAGTATTGCCCTTTGCAGCAACATGGGTGGGCCTAGAGAATATTGTTTAGAGAAGTAAATCAGGCAGAGAAAGACAAATACTATGTGATATCACTTGTATGTAGAATACAAAAAATAATACAAAGTAATTTATATACAAAACAGAGACTCACAGACATAGAAAACAAACTTATGTTACTAAAAGGGAGAAGGAGGGAAGAAGGGACAGACAAATTAACAGTCTGGAATTAACAAATAACAAACTACCATACATAAATAGACAAGCAAAAGGACTTCCTGTATAGCACGTTATTATATATTCAATATCTTTCAATAAAATGAGGAGGGCATCCAAATAGACTAGGTGGTAGGTACTATGATGAAACTCAAGCAGGGATCTCTCTCCCTTCCTTAAAAACTACTCTTTGTGGTGTAACCTGCTTCGCAGGGTCTTCAATGCTCTTTTTTTTTTTCTGACTGGCATTATTTTGATGTATGAGGCAGAATCAGAGGAAGGCTGGTGGTAAAGAATGAACTTTCCCCTTCTAAAGAATTATTCACAGGTGATTAGAAATAACTTGGATTATTTTTTTTGAGAGGTAGATTCTAAAGCAGTGATTTTCAAAGTGTAGTTCCCGCCCAGCACCATCAGCAGCCCCTGGGGAGCTGTGAGGAGAGATGCAGCTCCTCAGGTCCCACTTCAGACCTACTGAACTCCAAACTCCGGGGCTGGGGCCAGCATCTGTACTGCGACAACTCCTCCTGGGGGTTCTTCTGCATAGCCTTCAGGGGTTTAAGCAATTAAATTATGCATGTCAACGTTTCAAAGGTGTTTTTCCTTTTCTCAAATTAGTTAACTTTCTGGAGTTTGGAAAATGTAAAATTATAAAAAGATGACAGAAGACATGGATTGTTTGAATACATCTTCCTGAAGTGAATACGGAGCTTTAAACAGAATGTGGTGTCTGGCGTTTTGAAGTACACGTCTCAGCGAAGGGTGGGGGCCTGTTTAATGTACAGTGGAACTGCTTCTTCCAGGATGAGATTCCTGCAGTCCATCGCAGATGGTCTACATATTTCTATAAAATTATATCTACTCTGAATTTGTTTGTCATTTGACTCATCTACATGGGCTTATTATGACAGAATGTCATCTTGACCAAAGAAAATATTTTCCTAAAAATCTCTGAAGAGAGATCAAAGGTTTTGACACAAGGCTTTAAATAGTGTATTATGTTATGCACATGTTGAAAATCTGTATGATTTTCCTGGGGAGAAAAATATGTTTCAGTAGTATCTTGTTAATTGGTATCTCTGGATAGACAGAGAAAGTTTTCCTCCAAAATCCTGTAGACAGTATATGTATATGTTTGAGACATTACCAAAGGGTTACCCGAGGTGATTCCGTCTTACGTTCACACCAGCAGTTATGGAAACACAAACTGTCCCCCGCCCTCTCCAGTGCTTGCTATGGTGGTGTAGCAGCCACTCTGTCAGGGCTCTAATGGCACTGTATGGTGATTGAATCCCACTTTCCTAGTGACAGGCAGCACTGAGCATATTTTCATGTGCTTATTTGCCATCTGTCTTCTGGCCCAGTGATTCCACTCCTTCTTATTTCAAAAGAACTAAAAGCACATGTCCACACAAAGACATGGATCCTTGCTATAGACTGAATTCTGTCTCCTCCAAATTTATATGAAAGTGAAAGTTGTGTCCATCTCTTTGCGACCCCTTTTCTATACAGTCCATGGAATTCTCCAGGCCAGAATACTGGAGTGGGTACCTTTCCCTTCTCCACGGGGTCTTCCCAATCCAGGGATCGAACCCAGGTCTCCTGCATTGCAGGCAGATTCTTTACCAGCTGATGAACAAGGGAAGCCCAAGTTTATATGCTGATGCTCTAACCCCTAAGATAACTGTATGTGGAGATAGAACATATAAGGAGGTAATTAAGGTTAAAAGGGTCATATGGGTGGGACTTTGATAGAACAAGTTTAGTGTTCTTGTGAGCGAAGACACACAGAGTTCATGCTCTCCCCAGTAGCTCCTCACAAAGAAGAGGTCATGTTAGCATGCAGTGGGATGGCAGTCACCTGGAAGTCAGGGGAAGAGGTTTCACCAGAAAGGAATCATGCAGGCATCCTGATCTTACTCTTCCATCATTCAGAACTGTGAGGAAATAAGCGTCTGTTGTTTGCACCACCCAGTCTACAACCTTTGTCTTGGCAGCCTGGGCTGAGTAACACAGTCCTCACAGCAGGATTTGTAGTATTTATATTATTTGTAATAGTAAAAATCTAGAAACCACATAAATGAATGGATAAGCAAATTGTGGTATACACATGTTCAAAGCAATACTACTGAGTAATACAAATGAACCAACTATTAATATACTATTTTTTGATATTGGATAAATATAAAAAAATTATGCTAAAAGATCATGGCATCTGGTCCCATCACTTCATGGGAAATAGATGGGGAAACAGTGGAAACAGTGTCAGACTTTATTTTTTTGGGCTTCAAAATCACTGTGGATGCTGATTGCAGCTATGAAATTAAAAGACGCTTGCTCCTTGGAAGGAAAGTTATGACCAACCTAGATAGTATATTAAAAAGCAGAGACATTACTTTGCCAACAGAGGTCTGTCTAGTCAAGGCTATGGTTTTTCCCGTGGTCATGTATGGATGTGAGAGTTGGACTGTGAAGAAGGCTGATTGCCAAAGAATTGATGCTTTTGAAGTGTGGTGTTGGAGAAGACTCTTGAGAGTCCCTTGGACTGCAAGGAGATCCAACCAGTCCAGTCTAAAGGAGATCAATCCTGGGTGTTCATTGGAAGGACTGATGCTAAAACTGAAACTCCAGTACTTTGGTCACCTCATGTGACGAGCTGACTCACTGGAAAAGACTCTGATGCTAGGAGGGATTGCGGGCAGGAGGAGAAGGGGACGACAGAGAATGAGATGGCTGGATGGCATCACCGACTCGATGGACAGGAGTTTGGGTGAACTCCAGGAGTTGGTAATGGACAGGGAGGCCTGGCGTGCTGTGTGATTCATGGGGTCGCAGACAGTCGGACACGACTGAGCGACTGAACTGAACTGAACTGAAGGGAGCTAAAGCAGACCAAAAAGAAAAGAGTTGGCACTGCTATTCCATTTATATAAAACTCCAGAAAACGTTAATAGCTGACTGTGACAGAAAGATCTGTGGTTGTCTGGGAGGTGAGGTGCGGCGAGGAGTGGGAGGGAGAGATTACAAAGATACAGAAGCAAACTCTAGGGGGGTAACAGACAGGTTTACTATCTTGACCGTGATGATGGTTTCACAAATACATAAGTCAAAACTTACAAATTGTGTACTTTAAATACACACAGTTTACTGTGTGCCAGTTATAGTATTTCTGGACCAAACTTGAGTCTGCTGGCCTGGCAGAAGTAAAGCCAAACTCCTGACTGGTTTGTGGTGAAGCAAAGTTTGGTGTTTTATTGCAAGGCACCTAACATAATGCCAAGGTTAGGAGAACCGGCGGCTCATACTCAAGTCCTACACTCCCCGGTGGCTTTCAGGGAAGGACTTTTATAAAGAGTAGGTGAGGGAGAAGGCAGACCTCCTACTGATTAGTTAGTGGTGAAGTAACAGGGTGGTGTTTCAAAACTTAGCATCATAAACCTCCTGGTTCTAATTGGTCCAGAGTCTAAATGCTAGTGGCCAGCAGTTAATTTCTTCCACCCTGTAGGAGTTTTAGTGTCTTTAAAACAACTCAAGGATATGGCTCAGAACATTATCGATAGCCCTCAGGGAGGAACTAAAAGTCCTTGATTGGTCTCCTGGCTAAGCTATTTTTCTTTTATCTCTCTTGACTGTTTTCCTGTGTTTCTGCATTTTCTCACTTCTCTGATTAAATTTTCCCTTTGGAACCTGGAAGGCCTAGGAGGCCAAAGCCTTTCTACAAACAAGAGGCAAGGGGACACGAGGGTGGCGACTGTTCCCGGGAAGGACCCCCAGTACCCTACTTCATTTCAGTAGCTCAATAGGCTATCAGACAAAGGAAAGCTGTGGCAGTTCTACTTTCTCCTGGCAACTCTAGTTAAGTGGATTTCCCTTTCTCCATTTTGATAAAGAAATGGAAAAGAAAATGCCTCATTCAGCAAAGCCTGTCATACGTACAGGACGCCACAGCTGTGAACTTTCCCCTGTGAGGAGCCTAGAACAGAACTCCGCCCACCCCAAAAAGCTAGCTTTTCCATTACCACTGGAGGTAAAGCAAACAAAACCACAGTACCAAAGAACATAAGACTGATGGCAGTGAACTCAAAACTGGCAAACAGATCATGACAGTTGGGACTTATCTTTTGTTTTTTCAAGTTTCAGTTCAGTTCAGTTGCTCAGTCGTGTCCATCTCTTTGCAACCCCATAGACTGCAGCATGCCAAGCCTCCCTCACCATCACCAACTCCCAGAGCTCACTCAAACTCATGACCATCCAATCAGTGATGCCCTCCAACCATCTCACCCTCTGTCGTCCCCTTCTCCTCCTGACTTCAATCTTTCCCAGCATTAGGGTCTTTTCTAGTGAGTCAGTTCTTTGAATCCAGTGGCCAAAGGATTGGAGTTTCAGCTTCAACATCAGTCCTTCCAATGAACACCCAGGACTGCTCTCCTTTAGGATGGACTGGTTGGATCTCCTTGCAGTCCAAGGGACTCTCAAGAGTCTTCTCCAACACCACAGTTCAAAATGGCCAGGCGTGGGAAGGTCCACAGGAGCCGCAGGGCCCATGAGTGGATGGTCTCGTGGTTCCAGGCCCTGGCTCTGCTTGCTGTATCAGTTTCCCCAGGGAGATCTGGAGGTGTGCTCCAGGAAGGGGCAGGGTGCATCAGTCCTTCAGCGCTCAGCTTTCTGTACAGTCCAACTTTCACATCCATACATGAGTACTGGAAAAGCCATAGCTTTGACTTTGTCAAAACCAGAGTAATGCCTCTGCTTTTTAATATGCTGTCTAGGTTTGTCATAGCTTTCCTTCCAAGGATCCAGCATCTTTTAATTTCATGGCTACAGTCACCATCTGCAGTGATTTTGGAGCCCAAAAAAATAGTCTGTCATTGTTTCCATTGTTTCCCTATCTATTTGCCATGAAGTGATGGGACCAGATGCCATGATCTTAGTTTTCTGAATATTGAGTTTTAAGCCAGCTTTTTCAAGCTTAGGTGGCTTTATTGGATACTGTGGGAAAGAATCAATCTTTCAACCACATTTGGTAATTTGGGTGAGGAATATTATACGACAGAAAATCTTCCACAAGACAATACACTAAAATCTAGAATAATAAGATGTCAGCTCATGGGAGGCAAAACTTTGTCAGTGCAGTCCAAAGCTGGACACAGAATTTTGTTAGAAACTCAAATCTGCTTCAATTGGACAGTGAGCTTGAAAGAAAAAAACAGGGTTTAATTCTTAGCTTTAGGTTAAGTTCACACCAAATATAGTGGATTTATTGCTCTTTGGGGGTTGTGCTAATTTATGTTTACAGAGAGGCTTTTCTACAGAAGGTTCTTTGTAGCAAATCACTATGGGAGGAAATTCCTTCCAAGGTTGCATTGTGTATTTCCATTTTACTGTGCTGCGGATGCCAGGTTTTTGTTTTTTTTCTTCAAACTAGTAACGTCCTAGGCTTTAAGTAAATTTTTCACACTTGGGCTCCGTACCTTTAAAGTGGTATAGGAGAGAACTCAAAAGTGTCTGACGCCCAAACTCTCAGTCTTTCTAATACTCAGTATAAAGTTGAGAAGCTTTCTGGCAGGCCTGCCGTCAATCATGCCCCGAGTTCTCCCTAGTGTTTCTTCTAACTTCCAGTTGCATTAACTCACTTCTGGTTCCCAGTTGGAGAGCGCAGATTGCACCTGCTCAGAAGGCCAGCGGAGCCCCGTCTCACCCGCAGCTCAGCCTTGGCTGCTTGTGCACAGACAGGAGTGCCCACCAGGGGGCACTGCAGCCCCGGAGCTGCTGTGCCCGCCCGTCGTCCTGGACAGAGCCAGTGGCGCGGAGGGCGTGGGACTGGGAGCGTCGAGCGCCGGGGTCCGCGCGGAGCCGCGCCCTGCCCCTGCCTAGAGCACGCCTCAGATCTCCCCGGGAAACCGATCCAGCGAGGAGAGCCCGGGCCCGGGGCCGCGAGGCGGACTGCTCCCGAGCCGGGCGGTTCCGTGCGGACCTTCCAGCACCTCGCCATTTGACCGTCTCTGCTCCGCCCTCCATCCCCAGCCGAGACCCCGCCCCAGGAGGGGCGCCCCCTGCGCGGCCACTGGGTCCCGGCGCGGCTCCCGGGCCTTTTGCAGGCACCCAGGCCCGGCCGAGCTGCACCTGGGCCGCTCCCGCCCGGGGCGCCACCCCGCGCACCGCCGAGAGAACTTTCCCGGGAGCCGCCGCGGCCTGCGCGCCCCGGGGCACACCCCGCTCGCCCGCCGGCCGCCGGCTCCTCCGCCCACCGCTCTCCCGACCGCCCGCTTCTCCCAATTTCCTGGAGGAGCAGCGCTCCGCCGCCCGGGCAGGGGGCTCTCGGAGGGAGAGCTTCAAGTTGGCCACGCACAGACCCGTGATGAACTCGGGGACCCCCGGACGGGAGCTGCGCCCCGCGACGAGCTGACCGCCACTCGCCGGTCGCGGTAAGGAGCCCGACACCCTTTCGGACCCTTTCGCGGCCTCTCGGTGCGGGAGGGCTGGGGCGGCGGCGGCCGTGGGCTGAGGGACGACCCTTGCCGCTGCCCCCGCGGTGGGGCCGGGACGTGGTGGGGGCCCGCCTGACACAAAGGAGCAGCCGAGGGCTCCCCGGTCGGCGAAGCGAGCCGGGGGCTGCGGGGTGCGGTCGGAGCTGGCAACGCGCGCCCTCTGGGGACCCCGGAGGCGGCGGGGAGGCCGGTGCGCTGCTTCTGCGCTCCGGCGGGCGTAGGTGGCGGGGGCCGCAGGGCTTCCAGGGGCTTCCAAGCCCGAGGAGGGCCGGGGCGCTCGTCCCTTTCTTTTCTTGCCCCTTTGACAGGCGACTTCTCTCGTCCGCAGGGCTGCGGGGGGCCGCGGCGCCCCCGCCTTCGGAGGAGCCGGAGCCGCAGGATGCGCGGGGCCTCGCCGCCGCCCTCCGCGCCCAGTTCCGCCGGCGCTTCCCGGGCCGCTCCCGGGCGCTGACGCTTTCCCTCGTCCCCGCCCTCCTTACCTTCCGTCCGCGCCGCCCCGGACCCCGCCGGCGCCCGGCGCTCTCGGCCTCGCCGCGGCGCGGACCGTCCGTTCACGCCTCGCGTTTGAGCGCAGGGGGTGGCTCAGCGTCTGGGGCGCGGCTTTCTCCGCTGGCCGAGGCCCGCCACAGCCGACATGGGCTGTTTCTGCGCGGTTCCGGAAGAATTCTATTGCGAAGTTTTGCTTCTGAATGAGTCCAAGTTAACTCTCACCACCCAGCAGCAGGGCATCAAGGTAGGCACGGGGCGGGGGCGGGGAGGCGGGGCGCGGCCGGGAGAGCCGGGGGGTCCGCGGCTTTGTCCCGGCGCTGGCACCGGCCGGGGCGGCCGGCGGGGCGTCTCCGCGCGGCGGGAAGCGGCAGCTAACGCCCGCGCTCAGGTGCGGGGTGGACGGGTCAGGCCGAGTTAACTTTGAGTCCTTCATAAAGGAGCGTGAGTTTGCCGTCTGGCAGGATCGTCCGTGCACCAGCTCTCGGCTGCAATCCACGGTCCTGCAACTGAGACCCACACTCTTCCCTGCCTCCTCCTGCTCCCAGAGCTCCCACAGAGGCGCAGAGCTTACAGGCGGTTCTCGGCTTTGTTGAACGACTGCTTTTCCTTGATAGGATTACTGGGAAAGGAAAACAGACCACTCGTGGAAACACGTTAGGTGGCTGTGATTGTGTTGTCGGTGTTTGTGGTTGGGTAATGTTACGTTTGGCCGGGAAATAATTTCCTTTTCCGAAAGCAGCCTGGTTTTAGCCCCACGTTTAAGTAAACCTCTCTCCAAAGTAAACGAGGTAATAACTTTGTGTCTCTTTGTAAGTCATTAAAATGCAATTACCTCTATTAACCTGAAGAGCCCAAACAAAAAGGCTATGGGAGCTTGCAGACATGCACTTCCTTAATTTTGATGGGCTCGTGTTTACGGGTGACAACCTGAAGGACGCGCCTGCGCGCTCGTTTTTGTCTCGCAACAAGGTAGCTACCTAGAGATGATCGCAGTCTCGAGTGTTTTCTTGTTTTCTCTTTTTCCTTCAGTTTAAACTCACTTCGGAATTTTAGATACCTCGGCTGCTGAGTCTGATGGGGGGAAATCGTCCTTCCCCCGCCTCTCTGTCATACAGAAGGCCGTCTGAAAAATAAAAGCTAAGGCTGCCAATTGTGTTGTCCTTGTCTTGTCATCTCAGAATTTAATCCTAATGGCGTAGACTCTGGGCATTTCCTTGTGTGAATTAGTTTTAAACATAGCTTAATACACACTAGAGTAACTGTTCTCCGTCAAGTTTCAGCTTTGTTTCATTCTTGGTGTACAGAATTCTGATTTTACAGTTTTTTTTTTTTTTTTTGTCAGAGAAAGGAGGTAAAAAATGATCTGTTAAAGCCTCACGATAAAGTTAACCCTTTAGGAGATTGTTTCGAATATTGTTTGCCCTGTAATTGTAATAAGCAAAAGTCAATCAGATTCTAAGTGTTTCCTTTCAAGGTCAATAAAAGACTCTTTGGGCAAGTGTTCATTGTATACTTTTAGCTCTTTATGTTCCAACTCCCATTCCCTGCCCACCCCTCCCCCCAACATGAAATCGGGAAGAACTTACAAAATGATGTAACATTCTTTGGTGTACTGTGCAAATAAAATAGGCAACACTCACAAAAACATCATACATTTTTGACAACACATAGATTCTGTTTGGCTTTGAAACAATTAGAGAAAGATAACTCATGAACTGATACTAAAACAACAAAACAATCTTTCTGAAGTCTAAAGTCATCTGGTATGTGAGCTTCCTATTTTATCATGAAAGCCCTATTCCTGTCAGCTGTGGAGCTTGTACATTATTCTGTCAAGAGAGCAGCCAAGACTTGGGATCAAATGGAATAATATTGTCAAAGAAACATGAATCAAAAATCCTGATCCATAATTACTTTTCATAACCTGATGATGCTTATCTTGTTTTACAAATAGGTGGAAAATTGGTGAGTGATTCAAAGGCATTCACAACTTTATAATGCTGTTATTTTGGATATATGCCATTTAACTAAACAATAATTTAGGCATGCTCTTGTTGGAAGTAATCATTTTGCAGCAGGCATGCCCTCTTTCAGTGTCACAGAGCACGCCACAGTTATTTTGATGGCCATATGTGTAACACAGATGTCAGCTGAAGTTAACCACATTATCTGTAGCTACTATGCTACCATAACATGCATGCGTTAAGCACCTATCTGCTTGTGCCCGTGTGCTCAGCTGCTCAGTCGTATCTGAGTCTTTGCAACCCCGTAGCCCACCAGGCTCCTCTGTCCATGGGATTCTGCAGGCAAGAATACTAGCATGGTTTGCCATTTCCTTCTCCAGTCTTCTAGTGGTATGTACTAAATTAAACAGACATATATATATGCTTACAAATGGTATAATGTATGAACAGCATCTTACATGATATTCAAACACTGAATGAATATTATGTTTGTGTATATTATTGTTTTGTACATACTTGGCATTTTATTTAACTCCTACATTAGTTTGTAAATGAAATAGTAAACAATTACTACAAAGTCAATAGCCAGTAACTACTATTATAGTGTTTTCCTTCCAGGATAGTACTCTTGATAATTTTGATGATCACTAACCTTGTACTGCGGAGAAGGCAATGGCAAGCCACTCCAGTACTCTTGCCTAGAAAATCCCATGGATGGAGGAGCCTGGTAGGCTGCAGTCCCTGGGGTCACTACGAGTTGGACACGACTGAGCGACTTCACTTTCACACATTGGAGAAGGAAATGGCAACCCACTCCAGTGTTCTTGCCTGGAGAATCCCAGGGATGGGGGAGCCTGGTGGGCTGCCGTCTATGGGGTCACACAGAGTCGGACACGACTGAAGTGACTTAGCAGCAGCAGCAGCAGCAACCTTGTACTGCAAGGAGATCCAACCAGTCTATTCTAAAGGAGATCAATCCTGGATGTTCATTGGAAGGACTGATGCTAAATCTGAAGCTCCAATACTTTGGCCACCTCATGCGACGAGTTGACTCACTGGAAAAGACTGATGCTAGGAAAGGTTGGGGGCGGGAGGAGAAGGGGACAACAGAGAATGAGATGGCTGGATGGCATCACCGACTCTGTGGACATGAGTTTGAGTGAGCTCTGGGAGTTGGTGATGGCCAGGGAGGCCTGGCGTTCTGTGATCATGGGGTCGCGGAGAGTCGGACACGACTGAGCGACTGAACTGAACTGAACTGAACTAAAGTTAGTTAAGCATATGACATTTGCCCCTGAAATTGAAATATAATTTTTTTCAAAAGTATTTTCTAGTATTTATTTTGAGATGACCCTTTTTCACATTCTATCTTAGATGAAGACATCTAATCTTGTGTTAAAATTACATATTTTAATCCTTAATGGGAGGAATTTTACTGATTCCTAAACAGTTACTTAAGAATTTGCTTGCATTACCATTATAATAATGCATTATAAATTAAAAAGATTAGTTGTAGTAAATTTAAATAGAAGGCATAGAAATAAGGTTTTGTAAAACTCTTAGTTCCGTTCCGTCGCTCAGTCATGTCTGACTCTTTGCGACCCCGTGGACTGTAGCCTACCAGGCTTCTCCGTCCATGGGATTCTCCAGGCAAGAATACTGGAGTGGGTTACCGTTTCCTTCTCCAGGGGATCTTCCCAACCCAGGGATCGAACCCGGGTCTCCCGCATTGGAGGCAGACGCTTTAACCTCTGAGCCACCAGGGAAGCTCTTTGTACTATTTTGAAAAACACTGTGGATTTGTATAAATACAAAGTTACTCATTGAAAAGTGAGCTATAAAGTGATTTTTTTTCTGCAGCTCCGATCAAAGTTTTTCAATGACTTTAGGCAAAAAATTGACATATTTGTTCCCATGGGAAGCATTTTGGCCTGAAGACAATAGTTACACACCTTATATGTTCAGATTCAAGTGAAAGTGAAGTCGCTCAGTCCTGTCTGACTCTGCGACTCCATGGACTGTAGCCTACTAGGCTCCTCCATCCATGGGATTTTCCAGGCAAGAGTACTGGAGTGGGGTGCCATTTCCTTCTTCAGGGGATCTTCCCGACCCAGGGGTCAAACCTGGGTTCCCTGCATTGCAGGCTTTACTGTCTGAGCCACCAGGGAAGTCCCTTGTTAAGATGAGTAGCATTTAAATGGAAAATAGTTTTCTGTCTCAAAAATAATTAGAAAAATAAAACCCGGTGTCATATTCATACTAATAAGATATAGCTGTTTGCCTTCTTAACTTATTTTAGAGGTAACCTTACCTTGTCAAACAGAGAGTCTTTTGCGTGCAGATTGTAGTTTGAGCCCTATCCAAGATTTAAAAACCCAAGTTTATATAAACTGAATGCTATTGGTTGTGTGTCAAGCCACACAATAGCTTTTAGCTGTTTGTTCTCTGCTGCTATCTCTGTTGTTTATTTTAGTAGGAATTTCTGTGTGGTTGGTCTCTTAGCTTTTTGAGCAGTGTTTGTTCAGGAAAACTTTTGTTTTGTCCTTTGTAGTTTTCTGTGCTGGGGAGGTAGAAATCTTTCTTTTTGTTCTTTTGGAAAGCAAAACTTGAATGTGACTCAGACTACTTTTGTTACTTGTCATTTGATTAGCAAAAGATTTTTAGGGAAAACAAAAATCATGAGGTTTTATGATTTAGTCCACAAATTGCTGCTGCAAATGTGAACTAGATCAGTATTTTCATTTCAGCAAGATTTTAGTCCTCTGCATAGTAATGTAATAAACAGTGAGGTGCTTGTTTCTCCCTTAGTGTATTTGACTACATTAATTAAACCGATGTGACGGTAAGATGGAATTTTCTTTAACTTAAAAATAAATGCTTTATTGAGATATACCATTCAATTCACACAGTTAAACCCATCCGTTAACTTTTAAATGAAGTTACTTTCTAAATCATCCTGAGGTTCCTGAGGGAATATTATGAATCAGTTTTGATGCTTTGATCAGAAACTTCCTAATAAATTAGAACAGCAGAACTTGGGGACTTGAATTATATGCATCTCTCTTACCAACAATTGTTTCTTACACTCCATTTAGATTGGTAAATAAAACATCGAAGAAGACTGAGAAAAAGGGAAAAGCAGTAGTCTTTTGCAAATCGTATTGTAGTCACACATACCTATATCTTTTAATACCAGTGACATAAGGTACACAGTCAGGGACCTTCTAAACATAGGTTGAAGCAAGTAATCGTACCCCAGCATTTCTGGTAATATAAGATTGACTATGGGTCTTAACTGGTTTGTAAGTTACATGTGACTGGGATAGTACACCTCTTCCACACTGCGGCTAGGTTTCTAAACCTCAGACATGATATCTGTGCCGTAACTGTTTAAGATGAACTAGTATATAAATGCTCCCTCAAAAATTAAAGAAAAAATGATTGAAAGTATTTTTTACAGCTTTATTGAGGTATAATTGACAAATGAAATTGTAACATGTTTAAGGAGTACAACTTGATGATGTAATACCCGTATATATTGTGAAAGGCTTCCCACCATCTCACCATTGTTAACACGTGCACATCTCACACCTTTCTTTCTTATTGAAAACACTTGAGTTCTACTCTCTCAGCAAATTTCAGTTATATACTATAGCCTTATCCCTTATAGATACCATATTATACCTTTAGATCTTCAGACTTAACTGCCCCCTCAATTTTACAAGATTTTTTCCTTGAAAAAAAATGATTAAAAATGCCATTTATTACCCAAGGTTTTAAAGTGATTTAATGCTAAGGCTGAAACTCAAATACTTTGGCCACCTCATGTGACGAGTTGACTCACTGGAAAAGAGTCTGATGCTAGGAGGGATTGGGGATGGGAGGAGACGGGGATGACAGAGAATGAGATGGCTGGAAGGCATCACCGACTCGATGGACATGAGTTTGAGTGAACTCCGGGAGTTGGTGATGGACAGGGAGGCCTGGTGTGCTGTGATTCATGGGGTCGCAAAGAGTCGGACACGACTGAGCAACTGAACTGAACTGAACTGAAAAGCAATTTAATGGGGAAAGCATTGTTTGTTCCCTTTAGCAGATAATGGCTAACTATCTTTTTCTAGGGGCTTATAATTTTCTTGGTTGATGTTGGATCACACTTTTTGCAGCCCCCTTAATATAATTGTCCTTGAATTCTATAATATCAAGCTTAAACTAACTTTAAGTTAGTTTAATTTCTTGTAGTCAGTATGGATGTGAGAGTTGGACTATAAAGAAAGCTGAGTGCCAAAGAATTGATGCTTTTGAACCATAGTGTTGGAGAAGACTCTTTAGAGTCCCTTGTACTGCAAGGAGATCCAACCAGTCCATCCTAAAGGAAATCAGTCCTGAATATTCATTGGAAGGACTGATGTTGAAGCTGAAACTCCAGTCCTTTGGCCACCTGGTGCGAAGAGCTGACTCCTTTGAAAAGACCCTGATGCTGGGAAAGATTGAAGGCAGGAGGAGAAGGGGACGACAGAGAATGAGATGGTTGGATGGTATCGCCGACTCAGTGGATATGAATTTTTTTTTTTTAATGGATATGAATTTGAATAAACTGTGGGAGTTGGTGACGGACAGGGAGGTCTGGCATGCTGCAGTCCATGGGGTCACAAAGAGTCGGACACAACTGAGCGACTGAACTAAACTTTGAACTAAATTTAAACTAACACACAGCTTTTGTTGTTTTTGAACATGGGTGGTATCTTAATCTATTCAGGCTGGAAATGGCAACCCACTCCAGTATTCTTGCCTGGAGAATAATCCCATGGACAGAGGAGCCTGGTAGGCCACAGTCCACAGGGTTGCAAAGAGTCGGACACTACTGAGCGACTTCACTTACAGACTGGGTGGCTTATAAACAAGAGAAATATATTTCCTGTAGTTCTAGAGGCCGGAGGTCTGAGATCAGAGGTATCAGCATGGTTGAGTGAGGGCCCTCTTCCAGGTTGAAAACTCGTTGTGTCTTCATGTGGCAGAAGGGGCTAGGGAGCTCAGTTGGCCTTTTTTTTTTTAAAGGTACTAATCCCAAAGGCCACACCTCCTAAAGACCATCACTTTGGGGCTTAAGTTTCCAACATATGCATTTCAGGAGGACCCAAACATTTAGATCGTAGCAGATGGTGGTAAAATTAAATCTCAGTTGCAGGGTCAGAAGTTCAGACTCGACTTTCCATTAGATATATGGACAGTAGTTGGTTATTTTTATTATAAAACGAGATGGGAAACTCATCTTTTGTTCAGTGGTTCATGTCGGGTTGTATCTTCGTGGGGCCAGATAGTTCTTTGTTGTGGGATGCTGTCTGCTCCATTGTAGGGTAATTAGCTGTAGTTGTAGCCTCTACCCAGGAGATGCCAGTCACACCGCTTGCCTAAGTTGTAACCAGGAAAAATCCCCCCAGTTGTTGCCAAATGTCTCCTGAGAGGTGAAATCACCCTCAGGTGAAAACCGCTGCCATGGAGGTTAGCAGCTTCCCTTTTTCTTTTGTATTTGGTACACAACCTTCTACACTGTATGCAGACTAACTTTCAGATGCCTTTTTTCTCTTTTGAAAGAGAGTATTTGCCTCATAGGTTAGTGAAAACAATATGAAATCTGTATCTTTAACTTGCTTAATATTCTTAGACTAGCAGGCAGTATACTGGATTGATGAAAAGCATGGGCTGTAGCATCAGACCACTAGATTTACATATTGGTTCCACTGATTACTTATTAGATGTGAGGCCTTCAGAAAGTTACTTTTCTTCTCTCAATGTCAATTTCCCCATCTGTAAAATGGAAACAAAATAATACGCACTTCGTGACTTCATGGTGCCTTGTATGTGGTAAACACTCAGAAATTGGTGGTCTTGAGTCTTCCTGCTTCTTTCCTGGTCCTCTTCTCCTTCTTGGAGTGCTTCCTTCCTGTTTGCATATAAAGTCCAGCCATCATTGTTTGAGTTAACATTCTGCCTGACCTGGACCTTCAGCAGTTCTGTGTACCCAAATGACTTGCTCTGTGGGTAGAACTGCTCAATCTTCCAAACATACCTGACTTTCTTGCACCTTATGCTTGGGATTGCTGCTGAGTGGTCCCCTTTTGCCTTTTCTTATCCACACACTCATCTGAACTCATCCTTTAAGACTTAAACTGAGCATCCCATCTGTTAGAAAGCCTTCGACACAGTCTGCCCTGGCAAAGCTAAGTGCTTGTCTCTGCCTTGCACACATCCTGTTACAGCACTTATCACACTGCAGGCATTGTTTCTAGATGCCTCTCTCTCCCACAGAAGCCTGAGAGCCCTTACATGTGATCCCCAGCAGCTAGAGCTGTGTACCACATGTAATAGATGCATATTCAGTGTAATTTGAGTAGAAGAATGAGTGGAGTATTACTACTGGAGTAGGCCGAATAGGCCATGTTGAAAATCTTCTGGATAATGAGATTCCTTTGCCAATTTTATTTTTACTTGAAAAGATCCTACAATAAAGTGAATCTTAATGTGAGAAATCCTGTTGTCAAGGTACTCTAATTTTTACATTGATGGTGGGTAGAAACTGAGATGGTGCAGTGAACTGAGGGCATGCAGGACATTGAAGATCTAGCTGAGGAGCAGCTATTTCAGAAAACAAGAGTTACACCATTTTTGTGTTACAGAGGTAACTATTGAGTCTTTTCTCTCTCTTTCTTTTTTAACAGTGTAACTTTCCCCTTACAGCTTAAGAGTCTTTTGGGAGAAGGGCCTGTTTCAAGACGGGATAATAGATCCTCCCACTTTAGTTGCTTTTCTTCCCTTGTCTCTGATTCTTTAAACCATTGGAGAACGGTGTCAGTTGGTTTCATAGTGTGGGTTTTCACAATTGGGGACCATTGGTATAGTGTTTAATCTTGCTGTACTGACAATTTTACTCCTAAAGCTGCATAAACCTCATCTGACACTACTCTGAGGCATAATGGAAAAGACAGGGTCAAAGTTAAATACTGGGTTTTTATGACAGATGGTAAGGTTTTCATTCTGATGCACAATGGATTTTTCTGCAGGCCTGTTATAAACAGGACGGTCAGATGTCAGATTTGCCATAACCCTTCAGCTTCCCTAGGAGCTTCCCTGGTGGCTCAGGTGGTAAAGTATCTGCCTGCAGTGCAGGAGACCTGGGTTTGATCCCTGGGTTGGAAAGATCCCTTAGAGAAGGGAATGGCAACCCACTTCAGTATTCTTGCCTGGAAAATCCCGTGGACAGAGGAGCCTGGTGGACTACAGTCCCTAGGGTCACGAAGAGTCGGACATGACTGAGCAACTAAGCATGCACACACTCCAGCTCCTCTGGGATTGACTTCTTTGGCTGAGCTTTGTCTCTGATATTTTCACCACACGTAAAGCTCGTCCTTAATGCTCCAGTTAGCCTGCGTTGGGTGGTAAGAGTAACTGCCATTTGCTCCTGCGTCACAAAATTTGTTTCTAAGTCTCATATATTAAATTTAACCAGGCCTCTGTTATCACTCGTTTGGATCTAGACTAGGTGTGTTAAGGTCGGGGACCAGCCAGGTTAGTTTGTGACTCAAAGCCTATAACCACAGTTTGGATAGTCTGTACCTTTCTCAAAAATGTGGATTGCATTCCTTGCCCTCTGAACCATGTATTTCCTGTTTCTTTTTTTTTTTCTTTTTTAAAGTGAAATAATCACTTTTCCTTAGTGCCGCCTATTGTTAATCCATTTCTCTGTAACTGAACACTCTTGCTGAGTCCCCAAAGACTAAGATGGCTCCTGCAAGTAATTCACTGAAGTCAAGAGGGGGCCTGGCAGTGGTTTGCAAATGGGTGAGAAATTTGTTTTCAAGGATATTGATGTGCCAAGTGGAGATGAATGCAGGCTAGGAGACCTGAAAGGTGCTGAGCACTAGACCCTATGGACAGTGACTGAAAGGTCAGATGTCAGAGGAGGAATGAGCCAAGTGAGACCAAGGAGGGAACCAGATGTGGCAGCAGATTGTTGAGAAACACCATGTTCAAAGCACGTGAGGCAGCTCTGTTAGTGATGCTGAGCACTCCCAGCTTTGTAGGCATGGTGTCCCGGAGGTTGCTGAGAAAGTACCTTGTTTAGAATACATCTTTGCGTAGGAACAGTGATGTGGGGGGGGTGGGTCAAGTTCCTGAGCCAGCCCACGGAGACTGTTTTTATTTTTTTATTTATTTAAAGAAAATTCTACCCCCCCACCAAACAACAACAACAAAAATATATATATATATATGTATGTGGCTGTGCTGGGTCTTCGTTGTGGCACTCAGGATCTTTAGTTGCTGCGTGTGGGATCTAGTTCCCTAACCAGGGATGGAACCTGGGCCCCCTGCCCTGCGAGTGCAGAGTCTTAACCACTGGACCACCAGAGAAGTCCCCCTGTTTGAGTTTGTAAACACTCGGGTCCCACCTTGCCCTTCGTTTAGAGCTGTGTTTGAGAAGCAATCTTGGAGCCTCTCCTGCCTTAATTGTCACTTGTCAAAATTGGTTTTTATCCACCATTCTCACCGCTCCCACTTTGTACTGGAACCATCCTACTAACTGGGGTGCTGTGTGGTCATTTTTGGTCTCCCCGCTTCCCCTTTCTTGCCCTGTGTTTAAACCCTGAAATAACTGATCTTGTGAGGGCCCACAGGACTCTTCTTTCCTCATCTGTGAGCTGTAGGGTGGGAAAACTGCCTCATGGAATGACTGCAAATTTGAGGAGAGAATTTTTGGCACAGAGCCTAAAAGGTGCTCGTGTTGGCAGGCGAGTTTTGACCACTGGCGTCACCTGGGAAGCCCCCTAAAATGATAGCTGTCACTGTGTATGATCTATTGTTTGCCTTTCCCGCCCCCCTCCCCCGAACTCCAGTTTAGGATATCTTACCCCCCCAACCCTGCCCAAAGTGGTGCTGCCTCTCTGAGAGGCATGGGTGGGTTGGTTGTTAGAAGCAGGGAAACAGAGTGGTTCAGTGTCCATAGATGGCAGAGACTTTTCAGATCTCTGCTTTCACTCACATTGCCTCAGCCACCGCTGGGATGCTGCGCGTCTATACCCCTGGTGAGACTTCTGCCTCTTACCTGACTTGAGCTTCTGACTGCCTGCTGGAGGTCACAGTGGATGTCTCAGCCCTTCTGTTCCCTCCACACTCTGTCTTCTGGTGCTGCCTAGTTTGGTGAATGAGGCCACACTCGGCCTTGATCATTTCCGATGCTTTGATTCTCGGTGACAGAGATTTCGTTGCAGACTCTTTTAACATGAGGAGATTTGTTTGCTCAGATCAGGTTCCCAGTTTCTCTTCATCTCTTCTGTGCTCTGTCATCCTGGGGATCAGGGTCATATGCAGGTGGTAGCAATGGGTAAATGGTTCTAGAGTTGATACTTGTACGTGGCAGTATGTGAGATGGGAGTGGAGACAGGCTCTGTTGTAGGAGGGAAGACTCCTTCTCCCGAAGTTCACCAGCAGACTTGCCCTTGTGTCTTTAGCAAAGAGTCTTGTGGCCATTCTTGAACCACAGTGGCGATGGGGTCACCTTCAGGGTGACAGGTTCTGCTTGGGGCTGGGTAGGGGTGGAATTCTTTCCTAAGGGAAGGGGAAGGAGGGAAGGTGGTCAGGATTCCGGCACCTGGGCTTTCCTTCAATTTCCACATCCTTCCAGATGTTGGAATTTTACCACTTCAGTATGTTCCAGGTTTGTCTCTTCTCCCCTCCTCGGATGCCTTCTGCCCTGGTCTAGATTGCTCTCAGTTCTCAGCGGGATGGCTGCAGTAGCTTCTCAATCTCTTTGGCTTAGTTTATATTCCTGAGCACGAGGGCCGCACCCTGGCCCTTCATGATGGGACCCCACGTCTATCTGCCCTTACTCCCACCAGCTGCCATATCCTTGTCGTGGATTCTGGCCAAGCCAAGCTGCTTTCTAGTCTGAATTCTCTACCTTCCCTCTCACCCTGGTCTTTCTCTGCTTGGAAAGTCTCATCGCACCTCCTCTTGTTTGAGTGAAGTTGCCGTTCTCATCAAGCAGGGTTCTGCTCAGGTGCCACTTTCTCTGAAGGCCCCTCTGCTAATCTGAATTAAGCCTGCATTGCATTGCAGGAGCCCTGGGAGCAATATCAGAAGATGATGAGGGCGTGGGTCTTGGTCATAGATAACCCTTGTTTCAGGTCTCCCTTCCGTGTGTTATACTGTAACCACAGCCACGTCACTACCCTCAGAGTCAGCTTCCTATTCTATAAAATGAGGGTCAAATTCTCCACCTGAGTAATATGCATAACCCTTAGCCCCATGCCGAACGAGTGGGAGCTGTTTTGATAGACATGGAAAGCTTTGAGGGAGGGGACTATATCTCTTTTAGGGGATCCCCAGGTCAGGCTGAGTTCCTGAGGAATCAGTGAATGATTGTGGACTGGCTGAATTAATCTGAATAAGGAAAGGTACTTCCAGATTGACATAAGCAATGAATCTGAGAATCTTTTTGCCTTGATACTTTCTAGGTTCCTTGGGTACACGTGTACCTGCTTGACTCCTAATTTATTTAATTTTTAAAAACAGTTTTATGAAGATGTACATCACATACTATATAATTTATCCATTTAAGGTATGTAATTCGGTGGTTTTTCATGTATTTACAGAGTTGTGCAACCTTCATCAAAACGAATTTTAGAACATTTCATCACTCCAAAAGAAGTCTTATTAGCAGTCACTCCTCCTTTCCCTCCCAGCCCTCCTACCTGCTCCAGCTAGGCAACCACTCATCTTTCTGTCTCTGTAGATTTGCATATTCTGGACATTCCTTATAAATGGATTCATATAATATGTGGTCTTTTGTGCCTGGCTGTCTTCACCTCGCTTTCACTCATAATGTATGTATCAGTATTTCATGCCATATTATTGCTGAATAATAGTGCAGTGCATCAGTTCAGTTCAGTTCAGTCGCTCAGTCGTGTCCGGCTCTTTGCAACCCCATGAATCACAGCACGCCAGGCCTCCCTGTCCATCACCAACTCCTGGAGTTCACTCAAACTCATGTACATCGAGTCGGTGATGCCATCCAGCCATCTCATTCTCTGTCGTCCCCTTCTCCTCCCGCCCCCAATCCCTCCCAGCATCAGACTCTTTTCCAGTGAGTCAACTCGTCGCATGAGGTGGCCATAGTATTGGAGTTTCAGCTTTAGCATCAGTCCTTCCAATGAACACCCAGGATTGATCTCCTTTAGAATGGACTGGTTGGATCTCCTTGAAGTCCAAGGGATAGATATACCATATTTGTCCATTCATCAGTTGATGGATTTTGGCTATTACAAATAATTTTGCTATGAAGATTCAAGTACAAGTCTTTATGTGAATATAATGTTTTAGTTTCTCTTGCATATATACCTAGGAGTGGAATTGCTGGATCATAGCAGCAATTAATAGTTTGGGGAACTTGCAAACTGTTTTCCGCAGTTCAGTTCAGTTCAGTCGCTCAGTCGTATCCGACTCTCCGAGACCCCCATGAATCACAGCATGCCAGGCCTCCCTATCCATCACCAACTCCCGGAGTTCACTCAAACTCATGTCCACAGAGTCGGTGATGCCATCCAGCCATCTCATTCTCCGTTGTCCCCTTCTCCTCCCGCCCCCAACCTTTCCCAGCATCAGAGTCTTTTCCAGTGAGTCAACTCGTCGCATGAGGTGGCCAAAGTATTGGAGTTTCAGCTTTAGCATCAGTCCTTCCAATGAACACCCAGGATTGATCTCCTTTAGAATGGATTGGTTGGATCTCCTTGCAGTATAAGGGACTCTCAAGAGTCTTCTCCAACACCACAGTTCAAAAGCATCGATTCTTCAGCGATCAGCTTTCTTCACAGTCCAACTCTCACATCCATACATGTTTTCCGCAGTAGCTGCACCATTTTACATTCCCACCAGCAACGTCTGAACGTGAAAGTGTTAGTTGCTCAGTCGTGTCTGACTCTGTGACCCTCTGGACTGTACCCCACCAGGCTTCTCTGTCCGTGGGATTCTCCAGGCAAGAATCCTTGGGTTTCCATTCCCTTTTCCAGGGGATCTTCCCGAGCCCGAGATCGAACCAGATCTCCTGTACTGCAGGCAGATTCTTTACCGCCTGAGCCACCAGGGAAGCCCAGCAATGCCTAGGGGTTCCAGTTTTCCCCACATTCTCACCAACACTTGCTTTAATCTTTTTGATTACTACTAACCTTTTGGATGTGAAGTGGTATCTCATTGTCATTTTGATTTGCATTTTCCTGAAAATTAGTGATGTGAGCATCTTTTCATATGTTTGTTGGCCATTTGTATATCTTCTTTGGAGAAATATCTGTAGTTTGTGGATGAAAAAAACTGAGTTATTTTCCTTTTTATCGTTAAGTGTTTGCTATGTGTGTACAGTATGTTGTCGTTCACTTGTCCAGTCGTGTCCAGCTCTTCTTGACCCCATGGCAAGTTTCTTTTTTCTGTCAGATACTTGATTTGGAAATGTTTTCTCCTATTCTGTGGGATCTAAAATTTTTTTCTTGACAGTGTTCTTTCATATACAAAGTTTTAAATTCTGATGAATCCAATTATCTTTCCTTTTGTTTCTTGTATTTTGGGGGTCATATTTGAGTGACCATTACTTACTCAAAGGTTATGAAGATTTACTTTTTTTTTTTTTTTCTAGGAGTATTACGGTTTTAACTCTTACACTTAGGGCTGTGATCTTTTCTTCATTCTTTTGCATATGGATATCCAGTTGTCCTAGCTCTTTTGTTGAAACAACTAATTTTTTTAGTTATCAAAAATCAATTGACAATAAATTAAAGGTTAATTTCTGGACTCCCAATTCTGTTCCCTTGACATACCTATCTATACCTCTTGTTTATTTCTACTCATTCCTTGGTAGGATAGATGTGTATAATTCAGCAGAGAAAGCACTCCCAGTTAAAACAAATTTGACATTTAATATTTTGAGCAAAATTTCCTGTAAACTTCCTGGTGGCAGGAAAACATTGTATATTTTATCCACTCTTAAATCCACGGGAGCTTAGAAGCATGGCAGGCATGTGGTGGTGCTCAGTAAATATTCGTCATATTTGAAGAAGGATTGATAGGAGGATTGTTTTAGTCATGCTATTGTTGCTTTTGTATATTGAAATCTTGGTTGTTGAATATTTAGATTTCCAAAATCTTTTCTGTATAAGCTTTGAATGTTGCTGTTCATGTTGTGTGAAGGATTTGCCTTTGGTTCTTCCAGATTCTTTCTGTAAATTACTTGATGGAGGGCTGGAAAAAGAGTATTAGCATATGTTTTATGAATAACTTTGTCAGTCGTGGTAGTTAAGGGTGTAGTATGTTAGGAAAGTTAATGTCATTTAAATAGGTATGTGGTCCTGAGCAGTGTAACATGCAGCGTCCCCCCTGGGAAAGTGATGTCGACGGCTGGAAGATCGTTACTTCTGAGCGCCCACACCCTCTCTCATCCTCATGACTTTCTTCCAGCCTTGAACGTCCAGGAGTCCTGGTGTGATTGTGGGTTAAAGCCTGAGAGCAACTGTGGCTGCATGGAACTGGACTAACATCCCCTATGGCTGAGGGAAGTGGTATTGAAACTGGCGTAATATTACGCCATAGGGGATGTTAGTCCAGTTCCATGAAGCCACAGTTGCTTTCTAGGTTTTAACCCACAATCACACTGGGAATCCTGCTTAATTTACAAGTTAAATACTTGTATGCAAAGTACATCATGAGAAACGCTGGGCTGGAAGAAGCACAAGCTGGAATCATGATTGCTGGGAGAAATATCAATAACCTCAGATATGCAGATGACACCATCCTTATGGCAGAAAGCAAAAAAGAACTAAAGAGCCTCTGATGAAAGTGAAAGAGCAGAGTGGAAAAGTTGGCCTAAAGCTCAACATTCAGAAAACTAAGATCATGGCATCTGGTCCCATCACTTCATGGGAAATAGATGGGGAGACAGTGGAAACAGTGAGAGACTTTATTTTTTTGGGCTCCAAAATCACTGCAGATGGTGACTGGAGCCATAAAATTAAAAGATGCTTACTCCTTGGAATAAAAGCTATTACCAACCTAGACAGCATATTAAAAAGCAGAGACATTACTTTGCCAATAAAGGTCCGTCTAGTCAAAGCTATGGTTATGTATGGATGTGAGAGTTGGACTATAAAGAAAGCTGAGCGCCGAAGAATTGATGCTTTTGAACTGTGGTGTTGGAGAAGACTCTTGAGAGTCCCTTGGACTGCAAGGAGACCCAACCAGTCCCTCCTAAAGGAAATCAGTCCTGAATATTCATTGGAAGGACTGATGTTGAAGCTGAAGCTCCAATACTTTGGCCACCTGATGTGAAGAGCTGACTCACTGGAAAAAACCCTGATGCTGGGAAAGATTGAAGGCAGGAGGAGAAGGGGACGACAGAGGGTGAGATGGTTGGGTGGCATCACTGACTCAATGGACATGAGTTTGAATAGGCTCTGGGAGTTGGTGATAGACAGGGAGGCCTGGCGTGCTGCAGTCCATGGGGTTGCAAAGAGTTGGACACGGCTGAGTGACTGAACTGAACTGATTCAAACACTTCGCAAATCCCAGGAGATATGCAGGCTACAGGCAGTTTCCTCTGTGAAGAAAATCTCAAGTGTCTAGAATCTAGATAATGCCACAGCTGTGGGTGACAAAGTCTTTCACACAAACTGGTTGCTACGTGTTACTGCTTTTTCTGCCACTCACTCATTCTCCTGCCCGGTAGTTCATGTCTGGTTCTCTGCCCCAGACCTGACTGTGGTTGTATGTCCTCAATTAATACAGCCCTGCGAAGCCTGCCCCCAAGTGCAGCAGACACCAGGGGAGGATGTGGGAGAGATGGCATGTGCTACAACAGACTGACTTTCACTTACCCTAGGAAGGCAGACTAGGCACGGGCATTTAGAATCATCGAATGCAGCCCTCCCATCCGACAGCTGAGGGGGCGGGGACCCCGTGAGCGGCAGTGATTTGCCAGAGCCCAGTACTTGGTCCTGGAACCCTGTCTCTTGGTTTCCCGTCTGCTGATTTCTCGGTGCTCACCCGCCCTCCGTTTCTTCGCAGCCTGCAAGGAACAGCTGGGAGCTAATTATAGGGGAAGAGGTCAGAATTGATTGAAAATCATTTAGGTTTGCTGCCAATCTTGTCTTCTCTCATGCTGCCAGCCCTTCCCGTTTCCTCCCTCTCCTCCTTAAATCAAGTCCTTCTAGGCCTGCATCTGGCGTGAGTGCCTTCTGCAGTCTCGGCATTTGGATTTGTGCAACTCTTTCTGAGGGAGAGACTCTTTTGTCTCAAAGAATCTTTTTTTTTCCCCTCCCAATTTGGGGATTAGCTTATGTGGAATTTCTTTTCAAAATGATACTAACTGCATTGCATTTTATTTTCTTTGACTTTCTAGAAGACACTTGTTTATTTAAAAGGCCTAGAATAATGTATGGTTATGGCCATGGTTTTTGAGCTTGTATCACTCAGAGTTTTTCCTTGGTTTCTGTTTTGTAAAGTCTTTACCTTGAATTCTTATAGCTCCATTCTGGTATCTCTCCAGGAAAGAAAATTAAAAACTGATTAGTGACCCTTCTTATTACCTGAGGGAGGGTGCAAGAGAGGAAAGTAGAAAGGAAAAATTGCTCTTTCGTTGAAAGGTTTCAGATGGGTCAATCATCAGGAGGCTAATAGATCTTTCCCCCAATAACGATTATTTTATGCATCTGCTGCTGTTTACAAGGGCACTTTGAGGTTGTGCAAATTTTCCGGAATTCCTCAGGGAGCCGGTGTCTTTTTCTTTCAGACAGTGTTTTTACATAATGTTCTGGGGTAGTTATTTGAAGATAAATAGGTTTTGAGTGTGAGGGTATATGGTGGTCTGGACCAGTGCTGTGTGTTTGTAATTTTAAGTATGGATTTGTGAACTCACTTTTGTAAGAATTTATTTAGAGCTTGTGTACCCGGTAGCACCCAGGATTTCTGGTGGGGATGATGAAATTGAGGGAAGACTCTAGCCTTTTTTCCCTTCAAACATAAGTATGGGTATATTTAATTCTATCAAATGCATAAAAGATCGTAATTACACAGTTACAAGTCTTTTGTTCAATAATGATTTGATTGATAAGCATTTGAATGAAATTTACATAATTTTACATCCATACTGTTTAATTTTTAAATACTGTAAGTAAAAAAAAAACCCGAATAACCAATTCTTATATTTCCTATTTATCCCTCTATGTATCCACACTTTAAAAAGTTACAAACTGAACATTATAATAGAATGTGTAAGTCGTGTTTAAAAACCTGAGTTTTTAAAATTGTTGTACCCAATATGATTCAGAAAAGTCCCCATGCTGAGAAGTGCGGTCCTAGGTGGCAAATTGGAGGAGGGGATGAAAGAGACAGAAGCAAGTTTTCTGTCTTAATATTTTACTAACCCTGTCAGTTAAAAATGGTAATGTCATGAGAAATGACAGTTTAGGTTTAATGTGAGTAATGGAGGTTGCTTCACAGTTAAGTTTAAAAAGTTAAAAGAAATTTAAGTTTTAGGTGGAAAGACAAATATTTACTTATAAAAACAGAATTCAACACAATTCATAAATAAGTACTGGGTTATATAGTGGAGATTTTAAGAGGTACAGACATCCTTATAAAAAATGATGTTTCTTATATACTGAGGTGGATCAGGAAAGGTATTTTAGAAGAAGTGGATATAGATTCCCCTGAAACACTTGAGCCTAGATGTGTTTGAAGGTTCAAAATCTTTCAGATTCTAGCAAGGTAGTATGGTATATAAATGATCCATAGGCTACAGTCCACGGGGTCGCAAAGAGTGGGACACGACTGAGCGACGGAATGGATGCAATATCCTTGGCCAGGTTTAGGGTCATACCTCTTAAAACAAGCACAGTAATATTTGCACAGCTCATCATTCGAATATTCACAGTAAGTGGGGGTAAATAGAGACCCTAAGTTGCCTTCTTCTAGATTTTGTCTCTGTATTAGTTAACTATTATCTATTCATCTTTCATCTTGTCTGACTCTTTGCAATGCCATGGACTGTAGCCTGCCAGGTTTCTCTGTCCATGGAATTTTCTAGGCAAGAAAATTCCTACTTCAGGGAATCTTTCTGACCCAGGGATCAAACCCCTGTCTCCTGCACCTCCAGCATTGGCATGTGGATTCTTACCACTGGCGCTGCCTGGGAAGCCCCAGGTGTATATCTGTTGCTGTGTGCCAAATTACATCCACAACTTAGCAGCTTAGAAGAAAGAACATTATCCTGTACAGATTCTTTGCGTCCAGAATCCAGGAGCAGCTTCACTGGATGATTCTGGTTCAGGTTTTTCTGAGGCTGCACTCAAACTGTGCCTGAGGCATCAGTCAAAGGGAAGCAGCTGGTGGGACTCCTTCTAAGCCTGCTCATGGGCTTGTTGGTAGGTTGTGGTTCCTCACCACGTGAGCCTGAGTGTCCCCACAACATGGTAACTGGCTTGCCCCAGAGCAAGTAATCTTAGACAGAAAAAACAAGATGGAAGCCCTAGTTGTATCATAACATCTGTTGTTATGCTTATGTGGTATTTTGTTGGTCATAGTAGCCAATCTTGGAGTGAGAGGGGACTGTAAAAGGGTGTGAATACTGGGAGGCAGAGATCACTAGAAGACATCTGGAAGAGGGACTGCCATAGTTACCAAGTGAGTTTTGGCATCAAACTTTAGATAAAGTTTTCAGTTTTTGTATCTTTTTGGGTTCTGGATTGTGAATTCCTATAGGCTCTGGCCTCCTCAAAGTGATGATTTGTGAGGATAAACCGTGGCTCTGAAGGCGGTCTAGGACTGCAGGATAACATAAACATGGAGAAATGACTTTGGTGGAGGAAGACGAAGAGTGTCTAGGGAATGCACAGACTCATGGTCTGCTCTGTGCCAGGCACTGTACCTGACATGGGGAATAAAAAGGTGAATTAGGTGGTGCTAGTGGTAAAGAACCCACCTGCCAATGCCGAGGACATAAGAGACGTGGGTTCTATCTCTGGGTTGGGAAAATCCCATGGAGTAGAGCATGCCAGCCCACTCCAGTATTCTTGCCTGGGAATCCCATGGACAGAGGAGCCTGGGGAGGCTACAGTCCATGGGGTTGCAGAGTCGGACATGACTAAAGTGACTTAAGCAGGCAAGCAGACAGGCAGATACATTATTAACCATCTGGAGCTAGAATTTTGATTTGAGAAAATCTGGAGTTTTGCTTTGAAGATACCTGTATTGTCTACAGTGAGAAAGACAGCATAGTTAGAAAGCTGCATAGTGAGAGAATATAGACTCAGAAAATCTGCATTTTTCTGCCAGCTCCTTCATTTCCTATCTTGCAAAAGTCAATATTGTGGAGCCTTAGTTTTTTCTTTCCATTTGTGAAATCGGTGGTTATGTTACTCCATCAATATCAAAGTATTGTGAGGCTCAGTTGATGTTGTTCAGTTGCTCAGTTGTGGCCGACTCTTTGCGACCCTATGGACTGCAGCACACCAGGCTTCCCTGTCTTTCACTGGAGTTTGCTCAAACTCATGTCCATTGCATCAGTGATGCCATTCCACCATCTCCTCTGTCGCCCCTTTCTCCTCTTGCCCTCACTCTTCCCCAGCCTTGGGTCCTTTCCAGTGAGTTGGGCTCTTTGCATCAGGTGGCCAAAGTATTGGAGTTTCAGCTTCAGCATCAGTCCTTCCAATGAATATTCAGGGTTGATTTCTTTTAGGATTGACTGGTTTAATCTCCTTGCAGTCCAAGGGACTCTCAAGAGTCTTCTTCAACACCACAGTTCACAAGCATCAATTCTTTGGTGCTCAGCTTTCTTGATAGTCCAACTCTCACATCCATACATGACCACTGGAAAAACCATAGCTTTGATCATATGGACCTTTTCTGGCAAAGTGATGTCTCTGTCTCTACTTTTTAATACACTGTCTAGGTTTCTTCGTAGCTTTTTTTCCAAGGAGCAAGCATCTTTTAATTTTGTGGCTGCAGTCACTGTCTACAGTGATTTTGGAGCCCAAGAAAATAAAATCTGCCACTGTTTCCACTCTTTCCCCAACTATTTGCTGTGAAGTGATAGGACCAGGTACCATGATCTTAGTTTTTTGAGTGTTGAGCTTTAAGCCAGCTTTCCCCCTCTCCTCTTTGACCTTCGTTAAGAGGCTCCTTAGTTCTTCTTTGCTTTCTGCCATAAGGATGGTGTCATTTGCATATCTGAGATTATTGATATTTCTCCCAGCAGTCTTGATTCCAGCTTGTGATTCATCCAGCCTGGCATTTCACATGATGTACTTTGCATGTAAGTTAAATAAACAGGGTAACAGTATACAGCCTTGACATACTCCTTTCCCAATTTGGAACCAGTCCATTGTTCCATGTCCAGTTCTAATTGTTGTTTCTTGACTTGCATACAAGTTTCTCAGGAGGCAGGTAAGGTGGTCTGGTATTCCCATCTCGAAGAATTTTCCGGTTCATTATGATCCACACAGTCAAAGGCTTTGGCATAGTTAATGAAGCAGAAGTAGATGTTTTCCTGGAATTCCTTGTGAGGCTCAACGGAGGATAATGGTTGAAAAAAATCTTGCAAAATTTTAAGGTGCTCTGGAGTGTTGATTATTATTATATTGTGGTTCTGGCATTTATTAAGTGATGACCTTTGGCCTCAGTCTCATCACCAGTGAAATGAGGGTGATAATACTGTCTACTTCATATTTGCTCTGGTGTTTGAATGAAATAAAACATGTAAGAACTGAGAATAGTGTCTGGCACATGATAACATGAGAAATAAATAAATATTTATTATTATTATGTCAGTATAGCACTAAGTATAGTACAGTATAGTACTAAGCCTTATATTGATTAAAAGAAAAATAAAATGCTTTAGAATGACCTTAGTTTGAAACCATGAGACAAATTACAGTTTTCCTTTAAGTGCTTTTTTATTACTTTGCATTTGCTGTCTAGAAAACTGATTTATTGGGTTGGACAGAGATCACTTTGAAAACAACTGCCAGCTTCCTTCCTCCTTCTTTTCCTCTCTTTGTCTCTTTTTTTTATGTTGACCTTCATGTACAGCTTTTCACATTTTGAAGGTCATAGCTGAAAATAAATCCCTTCGCTTTTCCGGTAACCTAGTAGTCAGATTACCTGTCCAAGCAGAAAGAACTAAGTCAATTTAGAGCTAAGTTCACGTGATGAATATGTATTTCAAAAATGAAGCTTAGATATGGAAGCCTGGAAGAATTTACTCATTAAAATTCCTTGTTGGATTAAATTATGAGTCAAAAATGAGGACTTGCAATTTTGTTGATTTCTGTGATGAAGACAGTTTGTTATGATTTAGTCTTTGTAAGAATCTGAATAGCTTTCTTTTGAGGATCATGAGAACTTCCACAAATTATTATTTTCTAGAATCTTTGTCTGGCAAACCCTGAAGAACTTTCCCTTAGAATGCCTTTATGCCATTACATGCACCCAGGGAGAGTGAGCCGTGACAGTGTCATGGAAACATCAGTATTGACACTGGCATTTTGGTGACCCCCCAAACAACAGCTATAAAGGAAACCAGACCCCAGGCTGACAGCAGATCAATCTCTTTATGTCACAAGTTTCCTTTGTGAATGGTAGGGAAAATCCTTGGGCTTTTTTTGTGTTTTCAGGTTAAAAATTCTTGAGATTTCCCCCTGCTTGAAAATGCTGAAGCGTATGTTGGTGTATGCTTGCGTGCACACACAAGTGTGCTTGTGCCAGAGAAAGAAAGATAAATGACCTAGTGTTTACCATTGTAATATTTGGGTAGTTGTGTTTAAGAGTAAATGTATGTAGAGGACAGACTTGTTGCCAAGGGAGAAGAGGGTATTGGGGAAGGATATGTTGGGAGTTTGGGGTTAGCATATGCAAGCTATTATATATAGAATGGACAAACGACAGGCCCTGTGTATAGCACAGGGAGCTATATTGAATATTCTTAATAAACCATAAATAAAAGAATATGAAAAACATATATATGTATAACTGAATCACTTTGATGTATAGCAGAAACTAACACAACATTGTAAATCAACTATACTTCATTAAAGTAAATTAAAAAAAGTAAATGTATGACTTATTGCTTTCTAGAAAATCATTTTTCTTACTTTTAAATGTTTTCAAAAGATGATCAGTATGTTCTGAAACAGCATTTTCTTTAATATGAGAATCATTGCTACTGAAAACAGGTATCATATTCATCAGGATGTACGTTGCTATACTTAAAAAAAAACACCATTATTTTGAAGAATTTCATTGTGAATTGATTCTTGCTCTAAAATGTTTCTCATTTAGTATAATTGGAAAGTTGAAAATGACATAGAGGTTTTTTCCCCCAAGGGAAGGGTGGTTTTATGTGTCAGCTTGGTTACAGATCACTGGGCCCTCCTTGTGCTTTTCCACTTGCTCAAGTCGGTGCTGAGTTGAGCAAAGCCAAGTTCCTGACAGGCCGCCGTGGTTTCAGCACATGCCCCCTCTGCTTGGCTTTACCATTACTGTAGGTGTCCGCCTTTGTCCTCAAATGCTTAGACAATTTTGTGCTCTCCGCCTGAGGTTGTGGTAGCAAAGTGACAACAAAATGTACCATTTCCCCCTACATTTAACAAATTCCGCTGCTCTGAGTGGAACCCATGGCTTATTAGATATGCCAAGTCGCTAGCTTTCTAAGTATGTGCAACTGAAAATGATGAACAAAATGACATAGAGTGGCATGTTTTGAGTCTCGCTGCATGCACTTGTCAGACTTTGGCTTTCATTTATTGGCCAGTCTCTTCACGGAAGATTCATTGAAACCACTTTGGTCAATTTGATTGCCATTTTGTGTTAGGATGTTAGATTTCTCTTGGAGGAAGAAAAAGGAGTAAGAGCCAGTAAGAACTCAAATAGTTAGAAACATCTGTAATTTTTATACCAGTTACTAATAGATTTTGCACTTCCTCATAAATTAAAACTTTGGGGCTGAGAATAAATCATATACAGACCACAAGTATGTTTGCTACTACATGAACCTGATATTTCTGGTTGTGTCAGTGCATGTATTGGTAATTTTTTAAAAAAAGTCTTCAAAATTAATGAGACAACCTTGATTGAGAAATAGTTTCCTCACACAGGAACTTTTAGTTCTTAGATGAGTGAAGGATGAAGAAAGGATTCTGCAGACCCTGGGTAGTGAACATGTTAATTGCATATTTGACACAGGCATTTGACCGTAAGTATAAATAGCCGAGTTTCCTTCTAGCTCTCAAAGTCTGATGTGTTGTGTCGAAGGTGGCTTTGGTGACAGGTGCAAGTTTTCATTTCTAGCAGTTGTGCCTGTGGTTTATCTAGTCTGGAGCTATAATCACCTTTTCATTACCCAGGCTTCACGTATTGCTACGGCTTGTTCAGTTCGCTGCTTATAGTAGACAGGGCTCAGGAAAATCAATGAGATTTCCTGTTTTCAGCAACTTGAATGATTTGGTGGGGAAAGGAGAGGGAGACTTTTTTTTTTTTCTCAGACTCATGAGCATTTTGGACTTTTGGTTACTTTATTTTGGTGGGGGGTGAGGGGGGTGGGTAGGGAGTGGCAGAGGGTTATCATTTCCTTCTTTAAGGCTACTTCATAGGTTAAGCCCATATGCCATTAAAAGTTGCCCATAAGAAAAAGTGAGCCAGTCCATTCGATGTTTTCACAGTACTTGTTATGTACCCAGATAGTTTATACCATATGAAATGTCTGATACCTAGTGATCTTCAGTAAATGTTACCTTTCCCTTCTCTTTGACACTAGTCAGCCTGTTGTGGGGAATACAGAATGAAGTATGATATTGAAGTTGAGACCTGAAGGGTCTCATGGAGAAGGGTCTTGAATTTGACTTTTAAGGATAAGTGGGCTATAGATACACAGAAAGTGGGAGGTTGCCCTGTGGAACCCCTGGGACAGTGAGGAGGCCGGCTGAACCTGGAGGCAAAGGGGAAAATGCTTTAGTTTTATTTTAAAAGAGCATTCTTAAAAGACAGTGAAATAATTAATCTTAAATACTCTGCATTCTAAGGCTTAAGGGTCATGAAGATGTTAGGAGTCACGTCTATTTGTTTCTCATACATGCAGCCTGTCTCTGCCTTGGGGCCTCAGCTCCTGCTGTTCTTTCTGCCGAGGATGCTTTTCCTTAGAAATCTGCCTGACTTAACCTCAGCCCTTCAAGTCTCTGCTCAAGTGTCTCCCCTCTGAGACCTTCCTTGAGCCCTCTGCGTACACTTTCACTAAGCCCCTTCAGCTTTACTTCTCACCATATCTACCCACTTTTAACATAGTGGATAATTTACTTGATGATTTTGTTTGTTGCCTGTCTTTTCCACTAGAATGTGTACTTCATGAGGCCAGGAGTTTTATTTAAGGATTTGTCCACTGAGATCTCCTCAGCATTGACTACAGCATCTGGCATATAGTGGGCTCACAGTAAATACTTATTGAATAAACATCTCTTTTTACATGGGCTAAACTCGTTTTGCTGCTGGCTCTAATGATGATGTATTGTGATCCCCACCCCCACCCCCGCCCCTCCCTTTTAAGGATAGGCTCTCAATAGCTTCTTTTCCGAAAACACCCTGACAGTAAGGGAAAAAGGTCTCCAAGGTACTGGATGAGCCACTGAGAAGCCTGTGTTTTAAAGACAATGTACATTTTACTCAGAGCCCATGAACTGAAATCAGCAGTCTGATTTTATGAACAGTTACATAATTGTAATTTTTGCCTCTGTAGCAAAGATAGGCCTACTGGGATGACCATACATGCAAGAAAGAAAACCCAGTTCTAAAAATGCGTTTATTTTAGGGCTGTTTATTGTAAATGCTGATAGACCTTCCCTCCCGTTAAACTCCTGAGTACAGAAATTGGGCAGTCCTAGGAAAAAGTAAGAAAAAGCTATTTTTTTATAAAAAGATTCCTCTGTGTCTTCCCACATTGGGGAAAAAAGTTAATTTTTTTTCATATTAAATCATCATCCCTGTAGGGTGACTGGGTTGGACTAGGTCATCACTAAAGCCACTCTCCATCTTGAAAGCTGTATGATCCTGCTCTGTCTAAATATTCCACTCTGGCAGGTTTGTTTTATACACCACTGTATAAACTTGTTGCATGCATTCCTTAGCTTAGTGACTTAGTTTATGATTGTCTGAGTACTCTGCTGCTGCTGCTGCTAAGTCACTTCAGTCGTGTCCGACTCTGTGTGACCCCATAGACGGAAGCCCACCAGGCTCCCCCGTCCCTGGGATTCTCCAGGCAAGAACCCTGGAATGGGTTGCCATTTCCTTCTCCAATGTGTGAAAGTGAAAAGTGAAAGTGAAGTCGCTCAGTCGTGTCCGATCCATAACGACCCCACGGACTGCAGCCTACCAGGCTCCTCCATCCATGGGATTTTCTAGGCAAGAGTACTGGAGTGGCTTGCCATTGCCTTCTCCGGTCTGAGTACTCTAGAAGCGGGGTTTCTGGATCCAAATGCTTGGAGATTTTCGAGGTTCTGGTTTCATAGGGCCAAATATTTTTTAGATAGGTTGCACTTTAGGATAATGGCTAATGCTTAGGTTTTTGAGTTAGTATAGCTGTGATCTGTCCTGGATCTGCCCTTGCTAGCCATGTGCTGAGTTTACTTGGTCCCTTGCCCTTCATTTCTTTCTACTTTTCTTACAGGGTGGTGATGAAAATTAGCTGAGAATGCACCCTGGCTGCTATTATTATCATGATCATTTTATTTTGTACTTCTATAGTTTAATGAACAAAGAATATTAGCATATAAAATATCCTTGTCAATTTGTTAAGAAAAATGTGGAGTTTTTTTATTTTTTGATTACTTTTGAGTGGTTTTTTTCATGTTCATGATTATTTACTTTTTTTTTTTAATGTTTCAAACTACTTCATTTCGGTAATGATTTCTTTTTCTAAGTTTAAATCCATATTATACTCACACTCACTTTACATGTACTTACTTGGTGTCCTTAAGATCACCAAACATAGCACAAAGAATGCACAGGTGGTTTTTGAGATACCATATGGATTTTTAAAAAATATGTGTGTATAATATGTGAGGATTATTCTGTTTTGGTAAAAAATTGTTTTTAGATCAAGTCTGTCAATGGTTTATTAAATAAATATATACATTTTTAATTTTAAAAGAAAATATCTTGCCAGTGGCTTGGGGAGTGAACCATTTTGGAATTTGGGCTCATAGCCCCATTCATGAGCTCAACAGGTACAGCACTGGCTAATTCTGACTACAGCCTCATCAGAGAACATGAGCCAGAACCACCCAGCTTATTAAAAATGCCAATTCAAATCTGTCCTCATACAGGGAGATAACTTTGAATGAAATCAGTTCTCCTATCAGGAAATGTGAGTTTTGCTTTTTAAATTATTGTACTTTTGTTTTTTCCCCCACTCTTGCTCTCTGAACCTCTTGCTAAGGCCCAGACATTTGTTGTTTTTTCACGTCCATAGGTTCTCTTCTGGGATGAGAAGTTACTTGAGCATAAGTTCACAGCTCATTGAATTAATTTAAGAAGCAACTGCGTCAGAGGTCCACAAACCAATAACTTACTCTTAAGTGTGTGTTTACGTCTGAGAACTCATAGCAGGGGGCTAAAAGGGAGAGGAGTGAGCCTGGCAACTCCCTGTTTGGCTTGCTCACCAGACCCCTCACCAGGAGTGTTTCCACAGTGTTGCTGTTTTCTGGATCCTATCAAGATGCCCTTCGGAAGATTAGAGACAATTACCTCTGCATACAGAAATGAACCAAGTGAATGGAAGCCTGGGCCAGGCCTTTGAGAGAGCCTTCTGCTGTCCAGGTGGTTACAGAGCAGCACTTTATGTTAGGGCAGCCTGTGGACTTGAGGTTTTTAGAACACAGGTTGTCTGCTCCTAACCCTGACTTCCTTTCTTTCTCAGGCCAGTGGGGCTGACCCCTGATTGCACTGTACAGTCATTTGGAGGGAGTTTTGAAAATAACCAGAGAGGTTCTGATTTAAGTGATCTGGGTGGGATCTGAGCTTGGATAAAGTTAAAAAATCTCCCTTTGTGATTTGGGTGCACCCCATGACCAGGAGCCCAAGCCACCAATCTGTTTCCAGACTTAGCCTTTCCAGCCTCCTCCCTACCATTCGCCTTCCTTCAGTCTGTATATTTAAGGGTTGCTTTAGCTATAGCTCTGTCCTGCATTTTCAAACTTCAACCTTGGACTGCTTGCCTCTTTAAGTGATTTATCTTGGTGAATATTCACAGTCTGTAATCAGGTACTGTAAGGGTGCATTGTTAGTTTGCTGCCCTGTTGGTCTTTGAATTAATTTAATGATCTGTGAATTTCTACTCAAACAACTAGACTGTCCAAGTCTCCTCTGTGACATAGCCCCTGGTGAGGAACTCTTGGATTTGATATCTTAAAACTTCTCTCTGCTGGTCCTTATGTGCTAGTATAAGATTGAGATGATTTACTTCCTTTTTATTATTCCTGTTGTTAAAACTTGGGTGGGCAACTTTTACATTTCTTTTTAATGTAGTGAAGGTGGAACATTAAGAATGTATTTCATGAGTTTTGAATCAGTTACTTAAGAGTTAATCTGAATTTCTGATTTTTCTCTTTAGTGTGATTATATTCTAATAAAACCTACAGTCTACAGAACTGCTTCATAAAAAATCTCATTTACAGAGAGTATATATTTGAAAATGTAGAAACTCTTCAGATCTACAGTTTGGAAGACTTTGTGATAAATGTCCTATTTTTTGGCAACTCAAAGGAAAAATTTGCAAATTACTTAGCACAGTGTCTTTAAAATATAGCCACTTGATAAGAAACTGTTGCTATTAATGGTCTGTTCTGGGCAAAGTCTGACACTTACCTTCTGTTGGTAGTTCATTACCTTTTTGAGATACTTAAAGTGATGGGAGGGCTTTGGAGCCCTGAGGGAAGCTGGGGTGTCCTGTGGGAATGGTAGTCTTATAATAGAGCTGGGTCAAGTGCATCCCTTAGCACACCGCCCTTGCTATGCGCCCGGTACCCCACACCTTATTATCAGGCAGTGAGTCCTGCTCGTCCGTTGGTTGGTGCTGCACAGAGCCCCTCCCCGAGGCGACCAACCGTCAATGTGAGACCGGTTGTGGTCCTGCTCACCCATTGGTTGGCACCACAGTGGGCCCCGCCCACAAACAACCAACTGTCAAGGAATAACCTTTAGTGAGGGGATTTAGTCGGCAGAGTGGTGGTCCTCGGGTGGAGAGTGAGGTAAGAGCAGGATACTAGCCTTCTCCCTGGGGCTCTTCCAGATCACCAGGCCTCAAGCCAGCAGGTGAGCTGGGGGGCAGGGAGGAGGCTGGGGGCGGTGTCCTGCGTCCTGCAGGGCTCTAGAACCCTCGCCAAAGCCTCCCACCGACTGGACTCGGGCCTTCATCCCATCTCTTCGACCTCATGGCGGCAGCCTGGGGGACCTGGTCCCTACCATGTGGGCGGCCTGAGGAGCCTGAGGCCTGAGGCTCCTGGCTCAGGTTGGGTCCTGGGCGCCTGGCTCCCTCAGCCATGACAGCTGGGCAGGGTCTGGGAACCTGGCCCTGAGGAAGCCGCCAGCTGAGACCTGCCTCCTCTTAGCCAGGACGAGGACCTCTGAGGGGAAAGTTGTGCCTCTCTTGGGACCTCGCCCTTTCTTGTCAGGACAGAAAATGACATTCGTTAAAGAGGTTTACAGAAACATCATTACTGGACTATGAGAGGACCTCTAGAATAAAGGATCTGGTACCAAAATTGTACAACTAACCATGCTTCTCCCTGACCTTTCCTGGCAAAGGGCTTTGCTGAAAGCTTTCTGGGAGTTTGGGGTTTTTAAGGCAGGAGCCACCTGTCTACTTTCATGGCCCTCATTAAACCTCTCTCTGCTCCAAACTCCAACATTTTGGTATTGTTTGGCCTCACTGTGCATCGGGCACACAGACTTGTGTTTTGGTAACAGTCCTATATTTTTTATCTTAAATATGGGCTTAAAAAGAAAGTTGATATCAGAGATTTATTTTAAAACTTTATTTCTATAATATATTCTGAAGTTAGTGCTCAGTCCACTGTTACATCTTTCACAGTCAGCCTGACAGTTAAATTTGACAATCATTTATTGGATTAAAACAACCTGAAAAATTCAATTACCCAGAAAACTCATTCCCTGAGCATCCTTTTAAATCAATATTGGGCTATATAGATGAACTTGGAAGTCCTTGTATTCCTTAAAATAATTAGTTTATGTGTAAGCCTTTTAGAATCTATCAAAATGAACAGTATTTATTTTTAAACTAGAAAAATGTATTACTGAAGGTTTGATGTCCCATTGGAAATAATTTAGGATCAGATAGGAGTAATTTGTTGTACCGATATTTTATGTAAGGCTTGAGCAATTTTATTATCTGGGTTTAGGAGGCTGGTGCTTCAGGGGCCATTTATTTCTTCACTATGTGTTTGCAGGGATTAACATATGATGCCCATTCCTGGGTGATAGTGTCTTCGTTAGGCCTTAGTGCAAACAGCTGCATTTCATACAGTCAGGCCTCACAGCTGAGAGGATGCATGGCATTGCCTCATCCTGTTTTGCCTTTTAAAAATATAAAGCGCTAGGGCTGAATTCTTAAAGTAGCTAGAGATATGTGTAATGAAATGAAGTATCTGAAATGAAAAGACTAATTAAGCCATATTAAAAAGCTAATTATTTGGCTAACAATGGGCTCACAATTTTATTTCTGAGACAATAAAGCTTGGAGAAAAGGAGTAATGTTCTAGTTAAGAAGAAATCAATACACATTACTCACATTATTTTCAGAAATTCTACCAATTTGAACACTGACCATGAACTTGTGAGACTGAAGTCTCCTCTCTTGAGTGATGTAAAGTATTTTATATATATATAAAATCATTATGTTTTACATCTGAAACTAATATGATGTTATGTGTTATGTGTCAGTTATACCTTCATGAAAAAATTACAACTTCTTAAACCTGAATTGAAAGGCAAAAAATTAACATGTTTGCGATTAACATGGCAAACCAAGGCTAACTTTACTATTAAAAAAATAATATTTTGACGTGTTCCCTCCTCTTCAATATTTTGAAAGAGTTTGAGAAGGACTGGCATTGAATCTTCTTTAAATGTTTGGTAGAATTCACCAGGGAAACTGTCTGGTCTTGGAGATGGACTTGTCTGGATTGGCATTTGTCAGCTTTTGCTCTGGACTTTTCTTTCCAGCTTCTCCATGGTTCACTACTAGCTTTTCAGACTGCTTTGTCATACTTCTGCAAATCTTTGTGCAAAGCATTTCCCTCTTTGCACTCAGATACTTCTAATTCAAGTCTGGGTTGGTTGTAACTCTTTCTAAAATACTTTTTATTCAGAATAATAGTAATATGTACATAAGTGTAGTATATATATATATATACACACACATATATGCAATATTTTTATTGAGGATAACCTAAAAGGATTAAAAGGCAGGTAAGGAAATTTGAAAACTGTGTATCACCTGCTTCCTATATGCTGGTCTTGTAGCTGCAGATAAGACTCCCTTCTCCTTTCTTATTGAATCCCTGGGCACCAATCAAGTTTCATGTGCTCATAAGAAACTCAGATATTCAAAAGATATCATAATTATTCTTGAAGAGATACTCTTGTAGTATAAAATGGAATATTTAATGCCCAGTCTGAATAACTGCATATGAATTACTTCACCGGGTCAGAATTTCCCCCAGGAACAGCCAAGCTCTTGACTCAGACAAGATACATACAAGACATACAAGAGTGGATTTCAGAGACGCGAGAGACGCCCGGCTCCCGGCGCAACCGACCACGTGCAGAATCGTGGCTGAGAGGAGCTGCCCCGCGCCCAGAGTTAGGGCGGTGGCCGAGAGGAGCTGTACCACTTCCAGGAGGCGGTGGCTGCTTGGGCACCGGAGGGCCGGGAGGAGCTGATCCACATTCAAAGCAGGAGGGGCGGCCTTGAGGAGATATCCCTCGTCCAAGGTAAGCTGCAGCGGCTGCGCCTTGCTGGAGCAGCTGGGAAGAGATACTCCACGACCAAGTGGAATATAAGAATCCAGTGTTCTGGGGAGGAAGGAACAAGACGGCGAGACCACTTTCTTCCCCACAAATTCATCAGAAGAACATTTGAACGTGGAGTAAAGTCCACAAAACAACTTCTGAATACTGGCAGAGGACATCAGGCTCCCAGAAAAGTAGCCCATTGTCTTCTAAAGGAAAGAGAAGAAATCCAGCTCCACCCACCAGAACACTGACACATGCTTCCCTAACCAGGGAACCCGGACAAGTCACCTGTCCAACCCCACACACAGCGAAGAAACTACATAATAAAGAGAACTCCACAAACTGCAAGAAGAGGGAAAGGACACCCCAAGCAAAGCAATATAAGCAAGATGAAGAGGCAGAGAAATACCCAGCAAGTAAAGGAACAAGATAATTGCCCACCAACACAAACAAAAGAAGAAGATATAGGGAATCTACCTGATAAAGAATTTCGAATTTTGATGGTGAAAATGATTCAAAATCTTGAAAGTAAAATGGAGTTACAGATAAATAACCTGGAGAAAAGGATTGAGAAGATGGAAGAAAGATTTAATAAGGACTTAGAGGAAATAAAAAAGAGTCAATATACAGTGAATAATGCAATAGATGAGATCAGAAACACTCTGGAGGGAACAAACAGTAGAATAACAGAGGCAGAAGACAGGATAAGCGAACTAGAAGATAGAATTGTAGAAATAAATGAAACAGAGAGGAAAAAAGAAAAACGAATTAAAAGAAATGAGGACAATATTAGAGACCTCTGGGACAATGTTAAACGCTCCAACATTCGAATCATAGGAGTCCCAGAAGAAGAAGACAAAAAGAAAGACCATGAGAGAATACTTGAGGAGATAATAGTTGAAAACTTCCCTAAAATAGGGAAAGAAATAATCACCCAAGTCCAAGAAATCCAGAGAGTCCCCAACAGGATAAACCCAAGGCGAAATACTCCAAGACACATATTAATCAAATTAACAAAGGTCAAACACAAAGAACAAATATTAAAAGCAGCAAGGGAAAAGCAGCAAATAACACTCAAGAGGATTCCCATAAGGATAACAGCTGATCTTTCAACAGAAACTCTTCAGGCCAGAAGGGAGTGGCAAGATATACTTAAAGTGATGAAAGAAAATAACCTACAGCCCAGATTACTATACCCAGCAAGGATCTCATTCAAATATGAAGGAGAAATCAAAAGCTTTACAGACAAGCAAAAGCTGAGGGAATTCAGCATCACCAAACCAGCTCTCCAACAAATGCTAAAGGATCTTCTATAGACAGGAATCACAGAAAGAGTGTATAAACTTGAACCCAAAGCAATAAAGAAAATGGCTACGGGATCCTACTTTTCAATAATTACCTTAAACGTAAATGGGTTGAATGCCCCAACCAAAAGACAAAGGCTGGCTGAATGGATACAAAAACAAAACCCCCATATATGTTATCTACAAGAGACCCACCTCAAAACGAGGGACGCATACAGACTGAAAGTGAAGGGCTGGAAAAAGATAGTCCATGCAAATAGAGACCAAAAGAAAGCAGGAGTAGCAATACTCATATCAGATAAAATAGACTTTAAAACAAAGGCTGTGAAACGAGACAAAGAAGGAAACTACATAATGATCAAAGGATCAATCCAAGAAGAAGATATAACAATTATAAATATTTATGCACCTAACATAGGAGCACCGCAATATGTAAGACAATTACTAACAAGTATGAAAGGGGAAATTAACAATAACACAATAATAGTGGGAGATTTTAACACCCCACTTACATCTATGGATAGATCAACTAAACAGAAAATTAACAAGGAAACACAATCTTTAAATGATATAATAGAAGAGTTAGACCTAATAGATATCTATAGGACATTTGACCCCAAAACAATGAATTTCACCTTTTTCTCAAGCGCACACGGAACCTTTTCCAGGATAGATCACATCCTGGGACATAAATCTAGCCTTGGTAAATTCAAAAAAATTGAAATCATTCCAAGCATCTTTTCTGACCACAATGCAGTAAGATTAGATCTCAATTACAGGAGAATAACTGTTAAAAGTGCCAACATATGGAGACTGAACAACACGCTGCTGAATAATGAACTAATCATAGAAGAAATCAAAAGAGACATCAAAATATGCATAGAAATGAATGAAAATGAAAACACAACAACCCAAAACCTCTGGGACACTGTAAAAGCAGTGCTAAGGGGGAAGTTCATAACAATACAGGCATACCTCAAGAAACAAGAAAAAAGTCAACTAAATAACCTAACTCTACATCTAAAGCAACTAGAAAAGGAAGAAATGAAGAACCCCAGGGTCAGTAGAAGGAAAGAAATCATAAAAATTAGGGCAGAGATAAATGCAAAAGAAACAAAAGAGACCATAGCAAAAATCAACAAAGCCAAAAGCTGGTTCTTTGAGAAGGTGAATAAAATTGACAAACCACTAGCCAGACTCATCAAGAAACAAAGGGAGAAGAACCAAATCAAGAAAATTAGAAATGAAAATGGAGAGATCACAACTGACAACACAGAAATACAAAGGATTATTAGAGAATACTATCAGCAATTATATGGCAATAAAATGAATAACCTGGAAGAAATGGACAAATTCCTAGAAAAGTACAACTTTCCAAAACTGAACCAGGAAGAAATAGAAAATCTGAACAAACCCATCACAAGCACGGAAATTGAAACTGTAATCAAAAATCTCCCAGCAAACAAAAGCCCAGGTCCAGACGGCTTCACAGCTGAATTCTACCAAAAATTTAGAGAAGAGCTAACGCCTATTCTACTCAAACTCTTCCAGAAAATTGCTGAGGAAGGGAAACTTCCAAACTCATTCTATGAGGCCACCATCACCCTAATCCCAAAACCTGGTAAAGACCCCACAAAAAAAGAAAACTATAGGCCAATATCACTGATGAACATAGATGCAAAAATCCTTAACAAAATTCTAGCAATCAGAATCCAACAACACATTAAGAAGATCATACATCATGACCAAGTGGGCTTTATCCCAGGAATGCAAGGATTCTTCAATATACGCAAATCAATCAACGTAATACACCACATTAACAAACTGAAAAATAAAAATCATGATTATCTCAATAGATGCAGAGAAAGCCTTCGACAAAATTCAACATCCATTTTTGATAAAAACTCTCCAGAAAGTGGGAATTGAAGGGACATACCTCAACATAATAAAAGCTATATATGACAAACCCACAGCAAACATTATCCTCAATGGTGAAAAACTGAAAGCATTTCCCCTAAAGTCAGGAACAAGACAAGGGTGCCCACTCTCACCACTACTATTCAACATAGTTCTGGAAGTTTTGGCCACAGCAATCAGAGCAGAAAAAGACATAAAAGGAATACAAATTGGAAAAGAAGAAGTAAAGCTTTCACTGTTCACTGATGACATGATCCTCTACACAGAAAACCCTAAAGACTCTACCAGAAAACTACTAGAGCTAATCAATGATTACAGCAAAGTTGCAGGATATAAAATCAACACACAGAAATCCCTTGCATTCCTATACACTAATAATGAGAAAATAGAAAGAGAAATTAAGGAAACTATTCCATTCACTGTTGCAATGAAAACAATTAAATACTTAGGAATATATCTACCTAAGGAAACAAAAGACTTGTACATAGAAAACTATAAAACACTAGTGAAAGTAATCAAAGAGGACACGAATAGATGGAGAAATATACCGTGTTCGTGGATTGGAAGAATAAATATTGTAAAAATGAGTATACTACCCAAAGTAATTTATACATTCAATGCAATCCCTATAAGCTACCAACAATATTTTTCACAGAACTAGAACAAATAATCTCACAATTTGTATGGAAATACAAAAAACCTCGAATAGCCAAAGCAATCTTGAGGAAGAAGAATGGAACTGGGGGAATTAACCTGCCGGACTTCAGGCTCTATTACAAAGCCACAGTCATCAAGACAGTATGGTACTGGCATAAAGACAGAAATATAGATCAATGGAACAAAATAGAAAGCCCAGAGATAAACCCACGCTCCTATGGACACCTTATCTTCGACAAAGGAGGCAAGAATATAAAATGGAGAAAAGACAGTCTCTTTAACAAGTGGTGCTGGGAAAACTGGTCAGCCACTTGTAAAAGAATGAAACTAGAACACTTCCTAACACCATACACCAAAATAAACTCAAAATGGATTAAAGATCTAAATGTAAGACCAGAAACTATAAAACTCCTAGAGGAGAACGAAGGCAAAACACTCTCCGACATAAATCACAGCAGGATCCTCCAAGACCCACCTCCCAGAATATTGGAAATAAAAGCAAAAATAAACAAATGGGACCTAATTAAAATCAAAAGCTTCTGCACAACAAAGGAAACTCTAAGCAAGGTGAGAAGACAGCCTTCAGAATGGGAGAAAATAATAGCAAATGAAGCAACTGATAAAGGATTAATCTCCAAATTATACAAGCAGCTCCTGCAGCTTAATTCCAGAAAACTAAGTGACCCAATCAAAAAATGGGCCAAAGAACTAAACAGACATTTCTCCAAAGAAGACATACAGATGGCTAATAAACACATGAAAAAATGCTCAACATCCCTCATCATCAGAGAAATGCAAATCAAAACCACAATGAGATACCATTTCACACCAGTCAGAATGGCTGCTATCCAAAAGTCTACATGCAATAAGTGCTGGAGAGGGTGTGGAGAGAAGGGAACCCTCTTACACTGTTGGTGGGAATGCAAACTAGTACAGCCACTATGGAGAACAGTGTGGAGATTCCTCAGAAAACTGGAAATAGAACTGCCATATGATCCAGCGATCGCACTCCTGGGCATACACACCGAGGAAACCAGAATTGAAAGAGACACATGTACTCCAATGTTCATTGCAGCACTGTTTATAATAGCCAGGACATGGAAGCAACCTAGATGTCCATCTGCAGATGAATGGATAAGAAAGCTTTGGTACGTATACACAATGGAGTATTTCTCAGCCATCAAAAAGAATGCATTTGAATCAGTTTTAATGAGGTGGATGAAATTGGAGCCAATTATACAGAGTGAAGTAAGCCAGAAAGAAGAACATCAATACCGTATATTAACGCATATATATGGAATTTAGAAAAATGGTAACCTGAACCCTGTATAAGAGACTGCAAAAGAGACATAGGCATTTAGAACAGTCTTTGGGACTCTGTGGGAGAGGGTGAAGGTGGAATGATTGGGAGAATGGAATTGTAGCATGTATATTATCATAAGTGACCAGTCCAGGTTCGACGCATAAATTTTCCTCTGTTCATTTCTTTGCATTTGTGCTTTTTTAATAAAATTCTTTTTTAGATATAAAAAAAAAAAAAAGAGTGGATTTCAGCCTCTATGCTGGGTTGCAGTCTGCATCCTTGTCACAGGTATACGATGTCCTGTCATCTGCCAGATAATGACAATTTGCTTCCTATTTTCTGGCAGTTGTAACTCGTCTCTTCTGATAGCCATTGGTTAGAGCTTTCGAATGACATGGAGAAGTGATGGTGAGTGATTAAAATGCTTTTTGTCTTGCTTTTTCAAATATGATTAAATTGAAGTGAAGAACATCAGGTTAATGAAAGAGCTTTCTCTTCCTAACTTATTAAGAGTTTAAAAATGAAGAATGAATGTTAAATTATATAAAATATTTTTAAAACCACCAGTTGATTTCTTTATTTGAATTTTACTAATGTGAATTACCCTATTGTAAATTTCTTAAAATTAAAGAATTTTATTTCTGAAGTCCTGCTTCCCTGGTGACTCAGATGGTAAAGAATCTGCCTGCAATGCAGGGAGACCTGAGTTTGATCCCTGGTTCTGGAAGATCCCCCAGAAAAGGGAATGGCAACCCACTCAGGTGTTCTTGCCTAGAAAATCCGTTGGACAGAGGAGCCTGGTGGGCTGCAGTCCATGGGGTTGAAAGAGTCGGACATGACTGAGCAACTAAGCACACACACATGCGCCTTATTGCATGCCATTGAGTATGATTTGCAAATATTTTATTTAGAATAACAACACTGTTCTCCCCACCCCTTTTAGGGGAAATTGCCCTTTAAATGTTTGGTAGAATTTGGGAAGAGCCCCTTCTTGGTGTGGAGTTGATGGGGCATGTTGCTTTTTTCACATTATGAGAGCATGGAGATATGTGACTGAAGCTTAAGCAAGGTGCTAGCATTTTGAATTTGCAAAGACAAACAGGTAAGAAAATTTTCATAGCTCTGCTTGGTTATCTAGACTCCAGTAGCAATAGTGATGTGTGTCCTGTCTTGGTAGGGTAAAGGCAGCAGTAGAGGTGGAGATGTCAATAGCAGCATCCTAAATTCAGGACTTGATGTAGGTAGTGGCTTCTTCAGCTTGACCTCCCTTAACTTGTGCTCACTTGGTGAGCTTGATTCTCCAGGTTTCCCATCTATTCTGTAACCTATCAGTATGCTTTCAGAAAATTGCTTCTCCGCTTAGGTTTACTAGAGTTGCTTTCTGTAGCTTGAAATCAAGAACCTGACTATTTAATAGCATAGTGGATGGACTTGGTACAAGTCCTATTGTTGGTGAATGGACATATCTTGATTCAAGTCGTAGTTCTTTCATAACTGGCTTTGGGCAAGTCACTTAACCTTTCTGAACCTCATTTGTTCAGAGGACATTCACCCAGAATGTCCTCATTCTTGCAGAATGGTAGAAAAAATTAAAGATAATATATGCCAAATGCATCATCTTTCAGAGTAGGCATTTGATGCATTATCAGTAATTAGCATTATTATTTACAGAATGTTCTGTAACAGGTCAATAATCCTTTCTCCATAATTCTGAAATCCAAAAAGTTCTGAAAACTTTTAAATAACTCCGTTCCATTCCGTCACTCAGTCGTGTCCGACTCTATGCGACCCTGTGGACTGTAGCCTACCAGGCTTCTCCGTCCATGGGATTCTCCAGGCAAGAATACTGGAGTGGGTTACCATCTCCTTCTCCAGGGGATCTTCCCGACCCAGGGATCGAACCCGGGTCTCCCGTATTGGAGGCAGACGCTTTAACCTCTGAGCCACCAGGGAAGCCCTCATTTGATTATAAAACCTGACCTGACTTGCAAATATTTGAAGAAAATATCTAACTATGATGAGAGGCAATTAAATTTTTTTATTTATCACATTATTTTACTTTTGCTGCAGAAAAATTGTAGCTGCCCAGACTCTCTGAAGGTGTGTGAAATATAGTATATACATAGTGTCTTTCTGGGGAGTTTGGAATCCTGAAGCACATTTGGCCCCATGAGTTTTGGATAAAGGATTTGTGAAGGATTATTGAGTTATACTGATTCACAGTCAGAGTGTGTCAGAATGGTCTGGGGAGTTTTTATATTTGTTAAAAAAAAAATCACTGTCCTCTGGGTGAATGAGACAGGCGATTTCTTCTCCTTTTCCTTTGGCTCGTTTGTGTGTACATGTGTCTGTATGTGTAGGGGAATGGTTTGTCTGGATGTTTCTGCCAACATCAGAAAATTAGTTGGGGACGTTTCAGTCTTTTTTCCATGCTTTGTAATACATTGCATAATGAGAAACTTACTGTTCTTTGTGTATGTTAAACTATCTGAAACTAGAGGGTTTTTTTGTTTGTTTTTTTCTGTTCTTGAGGTTATTCTCTGAGAACTTACTTGAGTATGCCAATTTTTAGGGAAGTTTTTTTTGTTTTGTCGGTTCCCATGAAAATCATCCATTGGTCAAAGAATTTTCAGGCGGTAACATTATGGATGAGAAAAGTAAGTTGCTGCTGCTGCGTCGCTTCAGTCATGTCCGACTCTGTGCGACCCCATGGACGGCAGCCCACCAGGCTCCCCCACCCCTGGGATTCTCCAGGCAAGAACACTGGAGTGGGTTGCCATTTCCTTCTCCAATGCATGAAAGTATAAAGTGAAAGTGAAGTCGCTTAGTCGTATCTGACCCTCAGCGACCCCATGGACTGCAGCCTTCCAGGTTCCTCCGTCGATGGGATTTTCCAGGCAAGAGTACTGGAGTGGGGGTGCTGTTGCCTTCTCCAAGTAATATTTTGCTGAAATAAAAAACAAGTAGGGAGAGAGGAAGCATTATATTTAAACATAGATAAATAATATACTCTGGGAAAATTTTCTTACTGACCCTCAGTTGTTTTCAGTCACTTCTTAACCTGTTTTTTTTTTTTTTTCCTCAGGATTCAGTAGAATAGTGTTATGATACCCTCTTAACTACTCCTGTCTGGTTCTTGCTCCCTGGGACTAGGGCTGAGCTCTCCACTAGTGGGGTCGCTTTAGATTATATAGCCCTCTCTTTCAGGTAACAATGATTAACCTACTGGGAAGAGTAGATTCCATTTTGACCCGAAGATCATAAAATAGAGAAATTCTGTGGCTTTTAATTTCCTTGAAACAGTCATCTCAAAAATTTACTGTGTCAGTGCTTTGAATAAAAGACAACTCAAATAGCCTGTCTTACATCTTGAAGAATTTAAGTAACTAATCATATGTTGGCAAAAGTGATTGGTTCTAGATTTGTACAGATTCCATTAAGCAGTTATTTTGACAACTCTCCTGTTAATGCTGGAGAATGTTGTGCCTTTGGGCGAGCCTGAGAGCAAAGCTATCTAAGTCAGTATGAGAAATGCTGCTCATAGCTTTTCAGAATGGCTAGGTTTCATCTCAGAGTAGAGTCTTTTCATGCAGTTTGCCACTGGCAAGACCTCTTGCTCCCTTTGAGGAGAAAGTAGGCGTGATGAGGCTCATGAACATTCCAGTGTTCCTCCCTGCTCTCGATTATGGGCAGACTCCCAGGATGTGGCAGTGTGTGGTCTCAGACTTGGTTCCTGCCACCAGCTCTGCTGCTCTTTTGGATGTTTCTTTATGTTCTGGTCTTTATGTTCCTCGCCTCTTTCTTTCCCCCAAATCAGTACTTAGGAAAGGCAGTTTTAGGCTTTCATATTCCTTTGAGAAGTATTTTGATGTTATACCTTAACTTTATCTGCAGGACACATCTTTTTAAAAAATAATAATAAATTTTAGGTGTTTAGGATATGTGGGGGAGAAATATTTTGACACTGCCAATGGTTTTATCAGTTTATTACATAAAAGGAAGTGCTTAGCAAACTTCTGATTACTTTAAGAAGACGTTTTCAAATGTTTGAGGGGGAATATATGTGTTCTTTTGCCTGCATTCACGTCCATTGAAAACTGAGGGGCTGCCGTGGCTTCCCTAGTGTGCTGGCCCCTCGGAGAACTCTCTCTGGAGAGAGAGTGAGGGGGCACTCACTGCTTTAGTGCTGGCCCAGTGTGCTCTGCCACTTATGTAAAGGTGTTCATGCATGCTCACACCTACTCACGCCTGCACACACCTGAGTCACAGGTAAGGATTTTCAGGGAGTACATCACATTGGAATGGTTTCCATATTTAGCCCTTGATGCAAAATTAGACTTAATTTTAAGTCAGAACTAGACTTTAAAATACCTTTAGAAAGGTCGCCCTACCAGCTCTTAAACATGGCCCATGTTTCTTCTTGCTTGGGACCTATTATTCTATGTTCAACTGTGCATCAGACATATAAAGAAGGAGGCTTTGTGTTGTATAAAAAAAAATGCACCTGAACCACTAAGATCAGACTCCATTGTGAAGCACGGTTGAGAGAGGCGTTGCAGAACTGAAGCTGCAGGAACAGGAATGACCCCTGGAATTTCCTTGTTTCTCAGATTGATCTAGTTCATTGTGCAAAAGTCAAATGTTGAATGCTCTCAGACCCAGCATTCTTAGGAGTGGCTAACATTGTGTGTATACTAATTCCTCTAGTCATGAGAGGAAAAAAACATAATTCTTACCAAGTTGTGGTATAGAAGATAACATGGCTTGACAAATGAAGGTTGTGGAGTATCAGAGTAAGTATTGGGATGGGTTGTAGATTTTCTCTCTCTGAACCGTTTTAAATTCAGAATAAGTGTTTATGTGTGCATGCTCAGTCGTGTCAGAATCTTTGCGGCTGTGTGGACTGTAGCATGCCAGTCTCCTCTGTCCATGGAATTTTCCAGGCAAGAATACTGGAGTGGGTTGACATTCCCATCTCCAGGGGATCTTCCTTGCCCAGGGATTGAACCCATGTCTCTTGTGTCTCTTGTTTTGACAGGCGGATTCTTTACCAACTCTGCCACCTGGTAAGCCCCTTTAAGGACTATTCTTGTAGGTGAAATGTGAAGGTGGCAGTTTTTTTTTTTTTTTGGATCCAATCAATGTGGATTCAGAATCTCTCAAATGTGAAATTGAGTTACAGATGGATTCTTAGTGTCCTAAATTCACTGTAGAGTAATAATAACCCTTTTCGGTTTCCTCTGAGAATTGGGTTTGTGACAGGAAAGATGAAGCATTAGGAGTAGTGATTCCCCCCGCCCCCAGTTCATATGAAGATGTTAGTCTGAAAGACAGGGCTGGAAAGGTTGTATAGTAGTAGATAGATGGGCATTTTAGCATCTTTCTCTAAAGAGATGGTAGAGAACAAAGCAAGTATCAGCATAGAAAATGGTCACTGGAGTCTGTGGTGTGTTGTAGGCTTGATAGCTAATATGTTGAATGTCACTAGGGGAATATTAGTCTTGGCAAGGCTATGGGGTGTCCTTCTTTATTGAATAAAATTAGGTTGCTGAGACTCATGAATCATGGATGAAATGTTAGAGCTAAAAATGGCCAGTAAATGACAGTGCTGAACACACATAAAGGTCATTTCCAGGTTCTTGCTGTTTGTGTTGTAGTCAGTGTTCAGTGGGCCAGCAGCCTTTTTGTTTTAATTAAACTCTTTCTTTTGAGAGAATTCACGTGCAGTTGTAAGAAATACTACACAGGTGCCGTGTCCCTTTAGTCAGTTTTGCTCAATTGTAACTTCTTGCAAAACTATATAGTCCAGTATGATAGCCAGGGTATCAACATGGTTGCAGTCAAGACCCAGGACATTGCCATCAGCACAGAACTTTCTCTCAGTGCCCTTTTATAGCCACAGCCACATCTTGGCTGCTTCTCTGTCTCCTTAAACTCGCTGCCACAAATCTCTTTCTATAATCTTATCATTTCAAAAATGTTCTATGGAGTCATTTGGATAGGCTTTTCCATGCAGAGTAAGTCTCTATATTCCCACCAGCAATGTGTGAGTGACCCAATTTCTCTGTGTCCTTATCAGCATTTGGTGTTGTCACTATTTTTATTTAGCTATCCTGTTCAGTATATAGTGATACCATATGGTAGTTTTTGGCTTTTTTGAACAGAGAATTGTTCTTTGTAGATTTAATTGCATTTCCTTAGTATTTAATTATATGGAATGTCTTTTCATGTACTTATTTGCTACCTGTGTATCTTCTTTGCTGAAGTGTCTCTTTTTGTCTTAGCTGATGTTCTAAATGGATTGTTTGTTTTGCTACTGTTGCATTTTTCTAGTGCTTCACATATTCTAGGTATTTGTCCTTTCTTTGGATATATTTGCAAATATTTTATCTCAGTCTGTAGCTTGTCTTTTCATCCTCTTTACAGGATGTTTTGCTAAGCAGAAATTATTAACTTCAATGAAGTCCATAGAAGTTTTTAACTTTCATTCTTACTTTCTATGTTTAGAGAAAACCAGCTCTGAGGTCAGTCCTTTTGTTACTTCTTCACACCCGAAACCTTTGGAGACACAATCATTCCCCAGTAGTGGAGCTCCCTTCTGATGGTCCTCATCTTTCATTCTACAGTTTCATTCAGAAAGTCAGAGTAAATCCATTAAGACAAAGGTGACTTACAGTGAACGACCCTTAGGAGATTGCAGGCTAGTGTACAGGTGGGATGCTATCCCATGGTATCCTTCCCCTGAACAAGCTTCCCAACCTGCACTAGCCCACACCTGCATGATTTTGTCTGGGCTAGTGATGAATTTGCTTCAAGGGCCTGAGGAAGATGGGAGCATTTCCCCCCGTTTATGTAGCATCTTCCTAATGGCTCCTTGAAGAATTTTAATCACAAGTACATAAAAATCTGTCAGATAATTCTAATATCTCTGTCATCTTGATATGGAAATCTGTTGCTTGTCTTTTTTCATTCTGTTGGAAATCTTCCTCATTCTTGGTATGATGAGTGACTTTTGGACAAAACTTGGACATTTTTGTATTATACTGTGAGATTCTGGATCCCATTTCAACCTTCTGGTTTTGACCTCACTCCAAAGGGCAAGTGGGGAAGTTGTCACCTACTTAATACCTGTGTTTCCAAGGGGTTTTTAGGAAGAAGAGGCAAGAGGATTGAGCCTAGGGCTTGGCTTTAGTGTTACACCATTACTCTGGGACCTTAATATTTCTTTAGCATCCTCTGTGCAGTGGTTCTGAACCCTGTCTTCCCATTAAAGTCACCCAATGAAGCTAAAATCAGCAACTGTACATGATGGTCTCTTCTTCTACCCTGAGATTTTAATTCAGTTGGTATAGAGTGAAGCTTAGGCAGTGGTATTTTTAAAAAGCTCCCTAGTTAATTGTAATATGCAGCTGGAGTTGAGAGGTACCTTTCTGCAGACAAAAAGAACGTGAATGTTGACCATAACATTACGGATTCTTACGTTTTTAAAAGCCTTGGCCTCAAACTTGAAGTTTTGTTAATATGCATTCTTAGTGGTGAGTGGGAAGGAGGGGAGGTTACAGAATAAACTTGACCCATCTTCCTGGAGTGCCAGTTCTGCCTGATAGAAAAGTCATGTTTTAAATTACCTTGCAAAAAAGGACAAAAAATCAAAACAGATTTTTTTTTTTAAACAGCAGAATATAAAAATTTCATGCATTTTTAAAAGAAAAAACCAAACTAGGTAGGATTCTAGAGAAAGCACACATTAGTGGTGAGCCCCAGCACCACGGATGGCCGTTGGCAGGGCTCTCTTACGGGGGTTACTTTGGTGGAATTGTTTTGAAATGCATGGCGAAGGCCTGGGAGGCAAAATACTGCTGTCTCTGAGAGATGTTTATAACTTGTATTGTTAGGTAACCTAGGTGACTGGACTAATGCAATGTTTTATAGTGTGAATCATGTTTGTTTAGAACAGTTTACCCTTTTTCATCATCTTTTGGTGTCAAAAGTATTTATCCCCCTGAATTTTTTTTTTTGGTCTGAAACACTTCTGCCTGTTCTTAGAGGGTTACAGCAGGGGATTATTGGATAATGAAAACATTCTCAGCCTTTCTGTGTCCGGCCCCCATCACTGTCAGTGGAGATGAGCTCCTTTCTGTATGGCCACAGCTTGCAACACAAGCTTAACAATCTTGTTGGGGGCCTTTGCTATTCTGTGGGGATCCTTCTGACAGTTGAAGAATGCCATTTATTTCTGAGTTGAGCACTCAGTTCACACTAATAATTCTCTTTGTGGGAAGTTCTCTCAAAAGATGGGTGCTCCTCCTCTGCAGGCTTGCACTGTGGCAAAACTGACAAGTGTGTACATGAGTTGCCCTCTTTTCCACATACTCAGTGAAAAATGAATGTTTTCTCCTCTTCACATATTAACCTGATTTTCTGGCAGTAATTCAAAACTTGGTGGAATCAAATTCATGTACTTTCAGCACTATAGAAACCATATAAACTGTCACCTCAACATTTCTCCATTAAAATATAAGTTGGATACTCTGTCTTTACGTTGAATCAGGGACCTTTTGGTGGTTGACAGTAGTTGTTTTAACTTATTCCTGAAGAATGAGTAAATGAAGTTTTGAGGAGGCAGCTCAAGTGGTTAGAAACGTAGGGACCATGGGCAAACTGGCTAGTTCTAATACTGCCTCTGTTGCTTTCTGGTTACTTAGCTTTTTTGTATTTCAATTTCTCCTTCTATAAAATGGAAGTAGAATTTTCTGAGAATGACATTAGTTAATACATTGAAAGCTGTAAAACAGTTCATGGTGTGGATGAAAAATGCCTGGTATATCAGTAAACAAAGAATGTTGCAACTACCAAACCAGCATTTACTGCAGCCATCCCCAGCTGTGCACCCCGAGGGGATTCAGGATGTAGAAAAGTAGGATACTGGCCCTGGATGGTTAAGATGCATATCAAAGGAATGATTTCATCAGCCCAGACTCTTGTATCTTCCCATACATAGAGAAGGGCTAAATTCATTAACTTGAGATATCTGGTTTTCTTTAAATAACAGTAATATTTTGATGGTCTGAGTACCTGATTTTTGTTGCAAAACTCCTATATATTCTGGCTCTTCCTTTACCTCTGCAGGGCAGTCCTCCAGAGCTGTCTGAGAGACTGTCTTCTGGGCTTAAGTCCTCAGTTTTGTCTGCCAAATAAAATGTAATTCTCAATTTTCAGGTTGTGTAATATTTTTTTTTTAGTTGACAGTGACATATATAAACAAATGCTCAAGTAATTTAGTTATTTTTATTGTTTAAATGGACCTTAAAGTATAGATGGCTACCAGTTTCTGCACACTTGACATATATATGAAAAAAATACCAATTCCAAATTGGGTGACAGGTGAATTTGTACTTGTAGCTTCCTATGCCTGGAACGTTCTCCTCCTCTTGAGACTCGTGTATACTCAGCTTAGATATACCTTCCTGAAAGGGCCATCCTTACTGTTCTGCTCATTTCCTTCCTAATAATACCGCTGTTGGTATGTATTTCTTTACTTGCTGTTGTCCATCTCCTCCACTAGAATATAAATTCCATGAAGGCATGTTACAGGTTGACTTAAGTTCGTCTGGCCTTCCAGCTTTGTTGTGTTCTTTTGTTCAACATTGGAGACCTTCAGAGTCTAGAAATAAGTGAGTGCTTTATAACCTTCCCTCCAGGCTTTTGCTTCCAGCTGTTAAATTACAAGGAAAGCAATTTCTGGTCTTACTTCTGCCAGGTGTGCAGTCATTTATTAGAAAGCAGTTCCAGCAGTTCCAGAGCCAGGTATCGTTTTGTCACCCTCTGTCCTTGGGCGCTCTGAGCGTCCTCTGGTAGAAACGCAATGGTGATGTTGTGATGATGAGGCCAGCTAGTTGTGACTCAAGCTGAGCAGGAGAGTCTCTTGAAGAGTGAAGAGAAGCAGGACAAGAGTTCCAGATCTTGAGCTCCCCACTATAGGTGGCAGATTTTTGACTTTGCCAGGTTTTTGATGCCTTGTTCTTACAGAGATGGTGGAGTCTGTATAGTTGTAACCAACCACATATCTTAGACACCACTCATTTCACAAATTAAAATTATATTGAATAGCCCCTTTACTCGGAGAAGGCAATGGCAAGCCACTCCAGTACTATTGCCTAGAAAATCCCATGGATGGAGGAGCCTGGTAGGCTGCAGTCCGTGGGGTCGCTAAGGGTCGGACACGACTGAGCGACTTCACTTTCACTTTTCACTTTCACACATTGGAGAAGGAAATGGCAAGCCACTCCAGTGTTCTTGCCTGGAGAATCCCAGGGATGGGGGAGCCTGGTGGGCTTCTGTCTATGGGGTCACACAGAGTCGGACACGACTGAAGTGACTTAGCAGCAGCAGCAGCAGCAGCAGCAGCCCCTTTACTAATGAACAAGCCTTTTGTTGTATTTTTAAATAATGATACTTAAAGTGTTGAGCAGGAGTGTGAACTCCCAATAATAGAACTCGAAATGTTAATAACTGCTAGGGTGTTAATAAGCTAATACGTAAATACACAGTGTGCATTGTTTATACCAAAGTTTTCCTAAATTTCAGGAACTGTAATAGATGGGGCCTTCTCTGTTTCATTTCCTACAGTATTTCCATCAGTTAAAATAGTACTTAGTTCGTGATAGTTGAAATTATTTCTGATAGAAAAATAATCTATATTCTGAACAACCAGTATACAGACTTTGGAGCATAACAAACTTTCAGGATTTGTGACTTGAAAAATTAACCTTTTAAAATAAATCCATGAATATTTTAATTTAATCTAGATGATTGGGTTGATGATTTCGTTATCAATCAAGTATCTAATTTGCTTAGGCCATTTTAAACACATCCATTAGCATTCATATCTTAAAAATGCTGTGAAAATGACAGGAAAAAATTTTTTAAAGAGAAAAAGATCTGAAAATACCTTACCAGTCCAGTGGTTAGGACTTAGCACTTTAACTGTGGAGGTCTGGGCTCAATCCCTGGTTGGAGACCTTAGATCCCACAAGCCATGCAACAGAAAAATAAACTTTTAAAAAGAGAAAATCCATAAAATCCAAGAAATATATAGAATGCCACTGACAAATTAAAGCTATAGATTAATTCCTGAAGGAAGGGAAAGTTAGCAGTTCTCTAGGGGAGCAAAAGTGGTCAAATGGAGCTAAGGATTGCTGTACAGGTAGAACCCTTTCTGGAGACCTACATCGCACATAGGGAAGCAGCAGAAGCAGGTCAGCATCCTGGGGTGTTCACTGGAGATTAACGCAGAGCTCAGAGGCCGGGGTCTTTCCCAAGTTTCAGTCACTTTTGCTCCAGGCTAAGTGGGCCAAGTGGGCCAAGTTGTTTGTGCGCAGGGATCCTCCTGTCCCGTCAGAAAGCTTGGGGCTCCCAGAGGGTAATCTGCCCCACCTCCCTGACAGCATTCCTGCTGCTCCCAGCAGTTGCCACTGGAGTGCTGGTGGTTTCTCAACATTTCTTCAGGTACACAATGGAGATAAAACAGCTATCTTAAGAATTTGGAAAGTATTGAATAAATGAATGAAAAAACCCCAGCATGGCACGTGGTGCTCATTATATAAAGAGCCCCATTTGTGAATGGTCTATATTCAGTGGTATGTAGAAACAAGTAAAGTAGTATGAGGACATTGGCCTTTCTCAAGTAGAGGAACACATGTGAGTGAATTAATTTAGCTTTTTCTGAGATCATTTTATGAGCCATGTTTCTTAACATTAAACTAGGATCATGTTGTCATAAATCATTTAGTATAAACAGCATTTGAAAAAGTCACAAGATTTATAGCTATTTCAAATAAACTCAAATACATCCCTAGGTTTTTCTAATTCATTTGTTAAAGAACTATATCTAGATCTGATTATGCAGTTATTTCTTCAGGTCCCTGAACAGAAGAATGTCTACAAGAGAAATAACTCTCCTTTGAAAATCTATTGCAACAGAAACATGAAATATGCTAATCTGATTTTTGGTATTGTTTTGTTTGCAGTTTTAATGAAGGAAAAGATAAGTGTTCTCAGGGCTCATCGAAGCTTTACCTCCAAGAATATTCTTTAAGTTCTCTTTATTTACTAATAATTTGATCCAAATCCAGATGATATTCAAAATACTCCTCAAATGTTTTTAAGCGTACTAACTTCTGCTTCAAGTCCAATTACTTTAATTAGGGCTCTTTGATTCAGGAAGTATTTCTTGCACCTCTGTGCTTTGCTATGGACTGAGAATACACCACTGAAGAGGACAGAGTCCCTACCCCCTGGCAGCTTACAGTTTGTTAGAGGCAGCACACAAACAGATGATTTTAATTAATAAGGCCAAAGAGGCTAGAATACCTAGAATATGACTTTCTCAGGGAAGGAATGTTAGGAGAATTCCACAGAAGATCAAATAGCATGAAAAAAGATGAACCATGGCATAGCCCTGGGGAACACATGCAGGTGACAGCAGTCAGTTCTGATTATGAGAACTTGAAGCCAAGTGCAGACTAGGTGTGGGACTTCCCTGGTGGTCCAGAGGTTAAGACTCACCACTTCCAATGCAGGGGGTGCAGGTTTTATCCCTGGTTGGGAAGCTAAGATCCCAACTGCCTTGTGGCCAAAAAACCAACAGATTAAAAACAGAAGTAATGTTGTAACAAATTCAATAAAGACTTTAAAAATGGTCCACATTAAAACAAAAAAAGTAAAGATTAGATGGGCCATAAATGGCCTAGGGAAGCATGTGGGCCTGGAACCTTTAAAATCTGTGTGCAGGGTTATGGAAGGTCATTTTAAGGGTTTTGACTAGGCTTAATTCAGTTCAGTTCAGTCCGTCAGTCATATCTGACTCTTTGCGACCTGATGACTGCAGCACGCCAGGCTTCCCTGTCCCTCACCAACTCCGAAGCTTGCTCAAACTCATGTCCATCGAGTTGGTGATGCCATCCAACCTTCTTATCCTCTGTTATCCCCTTATCCTCCCACCTTTAATCTTTCCCAGCGTCAGGGTCTTTCCCAATGAGTCAGTTCTTCACATCAGGTGGCCAAAGTACTGGAGTTTCAGCTTCAACATCAGTCCTTCCAATGAACACCCAGGATTGATCTCCTTCAGAATAGACTGGTTGGATCTCCTTGCAGTCCAAGGGACTCTCAAGAGTCTTCTCCAACACCACAGTTCAAAAGCATCAATTTTTCGGCGATCAGCTTTCTTTGTAGTCCAACTCTCACATTCATACATGACTACTGGAAAAACCATAGCTTTGACTACACAGACCTTTGTTGGCAAAGTAATGTGTGCTTTTTAATATGCTGTCTAGGTTGGTCATAACTTTCCTTCCAAGGAGTAAGCATCTTTTAGTTTCTTGGCTGCAATCACCATCTGCAGTGATTTTGGAGCGCCCCCCTCCACCCAAAAGTCTCTCACTGTTTCCATTGTTTCCCCATCTATTTGCCATGAAGTGATGGGACCGGATGCCATGATTTTAGTTTTCTGAATGTTGAGTTTTAAGCCAACTTTTTCACTCTCCTCTTTCACTTTCATCAAAAACTTCAGTTGTTTGCTTTCTGGCATAAGGGTGGTGTCATCTGCATATCTGAGGTTATTGATATTTCTCACGACAGTCTTGATTCCAGCTTGTGCTTCATCCAGCCCAGCGTTTCTCATGATGTACTCTGCTTATAAGTTAAACAAGCAGGGTGACAATATACAGCCTTGACATACTCCTTTCCCAATTTGGAGCTAGTCTGTGTCCTGTGTTCTGTGTCCAGTTCTAACTGTTGCTTCTTGACCTGCATACAGATTTCTCAGGAGACAGGTCAGGTGGTTTGGTATTCCTATCTCTTGAAGAATTTCCCAGTTTGTTGTGGTCCACACAGACAAAGGCTTTGGTGTAGTCAATAAAGCAAAAGTAGAGTGACTAGGGTACTGATAGACATTATTGTTTTCAGTGGATCTGGCAGGGTTGTGTAAGGGAAGTTAAATGGAGATTCAGAATTAAGGAGAACCAGATTCAAAGCCTTGATGGCTCAGTGGTAAAGAATCTTCCTACAACACAGGAAACACAAGTTTGATCCCTGGTTGAGGAGGATTCCCTGGAGAAGGAAATGGCAACCCATTCCAGTTTTCTTGCCTGGAGAATCCCATGGACAGAGGAGCCTGGATGGCTGTTGCTGCTGCTGCTGCTAAGTCACTTCAGTCGTGTCCGACTCTGTGTGACCCCATAGACGGAAGCCCACCAGGCTCCTCCATCCATGGGGTTTTCTAGGCAAGAGTACTGGAGTGGCTTGCCATTGCCTTCTCCGGGCTACAGTCTAAGGAGTTGCAAAAATTCGGACATGACTGAGCACACATAACACATACAGGTTCAAAATTAAGGAGAAAGTGGAGGCTCTGCTAGGAGACTTTGCAGTGGTCTAGGTGGGAGACAATAAGAACTTAAACTAGTACTGGGAGATCTGTTTGAGAAGGAAATGGGGATGAGTTTTAAAAATACTTAGGAGATAAGACTTGCAAGATTTGGAAATTGAGGGAGGAGGTAGAGGTTAGGATGATTCCAGATTGCTGGCTTGCCAGACTGACGGTGGCTAGGGTACCCTTGGGCTATTTATGTTGAGTTGGAAACACAGTGGACATCAAAGTTGCCATCTAAGTATATTTCTGTAGCTGGAGAAAAGACTTCAGTTCAGTTGCTCAGTTGTGTCCAATTCTTTGCAACCTCATGGACTGCAGCATGCCAGGCTTTCCTGTCCATCACCAGCACCCAGTATTTGCTCAAATTCATGTCCATCGAGTTGGTGATGCCATCCAACCATCTCATCATCTGTCGTCTCCTTCTCCTCCTGCCTTCAATCTTTCTCAGCATCAGGGTCTTTTCCAATGAGTCAGTTCTTCTTATCGGGTGGCCAAGTATTGGAGCTTCAGCATCAGTCCTTCCAATGACTATTCAGGACTGATTTCCTTTAGGATGGACTGGTTGGATCTCCTTGCAGTCCAAGGGACTCTCAAGAGACTTCTCCAACACCACAGTTCAAAAGCATCAATTCTTCAGCACTCAGCTTTCTTTATGGTCCAACTCTCATATCCATACCTCACTACTGGAAAAATCATAGCTTTGACTTAGGGAGAAAAGACTTAGAGAGCCTTTAGTAAAAAGTGAGAGAATTGTGCAAGTGGATATGACTGTGTACTCCAAGGAGAGCTTGGAAAGAGTGAGAAGGGGGCAGGAGAGTGGGAGGGATGGAAGAGAATTGACCGAGGGGTGAGAAGGCAGAGAGAAAGACAAAGGCAGTAACAAAAGAGAACCATTAGGGACTACAATGTTTAAAGAGTGGGCAGAGAAACATCAAGAAAGTGCAGTAAGCAGGAATGGTTGGAGAGATCCAGAACAACCAGAAATGAAAAACTTATGTTACAGTAGTCACAGGAAGAAGTCAGTGGTAGCAAACATGGCAGAGAAGGCCAGCAAGACACAGTCTGAAATGTATTCAGACTGAAATTGGTGTCCTTTGTGGAACCAGGTGTAGTAGATTGATGGTGTCTGGCCTTGGCTCAAGAAAAGGAGGGGCCAGGAGGTAAAGATGCAGAAGGCCAGAACACCGGTATTCTTTCTAGTGAGAAGGAAGAAAGCAACAGGGAGCAACTGGAGGGACTTCCATAGAGGCTAGGGAGATTTGTATTTTATTTTTTAAAAGAATTTGAGTGACTAAGGCTGTAAAGAAAGAGTGAGCCAATGAGGACAAGATGGTGATAGATGAGATGGGACCACAGACGGGCAAAGGAGGTGAGAGGGTGGTGTCAGTCATACTATGGAAGGAATGGAGTCCAACAAGAGACAGTCTGTGCTGTTTGATCAAGGGTGCAGAGGAAATAGAATTATTTTAACAAGGGAAAGCAGAAAGATGAGGTAGGTATAAAGCCATTTCATTAGAAGGCCAGTCTGTTGTGAAAGTTTACTCCTTGTATCTTTAAAGATGGTAATTAAGTACTAAGTTAATGAAGGACCCAAAAGGTACAGAAATCACTGCTGCTTTTAAATTATTTTATATCATCTGATGAGCTGTTTTTTCCTACTAAGTAATCTCTGTACAATCCCATTTTGATAAATTACATGCAATTATTGATCATCTCCTTTTATAAAGAACAGTACTAAATCATCTGCTTTGTATTCCTGGTTAGATGAACATAATAATTCATTGCCATACCACAGCAGAGACTTGTTTGTGGGTGATGATATTTGGTGTCCCTTATATAATAGCCTAAGCTGTTCATGGTTTGTGAAAACAGGACTCAGAACTTTATTGGCAGCACAATCGTAATGAAATATAAGTGTCATTCCTGCGGACCTTCAACCTTTCATGTTTTCATTGCATTTCTGAAAAGAGGAATGGGTGTTTTTATTAAATGCAAAGGCATTTGCACACAGCATATTCGGCTCATGAGTTTCTTAGGCACTTATTCTGTTGCCCAGTACAGTGCTTGTCTGGGAGGAAGTGAGAAGAAATTGGGAGGCATCTGCCATTCCTGGAAGGAGCTGCCAAGAACAGAATGTGGAGTAGAAAGTTCCACAGAGATAGACAGCTAGGATCCCAAGGCAGGAGAGCAGGGAAAGGATGGGGAGGGAAGATAAGGAAAGATAAGTCTGGTGTTTATATGAACATAGAAGGTCTAGTAGTACTCATTGAAGGTCTCCAGACAACTGGTCTATAGGCTATTAAGCAAGACATTATTTGGAGAATTGGAGTGAAAGGTAAATGAAGTTTTATTTTGTTCTCAGTCTATCAGGTATAGATTCAAGGTGCAGCCCTGAAGTTTATGAAGTATTGGGCAGGATGATCCAATGGCTAGGTTCTTCCTTGTGAGAACATAGACACTGCCACACAGGTGCAGATTCTGTTCTGTATTGACATGAGTATAGGGGAGAGCTGAGTGGTCAGTCTGGGTGTTTGTGAGTCTTCCTGCAGCAGAGTCATGCTGTGATGGACCCAAGTTCCATTCTGACCAGCAGTTGAGATTGGCCTGTTGCATCTCTTCTTTCAGATAGATTTCTAGGGCTTACCAGGAGGTTTGCATGGGATTTAATATTACTTTTGTATATCCCCTTCCAGGAGTTCACAGGACAGCAGGGCTGATAAGACAGAACAAATATCAATATGCAAATAGCTCTCTGAAGGGTGCCTTCCTTTCTGAACTGCCTTTTATTTGCCCCTCCAGATTCATTCCCCATCCTAATTTTTTCTGAGCTCCGGGTTGCTGATTTGTGTGTCAGTTCATTTACTTTCTGGTCTCCTTGGTTCTGGTCAACGGAAGGCTCTAGCAGGGTTGAGCCTGGAGGGCAGGAAAGTGAGGTGAGAATGTCTGTTCTCTTCAGCTCATCAAGTAGCCCTTTCTGATCACAGTTCTCCCAGGGTTTTAGCAATGCCTTCCTTTCCTTGTTCTTTGGAGCTCAGTGTGCAACAGCTTCCAATGCTGGCCTACCCCAAGGTACTGTATCATCTCAGGTTGGCTTCTCTGCCTACATCTTTGCAGAGGCTCCTTGATTAATCTGAGTTACTGTTGGTAATGTTCTTTCCTGCTGGGGCCTGACCACTTTATTTTTATGAAAATGATTATAGACTGCTTACCCAGAAGGACTGCTGAGTTTTACAAATTTGCTGGCATATTGAGTGCAGCACTTTCACAGCATCATCTTTCAAGACTTGAAATAGCTCAACTGGAATTCCATCACCTCCACTAGCTTTGTTTGTAGTGATGCTTTCTAGGGCCCACTTGACTTCACATTCCAAGATGTCTGGCTCTAGGTCAGTGATCACGTTATTGTGACTATCTTGGTCATGAAGATCTTTTTTGTACAGTTCTTCTGTGTTTTCTTGCCACCTCTTCTTAATATCTTCTGCTTCTGTTAGGTTCATACCATTTCTGTCCTTTATCGAGCCCATCTTTGCACGAAATGTTCCCTTGGAATCTCTAATTTTCTTGAAAAGATCTCTTGTTTTTCCTATTCTGTTGTTTTCCTCTATTTCTTTGCACTGATCACTGAGGAAGGCTTTCTTATCTCTCCTTGCTGTTCTTTGGAACTCTGCCTTCAGATGCTTATGTCTTTCCTTTTCTCCTTTGCCTTTTGCCTCTCTTCTTTTCACAGCTATTTGTAAGGCCTCCTCAGACAGCCATTTTGCTTTTTTGCATTTCTTTTCCATGGGGACGGTCTTGGTCCCTGTCTCCTGTACAATGTCACGAACCTCCGTCCAGAGTTCATCAGGCACTCTGTCAGATCTAGTCCCTTAAATCTATTCCTCACTTCCACTGTATAATCATAAGGGATTTGATTGAGGTCATATCTGAATGGTCTAGTGGTTTTCCCTACTTTCTTCAATTTCAGTCTGAATTTGGCAATAAGAAGTTCATGATCTGAGCCACAGTCAGCTCCTGGTCTTGTTTTTGCTAACTGTATACAGCTTCTCCATCTTTGGCTGCAAAGAATATAATCAATCTGATTTCGGTGTTGACCATCTGGTGATGTCCACGTGTAGAGTCTTCTCTGGAAGAGGTCAGTCTTCATTCCAATCCCAAAGAAAGGCAATGCCAAAGAATGCTCAAACTACCGCACAATTGCACTCATCTCACACGCTAGCAAAGTGATGCTCAAAATTCTCCAAGCCAGGCTTCAACAATATGTGAACCATGAACTCCCAGATGTTCAAGCAGGTTTTAGAAAAGGCAGAGGCACCAGAGATCAAATTGCCAACATCCACTGGATCATGGAGAAAGCAAGAGAGTTCCAGAAGAGCATCTATTTCTGCTTCATTGACTATGCCAAAGCCTTTGACTGTGTGGATCACAGTAAACTGTGGAGAATTCTTCAAGAGATGGGAATACCAGACCACCTGACCTGCCTCTTGAGAAACCTGTATGCAGGTCAGGAAGCAACAGTCAGAACTGTACATGGAACAACAGACTGGTTCCAAATAGGAAAAGGAGTGTGTCAAGGCTGTATATTATCACCTTGCTTATTTAACTTATATGCAGAGTACATCATGAGGAATGCTGGGCTGGAAGAAACACAAGCTGGAATCAAGATTGCTGGGAGAAATATCAATAATCTCAGATATGCTGATGACACTACCCTTATGGCAGAAAGTGAAGAGGAACTCAAAAGCCTCTTGATGAAAGTGAAAGAGGAGAGTGAAAAGGTTGGCTTGAAGCTCCACATTCAGAAAAGAAAGATCATGGCATCTGGTCCCATCACTTCATGGGAAATAGATGGAAAAACAGTGGAAACAGTGTCAGAGTTTATTTTTTTGGGCTCCAAAATCACTGCAGATGCTGATTGCAGCCATGAAATTAAAAGACGCTTACTCCTTGGAAGGAAAGTTATGACCAACCTTGATAATATTTTAAAAAGCAGAGATAATACTTTGCCAACAAAGGTCCATCTAGTCAAGGCTATGGTTTTTCCCATGGTCATGTATGGATGTGAGAGTTGGACTGTGAAGAAAGCTGATCGCCGAAGAATTGATGCTTTTCAACTGTGGTGTTGGAGAAGACTCTTGAGAGTCCCATGGACTGCAATGAGATCCAACCAGTCCATTCTAAGGGAGATAGATCCTGGGTGTTCATTGGAAGGACTGATGCTAAAGCTGAGACTGCAATGCTTTGGCTTTGACCACCTCATGCGACGAGTTGACTCACTGGAAAAGACTCTGATGCTGGGAAGGGTTGGGGGTGGGAGGAAAAGGGGACGACCGAGGATGAGATGGCTGGATAGCATCACCGACTCTGTGGACTTGAGTCTGAGTGAGCTCCGGGAGTTGGTGATGGACAGGGAGGCCTGGCGTGCTGTGATTCATGGGGTCGCGGAGAGTCGGACACGACTGAGCGACTGAACTGAACTGACCCAGAAGGACAGATAGGCTGCAATGAATTGATGCGGGAGACTGAGGCAAAAGTAGGGATTGGCAGGGAGCAATAGTCAGTACAGTTTTTGCAGTTGAACTCTGATTTCATAGAGATGCCTGGGGCAGAGTAGATGCCAGATGAACTTTCTCCCAGCTCTCCACAAAGGTTCCCTTGGCTCTTAGTCTTTTTCTGGCTCACTGTCTCCAGGGTCCTTGGATTTGTCCCCCAGCAACACTGTTGAACTTAATTTCTTATTGCTTGGGTTCTCTATCCGCAGTCTGTAGTTTAAACTTGTAGATGGCTTCTTCCCAGAATAGTGCATTTTTTGTTGAATAAATGGTGAGATGAAGGACAAAATTTTTGCTTTCTCCTTTGTCCTGTCAGAAGTCTTTGAGCTGAATATTTTGAAATCTGATGTTTTCAAAACCAAAACCTTCTAGGAAAAACATAAGACATATGCAAATTGAGGGACATTCCTCAACTCAGTGCTTCTCAAAACTGTCAAGGATATCAAACTTAAGGTAAGTCTGAGAAACTATTATAGACCAAAAGCTAAGAAAATATGATCACTAAATTTAATATGATGTTCTGGGACATTAAGGAAAAACTAGTGAAATTTGGATATTCGGAAATTTGTTCATAGAAATGTACCAATGTTGATTCTTTAGTTGTAACACATATACCATAGCAATGTCAGGTGTTAGCAGTAGAGGTGACTGGGTGCCAGATTTATGGGAACTGTTTATTATCTTTGCCACTTTTCTTTAAGTCTGAAACTATTTTAAAATAAATAATTCTCTTAAAAATCAATCTTTAATATCTAAATAAGTTGATATTAAATCAAATACTTTAAGACATTTATGTGACATTTTTCTCTGCTGAGGAAGATAATATTTGGACCCAAAGTGAAGTATAGAATTTGTGAATCTTGTGCACAGTTCAGGCCTGTTAAGATCCCTTGTTTTTGTTTGGAATTTTTATTCATAATTCAAGAAACATATATTATTACCTGTTTTTTTTTTTGCCAGGAACTGAACTAGGTTTTAGAAATAAGAGTAATAAAGACAGATAACATTGCAATTGAGAAATAGGTAACTTGTGTGTGGATATTTCCTTAATTCTGTATCTCAGATTTATTTTGTCTCAGCACATAATACTGTATACTCACATTAAGTGCTCAAAGTTCTATGAATATAAGAGTATATTTTAAAAATTACACTTAGACCTAATAAAAGTATGATTTTATAGTTTATGTTCTGTTTAAAGATTGAGGCTATATTCAGGGATTTAACCTTAACCTTAGAGATTGAAATTATGAATTGGGAAATATTTGTATTATAAATTTATTTGAATTAATAATTAGAACAAAAAAGTACTTAAAAGTCTGAAAGAATTTTTAGATATTTCCTCAGAGTTAAGGTTTAGAGAGAAGGTGTTCTTTAAAAATCAGAAATTTTGTCAGAAACATAAATTTGATAGGGGGAAAAGAGCTGTGTTGAGTATAATACATATGAAAGGAAAAAGTCTCCCCTCTCCCTCTTTGAATTTCTCATTAATTTGTCTTATTTCTAGTGAGAACATGCTCATATTATGGTGTCTGCTGCTGCTGCTGCTAAGTCACTTCAGTCGTGTCCGACTCTCTGTGACCCCACAGACAGAGGCCCATCAGGCTCCCCCGTCCCTGGGATTCTCCAGGCAAGAACACTGGAGTGGGTTGCCATTTCCTTCTCCAATGTGTGAGAGTGAAAAGTGAAGTCGCTTAGTCGTGTCCGACCCCTAGCGACCCCACGGACCGCAGCCCACCGGGCTCCTCCATCCATGGGATTCTCCAGGCAAGAGTACTGGAGTGGCTTGCCATTGCCTTCTCCGATTATGGTGTCTATCAAGTAGGAATTTGGCAATAATGTCAGTATTACCAGTGAAAAGCTAAATAGTATTAGCAGTGATTCCAGATCAGTAGGATAAAATTGATATTTAAGAATTACAACTGTGATGTGAATAAATGTTCTACATATAGTAAATTTATGATAAAATAATATGTTCAATACTACCTTGAGTCCATGCTGAATTTATTGTTTTTTGAAAAGAAAACTTCATTATTCAATGTATTTTATGAAAGTTTTACTCTAAAAACTTTTATGCAAATACAGCATAAATAGTTTCAGTGTTGAAAGTGAATATTTGATTGAAGAGGGAAAACACTAACACGAACATTTAGTAGAAATTGCTGAATGTGCATACAACTGTGTTAAGTAATAGTTTAATTTTCAATTGTTAAGTTAATATTTAAAATTTGAGAGTTAGTAATCAAATAAAGATACAGATTAAGTCATCTACTACTTTTAGAAAATATGTTAAGCCATTAGATTAGAGTTGGAATGAACTCTCAGACTTGATACCATTTATACTGCCTTTATAGTTTCAAAAATTGAGTTGTCTTAGGGAAGGTAATGTATTGAAGAGAGGGGTAAAGACCATTGTTAATAATTACTTTAGGGAACTTAAGTTGGAGACTTGTGTGTTGTTCTCTGAGGTTTAATTTTAAGCAATGTGAACATTAACCCCAGTGGAATTGATATTAAGGGTAAACTGAAGTCAGTGTTCTGCTTGACTTTTAAAATTAATGGTCTGCTGGTTTTATAAACTTATTAGTCTAATAATAGACTAGCCCATTTAGTTTAGCATAGCAAACAACCCAAGAATTTAAAAGTTTACCTTGATAGCCTGGCTTATCAAGAAAGAAGAAAAAAATGTGACATGGTAAAATATTTTTAGAATTGGATTTTCTTTAATTGTTTATGTTACTAAAACTGAGTTTGCCTCTTGGTGGTTGTTGAGTCAAAAGACAAAACCAAGTCAAAGTTTGGGAGAAGGAAGGATTTATTCATTGTAGCAAGTAAGAACGACATCAGGGATCTTTCCCAAAGCAGTGTCTCCTCAAACGGCAAAATTGGGGACGTTTTAATCTAAGGGTACATCCCTATTCATGAAGGGGCTTGAGTGAAAGGCAGAGTCCAAGATTTAGTTGATTCAAGTCAGGAGGATCAGAAAAGGTGGACATCATCCTGTCTTAGGTTCCAGTTGATCTGGGTTGAGCCCCACCCTGCCCTGGGGTGGAGGGGGGGAACTTTAATTCTGCTGTACAGCTGCAGATAGTGCTTTAGGCTAATCTTTACAATTGATATAGAATCCTGAGTCTTTGCAACTGATTTGTTATCTTTGCTATTGTTAATTCTCTTGCCTGATAAGACTGTTTCTGCATTCTTTTGTTCCCTTAAAATAATTATCACTGAGACCTGTTTAAGGGCAACCTTTGTGGCCAGGCTTAAATCACACAGTGGTTTAGGCCAAAAATGACTTATCTTAGGTCAAGAAAGTCATGCCTGGTTTTCTTCCTCTGGGGACCCCCCACCTGTCTGTTTACATTTTTACAAATGTATTAAATTTCTATTGGATCTAGTCTGGACAAGAATTTTTTAAAATAAAATGTAGTTTTAAGTAATCACAGAGTTCAAATATGTACTTTGAAATTTGACACGCGGTATATTGAGATAAAAGGGAAGATGGTGTATCATATAAAGTTCTTTTAAAAAAGTAGTATGTGATACATGACTTACATATAAGATAAACTCATCAAGGCTTTCAAGGACATTTTTCTTACTTATCCTTGAAACTAAAGCAGGGAAGTAAGTGGTTTTTAAACTTGGCTTAAAGCTCAACATTCAGAAAACTAAGATCATGGCACCCGGTCCCATCACTTCATGGCAAATAGATGGGGTAACAGTGGAAACAGCGTCAGACTTTATTTTTTTGGCCTCCAAAATCACTGCAGATGGTGACTGCAGCCATGAAGTTAAAAGACGCTTGCTCCTTGGAAGAAACATTATGACCAACCTAGACAGTATATTAAAAAGCAGAGGCATTACTTTGCCAACAAAGGTCCGTCTAGTCAAGGCTATGGTTTTTCCAGTAGTCATGTACTGATGTGAGAGTTGGACCATAAAGAAAGCTGATGCTTTTGAACTGTGGTGTTGGAGAAGACTCTTGAGAATCCCCTGGATTGCAAGGAGATCAAGCCAGTCCATCCTAAGGGAAATCAGTCTTGAATGTTCATTGGAAGGACTGATGTTGAAGCTGAAACTCCAATACTTTGGCCACCTGATGCGAAGAACTGACTCATTGGAAACGACCCTGATGCTGGGAAAGATTGAAGGCAGGAGAAGGGGATGACAGAGGGTGAGATGGTTGGATGGCATCACCGACTCAGTGGACATGAGTTTGAGTAAATTCTGGGATTTGGTGACGGACAGGGAAGCCACGCATACTGCAGACCATGGGGTCACAAAGAGTTGGACATGACTGAGTGACCGAACTGAACTGAACTGGTTTCAGATTTGAAACTCAATCATTGTTATTACAACAATATTAAGATTAGAGAGCATAATGAAGTAAATGCTTTTGAAATCAGCTATAGCAGATAATTGGCTGCCTCTGGCTATGCAGAAAGATGGAAGTTTCTCTAAGCAAGGACTCAGCTGAAAATTTGAATTACTTATCTCTGGTTTTTGTTACCTTTGTTGGACCTATCTGGATCTGAGGGGGAAAAAGAGAACAACTCTGGATTCATTTTAAGAATATGTATATATACATAAATATTTGAAAAACAATTTTACTGAGGTATAACATACAGTGAAATATACAAATTTAAAGTATATAGCTGGGTGAATTTTTACATAAAATATGTAAACACCGCCCAAACCAAGATGAAGGATATTTTCAGTTTCCAAGGAGGGTCCCTTGTGTCCCTTTTCAAACAGTACCTCTCTCCCCTTTCACTGACCTGCCCAGAAGTAAACCACTATTCTGACTTTCAGCACTGTACCTTAATTTATCCTCTTTTTGACATTTCATAAGTAGAATACTCGATGGACATGAGTTTGAGTGAACTCCAGGAGTTGGTGATGGACAGGGAGGCCTGGCGTGCTATGATTCATGGGGTCGCAAAGAGTCGGACACGACTGAGCGACTGAACTGAAATGAAATGAAGTAGAATAATAAAATATGTATTCTTTCGTGTGCAGCTTCTTTCACCTAGGATTATGCTTTGGGATTCTTTCATGTTATTGTCTGTAGCAGAAGTTCTTTGCTTTTTTCAATTTCTGTGTGATATTCCATTATATGAGTATAATACAATTTATCCATTCTATTGACAGTATTTAGCTATTATATGTAAAGCTATTCTGAACATTCTTATACATGTGTGGATGTGTGTACTCACTCATGTGTATAGCTAAAACATAGGATTACTGGGTCACAGAGATGATGCTATGAAAGTGCTACACTCAATATGCCAGCAAGTTTGGAAAACTCAGCAGGGGCCACAGGACTGGAAAAGGTCAGTCTTCATTCTAATCCCAAAGAAAGTCAATGCCAAAGAATGCTCAAACTACCGCACAATTACACTCATCTCACACGCTAGTAAAGTCATGCTCAAAATTCTCCAGGCCAGGCTTCAGCAATATGTGAACCATGAACTTCTAGATGTTCAAGCAGGTTTTAGAAAAGGCAGAGGCACCAGAGATCAAATTGCCAACATCCGCTGGATCATGGAGAAAGCAAGAGAATTCCAGAAGAGCATCTATTTCTGCTTCATTGACTATGCCAAAGCCTTTGACTGTGTGGATCACAATAAACTGTGGAAAATCCTGAAAGAGATGGGAATACCAGACCACCTGACCTGCCTCCTGAGGAACCTGTATGCAGGTCAGGAAGCAACAGTTAGAACTGGATATGGAACAACAGACTGGTTCCAAATAGGAAAATTAGTACATCAAGGTTGTATATTGTCACCCTGCTTATTTAACTTATATGCAGAGTACATCATGACGAACGCTGGGCTGGAAGAAGCACAGAATCAAGATTGCTGGGAGAAATATCAATAATCTCAGATATGTAGATGACACCACCCTTATGGCAGAAAGTGAAGAGGAACTAAAAAGCCTCTTGATGAAAGTGAAAGATAGAGTGAAAAAGTTGGCTTGAAGCTCCACATTCAGAAAACTAAGATCAGGGCATCTGGTCCCATCACTTCATGGGAAATAGATGGGGAAACAGTGGAAACAGTGTCAGACTTTATTTTTTTGGGCTCCAAAATCACTGCGGATGCTGATTGCAGGCATGAAATTAAAAGATGCTTACTCCTTGGAAGTTATGACCAGCCTAGATAGCATATTAAAAAGCAGAGACATTACTTTGCCAACAAAGGTCTGTCTAGTCAAGGCTATGGTTTTCCCGTGGTCATGTATGGATGTGAGAGTTGGACTGTGAAGAAAGCTGATCGCCGAAGAATTGATGCTTTTGTTCAAACTGTGGTGTTGGAGAAGACTCTCGAGAGTCCCATGGACTGCAAGGAGATCAATCCTGAGTGTTTATTGGAAGGACTGATGCTAAAGTTGAAACTTCAATACTTTGGTCACCTCATGCGATGAGTTGACTCACTGGAAAAGACTCTGATGCTGGGAGTGATTGGGAGCAGGAGGAGATGGGGACAACAGAAAATGAGATGGCTGGATGACATCACTGACTCGATGGACATGAGTTTGAGTGAACTCCGGGTGTTGGTGATGGACAGGGAGGCCTGGCGTGCTGTGATTCATGGGGTCGCAAAGAGTTGGACAACTCTGAGCGACTGAACTGAACTGAACTGATTGTAGGTGTATGAGTAACTGCTAGTTTTCCAAAGTGGATATACCAATTTATGCTCCAAATTGCAACATATGGGAATTCCAGTTGCTCCATTTGCTTGCCAAATCTTGGTATTCAGTTCGGTTCAGTTCAGATGCTCAGTCGTGTCTGACTCTTTGCGACCCCATGAATCACAGCACGCCAGGCCTCCCTGTCCATCACCAACTCCCGGAGTTCACTCAAACTCATGTCCATCGAGTCAGTGATGCCATCCAGCCATCTCATTCTCTGTCGTCCCCTTCTCCTCCTGCCCGAAATCCCTCCCAGCATCAGAGTGTTTTCCAGTGAGTCAACTCGACGCATGAGGTGGCCAAAGTATTGGAGTTTCAGCTTCAGCATCAGTCTTTCCAATGAACACCCAGGATTGATCTCCTTTAGAATGGACTGGTTGGATCTCCTTGCAGTCCAAGGGACTCTCAAGAGTCTTATCCAGCACCACAGTTCAAAAGCATCAATTCTTCAGCGATCAGCTTTCTTCACAGTCCAACTCTCACATCCATACATGACCATGGGAAAAACCATAGCCTTGACTAGACAGACCTTTGTTGGCAAAGTAATATCTCTGCTTTTTAATATGCTATCTAGGTTGGTCATAACTTTCCTTCCAAGGAGTAAGCGTCTTTTGATTTCATGGCTTCAATCAGCATCTGCAGTGATTTTGGAGCCCCCCAAAATAAAGTCTGACACTGTTTCCACTGTTTCCCCATCTATTTCCCATGAAGTGATGGGACCAGATGCCATGATCTTTGTTTTCTGAATGTTGAGCTTCAAGACAAACTTTTCACTCTCCTCTTTCACTTTCATCAAGAGGCTTTTTAGTTCCTCTTCACATTCTGCCATAAGGGTGGTGTCATCTGCATATCTGAGGTTATTGATATTTCTCCCGGCAATCTTGATTCCAGCTTGTGCTTCTTCCATCCCAGCGTTCCTCATGATGTACTCTGCATATAAGTTAAATAAGCAGGGTGACAATATACAACCTTGACGTACTCCTTTTCGTATCTGGAACCAGTCTGATGTTCCATGACCAGTTCTAACTGTTGCTTCCTGACCTGCATACAGGTTTCTCAAGAGGCAGGTCGGGTGGTCTGGTATTCCCATCTCTTTCAGAATGTTCTACAGTTTATTGTGATCCACACAGTCAAAGGCTTTGGCATAGTCAATGAAGCAGAAATAGATGTTTTTCTGGAACTCTCTTGCTTTCTCCCTGATCCAGTGGATGTTGGCAATTTGATCTCTGGTGCCTCTGCCTTTTCTAAAACCTGCTTGAACATCTGGAAGTTCACGGTTCACATACTGCTGAAGCCTGGCCTGGAGAATTTTGAGCATGACTTTACTCGCGTGTGAGATGATTGCAATTGTGTGTTAGTTTGAGCATTCTTTGGCATTGCCTTTCTTTGGGATTGGAAGGAAGACTGACCTTTTCCAGTCCTGTGGCCACTGCTGAGTTATCCAAATTTGCTGGCATATTGAGTGCAGCTCTTTCACAGCATCATCTTCCAGGATTTGAAATAGCTCAATTGGAATTCCATCACCTCCACTAGCTTTGTTCGTAGTGATTCTCTCTAAGGCCCACTTGACTTCACATTCCAAGATGTCTGGCTCCAGGTGAGTGATCACGCCATCGTGATTATCTTCGTCGTGAAGATCTTTTTTGTACAGTTCTTCTGTGTATTCTTGCCACCTCTTCTTAATATTTTCTGCTTCTGTTAGGTACATACCATTTCTGTCCTTTATTGAGCCCATCTTTGCATGAAATGTTCCCTTGATATCTCTAATTTTCTTGAAAAGATCTCTTGTTTCCTATTCTGTTGTTTTCCTCTATTTCTTTGCATTGATCGCTGAAGAAGGCTTTCTTATCTCTCCTTGCTATTCTTTGGAACTCTGCATTCAGATGCTTATTTCTTTCTTTTTCTCCTTTGCTTTTCGCTTCTCTTCTTTTCGCAGCTATTTGTAAGGCCTCCTCAGACAACCATTTATGTCTTATGAATTTTTGCTGTTCTAATGGCTGATTTTTTTCCCACCCTGTATGATTGCAAGTGGATTTTGTTTTCCTAATGATTAACCATGTACTCTCCCCATCAGGATTTCAGATTAAGAACTTCATTTTTGGTGATAGTTAACAGTATCTGTCTCTGGGTGATATTATCATCTCTCCTAACTTATTTATAATTCTATGGAATATTCTTTAATCTGAAAGCTAAATTGTAAAGTTAAACAGTATGGCCAATCCTTCTTGGAAAAGATAGAGAAAGAAGTGAGGAGAAGTAAATAACATGGTGTGTGTTTGTGTGTGTGTGTATAAGTTGGACTTAAACTGTAAAGATGATTCATTACCTCCTCCTTGGAAAAGGTCCAGTGTTACTCATCCACACACACACACCTACCCCCCAACTCCCCCCAGTGGCTGCCTGAACTTTCAGGGGAATGTTGCTATCTTGAGGACTGGGTATTAGTTTCTGCTGTTGGCAAGTTAGGTACTCATTGTTGGCAGGAGCCAGGTTGGCCTTCATGAGAAGTTCTTGTGTGGAATCCATTCATCGCCTCTGCTGCTGTCACTATGGCCACTTCTAATCTGTCTGTTGAGGATGTTCTGGGGTGGCCGGTAACAGAGGCTAACTGATATGTGAAGATTTGTACTTTTATTTACTTGATTACTGAGGGGACCCTCTGCAGTGGATGCCCTTTAGTGTATATCCACATTGGATCCAAACATTTTTCACATACTATGATCATCCAGAGAGATCCATCCATATACTTCTTCCCAGATCTCCTTTTATCACCTCTCCTGTTCTGTTCACCCCCCTTCCCCGCCACCAAGCCCCTGACCATCCATAGGCTTCCCTGGTAGCTCAGCTGGTGAATAATCTACCTGCAATGCAGGAGATCCTGGGTTGATTCCTGGGTTGGGAAGATCCCCTGGAGAAGGGATAGGTTACCCACGTCAGTATTCTTGAGCTTCCCTGGTGGCTCAACTGGTAAAGAATCCATCTGCAATGCAAGAGACCTGGGTTCGATCCCTGGGTTGGGAAAATCCCCTGGAAAAGAGAATGGCTACCCACTCCAGTGTTCTGGCCTGGAGAATTCCGTGCACTGGAGAAGTCCATGGGGTCACAAAGGGTTGGATATGACTGACTTACTTTCACTTTGACCATCCAGGGTAAGCATTAGCCCTAGCCCATGATCCACCATAGATCCATAATTCTGACTGTTTCTCTGTGTTGATAAAGTGGACAAGCAAAAGTAGTAGTCTGCTAGGATGACTTCTCTTCACAAGGTGTTTCAAGGATGTTCTTTATTGGAGATGTAAGACTGCGGCAGTCCACTTTTGCTTGGTGCCAGATACTGAGGAAGTTTCCTTCTCAGTCAGCTGATCATAAGGAATTCTCTATGAAGCTATAGGTAGGGTAATACAATAAGAGTGGGCATTAGAGGTGTCTGAGCCATCTGCTTGTCTGATTTCTTACCTTGTATAGATCTGATTTAGCCCAGTCTCTCTTACACCATTGTCTTTTGATGACTGATTGCTTCTGCGCAAGCCCAACTTTATAGCTTGGTGAGTCAGATAACATTCAGATCGTTATAGGCAGCTCAGGTTACAAGTCACTTGATATCTTTTCCTCAGGCTCTGCCAAAGCCTAGTTACAAGCCAGGAGTCTTTTCTTAGGGAATGGCTTTGTTCCAGAACCTTGGAGATTTGTGCTGTGATTCTCTGGATGCAACTAATTCAACTTGCTTCATCTTAAGACCCAAGTGGCATAGGAGTTGGTATTGCAGACCACACATGCTGCATATAACTACATTTTGCTCTGAGCCCTCTAAGTAAGTGACTAACCCTCATCGCTATAAGTAACCTATAAGTATCAGAGTGGTGAAAGTCACTCAGTCATGTCCAACTCTTTGCGACCCCATGTACAATTCATGGGATTCTCCAGGCCAGAATACCAGAGTGGGTAGCCTTTCCCTTCTCCAGGGATCTTCCCAACCCAGGGATCAAACCCAGGTCTCCCACATTGCAGGCAGATTCTTTACCAGCTGAGTCACAAGGGAAGCCCAAGAATACTGCAGTGGCTATAAGTAACCTATAAGTATCAGTGTGGTGAAAGTCACTCAGTCATGTCCAACTCTTTGCGACCCCATGGACTATACAGTTCATGGGATTCTCCAGGCCAGAATACCAGAGTGGGTAGCCTTTCCCTTCTCCAGCAGATCTTCCCAACTCAGGAATTGAACCGGCGTCTGCTGCATTGCAGGTGGATTCTTTTCCAACTGAGCTATCAGAGAAGCCTGATAAATGTGGTAGGCATTGTCTTTAGTAAAATGTAAAGTAGCCCATGAAGTGTTGCGCCTCTTTCTTTTGACAGTAAGAAGTTCTGTGTTCAGCAACTTGCATTTTACTTTGGAGGGGATATTCCAACATGTTCTAGACCACTGTATCCTCAGAAACTTGACTGATGTAGCAGCCCTTGAATTTTCAGCATGAAGCTTGGACATATTATGCTGAAACACCAAGGAATTTGTCATGTCCTGTTCATCAAGTCTAGTCTGCGTAGTCCAGTCAGTTCAGTGGACCAGTTGTGATGATCTATAAGGTGTCTTAAACTAAGCACAGTCTCTGTAGAGTAAGTATGGCAGAGCGGAGAGTTGTTCAAACCCTGAGGCAAGTATGTTGAAAGTATTCTTAACCTTGACCTAAAATAAAAGCAAATGGATTCTCGTGTTCCCTGTGTATTGCTAAAGCATTTTCTAGATGAGTAGCTTCCTCTCAGGTGCCAAGAGCTAGGTTTGATCCAGAGAAGGTATCTCATTTGGTGCAGCCAGTCACACTGGAGCTGCTGTTGATGAGTTTACAGTAACCCACAGCCAGTCTCTCAGATCTGTTTGTTCTCTGCACAGACCAAGTGGTAAGTTAAACATGAATGTAATCCTTGAAAATTTCAAGTTTTTGGTGGTGATATTAATCTCTACAGTTTTACTATGGATATAATATTTTCTTTGGTTTACTATCCTAATAGGGAGATCACTTAGTCATTCCTATCACAATAGCCTATACTCCCTGGTCATGGAGCCATTGTGGAAAATGTGTCAATGGTCAAATAAGTTTATTCAATAACACATTCAGAAACTGCAAAATAACCATAGGGTGGGTCCATGAATTTATTGGACTCACTGTGAAATGCAGGAGGCCAAAATATGTTTCACCTGACTACAATAAACTTAACCTTGACTGTTAGACAGTGGTATTTTAGGTCACTAGGATTTAGTGAAGCTAATCAAGGCTATGGTTTTTCCCATGGTCACGTATGGATGTGAGAGTTGGACTGTGAAGAAAGCTGATCACCGAAGAATTGATGCTTTTGAACTGTGGTGCTGGAGAAGACTCTTGAGAGTTCCTTGGACTGCAAGGAGATCCAACCAGTCCATTCTAAAGGAGATCAATCCTGGGTGTTCATTGGAAGGACTGATGCTAAAGCTGAAACTGCAATACTTTGGCCACCTCATGCGACGAGTTGACTCACTAGAAAAGACTCTGATGCTGGGAAAGGTTGGGGGCAGGAGGAGAAGGGGACGACCGAGAATGAGATGGCTGGATGGCATCACCGACTCTGTAGACATGAGTTTGAGTGAACTCCGGGAGTTGGTGATGGGCAGGGAGGCCTGGCATGCTGTGATTCATGGGGTGGCAGAGAGTCGGACACAACTGAATGACTGAACTGAACTGAACTGAACTTTTCAAAAGTGGAAAGGTAAGGATTGCTGTCTAAGGGAATCAAAGCAAGTAGAATGTGTTTTGGTTATGCTTGTGTTTCCATCTTCAAGATCACTTTCACTTCAGTTCAGTTCAGTCACTCAGTCGTGTCCTACTCTTTGCGACCCCATGAATCACAGCACGCCAGGCCTCCCTGTCCATCACCAACTCCTGGAGTTCACTCAAACTCATGTCCATTGAGTCGGTGACGCCATCCAGCCATCTCATTCTCTGTCGTCCCCGTCTCCTCCCGCCCCCAATCCCTCCCAGCACCAGACTGTTTTCCAGTGAGTCAACTTGTCGCATGAGGTGGCCAAAGTATTGGAGTTTCAGTTTTAGCATCAGTCCTTCCAATGAACACTCAGGATTGATCTCCTTTAGAATGGACTGGTTGGATCTCCTTGCAGTCCAAGGGACTCTCAAGACTCTTCTCCAGCACCACAGTTCAAAAGCATCAATTCTTCGGTGATCAGCTTTCTTCACAGTCTAACTCTCACATTCATACATGACCACGGGAAAAACCATAGCCTTGACTAGACAGACCTTTGTTGGCAAAGTAATGTCTCTGCTTTTTAATATGCTCTCTAGGTTGGTCATAACTTTCCTTCCAAGGAGTAAGCGTCTTTTAATTTCATGGCTGCAATCACCATCTGCAGTGATTTTGGAGCCCCAAAAAATAAAGTCTGACCCTTGTTTCCCCATCTATTTCCCATGAAGTGATGGGACCAGATGCCATGATCTTTGTTGTCTGAATGTTGAGTTTCAAGCCAACCTTTTCACTCTCCTCTTTCACTTTCATCAAGAGGCTTTTGGGTTCCTCTCCACTTTCTGCCATAAGGGTGGTGTCATCTGCATATTGATATTTCTCCCAGCAATCTTGATTCCAGCTTGTGCTTCTTCCAGCCCAGCATTCTTCATGATGTACTCTGCATATAAGTTAAATAAGCAGGGTGACAATATACAACCTTGACGCACTCCTTTTCCTATTTGGAACCAGTTTGTTGTTCCATGTCCAGTTCTAACTGTTGCTTCCTGACCTGCATACAGGTTTCTCAAGAGGCAGGTTAGGTGGTCTGGTATTCCCATCTCTTTCAGAATGTTCCACAGTTTATTGTGATCCACACAGTCAAAGGCTTTGGCATAGTCAATGAAGCAGAAATATATGTCTTTCTGGAACTCTCTTGCTTTCTCCATGATCCAGCGGATGTTGGCAAATTGATCTCTGGTTCCTCTGCCTTTTTAAAACCTGCTTGAGCATCTGGTAGTTCACGGTTCACATATTGCAGAAGCCTGGCTTGGAGAATTTTGAACATGACTTTACTAGCATGTGGGATGAGTGCAGTTGTGAGGTAGTTTGATCACTTAGTGTATCTCAAAGAAGAGTACAGGAGTCGTTAAGGGCTAGCAGGTGAAGGAGTGGAGTTTGTTGTGAGCAGTGGTCTTTGCAAAAGGTAATTCCTGTAGAGCTTGTAGTTGTGTTTGGAGGTGGTTTGGAAGAGCATGTTTGTTTTCACACATTCTTAATGCTTTCTAATAAGGAACCAGAAGTGGCCTTCATTATACTGAAAATCGAGTTTCAATTGTGAAAACTCAACTTGTGCCATACGTGAATACATTTAGCACTCCACAAACAAGTGAAATACCATTTTGAAGTGTGAAACACTCTTATAGAAAAGATGTTGTTAGGTGTTTCTTTTTCTCATGAGAAATAACTAGTCCATAAAGAAATTTCAGTTATTACATTTTTACTCAGGTAAAATCTAAATATAGTTGATTCATATGAATCATTGAGCTCTGTGAATTGCACTGCTTGAATTCAGCCACTTGTGCTTCATAGAAACTGTCTTTGAAATAACTGTTGACTTCTCTAACTTACCTTACTAGTTGCAAATAAATGTGACTACTTTTTGCTTCTTTTGCAGGTTGATAAAATAGATTGTCTAGTAGTGGTGATGAAATTTGAGTATAAATGTGTATTCATTAAATTTATGCCTTTATGTGAAATTCTAGAGAAAAGGAAAAAACCCTGTAACCTAAGGCATCTGTTGGTGGTCAGATTTCCCTTCCTTCCACATCTCTCTGATTCCATTTTAGGTTTTTTGCCCCCTTATTCTTTTGTTTGTTTTGCTTCCTATTCGTAAATCAAATTTAAATAACATACTTTGTTCTTTAGTCATACATGATAGTTTTTCTTACCTAATCGTACTATGCTGTGCTTATTAATGGCGTTGTAGGTCTGAGACTTATAGACAACATAGTTAAAAATGGAAATAAAACAGGTTTGTAGTAAAATCTTGACATATAGTTTGCAAAGACTTCAATATCAATTCAGCTAGATTTGAACTAGATTAAGCATGAATCATAAAGTATTTTCTGTTCACTTGTGCAAGGTTACTGTTTGTTTTGGAGTCCTAATTAGAAAATGGGATTTTCATCAGAAGCTTTTCCTGGATGTTTTTTTGTGCAGGGTAACTATATGGCAGAGGAAAACAAATAGCACTACAGAAAGCCACTACTTGACTGATAGTTAGCTTATGTTCCCCCTTTTAGGGGAGTGGGTAAGATTTTGTCAAACTGAGATGAATGTTTCTTCCATGTCCTTCCTTACCCTGACTCCCATTGACTTTGTCCTGACGTGCCTCCTCCCCGTTCTCCCTTGCCCACTGCTAGTGTGTCACTTGTCAGGGAGTGGGGTCTACATTAACTTGGTTTATCACCGTCCCTTCCAGGTTGTTTCTCTTTCCTTCATTTATTGTCCTCTCTTACTTTCTCCTTACCTTCAGCTTAATCTATTCCTGACATCTGGGGGTCCCTCTGCAGTGTAGATTTCAGCAGTTCACACCACTCTTTTCCCCTATAAATGTTAGCGTTAATGACTCCAACATCCATTTGAATCATAATAACTTACATTTAATCAGTTCTTATTCTGTACCAGGTACTATTTTAAATCATATTTATATGAAAGTTAGTCCTTGCAATAGCCCTCTGAGGTGTAGGCTCTCTCATTATTCCCATTTCACAGATGAGGCTATTTGCTCGAGGTCACAGAACTCAACTAATAAGTGTGGGTTTTGAACTCAGGCCTGGCATGCTGTGATTCATGGGGTCGCAAAGAGTCGGACACGACTGAGCGACTGAACTGAACTGAACTGAAGATGATTCCAGAGTTCATATTCTTAACCAGTACAATCCAGGACCTTTAAAAAGTGCTGATGTCTGAGAGAGTTGCCCAACTGATTAAGTAAGAATCTCTGGTGAGCGGGAGCCAGGTAGCTGTACTTAAGTCTCCCCAAGTGACTTTATTGCACAAAGTTGAGAACTTGTTGCTCTATATCTGTACCACTTAGTATGGTAGCTTCTAGATATTTGTGTTTATTTAAGTTTAAATAAACTAAGGTTAAATATAATGAAAACTCAGTCCCTCCTTGGCACATTTCAAGTGCCTCATTGCCCAGTGTGGCTAGTGACTGCTGTGTTGGACCAGGTAGATATAGAATATTTCTGTCCCAGCAGCAGTTCTGTTGGACAGTGCTGCTTTGCACTGTGATGCCTCTCATCCCTTACACTGCCTGCCTCCTCGACCCCATGACCTTCACTTTTCTTTACAGTGGCCCACTGATGTGGCTAAACCCTGACCATGTCATCCCTGGAACTCATCTGCTTTGCAGAAATCTTTTAACTCATAAATCCCTCTTTGACCTGAGCCTCCAATTCTGTTTTCTCAGTACCACCTCTCCGCCTAGCCATTTCCCAGGTTTTTCTTCTTTTTTCCAGGTTTTCCTGCTTTTTCTATTCAGTTCTGGACCACATGACCGGTGTCCTGGACATTTCCTCTGTGTCTTCCGTTTTCTCTGTCCTTTCCTGCTGCACCCATGGCGGGCAGCTGTGATGCTGGACACAGAGCTGTTGACACTCCTTGCTACTCCTGTCCCAGTGCTGCTAGAGAAAATCATCTGTCTTCAAACAGATGTCGCCTTAATTTTTGTCTCATTTGGAAACTCATATCAGCACAGCAGTCCTTTAAGTCATTCCTATATCGTTCTCTCTTTTCCTCCATAGTGGCTGCGACCGACCTTTTTACCCAGGCACCTGGTCGCCCACCCCTGCCAGCCTCAGCAGATGCCCCCACCTCTCACCTGGAGGCAGAGCCACATAGGCTCCTGTGCTTCCTTCACTCCCACCTTCACACTCCTTAGGAGCTGCACCTATTCTTCATCCCTTCCCTCATCTCAGGAGAGGCCTCACTGTTTTCTAAAGCTCACCTCTCCAGTGGGTCACCCAAGCCCCATCTTGCTATATGGGGGCTTTGCCAAGTGTCCCCTCCAAAAAAGTGAAAAAATAATAATACAAATGAACTTATTTACATAACAGAAACAGAGTCACAGACTTAGTAATAACATTAATGAATGAGGATTAGGCTCTAGCATGGTTCTCTATGGGGACTAAATACCTTGTTTGGGGATAACTTGAAACACATTCTTGATTTGCATGTGTGTGCTTCTGAATGGAGAGATGGAATCCCTAATAGATGTTTGGGAACTCACTATCAAGATTTACTTTCTCCCTCCACAAAACACCTGAATGCTTCGTTAATGCCGCTGTCACATTACTTGTTACCTACTGTCTCACTTTGCTGATCTGCCTTGAGCGCAACCACTTGCCTCACACCTGCCTCTATCTGCCTCCCCACTTCCCCTGTAGAGGGATTCATGGGATTTTATGGATGTTTTAGGTTTTATCAGCAGCCAGGAAACATTTACGACTACTGTGTTTTTAAGTTAAATTTTCTAAAAAAAAATGACTTTTCATGAAATAGAATTTGGGGCCATTGTTACTGATATCTGAAAATGCTTCTTTAGCAATTTATGGGGACTGTCTTTGTTCTCATAGATATAAAAAAAACTAAATAAAACATGAAAGCCATGGCTTTTGAGGTGATTGTAAGCTACTTTGAGAAGAGTATATGTGTACCACTTAATTCTACTACAGGCACAAGGTGGTAATTGAGCAAAGGTGGGGCATTTTACAGAAAGTTTCATGAAGGAGGTGACTTGAGAACCTTGAAGGACAGGTGAGAATTTCAGTGGGCAGAGATGAGAGTGAGGCTGGAGCAATCCAGGTAGGGGTGCACCTTGAGTCATGGCAATAAGAAGTAAGCCACATGCTGGCTTATGTTGGATATTTCAGTTTGATTGATACAAGGGTGTATTGAGAGACACACATTGAAGGATATAGAGTGCCAGCCTAAGTAGTGCAGATGTGGTAAGTGGTGGGGAGCCTTTCTGGACTTTTGTCAGAGGAAAAGTGTGAAGATGGGATGCTGGGAAAATGCTCTGGCAGCAAGAAGTAAATTGGAGGGTTTATTGGAGGGTGGAAGCTGGGCATCTATGGCTGGTTGACCAGCCTAGGGACGTTGTGATACTGGGGCTTTCTCTTTTTCACTTTGTTGGAGTGATGGGAGGCAGAAGCTGCCCCTTGGTTGTGCCCCACTCTGATCTGAGACTTGAAACTGTGGCCTTTGGCTGCTCAACTTCTTAGACATTAAGCTTTTCTCCAAATTTCTGCTAGTTCAGTCTTTCTGTCAGCACTCTTCTCCACGAGTATTCAGTTATGTTTTAAATGGATACTCAAAGGTCAAGCAGTGAAAAGGAGGAAGAAGAGAAGCCATTTACAAAATGGATTATCAAAAGCTGGATGAAGGTCCAAAAGCATGCTTGATATGAACAGAGTAACCACATGTTCTTAGCTGAACCAAGTTAATGGCTCCAAGATGCTTGGAAATTCATGCCTGTAGGAGATGGATTTGAGGGAGTGGAGAATCTATAATTAAAACATCAGTGCTTGCCTAAATACTGTATTTTAATAAGCAGAGATGAATTATCTACACTGCTTGGTGAAGTGTGCCTCAGTTTTTAAAAATTCAACTGATTCCTTTTGTATTTTGTATTCCTTTGGTAGTTTTCTCATCTTTTTACCCATTGTTGCTTTTCTGTCATCAGTTCAAATGTCAACAAAGTGAAAGAGGCAAACCATGTGGGCCCCCATAATGGATCACATTTTGAAAATGCTAGTGTGTGTGTGTGTGTGTGTGTATGTACGTATGTAGGTATGTCTAACCATCCTTTCAGTTATTCCAGCTTGCTTTTGTCGCGAGATAATGCTTCTTGTGGCTTTCACTTGCTTTGCTATTTGCTTAGTGTTTCCTTACAGAACTATGTGTAGGCCTCTGTGATTCTATCCATATTGCTCAGAGCACTGTTGGTTTACAGTGCGCTGTTAGTGCCCAACTTTGGTTTGGGATTTGTTGTTGTTCAGTCACTCAGTCTTTTCCAACTCTTTGTCACCCTGTGGACTGCAGCACACCAGGCTTCCCTGTTCTTCACTATCTCCCGAAGTTTGCTCAGACTCATGTCCATTGAGTCAGTGATGGCATCCAACCATCCCATCCTCTCTCTCCCCCTTCTCCTCCTGCCCTCAGTCTTTCCCAGCATCAGGCTCTTGTTTGGGGTTAGGATCAGATATATAGCTGGCTAGTTGGACTGTAACTGCAAAAATGCTAAACACTGGGTATTCACTCTCAGGTCCTCCACTTTGATGTTAAAAAGCTGTAAAGATCACTGGGGATTTAAGAATTTTTCTAGATGTAGCTCTCCTTTCAAAGCTGTGGCCTGAGAGGTCTCAGAGAGGATTTCAGTGGCTAAAACTTGTGTTGTCTGATGCAACAGGGAAATGATGATATGTGAGTTTTCTTTCGCTAACCTTTATTTTTGGTTATTTTAGGTGATGACTATAAAATAACAAAGTGTTTGTAGTTTTGTATACTTCTCCAGTGTAGTGTACGCTGCCGTGTTTCTGATTATGAACCTCTGTGGCTAACATTTTTTTATGAGAACCAGAAGGAAGTATCTATTCTCACAGTTTGACTTCTTTCAATTTCTATTGATTAAACTTGAGACATCAGACAAGTCCTTTTTCTTTTGGTTTCTTTTGTTAGATGAACAGTATCTAATTTATCTGACTTTGAAAGATCTTTCCTATCAGATGTTTGATGGAAATACAGCAAATGGTTATATCTCTGTGAATAAATGATTTGGCATCCCAAAGCAATGGAAGTCTTGGAAAGAGCAAAAATAATAGTGGATTGTTGGGACTAACAGTCTTGTTCCTAGTGTTCCTAGGAACCTAAGTTTTCTGTGCAAATGAATTGAACTTCCTCATCCTTATCAGTGAAATCAAAGAAATATCTGTTAGCTTAGCTCTACAAAATACCTTCATAACGTCTAGATAACTGTTTGAAAAACTGGAGACTGTCACCCAGCCATCCAAGTTGACTCATAAAGGTGACTGTCAAACAGAATATATTAAATGAACTGCTCATGTACACTCATTTCCCCTGCAACAACCATAAATCAATTTTACCTCATTCATACCTTCATCCACTTCTCCCCTTCCTGTTATATTTTGAAGCAAATCCTAGTCATCATAAGGTTTCATCCACAAATGACTCAGTAGGTATGTATTTCTAGTCTAGTGTTGTCCAACAGAATTTTCTAGAATGACAGAAGTATTTACTCTCTTTCTGTAGCCACTGGCCACATGTAGCTATTGAGTACTTGGAATATAGCTAGTGAGACTCAATTCAGTTTATTCATTCAGTAGTGTCTGATTCTTTGCGACCCCATGAACCGCAGCACGCCAGGCCTCCCTGTCCATCACTAACTCCCGGAGTCCACCCAAACACATGTCCATTGAATTGGTGATGCCATCCAACCATCTAATCCTCTGTCATCCCCTTCTGCTCCTGCCCACAATCTTTCCCAGCATCAGGGTCTTTTCAAATGAGTCAGCTCTTCGCATCAGGTGGCCAAAGTATTGGAGTTTCAGCTTCAACATCAGTCCTTCCAATGAACACCCAGGACTGATCTGCTTTAGAATGGGCTGGTTGGATCTCCTTGCAGTCCAAGGGACTCTCAAGAGTCTTCTCCAACACCACAGTTCAAAAGCATCAATTCTTCGGTGCTCAGCTTTCTTCAAAGTCCAACTCTCACATCCATAAATGACCACTGGAAAAACCATAGGCTTGACTAGATGGACCTTTGTTGGCAAAGTAATGTGTCTGCTTTTTAATATGCTGTCTAGGTTGGTCATAACTTTCCTTCCAAGGAGTAAGCATCTTTTAATTTCATGGCTGCATTCACCATCTGCAGTGATTTTGAAGCCCAGAAAAATAAAGTCAGATGGCTATTTGCCATGAAGTGATGGGACCGGGTGCCATGATCTTAATTTTCTGAATGTTGAGCTTTAAGCCAACTTTTCCACTCTCCTCTCTCACTTTCATCAAGAGGCTCTTTAGTTCTCCTTCACTTTCTGCCATCAGTTCAGTTCAGTTCAGTCGCTCAGTCGTGTCCGACTCTTTGCGACCCCATGAATCACAGCACACCAGGCCTCCCTGTCCATCACCAACTCCTGGAGCTCACTCAAACACGTGTCCATCGAGTCGGTGATGCCATCCAGCCATCTCATTCTCTGTCGTCCCCGTCTCCTCCCACCCCCAATCCCTCCCAGCATCAGACTCTTCTCCAGTGAGTCAACTCATCGCATGAGGTGGCCAAAGTATTGGAGTTTCAGCTTTAGCATCAGTCCTTCCAATGAACACTCAGGATCGATCTCCTTTAGAATGGACTGGCTGGATCTCCTTGCAGTCCAAGGACTCTCAAGAGTCTTCTCCAGCACCACAGTTCAAAAGCATCAATTCTTCGGCGATCAGCTTTCTTCACAGTCCAACTCTCACATCCATACATATCCACGGGAAAAACCATAACCTTGACTAGACGGACCTTGGTTGGCAAAGTAATGTCTCTGCTTTTTAATATGCTATCTAGGTTGGTCATAACTTTCCTTCCAAGGAGTAAGCGTCTTTTAATTTCATGGCTGCAGTCAGCATCTGCAGTGATTTTGGAGCCCCCCAAAATAAAATCTGACACTGTTTCCACTGTTTCCCCATCTATTTCCCATGAAGTGATGGGACCAGATGCCATGATCTTCGTTTTCTGAATGTTGAGCTTCAAGCCAAACTTTTCACTCTCTTTCACTTTCATCAAGAGGCCTTTGAGTTCCTGTTCACTTTCTGCCATAAGGGTGGTGTCACCTGCATATCTGAGGTTATTGATATTTCTCCCAGCAGTCTTGATTCCAGCTTGTGCTTCTTCCATCCCAGCGTTCCTCATGATGTACTCTGCATATAAGTTAAATAAACAGGGTGACAATATACAACCTTGACGTACTCCTTTTCCTATTTGGAACCAGTCTGTTGTTCCATGTCATAAGAAGAAAATAAAATTTTACTTGTGTTTAATTTTAATTAGTCCAGAGTTAAGTAGCCACATGTGGTTAGTGGCTATGGAAGTGGAGCCCATGTTTTAAGAAGGTAAGAGCTCTTTTCATGTAACATAATCCTGTTATCTTGCCTAGAATTTTAATATTTATTCCTTAATATTATCAAACATCCATTCAGCATTAACGTTTTCACTTGTTTCATAAGTGTGATAAATCGTGTATGTAATAGTTTGGATCAGAATACAGAAATAGTGTATTGCAATTGGTAGATGTGTGTGTTTTCAAGACTATAGGTTCTCTTTTTCTAATTTGTTAGTTATTTGTTGAAAATATGGGGTAATTTGTCCTTTCTAGATTCTGTATCCTACTCATAGATGATACAGTCAAGGTTCAGGTGTGTAAGCTATACTCAAAGCCAGGTTTGACTCCAAATTAAGGTTCAAAGTGGGGCTGCTGGGTCCAGAGTTTGAATTCTTAATCACTCTGCTATATTCTGTGGGCTTCCCTGTTGGCTCAGCAGGTAAAGAATCAGCCTGTGAAGCAGGAGACACGGGTGTGATCCCTGGGTTGGGAAGATCCCCTGGAGAAGAAAATGGGAACTACTCCAGTATTCTTGCCTGAAAAATCCCATGGATAGAGATGCCTTGTGGGCTATGGTCCAGTGGTTTGCAAAGAGCTGGACACAACTAAGCAACTAAGCACACACCATGCTACATCCTGTATTTCCCCTTAAACACAGAGGATGAGAAATCCATCTTGGTTGCCTCTTAGGAACCTAAACATGATTGAAATTACAAACTTAAATTTTACCAAGTGAATTTCCAAGGCTATTGGGAGAATGAAACAAACTATGCTTGAAAACACTTGAGGACCCTTAACATAAAAGACTGTTACTTGTCTGTGAAGTCAACTTCTTACTATTCCCAGATTCCTACTTGTGTTTTGTATGTCAGTTACTTTAAAATGGAATCTATTTCTATAGACTGAATTCTGAATATGACATTTTTAAGTCCCTTAAACATTATAGAAATCCTCTAAGAAACTTGTTTAAAAACTCTTCTGTTCAGAGTGCCTCGTCCTTTTTCTAGATTATTTTTCTCATCTGGGTTGGGAGAGATTTGTCTGTGTCAACAAGATGGAATGCTGAAATGCACTCTTGGAACTGAATGCCTCTGAAGTATAGCAACTTGATAACAAAACCTGAGTGTCTATGTGTGCTGAAATTTTCCTGTTTTGTATGCTGATCTGATTACTACAGAAGTCTCCATGCTAATCTCTGTGAATCTTAGTGGCTGCTCTTCCCTCAAGACCATCCTTTCCTTCCTCAACCCAGGTGGCTGTGGAGCCTGCTGCAACTCAACACGCCAATGAGGGGTGGGTGCCTTCAGCTTTAATTCTTTTCACATGTATTGGATTAAATTGCTACCTAAGGCAGCACATGGGGACATAGGCCTGGCTGATAAACAAGTCTGGAAAATGTGCTCAGTGCAATTGCTACTCTATAAAACCCCTTGCCAGCCCACCCACTCAGGACTTCCAGGCATCTCAAAGCCAGCCTGCTTAGAAATACGTGGTAATCAGTGCTATAGAGAAGTTATCAGGAAACGTTAGTGATAAGGTGTTTTGTGTGTGTATGTGAGATAAGGTGTATTTCATATGTCTTCAGTTCAGTGGGAAGAAATACAGAAGGGGAAAGAATAGTGAAAAGGAATGAAGAAGGGGAAGGAAAGGAATTGGCAAGCCCTCTAGGACAGCATTTGTTATACCCAGTAAGCCTGCTTGTTTTCCTACACACTGTGCGGCATTTCTCTTTGTTGCCTAGTGTCTTATTTAAAAAATTTATTTATTTTTAATTGAAGGATAATTTCTTTACAATATTATGTTGCTTTCTGACAAACATCAACATGAATCAGCCATAGGTATGCATATGTCCATTCCCTCTTGAACCTTCCTCCCACCTATCTCCCCATCCAACCCTTCTGTGTTGTTAAAGAGCCCTGGTTTGAGTTCCCTGAGTCATCCATAGCCAAATGCTCACTGGCTATCTATTTTACATATGGTTATGTATGTTTCCTTGTTCTCTCCGTATATCCCACACTCTGTTTTCTTTCCCCCAGCCACGTCCTTAAGTCTGTTCTCTATGTCTGTGTCTCCATTGCTGCCCTGCAAATAATTTCATCAGTTCCATCTTTCTACATTCAGTATATATGTGTTAGTATACAATATTTGTTGTTCTCTTTCTGATTTATTTAATTTTGTATAATAGGCTCTAGATTCATCCACCTCATTAGAACTTACTCAGATGTGTTCCTTTTTTATGGCTGAGTAATATTCCATTGTTTAGATGTACCACAGTTTCTTTACCTAATCATCTGTTGATGGACATCTAGGTTCTTCCATGTCCTAGATATTATAAATAATGCTGCAGTAAACATTGGGGGTACATGTGTCTTTTTCAGTTTTGTTTCTTCACGGTCTATTCCTGGGAGTGGGATTGGTGGGTGTGGATCATCGAAAAAGCAAGGGAGTTCCAGAAAAAACATCTATTTCTGCTTTATTCCCTATGCCAAAGCCTTTGACTGTGTGGATCACAGTAAACTGTGGAAAATTCTGAAAGAGATGGGAATACCAGACCACCTGACCTGCCTCCTGAGAAACCTGTGTGCAGGTCAGGAAGTAACAGTTAGAACTGGACATGGAACAACAGACTGGTTCCACATAGGAAAAGGAGAACGTCAAGGTTGTATATTGTCACCCTGCTTATTTAACTTATATGCAGAGTACATCATGAGGAGCGCTGGGCTGGAAGAAGCACAAGCTGGAATCAAGATTGCCGGGAGAAATATCAATAACCTCACATATGCAGATGACTCCACCCTTATGGCAGAAAATGAAGAGGAACTAAAAAGCCTCTCGATGAAAGTGAAAGAGGAGAGTGAAAAAGTTGGCTTGAAGCTCAACACTCAGAAAACTAAGATCATGGCATCTGGTCCCATCACTTCATGGGAAATAGATGGGGAAACAGTGGCTGACTTTATTTTTTTGGGCTCCAAAATCACTGTGGATGCTGATTGCAGCCAAGAAATTAAAAGACGCTTACTCCTTGGAAGGAAAGTTATGACCAACTTAGATAGCATATTAAAAAGCAGAGACATTACTTTGCCAACCAAGGTCCGTCTAGTCAAGGCTGTGGTTTTTCCAGTCGTCATGTTTGGATGTGAGAAGTTGGACTTTGAAGAAAGCTGAGCGCTGAAGAATTGATGCTTTTGAACTGTGGTGTTGGAGAAGACTCTTGAGAGTCCCTTGCACTGCAAGGAGATCCAACCAGTCCATCCTAAAGCAGATCAATCCTGGGTGTTCACTGGAAGGACTGATGTTGAAGCTGAAATTCCAATACTTTGGCCACCTGATGCGAAGAGCTGACTCATTTGAAAAGACCCTGATGCTGGGAAAGATTGAAGGTGGGAAGAGAAGGGGACGACAGAGGATGAGATGGTTGGATGGCATCACCAACTCAGTGGACATGAGTTTGGGTGGACTCCGGGAGTTGGTGATGGACAGGGAGGCCTGGTGTGGTGCAGTCCATGGGGTCGCAAAGAGTCGGACACAACTGAGCGACTGAACTGAAGTGATTTTGGTTTTATTCCTAGTTTTTTAAGGAATCTCCATACCATCTTCCATTGACTTTATCAGTTTACATTCCCACCAACAGTGCATGAGGGTTGCCTTTTCCCCACACCTTCCCAGCATTTATTGTTTGTAGACTTTTTGATAATGGCCATTCTGACCAGTGTGAGATGATAGCTCATTGTAATTTTGATTTGCATTTCTCTAATAATGAGTGACGTTGAACATCTTTTCATGTGTTTATTCACCATCTGTATGTCTTCTTTGGAGAAGCATGTCTGTTTAGGTCTTTTCCCCACTTTTTGACTGGGTTCTTTGTTTTTCTGATACTGACTTGTATGAGTTGCTTATATATTTGGGAAATTAATTCTTTGTCAGTCGTTTCATTTACTATTATTTTGTCCCATTCTGAGGGTTGTCTTTTCACCTTGTTTAATAGTTTCCTTTGCTGTGCAAAAACTTTTATGTTTACTCTTGAGAGTCCCTTGTACTGCAAGGAGATCCAACCAGTCCATTCTAAAGGAGATCAATCCTGGGTGTTCATTGGAAGGACTGATGCTAAAGCTGAAACTCCAATACTTTGACCTTCTCATGTGACGAGTTGACTCACTGGAAAAGAGTCTGATTCTGGGAGGGATTGGGGGTGGGAGGAGACGGGGACGACAGAGAATGAGATGGCTGGATGGCATCACTGACTCAATGGACATGAGTTTGAGTGAACTCCGGGAGTTGGTGATGGACAGGGAGGACTGGCGTGCTGTGATTCATGGGGTTGCAAAGAGTCGGACACGACTGAGCGACTGAACTGAACTGAGGTCCCACTTGTTTACTTTTGTTTTTATTTCCATTACTCTAGGAGGTGGGTCATAGAGGATCTTGCTGTGATTTATGTCAGAGAGTGTTCTGTCTATGTTTTCCTCTAAGCGTTTTATAGTTTCTGGTCTTACTTTATGTCTTTAATCCTTTTTGAGTTTATCTTTGTGTTTGGTGTTAGAAAGTATTCTAATTTTATTCTTTTACATGTCTTTGTTACCCAGTATATTTAAGGAAATGGTCTTTAATGGAAAGGGTTACTTTACTGATAAACTTTTTTTAAAAAGTGAAGTTTTTAACAATTCTTATATAAGTGTCTCCCAAGAATACAGTTCTCTGACAATTTATATTTTCCAGTTGCACATATCTTTGCATGGTGTTTTATGAAATATTTTGGTTCATTCTATAGGATGGAATTGATACTTGAGTTTAAATAAAGATATTTGAAGGAATTTTGACATAATTAATTGCATATTCAATCTTGTATACTGTCTTCACCTAAACTGATATACAGAATTTTAGATTACTGTCCAAAATTATTTTTCAGTATTTTTTTTAAGGTACCAGACTCTGTCTTTAGAGTGCCTTGTTTTTTTAAGGCGTGTAGTTATGGATGAACAATATAGTTTTTAATATTTAAAATGACTTCCTTTCTTATTGTGAGCTGTCAGCAAAGATTTTTATAATAGTGTACATGCCTTGTTCATTTGTGAGGTCATGAAGAGGGATTAGACAATCCTATTACCATGATATTTCAGTTGAAAACTGATGCATCAGAGCTGCATTTGATGACTTCCACTATGAAAATAATTTTTTGTACACACAGACACACACACACATATTTATTTTTGTAAACTTATTTCTTGAAGAATTGGTTGTGAAGGAGGTAAGGTAACTTCCTTAGTTTCAAGTAGGAAGGTTAATGCATTATAATTGAACACAATTATATGTGGAATTTTTGGAGCCTGATAAGGATTTATTCAGTAAATTCAATTGAAGTTTATTGAGTGCCATATTTTCCAGGCTCAGGAAACAGGACAGTGAACCAAAACAAAGTCTCTATTCCATCTGGCAGGAGGAGACCAATTATACAATGAAAAAATAAATATAAATACACTAAATGTTAAGAAGAATAAAGATGGGTGAAGAGGGTAAGAGTGGTGGGATGTGGGAGGATTGTTTTAGAGTACTAGTTGGGGACTTTTGATGAGGTAACATCTGAACAGAAACTTGAATGAAGGAAGCAAACCATCTGGTTATTTAATAGAAGTCGTCTTGCAGAGTGAACAGTAGGTGTGAAGGTCCTTGCTGTATGTGTAAATAGAAACTTATTTATGAACAATGCTTAGGTTTATATTAGGGCTTAGTGAATGCTGTGGTCTTGCTGTCTAAATTGGACCTTTATCCAGGAAGTAGATACGGGATAAACTGTACATCCTTTTTAACTTTTGGTTATGCTGGGTCTTTGTTGCTGCTCATGGGCTTTCTCTAGTTGTGGCAAGTGAGGTCTACTCTTTGTTGTGGTACGTGGGCTGGTGGCTTCTCTTGTTTCAGAGCACAGGCTCTAGGCACACGGGCTTCAGTAGTTGTGGCATGTGGGCTCAGTAGTTGTAGCTAACAACCTTTAGTTGCTCTGCGGCATGTGGAATCTTCCCAGACCAGGGATCGAACCAATGTCCCCTGCATTTGCAGGTGGATTCTTATCCACTGTACTACTAGGGAAGTTCAAACTGTACATCCTTTTAAGTGGATCATTTGCAAGCAAAATTCACATCACAGAATAAAATTGTCAGAAATATAGTTGTATTGGACTAGTAAAGATGAAGGGCTTCCCTGGTGGCTCAGATGGTAGACTGCGATGCAAGGGACCTGACTTCAATCTCTGGGTCAGAAAGATCCCCTGGAGGAGGGAATTCTTGCCTGGAGAATTCCATGGATAGGGGAGCCTGGCAGACAGTTCATGGGTTCTCAAAGAGTTGGACACGACTGAACGACTAATACTAATACTCTCACTTTTTCAGTAAAGGTGAAAGGTAAAAATAAAACCTTAATGTGCTATTATATAGGATTGAATAAATTGTTTTTGGAGCAGAGATCTGTTTCTATTACTTTTTAATCTTTATATGAGGATTAGAAAATCTTACTGAAGGAAGTGGTCTAAGACAGACTTCCCTGTTAGGCATTGGAATGGGTTGAATTGTGTCTCCCCAAAAGTTGCTCACCAGGACCTGTAAATGTGACCTTTGTTGGAAATAGGATGTTTGCAGATGATCTAGTTATGATGAGGTCATTAGGGTGGTTCTTTATCCAGTATGGCTGTGTCCTTGCAAAAAAGAAGGAAGATGATGTGAACACATAGGGAGAATGCCATCTACAAGTCAAAGGAAGCTTGAGGCTTTGAGAAACTAGGACAGAGACATGGAATACGTTTTCCCTCACAGCCCTCAGGAGAAACCAAGCCACACTTCTGGCTTCCAGAACTGTGAGACAATCAGTCTCTGTTCTTTAGGTCACCCAGTTTGTGGTACTTTGTAAGGGCAATTCTAGGAAACTGGTAATGCAAGCATTAAGAAATATTTTGTTTTCTTCTCAGGCTGTCAAAAATGAGAAGATAAACCTTAAAGTGCTTTCTCTGTCTGGGCACCTTTGTAGTTAGGCATATAGGAGGGCAAATATCAATACCTACAGACCCCAACTAGATCACAGCCTTTACCAGCTCATGCTCTCCCTATATTTGATGGGTAGTCTGTACTTCGTTATTGATTTCTTTATCTAAAATGGGTAATATGATTTTTGGCAACATGGCAGCCACATAAAACATGTCACAGTGGAAGAATCCCTGACAGAAGTGTAATGCTTTTCCAGGAATGCTGTCTCTGTTATGTATTTTCCATTTTCTGTTTGTTAATACTTTGCAAGACTGCTGCTCTAACACTTGAGAAAAATGAACTGAATAAACTCCTCCTCACTGAGAAACTAAAACAAGCTCATGGTTGTGCCTTCAGAAGAGGCCAAATTAGGAGGCGGTCCTAAGATGGCAGAGGAATAGGACGGGGAGACCACTTTCTCCCCCACAAATTCATCAAAAGAACATTTGAACGCTGAGTAAATTCCACAAAACAACTGAATGCTGGCAGAGGACATCAGGCGCCCAGAAAAGCAGCCCATTGTCTTCGAAAGGAGGTAGGAAAAAATATAAAAGATAAAAAGAGAGACAAAAGAGGTAGGGATGGAGATCCGTTCCAGGAAAGGAGTCTTAAAAAACAGAGGTTTCCAAACACGAGGAAACACTCTCACTGGCGAGTCTGTGGTGAGCCTTGGAACCTCAGAGGGCAACATAACCGGGAGGGGAAAAAAAAAATTAAAACCCACAGATTACGTGCCCAACGGTAACTCCGCAGAAGCAGCGCAGATGCCTGCATCCCCCACTAACAGGCAGTGGTTGGGCAGGGAGGCATAGGCTGCATTGCTTAGAGTAAGGACCGGGCCTGAATGCCCTGAGGGCAATCTGAGGGAACTACTTGAGATAGCAAAGCAGACTGTGGGATAGCTACCCCGCAAAAAGGCGAAAAGCCCTAACCTAAGATACCACCAGACCCGCTCACAGAACAAAGGACTGACTAGAGCTAGCCGGCTGCAGACCGGCCCATCACCTGCTAGAGACAGGAGGGCAAGGGGAGCCAGAGCCAAAAGGGGGCAATCATGGCCCCAGAGAGGCATCTGGGGCCAAACTGCAAAGCAGGCTTCATTGCTAACCAAGACTTCTTGGGATTCTGGGCGGTCGACATCTGCCTGAGGTGCACTGGTTGTACACCCAGAAAACCGAGTGGCAGGGACGGGGAAGGCGATAAATTGCAGCAACCGTGCTTGCCAAACACCTGGTCACCTGAGCTGCTCGGACTGGGGAAGGGCACAAAACGCAGGCCCAACCAAGTCTGCGCCTTTGTGGAGTACCCGGAACCTGAACCTGAGTGGCTTAGACCTGGGAAGTGCATACAATCCAGGGCTGGCCTCACACAGTAACCGGCAGAGCAACCTACAGCCTAAGCAGTATAGACAGGAAAAGCAAACACGCCGTGAGCGGGGGCAAACCCAGTGTGGTGGAGACACTGTGCGCCCTCCCCCAAAATGCCAGTGTTATTTGTTTGCAGCGTTGTTCCCTCCCCACAGCATGACTGAACAGTTCAGTTCAGTTCAGTTGCTCAGTCGTGTCCGACTCTTTGCGACCTCATGAATCACAGCACGCCAGGCCTCCCTGTCCATCACCAACTCCCGGAGTTCACTCAAACTCATGTCCATCGAGTCGGTGATGCCATCCAGCCATCTAATTCTCTGTCGTCCCCTTCTCCTCCCGCCCCCAATCCCTCCCAGCATCAGACTCTTCTCCAGTGAGTCAACTCGTCGCATGAGGTGGCCAAAGTATTGGAGTTTCAGCTTTAGCATCAGTCCTTCCAATGAACACCCAGGACTGATCTCCTCTAGAATGGACTGGTTGGATCTCCTTGCAGTCCAAGGGACTCTCAAGAGTCTTCTCCAGCACCACAGTTCAAAAGCATCAATTCTTAAGCAATCAGCTTTCTTCACAGACCGACTGAACAAGTGAGCCTAAAAAAAGTGACCACCACCGCCCCCTTGTGTCAGGGTGGAAATTAGACACTGAAGAGACCAGTAAACAGAAGAAGCTAAGACAGAGGGAACCGCCTTGGAAATGACAGATAGAGAAGTTTTGAGGATACTGCAAGAATGAAAACCAGAGGCAGGAGACTTAAGTCCAAATCCTGAGAACACCAGAGAACTCCAGCCTCCAGGGAACATTAATCGATAGGAGTTCATCAAACGCCTCCATACCTACACTGAAACCAAGCACCACCTAAGGGCCAACAAGCTCCAAAGAAGACATGCCGTGCAAATTCCCCAGCAACATAGGAGCATAGCCTTGAGCTTCAATATACAGGTTGCCCAAAGTCACCCCAAACCCACTGACATAACTCATTATGGAACACTTCATTGCCCTCCAGAGAGAAGAAATCCAGCTCCACCGACCAGAATACTGACACAAGCTTCCCTAACCAGGAAACCTTGACAAGCCACTTGTCCAACCCCACCCACAGTGAGGAAACTCCATAATAAAGAGAACTCCACAAACTGCCAGAACACAGGAAAGCCACCCCAAACAGCAATATAAGCAAGATGAAGAGGCAGAGAAATACCCAGCAGGTAAAGGAACAGGATAAATGCCCACCAACCCAAACAAAAGAGGAAGAGATTGGAAATCTACCTGATAAATAATTCCAAATAATGATGGTGAAAATGATCCAGAATCTTGATAACAAAATGGAGTTACAGATAAATAGCCTGGAGACAAGGATTGAGAAGATGCAAGAAAGGTTTAACAAGGACCGTGAAGAAATTAAAAAGTCAGTATATAGTCACTAATGCAATAAATGAGATGAAAAACACTCTGGAGGGAACCAACAGTAGAATAACGGAGGCAGAAGATAGGATAAGTGAGGTAGAAGATAGAATGGAAGAAATAAATGAAACAGAGAGGAAAAAGAAAATGAGTTAAAAGAAATGAGGACAATCTCAGAGACCTCTGGGACAATGTTAAACACCCCAACATTTGAATCATTGGAGTCCCAGAATAAGAAGTCAAAAAGAAAGACCATGAGAAAACACTTGAGGAGATAATAGTTGAAAACTTCCCTAAAATGGGGAAGGAAATAATCACCCAAGTCCAAGAATCCCAGAGAGTCCCAAATAGGATAAACCCAAAGCAAAACACTCCCAGACACATATTAATCAAATTAACAAAGATCAAACACAAAGAACAAATATTAAAGGCAGCAAGGGAAAAACAACAAATAACACACAAGGGGATTCCCATAAGGATAACAGCTGATGTTTCAATAGAAACTCTTCAGGCCAGGAGGGAATGGCAGGACATACTTAAAGTGATGAAAGAAGATAACCTACAGCCCAGATTACTGTACCCAGCAAGGATCTTATTCAATATGAAGGAGAAATCAAAAGCTTTATAGACAAGCAAAAGCTGAGAGAATTCAGCACCACCAAACCAGCTCTCCAACAAATGCTGAAGGATTTTCCCTAGACAGGAAACACAGAAAGGGTGTATAAACTCAAACCTAAAACAATAAAGTAGATGGCAACGGGATCATACTTACCAATAATTACCTTATGTAAATGGGTTGAATGCCCCAAGCAAAAGACAAAGACTGACTGAATGGATACAAATCAAGACCCCCATATATGTTGTCTACCTTGAAACAAGGGAAACATACAGACTGAAAGTGAAGGGCTGGAAAAAGATATTCCACACAAATAGAGACCAAAAGAAAGATGGAGTAGCAGTACTCATATCAGATAAAATAGACTTTAAAACAAAGGCTGTGAAAAGAGACAAAGAAGGACACTACATAATGATCAAAGGATCAATCCAAGAGGAAGATATAACAATTATATATGCACCCAACATAGGAGCACCACAATATGTAACACAAATGCTAATAAGTATGAAAGGGGAAATTAACAGTAACACAATAATACTGGGAGACTTTAATACCCCACTCACACCTATGGATAGATCAACTAAACAGAAAATTAACAAGGAAACACAAACATTAAATGATACAATAGACCGTTCAGTTCAGTTGCTCAGTCGTGTCCGACTCTTTGCGACCCCATGAATCACAGCACGCCAGGCCTCCCTGTCCATCACCAATTAGACCTAATTGATATCTATAGGACATTTCACCCCAAAACAATGAATTTCACCTTCTTCTCAAGCGCACACGGAACATTCTCCAGGATAGATCACATCCTGGGCCATAAATCTAGCCTTGATAAATTCAAAAACATTGAAATCATTCTAAGCATCTTTTCTGACCACAATGCAGTAAGATTAGATCTCAATTACAGAAGAAAAACTATTAAAAATTCTAACATATGAAGGCTGAACAACACGTTGCTGAATAACCAAGAAATCATAGAAGAAATCAAAAAAGAAATCAAAATATGCATAGAAATGAATGAAAATGAAAACACAACAACCCGAAACCTACGGGACACTGTAAAAGCAGTGCTAAGGGGAAGGTTCATAGCAATGCAGGCATACCTCAAGTAACAAGAAAAAAGTCAAATAAATAACCTAACTCTACACCTAAAACAACTAGAAAAGGAAGAAATGAAGAACCCCAGGGTTAGTAGAAGGAAGGAAATCTTAAAAATTAGGGCAGAGATAAATGCAAAAGAAACAAAAGAGACCATAGCAAAAATCAACAAAGCCAAAAGCTTTTTTTTTTAGAGGATAAATAAAATTGACAAACCACTAGCCAGACTCATCAAGAAACAAAGGGAGAAAAATCAAATCAAGTAGAAATGAAAATGGAGAGATCACAACAGACAACAGAGAAATACAAAGAATCATAAGAGACTACTATCAGCAATTATATGCCAATAAAATGGACAACTTGGAAGAAATGGACAAATTCTTAGAAAAGTACAACTTTCCAAAACTGAACCAGGAAGAAATAGAAAATCTTAACAGACCCATCACAAGCACGGAAATTGAAACTATAATCAGAAATCTTCCAGTAAACAAAAGCCCAGGTCCAGAGGGCTTCATGGCTGAATTCTACCAAAAATTTGGAGAAGAGCTAGCACCTATCCTACTCAAACTCTTCCAGAAAATTGCAGAGGAAGGTAAACGTCCAAACTCATTCTATGAGGCCACCAACACCCTAATACCAAAACCTTACAACGATGCCACAAAAAAATAGAACTACAGGCCAATATCACTGATGAACATAGATGCAAAAATCCTTAACAAAATTCTAGCAATCAGAATCCAACAACACATTAAAAAGATCATACATCATGACCAAGTGGGCTTCATCCCAGGGATGCAAGGATTCTTCAATATCCGCAAATCAATCAATGTAGTACACCACATTAACAAATTGAAAAATAAAAGTCATATGATTATCTCAATAGATGCAGAGAAAACCTTTGACAAAAGTCAACATCCATTTATGATAAAGACCCTCCAGAAAGCAGGAGTAGAAAGAACATTCCTCAACATAAAAAAAGCTATATATGACAAACCCACAGCAAACATTATCCTCAATGGGGAGAAATTGAAAGCATTTCCCCTAAAGTCAGGAACAAGACGAGGGTGCCCACTCTCACCACTACTATTCCACATAGTTTTGGCCATAGCAGTCACAGCAGAAAAAGACATAAAAGAAATCCCTTGCGTTCCTATACACTAATAATGAGAAAATAGAGAAATTCAGGAAACAATTCCATTCACCACTGCAACGAAAAGAATAAAATACTTAGGAATATTTTTACCTAAAGAAACAAAAGACCTATATATAGGAAACTATAAAACACTGGTGAAAGAAATCAAAGAGGACACTAATAGATGGAGAAATATCCCATGTTCATGGATCAGAAGACTCAATGTAGTGAAAATGAGTATACTACCCAAAGCAATCTATAGATTCAGTGCAATCCTTATCAAGCTACCAATGGATTTTTCACAGAGTTAGAACAAATAATTTCACAATTTGTATGGAAATACAAAAAACCTTGAATAGCCAAAGCAATCTTGAGAAAGAAGCATGGAACTGGAGGAATCAACCTGCCTGACTTCAGGCTCTACTACAAAGTCACAGTCATCAAGACAGTATGGTACTGGCACAAAGACAGAAATATAGATCAATGGAACAAAATAGAAAGCCCAGAGATACATCCACGCACCTATGGACACCTTATATTTGACAGAGGAGGCAAGAATATACAATGGAGAAAAGACAATCTCTTTAACAAGTGATGCTGGGAAAACTGGTCAACCACTTGTAAAAGAATGAAACTAGAACACTCCCTAACACCATACACAAAAATAAACTCAAAATGGATTAAAGGTCTAAATGCAATACCAGAAACTATAAAACTCATAGAGGAGAACATAGGCAATACACTCTCTGACAAAAATCACAGTAGGATCCTCCATGACCCACCTCCCAGAATATTTGAAATAAAAGCAAAAATAAACAAGTGGGACCTAATTAAAATTAAAAGCTTCTGCACAGCAAAGGAAACCAAAAGCAAGGTGAAAAGACAGCCTTCAGAATGGGAGAAAATAATAGCAAATGAAGCAGCTGACAAAGAATTAATCTCAAAAACATACAAGCAACTCCTGCAGCTCAATTCCAGAAAAATAAACTACCCAATCAAAAAATGGGCCAAAGAACTAAACAGACATTTCTCCAACGAAGACATACAGATGGATAATAAACACATGAAAAGGTGCTTGACATCACTTATAATCAGAGAAAGGCAAATCAAAACCACAATGAGGTACCATTTCATACCAGTCAGAATGGCTGCTATCCAAAAGTCTACAAGCAATAAATGCTGGAGAGGGTGTGGAGAAAAGGGAACCCTCTTACACTGTTGGTGGGAATGCAAACTAGTGCAGCCACTATGGAGAACAGTGTGGAGATTCCTTAAAAAACTGGAAATAGAATTGCCATACGACCCAGCAATCACACTTCTGGGCATAGACACTGAGGAAACCAGAATTGAAAGAGACACGTGTACTCCAATGTTCATTGCAGCACTGTTTATAATAGCCAGGACATTGAAGCAACCTAGGTGTCCACCTGCAGACGAATGGATAATAAAGCTGTGGTACATTTACACAATGGAGTATTACTCAGCAATTAAAAAGAATACATTTGAGTCAGTTCTAATGAGGTGGATGAAACTGGAGCCTATTATACAGAGTGAAGTAAGCCAGAAAGAAAAACACCAATTCAGTATACTAACACATATACATGGAATTTAGAAAGATGTAATGATAACCCTGATGCAAGACAGCAAAAGAGACACAGATGTATAGAACAGTCTTTTGGACTCTGAGGGAGAGGGCGAGGGTGGGATGATTTGGGAGAATGTCATTGAAAGATGTATATTTTCATATGTGAAACGAATTGCCAGTCCAGGTTCGATGCATGATATAGGCTGCTTGGGGCTGGTGCACGGGGATGACCCACAAGGATGATATAGGGAGGGAGGTGGGAGGGGGGTTCAAGATGGGGAACACATGTACACCCGGGGCGGATTCATGTCAATGTATGGCAAAACCAATAGAATATTGTAAAGTAAGTAGCCTCCAATTAAAATAAATAAAGAAAAAGAAGAGGCGAAATTGTATCTTTCAGAGGGAGGAAAGGGAAGTAGTAAGTTGAGGTCTAATTAAAAGCCAGATTTGAAGGTGTATGGTCATTTTTTCATACTGAAGATAGAAAACTGAGAGTGGAGGCTGGGGTCATTGCTGGATGTGGTCAGGTAGCTTTAGAATGCTTGTGACTTCAGATCATTGAAATCTGGTCATGTGTTTTTATGAGGAGGTATGAAGTTAGGAGCCTAGGCTCTGAGTGACATGGCTTGTGTTTGAATATTTTCTTCATGGCTTCTTGGCTCTGTGAGCAAGTTATCTGACTTCTCTGTCTCAGTTTTTTCTCCTTTGAAAATTGGGGTAACAGTAGTTCCATCTTCAAAGAGTTGTTGTGGGAATAAAATGTGATGCTCCCTGTAAAATGATCCGGAAGAGTGTCTGGTTCCATTAAGTGCTCAATAATGTATGGCCATCATTAGGAGGAGGAATAGAAAATCAGTTTAGAAGGGGAAATGTAAGATGGCAAGTTAGGGCAGAAGTGGCAGATCTGCAGGGAAGAGCCATAGGTGCACTGACTGGAAGGAGCTCTCGGGAGAAGATGGCTCTCATCAGCTCCTCCGGACTTCCCAGGGAGCAGGAACCTCAGTGATGCTGAAGAATGGTTCTAGAGCCTGTTTGGAAGAAGCAGGATTGGGAACAGTCTTCACTGATTCTCTTGGGTTTCTGGAGCTGGCTTTAGTCTTTATAATAGGATAGAGGGTGGGCAGAGCACAGTGCTGGCCCAGGCTCCCCAGGGGCAGCCTGACCTTAGCAGGTCAATGAGAGCAATGCCAGTGGCGGCTAGCCTGGAGGACACCTTCTGATGAAGCAGCAGTGCCAGCCACACGGGACAGGACCTTGTCATGTAAGTCTCAGAGCCCTCCTGTGCGGCAGTTCTTATTACCAGCTATGTTCCTGAAATGGAAAACCTTGTGCTTTGGAAGGCTGGTTTTCTAAAGTTACATGTTGAGGAAGTGGTGGAGCCAGGATTCACGTCAGGTCTGTCTGGTTACAGAGCAGGGGCTTTCAGCTATGGGGGAATCTTGCCAATTTCTTTCCCTCCCCAGCAACTGGCTCACCATTTAAGGTCTTTTCTTCCTGAGGTAGGGACGTGATGACCTAAATTTAGTGCCCCAACACTGTTGGTATCATGGGAGGATTATAACAAGAGGAAGGTGATGGTGAGTTAGTTTCTATCATTCGTTCTTTTCCTATATATTTGTTTGTTTGACAACTAAAGTGTCAATCTTGCAGTTATAAAATTGTGAGACCAGTTTTAAGAATACCATAACTCATGTATCTATGCATATTTTCAGCAGATTTTGTACATATAGTGGTATTCTCATTATTATTTAAAGAAATCAGTCTTAATTTAGATTTCTTTTTTTTTTAACTAAGAAATACTATGTTATTCATTGTACTCAACATGTTTACTAAGACTGGTCTTCAGATAATTTTTTGATGTTGCTCAGTCATGCCCGACTCTTTGCAACCCCATGGACTGCAGCCCACCAGGCTCCTCTGTCCATGAAGCTTTCCAGCAAGGATACTGGAGTGGGTCGCCATTTCCTTCTCCAGGGGATCTTCCCAACCCAGGGATTCAATCTGGGTCTCCTGCACTGCAGGCAGATTCTTCACCGACTTAGCTACAAGGGAAGCCACCCTCAAATGACTGTCTGCAAATGTTGAGGATATTTAAAAAATGTGTTACATTCTCAGAAGAAAGTTCTAGAGGAAGCACTAATCTATGTAGCGCTATAATAGTGTAATAATCATGGGAGTTGTTTTGAAGTGGATCATGTTCATTTTGAGACATTCATCCTGACACACTTGCAAAATTATTCATTGCTTGCTGTCCAGAGTAGTGGGCTTGTCACTAGTGTCTGGGTGGATTCTGTGCCCTTCTGTCTGCTCATCCATCTGCCGTTCTTTCCTGTCCACACCTCTGTGCTCCCTCACTGAGAGTGGCTCTTTCCTCAGTTGTGTTGTGAATAAGCTCAGGTTCTTTCATTTTTTATGAACTTGCAGCAGTCACCACCCTCTCCCCCCCTCTTCTTTTTATAGACAGACTTCTCAAACTGGTGGCTGGTGAGGTGAAAAGCCAGGCGAGAGACGTCTCAGGAAAGCCACAGGGATGGGTCATGGTCAAATGCTGCCCCAGCAGTTCCTGAAGTGTGATCTTTGGACCTGCAGCATCAGTGTCACAAGGGGACTTGTTAAAAATGCAGGTTCCTGGACCCACCCCATTCCACCTGAGGAGGAAACTTTGGGGTTGGGCCATCCATCTGAAAAGACCAACAGTTGATTGCGATGCAACCTAAATTTTGAGAAGCACTGTATTACAGAAAGGTCAAGTGAGACGTGGGCCAGAGATCCCCACTGGCACTCCTGCATGGGCAGTTCTGTTTCCCTCACCACCCCCTCAGTCCTGTGTGGTCTTGCTCCTGTCCCCAGCAGTTCACTGAGAGTGCGGGGAGTGGACAGGCCCCCCCTCCCGACTCCCTGTGCTGCCGTGGGCTCGGGTGCCTGGGAAGAGCCCCTGACCTGGCAAGGTGCTGGCTTCTGTTCTAGCCTCCTCCTCTTAACCATCTTAACTAGTCTGGGTGACTTAACTAGTCTGAGCCCTTGTTTCTCATTTGTTAACCGAGAGAGTAAGATCTGCTAACCATTAAAGGATCTCCTCAATCAGGTCTAAGGTTTTATGTTTCCCTGTAAACATTTATGTATTTATAATTTATAAATTGGCTTATATGTATTTATTTGTTACTCTGTTGTTAGCTGTTCAGATTTAAGCATGTTATCTCTGGTTACCAAAACTTTGAATTTCCAGTGTATATTTCACTGGAGCGAGTTTATTAATGGGGCTGTCTGTGGGGCATTGACTCACCTTGTGAAGGAAGCTGACACCTTCATTTCAGACCCATCAATGGGGAGACAGCCCTGATGCAGAACTTGTGTTTGGTTAGCACCTCATCCTTTGACCAAGGAACATAGCCACGTTTGAAATCCTTCTGTTGCATGATTCCTTCTCTTTTCCTGGCACCTCCATTCAGTTACCAGGCCTATTAATTTCTCCTCCAGCATCTCTTGCATCCATTTACTGCTTTTCCTTCACATTTTCCCCTCTGTCTCCTCTCTCCATTTAACAAATGGTTTCTAAGTGCCTGCTGCCTGCTAGACAAGCACCAGTACATCTGGAGGTAAACTGTGAGCACAGCAGGGGAGGGGGCAGATTGCTTGACACTGGAGAGCACGACAGCGTGGTTGGCAGATATTTCTGTGAAGGATTAGGTAGGAAGTGTTTTAGGCTTTGTGGGTCAGGAGGTCTCAACTGTTCCACTCTGCTGCAGACTACATGTAAAATAATGGGGCGCCTTTGTTCTACTCAAAGCCTGGGAGGGGGTGAGTTGGGGGAGCAAATTTGGCCCATGCACCATAGTTGGCTAGCCCATTGTGGAGACTGACGTAGGCCATAAAAAATACACAATAAAATACGACTGTGTGTCTTTCTATGTATGTATCAAGTTGTGATAAAATGCTGTAAAGAGAGTAAAGCAGTGTGAAGGGAATGAGGCAGGCTGGGGTGTGAAAGTGTAGGGAGTGTTCTTTTCTACCTAGGTTGTAAGAGGAAGCCCCTTCATCTGGAGTAAGTGGGGGAATGACCACAGAACCTGTGATGGGAGAGGCTATCTGGTGGTGGACACCCGATGCGGGGACCCTGGCATGGCCGTGTGCTGAGTCTGCTCAGGGAACAGCGGGGAGGCCAGATGGGCTGACATGTCAGGGGCAAGGGTGGGCAAGGGTTCTGGAACAGCTACCAAGTGAAGGGTTGGCAGGAGCTCACCAGCAGACAAGGGAGGAAGGGCTTTCCGGGGAGAGGAGGTGGCCTGTGGAGGGCCTTGGGACGTGAGAGGCTGTGCTCAGGGAAAGGGAGGGATTTGGTTTGACTGGAAGACAGGTTACATGGGGCATTTGGGAGTGAGAGGAGCAGAGTGTGATAACTTGGCTTTGAGACTGAGAGAGAGCTAGCTTCTGTGCTTGGGAGGTAAGACCAGTTAGGCGGCAACTGAGGTTCAGACTGGCTGATGGTGGTGATGAGAGCCACGGATAGATTTGTGTCTGGAAATTTTATCCTGATCACCAAGTGCCTGACTGGTGTGGTGGGGTAAAATGAATCATCTGGAAAATGCCGGTTTGTGGGACTGGGTCAATAGATTTGAATATCTAGAAGTATCCAAACCTATTTGAGTGATTTTCTCATATTCCTCATTGTCTTTGGTTTTATAGATATGGTTAAAAATAAACAAATAACCCACTCCCAAACCCCAAACAAAAATAAGGTAGTAGTGGTATTTTTCTGCCTATGAATCTGTATTCAGTTCTGTTCAGTCACTCAGTTGTGTCTGACTCTTTGCGACCCCATGGACTGCAGTACACCAGGCCTCCCTGTCCATTACCAATTTCTAGAGTTTACTCAAACTCATGTCCATTGAGTTGGTGATACCATCCAACCATCTTGTCCTCTGTCAATCCCCTTCTCCTCCTGCCTTCAATCTTTCCCAGCATCAGGGTCTTTTCAAATGAATCAGTTCTTCACATCAGGTGGCCAAAGTATTAGAGTTTCAACTTCAACATCAGTCCTTCCAATGAATATTCAGGACTGATTTCCTTTAGGATGGACTGGTTGGATGTTCTTGCAGTCTAAGGGACTCTCAAGTCTTCTCCAACACCACAGTTCAAAAGCATCAATTCTTCTGCACTCAGCTTTCTTTATAGTCCAACTCTCACATCCATACATGACCACTCGAAAAACCATAGCATTGACTAGACGGACCTTTGTTGGCAAAGTAATGTCTCTGCTTTTTATTATGCTGTCTAGGTCGGTCATAACTTTTCTTCCAAAGAGTTCAGTTCAGTTCAGTCGCTCAGTCATGTCCGACTCTCCGCGACCCCATGAATCACAGCACGCCAGGCCTCCCTGTCCATCACCAACTCCCGGAGTACACTCAAACTCATGTCCACAGAGTCAGTGATGCCATCCAGCCAGCTCATTCTCTGTCGTCCCCTTCTCCTCCCGCCCCCAACCTTTCCCAGCATCAGAGTCTTTTCCAGTGAGTCAACTCGTCGCATGAGGTGGCCAAAGTATTGGAGTTTCAGCTTTAGCATCAGTCCCTCCAATGAACATCCAGGATTGATCTCCTTTAGAATGGACTGGTTGGATCTCCTTGCAGTATAAGGGACTCTCAAGAGTCTTCTCCAACACCACAGTTCAAAAGCATCGATTCTTTCAGCTTTCTTCACAGTCCAACTCTCACATCCATACATGACCATGGGAAAAACCATTGCCTTGACTAGACGGACCTTGGTTGGCAAAGTAATGTCTCTGCTTTTTAATATACTATCAAGGTTGGTCATAACTTTCCTTCCAAGGAGCAAGCGTCTTTTAATTTCATGGCTGCAATCAGCATCTGCAGTGATTTTGGAGCCCAAAAAAACAAAGTCTGACACTATTTCCACTGTTTTTCCATCTATTTCCCATGAAGTGATGGGACCAGATGCCATGATCTTTGTTTTCTGAATGTTGAGCTTCAAGCCAACCTTTTCACTCTCCTCTTTCACTTTCATCAAGAGGCCTTTGAGTTCCTCTTCACTTTCTGCCATAAGGGTGGTATCATCTGCATATCTGAGGTTATTGATATTTCTCCCGGCAATCTTCTTCCAGCCCAGCGTTCCTCATGATGTACTCTGCATATAAGTTAAATAAGCAAGGTGACAATATACAACCTTGACGTACACCTTTTCCTATTTGGAACCAGTCTGTTGTTCCATGTCCAGTTCTGACTGTTGCTTCCTGACCTGCATACAGGTTTCTCAAGAGGCAGGTCAGGTGGTCTGGGATTCCCATCTCTTTCAGAATGTTCCACAGTTTATTGTGATCCACACAGTCAAAGGCTTTGGCATAGTCAATGAAGCAGAAATAGATGTTTTTCTGAAACTCTCTTGCTTTCTCCATGATCCAGCGGATGTTGGCAATTTGATCTCTGGTGCCTCTGCCTTTTCTAAAACCTGCTTGAACATCTGGGAGTTCACGGTTACTGCTGAAGCCTGGCTTGGAGAATTTTGAGCATGACTTTACTAGCGTGTGAGATGAGTGCAATTGTGCGGTAGTTTGAGCATTCTTTGGCATTGCCTTTCTTTGGGATTGGAATGAAGACTGACCTCTTCCAGTCCTGTGGCCACTGCTGAGTTTTCCAAATCTGCTGGCATATTGAGTGCAGCACTTTCACAGCATCATCTTTCAAGACTTGAAATAGCTCCACTGGAATTCCATCACCTCCACTAGCTTTGTTCGTAGTGATGCTTTCTAAGGCCCACTTGACTTCACATTCCAAGATGTCTGGCTCTAGGTCGGTGATCACATTATCGTGACTATCTTGGTTGTGAAGATCTTTTTTGTACAGTTCTTCTGTGTATTCCTGCCACCTCTTCTTAATATCTTCTGCTTCTGTTAGGTCCATACCATTTCTGTCCTTTATCGCGCCCATCTTTGCATGAAATATTCCCTTGGAATCTCTAATTTTCTTGAAGAGGTCTCTTGTTTTTCCTATTCTGTTGTTTTCCTCTATTTCTTTGCATTGATCACTGAGGAAGGCTTTCTTATCTCTCCTTGCTATTCTTTGGAACTCTGCATTCAGATGCTTATATCTTTCCTTTTCTCCTTTGCTTTTTGCCTCTCTTCTTTTTACAGCTATTTGTAAGGCCTCCTCAGACAGCCATTTCGCTCTTTTGCATTTCTTTTCCATGGGGATGGTCTTGGTCCCTGTCTCCTGTACAATGTCACGAACCTCCGTCCAGAGTTCATCAGGCACTCTATCAATCAGATCTAGTCCCTTAAATCTATTTCTCACTTCCACTGTATAATCATAAGGGATTTGACTGAGGTCATATCTGAATGGTCTAGTGGTTTTCCCTACTTTCTTCAATTTAAGTCTGAACTTCGCAATAAGGTGTTCATGATCTGAGCCACAGTCAGCTCCTGGTCTTGTTTTCGCTAACTGTATACAGCTTCTCCATCTTTGGTTGCAAAGAATATAATCAATCTGATTTCGGTGTTGACCATCTGGTGATGTCCATGTGTAGAGTCTTCTCTTGTGTTGTTGGAAGAGGGTGTTTGCTATGACCAGTGCATTCTCTTGACAAAACTCTATTAGCCTTTGCCTGGCTTCATTCCGTGCTCCAAGGCCAAATTTGCCAGTTACTCCAGGTGTTTCTTGACTTCCTACTTTTGCATTCCAGTCCCCTAGAATGAAAAGGACATCTTTTTTGGGTGTTAGTTCTAAAAGGTCTTGTAGGTCTTCATAGAACCGATTAACTTCGGCTTCTTCAGCATTACTGGTTGGGGCATAGGCCTGGATTTCTCTAATATTGAATGGTTTGCCTTGGAAACGAACAGAAATCATCCTGTCATTTTTAAGATTGCATCCAAGTACTGCATTTTGGACTCTTTTGTTGACCATGATGGCTACCCCATTTCTTCTAAGGGATTCCTGCCCACAGTAGTAGATATAATGGTCATCCGAGTTAAATTCACCCATTCCAGTCCATTTTAATTCACTGATTCCTAGAATGTCGACGTTCACTCTTGCCATCTCCTGTTTGACCACTTCCAATTTGCCTTGATTCATGGACCTAACATTCCAGGTTCCTATGCAATATTGCTCTTTACAGCACCGGACCTTGTTTCTATCATTGGTCACATCCACAACTGGGTATTGGTTTTGCTTTTGCTCCATCCCTTTATTCCTTCTATAGTTATTTCTCCACTGAGCTCCAGTAGCATACTGGGCACCTACCGACCTGGGGAATTCCTCATTCAGTATCCTATCATTTTGCCCTTTGTTACTGTTCATGGGGTTCCAAAGAGTAAGCATCTTTTAATTTCATGGCTGCAGTCTCCATCTGCAGTGATTTTGGAGCCCAAAAAAATAAAGTCTGACACTGTTTCCACTATTTCCCCATCTACTTGCCATGAAGTGATGGGACCAGATGCCTTGATCTTTGTTTTCTGAATGTTGAACTTTAAGCCAACTTTTTCACTCTCTTCTTTCACTTTCATCAAGAGGCTCTTTAGTTCCTCTTCACTTTCTGCCATAAGGAAGGTATCACCTGCATATCTGAGGTTATTGATATTTCTCCTGGCAATCTTGATTCCAGTTTGTGCTTCATCCAGCCCAGAATTTCTCATGAGGTACTCTGCATATAGGTGAAATAAACAGGGTGACAATATACAACCTTGACATACTCCTTTTCCTATTTGGAACCAGTCTGTTGTTCCATGTCCACTTCTAACTGTTGCTTCCAGACCTGCATACAGATTTCTCAAGAGGCAGGTCAGGTGGTCTGGTATTCCCATCTCTTTCAGAATGTTTCACAGTTTATTGTGATCCACACAGTCAAAGGCTTTGGCATAGTCAATGAAGCAGAAATAGATGTTTTTCTGGAACTCTCTTGCTTTTTCGATGATCCAGTGGATGTTGGCAGTTTGATCTCTGGTTCCACTGCCTTTTCTAAATCCAGCTTGAACACCTGGAAGTTCATGGTTCATGCATTGTTGGATCCTGGCTTGGAGAATTTTAAGCATTACTTTACTAGCGTGTGAGATGAGTGCAATTGTGTGGTAGTTTGAGCATTCTTTGGCATTGCTTTTCTTTGGCATTGGACCTTTTCCAGTCCTGTGGCCACTGCTGAGTTTTCCAAATTTGCTGGCATATTGAATGCAGCACTTTCACAGCCTCATCTTTCAGGATTTGAAATAGCTCAACTGGAATTCCATCACCTCCATTAGCTTTCTTCATAGTGATGCTTCCTAAGACCCACTTGACTTCACATTCCAGGATGTTTGGCTCTAGGTGAATGATTACACCACGGTGATTATCTGGGTCGTGAAGATCTTTTTGTACAGTTCTTCTGTGTATTCCTGCCACCTCTTCTTAATATCTTCTCCTTCTGTTAGGTCCATACCATTTCTGTCCTTTACTGAGGCCATCTTTGCATGAAATGTTTCCTTGGTATCTCTAATTTTTTGGAAGAGATCTCTAGTCTTTTCCATTATATTGTTTTCCTTTATTTCTTGCACTGATCACTAATGAATCTATATTATGTTTACATTTTCCTGGTTGAAAAAAAGAGCATAGATGAGTAATTCTTTAAAAGACTGAAACAGTTTGTAACTGCTGAAGAAGGAGGTCTTTTTGTGAGTTTGGTGCTCGGGAGGATTCAGACTCTACTGGAGGTGCTTTTCGTTTCTACTTTTCAGGGATAGAGATCTCTCTCCTGTTCTTGGATCCACTGTGCAGGGCCTTGGCTGGGTACTCACGAGGCATCCTGTATTCTGGCCCCTTTATGCCCAGTCAGTGCAAAAAGCCACCCTTGTCTTTTTTCCCCTGATGGCAAAGTGGTTCTTTTTATTCTATGTTAACTTAATGGAAGTAAAAAATCCCATTCTAAGACAGGATTTAGGTGCTGGAGAAGACTCTTGAGAGTCCCTTGGACTGCAAGGAGATCCAACCAGTCCATTCTAAAGGAGATCGATCCTGGGTGTTCATTGGAAGGACTGATGCTGAAGCTGAAACTCCAATACTTTGGCCACTTCATATGAAGAGTTGACTCACTGGAAAAGACTCTGATGCTGGGAAGGATTGGGGGCAGGAGGAGAAGGGAACGACAGAGAATGAGATGGCTGGATGGCATCACTGATTCAATGGACATGAGTTTGAGTGAACTCTGGGAGTTGGTGATGGACAGGGAGGCCTGGCATGCTGTGATTCATGGGGTCGCAAAGAGTTGGTCATGACTGAGCGACTGAACTGAACTGAACTGAAGGTTGTTTGTCACTTACATTTGTTCCAGTTCTTTTCCCTGTCAAAATTTAATGTTTGGCTTTGCCGGGTGGGATGTCTGTCATCTCTTACTTTTCATTTTCTTAGACTCAGCATTAATTGTGTTTTGTGGTCCTTGAGATGATGTGAAGTGGGTGCTGAGCAAGCTGTTTCCATATATTTACAGGAGAAACTGATGGTAACAACATCGATATAGAATAATTCAGTATGATACCCCTCCAGGCTGATCAGGGGCCCTGGCAGGCAGCCAGGTTGCCCGAGAAGGATTTATGCAAAAGCTGAACTGGTGACATGTGTCCTGGAGAGAGTGGGATCATAATTGCTGTCAATATGAAGCAGGCAGAGAGAGATCTCCCACAGCCTGTAAGTGCAGGAGAGTGTGGGGGAAGAAAAGAGGACCAGAGGCGGTCAAACAGTTTGGGGGATACACATCTTTCCCTTGTGGTCACCCTGTCCATTTCTGAGAAGAGGGACTGCAAACGTAACACCCTGGATTGTCTCCACTTTGTCTGTGTGTTTGTTTAATATTCATCAACACCACATCTCCTGGGGCTTGGTGTCACAACCGTTTTCCTTCTGTCTGAGGCTGGCTGCAGCTTCCTGTGGAGACCAGCCTGTGGCTCCTTAATTGGCTGTGGGGTCAGCAGTGTTGACATGCACACTCCTACCATTGTCCCATCTCCCTTGCTTGACATCTTCCCACTCCCCAGTTCATTTCCTATAGGGGAGAGCCCAGCAGAACCAGGAGGAATTAGGGCTTTTGCCTGGGAAATGCAGCCTGCTCAGAGATGTAGCTCCTTAGTCAGAGGATTGTTCCCAAACCTTTAAGGGGATGCCTCCACTTTATTATTATTATTTTGAAGTATAGTTGATTTATAATATTGTGTTGGTTTCAGGTATTAAGTTGATGGAGGGAAAAACAGTTCTGCAATTAGGCCTCCTGCTCAGCAAGGTGCAACTAATGATTTCAGTTCTCTTAGCCGTTGCAGGCATTGGGAACTATATAGTATTAAATGTGAGTTATGCTTAAATAGTATCCACTACCTCCCTGTTCTCCATGTACCACACAGTGTGCATTTTCTGAATCTATGAAGAACCTTTCCCGAACTTTGGACACTAATCTCTTGATTGGTATGTTGTGTTGCTTTTAAAAGAGTGAAGGAAGAAAGCCTTCCACTATTGTGAAGAGCCACAAGATCCTGAGAAACCTGTATGCAGGTCAAGAAGCAATAGTTAGAACCAGACATGAAACAACTGACTGGTTCAAAATTGGGAAAGGAGTATGACAAGGCTGTACATTTTCTCTGCTTATTTAATTTACATGCAGAGTACATTATTTAAAATGACAGGCTGAATCACTAGGTGGAATCAAAATTGCCAAAAGAAATATAAACAACCTCAGATATGCAGGTAATATCACTCTAAAAGCAGAAAATGAAGAGGAAATAAGAGCCTCTTGATGAAAGAGTGAAAAAGCTGGCTTGAAACTCAGCATTCAAAAAGCTAAAGTCATGACATACTATCCCATCACTTCATGGTAAATAGAAGGGCAAAAAGTAGACGTAGTGACAGATTTTGTACATGGAACAACAGACTGGTTCCAAATAGGAAAAGGAGTACATCAAGGTTGTATATTGTCACCCTGCTTATTTAACTTATATGCAGAGTACATCATGAGGAATGCTGGGCTGGAAAAAGCACAAGCCGGAATCAAGATTGCTGGGAGAAATATCAATAACCTCAGATATGCAGATGACACCACCCTTATGGCAGAAAGTGAAGAGGAACTAAAAAGCCTCTTGATGAAAGTGAAAGAGGAGAGTGAAAAGGTTGGCTTGAAGCTCTACATTCAGAAAACAAAGATCATGGCATCTGGTCCCATCACTTCATGGGAAATAGATGGAAAAACAGTGGAAACAGTGTCAGACTTTATTTTTTTGGTCTCCAAAATCACTGTGGATGCTGATTGCAGCCATGAAATTAAAAGACGCTTACTCCTTGGAAGGAAAGTTATGACCAACCTTGATAGTATATTAAAAAGCAGAGACATTATTTTGCCAACAAAGGTCCGTCTAGTCAAGGCTATGGTTTTTCCCGTGGTCATGTATGGATGTGAGAGTTGGACTGTGAAGAAAGCTGATCACCGAAGAATTGATGCTTTTGAACTGTGGTGCTGGATAAGACTCTTGAGAGTCCCTTGTACTTCAAGGGGATCCAACCAGTCCATTCTAAAGGAGATCAAACCTGGGTGTTCATTGGAAGGACTGAAGCTGAAACTGCAATACTTTGGCCACCTCATGTGACGAGTTGACTCACTGGAAAAGACTCTGATGCCTGGAAGGGTTGGGGGCGGGAGGAGAAGGGGACGACAGAGAATGAGATGGCTGGATGGCATCACCGACTCTGTGGACATGAGTTTGAGTGAACTCCGGGAGTTGGTGATGGACAGGGAGGCCTGGCATGCTGTGATTCATGGGGTCGCGGAGAGTTGGACACGACTGAGCGACTGAACTGAACTGAGTGACAATTTTATTTTCTTGGGCTCCCAAATCAGTGCCAACAGTGACTGCAGCCGTGAAATTAGAAGACACTTGCTCCTTGGAAGGAAAGCTATGACAAACCTAGACAGTGTATTAAAACGCAGAGACATCACTTTGCTGACAAAGGTTCACATGGTCAAAGGTGGTTTTTCCAGTAGCCATGTATGAATGTAAGAGCTGGGTCATAAAGAAGGCTGAGTGTCAAAGAATTGGTGCTTTTTAATTGTGTTGCTGAAGAAGACTCCCTTGAGAGTCCCTTGGACTGCAAGAAATCAAACCAGTCAATTCTAAAGGAAATCGATCCTGAATATTCATTGGAAGGACTGATACTGAAGCTGAAGCTCCAGTACTTTGGCCACCTGATATGAAGAGCCGGCTCATTGGAAAAGACCCTGATGCTGGGAAAGATTGAAGGCAGGAGGAGGAGGGGGCAGCAGAGGATGAGATGGTTAGATAGCATTATTGACTCAATGGGCATGAATTTGAGCAAACTTTGGGAGATAGTGGAGGACAGAGGAGCCTGTTTTGCTGTAGTCTATGAGGTTGCAAAGAGTTGGACATGATTTAGCCATTGAACACAGAAACAAAGTACATGAGCAAAACTGCAAAAGCAATCGTGCTTTTTAAACAAAATAGGTCAGTGTTTAAAAATATGCTTTTATTTATTTATATGGCTGCACCAGGATTAGTTAGGGGCACATGCCACGAACTCTTAATTGTGGCATGTGGGAAATAGTTCCCTGACCAGAGATGAAACCTGAGCCCCCTGCATTGGGAGGGTAGAGTCTTAGCCACTAGACCACCAGGGAAATACCTCCAAAATAGATCAATTTTTAAAAAGCCATAGTTCCACCATATCTGTGTATATTTTCCATTCCTAATTTTACCTTTTGGTAATCTCTATTATTCTAAGGGCTATCAGGGCTTAAAATATAAATTGTGGTGGCAGTGAAATATAAGTTAGAAAGGAAAGAATGCACAAAGAAGAGACATGAAAGACAACCAGAGGGACTTCCCCAGTGATGCAGTGGATAAGAATCCACCTGCCAGTGCAGGGGACACAGTTTGATCCTTGGTCTGGGAAGATTCCACATAACATGGAGCAGCTGCAGTCCATGAGCCATAACTCCTGAGCCCACGCTCTGGAGTCCCAGAGCGTCAACTGCTGAAGCTTGTGCACCTGGAACCTGTGCTCCACAGTGAGAGAAGCCGCTGCAGTGAGAGAGCTATGCACAACACGGAGTAACCCCCACCCCCGGCAGCCAGAGAAGGCCACATGCAGCAGTGAAGACCCCAGAATAGATGAATAGGCAGGGAAAGTAAAAGATAACCAGAAATGCAAAAAAACAGTGCCTGGACTAGGGAGTGGAAGGGGTGATTTCAGAGGGGGCCCTGTGTCATGTGGGAGCAACAGTACCCACATCTTTTGTAGCCCAGAGTTTTATTCAGACTTTATTTTATTGAAGTATGGTTGATTTACAATGTTGTGTTAATTTGTTGTATACAAAGTGATTTGGTTATACATACACATACATTCTTTTTTTGTATTCTTTTCCATTATGGTTTATCACAGGATATTGGATATAGTTTTCTATACTATACAGTAGCACCTTGTTGTTTATCATTCTTTATATAGCCGTCTATGGGGTCACACAGAGTTGGACACGACTGAAGCAACTTAGCAGAAGCAGCAGCAGCATACTAGTTTTCATCTGCTAACCCCAACCTCCCAATCCATTCCTTCTCCCCTAACCCCTGGTTGGCAACCATAAATCTGTTTTCTAGTTTTATGAGTCTGTTACAGACTGTAAAACAAACCAAAAAAACCCCATAAGATGTTATTTCATGGCAGACCTTGTCACACTGAAAAGGTCCTGGGTGGTCCCTCGAACAGATGATTACTCCAAATAACAGAAGTAGTACCACTGCACCTCAGGCTGTGTGCAGTAAGAATGGTTAAGGAGTAGAATAAGGAAAGTTGATGAGATTGTTTGTGCGGGTCACAGTCCATAGGAATGAGATTGTTTGGAGTGGAGAGCAAAACCAAAAAGACTGTTTTACTTTTTATCTTCTTAAGATTTTGGAATTTAACTCTTCTAATGTTGTGCCCATCTCCTTGAGGATAGAAGTGGAGGTCATGAATGCCTTTGCTTTCATTCTTGGTCCCACAGACTAGATCCCTTAGATTTCTTCAGTTTCCATTCTCAGTTCACGTGTTTTGATGGGGAGCTGGTTGGTAGCATCCTATCATTAATAAGAAATTCTTGCTGTGATTCTAATGCCTTTCTATCCTTGGCAGTCATATGGACAGGACGGTGGGAGGTGAAGGGTCAGTATTTTGAAAAAGAAACTTAGGTTGTTCTCACACATCCTGGAGGTAGGTACCCCTTGGATACCATGGACAGCAGATCTTCTGTTGAGTTAGCAGCTCCCCAGTTGCTGCTGCCCACATTGGTTAAGGGACAGGGGGTGTTTGCTCCTGGGGGCTGAAACCCCTTGCCTGCCAACTCCTGTAGCTGTACCTTCAAGGATCTGCTGACCCAGTGCTGGAGTGGGGGCTGACAACTTTGCTCTAATGAGACTTGTCAGGAGGCAGCAGCAATCTCCAGAGGGCCGTGCCCAGCTGGCCCCTGCCTTCTGCTGCACTGGCCCTGAATGCCGAGTGTTTCTGTGGTTCAGCATTTTAGAAGGGAAGAGGACACACCAGCCTCTGAAACCACAGAGGGCCCTCAGTTCTCCAGCAATGCAGGAGACCCTGGTTCTATTCCTGGGTTGGGAGGATCCGCTGGAGAAGGGATAGGCTGCCCACTCCAGTATTCTTGGGCTTCCCTTGTGGCTCAGCTGGTAAAGAATCCACCTGCAATGTGGGAGACCTGGGCTCGATTCCTGGATTTGGAAGATCCCCTAGAGCAGGGAAAGGCCACCCACCCCAGTATTCTGGCCTGGAGAATTCCTCGGACTGTATAGTCCATGGGGTCGCAAAGAGTCGGACATGGCTGAGGGGCTTTCACTTTCACCTGGGGTCATTTGGTGTAGTAGGTCAACACACTCACCATTTTAAGTATAAAACCAGCGGATCTGAGTAATTATAAAGGGGGATGGAGCAGAAGTGATGGTTTTGAGTTATGGCTAGGCACCAATTTGGGACCGGATTCTTGGCATACATCCATCTCCACAGCAGACCTGTGAGGAATGTGGAGTTTTGTCCTCGTGCAAGCAGCAGCTGGTCTAAGGAACCTTAGCAGAGGGCTAAGGAACTTCTCTGAATGTCCGTGAGTATTTTCTGGTGGGAACTGGAATTTGGGTTTGGATTTGCTGATGCAGAGGCCGTGGCTTTCCTACCATGTTGGCTTAAGGATTTGTAAGACTAGAAAGGCAGCTCCTTTGGTGTGTTGAAGGATGACTTCCCTTACTTAAAATAGTCTGTGGACAAAAACAAGGTGCACGGGGTCAGAAACTTGAACCAGTACAGGAGGCTATAGGGTGAAATCCTCTCACCCTGCACACACCCATCCTGCTGATGGCTCTCTCCAGAGGTTATCTGTTTGGAGGTGTTGACACACACTGATACACAGACCCAAGAGTATTAGAGGCTTTTTAGTTTATACCAAGACAGTGGAGGCAGGACAGCACAGTTGCCAGCATGAACCGCATAGCCACTCGGCCTGGGGTCAAGTCTGGTTTCTTCCTGCCTTATGTAAAGGCATTAGAATAGTTACTCTCTGCACCTTAGTTTCCTCATCTCTAGAATAAACTGTTCTGATAAAATCTGATAATATTCAAAATGTGGAACAAAGCCTGATGTATACTTTATGCAGGATGAAGGTAACCTCTTTATTACTTAGCTTCATCCTTTTTTAAAAAACATGATCTATATCTATTCTTTTGTTCACCTAAAAAAGAAGTGAATTTAGCCAGGTATCAAAGTGTGCCTTTATTATCTCTCAGTGCTGTGGAGCCTGGTTAGCGCCAGAGCCCGCTGTGCTTGTGCACAGGCTAGCACTGTGTGACAGGAATGAGACCATGACTGTGTCTGTGGTACTCTGTGCTTTTCAAGAGGTTTTATTTGATTTTCCAAACCAGCCTGTGATGTGGGTTGGGCACATATTATTAATGCATTTTGCAAATGAGGAAATCGAGTTTGCCCATGATTCAGCAGACTTGCCTGAGATCACACAGCCTTGCCTAGAGCTGTGAAGATGCCTGGTATTCTGCATCCCTTTGATATTACAACTAGTCCTGTGGACTACCTGGTGTGGGAAAGCCCTCTCACTTTCAGCTGAGGGAGAGGGTTCTGAAAACATCCCCTGTTTTGTAATAGATCTACTCAGATCCATCTATACTCTCCTTTCCTGTAGAGTGACACCAGTTTTCTGGCCAGTCCCTGGGATTAGAGATGCACTGTGGGGTCACTGAGTAGATAAAATCAGGAAGTGGGTGTGGTGAGTCTGCAGTGAAAGGAGCAATGAGCTGGAAGGCAGGAAATGTGGTCTCAGTGTCTTCATTGTTTAAAATGATGGCTTGGTGTTAAATGTTCTCTGAGTTTATGGATGAGGATTTAGGGTTGGAGAAGTTCAGTGGCAGTTTTGGGTCATCCAGCTAGTTAAAGCAGAGCCAGGACTAGATTGGGAGGATTTGTGATGAAAGAGTTAGTTATCAGGACTGTCAGAACTCTTGCCAACCCAGGAAACCAGCTATTAGCATTGTGTTCCTTTATCAAGAAAAGCTTCTGTGTAGAGGTGTCCAATAAAATATAATGTGAAACACACAGATAATTTAAATTTTTCTAGTAGGTACATTTAAAAATTAATAACATTTTGTTTAACCCAGTAGATCTAAAATATTATTGTGACATATAATTAATATAAAAATTATTCTTTTTTTTATTGCCTTCAAAATCCAGTGTGTATTTTATACTTACAGCACCTCTTGATTTGGACCAGACACACATCAAGGATTCAGTAGCCGCATGTGGCTGTGGCTACCATGTTGGATGCATAGGTCTCGGGCACAGGACCTGCTTAACTTGGCATTGTTCAGGCTGCTTTGAAACAGAGACCATGCCTCGTGGCCCTTGTTAACTTTTCACTGTACAGAGTTCAGTTCGCTTTCCCCATTTCACAAGTGAAGAGACTGGGCCCCTGAGTGGTTCAGCAGCCCACCAGAGATGACATGGTGGGTCAGGAGCAGAGGTGGGCGAAACCGAGGGCCCTGACTCACCTTCAGCTGCCTCTATGCTATTCGCTTGTCAAGGAATGACCTCCCCATAACCTTTTCTTTTCTTTTCCTTAGATGCTTTTGAAATTACAAAATTTGAAATTCTTAAATTTGACATTGCAAAAGTAAAACAAATTGTTGTAAAAATTATTCAAAAGGCAGAGATACATAGAAAAAAAACTTAATTCCTTATTAGTCACTTAAAATATGACTCTGCTTTTGTAAGTAAAATACCTTATGAACATCACTTTAGCTCAGTACATATTTATTCAACTTGTTAATTGTTGCATAATTTCTCATTTTGGATGACTGCGGTTTATTCAGTCATTTTTCAGTTGGTGGTCCCCCAAGCTAGGGGATTTTATTTTGCCAGTCTCAGTGCAGCAGTAAACATCTCTGGCTATATAGCTGGTGCTTTTCATTTCCATAAAATAGATCCCACAGAGTCCGAAAAGATTGTCACTCTTGCTCAACTGACATTTATCATCCTGAATGCTGCGTGTGTTTATTCTTTCCATCCACCTTTTGCTGATCTTTTATTACACTTTATTGTGTTCACTCTTGTACTTTCTTGGTCCATGGTCACATTTTTGCTCAGTTTTCTACCCACCTCAGCATGAAAATGGACATTCTTTGTCTGTCTGTTTTTTTAGTGGTTCTTTCCCCACTGAATACTTTGGGAGCTGCTATAATTAAAAATTCTATATTAACAAACAAAAGTTAAAGAGAGTACCCCCACTTTGAGTTTTACCTAGACAGGTTAGAATTTTTTTTGTTCTCATCTATTTACTACATTTCTTCTTATTGTATGTCTCATAATAAACGTTTAAGTTATGAACTATAAATTGAGTCATATCAGCTTTATGCTTTATCCACAGTGTGGATACATTGTGCCACTTATGCCCTCTGTATTGTCCTTCACATCTTGAGTTCTCTCTTCAGTTAGAGCACAACCTCCAAGATTTCCTCAGGCTGAGTTCATTGGTTAAGTAGCTTCTTACTTTTTCATGTTCAGAAAAAGGGTTTTGTCTTTGCTGACAGGCGAAGAGCAGCTGGGTTAGGCTTTTTCTCTTCAGCAGTCACTGGATAGCTGTGCTCTTGTTTGCAGTGCTGCAGTCAAGAAATCTGATGCTAATCTAATATTCAACTTGTGTGAGTGACTTTATTTGTGGTCAGTCGTGTCCGACTCTGGCCCCATGGACTGTACCCCACCAAACCCCTCAGTCCATGGAATTTTCCAGGCAAGAGTAACGGAGAGGGTTGCCACTTCCTACTCCAGGGGCTCTTCTTGACCCAGGGATGGAACCCTTGTCTCCTTTGTTTCCTGCATTGGTAGGTAGATTCTTTACCACTGAGCCACCTGGGCAGCCTAGGTGATTTCCTCTTAATCTTTAGTCTCTGACTGCTGATTCTAAGAAGACTGAAGAATACGGTATAGATAAAGCAAGTGTGTTAGTGTTAGCTGCTCAGTTGTGTCCAGCTGTTTGTGACCCCATGGATTGTAGCCCACCAGGCTCCTCTGTCCATGGAGTTCTCCAGGCAAGAATACTGAAGTGGGTTCCCATTTCCTTCTCCAGGGGCTCTTCCTGACCCAGGAATTAAACCTGGGTCTCCTGCACTGCAGGCAGATTCTTTACCATCTGGGCCACCAGGGAAACCCATAGATAAAGTTTAGTTTATTGCTTATTGCAATGAGAGAGACCATGACTGTTTTTCAGAGGAGGGAGGACAAAGATGGGGGATTTGTGAGGTTTGTTAGGGTCTGATTTGAGGCAGCTTGTTCAGAGCAAGGACAGAATTAGACCAGGTTTTTGGTAAAACAATTTAAGACTGGTGGGCTGAGTAAGGGATATTGACTCTAATAAGGGTTCAGTTCAGTCACTCAGTCGTGTCTGACTCTTTGCGACTCCATGAACTGCAGCATGCCAGGTCTCCCTGTCCACCACCCTCCCGGAGTCCACCCAAAACCATGTCCATCGAGTCGGTGATGCCATCCAAACATCTTATCCTCTGTCATCCCCTTCTCCTGCACTCAATCTTTCCCAGCATCAGGGTCTTTTCAAATGAGTCAGCTCTTTGCATCAGGTGGCCAAAGTATTGGAGTTTCAGCTTTAGCATCAGTCCTTCCAATGAACACCCAGGACTGATCTGCTTTAGGATGGACTGGTTGGATCTCCTTGCAGTCCAAGGGACTCTCAAGAGTCTTCTCCAGCACCACAGTTCAAAAGCATCAATTCTTCAGTGCTCAGCTTTCTTTGTAATCCAACTGTCACATCCATACATGACGACTGGATAAACCATAGCCTTCAGTAGACGGACCTTGGTTGGCAAAGTAATGTCTTTGCTTTTTAATATGCTGTCTAGGTTGGTCATAACTTTCCTTCCAAGGAGTAAGCGTCTTTTAATTTCATGGCTGCACTCACCATCAGCAGTGATTTTGTAGCCCAGAAAAATAAAGTCAGCCACTGTTTCCAGTGTTTCACCATCTATTTCCGATGAAGTGATGGGACCGGATGCCATGATCTTAATAAGGGTTAGTTGGGCCATCTATTGTTTAAATAAGTGGGTTTTTGGAAAGTTCCTAAAACAATAAAATTGTTTGTAGTTTCATCTTCCTGGGTAAGAGTTTCTTGAAATAGTAACGTTATGTTTGCTACTGCTACTAAGTTGTGTCAATTGTGTCCGACTCTGTGCGACCCTAGAGACGGCAGCCCACCAGACTCCCCCGTCCCTGGAATTCTCCAGGCAAGAACACTGAAGTGGGTTGCCATTTTCTCCTCCAAAGCATGAAAGTGAAAAGTGAAAGTGAAGTCACTCAGTTGTGTCTGACTCTTTGCGACCCCATAGACTCCTCCGTCTATGGGATTTTCCAGGCAAGAGTACTAGAGTGGGTTGCCATTGCCTTCTCCAAAGTTATGTTTGCATAACTTAATAAGATGTATGCTTGCAGATGATTTCCCTTCTCAGTTGAAGTATTTCACAAGCCTAGGCATGTGTCTTCTTTACTCCTCATTAATACTGCCTGAGCTTCCTGTGAGCCCTCTCCATCTAGAGCATTATCCCTTCTTTCAGCTCAGGGAGGTTTTCTTTTGCTTTGTCCCCTCCCAGCTTCCCTTCCGGTTTATTTCTTCTCTGTTACTGTTACTCTTCCTGGAGAACCTGTTTTCTGCATGTTCTGTCTTCCGAGTGTATCTTTTGTGTCTGTGTCATTTTCACTTATGCTTATCTGATCTTTCTGACCAGTAGTGATCGCGCTCTTTCCCATTGTGTCTGTTGAAATCTTACTTTCAGAAGTCATGCTGTTTGATTTCAGAAAGCCTTTTTTTGTGTGTGTTCTAATAGGCATCTGGAGAAGGAAATGGCAACCCACTCCAGTGTTCTTGCCTGGAGAATCCCAGGGACGGGGGAGCCTGGTGGGCTTCCATCTATGGGGTCACACAGAGTCGGACACGACTGAAGTGCCTTAGCAGCAATAGGCATCTGGTCCCATCACTTCATGGGAAATAGATGGAAAAACAGTGGAAACAGTGTCAGACTTTATTTTTGGGGGTTCCAAAATCACTGCAGATGGTGATTGCAGCCATGAAATTAAAAGACGCTTGCTCCTTGGAAGGAAAGTTATGACCAACCTTGATAGTATATTAAAAAGCAGAGACATTACTTTGCCAACCAAGGTCCGTCTAGTCAAGGCAATGGTTTTTCCCGTGGTCATGTATGGATGTGAGAGTTGGACTGTGAAGAAAGCTGATCGCCGAAGAATCGATGCTTTTGAACTGTGGTGTTGGAGAAGACTCTTGAGAGTCCCTTGGACTGCAAGGAGATCCAACCAGTCCATTCTAAAGGAGATCAATCCTGGGTGTTCATTGGAGGGACTGATGCTAAAGCTGAAACTGCAATACTTTGGCCACCTATGCGACGAGTTGACTCACTGGAAAAGACTCTGATGCTGGGAAAGGTTGGGGGCGGGAGGAGAAGGGGACGACGGAGAATGAGATGGCTGGATGGCATCACCGACTCGATGGACATGAGTTTGAGTGAACTCCGGGAGTTGGTGATGGACACGGAGGCCTGGCATGCTGTGATTCATGGGGTCGTGGAGAGTCGGACATGACTGAGTGACTGAACTGAACTGAACTGAACTGAATAGTATCTTCTTAAATATCCCCATTACCTTTTCTCCTTTATTATTTTTTGTTTGTCTTTAATAGACACTGTTCTAGTTTTTCATCTTGGGTTCCCCCACTCAAGTGGCTGAGCCTTCTTATTAGGGCTATAATTTGAGTTTGTTTTACCCTGGATTCCTTATTCTCAGACAGGCTAAGAGGGCTGCTGGGCTGTGGTAAATCAAGTACTGGAAGATTTAAGTGCACGTGTGTGTGTGTGTGTGTGTGTGTGTGAATAGATAAGTATAAGTCATCAAACTGAGACTCATCAACCACAGTATCTGGAGGAACTGCTAGATTCTCTAGTGATTTGGCTTGCCAGCACAGTGACCCTGGAGGTCTGCTGGGGTCACTAGAATGAGAAGCCCCTCCAGGACCAGTCACTGTGTCTTCCAAGATAGAGCCAAGTGAAATTTCTGGCCAGGTAATTTTAGGGAGCTTTAAGATCTGCAGTTAACTCAGGTGGATCCTTTGGCTCTAACACAGATTTTGAGAAACTCTCCATAGGAAATTTGAGAGAATTCTGGCCTCACACCCCATTTCTTGCTTTCTCAGTGCAGTTTGAGAGCAATTTGGAGCATGGTGCAGTATGAGAGCAATTTGGAGCCAGACAGCCTAGGTTTCAATCCTGGCTCTGCCGTTTACTGTCAGTGTGCTCTCAGGGAAATTTACTTTACTTATGGGTTCTAATTGTCTTGTCTTTAAAATGAGGAAAATGATAACACCTATATCCTTGAGTTGATATGAGAATTAAATGAGTCTCCTCTTTGTGGAAAGATGTGGTGTTCTTAGATCAGTGTCAAGTGCTTGGCAGATAGGAAGTGTTAGCTGTAGTATCACCTCCAACTCACAGGGTTGCTGTCAGAACTGAGTTAATATGTGTAAAGTACTAGACTCTGATGCTGGGAAAGGTTGGGGGCCGGAGGAGAAGGGGACGACAGAGAATGAGATGGCTGGATGGCATCACCGACTCGATGGACATGAGTTTGAGTGAACTCCGGGAGTTGGTGATGGACAGGGAGGCCTGGCGTGCTGTGATTCTTGGGGTCGCAGAGAGTCGGACATGACTGAGCGACTGAAATGAACTGAACTGAACTGAACTAGTATGCACCAATAAAAGTTAGTGTTAGCAGTTTTTTTATGTGATTTTGGCTTATGTGACTTGGAATTATTATGACAGAACAAAATATTAACAAAGCCTCACCTTATCATGTTTTGATAAGTTTAAAAATATTCTGTCCGTTTTCTTTTCGGCTGTACTGGGCCTTTATTGCTTTGCGTGGGCATTCTCTGCGTGAGAGGAGCGGAGGCTACACTCCGTTGCGGCGCTCACAGGTCTCACTCTCGTTGCAGAGCTCCGGCCCTCGGTGCGCGGGCTTCAGGCGTGCATGTGGGCGCTCACTGGGTGCGGCCCTCGGGCATGCGGGCTGTCAGTGGGTGCGGCACTTGGTCTCAGCCTCTCTGCGGCATGTGGAATCTTCCCAGACCGGGGATCGAACATGTGTTCCCTGCACTGGCAGGCAGACTCCCGTCCACTGTGCCAACAGGGAAGTCCCCACTTTATCTTTTAAATTTGAAATTTCCCCCAAATTGAAGAAATTTCGTCAAAAAATCATATAATCTTGAAGTTAGAAGGCCGAGTGAATTGTAAGTAGTATGAACTCTTATCCTCTTCACTCATAGATGCAGTTAACATGTTACAACATAGACTTTGTCATTATGTTTTCTCTCTTACTGAACCATTTGTAAGTTGAAAACCTGACTTTTTACCTCTGAATGCGTTAGTGCCAATTACCTATAGACAGGGACCCTCTGCAGCATCGTCTTGGCACAGCTGTCAATATCAGGAAATGAGATATAGTCTAGCTATTTAATCCAAAGCCTCATTCACATTCTGTCAGTTGTCCCAACATTGCCCCCTTTAGAACAAAATAATCCAAATCAGATTTTTCATGGTATTTTGCTAACATGTTGTTCAACTCTCCTTCAGTCTGGAATGGTTACTCAGTACTTTCGTGACCTTATGATTTCTGAAGAGACTACACCAGGTGTTTTGTACAGTGTCCCTCAAATTGGGCTTATCTCATGTTTCCTTAGTATTAAATTCAGCTTAAATATCTTTGGCACGAAAAACACTGAAGTGGTGCTATATTTGTTGCATCCTATTTTAGGTGGCAGTTGATGTCAATTTGCACACTACTGGTGAAATTAGTTTGTTCAATTAAGGTAAAGGCTGCTCGATTTTTTTCACTGTTAAGTTTCTTTTTTATTCTTTGTAATAAGTATTTTGTGGGGAGATATTCTGAGACCTTGTAAAATATTCTGTTTCTCCTCTGGCTTTTCACCCATGCATTTATCATTGCTGATGCGTCTCAGTTGAATCAGTCATAACCATGATGGTAATTTTCTAATTCTGTCATTTTTTCAGCATTTACAAGTTGGCATTTTGTTATAAAGAAGTGTTTTCTCTTCTGTTTATTCATTATTTGTTTCTGTTTCACATGAACTCAGGGGTTCCTCTCAAAGGTTCAGTTCAGTTCAGTTCAGTCGCTCAGTCGTGTCCGACTCTCCGCGACCCCATGAATCACAGCACGCCAGGCCTCCCTGTCCATCACCAACTCCCGGAGTTCACTCAAACTCATGTCCACAGAGTCGGTGATGCCATCCAGCCATCTCATTCTCGGTCGTCCCCTTCTCCTTCCGCCCCCAGCCTTTCCCAGCATCAGAGTCTTTTCCAGTGAGTGAACTCGTCGCATGAGGTGGCCAAAGTATTGCAGCTTCAGCTTTAGCATCAGTCCTTCCAATGAACACCCAGGATCGATCTCCCTTAGAATGGACTGGTTGGGTCTCCTTGCGGTACAAGGGACTCTCCAGAGTCTTCTCCAGCACCACAGTTCAAAAGCATCAATTCTTCAGTGATCAGCTTTCTTTACAGTCCAACTCTCACATCCATACATGACCACGGGAAAAACCATAGCCTTGACTAGACGGACCTTGGTTGGCAAAGTAATGTCTCTGCTTTTTAATATATTATCAAGGTTGGTCATAACTTTCCTTCCAAGGAGCAAGCGTCTTTTAATTTCATGGCTGCAATCAGCATCTGCAGTGATTTTGGAGCCCCCCAAAATAAAGTCTGACACTGTTTCCACTGTTTTTCCATCTATTTCCCATGAAGAGATGGGACCAGATGCCATGATCTTTGTTTTCTGAATGTTGAGCTCTCAAAGGTTATAATCTGATATTTTCACTTACAGTAGTATTCAAATTGTCCCTGACTTGATTGGTAAGAGTTCCCTTCAAACTAACACTTCTGTTCTTTTGGAAGGGCCCCATCATTCTCTGAGCATGCCATTCCTTTCTGTAATAAAAAATCATTTTAGGTCTTTTACTTCCCTGCCCAAGCCTTGAATTGGTCTGTTTTCTAAGGGGTAGAGAATGATATTTAGAACTGAAGTTCCAGGCACAATACTGGTCATTGCTCTCCAGGTGGCACTGCTCCCATGCGCGCTCAGTGGGAAGGCCTAGAGAACTGGGGTGTATATGCACACACACACATATATTAATCTGAAAATACTAAACCATGAATTTACACAAGATTCATTCTTGCTTTCTCCTTTGTGTAACTCCTTTTTCTAACAAGAAATCTGGTTCCTATTTTTCACATTATGCTGCTGGTGCTGCTATGTCGCTTCAATTTTGTCCGACTCTATGCGACCCCATAGACGGCAGCCCACCAGGCCTCCCGTCCCTGGGATTCTCTAGGCAAGAGTACTGGAGTGGGTTGCCATTGCCTTCTCCGTTTTCACAATATACCTGCTTATTATTACTTCACTCCTCTCGGTGTGACCAGTCTGCCCACTCTGGCTGCTGCCTTCCTTAGTGGCCATCCTTGCCCAGACAACTGTTTGGCCCAACCTCCAGCTGCACCAGATACCCAGCCACCCTGCTCAGCCCTGAGTCTGCTGTTTGTTGCTAACAAGTGTTGAAGAAAAGGGCGGGATTCTCCTGGCTTTTCAGTGGAATGTTTCAGTTATTTATGAAGGAAGGGAGAAAAGGTGAGATTAGTTTCTTCCACCCCTCTAAGTGTTTGAGACATGAAAGTAAACACCATCATTCGTGTTGGGGCGATGCATTTTAAATGTGAATCCGCTTTGTGATGGTACTGTGGAGTCACAGCTGCATGTGTGGCTCAGTTGTAATGGAAATGTGGGTTGTATGACAATTGTACAGTGTGGATAGAATAAAGCTTGTGTTTACACTATACCATAGTCTATTGAGTGTATAATAACATAATGTCTAACAAAAGGGACATATCTTAAATAGGAAATTCTTTATTGCTGAAAAATGCTAACCATCATTTGAACCTTCAAGTCATAATCTTTTTACAGTGTAACATCTAAGATCACTGTCACAGATCACCATAACGAATGTAATGATAATGAAAAAGATTTAAATATTCTTGAGGATTACCAAAATGTGAGACAGAGACATGAAGTGAGCAAATGTCGGAAAATTGGTGCCGAGAGAGCTGCTGAATGGAGGGTTGCCACAAACCTCCACGTTGTGAAAAACACAGTATCTGCAAAGCGCAAGAAAAGGAAGTGCATTAAATGAGGTGTGCCTGTCATTTGAAACATTACAGCGAAGACGAGTTGACCAGAGTGGGGAAAGAGAAGAGTGTAACAGGTGTAAAGAGAGACTAGGAAGTAAACTATGGTAGGTTGTCTATCAGGTTGAGTACCAGTGATTCTTCCAGTCACTCCCTGTGCCTTCATGGTATTACTCCTTAAGAGACAGAGTCTCCTTCCCTTCCTTTCCAACTGGTCTGCCCTGGGACTAACTTTGACCAATAGAGTGTAGCAAGAGTGATGCTCTGCTGGGCCTGGTCCTTGAGAGACTGGGCAGCGTCTCTCCTCGCCCTCTTGGAGGCCCTAATTACCATGTTATAAAGTCAGACTGCCCTGCTGGGAGAAAGGCCGCGGAGCAGGAGAGACTGGGAATGAGGGGAGAAAGGCCCCCCCCAGCCCTCCAGCCCTTCCAGTCACCTGGGGTGAGATGTCACTCTTGAATGATGCCATCTTGAGTCCACAGTGACCTCTCTAGCCAACATTAGACAGAGTAGACACTAGCTGTCCCTTCTGAGCCCTGCCCAGAGGACACATCGTGAGCAAATCATGGTGGTGTCTTGAAGCCACTAAGCCTGGAGGTGTTTGTGACACAATGATAGACAGAAACACCAGATGAAAGCCTGAGAAAAGTCCATCAATGTGAGCAAGCTTTTATATATGAAAATTATATGTAGCACTTTGAAAAATACACATATTATTTTATTTAATGATTAAATGTCAGTTCAGTTCAGTTCAGTCACTCAGTCATGTCCGACTCTTTGCGACCCCGTGAAGCGCATCCCTGTCCATCACCAACTCCTAGAATCCACCCAAAACCCATGTCCATCGAGTCGGTGATGCCATCCAACCATCTCATCCTCTGCTGTCCCCTTCTCGTCCTGCCCTCAATCTTTTGCAGCATCAGGGTCTTTTCCAATGAGTCAGCTCTTCGCATCAGGTGGCCAAAGTATTGGAGTTTCAGCTTCAACATCAGTCCTTCCAGTGAACACCCAGGACTGATCTCCTTTAGGATGGATTGGTTGGATCTCCTTGCAGTCCAATGGATTCTCAAGAGTCTTCTCGAACACCACAGTTCAAAAGCACCAATTCTTTGGTGCTCAGCTTTCTTTATAGTCTAACTTTCACATCCATACGTGACCACTGGAAAAACCATAGCCTTGATTAGATGGACCTTTGTTGGCAAAGTGATGTCTTTGCTTTTTAATAGGTTTAAGAAAATCTTTTTTTCTTACAGATTTCTTTACCCAGGGTGAAGGTAACTCTCAGTCAAAAGGCTTCATATGGTGGTTAACAGTAGCTGACCTGAGAAGCAGTTACCATTGGTGCCTAAGGAAGGTCTCCTCCATGCCCCTGTTTCACCTTATCCTAATGGGCCTGAGCTGAAAAAAATTAATGTAATTTCTGCTTTCTCAGAAAACCTGAAATCTATTCTGTCAAAAATATTGAATGAAAATATAGTGACTTATTACATGCCTGAGATTAAATAATTTTTTGAAGGCTTCATTTCCCCTTTGTGAGGGAGTAAGCTGTTTGTCTCGGAGAAGGCAATGGCAAGCCACTCCAGTACTCTTGCCTAGAAAATCCCATGGATGGAGGAGCCTGGTAGGCTGTAGTCCGTGGGGTCGCTAAGGGTCGGACACGACTGAGCGACTTCACTTTCACACATTGGAGAAGGAAATGGCAACCCACTCCAGTGTTCTTGCCTGGAGAATCCCAGGGATGGGGGAGCCTGGTGGGCTTCTGTCTGTGGGGTCACACAGAGTCGGACACGACTGAAGTGACTTAGCAGCAGCAGCAAGCTGTTTGTCTAGAATGTAATAGCTATCATTCTGTGCAGCTGGTAAAAACTTGCCTTTCTGGTTTGTAATGTCACGTTAATCTGCAAAGGTTTTGTTACTCACTTGAAGAATCCTTTGTTCTGGTTGAAAGTCTCACTGATGGTATTTTCAAATAAACTTGTCCTGCCTGGGAGTCTGTCTCTGTGATCATAAGCTTCTTGTAGCTTTGTTCTTTCCAGAATATTGTTAAAATGTCAGTAATGAAAGTAATCTATCTCTATTTGCTGAGATTTAAGTGGCATATAATTTACCATCCAGAAATATGTCACAGGTATTTATTTACTGTCACTTGAAAGGTAAGTTAATCAATTCTGGAACAATTAAATGAAGTTTTCTGAATGGAGTTATAAAAGATTAGAAGCTTCCTTTACTTCTTTATTTTCTTCTTAACTGCCTCATATTGCCAATTTTTGTTTTCCTGATGATAGGAAACACAATTCTTGTCAGATTTATTTTATTACGTAAAGAAAACTATGTATCTTTAAATTTTATACATTAAAGTTGAATATCAAGCCTCTAATTTAAAGTTGAATATCAAGCCTCTAATTTTTTTGTATCTTATAAATTTCAAATATAAAATACTTTTACCAAATTCAGAGCCTATTAATATTAAGCCTTTTGAAATTATATTAACACTGAAACAAATGTATATTTTTGAAATTAAAAGTAAATTAAGTAGCACCGAGGTTGGCAGGACACCTGAATCCACCCACCTTTCTTCATGCTCACAAGTTTGGTGGAGCAAGAAAAGTGGAAATCTTCATTGAGAAACAGGAAGGGACGTTTTCATAGGCCACCATATTTCTAATACTACATCTTTTCCTTCCTTGTTTGTTGGTCCTTAGTATTTATTCAGTAACCTTTTATGGAGTTCCTACTGTGTGTGGATTAGTGGACTGGCATGCAAAGGAAGAGGTGTGTAATGCTCAGTACCTGCCTTCAAAATTTCTAAATATCAGTGGCAAAGTTAAGAGAAGTATCAAATGGCTTTAATAAAGGCACAATAGCATAAGTCTCAGAGATGGACAAAAACAAGACACTTTGTAGGTCCAGGGAGGCTGAGGTCATAATGAGGTTGAGGGGATAAAGACAGGCCTTATGGAGAAAGTGGTATTTGTACTGAGTTCTGAAGGAAAAGTGGAGTTTTGAAGAGGACAGAGAGGAGAGAAGATGTTCCACAAAAAGGGAACAGTACAGACAAGCCAAGATGTGGGGAGACCTCGTGAAATTTCCTTTTCTGTTATTTGTGTTGGCACTCAACTCATTCTCTCAAAAGTCTCATTAGTTGATGTTCCTTATCAATGACAATATTTTAATTTATTCATTATTCAGAAAATCCTTGGGTATGTTCCCAAGTGCTTTGGTTGTCGTATCTTATTTTGTGGCATCTCTGTTGATTTTCTCATTTTGGCAGAGATTCTTCTAGAAATGTTCAGAAAGAACTGGAAGGGTGCTAAATAGAATCACATTTATGAGTTTCCTTTGCTAAGTGCGGAAGGAAGTAAAGTTAAAAAATAAGTTTATATTAAACTTCAGATGAAATAAACGGAAGATGTGTCTCCAGCGATTCAAGTACTGGGGCACATGACCTCCATACTCGTATGTGATGGCCAAGAATAGTTAGGTTTGCCTGCTCAGAGGGCTCGGGGAGAATTAAGATGAAGAAGTCTTGAAGTCACTGTTCTGGCAGGTGGGACCATGGGTTGCTGGTGTAAGCGTGGTCGGCATGTTGGCAACTCACCAGCACAGTGCTGTCTCCTCTCTCCGTTTCCGCACTTCATACCTCAGCACGTGAACCACATCTACAAAACGATTATAGCTGTGAGCAAAAAAAAGATAATGACTAGTTTCTACTAGGTATATTTTTCTTAAAAATTTTTTTATACAAGTAAGACATGTGCATAATTATCAGACATACGTACAAAAAAACTTCTGATGAAAACCGAGTCCTTCCCTGTCTCACTTTCTGCAAGTTTCTTATTGCTCCATAACCCCCTGGCTTCTCTGTGGTTCTGAGAAGCCAGCCATTCGCTTCCTCTGTCGAAGTGTTCTTAGTGTATGTTCCAGGCGTGTCCGACTTTCCTCTGGCATTCTTATTAGTGTGCTTTTTCCATCTTATCAATGCTGATCACTTGCTGGCATGTAGTAGGTTCTCAATAAATGTTTGAATGAGTGAGGTCATATTCCTTTCATAATATCCTTGATGACACTTACTTGTCCTTTTTCAGTAATAAATCCTGAACTGGCCTGTTTTTTTGCCTAGGGTTTTTCTAGTTTGTTCTTTGGCTCTCGTCAGTTCTGTATCAGTTCTTAATTTCTTTATTCGAGAATAACTTTTTTGGAACTTGAAGATTTTCAATTCGAACTGCAACATACAGCCCACAGGCAATCTCTGTGAAGGACCCATATGTGAAGAATGAAATTATCCATAAGTGTAAAAGCAGAAGGCATTGCAGTGAAATATAAATGATGGGGTGGGGAACTGGAGGGGCTCAGTTGATGCCAGATGGGCAGATATGTAAGCTGGTGGTATCACCCCACCCCAATAGCTAATGTACTGCTGGCATCCAAGTTTTCTGAGTCTTGTCGTATTGCAGTATGATAGATGAGAAGTTAAAAGTTTTTCGTGTACATGTTTACTTGAAGAAGTGACAGAAATATAGTATTTCTGAGGTCCACCTGGCTCTTTTCCAGGTACATGTGCAGACACACCTGCAGTGTACAGAAAGCTGTAGAGGGAATCGTGAAACATGCTTTTCCTTTGGTTGGCTCTGGATTCATTGCCTCACATTGCATGCTTTCCTTGTGGTTTCTCTGTAGAGGATAACATATGCTAAAGGATAATATTTGTAAAGTATTTTCGGCATCAGATTCTATATAAATGCAAAACTGTCACAGAGGGTTGACAGACTTACGTTCTGGTATTTTGGGAATGATAGTTTTGGAAACAGTGATTCCTGTGTGAAATTTTTGCAATCTCCATATACTTTCCAAACTTCTAAGCTGATTTTCCAAGCTTGTCTTTGTGTATTTTCTTCATTAGTAGGGCATTTAATCTTTTTTATGCTTTTTGAGTAGCATAAAAAGGCTGTATGTGAAAGGATATATGTGAAAAGGCTAACATTTCTTGTAGAAATAGAAGTATAAAATGTTTTTACATAAAGGCAGCCTTAATTTATATGTATATTTTAAAAGATCCGCCCCATTTTACTGATGTAATTTTAAGCATCAATAATTCCTCCTTTGTTCACAAAGCACTTCTTTACCTGCTTGGGATAGAAGAATTAAGTGGAGTTCTGTGGTTCTACCTGTTCCTGTCTGTACCTGGATAGAAGAACAGACCCAGAGAAGAGATTAGATCAAGGTGGAGCACTGGCTTGAATGGCAGCCTTCTGAAACTATTTTGAATAGGAAAGATGCATGCGCATTTTCCATAGCCTCCTGGAAAATAAGCTGATCTCAGTTAACCAGAGATTGTTTGAAAAAATTCCTGAGACAAAAGGCAAGTGTAAAAAACAGTTGAAAGTGAATACTGTAGCCCAGCACATGGGCAGGAGAACCACGGAAGGAGGTTGTGATGGACGCCAGGTTTAGTGGCTGTGATACTAGGATGCGGAGAAGACCCAAATTACTGTCAGGTGATGTCTACAGAGCCTGCAATGGAGAAAATCAGTTGCTTACCAAGAGGATAAAAATAGCCAGTTTAGCAACTATAAAATAGATAAAATTAAGCCGGTGTTAGTTTTCTATTGCTGTATAACAAATTGCCGCTAATTAATGGTTTAAACGTAGTCATATTGGTTTTCTTAACATCTGCTGGATCATGGAAAAAGCAAGAGAGTTCCAGAAAAACATCTATTTCTGCTTTATTGACTATGCCAAAGCCTTTGACTGTGTGGATCACAATAAACTGTGGAAAATTCTGCAAGAGATGGGAATATCAGACCACCTGACCTGCCTTTTGAGAAACCTATACGCAGGTCAGGGAGCAACAGTTACAACTGGACATGGAACAACAGACTGGCTCCAAATAGGAAAAGGAGTACGTCAAGGCTGTATATTCTCACCCTGCTTATTTAACTCATATGCAGACTACATCATGAGAAACGCTGGGCTGGAAGAAGCACAGGCTGGAATCAAGATTGCCAGGAGAAATATCAATAACCTCAGATATGCAGATGACACCACCCTTATGACAGAAAGTGAAGAGGAACTAAAGAGCCTCTTGATGAAAGTGAAAGAGAAGAGTGAAAGAGTTGGCTTGCAACTCAACATTCAGAAAACGAAGATCATGGCATCTGGTCCCATCACTTCATGGGAAATAGATGGGGAAACAGTGGAAACGGTGTCAGACTTTATTTTGGGGGGCTCCAAAATCACTGCAGATGCTGATTGCAGCCATGAAATTAAAAGATGCTTACTCCTTGGAAGGAAAGTTATGACCAACCTAGATAGTATATTAAAAAGCAGAGACATTACTTTGCCAACCAAGTCTAGTCAAGGCTGTGGTTTTCCAGTGGTCATGTATGGATGTGAGAGTTGGACTGTGAAGAAAGCTGAGCGCTGAAGATTTGATGCTTTTGAACTGTGGTGTTGGAGAAGACTCTTGAGAGTCCCATGGTCTTCAAGGAGATCCAACCAGTCCATTCTAAATGAGATCAATCCTGGGTGTTCATTGGAAGGACTGATACCTGTCTCCAATCCCTCCCAGCATCAGGGTCTTTTCTAATGAGTCAACTCCATGAATTAATAATCCATGGCATAGAATGAGGATTCGTTTAGTAGATGATAAATTTGCTTCTGTCAAAAGGGAAATGATGGCCTTCTAGGGAAATAGTGGTGTAGTTGTGTATCCATTTGGAAACAAAATTAGATCCTCATCCCAAGTACAGAAATAGTTTCCAGATGGAGTGAAGAACTAAATAAGCTAAGTAAAATTGTACAGGTATTAGAAGTATTTAAGGGAATTTGCTTATAAACTTCAATTTAGAGAATAACTAACAGAAGTGCTAAAAAACATTGGAAAAGACCACAATGCTGAGAAAGATTGAAGGCAGGAGAAGAAGGGGACAACAGAAGATGAGATGGTTTAAAGGCATCACCGACTTGATTGACATGAGTTTGAGCAAGCTTGGGGAGTTGATGATGGGCAGGGAAGCCTGGCATGTTGCAGTCCATGGGGTGGCAAAGATTCAGACACGACTGAGCAACTGAACTGAACTGATTAGTGTCTGGAAAATGCAAATTAAAATAATTAGTCCTTCCGTCTTTCTTGCTCAGTCAGATTAGAAAAATTTTGCTTAATCCAAATGTTGGCAAGGGCATTGAGACATGTACTCTCCTTGCATGAATTGTAATGGTCTTTTTGGCAGTACCCATTGTAATTTTAAGTAGGCCTATCCTTCAAAAGAGTAATTTCACTAGGAGATTTTTACTGTAGTTAAAGACATAGGTACATGAGCACAAAGAGACATTTTCTGGATGTGGCATTATTATAGTAGAAAATGTTTAACAACCTAAACATCCTTTATAGCAATGCTTTTTGTTTATAAATTATCTATTGGATTTTGAACAAAAGACCAGTTAAGTTTAACCAAAGTAATTCATGGGATTTGTAATAGAGACTGTCTTCTCCCAGTATGTGATTTTATCACCTCTTATCATTCATTTTATATTTAATCAAAAACATTTCCCTTATATTACAATCTATTTTCTCAAAACAATGCATTGTTCTCATCTTACGTGAGTATGTGTTAAATGATAATTCTCTGAAGAAAGTGCAGCTGAACAAAGCCCTGCCTTATAATGTGTAACATCTTGGGAATTTCTTGTACCTGTCAGTGATGGGAAAAAAGGAAGAAAAAATCTATCTGTAGGTATACCATCAAAATAGGTTCTTTTTGAGATTAATGTGTATATGGAGTAAGGTTTGCTGATTAAATGGTTATGTGTGAATAATATTTAATATATTAGATGATAATCTTTAAAGAATATGTAGTGGGAAGGGGAAAGATTAGATGTTTTAGATCGGTATCAGCATTTACCAGACAAGGGAAATATTTTCCTTATGTCTGTGTTTATATGAAGGAGATAAAGTCTAATATCTAGACAAAGACATTTTCAGAACATTAACTCTGGTGGTTTTAATTATAGGTTTGTTAGGTAAGGATTGAAAATGAAAGCCTTGGTGGTAGTGGCCAAGATGGTAGAGTAGGAGGACCCTGAGCTCACCTTGTCCATGGGCACATGAAAATTACACCTGTTTACATGAGGAACACTGGACTGGAAGAAGCACAAGCTGGAATCAAGATTGCTGGGAGAAATATCAATAAACTCAGATATGCAGATGACACCACCCTTATGGCAGAAAGTGAAGAGGAACTAAAAAGCCTCTTGATGAAAGTGAAAGAGGAGAGTGAAAAGGCTGGCTTGAAGCTCAACATTCAGAAAACAAAGATCGTGGCATCTGGTCCCATCACTTCATGGGAAATAGATGGAAAAACAGTGGAAACAGTGTCAGACTTTATTTTTTTGGGCTCCAAAATCACTGCGGATGCTGATTGCAGCCATGAAATTAAAAGACGCTTACTCCTTGGGAGAAAAGTTATGACCAGCCTAGATAGCATATTAAAAAGCAGAGACATTACTTTGCCAAAGGTCCATCTAGTCAAGGCTATGGTTTTTCCAGTGGTCATGTATGGATGTGAGAGTTGGACTGTGAAGAAAGCTGATCACCGAAGAATTGATGCTTTTGAACTGTGGTGTTGGAGAAGACTCTTGAGAGTCCCTTGGACTGCAAGGAGATCCAACCAGTCCATTCTAAAGGAGATCAGTCCTGGGTGTTCATTGGAAGGACTGATGCTAAAGCTGAAACTCCCAATACTTTGGCCACCTCATGCGACGAGTTGACTCACTGGAAAAGACTCTGATGCTGGGAGGGATTGAGGGTGGGAGGAGACAGGGACGACAGAGAATGAGATGGCTGGATGGAATCACTGATTCGATGTACATGAGTTTGAGTGAACTCCGGGAGTTGGTGATGGACAGGGAGGCCTGGCGTGCTGTGATTCATGGGGTCGCAAAGAGTCGGACACGACTGAGTGACTGAAATGAACTGAACTGAACAGAGCAACTATCTATGGGAATTACCTGAAGAGTTTAAAAAAAGATTTTCCACAAGTAAAGATGTAAAGAAGGAACCACAATGAGATGGATAGGAGAGACAAAGCTTCAGTATAATTAACACCCACACCCCTGGGAAGGTGACTCACAAACAGGATAATCACCATTGCCGAATTTTTCCCTAAAGATCAAGGGGTGCAGCCCCCACTTTGAGCTCCCCAGCCCAAATTTTTGCATTGGGAAGACAAGCCCCCAGAATATCTAGTTTTGAAGACAGGATAGCTAAAAGGCTGTAGAAAACAAAGACTCCACTCTTAAAAAGTGAATGCAAAACCTCATATGCTTTGAATCCCAGCACAAAGGCAGTAATTTGAAAAAACCTGGTGGAATCGCACTCCCTCATTTCAAGCTATACTACAGAGCTACAGTAATCAAAACAACATGGTACTGGCAGAAAACAGACATGTGGATCAATGAACCAGAATAGAAAATCTAGAAATGATCCTGCACTATAGGCAATTAATCTATGACAAAGGAGGGAAGAAAATACAAAATGCGGGAAAGACAGCCTCTTCAATAATCTTTGTTAAACTGGACAGCTACATGAAAAAGAATCAAATTGGACTATTTTCTCACAGCATATTTATAAAAATAAACTCAAAATGGATTAAAGATGAAAATGTAAGACCTGAAACCAAAAAACTCTTAAAAGAAAACATAGACAGTGTGCCCTTCACCATTGGTCTGAGAAATATTTTTTGGAAATATCTTTTCAGGTAAGGGAAACAAAAGCAAAAATAAACAAATGAGACTGTATCAAACTAAAAAGCTTTTCACAGAAAAGAAATTATTAATATCAATAGAATAAAAAGACAGCTTATTGAATGAGAGGTTATTTACAACCAATATATCCAATAAGGGTTAATATCCAAGGTGCACAGAAAACTCATACAACTTGATGTGAAAAAAACACAGACGTCCCAATTTAAAAATAGATCATCTGAATAGATATTTTACCAAAGAAGACATGCTAATGGCCAACAGACACATGAAGAGATACTCTATATCACTAGCTCTGTATCACTAAGGATCAGGGAAATGAAAATCAAAACCACAGTGAGATACCACCTTACCCTTGTCAGAATGGCTATCATCAAAAAGGCAACAAAGAACAAGTGTTTATGAGACTGTGGAGAAAAGGGAACCTTTGTACATTCCTGGTGGGAATGTAAATTGATGCAGCCACTATGGACAATAGTATGAGGATTTCTAAAAAAATTAAATATAAAACTGCCATATGATCCATCAATTTCACTTCTGGGTATTTACATGAAGAAATCAAAAACACTGATTTGAAAAGCTATGCTGACTCCAATGTTCATTGCAACATTATTTACAGTAGCCATGATGTAGAAGCAACCTAAGTGTTAATTGATACATGAATGGATAAATATGTGTTGTGCATCTATACACAATTTAATGGTTGAATGCTAGTCAACCATTAAAAACAAAGAAGCCTTGCTATTTGTGACAGTATAGATGGATCTAGAGGGTATTGTGCTAAAAGCAATGAGTCAGGGAAAGACAAATGCCTGTAGAATCTAAAAACAGAATAAACTAAGACAAAATGAAGATAGACTTGTAGTACAGAGAACAATGGATGGTTGCCAGAAGGGAGGGGGTGAAATTGGTGAAGGAATTAAGAGATATAGACCTCTAGTTAGGTAATTAATGTGTATACATATATATATGTAATTTAGAAAGATAGTATCAACAATCCTACATGCAGGACAGCAATAGGAGACGCAGATGTAAAGAACAGACTTTTGGACTCAGTGGGAGAAGGCGAGGGTGGGATGATTTGAGAGAATAGCATTGAAACATGTACATTACCATATGGGAAATAGATGACCAGTGCAAGTTCAATGCATGAAGCAGGGAACCCAGAGCTGGTCCTCTGGGACAACCCAGAGGGATAGGGTGGAGAGAAGTGGGAGGGTGGTTCAGGATGGAGGAACACAGATGTATACCTGTGGCCGAGTCATGTTGATATGTGGCAAAATAATCACAATAATGTAATTTTCCTTCAACTAAAATAAAATAAATAATCACAGAGATGTAATATACAGCATAAGGAATATGGTCAGTAATGTCGTAGTAACTGTGTTGGAATAGATGGTTACTAAATTTATCATGGTGATGGTTTCATAATGTATGCAAATGTCAAGTCATATAGTATACTGGAAACTAATGTAATATTGTATGCCAACTATATTTCAATTAAAAAATAAAACATAAAACTTTATTAAGGAAAATGAGATAAAAATTATAAAAAGCTTTGGCTCTGTGTGTGTGAAAGTCGCTTAGTTGTGTCTGACTCTTTGTGACCCCATGGACATTCTCCAGGCCAGAATACTGGAGTGGGTAGCCTTTCCCTTCTCCAGGGGATCTTCCCAACTCAGGGATCTAACCCAGGTTTCCCTCATTGCAGGCGGTTCTTTACCAGCTGAGCCACAAGGGAAGCCCATTAAAAATTGCTATTTTAACTTTATATATCTTCTTCATTAGTTGTGGGAGTAAAGATCCTGGTGAAAATCACTTTTTAAAGTGAGAGAAGTATGGGATTTTAACGAAAGTAAATTTTTTTTGATGAATTTATTAGATGCACTTCATATAAGCTATTATCTTTATTAAAATAATAATTTTGTCTTGATATCTTAGTCTCATAAGAAAAGCATCTCATTAATTTGTAATAAACAATAATTTAAAATTGTTTTTCAGAAGTATTTAATACTTAAATCTCTTTGTAATTGAGGCAAAACTTAAAGAGGGAACTATGGGCTAATAAAATTGTTTCCATGTGAGCAAAGCTAATAAAAGATGAGAACTGTGGCTGTGTCCCACTGAGAAAGACAAGACACCTTATTAAAAAAAAAGACACAACCTGTGAATTATTTTTGCAGAAGTCAACGAAAGGTTCCGTTGTCCTTGAACACGTATTTCGTCACATAAACCTTGTGGAAGTAGATTATTTTGGACTGCGTTACTGTGACAGAAACCATCAGACGGTGAGTACAATGACTTCATGTTAAATTTTCTGGTTATAAATTTCATCATATCTCTGGCTTTTCTTGTAACTGAAAAACTTAAACATGTTTTCCATTGCTAATTTCTTTGTATTTTTTCCCTCTTCTACCAAAAGTCTGTAGAGTTGTAGGATTCACAGTTTGTGTGTGTAGATTTCTTTATAGGTGGCTTACATGGTTTCTGTTTTTTACAATTATATTATAGAGAGTACTTTCCCTTTGTGTTGTAAGGAGGACTGAATTAGCCATTTAATGTGTTAGGAACCAAATGACTCATGTCTTGTAGTGATAGGTATTATTGCTTTAACAATTTTTTTAAACATTTTTAATTGAAGGATAATTGCGTTACAATGCTGTGTTGGTTTCTGCTGTACAACAACATGAGTCAGCTATAAATATACACAAATCCTCTTTCTCTTGAGCCTCCCTTCTACCCCCCAACCCCCACCAATCTCACTCTCTAGGTTGTCACAGAACACCAGGCTAAGCTCCTTGTGGTTATTATTGCTTTTTAGGAAAGTAAATGGTTAAAGAGTATTTAAAAGAAATACAGTGTAAAAAGGTGCCTATCTAAGTTTTATAAGTTGGACAAGCAATTATAACATAAACTAAATAGAGGTTTTCATTCATAAGCTTGATGAAATAAGAGTAATAAAGGCAACCAAGCTTTTGGTGTTGGATGTCATTTGTTCAGGAGGATTTAACTCAAGATCTTCCTGACTGGTTGGATGGTAGAGAGTTATTAACAAACTTAGCAAATTCGTTAGTATAGATTCTGTCTGGTTATAAGGTTGAAAAGCTCTCTTGGATGATGAAAAGAGGAAAGATTTTGAAGGTGAGGGTTTTGAGATATGAAAGTATATTCATTAATATGACTTTTGGCTTAAAAGTCTAAGACAGATCTTAACCTGAGCTAGAAAGTCTTATGCTTATAATGCTTATATGCTTACCTTAAAAATACCATATTTGACCTTTCATTTTTTTATATGCCTGTTGAAATAGATTTTCTCTTCTTTCTTCCTCAGTTCGCCTAGCCTCCACTGAGTCATCCGGGTCTGGGGTCTATTCATTGAGGTTCACTGATTATCTGAGTGGGGTTTCTTGTTCTGTTCTCAAGAACATGCTAGGATGAGAAGAGCCAGGCAAATGGAATGCTGTTGATGGCAATATGTTCTTGAGCTTTTTACATAACAAGCTTGTTCTGTTTCACAAGAAGATTTCACAAAGTAGGAATAAAAAATTGGGTGTGTTACTTAGCTTTCCATAGAAAGGAATTGCTTTCTAAAGGCAGGTGGTCATTAATACGTGCTTCAAAGGGAATGGACACTGAATTCTGTCTTGTACGACTATAAGTCAAAATAGCAAAACTGTAAATCTATACTGAGAGATTAAATTGAAGGCTATAGAAGATATCTTGTATTACCTTCATATTTTTGAAATAGCATTTTTCCTAGCAGAGGGAAATTCAGTTTCCTGATCTTATCTAGTATGTCAGACCTTGCCTGGAAAGATTGACTGTCTTGCTAAAATTGTATAGACCTTATCTTTTTTTAAATTTTTTTAACATTCCAAAGGAAAAAATGTGAAAAGCTAGAGAATTTCAGACAATGGCTTATATCACTGCAAAAGAATTAGAAGGTGGTATTGATAGTTTATTTAAAGTTTTCTAGGGGGACGGGGGAGCCTGGTGGGCTGCTGTCTATGGGGTCGCACAGAGTTGGACACGACTGAAGCGACTTAGCAGCAGCAGCAGCAGCAGCAGCAGCAGCAGGGCTTGTTAAGATCAAAATTTATTTTTCTGTTACCTTTATTTCTAAGAGTTGGCATTTGTGATACAGGTTTAGGAGAAAATACATAATATGAAGGATAAAACTTAAGGCATGTTTTTTATGTGGTAAAAACATCAAATGTGTAGATCACATGATTTTTTGACCTTCTGAATTTGTTTCTTTCTGGTAAACTCAGAAAAAATAGAGGTGATTTGTAAACATGACTTAGTCTTTGCATGTTTAAATGCATTGTTTTCCTTTTAATTGTAGGAAGCTATGAGAATAAGGTCATGACAGTTTACCCTTCCTTTAGGTAACTGATCAAAGCCTGTCATTTCTGCAGGCTTGGTAGAGTGTGTCTGGGAAGGAAGACATGATTCTGTTCCTGACGTGCTTCTCTTGAATTTTGAGATAGGTGTTGAGACCTCCCTCAGGAAGAAGTATAGGCAGCCTTTTCACTCTAGAAAGGAAACCCCCCAACTGTAGGTCTTTGAGGGGATTGTCAATAAACCTCACTTCATATTTCCCTACTTAACTGTCTATACTAGTAGGAATAGCCCTTCATATAGTTACTGTGGTAAATAAGAGTTTAAGAATAACCCGATGTTAGAATAGCACAGGACATGGTAAAAAGTCTTTGTCTCAAAAATAGAGGAATTATTTCTGTGAATATGCCTGAATTACTGTCCATTAGATTGTATTTTGTTTATTGCTTTACTCTTTTTCTGTGCCCAGAAGTTTATTTTAATGGACAATGCCTATGTAAGGATCTTGTATATAATTAAGACCTACATAGAAGACTTTGAGGTCCTACTGGGGACCACTTAGATCAACTCTTGAAGCCAATACAAAGAGATTGGGAAGAGGAGCTGGGGATAAAAGGAAGAAAGAGGACAGGAAAAAGAGATGGGTGCATCAGGGAAGCTCTCCCTCCCCCTCCCTCCATGAGCAGTGGATCATGCTTTGCACCCATGCCTGAAATTTGGCTGGGGATGGGGGGAGTAGAGGGCTTTCCTGGTGGCTCAGACAGTAGAGAATCTGCCTGCAATGCAGGAGGCAGCCTGCAGCACTGCTAGTCATCCAGGTGTGGTCAAAGGGTAGGATGTGTCTGTAGGTGAGTTAGACTGGCAGTGGCTGCAGAACTGGCGAGGAAAGGTTATAGAGGCTTTACGCCCATCTCAGGGAATGGGTGTGTGTTGCTTGAGAAGATGGGCGGCTCCCCTAGAGAATTAGGCAGCAACAGGGGGCTTCCCTGGTGGCTCAAATGGTCAAGAATTTGCCTGTAATCCAGGAATTCAATCCCTGGGTCAGGAAGCTCCCTGGAGAAGGGAATACCCACTCCAGTATTCTTGCCTAGAGAATTCTATGGTCAGAGGAGCCTGGCGGGCTACAGTCCATGGGGTTGCAAAGAGTCAGACATGACTGAGCAACTAGTACATACATATATGCCTGGTAAATATGTCCCAGTGACAAGTAGACCCCACATCGCAGGGAACTTGTTTTCTCTCCTGGAGAACAGGAATAACCAACAGGCCTCAATCCAGATGTATCAGCCATCACCATCATTGTCATCAGTACACCAGCAACTGTTGAACATTTTATGTTCACTACATACCCAAAACAACTGTTCAAGTTAAATATTGTTTTTTTTTTTATTGGAGGCTAATTATTTTACAATATTATATTGGTTGGTTTTGCCATACATTGACATGAATCCGCCCCGGGTGTATATGAGTTCCCCTTTCTGAACCCCCCTCCCGCCTCCCTCCTCTCCTTATCCTCCCTCTGGGTCATCCCCGCACACACAGTACCGAGCATACATTGACCCTGAACTGGCGATTTGTTTCACATATGATAATATACATGTTTCAATGCCATTCTCCCAAATCATCCCACCCTCACCCTCTCCCACAGAGTCACAAGTTAAATATTGTTACTCTACCATCAGAGATGAAGAAAAGGAAGCTAAAATGGTTAAACAACGTCCCCAAGGTCACATAACCAGCAAGTATTAAGATCAGAATTCAGACCCAAGTCTTCATGTCTTCAAGATCTTCCAATTCAGTTCAGTTCAGTTCAGTCGCTCAGTCGTGTCCGACTCTCCGCGACCCCATGAATCACAGCACGCCAGGCCTCCCTGTCCATCACCAACTCCCGGATCTTCCAATTATTCAGTACAATAATGTCCTGACTTAAATGCATGTAAGATGAGGAATTCTGAGGAAAGGGAGTTTCATGCCTGGAATGTTAAATGAAAAAATTCAAATTTTATTAAACTGTATATTGCATGGAACCAAGTCCTGAGAAATTCATGTAGCAAATGCCTAGATTTAGGTGTTCTATATGGTAAAGAGTACTTGTTCTGTCGCTCAGTCGTGTCTGACTCTTTGTGACCCCATGCACTGCAGCACGCCAGGCTTCCCTGTCCTTCACCATCTTCTGGAGTTTGCTCAGATTCGTATCCATTGAGTCGGTGATTCCATCCAACTATCTCATCCTCTGTTGCCCCCTTTCTCCTTCTGCCCTCAGTCTTCCCTAGCATCAGAGTCTTTTCCAATGAGTTGATTCCCTGCATCAATGGCCAAAGTATTGGAGCTTCAGCATCAGTCCTTCCAGTGAGTATTCAGGATAGAAATACGCCTTGTTAAGGCTAATGTCTCTCTGAGGTATAGCTGACTTGATTTGGAACACTCTGGGCTTCTTGATTTCTTCACTTCTCGGGAGGGGTCTGTAAAAGAATCTCGGGGTAGTAAAAATGGTTCTTTTAAATGCACCATGGAGTTCATATACTTGCAGTTTCTTTTTCCAAAAATGGCAACAGTGAAAGCAGTTAACCTTAGCCTGGATCTAGAACCTCCTTTCTGTTCTGCTCTGAACTGGGTTATCAGGTTCGTTCTTAATCCAGACTGGTCTGTGTGGAATATGTCCTTTTTATATCTGGACCAGCCTTGATGGAAGCTGGATGTGAGGCAGTCTGTCATAGGGATTACAGGAACACATCAGTTTTGTCTAATGATCATGCCACTCGCTAGCTGTAAATATTTAAAATTCTCTTCAAGTTTATTAACCCTTAGTCTTGAACAGCAGAACTGTCAAGAGAGTGGATGCCCTCCAGTGTTTTCTAGGCCTGCCTGTCACGAGTTGAGTGGCTGCTCACTGGGAACTTCTTCCTGTTTCCCTCATGGCCCGGGACCAGCAGCTCCACTTAATGCAGCTTCAGTTCAATTGGGTACCAGCTCTCTCTGCTCAGTGTCCTAATCCCTAGCACCTGTGGATGTGTCACTTTATATGGCAAAAGAGACTTGGCAGATGTGACTAAATTAAAGATCTTGTGATTGGGAGATTATCCAGGTGGGACCAATATAGTTACGTGTATTCTTACACATGAAAGAGAAGGCAAGATAGTCAGAGGAGATGTGACAGTGGACACAGAGGTCAAAGTGGTGCATTTACTGAGAATTGGGATTTTAATATAGGTTTATTCACTTTAATAGTTGGGCAAGTTTGGAATTACTCTGAAGCTGAAAGGAAACATGAGCTGCCTTTGTTATTATAAATGGAGTGTGAAGTGGTAGTGGGACAGATAACTGCCTTTGGAGTCACAAGATAGGTTGAGTTCTATGTCTGCTTTTAAGAAAGGTCAAGTCACTTCATTTTTCTGAATACTGAGATGCTTTCCTTGCCCCGACATTCAAGATTGTTGTAGAGTCAAATTAGAGAACACTTGAAAGCTCGTTGTGTATTAAACATTTTGAACACTTTTACTGTTGAAACTAGAGGAAAAGACACTTAAACATGCCCAAATCTTGATGGAATAAAGGGAACATAGGAGAAGGATGCAGATGCAGAAGCAAAATCCAGGAGGGAGGCATTGGGGCTCCTCCATTGAGAGGAGGGAAAAGGATTATTAAGAAGCAACTAAGAGTCCCTTGAGGAGAAGGCAGTGGCAACCCACTCCAGTACTCTTGCCTGGAAAATCCCATGGATGGAGGAGCCTGGTAGGCTGCAGTCCATGGGGTTGCACAGAATTGGACACAACCGAAGCGACTTAGCAACGTCAGCAAGAGTCCCTTGGACTGCGAAGAGATCCAACCAGTCCATCCTAAAGGAGATCAGTCCTGTATAATCATTGGAAGGACTTATTTGAAGCTGAAACTCCAATACTTTGGGACCTGATGCAAAGAACTGGAGTGGGTTGCCATTGCCTTCTCCTCAAGGGACTCTTAGTTGCTTCTTAATCATCCTTTTCCCTCCTCTCAATGGAGGAGCCCCAATGCCTCTCTCCTGGATTTTGCTTCTGCATCTGCAGCCTTCTCCTGTGTTCCATCAAGATTTGAGCATGTTTAAGTGTCTTTCCTTTAAAAACACCCTTCTCCCACTTGCACGCACTCCTTTGTGTACTGCCATATTGACTCCCTGTGTCACACCTCAACTGCAGAAAGCTTTGCATAAAATCATTGCCCCTACTTCTCAGATCCCATTCATAAACTTTTAACAGTTCAGCTTTGATACCCATCATACGCTGAAATGGTGCTCAGGGTAGTCATGAGTTGCTATGTCCAGGTGAAACTTTAAGCCCTTATCTTCCTTAGTCTTTCTATTGCATTGACTCAGTTCTTGAAATCTTATTTTGCTCTTCTGACAACGTATTCTCCTTGTTCTTCTCTTTTTGAGTTTTCTTTTGGTTGTTCCTGTTCAGTCTTCTTTAGCATCACTTTTCCTCTGCCTTTTCCTAAAAATGTTTTCTTCAGTAGCCCCCTGACTTTATAAAGAGCATCATGAACAGTGCAGTAACCTGGGAGGACTGATGACAACACAGCAAGGGTACCTGGCTGGGGAGGGGAAGACATGACTTGAGGTTCTTCATGAGTCCAGGGGCCTGGAAGGGAACACCAAAAGTGTCTTTATAGGAATACTTACCGCTGAAGCTCTCATTTTCCTGCTGTTGATTATGTCACTCTTTTTACATAATTTTATCTGCTGTATGATTTAAATTACTATCTAAACTTTCAGTTTTTCCTCAAATTTGTATCACCAACTCAGACATGTCAAGGCATCATACTGTATACAGCATACAGACTCTGCATTCAGACTGTCTGGGTTCATATAGCCTTTACTACTTGGAAGAACTGTGAGGCGTTGGGTGAGTCTCCATTCCTCAGTTTCCCCACTTATAAAGTGGGGATAGTAAGAGTATCAACTCGAATAATAGTATCAAGGGTGGTAGTTCAGGGTAAAGGAGTCTGTAAACACCCAGACTAGTGCTTTAAGATGGTCAATGTGGCCTAAGTGTTAGCTCTTATTCTGTCCTTCGATGACCCTCAGGTCCCTCCAGCCCCACGTATTCAAAACTGAAGTCATCATCACACCTCCAGAACTGCTGTTTTTTTTCTTTTTCCCAAATGTTCTCAAGAGTAATGCTTTTCCAGATTAAAGAAAAAAGCTGTGCACCTTTGTATAATTTTAGGTTGAGAATGAAAATTTTATCCTATATTTAAATAGATACAAGTTTTTGGTTTATCATAAGCACTGACATTGTAAAGTCTGTTGCATTATTCTTAAGTGAGTAATGTATAGTCTTCAATGAATAGTATAGTCATATGGAAATATATAGTCATATAGAAATGTATAGTCTTCAATGAATCTGTATCATGGTAATTTTGGTACTCATCCTTAACCTTTAATAAAGCTTTACATTCAAAGTCAGAGAATTTTCTTTATTTCTTTTATGTTTTTAAACTTTTATTCTACTTTCTTCATAGAATTTTCTCTTATTATATTTTATTAACAAAATGTTTATCCATAACAATATTATATATAGAAATTGAAATTTTTTTTTTTTAGAAATTGAAATTTTAAAAGGTTATTTCATGAAACCTTAAGGGTTTATTAATAAGCCTTAGGAATATTTATTATTGCTATGGCTATCAATTAAAACAGCAAAGTATTATACATTTTAATAATTCTTAAGCTTAAAAAATGAACTTTTATTGAAAGTGCATCTTGATAAAATAAATACTGGACTGCTTCTTCTCAGTTATTTCACATACCCCGGGGTGATTATAATATACTCCTGGTGTGAGACAGGGGTCAGCATCAATTTTATTCCTATTTCTTGTCTTTATAAGGATGAGCACTGAGTAACCTTATCTACTGAAGGAGGTAGATTGAAAAGGAAGGAATTTTGATAAAGGAAGATCACTCAGTTCTTTGAACTCTCCTGAGTTATATGCCAAAAAAAAAAAAATCACATAGTGATCTGTCATCTAAAATTATTTTTAGTAATCTGTTAGGCTCCCCCCCAGGTCATGTATGGATGTGAGAGTTGGACTGTAAAGAAAGCTGATCGCCAAAGAATTGATGCTTTTGAACTGTGGTGCTGGAGAAGACTCTTGAGAGTCCCTTGGACTGCAAGGAGATCCAACCAGTCCATTCTAAAGGAGATCAATCCTGGGTGTTCATTGGAAGGACTGATGCTAAAGCTGAAACTCCAATACTTTGGCCACCTCATGCGACGAGTTGACTCACTGGAAAAGAGTCTGATGCTAGGAGGGATTGAGGGTGGGAGGAGACAGGGACAGCAGAGAATGAGATGGCTGGATGACATCACTGACTCGATGGACATGAGTTTGAGTGAACTCCGGGAGTTGGTGATGGACAGGGAGGCCTGGCGTGCTATGATTCATGGTGTTGAAAAGAGTCGGACACGACTGAGCGACTGAACTGAACTGAACTGAGGCATCTCAAATGCACGATAGTCATCACCATCCCCTCTCAACCTGCTCTGAGAGCAAGGTTATCTCAGACCATTCATCAGGTTCTGCTTTAGTTTAGTTTGAGAGCTAAACGGATTCAAAACTTACTGAGTGACAAACAGTTTGTAATCATTAGAGTAATTCAACTTCACAGTTTCTTGGAGATGTATTAAAAATGCTTTACCAAGATTTATCAAAGCAGTATTTATTATGTTTTTTCTCTTTTACTTAGAGGTACCTGATGTAATCCATTTTGATTTGAAAGGATTAGGAAATTAAAAATTGTTCATTTTAATGAACATTTGCCAATATATGATTTTTGGTAAAATGCTTTTATCTACTTGCGTATTTGTATTTTCATCAGAATTATGGAGCTGCAGATTTAGTTCATCCAATTTATGAAAACAGTCCAACTTTTACTTTGGCAAAACTAGTTATCAAACCACTCGGCAAAACCAGTATGTATTCTATATTTTGTCAGTTTAAATAGAAATGTTAACATGTGTCCTGTGACAAGTATTTCACCTTGGAATTTGATTTCTGGTTGAGTACAGACAGATAAGGCATGGTGTTTTGTCACTTAGATGTGATAGGTTTACCGGAGCTTTGATTTGCTTTTTTTTCTATGGATCTCTATCTTCTGACCTAGCCATATTTTTATGTGTTTTGATAATAGCTGGATGGTGGAAGTTGCCTTGTTCTATAATATACCTGAGTTCAGAACAACCTCGCCAAGAAGCAAAATACCATACTTCTCTTACTTCATCTAGTCCTCACCAAAAGGACATGTAAGGTTGGGAAAGACGGAACGCCCTGCTCTTCTGGTTTAAGAGTGTTTTATTGAAAGAAACTTTGCTAACTCTGGTATTTTTCTGCTTGAGGATTTTCCACATCCTGGGGCAGTGTGCCCTAGAGAATTTGAAAGGGTGAGAGGTGCCTTCCTACTGTAAATGGGAAAGGAGTGTTGTGAAAGGGGAGGGTGGTGGGAAGAACTGTGCCCAGTAGATCAGGTCTAGAAAGAATGTGTGTGTGAAGAGGGCAAATCCTAAGAGTTCTCATCAAAAGGAGAACTATTTTTTCTTTTCTTTTTATTGTGTGTATATGAGAAGGTGAATGTTAGCTGAACCTATTGCAGTAATCATTTCACAATGTATATAAATTACACCATCGTGTTGAATGCTTTAAACTTAGTTGTGTATGTCAATAATTTCTCAATAAAAGTGGGAAGAAAAATGTATATGGAAGTTGTGGATCCTGGAATTAAGCCCCTTAAAACTATCTGTTGTCTGTGTATCCTTTAGGATGTTCTTACTGTTGCATGAGGTGTCTGCCCTTCTTCTTGAATACCTTGGTTAATGTTGCACTTCAAGCTAGGGTGTCATCCCCAAATCCATCATCTCCCTTCTCAGAGCTGACGAGTCACCAAGTCTGTCAGTTCTTAATAGCTATTGTGACTGTGTAATTAACCATCCAACCTAGGATACTTTTGAGAGTGAAAAGAACCATTGTTCGTAACTAAGAGGGTAGAGCAGTGTGTCTGCAGGACTGTGGTCACCTCTTAACCTTCCAGCACCAGACCCCAGCCCTGAATCCTGGTTGAAGTGCCAGCATGGGAACCTGGGTTTCTGTAAAAACTTTCTGATTGGTCTTCCTGTCTTCGCTCTTGCTCCCTCCCATGTTTTCCCCCTTGCAATTGTAGTTTTGTTTCAGAAATACTACTTTAAGAATGTCTTCTCTGTGGCTTCAAATTCTTTAATGACTCCCTAAGGGAAAATTCAGAAATTCTGTAACAAGGTTTACAAGGTCCTTTAAGAATGTGGCCCCTTGTTGTTCTAGAGCTTCTCTTGCACTGTAATTCTTCTCTTTAGTCCCCAGCCGTCCCCCACCCAGACCTGCACTACAGGTGTGTGAGCACTCCACTCAATGACCTGAGCTCCTCACCTGTACGGTACTGTCTCGTGATGTGCCCTCTACTTCTCTGGCTTGAATGCCCTTCTTGTCTTTCTGCCTCACTTTTACCTGGTGATCCTGCTCTTCCATACCGTCTGATTGAGAGGTCTTTCCTAAAGCCTTCTCTCATCCCCCGGAAATGCCCTAGACTTTCTCCTACCACACATTGGAAATTCTTGTTGCTCAGTCGTGTCTGACTCTTTGCGACCCCATGGACTGCAGCACGCCAAGCTTCTCTGTCCTTCACCATCTCCCAGAGTTGCTCAAACTCATGTCCATTCAGTCAGTGATTCCATCCAACCATCTCACCCTCTGTCCTCCCCTTCTCCTTCTGCCTTCAATCTTTCCCAGCATCAGGTTCTTTTTCCAGTGAGTCGGCTCTTCGTGTCAGGTGGCTAAAGTATTGGAGCTTCAGCTTCATCATCAGTCTTTCCAGTGCATATTCAGGATTGGTTTCCTTTAAGATTGACTGGTTTGATCTTGCAGTCCAAGGGACTCTCAAGAGTCTTCTCCAACACCACAATTCAAAGGCATCGATTCTTTAGCTCTCAGCCTTTTTTATTGTCCAGCTCTCACATCCGTACATGACTACTGGAAAAACCATAGCTTTGACTAGACAGACCGTTACAGGCAAAGTAATGTCTGCTTTTTAATGTGTTGTCTAGGTTTGTCATAGCTTTTCTTCAAGGAGCAAGCATCTTTTAATTTCATGGCTGCAGTCACTGTCCACATTGCTTTTGGAGCCCAAGAAAATAAAGTCTGTCCCTGTTTCCATTGTTTGCCCATCTATTTGCCATGAAATGATTGGACTGGATGCCGTGATCTTAGTTTTTTGAATGTTGAGTTTTAAGCCAGCTTTTTCACTCTCTTCTTTCACTTTCATCAACAGGCTCTTTAATTCGTCTTGGCTTTCTACCATAATGGTAGTGTCATCTGCATCTCTGAATTTATTGTTATTTCTCCTGACAGTCTTGATTCCAACTTGTGATTCATCCAGAGCGGCATCTGCATATAAGTTAAATAAGCAGGGTGACGATATACAGTCTTGACGTACTCCTTTTCCTATTTGGAACCAGTCTGTTGTTCCATGTCCAGTTCTAACTGTTGCTTCTTGACCTGAATACAGGTTTCATAGAAGACAGGTAAGGAATACTACCTTGTGTTTTTCTCTTAAACAACATCTCCCACTTGACTGAAAACTCCTTGATGGCAGGGATTATGCCCCATTTCTCACTCTATTACCACCTCTGCCACTGCCAACTAGGTGCTCTCTCACCTGGACAAATGGCAAGTCAGAGACTCTTTGACAAGAATGCTTCTCTCTGTGCTTTTCTTTGTTTGTTGCCTCCATTCCCCACTGTTCTTTGAATTTATTGCCTTGGGTCTCTTAAGAAAGGACTTTCCTCTTGTTCATTTTAACTAGACTTCATAAATAAATAAATATATATATATATATATGAACATTACTGAGCTATTAGGAAGTTATGTTGGAAGTATATGGGATTGCAGGAAGTTACAGATGAATGATATTCTTAGTATGCTGGAGATTGCCGAGTGCTATTTTGTAAGAGGTAGTGTAGTCTGTAGTGGAAGGAGGTGTGTGAGGCTTTGAGTTCAGGTAATGTCACTGGTGGCTACAGTTGTGTTACCTATGATTTTTTTTTAAAGAATGTGTTCATAATAAATAGTATCTTTAATAGAATAGGTTTTTCTATTTCTCTGTAGTTTATGAACAATTTCTATTAAGGAGGGAGGTGATACAATTTCCCTGGCAAGTCCAGTGATTGAGACTCTGCCTTCCAATGTAGGGGACATCGGTTTGATCCCTGGTTGGGGAACTAAGATCCCATATGAAGTGAAAGTATTAGTTGCTCAGTCATGTCTGACTCTTTGCAACCTCATGGATGTAACCCACCAGACTTCTCTGTCCATGGAATTCTCCAGGCAAGAATACTGGAGTGGGTAGCCATTTCCTTCTCCAGGGGATCTTCCCAACCCAGGGGTCAAAGCCCTGTCTCCCATATTGAAGGCAGGTTCTTGAGTCAACCGGGAAGCTCAAGATCCCATATGCCTCAGGGCAACTAAGCCGACACACTGCAACTGGAGAGGCCCATATACCAGAACTAGGGAAAGCAGCAAAAATAACTAAGTGCAGCCAAAAAAAGAAAAGAAAAGAAAGGAAGCGATGATGCTTTTCTGGAACCGGTTTCTGTTTAGAGTGGGTTTGATTTCCTGAGTCCAGTCACTTACTGCATAGTAAGAATTCAGGAGCTGGCCTGCTGGAAAGAACCCCAGCAGAGCATGCTCTGATTATTCTCTTTGTTGTGTATGTTGATTTTTTGAAAAATTTATTTATTTATTTGTCTGCACTGAGTCTTAGTTGTGGCATGTGGAATCTTAGTTCCCTGACCAGGGGTCGAACCTGTATCCCCTGCATTGCAAGGTGAATTCTTAGCCACTGGAACACCAGGGAATCCTGTCTGTTTATTTTTCAAAAATGCTTTTGAAGGACCTAGATTTGTCTAGGGTCAGCTCCATGGTGCATCTGAACCTAACCCTCTTGTAGTTCTTTTTTTCCCCCCATTCCTTTTGTCTCCCAGATGGTTGATCGTAATAGACACAAATGTGTCTTTCATGGATCATATACTCTTAAGAGGATTTTCTTCATGAATGTAAAATGAGATTTGATTGGGATGTGTCAGCTTACTGATAAAATGTAATAAAATAGTTTATCCCATGGCTTCCATAAATTTGTCTTCCAGATTGAGTAAGGTGAAGGACTGAATTCTCTCTGGCACAGAGAGTTCTTCACTAATGGCAAGTAGTGTCTTTTTTCATCAAAAATAGATTAAAAGAAGGAACAGTTGAACATGGTAAAGATACAAAATACTTTAAAACAAATCTATCAGAAATGGTACTGACTTCACTATATATACACACCCACATATATTTGCATGTGTAACAAAGTATGCAGGTATGCTGTGTTTCAATAAAACAGGTTTTGTGTGACCAATTTCCGTGACCCACACCTTCTTAGTTGTTTAAGTGCATGACAAGAATATATTGCTGATTTCATTACCATGAACATTTTATTAGACTGTCTTCTACCTGGTTGACTCAGAATGAGCTATGCAGGATGGAATTTCAGATGACTGATTGATTGGCTAATGGGAAAGCAGTGGTTTTAGAGTTAACGTTTCTAGACATTTTTCTGATTATCATAGGAAACAAGGTTTTTTATTTTTAATCTAGTGTTCTGATTCGAACCTCTGATAAACTGACCTTGATTTAACCTTATTCAGAATCTTAAGAGGGTTTTCTTCTTGAATATAAAAAGAGATTTGATTGGAATGTGCCAGTGGCTTACTGATAAAAAGCATTACTTCCTATATTATTTTATCTTGAAATTCATTAAATTTAAAATATATTGCATGCACTAAAAACTAAGATGACCAACTTGGTTATCAAAATACTCATAGCTTTGGGACTTTGAAATGGTAAAAAACATGGAGTCTTTTTTGTGAAACAGCATGATACATAACTGTATGATCTTGATTACATAAAAATGGATGCTTAGTTGTGAAAATACACAAGTGAGACCTAGAAGGAGACATCAAATGATAAACTGCTTATGATTATTAATGACTTTTTTTTTTTTTGCTTCTTGTGTTTTTTTTTGGTTTCCTGTTATGCACATGTGAACTTTTAAGAAATAAATGTTATTTTAAAAAACCTTAAAAAAGGAATAAAAAAGCTAAGATGACTAGTTTGACCGTTACCTATTCCAGTAAGAGAGGTGATCCAGAAATTGTTCAAAGTTGGGCAGGTACTTTCTTTGGGGACAGAGGCAAGATTTACCCACTTTCTCTTTTGGATTGTGAAATTTCAGAGTAGCTTTTGAGTTAACAAAAGTGTGCCCTTTAAAAGCTGATGGATATGTAGGAGCTTAATTTTTTAAGCATTTTTTTAGAAAAAATGATGCCCACCACTGTTTTGGGTTGCAGGATATTTTAAAGAGAATATTTACTCAGAAAACTTTTTGTTTACAGTGTGCTATCCTTATTCTCGTTGGTGTCCCAGACCTGACCTGGGACTGTGATGAGATAAGAGCAAATGCTATTTCTCGTTTCCACTGAGTCACGGAGCAGATTCTTCCTGTGTCACCACTGTGTCTCAGCAACTGGTATGCTGTGGTAGGCAAAAGACAAGGTCCCTAGTTTATATTCTAGGGAGAGATAAATTATAAATATGTGTTCAAATATCACGTAGTGACAAATGCTTTAAAAATAACATAACTTGTGCCAGATTGACTGGGAGACTCCTTTTGTTGAGTGGTCAGAAAAAGTCTCTCTGAGATACCATTTAAACTGAGGCTTGAAAGAAAGAAGGGAGGAGCCGTGGCAGGCAGAAGGAGCAGCTGTTCAGTGGCTTAAAACAAGGACAAATATGAAGTCTTCTAGAAGTGAGAAAAAGGCCGGTGGTGCTAAGCGTAGTGAGGAGGGTGACAGGTTGACCAGCAGGAGGGGTGTGTAGTATAGAGTGCCTGACAGCCTGTGGGAGCCTGGGTATGTGGGAACCTCTTGGAAGTTGAAGGTGAGAAGTGATAGCATCTGACTGAGTAGCTGGATTTTGGGAGTGGGGAGTCAGTAGTTCTGTTTTGAATGGGTAAACTTTCAGATGCCCAGTGGACATCTAGGTGGAGATGTTAGGCAAGTAGCTGGGTTCCTGACAGGACAGTGTCACATTTAGGATTCCCTAGGTTTTTAGAGTCTTAAGACTTCAAAGTTTTAAAGGTCATTTAGGGAGAAACAGGGGCTCCCCAGGTAGCTCAGTGGTAAAGAATCCACCTGTAATGCAGAAGGTGTGGAGGTATGGGTTTGATCCTTGGGTTGGGAAGATCCTCTGGAGGAAGAAATCACAACCCACTGCATATTCTTGCCCAGAAAATCCCATGGATGAGGAGCCTGGAGGACAACAGTCCATGGGGTTTAAAAAGTCGGGCGTGACTGAGCATGTCCACAGTAGCAGCAGGGAGAAATCGACTATAAATGCAGAAGGAGAGGGGCGGGGCTGCCGTGTACATCTGCGCTAACCATGCGATTCTGGCCTCTGGAGCTGGGCACAACTGTGTACAGTGGTCCTGAGCAGGGTACCCATGTCCAATTCACTGCATAACCCCTTGGGCTGGCTTGGCTCCTCTGTGACAATTTATATGGTTCCTTGCATTCAGTTGCTTGAACAGAGTTTAAAAACAAACTCTAGTTCAATTACTACAGTTTCAAAGTATGGCAGGTTTAAGATTTTATTTCAAGATAAATCATGATGCCTCACTTATTCAGATGTTAGAAGTGTGTAGGCAGCAACTTCATTTATCCAAAAGGTAGACAAAACTTCCTGAAAAAAAAAAAAAAAACAAACACTAAAGTCTCTTGAGTGATAGTTGCTCAAGCGTGTCCTACTCTTTGTGAGCCTGGAGTGTAGCCCACCAGGCTCCTCTGTCTATGGGATTCTCCAGGCAAGAGTACTGGAGTGGGTTGCCATTACCTTCTACAGGGGATCTTCCCAACGCTGGGATTGAACCTGGGTCTCCTTTAGTTTAGGCAGATTCTTTACCATCTGAGCCACCAGGGAAGCCCTATAGCACTAAGGTAGTATCTTAAAGTCCATTCAAGGATTCAGAACTTTTCTCATGCAATCTGTCATGCTTAAGACACTGTTTATTTTTATTTTAAGAAGAAATCCAAACTCATTTGTTATTAGATATCCTGGCCCCTGAGAGATTAGGAACAGCCTATGGGTGCAATGTGGAGAAGCCCAACTGGAGATAGTCATAGCTTGACAAGAAGGCATGTCGAAGGGATGATCTGTGGGCTACAAGGAGGTATAATAGTTGGTCACTATAATCCAACATGGTTCTATTAATAACCAGAAAACAAACTCTTGTCTGACTGCTTTATTTCTGATAAAACTAGTATATTTAGAATTCAGTTATGCAAAACAGTTGATATATTTGTGGACTGAATGAAAAAATGATGGTTAAATTGCAAGATAGTTTAGTTGACTGAGCCTTAAGCAGAGAGAACTGATTTTTGAATGATATCGATTTAGAAGGAAGTCTCTACGTATGTCCTAGGGGTTACAGTATTGATATCAGCTCCTAGGATAAAGCTGTAGAGGGTTAGGACATGCTCGTCAGGTTCACAGATGATTTAAACACAGAGGGAACAGCAGGCCTGTTGAATGCAAGAGTGAGGATCAAAGAGACCTTGGTGAATTAGCATGTGTTCCTGTTAATCATAGCTCTGTAACATTCACCTCAACATTTAGTGACTTTAAATTAAGGTGGATTTCGCTGGTGGCCCAGTGGTAAAGAATCTGCCTGCCAGTGCAGGAGACATGGGTTCCATCCCTGATCTGGGAAGATCCTATGTGCTGCAGGGGATCTGAGGCTGTGTACCACAACTTCTGAGCCCGTGTTCTGTATCCCAGGAGCTGCAACTAGTAAAGGCTGTGTGCCTTAGAGCCTGTGATTCCCAACAAGAGAAGCCACTGCAGTGAGAAACCTGTGGACCAAAATTAGAGAGTAGCCCCTGCTCACCACAACTAGAGAAAAGCTCATGCAGCAAGGAAGACCCAGCACAGCTAAATAGATATATACACGAAGTATTTTCTTTTAAAAAATATAAATACATTAAGGCAACTCTAGGAATTCCTTGGTGGACTAGTGGTTAGGACTCCATGCTTTCACTGCTGAGGATATGGTTTCAATCCCTAGTCAGGGAACTAAAATCCCACAAGTCGCATAGCACAGTCAAGAAAAAAAAAAAAAAAGCGACTCTGTTCTTGAACCTGTGATGAGGACAGGGCTTGGTAGGGATAGCTTATCTCTGCATCACTATTTTCAACTGGAGAGGCTCAAAGGCTGGAGGCTGCAGTCATCTGAAATCTCAGCCATGTGTTTGATTGTGGATGTCAGCACTGACTTGGGCTTGGCTGGTGATGGAACACCTACATGTGGACTTTACATGTTGTTGCTTGACTTGTTCACAGGGTAGAGTTTGGGTTCCCAGGGCAGGCATCCAGAGGAAGATAGGCGGGGAGGGGCGAAGCAGTATCACCTTTTATAACTAAGCCCAGAAGTCAGAGAGTATTACTTTTGCTGTATTCTGCTGATTTGAAGTGAGGAACGGCCAGTCTGTATTTAAACGGAAGAGAGATTAGATGATCCTACTTGATGAGAGGAGCATCAACTAACTTTGCCCATGTTTTAAAACATTAAAGTCTATCTTCCAGTCAAAAATTGTCTTCTTCCTACATATAAAATGCACTCACATCCCTCCCAAGGCCTTTCCAAATCTCATTTAGTATGGCATTGGACTCAGACTTCAGGTACAGGAGTTCATCAAATCAGACTCTGGGTATTGTTCTTCAGTACCTCCAGTTCAATCTTGTGAATATAGTTCCTCTTGATCTGAAGATCTGTGAATTAGAAGGGTAAGAAATATGTATCTACATACCCCAGATCGTCATTCAGCATATACTGATGGGACACATGTGGGATAGGATAATTTGTATCTGTTGTTGTTTTGTCACTAAGTTTTGTCCGACTCTTTGCAACACCATGAACTATAGCCTACCAAGCTCTTCTGTCCATGAGATTTCCTAGGCAAAAATACTGGAGTGGGTTGTTATTTCCTTCTCCAGGGGATCTTCCTGACCCAGGCATTGAACCTGTGTCTCCTGCATTGGCAGGCAGATTCTTTACTGCTGAGTCCCCTGGAAAGCCCATAATTGGTATAGACAGTTGCGTTTAGAATGAGGAAAAACAGGAGGCACATGGCAGTTACTAGTCCATAACCGTTCTGAAATCTAGCCAGGATCATGCAGCCGTTTCTTTGATTAAAGCTTGGTCTTAACTGCTTGTGACAGTTGCCCCTTCCCTCTGGGCTTTTGATTCTGTTCTCTGAGTTTTCCTTCCCTTTCTGTAAAAAGTAAAGTGTGTTTGCAGATGAGTGGTATTTTCAGTCTGCTTTTTGCCTGATGAAGGTTGGGTTCCAAAGGCCCCTTTTCAGTGTGTATGATTTCTGTCCTTTCAACTAAAGCTGATATAATTTCTTTAAAAAATTTTATGGATTTCTTATGAATCAATTTATAATCAATTCTATTTGACAAAGGCCACACAAATTGCTATTTCTTTAAAAAAATTTTTTTATTTTGTATTGGAGTACAACCGATTAACAGTGTTATGATAATTTCAGGTGAACAGCAAAAGAACTCAGCTATATATATGTGTATCCATTCTCCAGGGCTTCCCTGGTGGCTTAGATGATAAAGAATCCGCCTATAACACAGGAGTCCCAGGTTCTGTCCCTGGGTTGGGAATTGTCCCTGGAGAAAGGAATGGCTACCCACTCCAACATTCTTGCCTGGAGAACCCCATGGACAGAGAAGCCTGGTAGGCTACGTTCCATGGGGTCACAGAGAGTCAAACAAGGCTAAGCGACTAAACACATATGCACAACTGATTGACAATGTTGTGATAGTTTCAGGTGAACAGCAAAATGATTCAGCCATGCGTGTACGTGTATCCATTCTTCCCCACCCCCCCATCTAAGTTGCCACATAACATTAAGCAGAGTTACTTGTGCTGTACAGTAGGCCCTTTTAAATACAGCAGTGCATACATGTCCATCCCAAACTCCCTAACTGTCCCTTCCCCATCCTTCTCCACCAGCAACTGTTAAGTTCCTTATCTAAGTCTGTTTCTGTTTTGTGAGTAGTTCATTTGTGTCCTTTCCTTTTAGATTCTACTTGTAAGGGATGTCATGCGATATTTCTCCTTCTCTGTCTGACATGCTTCACGCAGTATGACAGTCTCTAGCATCTGTGTTGCTGCAAATGGCATTGTTTCATTCCTTTTAATGCCTGAGTAATATTGCATTGTATATACATGTATTACATCTTCTTTATCCATTCCTCTGTTGACGGACATTTAGGTTGCTTCCATGCTTTGACTACTGTAAACAGTGCTTCAGTGAACAGTGAGGTGCATGTATCCTTTTGGATCATCTTTCTCTCTGGATATATGTCCAGGGGTGGGATTGCAGGACCTATTTTTAGTTTTTTAAAGAACCTCCATACTGTTCTGCATAGTGGCTGTACCAGTTTACATTTCCACTGAAAGAGTAGGAGGGTTCCCTTCTCTTCACATGCTCTCTTGCATTTATTGTTCATGGATTTCTGATGATAGTCATTCTGGCTGGTGTGAGGTGATATCTCATTGTAGTTTTGATTTTCAGTTCTCTAATAATTAGGGACAAATCACTGTTTCTTGAAATAAGCTCTTCAAACCTTAGATTCCTTGTAAAACTTTTGGAAAACAACGCCCTTAAGATTCTTAGAGGAACTTTTCTTCATTTACGAGGCATCGTTTTAGATCTTTTTTTTTGATTGGAGGAAAATTGCTTAATAACATCACGTTGCTTTCTGCCATACAACAGTGTGAATCAGTCATAAGTATACACATAAACATCACTATGAACAAAGCTAGCGGAGGTGATAGAATTCCAGTTGAGGTATTTTAAATCCTAAAAGATGATGCTGTGAAAGTGCTGCACTTAATATGCCAGCAAATTTGGAAAACTCAGCAATGGCCACGGGATTAGAAAAGGTCAGTTTTCGTTCCAGTCCCTTTGGCAATGCCAAAGAGTGCTCAGACTACCACACAATTGAATTCATCTCACATGCTAGCAAGGTAATGCACAGAATTCTCCAAGCCAGGCTTCAACAGTAGGTGAACCATGAACTTCCAGGTGTTCCAGCTGGATTTAGAAAAGGCAGAGGAACCAGAGATTAAATTGCCAGCATCTGTTAGATGATCGAAAAAGCAAGAGAGTTCCAGAAAAACATCTACTTCTGCTTTTTGACTATGACAAAGCCTTTGACTATGTGGACCACAACAAACTGTGCAAAACTCTTCAAGAGGTGGGAATACCTGACCACCTAACCTGCCTTCTGAGAAATCTGTATGCAGGTCAGGAAGCAACAGTTAGAAGTGGACATGGAACAACAGACTGGTTCCAAATAGGGAAAGGAGTACGTCAAGGCTGTATATTGTCACCCTGCTTATTTAACTTGTATGCAGAGTACATCATGAGAAACACTGGGCTGAATGAAACACAAGCTGGAATCAAGATTGCTGGGAGAAATATGAATAACCTCAGATATGCAGATGACATGAGACACGACCCTTATGGCAGAAAGTTAAGAGGAACTAAAGAACCTCTTGATGAAAGTGAAAGAGGAGAGTGAAGAAGTTGGCTTAAAGCTCAACATTCAGAAAACTAAGATCATGGCATCTGGTCCCATCACTTCATGGGAAATAGATGGGAAACGGTGACAGACTGTATCTTTTTGGGTTCCAAAAACACTGCAGATGGTGACTGCAGCCATGAAATTAAAAGACACTTGCTCCTTGGAAGAAAAGTTATGACCCACCTAGACAGCATGTTAAAAAGCAGAGACAATTACTTTGCCAACAAAGGTCCATCTAGTCAAAGCTATGGTTTTTCCAGTAGTCATGTATGGATGTTAGAGTTGGACTATAAAGAAAGCTGAGCACCGAAGAATTGATGCTTTTGAACTGTGGCGTTGGAGAAGACTCTTGAGAGTCCCTTGAACTGCAAGGAGATCCAACCAGTCCATCGAAAAGGGAATCAGTCCTGAATACTCATTGAAAGGACTTATTTGAAGCTGAAACTCCAATACTTTGGGACCTGATGCGAAGAACTGACTCATTTGAAAAGACCCTGATGCTGGGAAAGATTGAGGGCAGGAGGAAAAATGGACGATGGAGGATGAGGTGGTTGGATGGCATCACTGACTCAATGGACATGAATTTGAGTAAACTTTGGGAGTTGGTAATGGACAGGGAGGCCTGGCTTGATGCAGTCCATGGCATCACAAAGAGTCAGACATGACTGCATGACTGAACTGAACTGAACTGAACTCCCTCTTGAACCTCTCTCCCACCCCACCTCCCATCCAACCCCTCTCGGTTGTCAGAGAGCACCAGGTGAGCTCGCTGTGTTAAACAGCAGCTTCCTACTAACTATCTGTTTTACACATGATAATATATCATATTAGATGTTTTGAAGGCTTAAGTTTTATGGTTACATTCATAATTTCCTGACAGCACTCTGGATTTGGTCTTTGCCCAGGAGCCGTTTCTTAATTGTAGCATCATTTGCCTTTTGATAAGTCTAAAAGTGAGAGAATTTAATTTTCAAACCTGTTAAGTCCTAGTTGATATTTCACAGTCAGTTTTCAGCATCTCTCTTTCCTCTTAGCTTGCATTATAGGGAGCAAAAGAAGTCAGTTAAGACTTTCTCCAGTCTGCCTGGAAATCTGCTTGTCTGGATCGTCCAGTTCAATAGGTGCATCTTTTATTTTCCATAATGCCCCTGGCAACAGCATTGCTAAACTTGCTGCCTGAAGAGTCAGGTCTTTCTTCCTGCTTCCAACAGGTTTCTCTTTGCTTTCCTTTAGGCCCCCTTGGCAGCCCTAAGGGCTTCCCAAGTGGTACTAATGGTAAAGAAATCATCTGCCAATGCAGGAGACTTAAGAGAGGCTGGTTCAATCCTTGGGTCAGGAAGATCCCCTGAAGGAGGGCATGGCAGCCCACTGCAGTATTCTTTCCTGGAGAATCCCATGACCAGAGGAGCCTGGCAGGCTACAGTCCACGGGGTCACAGAGGCGGACATAACTGAGTGACTTCACACACACTCACCCATGGGTGCCCTAAGGCTTCCACTAACACTTTTCTTAAGGTCCTTCCTGCTACCTCATCATCAAAACACACAATGGAGAATGACAGGAGCCGGACCAGATCAGGTAGGGCCTTACAGGTCATCATAAGGACTTTGGATTTTAATTTGAGTAAGAAGGGAAACAACTGGAGGATGTAGAGAAGGAGAGTAAACTGATCTGATCTGCATTTTTAAAGCATTCCTCTAAATGCTGAGGTAGAACCTGCAGTACCATTAAAGCAGTTGTTTAAGAAATGCAGGTGAATGGTGATGACTGCTTGGCTCTGGGAGTAGTAAGAATTTGTCAGATTCTATTTGTATTTTAACATAAACCAGCAGTATTTGTAGATTGATAGAAAAGATAGACGGTAAAGAGGCTTTGACTGGAACCAATGGAAGAGTTTTGTATTATTTATTGAGATGGGAAAGACTACAGAACAGGTTTTTCTGGAAGGGAGTAGAATTGTCATTTCCTCTTTGAACATGTAAAGTTTAAAGATTCTAATAGGCATCTAAGTAGGAAGTTAGTTGGCTTTGGGGGCAATTCTGGTCTGGCTATGCATTGAGAGGTGTCATCTATAGATGACATTTAAAGCCAGGAGCCTGGTTGTCAGGTGTGAGCCCAGGGCAATCCAGCCTTTCCTGGTTAAGGAGATAGTGAGCAGCCAATAGAGGAGACTGTGAAGTTGTGGGCAGTGAAGTAGAAAGAAAGGCCGGAGGGAGAGAGCGCATGACAAAGGTATTTCAAGACAGTGCAGATGACTCTGCACCTGTCATTAGGGTTAACAATTGCTGTTGGTACTAGAATGGGTTCTCAAGAGGCTGTGGGAAGCTCAGCCCTTGAATGAGCAGTTATGATCAAATTTGGGAAAAATAAATAATACTGGAGAACAATTCATGTAGCAGATTTATTCCACTTGAGTGAAGGCATAGTGATAGAGTGGAGATTGAAAGTATTTTGGATACAGGCACGTTTGAGTTTGAATCTCTGCTTCCTAATTGACCCATTGTAGAATTGTAGGCCACTACATGTATGGATGTGAGAGTTGGACTGTGAAGAAAGCTGATTGCCGAAGAATTGATGCTTTTGAACTGTGGTGTTGGAGAAGACTCTTGAGAGTCCCTTGGACTGCAAGGAGATCCAGCCAGTCCATTCTAAAGGAGATCAATCCTGGGTGTTCATTGGAAGGACTGATGCTAAAGCTGAAGCTCCAATACTTTGGCCACCTCATGCGACGAGTTGACTCACTGGAAAAGACTCTGATGCTGGGAAAGGTTGGGGGTGGGAGGAGAAGGGGACGACAGAGAATGAGATGGCTGGATGGCATCACCGACTCTGTGGACATGAGTTTGAGTGAACTCTGGGAGTTGGTGATGGACAGGGAGGCCTGGCATGCTGTGATTCATGGGGTCGCAGAGAGTTGGACACGACTGAGCGACTGAACTGAACTGAACTCTGTCTCCAGCTATAAAATGGGGCTACAAGTACTTTTCTTACAAGGTTGTCAAAAGGTTAACATGAAAAAATAATATGCAAAACATCTAGTACAATGCTTGGCACATAATAGATATGCAGGTCATGTAAAATACCATTGGTTTCATTTTTCTTTTTTTCAAATTACAAATTAAAGTGTTCCATGCCCTTAAGGTACTGGACCCAGTGCCAGGAAACTTTAATGATTCCCTAACCCATTTACAATATTCTTGAATACATCACTATGCCTTTCAGAGACTGAAATACCCCATCTGTAATAGGGACTCGTAATCCATTTTTTTCCTAAGTCTTCACTAATCTGAGTCTACTCTCCAAATTACCCACCTAGCCTACATGAAATTCCCAACACTTCCCTTAAGTCCATATGGCATTTTATAATTTTGGAAATGATTTCAGATTCGTCAACTCATAACAAGCCCTGTCAACTAATTCATCTGCCCAGTACCCTGATGTGAGGAAAAATCAACCTTCTGTTCTACTTAAACCTTTTCAGTTGAACCAGTTAAATGACATAATAAATCCAGAAATGGACTTAGATAGTTCCAGACATATGGTAAGGTCAATAAATGCAAGCTGAAGATGTTAAAGGGGCATGCCAGGTGGTGCAGTGGCAAAGAATCCACCTGTCAGAGCAGGAGATGCAAGAGATGTGAGTTTGATCCCTAGGTCGGGAAGATCCTCTAGAGGAGGAAATGGCAACCCACTCCAGTGTTCTTGCCTGGAAAATTCCATGGGCAGAGGAGCCTGGCGGGCTACAGTCCATGGGGTTGCAACGAATCAGACACAGCTGAACGAGTGAGCACACACACACAGTTGTTAAATCTCAAAGTAAATTCTAAGATGTTTTTGTTATGGTCCACGTCTTATGTCTCCTCAATTGCATCTCTGCAAATCCCAAAGTAGATAGGACATTGCTGGGTATAGAAGGGAGGCGTCCAGCAAATCACTATCAATTCAGTGGCGGCGGTGGGGGGTGGGCAGCGATGTGCTGAGAGGGAGCAGAATATAGAACTCCCCTCGCCCACCAGAGACTTGTTGTAAAGTACAGAAGTAAAATGGGCAGATATGGGCTCAAAAGTGTGTGTGTGTGTGTGTATGTGTGTGTGTGTTTCAGTATGGGAGAAATAAAAGCATGTATTCGGCCAGGAATGATTCTGTGGAAAGGGAAGCTTTGATGGTGCAGGGAAGAGAGCACAAAATTGCTGGGACCTATTCCTGAAAAGATGGGAAGGGTTGGGCTTCAGTGGAGCATGGCCATTCCTCCACAGCAACAGGAGAGGAGACAGGACCAGCACAGATGCAGACAGGTTGGGAGATGTGAGGAGGCATGCGTGTTCTCACCGATGGCTTCGGTTTCCTCGGTGAGATAAGAAGGCTCCTCGGCTGAGAGTGAGAACGGGGGAGGAGAAAGTGTGGAGGAGTTATCCAGGCAAATGAAAGCATGACATGTAGTAGGATTCTGGGTGGCGTCAGTGGCTCCTAATACTGACTTTAAAGTGAGCCCATCTATGGCTGTGCAGTGTGATCATGGCATCTGGTCCCATCGCTTCATGGGAAATAGATGGGAAACAGTGACAGACTGTATCTTTTTGGGTTCCAAAAACACTGCAGATGGTGACTGCAGCCATGAAATTAAAAGACTCTTGCTCCTTGGAAGGAAAGTTATTCCTATGTAAATAGGAATAAAAGGTAAGGGTATTATATAAAATATTATAATAACTATTTATAATTATTGGCACTGTTACATAGCAGAGTGAGCATTTCTGCCCTTGTGGAAGGGCAGAAAAAGCGGTGTTAGGCAAAAAAGGTTCTTTGAGGCTCCTTTTGTGGTTTGTTATTCCTGACCCAATGTGATCAAGAGAGAGTGAATGTTTTCACTGGACAGACACAAGAGTACTAGGAATAAAGTGGTTCAGGTTGGACCAACTCCTACCTCCATGCTGTGAGACTTGCCCCTTCTTCATCCAGGAACATGATAACATGCAAACTGTGGAAACTGGTTAGCTTGGCCCTTGGAACCGCCAACATTTGGCAAGAAGAGTGGGGTAAAGGTTCCACCTTGCTCACTGCCCTGACTTAATGGGCACTGGAGTCCCTTTGACTGTGTGCTTCTGTGGGAACTCCTCTGGGTGCTTCTGCTCTCTTTGTACTTGGTTTGCTTCTCCTCTGCTCTTCCTCCAGATGAGGCAGAAGGTGCGTTTCATTTTCTTCAAGTGATTTTATTTCACAAAGGTGAGATTTAAAGGAAGGCCTCTCGACAGGGCCCCAGATTCTCCCGTTACTGTCTAAAATTCTGTCCTCTGAAGATTAATTTGAATTAATAAGCAAGTATCCTAGACTGGCTAATGATACTTATCGAGAATGACCATCACACCTTAATGATAATCATCACTAGCATGTGTTGCATACTTAGTGTGAGCCAGGGGCTATTATAAAGACTCTGCATGACGTAATTGATTTAATCCTTCCAGCAAGCCTATGAAGAAGGTTCAGAGAGATGTCCAGTGCTTGCATGCGTGCTAAGTCTCTTCAGTCCTGACTCTTTGCAACTCTATAGACTGTAGCCCACTAGTCTCCTCTGTCCATGGGATTCTCCAGGCAAGAATACTGAAATGGGTTGCCATGCTCTCCTCCAGGGAATCTTCCTAACCCAGGGATCAGACCCATGTCTCCTGAATTGGCAGGCAGGTTCTTTACCACTGGGCTTCCCTGATAGCTCAGTTGGTAAAGAATCCGCCTGCAGTGCAGGAGATCCCAGATCGATTCCTGGGTTGGGAAAATCCTCTGGAGAAAGGATAGGTTACCCATTCCAGTATTCACGCTTCCCTTGTGACTCAGCTGGTAAAGAATCCACCTGCAATGCGGGAGACCTGGGTTCGATCCCTGGGTTGGGAAGATTCCCTGGAGAAGGGAAAGGCTACTTACTCTAGTGTTGTGGCCTGGAGAATTCCATGGACTATATAGTCCATGGGGTCACAAAAAGTCGACATGACTGAGTGACTCTCATAGTTCTTTACCACTAGTGCCACCTGGGAAGCCCCAAGATGTCCAGTAACTGGTTCCAAGTTATATGGTGATGAATGAGGGGAGAGAGGATGGAATCCAAATGCGTCTGCTCTGGGACTTGGGCCCTCACCCACTGAACCGGGCCTCCTCTCCTGGATATGATTTGATTAGATTGCTTTCTTCCTTACACGTGGCCGAAATGCTTGTCAGGGATGGGACTGGAAATGAACAGAGAAAATTTTAGGGAGAGACATGTCTGTAGGGGAGTTGCTGTGGGGATGCTGGAAAGAGATTTGGGCGGCATTCTCTGCAGCCAAAAACTGTAAGAAACTTACTCATTATCATCTTGATGTTACTGATCTTATAATCAACATGAGAATTCAACAAAGAACCCAGCATGTACTGTTTCTCTTCTCTGCTTCTCTCCAAACACTGACATCATTTCTCTTTTAATGTTATAGCAGCAGAAAATTCTTATGTATGTTTGTGTGTATATATCATAAATCAAATGTTTTACTTATTATTTAAATGTAATTAAAAAATAACACTTTGCAAATATTCTTGAAGTGAAGGCCAATGAAATGCAACTAATTTCTGCAATTACTCTTTTCTTCCTCACACCAGTATTGGCTGGATCCTGCGAAAACCCTGTCTGAACACAAAGAACTGATCAACAGTAGGTATTTGATTTTAATTTTGTTGAAATTTGAAAATGATGTAATGTCCATGATTAGATGAGTGCAGAAATAGGCTTTAAGACCACAGGTGTGAATATTAGCACTTGAGTGCCAGAATATGGAAATGGGTGTTTATACATTGCTCAGTCTCTGCAGACTCTGATTAGATTGTGTGGATAGGGACTCTGAGGCAATGTGAGTATTGAATTTTGCTTTTGGGGGCACCTGGCCTGGACTTCTATCTGTGGTTTTTCCATTGCTTTTAAATTTCACCTTCAGACAGAAAAAGCAGAGAGGCACTGATTTGAAAAGCAAGTGGGCATTGGATATATTAAAGTGCTTGAGTTTCTTGGGTTAAAGAGTGGTATTGCCCTTCACATTATTTACTGGGTCAATAATTAAGAGTGCCCTCATAACCTGAAAGATTGCTATGAGTTCAGAAAGGATCCATCTATTTGGGTTTTAACTTTATCAATATGAATCTACTAATTGACTCAGAAGTCTAATTAATGTTATATTCATTAACATTAATTTTCATAACTCAAATTTTTATTTATGAATATACACATGCCCACACACTTGCAGCTCTTAAGTATGTAGAAGAGTAGTTATTTTAAAATCATCTTTATTATTAAAATTATTAGTAAAATGTATAACATAAGATGTACCTTGTTAACCATTTTGGAGTGTACAGTTCAGCAGCGTTAAATACACTCATATTGGTTTGTAGCCATCACCACTAACCATCTCTGAAACTTTTTTGTCTTCCCAAACTGAAACCATATCATTAAACTGTTTTGCTGAATTATTGCTAAGACCTAGAGGATTCTTCTGGCCTTTCTTACCCCATTCTGAGTCTGTACTTTTCCTGTGTATTGATTCATTCCTTGGGGTAAAATGGGTCACATGGTGCTCTATGGACCCCACGGGCAGGAACAGAGCTGTGCCTCAGGAAGGAATTGGAAACTAAGAACTGCAAAATTGTCAGGAACTCAGCACGTACCATTTCTCTGAACATCAGCATCATTTTTGTTTCTCTCTGTGGTTTGGCTCTTTTTGCCCCTCCATGTCTGTGGTGGAAACCTCCACAGTTTCCAAGTTATAGCTCTAGCCACAAGCAGAGGCGAACTGGCTGTCTCTGAATTGCAACTCCAAACTCTTGGGAGGGTGTTTGGCCAGTTTGCATTAGCAGCTCACTTCAGTCCACTCAGCTGTGTCTATGCTTTTCCAAGGTCAGTACAAACACAGCTGGTAGGGGGCCAGCATTCTGGGTGAGAATGAGCAACATGTTTCAGAGATGGGGCTGGTAGCCTATGAGATGAGAAAGCACCCTCAAAATATATGCCTTAGACATCAAGTTCTGCCTCCTCAGCCTACACCAGAGTAAGTCCTAATCAGAAAGGGTTTGCGACCTGCCATGGATGAGAAGCTGCTCGGTAATGGAGGGATGACCAAAGCCCTGACCTTCTGACTTTTCATTCCAAGTGCTTCCTGAGTGAGCAAACTGCCCACTGAAGGCTGAGAGGAAGCAGCAGGTTCATGTGATTAGATGTGGATGCAGATAACTTCCATGAGGTATCCTGACACAAATGGTAGACGCTCCAGTTTAACAAGTCTCATCCCTCAGGATCTAGAAATCTGCACTTTTCCAAACGATTCAGGTAGAATAATAAATACAGTAAATTCTTGTCCATTTCAACCACTTATTTAAAAAATACTAGTTCAAAAATTAGAAAAATTTTAGTATTTTAAAGCATATTTCTATGCAAATGTGGAGAAAAATGTAAATTATTTTAAGGTATATTATTCAAGTGTTCCTTTAAGAACATTTGAAGTATCTATTTCTTTACATAGTATGAAATACTATGTTTAATATCTATAATCTGTAATGCAATTGGTTTTTAACTGCATTTCTTAATGCAGTTATAACTTTCTCATCCTAAATAAATGTCATCCTGTCAAAAATTTGATGTACAGGAAGAATAAAACTCTGATATTACAATTGAATGGAGAAGGAAATGGCAACCCACTCCAGTATTCTTGCCTGGGGAGTCCCATGGACAGAGGAGCCTGGTGGGCTGCTGTCTATGGGGTCGCACAGAGTTGGACATGACTGAAGTGACTTAGCAACATCATAAGAATTGAATAATGCATAATTTTTTATTTTATAAGATAGTCTGATAATTAATGAAGAAGAATGCCTCTCACATCTCCAGCAGATAAAGTCAGAAGGAATATCTGTAAAAATGACAGAATATTGGCTAGTCACCGGAATTCTCATTGGTAAATTTTGGTTTAGATATCCTGAGCTAAAGGGAGGCTATTATCATTAAAGGCCTTGAAATCAGTCTTCACAAAAGGTAGATTAGAGGATTCCCAGTTTCTGGCTTCTCTTTTGCTAGAGTAAAACATTATTAACTTACTTTATGTAAATGATTGCTTAAAGATACACCTGGAAAGACATAGATCAAGATAATAATCTAGGAATTTGCTTCATTGGCACCTGATTTTTATAGTCAGCTTCAGGTTAAGAAGCCGAAAAATACCTGGGCAGACATATCCTTGCTCCAGAATTTCCATTTCTTTAGCCTTCAGTGGATGTACAAAACAGTGATGTGTGTATGAAGTGTTTAAGTTGTTTACTGTGAAGGTGTATGATTTTTTTTCCGTGAGAGCCTGTATGCAATAGTTGCCAGCAAGCACTAAACTCTAGGTATTAGCAAACATGGTTCTCACTTTTGGGATCTTGGGTGAGTTGCTTTACCTCCTTGGAGCTTTTCCTGCCTTGTATATGTTACCACATGCTTGCTGGGAATCAAATGTTAAGGAAACATTTTTGAACATTATCAAATACAATCAAATAGTAACTTGTATGTTTGGACATAAGACATTTTATATGTAAGTGGATAAAGGAGGGCTGATTTCGGCCAAAAGTCCTTAGAGAAAATTAGTCCAAACTGTATGTTTTTAACTATTATGTTTTTCAAACTTCTGCTTAACTGCAATCACCAAACACATTTGAACTGGCTAGGCTTGGTCAATAGTGTGGAATCTGTCACGTTCTGGGGAATAAAAGCAGCTCTGGAGTCTGGACAAGGCCTTCTTCCCTTTGTATACCATCTCAGCAGCATCTGTGCTTCTCCCATCCCCAGATATGTGAACCCTTGTGGCCTGCAGGCACAGCAGACTCTGCTCAGTAACACAGAGCTTGATTGACACAGACAGATTAGCAGAGGATGGACTTCCTAGCTCTTCTGAATATTTAATAATTGGTGCCTCCTTGACATCTGTGTTCAGGGGTGAACTTATATTTGTCAGAAATAAAAGCACAGTGATTAAGTAAACATAGAAATTGAACATATGGAATCAACTCTAGTGATAAGTTATAACAAAATTTCTTTTAAAATTATTTTCTAAAAAAGCTCCAGCATAAGGAAGGCCTTATGCAGGAAGGCACAGGCTAGGGGAGAGAGGTCGGACCCTAGTGTCTGTTGTCTTCTGTGTGCCATAGCGTGTGTGTGTCATAATAATAATAAATAATACCATCATTACATATTATAAATGTGTTATGACTTTGTTACCTGTTGTTCTATGTAACTTCTGCTCCCTAGCTTCTAAATTTGTGACTTTATTTACTTAGTTAAAAATGAAAATACACTATGTCTGTTATACAGTATCAGAGACTGCTCAGTTAAACAGTGGCACAGTACCATGTATATGTCCTGTGGTTGACTTAAATAGTCTACCTACTGCTGAGCATTTAAATTGTTTCTAGCTTTTTGCCAATTTTAGTGAGTACTTTTTGTAATACTTAGTGGTAGGAGTGCAGTGAATTTGGGGGTGCCTACGTCTCTTGAAGATCCTGATTTCATTTCCTTTGGATAAACACCTAGTGGTGGGATTGTTGGCTTATATGGTAGCTCTGATTTTAACTTTCTGAGGAACTTCTATACTGTTTTCCCTAATGGTTCCATTAATTTATGTCCCTGCCAACAGTGTACAGAGTTCCTCTTTCTTTACATCATCACCAGCACTTTTGTCTTTTTGACAATAGCCATTCTTATAGGTGTCCATTCTTATAGGTGTGAGGTAATGTCTTAATGTGGTTTTGATTTTCATTTTCCCAATGATTAATGATGTGGAATATCTTTTCATGTATTGAATATCTTTGACCATTTGAACATCTTCTTTGGAAGAAAATTTATTTAGTTTCTATATTTTAATTGGGTTATTTGTCTTTGCTGTTGAGTTGTGTGACCTTCTCATATATTTTGTATTGACCCCTTATCCAATATGGTTTGCAAATATTTTTGATGAGTGTAATTTTTAAAAGTTATGTTATACTACACTACTACTTTAGCAAATTTATAATGTGAAATTTAATTTTTATTTCTTATTTTAGCTGGACCTCCATATACTTTGTATTTTGGTATTAAATTCTATGCCGAAGATCCATGTAAACTTAAAGAAGAAATAACCAGGTATAGTACTGACTTTGCTTTTGATCAGTACGTGTATGGCGTATACAAAAGGCTTTATTTAAAACAAATTGGAGTCAAATGTGGGGATGGTGTCTGCATGTGTTTTGTAAGCCTTTCATGTAAGAGTTAAATTTAAACTCGCATTGTGTGAGGCAGTGCAGCGTCTGAGGATAGATGTGCTTGCACAGTGACGCGGACCTGGGTGGCGTGATGGTAGACTCTGCATCTGCTGTGCTGGGGTTTTTCTGTGTCGTGACTGTGAGGACACAGTCCACCTTTGCAGCCATGTAAGAGTGGCCATGTGAGTGTGTGAATGGAAGACAGAGCTCTGTTTTAGAGTTTGCTGAAGTGCAGGTGGGTAACCGTGTCGCTCTTCGCTGTGCAGCAGGCGATCTGGTTGTCGCTGCTGCTCACTCTTCGTGTCTGACTCTTTTTGGCCTCATGGGCTGTAGCCCACCAGGCTCCTCTGTCCATGCGATTTCCCCGTCAGGAATACTGGAGGGGGGTGCCATTTTTTCCTCCAGGGGATCTTCCCAACCCAGGGATTGAATCCACATCTCTTACGTCTCCTGCATTGGCAAGCTGCTTATTTACCAGCTATATATCACTGGTGTCACCTGGGAAGCAATGATTCAATTATACATAGACGTTTATATTCTTTTCCACATAGTTTACTACAGGATGTTGACTATAGCTCCCTGTGCTATACCTGTGTGCTAAACAATGAGTAGGGCCTTACTGTTTATCCATACTATAATATACATAATTGTTTGCATCTGCTAATCCCAAACCCCCAATCCACCCCTCTCTGCCCTTCTTCCCCCTTGGCAACCACAAGTTTGTTTTCTGTGTCTGTGAGTCTGTTTTGTTTTAAATTCATTTATACAGGGATGATATTTTGATGCTGAGCTTGCATATGTAAATATAAACTTGAAGAGCTACTTACTTCACTTTAGCTATTGTAGCTTAAATATTAGTTGCTCAGAGATTTCATTCATCTCTATGGAAAATGAAAAGATAATTGCTTTTAGTATTAAGGGAGAGAGAAAATCCAGTATTTTATAATGTATTACTTCACCTTTGTCATTGACTATCTTATTTCAGTTAAGGCAAACTTTCTGATTGGTATTGATTATATTGTTAAAACAGTCCATGCCAACATTTGAAAGTGGCTTATAAAGAGCAGACAATAGCATTCTGTTTTCACTTATTCCACTAATGACTTGCCTATATGCATTCGTGTGTGCTCAGTCGTTTCAGTTGAGTCTGACTCTTTGTGACCTTGTGAACTGTAGCCTGCCAGATTTCTCTGTCCATGGGATTTTCCAGGCAGGAATTCTGGAGTGGGTTGCTGTGTCCTCCTCCAGGGGATCTTCCTGACACAGGACTGGAACTCGCATCTCCTGCATTGTAGGTGAATTCTTTACCCACTGAGCCACCTGGGAAGCCTGACCTGCCTACATGTGGTAGCAAAAACAGAAGTGTTTTCCCTAAGTTACCTTTAAGTGGTCAGTTTTCCTGATGAACCTATCCATGGCTTGAGTAGTACCCAATGTGTCATTCAAAGAACTGGAAATCTTACCTTTGATAACAAAGACAGTCTATGGTTTTTTTTTTCTGTTCCATCCTTTTATCTTCTTCCTTAGAAGTGTTATTCCTTAGACTTCCTTTTGTCTTGATTTGTCTCACTCTCACAGAAAAGAGAGAAAGTCAGCTCTCGGACCTCTGCTGTTCTGCTCTGAAGTATTGTAATCAGGCCTTGTTTGTAGAACTGTGCTAACATCTGCTTTCCAGTCTTCCATCGCTACATGGTTAGTGAGTGCTTGGAAAGGCAGGACTGCCTCTAAGCTTTCTCTGAGCAAACCTCTATGGCAGAAGGGACACTGTGCTGGGGAGAGGTTCAGGTGAGGGTCCTATTTACATTAGAGTTTCATGAATAGTCTTTGCAGTCAAGAGTGGTTTCTAAGTTGAGGTTTCTGGGGAACCTGAGTCCAAGTGATATAGAAACACATTTGTATCTGTAAGTGATTAGGGAATTACAGGGCACAACATTTTATGAAAATACAAGGGAAGTTCTTCATTTTGATGTTATCAGTAACTTCTCTGTGCTCCGTTTCCTCACTTATAATATTGGAACTGTACCTGCCTCATGCTTTCCTGGTGGCTCAGAGGTAAAGAATCCGCCTGCCAATGCAGCAGACCGTGTTCAATCCATGGGTGGGGAAGATGCCCTGGAGGAGGAAGTGGCAACCCACTCCAGTATTCTTGTCTGGGAAATCCCATGAATAGAGGAGCCTGGTAGGCTAAGGTCCATGGGGTCGCAAGACTCTGCCATGATGTAGCATCTATGTACACCACCTCCACCACCTGTCTTGTAAGGTTTATATAAGCATTAAATGGGATAATGTATGTGAAGCTCTTTTAAATTGGCTGTGTTGGCTCACGTTCAGTGGGTAATAAAATGCTAGCACTACTATTTTCTTCTCTTCTCTGACAGTTCAGTTAGTTACATCTTAACTGAGGGTTAGACTCCAAAAGAGTGCTTGATTTAGTGTTAAGGGAGAAAAAGAGTAGTGTTTTCTAATAATGCATTACTTCATATCTGTTCACCAAATACTGATGATGCATAGAAATTTCCTTTCAGAATCTTCTAATGGCTCATTAGCAGAATACATGGATTTGTTTGTAATGTACAACCCCACTTTATATTGAATGCAACCTTTTTTCTTTCAAGTTTTAGACCAGATCATGGATGTAAGAACCAGGTGATATAGTTAGCTTACAGTTAGTGGCCATGATCTTTGATAATTTGGTTTTATTGTGCAAAAACATACAGTCAAATTTAGGTAAGTTAAATATGCATTTAATGTGCTACTATTATATACTCTTGTTGTTTAGTTACTAAGTCACGTCTGACTATTTGCAACCCTATGGACTGTGGCCCACCAGGCTGCTCTGTCCATGGAATTCTCCAGGCAAGAATACTGGAATAGGTTGCCATTTCCTTCTCCAATATTCTCCCTCTTCGTATATCTTAAAGATAAAATCACTGATTTGCATGAATATGCTTAACTTAAATGGTTAGGTGTAATAGACCTTAAAAAGGGAGTCAGTTACATGAGATAATTTTGGCAAAAGCAAAAAGGAAACCAGAAGACAAAATCCCCCAAAATAAGCTACTAAAGGTAAAGCATACTTCGGTTTTCATTTTCACCTTGAATTTTTATCTTGCTTCAGTTCTTTGGAAAACTGTTTCAACCTACTCTGTTTTGGCTCTTAGATTTTTAAATTTTTGTTTCTTCACTTTCTCTCTTCTGTTTCTTTTTTTTAAATCTGGAAGTGTAGTTGATTTACGTGTTTCAGGTGTATGGTGAAGTGGTTCATTTATACATACAAATGTGTATATATGTATATTCTTTCTCAGACTCTTTTCTGTTATAGATTATTCAGTTCAGTTCAGTTCAGTCGCTCAGTCGTGTCCGACTCTCTGCGACCCCATGAATCACAGCACGCCAGGCCTCCCTGTCCATCACCAACTCCCGGAGTACACTCAAACTCATGTCCACAGAGTCGGTGATGCCATCCAGCCATCTCATCCTCTGTCGTCCCATCTCCTCCCACCCCCAGTCCCTCCCAGCATCAGACTCTATTACAAGATACTAAATATATTTCCCTATGCTGTTCAGGAGGTCTTTGTTGTTTATCTATCTTGTATATATACTTTTCAATTTGTATATGAAAAATAGCTATAGTAAACACACTTTTACTTATTCTTTCTCTATATAGTTCTTTTGAAAATCACACAATTTCATACATATTGTTACAGACCTCTTTCACCATCTAACCCATTTGTTTTACTCGTACCCTTGTGGATGGCTATCCAGCTTGTTTCATTTTAAAATTATAGGTAGTGCTGCATTAAGTACATAAATGATCATATTAGATGAAGTATTCCAGAAGGACATTGTATTTAGAGGGAAATTTTTTCTTAGGTGAGTGAGATACATTAAAAAATAAGGTTCCAGACTATGAAAAATATAAGTTAATAGAATCGTTTCAACTTGGAGTACCTACTGTTTGCTCTAAAATGTTTTCTGATATTAAATGAAGTTAGGAGATTCTGAGGTCATATATCCTACACTCCATTTTTATAAAAAGTTCCTAAAATGTCAGCCAGCTTCTTCTTAAACATTTTTAAGAGAGGAAACCGTACTCCTTCACAAAGCAGTAGGAAGTTCAGTAAGAAATAAAAGATCTTTGGAACTTCTGTCATCAGCACTAGGTATTCTTTCTAGGTTTATGCAAAACAGATCTAAACTCTTGTCTTTTTCAGTTCTTTAAATACTTTGTGTCCTCATGGCATCTGTTAAACTTATTTTCAATTCCGATTCAAAATATTATAACAAACTTCCATGTATTATGTATCATTCATAGCTCTATATTTTCTGCACATTTTATCAGCGTAATGCACATATTTGTTAAGGCAGGCTGTGGAGTCAGATTGGATTTTGCAGCCTTACTCTGCCATTTACTGGTTGTGTTAACTTGAGAAGATTACATAACCTTTTAAAGTCTCAGTTTTCTCATCTGTAAAATGGCATTATTGTATTTCTTCAAAAAGATGACAGGAAGAATATATTAGATATTACAAGCAAAGTTGGGTGTGTGTGTGTGTTCACTCACTCAATTGTGTCTGACTCTTTGTGACCCCATGGACTGTAGCCCACCAGGCTCCTCTGTCCATAGGATTTTTCAAGCAAGAATACTGGAGAGAATTGCCATTTCTTTTTCCAGGGGTGAAATATAAATAACCTCAGATATGTAGCTGACACCATTCTTATAGCAGAAAGTGAAGAAGAACTAAAGAGCCACTTGATGAAGGTGAATGAAAGGCTGGCTTACAACTCAACATTCAAAAAACTAAGATCATGGCATCCGGTCCCATCACTTCATGGCAAACAGATGGGGAAACAATGGAAATAGTGAGAGGCTTTATTTTCCTGGGTTCTAAAATCACTGCAGATGGTGACTGCAGCCATGAAATTAAAAGATGCTTGCTCCTTGGAAGAAAAGCTATGACCAACCTGGTCAGCATATTAAAAAGCAGAGACATTACTTGGCCGACAAAGGTCTGTCTAATCAAAACTATGGTTTTTCCAGTAGTCATGTAAGGGTTGGCCCATAAAGAAAGCTGAGCATCAAAGAGTTGATGCTTTTGAACTGTGGTGTTGGAGAAGATTCTTGAGAATCCCTTGGACTGCAAGGAGATCCAACCAGTCCATCTTAAAGGAAATCAGTCCTGAATATTCATTGGAAGGACTGATGCTGAAGCTGAAACTCCAATACTTTAGCCACCTGATGTGAAGAGCTGACTCCTTAGAAAAGACCCTGATGCTGGGAAAGATTGAAGGCAGGAGGAGAAGGGGACGACAGAGGATGAGATGGTTGGATGGCATCACCGACTCAATGGGCATGAGTTTGAGTAATCTCCGGGAGTTGGTGATGGACAGGGAGGCCTGGCATGCTGCAATCCATGGGGTCGCAAAGAGTTGGATATGACTGAGTGACTGAACTGAGCCGAACTGATTCCAGGGGATGTTCCTGACTAGTGATCGAACCCGTGTCTGTTGAGTCTTCTGCATTAGTAGGTAGATTGTTTTACCACTGTGCCACCTGTGTAAAAATGTAAATGTTCAGTAGATGGTAGTGAAGTGAAGTGAAGTCGCTCAGTCGTGCCTGACTCTTTGCGACCCCATGGAGGCTCCACCGTCCACAGGATTTTCCAGGCAAGAACACTGGAGTGGGCTGCCATTTCCTTCTCCTGGGGATCTTCCCAACCCAGGGATTGAACCCGGGTCTCCTGCATTGCAGACAGACACTTTACCGTCTGAGCCACCAGGGAAGCCCCAGCAGATGGTAAGGGTAGATAAAATGAATTATCTTATGTTTTTAAATTACTGATTAAAACTTAGGCAGGAGGACTTCCCCGGTGGTACAATGAATAAGAATCTGCCTGCCAGTGCAGGGAACAAAAGTTCCATTCCTGGTCTGGGAAGATCCCATTAGTGACAGGGTAGCTAAGCCCATGTACTGCAGCTGTGGAGCCCACATGCAGCTAGCGCCCTTGAGCCACCACCTCTGAGCTCACCTGCCTAGAGCCTGTGCTCAGCAGCAAGAGAAGCCATCGCAATAGAAACCCTCACACTGAACCAAGAGTAGTTCCTTCTTGCTGGAACTAGAGAGAACCCACACACAGCAATGAAGACCCAGTGCACCGCCCCCACCACACAAATTAGGGAGGGAAAGATCATCTTGGAGCCCTGAAGATAGGTCTTCCAGGTTAAGTCAATCCATTAATCAGAACATCCTACTACTATCCGCTAGCTGCATTTCTTGAATTTGTACATAAAGACAGTATTCACTCACCCTCCATTGAATAACATGTGGAGCATTGTTGTCCAGTGCGCTGAGGGCCAATGAGATTTAGTAGTGACCGAGAGAGAGCTGTGGCTTCAGCCCTCTGGAGAGAAAGGACAGAGAGTGAGTGAGTAGAGGAGTCTGCTGGTGCTTTGCTGACAAACCTTGTGGCTTCCCCCTGTGGATCAGTGGTGAAGAATCCACCTTCAGTGCAGGAGACTCAGGAGATGTGGGTTCGATCCCAGGTTGGGGAAGATCCCCTAGAGAAGGAAATCTCAATCCACTCTGGTGTTCTTAACTGGAAAATCCCATTGACAGACTAACCTGGTGGGTTACAGTCCATAGGGTCACAAAGAGTCAGGACACGACTGAGACGCTGATCTTGTTGCCATTGAAATTTTAACTCTTCCTAAAAAAGAGAATCATGTTAGTTCCAAATAACTTGTTCATGATGAATAGTTCTAAAAATAAGTGTTTGTTTTTTAATATTTTATTGTACTTTGTTAGCAGTACTCTTGCCTGGAAAATCCCATGGACGGAGGAGCCTGGTAGGCTGCAGTCCATGAGGTTGCACAGAGTCAGACACGACTGAGCGACTTCACTTTGATTTTTCACTTTCATGCATTGGAGAAAGAAATGGCAACCCACTCCAGTGTTCTTGGCTGGAGAATCCCAGGGACAGGGGAGCCTGGTGGGCTGCCATCTATGGGGTCTCACAGAGTCGGACATGACTGAAGAGACTTAGCAGCAGCAGCAGAGATTGACATTAAGCTTGTCAGTTTGTTATTATATCTTGTAATCCATATTCTTCTCTTTGTGAAGGCTAGTGGTGTTTTAGCTTCTTTATGTGAGAGTGACCTTCAGTTAAACATTCACTTCTGGGGTCCCTGTCTCCTTCTAAGTGAATATAATGGTTCTCAACGCATTAGATTTGAGGCATGGATCACATTCCAGTATGGAAGCAGAAGAAATTTATGACCTTTAAAAGACTATCCAAATATAAGATGATATTACAGCTCTTTGCTCTTGTATTTTTATCATCAGTTTTAAGCTGCAAAAATGTTATTCCCAGTCTTTGCCATATTCCCTTGATAGTCAGTGGGCGAGTCTCCTGTTTTTCTTTTTCTTAAGCCACACATGCTGTTTCCCCCTCCCCCTCATGTTTACTATTATGTTGTTATTTAAACATTCCCCTCTGCCCAGCACATTGTTTTATCCAGAATGATTAGGCTTCTCTGTTGGATTCAGAGAACAGTCCTGTGTAGGCAGGCAAACCTCTTCTCTCAGGCTTCTTGGTGTCACATTCAGCTGGCACCAGAAATCAAGCTTCTACTTGTCCCCACATCTTTCAGTTTACTCAGCGGATCTGAAGTCATGGGAAGGTATGCTTCAAGCTGCATTGGTATTCTTCAAGCATTCTTGGTTGTCTTTGGCCCCAGAAATCTCAGAACCTCCTGTTTGGACTCCTGAAAGAGTGGTTCCTCTCTGCCTCTTCTTTAACCAAGTCTCCTTTGCCTGTTCTTCTCATCCCTGACACTTGCTGAATCGTCGATGGTCCTTAGCAGCTTATACATCTGGGTTGTCAAGTCAGCTTTTTTCTATGAACATCACATAAACAGAAAACGGTGATGCCAACATTTAAAGTCCTTCTCTTGTGTTGTACTGGTTATACTCTTGTGATGAGAGAGGTTGGGGTGAAAGATGGAGGACCCCCCACTCCTGGGGCTCTTAATCTCGCTGGGGTGACAGTGCATATACACTAGTGAAGTGAAGTGAAGTTGCTCAGTCGGGTCCGACTCTGTGACCCCATGGACTGTAGCCTACCAGTCTCCTCAGTCCATGGAATTTTCCAGGCAAGAGTACTGTAGTGGGTTGCCATTTCCTTCTCCATGTATACTAGTACAGTGATTTATATTAAAAGATAACAAGTAACTGCTTTATGCAGATTCCGCTTTGTACCAGAATATGTTCTGAATCAGCATTTTTTTTCCCCAGTAAGGGTATAATATAACTCGGGTCATTATATAATTTGCTGTTCAAACCCTAACACTTGGAGCATATTGGGAAAAATTCTTAATAATGGAGAATGTATAGCAGGCTTAAGCTAAACCTGCCCTAGGCAAAATGGGATTTATCTGGTTAAAACCAGAGGTAAACAAGGACTCAAGCATCCAGTCATAGCCTTAATCAGAATGATGTAGAAGGGAAGACCTAGCAACTCTAAATCTGTAATTTAAATAAAGAAAGTGAAGTGAAAGAGAAAGTCGGTGTCTGACTCTTTGTGACCCCATGGACTATACAGTCCATGGAATTCTCCAGGCCAGAATACTGGAGTGGGTAGCCTTTTCCTACTCCAGGGGATCTTCCCAACCCCAGGGATCGAACCCGGGTCTCCCACATTGTAGGCAGATACTTTAAATAAAATAAAATATTATATTTTACACTAAGTCTCATAAATGGACAAAATTAGTTATGTATATTAAAAATAAGCCTTGAGATAAGATAAAGTGTTTAACATATAAAAATATGATTTTGCTGTATCAGAGGTTTGTCTTGTATAAAACTAATATGATGCTTGCTATGATAGAGATTAGGCTTCCCTGGTGGCTCAGATGGTAAAGCGTCTGCCTGCAATGCAGGAGACCGAGGTTCGATCGCTGGGTCAGGAAGATCCCCTTGAGAAGGAAATGGCAACCCACTCCAGTACTCTTGCCTGGAAAATCCCATGGACGGATGAGCCTGGTAGGTAACGGTCCATGGGGTCGCAAAGAGTCGGACACGACTGAGCGACTTCACTTCATGATAGAGATTAATGAAATGGTTAGTTAAAAATAGTTTATTTGTCTTCTTTGATTTTAATGAATTTTAAAAAAGTGAAATGGTTTAAAGATCTCCAGTATCTTTAAAAGGCAAGCTTTGAATAGATGTTCTTTTTTTTTTCATGAATTTCTCAGAGACAACAAACGATGCTAATTTGTCCCATTTTCATCTATCTGTGTTTCTGTTCATTCTTATATCCATTTACTGAGTACTTGTTGTATGCTGAGATAGAAATATAGATGAGTCATCGGTGGGATCTGGTTTCTTCTTCTTTGTACCTGCTTGTTTTTCTCTCTGTTTCAGCTCTTTGTTTTCTTATCTCTTTGGTTCTCTTTCCATTTCTCTCTGCAGTAAAGTCTATAGAATTAACCCCTCAATTTATTTGGCAAAAGGTTTTTACTGTTCAGTCAAATGTTGTAAAAGTCTTAGTAGAGCAAGACAAATATGCATCTATGACTCATTTACTCAAAAAAAAAAAAAAAAATGCACCTCCGGAAAAGAGATTCCAAGTTAGCAATTGAGGAAGGGAGTGAAGCTAACACAAGTTTCCAGTAATCTGTAGTAATTCTGGTTAAATATCTCTATATTTTTGCATTTCAGTTCTGCTAATGTTACTTTGAGTGCAACACTTTCACAACATCATCTTTCAAGATTTGAAATAGCTCCACTGGAATTCCATCACCTCCACTAGCTTTGTTCGTAGTGATGCTTTCTAAGGGACACTTGACTTCACATTCCAAGATGTCTTGCTCTAGGTCAGTGATCACGTTATCGTGATTATCTTGGTCGTGAAGATGTTTTTTGTGCAGTTCTTCTGTGTATTCTTGCCACCTCTTCTTAATATCTTCTGCTTCTGTTAGGTCCATACCATTTCTGTCCTTTCGAGCCCATCTTTGCATGAAATGTTCCCTTGGAATGTCTAATTTTCTTGAAGAGATCTCTTGTTTTTCCTATTCTGTTGTTTTCCTTTATTTCTTTGCATTGATTTCTGAGGAAGGCTTTCTTATCTCTCCTTGCTATTCTTTGGAACTCTGCATTCAGATGCTTATATCTTTCCTTTTCTCCTTTGCCTTTCACCTCTCTTCTTTTAGCAGCTATTTGTAAGGCCTCCTCAGACAGCCATTTTGCTTTTTTGCATTTCTTTTCCATGGGATGGTCTTGGTCCCTGTCTCCTGTACAATGTCACGAACCTCCGTCCAGAGTTCATCAGGCAGTCTATCTATCAGATCTAGTCCCTTAAATCTATTTCTCACTTCCACTGTATAATCATAAGGGATTTGATTGAGGTCATATCTGAATGGTCTAATGGTTTTCCCTGCTTTCTGCAATTTCAGTCTGGATTTGGCAATAAGGAGTTCATGATCTGAGCCACAGTCAGCTCCTGGTCTTGTTTTTGCTAACTGTATACAGCTTCTCCATCTTTGGCTGCAAGGAATATAATCAATCTGATTTCGGTGTTGACCATCTGGTGATCTCCATAATCATGGTGTCCAAAGATCATGGCATCTGGTCCCATCACTTCATGGGAAATAGATGGAAAAACAGTGGAAACAGTGTTAGACTTTATTTCTTTGGGCTCCAAAATCACTGTGGATGCTGATTGCAGCCAGGAAATTAAAAGACGCTTACTCCTTGGAAGGAAAGTTATCACAAACCTAGATAGTATATTAAAAAGCAGAGACATTTCTTTGCCAACCAAGGTCCGTCTAGTCAAGGCTATGGTTTTTCTAGTGGTCATGTATGGATGTGAGAGTTGGACTGTGAAGAAAGCTGATCACCGAAGAATTGATGCTTTTGAACTGTGGTGTTGGAGAAGACTCTTGAGAGTCCCTTGGACTGCAAGGAGATCCTACCAGTCCATTCTAAAGGAGATCAATCCTGGGTGTTCATTGGAAGGACTGATGCTGAAGCTGAAACTCCAGTACTTTGGCCACCTCATGCGACGAGTTGACTCACTGGAAAAGACTCTAATGCTAGGAAAGTTTGGGGGCAGGAGGAGAAGGGGACGGCAGAGAATGAGATGGCTGGATGGCATCACCGACTCGATGGACATGAGTTTGAGTGAACTCCGGGAGTTGGTGATGGACAGGGAGGCCACCAGGCTGTGATTCATGGGGTCGCAAAGTCGGACACGACTGGGTGACTGAACTGAACTGAACTGAATGTTACTTTACTCTGCTTTTTTCCTCTTCAAGGGGAACCCAGATGATTATAAAAAAGTGGATTTGATGTCTAAGATGAGCATTCAGGGAATGGAAAGTGTTTAAGTAGGGCTGGAAAAGTGATTGCAAGTTAGGGAGTGGGGGTCGCCTTTGCTTAATGGCAAGAGATTTGGCTCAAGAAGTAAGCAAAAGTCTTACAACCTATAGGGATCTTGAACTTTATCCTGAAGGCATAGGGAAGTCTCTTAAGTTTTGTTTGTTTTGTTTTATTTGTATTTTTTTTTTAAATCAAGGGAGTAACATTATCCCATTACTTCTTGGAAAGGTTGTTTGTAAGAGAGATAAGTATGATTAGTGACAGGGTTGTAAAAGTTTTAGAAATCTCCTGGTTAGTTACCCAGACTAGGAGATGGTGAAAAGTGTATAGACTCCAAAAAAAACAGATTTTGTGATAGAATGTGGGAGCCACACATTGTTACACATTGTTCTGGGTTTCCATTTCTTGAGAACTGTGGTGACATTAACTGAGCCGTGAGGAAACTGCAGGATGTTAAGCAGAATTTACATTAAGCCTGTGGGTACAAATTTGATCAAATCCTTTACAATTATGCAATAGAAGTGAGAAATAGATTCAAGGCATTAGATCTGATGAACAGAGTGCCTGAAGAACTATGGACGGAGGTTCATGATATTGTACAGGATACAGGGATCAAGACCATCCCCAAGAAAAAAAAATGCAAAAAGACAAAATGGTTGTCTGAGGAGGCCTTACAAAGAGCTGTGAAAAGAAGAGAAATGAAAGGCAAAGGAGAAAAGGAAAGATATACCCATTTGAATGGAGAGTTTAAAAGAATAGCAAGGGGAGATAAGAAAGCCTTCCTCAGTGATCAATGCAAAGAAACAGGAAAACAATAGAATGGGAAAGACTAGAGATCTCTTCAAGAAAATTAGAGATACCAAGGGAACATTTCATGCAAAGATGGCCTCAATAAAGGACAAAAATGGTATAGACCTAACAGAAGCATAAGATATTAAGAAGAAGTGGCAAGAACACAGAAGAACTATACAAAAAGGATCTTCATGACCCAGATAATCATGATGGTGTGATCACTCACCTAGAGCCAGACATCCTGGAATGGGAAGTCAAGTGGGCCTTAGGAAGCATCACTACGAACAAAGCTAGTGGAGGTGATGGAATTCCAGTTGAGCTATTTCAAATCCTAAAGGATGATGCTGTGAAAGTGCTGCACTCACTATGCCAGCAAATTTGGAAAACTCAGCAGTGGCCACAGGACTGGAAAAGGTCAGTTTTCATTGCAATCCCAAAGAAAGGCAATGCCAAAGAATTCTCAAACTACTGCACAATTGCATTCATCTCACATGCTAGTAAAATAATGCTCAAAGTTCTCCAAGTTAGGCTTCAACAATACATGAACTGTGAACTTCAGATATTCAAGCTGGTTTTAGAAAAGGCAGAGGAACCAGAGATCAAATTGCCAACATCCACTGGATCATGGAAAAAGCAAGAGCATTCCAGAAAAACATCTATTTCTGCTTTATTGACTATGCCAAAGCCTTTGACTGTGTGGATCACAATAAACTGGAAAATTCTCAAAGAAATGGAAATACTAGACCACCTGACTTGCCTTCTGAGAAATCTGTATGCAGGAAAAGAAGCAACAGTTAGAACTGGACTTGGAATAACAGACTGGTTCCAAATAGGAAAAGGAGTACGTCAAGGCTGTATACTGTCACCCTGCTTATTTAACTTATATGCAGAGTACATCCTGAGAAACTCTGGACTGGATGAAGGACAAGCTGGAATCAAGATTGCTGGGAGAAATATCAATAAGCTTAGATATGCAGATGACTCCACCTTTATGGCAGAAAGTGAAGAAGAACTAAAGAGCCTCTTGATGAAAGTGAAATAGGAGAGTAAAAAGTTGGCTTGCAACTCAACATTCAGAAAACTAAGATCATGGCATCTGGTCCCATCACTTCATGGAAAATAGATGGAGAAACAATGGAAACAGTGGCACACTTTATTTTGGGGGGTTCCAAAATCACTGCAGATGGTGACTGCAGCCATGAAATTAAAAGATGCTTGCTCCTTGGAAGAAAAGTTATGGCCAACCTGGACAGAGTATTAAAAAACAGAGACATTGATTTGCCAACAAAGATCCATCTAGACAAAGCTATGGTTTTTCCAGTAGTCATGTATGGATGTGAGACTTGAACTATAAAGAAAGCTGAGCAGCAAAGAATTGATGCTTTTGAACTGTGGTGTTGGAGAAGACTCTTGAGAGTCCCTTGGACTGCAAGGAGATCCAACCAGTCCATTCTAAAGGAGATCAGTCCTGAATATTCATTGGAAGGACTGATGCTAAAGCTAAAACTCCAGTTCTTTGGCCACTTGATGCGAAGAGCTGACTTATTTGAAAAGACCCTGATGCTGGGAAAGATTGAAGGTGGGAGGAGAAGTGGACGACAGAGGATGAGATGGTTGGATGGCATCACCAACCCAATGGACATGAGTTTGAGTAAGCTCTGGGAGTTGGTGATGGACAGGGTGGCGTGGTGTGGTGCAATCCGGGGGGGTGCAAAGAGTTGGACATGTCTGAGTAACTGAACTGAACTTTTAGAAATTATCAGAATAGCATTTAAAATTCTTTCACTAAAAACTTTATTGTGAACATTTGGTAAAGAAATACTGAACAACTAACTTTTATAGTTAATTTCCTGTGCTTTCTCCTGGTCCTTCCCAATGACAGCAGGAATCACCTTATAGTAGAGAATTCACAAAAGACAGCCTAAAGTGAGAGAGAGAGAGTAGTGGTGACCGAGGTTGGCATTGACTGTTCACTGTATTGGTTCATAAACCTTTCGCATCTGTCACCCACTGGCTGAAAGCCTGAATGGAGGGAGAAGGGGAAAACCTTAGCTAACAGTTGCATAACATCCTGATTAAGAGAGTTCTGGGGTCATAATAGCTACTGGGTTCCAGTTCTAGTTCTGCTACAAAACTAATTGTGAGATCTTGGACAACTTTTTTTCAACTCTTTGTATCTATTGATATGTTCATCTGCAAATTGGAGGTAAAAATGGTAGCAACCTCATTTTATGTCTTTAGCTATTATATTTGGCACTGTTATTATAAAAGATTTTCTTTCAGCAGATGGAATGAGCAAAACCTCAGGTAATGGGCAGCATCTTAATAAATGCGAGGACTGATGGAATTATAATGACCTTTCTGTCCTGTATCCATGATTTTAGACTCGGTAGGGAACACATAGCCCATTGAGTGGGTCCTTGTAGTATGTTCATTCTAAGGAGAACATGTCATAGTGGCAGCAGCAGTGGCAGAGATGAGAATGGTAAGAATAGCTTGAGTATAACGTCCATATCCACCTAATGAGGTATAGATACTTCCTGGTCTCACTTTTACCATGAGAAGCCTGGTTGTTACATGAAATAGCTACTCAAGGCAAACAGCTACTGAGTCCTGGAGCTGGGATGCAATCCAGCTGGTTGAACTTGAGACCCTTCACTCCTTAGTCACTACCCTGATTGCCTCTGCAGTGTGTTTAAATAGTCCCTGTTCCCTCAACAGCCCTCTCACAAAAGAGCAAAAATCGGCTTCATTTTCATTAAAGGCGACAAGTTTCAGGGTCTGAACCTTCAGATCACAGTAGTGGAAGAGATCATCAATCTCTCTTTTCTGTTTCTCTTTTAGGTATCAGTTTTTCTTGCAGGTGAAGCAAGATGTCCTTCAGGGCCGGCTGCCTTGCCCCATTAACACTGCTGCTCAACTGGGAGCGTATGCCATCCAGGGTAGGTTTCACTTAAGCAGACTTGCTTCAGAGGTCTTGAGAAGATGTTTGAATTTTTATTTTTAAGCAAGTTTATAAACTAAATGACATTTTGCTAAAAAGAAATTGAATTCAGTTAGAATTCCAGTTTTAATCAACATGCCTTCAGAAGAGGTGAAAATGAAATTGGTTACATATCCCTGATAGTAGGTCCCATGGAGTTTTAGCCATAGGAGTGGTACTGATTCTTGATTCAGTGGAGAGTCCGAAAATCTGTTCTATTCTACATTCTGCCTAAGTTGATCGATCCCACATAGCTGCAGTGTCTCGGAGATGCCATTGATTCTGAGCAGCTGCTGTGAAGACTGCATATGGGCAGGTGCCATCCTCCAGTTTAGTGTGCTGCCTACAGTCAACACCCATTGTCCATTAGCTCTTGGCATCAATATGGCCACTATAATGAGGGGACAGCTCCAGGTTGCATTGTCATTTTGGAGGCTGAAGCTGAGGCTGTCTTCTATTTATGATTACTGAGCCCCTTCAAGGAATCAAGCTAGGTATGGGGTGATGAGACAGTATGTTCCTTGCCTGTGTAGTTCTGTGCAGACCAGAAATAGTCTAGAAAAAATATTCCCAGAAAAATGCTGTGTAAATGAACTGGAGAACTCGGTTGGGCTTGGAAGCTGGATTAATGTAGGAAGAATTTTTATAAGCATAACATAGTGAATTCTCTGGTTTCATTTTGTTCTTTGTATAAACTGTAGTGGGGTTATGTGCAACATCGTATTTATTTCCATGACCATTATTTGGGGCAAATATGTTTTGAACCACATGCTTTATCTCTTGGTATCCTTGTCAGAGAGAGGATCTGGTTGTTTTTCACCTCAGGCATTTCCATTATATGTGCTTTAAATTCTGTTTACAACATTGTACTTCATATAAACTGGTAAGAATAAGTTAAATGAAAATGATAGTTATAGTCTCACAGAAAGCAAAAATGTTATGTTTTTTAGATAAGATTTTGTTGATATTCTCTATATATGCTCATCAGAGTTGTTTTACACTAAAATTAATTACCTTATAGAAATTTATTAATAAAGCATTTGAAGAAAATGTTTAAGCATGATAGGAATAGTTTTATTCCTGTATTTTTAGGTATGTTTTCCTAAAATGAAAAAAAATTACATTTTCTTTCTTTTTGAGCTGAACTTGGAGATTATGATCCATATAAACATACTGCGGGCTATGTGTCAGAGTACCGATTTGTTCCTGATCAGAAGGAAGAACTTGAAGAAGCTATAGAAAGGATTCATAAAACTCTAATGTAAGAAGCACACTTTATTAACAATAATCAGCATGTTGTACATTAGAGCCTCAGAACTTATATTTTATTATTTATATATTTTTTTAACCATCATGTCTCTGTTTCACCTACACACACCCCTCCCCTCCCCCAACCTCTGGTAACCACCATTCTAGTCTCTGATTTTATGAGGTCTCCTTTTTTAATTCCACATACAGGTGATATATTACACAGTATTTGTCTTCATCTGTCTTATGTCACTTAGCATTATGCCCTCACAGTGTATCCATATACTTGAAAATTGCTAAGAGAATAGATCTTAAATGTTAGCACAACAAAAATGATAGCCGTGTTATGGTGGTGATCATTATGCAATATGTATTTAAATGTATCAAATCAATATGTTATACACCTTGAACTTACATAATGTTATATGTCAATTATATCTCAATAAAGCTGGAAAAAAAAAAGAATCCCACTTTACATTGCATCTGCGATCATCTTATGCTATTGAGAGGCTTAAGATAAGTTTCTTATTCTATGTCTTGAACATTTTTCTTCTTAAAGATTTTTTTTCTTTTTTTTTTTACTGCTTATAACACTAAAATGCTTATAGGAAACCCAGACACTTATTTTCCTTAAAAAGGAAAGAAATAAGTGTAAAAGAGTAAATCCTAATACTTAGAGTCAGTATATTTTTAGTCAGTGGCCTTTCAGATCTCTCTCTGCATAATTGCCCACAGAGAAAATTTATTTTGTATGAAAATTTATTTTATATAGAAAGTTTATTTTATATAGATTTATGTATGTATGAAATGAAATACATGAATATATATATATGAAATGAAATATATCAATGTATTTTTATATGTATGAAATACATAAATGAAATCATTCTGTACATACTCTATTTTACAGTTTTATATTTTTTTCAGTCACCAGTACCTCGTGAAATTAATTTTTTTAAACTATGAATACATTTTATAACCACAGAAGCCTTAATGTATTCTTGATTTGCTCTGTCTTAAGTATGCAAATTCTTCACAGTTATAAGCAAACCCTTATTCAGTCTTTAGCAATGAATCTGGAGATCATGACACCAGTGTGGCTTTTCAAAGGGTATTATATTAACACCACACCATTAATGATCTGCAGCATTGAAGTTATAATTTAATTATAGTTATTTTGTTAAATTTCCTATACTGATTAACTTTGGCTTTATTGCCTCTCATGTAACTTTCCCTCTTGAATTTGCTTGGTTTCAGATCTACCATACTTAAGAGATAAAAATGTAGAATTAATGTGACTCTGATGCTGGGAAGGATTGGGGTGGGAGGAGAAGGGGACGACAGAGAATGAGATGGCTGGATGGCATCACCGGCTCGATGGACATGAGTTTGAGTGAACTCCAGGAGTTGGTGATGGACAGGGAGGCCTGGCGTGCTGTGATTCATGAGGTCGCAAAGAGTCGGTCACGACTGAGCGACTGAACTGAACTGAACTGAACTGTGGTCAACAAAAAAATGTTTGCCTAAAGGATTTGTTTCAATGAGTAGCAGCAGAAATTGCAATAAGAGAAGCTAGGCTCTCTACCTTGTATTCTAGCCTTGTTCTAGAGTTCTGCATTATAAGGTTACACTGAAATGAGTGCTGAAAGAATGCCTGTTACAAAATTATGAAGGGCAGTGTCTTTGGCAGATTCTGAGGATACTAATTGTGCTAGGAGTTCTCAAGTACAATTGTGTTTTGAAATTATCAAGGAGTTTTGGCAAAGCACTTTGTCTGTTTTATGTGATGGCATTGACAGCATGGTGGTTTCTTTTAATAGGCTAAAGCTCAATCAGTATTTGGTAGCTTTTTTGTGTCTAATTTGTGGTAAACATTCTTCATAGATTTCAAAAATATTACCTTGCTCAGTTTTCCAGAGTATGACGGCTGAAACAGGGGATTGCCTTGAAGTAGTATTTTTTAATATTTAAAACGCCTTTTGTTGACCATTAAAAATCTCTCTCTCACTCTCTCTCATGCACACACAGAGGGCCACTTATCTGCGGAGATTCTTGGTAGATGCTTATCCTCATTAGGAATGAATGCTGTTTTCTGTATATTATCACTGATGAAGAGTTAGGGAAGACTTTAAGAAAACTGACAAGGGTTTTGTATTAAGAAAATGACGGATATTTTTACATTTTCTGAAGAACTGCACATGTGTTGGGAAATGCTACTGGGCCTGGTTGGTTGTTGAGGAGCCCGCCCTCTTACTCCTCCCACCACTCCTCTCCTCCACTTACTTCCCGATGCAGAGCTGCTGGAGCAGAGAGACATTTCCCTCTTTGCAAAGGGATGTGCTTTTTAATTTGAGTGCTTATATGCTCAATAATCTCTTTGGGGTTTCCTAAACTGAGACTTTTTAATATGTGTGGAGCTACTGGAATTGGCTATCATGAGCAAAACTAGATTTGGTAAATGAAACTTACAAGTATCACCTCAGAGTATCAACTTTGTCACCAGGAGGCAGGAGGCTTCTTGAAATATGAAGGCTTAAGTTTGCATTAGCACAAAGGATTATTTATTTTTACAGTGAATATAGTGAAAATGGTTTATATTCCCTGTGAGCGCAGTAGCTGTAAGTAAAATGAGGCTGTTTGTTTCTGTGCTGGGTGCAGGGGTCAGGCTCCTTCTGAAGCAGAGCTGAATTACTTGAGGACTGCCAAGTCCCTGGAGATGTATGGTGTTGACCTCCATCCCGTCTATGTGAGTAACATTGAACACAGAATATTTTAAGCTGATGACATTTTCTTAAAAAGTCATGAAACTCCCAAAGGAGAGCTGCAGTCCTGCTGCTTAGTGAGCGGGTGATACTGTTGCATCTGTTTTGCACAGAGATGCTTCTGCATCGTTTAAATCCTGACGAGTTTCGCATAAAAGTCTGTGATTGTATTTCTGTGTGTGGAAAACAGTTAACTGGCTTGAAAACACAATCTGGATAATAATTCCAGAGGGGTTAGCTAATGTCAAAACCGTTTTAAATTAGTCTATAATTGATTATATTAGACAGAAAACGGGAGGATTTTCCAAAAATAGAGTTTATGGCTGAAAAGCATTGATAAAATCACCTGCACGGCAAAGTAGACTTTAGGCAACAGTACATGTATTGTTGGCTCTATTGGTGGCTCTATGTTGGATGTGCAGGTGTTAGCAGTATTGGGGTTACTGCCTACTGTAGTTGGAGAAGGAAATGGCAACCCGCTCCAGTATTCTTGCCTGGAGAATCCCAGGGATGGGGGATCCTGGTGGGCTTCCGTCTATGGGGTCACACAGAGTTGGACACGACTGAAGTGACTTAGCAGCAGCATACTGTAGTTATTGCCATTGCATAAATAGGAACATTTCTGCAGATTTTCTTCAGTGGCTGATGAAAGCTTTCTGAGTAGGATCAGTGGACACTGACACTGAATCTGCACTGTTTTCTGGATCAGGTCTTCAACTATGAGACACTTTTCTAAGGTTACCAATTGGTTCATCTGTGCCCATGAGACTGGAATGTCATTGTCTTTGATTTTGTGAGTTTAGTTAGCAGTAAACAAATTTGATTATTTGAGAACGTGAATCAGATGTTTTATTTACATGAAATGAATTGCTAAAGAGTGTATGTAGATTGAATGCTTGTCAATTGAATTATGGATTCAGAACTCAGTTTTTAAGAAATCCTGATAATACTTACTGTAATACATGCACTAATTGATGTATTCATTTTGTAATATGTCTTTTGCTCATTAGAGTTTCAGAGTTTCCCAAAACAAATCATCTCATATTATTTGTAAAAAACTAGAAGCATTCCTGCATATACTGTTAATATGGCAATGAAAGTTACATATTTGGTAGAAGTAGTTGTTCCCTGATAAATTATAATCTAATCTCATTAAACCATTAAATGCTCCATCCTATTGTCCTTTAAAACTACTTTTAAAACTTTGTGGAATAGTTCTCTTTTTCTGTTCTTGCCACATTAATCTTGTTAGGTTTTCATTTTTTTAAAAAGTATATTTTATAGGGAATGTATAAAGAGGGTCTTCAGTAAAATACCTCTACGTTTGTGTAATGTTTATCCTAATTCAAAAAATGCATTTTTTCTGTGGGAGGTGGAAATTTATGGCAAATTAACCAGATTCATCTTCCATACATTGCTTTAAAATTGAATTTTTAGAACTAAAAATAGGCTACAGCTGATTTTCTTTGAAAATACATTTATCTTCTGTTCCTTAGGAATTTGGCTTTGCAGGCTGTCATTTGACCTGAGAATAGGAAAGAAATGGATACAAACTCAGTTCCTTGTTAGGTATTCACTCTGTGACATTTTCAGTCCAGAATGCCGTTTTCTTAATTGGGATTTGTTACTGCCCAGAAATGAAAGTTTTCCAGTCTTTACCGGAAGAGATCGTATTTTAAAACTTTTGAGCAATCTTAAGTCACAAATGAAAATAGAAAGGTGTATGCTGGAGACCTCAGAAAAGCATGCAGGTGGCTGACTGTGGAGGACGGTGGTGAACCAGGCCTCATGATTGTCCAGATCGCAGAGTAAGATCAAGATAAGTCCTTGAAAAGGGCCCTTGAGGGCAGCCAGTGGTTGTCAGCTTTTGGCTTCTCAGGAGAATCACCTGGAACATTGATGTGTTTTTGTTATCTGGATTCCATCATTACAGATTCCCGTTTAACCTGTTTTGATGGTACTCAGGCAAGAGCACTTTAAGGCCCATGGGGGATTCCAGTTGATATGCAGCTAGGGTTGAACACCACTAGAGAAGCAACATGGAGTGAATCAGTCAGTGGCCTGATTGGTAGGTGGTCCAGGTTCTTTTAATGAACTGAGGTGACCAGTTAGAATACACTAAGAACAGTTTTCTTAAAAAATTTGGGAAAAAATGAGCAGCAAGTTAGCAACCATGATAACTTAACTAGCTTTCTAGCTGATGTCTTTGAAAAACCAGATCCAGTATTTATGCAACAGATAATGTGCATATGGCTAATTACAGTTTGACTGAGAGTTTTTACATGAATAAATTTATGGTTACAAGCATATGTTTGTTTTTGCAGGGAGAAAACAAATCTGAATATTTTTTAGGATTAACTCCGATTGGTGTTGTTGTCTATAAGAATAAAAAACAAGTGGGAAAGTATTTCTGGTAAGTTTAACTTGAGGGCAGAATTGGTAGTAAAGTTGTGCACTATATGTATTGGGCTTATGGAACTTGAATGTCATTGAAAGTGTTGGGGAAAAGCAAACAGACATTTCCAGTGGTTGATAATAAATGACTGAAATTGGGTATAAGTTTTATTCTAGTTCATCTTGGTGTATATGTTCTCTGTAAATTTGAGGTATTTTGATTCTAGACTCTATTGTCCATGGAGGCTGTATATAGTAGGATTTCCTATCCATTCCAGTGTGTGTGGTGAACTGTGGGCCCAGGACTGCTCTGAGTTCTGACTCTAAATGAGGAAGGATCTGAGAGAGATTGGGGAGCCCACAGCACTACACTGTATCTGGAGAGGCTGAACTGCCAGGGCCTGGGGATGCCAAGCTCGTCTGCATTCACTGGAGAAGCCCAGGAGGGTGAGAAGGAAGTGTGTTTAGGAAGGTCTCCAGAGCAAAGGGTATACAGACAGTTACAGTAGCAGCCTATGGAGAAGCCAGTAGGAGCAATCTTCTTTTTCCACTGGACACTTCTTTGAATTTCTGACTAATTCTTAGAAGCAGCAGTAGCACCACCATCTGCTTTGTTTTTCAGGCCTCGGATTACAAAGGTTCACTTCAAGGAGACCCAGTTTGAACTCAGAGTACTGGGAAAAGATGTAAGTTTGTGTTTAGTGCTTAGCTTCCCTGAGACGGGAAGCCTTGTCTGCTCATTGATAACTTAGAAGACCTAGTGAAGTAACACTGCAATGTTTTCTACAGCTGCGGCCACATGGAAGCAGGTTAATTGACTCATGTAAACAACTCCTTTTCAAGGAAGGGAAGGGGAAGTGAGTATAAATGAATGAGTTGGTAATGGAGAAATGTCACTTCAGTTTTAACAAAGGGGAAAAAAATAACCTTTCTAGGGCACAGGAGAGAATAGGAGGTGATTATCGTTATTAGTTCTTTAGTATTGTCTGTGATGGTAAGATTCATGCAGTCAGAAGGGTGCAGCCTTCATGCAGGACAAAACATGTCCTAATTTTATCTTGAAGTCAATTGAACAATCTATAGGAAGTCACACTCCTATTCTTTCCCTAGTTGAGCATGGTAGGTAAACCAGGCTCCTCTGTCCCTAGGATTCTCCCGACAAGAATACTGGAGTGGGTTGCTGTTTCCTTCTCCCCTTAGCAGCATAGGAAGTCACACTTTTGTTCTTTCCCTAGTTGAGCGTGGTAAACCAGATGAGAAATTCTGGATGCTTTCAAGGGAGTGTAAGCCAAGGGTGCAAAAATGCTGACTGTCCTGCTGCAGCTTGGCAGAGACCTCCAGGACTGCTTGGGTAGTAGGCACAGGATTTGTTAGAGCCTCAGGGTTCTCTCGTGCCTTGACGAGTAGTTTTAGGGAAACCGGGCAAAAGAAGACAAGAATATGAAAGCTTCCTTTTAATCTCCCTGTGAAAATAATGCCTCCTTGAAGTGCTGTTACTATAATTCATGTTTATGGCATACGCAGGTGAAAATATGACGTAGGAGAATCCACCCTTCTGTCTCTTTAATACTAACTTTATGCAGAACAGAATTTAAGTGAAGGGTCTTGAATTGACTTTCTAATAAGATACTTGTAAAAAGAGGTAAACCCAATCTGCTGATGCAGCCACGAACTAAGACACAGGAAGAAAAGTGGCTGCAACCGCAGCTGGAGAATAATATCTGGCTCAGTGTCCTGCATTCAGCAGGTGCTCAGTAAACACTTGTCACCTGATCAGTGAGCTGATGTACTGGGGTGGTGGGCTGCCAAAGTAGAGAACTTGGTACTACCGTTTGTTCTTCTAGAAAAAAATGCAGTGATCCCTCCCAGAATTGTGTGACGTGCTATCGGAGTGTTTAGTGAGAATGTGATAGTAGGAGTTCCCTGGCAGTCCAGTGGTTAGGACTCCACACTTCCAGCTGCTAGGGCCCGTGTTCAGTCCCTGGTTGGGGGATCTACGATTAAGACCTCACAAACTACATGGCCTTGAGAGGGAAAAAAAACAACAACATGAAAATAAAATGGTAAGACTTTTACATGGAAACATTACTATTATTTGAAGTCATTTTTCCATTGAGACCTGACTTATTTTTGTGAGTGAGTCCTCTGGTGAACTCTTTGTACATTATTGCTACCCTGCCTTATAATGCCGTCTGCTGCCTTGAGATAAATGTTTGGTAAAGTTGCAGCCAACTTGAACTTTCAATTTCTTACATTTCTTCATTATTAGGCAAAAACAACAATAAAATTGATGTCATTGTGTGATTTTTTATTTTTTTAATGGCAGTCTCCAGGGGGTGGCCTGGTTTCCTACACACCCAGCTCACTCCCGGTGCCCTGGCATTTCTGAGAAAGTCTGACCGTTCGTCAGTGTGCATCCTGAGGCACCGTGTGCTCCTGGCTCTTTTAGTGGCTGTGGTCTTTAGTAAGGTAACAGAGCAGGTCACATATAACTTATGCTTGAATCAAAAGGATTTAAATTTTTGTCTTACACATGAACAGATGCTCAACATCAGTCATAATCAGAGAAATGCAAATCAGAACCACAATGAGGTACCATCTCACCCCAGTCAGAATGACTACTATCAGAAAGTCTACAAACAATAAATGCTGGAGAGGGTGTGGAGAAAAGGGAACCCTCTTACACTGTTGGTCAGAATGCAAACTAGTACAGCCACTATGCAGAACAGTGTGGAGTTTCCTTAAAAAACTGGAAACAGAACTGCCATACGACCCAGCAATCCCACTGCTGGGCATAGACACCGAGGAAACCAGAATTGAAAGAGACACGTGTACTCCAGTGTTCATCGCAGCACTGTTTATAATAGCAACCTAGATGTCCATCTGCAGACGAATAGATAAGAAAACTGTGGTACATATACAGAATGGAATATTACTCAGCTATTAAAAAGAATGCATTTGAATCAGTTCTAATGAGGTGGATGAAACTGGAGCCTATTATACAGAGTGAAGTTAGTCAAAAAGAAAAACACCAGTACAGTATCAGTTCAGTTCAGTCGCTTAGCTGTGTCCGACTCTTTGAGACCCCATGAACCACAGCATGCCAGGACTCCCTGTCCATCACCAACTCCCGGAGTTCACTCAAACTCATGTCCATCGAGTCGGTGATGCCATCCAGCCATCTCATTCTCTGTCATCCCCATCTCCTCCTACCCCCAATCCCTCCCAGCATCAGACTCTTTTCCAGTGAGTCAGCTCGTCGCATGAGGTAGCCAAAGTATTGGAGCTTCAGCTTTAGCATCAGTCCTTCCAATGAACACCCAGGATTGATCTCCTTTAGAATGGACTGGTTGGATCTCCTTGCAGTCCAAGGGACTCTCAAGAGTCTTCTCCAACACCACAGTTCAAAAGCATCAATTCTTCGGCGATCAGCTTTCTTCACCGTCCAACTCTCACATCCATACATGACCACGGGAAAAACCATAGCCTTGACTAGACGGACCTTGGTTGGCAAAGTAATGTCTCTGCTTTTTAATATGCTGGTCATAACTTTCCTCCCAAGGAGTAAGCGTCTTTTAATTTCATGGCTGCAATCAGCATCTGCAGTGATTTTGAAGCCCCCAAAAATAAAGTCTGACACTGTTTCCACTGTTTCCCCATCTGTTTCCCATGAAGTGATGGGACAAGATGCCATGATCTTCATTATGGAATTTAGAAAGATGGTAATGATGACCCTATATGCAAGACAGCAAAAGAGACACAGATGTATTGAACAGACTTTTGGACTCTTGGGGAGAAGGTGAGGGTGGGATGGTTTGAGAGAATAGCATTGAAACATGCATACTACCATACGTGAAATAGATCGTCAGTACAGGTTCGATGCATGAAACAGGGTGCTCAGGGCCGGTGCACTGGGATGACCCTGAGGGATGGGATGGGGAGGGAGGTGGGAAGGAGGGTCAGGATGGGAACACATGTACACCCGTGGCCGATTCATGTCAGTGTATGGCAAAACCACTACAGTAGTGTAAAGTAATTAGCCTCCATTTAAAATAAAAAAGAAAAATTTTTGTTTCATTAAACAATACATTAACCAAAGCACACCATTTCCTGAGTATGCTGGGTTTGCACAGTCCTTCTCCTTTCTCTACCAGGGCATCTCTTTGTGAGGTGGTGATTTATATAATGTTAAAATAAAGTTAATTAATATGGATAAGGCCTAACTGTTAATCGCAGATTAAATAAGCCCCTGAAACCTATCACCTGGAACAGTAATCACCATCAATTTGCAAAATGATTGAGGGTCTTAGTCTGCTGGTTTTCTGGTCAACTGCTCCAGAGATTTAACTATGTATGTTAAGGGCTGCTGCTGCTGCTAAGTTGTATCAGTCATGCCCGACTCTGTGTGACCCCACAGATGGCAGCCCACCAGGCTCCCCTGTCCTGGGATTCTCCAGGCAAGAACACTGGAGTGGGTTGCCATTTCCTTCTCCAATGCATGAAAGTGAAAAGTGAAAGTGAAGTCACTCAGTCGTGTTAAGGGCTATTAGGGTCAAATTCAGAGATTGAGTTCCCGAAAGAATAGTAATGTCCTGTAGATAAAATATTTTCCTGGGGTCACACTGTGGCATTAATGCTGTCCAATTCCACTTTTAAATATTAACTGTTCCCAACATAACACAGTGACATATTTTAATAAATATTGATAATATTTAATGTGTACTGCTGATCTGTCTATATATTGCTTTGTAAATAGCAAATAGCTGTCTGTAACTAAGTACTGGTTTTATAAAAGTTTATCCCTCTGACAGGTTCAGAAGCTAACTAGTATAAATACTTTTATGCATTATTTAAGCTTCCTAATAGGTACTGTGGTTTAAAGAAAAATCTTACATGATGATTGTAGAAATCTGGGAGTTACACTATGAGGAAGAAAATTTAAATTATCTAGTAATTTAGATTTCAAAGTTAGTGATTATGATTATTATTTGGGTCCACGCTCTCAGATTTTTGCCCCGTTAGAGTGAACATTTAATATATGTATATAGACATGTGTATATGTTTCATCTCCATGTGGTTTTGCACACAGTTTTTATACTTCATAGCATATCACAAATATTTCTCCTTTTATTATATATATTCATATTGTGCCTGCATAGTGTTTGGTTATGTGTTTTTTCTTAATGTTGCAGTTAACATTTTTTTCCTCCTCTTATATCTCATAACTTTTTGTTGCTGATAGAGGTGAAAGCTGTGGAATTTTATGTTTATTTCAAATATGCATGATTTGTTGAATTCTTTTGTTTTAGCGGGGAGTTTTAATTTGATACTTACCCATTTTATAGCTATATAGTTATATCAGTCACAGGTTAAAGTAGTTTATAGTCTTGTTTCTGTTATTTAATGAACTTTTGTATTTTGTAGTATTGGTCACAAATTCTAGAATAGTGTCAAGTGATCTAGCCATGTAAACAATTCTTGGTTGGTTTTTTATTTTGATGAAAACACCACTATTGTTTTACAACATGTATATTAGCTCTTGGTTTTAAGAATGTGTTCATTACTGGAGTTTGCATTTTTTAAAAGTTTGGATGAAATGGTTGATTTTCACTGAATGCCCCGAGAGCCAAGATCGCTGCTTGTTCACTCATTCAGTAAGTAATGCTGATTTCAAAAATCCAGATGAGAGAAGATAGTGACTTGGACCAGACTCGTAATATTTCAATTGCTGAGAGGCTGTTGGATCTGGATGATGGTTTTATGGATGTGGGAAATATGACTTGGTGACTTAAATGTGTTTGGCACTAATGGCAGCAAGAATGGAGCTGACATCAAGGGAGGTGGGGGAGGCTGTGAGTAGAGAGGCTCAGGGGAAAATCAGGAGGCCCACTGTTAACATGTTGAGTCTCAGATGTGTGGTCGATATCTAAGTGGGTACCTTTGGGAGACATAGCGGAGGTAAAGTTAACATGTTGAATCTCAGATGTCTTGTAGATGTTTGAATGGGGACATTTGGGAGACATGTATAATAACATTCTTTTTATTAATAGGAGGTAAAGTTGTTTCTGATTGGTAGCAGATTGAATGATTTGTGAAAATAGGGAGGAGTTTAGGATCATACCCAAATTTCTTGGTTTCGTTAACAGAGGAGAATGTAGTCTCCATAGTAGGCCCAGAAGTTGGCATGTACTAAGCACACTGTTGAATAAACGGGGAAAAATGATGCTGTGATTATATTTACATATAATACATCGTGGAACTGACCTCAGCTAAAACCACCCCATGTGACAGGATGTAGAACCAGAAGGTTTCTGGCAGCTCTGGCCACAAGTAATTAGACCACCTTGGCTGAACTCTCTGCCTGCTTTGGGAAGAGGACACAGGAAGTGATGGTGGCCAGGAGCTGACACTGTTCGTCAACAAGCCCAAGAGGTCTTGGTTACACAAGCTAGGCATTCCTTTCATGCTTTAAGTAGAACTAGAGTTTTAAAATTTGATTTTATTTGAGGACAGTTCCAAATTTATAAGAAGTTGCAAAGATTAAAATACTACAAAGAACAGGGTTATATATTGTTACTTACATTCGTTTGTTAGCATCTTACTCCATTTTCATTTTTGTTATTTCTCTACACATACATTGGAGAAGGCAATGGCAAGCCACTCCAGTACTCTTGCCTGGAAAATTCCATGACGGAGGAGCCTGGTGGGCTGCAGTCCATGGAGTCGCCAAGAGTCGGACACGACTGAGCGACTTCACTTCCATTTTTCACTTTCATGCATTGGAGAAGGAAATGGCAACCCACTCCAGTGTTCTTGCCTGGAGAATCCCAGGGACAGGGGAGCCTGGTGGGCTGCAGTCTATGGGGTCACAAAAAGTCGGACATGACTGAAGCGACTTAGCAGCAGCAGCAGCTACACATACATACGACCTTCTGAGTGATTCGACTGTATGTTTCACGTGTCATTTGTCTCTAAATACTTCAGTGTGTATTTCCTAAGAATAGGAATATTTCCCCATGTGGCCACAGCATAGTTATCAACTTAATAAATTTATGTTGATAGAAAACTTCCATTATCTACTTTTTCTATATTTATATATAGAAATATATACAAATACTTTTTCAACTTTGTTGGTTGACCTAATCACATTCTGTATATTAATAGCATTTTTCTGCTCCAATGTAGAATCAACTTAGCTTCCTTTAATCTGGAACATTTTAGTAGCATTTTTGTTTTTTATGATGGATGGGAGATTTTTGAAGAATAAAATTCTACCCTGCTTTTTGAAAATACAGTTGGCCTTTAAATATCAAGGGGTTTGAATTGCGTGGGTCCACCTGTCTGTTCTGTTCTGTTCAGTCGCTCAGTCGTGTCCGACTCTTTGCGACCCCGTGGACTGTAGCCTATCAGGCTTCTCCATCCATGGGATTCTCCAGGCAAGAATACTGGAGTGGGTTACCATTTCCTTCTCCAGGGGATCTTCCCGACCCAGGGATCGAACCCGGGTCTCCTGCATTGGAGGCAGACGCGTTAACCTCTGAGTCACCAGGGAAGCCTATAGATGGATTTTTTTCACTAAATAGATGCTACAGGTACTTCTTGATCTGTGCTTAGTTGAACATGTGGAAGCAGAACCGTGGATCCAGAGGGCCAACTATGTGGGGGTTGGCACTGCTAACTCCCTATTGCTCCAGGGTCAACTATAGACTTTCATATTTGTCTGATATTTCACTGTAATCAGATGAGATTCTGCATTCTTAGCTGGAAAGCAGCCCAGGTGAAGTTGTGGCTCTCCTGGGGTGTTACATCTGGAGGAGCATGAAGGCTCCTGTCTACCTCTCGTTGGTTATGTTAAATTAGTGTAATTGCTGGGTTGTTTCCCCTCCTTTGCAACGAATAGGTAATCTGTGGAGGGATCATGTCATTCAGTGCAAATACTCTGCTCTTCAAAATGTCCCTTGGGTCTAACATTGACTTAGGACTCTTTCCTGATTAGATCTTTTACTGTGATGCTTGCAAAATGCTGATTTTCTGGCTCTCCCACTGCCTCCATATTTTATTTTTAATTGGAGGAAAGCTGCTTTACAATGCTGTGTTTTTCTGCGGGGCAGCTTCAGTCCGTCACACTCATGTGTGTATGTGTATGTGTATATACTCATGTCCTCCACATTTATCATCGGTCCTTGGCATTCCACTGTGAGGGCCTTACCTTCTCTCTTTTCTATTTATTTCTGTTAGCATGCACTTACTCCTATTTTTTCCAGTGGTTTCTAATGCACTACTGTACCTAGCTATTCTGGTATTGTAATTGTCCTAAATATGGCCAAGGGCGCCCTTTTGACATGCCTCCTACCATTGTTTTGGTCATTTTCTCCCTTTTTTTGTCATCTCATTTCAGGTGCATCTTGTACCTACCCTGCATTTAGCCTGTTACCAGTCCTTTCTCCTGGTTCCTTTTAGTGGGGAAGGGTCAAGATATGGGTGTTAGTGTGGTTATTGCCACTGGGACATCTTTGCTTCTGGACTTTCTAGTGGACAATGCCAGGGAATACATGCATGAATATACATATATGTACAGGTATACATACAGACATTCATACACATGTGCTCAAATGAGCATGCTTCTGCATATTTTAGAAATTGTAAATTCATGCCATACCTCCAATTTCCATCCAGCCCCAGAGGGCTTGCTCTTCTTTTCCTCATCTCATTTTTGTATAGCCTTTCTTTGCCTGTGAGAACCTTAGCTCCCGACAGTAACACATTTACTTGTTTGTTCGGTCTTAAAACTACATCTCAAGCAGTGTCAGAATTCCTTTGTGCAAACCACTAAAATTGACAAGCTTTTTGTTTCTCTCTACTTGTGGCACCCAGGCTTAGCTGCCTCGTGGCATGTGGTATCTTAGTTCCCTGACCAGGGATCAAACCTGGGTCCCCTGCTTTGGATGGTGAATTCTTAAGCACTGGACTACCAGGGAAGTCCCTGTATATGGTTTTGTCCTTTTTCCTTCGTTTAGTAGTACCTCCTAGAAATCTCTATATCAGATCATTGAGAGCTTTCTTATTCTCTTGTACATCTGCATTTACTTTATTGAGTGTCTGTAAAATCATGTACTCAACCAGTCTCTTATGCTGGGTCATTTGATAGTTCTTGATAGTTTGCAATTATGTATTTTTCCTTCAGTCAAACTTTGTGTGTATGTTTTTTTATATTGCTGGAGGACTGTCTTCGGGGTGTGTTCTCAGGAGTGAGAATGCTCAGGTAGAGGGTAAGTACATGTGTGAATATTAGGTGTTGCCTTACTCCCATACCCAAGCCTTTACCCGCAGTCTCTGTGCCATTGTGCATTTCACCTGCAATGTGTGAGTGAACCTGTACTATTCGTATTTTCCTGTAAAGGTTCAAACGTGTGACTCTATTGGTAACATTTGGATCCTGAGGCCATATGACAGTTTGGCTTGGAGTCTTTCAGATTCAGTGATGGACTACTAAACTTGTGGTCAAATAGCATAATGTAAGCCCAGAACTCTCACTTCTCTAACTTTGGACAATTTTCTGAACAACATTGAAACTCCCTTTATCTATGAAGTGAGGATGATAAAATCTGTCTTACAGGGTTGTTGTGAGGTTGTACTGTGAATGAACCCAGTTCAAAGTTAGACTTGTAGCAAGCACCAGGTACATGTCTCTGTGTTGGAAGTATCTTACCCTCATGCACTTAAAGTTTTACACAGGAAAGGCCTCAGGCAGCACTTGTTCTTGAAAGGTGAATAGCTGATGCCACAGTTGGAAGGGGAGCTCAGGTCTTTTTCAGGCCCACGGAGTTTCCTTTGCTTCATTTGCTACTATGTATGTTTTTCCATAATTAAGTGAGCCATTTGTTTGGAAGGAATGTCTAAATTCTGCTATAAAAATTTTCTACATTAAGAGTATCAGTAGATAGTACCAGATATACCTTCATTTTAACAAGCTTAAGTAACATTTGTTATTAAATTCTTTCAAACATTTGTAAGACTGGCAATAAGGATTAGTTTTCATGAAAAAATGAAACCTGCAAGTATAAGAAAGAAATGCTGACATTTTAGGAAATTCTGCCAGTCCATTCTAAAAGAGATCAATCCTGGGTGTTCATTGGAAGGACTGATGCTAAAGCTGAAACTCCAATACTTTGGGCACCTCATGTGACGAGGTGACTCACTGGAAAAGACTCTGATGGTAGGAAAGGTTGGGGGCTGGAGGAGAAGGGGACGACCGAGAATGAGATGGCTGGATGGCATCACCGACTCTGTGGACATGAGTTTGAGTGAACTCCAGGAGTTGGTGATGGACAGGGAGGCCTGGCGTGCTGTGATTCATGGGGTCGCGGAGAGTTGGACACGACTGAGCGACTGAACTGACTGACAGTTTCTTTAAAGAGCAGATGAAGAAAAGATAGAGTAAAAACAATAGCAAAAGCAAGTCATCTGGAATCCTGGATTTGCACCTGTGAATTTTTTCAAATAGGAGGAAGAGTAAGCTCAACAAAACAGTTTTCATAGTTTATTGAAACATGATATAAACATTCTCTAATGTTTTGGCTCCTATTTTCTCCTTTACATTCCTGGGAAGAAAAGGAAAAGGGTAGATACAACACAATCTAACACATCCCTTCAAATTCTTTAATGTATATTTCTATGAAATAGAGTTATAAACAGTTATTCATTAAACAATTAATTTCTTTGTAAAAGAGGTAAAAAGCTTTTTCATGTTTAGTGTATAATTTGAAATACTACCCACATAGCAGACAAATGAGTTCTGGAATATTTTTGCTGTTCTTTTATTGTAAAATACAACATATATGTAGGAGTGGAAATTAATGTTATTCTTCCAGTGCTCTGTTGAAATGCACAGTGATTTTTAATTCAAACCATATTATGTGCATTTCAAAAAGAATTTAAAAAATAACTGGTGTGTGTGTAGGGGTGTTTATATGTAGTGTATAAAAGCCAGAGTTCTAGAAATAAAGTTTTTGCTCATATAAATCAAGGAAAGACTGGCTACCTTAGCAGCTCTTGGAGAGTCACAGAATAAAATTAGCTCATTAAAAGATCTGAGCGTTTAACCCAGTGTTTCCCAAACTTACTTGACCACAGAACTCTTTTTATGCCAATATCACGAGACATTAATGTTTAAGAGTCACGTTTTAGAGAGCACTCTGTAAAGAAAAAACAAGATAACGTTAAAAGAACAAGATAACATTTTACTCAGTGTTTTCAAATTCCCTTCTAACTTGCCTTTCCAACTAATAGCAAGATTGATAGCTTGTTTTATTTCTGAACTTACTTGAATTCTTTATCTGGCTTTGCACTTGGAATGAGAAAACAGTGGAAAATATGGGGAAAGTGATTAAAATATTGTGCCCGCTGTCTCACATACACAAACATAATTTAATTTTACATTTAGGCTCATTTATAAAGATAAAATTTCTCAAATTACTTAAAATTTTGTGATAGTTCTTTGGTATTTATTTTTAGTTCAAGAATAGTTTTTTTTCCATTCTACCGTTTGCCTTCCTTTGCTTTATCAGTAGTTAAGTTTGTTCAGTCATTTGCTATTAGTCCCTGGTTTTTATTTCGTCTGGTGCCTAAATTAAGTTCACAATTGCCAAGTACATATAAATCTTGTAGAAATAGAATGTTAAAAAAAAAATCCCATAATACTGTAGTCTTGTAATCTTTGCACTTCTTTTTAGCCTCTCCTCTGTCTCTGTGGATCATTGATAAGGAACCTCTTTGCTGTAGGCCTTTCCAATATTTATGTAATGATTGCATTTACCATTGTTAGAAGTACTAATCTCTTTTAAGTATTTGAGCTTTGCAGTGTCCCTTAGGTTACTTCAATTGACCTTGGAGATGGGATGAATATGTAATGACAGGATTGAGAAGATGTTTATCCCTGCAACTCTAGGGAAGCTAGGGAAGGCAAACTGTCCAGTTGAGGTTGCTTCCCAAGGCAGGAGCGAGGGGCTAGCTAGAGTAGGGCTTTGTGTGGCGAGGCTGTTGGACATGGGAGAGGCAGTGAAGCTGGAGCCCAGGGAGAGGTAACTGTGGAGCATCTTGCAGTGTGAGCACATCCATGACCCTGTCAGTAAACTCAAGGCACTTCAGAGAATTCAGGCTCAAAACAGATTCATTTCTTCAAAGTTGCAAAGCGAAACAGCCAGCAAAGATGGGAAAAGAGTGAGAAAAACAGAGGGAGTTAGGTTGGGAATTCATCCATTTGATATGGTCCTGAATTCTTCCAAATGATGGGATTGGGACTTTGAGCCCTGTTTACTTAGAGATCCACAGTATGATGAACCCCCATGTGTTATCTGAGTTAGAGGTGACTTAAGCTTAGTCTGTTTATAAAATAAAAGAAGTAGATTGAGACCATAGCTTTGCTTCTGGCATGAAATGGCTGAAGTTATGAAGGTATTTCAAAAATTTTGCCAAAAGCATGAATTAGATTCTTGGATGAAGTATTTTAGCAATTGGTCGGAATGAACTTCTGAAGTTAAGCAGCTACTTGTGTTTGTATGAACAAATGGAACGTGCTAATTGTCCATGTCCTTTTGGAAAAGGTTTAGCAGGTAGGGAAGTCTCAAAAAGAAAGACATTTAAATATCACATCAGGTACATTCATGTCAGCAGTTATTTTAAGTGGCAAAAATGTATAGAATTTATTCAGAATACCTGGCTCTTTTTTTTTTTTAAATTTATTTATATCAACTCACCTTTTAGTATTTGGATCATTCTGCTAGCAGTGGGACAAAATCCAGGCAGCTGGTGTTAAAGCCCTGTATGAATGGGGGAATGAGTTTATACTTGTCATTGCATGGGACAGAAGTAATTAGGCGGCCTGCGGGAAACCCTTTTGTTCCTTTAATAAATTTGTACCCAAGGAAATTTGCTGCCGCTGCTGCTAAGTCGCTTCAGTCTGACTCTGTGCGGCCCCATAGATGGCAGCCCACCAGGTTCCCCTGTCCCTGGGATTCTCCAGGCAAGAACACTGGAGTGAGTTGCCATTTCCTTCTCCAATGCATGAAAGTGAAAAGTGAAAGTGAAGTCACTCAGCCGTGTCCAACTCTTAGCGACCCCATGAACTGCAGCCCACCAGGCTCCTCCATCCATGGGATTTTCCGGGCAGGAGTACTGGAATGGGTTGCCATTGCCTTCTCCTCAAGGAAACTTGGGAAAACCCAATTCTGGTTGGATCTTAGATTCTGGTTGGATCATTAGGTAATGGTAGTTTTGAAAAATATATTAGATTTCCTGTGACCAGGTGTCTATATGAAAAGTAAAATAATGCAGATGTTTATGTAAAGAATAGAGTAAATACCTGTCCGAGAAGAGTTTGAGGAGATATACTTTATTTTCAAGTTTGTTTTTTTTTCCTCCTGCATTTTTGGAAAGCTAGGCAATATATATAATTAAGTCGCTTTGTGAAAATTTGATTTAATATGTCAATTCCACGTTGTTTTTAGATGTTCTTGATAAAACATGAAAGTGTCTCTGTCACAGAGTAGTCATCAGCAGCCACCATTTCTTGTCAGTGACAATGCCCAGCATGTGGTCCTACCTAATACACTTAGTGCTTCAGTTGCTGACAGAGAGATATATTGAAATAGGTGGTAGTTGGGGGCGGGGAGGAGGAGCCTGGGGCTTCCCAGATAGCCCAGCTGGAAAAGAATCCGCCTGCAATGCAGGACACCTGGGTTCGATCCCTGGGTGGGGAAGATCCCCTGGAGAAGGAAATGGCAACCCACTCCAGTATTCTTGCCTGGAGAATCTCATGGACTGAGGAGCCTGGCAGGCCACAGTCCACAGGGTCGCAAGAAGTCAGACACAACTTAGTGACTAAACCACCAGGGAGAACCTGTCTTATACTGGCTATATATATATTTTTTGACAAGACATGCTTCATCTTATTTCCCCAGGTGGGGATAAAACCCATGCCTCCTGCAGTGGAAGCACAGAGTCTTACCCACTGGACCACCAGGGAAGTCCCATGTACTGACTTTATCTTATTTATCCTATACACAGCCAGAAACCAATTATCTTAAAATTAATGACTTGTGCATTATGTATTGGATAATCCAGTGACCTCAAAACATCGGCATGTTATGTAAGAAACTCTTAATAGTGGTTACCTATGACACTACCCTTATGGCAGAAATGAAGAGGAACTAAAAAGCCTCTCGATGAAAGTGAAAGAGGAGAGTGAAAAGGTTGGCTTGAAGCTCAACATTCAGAAAACAAAGATCATGGCATCTGGTCCCATCACTTCATGGGAAATAGATGGAAAAACAGTGGAAACAGTGTCAGCACTGTTTTTTTGGGCTCCAAAATCACTGCAGATGCTGATTGCAGCCATGAAATTAAAAAATGCTTACTCCTTGGAAGGAAAGTTATGACCAACCTTGATAGTATATTAAAAAGCAGAGACATTACTTTGCCAACCAAGGTCCGTCTAGTCACGGCTGTGGTTTTTCCCATGGTCATGTATGTATGTGAGAGTTGGACTATGAAGAAAACTGATCACCGAAGAATTGATGCTTTTAAACTGTGGTGCTGGAGAAGACTCTTGAGAGTCCCTTGTACTGCACGGAGATCCAACCAGTCCATCCTAAAGGAGATCAATCCTGGGTGTTCCTTGGAAGGACTGATGCTAAAGCTGAAACTCCAATACTTTGGCCACCTCATGCAACGAGTTGACTCACTGGAAAAGACTCTGATGCTGGGAAAGGTTGGGGGCGGGAGGAGAAGGGGACGACAGAGAATGAGATGGCTGGATGGCATCACCGACTCTGTGGACATGAGTTTGAGTGAACTCCGGGAGTTGGTGATGGACAGGGAGGCCTGGCGTGCTGTGATTCATGGGATTGCGGAGAGTCGGACACGACTGAGCGACTGAACTGAACTGAACTGAACTGGGGAGGGGAATTTGGGACAGTGGTGAGAAGGAGGTTTAGTTCTCATTGTGTAACCACTTTGGTAACTTTTGGTGTTTTTACCACATGTATGTATTTAATAAAGGAAAAGTGAAAGAAGAAAAAGTCCCCTCTAAGCATCCCCATCTCCTGACAGGATGCTTGGTCTCCTGTCTGCCCCCGAGGATCTTCTGTGATTTCCTCTGCGCCCCTTCGTCCACCGCTGCCCCCTGGTTTCTTTTGCTTTAGAGGAAGACACGTTCTGAATTCATTGCCTTTTCTTACTCATCTCTACTTTGTGAATCCTTACCCCTTTCATGAAAGCCATTGAAGATTTCTCCCCATGAAATGCAGTGACCTCTTTTCAAACCCTGTGACCTTTCTGGGTCACTTGAGACTTGCCCTCTCCCCCAGCCTCTCTGACACCATGGCCTCCTGGTCCATGTTGACCTTTCTCACTCCACCTTCCTGAGAATCTTCACTGTGATCCCATCATTATCTGTGCTCTCTCCCTGAGCAAACTGTTTTAGATTCTCAGGTAAAATCACCTATATCAGCAGACACGACCTCTCTCCTCAGCCTGCCCTTGCATATTTACTGGCCCACTAGGTGTGTGGAGTTCCCAATTCTATGGGCACCTCAAAATCAAAATAGTGTGAGCTATTGTCCATTCTTCTGCCATCCGAATCCCCAGTTTTTTCCACTTGCTTTATTTTAGTACTTTGCTGCACCCAGCTCAGAAACCTAGACTTGCCCAAGTTCCTTCCTCCACCTCACGAAGTTTGGAATTACAGGTTGTCTTGCTGTAACATGCATATATTGGCTCTGTTTCCATCACACTGTTTCATTTTGCAAATAAACTCCTAAATTGGGCAACCTCATTCTAGATGGACTTGGGAGAAATTTCCTGCATATAAATGTTCTGTCCTTGCTAAAAGGATGTGTGAAGGGGGAGGAATCATTTCAATTATTCCTCTGCATTGACAATTTTGTGTTTATGAATCCATGGAAACCTTATTCCACAGGCATTTCTGCATTTGTGACTTGAGTTTGATTTTTATTTGAGACTAAATTAGCGATTATGTAACTTCACAGAGCTTGTGGTTTATTATTATTTTAGTATGGATACTGTATTTTGCTTGGTTTTCTATTAAGTCACTTTAAAAAATAGTATATTTTCCTGTATAATTCAAATTACATCTAATGTTGCCTCTGTTTCTTATGTACTAAACTATATAAGTATAAAATAGATATTATATATGTATAAAATAGATATTATATATGTATAAAATAGATAAGGAACTACCAGATTAAAATGATTGTGAAAATTAATTGAATACCTAGTATATGGCACTTTACGTCTGTCATGTCATCTAATCTCTCTCACCCAATAACTTGATGCGGAAACTCAGTAACCTGCCCAGATTACAGTGCTGTGATGGTGTTGCCCCTCCTAGCAGCCCCTTCTGAGATTCTTTCATTTAAGTGTGGCCTGTACATCCCTGAAAAAAATGCAGTCAATAACTGGACTTGTGAGTGTCTTCTTTTTTTGGGGGGGGAGTTGATTTCCATGTAGTCAGCATTTTTCCTGTTCTGGTGCACATTGTTGGCAGAATAGTTTTCAGTGCTTCAGTGCCGTCACTGATTATTTGCATCATGGGGTGATGTAGAAAAAGGTGGTAGAGCTGATGGTGTTAAAATTTACATGGAACTTATATTTTGTGATTCTATCAAGAGATACTTGTTCTTTTTTTCTTTTTTTTTTTTTTAATGTGTTAACAGTGATTTCTCTGCTTACTTGAATTTTTGGTACCTAGAAGGTGGCTGTCATCTGAAAAATGTTATGGTCTGTAATTTATATTCTCTTATTTTTTTTCTCTCTAGTGCAGTGAAACCTCATTCTTTTTTGAAGCTCGAAGTAAAACTGCTTGCAAGCATCTTTGGAAATGTAGTGTAGAATATCATACATTTTTTAGGTATGTTCCTTTGCCTAATAAATGAAAATTGTGTTTGCTTTTATAACAATAATTGGATTCTTAGAAGAAATTTAGAAGTTTTTCTCTTTTATTAACTTTTTTATATGCACATGTATGTAGATTTTTTGTTTGTTTGTTTGCTCATACTACAAGAAAGGATCAAGGATTATTGCTTTTTCAGTTCAGTTCAGTCGCTTAGTCGTGTCCAACTCTTTGTGACCCCATGAACCACAGCACGCCAGGCCTCCCTGTCCACCACCAACTCCCAGAGTTCACTCAAACTCATGTCCATCGAGTCGGTGATGCCATCCAGCCATCTCATTCTCTGCCGTCCCCGTCTCCTCCTACCCCCAATCCCTCCTAGCATCAGAGTCTTTTCCAGTGAGTCAACTCGTCGCATGAGGTGGCCAAAGTATTGGAGTTTCAGCTTTAGCACCAGTCCTTCCAGTGAACACCCAGGATTGATCTCCTTTAGAATGGACTGGTTGGATTTCCTTGCAGTCCAAGGGACTCTCAAGAGTCTTCTCCAGCACCACAGTTCAAAAGCATCAATTCTTCGGCGATCAGCTTTCTTCACCGTCCAACTCTCACATCCATACATGACCACGGGATTGCTTTTTAGGTTTATGTAAAAGTATAGCTTTGGTATTGGTGGGAGTTAAGTGTTCTGCTGCGGACACACTAAAATTGAAATGCCTAGCCTGGAAATATGGAATGGGTGGCTGGGTATGCAAAGCTTACAGAAAAGACCAAGGTTGGTCACGTAAATTTTGTAGGTATCAAGGCAAAGGGTTGAGGTCTCCTATGGAAATAGTAAAGAGAGGAAGGGACTGCTGTGTGGACTCTCCCGGCGTTTAGAGGACAGGAGCGGGGGACGGGGAAGTCAGGGAGGCAGAGGCTGTGATTAGTGAGAGGCTGGCCTCTGCCTTGTGAGCTCCGGGGAGGTCACAAAGATGCAGGCAGCGGAATGACCGTTGGGTCATGTGGGTACTGTTTGTTTCACATTCTTGTGGTGTAAAGATACAACTAAATCTTACCAGGTAATATATATTAAACTGTTTTTGGTTTTCAAATTTAAAACTAGATTAATTCTCCCCATTTTTCCTTTTTGATTTCCATGGAACATTTTTTTCCAAATAGTATGATTCTAGGGGAGTAGTATTATAAAATGACCCACATCTTTTGAGGAGTTTGTATTCAGAAACGGATGTAGCGCAAAATGTCTGAGACATTACCTCTCCATCAATGGGGCAGGGCCAAGAAACTCCACTTGGAGCTGTGTGTTGAATGTACCATAGAATGGAAAATGTGAAGAAGAGTGAACCGTAACATTAGATATGATTAATTGCCATGGGAACCTTGGCTTGGGTTAATCAGCATAGTGACAAAGCTCCCAAGAGAATTTAAGCAGCAAAATTAAATTTATTCACAACAAAAGCTTCCTTGTAAGGGTGATGATATAGTTAATAGTCTTCATGAAGTATGAGTATTTTGATATTATACTTGTATAAAATACTAGAATGTGGTTGTTGTTTTAAGTATTAGCTTTAAAATAATCAGTTATTATTTTTTGCCAATATGTGGACTGAGTAAAATATTTCAACTGTGTGTTAAGCAGTATTGCACCATTATATATTTCTACATAGTTTTTGCTTGTGTTACATAAGTATATTTGTAAGTCTTTTTCTAATTTTCTTTTAAAAATTCATTAGATTGCCAGAAAATGAATCAAATTCATTGTCAAGAAAACTCAGCAAGTTTGGATCCATGAGCTATAAGCACCGGTACAGGTAAATGGCATTTTTATCCTCTCGGGCGTGTGGATGTGTGTATGAATGCATATTTAATCTAACCATCCAGATGCATGCATGCATATTAAAGTTTGTGATCTGATTTTTTTCTGACTTTTTTTCACAATGCCAATGATTTTGATAGGCAATAACAGTTTATTAAACTTTCTTGACAAAAAATGATTTTCTAGGTTTAATGATATTTAAAGAGTACATTAGCTTGATAGAGTTTTTAGAATGTAGTAGAGCTTACTATCTTCAGAAATTCATTTTGATCCAATTATCAGTTATCTCCAATTATGTTGTGATTATGAAACAAAGTAGATATTCTGAATAGTAGTTTATTGGTATTCTTAGCATATTCAGTTGATTCTCTGTTGTAATATCATGGGTCAAATGTTTTCTGTAGTATAATGCCAACAATATAATAATGCTAGCAAGTATATCTTTATGGAGCAGTACCAAGTGCCATATATTGTGCTAAATGTATCCGATTTATTGCTTCTTTAATCACTGCAGTCTTATCGATGTTATCCTCATACTGTGTGAGGAAACTGAGGCTCAGAGACAAGTCACTTTTCAGAGAAACCAGCCAGGAAGTGTTGACGTTGGGCCCACTCTCTGACAGCCTAACTCCAGACAGAGCCTGTGTCTTTACCCATTAGTCAGACTGTTGCATGTTGCAGGGAAAGCCTGATTATCAAGCAGCCAGGCAGGTGCTTGTGAAAATGGAAAGTTTGTATGTTTTGAAAAATAATTTGTTTTGTTTCAGTTCATTCTGTTAACTGGAGAGCCTGTGATGTCGAAGGCAGGACAATAGGTGCCCAGAGATAGAATAAGATTTCACCATCTTTGCCTTCGGCTTTCCTAGTGGCTCAGATGTAAAGAATCTGCCTGCAATGTGGGAGAACTGGGTTCAGTACCTGGGTTGGGAAGAACCCATGGAGGAGGGCAGGGCAACCCACTCCAGTATTCTTGCCTGGAGAATCCCATGGACTGAGACTGTAGACTGGCGGGCTACAGTCCATGGGGTTGCAAAGAGTCGGACACGACTGAGCAGCTAACGCCTCTGCCTTCAGAGAGCTACAGTATTATTCAGGCAGTGAGACAGTCCCAGGCCCTATAAAACCCAAGCAGGGTGCAGAAATGGGACTTGGGAGGCAGGACACTGTTCTGTCAGTCCATCTGAGACATCTCCAAGTGAAATACTTACTTAGGAGACTTAAAAATCAAACCAGATCAAGTGTTTGCAAGATAATAATATGCCAGATTTTAATTCCTTTCTTTTATGTACTGCTTTTTTTTTTATCTTGCTTTGAAACCAGGGATAATCAATAAAGGAGTGATTAATATTAAATGTTCAGTGCATTAATCTTTACATATTCACTTGGATGTTTCCTCATTTGCTGACTTAACACTAAAGTATTATTATATTATAGATGTTCTTGGTATTTGTAGGAAAGTATTTATAGAAATCTAAAAATTTAAACTTGAAGTTAGTAAGGTTTTCCTTTAGATAGTGATATAATTACAGGAATTTAAGGAGAGAGTATTTACTTTTATATTAAGGAAAACACCTCATAGTCAGTATTTGGGCTGTTCTTCCCTTTGGGACGTAGCACATTTCAAGGGTTATAGAGTGAATGTGTAAACCTGTCTCTTTGTCATTGAAATAAAGCTAGTGAAAAAGCATTTGTCTTAATATTCACAGTGTTAAAATTGTAATTATGCTGTTTAACATACACTGTAGCTGGTTTCCACAAATTTACCATACATGATTTTTCAAATTTATTGAAATGCAAATGCTGTCACTCTGGGAATTATTATTAGGAAGTTATTGGATTTTGCATATTAAATATAATTTCTTCCACAAAAGTAATTAAAGGTAACCTTTGCAAATTGGAAACTCTGCTAAATCTGTTCTGATTTTGTGGCTGGTGTTAACTGCTTAGTCAATCTTAATGAAATTGGAGTCTCAGTGTCTGTATGTAGGAGGCACTAACATCATGCAGCTCCTGGAAGACGGGCCCACCACCCAGAGCCAGGCTCAGGCAGGGCTGGGCGTCTGACTACTGGGTGGCCACCAGTGCAGGACTGTTAATTGTCAGAAGTAACAACAGCCAGTCTTTAAAAACATCATATGCCTGTTCCTTTATTTTGAGACCTTCTGGAGAAATCACAGAGACCCCATAGAATGATAGGCTAGAAACTGAGGATGCTGATGTTGTCAGCTCTACAACTAAGTAATAAAACTGTGCTGGGCTGAAGTACTGAGGGCAAAGATTCTACATGAATTGACATGTCCTCATGCTGTACTTACAAGGCAAGTCGTAGAGCCTCTGCCACTGGGCCACTTGGTGAGACTGTACTCTGAACCCTGTGACACAATCAGCCACTGATTCTGCCCACACCACCTGTGCCAGCAAGTACCCAGGAAGATTCAGAGCAGCCAGAATCCCCCGGCATAGCACTACTTCCTTATGTGAGATCAAGTTCATAGAATATTCTCCTGAAAACGTCCATCTGAAGGCCTGTTTTGTCTCTTTCCCAGAGCACAGAGTGCCTCAGTCCCAATCTCTGTCCCAAATCCCTTTCAGAGTATGTCGAAGGTTAGCACCTTTAGTGGCTAGTGACTTCATTCTTGCAGAACCAGATGATGGGTGACATTCTTCAGCTGGCACTTATATCTCTCCTAAATCTTTCCTGTTAGACTTTGTTACTTCCTTGCTTAACATTGCAATGAGAATCATCTGAAGGTCCTATATAATCTACGTGAGCCTGTTTTTTTTTCTTTATCTCCATACACTGCAGATATTCTTTATGAGCTGTGCTTTAATTTTGTGGCTGTGTGGTCTTACCTGTGTTACTCAAAATGTTGTATTTTCAAGTGGCAGGACAGCACTACAGATGAGTCGAGATCTTTCTATTCAACTTCCCCGGCCCGATCAGAATGTGTCAAGAAGTCGAAGCAAGACTTACCCTAAGAGAATAGCACAAACACAGCCAGCTGGTAAGTCACAGAGCCCTGAACTCATAAGTGTAACCTTGCATTTCCTTTTAGGCTGTTGGTATGGCATATACTTAAGTGGTGACTGTAGCCTTGAAAGGTTTTAACTGTTAACATTAGAGTTTTCAATTTGACCCAGAAAATGTCCAAGCAATCAGAAATTTTTCATAAGTTGACAGGTAATCAATTTGAATCACTGTAACTTGCTTAATGACTGTACTTAATAATTCATTTTTTGAAGGGGTTGAATAAAATCACAACTGAGCAATTTCTTAGTTTGGTGTAGCTGAGATTAGAATTAAAACAAAGTCTTAGCAAAATTCATTAAAAAAATACTGCTGGCGTAACAGTCTGAACAATTTAATTGGTTTTTTATTGTCATTGGTCTTTGTTTCATTGTGCAGTATAATAAAGTGCATAAAATATACAAACATATATACCTATGCACATAAACATAAATGTGGTATGTGTGAGGGCTTCCCAGGTAGTTCAGCGGTCAAGAATCCCATCTGCCAATGCAGGAGACTCAGGAGATGCGGGTTCTGTCCTTGGGTCGGGAAGATCCCTTGGAGGAGGAAATAGCAACCCATTCCAGTATTCTAGCCTGGAAAATGCCATGGACAGAAGGACCTGGCAAGCTGCAGTCCATGGGGTCGCAAAGAGTCAGATATGACTGAGCATTACACATACATATGTGTGTGAAAATGAAAATTGCTCAGTCGTGTCTGACTCTTTGCAGCCCCGTAGACTATACAGTCCATGAATTCTCCAGGCCAGAATGCTGGAGTGGGTAGCCGTTCCCTTCTCCAGGGGATCTTCCCAACCCAGGGATCGAACTCAGGTCTCCCACATTGTAGGCATATTCTTTACCAGCTGAGCCATCAGGGAAGCGCAAGAATACTGGAGTGGGTAGCCTGTTCCTTCTCCAGGGGATCTTCCCAACCCAGTAATAGAACTGGGATCTCCTGCATTGCAGGCGGATTCTTTACCAGTGGAGCTATCAGAGAAGCCCCACATATGTGTATATATATGTGTACACGTGCACACACGCACACAATTTAACACAGCCTGTAGCCCTAGAAGTCCTTGCTATTTGCTTTATCACATCCTCACCACTTCCTCTTGTCCCAACCGGCAAAAACCCCCATCTGACTTTGTGATAATTATTTCCTTACTTTTCGCTATAATTTTGCTGCTTATGTAACCTTCTCTGAACAAAGTAGTTTATTTTGCCTGTTTTTAAAGTGTAATATAAATGAATCAAGGAGGGTGTTCTTTTAAAGTGCATTCATTTTTCTTGCATTGAGTTTTCTGTCATATGACAGCTGCTTTATCCATTCTACTGTTGATGTATGTTGGGTTATTCAGGTTTTTTGTTTTTAATGCACACCACTTCTTTAATAAAGCCACCGAATCCATCAGTTTTAACATATGTTCAATACTGAGAGCTCACAGATTTTACTCTAAAGTGATAGTACTGACTTTGGTTTGTGGTTTCTTACAGATCACCTTTGTCTAACACTCTCCACAGGCTTTTCACATATGTTATTTCGCTTGAGCTTTGCAGTAATCCTGGAAGGGATATAATGGCAAAATCAGTGTTTCCATTTTGCAGATGAGACAGATATGGTCCCAGTAGCTAGACAGGAGTGAGGCTGGGATGAGAGCCCAGATCTCCTGGGTCTTTTTGCCATATTGTATGAAATGAATGGAATTTTTAATGACAGTAATTAACATCTGAACATTGCATGACAGCTGGCAAAGCATTATGACAGCCGTTGTTTCTTTTAATCGTCATACCAAGGCTATGAGGAACATGTTTAAGTTTGCTCCACTGCTGCTGGCTGTGAGAATGTCATCTGACTTATTTAGAGTTTCTAGAGTGAAATTAAATCTGATTGCAGGTCCCCTCCTCTCACTGAGCTGAGCGGAAATTAAATTATTTCTGATGTTTCTACAGTGGCAAAAATTAGACATGGTTTAATTTTACAGTAGATTACCGTGCCACATAAGTAATATCATTATCCCCATTTAGCTGTTGAGGAAACTAAGATTATAAAGGTAATTTAGCCAAGATTACATAATAGGCAGGTGACTTAGGACAGAAATTTTAGCCTTGAAATTTAATATCTTTATCTTAACATTTTGTGATTATCTTTGTATCCGATCAGTATTAATCCTTTGGATCAAGTGCAGTGTGGTATAATTGATAAGCAAACTTTCAGATCATCATGTATTTCTGAAACACCAGGCCTCATGAAATTATTCTGAGACCACCTGAGAATATCAAAAGCATTCCTTGTATCAAGTCAACGTTTCATTCCATGTGAGATGCTGGAATCACACGTGGTTTTTACACAAACCTGCTTAGGCTGCTCCCTTTCTTTCCTCTCTTCATGTGCTGTTAGAAAAATATCTGCCCATATAGCAGATATACACTGTCTGTCTCTCTCTCCTTGTAAGCCCAAATTTCAAAAGCTGATTATTTTAGGGCCAGAGGTTTTGTTTGTTTGTTTGTTTTCTGGCTTATGTGGAATCCAGCCAAGTGCAGTTTTCACAAACCTGCCTGAAACTGTATTGAGCCTCATGTTTTCTCCCTCCCCCCGTAGTGTTGCATTAAAACACATTCCTTCTAGGGTGAGGGCTTCCCAGCCTCAGCGGTGAAGAATCCTCCTGCCAAGCAGAGATTGGGTTTGATCCCTGGGTTGGGAAGATCCCCTGGAGAAGGAAATGGCAACCCACTCCAGTATTCTTGCCTGGGAAATCCCATGGATAGAGGAGCATGTCAGGCTCCATGGGGTCACAAAAGAGTCAGACAGGACTTAGCAACTGAGGAGGAGCACGAGCTAGGGTAGGGGCTGCGGAGGTGGCCACGCACAGCCCAGAGTGCTCTAGGACAGCCTCTCAATGTCAGGCCAAGCATCTCTTAAAATGTTGCACTTGTTATGCTTTTATTATTATAAAAGTACATGCTTGCTTCAGAAAATTTAGGAACCTCCAAACCTCCCTGTTCAAAAAAAATCTTTCATATTCAGTTCCATTCTCTGAATGTTCAATCACTAAGTCGTGTCCAACTCTTTGTGACCCCATGGACTGTAGCAGACCAGTCTCCTTTGTCCTCTACTATCCTGGAGTTTGCTCAGATTCATGTCCATTGAGTCTGTGATGCTATCTAACCATCTCATCCTCTGCTGCCCCCTTCTCCTTTTGACTTCCGTCTTTCCCACCTTCAGCATCTGCTAGTACCGACACTATTTTATATAGCCTTCTGGTCATTTGTATATCTTTTCTGCAAAAATGATATAGAAGTGTTTTACAACATACTTTTTATTTAATACTGTTTCATGAAAATATTCTAACAAGTTTTAAGTGTTCTTACACAGCACCATTTTAATGTCCCTATGATTTTCTGCTACACAGATGCATAGACATGACATAATTTATTCAATTAGTCTTTAGTTTTTGGATATTTAAGCTGTTTCAAAACTTGAAGAATATAAATATAACTAAAGTGAATATCTTTGAAGTGATATCTCTAAGTATTCATGCTAATTTTATAACAGTGCTATCTTTTTATTAAAAACAAAGAAAGTGAAAGTCACTCAGTCGTGTCTGACTCTTTGCGACCCCAGGGACTAAGCAGTCCATGGAATTCTCCAGGCCAGAATACCGGAGTGGGTAGCCTTTCCCTTCTCCAGGAGATCTTCCCAACCCAGGGATCGAACCCAGGTCTCCCACATTGCAGATGGATTCTTTACCAACTGAGCCACAAGGGAAGCCCATTCAAAAACAAAAGAGCCATACAATGCTGTGTTTAAAAACTAAGACTTTGACTGTATGTACCTATCAGTTTTGCTTTTCAAGCCTGTATGCTGCGAAACTGTGATGTGTTCTGGGAACCCAGAGGTGACCCTGCCCTTGAGACCATGACTCTCTGGGTGGAAAAGGACCATTTAGCAATGCCAGTAACGCAGTGTTACTTTAGTTGCTGTCATGCACAAATGAAGACTATTATGGGGGCAGGGATGATGTTGTTTTATGTGTTTTTGAATGTTGTATATTCTTTTTCCTCTAATTCAAATGTACTCTACTTTGAGCCTCAGTTGAACCAAGCTGGTCGAGACCCGATGTCTAAGGTCATGGTGGGGTTTGGACTTGCAGCAGAACATTTGAAGAGGGCGCTCTTGTCTTCGTGTTTATCAGTCACTTTCTGCTGCTTATCCTATCCACCAGGTCCCTTGAAACAGGGCAATTCTGTGTGAATCTGGGTCCCTGTGTGTAGAGAGGGGAGAAGTCATGAGTGAGCTGGAAGCCTCCTATGCTGAGAGTAAAGTCTTCCCTTTAAGGCTCTGCTGCTGAGAGGGGTGGAGGGGAGGCTGCTGTGAGGGGGTGGCCTGCAGGTCACTAGGTCACCCAGCCCTCCAACCTCCACCTCCCTTCCCACCAAGCCTTCTCTGCTGCTCCAGGCAGCTCTCCCAGGCCTGTTGCTTCTGACTCTCGTACTCCCAGCTCTAGAGCTGCCTCCTCCTCCAAAGCTCCCTGTTCCTGAGACTCATTCATGGTGGCTGGGCAGGAAAGGAACAATTGCTCAAAACAGTAGGTTTTTATTATTATTATTATTCTTTTAACTAACCAAAGAAAAGCAAAAGTATTTCCTTAATCCTTGTCACAATTGCTTTAATTTGAAAAATTTGACAATTAAAATGGTGGAAAGCTTACTTTAAAGCATAGAGAACGTTTATTAGATTGTACTGTGTTTCACAAAAATGGAACTGGGGTTTAAAGGGAAGATAGATTAAAAAAAAGACTCTTTAAGACCAGCTATGAATTTTCATAAATTGAATTCTGGTATTTCTCTCAAATAAAACTTTAGAACTGCAGTTCCAAGAGTTATTGGCATAAATTCTCACCTCTTATTTAACATTTATAGGCACTACAAAACAAGTTAAGATAGAAAGGGAACTTTGGCTTTTTGTTAGTTTATATCATTAATTTATACTTCATGACTTGTAACTGTAGAAGACATTCTTTTATTTCTTCTGAAGTTAAAGTAATTCAGTCAAATTCAACCACTATTCCTCTTAACCTGTATCTGAGTTCTCTGATAATTTTAAAAAATCTGTTTGTTCATTTCTTGATCACGAATAATAAATGCCCTGGTAGCTCAAAAGCCATTGTGATTAGAATCCACTGAGATTAGGCCTTGGCACCTCTATGAGGAAGTGCATTCCAGAGTCAAGAGCCCTGCACCCAGCCTGCCTCCTGCCCCACCCAGAGGAGTTCAGCGCCAGGGCAGGCATCCAGAGCATTCCTGCAGATCTGCCCGGCAGAGGCGTTCGGGGTAAAGCAAGAGGCCAGATGGCAGGAAGGAAAAGTGCATGTTTGTCCAGCCCTTTCTCTGACAAGTTCTTGGCACCTCACGTAAGTGGGTTCATGTCATAGAAGAGCTTCTGCTGTAAGAAGGGCAGTAAAGACAGAATGTTTAGCCATAATCTGTAATTAGCTATTTGAAAAGTAATGGGTGAAACCATTTACAGTGGATAAACAATGCTGCGATTGTCTGGTGCAGCATTTTGAGTTTTTAAGGATATCGTACTGTTGAACAGAGAAATAAATGGTTGCAGTGTAGTCCTTCAGGCAATTGAAAAGCTGGTTCAGGTGACATTTTGGCATTCTAGAAGATGCTGCAGACACAATGCAAGAGGGATCGTGAAAATGACTTATAAGTGAGGACGGTCTGGAAGCAGACAGCTCCTGCTCAGGCCAGGCCAGTGTTTCTGTGCAGGAAAGAGGACTCAGTGTTGCCAAATCTTCCACTGTCTTAAGGGAAGCATGGAATTTGGGTATTTATAGAAACTTTCCAGAGTTTTAAGTATTGGCAATTAATTTCACTTTGAAGAAAGTTTCTGTGTGCCAAATGAAACATTCCTAAAGGGCCACTATGGCTTGAGGGCTGCCTCTTCAGAACCTGATTGACAGAGTTGGTATGAATGACTGGCCCACCTGCCCTGGGGTCTCTGTGGTTTCTGCAGCATCTCCTGTAGGGTCCCTAAATCAGGTTCTACAGTCCATGACTCCCAGCAGGAGCACTTTATAGCTGCTAGATGAGTTGGCCAGCTCCAGGGGTTGATGGTGACACACAGCTCTGAAGCCCCTAGCAACTGATCACATGTGGGAAGCTGACTGATGCTTATTGGTGCCCTGAGCTGGTGCAGGCCAGAGCAGGAGAGACTGAGAAATGCAGGAGAGAAACCCGAGCAGGAGAGACAGTGAAGCACACTTTCACCAATTTGGTGCAGTAAGAATCCCTGGGCTACTAGGAAATAGTAATATCAGGAAAGTAATAATCACTCATTGAGCCCTTGCTTTGGTTGACATGTGCCAGGTGTGAGGTCAGCAGAAGCCCAGCTTGACTTGTGGCGATCAAAAATATATTTTAAAATAATTTTTTTTAAGGCAGTCAAAAAACCAGCTATGTGAGTAGAGATTGGCATATCAGACTTAGCTCCATCTTGTAAACCTGGGTTCAGCCTCAGTCATTCCTGGACTAGTTGTGTGATGTTATGAAGTCACTTAACCATCCTGAGCCTCAGTTTCTTTGTGGGTCCAGTGGTGGTATTACCTCCTGCCTCCCAGGTTGTTGTTGTGAGGCTCCTATCTCACAGGTTGTTGTCACGGGACACAGCATCATGTTGGGAATGTGGAAGGGTGCTTTCCACATTCTTTAGTTTCTCTTTCAAACGTCTCTTTAGTTTCTTTCTCCTAAATCAATAGGAGTCTTTCTATACATAGTGGGGACCAGTCTGTGAGTCCACTTGGCAGTCTTTGAATTATATTTATCATAAAGCATCAGTTTCACATACAAAGGTTAATATCTTGTGGAGGGGGTATGGCCTTTTGGGAGTGATGCGTGGTTCATTGAAGTTCAATGAATGGGCTTCAGAAAGAAACTGGTTACCACTGGATTGGTACAGATTTATTCTAGAAGATTGGGTATAAATAATATGAAGGAAGTGGGCAGGTCAAAGTGCCCCCTTTGGGCAAGTATATTGCTTCTTTCTTCCCCTGTCTGCCCAAAGATCTCTGGGCATCCAAGGCAACTATTGTCAGGCAGTATGAGGAGCCCAGAGCTAGGGGTTGTCCTACTTACCCTGTTCCTACTCCTCAGAGTAATCATTTTTCTCCACTTATTTTTAGCCCCTACTCCATGCACACCGTTCTCCAGGCTCTCTAACCCCCCTGGATAGTCTGTGGCTGTGAGTTGAGAATAACAAACTCCTTACAGTGATCCCATAATAATGATGAGATTGTATGCTGTTTTTAAGGTTCAGATAGTTAATCATTTCATCTTCTGTGTAAGGTGGTTTTCCCTATTTGAGGTTATTAGGCACTAGGCCTACCCAAGTGCATTTTTCACATTGAGCAGACAATAGAAACAGAAGATAAAGGGCAAAGCAGAAAGGGCTTGGAGAGGGAATCAGAGTTGTTGAGTGAAGAGGAAATAGCAGTCACGGCTGTGGATCTGTGATTTCATAAGTCAAGTCACAACCTCAACATATTGTTAGATCAGCAACAACCTCATTTCTGCCATATGAGCAGGTCTGTGGCTATGATTGTCATCACGAGAGACTGGAAACTACCTAAATGTCCACTAGTAGGGAACTGAGCTAATAAAATAATAGATGTGTACCCCTGGGAAATACCATGTGTCTTTTAGAAGAAATCTGAAGGCAGGATTTGAATTTGTGTTGGCCGACTCTGTAGTCCCTCCACGCCTGCTGCAAAAGGTCAGATCCCCTGAGGAGCTCCCCAGGCAGAGGATTGTTAATAACTAATAGTCATTGAGCATCATTGCATGCCCTGCAGTGTACTGGGCACCCTGCAAGTTGTATTGCCCTCATTTCTTTTAGAAGATGCTCTGACTCACAGTGTACAGGTCAAAAGTCAGAGGCAAGGACTTGTCCAGCACCCCAGAGCTGGATTTGAACCAGGTCACTGTGGAGAGGGAACAAAAAAGAAAGTGATAAATTGGCATCGATATGAAATGATTTCCAAGATACAGTATAAGCAAGAGCGGAAAAAAAGGGCAGGGTAGTGGGTAGCAGCAGGCAATACACTCCCATTACATAAAAATACGATCAAAAAATAGAAAATCAGAAATGGGAAAGAGATATGTTTACTCTGTGTTCTTTAATAGAATTTGCATTTTTACCATGTTGTACTTAAAAAAAAGCCCTTCAGATAATTGTCATGAGGGTCTTAAGTTCACAGAGTAATTTCAAATGTCCGTTCAAGTTTCCAGCAGATAGATTCTTGAGAACTCGGATGAGGACACTGATACTGTGCCAGGATGTGTGCATGATAATGTATGAAAGATGCAATAGAGCAATACGAGATGGACCATCCAGGTTCAGGTGTTAGGATTGCTGCTGTGCTGTAACAGACACAGCCCAAGTCTTCAAGGCAAAGGCATTAGACACACTCACATATGTGCATTTAAATGTAAGCCTTAAAGTATAGGAAATTGCACTGTAGATCATCAAGTCAAAGGAGGAAGACTTATGTAGGACCCACATATGTTTTTGGATTAGATGAAATAGAGGATCGTCACTTGTGTTTTAGGCAAGGAAACTGAGGCCCAAAGAGGTGAAATGATTTGCAAGTGTAGCAAGTTCTGGAACCTGGAGGTTATCTGGATGAGAATCAGTAGGCACTGTCTGGGAAAAGATTGAGAAAATTAGCTTGATTGATAAAAATAGCTCTCACATCTATTGGTCACTTAATAGGCATTGTGAAGTTTTTGCGTGTTTGTCCTCTTTAGGTCAGCTGAAGACAGGAAGGGAAAACATTAGTAAAAATTCTCATATAAGGAAATTAGAAAAGGCATTCTAACCAAGAGTGTAACAACTATGGGGTAGTTTTGGAGATGATTTCTAGAAAATTTAGGAGAGTGTTAAGAACTGTGGTGCTGGAGAAGACTCTTGAGAGTCCCTTGGACTGCAAGGAGATCCAACCAGTCCATTCTAAAGGAGATCAATCCTGGGTGTTCACTGGAAGGACTGATGCTAAAGCTGAAACTCCAATACTTTGGCCACCTCATGCGACGAGTTGACTCACTGGAAAAGACTCTGATGCTGGGAAGGATTGGGGGCAGGAGGAGACGGGGACGACAGAGAATGAGATGGCTGGATGGCATCACCGACTCGATGGACATGAGTTTGAGTGAACTCCGGGAGTTGGTGATGGACAGGGAGGCCTGGCGTGCTGTGATTCATGGGGTCGCAAAGAGTCGGACACGACTGAGCGACTGAACTGAACTGAACTGAACTGAACTTTGTTTTAGAGAAAGTGTGACTATGACTTTCCTTCTTCAAACTGGTAAGTCAGAATTATGTCATCTATTGAGGTGTGGTCTAAATCTGTGAGCCCACTTTCTCTTCACCCTGAGAATTCCTGCAACTGATGATATAAGCCTTTGCATTGAGAAGGCATGTGGGACAGTGGCAGGAAAAAAAAAATGTATCTGATTTGGGTAGACTTGAATTCCTGGTCTAACTTGACTGTGACTTGTAACACATCATTCAGCATGGCTGAGCTTTCATTTCATTGTCCATGAAGTGAAGCAATTCTTTTGGTAAAGCTGTGAGGAAGGTAGGTGTTATCCTCATCTTGCACATAAGGAAACTGTAGCTCAAAAACATTGAACACTTATTCAGAGTTACACAGATAGGAAGAGCAGCAGCAGAACTTGAACTGAAGTTTTTGGAATATTAAGGCACATCCTTGGAATGTAAATGGAAAAGAGAAAAAGTGAAAAGTAATTTGAAAATAAGTATATGTCCTCTATTTTCCCACTATTGTTTGATTTCTTTACTTCACTAGATCTGCTGTTTCAGCAGGTATTTTTGAAGATAGTACATTTATAGAGTAGCAGCAAATCATTCTGTTTTTTATACCATCAAGTTGTCTATAGAAAATATTTAAGTTCTTTGGGAAATTTTGCCTAGCAAAGAGGGGAAATGACAGTAACTGTGTTAATTGCAAGGCACATTAGGTCCCAGAGGCTGGGGTGTGTTTGTTCAAGGCTGTCTTCCTTTGTTGACACCGTTTTCTATTCTGCCTTGAAGCTAATGTTTATTTTCATTCTATAAAAAATGTCTTAATATATGGCAGACTGGTTATATTTTCTCTAAAGTTAATGTTTCCACTTTTTCTGGGAGTGTTTAGCATTCCATGCATAGCTATCAAAATTAAAAAAGCAACCAAGGCTAAAGGCATACTGTATATTCCACTTAAATACCATAGCTTTAGTGAGTTACGATAAATGACATTTTTGTTCCCTTTACTTTCTCATTCAACAAGAATTCGTTGAACACTTGTTTGTCATAAGACTTGTGATGTTGTAATTAATAATAATTAATCATTTGATCTTCATCCCCATTTTTGGCACAGAGCTCCTTAAACACTTAGAATTTCCTAAGTGGTAAGAACTTTAAACATGAAAGGAGCATCATTTGTTACAAGCTCCTTTTAACCACATCTGAGTTTATGGTGATGAGATGACTTCTGGAAAGCCCCAAAAAAGGAGGGTGTGCTAACTGCCAGGGGAACTAAACTTGAACAGAGGGTCAGAAACTTCTGTCTCATCTGGTGATGTCTGGGGAGGGGAGAGACACTGGAAGTTGAATCAGTTCCCAGTGGCCAGTAATTTCATCAATAATGCCTATTAATGAAACTTCCCAAGCCTAGAAAGGATAGGGTTCTGAGGGGTTGGTGAAAATACAGATGTAGATGAGGAAAGAGTGGTGTCCTTATAGCATGGAGGTCTCTGTCTCTTTCCACGTGTCTTTGCCGTGTGCCTCTCTTCATCTGACTGTCCTTTTGTATATATATATAATAAACCAGCAATCTAGTAAGTAACTGCCTGAGCTCTTTTAGCTAACTTAGTAGATTAATCTTAGAGGGGAGTCTTGGGAATCTCTGATCTGTAGCCTGTTGGTCAGAAGCACAGGTAGCTACCTGGACTTGCAACAGGTATCTAAAGTGGAGGCAAGAACCTAGAGCCTGTTATACAGAGTGAAGTAAGTCAGAAGAAGGAAAACAAATTTTTCATATTAACACATATATATGGAATCTACAAAGATGGTACTGACTAACCTATACACAGGGCAGCAATAGAGACACCGACATGGGGAACAGACTTCTGGACACAGCAGGAGAAAGAGAGTAGGACAATAGAGTAGGATTGAAACGTATACATTCAGTTCAGTTCAGTTCAGTTGCTCAGTCGTGTCCGACTCTTTGCAATCCTACTGCAGCATGCCAGGCCTCCCTGTCCATCACCAACTCCTGGAGCTTGCTCAGACTCATGTCCATCGAGCCGGTGATGCCATCCAGCCATCTCATCCTCTGTTATCCCCTTCTCCTCCCAACTTCAGTCTTTCCCAGCATCAGGTTCTTTTCCAGTGAGTCAGTTCTTCTCATGGCCAAAGTATTGGAGTTTCAGCTTCAGTATCAGTCCTTATAATGAATATTCAGAACAGATTTCCTTTAGGATGGACTGCTTGGATCTCCTCGCAGTCCATGGGACCCTCAAGAGTCTTCTCCAACACCACAGTTCAAAAGCATCAATTCTTCGGTGATCAGCTTTCTTCACAGTCCAACTCTCACATCCATATGTGACTACTGGAAAAATCATAGCCTTGACTAGACGGACCTTTGTTGGCAAAGTAATGTCTCTGCTTTTTAACGTGCTATCTAGCTTGATCATAACTTTCCTTCCAAGGAGTAAGTGTCTTTTAATTCCATGGCTGCAATCAGCATCTGCAGTGATTTTGGAGCCCAAAAATATAAAGTCTGACACTGTTTCCACTGTTTCCCCATCTATTTCCCATGAAGTGATGGGACCAGATGCCATGATCTTTGTTTTCTGAATGTTGAGCTTCAAGCCAACCTTTTCACTCTCCTCTTTCAATTTCCTCAAGAGGCTTTTTAGTTCCTCTTCACTTTCTGCCATAAGGGTGGTGTCATCTGCATATCTAAGGTTATTGATATTTCTCCCGGCAATCTTGATTCCAGCTTGTGCTTCATCCAGCCCAGCATTCCTCATGATGTACTCTGCATATAAGTTACATAAGCAGGGTGACAGTATAGAGACTTGACGTACTCTTTTTCCTATTTGGAACCAGTGTGTTGTTCCATGTCCAGTCCTAACTGTTGCTTCCTGACCTGCATATAGGTTTCCCAAGAGGCAGGTCAGGTGGTCTGGTATTCCCATCTCTTTCAGAATTTTCCACAGTTTATTGTGATCCACACAGTCAAAGGCTTTGGCATAGTCAATGAAGCAGAAATAGATGTTTTTCTGGAACTCTCTTGCTTTTTCAGTGATCCAGCAGATGTTGGCAATTTGATCTCTGGTTCCTCTGCCTTTTGTAAAACCAGCTTGAACATGTGGAAGTTCACGGTTGACCTATTGCTGAAGCCTGGCTTGGAGAATTTTGAGCATGACTTTACTAGCGTGTGAGATGAGTGCAATTGTGCGGTAGTTTGAGCATTCTTTGACATTGCCTTTCTTTGGGATTGGAATGAAAACTGACCTTTTCCAGTCCTGTGGCCACTCCTGAGTTTTCCAAATTTGCTGGCATATAGAGTGCAGCACTTTCACAGCATCGTCTTTCAGGATTTGAAATAGCTCAACTGGAATTCCCTCACCTCCACTAGCTTTGTTTGTACTGATGCTTTCTAAGGCCCACTTGACTTCACATTGCAAGATGTCTGGCTCTAGGTCAATGATCACACCATCGTGATTATCTTGGTCGTGAATATCTTTTTTGTACAGTTCTTCTGTGTATTCTTGCCACCTCTTCTTAATATCTTCTGCTTCTGTTAGGTCCATACCATTTCTGTCCTTTATTGAGCTCATCTTTGCATAAAATGTTTTCTTGGTATCTCTATTTCCTTGAAGAGATCTCTAGTCTTTCCTATTCTGTTGTTTTCCTCTATTTCTTTGTATTGATCACTGAGGAAGGCTTTCTTATCTCTCCCTGCTATTCTTTGTAACTCTGCATTCAGATGCTTATATATTTCCTTTTCTCCTTTGCTTTTCGCTTCTCTTCTTTTCACAGCTATTCGTAAGGCCTCCCCAGACAGCCATTTTGCTTTTTTGCATTTCTTTTCCATGGGGATAGTCTTGATCCCTGTCTCCTGTACGATGTCACGAACCTCCGTCCAGAGTTCATCAGGCACTGTATCTATCAGATCTAGTCCCTTAAATCTATTTCCGTATGTAAAATAGGTAGGCAGTGGGAATTTGCTATATAACACAGAGAGCTCAACCTGGTCCTCTGTGACAACCTAGTGGTGTGCGATGGGATGGGAGGTGGGAAGGAGTTTCAAGAGGGAGGAGACAGATGTTATACCTATGGCTGATTCATTTTTATATAGGACAGAAACCAATACAACATTGTAAAGCAGTTATCCTCCAATTAAAAATAAAGAAGGGGGCAGTCTTATGGAGCTGAGCTCTTTCCCTGTTTGATCTGATGCTACCCAGGTAGATAGCGTCAGGACAGAGTTAAATCTCAGGATACCCAGTCAGTGTCTCCTGAAAATTGAAGAATTACTTGATAGTGTTGGAAAAAACACCCAGTGCAGAACCTGTCCCGTGGAGCAAGACTTGCCCCTGATCTAGAGGACCTTCATCATATAAAAAGGATATACCAGTTATTTAGCACTTCATTATGACAAGCACTGTCTAAATACTTTCTAGAAATTATCTGTTGATGGGTGGAGCTGTGTTCCCTCCCTGCTGTTTACCTGGGGCCAAACTATGGTGGAGGTAAGAAAAATAATGGTGACCTCCCTCAAAATGTCCCATGCCTGTACTGCTACAGTCCATGCCCCCAACCCTGCAGCAGACCACCACCAACCCACGCCTTCACCAGAGACTCGTGGACACTCACAGCAAGTCTCCTGTGGGGTCACTGCTCCTTCCTCCTGGGTCCTGGTGCACAAGGCTCTGTTGTGCCCTCCAAGAGTCTGCTCCCTGTCCTGTGTACGTTCTGGCAGCTCTGTGGTGGGGTTAATAGTTGCCTCCTCCAAGAGGGCTTATGCCACACCCAGATCTGCTGCACCCAGAGCCCCTGTCCCTGCAGCAGACCCCTTCCGACCTGTACCTCTGCAGGAGATGCTCAGACACAGTTCTGTCCCAGTCTCTGTGGGGTCCCTGGGTCCTGGTGTGCACAAGGTATGTTTGAGCCCTCATAGCATCTCTGGCGGGAATGGGTTTGATTCTAAACACGAATTTGCTCCTCCTACCGTATTGCTGGGGCTTCTCCTTTGCCCTTGGACGTGGGGTATCTCCTTATAGTGGCTCCAGCGCCTACCCTCTTACGGGGGTTTCTCTGACCTTGGATGTGGGGTATCTCCACACTGCTGGTCCAGTGAAGCGCAGCTGCTGTGTCTGACCTTGGACGTGGGGTGTCTATTCACTGCTGCTCCAGCAAAGCGCAGGCGCTGCTCCTGACCTCGGCCGTGGGATGTCTCCTCTCAGCCACTCTCCACTGCAGTGCCATGCAGTCATGCTCAAAATTCTCCAAGCCAGGCTTCAGCAGTCCGTGAACCGTGAACCTCCAGATGTTCAAGCTGGTTTTAGAAAAGGCAGAGGAACCAGAGATCAAATTGCCAACATCTGCTAGGTCATGGAAAAAGCAAGAGAGCTCCAGAAAAATATCTATTTCTGCTTTAGTGACTATGCCAAAGCCTTTGACTGTGTGGATCACAATAAACTGTAGAAAATTCTGAAAGAGATGGGAATACCAGACCACCTGACCTGCCTTCTAAGAAATCTGTATGCAAGTCAGGAAGCAACAGTTATAACTGGATATGGAACAACAGACTGGTTCCAAATCGGGAAAGGAGTACATCAAGGCTGTATATTGTCACCCTACTTATTTAACTTATATGCAGAGTACATCATGTGAAATGCTGGTCTGGGTGAAGCACAAGCTGGAATCAAGATTGCTGGGAGAAATATCAATAACCTTAGATATGCAGATGACACCACCCTAATGGCAGAAAGTGAAGAGGAACTAAAAAGCCTCTTGAGGAAATTGAAAGAGGAGAGTGAAAAGGTTGGCTTGAAGCTCAACATTCAGAAAACAAAGATCATGGCATCTGGTCCCATCACTTCATGCAAATAGATAGAGAAACAGTGGAAACAGAGGCTGACTTTATTTGTTGGGCTACAAAATCACTGCAGATGGTGACTACCGCCATGAAATTAAAAGATGTTTGCTCCTTGGAAGAAAAGTTATGGCCAACCTGGACAGCATATTAAAAAGCAGAGACATTACTTTGCCAACAGAGGTCCATCTAGTCAAGGCTATGGTTTTTCTAGTAGTCATGTATGGATGTGAGAGTTAGACCCTCAAGAAAGCTGATCACCGAAGAATTGATGCTTTTGAACTGTGGTGTTGGAGAAGACTCTTGATAGTCCCTTGGACTGCAAGGAGATCCAACCAGTCCATCCTAAAGGAGATCAGTCCTGAATATTCATTGGAAGGACTGATGTTGAAGCTGAAACTCCAGTGCGTTGGCCACCTGATACGAAGAGCTGACTCATTTGAAAAGACCCTGATGCTGGGAAAGATTGAAGTTGGGAGGTGAAGGTGATAACAGAAGATGAGATGGTTGGATGGCATCACCAAATCAATGGACATGAGTTTGAGTGAACTCCGGGAGTTGGTGATGGACAGGGAGGCCTGGCGTGCTGTAGTCCATGAAGATGCAAAGAGTCAGACATGACTGAGGTGACCGAACTGAACTGAACTGAGAAATTACCTGATGTAATCTTCATATCCACTATATAAGGAGTTTGCTATATCTCCATTTTATAGATGACAAAGCTGAGATGCAAAGAGATTTAATAACTTGTCGAAGATCACACGGTGGGTAAATTGCCAGAGCTAGAAATGAATCTGGGTTTGTAAGACTTGTATGCTTAACCACTTTGTCACACCAAAGAGATAAAAGACCTACCAAAATCATTCACATGTGTCAGGTATTGTGGAGTGGAGCACTTTCTTCTGTAAGTATCCAGGAAGGTAGTTTGCTGATGACTACAGGTATGTTCTGTGATGCTGTTGTTAAGGAAGCAAATTCTGAAGGAATGGTGGCCTGGGACGGAAGATTCCAGCCCCTGGTGAGGAGTGGGTGCCAGAGGATTTTCTCAGGGTTCTGTAGACCCAGATAGTTTTGATAGACTAGATCTCCAGATTCTCTTTCCTGGAAGGAGCCTCCCTGTGATAGTAGGCTTGCCCCTTCCCAATGGACTTTTTACTATTTTTAAAGTAGTCATTTTTCCCACTCAGAATCTGTTATACTATTTTGTGTTTAAATGTTCAACCTTCTGGGCTGACATTGGAAAAGTAAAATGACCTTGATTTTCAAGTGACACATCCTTGTATGTCATTTTCTCACTTTGGCCTTCAGCAGGATTGATGAACTACCCAATTGATTTGCTACCTAATAGAAAATTTGAAATACTTTTAGATAATGTATCATTACTTGGGGAGTTATAGGTCTACATGTAACTTGGAAGTTCTTTGGGACACTGGTGATGTCCTTATAACAGAAAACTTAACAGAATAATATAAACCTCTACTTAATGTGAAGGAGAAAATCTATTCAAATAAAAATAAGAATAGAATTGTGGCTAAACTGTTTCATTTTAGCACAAAATAATATTCTTGAATGGGTATGATCCCAGTTAATCATGGAGAAAACAAGACTATCCTGTTTATCTTATTAAGATTACTTTTCAATAAAAACTTACTTTTTACATTTAATAATTACCTATCATCATTGATGTGCTGTACTCATAACATGCTGTTAGTAATTGTAATGAAAACTTGGTTTATTTTTTTATTTAAATTTACGTTTTTTTATTGAAGTATAGGTGATTTATAATGTTGGGTAGTTTCTTGTATATAGCAAAGTGATTCAGTTACAAATATATGTTTTTTTCATATTCCTTTCCATTGTGGTTTCAAATTTTATATCTTTGAATGCTTACATTAGAAAGAAGAAATGATAAGATTAATGATATAAGCTTCCAGCTTAAGAAGCTAGAAAAGGAAGGAAGAAAGGAAGGAAATGGAGTAGAAGGAAATGATAAAGACCAGAATTTACTGAAATAACAAAGAAAAAAACAAAACTGAGAACCAACAAAGCCAAAAGTTTGTTCCTTAAAAAGTTTAGTAGAAATAGTTAAACTTCTGTCCATTTGGTTTAATACTTAACCCTTATTTATCTGTGGCTTTTTTTTTTTTTAACTTTACATTATTGTATTGGTTTTCCCATGCATTGACATGAATCTGCCCCAGGTGTGCATGTGTTCCCCATCTTGACCCCCCTCCCACATCCCCCCCATCCCATCTCTCTGGTTCATCCCAGTACACCAGCCCCGAGCATCCTATATCGTGCATTGAACCTAGACTGGCGATTCGTTTCACATATGATAATGTATATGTTTCAATGCCATTCTCCCGAATCATCCCACCCTCACCCTCTCAGAGTCCAAAAGACTGTTCTATACATCGGTGTCTCTTTTGCTGTCTTGTATACAGGGTTATTGTTACCGTCTTTCTAAATTCCATGTATATGCGTTAGTATACTGTATTGGTGTTTTTCTTTCTGGCTTACTTCACTTTGTATAATAGGCTCCAGTTTCATCCACCTCAGAACTGATTCAAATGTATTCTTTTTAATTGCTGAGTAATATTCTATTGTATATATGTACCACAGCTTTCTTATCCATTCGTCTGCAGATGGACATCTAGGTTGCTTCCATGTCCTGGCTATTATAAACAGTGCTGTGATGAACGTTGGAGGACATGTGTCTCTTTCAATTCTTGTTTCCTTGGTGTGTATGCCCAGCAGTGGGATTGCTGGGTCATATTGCAGTTCTATTTCCAGTTTTTTAAGGAATCTCCACACTGTTCTCCATAGTGGCTGTACTGGTTTGCTTTCCCACAAACAGTGTAAGAGGGTTCCTTTTTCTCTGCACCCTATCCAGCATTTATTTTTTGTGGACTTTTGGATAGCAGCCATTCTCACTGGAGTGAGATGGTACCTCATTGTGGTTTTTGCATTTCTCTGATAATGAGTGATGTTGAGTATCTTTTCATGTGTTTGTTAGCCATCTGTATGTCTTCTTTGAAGAAATGTCTGTTTAGTTCTTTGGCCCACTTTTTGATTGGGTTGTTTATTTTTCTGGAATTGAGCTGCAGGAGCTGCTTGTGTATTTTGGAGATTAATTCTTTGTTAGTTGTTTCATTTGCTATTATTTTCTCCCATTCTGAAGGCTGTCTTTTTACCTTGCTTATAGTTTCCTTTGCAGTGCAGAAGCTTTTAATTTTAATTAGGACACATTTGTTTATTTTTGCTTTTATTTCCAATATTCTGGGAGGTGGGTCATGAAGGATCCTGCTGTGATTTATGTCGGAGAATGTTTTGCCTATGTTCTCCTCTAGGAGTTTTATAGTTTCTGGTCTTACATTTAGATCTTTAATCCATTTTGAGTTTATTTTTGTGTGTGGTGTTAGAAATTGTTCTAGTTTCATTCTTTTACAAGTGGCTGACCAGTTTTCCCAGCACCACTTGTTAAGGAGATTGTCTTTTCTCCATTTTATATTCTTGCCTCCTTTGTCAAAGATAAGGTGTCCATATTTGCATGGATGTATCTCTGGGCTTTTTATTTTGTTCCATTGATCTATATTTCTGTCTTTATGCCAGTACCATACTGTCATAATGACTGTGGCTTTGTAGCAGAGCCTGAAGTCCGGCAAGTTGATTCCTCCAGTTCCATTCTTCTTTCTCAGGATTGCTTTGGCTATTCGAGGTTTTTTGTATTTCCATTTGTTACAAATTGTGAAATTATTTGTTCTAGCTCTGTGAAAAATACTGTTGGTAGCTTGATAGGGATTGCATTGAACCTATAAATTACTTTGGATAGTATATTCATTTCCACAATATTTATTCTTCCAATCCATGAACACAGTATATTTCTCCATCTATTAGTGTCCTCTCTGATTTCTTTCACCAGTGTTTTATAGTTTTCTGTATATAGATCTTTTGTTTCTTTAGGTAGATATATTCCTAAGTATTTTATTCTTTTCGTTGCAATGGTGAATGGAATTGTTTCGTTAATTTCTCTTTCTATTTCCTCATTATTAGTGTATAGGAATGCAAGGGATTTCTGTGTGTTGATTTTATATCCTGCAACTTTACTATATTCATTGATTAGCTCTAGTAATTTTCTGGTAGAGTCTTTAGGGTTTTCTGTGTAGAAGATCATGTCATCTTCAAACAGTGAAAGTTTTACTTCTTCTTTTCCAATTTGGATTCCTTTTATGTCTTTTTCTGCTCTGACTGCTGTGGCCAAAACTTCCAAAACTATGTTGAATAGTAGTGGTGAGAATGGGCATACTTGTCTTGTTCCTGACTTTAGGGGAAATGCTTTCAATTTTTCACCATTGAGGATAATGTTTGCTGTGGGTTTGTCATATATAGCTTTTATTATGTTGAGGTATTTTCCTTCTATTCCCGCCTTCTAGGGGGTTTTATCATAAACGGATGTTGAATTTTGTCAAAGGCTTTCTCTGCATCTATTGAGATAATCTTATGGGTTTTATTTTTGATTTTGTTAATGTGGTGTATTACATTAATTGATTTGTGGACATTGAAGAATCCTTGCATCCTTGGGATGAAGTCCACCTGGTCATGATGTATGATCTTTTTAATATGTTGTTGGTTTCTGATTGCTAGAATTTTGTTAAGCATTTTTGCATGTATGTTAATCACTGATACTGGCCTGTAGTTCTCTTTTTTTGTGGCATCTTTGTCAGGTTTTGGTATTAGGGTGATGCTGGCCTAATAGAATGAGTTTGGAAGTTACCTTCATCTGCAATTTTCTGGAAGAGTTTGAGTAGGATAGGTGTTAGCTCTTCACTAAATTTTTGGTAGAATTCAGCTGTGAAGCCGTTTGGACCTGGGCTTTTGTTTTCTGGAAGATTTCTCATTACAGCTTCTATTTCCGTGCTTGTGACGGGTCTGTTAAGATTTTCTATTTCTTCCTGGTTCAGTTTTGGAAAGTTGTACTTTTCTAAGAATTTGTCCATTTCTTCCAAGTTGTCCATTTTATTGGTATATAATTGCTGGTATTAGTCTCTTATGATCCTTTGTATTTCTGTGTTGTCTGTTGTGATCTCCACTTTCATTTCTAATTTTATTGGTTTGGTTTTTCTTCCTTTGTTTTTTGATGAGTCTGGCTAGTGGTTTGTCAATTTTATTTACCCTCTCAAAGAACCAGCTTTTGGCTTTGTTGATTTTTGCAATCGTCTCTTTTGTTTCTTTTGCATTTATTTCTGCCCTAATTTTTAAGATTTCTTTCCTCCTACTAACCCTGGGGTTCTTCATTTCTTCCTTTTCTAGTTGCTTTAGGTGTAGAGTTAGGTTTTTTAGTTGACTTTTTTCTTGTTTTTTTGAGGTATGCCTGTATTGCTATGAACATTCCCCTTAGCACTGCTTTTACAGTGTCCCACAGGTTTTGGGTTGTTGTGTTTTCATTTTCATGCATTTCTATTTCTATGCATATTTTGATTTCTTTTTTAATTTCTTCTATGATTTGTTGGTTATTCAGCAGTGTGTTGTTCAGCCTCCATATGTTGTAATTTTTAATAGTTTTTCTCCTGTGATTGAGATCTAATATTACTGCATTGTGGTCAGAAAAGATGCTTAGAATGATTTCAGTGTTTTTGAATTTACCAAGGCTAGATTTATGGCCCAGGATGTGATCTGTCTTGGAGAAGGTTCTGTGTGTGCTTGAGAAAAAGGTGAAATTCATTGTTTTGGGGTGAAATGTCCTATAGATATCTATTAGGTCTAACTGGTCTATTGTATCATTTAATGTTTGTGTTTCCTTGTTAATTTTCTGTTTAGTTGATCTGTCCATAGGTGTGAGTGGGGTATTAAAGTCTCCCAGTATTATTGTGTTATTGTTAATTTCTCCTTTCATACTTGTTAGCATTTGTCTTACATATTGCGGTGCTCCTATGTTGGTTGCATATATATTTATAATTGTTATATCTTCTTCTTGGATTAATCCTTTGATCATTATGTAGTGTCCTTCTTTGTCTCTTTTCACAGCCTTTGTTTTAAAGTCTATTTTATCTGATATGAGTATTGCTACTCCTGCTTTCTTTTGGTCTGTATTTGCGTGGAATATCTTTTTCCAGCCCTTTACTTTCAATCTGTATGTGTCCCTCGTTTCGAGGTGGGTTTCTTGTAGACAACATATATGGGGGTCTTGTTTTTGTATCCATTCAGCCAGTCTTTGTCTTTTGGTTGGGGCATTCAACCCATTTAAATTTAAGGTAATTATTGATGTGTGATCCCATTGCCATTTACTTTATTGTTTTGGGTTCGAGTTTATACACTCTTTCTGTTTCCTGTCTAGAGAAGGTCATTTTGCATTTGTTGGAGAGCTGATTTGGTGGTGCTGAATTCTCTCAGCTTTTGTTTGTCTGTAAAGCTTTTGATTTCTCCTTCATATTTGAATGAGATCGTTGCTGGGTACGGTAATCTGGGCTGTAATTTATTTTCTTTCATCACTTTAAGTAAGTCTCACCATTCCCTCCTGGCCTGAAGAGTTTCTATTGAGCTGTTATCCTTATGGGGATCCCCTTGTGTGTTATTTGTTGCTTTTCCCTTGATGCTTTTAATATTTGTTCTTTGTGTTTGATCTTTGTTTATTTGATTAATATTGTCTTGGGGTATTTCTCCTTCGGTTTATCCTGTTTGGGACTCTCTGGGTTTCTTGGACTTGGGTGATTATTTCCTTCCCCATTTTAGGGAAATTTTCAACTATTATCTCAAGTATTTTCTCATCATCTTTCTTTTTGTCTTCTTCTTCTGGGACTCCTATGATTCGAATGTTGGAGCATTTAACATTGTCCCAGAGGTCTCTGAGATTGTCCTCATTTCTTTTAATTCGCTTTTCTTTTTTCCTCTCTGTTTCATTTAATTCTACCATTCTATCTTCTAACTCACTTATTCTATCTTCTGCCTCTGTCATTCTACTGTTGGTTCCCTCCAGAGTGTTTTTGATCTCATCTATTGCATTATTCATTGTATATTGAGTCTTTTTTATTTCTTCTAGATCCTTATTAAACCTTTCTTGCATCTTCTCGATCCTTGTCTCCAGGTTATTTATCTGTAACTCCAATTTGTTTTCAAGATTTTGGATCATTTTCACTATCGTTATTCGGAATTCTTTATCAGGTAGGTTCCCTATCTGTTCCTATTTATCCTGTTCCTTTATTTGCTGGGTATTTCTGTGCCTCTTCATCTTTCTTGTATTGCTGTGTTTGTGGTGGCCTTTCTGTCTTCTGGCAGTTTGTGGAGTTTGCTCACTGTGGGTGAGGTTGAATGGGCAGCTTGTCAAGTTCCCTGGTTAGGGAAGCTTGTGTTGGTGTTCTGGTGGGTGGAGCTGGATTTGTTCTCTCTGGAGTGCAATGAATTTTCCAGTAATGAGTTATGAGATGTCAGTTGGTTTGGAGTGACTTTGGGCAGCCTGTATATTGAAGCTCAGGGTTATTTTCCTGTGTTGCTGGAGAATTTGCGTGGTATGTCTTGCTCTGGAATTTGTTGACCCTTGGGTGGTGCTTGGTTTCAGTGTAGGTGTAGAGGCGTTTGATGAGCTCCTATCAATTAATGTTCCCTGGAGTCAGGAGTTCTCTGGTGTTCTCAGGATTTTGACTTACGCCTCCTGCCTCTGTTTTTCAGCCTTATTCTTGCAGTAGCCTCAAGACTTCTCCATCTGTCACTTCCAAGGTGGTTCCCTCTGTTTTAGCTTCTTCTGTTTGCTGGTCTTTTCAGTGTCTAATTTCCGCCCTGACACTAGGGGGTGGTGGTGGACACTTTTTAAGGCTCACTTGTTCAGTTGTGCTGTGGGGAGGTAGGAGCGCTGCAGGCAAATATCACTGGCGTCTGTGGGGAGTGCTCGCAGTTTCTCGGTCACACTGGGTTTGCCCCCACTCATGGCGTGTGTGCTGTCCCAGTCTACACGGCACAGGCTCTAGGTTGCTCTGCTGGTAACTGTCTGAGGCCGGCACTGGGTTGCATGCACATCCCAGGTCTAAGCCGGTCAAGTTCAGGTACTCGGGTACTCCACAAAGGCGCAGACTTCGTTGGGCCTGCATTTTGTTCCCTTCCCCAGTCTGAGCAGCTCAGGTGACCAGGTGTTTGGCGAATGCGGTTGCTGTGACTTACCGCCTCCCCAGTCCCTGCTGCTCAGTTTTCTGGGTATACATCTGGTGCACCTTCTCAGGTGGATGTCAACCGGCCAGAAGCCCAAGAAGTCTTGGTTAGCAACGAAGCCTGCTTGTAGTTTGGTATCGGATGCCTCTCTGGGGACATGATTGCCCCCTTCCAGCTCTGGCTGCCCTCCCCTGCCTGCCTTGGCAGGGGATGGGTCATCCGCAGCTGGCTAGCTCTCGTCAGTCCTATGTTCTGTGAGTGGGTCTGGTGGAGTCTTAGGTTAGTGCTTTTCGCCTTTTTGCGGGGTAACTACCCCACAGTCTGCTTTGCTATCTCCGGTTAGCTATCTCAGACTGCCCTCATGGCATTCAGGCCCGGTCCTCACTCTCAGCACTTCAGCCGGCCCCTCCCTGCCCAGCCCCCGCTTGCTAATGGCGGAGTTACCGTTGGGTGCGTAAGCTATGGGTTTTAATTATTCATTTCTTTTTCTCCCGGTTATGTTGCCCTCTGAGGTTCCAGGGCTAGCCACAGACTCGCCAGTGAGAGTGTTTCCTAGTGTTTGAAAACTTCTTTCTTTTTTAAGCCTCCCTTCACAAGATGGAGCTCCGTCCCTACCTCTTATCTCTCTTTTTATCTTTTATATTTTTTCCTACCTCCTTTTGAGGACAATGGGCTGCTTTTCTGCGTGTCTCATGTCCTCTACTGGCATTGAGAAGTTGTTTTGTGGAATTTACTCAGTGTTCAAATGTTCTTTTGATGAATTTGTGGGGGAGAAAGTGGTCTCCCCGTCCTATTCCTCCACCATCTTACTCCCTCCCATCTCTATAACTTGGTTTAGAAAAAGTTTTTACCATATCGAGCTTTATGGTGATGGGAAATAAACCTTCTACTTTATTTCTATTTTTCTGTCACAAAAGTAGGATATAGTGATGAATAAATACTTTCAAGCATGAAAGATTACTTTTGGATACATTTTTGCAGAGGAGATGAAATTGAATTGCAACTACAAGGAGAATGAAAGATTGCTGTGAAATTTTCAACTGATAAACTCATTTCATGTATTTTTATTTTTGTAATTAAAATTTTTTTTAAATTGGAGTATGATTAATTTGCAATGTAGTGTTAGTTTCTGTTGTGCAACAAAGTGAATCAGCTATACATATACATACGCCCCCTCCCTCTTGTACCTCCCTCCTACACCCCCATCCACCCCTCTAGGTCATTTCATGTATTTTTAAAATGAGTGACTGTGGATATCAAAGTTCTGTGGTATTTTATTTCACTGGATATATTTAAGAGAGTCATGAAGCAGTTTCATTTAATTAATTTTTGTTGTAATATTTTTTATGAAGTACTATTGATTCATGATGCTGTGTTAATTTGTACTTATAGCAAAGTAATTTGGTTTTGTGTGTGTGTTCTTTTTAAAAATATTCTTTTCCATAATGGTTTATCATAGAATATTGAATACCATTCTCTGCTATACAGTAGGACCTTGTTTACTCATTATGTGTCTCAAAGTTTGCATCTGCTAACCCTAACCTCTTCTACCTCATACCTCCCCAACCCCCTCCCGCTTGGCAACCAACAGTCTATTCTCTGTGAATAAAGAGATTCAAAACAGTTACATCTTTTTTATTAAAAAATTTTAAAACATTGTTTATTTTTAAGTTAATATTATGTTAGTTTCTGCCATATAATATATCAGCATGAATCAGCCATAAGTGTATGTCAAAATAGCTACATTTTAAAATGTCAGTATTTACTATATGTTGCAAATGACATCCTTTTGATACTCTAAGCTTCTGATGCAAAATGTTAGATGTCTTCTTAGAAATATGCACTGAGGTAAATCATTTTCCAAATTGTTTTAGTGAGTACTTGTGTAAAAAGTTTAAAGAACACTGAGTTAAGGCCTCCTAGTTATGAGCTCAACTATGGAAAAACCAGAAAAACCAAAAATATTCTCAATTTTGCCTTAGTAAAATAAACCTTTTAAAAGTGATCTTTACATACAATTATATGTATTTTGTATTTGTATATACTTTATATGGGGCTTCCCAAGTGGCACAGTTGTAAAGAATCCCCTGTCAATGCTGGAGACACAAAGGATGCAGGTTCTATCGCTGGGTTGGGAAGATCCCCTGGGATAGGAAATGGCAACCCACTCTAGTATTCTTGCCTGGCAAACTCCATGGACAGAAGAACTTGGCGGGCTATAGTCTCTGAGGTTACAAGGAGTCAGACGTGACTGAGCATACACACCCTTTATATACCACTGTAATTACATCAAATAAAACCTCTAAAGCAGTGGTCTAGCACACTCTTCTGGAACAGAACCAACTTTGTGTCTGGTGTGGAACAGATCACCTGCCCTAGACCAACTGAGCATAAATGTGGGGCCTGAGAAAAGATGGCTGAGAAGGTTTGCTGTCGGTTGCTCTAAACTGTGTGGCCCTGTTGATGGGGGGCAGCGGGGGAGGGGCTGATGGCTGCAGGGGAGGGGGAGTGGGACAGCAGCGCAGGGATAGGATGTGAAAGTTTATTTACTTCTTCTCCGTCATACTGTCTTCTCATATCACAGGAAGAAAAACTTGGAAACTAAGAGATTTGCCACACCTCTTGCTTGCAGACAACCATTCACAGAGCCATGTTGGCACTGGGCCTGGGAGGGCTGAGAGGAAAGATAGGCACCCCTTTCCTGTTAGCGTGGCTGGCAGCCCCTCCAGCATACACAGGTGTGGATCACAGCTCCTTCAGATAGTACAGCCCCTTTGTTCTACTCTGAGGGCCTAAGGGAGAAAGCAAATGCTTGGCCATGCCTTTTTTGGTTTTGAACCAGTATTCTGACCTACAAAGAAGGGTATTGGTGCCCACCCCTCGGTGTGTGTGCCTTGGTAGCTTGGTCAGAGGATGAAATGCCTTCATCTCGTCTTCTCCCAAGTTGACCGTGTTGGTCACGAGGAAAGCAGAGGGATCCAGGAGAGTGCTGGGTCAAGGAAGAAGACACTGGAAGCAGACCAACCAGGGAAGGGATCTTTCATGCATAGACATATTTTCCTGCGTCTTTCTCATCCACACCCACTCTTTATGATCTACCCTCCAGCTTTCTAGCAGAATGCTTTGTTTGATCTTGCAGTTGACATGTAGCAAAATCAGTCTTAAAAGTCTGTATGTTTGTAGTAAAGAGACAACTGTGTTTAAATACCACCCTTAGGACTTTTGAATGCAGAAACAGAAAGGCAGGGATCTGGCTGCCTCTTTGGGATGAACGGGCTGAGGTCAGGCATTTGAACTGTAAAGAATTAGCCACTGTACACTGAAACACTTTTTTATTTTCCAAATCATGTGTTTTGAAATTTAATTGAATTGTACATAATTTAATGAATATCAGTTTTGTCAAATATAAAACCTTTCATGATGATAGGAAAAGAAGTATATAAAGTTTCCATGGCCATTTTACTCTTTATAATTTGTGATGTTAGAAAAATATATTTTGCCAAGTTGTTCTGTCATCTGCCATTTTTTCCCATAGTACCCAGTTTATAAAGTTGAAAAACCAAGGCAAGGTGATTCTGTACTATCAGCATGAGTGAAGTGAAGTGAAGTGAAGTCACTCATCCGTGTTCGACTCTTTGCGACCCCGTGGACTGTAGCCTGCCAGGCTCATCTGTCCATGGGTTTCTCAGTGTGAGATCAGTGTGAGAACTAGAGCTAAAATATATTTCCAGTTACTAGCTCATTCTTAATTCATGAATATAATCTTTCTTCTGATAAGTCATTCTAGGTCAGATAATTTGAACTCAGACTGTCTTTAATGAAACCTAATACATGAACTCCGGGAGTTGGTGATGATGGACAGGGAGGCCTGGCGTGCTGTGATTCATGGGGTCGCGGAGAGTCGGACGCAACTGAACTGAACTGAACTGAATAATCTGTTGTGTTGTGAATAGTTAAAATCTATTCTGTCCTGATTGTTTATTTCAAGCATTAGATGTAGCTTTTTAAAAACATAGATCAGAAAAGAAAATGTGAATAAGTGGGATAAAATTTATCCTAAAAGTTTACAAATGTATCATATTTGAGAGTTTTAAAAATGAAATTGTGTATATATGACAGTCTCGCTTTACTTACTGGCTATTTGTCCTTTTCCCCATTAAACAGAATAAGTCAAATTACTCTGATAAATATACATATTTTTTTCTTTTAATGTCACATGTTCATCCTCCATGCCCACTTTAAATTCAAAGCAGTGGCAACATTTAATTAACATCAGACAATTAAACTAAGGTTGACAGGTGTCAAATTGAGCTGTGAACTTTGGTGGTGGTGGTTTAGTTGCTAAGTCATGTCCGACTCTTGTGACCTCATGGACAGTAGCCTGTCAGGCTCCTCTGTCCATGGGATTCTCCAGGCAAGAATACTGGAGTGGGTTGCCATTTCCTTCTCCAGGGTATTTTCCCAACCCAGGAATTGAACTCAGGTCTCCTGTATTGCAGGCAGATTCTTTATCGACTGAGCTATGAGGGACCTTGTGAGACTCATAATACTATTTACATGCAAAGTGTTTTTGTAATTGAGCATCCATGTGAATTCAGTACCGTATCTTGAAATCTGGACATCACAGGGATGACTTTTAAGAATCTCCCCCAGGTCAAGCAGCTAAACAGATCCTGGGAAAGTTGGTTCTGTTTCTGACAGCTGCTCTTCCTGAACAGAAGGCGAGGGTTACTTAAGATGAGGGCACTGAACTGTGAGCAGAGCCAAACTGCACAATAGCATGGTCATGATCTGCTGCACACGGGCTGAAATCATTTGCATATGGCGTGTTAAGAAACGAACAGATGAGACCATGGAACACTGAACACTGGCACTGCAGTGCTGCCTAACCCATAGGGAATTGTGTGGGCCCATGCCACACAGTCCAGAGACGACAGTAATCACAGATCATGAGCTAGATTTGGCTCCTTAATAAACTGTAGCAGTCTCCTGATAACCTTATTCTTCTACCTGTGACCAGTCTCATGAGTAACACCCTTTGTCTTTTGGGGGAGAGGGGTTACTACACCATGTGGCATGCAGGATCTCCGTTCTCTGACCAGGAATGGAACCCATGCCCCCTGCAGTGGGAGGACAGAGTCTTAACCATTCCTCCAGGAAAGTCCCAGGCCTTTGTCTTTTTCTATGAATGATATGTAAGTTGAACTGGATGTTTCTAATTCTAAATGACCTTTCTAGAGTTACTATGTTATGTAAAACAAAATACAGATTTACTTAGGAGCCTTGGTAATCATATGTGGATAACTGACTTTTGTTGTAGATCATCTGCTGCTTTCATTTAAAAGACTAGAAAAGAGGAGCATGCTATAGCGGAAGGCTGCCGTAAAGCCCTGAGAAGTAGCCCAGGCTTGTAGGATATGGCTGCATGTCATCTCGTCTCTTGCATTTTCCATACTGCCACATCCAGATTTTTTTTTGTCTTAGTTTTGACACTTTTTAAACGTAACATTATCATCCTCAATTTTCCCTTCTAGTGGGAAAAAATAGTAGAAACAGAAAGACATCCTCTATAATAACAGACCTTCACTAAATACTCACCATGTATAAAACAAATCATGGGGCCTCAGTGATATGCCCTTCATTTTATTAAGATTTTGAGGCCTTATTCACTTTTGTTAATAATTTTATTGTGTATATTGTACATATTTTTTGAAATATATATGTGGCCATTTGTGTTTCTGGATATTTTAGATGGAAAACAACTGTTTGCCCTTCTCTAAAAGAAAGAGTTGTCCCACATGGAGTGATTTCTATCGTGTAGGAAAACTGCCCTTAATGTTTTATTTCTCAACATGAGAAGTAGTTTAATAGCGGTTTACTTTATAATAATTTGTTAAACAATTCACATATGTAATAGTCTTTTCTGGTGGTCTGTTATAATTTACAATGAAAAGAGAATGTTGAAAACAATTTCTCCAGCCTCAAAATTTCTTCTGGAACAATGCCAATCTTATCAGTTAATTATTTTAGTTAATATTTGGCTTCTCCTTTTTGTCTTTAAAATGCAACTATTTTGTGACCAGTTAATACATGAAGACATGAGCCCTTTAGTGTAGTTGGTTTGTCAGATCACCACTTCTCTGTAGTTCAAGAATCTGAGCTTATGTAAGAGGGCTGGTTCTGGAAGGTAGGATAATGAGGGGAGGAAGAGTTTTGAAAAGGAAAGCAGTTAGTGCATGTCAGCAAAATGGAAAATCGGTAAGCCTAAAGGATGCATAACCATCTGTCTCACCTTTGTAGATTTCAGTAAGCAATATTTAATTGCTTAGCTTTCTTCTTAAATGATAGTATGATAAAAAAAAAAAACCCTCACTCATTTGACGTAATTAGGACAATGGTTAAAATATAGTATTTTTAAAGTATAGTTATTACTTTTAAGTGCACATTTACTAACATAAAGCTAATAAGTATTGCCTACTTAGAGTTTTTAAAGAACCCTAAATTCATGAATAAAAAGAGTAATTTATAATTAAGGTATGAATGTTACATGAATGGATACTTCAGAAAACCTCCCAGTAAGTTAAGGCTTATGAGTAGCTTTTTTTCTTATAGTTTCCCTAGTAAGGCTTTTACACTTCAGGCTTGTCCAGTTCACGTACTTACAGAGACGGGAAATGCATATAAATAGTTTTTTTGGTTTGGTTAGTAGTATGCTGTTTTGAATATAAAAAACCATAAATTAAATTGGATTACCCTATCTAGTTACGATGTGTTCGAGTGTGTTATATGACTGTTATGTTAGTAAAATAGTCTTGTCAGTGAAACAGTTTATTTTGAAGACATTTGCCTCTTGTGTTTGTGATTGTTTGAGAGAGCTTGTACGTGATTTTTTCCCCTGAAATTCTTTGAGAAAACCATAGATCTAGTGTTTGACCTCAAAAATGATGACTTAGGTATTGTGAATAACCAGATGTTGGTTTCTTTAAGGAAGTACATATGCATATACAGTTTGAAAATTTTCTATTTGAAAATATTTCTCAGTTTTTGACCTTCCTGTTTATTAAACTTTTGCAAGCTTGGGAAAGAGACTCGGTGAAAGTGATCAAGCAGCCTCACTTTCCCCAAGGCTGTTAGAGTAAGAAAAGACTGCTCAGCAATATTACGGTTACCAGGGCTAGGGAGAGGAAGACTGGGATAAATCAGGAGATTGGGATTGACACATACACATTATGTGTAAAATAAATAAATAATAAGGAACTGCCGTGTAGCACAAGGAACTCTACTCAATACTCTGTAATGACATATGTGAGAAAAGAATCTAAGAAAGAGTGGGTGTATGTATGTATAACTGATTCACTTTGCTGTACAGCAGAAAGTAATACAACATTGTAAATCAACTATACTCTAATAAAATTTTTAAAATCAAACAAACAACGACAAAAAACAAACAACAAAACACCAACCCCCCCCCCCGCCCCCCCGCCAAAAGCCAAAAAGGGACTGACTGCTCAGTCAAAAGTGATAAGCCTTGAAACAGACCCAGGTTTGCTCACCAGCTAGCTGCACGGGACTTCAGTGTAAGTGATGCCTGCTTTCACTCGGTGCTTCTTCCACTGCTGTTATCGCCACCGGACATTTGGGCTGGTTTCCCTGCTGTGCCCCCTTCTCCCCCAGCCTGGGAAATAGCACTGGTTACGTGAATTTCCCTTATATTATAAATTAGTAACACCAGCTTAGAACAGTGCTGCATTTAAAAAAACATGTATTTAAAACTATTAAAAATATTGATATGGGGACACATCAGCTGTCTGATGTGTCCCCATATCAATTATAAATGAATTAATCCGTCTTGTCACTGTCCCAGGGCCATATCACACAGAGCTCCCACTTTTGAGAAGGAGCTTCTTCTTAAATCCGCACCTGCAATTTTGGGAATATGCCCTTGTGATTTTTATCAAGGGTTATGGCAAAATAGACAGTGACTGTCCTCTCTGGTGTCTGATGCCATTGGGGGTGGTTCAGGGGGAGTTGGTTGTGTTCCATTCATCCGATCATACTCTTTTCTAATGCCTGAATTCTGAATGTTGCTCCCATGTGAGCTTATGTTTAATGCCACATATCTTCAGGTTCACCTTTTCACTTCAGGATTGCAAAACTGGAACAAAATTCAGGTGTTGAATCCATGTCACATTGCTCGTAATTAGTTTATGGAGCACTTATTTGAAACCCCTGTTTGCTTTCTGTGTCTAAGGTGTATTCATTAATGTTTATCATTCCTGATCAGTAGCCAAAGCTGCCTCCCAGTGTCCTGGAGGGAATTGCCAACTTCAAGGTGCTCATATGTTTCTCTTGTTCTCTCTCAAGGTTGGCTGCCCTTGACAGAGAGTTCTTCTCTTAGTTGATGATTAAATGTTCTCCTCATTGGGCATTCTTTTCACTTATCTTCCAAAGAGTCTGTTTCTCCCAGTGTACTCTTAATTTAGACTGGCTCCTGAGGATGAGGCACAGGTGGCCATGGAAGGCCATTATGGTGGTTTCGAGCTAATTCTCAGGAGCCTGACTGGTGGGTTTTAAAACTAGGCCCTCGCTCATGAGCTGTGGGACCTTGGCAAAGTCCTGTTTTTCTTATCTTTAAAATGGGGAAATATTAGTATCCATATTAGAGGATTATTTTGAGGACTATATAAGTAAATAGACCAGAAGTACTTAAGACAGATTGGTGGCTCAGATGGTAAAGAATCTGCCTACAATGCAGGAGACCTGGCTTTGATCCCTGGAGAAGGGAATGACAACCCACTCCAATGTTCTTGCCTGGAGAATCCCATAGACAGAGGGTCCATGGGGTCACAAAGAATCGGACACAGCTGAGCACCTTTCACTTGGGACAGCACCCACCACATAGTAAGTGCTCAGTAAGTGTCAGCTCTTATTAGTAGTACAGACTCATCTTAGAATTTGGAAACTGTTAGCGGTGATTATACTTTGGATTGAAGGACTTGACCCATTGACATACAAGATGGCTTTCTGAGGAGGACACGCCTGCCTGCCACATAGTTGAACCACGACTGCAGGCGTCCATCCTCCCGGAGTGGGGGGCGTGCCACTAGAGAGGAGACTAGTCATCAGTGCCTGCACCTCTCACCCCTGCAGGCTTGTCAGCCTCTCTCCCAAGAATGGGATCCAGATTTCCTGGATGGGCTTGGCTGCTGTGCTAGATTTGATCACAGTTTCCATCTGGGGGTGCCCTCTGCTGGTCCATCTATCATGTGTGCAAATCTGGGGAACAATAGCTTTTAAAAAGTTAGTTTTAGCCTTTTAGGGATGTTTACATTAAAAAACACACTTGAAAACTTTTTTTATTGAATATGAGTGATACAAATCATATCTATGTTAGTCTGTTTTTGCCATTTGCATTATGAGTTGGAGTATTTTCAGGTCTGAAATATTTGGGGTAGGTTTGATTGAGAATGAAGGATGTCAACGGCATGTCAAGAAACAGTAATTTTTTCACAACATAGTTGTCAAAAACCGATTGGAATGGCTGACATTCCAGTATAATAGTACTAAATATCTTAGATTCTTATTTAACTATCTTAGATTCTTTATTTAAAGAATGTCCATGATGTGGGAACTTTGTAAACACTGAAGTCTCAAAACGTCCTATTTTAAAATGGTGCCATAACCTAGACCCCTTGGACATTGTTATGTTCAGCGTTTAGTACATTTCAGAAAATATTATCTCAGATTTATTGAGAAATTCATTATGTATTTAGAATTATATTTTACCAATACAATGTGCCATGATGTCCCTAAGTTTACATTAAAATTTTTTTTTTCTGTTTCTTCTGTGTTTTTATGACCACTGCCTCCTTTGTTTTTCTTCTCCACTGTCTCTTTACTCTGGTTTGCTACTAGGATCAAACAGCATAAATCGGATAACTGCGAATATGGAAAATGGGGAAAATGAAGGAACAAATAAAATTATCGCACCTTCACCGATAAAAAGGTCAGTTAGTTAACTGAAAGGACACACTGCTATGTCTGCTGTCACAGAAATGCTTTTATCTTTTGTCAAGGTTAAGCAGCACTCTGGTAATTAACTAGTACTTTTAATGAAAATAGTCTGTGGGCCAAAGAATACTTTAAAATGCCAGTAAAATGTAAAGAATCAGGACATGTCCCTCTCATTTGAAGGAAATGCTCCTGCTGTCATAGCATGATGAAGTTATAGATAGTCTGTGGTCTGCCTTCTCCACAACACAGTGAAAATCCCATGTGATTTTTTTAAATGGCATGATATAATGGACTGACTCAGAGGGACCTGGGAGGTAAAGTAGATAGTATTCATGTTTAATGTACTGCGTTCATTATAGCAATGCACTGAACTGTGGCCCTGGAAGGAGGTTTTATAGCGTTTAGAGGTGCAGGGTTTCAGAAGGCAGTGATTGCATATGTATGAAGAGTTGTCATGGTCTTCTGCCTCAATTTTCACTTGAAGCTTCTCCCAGCGGAAGGACCTTCTCCTAATATATTATGTGGGTTGTTTCCCTGAAAGATCAGCCTTGTTCTCTGTTCAGACACTGTTTCAGCGTCACTTTTTCCTATCTCCAGTTATGTTCACGAAACAGGATGTTGCACATACAGTGAGCTCTCTATAGAGAGTACTCCATACGCATTGCAGAGAAGTCCAGGCAGTCGGAAATATGTGGCCTTGAGGAACTTCTCAGATCATCTACTCCATCTTTTGTTAGTAAATAATGGTGTTTTCATTCAGTTGGATTGTTGCTACTTGGAGAAATATAGTGTATGATTTCTCAGCAAAATAATCCTAAGTTATGAAGTTTCTCAGAGTTGCAGTGTTTTCGCCAAGGTTTTGCCTTCATTTTCTTTTGTTTAGGTACAGGATGCTCCCTGTACAGAGTCTCTTTTTGGAATGATAAGTTCTTTGCTTTCACGTACACTTTCTTCCTCTTTTCGCATTCTTGTTTTAATTGCTTTACACTGTTGTGTTGGTTTCTGTGGTACAACAGCAAGAACCAGCCGTAAGCACACCCCTCCCTTGTGGACCTCCTCCCACTCCCTGCCATCCCGTCCCTCTAGGTTGGCGCAGAGCGCTGGACGGGGCTCCCTGTGTCATGTAGCAGCTTTCCACTGTCTACTTTATACTAGCATTGTGTGCACTTTCCTTTACCGTGCTTCTCTTAGCCTCATAGTTGTGGCTAGAGAGTCAGCTGAGTCTGTACATACAGGGTATGCTTATGGTAAGTCTGACATAAGAATGGTCATCTTGCATAAAATTCAGATCCCAAGCCTTTTTAGAGTGTATGGAAGGAGTTCAGTGCACTCCACAACTGCTAGGACTGATACCTGAAGGACTGCCAAAGTTTCCCACTCAAGCTCTAGACGAGAACTAGCTCAGAGACTGCATTCAGTTAATTCTCCCCTGAGATTTCATTCTTCTTCTGCTGCTCTCTCAGTTCCTCTTTCATCTCCCTACTGCACTGCTCACGCTCCCTTTTCCCCTTTCTCTCAGATTTATTAAACACACTCAAACTTTCTATTGTATCTTTCTACATTCCATATTTATTACTTTCCTTCCTTTCAAAATTAAAGTTTTACTTTAGAAATTTGATCTTCCAAATGTTTTTTAATCTTCTTAAGAATAACATAAATAAAATATACCTACCGTCTGTCAATACTAGTGCTCTAACATGCCTTTGTCAAATATCTAATTTTTTAGGCTTTATAACTCCCTAGATGAATATCATATACTAGAGTACAAGTTTATTTTCATTTTTTGAAATGACCTTGTGATTTTTTCTCTCCTCTTTCTTTGCTCTTACAAAGAACTCTGCTATGACTATATTCCAGGACAATTAAATAGAGGATTCCTATTTAACTGGATTAGGAGTTAAGTAGCTCTATCTTTTTCTGAAGCGGAGGCTCCTAGGGAAGTGAGAGGAGGCACACCTTCTCTCCTCCCCTGGTGATGGGAGGCTTTTGATGAGCCCCTGCCTTGTGTCTCCCAGTGTTTCTAAAACAGTTTGTTGAGGTTGAATAACAACTCAGTTATATTTACATTCTCAGGACAGAAATCTCAGGACAGAAAGATGATACTAGGTCAGGAAATAAGATTTGAAAGTCATTCTGATTTGGAAGGATGAAGCCAAGATACGGCGGAAGCTGGGGGCAGAAAAGTCAGTTCGGGCGGCCTGAACCTGCCCAGAGCTGACCGGCCTGCACAAATTCAGACCCAGATCCAAAGCCAGCGGTCTCTGACCACTGCTGAAAGAGGGAGCCAGCCACATGAGCCAGAATACTCAACTTTCCTTTCTTGTCAGCCTTGTGTTTTTGGCTTGCTGGTTCCCCTATTTCTCATCCTGCCAGAATTCTCCAGGCCAGAATACTGGTGTGGGTAGCCTTTCCCTTCTCCAGGGGATCCTCCCAACCCAGGGTTCAAACCCAGGTCTCCCTCATTGGAGGTGGATTCTTTACCAGCTGAGCCACAAGGGAAGCCCAAGAAACTGGAGTGGGTAGCCTATCCCTTCTCCAGCAGATCTTCCCAACGCAGGAATTGCACGGGGGTATCCTGCATTGCAGGCGGATTCTTTACCAACTGAGCTATCAGGAAAGCCCCTTCCCATACTTCAGGTGGACTCTAGAAAGTTTCCTTTAACAGATGATGACTTGGCATTTGGTTGACTTACAGCAGTAAAACTAGAAAGAAAGAAGGGGCAAAGAGACCCCCAAGGTACAGCTGGAAAGTTTATTATTATTTTTTAGGCAGCCACTTTACATTTTTTTCTGGAATGAGTCACAGGTATGAATAAAAACACACATTTTAAAACGTTTGTTAAATAATTTTACTGAAGAAATAAGTATGTAAGTTAATTTTCTTCTGTTTTCTAGTTAATTTTTTTTCCACTCTTTTTGTTTGTTTTTTTAAATTAAAGCTTTAAGAAAGCAAAGAATGAAAACAGCCCTGATACCCAAAGAAGCAAATCACATGCACCGTGGGAAGAAAACGGCCCCCAGAGGTAAAGAGAATCCTTGTTTTTATAAAGGAGAACAGTATGAATGGAGTTGGCAGTTACAGCTTGTTAAACAGTGGGATTTGCTTTGTGGCTGGCGATGACTACCTGTTGACAAGGCAGCCAGATTCCTAAATTGGCATGACTGAGAACTTCTGAAGTAGAAGTCAACAGGATGTGTCCTAACATGAAACTTTCTCCTGGAAAGACAGAAAGGAAAACTTGCCTATACTAAGAAACTGCCTGAAAGGTGGTGAGGATGGGTTAGGTGGGTCATTTGGATACTTGAAATGACATATTAATGATAATTTCCCCAATTGCATTGTTCTTGTTAAAACTTAAGTTGAAAACTACCGTTAATGAATAGTGCTTTTAGAGGACCTTTATTCTTAGAAATAAATAAATATTTAGTTAATTTTGTTCACAATTACCATACCAGGGACAGATTTGCTTCATAATTTATTGGTAAGTTGAATGATAGTTCCAGGTCTGACCACACAATGGTTCAGATTCTAACTCTGCCTCTTTCCTGGGTACTTGGCTGCTTAACTAAATATTCTGTATTTCTGTTTTCTTTTCTGTTAAATGGGTCTAATAACTGTACTTCAGTGACTAGGACTGACCTGGAGGTAAACAGGGATAATGAGTATAAAGCCCTCAGTTAGCATGTGTAGATTCATCATAAATGCAGATTGTTGTTACTATTGCTATCATTTGTGTGTTCTCATTTCTTTTGAAGCCCAGTGAGACAAGCCCACTCCTGCAAAGTAAAGACTTTTATGATTTATTTTACTAGATCTTACTCTTCATTCAATAAATCTTGTCAGGAAAGAGAACCATGTGCCCAAGACCCAGTATTCCCCTGAAAGTAGAGAATGGGCAGTTGTGAGCACTTCCCTAGGTCCAGCTTAGGGAAGCTGGCCGTAAGCAGACATCCTTGACCATTCCTCTTCCACTCCAGCGGACTCTATAACTCCCCCAACGACCGCACGAAATCCCCCAAGTTCCCTTACACACGCCGCCGAGACCCCTCGTGTGGGAGCGACAATGACTCTGTGCAGCCCACCAGGAGGAGGTAAGCCGAACAGCCGTGGGTTTTAAATTTTCAGCAGCAGTTCCGGGTCCCAGTCGCAATTTAACCAGGTTATTCTCATAGTGTCATGACTGTTTGTCCCCTCACGATAACAGAGAGCTTCTGAGTTTTGTTGTTGTTGTTTTTTGTTTTTTTGAGATGAAATAAGCCAGAGGTCCTGAAGCATTTGTCTTAAAAAGCCAGAGTTTCAGAGGATGATTTCATAAAATATTGATGGGAACTTACTCTCTGTATTGTAGTTAAGACTAAATTTTTAAAAATATGTATAATATTTTGAAAATATATATTATATAGTATGTATAATATGTATATATAATATGTATTGGATTAATATATACATTAATATGTGAAAGATTTAAATGTTTTTACCTGAGAAGACAAGATCTTCATGACCCCAAAAAGATCTTCATGACCCAGATAGCCACAATGGTGTGATCACCCACCAAGAGCTAGACATCATGAAATGCAAAGTCAAGTGGGCCTTAGGAGGTATCACTACAAACACAGCTAGTGGAGGTGATGGAATTCCAGTTGAGCTAATTCAAATCCTAAAAGATCATGCTGTGAAAGTGCTACACTCAATATGCCAACAAATTCTGAAAACTCAGCAGTGGCCATAAGACTGGAAAAGGTCAGTTTTCTTTCCAATCCCAAAGAAGGGCAATGCCAAAGAATGTTCAGACTACTGCACAATTGCACTCATCTTGCATGCTAGCAAAATAATGCTCAAAATTCTCCAAGCCAGGTTTCAACAGTAGGTGAACCGTGAACTTCCAGATGTTCAAGTTGGATTTAGAAAAGGCAGAAGAACCAGAGATCAAATTGCCAACATCCGCTGGATCATGGAGAAAGCAAGAGAGTTCCAGAAAAATATCTATTTCTGCTTCATTGACTATGCCAAAGCCTTTGACTGTGTGGATCACAACAAACTGGAAAATTCTGAAAGAGTTGGGAATACCAGACCACCTGACCTGCCTCCTGAGAAATCTGTATGCAGGTCAAGAAGCAACAGTTAGAACTGGACATGGAACTACAGACTGATTCAAAATCGGGAGAGGAATACGTCAAGGTTGTATATTGTCACCCTGCTTTTTTAACTTATATGCAGAGTACATCATGAGAAACGCTGGGCTGGATAAAGCACAAGCTGGAATCAAGATTGCCAGGAGAAATATCAATAACCTCAGATATGCAGATGACACCACCCTTACGGGAGAAAGTGAAGAAGAACTAAAGAGGAAAGTGAAAGAGGAGAGTGAAAAAGTTGGCTTAGAGCTCAACATTCAGAAAACTATGATCATGGCATCTGGTCCCATCGCTTCATGGGAAATGGATGGGGAAACAGTGGAAACAGTGTCAGACTTTATTTTTTTGGGCTCCAAAATCACTGCAGATGTTGATTTCAGCCTTGAAATTAAAAGACGCTTCCTCCTTCGAAGGAAAGTTATGACCAACCTAGATAGCATATTAAAAAGCAGACATTACTTTGCCAACAAAGGTTGGTCTAGTCAAGGCTATGGTTTTTCCAGTGGTCATGTACGGATGTGAGAGTTGGAGTGTGAAGACAGCTGATCACCAAAGAATTGATGCTTTTGAACTGTGGTGTCGGAGAAGACTCTTGAGAGTCCCTTGGACTGCAAGGAGATCCAACCAGTCCATTCTAAAGGGGATCAGTCCTGTGTGTCCATTGGAAGGACTGATGCTGAAGCTGAAACTCCAATACTTTGGCCACCTCATGCGTCGAGTTGACTCACTGGAAAAGACTCTGATGCTGGGAGGGATTGGGGGCAGGAGGAGAAGGGAACGACAAAGAATGAGATGGCTGGATGGCATCACCGACTCGATGGACATGAGTTTGAGTGAACTCCGGGAGTTGGTGATGGACAGGGAGGCCTGGCGTGCTGTGATTCATGGGATCGCAGAGAGTTGGACACGACTGAGCGACTGAACTGAACTGAGCTGAACTGAATGAGTCATCATTTAAAACAGGCAGGGGAATAGGTTTTCTGCTGTCCTTTCCCTTCCAACAATTGGTTCTACTTGGAGAACACTTAAAAAACAAGTCAACATCACTGGGAAACGCTATAAAGTGCATTTGTTTGTATATGTGTATTGAGGAGTTGTGGGTGGTGGGAATTACTAAATATTTTAAGAATCTGTGATGGTATGACTATTGTTAATAGATAGTTTTTTATAGGTTCTCACCCTAAATTATTAGTGTACTTTTTCAGCATTCCCTAAATAAAATACACACACTGAGCAGATGGTCATTTTGATTTTAATGTTTAGAAGTGAATTTATTAAGTTTTTATGTTACATATCAAAATATATGGTATTTTTTTCTTAAACTAATTGCTTGAAATAACTTGGGAGCCTACACATTCCCAAATCCAGACTTAGTAATATTCATATTGAATACAGTTTCTTCTGGCTTCCTGTGCAATACAGAGACGTAATTGTGGTGAGGGGACACAGGATCCTTTCATGGGTACCACCCAGGGGAAAGACAGTTTTGATTTTATAGAGTAGAGAATCTTTGTGTCTGAGCATCAAGGCCTCTGTCTGGTTCTTTGTGGTACTTGAAAGGTCTCTTATTGGGCATGCGTGTTTTGAGGAGACTAGACATTGCTGACTGTTGGCATCAAGAACTGGAGCTCATTCTTCGTTTCTTTCCACTCTAAATACCCTATAATTTTCCCTGTCCTTATCAGTCTTGTTTTATCTTCACATGTATTTACCTTGCCCTTGAGCACAATTCCCTGCATAGCTGAATCAACTCTGACATTTAAAACTGAGATTTGTCATCAGCATGGAGGAATATCATGGACTTAAATTTAATAATGGAAAATTCTACTTTGCAATGCATGGCCAGAATAACATGTTTTGCAAAACATATCAAAATTTCCTATTCTGCTAGTTGTCTGTCATTAAATGGATGCTGCTGCTGCTGCTGCTAAGTCACTTCAGTTGTGTCCGACTCTGTGTGACCCCATAGACGGCAGCCCATCAGGCTCCCCCGTCTCTGGGATTCTCCAGGCAAGAACACTGGAGTGGGTTGCCATTTCCTTCTCCAATGTGTGAAAGTGAAAAGGGAAAGTGAAGTCGCTCAGTCATGTCTGACTCGTAGCGACCGCATGGACTGCAGCCTACCAGGCTCCTCTGTCCATGGGATTTTCTAGGCAAGAGTACTGGAGTGGCTTGCTCTTGCCTTCTCTGCATTAAATGGATAAATCTATCAAATTCTGGTGGAGCTAGAACCCTGGTCCTTAACCTTTTGGGATGATGAAACTCTCTGAGAGACTGATGAAATTTGGATTCATTCCAGAGTTGGGGGAAGTACTTAATTAAATACATGTATAAATTTTCCTTTACAGCTCAATTGGTAAAGAATCTGCCTGCAATGCAGGAGACCTGGGTTCAATTCCTGGGTCGGGAAGATCCCCTGGAGAAGGAAATGGCAAACTACTCCAGTATTCTTGCCTGAAGAATCCCATGGAGAGAGGAGTCTGCAGGCTACAGTCTGGGGTCACAAGAATCGGACATAATTTAGTGACTAAACCACCACTACATAAATTTTCATAGAGTTTTTCAGTGTTCACGGAGATCCTGAAGCCTGCTTGTTTAAGCAATCCTGTTTTAGAACAGAAAAGCTACTATACTTGCTGGCCAATACAAGTTTATTTTTACACCAATACGTTTTCACACTCAAAAATGCTTATTGAGGGCGTCTCTGTGCGAGGCACATGTTAACCAGCACTAGAGAAAGCCCCTGTAGGGTCTTGGGATGAGTTGGGGGTGCTGAGCATTCACAGAAAGGCTGGAAGGTCAGTGTTGTCAAGCACCATGAGAGGAGAAATCTGTTAGAGATGAGCCCGGGGAGAAAGAGAGAGAGAAAGAGAGGTCAGACCTCTCAGGACCCCTGGTCTTTGCTGAGGATTTCAGTCTTTATTCCAGTACTTTTCTAAGGGAGTGATCACACGGTTGCATTTTCACTAGGTAAAGGTGGTCCTTACTGCCTCTAACGTGGTGGTGGACATAGGCCAGACACACACAGGTCCTGGAGAAAGAGGATGGGAGCTTGTACCACGGTGGCGATGTGGAGATAGGAGAAAGTGGATGATTTTAAGACCCTGTAAGAGGTAAAAGTGTGGGATGAGAAGGATCAAAATGAGGGGCGAAGGAGTGACAGGTGTCAGGATGAAAGCCAGACTTGTATAATTTAATGGATGGAGGTGTGATGCACTGAAGTAAGAATCACCTGGATATCACAGGCTTAAAAAGGAAAACTGAGTTTGGTTGTTGATAAGTTGAATTTGTTGTACCAGTGCGAAGTCCAAGTGAGAGATTTACATGGATTGTTGGATATAAGTCAGGAGCTAGATTGGCTATCTGGACTGAAATACAGATTTCTTACAGATGTTAGTTGAAATATGAAATAGAGTTGAGGTTGTCTAGATAGATACTATAGATAGAATGCAAAGACAAGCCAATGACAGACCTGTGGGAAACTTCAACATTTATTTGCCTTAGTTGAAGAGGATTAACTTGTAAAAGAGACAGAGATATTATATCTATATGAAAAATCATGGAACAACATACTGGTGTGAAATTGGGAAAGGAGTACTTCAAGGCTGTGTATTATCGCCCTGCTTATTTAATTTCTATGCAGAGTACATCTTGCAAGATGCTGGATGAAGCACAATCTGGAATCAAGATTGCTGGGAAAAATATCAATAACCTCAGATACACAGATGACACCACCATTATGGAAGGAAGTGAAGAGGAACTAAAGTGCCTCTTGATGAAAGTAAAAGAGGAAAGTGAAAGCATTGGCTTAAAACTCAACAGTCAGAAAACTAAGATCATGGCGTCCAGTCCCATCACTCCATGGCAAATAGATGGGGAAACAGTGGAAGTAGTGAAAGACTTTATTTTCTTGGGCTCCAAAATCACTGCAGATGGTGACTGCAGCCATGAAATTAAAAGATGCTTGCTCCTTGGAGGAAAAGCTGTGGCCAACCTAGATAGCATATTAAAAAGCAGAGACATTACTTTGCCAACAAAGGTCCATCTAGTCAAAGCTGTGGTTTTTCCAGTAGTCATGTATGGATGTGAGAGTTGGACTATAAAGAAAACTGAGCGCCAAAGAATTGATGCTTTTGAACTCTGGTGCTGGAGAAGACTCTTGAGAGTCCCATAGACTACAAGGAGATCCAACCAGTCCATCCTAAAGGAAATCAGCCCTGAATGTTCATTAGAAGGACTGATGCTGAAGCTGAAACTCCAATACTTAGGCCACTTGATGCGAAGAACTGCCTCATTGGAAAAGACTATGATGCTGGGAAAGATTGAAGGCAGGAGGAGAAGGGGATGACAGAGGATTAGATGGTTGGATGGCATCACTGACTCGATGGACATGAGTTTGAGCAGGCTCCAGGAGTTGGTGAGGTGGCTAGGGAAGCCTGGCATGCTACAATCCATGGATCACAAAGAGTCAGACACTACTGCGTGACTGAACTGAACTGAAGTCCTCATTCCCAGAATGCTAGAAGCCAGGCTTCTATCTCCTAGGCATCAGAGTAGAGACTGTCCCTATAAAATATGGAAAGATACTAGGGAAAAGGTCTACAGATAGGAACTTTCAGAAGATTCTCCAATGAAATGGCAAGACCTCCCATGTTAGCCCTGCAGTACAGTGAGGCTGTCTGTCACCGTGCACTGCGCCATCCAGAGGGTTCCAGTCTTTTCAGTGTCTAAAATATGAAAAGGGCCATAGTCACCTGGTATTTGGGGATAGCTTCTCTTTGGAAAGACAGAGACTGAGCCAAGAATTAGGAGTGTGTGCGGGGGAAACTCACAAGAAATAGAGACAGCATGAGAAGCAAAAATTTCTAAAAAATACATACTTATTACCTTTAGAAAAGTGAGAACTGTGGTACTAAAAAAGAGTGAATAAGAGTTTTTAGATTTTAAATTTGTGGGGTAGAATTTTAAATAATTAATTTGAAAGATAAAGTTAAGGAAGTCTTCCCCAAAGTAGAACCAAAACAAATCCATGGAAATAAGGATTATTATGATCAAACCTGAATATCAGTCATTTGACAAATGAAATTTCTGAGGGAAAAAACACAAAAATTACAAGAAAGGAAGCTATTAAAGAAATAATATAAGAAAATATCCCAGACTAGAATGCTTTAACTTTATAGATAGACAGAACCCACTGAGCATTTGGCATAGTAAATTGAAAAGTAAGATCGATACCAAGATTATTAAAACATTATAGACCAAGAAAGAATTTTGAAAAATTGGCATCAGGGAGGAAAATGTGAGAGGAAAAAACACAGATCATGACAAATAAATATCATGGACTTGGACTGCTTCACAACAAAAGTAGAGCAAGAAGATAATGAGGCATTGCTTCTAAATGCTGAAGGAAGATTAGTTTCAATTTAGGATTCTATGCCCAGATAAACCATAATTATATGTGTATAAAGAAGACATTGTCAGAAATTTCATTCTCAAAAATATATATACATATATGTGTGCATCTATATAATGTATTGTGTATATTTAGTGTATACATACACATACACACACATATATGTATATGTGTATATATATAGCTCAAACTACTGCACAATTGTACTCATCTCACATGCTAGTAAAGTCATGCTTAAAATTTTCCAAGCCAGACTTCAACAATACGTGAACCATGTATTGAATGCCAGATGTTCAAGCTGGATTTAGAAAAGGCAGAGGAACCAGAGATCAAATTGCCAACATCTGCTGGATCATGGAAAAAGCAAGAGAGTTCCAGAAAAACATCTACTTCTGCTTTATTGACTATACCAAAGCCTTTGACTGTGTGGATCACAACTAACTGTGGAAAATTCTGAAAGAGATGGGAATATCAGACCACCTGACCTGCCTCTTGAGAACACCTGTATGCAGGTCAGGAAGCAACGGTTAGAACTGGACATGGAAAAACAGACTGGTACCAAGTCGGGAAAGGAGTACGTCAAGGCTGTATATTGTCACCCTACTTATTTAACTTATGTGAAGAGTACATCATGAGAAACGCTGGACTGGATGAAGCACAAGCTGGAATCAAGATTGCTGGGAGAAATATAAATAACCTCAGATACACAGATGACACCGCCTTTATGGAAGAAAGCAAAGAAGAACTAAAGAGCCTGTTGATGAAAGTGAAAGAGGAGAGTGAAAAAATTGGCTTATAGCTCAACCTTCAGAAAACTAAGATGATGGCATCCGGTCCCATCACTTCATGGCAAATAGATGGGGAAACAGTGGAAACAGTGAGAGACTTTATTGTTTTGAGCTCCAAAATCACTGCAGAGTGGTGGCTGCAGCCATGAAATTAAAAGATGCTTACTCTTTGGAAGGAAAGTTATGACCAACCTAGATAGCATATTAAAAAGTAGAGACATTACTTTGCCAACAAAGGTCCATCTAGTCAAGGCTATGGTTTTTCTAGTGGTCATATATGGATGTGAGAGTTGGACTCTAAAGAAAGCTGAGCACCGAAGAATTGGTGCTTTTGAACTGTGGTGTTGGAGGAGACTCTTGAGAGTCCCTTGGACTGCAAGGAGATACAACCAGTCCATCTTAAAGGAGATCAGTTCTGGGTGTTCATTGGAAGGACTGCTGCTGAAGCTGAAACTCTAATACTTTGGCCACCTGATGCAAAGAGCTGACTCATTGGAAAAGACCCTGATGCTGGGAGGGATTGAAGGTGGGAGGAGAAGACGACAGAGAATGAGATGGTTCGATGGCATCACCAACTCGATGGACATGAGTTTGAGTGAACTCTGGGAGTTGGTGATGGGCAGGGAGGCCTGGCGTGCTGCAATACATGGGGTTGCAAAGAGTTGGACACGCCTGAGCAACTGAACTGAACTGATATATATATATATATACATAGTGTGTATGGGCTTCCCAGGTGGCGCTAGTGGTAAAGAACTCACCTGCCAATGCAGGAGAGATAAGAGACACGGATTCAGTCCCTAGGTCAGGAAGGTCCCCTGGAGGGGGGCGTGGTGACCCACTTTGGTATTCTTGCCTACAGAATCCCATGGACAGAGGAGCTTGGTGGGCTACCGTACATAGTGTTGCAAAGAGTCAGACATGACTGTAGTGACTTAAATATGAATGTATATATATGTGTGTGTGTGTATAAATATATAGCTGCCATGACAAGAGGCCATGCGACCTAAGACTATGGGATTCATCAAAGGTGCAAAAGAAATTCCATGGCTCAGGGTGAAGGGACATCTGTGCAGGAGTGCTAGACAGCAAACTGTCCAATGTGAGCAGGAGGGCAGAGTGCTCCAGAAGGGATTTACATGGAACTTGCGGATTATCCGTGTATTTATCCATCTCAGGAGGAGTTGTGCAGCTCTCTCAGAGATGGGATAAAGTATTAGTGAGAAGTACGAGGAAAACTAAGCAAGCAACTTGAGTAGAAAACTAGGCAGTTATCATCTCTAAGAAAAATTTAAAGCTGTACAAGAAATTGTCTTCCTAAAACACTGTTTAGATCAGTCATCTGTGAACAACAGTTATGTAATTGTGTTTACAATTAACAATTCTATCAATGTAATGTTATTTGATATAATTATGTTGGGAAAGTGGGAGAATGAAAGTTGTGAATGTGACATTAAAAGGGTCATGTCTGCCCTGACTAGATCGGAAAGGCACATATAACAAAGGATAAGGACATGGAGACCAAAAGCAAGAAAGAGACCTCTCTCAAGAAGTATGGCTTTGCAGGAGAAGAAAGAGACTGGGCAGACAGTCGTGGGAGATGTGGAGTCAAAGTAGGTGTGTGTATGTTTGAATAGGAGAGACTTGAGTATGTGAAAAGCTGGTAGAGAAACTTGGCTCTGAGGACAAGGTGAATATATGTGAGAGACAAGAGGTGGTTAATGACAGTCACTGAGGAGGTAAAAGGCGATGGGACCTGCACAGCACAGGTGAGCGGATTGACCTTAATTGTAAGGACACTTCCGTCAAAGAGAGGGTGATGTTGGTGAGTTTGTTTGTTTGTTTGTTTTTGGTAAGGGGAAAAGGAAAGAGTTCCCATTAATGGCTGGCTCCTTTTTGCTTTGGAAGGAGAACTCAAAGTCATTTGCTGCAGCAGTGGTACAGTGAGTCAGAGGGCTGCGAGGTGAAAGGAGTTTGAGCACTTTGAGGAAACTGAGAGTTCTTAGATCAGAGAAAGGGGGTAGGACTGCTGGGCCGTGTTGTAGGTCTGAGCTTATGCACATGGATTTGCAGTGTGCTTAACATGCCCTTTTATATAACCTCACTAGCACTGCTTGCCAGCTTTTGAGGGCTGGCCCAGAGAACCTGGAGATTTGGATTCACCCACTCTTGGAATTTTGTCACAAAGACTGAACAAAAAACACAATCAGAGGAAGTTTCAAGTACTGGCATGCATGTTATTGTGATGATGAAAATCCAAACTGAGTCAGGGAGGAAATAAAAGTTAGCTGACGGGAAGTTGCAAGGTTGATAGACAGTACTACTGAGGTCAAAGAAAGGTAGAATGGAAGTCATTGAACAAGCAACAATGGTAATAGCAAACATTTAGTGAGTTCTTAGAGTGGGCCAGGTCCTACTGTGTCCATTTTAAATACATTAATTCGTTTTATCCTCATAACAACCCTGTGTGGGAAGTACTATTCAAGCTGAGGCTCAGTAGAGAAGTCTTGGGTTTAAATCACACTGTTTATCAACAGATGGGACAGGGTTCACATTCAGGACCACAGAACTCACACGTGTAACCAGGAGGCCCCAGGGAAGCTGTTTGAAGGTAAATAGGAAGCGGTATTCAGGAAGGAGAGGAGATTGAGGTTAGAGAACAAGGTTTCTGCAGGTAATAGAGGCCAAAGTGTGACCCTGATGGGGTTGCTGAGTTGCAGTAAAGAGGTCCTTAGGGAAGATGACAAGGGACATGGAGGCTGCGATGTTGGATAGGGCATTCAGGTGAGAGCTGACATCAGATTATGGCAGAACTTGGCTCGGTGGATTGTGTTACGGAATTGGGTTTGTTTGCCTAACTTGCAGCAAGCCAGACATTGAGACGCCAAGGTCTGCAGCAGAGAAATCGTTTATTCACAAGATAGCCAAGCAAGTTGATGGGAGAACATATCCAAAACTTGTTTCCCTGACGATCAGACTTAGGGATATTTATACGATAAAGAGGCAGGGTGTATGAGGCGTGGGGAGAGGTGGTTGAGGTAAGAAGAGGGAGGTAATTGGTGGTTTCTGCAAGAGTGGTTGAGCTTCATGGTTCTTCACGGCAACTGTTCAGAAGATGGCAGAGTTAGTGTGTTCTGAGGGTAGAGGTTTTGGCCCTCTAGCATCGAAAGATCATCCATCTGACACTCATGCAGGGCCAGTTGAATGGTCAGTGGTTTCAGCAGTTTGAACTGGGCAAGAACTAACTCTGCGTTTCTGAAAAACAATTTAAGCAACCGTTACTATAGTGACCCATAAATCAGAGGTGTTATCCATAAGGAAGCTAGGGAGTGGTTAAAGTCAACTAAAAGCGAGTGAGGCAGGTTAGGTTTGGGGGGCCTAATCAGGTTAGTCTCTGTTTCAGTTGCAGATCTGGGCACTGCGATTGGACTCTGTTATTGGACGAATGGAACTTAACAGATAATTACTGTTGTATCTGTAGTTACTTAATAATTATGCACACAGATAATTGTGCATAATTACTTATGGACTGTTTGTAGCCCCTGCTAGCCTGTTGGCTTCTTGAGGCCAGTTGATATCATTTCTGGGATCTGTTGTAGAGCTGGGCATGTGTGTGTGACTCACGTGTTTGGTGACTGACGTGGATGGATGACTGTGTAACGTGCATTAACTGAAATAAAACTCATTCTGGTATGCTTTCCTTAGCCAGTTGATAATTTTCTATTTTCCTGAATGAATTCTGTCTTTTTTTCCCCATAGGAAAGCCCATAACAGTGGTGAAGATTCGGATCTAAAGCAAAGGAGGAGGTAAAAAAGCAAAAATGACAGAAGGGTCAAGGGAGAGGGAAAGGGCTTAGCAGATCAGCACAGCTCAGACCTGAGGCAAGAGTGTGGGAAATGTTTGGTTTTATTAGTGACTGCTTTAAGGATATTGTAATTTTTTAAAATTTGAAGTAACAATTTTGGCTGCAACTGGTTCTCAATCTTCCATTCCTTAACATCTTTAGGAGTTTTTCTCTCTTTTTTTTCTACTCCTTTTTGTTTTAGAGGAGCTATCTCCATTATCTCTCTCTCCTTTTTCTTTTCTATTCTCTTTCTTTCTGTTTTTCTTTTCGGCCGCACCACACAGTGGCATTTGGGATCTTAGTTCACTGACCAGGGATTGAACCCATGCCACCTGCAATGGAAGCGTGGAGTCTTAACCACTGGGCTGTCAGGGAAGTCCCTCGCTTATCTCTTGCTACAGTAAAACCATCCAGAACTGGGTGGTTGAATATAACAACAACCATATATATCTTATATGATTCTATTGATTGAACAGCAGTTTGTTAGCTAGTTTAACTGAACCCTGGCAGAATGGCTGTCAGCCTGGGAACTCTGTCTCTCCATGATCTCTGCACCTGGTTAACCTAGGTGGCTGGGAAGAAGCAGAGGCTACTAGCGCTGTTAAGAGATAGTCCTAGAACTGGCAGAGTATCCCTTCCACCTCCTTCTGTTGGAAAAATCAGTCATAGGATCAGCACAAATTCAAGGGGAATGGAAATAAACTCTCCCTCTCTTCGTGGGGGTAGGGGTTTGACAGGACTTTGAGTCCATATTTAGTCTACCTCAGGGGCTTATAGCTCTTCCACATCAGAGTTCTGTTGAAAGCACTTGATTCTGTGGTCCTTTCTAGGAGCATGATGACATTTACTTTAGTCTGCTTCCACATTTCTGTAGACATTCAGATGCCTAGATGAACTGAGAAACTGGGAGAGGGCTATGACAACTACTTATGTTTGAACTGGTAATTTTATTGCAAAATTAATTCTAAAGAACCTGTATGAACCTTTCTGAGATTTTTCATTTGTCATAAATATGTTTTTTTTCTCTTATTTTCTTTTCAGGTCACGCTCACGCTGTAACACAAGCAGTGGTAGTGAATCAGAAAACTCTAACAGAGAGCACCGGAAAAAGAGAAACAGGTAATGTTGGAATATGATAGTTAACAGGAACTCTGAAATCAGCAGCTGCCACTGATTATAGAAGCTGTGTGTCCTATGAATTTTTACACCTGATTTTTCTCAGCTGTAATAAGAATCTGGAATGATTCTGAAGTACTATTTTAGGAAACCTCAGCTCTTTGAACTGAGTTTCTTATCTTTATAAGATGATTAAACAGTTTGACAGTGATGTCCCTTCTTGTTAATTAAAAAAAAAAAAGGCAGTGATCTATATTTAGGTACAACATGTAGTTATTTGCCTAAGAGTGGTGAGAAATTTTATCATTTGTAGAGAGATTTCTCCCTGAAGTGTCTTTTAACATGACATCATTATCCTTTGCCCAACCAAAAACCAAGACACTCACAGTTGCATAGTTTTAGTCTTATGGATGTGTAAATGCAAATGTATTTATACTTGTGCCAGGCACACACAATTAAATGGGTAAACGCAATTAATTCATATTTTTAGGACTTAGTCTTAAGAGCTTGTTAGTAACATGACTTGACATGTAATCAATATTAGTGATGACAGTGCATTGATTTAATCAGTTTTTCCTAATTCTGAAATATTTATTTGAAAACAAGTAATCCATGATGAGAGAATACCAGGTTGGGGAGCTGAGGGATATAGTTATTGGCTATGCCAGTTTCTAATCTGGTGGTTCTCAGTTGGGTACAGTTATGTTTTCCCTCTCTTCCCCGAGGACATCTGGCTATGTTTTGGGATACTTTCAGCTGTCACAACTGGGGGAGTGCTACTGACTAGGGATGCTGCTCAACATCCTGCACAGCACAAGACAGCACTCCACAAGGGGAACATCTGGCCCCCAAAATGTCAGTGGTGCCACCATAGGGAAACCCGTTCCCATCTGACGTAGACTCTGGAGTGGTTGCTTCTTCTGGGTTGTCTCTTGCTGAGGAAGTTGCAGGAGATGATCTCCAGGGTCCTTGTTTTGTGCTTAGAGCCCTAGTACGTGGCATTCACTGAATTGGCCTCCCTCTCTAACTACAATACCTATGTAATAACCGCCCAGACAGCACTGTGAGAGTGGACCACTTTCTTAGGAAAACTTTCTATGTCGAGCCTTCTTGATAGAGGTGAGATCTCAATGTGTTAGGACAGTTTTCTCAAGGAAATGATCCCAGTTTCTTCATCTATAAAAACCCGAGTGTGGACAGTAACTTTCCCTCAGGTGCCCTCTTCCCACTGTAAAATCCAGTATTTCTACACAGACGACACAAAACAAGCTGAAAAGCACCTCCCCCATCTCTATGGACCTACTTATCAAGCCAGTGTCTTATTTCTGTTTTGCTTGGTGTAATCTGAGTTCATGCATGCTAAGTCGCTTTAGCCCCTCTCTTTGCGACCCTATGGACCAGGGCCCGGTGTGCTATTCTCAACTTCTCAGAGCCAGCCTACCTATTTAAAAACAGTGTGTTTTTGAGCCAGAAGTGCTAACGTGACATTTGCTGTTAAAATGAAACACTGTTTAAAGGTTGCCAGCAAATCCCTAAATAGCTCGTTACTGATCTAGAAGCACCAGCTTTAATATTCCAAATAGGTGTTTTCTGCCTCTACCCCAGGTTCATCAACAGTTTTTCAGATTGGCTTTTTTTGTACTGTATAAATAGCGTATTTTAGAATGATGGTGGTTCTGAATGTTTAAATGCTAAAGTACTTTTAAGGCTATTGATGAGAAATTGCTTTCAATGCCCACTGACACAAAGACTTGCAAAAATAATTTCTTTTACCTGTAGAGATAGTGCCCTGGGCTTACACAGGGTGGCTGTGGCTGTTGAAGATGAGGTCTGGAGTCTTGCTCTCAGAGGCACAGCGGAAAGTGGGTGAAGGAAGCAGCACGCCTTGCAGTGCTAATCCCTATGCCTGAGAATCCTGGTGGAGGCACAGTGCGCGGGGTGGTGCCGCACAGAACTCTGCCCTGGGGGCCACGTACCCATGACGCAGTGCTGCCACTACCCACTCCATCCCATTATCAGCCTTTAAAATCTTGCCAGAACCCACTCACTCTACCTTGGGATACATGGGTCTTAATATTTATACTGTGGCCCTGCTAATGGTCCCAATATGTCTTGTGTCTATAATGAAGGGTTGTCTAGTGATGTCTGACTTTCAACTCTGGGGGAAGAGAATGAATCTCTTCCGCCTCAGTTGCCTTTCCTTACTTTCATCACCAGGGTGACCCAGCCAAGCTCTCACCAGCGTCCTTTGTGCTTTTATTAAAGGACTCTGGTAACCCTAGAATGGGGCAAAATGAGTCTTGAACATGCTGATTTTCTTCTTCCTGCCAGCAAGGTCTCTAAATTCAGCTCCGGATGCTTTCTCACTTTGGAAATCAGAGCCTGCACCCGAGACACCCCATTTTCCTGTCTCCCCATGGGAACTGTAGCCTGGGGCAGAAGGGCAGAGACTGTGCACATTAGCTTTTTCAAGCACTGTTTTGAAGACCGTGATGTGTCCAGTGGAGGTCTGGAGAGACTCTCTGGAGACTGTGTGTGGTCTTTAGGATGTTATTTCCCCTGGTACTGCTTCTTGCTGTTGTTGCAGTTTTTGTTGTTGTTTGTTTCTTTGTTTTTTTAACATAAGGAAGGTCTCTCATATTAGGTTCAAGACAATGCTGTGTAAATACTGTTTTTTCACAGTGTCTACCTGTTGGAGTTCAAGCTGCTTTGCTGCTCCCATACAGTTTCAGTATCTCTCATTTTGTGTGAAGAGAAGCACAAGTTAACAAGACAGTGTTACGAATCAGTTTTATTCAAAGCAGTGATTGTGGCTTTGAACAAACATGGAAAAAATCATAATCCACACTGACTCTGGAAAGCTAGTATTAGAAACAAGGATGTTGTTTAGATTCAATTTTAGAAAATATGACTGTAGATAAGCAACCTCCTCTGTTAGCTTTGAGTCGAGAGCTAGTGAGGCCAGATGGGCGAGGACTGTGCAATAACTGCAGGGTTTCATTCCACAGAAATTTCCAACAGTAGAGACTTAAGCCTCCTTTGTTTGGGAAATTGTTTATGTATTTCTTAATCCTCTTTCACTTTAGTTGTCTCTTTACTGTTTTCATACTCTTCATGGGTACCTACAGTTTTCTAGATTTTGAGGTTTGAGAAAATAGTTTTTTCCTCTCTATATAATTAGCTGGAAGTTGGAGCAGTTTCTTGTTACAACATCTAAGATGACAGAGTCCTTATTTTCCCCTCAGTGTTTCTAGTGAGTGAAGTCGCTCAGTCGTGTCTGACTCTTTGTGAACCCATGGACTATAGCCCACCAGGCCCCTCCATCCATGGGATTTTCCAGGCAAGAGTACTGGAGTGGGTTGCCATTTCCTTCTCCACGGAATCTTCCCAACCCAGGGATGGAACTTGGGTCTCCCGCATTTTAGGCAGACGCTTTACCAGGGAAGCCTGGTGGTGTCTCTACGTGCACCTTTGTATTCAGCTCTCTTCTCTTCTCCCATTTTTACCTTATCGCATTGTTTTCCCTCACCCAGTTCCCGTCTATTTTCTTTTCTTAGCTTCTTTCTCACTCTTTCTTTCCTGTCCTCTCTGACGTCTGTCTCTGTTTAGGAACCAGTGATAAAATGTCAAAAAAAAAAAAAAAAAAGCAAAAACAAAACCCTAAGGGAGTGGGTCAGGGTTTCAGTTCTGCCTTGTCCTGCTGTTTGACCTTGGGAAACTCATTTAATCAATTTAAACTTAGGTTTCTCGTCCTTAAAATGGTGTGTGTACTACCTGATCTGTTTTCTTGAGTTACTGCAAAGACTAAATGAGCTATAAGAGGTGATAGCACCATGGTGGACAGAGCTGGATATCTAATTTTGGTGTCAATGCCTCTTCTTTGGCTGTCCCAACCTCTCCTACACCCTCTTCCTAGCCTGTTCCACTTTTCTTTTAACTTTGTCCTCCATTTCCCCATCTTCCCTATCTACACATTTGTATTTTCAGACCAGGCTTTTTTATCCTTTGACTGATGGGTAGGTTTTAGGGGTATCATAATCTCAAGCAATTTTATGTGAAATTATCTGTTTCCAAGTGTACAGTTTTCTGGTGATAAGAGTTTGTAGATTTAATCAGGTTCTTAAGAGGGTATCTGATCTCCAAGAAGTTATAAAGTGGTCATTATGATCTAAATAGTGAAAGATAGATTGATATTGGGAAATGGAGTTGATATTTTAGTTCACTGGTAGGGTTGAAATCTAAAAGGCTGCAAATTTCTTTTGAGATTTCTTACTTTTCTATACCAATTTGTGAAAAAATTGGTTCAATTAAATTAATCAAATTAGGAACCTGCCAAGTACAGAGAAGCATTAAATTAATGATCTTTGTGAGTATTAGATTGCGTTAGTTTTCACCAGTTAGAATTTTGAATCTTGCATGTGAAATCAGAAGGGTCAGTTGGCTCCTCTTTGTGGATTTGAACCCCTGGGTCGTGCTTGGGACTTGCCCACAGAGTATGTTGAAGGAGGACCTAAGAAGAAGATCTATCACGGTGAAGTCTTTCATAAGCCAGCTTTCCCTGAAAATACCTTGAGCTTAATAAAATATCCTTCACATTCAAAGGAACTGATCTGCAAAATATCCTTTGTGCTGTTGATGAAAATCAGCTCTCCTTTAGGCATTCACTGGGATCTGTGGATTACTCAGTCATTAGCTTTGATGTGTTGCTAGGCTTTTAGGATTTGAAGTGGGAGATTTGGAGGAGGCAGGGGGCAGTGAGGCAGAGAACCAGTCTGGTGTTTTTTGCATAAGCATAAAAGTGGAAGTAACTCTGGAGCCTGGCGAAAATTAAAAGAGTAAGAAAAATGAGAGAAGCTGGGGGTAAGAACAGGACTAGAATAAATTGGCAACGGGGGACCATTTGGACCTTTCCCAAATTTCATTCTGAGCCGTTTGCATCATAATCACATGAATTATGTACATGAGGCGATATGTGTGCACATGTGTGCACGTGTGTGGGTGAAACAGAGCACAGAACAAAGAATGAGGGACCGTGCATTATGAATCTGTCCCTGCTTTGAAGAGCTCCGTGCCTAGAAGCTGGTTCCTTTACCCTCTGAGTTTTAATTTTCTTACATGCTAACTGGGATCATACCTGCCCTGCCTACCTCATGAGGTTTGTGAAGATCTGAGATAATGGATGTGCTTTGAAAAGCAGAAAGAGCCCTGCATTCGATTGATGCTCACTGTTACCTGAAGTCCCCATTGTATCTACAGAGTGGGGGCAGCTCCCTTTAACAACAAAGAAGCCAGTGTTTCTAACATGTGAGTTTATCCTGCCACAAATGTTGTTAGACTTTCCTCCTGCTTTTTAGGTGTCTCTTAGAATCTGTATCTGAATAATGGATTAAGATGGTTTGAAGTATTCTAAATGTGTTCCACAAAGTCTTTTATGTTATTTTTCTGAGAAAACTAAGAAACCATCCTCTGTGGCACTGCAGCTAACAGGGATGATACAGCTGAGGCAGGCAAATCTAGATCACGGCTTTGGTAGGGTTTTGTTGTTGTTAGAATCATAAAACAAAACAAAACACTTCTGTCCCTGTGCCTTAAGGGAAGAATGTGTTTTGATGATGGCAAACTTAAACCCAAGGGTGTTTATTCTACATGGCCTGAAAATAGATAACTGTTTCCTCACAAGCTTGCCCTCCTGGTTGATTCCTGTCCCTGACAGAAGTGTCTGCACTGCAAACCAGGTACAAATTGTGGGTCTGGAGTGGGTAGTCTGTACAGAGCCAATGGAAGTGATGTTCCCTGTGCTGCCCACATGGCACAGGGTTCTGATTTCTACTTTATTAAGTTGTATTAAGATTTAAACATTTGATATGGATAATTTAGGAATTCTAGAGCATAATCCAAATTGATAGAGACGACCATGGAAGCACAAAGCTACAGCAACAAGAAATGTTCTCAGAGCACTAAACTCGAGGCAGGTTGAATGATTACGAAAATAGAAGCAGAGCTGGGGAGAGGAAATTGTGCCAAGGGTAGCCCATTTTAGGAGGGAGAGCATAAGGTGTAAGTGGAAGAGATTGAAGCACCTTTAAGAGCAAATAAGATTAATTTATTGATGGTGGGGGAAGATGGGAAAAGCAAATGAATTTTTTGCTTGCTGGTCTTTGGGGAGTATGTTGACAGATGCCTGGAACCGATATAAATTTCCCTAGGGAAGAAAAACTACTGAAAAAAAGAAAAGAAGATTGGTTTGTAGCAGGTGATCCCAGAATGAGAGCTGTTGTTGAAAAATACAAGTCCACAATCAGCTGGGAACTGCAGAGTCACTGTTAGCGATGGAGTGGCCACGTGAAGAAGTCGCTGAAGAGCGGAGGTTTGTTTCAAAGGGTCTGGCTGCCTTGTAAATGAAGCACAAAGAGAAAAACGTAGAGTTTTAAATCCGGAAAGGATCTTCACAGTAATTCAGTAAATGAAGAAACAGACTTACCAAAGAAGGTTAAACGTTTTGCCCAGGGGTCTCTGAGTCAGATAGCAACAGAGCTGGAACTAGGCTGAACTCAGGAGCAACGGAATTGCTCCTTATCATCCAAAGCGTCATTTTACATTTGCTCTGTAAGATTGCTCAGGTTTTGTATTAAAGATGGTCTTTTATCTCAGTGAAGGAGAAATGAAATTAAGAACTGGTCTAAAGGAATGTCCTATTAGGAATGAAACTGCCCTGGGTAAAGGTAGGGGACAGAGTAAAACCCACCAAGATTTGTATAAAAATTCATTTGGTAATGTGAAGAATTTTGCAGAAGCAGAACTGTAATTGGGAAGATGGAAAGAAGAGCCTAAGAATAGTCATTATCTTCATTATTGTTATCAAATGATTATATGGCATTTCATCTTCACAGTCTTTTACAAACTTTAATTAAGTGTCAAATGCAGTTAAAATCTAAATTGTATGGATAGCCTGGAAAAGTAGGGTGTTGAAATTTGGTGAGATATGAAGGAAATATATCAGAACTCTCTTATTCGGAAATATTACTGGAATATGCTCTGATCTAGAGCAACTCTCTTCCTTATACATTAACTAAAACACAAAAGCCGAGACTTCCTTGGTGGTCCAGTGGTTGAGACTCTGCACTTCCACTTCAGGAGCTGTGGGTTCCATCCCTGTTGTGGAACTGAGATTCCACATGCTATGTGGCATAGCCAAAAAACATAAAATTATGGAGAATTTAAAAAAAAGCCTTCTTATGGTTGGACTTCTTAGTCTAGCTGTTAAGTCTTCTTAATTGTGACGAATAGACAGAATATGGTATGTAGAGTTATTGCCTTAGTGGATACAGGAAAGAAATGTTTAGCATTTTTGAGGTTCAACTTTAAATATAACATTTGAAAATGAATATATTCCCAGTAAAAATTGCAATGGACTCTTTCCCCCCTTAACACTTTCATGACTATAAAAAGTCAAAATATAAAACATTTTGACGTTTCAAAAGGCCCTATATCAGTATAATGCTTACAGTGTTTTTATTCTTCATAATTTAAATTCCTGCATTAAAATTATAATCTATCAGGAAAGAAGCAAAACCCACTTCTTTGTGTGTCCCACGTCTCAGGAGAAATGAGACTCACAAGGCAGAAGCATTATAGGATATGTGTTGTACATGTAAAAATTTCTTTAGTTACTTAGGCAAAAACAAAACAGTTAACTTCTGCCTCCTAAGGACTGAGTATTACAGTATTCTTGCCTTTAAGGGTAAGATTTTTTCCTTTCTAAGTAGCATCTGTATTTTCCAGAGCAGGTCAATGATGGAAGAAATGACACTTTCACTCTTGTAATGAGGTACCATTAACCAGAGGCCTTTTGTAAGGGTGTAATTTCAAACTTCATTACAGACTAAGGCAGCCACACCGCCCACTACTCAGGAAAACGTGCTTCTGTTGTGACTCTCCAATGAGCCTTACATTTTTAATGCGCCTTGTTAGAATATTTATGAAGCTGCGTCACCGGTAGAGGGCATCTGTCTTTGGAACATGTGGGTCCCAAGGATGTTAACTGACAGGGTTTCATTGCCCTCACTTTCAACTATTTGATTAGGAAAATAGAAGTTAAAGGTACAGGCCACGGTCTGAAATTCTTTCTGATATAGTTCTTATTACTAGTAAGGTACTGGAAGTAGGAGTTTTCATTTTTGTTACCAGAGAAAAGCCTCAGCATGAAGGTAGCTAGCTAAAGTCCACAACAGAAGAGCGAGCATATACTCCTTGTGCTTCCTTTGAATTGTCTAGGGAATGTTCTTCTAGCAAAAGTATGTCTGTCTCAGTCAGGTTTCACCCTTGCTGGAACACCTGACCCCTCAAAAATATTTAAAGGTTCTGACTTAACTGATTAAAAATAAAATTAGTGAAATTTAGCCCTGTCCATGAACTATGCAGTGATTTAGTTCAGAATGGAAGCTGCGTGTAAAAGACTCCAGGCTTGGGAGTTGCACGGACCTGGTTTTATGTCTATCCCCGGGCAACGCAAGGTGTGGGTTCCTGTGAGAAGGGAGATATCTCCTTGCCAGCCTGACACCTTCCCACTGACCATCTCTTCCTAACTTTGGACTCCTTAGTCCTGGGGGTGTACAGGACAGTTCTCCCCCAGCAGGTCTGGTTGGTCGCTGGCTGTCACATGATACAGGGATTGGCTCGGAGGTGTAGGTTTTGGCTATGAAAATACATATAGATGTGTGTTTGTATATGTAGTCAAAATATAAAAAGTAACTGTTTCAAAGAATTATTAATAATCATATGACTTTGAATCGTATATCTTATGTTTTTCTTTCTAATATTCATATATCTTCTCATATTTTTCTTTAGCTATTTCTAATATTCAAATTCATAACCACATATGTTCAATTTTAATTTCCTTTGCATGTATCATGAGAGAGGGAACTATGTTCTTGAATTTGTGAAGAATACCATGACTGTATCCTGTTAATATGCAAAAAATAGAAATGAAAGCTTTAATGAGGAAATATATACAGTTCAAAGACTTGAAGTGTGTTACAGATAATTTTTTACTTAACACAATTCCTCTTTAATGTAGAGAGATTTAAATAGCTTTTTCCTTTTAAGCTACTTTGTTTTTTTTTTTAAACTCGAATTTGCTTTCCTTTGTCTGTTTAAGTGAGATGAATATTTGTCACTGTCCACTGATCTGCATTATAAGCAAATGTAGATATCCGTCCCACAGTGCTGCAACAGGGCAACCAAAAGACATCTGTTCAGTGAAAGAAATGACTCCAGACTTGTCTGTTCTTTTCATTTCTGTTTTGAAACAGTTATGCTCATGCAATCCCAGTACTGGGATGATTACCGTGTGATGCCATGCTGCTCTCCCATGTCCTGGGAGCAGCAGTGTGGAAGAAACACCTTAGAGTAGCTTCTTCAAGAACTTACATAAATTCAAAGTTAAAGATTCAGAAAACAGTTGTTTGATTTTTGCAAGAAATACTCATGGCTTTACAGCATCAGTGCATTCTAGACATTATTAACACATTAAGTATACACTTGCTTTGATACTTGTTTCCTTCTCTCCCCTGTAACTCCTCACCCTTGTTTTTAGAAAGACTTGATGTATCTGCAGAAGGAGTGTGGTTCGTGATGGTTTATGCTAGGTCCATTCAGTATCTTCACACTCATAATTGGTTGCCATTACTTAAAAATTTAAAGAGTTCATTAAAAAAGATTCAGATTTGTAGATTATCTTTTGAAAACTGACAGGATTGATAATATTGTCCCCTGACCTCACATGACAAGTGCCTGTACCCCCAGTCCCCTCTCCCCCCAGCTTTGCTTTCCCTCATTTTGTTCTCCCTGCCAGGAACCTGGCCACACTGAGTGCTCAGCCCTCATTCTCTTTTAAACACGCGAACAGCATAACCAGAATGTTCTGTGCCTACCCCACTGCCGAGACATTGTGCCACCATATTTAACTGTTTGAATTTCTAGCTTTCTATCTTAAAAATAGGGAATTGTACCTGGTACTTAATGAAAATTTGAAGAACATTGCAGAGGAGAACTATTCACTGCTGTTTTACTTAGATGTTTTTATAAAATGATTCTGTTTCATGATTTAAGATTGTTTAGCTGACAGTACTGTTTCTTTGCTGCTGCTGCTGCTAAGTCACTTCAGTCGTGTCCGACTCTGTGTGACCCCATAGACGGAAGCCCACCAGGCTCCCCCATCCTTGGGATTCTCCAGGCAAGAACACTGGAGGGGGTTGCCATTTCCTTCTCCAATGTGTGAAAGTGAAAAGTGAAAGTGAGGTCAGTCAGTCGCGTCTGACCCTTAGCGACCCCACAGACTGCAGCCTACCAGGCTCCTCCATCCATGGGATTTTCTAGGCAAGAGTACTAGAGTGGCTTGCCATTGCCTTCTCCGACTGTTTCTTTAGTTAATACCTAAATAGCTTTTAAATGAGTTTTTGTTTGACCCATGTCTCTTGACTAAAAGAATTTAAACCAGGGACGAAGGCTAAAAATAACCAATATACATTTATATATTTGTATATAAATATTAATATATCAAAAATAAAAATATTAACCATTTATCTACTTATGGATATATTAATATATAATACATTCTTAGCTTTGAGTGATTATAATAAAATTGCTTATTCTTAAATAGACTTTCATTTCTTCAGTTCAGTCGCTCAGTCGTGTCCCACTCTTTGTGACCCCATGAACCACAGCACACCAGGCCTCCCTGTCCATCACCAACTCCCGGAGTCCACCCAAACCCATGTCCATCGAGTTGGTGATGCCATCCAACCATCTCATCCTCTGTCGTCCCTTTATCCTACCCTCAATCTTTCCCAGCATCAGGGTCTTTTCCAGTGAGTCAGCTCTTCACATTAGGTGGCCAAAGTATCAGAGTTTCAGCTTCAGCATCAGTCCTTCCAATGAACACCGAGGATTGATCTCCTTTAGGATGGACTGGTTGGATCTCCTTGCAGTTCAAGGGACTCTTTCAAGAGTCTTCTCCAACGCCACAGTTCAAAAGCATCAATTCTTTGGCACTCAGCTTTCTTCACAGTCCAGCTCTCACATCCATACATGACAACTGGAAAAACCATAGCCTTGACTAGACAGATCTTTGTTGACAAAGTAATGTCTCTTCTTTTTAATATGCTGTCTAGGTTGGTCATAACTTTCCTTCCAAGTGGTAAGCATCTTTTAATTTCATGGCTGCAATCACCATCTGCAGTGATTTTGGAGCCCAAAAAAATAAAGTCAGCCAATGTTTCCACTGTTTCCTCATCTATTTGTCATAAAGTGATGGGACCGGATGCCATGATCTTAGTTTTCTGAATGTTGAGCTTTAAGCCAACTTTTTCACTCTCCTCTTTCACGTTCTTCAGGAGGCTCTTTAGTTATTCTTTACTTTCTGCCATAAGGGTGATTTCTTTTGCATTTCATTTCTTAATAACTTCTAAATAGCTTATTAACTTTTTGATACCTTTGACACCTTTGACCTTTTTGATAGCTTTGATACTTTTTGACAGCACATTTAGGATGAACTGATAAAGGTAACACATGTGTGGGTGTTAACTTGAGGTGAATGTTGTGTTAACTTGAGGTGAATGTTGCTTCTTTTCAGAATACGGCAGGAGAATGATATGGTTGATTCGGCGCCACAGTGGGAAGCTGTGTTAAGGAGACAGAAGGAGAAGAGCCAGGCGGACCCGAACAGTAGACGATCCAGACACAGATCTCGCTCGTATGTACTCCCTCTTTGGGCCTGAATTAAAACCTCAGAGCTTTTGGTAGCACGTGGGTTCTGGGGCATATTGGGCTATCTCTTCTGAGGTCTTCTAAAGTGGTTCAGTTTTATCATGATTATCCTAGTATTTGTTTGTCATATTTACTTTGTTTTATTGTGACGCTCATCAGCTGTATCTGAAGGGGTAGAAGTTGGAGCACAGTCAAAGCAAAATGTCATAAACACAAGGCTATCAAAATCATGTTTTATTTTGTTTTTAAACAAAAGTGTGTATTAGGCTGAGTAAGTAGGAAGTCTCCTTTGTTCTGGAGCCAGACCGTTGGTGAAATACCTGCTGCTTCTCTCCTCTGAAGCCTTGGTCCAGGTTGGACTAGCTGTGACTAACTTCCCATCAGATTACCATTTGTGAGCAGTTGTCAGTGAGTGATTCATCACGTTCCAGTCTTGAGATCAGTCTGCTCCTTTTGTAGCTAGGCAATGCCAAGTGTGAGCACAATTATCCCATGATGATGAGATTGCCAGTCCCCCAGATCAATTTTCTTTTGAACTGATAATGTTTATACTTAAAAAAATATTTGCATCATCCAGATTTAGACTCCCTACTCTCACCTCTTGCTCCAAAGCATCACTTTCTTTTTTTGATGGGCAAGAAGTAGATTCATTAATATAGGGCACTTATGAGAGATATAAGTGGGCAGACAAGGGGACTGTGCTCCAAGAACTAAGCGAGAAAGCAGCTTTATTTATTCTGTCTATGGATACCCACTTCATAGACTGAGTATGGGCCACCCCGGAAGGAGAGAGGCCCTGGGAGATGGGCCCATTCCGTAGAGAGAACGTGACCCATTTTAAAAGGTGAGAGTGGCCCCCAGTCATGCCTTTTTGAAAAATGCATCCTTTTAAAATTTATCATTTATTTGGCTGTACTGGGTCTTTGTTGCTGCCCAGGCTTTCCTCTGGCTGCGGCGAGTGGGGGCTACCTCCAGGTGCAGTCAGCTGGCTCCTCACTGCGGACGCATCTCTTCTTGTGGAGTGTGGCCTGTGGGGCGTGTCGGCTTCCGTGCTTGTGGCTCCTGGCTCTGAGCACAGGCTTGGGAGTTGTGCACAGGCCTGATTGCTCCACCGTATGCGGGACCTTCCTGGACTGGGGAATCTAACTCGTGTCTCCCGCATGGGCAGATGGATTCTTTACAGCTGAAGCATCCCAGGGAAGCCCCAAAGCATACATTTTTAAAATGAAAAGTGAGCTGGGTCTAACTACCTATATCCCGTTATGATCCTGGGTAGTTAGATGTCTCATGTTGCCTCCATGTGGAAGGAGAGATAGTGTCCTATCAATGGAGGAATTACATTGACTGAGCTTTGAGTGATACATCCTTGCATTCCTGGGATAAATGCCCAATAAATCTATTATCTTTTCCATATATTGCTGGTTTCTATTTAATATTTTGTTAAGGTTTTTTTCCATATGTTCATGAGAGATTCTGGTTTACAATTTTCTTGTAGTATTTGTGTCAGTTTTTTTCTTTTTTTTAACCAGGGGTATGCTGGTCATTTAAAATAGGAAGTTTTCCTTGTTTTCTCTATTTTCTGGGAGTATAAAATTAACAGTATTCTTTCCATAAATATTTGATATAATTTACCCAGGAAACCAACCCTTCCATGAACTTTCTTTGTGGTAAGTCTTAAAGTACAAACTGAAATTCTGTAACAGATACTGGGCTGTTGAGATTGTGTCCACTTGTTATATGTAGGTTTTGGTAGTATGTGTTTTTAAAATAATTTGTTCCTTTTATCTAAGTTGTCATCTTTTATTAAAAAATTTGTTTATAATAATTATTTTAGTGTCCTTTGAACATCTGTTGTGATATTACCTCTTTCATTCCTGATGGATAAATTGTTTCTTCTTTTAATTTTCTCCTTAATTGTGTTTTCTAGTTTTTCAAAGAACTAATTATAGCCCACCAGGTGTCTCTGTCTATGGGATTCTCCAGGCAAGAATACTGGAGTCAGTAACCATTCCCTTACCAGGGGATCCTCCTGACCCAGGGATTAAACCCAGGTATCCCACATTGCAGGCAGATTCTTTACCAGCTGAGCTACTGCTTTCCAGGTGGTGCTAGTGGTAAAGAACCTACCTGCCAATGCAGGAGACATAAGAAATGCAGGTTTAATCACTGGGTCAGGAAGATCCCCTGGAGGAGGAAATAGCAACCCACTCCAGTATTCTTGCCTGGAGAATCCCATAGACAGAGACACCTGGCGGGCTATAGTCCAGAGGGTCACAAAGAGTCAGACATGACTGAAGTGACTTTTATTTTAGGCCTAAGTATATCTTTATGATTAAAGCCCATCTCTTGATCTCTTGTAGGCTACAGTAATTTGTCTTTAAAAATTTTTTTTTTTAAATCTAGTCTGACCATCTATAACTTAAATAAGTGTTTAGGATACTTATGGGTCATATAATTATTAATATTTGGGGTTTAAACTTTCTTTTAAATCTTACTTACATGATAAAAATATCAGACCAGAGAGAGGGTTATCTCAGAACAATGCAATTGTGTGAGAGAATCCTGTTAATAGTATGATATATACCTTTCTGGAATTTAGTTTTTAAAACAAACCATAAAAAGACAGCAAATGTTTGTGGTTCAGTTCAGTTCAGTTCAGTTCAGTCACTCAGTCGTGTCCGACTCTCCGCGACCCCATGAATCACAGCACGCCAGGCCTCCCTGTCCATCACCAACTCCCGGAGTTCACTCAAACTCATGTCCACAGAGTCGGTGATGCTATCCTGCCATCTCATTCTCTGTCGCCCCCTTCTCCTCCTGCCCTCAATCCCTTCCAGCATCAGAGTCTTTTCCAGTGAGTCAACTCGTCGCATGAGGTGGCCAAAGTATTGCAGTTTCAGCTTTAGCATCAGTCCTTCCAGTGAACACCCAGGATTGATCTCCTTTAGAATGGACTGGTTGGATCTCCTTGCAGTCCAAGGGACTCTCAAGAGTCTTCTCCAACACCACAGTTCAAAAGTATCAATTTTTCGGTGATCAGCTTTCTTCACAGTCCAACTCTCACATCCATACATGACCATGGGAAAAACCATAGCCTTGACTAGACGGACCTTTGTGGTATGGCTTTCTAATTGAACTTGATTATTTGACTGTATAGCTGATATGGCCAAAGTACAGTTAACAAAATGATATCAATTTGAAGAGTAATTCTTTCGGAAGTTGCTCTGGCTGCTGAGTTAAAAGCAGATTGAGAAAGGAAAGGAAGCAGGAGGAGCAATTTAAAACATTTTTCAGTGGTCCAAGTGTGAGGTGGTTTTAACTCAGAAAAGATTGTGGTGGTGGAAGTGAAGTGGATGAATACACATTTTTGAAGAAGAGCTAATGGGTTCATAGTGTGAGAGATAGTGTGGATGAACTTTGGAGTTGACAGATTAAGTGAGTAGCCATGCCTTTTTACATACTTCATCCATGAGATGGAGAGAGATGGTCTGGTATCTGTGGGAAGTGTTAAGGTTTCTGTTTCATTAGGTTTGAAAAACCAAGTTGGCGATCAAATGGAAATAAATGTCAGGTAGGCTGCTAGATAGAAGTGTTAAAATTCTACAAGATTATTCATTACTTTATTTAGGACAAACTGGGCTCTGCCTTCTATATGAGTCATGACATCAAAAACCCAGGGTTTGTTGACAATTAAGAAAATGTCTGATTGGTGCTGTTGTTAAGAACAGACCTTTATCTGCATTCTGGGCCTCTGAATTTTAGCTTATTGCCTCATCTCCATGAACTTCTTAGTGTATATATGCAACATAGATGATATATACCATATTGAAGAGATTTTGCTGAACATTAAGTCAAATCACATAGGTCAAGTGACAGCATCAATACTCACAATTGCAATTACTATAATTAGTAAGTTCTCCAGGTCTCAGTGTATCTGTATAAATAAGTTACTTGATTTTTTTCCCCTTGAAATGGGGAAGAGCTGAGAAAAGAGAGCAGGTTGAGGTTACTCACATTAAAACTAGAATTTGAGAATTTAGGAATCTCTAGGAACCAATACAGCTTTTCTTTTTTCTTTTAAGTGAAAACATGGAGCAGCATCTGAAGAAAATAATTAAAACTGTTCTTTAGATGTATCAATATTTGTAAGTATATGTAGCATTTAAGATATTTAGTAAATCACATATCTGTCAGTTACTCCCCTATTCTTGAATTCCTATGGTCATGTGTGTCTATTGCCCATATAGAGGTATCCACTGAGGATTTAGAATGTTATGATACATCATTCACACATGATTCATTCATTATTTTTTTAAATCTCCAATTAAAAACTAGAAAATTGTGTTCATTATTAAATACCAGAGATACACAGTTGTAGAAAATACAAAATTGTCTCTCCTAAAACATATAAACTGAAATATGATTGGGTATCATTTACTTGAATGTGGGAATGGTCCTATCTAGTTTATTTTTCAGCTTCATTGCCAAGACATTGATATGTACATATCATTGGGAAACTTAAATGAAACTTCTTTTCTACATGGGTGAATTTTTTTATTCACTGGGATATTTGGAAAAGACATGGAAGTTGAAACAATAAGTTCTCACAGGTTTAACTTGTGTGTGCACGAAGGCCCAGGCTCCCTCTGGTGGCAATAATGTCTTACTACTTCTATTGAAAAAGGTGAGGTTGTCAGGGTGGAATGATGTTCCCAGTTAAGCACAAAAAACAGAAGTCTGATGCCTTAGATAAAGATTTAGCATGAAGTCCCTGGAAGTGACTCCTGAGTGATCTTCAGCAACTAGGTTTCTGGGCCCTGTGGCTTTCTAATCTTTCTTTAATTCCGAGAAGAGGAGAAGGAAGGAGGAGAAGATTTAAGACATTGCATAATCATACCTATTCTGACCACTCAGGAATTTGATGAGCAATTACTAAGTGCCCTGAGTGTTTTAAATAAAGATGTTTTATCAGATTGATTGTTTTAGTAACACATTTTCAGCTCTGAATTTCCTTCTATGGCAGTGATCACAAAAATAAGCCAAATGCTGTCATAAGTATTATTTTTAGCATAATATAGTATACAAAATATAGTATATTATCTACTATAATATGGGCTTCCTTGGTGGTTCAGATGGTAAAGAATTTACCTGCAATGTGGGAGAGCCGGGTTCAATCTCTGGCTCCCTGGAGAAGGGAATGGCAACTCACTCTAGTATTCTTGCCTGGAGAATTCCATGGACAGAGGAGCCTGGTGGGTTATAATGGGGTCACAGAGAGTCAGACAGAGCTGAGTGACTAACACTCTACTATAATATATAGCACATATTTTATGTTATACTGTTTTCTCGATAATATGATTAGACTGGGGGATGTAGAAGAAGACTATATGGAAAAAAGAAAAATTATTTCTATGATGTCTTATCAAAGCTCTCTGAAAGGTAAATATTAATTTGAGTTATTGGTATAAGGTGTGTATGAGGGATTGTTTTGAAAAATATTGGGCTATTATTGGACTGCATGTATGTGTTTTATATCCATTGTACCTGTGGAAACTTATGGGTTCTATTTTATTAGAAATTTATTTGGTGAGTTCAAGTAAAACACCTACATCATTAAGGGCCTTTAAGTTAAGAAAAACGGCTGTTAAAATTCCACAGCTTTCAGAATCCACAAATCAGTGTTGAGTTGCATATCATGAGATCATCCTAAATTATTGATGAAATGCGTGCAGATGTCAGCATAAAAATTATACAGTTCTCATTAGCATGTAACCTGTGTTAACACTTATTAAATCACAGGTCATCTAGCAATTGGAGGAAATTAGCATTTTTTTTCTTTTAGCTTTGGAACTTTTCCCTGCCTTAATGCTTTTTGAAACTGCTGGCATTTCAGGACTCAGTTTGGTTAAATACATGACTGTTATGGTGCCATAGCATTTAAACATGTAGACTAAATTTCTGAATCTTTTGGGACCAATATTTATGTCTGGAAGGACTAATGTTCTTTTAAGATAAATGCTCAATAGTGTCTGACTCTTTATGACCCTATGAACGGGCTGTAGACAACCAGGCTCCTCTGTCTATATGATTTTCCAGGCAAGAATACTGGAAGAGGTTGCCATTTACTCCTCTAGGGGATCTTCCCAACTCAGGGATAGAACCTGAGTCTCCTGCATTACCAGTGGATTCTTTACTACTGAGCCACCGGGGAAGCCCTCTTTTAAGATAACATTTTTCCAATTTTTCTGAGCTGGGAATGAAGAATGTTTCTTGTGAATTGCAGTACTAATAACTTTTTAAAAAAATGGACTGTCATTGATTTACATTGTTGTGTTGGCTTCAGGTGTACAGCAAAGTGGTTCAGCCACACGTGTGTGCTTTCTTAGATTTTTTTCCCTTATAGGTTGTTACAAGATGTTGAATATAGTTCCCTGTACTGTACAGTAGATCCTTGTTGTTTATTTTATATATCAGTTCAGTTCAGTCGCTCAGTCGTGTCCGACTCTTTGTGACCTCATGAATCACAGCATGCCAGGCCTCCCTGTCCATCACCAAATCCCGGAGTTCACTCAAACTCATGTCCATTGAGTCGGTGATGCCATCCAGCCATCTCATTCTCTGTCGTCCCCATCTCCTCCCACCCCTAATCCATCCTAGCATCAGAGTCTTTTCCAGTGAGTCAACTCGTCGCATGAGGTGGCCAAAGTATTGGAGTTTCAGCTTTAGCATCAGTCCTTCCAATGAACACCCAGAACTGATCTGCTTTAGGATGGACTGGTTGGATCTCCTTGCAGTCCAAGGGACTCTCAAGAGTCTTCTCCAACACCACAGTTCAAAAGCATCAATTCTTCGGCGATCAGCTTTCTTCACAGTCCAACTCTCACATCCATACATGACCACGGGAAAAACCATAGCCTTGATTAGACAGACCTTTGTTGGCAAAGTAATGTCTCTGCTTTTTGATATGCTATCTAGGTTGGTCATAACTTTCCTTCCAAGGAGTAAGTGTCTTTTAATTTCCTGGCTGCAATCAGCATCTGCAGTGATTTTGGAGCCCCCCAAAAAATAAAGTCTGACACTGTTTCCACTGTTTCCCCATCTATATCCCATGAAGTGATGGGACCAGATGCCATGATCTTCGTTTTCTGAATGCTGAGCTTCAAGCCAAACTTTTCACTCTCCTCTTTCACTTTCATCAAGAGGCTTTTTAGTTCCTCTTCACTTTCTGCCATAAGGGTGGTGTCATCTGCATATCTGAGGTTATTGATATTTCTCCCGGCAATCTTGATTCCGGCTTGTGCTTTTTCCAGCCCAGCGTTCCTCATGATGTACTCTGCATATAAGTTAAATAAGCAGGGTGACAATATACAACCTTGACATACTCCTTTTCCTATTTGGAACCAGTCTGTTGTTCCATGACCAGTTCTAACTATTGCTTCCTGACCTGCATACAGGTTTCTCAAGAGGCAGGTCAGGTGGTCTGGTATTCCCGTCTCTTTCAGAATGTTCTACAGTTTATTGTGATCCACACAGTCAAAGGCTTTGGCATAGTCAATGAAGCAGAAATAGATGTTTTTCTGGAACTCTCTTGCTTTCTCCATGATCCAGTGGATGTTGGCAATTTGATCTCTGGTTCCTCTGCCTTTTCTAAAACCTGCTTGAACATCTGGAAGTTCACGGTTCACATATTGCTGAAGCCTGGCTTGGAGAATTTCGAGCATGACTTTACTAGTGTGTGAAATGAGTGCAATTGTGCGGTAGTTTGAGCATTCTTTGGCATTGCCTTTCTTTGGGTTTAGAATGAAGACTGACCTCTTCCAGTCCTGTGGCCACTGCTGAGTTTTCCAAATTTGCTGGCATATTGAATGCAGCACTTTCACAGCATCATCTTTCAGGATTTGAAATAGCTCAATTGGAATTGCATCACCTCCACTAGCTTTGTTCGTAGTGATGCTCTCTAAGACCCACTTGACTTCACATTCCAAGATGTCTGGCTCCAGGTGAGTGATCACTCCATCGTGATTATCTTCATCGTGAAGATCTTTTTTGTACAGTCCTTTTGTACATACTGCTATATATTTTATATATATTATATATATTTATAAATATTTATGTTATGTTTATATTATATATAAATATATATTTATATTATATATTTATAAATAAATATATATAAATATAGATATATATATTATATATAGCAGTATGTATATATTAATCTCAAGCTCTTAATTTATTCCTCCCCCCAATAGTAATTTCAAAAAATTTTTAATTGGAGGATAATTGCTTTACAATTTTTGTGTTGGTTTCTGCTGTACAACAGTGTGAATCACCCATAAGTATAAAACATGAAAATAACCTTATTTTTTTCTTTTCTGATAATTAAGGTAAGAAATTCTCTTGGCTAAAAGAAAAAAAATCAGACAATATAGGAAAAGGTAAATAAGAAAATTAAATTAGGTGCAGTTCCAACACTCTGAAATATCTGTTATCAGCTTTTTGTATTTTGCTCACATTCACCATTTTCTACCACTAGTCCTGGGGTTGGCAGCCTTGGGGAACGTGTCCTCCTTGCCCCTTATTTTGTCATTCTCCTCCCCTTCTCCCTCCTGCTATCAAATTATGACATTTCCTTCATTCTTTTAAGATTTAATTAGCTCCTGTTTCAGTGTCGTTCTCTCCAGCATTATTCAGTATCCACATAATGGAGCGTTAATGATCATTTGGCCTCTTCCTTCCTTCACCAGACTTTGGCTGTTGTACTACCGTACCACACCTTTGACCAGTGGTTTTTACCCTGGGATAGTCTTTTTCCCACAGGACATTTGGCGAAGTCTGGAGACGTTTTTGGTTGCCTCACTGGAGGGTGTTACCGGCATCTAGGTGTCAAGGCTGTTCAGTTCAGTTCTGTCTCTCAGTCGTGTCTGCTTCTTTGTGACCTCGTGAACTGTAGCGCGCCAGGCCTCCCTGTCCATAGGTACTACTAATCATCCTACAGTGGTCAAGACAGCCCCCAACAACCGTGGATGACGTCTGACCCCAATGTTAGCAGTGGTGGGGGTCAACATACCCTGCTCTGAAGACAGCCTCCGCACTGCACCGCCCTGAAACAAGCCTGATTCCCAGCAGAATCGCTTCCTAACCTAGATACTATGTAATACTGAGGATTATTGGGTGACTTCCTGTGAAAATCAGATGCTGGTGTATAATTACAATGGAGCAATCTTTCATCTTTCTGTATATAAACAGAATAATAGTTTAGTGCTTTTCAATATTAGTACCTTCTCTCTGGCAGTATAGTTGACTGGGCTAATGTATTGTCTAGTGAACCAGATCAGCCACATGTAGGAAAGGCAGATGCCATATAGGAAATCCTTCCAAAGAATAAGCATACAATTTTATTTTTGATAACAAACTCTACCTTTAACAATACCATATTTTATATGTCTGAGACCAAGGCTTCATTTGCTTTCCCTTATCTTCTGTGTTTTGACTCCTTTTGAATGGATTAAAAGGTCTACAGATTTTTTTTTTTCTTTCTCTACAAAGGAAAAACTACTTAGTCAATTCAGTTGTGAGAAAGTAATTTATTGTATTCTGTGGGCTCAGAAAAACCTACCAGAATGTCTCAGTGGTGCCCTTATGAACTGAGAAACATGAAAACAATGATAATATCATATGCTGAAAGTGATATTGAGCCCAGAAATGCTGATACAGATTATAAATTTAAAATTCCACAGGAGAGTGTATTGGTGGCTTTGTTTAGCTGCAGGCATTTTAATTGTTAGGGTTTAGGTCTTTTCTTTGGGCCTTTGTTAGAACTTGGTTCTCTTGAAAGGACTGATGAAAGCTTATCATTTTCTCACTAGGGGAAAAAAAAATCATTCTGTGGTAACAGTTACTGTGATCATAGATTTCTAGTTCTCACTGCTATTATGGGGACCCTAAACACCTGAATGCTGGCTTTGAATTTCTCATTCTAGAAAGTTAAACATGGTACAGTTTCCATTCAGGTAGTTCTTGAGGAGAAATTTGTACAGTCTGTAGACGGGGTGGAGAAGGGCATATGGGAAGATGGCAGCGTGGGCCACAGACATGTTCCAGTACTTGTGAAGCCACATCTCTGCAGAAATGCAATGTCAGAGGCAGCGAGAAAGGACAGTGAGTCAGTGGCACATGGTCTGCCAGCCTGGCTGTCCCACCATTTTCCTTTCTCCCATCACCAACATTGTGGTGTTGCTGCTACTGCATGATCACAGATTGCATTGGGACTTCTCCATATTAATACAGTCAAGGTTAATTCTTTTGATTTAACTGAGAAGTAGCTAGAAGGACCAGAAACAGAAACCTCAAATCAGTCTTCATTGTAAAGCCACCACTGGAGAGTGTGTAGATTAAATGGAGCCCTGGTTGTGGCTGATTTTATGTCTTTTCTTTTTTTTGGTGACTAGCAGATAAATTGTCTGGTATCTTTGAGCTAACCATCCCACATTAGCTCTCCCTGTTCAGCCTTTCCTTGTCTGGTATCAGCTGGCAGATTGGTAACGTTGCGGCTCTACTGAAGTTAGAGATTAGATCATTGGATGAAGCGTGTGTGCTGAGACAAGTGTTGTTCTTTCTGTTTATAGGAGAAGCCCCGATGTCCAAGCCAAAGAAGAGCTATGGAGGCACATCCAGTGAGTACTGTGTTGAAAACCCACGTGGTTTGAAGGCTCTCATGAGGACGCAGAGAGGCAACCTCGGGCTGAAGCCCGCGAGGTGGTCTTCTCTGCCGTCACTCAATGGCGGCGCCTCAGCAGGCAGCCCCGCCGTCTCTGCTGAGGCCAGTCAGCCTTGCCTGCAGATGAGCCTCCGACAGGCCCACACTGTGTAAATAAGTACCAAGGAAAAGACGCCTGCTACAGGAGAGAGAAGCAGATCTTTGTAGGGAGATAGGAGACGCTGGAGAATCATCTACATCCTGAATAAAGAAAAACTGCAGGAGGGTAAAAGAGCTACTCAAAAGGTTTTCCTCCCATTTTTTTCTCAAATACATACTAGCTTTTTTTTTTTTTTAAATATGTTTTATTTATTTCTATGTTTTAGTTTTTGGCCACAGCATGTGGAATCTTAGTTCCCTGACCAGGGATTGAACCCATACTCCCTTCATTAGAAGGCAGAGTCCCTTCCCAAGACTGTCAAGCAAGTCCCAAATGGACCCTAGTTTTCTTAATCTTCATTCCTAGCTTAGTTTTATTAACACTGTGTTATAAGACAAGATTCAGTTCAACTCAGTCACTCAATTGTGTCTGACTCTTTGCAACCCCATGAACCGCAGCATGCCAGGCCTCCCTGTTTATCACCAAATCCTGGAGCTTATTCAAACTCATGTCCATCAAGTCAGTGATGCCATCCAACCATCTCATCCTCTGTCGTCCCCTTCTCCTCCCGCCTCCAATCTTTCCCAGCATCAGGGTCTTTTCAAATGAGTCAGTTCTGTGCATCAGGTGACCAGAGTATTGGAGTTTCAGCTTCAGCATCAGTCCTTCCAATGAATATTCAGGACTGATTTCCTTTAGGATGGACTGGTTGGATCTCCTTGCAGTCCAAGGGGCTCTCAAGAGTTTTCTCCAACACCACAGTTGAAAAGCATCAATTCTTTGGCGCTCAGCTTTCTTTAGAAAAGAAGTTTTTCTTTTTCTTAAAGAAAACTGAGACAAGATTAGAAAGGTGAAAACTCACCTGCCAGTTGTAAATGTTGTTAGTATTTATGTCAAAACTTTCATTCTCTTGCTCATTCCCTTCTAGAAAAGAGCTTGTGGATCCATCTGGACTGTCAGAAGAACAATTAAAAGAGATTCCATACACTAAAATAGAGTATGTCTTTGAAAATCTTTCTTAAAAAGTTTTATTAATATTTGTAAATGACTAATTCATTCTTTTCAGAGGTATTCCTTTCAGTGCTTTGTCTTTACATTTTAACTAAAATTAAAAATAACTATAGAGGAAGAAGTCGAAAAGGGTGTATTAAAATTAATTATTGTCATTCTATACTGAGGTCACTGTGTCTCCTATAGACCGCCTATTTGTAGGTGGTTCACTTGTACTGGGTGTTTTCCACTAAATAAGCACAGCAGTACTCTACGATCTTCATTGGCTGAATCCATGGATTCAGACTGTAGAGGGGTATGGGGATTTTCAACTTCGCTGAGGGTTGCTATCCCTAAGCAAGCATTATTCAAGGGTTAACTGTATGATAAAGTTTTATTTTCATGTTATGATGGAGGTAGTTTTCTTTTGTTAACTTGTGAAATGAAAGCCAAAGGCTTTCCAAGCTCAGAGAGATCAAGTTTTTAAAACTCTCAGTTATATTCCTTCGCAGTTACAACATTAAGGAAAACCCCAACTCGGTCCCATTCTGATTTCTGGTGTGTTTGTCTCCATGGTTTTTCTTCGCTTGTTCAGGACTCAAGGTGATCCAGTCCGCATCCGGCATTCTCATTCACCGAGAAGTTACCGCCAATATCGCAGGTCCCAGTGCTCAGATGGAGAGCGATCCGTCCTCTCAGAAGTGAAGTAAGTGGGCAGGTGTGAGTACGTCATCACCTTCACAGCTCCAGAGCAGCAGAGTACAAGACAACTGTCTGCAGTGATAAAAATGTTCTGTGTCTGTGGACATGGAGTATTTGGAATGTGGCTTGTGTGACCTAGAAACTAAAAACCTAATATTTGTAATTTTAATTAATTTAAACTTAAGCAGCAATGTGTGGCTGGTGGCAACCATATTGGATAGCACAGACCTAGACTATAATTATACCGAATTATGGCCTTTCGAAGGGCTTCCCAGCCAGCTCTAGTGGTAAAAAAAAAAAAAAAGAAAACCTGCCTGCCAATGCAGGGGATATAAGAAACACAGGTTTGATCCCTGGGTCAGGAAGATTCCCTGGAGGAGGGCATGGGAACCCACTCCAGTATTGTTGCCTGGAGAACTCCATGGACAGAGGAGCCTGGTGGGCTACAGTCCATAGGGTCGCATAAAGTTGGACACGAATGAAGTGACTTAGCATGCATGCATTGCCCTTCCAAGCTATGCACTAAAGCTTTTAGAAGACAGAAAAAATGCACGTGCTATTCTATTTTGAATAATAAATGCATCCATATTAGAGAGAAATTGGCATAACAGTTTCTTTTTGAATCGATGGCATTTTATCTTTTTTTTTACTATAGCAAATATTATGTGTTACAGTAGTTTGTTTCTTTGTGTTGTTTAGTTTTTCTTTTGAGAAAAGTAGCTGTATTTCAGCTTAACATGATAAGTGCTATATTTTAAATGACTGTGTTAACAAAATAATTATGCATCCATTTATGAAAGTACTGTGTGTGTGTTAGTCACTCAGTCATGTCTGACTCTTTATGATATCATGGTCTGTAACCTGCCAGGCTCCTCTGTCCATGGAATTTTCCAGGCAAGAATAATGGAGTGGGTTGTCATTTCCTCCTCCAGGGGATTGTCCCAACCCAGGGATCAAACCTGGGTCTCCTGCACTGCGGGCAGATTCTTTTCCACTGAGCCACGAGGAAGCCCCATAGACATTCATGTACTTGATATTGCAGGGTAGGAGTGTTAACCATTAGACTCAGAATTAAGGATTAAAACTAAAATAAACATTAATAAATTGGGAAATAGACCTGCCCATCAGAGAGAGATATAGGTCAGTTTTTTGTTTTTTTCATTTTTTTGTTTGCTTGTAAAATGTAGAACATTGCTGTCCATAGCTCCACAGCTGTTTTTTTTTAAATAAAAAAGAATACATGGTCAATAAGTATTTCTGTAGGAACAAATCAAAAAGCCATTTATACATATATCACAGTAAGAAAAGCACATACTTATAATTTATTCTTGGTTCTTCTATTTATTTGCTGTGATTTGAGGTAAGTTATTTAACTCATTGAACTTAATTCAAAAACATTTATTAAATGCCTCACTGTGTAAAGCACTGTAATAGTAACTATAAGAAATGCAAGATATGTAAAAGCTGTTTATTTTGCTGTAGGCTTTCTCCAACTCACATTGTGCTCCTAGGTGTGATCTCAGTCATTAACGCTAACACTCACCCTCTGCAGCTCCAAACCCGCTCTTGTCCCTCCACTGCCTGTGACCCGCTCTGCCGATGCTCAGGGTTCCGGGGGTCCCACAGTTCTCCAGGTAGGAAATGATCAGCTTTCAAGAGGGTGTTGTATTGACGATGAGGTTCCATGTTTGAAAAAACAGCATGTGTAAAACGTGGAAGGAGAAAGAAGGAAGGGTGTGTGGTCAAGGCAAGGCACAACCTGGAAAGTTCAGAGTGACAGCTAGAGGTAGTGTAAACTCTAAAGTGAGACTTGGGGCAAAGCCAATGAAAACAGATTGTAAGATTTTTTTTGAGTCAGAGAAATAAGGATAAGGGGACCTATGTTCTGTTGTTAACTGATGGCAAGCAGAATTACTGAAGTCCCGTTTTATTCCCGTTTTATTTCTGTCTTCTCAGTCAAAGAGAGTTACACTTGTTCTGGAGACGTATTAAAAATGTGGTCAAAGAGGAATTCAAGGACATTGCAAAGCATCCAGCTTCCTTAACAAAATAAGTTTAACACTCAGCTGAATTAGATAGAACACTGTAGCAAACAGAGTGTTTGACATCATCTCTCACTGTATATTTAACAAGATAGAAAAAGATGGAGGCTATATAAGTTTACTGGATAGATTTGTATCTGTGACGTTTATAATGGACCAGTATCAGATTGTTGTTTGCAGTGGATTGTTTGGATCATGGATCCCTTTGAAAGCCAATTATAACTACTGTCTTTTCCCCATAAAAATGTGTCAGAGTCTATTTCAAGCACATAAGCATATGATTCTGGAAGTTCGTAGACAACCTAGGAACCCTGACTTTAGCGTATCTGTCCTTCACTGTGCTTAACTTGATTTGTTTTTGCTAATGACTTGAGCAAGGACCAATTTTCTGTTGACGCTGACAAAGCTGTTAAAATGTTTCACTCAAATATGCCAGCAAATTTGGAAAACTCAGCAGTGGCCACAGGACTGGAAAAGGTCAGTTTTCATTCTGCCTCCATAGAAAGGCAATGCCAAAGAATGTTCAAACTATCGTACAGTTGCACTTATCTCACACACAAGCAAAGTAATGCTCAAAATTCTCCAGACCAGGCTTCAACAGTATGTGAACCGTGAACTTCCAGATGTTCAAGCTGGATTTAGAAAAGGCAGAGGAACCACAGATCAAATTGCCAACATCTGCTGGTTCATCGAAAAAGCAGGAGAAAAACATCTGCTTTATTTGCTATGCCAAAGTCTTTGACTGTGTGGATCACAATAAACTGTGGAAAACTCTTAAAGAGATGGGAATACCAGACCACCTGACCTGCCTCCTAAAAATCTGTTGTCAAGAAGCAACAGTTAGAACTGGACATGGAACAACAGACTGGTTCCAAATAGGGAAAGAAGTACCTCAAGGCTGTATATTGTCACCCTGCTTATTTAACTTATATGCAGAGTACATCATGAGAAACGCTGGGCTAGAGGAAGCACAAGCTGGAATCAAGATTGCCAGGAGAAATATCAATAACTGCAGATATGCAGATGACACCACCCTTACGGCAGAAAGCAGAGAACTAAAGAGCCTCTTGATGAAAGTGAAAGAGGAGAGTGAAAAAGTTGACTTAAAACTCCACATTCAGAAAACTAAGATCACGGCATATGGTCCCATCATTTCATGGCAAATAGATGGGGAAACAATGGAAACAGTGAGAGACTTTATTTTGGGGACTCCAAAATCACTGCAGATGGTGACTGCAGTCATGAAATTAAAAGACACTTGCTCCTTGGAAGAAAAGCTATAACCAACCTTGACAGCATGTTAAAAAGCAGAGACATTACTTTGCCAGTAAAGGTCTGTCTGGTCAAAGGTATTGTTTTTCCAGTAGTCATATATGGATGTGAGAGTTCGACTATAAAGAAAGCTGAACACCGAAGAATTGATGCTTTTGAACAGTGGTGTTGGAGTGGGAAACATTGAAGGTGGGAGGAGAAGGGGACAACAGAGGATGAGATGGTTGGATGGCATCACTGACTCGACGGACATGAGTTTGGGTAAACTCTAGGAGTTGGTGATGGATAGGGAAGCCTGGTGTGCTGCAGTCCCTGGGGTTGCAAAGAGTCAGAGATGACTGAGCGATTGAACTGAATTGAACTGAGCAAGGACAGAAAAACCCTGTGCCGATTTAGGTTAGGTTCCCTAGGAAGAGATTCTGTGATGGAGGTCTGCATGCAGAAAGTTGATTGGAAAGTGCTTTTAGGATCAATTCTTGTTGGGTCGTAAAAGATAGGCAAGAGTTGAACTGAGTGGTATGAGTCCCAGTAAAGGCATCAGATGGTCCCATGGGGAGTTCTGGAGCCAAGATAGCCCTTCTGATTCCTCCTACCTGAAGATGACGGGGCTGGACCTTAAATACCATGTAGCACGTGACTGGATAAAGGGTGCCCTGGGAGGGGGGCCTGACCATGGAGGAGGTGGCCTCCGCAGCCCAGGTTGGGGCTCAGTTTTGAGCTGTATGGCAGCTGTCTCTCCAAGCTGCTGGGGAACGACTGCCTCAGTCTGGAATAGAGATCTGCGTGGTTAACCACAGCTTCCACTAAAATCTGCATAAGTTTTTATTAATCTGGGAGAGCTAATAGGTTGTCCAAACAATTTAAGTCAATTGCAATAAAAAAAAATTGCATTCATGACTAGTAGTTTAGACTTCACCTTCAGACAGGACCTGCACTGGTGTCTCTTTGTCTCTCTCCACACACCACTTGTGTGCCTTTGAACATTGTTAAACTTCTAAGACTAAATTTCTTTGGAATGTGGATAATAACTACCTCTTGAGGTTGCTAGGAGGATTAATAAGCACTGTTATTTTTCAGAGCAGTCAGCAAACTACAGCCCATAGGATGAATTTAGTTTGCAGCCTGCTTCTGTATAGTCCAGGAGCTAATTGCTTTTGTTTTTAAAGAGTTGCTTGCAGGGAGGGAAAAACAGTATGCACTAGAGACAGGTGGGGTCTATGACCTCACCCTTGATAGAAGGTGGTGACTCTTAACCTTGACACATAACACGTAACAGTAAACAGGTGAAACAAAACCAAAAACTAGGTAAGCATTATGAAGGAACAAAGGTCTGAGTTAGAAAACAGACAGGGGACTTCACTTTAGATAGATATGGCAAAGGCCATCTCAGAAAGTAACCTGGAAAGTTGAAACTCACAGGTGAGAAGGAGCCAACCATGTGGGGACTCGTGGAAGGCTGGTGGAAGCAGAAGGAAGAGCATGGTAAAAAAGTGCTGAGGTTGAGAAGCGGCTGGATGTTTGAGGTCTGAGCACAGTGAAGGGGAAGGAGGGAAGATAACGCAGAGCCTGAGACGCCGGGGGAAACGAGTTTCTTTGGATTTCGTGCTGTATTATTCTTTGTGCCAAAAGGAAACTGCTGATCTGGTTGCCATGTGGAAAAACGATGCAAGTGACATGGGGAAGTGGGAAAGTTGCATTTCCTAAGTTCCACGATGATGCCAGAGTTCTGCCCGTGGCCTGGCCTGCCTACACTTCATCTCACTTTTATATGCAGAAGGCTGGTTAAAGTGGGATGGATTTGGGTCTTTGATTCATTTCCCTTAAAGTTTGCAGGCAGAAGAGTTAGGTTCAATGCCTGAAGTGAAGTTGGTCAGTCGTGTCCGACTCTTTGTGACCCCATGGACGTAGTCTACCACGCTCCTCTGTCCACATGATTCCCAGGCAAGAGTACTGGAGTGCGTTGCCATTTCCTTCTCCAGAGGATCTTCCCAACCCAGGGATGGAACCTGGGTCTCCCGCATTGTAGGCAGACGCTTTACTGTCTGAGCCACCAGGGAAGTCCCTTCTTCTGCTGTCTTAACTCTGTATTCCCCTGCCCTGACTCTCATGCTCTGGTGTCCTCCTCCTGCCCCTCTGGTTATCTAAAAATCTGCTATCCCAGACAGGTGTTTGACTGCAAAATTAGCTTGATTTGTACTCCCTATGCTCAGCAAAATTGTTCCATCAGTGCTTCTTTGAATATGAGTAAAATTAAGCCAGTCCCACAACAGATAAAAGACAGCTTCTTAGAGGGTGGCTTCAGTCCAGAGGCATCCCAAAATAATAGAATTCTGGAGTGTAGCTCATTATGTGTGGGGAGATACTTTTGGGGAAGTAAATATGCTTGTTTAGCTCAGATCTACTGACCCGTTAGGCCATGTGTAGAGAAGGTACAAGCAGGCCGGCTTGCCAGTCTAGGGGCGCTGTGGTGGCACCGCTCTGGTTCCCCAGCACCTCCCCGCGGCTGTGGGAGGCACCCGCGAGCCTGCAGAGGCAGCCCTGGGTGTGGCGCTCAGGCCGGGGTCCTCACTCCCGCTCCTCCGTGAGGGCCCCCCACCCCAGCCGCCAGGAGCTCCAGCCCTCGGGGATGAGGACACCCAGGGCATTGTGTTGGAGGGGTTTCTTCAGTGACTACTGAAAATATAATCAGGGAAGATTAAAAATTATCCCAAACTCCCCTTTCTCGTCATCTCTCTGCTCCTCCTTGGAAAAGAGGCCTGAGAGGCTGCGTTAGCCTCGCAGTAGAAATGACACTTAATCGGAGAAATGGATTGAGGTTTATTACTAACTTTCTTAAACAAAATGTTATGCACATATAACTTTTTAAGATTTAAACACGTTTATCATAATTATTTAAATAAAGGGAATATTTGTACAGCCTGGTATCACACACTTTTTCCAAATATAACTTGATATCTTAGTTATTTCTAGTATGTTAATAAAATTTACTTGGCTGTAGTTTCTTCTCTGAATCTTACTTTCTCTTTTTCAAATATTGTTTTCCAGAGAAGAAACGGGTCTAAAGATAGCCTGATTGAAGAAAAATCTCAGACATCTACAAGCAATATGGCTGGAAAACACACCGCAAAAACAATAAAAACTATCCAAGTTTCACGCCTCAAGATAGAGACTTAATCCCAATGAAGGGCTTGGGATGGGGGTGGGAAGGGTATGTGTGCCACCTTTACTTTGAAACTGTGAATTATAATTATTGAAATATCTTGGACCTGCAGAAGTGTTTCTTCAGAAGAAAATAATGGAGTCTATTGCATCTTTTAAAGGTTTAATTGCAGTATATTTGTGCCTAAGAGCCTTTTGATTTGGTAACTGGACAGATGCTAGTCTTTTAAAACCTTTGTCATTTGATGCCATGTTTACCTTCCTGGAAACTCCCAAGTATCTTGTCTGCCACCATCAAGACCAGAGGCTTCAGATCAGAGTTCTGGAATCGTGGACTGTCAGGTAGCTTATGCAGCAGTGCACTTAGGGGAATCAAGATTCTTCCCGACTCTGGGTAGATCTCTGCCTGTGCACAAATGCATGTCTGAGGGGTCACTTCCACACTGCAGATATTTTTATTCACACTGATGTTCTTTGTAATACTGTATTTTGTGGCATTAAGTTTCACTGGTTATTTGCAAATGTTAAAAAAAAAAGTGCTGCTTTTAATTTCTAGTGTCCTTGTCTTGTGCTGTCAGAAGTTACGTGTGATTTCACTTGACCTCAGCTTATAAATTCATGACCTTCAACCTGAAAGGTCTGCCTGGCTAACTCTTCCAAAACACTATTTCAGACGTTTCCTCTTGGCAGATGACTGCAGTCTACAGGGGAGACATACTCCTACAGGACCTTTCTTCTTCCCCTGATACAAAGGACAAACCTCATCATGGCTGCCATCAACCCACATCCTTCCTTTTCTTCTGTCACTGTACCTATGCTCTGGAGCTCGGCTCCAGCCTTCTCATCCCTGCTGCCTCATGTATTCAACAGATTCAACCTCTTCCTGTCAGCTAGACTACGGTCTAAAGACAGCCAAATCTCACAACCAGACCCTTCTCCAGCTACCACTTTGTTCTCTCCCATTTCAAGATTCTTGAAAGGATTATTGGTAGCCAGTATGCTCAACTCATCTCCTAATGTGCTATCTCAAACCATTTCAAATATGGATTCTTCCCCACTGTTCCACTAAAGCAGACCTCAGACATTACCTTCATGTCACCAAATCCCAAGGTTAACTTTCAGGCTACCCTGTAATATTTTTACTTTAATGCATTTCCCATTGCTCTGGCCATTCTGTCCTTTCCAGCTCCCCCTATTCTACCTCATCAGTAATTGAGGCTCTTAAATCTAGACCCTTATGGATCACACTTATTCCCGTGGCCAAGTTTTATTCATATAGCTTAGACTAGACTTCCCTGGTGGCTCAGAAAAGCATCTGCCTACAATGCAGGAGACCAGAGTTTGATTCCTGGGTTGGGAAGATATGCTGGAGAAGGGAAAGGCTACTCACTCCAAAATTCTGGCCTGGAGAATTTTATGAACTGTATAGGCCATGGGTTCACAGTTGGACACGAGTGAACAACTTTTTAACTTTCTTTCAGACTACAGACCAGTGTAGTATCAAGGAGTCACTTAGATTTCTAAGGCAATTCAAATAGACGAGCTCAAAAAGCTGCTCCCCCAGCTCATCCGTGAATGTACAAGACTACACACCTAGCAATCATTACGGACATACCCTTCATTACTAACTGCTGTCTGCGGTAGTTTTAACTCTCTCTCTTCCCTAACTTTACCACCACCCTTGTCCAAGGTGGCCATCTCTGGCATAGACAGAATATGGCATACAGTAGTAGCCTCCACTTGGCCCACATTTTCGTGCAAATGTACATTTCCATCATGGCTTTCCCTTGCTTTAAACAGAGCCTTAAGTGATCTGCCCCCTTTTGATCTTTCAGTGAAAGAATGCTATGTTCTAGCAGTTAAATCATAACACACAAACCTCCAAGAAGCACATTATTTTATTTACAGTCCCACTTTTATATGTACATCTATGGGCTGTCCAAAATCACTATTTTTTAAGCAATCCTGGAAATTTTAAATACTCTAAGCAGCTCCTGAAGATCAAGTTGTCAAATTCCTCACCAAGGACAGCCTAAAAGAAAAAATAAGGCACTCAATTTGACAAGTGAACATTTACTTCAAGACTTTTTATAAACTCAGTACATGCTTCTTTCCTGGATTAAGTCATGCACTTCTGGACTACATACATCAACATAAAACATGCTTGAGATCGAGCCAAGTGGTTTTTAAAATTTTAGCTACTACGCATAAAATCATGTAAAGATGTCATGATAAATGGGATGAGGGTATCCCATTTGCAGTTAACAATCTGTTTACAGCATTACTGTAAATACTAATGAACTATTAACAATTATAAACTAATACCCACCAGAGAAAGACCCCCGATCTAGAAAGATAAAATTCAAGTTACTGTTAACTGCTGTTATGACAACTGTCAATAATTCAAAACTATCACCCTACCTTAGGTCATCTTCGCGCTTCCAGATAGTTAAGTATTCAGTTGGCAGCAGTCTATGCTTCCAGCGCCCATCTTTCACCTGAACAAAAATTAAAACCGGTTAAGAGAAAGATACACTTAACTTTACAGAATCAAAACTACATGGGTAAATAATACGAATATATGTTACTTACGCAGCTCCTACACCACAGACATCAAATACAAGGGTAGGAAAAAAGCCGCGAAAGTGTTTTGTGTACGCCTTTTTTGACACCACATCCACTAGTTTCCAAAAGTGAACGGGCAACACAAAGGCGGTAAGAAAACCGCGTAAGGAATGCTGCGTGGCGCTGAGGTGCTAAGGCCAAGACAACGGGCCGAGATTCAGTGTTCTGAGGGCAACTAAGCCCCGCTCTACATTTTCTTCTACGACTCAGAATCCAGCTACGTAAGGAACGGTTAATTACTCTATTCAGTTCAGTTCAGTCGCTCAGTCGTGTCCGACTCTCCGCGACCCCATGAATCACAGCACGCCAGGCCTCCCTGTCCATCACCAACTCCCGGAGTTCACTCAAACTCATGTCCACAGAGTCGGTGATGCCATCCAGCCATCTCATTCTCTGTCGTCCCCGTCTCCTCCCGCCCCCTAGATGGCTAAAATATTCAAATCTCGAGGCAACTGGCCCTTTCTGTAAGAACATGAAAACTCACCTGCCAGGATGGTTATACTCATTTCCGCCAAATTCTGCACCATGACAGTCATCAAGATCTGCACCTGAAATGGCACTCTCGCGTTGGCCTGATTTCACACCACGACATGGGCGGCATACGTGCTGCTACACGGTGAGCCTTTCCCTCTCACACGCACAAAATCCATCATTAGAAACTCTCTGGCACGCGGTCGATGACTCAAAAGCCCCCACCCCGGCGCCCCGTCTCCCGGCATGGAACAGCACACTCGGGGCCGCGTGGAGCCTCCTCGGTCGCAACGACGACGTGGCGGAGGCCAAAGCAGGCCGCTGCCCTCCACGCGTGCAGGTGCCGGGAGCATCCTGCCGGCCCGGGAGGCCGCAGAGTCCCGCCCGGTGCTCACAGGCCTGGCTGCGGGACCACCCGAGCCATCGGAACCTGCGGCAGAGCAGCGACCCCCGAGAGCGAGGCCAGAGAGGACGCACCGCCCTCCCACAGTGCTTTTCTACGACTGGACGCGCCCACCGCCAGACGGCTGCGGGGAGGACGGACTGCACCATCGGCCCAGCGCCGCCAGACGCCGCCGTGTGGCCGGAGGGCGAATTGCGCAGGGATTGGCTGAGGGGCGCGGCGCCCGGCAGAGCGGCGAGGGGCGCGGCTGCGCACCCCGGGCGCCCGGCGCGGAGCCCAGCGCGCGGCTCCCGCTCGGGAGGGGCGGCTTCACTCCAGGCTGGACACTCAGCACCCTTCCTCCAGCGTCAGGAGCACACGGCCAGCGCTGAGCTGCGGTGTAGAGCGGGGGACCGGAGACCTCGTGTTCTGGGGAGGAGAGCCGAAGCCCACCGTCCCCGGCTGAGGGAGAGTAGGTCATTAATTCCAGAAACGTTTGCTGAGTGCACCCTGCGCCTCGCGCTCCATTCTGAGTGCCTGAGAACCGCGTGTGAATGAGACGGAGGTCCGCGCTCACGTTCTGTTTCTGTGAGAAAGACACGATCCAGGTAACGTGCACCCGTAACTTCATCAGTGTCAGGTCCCAGACGCAGACAAAGGAGGCGAGGATGCGGCGCAGCCGCGCGGTCCCGCAGGAGTGGAGTGCGAACCGCGAACGTCGGCTTAGATGTTAGAAGTGCACGTGGAAAGGAACAAGTGAAATTCAGAGTAGCAACCTGTGCTAAGTATTATCATTTAAACATGTAGTTACTGTGCGGTTATTAATGATATACATTGCATTCTGTTATTCCTACTAAGTCTTCTAAATCCAGTGTATTTTTTTCTGTGAAGTTGCTCAGTCGTGTCCGACTCTTTGCGACCCCGTGGACTGTAGCCCACCAGGCTCCTCTGTCCATGGGATTCTCCAGGCAAGAATACTGGAGTGGGTTGCCATTTCCTTCTGCTGCTGCTGCTGCTGCTAAGTCACTTCAGTCGTGTCCGACTCTGTGTGACCCTATAGACGGAAGCCCAACAGGCTCCCCCGTCTCTGGGATTCTCCAGGCAAGAACACTGGAGTGGGTTGCCATTTCCTTCTCCAACATTTCAATTCAGACGAGTCAGAAGCAGGCCCTGGTCAGCGTGGCCGGAGCCGCGGGAGGAATGCAGGCTGGCATCAGACGCGGCGGAAGGGACAGGCGGGAACAAATCATATAGGGCTTTTACCTGCGGTAAGGGGTTGGGATTTTATCCTGAAATTTTAAAATTGATTTTTAGCACTGAAAGAAAGTAGAGGTGGTTCATTGGTTTCTTGCTGATAGCCATAACTTATGGAGAGGATGGAGGCTAGTGATCTGGACTGTGTGGCCTCCTTGCACCTGCAAGTCCTAGTAGAGGAGCACCGGAGACTACAGCCCAGCACCGTTCTTTGCTTCTTTGAAGCTTATTGCAGGAAGAAAGGGAGGGGGGGAGGAGGGAGGGAAGGAGGGAGGGAATGAAAGGGAAAGAGGGAAGAGAGAAGAAGTGAGGAAAGGAAAAAGAGACAGAGACAGAGGAAAGAGAAGAAGGAAAGGAAGGAAGAAGAAAAGAAGAGGGTAATTTAATGCCTGTAGTCCAGTGTCGTCCCACAAGGACTAGCCCGAATGATAGCATCACCATTGGGACAACAGGCGCAGGGACCATGCAGAAGTAAATATGTAATGACCATAAAGAGGTAAATAAATCTAAGACCTTCATTAGGGAGTCTCTGTAACATCTGGGGAGAGAAAGGTTGGAGAAGGAGAAGGTCTCCTCTAAGAGTGTTATTTGAAGACTCTGAAGGGTACCGTTTGGGGATTATGGCAAATTTCAATCTTGCCTTCTTGCTAGGGAAAGTCAGTGAGAGGATATTTCTTTTGGCTGGAGGAGCCAGCTGACCCAGGTTTCTATCCAGCTCCTTGACTTTTGGTTTCCCTGGTGGGCAGACGTTGAAGAGTCCACCTGCAGTCTACCTGGAGACCCAGGTTCAATCCCTGTGTCAGGAAGATTCCCCTGGAGGAAGAGATGGGAACCCACTCCACTATTCTTGCCTGGAAAATCTCATGGACGGAGGAGTCTGGCGGGCTACAGTCCGTGGGGTTGCAAAGAGTCAGACACAACTAAGCGGCTTTACTTTCTTTCTTTCTTTGACTTTTGTGCTTTTGGGTAAATGACCACCTCTCTAAGCACAGGGTTCTATTTTATAGAATACTACCTTTACCCATGTACCACATGCGTGCATGGGTGCCTGCTCCATTGCTCAGTCATGTCCGACTCTTTGTGATTCCATGGACTGTAGCCCACCAGGCTCCTCTGTCTATGAAATAGTCCAGGCAAGAATTCTGGAGCGGGTTGCCATTTCCTCCTCAAGGGGCTCTTCCTGACTCGGGGACTGAAGCTCCTGCACTGGCAGGCGGACTCTTTACCACTGCCCCACCTGGGAAGCCAGTGTGCCACATTGCTGCTGCTGTTCAGGTGCTGAGTTGTGTCCCACCCTGCATCCCCACGGACTGCAGCATGCCCGGCGTCGCTGTCCTTCGCTCTGTCCCAGAGTTTGCTATGGACCACATAGATTAAAGATTTAAGCAAGGTTCAGTTCAGTTCAGTCACATAGTGACACCCAATTAATGACTCTGATGAGCTATACGCTCCTTGTTTACTGCCATCCCAGGTATGGAAACTTCTTGGGTTGACATCTTAAGGAGGGGGAGTACTATGCTGCTATTTTTCTTTTAATGTCTTGACATTTTGTTTCCATCTCATTCTTACTCATCCGCCCCTTGTAACTCATCCCTAAACTCTGGATGGTTCAAGAATAGACGGCATTTGTTTCAATTACTGGATTAATGTTAGTGTCAGGAAATTAATTCTGAATTCTTCATCTTCCTGTCTGCTTCAACCTCACATAGCCTAGGAAGGAAAGCTATTCAGCCAACACAAGCAGAAAGGCCATGAGAAAAAGATAGGGGGTATTTCCTATGCTGTTGGAGTGCAGGCATTATGGAAAGATGTACAAGCTACCTACAGTGTTAATGCAAGCGTGGAACAAACCCAGTTTCCTTGTTCTGATTGGTAGGCAGAATAATGGTCCCTCAAAGGTGTCCACATCCTAATTCCCAGAACGCATGACTATGTTCCATTGCGTACTAAAAAGTGGGCTTTGCAGATGTGATTAATATGAGGGCTCGCACAATGAGGAGATAAAAAACACAGAGAAGAAAAGTCAGAGAGAAGTGGCAGAAGAGAAGGTAGGAGAAGGACTCAACATTCCGTTGCTAGCTTTGAAGATGGGGGAGGAAGATCTTTGAATGGACAGTGTCTAGAATCTGGGAATGGCCTTCATCTGACAGCTAGCAAGCAAACACGGACTTCCTGTCTACAGCTGTGTGGACCGAATCTGCCAATCACCTGAGTGTTCATGAAAGCAGGTTCTCCCCTGGTGTCTCCAGAAAAGAACACAGCCATGCTGATGCCTTGATTTTAGTCCACTGAAACTCATGCCAAACTTCCTACCTACAGAGCTGTGATAATAAATTTGTGTTGTTTGAAGCTGCTAAATTTGTGTTAATTTGTTATGGTGGCAAGAGAAAACTAATAAACCCTGTAAGAGTGGAGAGGGACAAGTGGGCTGTTTTTCTTCCCCTGCTCCTTGTCCTGCTTCGGTTTTCTCATCAGAAACACAGTAAAATTTTGCAGATTGCTATGCACATTTCATTGTGAAGTGCTTAATCCATAGGATTGACATTTTCTTTTTTTTGGGAGTTAAAGATCTGATATAAAATCCAATAGATGTTAAATAATTTGAATACTCAATTTAAAATCATTTGTGATTTTCTTGGATTTTCTCTTTAAACAATCATATTATCTATGGAAGTGTTTTTCCTTTCTACTTATACTGCGTATGTGTGTGTGCGCGCGCATGCCCAGACTGGGACGTGTAGAAAATTGTTGAATAGAATGGCAACAGACATCCTTGCCTTGTTCGCAGCTTTAAAGGAATGCTCGTCAAGTTTCAGCATGTATGTGCAACATGTATGACATTTTAATGCATTTTATCGTTTATTGGGTAAGAGAAGTGTCCTGTTTTTAGTTTGCTAATTTTTTTTTTAATCTATCATGAGTGGATGTTGAATTTTACTAAATTTTTTTTCTGCCTCTATTGAGATGAACACAAGGTTTTTTCTTATAATGTGTTAGTGAGGTGAATTGCGTGAATACATTTGTTAGTGTTGAACCAGCCTTACATTTCTGGGAGAAACCAAACTTGTCATTTCAAAAACTGTTCTGTTTAGAATTACTGCATTTATATTTATGAACAAGAGGGGGTTGTGTTTATCTTTCTCATACTGTCTTTGATAGTTTTTTTTTTTTTAATTTCTCTATGTATTTAGACATCTGTGTATTTATTTTTGGCTGTGCGGGGTCTTCACTGATGTGCGCCGGCCTTTCTCTAGTAGTGACAAGCGGGGGGCTACCCTGTAGCTGTGGTGCTCATGCTCCTTATGTGGTGGCTTCTGTTGCAGAGCACAGGCTCTAGGTTTACAGGCTTCAGTAGTTGTGGCAAGGGGATTTAGTTGCTCTGTGTCATGTGGGGTCTTCCCAGACCAGGGGTTGAACTGGTGTTTCCTGCAATGCAAGGCAAATTCTTAACCACTGGGCCACCGGGAAAGCCCCTCTTTGATAGTTTTGGTTAGAACTATACACATAGTTCGGAGAAGGCAATGGCAAGCCACTCCAGTACTCTTGCCTGGAAAATCCCATGGACAGAGGAGCCTGGTAGGCTGCAGTCACGGGGTCGCTACGAGTCAGACATGACTGAGCGACTTCACTTTCACTTTTCACTTTCACACATTGGAGAAGGAAATGGCAACCGACTCCAGTGTTCTTGCCTGGAGAATCCCAGGGACGGGGGAGCCTGGCGTCTATGGGGTCGCACAGAGTCGGACACGACTGAAGTGACTTAGCAGTAGCAGATACAGATGGTTTGGGGCTTCCCTGGTGGCTCAGACACTAAAGCGTCTGCCTGCAATGCGGGAGACCCGGGTTCAATCCCTGGGTTGGGACGATCCCCTGGAGAAGGAAATGGCAACCGGCTCCAGTACTCTTGCCTGGAGAATCCCATGGACGGAGGAGCCTGGTGGGCTACAGTCCACGGGGTCGCAAAGAGCCGGACACGACTGAGCGACTCCACTCACTCACGCGTAGTTCTTCTTCTTGTTGTGCTCAGCTGCTCAGCCGTGTCCAACTCTTCCCAGTCCCATGGGCTGGAGCCCACCAGTCTCCTTTGTCCATGGAATTTCCCAGGCGAGACTACTGGGGCAGGTTGCCCTTTCCTACTCCAGGGGGTTTTCCCAAGCCAGGGATCGAATCCTTGACTCTTGCTTTGGCTGGTGGATTCTTTATCATTGCTCCACCTGCGAAGCTCCTAGATATCTGCTTAACATTAGTAACTTGTCTCTGAACAAATTACAGATATTCTATGCAAAAACATTTACTGGGAGCCTATTTCCTTCGTTTTAAATGGCAAAATTATAATGAGTTAGTCCTTAACCCAAACTAGTTTCATAAAATGTAACTAAAATATATTAAACAAAGCTCTATTAAATAAAAAACTGTAACAATAGGCTGTAACATCCATAACTTTCCTTCCTGATCACCAAACCATGTAGTTATGAACAAATAGTTGTTTTGTCAGCAGTAACATGATCTCTTTTATTGTTACTGCTTTTCTGCTTGGTTTGCTTCTTTCTCCATTAAACTTTAACATTTCCTCAGCTTTTTTGGTTCTCAGAAAACAAAACTAGGGGGACAAAAAGGCAATATGAAATATGAAAGGCACTGTGGAAATGTGGCAGAAAATGACTCACACTGAGGATCGTATGGTACTTTAGTGCTTCTTCCATCACCAATGGCATCTATATGGAATATCCCTTCCACTGAAATTCAGTGTGCTTTGTGGTTTGCTGACAGATGAACCTGTGTTTGTAATGCAACTCAGGGCATTCCCTATACTTTTGTTGTTATTGGTAAAAATGTCTTTTGGGTCCTAAAGATGATATTTCTATGTAAATGTCAAAGTTGTTTCAATTTTTAGGGTCTATTTGTAACTGGAGGGTAATTGCTTTACCGTGTTGCTGTAGATGTTGGGTTCTGCCGTTCACCAGGAACCAGCCGTAAGCACACACGTGGCCCCTCCCTCTTGGACCCCTCATAGCGCCCCGTCCCGCCCCTCTAGGTTGTCCCAGAGCACAGGATTGAGCCCCCCGTGTTCCGCCCTTCAGTTAAAAACTCCCCGCGGGCTATCTGAGTTGAATGTGTTTCAGTGCTACTCTCCAGGTTGTCCCCACCTCTCCTTCCCCTGCTGTGTCCACAAGTCTGTTCTCTATTCCTGCCCTGCAAATAGGCTTATCAGTACCATTTTTCTGGCTTCCATCTATATGCGTTAATATATAATATTTATTTTTTTCTCTTTCTGACTTACTTCACTCTGTTGTTTTGAATGATATATGTGTTATATGATGTTGAAGTATTAAATACAAGAGTTAATTTATCGGGAAAACGTTAATCAGGAAGATGTTCTGTGGAGTATGCCTGTACAGTACTGGCTTTATAAAATTACTTGGAGACTTTTTCCTTTTTTTGTCTTCTCTGAAGAATTTAATATAAAGTCAGAATTTTTCTAAGTAAAAAATAAACCTCACTTTAAGAATTATCTGGATCTAGAATTTTCTTTGTAGGAAGATTTCAAACTACAGAATCAGTTTCCTTAATGACTGAACCATTCAAGTTTTTTCTTCTTTAGTCAGTTTTGTTGAGTCATCCTTCTGGCGAATGTATGCATTCCACCTCCATTCCGCCGCGTTTTGAAATTTGTTGATTCAGGAAAAAGAGAGAGTCCCAAACAAAATCAAACTAAAGACGATTACACCAGGACACATTTTTAATTAAAATGGCAAAAAGTAATGATAAAGAGACGATATTAAAAGCAGCAAGGGAAAAGCAACAAGTTACATACAAGGGAACTCACTTAAAGCTCTTGACTTTTCAGCAGAGACTCTGCGGGCCGGAAGGGAGTGCTACAATATATTTTAAATTGATGAAAGGGAAAAACCTACAACCAAGAGTACTCTACCCAGCAAAGCTTACATTCACATTTGATGGAGATGTGAAAAATTGCAAGGATAAGCAGAAGCTTAGAGTCCAGCACCACCAAACCAGCTTTACAAGCAATGATGAGGGGTTTCTCCAAGGGAAAAACAAAAGTCCACAACTAGAAACACAATTATTGCCATAGGAAAAATAGGTAAAGGCAAATATACCTTAAACATAACATAAACGTGGTTAACCAACTATGTGAAAAACTCATAGAGAAGTTAAAATACAAGTAGTAAACTCATCTAATCCACAATGGGTAGTTAAGGGATACACAACCAAAGAGACGTGAGATATGATGTCAAAAACAGTAATTATAGGGGAAGGGGGGTAAAAATGAAGTCAGCCCTTGAATATCTGTTAAATTAGAAGTTACCCCTCAAAATACGGAAATAGGCCTCTTTCACCGAAAGGCTGGGCAGGTTTCAGCCTGCTGCCTCTGTGCTGGGCCTGGGGGTTTAGCCATGCTAAGTCTGTGTGAGCCCGTTAGGGACTGTCTTTCAGAGCCCTGTGGCCTTGTGTGCCTCATGCATGCAAGTCCCCCTGGTTTTCAAAACTAGATGTTTTAGGTACTCATCTCTCAGGTGGAGGTTTTAAAGTTAGCATCAGATTGGAGGTCTCAGTCCTTCGCTCCTGAGGGAGAAGCTGGAAGGTGTGAGTTCCCTCCTAGTTAGGTGTTGCTGCACCAGGGCTGGGGGGTATGCCCAGATTGTTTCTCAGCTTCTCCTTGGTTTGATGTGGGTTTTTTCTCATTTGCCCGTTGGGTAGGAGTCTGGTATTTTCTGGATTTTCTTCAGAGGAGATTGTCTTGTGTCCAGCTGCTGATTCAGGGTGTCTCTGGGAGGGTGAGGGCAGAGAGCCTCATACGTTGCTGTTTTGAGCCAGATGCTGAGATGAGTTTCTGATGTCAATTATTAGAAATTATTTTTTCTAGCATTTCTCCTTGGTTCTTTTTCAGAGATATAGGTTACTTATGATATCTTTTGTTCCTTTGTTATGTACCCCCTTTTATTTCTCAAAAATATAGGTGAGATTTCGATATTCTCAAGGTCAGAAATTAAAGTTGCCTGTTTATATGTTATATGTTTTCTGACAGGTTTTTTTTTTTTTTTTTAACTGGAAGCACATGTTCTTTGGAAACTAAGCTGTGGTAATCTTTTGGGTGTGTTCCTCTAGAAAAGATTTGTGTGTGGTGTTGCTGGGCATTTGGGGTACTTTTATCCAGGCTTCCCTGCTGGCTCCGTTGGTAAAGAATCCACCTACAATGCAGGAGACCTGGGTTGGGAAGATCCCTTGGAGGAGGAAATGGCAGCCCACTCTGGTATTCTTGCCTGGGAAATCCCACGGGCAGAGGAGCCTGACAGGCCCCAGTCCACAGGGTCGCGAGAGTCGGACGTGACTTAGCGACTAAACCACTGCCGCCACCACTGCCTGGGAGACACTGTCAGAGCGTCCCACCCACTCCACAGAGAGCCAGCTGTGCCTCTCCTGCAAGAGGGAGAGCTGGCTAGTCATTTTCTGGGGAAACATTTCCCCCGTTTTATCCTTCTTCATAAAAAGTGGGATGGCTGTCTCCACTATTTCTCTCTGTAGGGTGATTCACTCCCTACCACCCTGCCTCATCACTTAATATATGGATGGGCAGTTCTGTTTCCCGCTTGCTCAGGCCTTATGTCCTGTCTCCTAACTTCCAACTGGCCCTGTGACGTGTAAGCTGTAAGCCACCAGGGATAGGTCGGTAGATGTCCCAGGCACACACCAGCTCCAGAAGTTACTTTGGATTCATGCTGTCTTTTATGTGTGGCCTCTGAGGACTTCCCTTATTTTTTCGCCACCTCAGCCATGCATTTAGAAAGGTATTTTAAAATATTTTATCCAGCGTTTTTAATTTTCAGAATTAGGGGACTTCTCTGCATATCTCCTGCCACATTGCAGGCACAGAAGAATTTGCATTTCTTCATCAATTTGATCCTTGAAAAGCCATCCAGCTTAAGAGTGTCAGAAGGCTTATCGCTAATCCTGCTTTTTCTACTAACAACCTATCTGTAAAGGTAATAACTCTTCCCAAAATAATCTATAATTTAGAGCAATTCTCATAGAGTCTCTTTATTAAAGTAACTTGGTTAAATTTTTTTGCAACTTCACAAAATTTATTCTGAAGGTCATTTAGAGCAAGAAACTGATGAGAATAGCCAGAAAAATTTAGAAAAAGAAGAGTAATGATGGAGGGCTAACTTCTTACCTAACTCTAAATATTAATATATATTCCAATATTAAATATTACAACATTCTCAACTTCATAAGATAATTAAGGGTTTGGCACAGGCACTCACCTATCAATGAAATGGAAGGTATAACTCATAAACATTCGTTCTGTATGTTAAATTTTAATGTATCTTAAAGCAGACGTCACAAATCACAGAGATGGGAGGACTTTAATCCACGCATATCACTGACTGGAGTGATTTGTCATTTTGGAAATAAAAAGAATATTACCTGATATAAATCAAAATAAGTCCTGTATAGTTTAAAGAATTAAATGGGAAAAAAACAAATAACAGAAAGGCTAAGTGAAAATATTTGTTTGACTGAAGAAAGGACTTACTGAACTTAACAACTAATGGCTGCTTCTGGAAGAGACTGATTACAGCGAATAGTGACATAATAGACTTCCCTTACTTTTTGACCACGAGGAAGCATTACCTTTCAAAATAATAATCTTTATTTTAAAAATAAGTAAATGAAAGGAGTAAGAAAATAATTTGATTTGGCGAAATTTAAAACTCTTTATCTTACATAATTAAGGGCTTCCCCAATGGTTCAGTGGATAAAGAACCTACCTGCCAATGCGGGAGACATAAAGGATGTGAGTTTGATCCCTGGGTTGGGCAGATCCCCTGGAGGAGGGCATGAAAACCCACTCCAGTATTTTTGCCTGGAGAATCCCATTGACTAAGGAACCTAGCAGGCTACAGTCCAAAGGGTCGCAAAGAGTCAGACATGACTGAGCAACTAAGCATGCACACACATCTTAAATATTAAAGGGAAAATTCCTTGTATCTACAGGCCAAATTCTTATAAAAGATATACTTTAACAAATATAATACTTAATAAAGTATTCATGTTAATCCATATAAATGCTGATAACCCAGTAGGCCCAAAACCAAGAAGAGATGTTTCACAAAAGAAAAGCATGGATTCTGAAACATATTGAGAAGTGTTAATACCTTAAGGAATATTTTTGAAAAATATTTTTGTAACCCTGTTCATTTGTATTAATGTAAACTAAATTTTCAGTTTTATTTTCTTATATTCATTTTTTTAAAACTAAAAGCTAGGTATGTCTGTGTTTAGGGAAGCTTTGTCGCTTTCATTTTGTTCTTATTTTAGGGTGTGATTGGGCCTAACTTCTTTTCCTGACAGATTTATTATTATTAATTTACTAATCATTTTGCTTGCTGTGTTCCAGTGATGTGTTTGAATAAGATGTGGCTCATCTTAACTTGGTTACCAGAGCCTTTGTGTGAAATCTCTTCTGCATCACCATTTTAGAGATCTTACAGAAGTATTTTGTTTGTCAATGACAGTGATGCTGCGAGTAGTAGTGTTCCGTCACTCAGAACTGTTCAATTCTTTGTGGCCCCATAGCCTGTGGTCCACCCAGCCTCCTCTGCCCATGGAATTGGGTTGGTGCTTCCTCCTCCAGGGGATCTTCCCCACTCCATGATCGAACCTGCGACTCTTGCATCTCCTGCATGGGCAGGTGGATTCTTTAGGACTAGCACCACCTGGGAAGTCTCGTAATACTGCAAAGAGACTGTTAAATGAATGCTACTTCAAGAAATTCCTTAAGCAAGCCTGACATTAGTACAGGCAGTAAACCACCAGGTGGCAGTACAAGCCAAGCACAAAAGCTTCACTGCTTTACAGATGCATTCTCAGTTGTTACACTTTAATTGGAATGAAATTAGCAATCAAATATCCACATTGGAGTAGAATCACCCTCTTCTCGAGGTGTTTTTAAAACCTGGGTTTTTATACAAGTTTTTCAGAGGTGATACTTCGTTTTTTTGTTTTTTTTTTTAATAACTGGTCAATTGCATAAAAAACCTGTTTTAATATGCTACTTTGAGTAATTCAAAAGAACATCTTATGTATTCCAGTCTGGACACAATTGAAACATCTTTCAGTGGTAAAATTCCCTGTGTAACAGAAATGTATGTCCTAACCGAACTAGGAAAATAAAGCTGGTGCTTTTAGTCAGGATCCAGACTGCCAGGAAATATACATAGCAATTGGAGTTGAATTATTAATAGATACTTCTTTTGTGGGTTAGACAGCTCAGTCTGTCTTAATTTTTTTAAGTCAGGTATGACTTGATTGCAGTGCTTAGTCACTTTCTGGAAATAAATAGTTGCTAGATAAAAATAGGATTTTAAATTTTATAACATATTTTAAATATATGTGGCATGTGTTTCATATCCATACATTACCAAGGGTATTCTTAGGAACATCTGTTTCCATATTAGTAACTTTCCTCTTTGGTGGTGCTAGAGTCTTTATTTGGTGTAGCAGACAACATTGGAAGGTCTTCTGTGAGACGAGTGCTTCTGTGAGGCACAGAACAGTTCTAACAGCACAAACCCCCAAACCTGGGTTTCCAATGAGTGGCTTTAGTTGTATTAATGTTAGTGTTTGTTTTAGTCACTGAAAGAGAATTCCTAGCTGCTTGATTAAAGATTTGAAGTTTTGCAGCTATTAATTAAATCCCTGAGTACTGAGGCTCAGCTTGAAATTGATCACACAGAACCTCAGTCAGGAATCTGTGAAACATCATGGTGAGCCCAGGAGGAGCTGAAGGATGGGAGGAGTTTGAGGGTTCTGATCCTTCAAACTTTCAAAAAGGTAAGAAGTAATTTCAATAAACTCTTGTCTATAGTAACTAGCGTGGTTACAATTCTGTAATGTACTAATTAGTGATTGGTCTGAGTCCTTAAAAGCTGCATCACTTACTTATGAGAAGCCAGAATGAGTTTAACACCCATCACAGTGAAATTTCTTTTTTTAGTAAGGCATCCAGACCTCGAGAGCTGGGGTGAAGAACCTAGCAACCTGAATTTAAACAAGACACAACTAAGTCCCTTATTATGCACCTCTGTTATACCAAGGGGATGTTGCGGAGAAGTAAATGGCAACCCACTCCAGTACTCTTGCCTGGAAACTCCCAGGGACAGAGGAGCCTGGTAGGCTGCAGTCCATGGGGTCGCTAAGGGTTGGACACGACAGAGCGACTTCACTTTGACTTTTCACTTTAATGCATTGGAGAAGGAAATGGCAACCCACTCCAGTGTTCTTGCCTAGAGATTCCCAGGGATGGGGGAGCCTGGTGGGCTGCTGTCTATGGGGTCACACAGAGTCGGACACTACTGAAGTGACTTAGCAGCAGCAAGGGGATGTTGTTTAATAGGTTGATGTTCAATGGAGGGATATTTCTAGGAATGCCCTTGGCCTTTTCCTTTAATCATTTTTATTGTTGGTCTGTATGAAGATGTTGAAGGCACCCTTATAAAATTTGAGATGATATGAAGTTAAAGAGGATAAATAAATAGTCAGACAGAATCCTAAAATCTTAGGCTTGTTAAAACTTGGTGAGTGTTAAAAGAATGATTTTGAAGAGAATATATGTAAAGTCCACTACCTGTGCCCTAAAATCAACAGCATGTATATAGGATAAGTCGTGACTTAGCTGTAGCATGCCTAGAAAAGACTTAAGGGAATTTGTTGGCAGTGAATACAATGTAAATCCATTTGTACCATGGCAATCAGCAGTGTAAATGTAAACTTAGGTTTTATTAATCAAAAAGTGTGCCATGGCAAAGGAGAGATGTTCCCTCTTCCCCAGGCTGCACCATCCTGTCTTCAGATCTAGGTGCTGTCCCTCAGGTGCGTCATAGGCAGGCCCGGGACTGTTCAGGAAAAAGACCAGCCAGGTAACAAGAACACTAGAGGCTATGTCATAAAGGAACTGGGGACTAGAGGGTGCAGTATCGGGAGACAGAGTGACACTGGCTTCACGTGTTTGGAAGTCTGCCCTGTGAGAGGGGGATTAGACTTGTTCTGAGTCATCCCAAGGGATCAAATTAAAATCAAGGGCTGGAAACCTTAAAGAGGCAGTTTGAGTTTCATAATGACTTTCTAATGGTTGAAAGCAAGCCCAGATAGGAACACACTGTTGAAGAGATGGTGATTTCTTCATCATGAGGCTGTTCAAGCATGGATGGGTGATAAACAGTTAAATACATTTAAAAATCCCTTCCAAGGTGGTCCAATGGTTGAGACTCCACGTTCCCAAAGTAGGGGACATGGGTTTGATCCCTGGTCAAGAAACATGCCATATGGTACGGCCCTAACAAAAAATTCCTTTCAATTCTGAGAGTTTATGGTTATTTTCTTAATGCATATTTTCTTAAACTAACAGGACTCCTTAAGAAAAGGCATCTTTAAAGACTGAGCAATATTAATTTATCCCAATAATCCTAATATATGTTATTTTTTCTTTTTAATGTCTTTAGTCAGCAGAGACAGTATCAGGAGTTTAAATGTGACTTTTATTCCTATTATCTCAGAGATATGGTCAAAACCCCAATGGCAAGATAAACACAGTAGGTGCCAAGTACTTCCAAATCCTAAAGAGATCACCTGAGCAGATTATATTATATGGTTGGGCAACCAGTTCGGCCTGTGTTAGCCCATTGCTAACCTCTAGGGTTGGAGCTTAAGCACTGGTGATGAAAACTGTTAGAGTCATTGGCATGCTGTATAATACCCGTCCCCACCACAGGGAACTGCTGGGAGAACCTGGTATGTATGGAAGTTTGGGAGACTCTAGCACTGTGACGCTAAGAGAGACCGTGGCTGGAGCTGCCCCTGCCTGCAGCGGCTCAGACGAGAGCGATTTGGTGGAAGCAGTTCCACCGTCATGCAGTGGGTGTGGCAAAGGTGCCTGTTCATTTTAAAAGGTTGCCTGGAGGGTGGACTGCCAGCAATAAAGGGCTGGTGGAGGAGACTGACAAGAAGTCAGTGAGAGGAGAGTCACTGCCTAGAGAGCCAGGCCACTAGGTTCAAAGCCGGGCTCTGCTGCTTATTTGCTGTGTGATCATGGGCGGAGGTGGAGCAAGGAAGGTAGAAGAACCTGACCCCATGCACCTGCCTGCCCGAGTCTTAGGAAGATGGGAGCCAGTCTACACCAGAGAGGATTTTGGAATTTGGACAGTAAATGAAAGAGGCTTTTAAAGTACCCAAGTAAGACCATTCTTGCAACTTAGGTAAGAGAACTGTGGGACCTTCCTAAGTTCCCATTCAAAGGGAGCAAGGGAGTCCAGAAAGCAGGTATGAAGAGAGTGGAAAGGAGGATAAAGCTGTTCTCTGCGTGCATCTTGAGCAGAGCAGGCTAATAAATAGGTGAGCTGGCTACAGCAGTGACTGGGAATGCCAGCTAGATTCTCGGTGTGGTTTTGTCACCAAATAGCAGTGTCAATAACAGGTCACCCTGTGTCTCTGGGTCCTAAATTTCTTCACCTGTAGAAGATCTCCAGTTCCTTTTAGCTTTGTAGTGCTGTTTCCCTTTTACTTCACAACCAAGGTTTGGTATCTGTGTGTCTATCTATCTAATTTAGTATTTATAAATATTTATTTATATCCAGAAGTTTTTCCAGAAAAGATTTAATTAAACTGAACTTTGATATGTTTTTCCTATTGGCATGCTGACTCTGTTTTGTGCCTAAATGTAGTGGTAAGATTATCTTCTGTGTTTCTGGTTTGTCCAGTAGATTTCCTCTCTGTTAAAGTTAGTATAGATAAACTTTAGTAAGATATGGCATTGTGAGCACATGCATTTTAAGTTTCTTACCCATATTAATTCTGCTGATTCAGTCTACCTGTGATTTTTACATTTTGTATATGAAAAGGCACAGGCAAACTACATTCAGGGAGGTAAAAGGAATGGCCAATTGAATATTAAAGAACTCCTCAGATCTCTTGGAATTGATGAGATAGTTCTGCATTTTCTTACTCATGTGTGCAGAACAACTAGGCTTCATTTGCCCTTGGATTTTAAGTCTCTTCAGAGCATAGCTGCTGTCTAAGGTGATGGAATTATCTGTAAATTCCTGTCAGAGTGTCTGACAGGCCCCAAAAAGGGTTGGCACAAACAAATCATTTCTCTAACTAGTTGGGCTATTTAAAATTAGACAGTAGGTGTACATTTCAGTTCAAATGAAAATGAGACACTGATTAGAACATCATAAAATAGTCAGAATGAGTGGGCAACATACATCTTAATCTACTCAGTTCTTTGCTGGAATTCCTAATGCCAACGATTGCCCCATTTATGGCGCTAAAGCCTGTAACCTGAAATGTCTTTGCTGTTTGTGTCCAGTTTAGACTTAAGTGATTGCTGAGTTTTCTTCTGTATCCACAGTCTTTTGATTCAGCTCACAAGAGACATCATCTTTAAATCCTAGGTATAAATTCAGCCATGGCAGCTTAAGCCTCTAAAATCTCAGTATTTAGAGCATCAGAAACCCTGTAAGAATGCCATGAGAATATTTGTATGTTGCTGAGAGAGAATGGAAAGTATAATAAAGTACCTTTCTTTAAAAAATACACATATGTTCATTTAATTTCCTTTTTGTTCCCTCATAGTCAACAAGAGTCCAAAATGCAGTACTTGGGTGCAGTCTCAAAAATGACAGAATGACCTCTATTCATTTCCAAGGCAAAACATTCAATTATCACAGTAATCCAAGTCTTTGCCCCAGCCACTAATGCGGAAGAAGCTGAAGTTGAACAGTTCTAAACCTACAAGACCTTCTAGAACTAACACTCAAAAAAGCTGTCCTTTTCATTATAGGACTGGGATGCAAACATGGAAATCAAGAGATACTGACACCTGGAGTAACGGGCAAATCTGGCCTTGGAGCATGGAATGAAGCAGAACAAAGGCTGACAGAGTTTTCCCAAGAGAATGCACTGGTCATAGCAAACACTCCCTTCCAACAACACAAGCAACAACTCTACACATGGACATCACTGGACAGTCGACACCAAAATCAGATTGATTATATTCTTTGCAGCTGAAGATGGAGAAGCTCTATACAGTCAGCAAAAACAAGACCAGGAGCTGACTCTGGCTCAGATCATGAACTCCTTATTGCCAAATTCAGAGTTAAAGAAAGTAGGGAAAACCACTAGATCATTCAGATATGACCTAAATCAAATCCCTTACAATTATGCAGTGAAAGTGACAAATAGATTCAAGGGATTAGATCTGATAGAGTGCCTGAAGAACTATGGACAGAGGTTTGTGATATTGTACAGGAGGCAGTGATCAAAACCATCCCCCAAAAGAAGAAACACAAAAAGGCAAAATGGTTGTCTGAGGAGGCCTTACAAAAAGCGGAGAAAAGACAAGAAGCGAAAGGCAAAGGAGAAAAGGAAAGATATAAGCATCTGAATGCACAGTTCCAAAGAATAGCGAGGAGAGGTAAGAAAGCCTTCCTCAGTGATCAGTGCAAAGAAGTAGAGGAAAACAATAAAATGGGAAAGATTAAAGATCTCTTCAAGAAAATGAGAGATACCAAGGGAACATTTCATGCAAAGATGGGCACAATAAAGGACCAAAATGGTATGGACCTAACAGAAGCAGAAGATATTAAGAAGAGGTGGCAGGAATACACAGAAGAACTGTACAAAAAAGATCTTCACGACAAAGATAACCACAATGGTGTGATCACTCACCTAGAGCCAGACATCCTGGAGTGAGAAGTCAAGTGGGCTTTAGGAAACATCACTATGAACAAAGCGAGTGGAGGTGATGGAATTCCAGCTGAGCTATTTCACATCCTAAAGGATGATGCTGTGAAAGTGCTGCCCTCAATGTACCAGCAAATTTGGAAAACTCAGCAGTGGCCACAGGACTGGAAAAGGTCAGTTTTCATTCCAGTCCCAAAGAAGTGCAATGCCAAAGAATGTTCAAACTACCGCACAATTGCATTCATCTCACATGCTCAAAATTCCCCAAGCCAGGCCTCAACAATATGTGAACCATGAACTTCCAAATGTCCAAGCTGGATTTAGCAAAGGCAGAGGAAGCAGAGATCAAATTGCCAACATCTGTTGGATCATCAGAAAAGCAAGAGAGTTCCAGAAAAGCATCTACTTCTGCTTCATTGGCTATGCCAAAGCCTTTGACTGTGTGGATCACAATAAACTGTGGAAAATTCTTCAAGAGATGGGGATACCAGACCACCTGACCTGCCTCTTGAGAAATCTGTATGCAAGTGAAGAAGCAACAATAGGACCCGGACATTAAACAACAGTCTCATTCCAAATTGGGAAAGGAGTATGTTAAAGTTGTATATTGTCACCTTGCTTATTTAACATATATGTAGAGTACATCATGAGAAATGCCAGACTGTATGAAGCACAAGCTGGAATCAGAATTTCAGGGAGAAATATCAGTAACCTCAGATATGCAGATGATACCACCCTTATTGCAGAAAGCAAAGAGGAACTAAAGAGCCTGTTGATGAAAGTGAAAGAGGACAGTGAAAAAGTTGGCTTAAAACTCAGCATTCACAAAACTAAGATCATGGTGTCCAGTACTATCACTTGTTGGCAAATAGATGGAGAAACAGTGGAAACAGTTGATAGACTTTATTTTCTTGGGCTCCAGAATCACTGCAGATGGTGACTGCAGTCATGAAATTAGAAGATGCTTGCTCCTTGGAAGAAAAACTATGACCAATTTAGCCAGCATATTAAAAAGCAGAGACATTACTTTGCTGACAAAGGTCCATCTAGTCAAAGGTATGGTTTTTCCAGTAGTCATGTATGTATGTGAAAGTTGGACCGTAAAGTAATCTGGGCATCAAAGAATTGATGTTTTTGAACTGTGGTGTTGGAAAAGACTCTTGAGAGTCCCTGGGACTGCAAAGAGGTGAAATCAGTCCTAAAAATTCATTAGAAGGACTGATGCTGAAGCTGAAACTCCAATACTTTGGCCACCGGATGCGAAGAACTGACTCACTGGAAAAGTCCTTGATGTTGGGAAAGGTTGAAGGTAGTAGGAGAAGGGGATGATAGAGGATGAGATGGTTGGATGGCATCACTGACTTGATGGACATGAATTTCCGCAAGCTCCAGGAGTTGGTGATGGACAGGAAAGCCTGGTGTGCTACAAGCCATGGGGTCACAAAGAGTCGAACACAACTGAGCGACTGAACTGATCTGAGCTGATGTTCCCAGAACTGATCCATATTTGTGGTGGTTAAGGGATTGTAAAGAGTGATTATATAGAGAGAAGTAAGAGCACTGAATTCTATTTCTGAGGTCAGATTATCTTCTTTCTGCCTTATTAGACTACAGCTTCCACGTCTAAAGATGTAGTTCAGTGATAATGCAGGACAATTGTATATGTAATAAACTGTAGGGTAGCAGTGCCATTCCAGGCTTCTGGCACTATTATTTTTGCAACCCAGCATATGTCCTCTCCTTTCCTATTCCTTTAGTGCAGATTCTACTTCCTGTCTTCACACAGGGATCAGCACAAGAACTAATAGAGTCGTAGAGCTCCATTCACCTGTCTGTGTGGTTGGTTCAGATATGACACATGACCTGAACAAGGCCAGTGAAAGCCCTTGTCTAAGAAACTGTCCTGTAGTGCAGTCAATAAGGAAATTGGCTTTTGCTTTTGTGTTCCTGAAACTGGAAGGGTATCTGTGTCTACATCAAGCAGGCTCGCTCACATGGACGTAGTAGGTTTCCCAGAGAGTGAGTGGTGCGTGAAGTCCTCTCGAGGCCCAGACCAGGCACTGGCACTTCTCTACTTCTGCTGCATCCTGCTGGCCTAAGTACAGGGCCAGCCCTGACTCAGACAATGAGGAAATAGTCTCTACTTTTAATGGGAGGAGTTGGAAGCCAAAGGGCATGAGCATAGGCAGGCATGGAAAAATGGGAGCACAGCTAATTTACTGAAAAAGTGTATTTCAAAAGTTTAGAAATTTCCTCAAGGTCGCATGGCTAACAAGCATTAGAGACAGGATTTGAGCCTTAATCTTCTGACTGAAAATCTTGCTCTTTCAATGTTTCTCTTTAGTCTTGCTGATTGATCCTTGTAGTCCAGATGTCACAACTTAATTACGAATAGTTTCTAGAGTCCTGTTCTTAGATCACTTTTGAATGACTTTTAACTTATTATGACAAGTTCCTTATTATAGTAAAGGTATTAACTTTCTATGAATAGGTATTCTTGAGCCATCCTTATAAGCATTTTTATCCATATTTGTATCCACAAGAAAAGGGAGGTCATATTTTCAACTTGCATCACAGCTATGATTTGAAGTACCAAGTGTTATTTTTGGAGAATAGATAAAATAACTTGTAGTGTATAGGAAATTTGACCTTGGAGTACAAAATGAAGCAAGGCAAAGCCTAATGGTTTGTGAAGACAACATGCCAATCATAGCAAACACCCTTTTCCAACAACCCAAGAGACCACTCTACATGTGGATATCACCAGATGGTCAGTACCAAAATCAGATTGATTATGTTTTTTCTGTCAAAAATGGAGAAGCTCTATACAGTCAGCAAAAACAAGACTGTGGAGCTGACTGTGGCACAGATCATGAACTCCTTATTGCAAAATTCAGGATTATACTGAAAAAAATGGGGGAAACCGCTAAGCCATTCAGGTATGACCTAAATAAAATCCCTTATGCTTATACAATGGAGGTGACAAATAGATTCAGGGAATTAGATCTGGTAGACAGAGTGTCTGAACAACTGTGGATGGAGGTTCGTAACACTGTACAGGATGCAGTGACCAAAACCATTCTAAAGGAAAAAATAATGCAAGAAGGGAAAGTAGTTGTCTGAGGAGGCTTTACAAATAGCTGAGGAAAGAAGAGAAGCTAAAGTCAAGGGAATAAGGGAAAGATACCCAACTGAATGCAGAGTTCCAGAGAATGGCTAGGAGAGATAAGAAGGCCTTCTTAAATGAACAGTGCAAAAAATAGAGGAAAACAGTGGAACGGGAAAGACCAGAGATCTCCTCAAGAAAATTGGAGATTCCAAGGGGATGCAAGGATGAGCATGGAAAAGGACAGAAATTCAAAGGCTCTAACAGAAACAGAAGAGATTAAGAAGAGGTGTCAAGAGTATACAGAAGAACTATACAAAAAAAGGTCCTAATGACCTGGATAACTATGATGATGTGGTCACTCATCTGGAGCCAGACATCCTGGAGTGTGAAGTCAAGTGGGCCTTAGGAAGCATTACTACGAACAAAGCTAGTGAAGGTGATGGAATTCCAGCTGAGCTATTTCACATCCTAAAAGATGATGCTGTTAAAGTACTGCACTCAATATGTCAGCAAATTTGGAAAACTCAGCAGTGCCTCCTGACTGGGGAAAATCAGTTTTCATTCCAATGCCAAAGAGTGTTCAAACTATCATACAGTTGCGCTCATTTCACATGTTAGCAAGATTATGTTCAAAATCCTTCAAGCTAGGCTTCAGCAATGCGTGAACTGAGAACTTCCAGATGTACAATTTGGGTTTAGAAAAGGCAGCAGAACCAGAGATGAAATTGCCAACATTAACTGGATTATGAAAAAAGCAGAGGAATTCCAGAAAAACAGATATATACTTCTGCTTAGTTGACTATGCTAAAGCCATTGACTGTGTGGATCACGTCAAACTGGAAAATTCTTAAACAGATGGGAGTATCAGATCATCTTACCTGTCTCCTGAGAAACCGTATGCAGGACAGGAAGCAATAGTTAGAACCAGACACAGAACAACTGACTGGTTCCAAATTGGGAAAGGGCTATGACAAGACTGTATATTGTCACCCTGCTTATTTAACTTATATGCAGAGTACATCATGCAAAATGCCAGGCTGGATGAATCACAAGTGGGAAACAAAAGACTACCAGGAGAAATATCAACAGTCTCAGATGATACCACCCTTATGGCAGAAAACGAAGAGGAACTAAAGATCCTCTTGATGAGTATCAACAGCCTCAGATGACACCACCCTTATGGCAGAAAACGAAGAGGAACTAAAGATCCTCTTGATGAGTGTAAAAGAGGAGAGTGAAACAGCTGGCTTGAAACTCAACATTAAAAAAACTAAGATCATGGCTTCTGGTCCCATCACCTCATGGAAAATAGATGGGAAAAAAATGGAAGCAGTGGCAGACTTTATTTTCTTGGGCTCCAAAATCACTGCAAATGGTGACTGCAGCCATGAAATTAAAGACACTTGCTCCTTGGAAGAAAACTATGACAAACCTAGACAGCATATTAAAAAGCAGAGATATTGTCAACAAAGGTCCGTATAGTCAAGGCTGTAGTTTTTCCACTAGTCATGTCTGGATGTGAGAGTTGGACCATAAGGAAGACTGAGCATCAAAGAATTTATGCTTTCGAATTGTGGTGCTCTAGAAGACTCTTGACGGAGAAGGCACTGGTGACCCACTCCAGTACTCTTGCCTGGAAAATCCCATGGACGGAGGAGTCTAGTAGGCTGCAGTCCATGGGGTCGTGAAGAGTCAGACATGACTGAGCAACTTCACTTTCCCTTTTCCCTTTCATGCATTGGAAAGGGAAATGGCAACTCACTCCAGTGTTCTTGCCTGGAGAATCCCAGGGATGGGGGAGCCTGGTGGGCTGCTGTCTATCGGATCGCACAGAGTTGGACACGACTGAAGTGACTTAGCAGCAGCAGCAGCAGCAGACTCTTGAGAGTCCCTTGGACTGCAAGGAGATGAAACCAGTCAATCTTAAAGGAAATCAGTCCTGAATATTCATTGGAAGGACTGATGCTGAAGCTGAAACTCCAATACTTTGGCCATCTGATGTGAAAAGCTGGTTCACTGGAAAAGACCCTGATGCTGGGAAAGATTGAGGGCAGGAGAAGAGGGCAGCAGAGGATGAGATGGCTGGATGGCATCACCAACTCAATGGACATGAATTTGACAAGCTCCAGGAGATAGTGGAGGACAGAGGAGCCTGGTATGCTGCAGTTCATAGGGTTGCAAAGTCACAGGACTTAGTGACTAAACAATAAGAACAATATAGTAATACTTAGAGATAATTAGTGCTTCCCTGGTGGCTCAGATGGTAAAAAGTCTGCCTGCAACGTGGGAGACCTGGATTGATAGTGGGGGAACACTTAGTTCAGGCAAGTGGGAAACCGGAACTTGATGAGAGCTGTTCAGAGAGAAGAAGGCTGTCAACAAACGGAAGGAAGAGACAGTGAGCCTCAATCCTGGAGGATTCTGAGGAGAGTAGTGGCTGTCCTTTAAGCTGAGGAATCTTAACGGTGAAAAGTGAAAGCGTTAGTTGCCCAATCGTGTCTGAATCTTTGCAACTCCATGGACTGTAGCCTGCCAGGCTCCTCTGTCCATGGAATTCTCCCAGCTAGAATACTGGAGTGGGTTGCCATGCCCTTCTCCAGGGGATCTTTCCAACTCAGGAATCTTTCCGACCCAGATATCCAGCATTGCAGGCAAGCTATTTACCATCTGAGCTACCTGGGAATCTTACAGCTTGGTGTGAAAGGACCCATGCATATTCCAGAGGCAGCTCTCTCCAGGGCGTCTCACTAGGATGGAGTACAAGAGCCTGGTGTTGCACTGTAAGACTCCCTGTCCCGTATTGTGCCTCTACCAAAATAATTAGCTCAAACCCTCTCTGAACGCCTACTTTAAAAGTCTGGGTGTTATAATTCTTCCTCTAGAGCAGTCCTAAGGGTGTTGGAAAGGGATGGCCACACAGGCAACTTTACCTCGTGAAATTTAATGATTAAAAAGCATGATTGCTGTAAAGAAAGGAAGATTAGGACGGTATAGAAACAGTGTATAGAAACAAACAAGGTACAGAAGCAAACAGTGAAAAATGAAAGAAGACAACTGTCAGAAACTTTCTTTCTGCAATTGAAATAAGGGCTTCTCTCAGAGGGAACACTAGTGAGTAGAACTGAACACTTGCGAACATTTTGGAGTTCGTTTGGTTTGATGTGGGATGACTGGAACACACACCTGGGATACGGGCATAAGAAAGGGAGTGTTCAAATGGTTCAGATGAGACAGGAGAAGGGGAAGGAGGACAGGTAAGAGAACATCTTTGGGTTGGTGAGAAAGCAGATGGCTTTATGACTTATAAACTGGTTAGTAGGGGAAAAGGTCATATGTATAATTTTTAAACATCATATTAGCCTATACCGTCACCTTCTTTTCATTACTTTGATAAACATGCCAATCTCATACCAGAATAGGTTCTGATTTTGGCACCTGGTGGTCAGAAAAAGACAGGGTAGCAAAAGAACTATAATATGTTCTCCTTGGAGGAAACAAAACAGGGATTACACTCTCCCTGACAAGTTTCCTAAGTGATTTATTTTAAGAAGGTTTGTGTATTCAGTATTCAGAAACACAGAGAAACTTTGAATGGAGAATCTGTTTCCCCTCTTGTCTGTTGGTCTGCATTCTGGCTCTGGGGGACTGCCTCAATCTGAGAAATCTGGCCTGCAGTCAAGGCTGGATCTCAGGGCTGTGGGGCCTGACGTTCCTGTACCCCACATCTGAGACTTTGTCTGTAGCCACAGTCATCTGACTGTAGACTCTTTCCCATCAGCAAAGGGTGCAGGGTTCTAACCATGAGGGTGAGAATTATGTATAAGCCTGAAGTCAGTTTTCAGCATAAACTGTTTGTGACAATAGACTACATTTTATGTTATAAAGGAAAAATAACCCAAGGAAATGAAAACAAAACAGATCCATGGCCATATAGGACTGTCTCAGAAAGAAGACTACAAAATTTTTTTAAAGTTCAGGTAGGCCAACTCCATATAATCATTTTAAGCTTTTAAATCACAAGTTTGAGCTGTTGGAATGTCTTTGTTGGTAAATACAGATGAAAGATCAGCCACTGGAACCATTTATCTTGCATTTGTTCAAAGCACTGAGTAAATTAGAGCAAATTTTAGAGTCTGGAATTCTTCTGTGATGTGACAAAATCAAAGAGTTGTTGAATTTGTATTACATGTATATTTTGCAGTGATTGACCTTTCTTCTATTTTTATTTTATTTTATTTTTTTATTGGAGGCTAATTACTTTACAATATTATATTGGTTGGTTTTGCCATACATTGACATGAATCCTCCCCAGGTGTACATGAGTTCCCCCTCCCGAACCCCCCTCCCACCTCACTCTTCCCTTTATCCTCCCTCTGGGTCATCCCCGTGCACCAGCCCTGAGCATCCTGACCTTTCTTCTAAATCTGTAATTAAAAAGGGAAGGAAAAGCAACCAAACATGAAAGCGACTTCACATTCTTTACTTTCAAGTTCTGGTTGAAGGTGTTTGAAAGATCAGGATGGTTTTCCATCTCTGGTGTCTTGGACATGCTTTCAAAAACCAATGTAATCTTCTAGATTACATAATCTTCTATATTTTTATTAATATACGTGTTATTCTTTACAAAGTTATAGATAACTGCTGCCACCAGTTTTGCTGTCAGCAAAGGGGCATCTGTCTGTGGATGCTTCTTTTTATGATTTCAGTCTCTGAATATTTATGTCATAAGCCAACTTTGCTTAAATAATTTTTGAGTACACTTTTTATTTTAGAATAATTTTATGTGCACAGAAAATTTACGAAGAGTGTAGCAAGTTCTCATATACACTTCACCTATCTTTTCCTAATGTTTCCCATCTGTAAGTGGGTGGAATGGTGGCCTGCAGAATCCATGTCCACATTGTAAACCCCAGAATCTGTGAATGTGACCTTACTTGAAGAATCTTTGCTGATGTAATTAAATTAAACATTTCAAGATGAGATTTTTCTGGGTTATCTGAGTGGGCCTTAAATCCAATGACAGAGGTCCTTACAAAGGACACAAAGAGGAGGGACACACCGGGAGAAGAGGACAAGGCTCGTCTTTTCACTGAGGTTCCCTTTCTGACCGAGGCTCCTACCTAGGACATCAAGTGGTGCTACTTGTCAGGTCTCCCTGGTCTTTGTTCTGTGCCGGTTTCCTGGTCGTTGTTTGTTTTTCATGACCTTGATGGTTTTGGCAGCACTGGTTAGATATTTTGTAGAATATCCCCCACTCTGGGTTTGTCATGATTAGACTGGATTGTGAGTTCTGTGAAAGAATACCATGAAGGTATAGTGCTTTTCATTACATCATGTTCTTGTCGTTCAGTCACCTGGATGTGTCCAACTCTTTGCAACCCAGTGGACGGCAGCACACCAGGCCTCTCTGTCCCTCACCATCTCCCTTAGTTTGCCTAAGTTCATGTGCATTGCATCAGTGATGCTGTCCAGCCATCTCATGCTCTGTTGTCCCCTTCTCCTCCTGCCCTCAGTCTTTCCCAGCATCAGGGTCTTTTCCAAGGAGTTGGCTATTTGCATCAGGTGACCAAAATGCTGGAACTTCAGGTTTATCATCAGTCCTACCAATGAATTTCAGGGTTGATTTCCTTTAAGATTGACTGGTTTGATCTCATTGCTGTCCAAGGGACTCTCAAGAGTTTTCTCAAGCACCACAGTTCAAAGGCATCAATTCTTCAGCGCTCTGCCTTCTTTACGGTCCAGCTCTCACAACCATACATGACCACGGGAAAGACCATAGCCTGACTATCTGGACCTTTGTCAGCAAAGTGACATCTTTGCTTTTCAATACACTGTCTAGGTTTGTCATAGCTTTCCTGCCAAGAAGGAAAGAGGCACATTTATTATTACTTCATAAAGGGTGTATGTATGGATGTGAGAGTTGGACTGTGAAGAAAGCTGATCACCGAAGAATTGATGCTTTTGAACTGTGGTGCTGGAGAAGACTCTTGAGAGTCCCTTGGACTGCAGGGAGATCCAACCAGTCCATTCTAAAGGAGATCAATCCTGGGTGTTAATTGGAAGGACTGATTCTAAAGCTGAAACTGCAATACTTTGGCCACCTCATGCAACGAGTTGACTCACTGGAAAAGAGTCTGATGCTAGGAGGGATTGGGGGTGGGAGGAGACGGGGACGACAGAGAATGAGATGGCTGGATGGCATCACCGACTCAATGGACATGAGTTTGAGTGAACTCCGGGAGTTGGTGATGGACAGGGAGGCCTGGCATGCTGTGATTCATGGGGTCGCAAAGAGTCGGACACGACTGAGCGACTGAACTGAACTGAAAAGGGTGTATATACACACATGACTTGCCCCTGCTGATGTTAATCTTATCATTTAAATGTGGTAGAGTTTTCCAGGTTTCTCCATTGTCAAGTTACTATTTTCCCTTTCTATTCTCTGTTCTTTGGAAGTAAGTCTTTAAGTCCAGCCCACACTCAAGTAGGTGGGAGATTAAGCTATACCTCCTTGGAGCAGGGAGAGGATGTGGGTATTATGTGGAAGTTTTCTGTAAGAAGTATGCCTTCCTTCTGTCTTCCCTGTCTTCAGTCATTTCTTTATATCAGTATGTATGTATATTTAGTCACTCAGGCATGTCTGACTCTTCGTGACCCTGTGGACTGTAGCCTGCCAAGCTCCTCTGTCGCTGGAATTCTCCAGGCAAGAATCCTGGAGTCGGCTGCCATGGCCTTCTCCAGGGGATCTTCCTGACCCGGGATTGGACCTGCATCTCTTATGTCTCCTGCATTGTCAGGTGGGTTCTTTACCACTAGCACCACCTGGGAAGCCTGTATATAAGTATAAATCTACTTATATTTATTTTATCATCCAGTTATACGTTATGATCTAATACAACAACATTATTTTTTTTTTGCCCAAATTGTTCTAGCTTTCCTGGGTCTTATTGTTATTATTTTTTTAAATTACATTATATGGTATTGATTTAAGCTTTCTTTTTGTTCCCTGGACTATTGCTGCATAACAAATTACCCCTAAGCTTAGTTGCTTGAAACAGCAAGCATTATTATCTCAGGATTTCTATGGGTCAGCAGTCTGGTTGTGACTTGAGTGCCTCCGATCCCTCACAAGTGTGCAGTCAGGGTGTCAGTTGGAGCTGTGATCTTCTGAAGCCTCGACTGAAGAGGCTGACACACATGTTCTTTGTAACCCTCAGGTCCTTGCTAGCTATTGCATGCAGACGTAGGCAAGGAACAGTCATAGACCGCTCGCAGCATAGCACCTAGCTTCCCTCAGAGCAGCGTGGGCAGGGGGAGGTGTGCCCAAGATGGAAATCGTAGACTTTCTTATAACCTAATCTTACAAGTAACAGCCTGTCACTTTTGCTCACATTCAAGGGGAGGGGACAATAGAATGGCCTGAATGCAGGGAGGTGGGATCACTGGAGCCCATTTTAAAGGCTGCCCACCACGCCCAGAATTCCGCTGTTGTAGTTGCTCACTTTACTTCACAAGGATGGACAGAAGCAGAAGAGAAGGGGGAATCTTTGAAAAGCAAAACCCACTGGATTAAATGTTTTGTTTGCAATAACTTTTGACATTGTATCACATACTGTGTGATATCTATCTCATTATTACTCATTTGCACATTTGTATATTCATTCATTAAGGAGTATACAACATATATTTCATGAAAGTGCAGTGTGGCATGTGACACTTCTGACCCCCAGATGTGGTCTACCTGAAATATTTGGAAAGTCGTTTTTTCTTAACTGGATAGCACCTGTGCACTTGTAGGTCGTTTAAACCCAAACACTATAGTGCCACTTCCACCAGCTGACATGTGAGCAGAAGTAGAACAATTATTAACTGTAATCGAAGCTAAATCTCAGCTAATTGTAAATCAAAGCTAAACTTTAAGTTGTTCACATTGAATTCATTAAAAATTTCATAATGAACCTAGGGAGAATAAGTCTTCCCTTTGAATTCAATTCCCATTTAGATCCTTAATCACTAAATAAAATCATTTATTTGTGTCTTCTAATTAGAAAAAAATAATTCATGCTCCCTGCAGAACACCTGAAAATGAAGAAAAGCCCAAAGGAAGAAGTTAGCTGATTCCAGAGGTTATGTTCTTAATGATTATTCTATACTTTTGAAGTGAGCATGTGTGCTCTGGGCCTTCGTTTCTGCATGGGCAAAGTATAGGAGTCCTGAATGTATGTTCTCCTATGTCCTCTACTTGTTTGCGTGTATAATAGAATTTTGTCATATGCATAATTAACTTGCTCAACTTCAAAATTTCTCCACTTCAAGAGTGAGAGCCAGAGAGTAAGAGGGAGAAAGTGTCCATGGGATTCTCCAGGCAGGAATACTGGAGAGGGTTGCCATTCCCTTCTCCACGGATCTTCCCCACCCAGGGATCCAACTTGCATCTCAGGTCTCCTGTTACGGCAGGTGTGTTCTTTACCACTAGCGCCACCTGGGAAGCCATTACATAATGCAGGAGACTTAATCAGTAGTCTGAGCAGGTTGGTCAAACAAAACCTATGGAAACAATGTAAAAATGATCTCATTTAAAAATTATTTTTATCACTGACAATGGACATAAGTGTATTGTTTAGATGACCAAGTAAGTTAATGGTTATAGATTCACCTACAGTCTTGAAGACTTGAAGAATTAATTGATGTCAGTGGTGGAACATGTATAGGTGATTAATTAAGGGAGCCAATAAAGCATCTTACAGAGCTGTAAAAAATGCATACTATACTTTTTAAGCAGTGTAAAGTATTTTAAGGATACATGATACTGTATATGATTTTCCTCACTTAACTGACTTTAAAATCAAACCTAGAAGTAATATGTGAATATGTTTTAACAGATACCTACTCAAAATGGAAAGATACAGCTTGAAAACAAAAGGTTCATTCTGGTCTCACAAGGGACTGGACTATGACCAAAAATCTATTAGGATTCAAGTAGTAGTTTTCTGGATCTTGTTCTTTATTTCTCTGCTTCTGTATGGGAACTTGCCTCATTCCTTTTTTCATGCAAACTTTTTTGCTTCTCCGTGCCTGGATGGAAAATGACCATTCTACAGAATTTTTCAGACCAGGCATGCAGTGGAGAATGACTGGTGTTTCTGGGATTTAATTCCAAATATTCTGGAGGATGTGCAATTTCAAATAGGTTTGTGGGGGCCAAGAATGGCTGTATGCCCACTTTCCAGGAGCGGCCATGGGGAAGGAATCAGACCCGAGTGGAGCTGCCACATGGTGTATTTCAGCAGCCAGCCACAGATGGCCTCACAGAGGTTCCTGGATCCCTCAGGCAGGGCTCAGAAGCAGAGGGAAGAGTCACTGAACTCCCTAGGATCCTGCAGACAGAAGTGTGAGAGGCCTTAGGGTGGTGAGGGAGGACCAGACAGGACATCAGATGCCTTAGAAAGTAACCAATGGCATGACGCTGTAGATCCCTGGAGAATTAGATATAACCCAGCAAAGGAAAAGTATGAAAGGAAGAATGCCAAACCAACAGATTAAATTTTAACCCGTCTAGGGACATGGAACTTAAAAGGTAGACTGAACCATGGAGAAGAACTATGTTGATGGCACACCTGTTTTGAGATGGTAGGACTTATATCTGCTACCCACGGGGACCTGGAATGTCTGTGATTCCTCAGGCAGCATATATCGAGACTACAGATTGCAGATACCTTCCAGAAATAGGGTCAAAGTCCCTTTGGGGGCAGTACTCATGAACCCATGCAGAAATAAGGTAAGTGCTCCAGAAACACCAGTGATCAGAAAACTGTGGACTGTAGTGCAATCAAGTTTGCAAGAGTTTTACAAAAATACTTTAAAATTTGAGGGCAACCTGAGGGCTGATGGGCAGAAGAGAGGACAAATGTAACCTTATAAAGTTAATGGGTGAATTTGAGCTCTGTAAGTGTCAGGAAGGTAGTGATAAAGGAAGGTGCATGGCCTCTTCTCAAGGCATATTCTCAGACTCAGACTTTGGATATAAAGAGTGGACTCTAAGGAGAAAGGAGTGATTCCAAGCAACATGAGCTCTCACCCTGCCAGATGGCATAGGTGGGTATTTACCACAGCAGCTCTTTTGGGAGCCCCTTACCTAGGCTGTTTGTAAGGTAGCTTGCAAGGCAGAAGGATCCTGTTACTCTGCTTGATGCATTGATGCAATGGCCAGAGCCACAGTCAGACGCTGTCTTAGGAAAGGAGATAGGACTTCTTAACAAGCCTCCAGGGGGCACTGCTCTGCATTGGAGAATGTTTCTAAAACTGGTGAAGCACAAACATGGCTATTTTGTTTGCCGGAAAAAAGGACCATTTTAATGACTTTGCCTTCAAGGAAACCCTCAGTGATTAATACTGGACATAAGGTTTGCTTGGTGAGGGTAAGAGGAAAGGGTCTCAGAAAAATGAGAGGACCAAAGAGTAGGGCCATTTTCTGCCTTCAGGAAAGAGTCTGGGGACTTCCCTGGGGGTCCAGTGGTTAAGATCCCCTGATAGTTCACCTGCAATGCAGGAGACCCTGGTTCGAGTCCTGGGTTGGGAAGAGCTGCTGGAGAAGGAATAGGCTATCCACTTCAGTATTCTTGGGCTTTCTTGGTGGCTCAGCTAGTAAAGAATCCGCCTGCAATGCAGGAGACCTGAGTTTGATTTTTGGATTGGAAAGATTCCCTGGAGAAGAGAATGGCTACCCACTCCAGTACTGTGGCCAGGAGAATTCCAGGGACTGTACAGTCCTTGGGGTCGCAAAGAGACGGACATGACTGAGAGACTTTCACTTTCACTTTCCAATGCAGAAGATGCAGACTTGATCCCCTGGTTGGGGAACTAAAAATAGCTATGGTTTTTCCAGTAGTCATGTATGGGTGTGAGAGTTGGACCATAAAGATACCTGAGCACAGAAGAATTTACACTTTTGAACTGTGATGTTGGAGAACACTCTTGATAGTCCCTTGGACTGCAAGGAGATCAAACCAGTCCATCCTAAAGGAAATCAGTCCTGTATATTCATTGGAAGGACTGATGCTGAAGTTCGAATACTTTGGCCATCTGATGTGAAGACCTGACTCTGGAAAAGACCCTGATGCTGGGAAAGATTGAAGGTAGGAGGAGAAGGGGATGACAGAGGATGTGATGATTGAATGGCATCACTGACTCGATGGACATGAGTTTGAGCAAGCTCTGGGAGTTAGTGATGGACAAGGAAGCCTGGTGTGCTGCACTCCATAGGGTCGCAAAGAGTCAGACACAACTGAGCAACTGAACTGAATTGAACTGGGGAACTAAGATCCCACAGGCTGGGCAGAGTGGCCAAATAAGTAAATTAAAAACAAAAGACTGTTCTCTATACCTGTGTTTCTTTTGCTGTCTCGTATACAGGGTTATCATTTGCATCTTTCTAAATTCCATATATATGTGTTAGTATACTGTATTGGTGTTTTTCTTTCTGGCTCACTTCACTCTGTATAATAGGCTCCAGTTTCATCCACCTCATTAGAACTGATTCAAATGCATTCTTTTTAATGGCTGAGTAATACTCCATTGTGTATATGTACCAAAGCTTTCTTATCCATTCGTCTGCAGATGGACATCTAGGTTGCTTCCATGTCCTGGCTATTATAAACAGTTCTGCGATGAACATTGGAGTACATGTGTCTCTTTAAATTCTAGTTTCCTCAGTGTGTATGCCCAGGAGGCGAGGGTGGGATGATTTGGGAGAATGGCATTGAAACATGTATATTATATGTGAAACGAATTACCAGCCCAGGTTTGATGCATGATTCAGGATGCTCGGGGCTGGTGCATGGGGATGACCCAGAGGGAGGATAAGGGGAGGAAGGAGGAGGGAGGAGGGTTCAGGAACGGGAACTCATGTACACCCGGGGCGGATTCATGTCAATGTATGGCAAAACCAACCAATATAATATTGTAAAATAACCAGCCTCCAATAAAAAAACAAACAAACAAACAAAAACCCCAAAGAGAGTCTAGGCTCAGTAAACCCCTATATCTCTTCTTTCTCCATACCTCTGGAGTCCAGAGATCTTGTAACAGATTTTGGGAATGAGGTAATGGGAACTGAGGTTGAGGAGTCTGATCACACACCTGTCGCCAACAGATGTCAACAGCTTTTCACTTCTTGGGTAAAGTGAGCTCCTTAATTCAGTAGAAATAATGGGTTGGTTTGGGGGGCAAATGGCAAAGGGATTATTAATGGGAGATGGGAGAATTTTATGGATGACCTCAGATAAGGTTAATTATAAAGGAGAAAAACTCACCCGGGACACATTTTTACCTGCTTCACCTTTGGGCTTCCCTGGTGGCTCAGTGGTAAAGAATCTGCCTGCCAATGTGGTTGAGATGTGGGTTCAATACCTGGGTCGGGAAGATTGCCTAAAGAAAGAAATGGTAACCCACTACAGTATTCTTGCCTGGATAATCCGATGAAGAGGAGCCTGGTGGGGTTGCAAAAGAGTCAGACATGACTTAGTGACTAAATAACAACACCACCACCTTTGGGAACGCAGAGAAAAATATCTCTCCTGTGGTCAGGGGCCACTTGTCCACAGCAGTTTTCATCCTTCTGGGATTTGGACCCAGATCTGAGCCTGTGGTGTATGTGTGTGTGTGTGTGTGTGTGTGTGTGTGTGTATTTGAAGGGGGCATTTGGTGAGGGTGAGGAGTGATGCCTGCATGTGGAGTAAATTTGCTTTGCAGGGATGTAAATATTTAATTCAGGAGGAGGATATGGTGGAAAAATACCGTGGAGATTTATTATTTTATTTCTTCTGGCACATCTTTCCTCTTCCCGCTGGAGCAGATGGCCAGCTCTGAGCTCATCACCCCGGGAAGGGAAGTGACAGTGTAGGAAGAACCTCTCTAGAGTTGGGTTCCCAAACCCTAAATCCTTAGGGAATTAAGAGTATTTTGGCATATGGACAAGATATTTAGAAGCCGTAGGAGGAAGAGAGCAGGCTTCCCCTGAGATTAAAGAGAGACCCCCTCAGCTGGAGGGTAGAAGGGGAACCGGTTGAGCCTCAGAGAAGGCCCCCAAGCCCTGGTGCCTGAGTGCCGTTCTGGAGGAGTGGCCGTGGGATGCCGGACGAGTGGACCGAAACCGCCTCCTGTGTGTTCCTGTGTGCCAAGGAGCCTTAAGCAGCAGACAGTTTCTCCCCTGTGGGCCCATGCCTGTCCCTCTCGTCCTGTGGTCGTCTGTCCCTGTGGTCTCTGCTTTCTCTCAGCTGTTTACACTGAGCAGTTTCACAGCCCCTTGTGCTGAGGTAGTGCTCGCTTGAGTTTTTCTCTCTGCCAGGCTAGGGGAGTAGCTTGTGTGCCATGCTAGATACAGATGTCTGTTGGGGGCAGTCATGTCCCACCTTCCTCAGTGTTTCTCAACATTGAGACCCTGATACCTCTCTGAGGTCTCACTCACTCTGATAACCAGGTGCTGCGACCTTCAGGTTCTTGGGTTCTTCCTCATCAACTTTCCTCTGCAGAAACCTCAGTGAGGCTCAGAGAAGCATAAGAACTTGCTAAAAGGGAAAAAAAAAGTTTTATGGGAATACAGTTTACATGTTCTCTTACTTAAATTGGGAATTCTGTATGAATCACCTCCACCCCCAAGCCCATGGATTCATGACAGTGAATTATGGCCAGAGGTCTCCAGGTACCTCTCTTTGTGGTGAACTTAAATTTTTTCACAGTAACAGCTCTTTGAGCAGTCCAAGGGAGTTTTTGGAGGCAAAGAGTTCAGGTTCTGAGACAATAGGTTTTTTTCTACGAAATGGCAACCCACTCCAGTATTCTTGCCTGGAGAATCCCGGGGACAGTGGAGCCTAGAGGGCTGCCGTCTATGGGGTCGCACAGAGTCGGACACGACTGAAGCGACTTAGCAGCAGCAGCAGCAGCATATCAAGATATGGCATTATCAAGCTCCACATCACTCCTTCTTGTGGACTTAATATGACCGTGGTCTGCACCAGCCTTGTCACACAGCACACAAAGGAAAGTCACATATTACTTTGGTTTGGTCATAAAATCAGCATTTAAAGCAATAATTTACGGTGACAACTACCGTGAAACTTTCTCAAATCTTCAGTTGAGCTTCATGTGAAGTAGATGACTCGTATTTAGGGACAGTGTTGTACTTTAAAAGTTTCTTTAAATTCTGCAATCATGTTCAATGTGGTGCTCACACTATGAGAAGTAAATTAAGGGAAGAGCACTTTATGTCTCAGATGAATCTCAATTTGGGCTGTAAATGAAATGGGGCAAAGATGTACACATTATTTGCTACATTTATTATAATTCTCTCTCTTGGTAGAGAAAGTACAGACAGTGTAAGATGTGGTTGAAAGTACAAAGAAATACCCAGGAGCTTGATCTCAAGGGGTACGCAGTTCAGCTCCTGAGATAATAGCAACTAAGAAGAGAAAGACAGTATGAAGGTCTCCAGTGGTCTCGTGCCACTCTTGGTTTGGGGTCATTCACTGTGGCTTCATTCTTTGGGCTCGTGTATTGGAAGTATGTCTACTAGTGCTCCAGGTCACGTCTTCCTGGGTGGTGCCCAGTGGAATAGAGTTTGTCCTTGTCGGCAGTTCAGAGCATCTCCTTGGGTTTCTCATTGGACCTTGTTGGTTCAAATACTCACTCTAAGCTCATCATCACCACAAAATGGAATGGATGCTAAGAGTAGAATGCAATTCCTTGATTGATTATGTTTTAACATTATATTTTAATTCTAGAGTCAGGGGTAGAGTTAACTCTACCTGTTCTGTCTGTAAGAAGACAGAATGAGGAAGAAGTTGGTTTCTCAGAGGAAAATTTTGATAATGCAATCTACAAAAAGGTGAGTGGATACTTGGGTAGAGAAATGACATTCTGTTTTAAAAACAGCAAAGGAAACTATAAGCAAGGTGAAAAGACAGCCTTCAGAATGGAAGAAAATAATAGCAAATGAAACAAATGACAAAGGATTAATCTCCAAAATATACAAGCAGCTCCTGCAGCTCAATTCCAGAAAAATAAATGACCCAATCAAAAAAATGGGCCAAAGAACTAAACAGACATTTCTCTAAAGAAGACATAAAGATGGCTAACAAACACATGAAAAAATGCTCAACATCCCTCATAATCAGAGAAATGCAAATCAAAACCACAATGAGATACCATTTCACACCAGTCAGAATGGCTGCTATCCAAAAGTCTACATGCAATAAATGCTGGAGAGGGTGTGGAGAGAAGGGAACCCTCTTACACTGTTGGTGGGAATGCAAACTAGTACAGCCACTATGGAGAACAGTGTGGAGATTCCTCAAAAAACTGGAAATAGAACTGCCATATGACCCAGCAATCGCACTCCTGGGCGTACACACTGAGGAAACCAGAATTGAAAGAAACACATGTACTCCGATGTTCATTGCAGCACTGTTTATAATAGCCAGGACATGGAAGCAACCTATATGTCCATCTGCAGACGAATGGATAAGAAACCTTTGGTACATTTACACAATGGAGTATTTTTCAGCCATCAAAAAGAATGCATTTGAATCAGTTCTAATGAGGTGGATGAAATTGGAGCCTATTATACAGAGTGAAGTAAGCCAGAAAGAAAAACATCAATACAGTATACTAATGCATATATATGGAATTTAGAAAGATGCAAATGATAACCCTGTATACGAGACAGCCAAAGAGACACAGATGTATAGAACAGTCTTTGGGACTCTGTGGGAGAGGGTGAGGGTGGGACGATTTGGGAGAATGGCGTTGAAGCATGTATATTATCATGTGTGAAATGAATCACCAGTCCAGGTTCGACGCATGATACAGGATGCTCGGGGCTGGTGCGTGGGGATGACCCAGAGGGAGGATATGGGGAGGAGGGAGATAGGAGGGGGGTTCAAGAAGGGGAACACATGTACACCCGGGGCGGATTCATGTCAATGTATGGCAAAACCAACCAATATATTATTGTAAAGTAATTAGCCTCCAATAAAAAAAAAAATAAAAGCAGTATTCATTTTTAAAAATAGTTTTATCTGTTTGTCTTTTGACTGTGCTGGGTCTTTTTGCTGTGTGGGCTTTTTCTCTCGTTATGGGGAGTGGGGGCTACTCTCCAGTTGTGGTGCATGGACTTCTCACGGCAGTGACTTCTCTTGTTACGGAGCATGGGCTCTGGGGCATGTGGGCTTCAGTATCTGTGGCTCCTGGGCTCACCAGTTGTGGCTTCTGGTCTCTAGAACACAGGCTCAGTAGTCTCGGCACATGGGCTTAGTTGCCCTGGGGTATATGGAATCTTCCCAGACCTGGGGTCAAACCCGTGTCCCCTGCATTGGCAGGCAGATTCTTATCCACTGTACCACCAGGGAAATCCATAATATTTATTGATTTGTTTGACTACTCTGGGTCTTATTTGTGGCATGCAGGATTTTTTAATTGCAGCATGTGAACTCTTGTTCACATGTGGAATCTAGTTCCCTGACCAGGGTTGAAGTTGGGCCCCCTGCATTAGAAGTGTGGAGTTTTATCCAATGGATCACCAGGGAGGTCCTGAAAATTGACATTCTTAAAAAGCTTTAGAATGTTGGAAATTTCTAAGTAGAAGAATGATATTCCGTTGTAAAGCTTTAGACAGTTGGTGAAAGGGAAGTAGGATGGGAAGAAGCCAATCAAAGAAGCAGGGGACTACACCCAATGGGTTTAAGTTCAAGAAAGTAGGAGGAATTGCATCTGGATCATGCCTAGGAGTGACATGGATAAAGCATAGAATTCAGAGGTAGGAAATGAGGAGTGAACTAATGGGTCCCTGCTTGAATTTTGGTGCAAAGCTGTTTCGTAGTCCTCTGTCAATCCTAAGCCATTTCCCTTCCGGAGTGTTTCCAGAGGGCCTGAGACTTTAAGGGTATCTCAGCAGAACAGCTGGAACTTGGATGGATGGTTTTCCTTAAGCAGGATAAAAAAAAAATTCCAATGATTATTAGTAGGTTATAATGCTTTTACCTTACTCTTTTACTATCCCTCTTTCTCCTAATTAGGGTGACTACTAGAAAACCATGTAAAACAAGGGCAAAATTAGGTCCTCAAAGATCATTGGAGCTTTTTCCTGCATTTTTTTTTTTGCAGCACAAAAATGAGATTAATTGGAAAATGACAAAATTGAAGACATATTTCACTTGCTTTGAGCAAAGACCAGCTTTGATATAGAGTATTTGTATCATTCATTCTGAAAACAATTATGAACTGATTTACTGAATTGTTTAAAGCCATTAAATTAAGCATTTGAGTTACTAGAGCTTCTCAAAAAATGTATAAGATGAAAACAAGAACATTTAACATTCTGTATGTTATCAGGAGAAACGGTTTCATGGCATGATCTGTACTATTACTGCCTTTAGAAACATATATTATTATTGTGTTGGATTGTCAGCAACTTGGACTGAGGACTTTTGTAAGCAAAAATAAGAATGGAAGCTTCTTTTCTGTGAGAGTGTTGGTTAGTCTTGCGTTTGTTTTGAAGATGTAATAGCTGCCATGTGTTAGACCTATTAAATGAATGATGTAATTTAGGCTTCCTGTTGTCCTGCCAACTGCTCCATGCTGCCTCCTCACTTTTAGCGTGTGTTACTCCAATATGTCCATATATCACCCAGCAGTAGCTTCTTACACAATCACGTTAGTCCTTGGGCCCTTAACCCCATATATCACCTGTATAGGCTCCAGCTCCTTTTCTCCAGAATTAAAACTAATGAAAAATAATGGTAGACCTTGGCAGAGAGTGTGCTTGAAGGATGATAATCAGCCCAATATTCTGGCTTGTGGGTAGAAAACCGAGGAGAGGCTTGATGCTTAAGACAGAAAATATAATGTGAGATTAAGAGAATTCAGCCTTCTTCACAACATGAAAGATGGAAAATGCTTTATCTTTTGTGAAACATTAGATGGTCTGTTTCTCTACTCGAGTATATGAGATGTTATAATGAAAATGATGATAACAAAAATAAAGTCATTTATAATATAGTGGATGGCCCTTTTTTTGTGCCACCTCTGATAGCTCCTCTCCAGGAAGATGAAATGTTTAGTCTGAGTATGTCAGATATTTATAGAGCTATAAACTACATATTTCCCATTTTTATAAATGGGGAAACAGCCAAAATTGATTATTGATGTACCTCAAGTTGCCATTTATTTATCATTATTAAAAGTAAACATATGTATTAAAATTATATTGGAGAAAACCTATTATCAATTATTCTATAGGGTAACTGAAATCCACTTCTCACCTAAGTTGCAGTATGCTACAGATACCTTAGGACTGCTTCCATTGCCATTTCCAGTGAACATGTTGGTTAGGGAGACTTTTTTAAGCCTTAGAAAGGAGTCTTAGAATTTGCCAAGCAGCTTCAAAGACTTACGTCTTTGTGTTATGTCTTATGTATTAAAATGTTAGGACTGTTTATTTTAACTCAGTATCCTAATATATTTTCAGTACACCAGATCTCTTTTTGCTACTTTGCATCTTCGTGTATTTCAATGTTTTTCTATGTTTTTTTTCTTTAAACTTAGGAACAGATAATTTTCTTTAATTTACACCTTTTGAATTGTCCAGCAGGACCTAAACTAATTCTTTCCTTTGCTGGGAATGCCTAACAGTTGTACTCTTATGTAACCTGTTGGCTCCCACTTGTCATCTTAATGAACTTCCCCATTTCCTACTGTTTTACAATCTGTCCCTTTGGCATCTTAAAACTTCCTGCACCTTCTTCCTTTGGTAAGCGTATTAGTTTGCTTCGGCTGCCATAACAAAGTACCACAGCTTAAGTGGCTCAAGCAGCAGAGATTAATTGTCTTACAGTGTTGGGCTTTCCTGATAGCTCAGTTGGTAAAGAATCCGCCTGCAATGCAGGAAACCCCGGTTGGATTCTTGGGTTGGGAAGATCGCTCGAGAAGGGATAGGCTACCCACTCCAGTACTGTGGCTTCCCTTGTGGGGGACCTGGGTTCAATCCCTGGGTTGGGAAGATCCTCTGGAGAAGGAAATGGCAACCCACTCCAGTATTCTGGCCTGGAGAATTCCATGGACTGTGTAGTCTGTGGGGTAGCAAAGAGTTGGACACGAATAAAGGACTTTCACAGTTTTGGAGTCTTGAAGTACAAGATCAAGGTGTCAGCAAAATTGCTTCCTTCTGATGACCATGAGGAAAGGATTTGTTCGAGGCCTTTGTCCTCAGCTTGTGGTTGGCTATCATCTCCCCGTGTCTCTACATCCTATTCCCTCTGTATGTGTATCCATGTTCCCTCCTCTTGTAAGGACACTGATCATATTGAATGGGGGCCTAACATCATGACCTTATTTTAACTTAATTACCTTTGTAAAGACCCTGTCTCCAAATATGGTCACATTCTGAGGTTAGGACTTCAATATATGAATTTTGGAGGGACACAATTCAGTCCATAACTGTGTAAAAGAAGAACACAGGAATATTCGATGTCACATGGCATTTCTGGAGTATTGAGATTCTTTGGATCTCAAAAATACAGATCTGAATTATCAGACAAGAAGCATATGGATATGCTGCACAGTGATATTAGTTTTCTAGCAGTCAAGCAGCTAACCTTGGTGAGGTGTACCCCCATGCTTGTCAGGAAGACAATGCAAGTGGAGTTAGCAAATGTGTGGAAAGTAGAGACCCTAAAACAGAAATGGGGAAGGAGAGCCTCCAGAGTCTTACATACCAAACGGTAGTGAAAGTTATTCTTTTTAATAATGTAGAGGCATTTTAATTCAGATTGCAACACATTCATGTAAACCAGCTCTCGCCCATCACAGCATTTCAGCACAGTATTATACTGAATATATGCTACCTTGTGGGAGTCAACAATGTAATTTCTCTATTTTTTCAAGTCTTTACATGTAGCAAGAGCTCTCTAACTCATTATAAATGGTCAAACAGACCAAACCTATTTCTTTGGAGTTGTTATGCAAATGAGATGAGTCTCTCAATAGTTTTGACTTTTAGTGCCATGATATCCTCCTCTGAATTAGAAGTTGTGATTGTACTAGAGATCTGAACTGTTTTTCATCATGACCTAGTGAAATGACTTAGGGGAACCCTAGTGGGTGCTGAAATTCTAGAAATGGAAGTTGGCCTGGGGGTTGATCCTGGGGATTTTGACTCAATCAAATCTATTGCTACGATTGCTGGTCTTCTAATTTTGGGGACAGCTCAGGGAGTGTGCTGAATGCGGGAGGTGAGGGGTGGAAGGGGGATGTCCCAGCCTTATCCTTTGTGAAAGTTGACCTGGTCTCTTAAAGGATCACTCTGGATTAAGAATGCCAGACCAGTAGGATGAACCTGCTTCTATAGTGGTCATAGAGGAGGAGACAAGGAAGAAAATGGGGACATCAACAGTTCCACTCAGCTGCTTCTATGAGAGGTTCTCAGAAAGGCTGGCATGTCATATATTCAAGTTCAAAATGTTTCCTAAAAAGTATACATTTCTGCATACTGACCATTTTGCTTCAGTTGGTTCTGGATATGGGTCATATTACATTGGATGTTTTAGCAGGATCTTAGCATTTCTTTTATTAATCTGCTTGGTGTTCTTTAGAAATCACATTTTTGGAGTTACACTTAAAATGGTGAATTTACCTTAGAAACAATGGGGATTACTGTCAAGTATTTTCTAAGCAGAATTTTCTTGAGCTATCATAAAGGACAGTAATCACTAATATGCCTAAACTGAGAAATTTCACTAATAGGTAAAAATTGGTTGGCTTATCTCTTTTCTCAGAAAGTATTAGTGATTTCCTGTAGGAGGAAAGAAGTAGAAGAAAACCCTCCCTGAACTCTTCCCTGGTTTCCTGTTTATTTTTGTGTCCTAAAGAGAAATGCCTCCTGTTCTCCTTTCCCAGTTTATCACTTTCTCTCTTATACTCAATCCCTGTACACCCACAGGGACTGATTCTCACTTCCACTGTTTTCGTTGTGCATTTCATTTATTTCTATAATCCTTCCACACAACTAAAAACAGTATATATATATATATATATATATATTCTTAGAGGTGTCATCTCACTTGTGTTTTAAATTATAACACCAAATGGAATTTTAATCAACGTTCCTAGGTCAGTTAAATAAAAAGTTTTGGTGCAAACCAAGAGTTGTAGTTACTGATATTTACTGAGTTTTCAATAATGGGGAAAAGATTATGATTGTACATGATAACTCTTCATCTTGCAGTTTAGGGAGTAGAATGATCTGAAGGCTCTCTCCTGTCAGTTTTATCCATGATATGATGAGATCAATTCGCTGTGTATATTCTTCAGATTCTCAAGCGTCTTCGCTCAGAGGAGGACCTGAGCTCCTTGTGCAAGTTATTCTCAGTCCTTGGTTACGTGAATATCTTGGACTCTTGTATTGACATTTTGGAGTATTTTTTCCTCTTCTTTTCTTTTTAAAAGTAAGTTAGGCATATGCTAGAGTCAGTGGCTGTGTTAAGTTGTATAGTTTGAGAGGAGAATCAGTAGTATTTGGAAAGGTCTTTTAATGAAAGCCTTAGGAAAGTATCTGCTTATTTTATTAGAGCAGGGACTAAATGTATTAGCCAGAAGGTTGTTGGAAGAATTGGCATTTATTCCTCTGGATGCTTATGTGAGGGCAGAGGGCTGAAAGGAAAATATTTACAGGCATGTTGATTGATCTGGGAATGAATTGGAAAGCGTTGGTAAGAATAAACTGTTTTTAATCAATGGTAACTGTCCTCAAGATGATAAAAACATGAGGAAGATAGGAGACAATACATCTTTCCTTTTTTAAAAACATATACTAACTTTTTAAATTGAGAAATACATTCAGTTCAGTTCAGTCACTCAGTCGTGTCCGACTCTTTGCGACCCCATGAATCACACAGCACGCCAGGCCTCCCTGTCCATCACCAACTCCCGGAGTTCACTCCAACTCATGTCCTTTGAGTCGGTGATGCCATCCAGTCATCTCATTCTTTGTCGTCCCCTTCTCCTCCTGCCCCCAATCCCTCCCAGCATCAGAGTCTTTTCCAGTGAGTCAACTCTTCCCATGAGGTGGCCAAAGTATTGGAGTTTCAGCTTTAGCATCAGTCCTTCCAATGAACACCCAAGACTGATCTCCTTTAGGATGGACTGGTTGGATCTCCTTGCAGTCCAAGGGACTCTCAAGAGTCTTCTCGCAAAGTAATGTCTCTGCTTTTTAATATGCTATCTAGGTTGGTCATAACTTTCCTTCCAAGGAGTAAGCGTCTTTTAATTTCATGGCTGCAATCAGCATCCACAGTGATTTTGGAGTCCCCCAAAATAAAGTCTGACACTGTTTCCACTGTTTTCCCACCTATTTCCCATGAAGTGATTAAACATTGATATATCCAACCTCTGACTGAACCTTCAGACTTATCATCATATGTAGGAGCTATTGAAGATTTATTGCACAATATAAAATTAAGCATATACAGTAAACTTGATAGTAAATGACCTTTGCAGACAGGAGACTGCCATAAAGAAATGTTGCACAACAGAAGGGGGTTTGAAAAACATATTTAAAGACATTCAAAGATGAGTGATGGGAACTGAAACACATAAAGAGAAAAAATACTCTTCAATAAATAGATACACAGAAAATGTAGTTTCTGAAATGAATAGATGTTTTTAACATCTCTAATTCTTTTGTTATACAACAATCCATACTGAAGAACAGGTGTTTAACTCCAAACATATAAATATGACTATTTAGTCATGCCAGTTTTGCAAAGTACTTATAAATATAAAAATATCTGTTTAATCCATTAAAAAGTACAAGTTGACAGAGCAATAAAGACTCAGATAAGAATAAATACGTGTCAAAAGGAAGCACCCTATGATCTGAGAGGAGGCTGATTTCACTGTGAATTGAACTTGGCACATGCTTCATTTTCTCACAGGCCCGTTCCTCTCTCCTCTTTCTCCTCAGTCCTCTTGTGTTCTGTCTCGCCCTCTCCTCTCCTGCCTCCTCTTCCCCCTTTCCTCTTTCCCTCATCTCTCCTCCCTTTAAGTGGATTAGTGAATTGTCCATCAGCAACAGGTTTCTTTGGTAATAAATACAAAAACGCCTACTGCAGCTCAGATTTACTGTCTTGATGACCTAATGAATCTTTAATTGGAATTGGGCAAAAAATATCTTGAAGCTTTAACATTGCTTGCTCAAAGAGTTTAAAGAAAAAATGTTGTATCAGATGGACAAAAGCTGCATAAAAATATTTCAAGGTGATGACATTTATTTTTTATGAATGAGAATGCATCTATTGATTTTTGAAAGAAAAATTAAAACCTATACTTACTATCAGAAAACAATGTTAATAATGAGTCTGTCTAGAAGTGGAATCAATTTTTCTCAAGATTGTAGAGAAAATTCATATTTTAAAAACTATTTTCTACAGTATATAAGTGAGTGGATGGCACTTGGAAGTTTTCTTAAAATTTCTGAACACATAATTTCTTGATTTTTGTATAAATTTATGTCACATTGTATGAATCTGTGGGGTGTTTTTCCCTGTGTAAAGGAGAGGTACTCAGAGAGGCATATTAAGATTCTTGTCTTTCAAAAAGACTTTCATTTTTTTTAAGGTAAAATATCTACAATCAACCATTTTCCTACCAATTTGGATTATTTCTTCTAAACAAATGATGCATTTGTAGTACTTTATTAATATTAGCATAGGTTGCTAATATTATGTATACATTCCTGGAACATACAATGAAAAGACACTTCAGAATTCTAGAAAGTGCAAGTGAAAGGGGTCCATTGGGTCTGTGTCCATTAGGACTGTGAGCCTGGAGGTGGGCAGCATCCAGTCTCACCGTGATTGGTTGGGATACAGCTGTAGCCCATGCTTAGCCAAGGAGGAGGTCTAGGAAGGGGGCGTGTAAACTGCAGCCCCTGTTCCCATCATACTTCAGTGGAATATGGGAGCATGGCCACTTTGTTAGCATTCTTGAAACTGGAATTTTTTCACGATTATATTTGTTAAGCCTCATCAGTTTTTACCTGTAGAGAAAAACTGTTGCAAAGGAAAAAATGTCATTTGCTTATTTCAGAGACAGGCGGTATGGGAGAACTAGGATGGGAGAAGTTGTCTGCATTGGGCTTCAGGGAGAATCTGGGGACAGAGGTGTCTATGGCAGTGCTTCTCAGTGTGGGGGTGAGACATTTCGCCCCAAGAAGAACATTTAGCATTATCTGGAGACATGTTTGATTGTTAGGACTGTAGGAGAGCATGGCACTGCCATCTATTAGGGAGGGGCCAGAGATGCAACTAAATATCCTACCGTGTACAGGGCCCCCCAATCCATACCCCTTCCAGAAATTATTGGATTCAACATGACAGTAGGACAGAGGTTAAGAAACCTTGATCTGGAGGCAAGTAGATGATTTAGCTGAAAACAGGGTGGGGACTTCCCTGGTGGCTCAGTGGTAAAGAATCTTCCTGACAATGCAGGAGACACAGGTTCAATCCCTGGCCCAGGAAGATACCACATGCATTCAAGCCCGAGTGCCCCAACTATTGCGCCTCTGCTCTCTTGCCTAGTAACCACAGCAGTTGAAGCCTGTGCCCCAGAACAAGAGAAGCCACCAAAAAGAGAAGTCTTTGCACCACAGTGAAGAGTAACTCCCACTCACCATAACTAGAGAAAGGCTGAACAGTAGTGAAGAACTGGCACAGCCAAAAAAAAAAAGAGAGAGAGAGAGGAAAACAAGGCATGAGAAGTGAATATTACCATGAGGCCTGGTACAGAAAAGGAGTGAACTGAGACCCTGTGGGTGGGAAACTGCTAGAAAGCAAATAGTGTCCCCAGGGTGGATGGGGGAAAGGATGGAATGGAGTGGGGTATATTTGGAGGAACCTCCATTCCTTAACAAAAGTATCTAAAGGAAAAGCCAGTATCTGTTACTTTAGAGAGGGAGTTAATTTTCTCCCAGTTCCTCTTCTGGAGGGATTTGTGGTCAGAACACTTCTTGCATATTTATGCTCACTTTTTACTGTCTTCAGAACCAGAAGGAGATAAGATCTACCACCTCTTTTCAGTTCAGTTCAGTTCAGTTGCTCAGTCGTGTCCGATATTTTGCAACCCTATGGACTGCAGCATGCCAGGCCTCCCTGTCCATTGCCAACTCCCGGAGTTTACTCCAACTCATGTCCATTGTGTTGTTGATGCCATCCAACCATCTCATCCTCTATCGTCCTCTTCTCCTCCTGCATTCAGTCGTTCCCAGCATAAGGGCCTTTTCCAATGAGTCAGATCTGTGCATCAGGTGACCAAAATATTGGTGTTTCAGCTTCAGGACTGACTTCCCTTAGAATGGACTGGTTGGATCTCCTTGCAGTCCAAGGGACTCTCAAGAGTCTTCTCCAGCACCACAGTTTAAAAGCATCAATTCTTTGGCACTCAGTGTTCTTTATAGTCCAATTTTCACATCTATACATGATTACTGGAAAAACCATAGCTTTGACAAGACCGACCTTTGTTGGCTCAGTAATGTCTCTGCTTTTTAATATGCTGTCTAGGTTGGTCATAACTTTTCTTCCAAGGAGTAAGCATCTTTTAATTTCCTGACTGCAGTCACCATCCGCAGTGATATTGGAACCCAAGAAAATAAAGTCTGTCACTGTTTCCTCTGTTTTCCCATCTATTTGCTATGAAGTGATGGGACCAGATGCCATGATCTTCATTTTTTGAATGTTGAGCTTTAAGCCAACTTTTTCACTCTCCTCCTACACTTTAATCAACAGGCTCTTTAGTTCTTCTTTGCTTTCTGCCATAGGGTGGTGTCATCTACATACCTGAGGTTATTGATATTTTTCCGGGCAATCTGGATTCCAGCTTGTGCTTCATCCAGCCCAGCGTTTCTCATGATATACTCTGCATATAAGTTAAATAAACAGGGTGACAGTATACAGCCTTGACGTATGTCTTTCCCTGTTTGGAACCAGTCTGTTGTTTCATGTGCAGTTCTAACTGTTGCTTCCTGACCTGCGTACAGATTTCTCAGGAGTCAGGTCAGGAGGTCTGGTATTCCCATCTCTAAGAATTTTCCAGAGTTTGCTGTGATCCACACAGTCAAAGGCTTTAGCATAGTCAATAAAGGAGAAGTAGATATTTTTCTGGAACTCTCTTGCTTTCTCGAAGATCCAGTGGATGTTGGCAATTTGATCTCTGATTCCTCTGCCTTTTCTAAATCCAGCTTGAACATCTGGAAGTTCATGGTTCATGTATTGTTTAAGTCTGGCTTTGAGAATTTTGAGCATTACTTTACTAGTGTGTGAGATGAATGCAATTGTGTGGTAGTTTGAGCATTCTTTGGCATTGCCTTTCTTTGGGATTGCAATGAAAACTGACCTTTCCAGTCCTGTGGCCCCTGCTGAGTTTTCCAAATATGCTGGCACATTGAGTGCAGCACTTTCACAGCATCATCTTTTAGAATTTCAAATAGCTCAACTGGAATTCCATCACCTCCACTAGCTTTGTTCGTAGTGATGCTTCCTAAGGTCCCCTTGACTTCCCATTCCAAAATGTCTGGCTCTAGGTGAGTAATCACACCATCACGATTATCTGGGTTGTGAAGATCTTTTTTGTATAGTTCTTCTGTGTATTCTTGCCACCTCTTCTTAATATCTTCTGCTTCTGTTAGGACCATACCATTTTTGTCCTATATTGTGCCCATCCTTGCATGAAATATTCCCTTGGTGTCTCTCATTTTCTTGAAGAGATCTCTAGTCTTTCCCATTCTATTGTTTTCCTCTGTTTGCACTGATAGCTGAGGAAGGCTTTCTTAACTCTCCTTGCTGTTCTTTGGGACTCTGCAGTCAAATGGGTATATCTCTCCTTTTCTCCTTTGCCTTTCACTTCTCTTCTTTTCATAGCTGTTTGTAAGGCCTCCTCACACAGCTATTTTGCCTTTTTGCACATCTTTTTCTTGGGGATGGTATTGATCCCTGCCTCCTGTACAATGTCATGAACTTCCGTCCATGGTTCTTCCCGCACTCTGTCTATCAGATCTAATCCCTGGAATCTGTCACTGCCACTGTATAACTATAAGGGATTTGATTTAGGTCATACCTGAATGGTGTGGTGGATTTCCCTACTTTCTTCACTTTAAGTCTGAATTTGGCAATAAGGAGTTCATGATCTGAGCCACAGTCAGCTCCCAGTCTTGTTTTTGCTGACTGTATAGAGCTTCTCCATCTTCAGCTTCAAAGAATAGAATCAATCTGATTTTGGTATTGACCATCTGGTGATGTCTATGTGTAGAGTCTTCTCTTGTGTTGTTGGAAGAGGGTGTTTGCTATGACCAGTGCGTTCTCTTGGCAAAACTCTATTAGCCTTTGCCCTGCTTCATTCTGTACTTCAAGGCCAAATTTGCCTGTTACTCCAGGTGTTTCTCGACTTTTGCTTTTCATTCCCCTATAATGAAATGACCTTTCATTTCATATAATGACCTTTCGTTTCATATAATGACCTTTTAGGTCTCATCTACCTTGAGAAAGACCTACAAGACCTTCTAGAACTAACATCCAAAAAATATGTGCTTTTCATCATAGGGGACTGGAATGCCAAAGTAGGGAGTCAAGAGATACCTGGAGTAATATGAAAGTTTGACCTTGGAGTGCAAAATGAAGCAGGGCAAAGTCTAATAGAGTTTTCCCAAGAGAACACACTGGTTATAGCAAACACCCTCCTTCAACAACACAAGAGAAAACTCTACACATGGACATCAGCAGATGGTCAATACTGAAATCAGATTGATTCTATTCTTTGCAGCCAAAGATGGAGAAGCTCTATAGAGTCAGCGAAAACAAGACCGGGATCTGACTGTGGCTCAGATCATGATCTCATTATTATTAAATTCAAAGTTAAATTGAAGAAAGTAGGGAAAAACACTAAACCATTCAGGTATGACCTAAGTCAAATCCCTTATGATTATACAGTGGAAGTGAGAAATAGATTCAAGGGGTTAGATCTGATAGACAGAGTGCAGGAAGTACTATGACAGAGGTTTGGGACATTGTACAGGAGGTGGTATTCAAGACCACACTCAAGAAAAAGAAATGCAAAAGGGCAAAATGATTGTCTGAGGAGGCCTTACAAATAGCAGAGAAGAGAATCTAAAGGCAAAGGAGAAAAGGAAAGATGTAAGCATCTGAATGCAGAGTTCCAAAGAATAACAAGGAAAGACAAGAAAGCCTTCCTCAGTGATCAATGCAAAGAAATAGAGGAAAACAATGGAACTCTTCAATAAAATGAGAGATACCAAGGGAACATTTCATGCAAAGATGGGCAATAAAGGACAGAAATGGTTTGGAGCTAACAGAAGCAGAAGACATTAAGAAGAGGTGGCAAGAATACACAGAAGAACTGTACAAAAAAGATCTTCATGACCCAGATAATCGTGATGGTGTGATTATTCACCTAGAGCCAGACATTCTGGAATGTGAAGTCAAGGGGACCTTAGGAAGCATCACCACGAACAAAGCTAGTGGAGGTGATGGAATTCCAGTTGAGCTATTTGAAATCCTAAAAGATGATGCTGTGAAAGTGCTTCATTCAATATGCCAGCAAATTTGGAAAACTCAGCAGTGCCCACAGGACTGGAAAAGGTCAGTTTTCATTGCAATCCCAAAGAAGGGCAATGCCAAATAATGTTCAAGTTATCATACAGTTGTACTCATCTCACATGCCAGCAAAGTAATGCTCAAAATTCTCTAGGCCAGGCTTCAACAGTATGCGAACCATGAACTTCCAGATGTTCAAGCTGGATTTAGAAAAGGCAGAGGAACCAGAGATCAAATTGCCAACATCCGTTGCATCATAGATAAAACAGGAGAGTTCCAGAAAAACATCTACTTCTCCTTTATTAAAGCCTTTGACTGTGTGGATGACAACAAACTGTGAAAAATTCTTCAAAAGATGAGAATACCAGACCACCTTACATGCCTTCTGAGAAATCTGTATGCAGGTCAAAAAGTGACAGTTAGAACTGGACATGGAACAACAGACTCGTTCCAAATTAGGAAAGGACTACATCATGGCTGTATATTGTCACCCTACTTATTTAACTTATATTCAGAGTACATGATGAGAAACACTGGGCTGGATGAAGCACAAGCTGGGATCAAGATTGCTGAGAGATTTATCAATAATCTCAGATATGCAGATGATACCACCCTTATGGCAAAAAATGAAGTGGAACTAAGGAGCCTCTTGATGAAAGTTTAAAAAGAGTGAAAAAGTTGGCTTAAAACTCAACATTCAATAAACTAAGATCATGGCATCTGGTCCCATCACTTCATGGCCAATAGATGGGGAAACAATGGATACAGTTGATACACTATTTTTTTTGGGCTCCAAAATCACTGCAGATGGTGACTGCAGCCATGAAATTAAAAGATGCTTGCTCCTTGAGAGAAAAGCTATGACCAACCTAGACAGCATATTAAAAAGCAAAGACATTACTTTGCCAACAAAGGTCCATCTAGTCAAAGGTATGGTTTTTCCATGTATGGATATGAGAGTTGGACTATAAAGAAAGCTGATCACCGAAGAATTGATGCTTTTGAACTGTGATGTTGGAGAAGATTCTTGAGAGTCCCTTGGACTGCAAGGAGATCAAAAAAGTCAATCTTAAAGGAAATCAGTCCTGAATATTCATTGGAAGGACAGATGCTGAAGCTGAAACTCCAATACTTTGGCCACCTGATGCAAAGGACTGAGGTATTGGGAAAGACCCTGATGCTGGGAAAGACTGAAGGCAGGAGGAGAAGGGAACGACAGAGGATGAGATGGTTCGATGGCATCACTGACTCAATGGATTTGTGTTTAAGCAAGCTTTGGGAATTGGTGATGGGCTTGGAAGCCTGGCATGATGCTGTCAATGGTGTCACAGTCAGACATGACTGAGTAAAGGTAGACAAGACCCAAGGTGAAAAGGTAGACAAGACCCAAGGTGAAAGTGTTAGTTGCTCAGTTCAGTTCAGTTCAGTTCAGTCGCTCAGTCTTGATCAACTCTTTGAGACCACAGGATCCTCTGTCCATGGGATTTCCTAGGCAAGAATACTGGAGTGGGTTGACTTTTCCTTCTTCAGGGGATCTTGCTGACCCAGGGATGGAAAACACTTCTCCTGCATTGCAGGTGGGTTATCCATTTTAAATATAGCAGTGTATAAGTGTCAATCACAAACTCCCTTACTATCCCTTCCTCCCACCCTTCCTGATAACCACAAATTTGTTCTCTTTTTGTTGTCACTGTTGTTCACAATTTTTTTTCTTGAAATTCTTTCCTTTCTTTAGTTATCTACACCCTTCTGGTTCCTCTTTTCATCCCTAAGTCCCTTCTCTTGCCCCTTGTCTAGTTCAGTGCCTGCTCCTAATCTTCATAGCTATGCTCTCTGTCCTACTTCCTTTAATGTATTTTGCTAGTGATGTTGCTTCTTCACAGTCTTGCTTCAGTTTACTGTGGATCATTCTTTGATTTTAAATGACCAATCTAGTATTCTTTCTTAAGTTACTGACCCTTAGTGCCAACCTACTGGACAGTCCACTTCCTTTCCATGCCATGTTTTTGTACAAAGCTGATCATCTTTTTTTATCAGCCAGAAAGTTGCATGATGCTTTTAATATACCCACAGAGCAAAAATCCTCTGACTTATCCCTGATTTGCTTCTTTGGAGTCCGGCTTTCTCTGCAGTTCCTGAATCAGCTTTGCTTCAAGACTTTGGATTTTGGTCCAGTCAGTTCAGTTCAGTTGCTCAGTTGTGTCTGACTCCTTGTGACCCCATGAACTGCAGCGCACCAGGCCTCCCTGTCCATCACCAACTCCTGGAGTCCATGCAAACCCATGTCCGTCAAGTCGATGATGCCATCCAATCATCTCATCGTCCGTCTTCCCCTTCTCCTCCTGCCCTCAATCTTTCCCAGTATCATGGTCTTTTCCAATGAGTCAGCTCTTCACATCAGGTGGCCAAAGTATTGGAGCTTCAGCTTCAACATCAGTCCTTCCAATGAACACCAGGACTGATCTCCTTTAGGATGGACTGGTTGGATCCCCTTGCAGTGTAAGGGACTCTCAAGAGTATTCTCCAACACCACAGTTCAAAAGCATCAATTCTTCGGTGATCAGCTTTCTTCACAGTCCAACTCTCACATCCATACATGACCACTGGAAAAACCATAGCCTTGACTAGACAGACCTTTGTTGGCAAAGTAATGTCTCTTCTTTTTAATAGGGGAAGAGTAATTTTTCCCCAGTAAGTAAGTACCCATACTCACTATGTTACTTATCTACCAAGGTTCTAGTCTAGTGACCCTGTACCTGCCTCATTTCATTCATACAAATTTATTCTAGATGAAATTTTGACTAATAAATTTAGATTTTGCAGTCTCACACTGATGTGCCAAGCTCACAGTTCTTTTCCCTTCCACTTAAATCTTGCTCGTCTATTTCTCTTACATAATATTGGCATTTAGTCAAGAGCCCCTACTTCTGTGGGTCAAAGAGTAGAACCTATAGAAATTTCTGGCTCTAAGTTAGAAGTGAGTGGGCAAAAGTTAGTCAAGGGGGTAGGTAAGGCTTTTGCATCTTTTAAAACTAGCTGTTGCTGGCAGCTGCCACATGTAAGCTGGCACACTTAACGCCTCTTCTGTTTACGTCTTCCTGGTTCATTTGGCAATTACCACCCTACAGAGCAGGGACAGTCGGGTCTTGAGACCTTGCAAATAAGAGTGAAGGAAAAGGATATTGGATGGAAAGAAACAGAAGGAAATTAAACCAACTGCCAGGGTTTCCTTGTTCTAGCTTTCAGGCAAATAATTTAATAAGCCTGATGTGCTTTCCTTTAAATATACCTTTGAAAATTTGCATAAATGAATTTCTGCAAATGACGTGCTATTTCCAACATACTGTTTAAAATTTGCTCTAGTATATTCCACTGGGTTATAAAGAATACATAAAACATAATTGCACTTTAATTTCATAGAAGCTGTACTTTTTTAATATAAAGTTTTTTATTTATTCCACATTTGATTTTATAATCACATATCAAATAATTTATTTTTTTCCACCAGTCAATAGCTATATTAAAACTGTTTTCCTGAAGCTGGCTCAAAGAGAAAAAATCTGATCTTTCTTTTGCTTGATTTTCTGTTGAAAGTCAGGATGAGCAGTTTATGCTTGAGGTGTAGCCCAAATCAGGCATACTGCACCAAATCCTTAGCAGATTTTCACTTCTCTTTGTGCTGTTATATTTTATTCTTTGATGCCATCCAATTTGTCTCTGATCCTCAGGAAAAAACTTATTAAAGGTTTTTCTTTTCATTTCCCCCCTTTTTTTCATTTCCCTGTCAGGAAGGGAAATTAGAGAGGGTAATGAGAAGCACGCAGTATTGTATTTACACTACACTAGGTAGGCACTGACTTCAATGCTTGACTGATTCACAGAGGAGGATATGAGCAAGATCAGAAACTCACTTAATTCAGAAAGATGCATGATTTTTGTTTTTTCTAGCATTTTAAGTATATTTCCTGAAGCATTACTTGTGGGAGAAGAATCAAGCTAGGATTTAGTAGTCATCAATAGCACTGGATATTCCTTAGTGTTGGCAGAAAAATTCAGGAAAGATACCTTAAAGACCTATACTAATTCAGTTACATTGAAATTTTTACATTTTAGAATTTCAGATTAGATCCTGTTGTTTCTGTAGGTTAATATTTGGCAGAAAAACCCCCACCACATTTCATCCAATAATGCAAAAATTAAAGTGTTTTGGTTTTGTCTGTTCGTTTTCTATTTCTGTGGCATACTGCTGTTAGAGATAACATTTAATCCATCTCTAAAAGTGCTATTTATAAGACAGGTGAAATTCTATTACTGCTAGTTTATAGAAGCATGAATTTCATAATGGCAAAAGCAGAGCTGAATGCAGCCAGCAGGTAGCCCTGTTTTCTGATTGTTTCATCTTGCAGGAAATGTCACCATTTGCTGTTTTGCTTAGAAATTATATGGTGTGCCTGGGTAAAGTCCACAGAGCATAACACAAAGGCTTGGAACAAATCACTGGGGTCTGGGGAGCAAGTGAAAAGGAAATTCCATGTTATAATCTAACTCATCAGGATTCATTTACTCCTTTATTAATAATGATACTAGCAAATCTTTTATTAATATGATACTCCCTTGGACTGCAAGGAGATCCAACCAGTCCATTCTAAAAGAGATCAATCCTGGGTGTTCACTGGAAGGACTGATGCTAAAGCTGAAACTCCAATACTTTGGCCACCTCATGTGATGAGTTGACTCACTGGAAAAGACTCTGATGCTGGGAAAGGTTGCGGGCAGGAGGAGAAGGGGATGACAGAGGATGAGATGGCTGGATGGCATCACCGATTCGATGGACATGAGTCTGAGTGAACTCCAGGAGTTGGTGATGGACAGGGAGGCCTGGCGTGCTGTGATTCATGGGGTCACAAAGAGTCGGACATGACTGAACGACTGAACTGAACTGAACTGAGCAAATCTTTGGTTGCAAAATAGAGATATGTTATTTTCATGTGGGATTTTTTCCTAATGTAAAAAATGTAAGCCTCTCTTTATGAGTTATTCTCAGGTCCACGTGAAAACATCGTGGGTAATTATTTTCCAAGTTCTGACAGATTTCCACGTTTCTCTCCCACACAGTCCATTCTCCTGTGTAACCCCAAATAATCTTTAAAAAATGTTGCTTCAGGTCATATCATTTTGCTGAAAAAAATCCTTCAATGGATTTTAGTCCTGTTCAACTTGGAATAAGATATATACTTCATACCATGACCTAAACCGGCATTCTTGTTTATTTTGGTCTTGGGATCCCTTTGCACTCTTAAATATTATTGAGGATCCTCAAATGTCTTTGTTTATGTGAGTTATAGCTATTTAGATTTATTATATTAGAAATAAAAACAAAATTAAAAGTGGAAAAATGTTTATTTAAAAACAGTAATAATATACAATAGTACATATCACACTTTTAATGAATATAGCTTTTTCAAAACAAAAAATTATTGGAAAGAGTGGCATTGCTTTACAATTTTGCAAATTTCTTTAATGTTTGGCTTAACAGAAGATGGCTTAGTTCTCACATCTACTTTCTCATTTAAATTATTACAGTCACACATATCCATTGCTCAGGTCCACTTCATTCCAGTCTCTGCAGAGGAGTCTTTCTTTCTCCACCCACCTATGCAATCACCCTAAATCCCATTACTTTGTTTTACTTTCCCCATAGCATTTAAAATCATAGAAAATTATATTATATGTATCTGTTTATTTTCTGTGTCTGCCCACTCATTTGTCAGCTGCACTTAGACAAGGTCTTCATTTGTGTTATAAACCATCATATATTAATAATAGTTTTCTATTGTTGCTTAACAAATGACCCCCACATCTAGCAGCTTAAAACGGCAAACACTTATTATGTTATAACATCTGTGGGTCAGGATACATCTGGGTGTGGTAGAGATGAGGGCTTCTTGTGGTTGTGGCTGAAGGGTTTACTCTCGAGCTCACTCCTATGGCTGTTGGTAGGCCCAGATGATCTGCTTCTCAGCTAATTCATGTAGACCAGGGCTACCTCCCTTACATGGCAAGCTGACTTTCCCTGGGATGACTGGTGAGAGAGAGAGAGAGAGAGAGGAGAATATGAATGAACCCCAAACAGAAGCTACAGTATTTTCATAATTTGATTTTGGAAGTGACATCCAATCTCTTTTACCATTTTTAGTCATTAGAAGGAAGTCACTAGATCTAGTGACTCAAGGGAAGTGGGTTACACAGGATGGATAACAAGGAGTAGGGATTCTGGGTAAGCTAAGAGGCTGCCTAGCATTAGCTGTGTCCTCAGGGTCTAGTGTTATATCTGGCACATAGTAGGAACTCAGTAAATACTTACTGAATGCCCATAGAGCACTCAGTCATATAGAAAAGGAAAGTGGTAGTCACTCAGTTGTGTCTGACTCTTTGTGACCCATTGACTGTAGCCTGCCAGACTCCTCTGTCAATGGAATTCTTAAGGCAAGAATACTGGAGTAGGTAACCTGAGTAGGGAAGCCCACTCAGTCATATATGTATTGCCAAAGACTTTAGCTTTGTTTTCTTAGCAGAAGGGGCTTATTTGCCTTAGAAGTCTTTTTAAATTCATCCTATTGTGGATAGATGACTCCTCTTGTTTGTTGTATTATTTAGGTAGTTGGTATAGGCCTACATTGGGTCTTCCCTGGTGGCCCAGATGGTAAAGAATCTGCCTGCAATGTGGCAGACCTGAGTTTGATCCCTGAGTTGGGAAGGTTCCCTGGAGGAGGGCATGGCAACCCACTCCAGTATTCTTGCCTGGAAACCCCATGGACAGAAGAGCCTGGCAGGCTCCATGGGGTCGCAAAGAGTCTGCCAGGACTGAGCAACTAACACTTTCACTTTCATAGGCCTATATAGAAGGGAAAATATTAATTTCTTCTTTGGGATAAGAAGACTTGCTGATATCTTCTGGGGCTTAAAGTGAGAAATTGGGTGAACACATTAGTCTAGGGACTTCAATGTATTCCTGCAGGGGAAATAGAACTTCCTGCCCAATAATGTATGTTTGCCCATTCTTCTTACATAAAATGTTGTCATTTAGAGAGATTCTGCTCTTGTGGGGCCATTGTTCTCTCTCTCATTTGGCTTCTCTAGGGCAAGGAACACATGAGTTGTCTGGTTGGCTGTATTTTTTCTAAGATGCAGTAATTCCAAATCCACTAATTCTATCCATGAACAATTATAATAATTTTCTAAATAAATGTAATATGCTTAATTAATTTATTTATTAATAGAATTTCTGTAGAATATCTCCATGTATCTATACACTGTAGTACTATTAATATTTTATTTAGGTCTTTTGAAGGAAATTATAGCTAGTCTTCACTTTCAGTCATGGTATAATAACTTTGCTTTTACACTTGTTTCCAGGGCTGAGTACACTGGTTACATATTAGTGTAAATCGGTCTTTTCAATCTTTAAAATTGTTTTCATGACACTTTGCTGAGACTATAGCAAGGGTAATTTCAACCAAGACTGGGAAGAGATACTCTGCCCACAAAGATTATGTAGGAAAATGCATGTAAAACAAATGCCTGACATATTTACTCAGCGTTCATATTTGTAACTCTCTTTCCTCAGCTGAAATTTGATGGATCACCCCCATTTTCAGGTTAGAATGTTCTCTTTTTGTAGGCATATCCAGATTTTAATTCAATCTCTATTTGCAACCTGGTAAGAGCTGTCCTTAAAACAAAGAAGACGATCAGATTTGGCTGTCATTCTATTAGCTACTTTCAATCTCCATATATTGAAAATACCCTTGGGGAGCTACATGTATGACAAAACCCATAAAATACCGGATTGTTCAGCATGTGTGGTTTCTCACAAATTATGGAAGTGTTTTGAACAAAGCCCCTGATTGTTGTGAAAGGAGAGGAAGTCTTAGATAGTGAGAGTTATTAATGTATGGATAAGTTACTGAGGGTATTTGTAGAATCTTCAGGCTGTCTTAAATACTGTTTCAATTCAGTGAATCAATGATTCCCATGAAACAATATTTTCCAGAAGTATTATGGGCAATTGGTTAGTTTTTATGTTGCTTTTCAAAAAAATATAATCCTTCATAATTTCTAATTATGAATTATTTTGAATACACAAGTAATTATAATAGTCATATATTTACTAATCACACACTGAGATTTAAGAGATGTTCATATTTTGCATATTTTTTGTAGACTCTCTTTTTCTTTTTAATTAGGTTTTTCTGTCATAGCTAAAGCTCCAGGCTTATCTCTTCTCCTTCCATTTCACTATTTTAAAATTATTCCATTTCCATTCATATTTTTATTCTTTATTATAAAGAATGCATGGTTTTGCTTTGTGTTTATTTAAAAGTTTTACATGAATGGTTTTATATTATATATATTAGACTTGTTTTCATGCTGTTTTGCCATGTCTACGAGAGCATGCCCTGGGTAATCTGCCCAGCCCAAGACAAGGAAAAGCACAGACTTGGAATCTAGAATGGACTTGAAATCACACAGCTTTGTATCAAGCCTGGCCATGCTGGGCCTTTAGCTGAAGCCCAGATGACCCTGCAGACAAGTGAGCAAGCAATAAGTGCCATTTTTGTTTGTTGCTGGGATTTTGTAGTTGTTTTCTATGCAGCAGAAACTGACACATATTTTAACTATATATTTTGTTAGGTATAAAAGCATGCAGTATTGTTCCATGTATTGTTCCATGTGGTTAAGTAGTTCATCCATTTTCATTCATTTTTTTATGAGATTTAAATTTCTTTACTTGATATATTTTTCATAATGTCTCTGGAAACTATTGTCTTTATATCATGGTATTTTATTTCTGTAAACTGAAAATATTTATTCCCCAAAGCAGGTATTTAATGCTAGGTGCATTGTGATTCCTTCTATCAATGGACCCATACAAATAAAAGACAGGATAGTTATGAGTTAGGAGGTGAGGATTGTCTCATAAAATTCTTCAGTTAAATACTTAAAGATCTCAAGTATTGTTAATTCATGACATAGTTTACTTGGTATAAGAACCAGAACAGCAAAGAGAAGTTTAAGACTATATTATAAAATTACTAGTATGGTTAGAAAAGCCATTCACTGTAATGTGTGGTTGGTGTACCTTTGCAGACAAAAAAGCATTTAGAAAAATTTTACTAATAAAAATATATCTTGGACCACAGATGACAGTGTTTCTGAAATGTAGGAAGGCATTTTAAATATTGAGTTTCCTTCTCAGTATGGGTAACTGATGCTGTCCAGGAGGCTTATAGTATCAAAATTATGTTTGTTTTAATCATGCAGTTATTTTACATTTGAAACAACAGATACATAAAACCTACTACTCAGACCAAGATATGAGAAAGCGATTAGTGAAAAATGAAAAATGGACTGAAATGAGATTGGCCCCTTTTGGATTTCCATACTACAATTCATGGGAATAATAGAAACAAAATCCAGTGAATCAGAAGCCTTCTAGGAGGTGTGCTGTAGGAAATCTCTCTGAAGGGAACATTCATGCCTGTAAATTTTTACCAGTAGATCATAACTTCTCAGAGACCTTTACTTTGGAAAGGGATGAAGCTGATCCTTGTTGTTTTTACTTTTTTTCTCTAGTTGAGGAGGAGAATGGGAATTGGCTAGGTGACTGCCATCATTTCAGTTTTTAGACTATTAAACTAACAATAATAGTTTTCACATATTGACTACTTAGTGTGGCCCAGAAATTGTGCTTTTTTAAAATTTTAAAGTAATCTTCACCTTCAAAAGAGCAAGATAAGGATTGGTGGGGTCCTTTTGCAGATAGTGAAACTGAGGCACACAGAGGTAAAATGTCTGACCCAAGATTCATTGCTGGTAAGTAAAGGAGGTTATGCTGAACTCACATCAATCTGGCTCTCTGCTTCTAACTGTATACCCATGCCTCCTTCTAGTGGACAGCATGAACTGAGTGGCTGTTATATGTAGAAAATTATGTACTATTATAAAGTGAAAAGAGGAAAGCAATTCTGTTTTTAGGACTTTTTCCTTATTTGAGAAAAGCTGTAGGATGTCACTGTCTACACCTTTGAATTATAATGAATCTCTCTCTCTCTCTCTTACAACTGGCAGTGTAGAAATATGCAAATACATCTTGTCTGAGATGAAAAAGCCTTGAGTTTGGTTAAATGACTCTGTAACTTTGAGGAGACTCAGAAATAGGTTTGCTAAAGGAGATTCCCTGACTTTTTATATTGACTCTAGCGGAACTGTTGCCTGGCCCCAAACATTTTTTGCATCATTTCCTCCAATTTTATTCAGGTTTGAGGTAGAGAAAATGAGTTTGAGGCAAAATAGGCCCAACCTTTGGCTTAAGAGAGCTCATGAGACCTAGTTTTGGCCAGAGGACATGTATTGGGGGCTCCTGGGAAAGAATCTTTTTCCAATGAAAGAAAGCTACCTTTCCCCATGCTTTTTGTCTTTGAAAATGAGGTGGAAGTGTGATATTCGGAGCTTCTGTATTTACTGTGAGACCATGAAGAACAAGAGAACTATAGAGATGCAGCTTAAAGTTATCTGATTATCAACACTGAGAGCTGGAAGTGTAAGCTGCTGATTGAGTTGGCTCTTGAAAGTAGTCATATATTTTATCATTTCTATTGTTGATAAAAACTATACCTCAGCTCTTCTGTTTATTCAGTTCAGTTCCGTTCAGTCACACAGAGGCAGTGTGCTGTGCTCTGCTTAGTCTCTCAGTAGTGTCCATCTCTTTGTGGACCCAGGGACTGTAGCCCGCCAGGCTCCTCTGTCTAGGGGGGATTCTCTGGGCAAGAAGACTGGAGTGGGTTGCCATGCCCTCCTTCAGGGGGGTCTCCCGCATTGCAGGTGGATTCTTTACCGTCTGAGCCACTCAGTTCAGTTCAGTTCAGTCGCTCAGTCGTGTCCGACTCTGCGACCCCATGAATCACAGCACGCCAGGCCTCCCTGGCCATCACCAACTCCCGGAGTCCACCCAAACTCATGTCCATAGAGTCGGTGATGCCATCCAGCCATCTCATTCTCTGTCGTCCCTGTCTCCTCCCGCCCCCAACCTTTCCCAGCATCAGAGTCTTTTCCAGTGAGTCAACTCGTCGCATGAGGTGGCCGAAGTATTGCAGTTTCAGCTTTAGCATCAGTCCCTCCAATGAACACCCAGGATTGATCTCCTCTAGAATGGACTGGTTGGATCTCCTTGCAGTACAAGGGACTCTCAAGAGTTTTCCAGCACCACAGTTCAAAAGCATCAATTCTTCAGCGATCAGCCTTCTTCACAGTCCAACTCTCACATAGCCACTAGGGAAGCACAAAAACACTGGGGTGGGTAACCTATGCCTTTGGATACTGGGGTGGGTTGCCATGCCCTCCTCCAGGGGTTCTTCCCAATCCAGGCATCGAACCCAGGTCTCCTGCATTGTGGGCAGATTCTTTACCACCTGAACCACCAGGGAGGCTCTCTCCTACAGAGGCGGTGTGATACAGCGCGGGGTGCAGCTCTCAGCCGGTGGCCGCCACAGTTACCGCGAGCGGTGGTCCTGCTAAGCCACTGGTCGGTGTTGCAGTGGGCCCCTCCCCCAGGGCCAGCTGTCAAGGAGGGACCATTAGTGGGTCCATTCGGCCGGCGGTGGGCAGAGTGGTGGTCCTCAGGCAGAGAGGGAGTGAGGTGAGAGAGGGCTCCTGGTCTTCTTCCTGGGACTTTCCAGTTCATCGGCTCTCCCGGCAGCAGGTGAGCTGGGGGCCAGGGAGCGAGCTGGGGGCAGTGTCCTGCAGGGCTCCAGGCCCTCGCTGAGGCCTCCCACTGACTGGTCTCAGGCCAGTGAGGCAGCCCCGAACCTCCCTCTCGTGGCTACCTACCTCTGCAGCCTGAAGGCGGTGGCCCGTCTGCATGGGACACAGCCCGCGAACCTGGTCCCCAGCACCCCGGCGGCCTGAGGAGCCTGAGGGCCGCTGGGTTCCAGGCGCCTGGCTTCCTCGGGGATGACAGCTGGGCAGGGTCTGGGGACTGGTCCTGAGGGAGCCGCCAGCTGAGACCTGTCTTTTAGCCAGCACCGGGACCTCAGAAGGGAAATTTATCCCTCCGGACCTCACCCTTTCTTGTCCGGACAGAGGATGACTCTTATTTTTTAATTTTTTTATTGGAGAAATAATTGGCTTATACTGTTGTGTTGTTTTCTGCCGTACAACAGTGTGAATCAGCCGTGAGTATATACATCCCCTCCCCCTTGAGCCTCCCTCCCCCGTCCCCATTCCACCCCTCTAAGTCGAGCTCCCTGTGCTATACAGCAACTTCCCGCTAACTGGCTATTTTGTTTGTTGTTCAGTTGCTCAGTCGTTTCCAGCTTGATCTGTTTCACATATGGTAATGTATATGTTTCACTGATACTCTCTCAATGTGTTCCACCCTCTCCTTCCCCCGTTGTATCAACATATCCTCAAAACATAGAAAGACTTGTGAGAATAACACTACTTCGGCAGAGATTTACAGGACCATCGTTACCTGACCATGACCTTACCTCTGGAACAAAGGATCTGACATCAAAAAGCTTGCAACAACAAATTACGCCCCCTCCTTCACCTTTCCTAGAAAAGGGCTTTGCCAAAAGCTTTCCGGAAGTTTGGGGTTTTTAACGCATGAGCCTCCTGGTTTGTTGCATGGCCCTGCAATAAATCTCTGTTCCAAACTCTGGCATTTTAGTGTTGCATGGCCTCACTGTGTGTTGGGCATAGGAACTTGCATTTCAGTAACACCAGAAGTGTCATATTTTCTTAATATCTAGACCGTTAGTCGAATTTTGCATTTGGTTATATTCAGAATTGCCAACTACATTTTCCAATAGTCTTGATACTGCAGGAGCAAATAAATGTCAAGATTCTCTCTTGACCAACAGAGATCTCAGGCCTGTTTGGGACTCTTGGCCTTTTCAGGAACCTTTGCTTTTTCTTTGTTTGGTGAAGTCCAGGCAGTGGTCACTATTTACTAAACAAAGTTAAGCAGAAGTAAACATAAAGTGAATTTATGGAAGACATGATTGTATTAATGGAGTGGCACATGCTTATGAGAGAGAAACAGAAACAGAGGACGAGAGCTGAGAATTACTGTGTTAGATCACATTCATTAAAGAAGGGTCCGAGACAGAGACTGAGGTATGTGTGGGTTGATAAGGAAGTGCTTTTCAGGACAAAGTAAAGGAAGCAGGAGAAAGAAGGAGAAATTGAGCAGTGATGAAGTCTTGGGTAAAGTCTCGCATTAGTCTGATTAACAGGGTGCTCTGAATCTAGGTTCAGCCTAGAGCTGTCCTGCCTTGAGGTAAGAGGACCAGGCTCTGAACCCCATATTGACCAATCATTGACCATCCTCTGGGGTGGATATATTGGTGTGAATATGATTTATTTTCCAAGGCATCTCCTGCTGAGGCAGTGCTCTGGAGAAGTAGTTTTTTCTTCACTTCACTTATTTATTTAATCTTCCACTATCCTCTTCCCAAATAGCCATCAAATGAGGTATAAGGTCACAAGTGTAAGCTGTTAGCAATAGCAATTTCAGAAGTTTAAAGATGGGAATATTAATCAAGGAATTTTTGAGAGGCACCCACAACATCTATTACTGTTTACTTTTGGGCAGGAATCTGAAGTTTGAGGAAAGAGTTAAATTCAATTCAAAACATACTTATTGAATGCCTGCTATGTGCAAGGCAATACACTAGGGCAAATGGGGTTACAATATAAATGATGTGTTGCCTTTGAGAAGTACACTGCATAAGAAATAACTAAACATACAAGCAATATATCTGTTCCTAAGATTGGCCTCTAGTTTCAGATTTGGTAAGTTATAAACTCTTTAGGGCATTCCCTGGTGGCTCAGACGGTAAAGCGTCTGCCTACAATGCGGGAGACCTGGGTTCGATCCCTGGGTCGGGAAGGTCCTCTGGAGAAGGAAATGGCAACCCACTCCAGTACTCTTGCCTGGAAAATCCCATGGATAGGGGAGCGTGGTAGGCCACAGTCCATGGGGTCACAAAGAGTCGGAAGCATCACTACAAACAATGCTAGTGGAGGTGATGGAATTCCAGTTGAGCTTTCAAATCATAAAAGATGATGTTGTGAAAGTGCTGCACTCATTTTGCCAGCAAATTTGGAAAACTCAGCAATGACCACAAGACTGGAAAAGGTTAGTTTTCATTCCAATCCCAAAGAAAGGCAGTGCCAAAGAATGCTCAAACTACCACAAAATTGAACTCATTTCACACGCTAGCAAAGTAATGCTCAAAATTCCCCAAGCCAAGCTTCAACAGTGTGTGAACCATGAACTTCCAGATGTTCAAGCTGGATTTAGAAAAGGCAGAGGAAACAGATCAAATTACCAACATCTGCTGGATCATCAAAAAAGCAAGAGAGTTCCAGAAAAATATCTATTTCTGCTTTATTGACAATGCCAAAACCTTTGAATGTGTGGATCAACAAACTGTGGAAAACTCTTAAAGAGATGGGAATACCAGACCACCTGACTTGCCTCTTGAGAAATCTGTATGCAGGTCAAGAAGCAACAGTTAGAACTGGACATGGAACAATAGACTAGTTCCAAATAGGGAAAGGAATCCGTCAAGGCTGTATATTGTCACCCGCTTATTTAACTTCTATGCAGAGTACATCATGAGAAACTCTGGGCTGGATGAAGCACAGCTGGAATCAGGATTGCTGGGAGAAACATCAATAACCTCAGATATGCAGATGACACCACCCTTATGGCAGAAAGTGAAGAGGAACTAAAAAGCCTCTTGATGAAAGTGAAAGAGGACAATGAAAATGTTGGCTTAAAACTCAACATTCAGAAAACTAAGATCATGGCATCCAGTCCCATCACTTCATGGCAAATAGATGGGGAAACAATGGAAATAGTGACAGACTTTATTTTGGGGGGCTCCAAAAATCACTGCAGAATGGTGACTACAGCCATGAAATTAAAAAACACTCCTTGGAAGAAAAGTTATGACCAAACTAGACAGCATATTAAAAAGCAGAGATGTTTCTTTGCCAACAAAGGTCCGTCTAGTCAAAGGTATTGTTTTTCCAGTAGTCATGTATGGATGTGAGAGTTGGACTGTGAAGAAAGCTGATCGCCGAAGAATTGATGCTTTTGAACTGTGGTGTTGGAGAAGACTCTTGAGAGTCCCTTGCACTGCAAGGAGATCCAACCAGTCCATCCTAAAGGAAATCAGTTGTGAATTATCATTGGAAGGACTGATGCTGAAACTGAAATTCCAATACTTTGGACATCTGATGAGAAGAACTGACTGATTGGAAAAGTCCCTGATGCTGGGAAAGATTGAAGGTGGGAGGAGAAGGGGATGACAGAAGATGAGATGGTTGGATGGCATCACTGATTCAGTGGACATGAGTTTGAATAAGCTCCAGGAGTTGGTGATGGATGGGGAGACCTGGCATGCTGCAATCCACGGGGTCACAAAGAGTTGGACACGACTGAGCGACTAAATTGAACTGAGCTGAAGTTCCTATAAGATTACCTTCTATATTGTAGTATTCCTGTAAAGGTGGTCAAGTGAATTAGAAAATGTCTACTTTAAAATTAGATATAGATAAATTCTCACTCAGATTATGTCTAAAAACTATAGCCTACTAGTCAATATTAGTACCAAAAAACTGAGTTTACCCTTCAAAAGTTTAGATATTTCCACTCATGTGGGAAGAAAAAAATTACATACTTTTTGAAGTTTTGCATTTTTATAGTTCATTTCTTTTTCATTTTGTTCTATTGAGTGAGAAGAAGTAATTGGCTTTTACGTGTTTCTCAGAGAAATCTGCTTTACTTTATCCTCTCCATTGTGTATACAAGACATGTTTCTGCTTGGCTGCTGCATCAGATATCCTGATGGTTATAGAGAAGACCTTTCGTAAATTGAAAAAAAAAAACTAATTAGTGGTTTTCTGGAAGCATTCTGACTGGTTGTCTAACCTTGAGGTGGAAAGGTACGGTGTATATACAAGGAATTTTTCCAAACTGTAGAAAGTTTAGTATTTAGTCTATGACATCAGGCAATAATAAACTACTGTATCCCCTTCATTTTTCCAGGTCAGATATTCTCCCACCCTGATGCACTGCCAAGAAACTAAATCCCAGTCATTAGTAAGGTTCTTTCCCTGCCACCTTGTTCAGCCAAAGGTTTTAAGAGTTCTTTCCAGTTCAGAACATGATATTCCTCAGTCTTTGCTTGTGTGCATGCTCAGTCTATTCAGTTGTGTCCAACTCTTTGTGACCCTATGGACTGTAGCCTGACGGGCTCTTCTGTCCATGGGATTCTCCTGGCAAGAATACTGGAGTGGGTTTCCATGCCATCCTCCAGGGGATCTTGCAGACCCAGGAATTGAATGCACGTCTCTTGTGTCTCCTTCACTGCAGACAAATTTTTAACCGATGAGCCAGGGAAGCCTCATTACTCAGTCTTTAGTCTTTTTTAATTTACTTTATATTTTACATTGGAATATAGTGGTTTTTGACATACATTCACATGAATCAGCCACGAGTGTACATATGTTCCCCATCCTGAACCCCCCTCCCACCTCCCTCCCCATCCCATCCCTCTGGGTCATCCCAGTGCACCAGCCCTGAGTGCCCTGTCTTATGCATCGAACCTGGACTGGTCATCTATTTCACATATGATAATATACATGTTCCAATGCTATTCTCTCAGATCATTCCCACCCTCGCCTTCTCCCACAGAGTCCAACAGTCTGTTCTTTATATCTGCGTCTCTTTTGCTGTCTTGCACATAGGGTCATATTTACCATCTTTCTAAATTCCATATATATGTGTTAATATACTGTATTGGTGTTTTCTTTCTGATTTCGCTCTGTATAATAGGCTCCAGTTTCATCCACCTCATTAGAACTAATTCAAATGCATTCTTTTTAATACCTGTGTAATATTCCATTGTGTATATGTACCACAACTTTCTTGTCCATTCGTCTGCCAGTGGACATCTAGGTTGCTTCCATGTCCTGGCTATTATAAACAGTGCTGTGATGAACATTGGAGTACACGTGTCTCTTTCAATTCTGGTTTCCTTGGTGTGTATGCCCAGAAGTGGGATTGCTGGGTCGTATGGCAGTTCTATTTCCAGTTTTTTAAGGAATCTCCACACTGTTCTCCATAGTGGCTGTAATAGTTTGCATTCCCACCAACAGTGTAAGAGGGTTCCCTTTTCTCCACACCCTCTCCAGCATTTATTGTTTGCAGACTTTTTGATAGCAGCCATTCTGACTGGTGTGAGATGGTACCTCACTGTGGTTTTGATTTGCATTTCTCTGATTATGAGTGATGTTGAGCATCTTTTCATGTGTTTGTTAGCCATCTGTATGTCTTCTTTGGAGAAATGTCTGTTTAGTTCTTTGGCCCATTTTTTGATTGGGTCACTTATTTTTCTGGAATTGAGCTGCAGGAGTTGCTTGTATATTTTTGAGATTAATTCTTTGTCAGTTGTTTCATTTGCTATTATTTTCTCCCATTCTGAAGGCTGTCTTTTCACCTTCCTTATAGTTTCCTTCGTTGTACAAAAGCTTTTAAGTTTAATTAGGTCCCATTTTTTTATTTTTGCTTTTATTTCCTTTACTCTAGGAGGTGGGTTATACAGGATCCTGCTGTGATATACATCAGAGAGGGTTTTGCATTTGTTTTCCTCTCGGAGTTTTATAGTTTCTGGTCTTACATTTAGATTTTTAATCCATTTTGAGTTTATTTTGGTGTATGGTGTTAGAAAGTGTTCTAGTTTCATTCTTTTACAAGTGGTTGACCAGTCTTCCCAGCACCACTTGTTAAAGAGATTGTCTTTTCTCCTTGCATATTTTTGCCTCCTTTGTCAAAGATAAGGTGTCCCATAGAGGTTTTTAAAGAATATTGAGTACAGTTACCTGTGCCATACAGTAGGTCCTTGTTGATTATCTCTTTTATATATGTGTTCTTCCCTGGTAGCTCAGCAGGTAAAGAAGACCTGAGTTCGATCCCTGGGTTTGGAAGATTTCCTGAAGAAGGGAATGGCTACCCACTCCAGTATTCTGGCCTGGAAAATCCGATGGACAGAGAAGCCTGATGGGCTACAGTCCATGGAGTCGCAAAGAGTCAGACATGACTGAGCAACTTTCACTTTCACTTTTTCACTGGTTGGCTCAGACAGTAAAGAGTCTGCCTGCAACGCGGGGGACCTGGGTTTGATCCCTGGGTTGGGAAGATCCCCTGGAGAAGGGAATGGCTACCCACTCCAGTATTCTTGCCTGGAGAATCCCATGGACAGAGGAGCCTGGTGGCTTCAGTCCACGGGGTCGCACAAGATCTGACAGGACTGAGCGACTAGCACTCTCACTTTCGTCATGTGTGCGAGCACGCTGAGTTGCCTCAGTTGTGTCTCATTCCTGGCAACACTGTGGGCTTGGCCGCCAGCCTCCTCTGTCCATGAGATTCTCCAGGCGAGAACACTGGAGTGGGTTGCCATGCCTTCCTTCAGGGGATCTTCCCAACCCAGGGATTGAACACGTCTTATGTCTCCTCTTTGGCAGGTGGGTTCTTTACCGCTATGCCACCAGGAGTGTGCATATGTTAATCCCAGACTCCTAATTTATCTTCCCCTGACACATTTCCCCTTTGGTGACCATAAACTTGCTTTTCAAGTCTGGGCGTCTGTTTCTGTTTTGCAAATAAGTTCATTTGTATCATTTTTTTTAGATTTCATGTATGTGATATCATGTGATATTTATTTTTGTCTGACTTACTTCACTTAGTATGACACTCTGTAGATCTATCAGTGTTGCTACAGATAGCGTTATTTCATTCTTTCTATAGTGCTCAGGCTTTAGTCTCTCAACTACTCATGTCCTAAGCTACATAATAGCATCGTCACTTCCGTGCCAAGATTGGGCATAAGATCTTTCCCCAAAGTTTCCATGGACACGATTCTTTCTATTCTATGCCCATTGCTGTTTCACAGGTTGCCTTTAAGAGTCCTCAGAAAGAGAATGCTTGTATCATATGTGTGGAGGTTAGCTGTGGTCCCCCAACTCTTTAAGAGAAGCTCTCCTACTTCCTCCTCCCTCTACCTCAAAGTCCTCAACTTTCTCTTCAATAATTCCTTCTATGAGTTTGATTTTGCATATAAAATCCAAGAGGAAGTGTTGTTTTCTGGCTGCCTAAGCTTCTGTTTTATATTTGGACACAAAAACATTTGTGGCAAGGCAAGGGAACATATAAGCTTAAAAAACCTCCTTGGGATGGAGAGAGGAAAATACCTGTGGATGGGAGAATAAAAAAGCATATACCGATATTTAGATAAATTATTCAGCCTCTTTATTATTATTCTTTTTATTTAAGAATTTATTATTTTTTGAGTAATTTTAGTTTTAAAATAAAATTGAGAGAAAGGTAAGAAAATTACCCATTATATTCCCTTACCACACACATGTATAGCTTCCACCAGTATCAATATTATTCACTTTTTTACCAAGTATAACCCTACATCATAGGGGACGGAATGCAAAAGTAGAGAGTCAAGAAACACCTGGAGTAACAGGCAAATTTGGCCTTGGAGTACAGAATGAAGCAGGGCAAAGGCTAATAGAGTTTTGCCAAGAGAACACACTGGTCATAGCAGACACCCTCTTCCAACAACACAAGAGAAGACTTTACACATGGACATCACCAGATGGTCAATCCCGAAATCAGATTGATTCTATTCTTTGCAGCCAAAGATGGATAAGCTCTATACAGTCAGCAAAAACAAGACCGGGAGCTGACTGTGGCTCAGATCATGAACTCCTTATTGCCAAATTCAGACTTAAAGTGAAGAAAGTAGGGAAAACCACCACACCATTCAGGTATGACCTAAATCAAATCCCTTACAATTATCCAGTGGAAGTGACAAATAGATTCAGGAGATTAGATCTGATAGCAGAGTGCCTATTGAACTATGGACAGAGGTTCGTGACATTGTACAGGAGACAGGGATCAAGACCATTCCCAAAGAAAAGAAATGCAAAAAAGCAAAATGGCTGTGTGATGAGGCCTTACAGAGAAGTGAAAGGCAAAGGAGAAAAGGAAATATGTATCTATTTGAATGCAGAGTTCCAAAGAATAGCAAGGAGAGATAAGAAAGCCTTCCTCAGTGATCAATGCAAAGAAATAGAGGGAAACAATAGAATGGGAAAGATGAGATCTCTTCAAGAAAATTAGAGATACCAAGGGAACATGCAAAGATGGGCACAATAAAGGACAGACATGGTATGGACCTAACAGAAGCAGAAGATATTAAAAAGAGGTGGCAAGAATACACATAAGAGCTATACATAAAGGATCTTCATGACCCAGATAATCACGATGGTGTGATCACTCACCTAGAGCCAGACATTCTGGAATGTGAAGTCAAGTGGGCCTTAGGAAGCATCACTACGAATAAAGCTAGTGCAGGTGAGGGAATTCCAGTTGAGCTATTTCAAATCCTGAAAGATGATGCTGTGAAAGTGCTACACTCAATATGCCAGCAAATTTGGAAAACTCAGCAGTGGCTACAGGACTGGAAAATGCCAGTTTTCATTCCAATCCCAAAGAAAGGCAATGCCAAAGAATGCTCAAACTACCACACAATTGCACTCATCTCACACACTAGTAAAGTCATGCTCAAAATTCTCCAAGCCAGATTTCAACAATACATGAACCATGAACTTCCAGATGTTGAAGATGGATTTAGAAAAGGCAGAGGAACCAGAGATCAAATTGCCAAATTCCGTTGGATCATAGATAAAGCAAGAGAGTTCCAGAAATATTTCTATTTCTGCTTTAGTGACTATGCCAAAGCCTTTGACTGTGTGGATCACAACAAACTGTGGAAAATTCTTAGAGATGGGAATACCAGACCACCTTACCTGCCTCTTGAGACATTTTTATTCAGGTCAGGAAGCAACAGTTAGAACTGGATATCAAACTGGTTCCAAATAGGGAAAGGCATACATCAAGGCTGTATGTTGTCACCCTGCTTATTTAACTTATATACAGAGTACATCATGAGAAATGCTGGGCTGGGTGAAGCACAAGCTGGAATCAAGATTTCTGGGAGAAATATCAATAATCTCAGATGTGCAAATGATAACATCCTTATGACAGAAAGTGAAGAACTAAAGAGCCTATTGATGAAAGTGAAGGAGGAGAGTGAAAACGTTGGCTTAAAGCTTCATTCAAAAAATGAAGATCATGGCATCTGATCCCATCACTTCTTGGCAAATAGATGGGGAAACAGGAAACAGTGGCAGACTTTATTTTTTTGGGCTCCAAAATCACTGCAGTCATGAAATTAAAAGACACTTACTCCTTGGAAGAAAAGTTATGACAAACCTAGACAGCATATTAAAAGAAGAGTCATTACTTTGCAAACAAATGTCCATCTAGTCAAGACTATGGTTTTTCCAGTAGTCATGTATGGATGGATGTGAGAGTTGGACTATAAAGAAAGCTGAGCACCAAAGAATTGATGCTTTTGAACTGCGGTTTTGGAGAAGACTCTTGAGAGTCCCTTGGACTGCAAGGAGATCCAACCAGTCCATCCTAAAGGAAATCAGTCCTGAATGTTCATTGGAAGGACTAATGCTGAAGTTGAAACTCCAATACTTTGGCCACCTGATGTGAAGGGCTGACTCATTTGAATAGACCCTGATGCTGGAAAAGATTGAAAGTGGGAGGGGAAGTGGACGACAGAGGATGAGATGGTTGAATGGCATCACCGACTCAATGGACATGAGTTTGGATAAACTCCGGGAGTTGGTGATGGACAGGGAGGCCTGGTGTGCTGCAGTCATGGGGTTGCAAACAGTTGGACATGACTGAGCACCTGAACTGATAACCCTTCATTTACCCACCTCAATTGCCCTAAGTTGATTGTTTACCTTAGGGTTCACCTTTGGCCTTGAACATCCTATGGGTTTGGAGAAATGTATTATATATGTAAATATATCCATAATTATAATATCACATAGAATATTTTTACTGCCCTAAAAATCTTCTGTTGTCTCCCTATTCACCCCTCAACACAAAGAACCACAGATATTTTTACTATCTCCATACTTCTCTTTTTCTAGAATGTCATAAAGTTGGAATCATACTGTAGTAGCCTTCTCATATTGGCCTTACTCACTTTGTACTATGTATTTAACTTTCCTCCATGTCTTTTTATAGCTGAATATCACTTTTCTTTTTAATGCTGAATAATATTCCATTGCCTGAATGTTCCAGAGTTTATCCATTCACCTACTAAAGATCATTTTGGTTGCTCCCAAGTTTTGGTAGTTAGAGTAAAGCTGCTCTAAACATCCATATGCAGGACATGGATGTTTTTGTGTGGACATAGGTTTTTAGTTCCTTTGGTTAGATATTAAGGGACACAACAGCTGGGCCAAGTGGTAAAAGTATGTTTACTTTTGTAAGAAATAGCCAAACTGTCTTTCAAAGTATCTGTACTATTTTGCATTCTTGTCAACGGTGAACAGGAGTTCCCACTGCTCCACATTCTCACCAGCATCTAATGCTGTCAGTGTTCCAGATTTTGGTCATTCTAATAGGTATGTAGTTGAATCTCATTGTTGTTTTAATTTGCTTTTCCTGATGACTTATGATGTGGAGCATTTTTTCATATGCTTATTTTTCATCTGTATATCTTCTTTGGTGAGGTGTTTGTTAATGTCTTGGACCATATTTTAGTAGTTTGTTTTCTTATTCTTGTATTATTTTTCTTCTTCTTAAAAGACTAAAAAACAAAAGGCACATTGATGTTTGATGTTTAATTGTTGGTATTTATTCTTTCAAAATATGTTAGGAATCAATGATAACTATCTTCTAGTCAAATGTCCTAACCAGAAGAAAATTCTTATTTATATAACTTCTTTTCCAAAGGTTAGAGAAGTTGAGACAATAAATCAACTCAAGGTAGAAATAAAAGGATAAGAGGAAGCTCTGTCTTGATGATGTGTGACCTTGTAGAAGCAGGATCAGTCACAGGCAGACCTATCGGGTATGCTGCAATGGGCTCCTGGCGGGACTGGCGATGGGAACTTGCAGAAGCAGAAACGGCTCAACTCTGACACAGGCCTGGACTGCTGTGTTGGCCCTCTCTCTATCCTGTTTAGGTAATTCCATTGGCTTTCAGTGACATGTTTGCAGAAAAAGGACATAACCTGGAAACCCAAGAGAGAATTTGCCTTTGAAAGGAATTTAAGGATATTATGAGACAGTCATTAAAAAAAATAAGATGACTTCTAAAGTTTCTGTGAAGTCTTTAGATGACTATAATCTCAAATGGATAAGGTATGCAGAGTTAATTTATTCTTTAGTTCTAGATGTTTTTGACATACCATGCTACTCCTTCATTGCCAAATTAAAGAAATAGGGGAAATCTGAATCTTAATAATTTTCTCTTGATTCCTAATATCCATTTTTGCTGAAAGATATGAAAACCTTTGGGTAAAAATTGACATCTAATTACAGTATACAGATTATTTAAATATATTTAAAAGAAAAATATTACCACACAGCTAGATGATTAGAACTTCTTATCATGTATTTTCTCATTTTCCTTGTGAGTTGAAGTGCCTTGAAGAATGTGTATTATTAAAATAATGAATTCTGTTTACTGATTTTGTGTTCAGTATCTATCAGACCTTCCTAGTAGATGTGATTTCAGTTTTTCCTACCAGATTAAACAGCTGTTGTGCTTGTCACAAAGCAGTGTGTTTATATTCCAAGATTTGTGATTTGATAAGTGAATCAGAATCTCCAGGAACCTAATAATCTTGTCCCTCACTACTCTTTCAGAAATGGTACTACCTAAGTCATCTTATAAACCACATAGTAAATTGATAAGTGTGGGGATACTGTACCTTTATTTCTCATTTAACTGGACTTTTAAATAGATGAGCAGAGAATTGTAAAATGAGAAAATGGCCTCAAAAAAAGACAGTTTAGTTTTAAAGGTTTTCAACTCCATAACCTCTTCCTATTTGAAACAGAAGATCTTAACATATTATGAGGTTCTATGAAATCTTTCATGACTAATTGGAATAAAAATGCTGTTGTCCTCAATTGCAGTCTCATAAGACTGCCATCAATCACCACAGGATAAAATATAGACTTATCATTTTGTTTATGATGTTTAGTGGATGTTTTTGTAGTGTTTAGTATTTTTGCATCATTTGTGTTGACATTTCTGTCAAGAGTTTTTTTTTTTTAATTTTAAACTTTCTTTGAATAAGATTTTGATAAAATAAAGTGCAGAATGAAGATAAAGATATTGCTATCTATTTTTAGAGTAGAGGGCTTCTTTCACAGCAAAATAATATTAAAGTTTAATATAAGATTTTATAGTATGGGAAAATTGTTAACCATAACATTGATTTTTTCCCCTCTAAATGAGTAATCAGATTAGAAAAGGTATTTTGTTTAGTTTTTGAATTCTATACATGTAATCATTTTATGTATTTCTGTACCTTCCTTTTACTGTCCAGTAGTAGGGTTTTGAGATTCTTTATTTATACCCTAGTACATACCTCACTCCTTTCCATTTTCATAGGCATGGCAGAGTGTAAATATTCAAGTTTATTCATCTGTTCTACTGTTGATGGAAGTTTGGATTATTGTCAAAATAATGTGTTGTTACAAAAACACTATTGCTGTGACTATTTAAAAAATATTTATTAGTGTATAAATACCATAAAATTCACTCATTTAAAGTGTATATACAGTTCAGTGGTTTTTATTATATTTATAAAATTGTGAAAGTCTCCATAAAATTTAATTTTAGAACACTTCATCATGCTAGATAGAAACCCTGTACTTCCCACCCCCACCTCACCTCTCCCTCAGTCCCTGGAAACCACTAATCAGTTTGCTTTGTATTTCTGTAGATTTGCCTATTCTCGACATTTCATGTAAATAGAATCATGTGATATGTGACCGTTTGTGTTTGACTTCCTTCATTTAACGCATTTGTTTTCAATATTCATCCTTGCTGTATGTGTCAGTACTTCATCCTCTTGCTGCATTGGACAGACCACATCTCGTCTGTCTTTTCCCCAGTTGATGGATATTTGGGTTTCTGCTATTTGTGTACAAGTTTTTATGGGGACATGATTTTTCATCAGTTTCACATGTAGATACCTAGGAGTGAAATTATTGGGTTACATAGTAACTCTATGTATCATATTTTGAGGTACTGCCAGACTGTCTTGAGAGTGTCGGTATCATTTTATATTCCTATTAGCAATATATGAGAGTTCAGTTTCTTCACCTCCTTGCCAACACTTATGATTGTATTTCTTTGAACTGGTATTTCATTATGTTATTTCCCAAATGACTAATGATGTTGAGCACTTTTCTGTGTGCTTATTGGTCATTCATATATCTCGAGAAAGACAGCATATTCAAACTCTTCTCGCATTTTAAAATTTGACATTTGCTTTTTATTGTTGAGTTGCAAGAATTCTTTATTATATATATTTTCTGGAAACAAATCCCTAATCAGTCATATAATTTGAAAATGTTTTCTCTCATTCTGTGGGTTGGCATTTCACTTTCTTGATGGTGTCCTTTGAAGCATAAATATTTGAAATTTTAATACAGTCCAACTTATCTATTTTTTATTGCTTATAATTTTAGTGTTACATGTAAGAAACCAAAGATTTCTTAATTCAGAGTCTCCAAAACAGTTTTAAAGTTCCAAAGACTTATACCTAGGTTTTCTCCTGAAAACTTTATAGTTTTAGTTTTCACATTTAGTCTTTGATCCATTTTTGGGTTAATCTTTGTATGTGGTATGAGATAGGGTCCAACTTCATCTTTTGCATATAGATATTTGATTATCCCAGCATCATTTGTTGAAAAACCCCACTGAATTGTCCTGGTACCTTTGTTGAAACCAATTGAACATAAACTTAAGGGTTTATTCTAGTTTCTCAATTCTGTTCCATTGATTTATATGTCTATTCTTGTGCCAATATCATATTTTAATTACTGTAGCTTTGAAATCAGCATATATTCCCTTTATCTTTCCACATTAGATTTAATAAGCCTTGGGACTTCCCTGGTGGCTCAGCTGATAAAGAATCTGCCTGCAATGTGAGAGACCTGGGTTCGATCCCTGGGTTGGGAAGATTCCCTGAAGAAGGGCATGGTGACCTGCTCCAGTGTTCTTACCTGGAGAATTCCCATGGACAGAGGAGCCTGGAAGGCTACAGTCGATGGAGTTGCAAAGAGTAGGACATGACTGAGTGACTAAACACATGGTAAACCTTATTTCATCTCAAATGTTTGACATATTAGCAGTATAAAATTATGAAATTAGTAAATAAAGAAAATATGAATGATGCTTATAATACCACCAACCAGAGTCACTACTTTAGGACAGCCTTTTGGTCTCTTTTTAAGCAACATTATAAATTTAGTTTTCAGTTGATCCACATGCAGTGTGATAAGTGGTGACCATATTTTTCTTCCAAGATAATCGTCATGATGTTCTTGTGTAATATTTAAGCTTTTATATTTTAATAACATAGATATAATTGAAACACATAAATGTCTATTAATGACAAAGTGAGTTTTCTATTTGCAACCTATTTTTATGGTCTTCAATTCTGTTTATAGGGAGACACAGTTTCTAATAACCTCTAAGCCATAATTTTCTAATGGAGTGAAATAACTCTGTCAGAGACAAAATCAATACTATCAAAGTACACACTGATATTCTTTGAAATTAGAAATTGACCTTTTTTGTTTTATTTTTTAAATTTATTTATTTTAATTGGAGGCTAATTACTTTACAATATTGTATTGGTTTTGCTATTTTCTTTTAAAGAATAAATACAAGCTGGTTTAGAAATTTGGAGTATGTATGACATTTGAAATACAAATCTTTTGATCTCTGCTGAAAAATCATGTGTGTTGTTGTATGTCTTCTTCCTTGTTGATAATAGGTTAAAACTATAAATAAAAACTTTTTTTCTATAAAATGTGGTTAAAAATTAGGATAATTTTTGTTTTAATGTTTAGCAGCATATTTCGTTCAAATTACAACTTGAATAGAAATGAAATATTTTAAAACTAAATACTAAGCAATTAAAAAGTTAAAACTGTTTTCTTCCACAATGCTTATGCTTAAAATTCATACTAACTTGGAGTGACTATGCATGTGAGACCTATTGTATGATAATTTCTTTTTTCCACAGAGAACAAATTGCTGACTAAAAATCAATCTGCTGTATTAAATCTATGAAGTAGCTGTGAAAACAGTGCAGATTTTAAGAGATTTTTTTTTCTCTAGTTTTATTGAGAAACAATTGATATATATCACTTTATAAGTTGAAGACATATCGAGTAATGATTTACATGTATTGTGAAATGATTTTTGTATAAGTTCTTGTTAAGATTATTCAGTTACACTTATTGCGTTCAAGCCATTTGGCAAGTTGTTGTTCTATCTGGGGTTGCTTGATAGGAAAGGTGGATGTTCCACATAATAGTACAGAAGTTTCTAACTAATTCCATGGGATCTATCTGCAGATTATTGGATTGGCACATATTCAAGATATTTGCCACTTTTTAGTTTCTATCACTATAATCTCTTCTACATTTGCTGTCATGGAGGAGGTGTAGTATAGTATGTAATTAAGGTATTGGCTCTGAAGCCTGTAGGGGCTCAAATCCTAGCTCCGCCAGTTGTTAGTAACGTGACATTGGACAAAGTATCAACTTTTGTGTTACACAAGTTCTTTTCATCAGTAAGATGGATATTTTAAGAAAAGTTCTCATAGGTCTCATGAGAAGATAAAATGAGATGTTGCATGCAAAGCACTTAGCTCTTTCCAGTGGGCAAAGAAGGTTTTTGCCTACACTTTATCTTTTTATACTCTTAAGTGATCTTAGCTTTGGGAAAATGGAAGGAAATACCTTCTTCCCCAGATCACGGAGATAGAGCCTGAGATCTACTTGATTCTTAGAAACAGCGGGCTTGTACAGTCTTGTGAAGTGAGGAGACGTTAAGGGAAAAAGGGAAGAGGTGTATTACAATGCTAGGAATATTCAACCCAGAGAAGGAATATATGGATTCATGAGGAGTTACCTTTAGGAAAACAGCATCAGTGTGAGCCTGACATTTCCCCTATTCTGGTTCTTATCTGGTTCACCTTCTGCCTTGATTTAAGATGCTCTATGCTTTCGTTCAACAGTTGACCCTTGAAGAATGTGGAGGTTAGGGGCATGGAGCCCCCAGAACCAGTCAAAAATCCATGTACAACTTTACAGTCATTCTTCTGTATCTGTAGTTCCACATCTGCAGATTCAACCACTAAATCATGTAGTACTGTAGTATTTACTGTGGAAGAAAACCTGTGTATGAGTGGACTTGTGCAATTCAAACTCATTTTGTTCAAGATCAACTGTACTTTGCTGGGTTTTTTTTCCCCTTACTCCTGAAAGTTTACATGTTAGCTTGTAATTAAGGATTTTACAACTGTGAAATTGTAGGTTCCCTTAATCAGAATTCTTATGTGAATGGTCATAATTGGAATCAGATCTTTGGGAAATACCATCTTCTACAATGATGCCTCTGTGTTATTGTCATTGCCTTTACACTATAGGCAGTGACTACCAATCCAGAGAAACAGGCTTTGGGTAGATAGCTTGAGAGAATTACTTAGCATGGAACTTAAGGAAAAGTGTGTCATTGTAGGATATCTGGGTATTTAACCACTTTATGAAAATACATATAATTTAAAAATTTACAAATATTTCTAAGTGCCTCAGCTAGGCCACAGCAGGAGGGAGACAGTGAAATTCAGACCAGTGAACTAGATCAACCAACAGTAATAAAGTGCTCATAAAGCACTTTATTAAAAGCATAAAGTACATATTCCTATGTATTATCAGTATTTTCACAATTCCTTAAGATTGAGGGCTCCTTGCAGGAAGCTATAGAATCTTATTTGAATTTGGATTTCTTTTTTTTTGAATTTTATTTTTAGTTTTCTTTTGCCTGGAGAATTCCATGGACAAAGGAGCCTGGGGGGCCACAGTCCATGGGGTTGCAAAGAGTCAGACACAACTGAGTGACTAACACACACGCAGACCTGGTTTTTAATCGGAGGATGACTGCTTTACAATGTTGCTTTGGTTTCTGCCATATGGCATATGGCATGAATTGGCCATAGGTATACATAATGTCCGCAGCACAGAAAACTGTAAACAAGGTGAAAAGACTGCCCTTGGGATGGGAGAAAATAATAGCAAATGAAACAACTGACAAAGGATTAATTTCTAAAATAAACGAACGACTCATGTAGCTCAGTACCTGAATTTGGATTTCTAATGCTCAGTACATGTGTGCTGTGTGAAGGAATGAATGAATGCAGACTTAGGTCAGTTTGTCACCAGTGTCTCTGAAGAAAGTTTATGCCGGTGACGTGGTGAGTCAAGAGTGACTTGAGTCTTACCTAGTAGTTTAGGCTGTTTACTTGGAAAGCTCTGATGCTACTTTAACTTTTCTGAATCAACATTAGTTATATTGAGGAATGCCATTATCTAATGAGCACCTTTCCTAGTGATTGCTCTGTAGATAAGAATCAGAGGATGAAATTGGAGTCAATTATACAGAGTGAAGTAAGCCAGAAAGAAGAACATCAATACCGTATATTAACGCATATATATGGAATTTAGAAAAATGGTAACCTGAACCCTGTATAAGAGACTGCAAAAGAGACATAGGCATTTAGAACAGTCTTTGGGACTCTGTGGGAGAGGGTGAAGGTGGAATGATTGGGGAGAATGGAATTGTAGCATGTATATTATCATAAGTGACCAGTCCAGGTTCGACGCATAAATTTTCCTCTGTTCAAAAAAAAAAAAAAAAAAGAATCAGGGTTTTTCATGAATTGCTACTTTAAAGTCAATCTTTATCTTGATTAAATTGAAATATGCAGTTTTAAAACTAAATTCTATATACCTGTGATAATGTAAATTACTTTCCAGAAATAATGTACTGACATGAACCCCAGCTGATCCTTTCCATACTGAGAATCACACTACAGAAGGTTTTAATTCTCAACTCAGTGGTTGCAGACTTGGCCATGTAACATGCTTTAGCCAGTAATGTGAATGCAGGTGATAGGTGCCACTTCTCAGCAGAGAGTTTAAGAGCCGTAATGTGGTTCTGCCATTATTCTTTCCTTCTACAAAATTCTTGTGTCTCAGCTAGAGTCTGATCTTCAGCCTTGATCTTGTAATGAAGAAGAGAAGAGATACCCATAGTGAACGTGAAACGGAAGTAATTCCATTCAGGTTGTTGTCCACCACTGAGATTTTAGGGCCATTGGTTATCATAGAGTAACTTAGCTAAGCTGTTTGATACAATGGCTTTTAATTAAAGTGACTGTATGATTTATTGTCAAACCTGGACATTTTTGAGAGTTAAAGCAGGTTTTATGACCAACTTGTACAAAGTGGTACTGTCTCAACAAACAGAGGTTGTGCAGTCATCCTATTTGTGTGGAAAACTGAGTGATGCATGGGATGCCTGCCTTCCTTTGACGCCCTTCCTCTCCTTGGATGCAGTCACTGTGTTGGAGCTTACAATGAACAGATTTTGCTTTCTTGACTGACTCCCCTTTTTTGCTGAAGCATATCCTTCAAACAGGTGCATGGGGCATTCATTAAAAAACTTTTTAGAGTCTAAACTGACTGTACTTTTAATTTTCACACTTCCTTTATAGTTGGGCTTGGACAAAATTTTCAGTAAAAAAATATTTTCCCTTAGATTTTGAAACATCGCTCTACTCCACTGTCTTTAGCATTCAATATTGCTGTTGTGAAATTTGATATCATTCTCATTTTCATCCTTTTATGTTGACAGGCTTTCTCTCTCTAGAAACTTCTCATTATCTCTGGCATTCTGAAATTTTGCAATGATGCATATTCTTTCATTGCTCTAGTCACTCAGCAGACTCTTTCAAACTGTAGATTTTTGCCTTATAAATCTGGAAAAATGTCTTGTGCTCCTCTTTGAGCTGTTTCTCTCCATTGTCTCTGCTCCATCATTTTCAAACTCCTTTCATTCACTGGCCATCCTAGATCAACTCAAAGAGGATTTTTGTGGGTTCTTTTTAACCATTGTTTTTATATTTTCTGACTTTTTAGTTTTTTATTCTGGCTTTTTGGTGATATCTTCTATTTTAACTTTCAACTCTTTGATTTCTTTATTTTGGATATTTTATGATGGCTAATTCCCAAGAGCTCTTTCTTACTCTCTGATCATTGTGTAGGCTACTCATATTGTTTTATGAGTGTAATATATTTTATTATGTCACTGGGGATATTATTTACAACTTATTTGAATTTTGCTCTGCATCTGGCTTGCCTGTCTCTTCTGTTTTCCTTTCAGCTTTTTCTTTTTTTTAATAGTTTATTTATTTTTGACTGTGCTGGGTCTTTGCTGATGCGTGGGCTTCTCTCCTTGTGGAGAGCAGGGCCACTCTCCACTTGTGGCGCGCGGGCCTTTCACTGAGGTGGCCTCTCCTGCTGTGGAGCACGGGCCTTAGGCACCTGGGCTTCAGCAGCTGCCACGCGAGGGCTCAGTTGCTGCAGCTTCCTGGGCTCTAGAGCGCATATTCAAATTGTTGTGGTACAGGGGCCTATGGCTCTGCTGCACGTGGGGTCCTCCCAGAGACCCAACCCGTGTCTCATGCATTGGCAGGCGGATTCCCCACTGAGCCACCCTCAGCTCTTTATCTTTTTCTTTCCTTATGGAGGCAGATTGATCAGGAAAGGATTGACTTAGCACACCTGAGGTAAACCCAGCACATTTCACAGAAAGTCCTACCTTCAGAATTGGCCCTTGGCTGGCTCTTGGAGGATAAATTCTGAGCCCCTGGAATATCCTACTTAATAAAATTGATTTTGTATGCTTGAGACCTTGCGCCACACTGAACAAATGTGATCCAATGGTTTGTGATAAAACAGTGATTTATGTTGACTGTCTGGTTTTGTACTGGAGAAGGGAGACTGAAAGCTCAGTACCTGACGTTATTCATACTGCTTGCCTACATGACTGACTCCCAATAAAAGCCCTGGATACCCAGGCTCCAGTGAGCTTCCCTGGTTGGCACAACTTTACATGTGCCACACATCATTGCTGGGAGAATTAGTTGTATCCCTATATGACTCTACTGGGATGGGAAGCCTGGAAACTTATACCTGGCTTTTCTTGGATTTCACCCTATGTACCTTTTCTCTTTATTGATTTTAATCTGTATTCTTTTATTGTAATAAAATATAGCTATGAGTTAAACAGCTTTTCTAGTACTATAAGTCCCTCTAGTGAATCACTGAGCCTGAGGGTCGTCCTGGAAAACCCCAGCACAAAAGTGGGGGTTTTGTGATTCTTACTTAACTCTGCATATTTTTAAGTAAGTGACTAAAATGCACAAAGAGTTCTCAGATCATAAAGACAGGTTTGTTCATTTGGTTATAAGGTCAGTCAGTCAGTTCAGTTCAGTTGCTCAGTCGTGTCCAACTCTTTGCGACCCCATGAATCACAGCACGCCAGGCCTCCCTGTCTATCACCAACTCTCAGAGTTCACTCAAACTCATGTCCATGGAGTCGGTGATGCCATCCAGCCATCTCATTCTCTGTCGTCACCTTCTCCTCCCGCCCCCAATCCTTCCCAGCATCAGAATCTTTTCCAGTCAACTCGTTGCATGAGGTGGCCAAAGTACGGGAGTTTCAGCTTTAGCATCAGTCCTTCCAATGAACACCCAGGATCGATCTCCTTTAGAATGGACTGGTTGGATCTCCTTGCAGTCCAAGGGACTCTCAAGAGTCTTCTCCAGCACCACAGTTCAAAAGCATCAATTCTTCGGCGATCAGCTTTCTTCACAGTCCAACTCTCATATCCATACATGACCACAGGAAAAACTATAGCCTTGACTAGACGGACCTTGGTTGACAAAGTAATGTCTCTGCTTTTTAATATGCTATCTAGGTTGGTCATAACTTTCCTTCCAAGGAGTAGGCGTCTTTTAATTTCATGGCTGCAATCAGCATCCACAGTGATTTTGGAGCCCAAAAAAATACAGTCTGACACTGTTTCCACTGTTTCCCCATCTATTTCCCATGAAGTGATGGGACCAGATGCCATGATCTTTGTTTTCTGAATGTTGAGCTTCAAGCCAACCTTTTCACTCTCCTCTTTCACTTTCGTCAAGAGGCTTTTTAGTTCCTCTTCATTATCTGCCATTAGGGTGGTGTCATCTGCATATCTGAGGTTATTGATATTTCTCCCGGCAATCTTGATTCTAGCTTGTGCTTCTTCCAGCCCAGCGTTCCTCATGATGTACTCGGCATATAAGTTAAATAAGCAGGGTGACAATATACAACCTTGACGTACTCCATTTCCTATTTGGAACCAGTCTGTTGTTCCATGTCCAGTTCTAACTGTTGCTTTCTGACCTGCATACAGGTTTCTCAAGAGGCAGGTCAGGGGGTCTGGTATTCCCATCTCTTTCAGAATTTTCCACAGTTTATTGTGATCCACACAGACAAAGGCTTTGACATAGTCAATGAAGCAGAAAGAGATGTTTTTCTGGAACTCTCTTGCTTTCTCCATGATCCAGCGGATGTTGGCAATTTGATCTCTGGTGCCTCTGCCTTTTCTAAAACCTGCTTGAACATCTGGAAGTTCACGGTTCACATATTGCTGAAGCCTGGCTAGGAGAATTTTGAGCATGACTTTACTAGTTAGGGGTTATAAGATAGTGGTTCTCAAAGTGTTCTTCAAGGACTCCTGAGATCTCAGAGAAACTTGCAAGGAGTTCATGAGGTCAAAATTATTTTCATTTTAAATATCAGATAGCTGTTTGCTTTTTCACTGTGTTAACATTCACACAGATGGTGCAAAGCACTGGTGGATGAAACTGCTGAAACCTCTTGCCATGAATAAAGGTAATGGCACCAAACCATACCAGTATTATTCACCACCACAAGCTATTGTATAACATGGTACTTTCACTGAAGGTTAACCTTGGTGAAACAGTAAAATTTATGAATTGACTACACATTTTTTAACATTCTGTGTAAGAAAATGGCAAGTCTGCCTAGGACATTTCTGCTACACACTGTATACAGTGGCTGTCTCAAGGAAAAGCATTAGTGCCCTTGTTTGAGTTGAAAGTTGAAGTGATTTTTTTTCATAGAAACCATTTTTATTTACAAGAATGAATGATAGACAAGCTATGGTCATTCAGAGTTGGATACCTACCAGACATTTTCTTAAAAATCAATAAAGTGAGCCTGTCACTTTAAGGAAAACAATTCACAATAATTTTTGCCAATGATAAAATTCAAGCTTTCAAGAAATATAAGTTTGAAATACTTAAATTGGCCACAGGGAACTTGACAGCTTACCAATACTTATAGAGTTTTCTGATGATATCTGTGGTAATATTAACAAATGTGATTTTTTGGATATTGTATAATGAAATGTGTCAACATTTGGAAGACCTCTATAACTCAGTGAGCAAAGATTTTTCTAAATGATAAATGCATGATGGTACAAAATCAAAAGATACATTCAAAGTGCAAGATAGACCAATGGACTTTAATGGAACAGAGTACAAAAAGTTCACTGGTATAATTTCAGATTCTGCCTAAAGAAAACCTTTAGAAACTACTGATTTTCAAGTTTTGGTGGAATTTCAGTCTGCACTTATCCAAAAAGGGTACTCAAATACTTTTTCCATTTTCCAACTATATATATTAGTGTGAGGCTACAGTTTCTTCATATACTTCAACCAGAACGTTGCAACAGGTTAAATGCAGGAGAAGATATGAGAGCCCAGATATATTTTATTACAACAGACTTTAAAGAAATTGTTCAAACTACCACTCTTCCACTAAATATTTTTTGTTTTAAATAATTATTTTTCATTAAAAATATGTTACTTATGTTATATGGTAGATTTGTTATTGTTATTTTGAAATAAATTAATAAGTATTTTTAAATTCCCAATTTAATTTCTAAAATGTTATAATTTGATACCTGTAATTTGCATAATTTGGAGCTACCAGTAATTTTTGTGACTATAAGGAGGTACAGGCACCAGAATTTGAGATGTGCTACTACAGGTCTTAGAAGGAGGACCTGGTCTTTTCATTGGAATACTCCCAAATCTTGTTACTTGTAGATGCATTTTTCGGAATTCCTCATTCCTTCGACTTTGGGCTATATGGCGGCATTTTGGGAGTGGGTCCAAGAAAGGGGGTTGCACATCCCTTAGTTCACTAGTGTACCTTGTCATCCTCTGGTTTTATCCTATGCCACACTCCTCTCCTCCATTCTGTTTGGTGGCCATGACTGTGAGGCCTTTTTGACTTTATTTCTCCAGAGAATAAGCTCTGCTCTCCTGTCAGGTTGGGAGAAAGACAGTAGATAAATGCAGTGATAAATCACTTTTTGTTAATATTCTTTCTTCCTTAAGGTTTTCCTCATTGACTGCATCACTTTACATTCCCACCAACAGTGTGAAAATGTTCCCTTTTCTCTGCATCCTCACAAACATTTGTTATTTGTGGTTATTTGTGTTCTTTTTAATGATAGCCATTTTGACACGTGAGGTGATAGCTGATTGTAGTTTGATTTGCATTTCTCTGATGATTAGCAGTGTTGAGCTGCTTCATCTACTTTAATCATCCAAAAAGTCCTTTCTTAGATGCTCATATCTTTTTAGGCATATAGTAGGATAAATAATGGCCCCCTCAAAAGATATCCATGTCCTAGTCTCTGGAAACTCTTGAGTGTTCCCTTACATGGTAAAGACTTTGCAGGTGTGGTTAAGTTAAAGATCTTGAGATGGGAGACCATCCTGGATATCCAGGTGGGACCTAAATATAACCACAAATGTCCATTTAAGAATAAGGCAGAGGGAGATTTGTTACAGACAGGAGAAGGGGATGTGATTATGGGGGCAGAAATTAAGATGATGCAGCCATAAGCCAAGGAATTGTGGCAGCCACCCAAAGCTGGAGGAGGTGGGAACAGCTTCTCCTTTAGGGTCTCCAGAGGCTGTGCCAACACCCTGATTTCTACCCAGTGATACTGATTTCATATCTCTAGATTATAGAATCATAAGGGAATCAATTTATTTTAAGTCACTGAGTTTGTGGTAGTTTGTTATTGCACCTTCAGGAGGCTAACATAAGACATAGTTGTTTAAGCTGGCTTAAAACTCAACATTCAGAAAACTAAGAAAGATCATAGCATCCAGTTCCATCACTTCATGGCAAGTAGATGGGGAAACAGTGGAAACAGTGACAGACTTTATTTTTCAGGGCTCCAAAATCACTGTAGATGGTGACTGCAGCCATGAAATGAAAAGACACTTGCTTCTTGGAATTGGGTAGCTTTCTCCTAATAGATCCTATTATAACTCAAGCATTTATGTACAACCAACTGACTGATAGGAGTCTCCACTTAACTGTCTAAAGGCAGGAATGGATCTACCTTAGATGTTCAGTTTTATGGAGGCTTGTGTTTAGGAAGGCCCCCTATTTGGTTTGAAGCACCATGGTCACCATTTTGAAGTTCTTAATAATTATGAACAAGGACTCAATGTTTTCTTTTATACTGGGATCCACAAGTAGCCAGTCCTTCTTTAGGTACCTCAAATTTAATATGGCCAAACAGATGACTTGATTTTTACCTACCAAACCAATTATTTCTCTCCTTATCTCGCTTCTAATATCTATATCTAACCAAGATTTTAATACAACTTATTGATTCATGAATACAAGGGTTCTGCTCACATTTATTTATTTTTAATTTTACTTATTTAAAAATTTTATTTTTTTGAAGTACAGTTGATTTACAATATTAGTTATAGGTGCAAAGCAAAGTGATTTAGTTACATAAACATATACTTTATCAGAGCATTTTCTCTTGTAGGTTGTTATAAAATATTAAGCACAGTTCTCTGTGCTATACAGTTGTTCACAACTTATATTTAAATCATTAGGATTTCTAAAATAAAAGGCCAGCAAAATTGGCCCACTGAGTGAAATATTTTAAATATGTGGAAAATAGTCTACTTCCAAAGTACTAACTTGTTCACTTGTTCCTGAATATATAATGGTTGCATCTTCAAATATTATTTAAACCTGAATACTTGTATGTTTATTGGTTTGGAGTCAGCAGATTATATAGCATAGAAAAAAATATGTATATTAAAAATTTGATTCAAATACTCTTTTATTGTCAAAAATAGTAAAATCTTGAAGCAGAAATGGCATCCGTTTTAAAAATTGTGGACAACTGTTCTTAGTAGTTAGTACAACAAACAGAAGAATACAATCTGTGTTGAGTTTTTACTATGCACAAGTCAAGTGGGCCTTAGAAAGCATCACAATGAACAAAGCTAGTGGAGGTGATGGAATTCTGTTGAGCTATTTCAAATCCTGAAAGATGATGCTGTGAAAGTGCTGCACTCAATATGCCAGCAAATTTGGAAAACTCAGCAGTGGCCACAGGACTGGAAAAGGTCAGTTTTCATTCCAATCCCAAAGAAAGGCAATGCCAAAGAATGCTCAAACTACCGCACAATTGTACTCATCTCACATGCTAGTAAAGTAATGCTCAAAATTCTCCAAGCCAGGCTTCAGCAATACGTGAACAGTGAACTTCCAGATGTTCAAGTTGGTTTTAGAAAAGTAAGAGGAACCAGATATCAAATTGCCAACATCTGCTGGATCATCAAAAAAGCAAGAGAGTTCCAGAAAAACATCTATTTCTGCTTTATTGACTAGGCCAAAGCCTTTGACTGTGTGGATCACAATCAACTGTGGAACATTCTGAAAGAGATGGGAATCCCAGACCACCTGACCTGCCTCTTGAGAAACCTGTATGCAGGTCAGGAAGCAACAGTTAGAACTGGACATGGAACAACAGACTCGTTCCAAATAGGAAAAGGAGTACAGCAAGGTTGTATATTGTCACCCTGCTTATTTAACTTATATGCCGATGACACCACCCTTATGGCAGAAAGTGAAGAGGAACTCAAAAGCCTCTTGATGAAAGTGAAAGAGAAGAGTGAAAAAGTTGGCTTAAAGCCCAACATTCAGAATACTAAGATCATGGCATCCGGTCCCATCACTTCATGGGAAATAGATGGGGAAACAGTGTTAGACTTTATTTTTGGGGGGCTCCAAAATCATTGCAGAAGGTGATTTCAGTCATGAAATTAAAAGACATTTACTCCTTGGAGGGGAAGTTATGACTGACCTAGAAAACACATTAAAAAGTGAAGAAATTACTTTGCCAACAAAGGTCTGTCTAGTCAAGGCTATGGTTTTTCCAGTCGTCATGTATGGATGTGAGAGTTGGATGGTGAATAAAGCTGATTGCCGAAGAATTGATGCTTTTGAACTGTGGTGCTGGAGAAGGAAAGGCAACCCACTCCAGTATTCTTGCCTAGAGAATCCCGTGGGCAGAGGAGCCTGGTGGGTTGCTGTCCATGGGGTTGCACAGAGTTGGACACGACTGAAGTGACTTAGCATGCATGCATGCATTGGAGAAGGAAATTGCAGCCCACTCCAGTATTCTTGCCTGGAGAATCCTAGGGACAGAGGATCCTGGTGGGTTGCAGTCCATGGGGTCACACAGAATCAGACACTACTGAAGCGACATAGCAGAAGCAGCAGCTGGAGAAGTTTCTCACCCAGAGAAACCCATGGAGAGAGGAGTCTGGTGTGATACAGTTCATGGGGTCTCAAAGAGTTGAGCACAATTGGGCAAATATAAATGGAATAGAACAGAACAACCAATAGAGGGAACAAAATATGATTAGCGCTACTCCAAACATGCAAAATCCAGAGCTTTTCACTATTTGAGTTTTTTTGTGGCAGCTCCTTGGAGCTTTATTTGACATATTACTTCTTCCTACATGACTACCTTGTGAGTCTTTATGCAGTTTAAATAAAGAAAGGGATTGCAGGTTCCTCGCCTTTCTCTGTATTTGATGTTAATGATGCTTCCCATTACGTTGTCTGCATATGAGCCAAACAGCACGGAAAACTGAAAGGGAGTAGTCATCAGGGGAGGTGAGAGCTGTAACAGCAGAGTGTAAGCATCCTGAGGTCAGTGATGGAAGTGGGCCCTAGAAGGGGTATCTTCTTTTCACAGTCAACAAGTATTTAGGTAGCACTCACAAAGTGTAAAAATCTGAATACAACAGTCTCTTTGGAAGCAAATAGTAACCTTCACCTTATCCTTGGCTCTTATTTTACTTGGGTAATCACAACACGAAATGTAATGCATTAGTATGGTAGGTACCTGAAGGAGTATTTTCCAAATAACTTGAGTTTCTGGACGTAATGAGAAAGCAAAAACTTTAGCATCCAGAATTTACAACATTAAAACTTATGAAAAGACTGTTATTCAAATTGTCCTGATACATTTTTAAAGAAATAAATCTCAGAATTTATAACAAAGTTGGGACTTAGATATTTTGTACAAATTAGATTTTTCTTTTCTTCACATGATTAGAATTGCTTGGGAATGTTTAGTGATAGATATAGGTCTTTAAAGAATAATGATGAATAAAAGATGACAAATAAAACCTAAATTGACAGGGTAAGCCAAATAAACAGAATTATATTAGACAGAAGCCAGAACATGACCATTTTAAGCAGCATGCCCACTGGGCTGTAATTAGGTTTAATGATGTGTTTTTCTGATACGTCAAATGCTGCTAGTGGTCAGTGAAAGTTTAAAATAATCAGAGACATATTCTGCAGTAATAAAGTTTATTTTTGCTGTTCAGTTCAGTTCAGTCGCTCAGTCGTGTCCGACTCTCCGTGACCCGATGAATCACAGCACGCCAGGCCTCCCTATCCATCCCAAACTCCCAGAGTTCACTCAAACTCATGTCCACAGAGTCGGTGATGCCATCCAGCCATTTCATTCTCTGTCGTCCCCTTCTCCTCCCGTCCCCAACCTTTCCCAGCATCAGAGTCTTTTCCAGTGAGTCAACTCATCGCATGATGTGGCCAAAGTATTGCAGTTTCAGCTTTAGCATCAGTCCTCCCAATGAACACCCAGGATCGATCTCCTTTAGAATGGACTGGTTGGATTTCCTTGCAGTCCAAGGGACTCTCAAGAGTCTTCTCCAACACCACAGTTCAAAAGCATCAATTCTTCAGCGATCAGCTTTCTTCACAGTCCAACTCTCACATCCATACATGACCACGGGAAAAACCATAGCCTTGACTAGACGGAATACTCAGTAAACTCATTCCCTTAGTTGTGTCTGACTCTTTGAGACCCCATGGACTGCAGGACTCCAGGCTTCCCTGTCCTTCACCGTGTCCCAAAGTTTGGTCAAACTCATGTCCATCGAGTCGGTGATGCCATCCAACCATCTCATCCTCTGTTGTCCCCTTTTCCTCCCACCTTCAATCTTTCCCAGCATCAGGGTCTTTTCCAATGAGTCAGTTCTTCACATCAGGTGGCCAAAGTATTGGAATTTCAGCTTCAGCATCAGTCCTTTCAATGAATATTCAGGACTGATTTCCTTTAGATTGGACTGGTTGGATCTCCTTGCAGTCCAAGAGACTCTCAAGAGTCTTCTCCAACACTGCAGTTCAAAAGCATCAATTCTTTGACACTCAGCTTTCTTTATAGTCCAACTCTCACATCCATACATTACTACTGGAAAAACCATAGCTTTGACTAGGCGGACCTTTGTTGGCAAAGTAATGTCTCTGCTTTTGAATATGCTGTCTAGGTTGGTCATAACTTTTCTTCCGAAGACCAAATGTCTTTTCATTTCAGAGCTGCATTCACCATCTGCAGTGATTTTGGAGCCCATGAAAATAAAGTATGTCACTATTTCCATTGTTTCCCCATCTATTTGCCATGAAGTGATGGGACCAGATGCCATGATCTTAGTTTTCTGAATGTTGAGTTTTAAGCCAACTTTTTCACTGTCCTTTTTCACTTTCATCACCAGGCTCTTTAGTTCTTCTTTTCTTTCTGCCATAAGGGTGGTGTCATCTGCATATCTGAGGTTATTGATATTTCTTCCGGCAATCTTGATTCCAGCTTGTGCTTTGTCCAGCCTGGCATTTGGCATAATATTCTCTGCATGTAAATAAGCAGGGTGACAATATACAGCCTTGAAGTACTCCTTTCCCAATTTGGAACAAGTCTGTTGTTTCATGTCCAGTTCTAACTGTTGCTTCCTGACCTGCATATAGATTTCTCAGGAGACAGGTCAGGTGGTCTGGTATTCCCATCACTTGAAGAATTTTCCACAGTTTGTTGTTCCACACAGTCAAAGGATTTGCTGTAGTCAGTAAAGCAGAAGTAGATGTTTTTCTGGAACTCTCTTGCTTTTTTGATGATCCAGTGGATGTTGGCAATTTGATCTCTGGTTCCTCTGCCTTTTCTAAATCCAGCTTGAACATCTGGAATTACTGCCGAAGCCTGGCTTGGAGAATTTTGAGCACTACTTTGCTAGCGTGTGAGACGAGTGCAATTGTGCAGTAGTTTGAGCATTCTTTGGCATTGCTTTTCTTTGGGATTGGAATGAAAACTGACCTTTTCCAGTCCTGTGGCCACTGCTGAGTTTTCCAAATTTGCTGGCACATTGAGTGCAGCACTTTCACAGCATCATTTTTAGGATTTGAAATAGCTCAACTGGAATTCCATCACCTCCATTAGCTTTGTTCGTAGTGATGCTTCCTAAGGCCCACCCAACTTCACATTCCAGGATGTCTGGCTCTAAGTGGGTGATCACACCATCGTGGTTATCTGGGCCATGAAGATCTTTTTTGTATAGTTCTTCTGTGTATTCTTGCCACCTCTTAATATCTTCTGCTTCTATTAGTATTATCTGAAATATAGATAATACTGCCTAATAATTAAAAAAACTGCTTCCTCCAAACAAATGACTCCCCTTAACTAATATGTCCCAATTTCTTGACAGCATTCAAAGAACTACCTAATATCAAGAACTGCATTGTTTGAAAACTTACCAAACATTGGGTAAGCTGTATAGTGTTCCTGATCAAAATAGGGAAGAAAGATCGAAACTTCAGGATTGGGGGGATCATGGTTGAATAGTGTGTCGAGTAATGAGGGCATATGTTAACAGATGACTAGAGTCCTGAATCCTTGACTTAGAGAATCCAGGGTTTCTTTCTTCTAGTGTCTACTTGTTACAGAGAGATCTTATGTTTCCGAATAGTTCTCTCTGTGTGTGTATGACTGTACGACAGTTGTGGGGGAGGGGATGGAGAGAGAGAAAGAGATGGGGAAAATGAGAACAAGAGAAAGCAAAATAATAATAAAGGAAATGAGAAGTGAGCAACACAAAAGCATGGATATTAAAATGGAGCAAGAAATAACATTAATAGTAATAGTAATTTAAAAATTCAACCAGAAAGGTCTACAAAAACCCTTATATTTATGTCTGATATTTTAAAAGCTATTCAGAAAAGAGACCAGTTGTACATAAGATGCAAACATTTGTGGCATATAGATATATCCTTGAGGTTGGGGACAGGCAGGAGAAGTTTTAATGGAGATGGCATCTTGTGATGTAATGAGTGATATTCTCAGCAGAGTTCTGTGGTACTCTGATACATTTCTCAGGGTTGTTAATTATCAGTGGCTTCATATACAACAGCAATTCAGCAAAATCACTCCTACCAAGGGCTGTTACACTACAAACCATGTGTACAACTAGATAGAAGAACCAGAATCTGCTTCTGAAGCCATTGTGCTCTGGAAAGAAAGATGAGCCTGCTTTGCTTTTGTGGCTATCTGGGCTTCTTCGGTGCTTAAGAGTGACAAAGGAACTAAATGTATTTACTTATATGGAGAAGGAATGACTTTCTGAATAAGAGGAAGAAAAATGGAAAATGTTCTAGAACTTCCTCTTTCTTCCTTGTTAGTTGTATAATTCCAGATGTGGACTAGACTGGAGTCTTTTTCCTCTGGATGAGTGGCTCATAGAGTATGGATAAAATACAAATAACTTTTATGATCCATCTTGTGCTCCCAAGACAAGACCCGGTGGTCCAGAGCCACCATATTGCACAGCTCCACAGGGCATGGCCTCATCTAAATGGAGGATATGTGAATCACGTCCAGTTGTGCTACTTAGATGCACTAGGAGGACCTTTGTCAAAGAAAGAGTAGGTGTAAAGGTTAATGTTTTTCTCCATTTCAAGCAGGGTATAAAGCACATTGGAGAAAGAAATGGCAACCCACTCCAGTATTCTTGCCTGGAGAATTCCATGGACAGAGGGGTCTCAAGAGTCAGACACGACTCAGTGACTAAACCATAAGGCACATGGATGTCAGGTGAGGAATGATGGTGCCTGCCTAAGTAAACTGAGTCCTGTTTTGTCAAGAGAAGAGGTAGCACTTCCATGAATAGGTAGTAGAGGTGGGACAACAGCACAGACCAGGGCCAAGCCCAGTTGCTACAGGCTTTGTTAGAGTGATGGCTGTTGGAACTTCCTGTAAGCACAGTTTTTGAATTTAAAAGTATAACTTATAGAAATAGAAATAACTTGTCAACAATTTCACTTAACTTATCAAATAATGAAGGAACCAGCAAGATGAAAACTTGATTACAATAGCACTTTGAAAAAGTCGGCATTTATAGAAAATTCAGTAAGAGGATCTTAGAATGAGATTGGTGAGTGCAGTTGGCAACTGGTTAATGGTCTAAAAGGCAATAAACATATGAGTTAATTTTTCTACCAGGAATAAATAATTTGGATACTTTTTTAATATTCCTTTTACAGAATCACTTGGGTACAGTCTTAACCTTTATCAGGGATTGCAAGGTGTCCTAATCGCAGTGGAGCTGATTGAAGGTTGGATGCTGTTAGGTTTTTAATACTAATTTTTAAAAATTTTTATCCTAAATGCATACATAAATTATTGTGGGTATAAGAGAGAGAGTTCTTAAGCACATCAACTTCTGTTGTCCTAGAACTTACCTCTGGGGTGATGTAATAAAAGTAAGGACAAGGGTACTACTTGAGTGGCTGAACACACCATAGGTGAGAGACAGGGAAAATGATTTTTCTTTGCTTATAAGGGGGAAGGAGACAGCTATCCCCCTCCCCCACCCACCTCTTGAAAATGTCTCCTTGGAAACATAATGGGCCTAAATCCTTACTTCAGCTCTTTCGTTTATAAATAAAATCCCTCCAGGAGCCAGAATGCCCTGTGTCTTAGCTTTTACCACCCAAGAAGTATCTCCAAGTTTTGGGGCTCATTCCTCCTTGAAATTTAAATACCTCAGAAGGTAACACTCCAGGCTGGGCAGTAACCACTTGGGGTCTTTTTGGATCAGACAAGTTAACTCCATCATTAGGGAGACAAATAGTTGCAGATCTATGTGAAAAATGTTTCTAGGAGAAATGAAAGCGATGTTTTCTTCCTAAAATTTTTCTGTCTTTATTTTGTATACATTCCTGTATCTCAGGAAGTTGGAGCTATTTGCAGGAATAAATACTGTAGACCAGTGGTTCTCAAAATGTGGTCCCTGGACCAGCAACATCAGCCTCACTGGGAAATATTTTAGAAATAAAAAATTTTCAGACAATAGATTACACCAGACTTACTAAATTAGAAGTACTGGGTCCAGTAATCTGTTGAGTGAGCCCTCCAGGTAACTCTGTTGCAGGCCACAGTTAGAGAACTGCTGCCGTGCATCCTGTGCTTATGAGCTAGTCCCAGCCTTCCTCTTTATTTCCTACAGCTGACTCTGCTCCCTACATACATTACTAATTCTTTACCAACTTATGAAGTCCCTCTACTGCTATGTTAAGGTCTACTCATTATAGTGAGTTTAGTGGTGACCCAAAGAGCAGATTTACATGTAGGAGGCATTTTGGTGTAATGAGAAGGTTATGAGATCCCTGTTTCAGAAAGGATTTAAAAACTGGATAAGCAACCACCTATTTTAGGTGATTTAAATATAGATACCAGCAGCAGAGGGCTGGCCAAATGACTGAAATTTTTCAGTTTCCTCAAGACAAACTATTTGAGAGACCAACTAGTAAAAGAATTTCCTGATTGAAGAGTAACTGAGCAGGATTATCCCTTGAAGATTCAGCATGCAGAAAGCAGACATTCAACATATTTTATTTTATATTGCATGTTGCATCACTAGTACATTTAGGAAATAATAATGGCTACTTATACATGCTTCATATATATTTTTATGCTTTTAATTGGTTGGAGTTCTGGTGTCATATATCTATCTTGATACCAGAATTGTTTAAGGTGTTCTGCGGTGTCTGCCACTTGCCTCCTACTGTCTTCATAAGGGTGACATCAGAATTCCCTTTATCTGTCAGCAGTGTTTTCTCTCACACAAAAGTGGTTTAACTCTTACAAGTGAGAACTCAAGGGGCCTAACAGAAACGACCCATTTGCTCGGAAATCTGTCCTTCTGGAAAATTAGTAAATGATATCAGATCATATAAAATTCATTCTAAAATCCCCACATGATCTCGAAATTCCCTTTCTAGCTTTATGAATCTAAACAAACAGAACATGTGGGACCCATTACCAAGATTTCCAAAAGTTTTGTTATAGTTCCATGAATATAAATCTGATTTGCTTGGCTTTCATGAGAAGGATCATAAGAGTTAACCCACAACAGTGAAGAAACGCATAGTAAGGGGAATATAATTGTCAGCATGTGTGCTTTTGGACTGCACTGTTAATGTTGACCCAGAATCATACGTGGCATGAGAAAGATGCGGCCAAGGAGAAACGAGACCTAACTAGACAGAGCTCGTGCACATGCTCCGTGGCTCACTTGTGTCCGACTCTCTGCCACCCCATGGATTGTAGCCCGCCAGGCTCCTCTGTCCATTTCCCAGGATTTTCCAGGCAAGAATACTGGAGTGGGTTGTCATTTCCTCCTCCAGGGGGTCTTCCTGATCCACGGATCGAACCTGTGTCCCCTGCATTGGCAGGCAGATTCTTTATCACTGAGCCACCTGCAAAGCACTATATTGCCTAAAATTAAAGAGGGAATAATCCAGGTTAGTATAAATACTAACACATGAACCATAAATGCTTCCTGAGAATGTTTCCTATTTCTCGCAATACTTGTGAATCACTCACTTTCATTAAGCAGAATTGTTTTTATGGACTGCTGAATTATTCCTTGCAGTACCATATTTTGTTGCTTCTGAGATTGGTTTGGAAGGGAGCAGTAATTATCTTAAATATTACCAGTGTTTATCCAGGTATCTGTGGTAATTTTGCTGAGATTTTTCAAAAACTGTTCAAAATATGAACATCCAAATATGTGCAAAGTACACAATTTTTTTTTCCCTTTTCTGCATGAAGGCTTGCTCTTGGGAGGGCTATTAAAGAAAACTTCTATAAGGGAAACTTCTCAGTTATCATTTCTCCTATTCACTTTCCGATTCTGTTATCCATGCTCTTTTGATTTTGAGACTGTTCAACACCTCAAGTTGTGGAAAATTACTTTAGCTCTTGAGTTTAAGGGAGCCTTTAGTTTGGCTTTGTAGGCATGCAATACCAGAGAAGAATAAATGCAATGGTATTGCTACCAATAATCTTAGTTGGGAGAAGTGGTCTGGCCATATCTCCATTAAAATATGGAGAAAGATTTTTGTGTGACATGACCTTGCTAGGTTAGGTATACTTGCTGTGGCATAGTGCTTTACCTAAATGCAAATCCTTTAGTGTCCTTTGGATCATGACATGTGATGCAAAGGTCTTGTCACTCACTCCGGCCTGGCCCAGATCTGCTCCCAGGGCTCTGGTGTTCTTTCTTGAAGGTCTTTCTTTTGAAGTGAACCTGGAAACCTTCCTAGTTGGATGATGCTACTATACACTTCTTGTGTGTGTGTGTGTGTGTGTGTGTTTCCTCTTTCCATGATCCTGGCAGAGGATTCAGATGCAGCTCTTTGAGAACGACTTTGCTCTCTATACCCAAAGACAGAACACAGAATCTTTTTATTTTGGTGGTTTAAGAACTAATCATCACAAGGGGGAGGGAAATGAGATAATACCATGAACAAACTCCAAGAAGTTGAAAGTATTTAAGAAATCTGATGAAGTTTCTTGGCTCCTGTAGGCCCTTTTGTAATTCTTTATTTTTCATTGTTCATCTTGAAAACCAATTCTATGACAGCAAGTTTGTGTATATCTTATGTACTAAGAACCCAGAAAACAAATCATGATATAGCAAAGGAACAAAAGATGTTGGTTACAGAATACATTTTACTAAAAACTAGCTCAACCAAAAGGCAGAGGGCTCACAGATTTGGCTATAAAATTAATATGTAGAAATCAAGTCTCTGTGTAGTAAGATTTCTTAATTAAAGCAGGGCCTGGAAAATGTAAAATAGAACCCGTTTCTTACTGAAACTGAGCAAAATGTAACCTCAGTTGGTAGCTAAAAATAGAAAGGGCTGAGGTGATGACTGAGGATGTCTTTGTCAATTTCAGTGCCGTCATAACTAAGATTTACAAACGCCACATTCTATATTGCCCCAGGGAAACCAGGATTATCATCTTCTTGTCGTTCCATTGTCTTTCTGAGTTGTGTAATTTGTATACTTGTCTGCTGTAATTATCTATCCTTTCTCTTCAGCCTGTACAGTTTCATGGCTCCTGGAAGGAAATATATTTCTCTGTGACTGTCTGGCACAGAGCAGTACATCCTTAAAGCCTCATACTGTGTTCTTCCTTAGGAAGAAAACTAACAATGCTAACTATAAAGTCAACTATAGCACAGTAAACCATTGACATTTTATGGTTCTCAGTTTTTATTCTTGGCAGTTGAAATATGCTTGGTAGTTAATTTTACATCAGGCTGCATCCCAAGAGTTTGTGTGTGACAGCTTTAAATAGAGAAAATGAGTATTTTTAAAACAGCCCAGCAACTATTGGTATGAATCAAGTAATTCTGGGATACAAATGGATAGTGAATAAAATCTGTGCTATAATTGTGTTGAAACTACCTGCCTCTGACATGCAAAGTGGGCACTAAATCTGGAACACATTTTCTCTGGCTCTGAGGGTGCCAGTGGGACATTTTCCTCACTAAAGGATACACTGCACTAAGCTTTTCTTTGGATTCCTAAAAATCACCCTACTGCCCAAGGTAGTGAGCAGGAGGAGGCACCAAAGACTAATTTGACTTCCTGATCTGGGCATGAAAATAGAACCTAGCCTGTAAGGAGTTGTTTGGATTAAATGAGAAATGTGTATAAAACACACCACAGAGCCAGAACAGCCTACTTAGCAAATGTCTTAGACATGCTTGTTCCAGCTCTGTCCTTGGGCCATTTATGTAAAGTTTCTGAGTCTCAGTTCCTTTACCTGTAAGATTTAGAATGTGTGAATCATACTGAATCATTAGGTTTTAAGGACAAAGGGCCCACATTGAGTGAAAGCACTGTCAGTCCTCACCATCTATTAATTCCTCCAGTCCCAGAGAGTGTAGCTCTTTTGTGCTGGTTCCAGAAATGTTACCATTCAACCATTTCATTGGTAGGATAACAGCAGAAGCAACTTTATTTCATTATGTATTTTCACCTTGTCCTCCTGCCCTTTTTGTCTTAGCTCCCTTTTCCACCCCAGGAAACTGCATAGGATGGATCTCATCATTTTTATTCAGACATTAGAGACAGTTTCATTTTTAGCCATTAGAAAGTCCAATCTTGTCTAAATGCAAACATCTATCTCTCACTCTGAGAAACTTGTATGCAGGTCAAGAAGCAACAGTTAGAATTGGACATGGAACAATGGACTGGCTCCAAATTGAGAAAGGAATACGTCAAGGCTGTATATTGTCACCCTGCTTATTTAACATATGCAGAGTACAGCATGCAAAATTCTGGGCTGGATGAAGCATAAGCTGGAATCCAGATTGCTGGGAAAAATATCAGTAACCTCAGATATGCAGATGACACCACCCTTACGGCAGAAAGCAAAGAGGACTAAAGAGCCTCTTGATGAAGGTCAAAGAGGAATGTGAAAAAGCTGTCTTAAAACTCAATATTCAGAAAACGAAGATCATGGCACCCGGTCCCATCACTTCATGACAAATAGATGGGGAGACAATGGAAACAGTGACAGACTTTACTTTCTTGGGCTCCAAAATCACTGCAGATGGTGACTACAGCTGTGAAATTTAAAGAAGTTTCTTGGAGAGAAAGTTATAACCAACCTAGACAGCATATTCAAAAGCAGAGACATTACTTTGCCAACAAAGGTCTGTCTAGTCAAGGCTGTGGTTTTTCCAGTAGTCATGTATGGATGTGAGAGTTGGACTGTGAAGAAAGCTGATCGCCGAAGAATTGATGCTTTTGAACTGTGGTGTTGGAGAAGACTCTTGAGAGTCCCTTGGACTGCAAGGAGATCCAACCAGTCCATCCTAAAGGAGATCAGTCCTGAGTGTTCATTGGGAGGACTGATGTTGAAGCTGAAGCTCCAATTCTTTGGTCACCTGATGCAAAGAGCTTACTCATTTGAAGACCCTGATGCTGGGAAAGATTGAGGGCAGTAAGAGAAGGGGCAACAGAGGATGAGATGTTGGATGGCGTGATCAACTCAATGGACATGAGTTTGAGTAAGCCCTGGGAGACAGTGCAGGACAGGGAAGCCTGGTGTGCTGCAGTCCATGGAGTCGCAAAGAGACGGGACACGACTCAGCAACTGAACAACAACAATCTCTCAGTCAGTTAAAAAGTTTCGCCTTTCACAGCTTGCTCTTGTGAAACCTATAGTAGGCAAGGGGAGCACAGTTTGACCAATAAGGTTACACTTCCTCAGCTTTCCACAGGTTTATCCCTGTCCTCAAGGCTCTTTGTGCTTCTTCCCCTGTGAGGGGGCTGATGGGAATGGACACGGAATCTGATGGGGCCAGAGCTGCTCAGCGCTCTTCCTCTTCCATCACCCTGGGGAGTTCTTCGGAAGCCTCACCGAAGGGGATCTTCCCTCTGCACTTCCTTGGTGCAGGGGGGTTTTTCTCGCTGATGCTTTTAGGTTCCCCTCAGGTCCAGTCCTTGGGGGTCCTCTGCAGCCTCCTTTTGGCATAGCACCTGCTGCCACTGGTGAATGTGCGCCTGCTCCCATCAGCGGCTTTGCTCACCCTCAATTGGGGCCTGCTGACGTCCTCAGGTGAGAGTGGTCATCCCGGCTCTGACCCCCTGGTTCTGCGGAGGATAGCCAGGTTCTCTCACAAGCTCCTTCCCGCATGCTGTGCTGGAGGCCTGTGCTGGAGCCCATGGGGCCTCCTGACCCCAGTGCCGCGTCCCTGTGGTCCTCACCTTCCCCCATAGACTGGTGGAAGGCAGGTGGTAGGGGGTGGCTGGTGAGGGATTACAGAGCCCTGATAGCTCTGTTTATCAACCCTTGACACTCTGAGCTATAATTTTGATTAATGTTCTTCTTTTAAGTTATAGTTTTCTTAGCAGCCTTATTTGCTCTGGGAGGTCACAATTAGATCTGTTTTGTGCTTATGTCTCCTAGCATGTTTTCAATGTCCAGAGGGGTAGTATTATATACTTTTTCTCTTTTTTCCCTCAATAGCTTTGTATTGGATTTGACCTAGATCTTTTTCTGTTGCTCATATTTATGTGAAACTATTTTTCCTAAACTTTTTAGAAGTTATGGCTCTATTACTCAAGATAGTTTTCTTAATTTTTAGTGCTCCCTTTAGTTTTTATGTTTTTTGGAGTGTTAGGGCATACACTCACTTGCTCTTGAGATTTCCTGATTCTGTTTCCCTTTCCCTACTTACCTGGGTCCTCTCTTCCATTTTTCTACATTGCCCACATTTTTACTGAATTTTTACTTTATTCCAAGAAGTTTCTGCCTACTATGGGACTTTCTCTCAGAGGGACATTTTGGCTGTTTGATCTTGACAATTGATGTGACCCATACTGCTTCAGTCTTTTTCAGACTTTACTGTAGGGTCTCTTGTAGCAGTTATCAGCCATTTACAGTTTTTTTTTTTCTTTCTTTTTTTTTTTTACTGCACTGTATCTTTGTTGTAGCACATGGGCTTAGTTGCCCCACGATATGTGGGATCTTAGTCCCCGACCAGGGATAGAGCCTGCATCCTCTGTATTGGAAGGCAGATCTTTATTGGAAGGCAGAACCCCTGGACCACCAGGGAAGTTCCCATCCACTGTTGAGCTGATAAAATAACTTCCAGTTTTGGGTGCTGTTTTCAGATTGGCTGGTCTTGCTCCCCAGGGAATACCTGTACACTGTTTGCTCTTTCATTTGTTAGACCCACAAACACCCCATTTCTTCTCTCTGTCTCCTCCCACACAGATACTGATGACATGCAGATCATGTGGACGCTGTCACTTTACTGTCACTGCTTTATTTAGGGATGTGGGGGTCTTTTGTGGGGGTCTTTTTTGTGGTTTTGTTGCAAAGTTGTCATGTTCTCCCATCTAGTTGATTGCTCTTTTTACATGAAGATTCTTTACAGAAGTATTTTACTATATAAACATGAAATGATAGCCCTAGTAAAATAACAAACTGGATTCTTTTATGAACAATATGTTATGTTATTCTTCTGTCTTTAAAATCAAGTGTTGTGGGGAGGGAACAAGATGGCGGAGGAATAGGATGGAAAGACCACTTTCTCCCCCACAAATTCATCAAGAGAGCATTTGAACGCAGAGTAAAGTCCACAAAACAACTTCTGAATGCTGGCAGAGGACATCAGGCACCCAGAAAGGCAGCCCATTGTCTTCGAAAGGAGGTAGGAAAAAACATAAAAGATAAAAAGAGAGACAAAAGGGGTAAGGACAGAGCTCTTTCCCAGAAAGGGAGGCTTTAAAAAGAGAAAAGTTTCCAAACACCAGGAAATACTCTCACTGGCGAGTCTGTGGTGAGCCTTGGAACCTCAGAGGGCCACATAACCGGGAGGAAAAAGAAAGAAATAATTAAAACCCACGGTTACCTGTCAAACAGTAACTCCCAGTGGAGAAGCAGCGCAGACGCCCGCATCTGCCATTAGCAAGCGGGAGCTGGGCAGGGAGGAGCGGCTGAACTACTTAGAGTGAGGACTGGGCCTGAATGCCCTGAGAACAATCTGAGAGAACTAACTGGGGATAGCAAAGCAGACTGTGGGATAGTTACCCCTCGAAAAGGCGGAAAACCCTAACTTAAGACTCCACCAGCCCTGCTCACAGAACAAAGGACTGAGCAGAACTGGCCGGCTGCAGTTGGCCCATCCCCCAACCCCCACCGAGACAGGCAGAGAAGGGCAGCCAGAGCCGGAGGGGGCAACCATAGCCCCGGAGAGACATCCGATACCAAACGGCAGGCAGGCTTCATTGCTAATCAAGATTTCTTGGGCTCAGGCTGGTCGATATCCACCTGAGAAGGTGTACCGGTTGTACACCCAGAAAAACGAGTGGCAGGGACCAGGGAGACAATAAGTCACAGCGACTGCGCTTGCCAAACACCTGGTCACCTGAGCTGCTCAGACCGGGGAAGGCACAAAACGTAGGCCCAGACAAGTCTGCGCCTTTGTGGAGTACCCGAGAACCTGAACTTGAGCCGCTCAGACCTGGGAAGTGCATACAACACAGCGCTGGCCTCGGACAGTTCCTGACAGAGCAACTTAGAGCCTGTGCAGTGTAGACTGGGATAGCACACATGCCATGAGTGGGAGCAAACCCAGTGTGGCCGAGACACTGCGAGGACTCCCCACAGACGCCAGAGATATTTGTTTGCAGTGTTCCTCCCTTCCCAGAACAGGACTGAACAACTGAGCCTTAAAAAGTGTCCACCACCGCCCCCTAGTGTCAGGGCGGAAATTAGACACTGAAGAGACCAGCAAACAGAAGCTAAAACAGAGGGAACCACCTTGGAAAGGACAGAGAAGTCTAGAGGCTACTCCAAGAATAAGACCGAAAACCAGAGGCAAGAGGCTTAAGCCCGAATCCTGAGAACACCAGAGAACTCCTAACTCCAGGGAACGTTAATTGATAGGAGCTCATCAAATGTCTCCATACCTATACTAAAACCAAGCACCACCCAAGGGTCAACAAGTTCAAGAGCAAGACATACCACACAAATTCTCCAGCAACACAGGAAAATAGCCCTGAGCTTCAATATACAGGCTGCCCAAAGTCACTCCAAACCCACTGACAACTCATAACTCATTACTGGACACTTCATTGCACTCTAGAGAGAAGAAATCCAGCTCCACCCACCAGAACACCAACACAAGTTTCCCTAACCAGGGAACCTTGACAAGTCACCTGTCCAACCTCACACACAGTGAGGAAACTACACAATGAAGAGAACTCCACAAACTGCCAGAAGCCGGAAAGGCCACCCCAAGCACAGCAATATAAGCAAGGTGAAGAGGCAGAGAAATACCCAGCAAGTAAAGAAACAAGCTAAATGCCCACCAACACAAACAAAAGAGGAAGATATAGGGACTCTACCTGATAAAGAATTTCGAATTTTGATGGTTAAAATGATTCAAAATCTTGAAAGCAAAATGGAGTTACAGATAAATAACCTGGAGAAAAGAATTAAGAAGATGCAGGAAAGGTTTAATAAGGACTTAGAGGAAATAAAAAAGAGTCAATATACAATGAATAATGCAATAGATGAGATCAGAAACACTCTGGAGGGAACCAACAGTAGAATAACGGAGGCAGAAGACAGGATAAGTGAGCTAGAAGATAGAATTGTAGAAATAAATGAAACAGAGAGGAAAAAAGAAAAACAAATTAAAAGAAATGAGGACAATATTAGAGACTTCTGGGACACTGTTAAATGCCCCAACATTCGAATCATAGGCGTCCCAGAAGAAGAAGACAAAAAGAAAGACCATGAGAGAATACTTGAGGAGATCATAGTTGAAAACTTCGCTAAAATGGGGAAAGAAATAATCACCCAAGTCCAAGAAATCCAGTGAGTCCCTAACAGGATAAACCCAAGGCGAAATACTCCAAGACACATATTAATCAAATTAACAAAGATCAAACACAAAGAACAAATATTAAAAGCAGCAAGGGAAAAGCAGCAAATAACACACAAGGGGATTCCCATAAGGATAACAGCTGATCTTTCAACAGAAACTCTTCAGGCCAGGAGGAAATGGCAAGACATACTTAAAGTGATGAAAGAAAATAACCTGCCGCCCAGATTACTGTACCCAGAAAGGATCTCATTCAAATATGAAGGAGAAATCAAAAGCTTTACAGACAAGCAAAAGCTGAGAGAATTTAGCATCACCAAACCAGCTCTCCAACAAATGCTAAAGGATCTTCTCTAGACAGGAAACACAGAAAGGGTGTATAAACTCGAACCCAAAACAATAAAAGAAAATGGCGACGGGATCATACTTATCAATAATTACCTTAAATGTAAATGGGTTGAATGCCCCAAACAAAAGACAAAGGCTGGCTGAATGGATGCAAAAACAAGACCCCCATATATGTTGTCTACAAGAGACCCACCTCAAAACGAGGGACACATACAGACTGAAAGTGAAGGGCTGGAAAAAGATATTCCACGCTAATAGAGACCAAAAGAAAGCAGGAGTAGCAATACTCATATCAGATAAAATAAACTTTATAACAAAGGCTGTGAAAAGAGACAAAGAACGAAACTACATAATGATCAAAGGATCAATCCAAGAAGAAGATATAACAATTATAAATATTTATGCACCCAACATAGGAGCACTGCAATGTGTAAGACAATTCCTAACAAGTATGAAAGGGGAAATTAACAACAACGCAATAATAGTGGGAGATTTTAATACCCCACTCACACCTATGGATAGATCAACTAAACAGAAAATTAACAAGGAAACATAAACTTTAAATGATACAATAGAACAGTTAGACCTAATAGATATCTATAGGATATTTCACCCCCAAACAATGAATTTCACCTTTTCCTCAAGTGCACACGGAACCTTTTCCAGGATAGATCACATCCTGGGCCATAAATCTAGCCTTGGTAAATTCAAAAAATTTGAAGTCATTCCAAGCATCTTTTCTGACCACAATGCAGTAAGTTTAGATCTCAATTATGGGAGAAAAACTATTAAAAATGCCAACATGTGGAGGCTGAACAACACGCTGCTGAATAATGAACAAATCATAGAAGAAATCAAAAGAGAATTCAAAATATGCATAGAAATGAATGAAAATGAAAACACAACCCAAAACTTCTGGGACACTGTAAAAGCAGTGCTAAGGGGAAGGTTCATAGCAATACAGGCACACCTCAAGAAACAAGAAAAAAGACAACTAAATAACCTAACTCCCTTATACTGCAAGGAGATCCAACCAGTCCATTCTAAAGGAGATCAATCCTGGATGTTCATTGGAGGGACTGATGCTAAAGCTGAAACTGCAATACTTTGGCCACCTCATGCGACGAGTTGACTCACTGGAAAAGACTCTGATGCTGGGAAAGGTTGGGGGCGGGAGGAGAAGGGGACGACGGAGAATGAGATGGCTGGATGGCATCACCGACTCTGTGGACATGAGTTTGAGTGTACTCCGGGAGTTGGTGATAGACAGGGAGGCCTGGCGTGCTGTGATTCATGGGGTCGCGGAGAGTCGGACACGACTGAGCGACTGAACTGAACTGAACACCTAAAGAAACTAGAAAAGGAAGAAATGAAGAACTCCAGGGTTAATAGAAGGAAATAAATCTTAAAAATTAGGGCAGAAATAAATGCAAAAGAAACAAGAGACCATAGCAAAAATCAACAAAGCCAAAAGCTGGTTCTTTGAGAGGGTAAATAAAATTGACAAACCACTAGCCAGACTCATCAAGAAACAAAGGGAGAAGAACCAAATCAATAAAATTAGAAATGAAAATGGAGAGATCACAACTGACAACACAGAAATACAAAGGATCATCAGAGAATACTATCAGCAATTATATGGCAATAAAATGGACAACTTGGAAGAAATGGACAAATTCTTAGAAAAGTACAACTTTCCAAAACTGAACCAGGAAGAAATAGAAAATCTTAATAGACCCATCACAAATACAGAAATAGAAGCTGTAATCAGAAATCTTCCAACAAACAAAAGCCCAGGTCCAGATGGCTTCACAGCTGAATTCTACCAAAAATTTAGAGAAGAGCCAACACCTATTCTACTCAAACTCTTCCAGAAAATTGCTGAGGAAGGGAAACTTCCAAATTCATTCTATGAGGCCACCATCACACTAATCCCAAAACCTGGTAAAGATCCCACAGAAAAAGAAAACTACAAGTCAATATCACTGATGAACATAGGTGCAAAAATCCTTAACAAAATTGTAGCAATCAGAATCCAACAACACATTAAGAAGATCATACATCATGAGCCCCAAGTGGGCTTTATCCCAGGAATGCAAGGATTCTTCAATATCCGCAAATCAATCAACGTAATACACCACATTAACAAACTGAAAAATAAAAATCATATGATTATCTCAATAGATGCAGAGAAAGCCTTCGACAAAATTCAACATACATTTATGATAAAAACCCTCCAGAAGGCGGGAATAGAAGGGACATATATCAACATAATAAAAGCTATATATGACAAACCCACAGCAAACATTATCCTCAATGGTGAAAAACTGAAAGCATTTCCCCTAAAGTCAGGAACAAGACAAGGGTGCCCACTCTCACCACTACTATTCAACATAGTTCTGGAATCTTTCGCCACAGCAGTAAGAAATTGGAAAAGAAGAAGTAAAACTTTCACTGTTCGCCGATGACATGATCCTCTACACAGAAAACCCTAAAGAATCTACCAGAAAACTACTAGAGCTAATCAATGATTACAGTAAAGTTGCAGGATATAAAATCAACACACAGAAATCCCTTGCATTCCTATACACTAATAATGAGAAAATAGAAAGAGAAATTAAGGAAACTATTCCATTCACTGTTGCAACGAAGAGAATAAAATACTTAGGAATATATCTACCTAAAGAAAGAAAAGACCTGTACATAGAGAACTATAAACCACTGGTGAAAGTAATCAAAGAGGACACTAATAGATGGAGAAATATACCGTCTTTGTGGATTGGAAGAATAAATATTGTGAAAATGAGTATACTACCCAAAGTAATTTATAGGTTCAATGCAATGCCTATCAAGATACCAACGATATTTTTCACAGAGATAGAACAAAAAAATCTCACAATTTGTATGGAAAGACAAAAAACCTCGAATAGCCAAAGCAATCTTGAGGAAAAAGAATGGAACTGGGGAATCAACATGCCGGACTCCAGGCTCTACTACAAAGCCACAGTCATCAAGACAGTATGGTACTGGCATAAAGACAGAAATATAGATCAATGGAACAAAATAGAAAGCCCCGAGAGAAATCCATGCACTTATGGACCCCTTATCTTCGACAAAGGAGGCAAGAATATAAAATGGAGAAAAGACAGTCTCTTTAACAAGTGGTGCAGGGGAAACTGGTCAGCCACTTGTAAAAGAATGAAACTAGAACACTTCCTAACACCATACACAAAAATAAACTCAAAATGGATTAAAGATCTAAATGTAAGACCAGAAACTCTAAAACTCCTAGAGGAGAACGTAGGCAAAACACTCTCTGACATAAATCACAGCAGGATCCTCCAAGACCCACCTCCCAGACTATTGGAAATAAAAGCGAAAATAAACACATGGGACCTAATTAAAATTAAAAGCTTCTGCAGAGCAAAGGAAACTATAAGCAAGGTGAAAAGACAGCCTTCAGAATGGGAGAAAATAATAGCAAATGAAGCAACTGAGAAAGGATTAATCTCCAAAATATACAAGCAGCTCCTGCAGCTCAATTCCAGAAAAATAAACGACCCAATCAAAAAATGGGCCAAAGAACTAACAGACATTTCTCCAAAGAAGACATACAGATGGCTAACAAACACATGAAAAAATGCTCAACATCACTCATAATCAGAGAAATGCAAATCAAAACCACAATGAGATACAATTTCACACCAGTTAGAATGGCTGCTATCCAAAAATCTACATGCAATAAATGCTGGAGAGGGTGTGGAGAACCCTCTTACACTGTTGGTGGGAATGCAAACTAGTACAGCCACTATGGAGAACAGTGTGGAGATTCCTTAAAAAACTGGAAAAAGAACTGCCATATGATCCAGCAATCGCACTCCTGGGCATACACACCGAGGAAACCAGAATTGAAAGAGACACATGTACTCCAATCTTCATCGCAGCACTGTTTATAATAGCCAGGACATGGAAGCAACCTAGATGTCCATCTGCAGATGAATGGATAAGAAAGCTGGGTACATATACACAATGGAGTATTACTCAGCCATTAAAAAGAATGCATTTGAATCAGTTCTAATGAGGTGGATGAAACTGGAGCCTATTATACAGAGTGAAGTAAGCCAGAAAGAAAAACACCAATACAGTATACTAACGCATATATATGGAATTTAGAAAGATGGAAATGATAACCATGTATACGAGACAGCAAAAGAGACGCAGATGTATAGAACAGTCTTTGGGACTCTGTGGGAGAGGGTGAGGGTGGGATGGTTTGGGAGAATGGCATTGAAACATGTATATTATCATATGTGAAACGAATCTCCAGTTCAGGGTCGATGCATGTTTCAGGATGCTCGGGGCTGGTGTGCGGGGATGACCCAGAGGGAGGATAAGGGGGGGAGGGAGGTGGGAGGGGGGTTCAGGAGGGGGAACTCGTGTGCATCCAAGGTGGATTCGTGTCAATGTATGGCAATACCAACCAATATAATATTGTGAAATAATTCAGTTCAGTTCAGTTCAGTCTCTCAGTCGTGTCCGACTCTGCGACCCCATGAATCACAGCACGCCAGGCCTCTCTGTCCATCACCAACTCCCGGAGTACACTCAAACCCATGTCCACAGAGTCGGTGATGCCATCCGGCCATCTCATTCTCTGTCGTACCCTTCTCCTCCCGCCCCCAACCTTTCCCAGCATCAGACTCTTCCAGTGAGTCAACCCGTCGCATGAGGTGGCCAAAGTATTGCAGTTTCAGCTTTAGCATCAGTCCCTCCAATGAACATCCAGGATTGATCTCCTTTAGAATGGACTGGTTGGATCTCCTTGAAGTATAAGGGACTCTCAAGAGTCTTCTCCAACACCACAATTCAAAAGCATCGATTCTTCGGCGATCAGCCTTCTTCACAGTCCAACTCTCACATCCATACATGACCACGGGAAAAACCATTGCCTTGATTAGATGGACCTTTGTTGGCAAAGTAATGTCTCTGCTTTTTAATATACTATCAAGGTTGGTCATAACTTTCCTTTCAAGGAGCAAGCGTCTTTTAATTTCATGGCTGCAATCAGCATCTGCAGTGATTTTGGAGCCCCAAAAAATAAAGTCTGACACTGTTTCCACTGTTTTTCCATCTATTTCCCATGAAGTGATGGGACCAGATGCCATGATCTTTGTTTTCTGAATGCTGAGCTTCAAGCCAACCTTTTCACTCCCCTCTTTCACTTTCATCAAGAGGCTTTTGAGTTCCTCTTCACTTTCTGCCATAAGGGTAGTGTCATCTGCATATCTAGGTTATTGATATTTCTCCCAGCAATCTTGATTCCAGCTTGTGCTTCTTCCAGCCCAGCGTTCCTCATGATGTACTCTGCATAGAAGTTAAATAAGCAAGGTGACAATATACAACCTTGACGTACACCTTTTCCTATTTGGAACGAGTCTGTTGTTCCATGTCCAGTTCTGACTGTTGCTTCCTGACCTGCATACAGGTTTCTCAAGAGGCAGGTCAGGTGGTCTGGTATTCCCATCTCTTTCAGAATGTTCCACAGTTTATTGTGAGCCACACAGTCAAAGGCTTTGGCATAGTCAATGAAGCAGAAATAGATGTTTTTCTGGAACTCTCTTGCTTTCTCCATGATCCAGTGGATGTTGGCAATTTGATCTCTGGTGCCTCTGCCTTTTCTAAAACCTGCTTGAACATCTGGGAGTTCACGGTTTACATACTGCTGAAGCCTGGCTTGGAGAATTTTGAGCATGACTTTACTAGCGTGTGAGATGAGTGCAATTGTGCGGTAGTTTGAGCATTCTTTGGCATTGCCTTTCTTTGGGATTGGAATGAAGACTGACCTCTTCCAGTCCTGTGGCCACTGCTGAGTTTTCCAAATCTGCTGGCATATTGAGTGCAGCACTTTCACAGCATCATCTTTCAAGACTTGAAATAGCTCAACTGGAATTCCATCACCTCCACTAGCTTTGTTCGTAGTGATGCTTTCTAAGGCCCACTTGACTTCACATTCCAAGATGTCTGGCTCTAGGTCAGTGATCACGTTATCGTGACTATCTTGGTCGTGAAGATCTTTTTTGTACAGTTCTTCTGTGTATTCCTGCCACCTCTTCTTAATATCTTCTGCTTCTGTTAGGTCCATACCATTTCTGTCCTTTATCGAGCCCATCTTTGCATGAAATGTTCCCTTGGAATCTCTAATTTTCTTGAAGAGGTCTCTTGTTTTTCCTATTCTGTTGTTTTTTTCCTCTATTTCTTTGCATTGATCACTGAGGAAGGCTTTCTTATCTCTCCTTGCTATTCTTTGGAACTCTGCCTTCAGATGCTTATATCTTTCCTTTTCTCCTTTGCTTTTCGCCTCTGTTCTTTTCACAGCTATTTGTAAGGCCTCCCCAGACAGCCATTTTGCTTTTTTGCATTTCTTTTCCATGGGGATGGTCTTGGTCCCTGTCTCCTGTACAATGTCACGAACCTCCGTCCAGAGTTCATCAGGCACTCTATCAATCAGATCTAGTCCCTTAAATCTATTTCTCACTTCCACTGTATAATCATAAGGGATTTGATTGAGGTCATATCTGAATGGTCTAATGGTTTTCCCTACTTTCTTCAGTTTCAGTCTGAATTTGGCAATAAGGAGTTCATGATCTGAGCCACAGTCAGCTCCTGGTCTTGTTTTCACTAACTGTATACAGCTTCTCCATCTTTGGCTGCAAAGAATATAATCAATCTGATTTCGGTGTTAACCACCTGGTGATGTCCATGTGTAGAGTCTTCTCTTGTGTTGTTGGAAGAGGGTGTTTGCTATGACCAGTGCATTCTCTTGACAAAACTCTATTAGCCTTTGCCCTGCTTCATTCCGTGCTCCAAGGCCAAATTTGCCAGTTACTCCAGGTGTTTCTTGACTTCCTACTTTTGCATTCCAGTCCCCTATAATGAAAAAGACATCTTTTTTGGGTGTTAGTTCTAAAAGGTCTTGTAGGTCTTCATAGAACCGATTCACTTTGGCTTCTTCAGCATTACTTGCTGGGGCATAGGCCTGGATTACTGTAATATTGAATGGTTTGCCTTGGAAACGAACAGAAATCATTCTGTCATTTTTAAGATTGCATCCAAGTACTGCATTACGGACTCTTTTGTTGACCATGATGGCTACTCCATTTCTTCTAAGGGATTCCAATAAAGAAAAATATATAAGACAAAATAAAAAATCAAGTGCTGTGATTCAATGGAAAGGATAATGTTAAATTATTTATTCCCCAGTTCAATAGCCAGTAAGAACCAATGCCTAAATATTTCTTTCATTAGTCTGTTCTATTATAGAATTATATAAGTTGTCAGGAGTAGTGCAGGAGCCTGAAGCTAGGAATAGTGGAGCTGTTACCATCCCTAGGCTGGAAGCTACAATAGCCGGGTGTGTGTGTTGGGGGAGGGGTAGGGGGTATTAATACTTCCTTGAGAGAACCAATGACTTTCTTTTGAGGGACACAGCCAAGTTGAGGTGATTTTTCAAGGAGAGAATTAGGGACATAATATCCTGACCATATTGTCTTCCGTTTTCATTTTCTGCTTGAGCATCCTTATTGGCTGAACACAAAATGAATGAGTGCTTGTGGGGTAAGACTAGGGTGAAAGGAGAGATAAGGTGCCTGTATTAAACAAATATAAAATAACCAGCATACTATTTGTCTCATTGGATAGAGCTGTCCCAGGCTAAACTTGTATCCCCGTGTTATATGATATATTTGTGGCTTATAAATATGTCATGTTGATTTAACAATGTATCTTCCCACTCCTGAAACAGAAAGAAATCACTCTTCTTACCTGTATACTTGACTCTTAACTATTAATAGATGAGGGTGAATTTATATTTTTAGCCCCATCGTCTCTCTCCTTCGAATATTATTCATTAATAAATAAACCAAGGTATTTGGAAATAAAAGGCAAATTCAGAAAACCTAATTATTAGTTTATGAAAATTTTAAAGATCTTTTTATCCACAACTTCTATACATGCTAATTTATGTGCATAGCCAACTATGTCATGAACTTATTCTAGTATTGAAATGATAATACTTTACCCCAGCTCATCTTTGTTGACCATAATGATGACATCAAAAAGATCTTTCATCTGATACCATGATGATTGCTTAAGTATATGTATTTCTCAAGACAAGTTGGGTTATGCAACTGGTACCAGATCGCTCAAATCTCAGTGGCTTAAAACAGGAATATACCCAATGAGGTCCAGCAGTAGACCGCTGCTCTTCCCAGTTATTCATGGTTCCGAAGTAAAGAGTGCACTACCATCTCATACTTTCATTTCATAATGTGTTTATCTAGTCAGCACAGCAGGTGGAGAACTCTGAAGGGTCTCGTGCCAATAATTAAATATTCCTGCCTGGAAAAATGCATGCAACACTTCAACTCACAACATTGTCTAGAATTAATTTTTAGACTCTGCTTGACTCGATGGACATGAGTTTGAGTAAGCTCCGGGAGTTAGTGATGGACAGGGAAGCCTGGTGTGCTGCAGTCCACGGGGTCGCAAAGAGTCAGGCATGACTGAGCAACTGAACTGAACTGAATCACAAGTATGCCTGGAGGTGCAGTATTTTGTGTCCAGGAGGAAGACCTGGATACTAGTGAGCATTGATAATGTCTATCAAGTATGAGGTTCCCTTGTGTTGCAGGAGATCAAGACATCTTGTGAATTGCCATCTTTTTTTTTTTTTCTTTGTACATTCTCTGTGGATGCTCAGCCTCTAATCTTAACCCTTTAACACCTGGTACCAAATTTCTTTCTTCCCCAGGTCAGCTATGGTGGAGCTTTATTCAGAGAGCATCCTAAATTCTGAATCTGTCTTAAGATGATCACATACTTCAACTTGAAGACTAAACTTGAAACAGACTACAAAAGACAAGAACTCCTTTACTCTAAACACATAAGTGAGGTTTGAATAAAAATGACTGTGAAGTACGGTAATCTAGCAACTATGAGAGATGTCACCCAGAAGATGAGAATGATTTAGGGAAGCCACATGTTGCTTTTCTTCACCGAGGACACAGAGGACCATCCAAGGTATGCATTCAATACACACACCTCTAGGAGGAGGAGGAGGAGAGGAGATCCATGCTCAATCATGTTTGACTCTTTTTTGGCCTCATGTACTGCAGCCCACCAGGTTCCTCTTTCCATGGAATTTTCCAGGCAAGAATACTGGAGTGGGTTGCCATTTCCTTCTCCAGGGGATCTTCCCGAACCAGGGATGGAACCCACAATTCGTATTCATTGGCAGGTGAATTCTTTACCACTGCACCACCTGGGAAGCCCCGGAAGCCCCTTATGCACATCCCTAAACAATCTCCAAATTACAGAAAATGGGTTGTTGTTAACTTCAGTTTCTTTGAGTCATCACTGTGCTTCTCAGTACGAAGAAAATTAGATCCTCAGGGAACTTTGACTCTGTGTCTTAAATAATTTGTTTATTGATTGGGAGAATTGGTCACTGTATTTTTCCAAGTTCCTTTCATCATTTTTATTATTGCCTAGGCTATGAAAATATTAATATGAAGGGATGTGAAGATTAATATGTATAAATCTGTTTAATATATTGTTTATTATGTAGAAATCAATACTAAGTTGGATTTTTTGGTACTGAATCAATGCTTGGAAAGACTCAAAAATTTTAGGTCAAAAGGTGAAAATCCTCCTCTTCATTCCACTGAGCAGGGATACTAATTCCTAGGAAACCTTTTGGTGATAAGACATTTCCACAGTGTTAATTAAGGAGCAGGACCATTTAAGTAAGTTCTTAGATTTTTAGTTTTATTGGAAACATCACAAACTATCTTGATGAAAACAACTTTCTTTTGCTTCCCCAACAGAATTCTTAGATTTCTGACTTGGCAAAGTGCAATCATTTTCATTACTTTCAGATCATTATTTATATAATTCTGTGCTAGTTTTCCAGCATTTCTTGCCTAATGGTTCTTAAAGTCAACAATCTGAGCAATTTGGGGAGATATTGTGTCAGTGTTGTGTGTTGAGGAATTAAGCTTTGATGAAGACCATTCCATTCTCTATTTTTACAGTGCATGAACAGAGTGGAACAGTCGCTACTAGGGTGGAAATCAGAAATTTTATCTATGGGAGCTCTAGATATGCACTTGGTGAGAAAAAGCTAGCAACAAAATCAATATAAAGGAAATGCTATCTTTCTAAGCTTGCTGGCAAGTTCATCTTACTTTTGAAATATTAGATTTCAAAAATAATATTTTCTTATTATTAAAAAGTTAAGTGTTATACAAATATTTAACAGTAAGTGAAATTCCCGTACCACCTCATCCTTCAGAAGTAACTGTCATTAATAGTTTGTCTATATTCTTTCTCCTCTTCCAGAATTTAGTTTTTGTTTTTAGTGAGATTCTTCTCCTCTTCCTCCTCTTCGCTCTACTCTGATGTTGTCCTCTTCTCTTTCTCCTCTTCCCTGTATCCCCCATTCTCATTCCCCACTCCTCCTCTTCTCTTTCTGTCTTCTGAGTCAATACCTGTAGTATTGCTGGTTCAAAGAGTCTCAACTTTCAGAATTTTAGTAGATTGTCAGTAAATGCTTTTCCAACTGATATATTATTATCAATTACTCTGCTAAGTAAAGTTGTATTAAGCAATACTGTCTATTATCTATCATTGGTCTTTATTAATCTTTGTTAATTCCGTTTTACTTTAAATTTCTTTAATTGTTAGGTTCAGCTCCATTTTATAAGTTTATTGGCCGACAGAATTTTTTCTACAACTTGCCTGTTGATACGTATCTTATCCCTGTTTGGTTATTTGCCTTTTTAAATACAGATAATATGAATAGGCTTCCTAGGTGGCGCTAGTGGTAAAGAATCTGCCTACCAGTGTAGGAGACACAAGAGACACAGATTCAATCCCTGGGTCAGGAAGATCCCCTGGAGTAGGGAATGGCAACCCGTTCCAGTAATCTTGCCTGGAAAACTCCATAGGCAGAGGGACCATGGGGTTGCAAAGACTCTGACAAGACTGAGCACACAATATATATATATAAGTTTGTTAATATATTAACAAATACATTATTATATAAAATATCATATGTGTTAATATATCATGTATGATATATAACTATGTTACATATATTAATATATATTAGAGATGTTAGACTTTTGTCTTTTCTATGTGTTGTCTGTACTTTTCTCTGATCACTCTGTCTTATTTTGTTATGGTACATTTTGCCTTGCAGAAGTTTCAAATTTTCATGTGAACATATGTGTCTATTATTTTATTGATTCTAGATATCATATCATGCTTGGAAATACCTCCTGAATTCTAAGTTTATGACACATATTAGCCATTTCTTGCTTTACTTTTTTGTGAATTTACTTTTTTGCCTTGGATGTAAGTCATGGATTCACTTTTCCAATTTGCTGTCCTTTTCCAGATGACTGGTTCATTATATAAGCCTCTTGTTTCAGTAGTCCATTTTTCTCTCCACTGATTTGAAATACCATTCTCATCAAATACATTTACATATACTTGAGTGTATTTTCTTTTATTCTGTCTATTTCTGTGCTCATCCTGGGATGTTTTATCATTGTAGCTTGAATATATTTGAATATTTAAAGGGCCTTCCACTTTCCTTTGTTCAAGTTATAGACCCAAATTTAAAAGTACAATGGGAATATTGATTTTTATAACATTGATTTATAGATTAATTTGTTAAAAAAAGATACCTTTAAGTGAGTGAATCTCTTTACCCCCAAACAAAATGAAACACATTTTCCAAGTCTTCTTTTATGGCCTTTATTGGAATTTTATATATTTTTTCTCATCAGTTCAGTTCAGTTCAATTGCTCAGTCATGTCTGACTCTTTTCGACCCCATGGACTGCAGCATGCCAGGCCCCCCTGTCCATCACCAACTCCCGGAGTTTACTCAAACTCATGTCCATTGAGTCGGTGATGCCATCCAACCATCTCATCATCAGTCATCCTCCCGCCTTCAATCTTTCCTGGCATCAGGGTCTTTTCCAATGAGTCAGTTCTTCGTATCAGGTGGCCAAAGTATTGGAGTTTCAGCTTCAACATCAGTCCTTCCAATAAACATTCAGGACTGATTTCCTTTAGGATGGACTGGTTGGATCTCCTTGCAGTGCAAGGGACTCTCAAGAGTCTTCTCCAACACCACAGTTCAAAAGCATCAATTCTTCAGTGCTCAGCTATTCTTTATAGTCCAACTCTCACATCCATACATGACTACTGGAAAAACCATAACTTTGACTAGACTGACCTTTGTCGGCAAAGTAGTATCTCTGCTTTTTAATGTGCTGTCTAGGTTAGTCATAACTTTTCTTCCAAGGAACAAGTGTCTTTTCATTTACAGCTGCAGTCACCATCTGCAGTGATTTTGGAGCCCCCCCAAAATAAATTCTGTCACTGTTTCCACTGTTTCCCCATCTATTTGCCATGAAGTGATGGGACTGGATTCCATGATCTTAGTTTTCTGAATGTTGAGTTTTAAGCCAACTTTTTCACTGTCCTTTTTCACTTTCATCAAGAGGCTCTTTAGTTCTTCTTAACTTTCTGCCATAAGGGTGGTGTCATCTGCATATCTGAGGTTATTGATATTTCTCCTGGCAATCTTGATTCCAGTTTGTGCTTCATCCAGAAAATCCAGAAAAATCAAGCAGAAAATTGGAATTAAAGATTTACTGAGCATGGCCCCACCCATCAGAACAAGACCCAGTTTCCCCCTCAGTCAGTCTGTCCCATCAGGAAGCTTCTATAAGCCTATTAGCCTTCTCCATCAGAGGGCAGACAGACTGGAAACCACAATCACAGAAAACTAACCAATCTGATCACATGGACAGCCTTGTCTAACTCAATGAAACAATGAGCCATGCTGTGTAGGGCCACCCAAGATGGGCGAATCATGATGGAGAGGTCTGACAAAATGTGGTCCAATGGAGAAGGGAATGGGAAACGCCTTCAGTATTCTTGCCTTGAGAACCCCATGAACAGTATGAAAAGGCAAAAAGATAGGACACTGAAAGATGAACTCCCCAGGACAGTAGGTGCCCAGTATGCTACTAGAGATCAGTGAAGAACTAACTGCAGAAAGAATGAAGAGATGGAGCCAAAGTAAAAACAACACTCAGTTATGGATGTGGATGGAAGTAAAGTCTGATGCTGTAAAGAGCAATATTGCCTGGTAACCTGGAATGTTAGGTCCATGAATCAAGGTAAAGTGGAAGTGGTCAAATAGGAGATGGCAAGAGTGAATATCGACATTTTAGGAATCTGTGAACTAAAATGGACTGGAATGGGTGAATTTAACTCAGATGACCATTATGTCTACTACTGTGGGCAAGAATTCCTTAGAAGAAATGGAGTAGCCATCATAGTCAACAAAAGAATCCGAAATGCAGTACTTGGATGCAATCTCAAAAACGACAGAATGATCTCTGTTCGTTTCCAAGGCAAATCATTCAATATCACAGTAATCCAAATCTATGCCCCGACCAATAATGCTGAAGAAGCTGAAGTTGAATGGGTCTATGAAGACCTACAAGACCTTCTAGGACTAACATCCAAAAAAGATGTCCTTTTCATTATAGGGGACTGGAATGCAAAAGTAGGAAGTTAAGAAATACCTGGAGTAACAGGCAAATTTGGCCTTGGAGTACAGAATGAAGCAGGGCAAAGGCTAACAGAGTTTTGCCAAGAGAATGCATTGGTCATGGCAAACACCCTCTGCCAACAACACAAGAGAATACTCTACACATGGACATCACCAGATGGTCGACACCAAAATCAGACTGATTATATTCTTTGCAGCCAAAGATGAAGAAGCTCTGTACACTTAGCAATACAAGACTGAAAGCTAACTGTGGCTCAGATAATGAACTCCTTATTGCCAAATTCACACTTAAGTTGAAGAAAGTAGGGAAAACCACTAGACCATTCAGGTATGACCTAAATCAAATCCCTTACGATTATACAATGGGAGTGATAAATAGATTCAAGGGATTAGATCTGATAGAGTGCCTGAAGAGCTATGGACGGAGGTTCATGACATTGTTCAGGAGGCAGTGATCAAGACCATCCCTAAGAAAAAGAAATGCAAAAAGGCAAAATGGTTGTCTGAGGAGGCCTTACAAACAGCTATGAAAAGAAGAGAAGTGAAAAGCAAAGGAGAAAAGGAAAAATATACCCATTTGAATGCAGAGTTCCAAAGAATAGCAAGGAGAGACAAGAAAGCCTTCCTCAGTTATCAATGCAAAGAAATAGAGGAAAACAATGGAATGGGAAAGACTAGAGATCTCTTCAAGACAATTAGAGATACCAAGGGAACATTTCATGCAAAGATGGGCTCTATAAAGGACCTATCAGAAATGGTAGGAAATGGTATGGACCTAACAGAAGCAGAAGATATTAAGAAGAAATGCAAGAACACACAGAAGAACTGTACAAAAAAGATCATGACCCACATTATCACAGCGATGTGATCACTGACCTAGAGCCAGACACCCTGGAGTGTGAAGTCAAGTGGGCCTTAGGAAGCATCACTACAAGCAATGCTAATGGAGGTAATGGAATTCCAGTTGAGCTATTTCAAATCCTAAAAGATGATGCCATGAGAGCGCTGTACTCAATATGCCAGCAAAGTTGGAAAACTCAGCAGTGGCCACAGGACTGGAAAAAGTCTGTTTTCATTCCAATCCCAAAGAAAGACAGTGCCAAAGAATGCTCAAACTACCGCATAATTGCACTCATCTCACATGCTAGCAAAGTAATGCTCAAAATTCTCCAAACCAAGCTTCAACAATATGTGAAACTATGAACTTCCAGATGTTCAAGCTGGATTTAGAGAAGGCAGAGGAACCAGACATCAAATTGCCAACACCCGCTGGATCATCAAAAGAGCAAGAGAGTTCCAGAAAAACATCTACTTCTGCTTTATTGACTACACCAAAGCCTTGGACTGTGTGGATCACAACAAACTCTGGAAAATTCTTCAAGAGATGGGAATACCAGACCACCTGACCTGCCTCCTGAGTATACAGGTCTAGACACAACATTTAGCACTGGACATGAAATAACAGACTGGTTCCAAATCGGGAAAGGAGTACATCAAGGCTGTATATTGTCACCCTGCTTTTTTAACTTTTTCTCATAGGGACTATGTATTTCTGATCAATATTCCCAGGATATTTTGTATTTTTTGTTTCTATTATACATATTTTCATTATGTTTTATAAGACTATATAAAATTATTGATTTGTATATTAATTTTTAATCCAGCTCTATGCTGAATATTTTGTTTCCTGGTAGTGTTTTTAAAGTTGCTTCCCTTTCACTTTCCAGATAGACAAATACCTGTAAATAGTAATGACTTGCCTTTTTTCTTCTATTGCTCAATCTTAGTCTAGTGCTCTGTTTTCAGAGTTTTTCCAGTGCAAAGTACAGCTGTTGTGGTAATGTTAGGCATCTTTTCACCCTGCTGCTTACTTTAATATTTCGCATAATGCTGTCTTTTGAGTTGTATGTGTTATCATGTTAATTAAATAGCTATAAATGTTTACTTTATTGAATTTTTTAAATATAAAAAGTGATTGATTTAAATCCAACTTTTATAAATAATTAAATTGTATCCAATGCCTTTTTGCTATCTACTTAGATAAGGGCTTCCCTTGTGGCAAATAATCTGCTGGAATGTGGGAGACCTGGGTTCGATCCCTGGGTTGGGAAGATCCCCTGGAGAAGGGAAAGGCTACCCACTCCAGTATTCTGGCCTAGAGAATTCCATGGACTATACAAAGAGTTGGACATGACTATACGAATTTTACTCACTCGCTAGATGAGTGTATGGTGAATATTATTAATAGAATTCTTAATATTGATCAATCCCTGCCCTTCTGGAATGGCTATAACTAGATAAGTGAAATTAAGCTATATTTTCTTTTTTAAAGGTATCTTTGTACGATTACAGTAGCAATGCTATCTAATTTTATAAATGATCTGGGAAGCATTTCTCTTTTTTTTCCTACTGCATTCCAATGTAGCTTAAATAGGAATTTTATTTCTTAGAAATTTGAAGCAATTTATTTCTGAAATTATTGGGCCTTGGTCACATTTAGGGAAGTAGCTCTATAAAATCAAAATAACCAGTAATCATGGACTATGTTAAATAATCTTTTACTTTCTTCTTGGACTTACCTTCATGATTTTTGTTAATTTTTAATGGATTTGAATTGTCCATTTTATCTTGAGCTATTTCCTTGTGAAAATCAGAAAGCTGCTGTGGTAACAGGTGACATATGCAAGACTGGCAATTGGGAAAATGTGGTAGTAGAAATTTGTAAATGTTGTCCTAATTTTCATTGTGAAGTTGGAAGCAAAATTATAATCAAGAGTGAGGATGCAGGAGATGTTGGGAGTTTGAGGAGAAATGAGAAAAAGTAAAATGAATTTCTAGTAGAGTAGAAAATGAATGGGCTATAGAAGTATAGCATGATAGTAAGAGAGCATTAGGGGATTCTTTGAGGTTTATGATCATGAATTCAAAGTGATGCCAATCGATGTAGTTATGTGGGTTTTTTTTAAAGCCATATCCAGCTGCAGAGGTGCAGACATGTGGTGGTTGAAAGGTTAGAATTAACCAGGTTTAGACATTTCCTAAGTATTTATAATGATGATGGAGGACAAGAGAGTTAAGGATTATGAAAGTAAAGCTAGTTAAAGAAGGGAGAGAAGTAACAATAAGGTGAGATACAGTGGAAACTGGTAAGACTGGAGTCCTAGAGGGGTCAACGGATTGTTGCAGTTTGTGAGCCAGATCGAGTGAAAAGAACAAAAGAAGGTGGTTATCCAATAGAAAATAGGTGAAATAAAGAATATGGAGAGGCTAAAGTTATAGTAACAAAATCTATGGAAGTAGATGGCTAAAATAATGTGGAAAACAGTATCACCAGAGGAGAGAGGTTCAGGGAACTGAGAAGCTTGGGACTTGAAAAGATTATCTACATGTATGTTGAACTCTCCAAAAATTAAGAAAGGTGTAGTCTGGAGAGAAGGACAATGAGTCAGATGTGAAAGTCTTTGAGATACAAGAGTGAATAATGTAGTGGAAGATCTGTAGATAGAGCAAAATTGAGGGGTAGGAGATAATATAATCTTATGTCATGAAACATACAGGTGAAGGGTTTTAGATGGAAATGAGAAAGGAATAAGCAACAGAGAGGCTATCCACCTCAATCTCACGCTCAGGGACATAAGCACTTAGGGAGAAAATCAGTTTTTTCCTGCACAGTCATGACAGAGTGCTCCTCAGGAAGCAATACCTTTAGGGCAATGCTGTATGTGCTGTGTGTGCATGCTTAGTCATGTCCAGCTCTTTGTGACCCCATGGGCTGTAGCCCACCAGGCTTCTCTGTCCATGGAATTCTCCAGGTAAGAATACTGGAGTGGGTTGCCATTTCCTCCTCCAGGGAATCTTCCTGACTTAAGAGACGGAACCTGTGTCTCCTGTGTCTCTTGCATTGGCAGATGGATTCTTTACTGTTGAGCCACAGGGGAAGCCTAGGACAATGCCAGGTTTCCTTTGGAGTAAGAAGAGAAGGGGCTGGGGATGTTTGGGATCGTGCCAGTAATAGATTCCCAAAACTCTAGTTAGTAAAAAGATTCCTGGAGGGTTGGGAGAAAAGAATAGATGTCGGACACGACTGAAGTGACTCAGCAGCAGCAGCAGAACCTTATGGGGTTTCGAAGATAGGAGATGAGGGTGTACCTAGCCATCTGGGGCTGCAGAGATAACATATACAGGGCTAAAGGCTATAGTGAGATTCACCCTTATTATATGATTCAAGGCAGAAAATGGTAGCAGCCTGAGTGTTTTGGGCAGGAACAATTGGGTGCTTGAAGCATCCTCTTCATCCTGTTGACAGAGGCAACAGGAAATAAGGAAGTGGATCTTTTGCCCTATATCATAGGGTTGCATTCCCCTGAACTAGAGCACAGTCTGCTCTTGATGGGAGAGGCTCTTCTTTGAACTTTGAATCTAAGTGGAATTGGGATTCTGGGGGAGCTTGTTGTTATTTAATTTTGAAAGACAGCAGCACCCCCACCCCAGCATCTTTATCACTGGTAATCTAGGTCAAAGGCATCGGAAGGATAGGTCGTAGGCTCTGTGAACAGCCCTCCTTGATGCATTAGGTGGGAATAGGGTCATAAATGACTCTTGATCTTCTGTTTGTCAGAGAGTAGGTAAGATCTTCATCATACTTATATAGGCATTGTTTAAATTGTCCTCTGAAGACTTAAATGGAAGGTAAGATTTCATGTGTGTGTGGTGGGGTGGGCTGAAGGGCAGTGATGTGTGAGCAGGCAGTTCTGTAGCTTTAGTTCAGATATGTTGTTTCTACACACTTTCCAGAAATGATAAATCATCTGTCTTTAGACATCTTTCATTCTGGGTGTGTTTGTATGGGTGTGAGGTTGGGATAATATATGAGAAAGAGGTACTACCTTCTAATTTTGTTTGTTTTAAAGATCATAATGATGGATTTTCCCAGTTCAGTTCAGTTCAGTTCAGTCGCTCAGTCGTGTCCGACACTTTGCGACCCCATGAACCACAGCACTACAAAATTAAGATGACACATGGCCTATTACCATCTTCAACCTTGTCTCATTGTTTGTCCTTGGAGGTACAGATAATACTCAAGTGGATGCTTTTTTTTTCTTCAAGGTTTAACCTGACACTGGTATTTTCCCTTTTTCCTTAAGGGATGTTATCTTGTAAAACAAAAATTGATCAAGATTATGGAGATGGATTTCAGTTCTCAACACTTCCCTGTGGTTGTGTCCAAATTTCAGTGTTTATGGAAGAGTAGATATTATTGGTGGAGAAGGCAATGGCAAGCCACTCCAGTACTCTTGCCTGGAAAATCCCATGGGTGGAGGAGCCTGGTAGGCTGCAGTCCATGGGGTGGCTAAGGGTCGGACACGACTGAGTGACTTCACTTCCACTTTTCACTTTCACACATTGGAGAAGGAAATGGCAACCCACTCCAGTGTTCTTGCCTGGAGAATCCCAGGGACGGGGGAGCCTGGTGGGCTTCCATCTATGGGATCACACAGAGTCAGACACGACTGAAGCGACTTAGCAGCAGCAGCAGATATTATTGGAAGTCTTTATTATAGATTGTGGTAGTACCCTATTATTATTTTAGCTGAGATTTTTGTAACTAACTCAGGTTCATTTTGTTTATTCTAACAGACTTCGAGGAGGGTGGTTCTATACATTTCTCTCATGGTGCCGTCTTTCGGCAAGTCCTTGTTTTTGTGTCTTGTTCCTCACTACATAACTGAGTGTTGTGATTTCAGAGGCTTTCATTTATGTCACTAGAGTATGTGTTGACTAAAATAATTACATCAGTGTCAGTAAAGAACATGAATAACTAGGTGATATTGATGTTTGCACCTATTCATGCTGCACACACACACTTTTAATTGAAGTTCAAAACCTTTTAGTGCATAGCATTATGAATACTGTGACTGATTTGAAATATTGAAAATATTTTGAGGGTAAAATATTTTGCAGTTTTGCTTTCTGCTACTGTGTAACAAATGACTACAAGAAGCTTGAAATAATGTAATACTTTATCATTTACCGTGTAATAGTTTACCATTCTGTGGGTTAGAAGTCCAGTACGGAATGCCTGGATTCTCTGCTTAGAGTATCACATGGTGTTGGCCTGAATGAGTTATCTTCTGGAGACTCTGGAAAAATCTGTTTCTAAACTCACTTTTGTTGGCAATTTTTTTTTTTTTAGACTGTGCTGAGGGGCTTATAAAATCTTAGTTCCCTGACCAGGGATCAAACCCAGGCTTCCTGCAGTGGGAACGTAGAGTCCTAACCATTGGACTGCCAGGGAAGTCCTAGCAGAATTCTGTTCCTTGCAGCTGTAGAATTGAGGTCCTCCTTTCCTTGCTGGCTGTCAGCTGGGGCTGCTCTTAGTTTCTGGGGACCACCTTTTTCATCTTCAAAGCCAAAGTGGTAGGTGGAATAATGTGCCCCATCCTCCTCTGCAGGCCCAAAGATCTCCATATCCTAATCCCTGAAATCTGTGAATATGTTACCTTATAGACAAAAGGAACTATGCAGATGTGATTAAATTAAGGTCTTGAGATGGGAGATTATCTTCAATTGTTTGGGTAAATTTGAGTAATCACAAAGGTCCTAATAGGAGAGAAGGCAATCAGAAGGCAGAGGCAGAGATAGGAGTGATGCAGCCAGGAACCAAGGGATGCTGAAGCCTCTAGAAGCTAGAAGAGCACGAGGCAAATTCTCCTTTGGAGCATCTAGAAGGACCAGCTGCTGACACTGCAATTTTAGCCTCTTCAGACTTATCCTGGATTTCTGACCTCCAAACTAATATAAAGGAATAGATGTGCATTGTTTTAAGTCATTAAGCTTCTCATGATTTGTTACAGCAGCAGTAAGAAACGAGTATAACTGCAATGGGACACTTCTCCTCATTCACTCTCACTCACGATTTGAAGTTCTTTAACTTCCTCTTCTGATACCAGTGGATGAAAACTGTAGTTTTAAAACGGGTTCATGTGATTAGATCCAACCCACACATATAATCTCTTAAATTTGAGGTCAACTTATTTGGGACCGTTCAGTTCAGTTCAGTTGCTCAGTCGTGTCCGACTCTCCGCGACCCCATGAATCACAGCACGCCAGGCCCCCGGTCCATCACCAACTCCCGGAGTTCACTCAAACTCATGTCCATCGAGACAGTGATGCCATCCAGCCATCTCATTCTCTATCGTCCCCTTCTCCTCCCACCCCCAATCCCTCCCATCAGAGTCTTTTGCAGTGAGTGAACTCGTCGCATGAGGTGGCCAAGTATTGCAGTTTCAACTTTAGCATCAGTCCTTCCAATGAACACCCAGGATTGATCTCCTTTAGAATGGACTGGTTGGATCTCCTTGCAGTCCAAGGGACTCTCAAGAGTCTTCTCCAGCACCACAGTTCAAAAGCATCAATTCTTCGGCGATCAGCTTTCTTCACAGTCCAACTCTCACATCCATACATGACCACTGGAAAAACCATAGCCTTGACTACAAGGACCTCGGTTGGCAAAATAATGTCTCTGCTTTTTAATATACTATCAAGGTTGGTCATAACTTTCCTTCCAAGGAGTAAGCGTCTTTTAATTTCATGGCTGCAATCAGCATCTGCAGTGATTTTGGAGCCCCCAAAAATAAAGTCTGCCACTGTTTCCACTGTTTCCCCATCTATTTCCCATGAAGTGATGGGACCAGATGCCATGATCTTTGTTTTCTGAATGTTGAGCTTCAAGCCAACCGTTTCACTCTCGTCTTTCACTTTCGTCAAGAGGCTTTTGAGTTCCTCTTCACTTTCTGCCATAAGGGTGGTATCATCCGAATATCTGATGTTATTGATATTTCTCCCGGCAATCTTGATTCCAGCTTGTGCTTCTTCCAGCCCAGCATTCCTCATGATGTACTCTGCATAGAAGTTAAATAAGCAGGGTGACAATACACAACCATGACGTACTCCTTTTCCTATTTGGAACCAGTCTGTTGTTCCATGTCCAGTTCTAACTGTTGCTTCCTGACCTGCATACAGGTTTCTCAAGAGGCAGGTCAGGTGGTCTGGTATTCCCATCTCTTTCAGAATTTTCCACAGTTTATTGTGATCTACACAGACAAAGGCTTTGGCATAGTCAATAAAGCAGAAATAGATGTTTTTCTGGAACTCTCTTGCTTTTTCCATGATCCAGCGGATGTTGGCAATTTGATCTCTGGTGCTCTGCCTTTTCTAAAACCTGCTTGAACATCTGGAAGTTCACGGTTCACATATTGCTGAATCCTGGCTTGGAGAATTTTGAGCATGACTTTACTAGCATGTGAGATGAGTGCAATTGTGCAGTAGTTTGAGCATTCTTTGGCATTGCCTTTCTTTGGGATTGGAATGAAGACTGACCTTTTCCAGTCCTGTGGCCACCGCTGAGTTTTTCAAATTTGCTGGCATATTGAGTGCAGCACTTTCACAGCATCATCTTTCAGGATTTGAAATAGCTCAACTGGAATTCCATCACCTCCACTAGCTTTGTTCGTAGTGATGCTTTCTAAGGCCCACTTGACTTCACATTCCAAGATGTCTGGTCAGTGATCACGTTACCTTGACTATCTTGGTTGTGAAGATCTTTTTTGTACAGTTCTTCTGTGTATTCTTGCCACCCTTCTTAATATCTGCTTCTGTTAGGTCCATACCATTTCTGTCCTTTATCGAGCCCATCTTTGCATGAAATGTTCCCTTGGAATCTCTAATTTTCTTGAAGAGATCTCTTGTTTTTCCTATTCTGTTGTTTTCCTCTATTTCTTTGCACTGATCGCTGAGGAAGTCTTTCTTATCTCTCCTTGCTATTCTTTGGAACTCTGCACTCAGATGCTTATATCTTTCCTTTTCTCCTTTGCTTTTCACTTCTCTTCTTTTCACAGCTATTTGTAAGGCCTCCTCAGACATCCATTTTGCTTTTTGCACTTCTTTTCCATGGGGATGGTCTTGGTCCCTGTCTCCTGTACAATGTCACAAACCTCCGTCCAGAGTTCATCAGGCACTCTATCTATCAGATCTAGTCCCTTAAATCTATTTCTCACTTCCACTGTATAATCATAAGGGATTTGATTTAGGTCATATCTGAATGGTCTAGTGGTTTTCCCTACTTTCTTCAATTTAAGTCTGAATTTGGCAATAAGGAGTTCATGATCTGAGCCACAGTCAGCTCCTGGTCTTGTTTTTGCTAACTGTATACAGCTTCTCCATCTTTGGCTGCAAAGAATATAATCAATCTGATTTCGCTGTTGACCACCTGGTGATGTCCATGTGTAGAGTCTTCTCTTGTGTTGTTGGAAGAGGGTGTTTGCTATGACCAGTGCGTTCTCTTGGCAAAACTCTATTAGCCTTTGCCCTGCTTCATTCCCTGCTCCAAGGCCACATTTGCCTGTTACTCCAGGTGTTTCTTGACTTCCTACTTTTGCATTCCAGTCCCCTTAATGAAAAGGACATCTTTTTTGGGTGTTAGTTCTAAAAGGTCTTGTAGGTCCTCACAGAACCGTTCAACTTCGGCTTCTTCAGTGTTACTGGTAGGGGCATAGGCTTGGATTAGTCTAATATTGAATGGTTTGCCTTGGAAATGAAGAGAGATCATTCTATCGTTTTTGAGATTGCATCCAAGTACTGCATTTCGTACTCTTTTGTTGACCATGATGGCTACTCCATTTCTTCTAAGGGATTCCTGCCCACTGTAGTAGATATAACGGTCATCTGAGTTAAATTCACCCATTCTAGTCCATTTTAGTTCACTGATTCCTAGAATGTCTATGTTAACTCTTGCCATCTCCTTTTGACCACTTCCAATTTGCCTTGATTCATGGACCTAACATTCCAGGTTCCTATGCAATATTGCTCTTTACAGCATCGGACCTTGCTTCTATCACCAGTCACATCCACAACTGGGTTTTGTTTTTGCTTTGGCTCCATCCCTTCTTCTTTCTGGAGTTATTTCTCCACTGATCTCCATTAGCATACTGGGCACCTACCGACCTGGGGAATTCCTTATTCAGTATCCTATCATTTTGCCTTTTGATACTGTTCATGGGGTTCTCAAGGCAAGTCTACTGAAGTGGTTTGCCATTCCCTTCTCCAGTGGACCACATTCTGTCAGACCTCTCCACCATGACCCGCCCGTCTTGGGTGGCCCCACACGACATGGCTTAGTTTCATTGAGTTAGACAGGGCTGTGGTCCGTGTGATCAGATTGACTAGTTTTCTGTGATTATGATTTCAGTGTGTCTGCCCTCTGATGCCCCCTCAAAATACCTACCATCTTATTTGGGTTTCTCTTACCTTGGTCGTGGGATATCTCTTCACAGCTGTTCCAGCAAAGCATAGCCCCTGCACCTTACCTTGGACAAGGGGTGTCTCCTCAAGGCCGCCCCTCCTGACCTTGAACGTGGAGTAGCTCCTCTCGGCCCTCCTCCTCCCGCTCAGCCACCGCCTCTTAGACCTGGGGTGGTTCCTCTCAGCCGCAGGCCCTGACCTCCTGGTTGGGTGTCTCCTCTCGGCCGCCGCCCCTGACCTCGGGCGTGGGGTATTCCACTCGGCCACCACCCCTGACCTCGGGTGTGGGGTAACTCTTCTCGGCCACGCTTCTGTGCGTGGTTGGTTGTGCAGCCACTCGCGTCTGCGCAGCCGGAGCCGGCATCTCAGTTTGGAACCGTAATTATCTGCAAAAACCCTTCAGAGCAGAATTTAGGTTTGTGTTTGATTGAATAACTGGGAGAGGATATGTGCACACCAAATGCCAGGGATCTTGGGGGACTGTCTTAGAATTCTGCCTACCACAGAGATTAAAAACTTTAAAATATTTGAAGTATTTAAAGTAAATCCTTCTCAGATACTGTCTTTTCTTACTTTAAGTTTTTCTTTTCTGATCACAAAGCCTATTGCTTTACAATGCAATAATATTTTTAAAAAACTTTCCCTGGCACTAATTTAGTCCAAGGACACATGCAATGAATTTACTTTGGAGACCTGCCTCTGGAATTTTTCATGACTACTCTTTCCCTCAGGGCAGAATTCTTGATTCCTTGATGTGTTTTTCTACTCTAGTCATTATTTAAATTTTTCAGAGTTACTACAACCTGTAATCTCCACTTCCTTGATTTATTTAAGTTTCTAATGAAGTACATAGTATGTTGTTGATGTTTATTGAATGTTCCACTTTGTCTTGTGGCTATTTAGTGGGGGTGTTTTGGCCTTTTCACAGTCATTTTAACTCTCAGCTATCTCAGGCAAATAGAATTCTTTGTCTCTGTATACTTCTATCACTTATCTATCCTAAATAATTTTTTTCTAATTATCTTAAAAATTAAATTCCTTTTTGGTTTGTGTTTGTTAATAAGCATTGTTTCATCTTCTTTGTTTACTATTTTGCATTTTTTCCTATTCCAGTGAACTTTTGTGAATGGCAGGGAGTGTCCAATGAGAGGAAAATTACCTTCATTAGATGTTCCATCATAGTTTATAAACAATGTTTATCTCATAAACTAACATTTTATTAGGAAAAATAAAATCTTGTGCCCTATGAAAAGTTAAAAATGAATTACACTTCTATAAGGGACTCAATGTTTTTATAAATATTTTCTTAATAGTCACTGTATAGTATTTTCAGTTTTCCACCTGGGACCAATGGAGGGACTCGGGTTAAAAGAAAAACATCATAAGATTTTCTGAATGTGCCAGATGCTTTCCTTTAAACTTCTTCAATATTTCATGAGGAACATTTCACAAAAAAATATGACATTGATTTACCAGCTCTGTCTGGGGCCTAAAAACATGAAGATTAAGAATAGAAATGTCTGAATGGTAGAATATAGTGAGGAGGTTTACTTAAATTAGTTCCCTCTACCCAGGCCATCAGTGATCCTGCTCTGATGGAGTACTTAAGCACAAACACATTTCATTTAACGTGAAACCTAATCTTGCTAATTCGCCAAAAGAAAATGTCGGATTAGTGACTAATTTGCTTTCATCAAAATGTTTATCAGAACCTCAATATATCAGGATATATGTAGCAAATATCATGGTTTCTGTATTTTTTAACATCCCAGTAGTACATCCTTGCATATCTCACCAGTTATACTAATAGATAAATGATAGTGTGAATTTCCATTTTACACATTTGAGAATTTTTAGTACTAAATCTGGAACTGAATAAGAAAATATATAAAGAAAAAAGCTAATTTATTATTGACGGTTAGCTTTCTAAGTATTTTTATAAATCATATTTTGAGAGAATTCTGGGTCAGTTGATTGCAATGTATGTGTTGAATTAATCCTTTATTACCACAATAATGCCGCATAAATACTCCAGCACTTCATGACTTATATAACAAGATGAAATTATGCTCATCTCAAACGTTTGTATTTGACTGCAGAGAGATCCAGCCCAGAACAGTTGGGCAACTCTTCTTAAGGCTGCTAATTGGAATTATATCAGTTTTATGTGCCTTTCACTGTTCTTGGACCAGTTTCTGCTCAGAGCACTTTCCTGTGGCAAAGAGCAGAAGCTCTACAAGCATCATCCTCTGAGGTTCCTTTGGTCAAGGTCAGTCGCATGGCCAAGCCCGGAATCCATGGATATAACAAACCCATGGAGGAGTGGGAAGGATAGGAGTGAATATTTATTGAAGAGTAATCCAAACTATCTTGTAATTTTTTATTCTTTATGAGAAATGATGTGTGAGATGGAAAGGATCCCTATTTGTGAAATCATATGCAGATACACTGAGTCACTAAATATTGTCGCTTCTTTTTCATGGCATTCAATAAGCTTAAGCCTAAATTTAAGTATAAATTTTCAAGTCCTTATTTTAGGACCTGAGATAAACTTTTTAGCAGCTATTTGCTTCATTTTTTTGTTGTTGTTTATTTACAGATGTAGGTATATCTGATGGCTCAATAGAGCCCATACTTTTTTTTTTTTTTTTGGTCTAATTATTTTCTCTAAGAATGAATGTACCTCAAGCAGGAGAGAAGAAATGGAAGAATGACTGCTTCACTAAACTGCTGTGCTAGGGCAGAGTCCACATCTGTCTCTATTCCCTGCTGTGTCTCTACACTCAGCCCAGTACTTTGCTCTTTGTAGGCTCTCAATAAATATTAAACTGATTACCAACTTATAAGAAAGTCCTCTTGTGTCCCACCTCTGTTTCTGCTTGATTTTTTTTTTTTTTAGGTAATTAATTTATTTTTTATTGGAGGCAAATTATTTTACAATATTATATTGGTTGGTTTTGCCATACATTGATATGAATTTGCCCCGGGTTTACATAAGTTCCCCCTCCTGAACCCCCCTCCCACCTCCCTCCTCCCTTTATCTTCCCTTTATCCTCCCTCTGGGTCATCCCCACATGCCTGATTTTTAAACTGTACAAAAAAAGATCTTCAAGACCAAGATAGTCAAGATAACGTGATCACTGACCTAGAGCCAGACATTTTGGAATGTGAAGTCAAGTGGGCCTTAAAAAGCATCACTATGAACAAAGCTAGTGGAGGTGATGGAATTCCAGTTGAGCTATTTCAAATCTTGAAAGATGATGCTGTGAAAGTGCTGCACTCAATATGCCAGCAAATTTGAAAAACTCAGCGGTGGCCACAGGACTGGAAAAGGTCAGTCTTCATTCCAATCCCAAAGAAAGGCAATGCCAAAGAATGCTCAAACTACCGCACAATTGCACTCATCTCACACGCTAGTAAAGTCATGCTCAAAATTCTCCAAGCCAGGCTTCAGCAATATGTGAACCGTGAACTTCCAGATGTTCAAGCAGGTTTTAGAAAAGGCAGAAGCACCAGAGATCAAATTGCCAACATCCGCTGGATCATGGAGAAAGCAAGAGAGTTCCAGGAAAATCATCTATTTCTGCTTTATTGACTATGCCAAAGCCTTTGTCTGTGTGGATCACAATAAACTGTGGAACATTCTGAAAGAGATGGGAATACCAGAGCACCTGACCTGCCTCTTGAGAAACCTGTATGCAGGTCAGGAAGCAACAGTCAGAACTGTACATGGAACAACAGACTGGTTCCAAATAGGAAAAGGAGTACGTCAAACCTGTGTATTGTCACCTTGCTTATTTAACTTCTATGCAGAGTACATCATGAGGAATGCTGGGCTGGAAGAAGCACAAGCTGGAATCAAGATTGCTGGGAGAAATATCAATAACCTCAGATATGCAGATGACACTACCCTTATGGCAGAAAGTGAAGAGGAACTCAAAAGCCTCTTGATGAAAGTGAAAGAGGAGAGTGAAAAGGTTGGCTTGAAGCTCAACATTCAGAAAACAAAGATCATGGCATCTGGTCCCATCACTTCATGGGAAATAGATGGAAAAACAGTGGAAACAGTGTCAGACTTTATTTTTTGGGCTCCAAAATCACTGCAGATGCTTATTGCAGCCATGAAATTAAAAGACGCTTACTCCTTGGAAGGAAAGTTATGACCAACCTTGATAGCATATTAAAAAGCAGAGACATTACTTTGCCAACCAAGGTCCGTCTAGTCAAGGCTATGGTTTTTCCCGTGGTCATGTATGGATGTGAGAGTTGGACTGTGAAGAAAGCTGATCACCGAAGAATTGATGCTTTTGAACTGCGGGGTTGGAGAATACTCTTGAGAGTCCCTTGTACTGCATGGAGATCCAACCAGTCCATTCTAAAGGAGATCGATCCTGGGTGTTCATTGGAAGGACTGATGCTGAAGCTGAAACTGCAATACTTTGGCCACCTCATGCGACGAGTTGACTCACTGGAAAAGACTCTGATGCTGGGAAAGGTTGGGGGCGGGAGGAGAAGGGGACGACAGAGAATGAGATGGCTGGATGGCATCACCGACTCTGTGGACATGAGTTTGAGTGAACTCCGGGATTTGGTGATGGACAGGGAGGCCTGGCGTGCTGTGATTCATGGGGTCACGGAGAGTCGGACATGACTGAGCGACTGAACTGAATTGAACTGAACTTAACTGATACTCCCTTAGAATACAAGTGATGCTTTCTTTATTGTGTTAAAATATACATACCACACAGTTTACCATTTTTAACCATGTTAAAATATACAATTTAGGGTTATTAAGTACATTTTATGAGAAGAATTTCACAAAAATGATGACATCACTTTACGAGCCCTGCCATTACCATCACCACTATCTAGTTCCAATACTTTTTCATCACCTTAAGTGGAAATGCTATCCACATCAAGCAGTTCTCCCCATCCTTCTTCCTCAAAGTCCCTGGTAAGATCAAATCTGTCTCTGTCTCTCTGGATGTGCCTGTTTGGACCCCTCATACAAATGGACTCCTACAATATGTGGCTTTTGTGTCTAGGTCCCTTCACTCGACATCGTGTTTCCAGGTTTATCTGTGGTATGTGTCAGTACTTCACTCCTTTTTGTGGCTTTTCTGTTGTATGGCTATACCATATTTTGTTTATCCATTCATCAGTTATGGAATTTAGGCAAATAATATTTTATATACATGCTAATTGATTGTAGATGTTCTGTTCTGTTCAGTCGCTCAGTCGTGTCCGACTCTCCGCGACCCCATGAATCACAGCACGCCAGGCCTCCCTGTCCATCACCAAATCCCGGAGTTCACTCAAACTCATGTCCACAGAGTCGGTGATGCCATCCAGCCATCTCATTCTCTGTCGTCCCCTTCTCCTCCCGCCCCCAACCGTTCCTAGCATCAGAGTCTTTTCCAGTGAGTGAACTCGTTGCATGAGGTGGCCAAAGTATTGCAGTTTCAGCTTTAGCATCAGTCCTTCCAATGAACACCCAGGATTGATCTCCTTTAGAATGGACTGGTTGGATCTCCTTGCAGTACAAGGGACTCTCAAGAGTCTTCTCCAACACCACATTTCAAAAGCATCAATTCTTCGGTGATCAGCTTTCTTCACAGTCCAACTCTCACATCCATACATGACCACGGGAAAAACCAGTTAGATGAAGTCTAATAGGGTAACAGTCTCTTATTTTTCTCCATAGAATATATGGGTAGGAATTCTTTTGCAGAACTTAGTTGGAAAGGGAAGAAGAAAAAACTGGAAGACTTCTAGAAAAATAATATGAACACAGTATAGAGTGAATTCATGCCCAATTAAAGTGTGATTTTTTTAACTTCAAACTAGATTACTATGATCAGATATCATAGTCATCTGACAGCAATTTGGTAGGAAATCAAGAATCAACAGCTGGTTATTTTAACTGTGACTTTAATCTTGCATTTTTCCTTATTTGCTGTGACATACCCCTTGATTTTCTCTGTAATAAAATAATAACAATATTCAAGTAGTACTTTCTTGCCTCTTCCCATGCTTGCTGTGCCATTGCTTTCAAGCTTCCTCCTGCTCTCCAAAAATGTTTTAAACCCCAGACCATGTGTGATTCTGATTTAATATTTAAAAATACTTCACTTCTTGAAGGTTTATTACTCAATTAGAATCTGAAAGGGACTGCATGACTATTTGGTTATCCATAGAGTCCAAGAGGAGTTTAAAAGCTTGGGAAAAATAAGATAGATGAATAAAATGAAAGGGATTGACATTATGTAACCTGGAGAAATGAGGACTGAAATCTTAAATACATGAAGGACTATTATATAGAGGGGGATAAATGATTTTTCTCTGTCTTCCATGAGAACAGAATAAGAGGAAATAGATGTAAGCTATAGCACACAGGATTCAGATTTGAAAGAAAAAGCTTTCCAACTCTAGGGAATGTGAGGCATTTTATCAGTGTCCTTGTTAAATCCCAAAGGGATTTAAGGAAAAGAAAGTGGAAGAATTACTTTTATTGTTAACATTGTTTATTAAGAGATATTCCTTGTACTTTGGCCACCTCATGCGACGAGTTGACTCACTGGAAAAGACTCTGATGCTGGCAGGGATTGAGGGCAGGAGAAGTGGACGACAGAGAATGAGATGGCTGGATGGCATCACCGACTCGATGGACATGAGTTTGAATGAACTCTGGGAGTTGGTGATGGACAGGGAGGCCTGGTGTGCTGTGATTCATGGGGTTGCAAGGAGTCAGACACGACTGAGCGACTGAACTGAACTGAACTGAACTTATTCCTTGTGAATGTTTAGAGGAGGATAGAGACCTGCTTATTTTGGGTGGTCTTGGCTCCTAAAGAAAATAGAAAGCACCATACTGTCATTTTTCTTCCCTATAGCAGTGTCAAGCACAGTGCTGTGCAGGCAGGACTTCTTAATAAAATGTAGTGAAATGTATAGGCCCTCTTCTTAAAGACCAGAAAACAAAGATAGTATAATAACTCTATGCCCTAAGATCAAGTAGCTGGCTGCTATTAGGATCAAATTCACACAGTTATTTAAGACAAAATGTAGATTGAGCCAGAAAATAGATTTCTACCTTTTTTATACCTAGAATATTGGATGAACAACTCTGAACTACAGACTCAGGCGTACACTCTCCCTGCTATATCCTGGATGCTTGTACTGTTTCTAGATTAACAATTCAGGAAGCTGTGGATTGGTTAGCTGAGTCTGTGACTTGGTTCTAGACAGCAGTATACATATAATACTGAGAAATTTCTTTTAAAAATGATTAAAAATAATATATTCAGTAATGATTCATTGAGATCCTATAGCATATGAGGAGTCAGACACTGAGGCAACTTAGCATGCACGCATGCATTGGAGAAGGAAACGGCAACCCACTCCAGTATTCTTGCCTGGAGAATCCCAGGGATGGGGGAGCCTGGTCAGCTGCTGTCTGTGGGGTCGCACAGAGTCGGACATGACTGAAGCAACTTAGCAGCAGCAGCAGTGTGTGAGGCATTACACTAAGTCCTAAGCAGTGCATAAAATGCAGAAGATGTCTATGAAATAATTGTTCCTTATTTTTTTTCCAATGACTTAAACAGAGTTAGTTTCCTAATTTAACTCTTTTTGTAACCTGATCAATGCCCGATTATACCACCCTTAACACACCTGAGCATCTGCCAATATAAAGGCTAAACAGCAGGAGATGGTAGATAGGAAAAAACAAAGGGGAACAGCTTTATGTTTTCTCTGAAGTATTGGGGTGCAGGTTTATAAACTCCATATCTGTTCCCTCTCTGGCATCTGACTCTTCTTTTTATCACCCACCCTTGAGGACCAACCTGTTCTTCCACCCGTGCCCTGTACACTGCTTCCCTCATGTACTTGCCATATTGCCAGCTCCTGCACAGGCTTACAACCTACATTTTCATTCTCTTTGTTCAGTTAGCATAACTTCTAGGGTCCTAAATGGAGAGGAATTAAGATGGCGTTTAAAGGCCTCCTGTGATGGGGTAGAGTGGGCAAGGCACTTCAGGGCAGAGTTCCTCAGACTAGAGTCTGGGACCTAAAGTTGAGGTATCAAGTCCAGAATTTTGTTTTAACTTCTATGACAGGAGTAAAATGATAATTAAAATCTGCTATAGAATGAGGAAAACTTTCAAGTAACACCGACAGCAGGCACTGAGAAATAAAAGAGAAAAAAATTGTTAAAAATGTTATTTACAATAAATGTATAAACCAATCATCAATTACGTATAATTGCCAATAACATAAAAACACAATAGCAATGATTCATCATTAAATATGCCAAATTAATTTTGCATAGATTTCAATTGAAGCTATTCATGTGATTCAGTTTTTAAAAGTTCTTGGTTTTGTAGCATGATCTTCTGTCTGGTCAGAGTACGTAAGACAATAGACAAGATGGTACGGGCCCATGGAGTACCCACTGATATATAATTATTCACACCATTTGGTTACTGCTGCATAAATAATGCTGGTTAAAAAAAACAACCAGTGTATTTTTCTGATTGCCTTAGCTGCCTTTCCTGAAGGAAACATACTGGTTTTCAGGGCTGGCTAATCATGGGGTCGCAAAGAGTTGGACATGACTGAGCGACTGAACTGAACTGAACTGAATCTTGGCATAATAAATTGTTGTTGAGAGAAATTTAATCAGATTACTTTCATTTTGGCAATTTCAGGATTTCTAGGTTCCACCTCCTGCCTCCCCAGCAAAAACTGAACAGAGAATATTGGATTCTCTGCTCATTAGATAATTTGCTCCAGCATTACTCTTTTTTTTTTTCCAAATAAGATTTAACCAAAAGATAATCAGAGATAGTTTCTCCCTTAGCCGTCTACCTGCTTCAACCGGCACTGTTTTTAACTTTGATAAAAGTAGTATTAAGTCTGTATTTTGATTTTAAGATTAAAAAATTAATATAGGCACTAAAGGAATCACACAAAACAAAATTTTTGTTTTTTGAATTAACTTTTATGATTAAGGAAAGAAAAAAAGCAGTTAATGGCTTGACTATCAGCTAGGTCCTTGCTGACCCAATTAACGCAATTTCTTTAACCTACTAGTCTCTTTTATCTGTATTGAGCTGTGACTTTTTGTCTGTCATCAATTTAAATTCTTTTCCTTTCCCTTGAAGGAGTTATTAACCAGATTATTAGCAGCCTTGCTGAACTGCAGGGGAACCAAGGACTTTTATGTATTCAAATTCTTAATTGTAAACATTGTGACAAGCACTGGAAAACTGTGATTTGGCAGAATTGGTGTGACGTCATAGAAAAGAATTTCGTTTGTTTTATTTAAGAGTAGTTTCCAAGTTTTTCCCCAGTAAGTCTGGCTTCTATCTTGAGCTCTAAGAGAGCCCTTTACCAGATGTCAGAACCAAGACATCATCTTTGACTTCTATGGACTTTATCCAAGCTGACCTGGATTACTCCCCTTCATGAACTGAACTTCTTAAATAACACTCCATTTCTCCAGGCTAACGTTCTCCCTTTTTGTCCCATTTATCTTCCCCTGTCTATCCTCATCCTTTGTCTTAGGCAGAACTTTCTCATCTCAATTCCCTCAGCATAAAAGTGACTCTCAAACACTATTATCTCCTTAAAATATTTTCAAAAAGAGGTATTGCTTCCCATCCTAATATCACCCTCTGTAAGCAGGCAAGTGACAGGTTGATGAATCTGATGTAAGTTATTGGGAAAATCCTAAAACAGAATATTAAATAAGTGGTTTGTTAGCACTTAGGGGAAAAAGCCAGTGATAAACTGTGAGGGTATTCATGAGTTTTCTAAGAACAAATGGCAAACTAATCTCTCCCTTAGATAGGTTCCCTGCATTGGGAGGTCAGAGAAACTTCATAGAGCATTTTGATTCCAGCAAGATACTTGAAGTAGTTGCTCAAGATGGCTTCATGGACAAGATATAGAAAACAGAACTGGGTGAAATGGCCCAGTCTGTCAGAACTGCTATGGCTACTCCATGAAATTATCTAATTTAGGCGGTGATTTTTAGAGATGTGCCACAAGACTCTTAATTGGCGTAACTTCAATAAGCATTTTGATTTATAGTTTGGGTGAGTCATGGAATGACCTTTTCTATTTCCTGTTTGATTGTCTATTTGATCTTCAAAACCCCACCTCAGAAGTCTTCTGTCACCCTCCAATTTGACTCAGAGATCTCCTTTCTGTATCACTATAGTAGTTTTTCATAGAATTTTCCACATTATTCTGTAATTCCTTGCTTTCCTGCCTGTTTCCTTTGGGAGGTTGTGAAATTCTTGAGGTAAAAGACCAATCTTATTTAACTTCATATCCCACAGCATCTGGTACTCAGTAAAGTATTTTTGAGTAGGTGAATTTAATGTCAAATTTAGCATTACTTTCATGTAATACAAAAAAGGAAGTAATATAGTTAATAACAGGATTAAGATTCAAAAAGAGTTGAGTGGCTTAAAAAATGGCTCCACTTCAGTACCTTGACTCCAGTGATTTTACAGGCCACTTTTGATTGTCTCTTACCCTCTTGCTGTTCTATGTTTCCTCCCACAAAGCTTAATTTCATGGTTGACCATCAGTCCCTTGCCCATCTTTTGCCTTGTCCTTTACAAAACCACAGCCACGGGTAAGTCTGGCTCTCTACATGAATCCATGGATAAACAGGACTGCAGGCTAGCCTCACTCTTGATGCCAGTGATCTTTTTGTATGTCCCTAACCTCTTCCCTCAGCAAGGAGATCCAACCAGTCCATTCTAAAGGAGATCAATCCTGAGTGTTCATTGGAAGGACTGATGCTAAAGCGGAAACTCCAATACTTTGGCCACCTCATGTGATGAGTTGACTCACTGGAAAAGACTCTGATGCTGGGAAAGGTTGGGGGCGGGAGGAGAAGGGGGCAACAGAGAATGAGATGGCTGGATGGCATCACCGACTCTATGGACGTGAGTTTGAGTGAACTCCGGGAGTTGGTGATGGACAGGGAGGCCTGGTGTGCTGTGATTCGTGGGGTCGCAAAGAGTTGGCACAACTGAGCGACTGAACTGAACTGAACCTCTTCCCTCTCCAAGTCTGTCACATGACTATTTTGGACTTTTTCTCTCTCTCCTCAAACACTATCACTTCCCCCATTCTTAGTCTCAGCTGATGACCTTCCTTCTTTTTCACTAAAAAATGTAAATAGTCTGATGAGGATGTTCAAATCACTCATCATGTCCTGTGCTCCCATGTACTTTGCCTTCCTTTATGTATGGATGTGAGAGTTGGACTGTAAAGAAAGCTGAGCGCCAAAGAATTGATGCTTTTGAACTGTGGTGTTGGAGAAGACTCTTGAGAGTCCCTTGGACTGCAAGGAGATCCAACCAGTCCATCCTAATGGATATCAGTCCTGGGTGCTCATTGGAAGGACTAATGCTGAAGCTGAAACTCCAATACTTTGGCCACCTGATGCGAAGAACTGACTCACTGAAAAAGACCCTGATGCTGGGAAAGATTGAGGGCAGGAGCAAAAGGGGATGACAGAGGATGAGATGGCTGGATGGCATCACTGACTCAATGGACATGAGTTTGGGTGAACTCCGGGAGTTGGTGATGGACAGAGAGGCCTGGCGTGCTGCGATTCATGGGGTTTCAAAGAGTCGGACATGACTGAGCCACTGAACTGAACTGAATGTTCCTAGAGAGATAAACTGTTGCAATTAGACATAAAACCATCATATACACTGTCTTCCACCTCTTTCATTTACTGAAGAAAATCATCCCAGGAATTCTGGGGTTTCTTACAGTGTGTTTTGTTTATTCACTTTTCTATTATGTCACATTCACAAGAATATAAACATAGTCAGATGTAAATACAAGACACTTATCCTCTCACTGCTAGACAAGTTAAGCATTAGGTTGTGTTAATAGTAAGTAAAAGGAAGTAACCATTTTTCTATTTGTTTTACAAATATTTATTAAGTACCTTTTAAATATATACTATAACTGTCATAGTTTCTGGAACTACAACAGTGAACAAAACATAAAAATTCTTGACCTCATAGAGTTATATTCTAGTGTATTTTATTATACATTGTGTGTATACATATAGCTGACTCACTTTTGTTGTGCAACAGAAACTAATGCAAAGTTGTAAAGCTTTAATTTTACTTTAATTTTTTGCTTTAAATTTTTACTGTAATTAAAAAAAATGGATTCAGATAAGAAACATTAAAAAAAAAAAAATAAAGAGAGCTTCCATAGTGGCTCAGTGGTAGAGAATCTACCTGCCAATGCAGGAGACCTGGGTTCGACCCCGATCTGGGAAGATCCCACATGCTGCCGAGCAGCTGAGCCCGGGAGCCACGATTACTGAGCCCAGGGGCCACGATTGCTGAGCCCGGGGGCCACGGTTGCTGAGCCCAGGGGCCATGGTTGCTGAGCACATGAGCCACGGTTGCCGAGCCCGGGGGCCACAACTACTGAAACCCGCACAGCCTAGAGCACTTGCTCCCAACAGGAGAAGCCACCACAGTGAGAAGTCCACAACCAGAGAGTAGCCCCACAACCAGAGAAAGCGTGTTTGCAGCAAGGAAGACCCAGCAAAGCCAAATAATTATTTGTTAAAAAAGAGCATAGGCTTTGGAATAGAGAGGCAAGAATTTGAATCTTGGCTTACTTTGACCTTACTTGTTTTCTTTGAGCCCCATTTTCCCCATCAATAAAGTATGGGCACTAATATCTACAATAAAAGATCATTTACTTAAACTGTCGGGACCTGACTCATTCCAGATTAATATTTCTTACTTTCCGTTCCGTCGCTCAGTCGTGTCCGACTCTGCGACCCCGTGGACTGTAGGCTTCTCCGTCCATGGGATTCTCCAGGCAAGAATACTGGAGTGGGTTACCATTTCCTTCTCCAGGGGATCTTCCCGACCCAGGGATTGAACCCGGGTCTCCTGCATTGGAGGCAGACGCTTTAACCTCTGAGCCACCATATCTTAATTCCAAAAGAGCACAGTGATTTACAGGACTGAAGCGACTTAGCAGCAGCAGCATGATTTTCACAAAGCCCAGCAGGGTCGATCTGATCTCTTTCTTTCTCAAATCTCTGATCGTTCTTGACTATGTTTATATTTGTGAGAGACGCAGTAAAATACTGATTGGCATTGGTGTATTTGGCTGGATCTTACCAACTGGTGGATACCATGAATATGGTCAGCAGGATTTTCCCTGGGATGTGAAATTCTGCTGATTTTTATTCTGCACCAGTTCTTCTCAGAAAGAGGATCTTCCAGTTTCCTGCCTGGAGGAGTCTAAATCTAGGAGTACTGCTGCTGCTGCTACTAAGTCATTTCAGTCTTGTCCGACTCTGTGCGACCCCATAGACGTTAGCCCAACAGGCTCCCCCGTCCCTGGGATTCTCTAGGCAAGAACACTGGAGTGGGTTGCCATTTCCTTCTCCAAGGCATGATAGTGAAAAGTGAAAGTGAAGGTGCTCAGTCGTGTCCGACTCTTAGCGACCCCATGGACTGCAGCCCACCAGGTTCCTCCGTCCATGGGATTTTCCAGGCAAGAGTACTGGAGTGGGGTGCCCTGCCAGGAGTACTAGCTACCACTAAATCCGGGAGGCGAAAGAGCTCGGGAGTTTCACTGTTTATGGTGCAGATAGATGCCATCCTCCGGCTTCCAGCAAGGCACCACGTCTCTCTCTCCTCTGTTCCCGATGTTCCATCAAGGGCCCTCGGCTTCAGTAATTTGTTGGAGGTGGGAGAGAGTAGACATTTTCCAACTGACTTCCGTGATTTCTGCCTTCATTTCCTAAAACTTTCCAAGATTCTAGGATAGAAGTGGCTTTCTTCTCATTTGTACCATGTTGTTGTAGAGTTAATCTTCCCACAACCGCCTGGTGAGTCATTTCACCATTTTTCTATCCGCTTTCTGTTTTCATATACTAATTGGTTCAGGATTATAGAGATCCTCAATTGTGATGAAGTTTAAGTTTTGTTTCTGTTTTTTGTTACCTATGTTTTTTGAGAGTGACTTTTAAAAGAAGAGGACAAAATATTTTTACTGTTTTAAAGACAGATTTCATCTAATTTATAACTGTTGGCCTCAGTGTCCGCATCTATGAGATGAGCCAGACGGCTTCTAAAGATGCAATTCCATCATTATTAGATGGCTTCTAAAGATGTCATTCCATCATCACTGTTGTTTTTATATTCATGCCAGTGTGTGTATATTAGTTACATTTCTAGTTTATTGATTTAGGATAAATTTTTGTTGAGGAGACCTGAAAAACTAAAACATCCTATAGGTTAACTAATTTTACTTCAGATGTATTTATTAATACAGTTGATTCCACTATGTTATAGGATGTCCTGTATAAAAGCAATTAGTTAATTGAAGCTTATTTTTTTCTTTATTTTTAATTGGAAGATAATTGCTTTACAATATTGTATTGGTTTCTGCCATACCACACAGATTAGTCATGGTTTTGATCTTGAGGCCCCTTCCCCCCTCCCATCCCGCCCCTCTGGATCATCATGGAGTGCCAGACTGAGCTTCCCATGTCACACAGCAGCTTCCCACTAGCTGTCTGTGTTACGCATGATCGTCTATATATGTCAACTCTACTCTCTCAATTCATCCCACCCTCACTTTCACCTACTCTCTATCCACAAGTCAGTTCTCTATGTCTGCATCTCTGTTTCTTCCCTGCAAAATAGGTTCATCAATACTATTTTTCTAGATTCCATATTTGTGTGTTAATATATGATATTTTTTTTCTCTGACTTACTTCACTCTGTGTCACAAACCCTAGGTTCATGCACCTCACTACAACTGACCTAATTTCATTCCTTTTTATGGCCAAGTAATAGTCCATTGTACATATGTACCATGTTTTCTTTATCCATTCATCTATCGAAGGACATCTAGGTTGCTTCCACGTTCTAGCTATTGTAAATAGTGCTGCAATGGACATTGGGTACAGGTGTCTCTTTGAATTGTGGTTTTCTCAGGGTATATGCCCAGTAGCATGGTTGCTGGGTCATATGGTAGTTTTTTTTTTTAATTTTTATTTTTATTGGATGCTAATTATTTTACAATATTATATTGGTTGGTTTTGCCATACATTGACATGAATCCGCCCTGGGCATACATGAGTTCCCCCTCCCGAACCCCCCCCCCACCTCCCTCCTCCCCTTATCCTCCCTCTGGGTCATCCCTGAATACCAGCCCCGAGCATCCTGCAACATGCATTGACCCTGAACTGGCGATTCATTTTACATATGATAATATACATGTTTCAATGCCATTCTCCCAAACCATCCCACCCTCACCCTCTCCCACAGAGTCCCAAAGACTGTTCTATACATCTGTGTCTCTTTTGCTGTCTCATATACAGGGTTATCATTTCCATCTTTCTAAATTCCATATATATGCATTAGTATATTGTGTTGGTGTTTTTCTTTCTGGCTTAATTCACTCTGTATAATAGGCTCTAGTTTCATCCACCTCATTAGAATTGGTTCAAATGCATTATTTTTAATGGCTGAGTAATACTCCATTGTGTATATGTACCAAAGCTTTCTTATCCATTTGTCTTCAGATGGACATCTAGGTGGCTTCCATGTCCTGGCTATTATAAACAATGCTGCAATGAACATTGGAGTACATGTGTCTCTTTCAATTCTGGTTTCCTCGGTGTGTATGCCCAGGAGTGTGATTGCTGGATCATATGGCAGTTCTATTTCCAGATTTTTGAGGAATCTCCACACTGTTCTCCATAGTAGCTGTACTAGTTTGCATTCCCACCAACAGTGTAAGAGGGTTCCCTTCTCTCCACACCCTCTCCAGCATTATTGCTTTGGGTTCGAGTTTATACACCCTTTCTGTGTTTCCTGTCTAGAGAAGATCTTTAACATTTGTTGGAGAGCTGGTTTGGTGATGCTGAATTCTCTCAGCTTTTGCTTGTCTGTAAAGCTTTTGATTTCTCCTTCATATTTGAATGAGATCCTTGCTGGGTACAGTAATCTGGGCTATAGGTTATTTTCTTTCATCACTTTAAATATGTCCTGCCATTCCCTCCTGCCCTGAAGAGTTTCTGTTGAAAGATCAGCTGTTATCCTTATGGGAATCCCCTTGTGTGTTATTTGCTGCTTTTCCCTTGCTGCTTTTAATATTTGTTCTTTGTGTTTGATCTTTGTTAATTTGATTAATATGTGTCTTGGAGTATTTCGCCTTGGGTTTATTCTGTTGGGGACTCTATGGGTTTCTTGGACTTGGGTGATTATTTCTTTCCCCATTTTAGCGAAGTTTTCAACTATTATCTCCTCAAGTATTCTCTCATGGTCTTTCTTTTTGTCTTCTTCTGGGACTCCTATGATTCGAATGTTGGGGCGTTTAACATTGTCCCAGAGGTCTCTAATATTGTCCTCATTTCTTTTAATTAGTTTTTCTTTTTTCCTGTCTGTTTCATTTATTTCTACAATTCTATCTTCTAGCTCACTTATCCTGTCTTCTGCCTCTGTTATTCTACTGTTTGTTCCCTCCAGAGTGTTTCTGATCACATTTATTGCATTATTCATTGTATATTGACTCTTTTTTTATTTCCTCTAAGTCCTTATTAAACCTTTCTTCCATCTTCTCAATCCTTTTCTCCAGGTTATTTATCTGTAACTCCATTTTGCTTTCAAGATTTTGAATCATTTTCACCATCAAAATTCGAAATTCTTTATCAGGTAGATTCCCTATATCTTCCTCTTTTGTTTGTGTTGGTGGGCATTTATCTTGTTCCTTTTCTTGCTGGGTATTTCTCTGCCTCTTCATCTTGCTTATATTGCTTTGCTTGGGGTGGCCTTTCCCTCTTCTGGCAGTCTGTGGAGTTCTCTTTATTATGTAGTTTCCTCGCTGTGTGTGGGGTTGGACAGGTGACTTGTCAAGGTTCCCTGGTTAGGGAAGCTTGTGTTGGTGTTCTGGTGGGTGGAGCTGGATTTCTTCTCTCTGGAGTGCAATGAAGTGTCCAGTAATGAGTTATGAGTTGTCAGTGGGTTTGGAATGACTTTGGGCAGCCTGTATATTGAAGCTCAGGGCTATTTTCCTGTGTTGCTGGAGAATTTGCGTGGTATGTCTTGCTCTGGAACTTGTTGACCCTTGGGTGGTGCTTGGATTTAGTGTAGGTATGGAGGCATTTGATGAGCTCCTATCAATTAATGTTCCCTGGAGTCAGGAGTTCTCTGGTGTTCTCAGGATTCGGGCTTAAGCCTCTTTCCTCTGGTTTTTGGTCTTATTCTTGGAGTAGTCTCTAGACTTCTCTATCTGTCATTTCCAAGGTGGTTCCCTCTGTTTTAGCTTCTGTTTGCTGGTCTCTTCAGTGTCTAATTTCCGCCCTGACACTAGGGGGCAGGGGGACACTTTTTAAGGCTCAGTTGTTCAGTCCTGTTCTGGGAAGGGAGGAATGCTGCAGACAAATATCTCTGGCGTCTGTAGGGAGTGCTTGCGGTGTCTCGGCCACACTGGGTTTGACACCACTCACAGCGCGTGTGTTGTCCCAGTCTACACTGCACAGGCTCTAGGTTGCTCTGCCAGGAACTGTCCGAGGCTGGCGCTGTGTTGTATGCACTTCCCAGGTCTGAGCGGCTCAAGTTCAGGTTCTCGGGTACTCCACAAAGGCACAGACTTGGTTGTGCCTGCGTTTTGTGCCTTCCCGGGTCCTAGCAGCTCAGGTGACCAGGTGTTTGGCGAGCGCGGTCGCTGCGACTTATTGCCTCCCCAGTCCCTGCCACTCGGTTTTCTGGGTGTACAACCGGCGCACCTTCTCAGGCGGATATCAACCGGCCCGAGCCCAAGAAGTCTTGATTAGCAACAAGCCTGCCTGCAGTTTGTATCAGATGCCCATCTAGGGCCGCGGTTGCCCCCTCCAGTTCTGGCTGCCCTCCCCTGCCTGTCTCGGCGGGGGATGGGGGATGGGCTGATCGCAGCCGGCTCGCTCTGCTCAGTCCTTTATTCTGTGAGCGGGGCTGGCCGAGTCTGAGGTTAGAGCTTTCCACCTTTTCGTGGGGAAGCTATCCCACAGTCTGCTATCCCCAGTTCTCTCAGATTTCCCTCGAGGCATTCAAGCCCAGTCCTCTCTCTAAGCAGTTCAGCTGGCTCCTCCCTACCCAGCCCCCGCTTGCTAAGGGCGTATGCAGGCGTCCGGCTGCTTCTCCACTGGGAGTTACCGTTTGGCGGGTAATCTGTGGATTTTAATTGTTTCTTTCTTTTTCCTCCCAGTTATGTGGCCCTGTGAGGTTCCAAGGCTCACCACAGATTCATCAGTGAGAGTGTTTCCTGGTGTTTGGAAACTTCTCTCTTTTTAAAGCCTCCCTTCCCAGGACTGAGCTCCATCCTTATCTCTTTTGTCTCTCTTTTTATCTTTTATGTTTTTTCCTACCTCCTTTCGAAGACAATGGGCTGCTTTTCTGGGTGCCTGATGTCCTCTGCCAGCATTCAGAAGTTGTTTTGTGGACTTTACTCCACGTTCATATGTTCTTTTGATGAATTTGTGGGGGAGAGAGTGGTCTCGCCATCCTATTCCTCCTCCATCTTGTTCCTCCGATCCCGGCAGGCAGATTCTTAACCACTGGACCACCAGGGAAGTCCGGAAAAGATGTTTTTAACTTTATTTTACACAAGGGGTAGCTTCATGGGGTTACCTTCCTAGAGTCTCTTCCTGTGGAAACTAGGGTAGAGCAAGGCCACAGCATGTTTGCCACATGACTCTTCATTCACTCTCTGCTGACCCAGGAGTTTTCCTGGTCCTTGTGCAGCTAGGATCCTAGCTGCTCAGATGCAGGAGGGAGTAGATTCTCCTTTCCTTTCTGCAATATCACCCTAACAGAAAAGGGAATGGACTCAAACGTGCTCAAATTTGGAGGCTACATGGATCCATATGGTAGTTTTGTTCCTAGTTTGTTGACGAATCTCCATACTGTTCTGTATAGTGGTTGTATCAATCTGTATTCCCACCAGCAGTGCAGTAGGGTTCCCTTTTTTCCACATCTTCTCCAGCATTTATCATTTGTAGTTTTTTTTTTTTTTTGATGATGGCCATTCTGATTGGTGTGAGGTGAATACATCATTGTAGTTTTGATTTGCATTTCTCCAATAATGAGTGATATTGAACATCTTTTCATGTGTTTATTGGTCATCTATATGTCTTCTTTGGAGATATGTCTGTTTAGGTCTTCTGCACAATTTTTGATTGGGCTGTTTTGTTTTTCTAATATGAGCCATATGAATTGCTTATATATTTTGGAGATTAATCCTTTGTCAGTTGTGAAGAATATTTTTTAAATGGAACATCATCAACAAAGCAGATCAAAGCTTACAAAAAGGGACTGTGATTGTTTACGAATTACTCTAGCATAAGATCGTTAGAACTTTGAAGGAAGTGACTTTCCAAATGCTAAACTTAATTTTAGATGATAAAAAAGACTTAGTTTTAAAATAGTTCAAAATACTAACTTTATATGAAGCTCTAACATTATTTTTAGGTGAGCCATTTATTCTATGATTCACATGCTAACTCATGAGTTAGAGAAACTGATTTTTAAACCAATTTTTAAAAGTTCTATGCTCTTCCATTGTTGCATCTTGGCATGTAACAGGTTCATTTTGGAAATGTACTCTTAATAAACCAATTACTAAAATAATGCAATTTAAAACAAATTTCAACCTATATTTGGAATTTGAGTATAATTCATTACTCTGATGCATAAGTACAAAGGGACACATTTCTTATTTGTATGTTTCTAGTCTCTTTTCTCTGCTCTCCTCCCTCCATTTTCCCCCTCTCTTACCAAATGCCTTTAGTTCTATTTTATCACTAAGAAAAAATTTCTACATATTTGGCCAAAGGCCAAAGGTGAATGCCAAGCAAACTCAGTCACCTCTTTGAGGATTAATGATGAGATTTTTACCCAGCATGCTCTAGGTTTGCAGTGTTCATTTTGCCAAGATAAATCTCTGGGCAACCCGGTACTTGTTTGGAAGAGGACTTAAGAAAAGTTTAATCATTTGTGGAGTTGGTTTTTTGACAGGTGATCAGAAAACTGCTTTATTTAATCCAGATTAATGTGTGTAAGTGGAGAAGGAAATGGCACCCCACTCCAGTACTCTTGCCTGGAAAATCCCATGGACAGAGGAGCCTGGTGGGCTGCATGCAGTCCATGGGGTCACGAAGAGTCGGACACGACTGAGCGCCTTCACTTTCACTTTTCTCTTTCATGCATTGGAGAAGGAAATGGCAACCCACTCCAGTGTTCTTGCCTGGAGAAGCCCAGGGACAGGGGGCCTGGTGGGCTTCCGTCTGTGGAGTCGCACAGAGTCGGACACGACTGAAGCGACTTAGTAGCAGCAACAATGTGTGTAAGACTAAGGAAATAAAGAGAATTGGCTTTGGAAACAGGTTTGGGCAACAGACAAATACAAGGAGTTCTGGAGAGAGCCACCAATAAGTATGTGCATCTCTGGGGAAAAAATTCCATGAGCACGTAGAGGAGCCATTTCTTCACTTATAGGGATGTCAGGTGTTAACTGTTTCTAGATACAGTTGGATACAGAGGGAAAAATTAGGACCTGGCCTAGTTTTGTTTTGCTTTAACTTTTTATTTTGTATAGGGATAGAACTGATTAACAGTGTTGTGGTAGTTTCAGGTGAGCAGAGAAGGGACTCAGCCATACATATACGTGTATCCATTCTTCCCCAAACTCCCTCCCATCAGGGCCTGGCTTAGTTTTATCATTTGATCATGATCTCCAATAACAATAACATCAATAAAACTAGGTTCACAGAAAATCCTTCTAGAACCTTTAGTGAAGACCTTGGAGTAAAAGAGTAAAAGTGGAAATCAAATTACATGCAATAGGGCTGGAGGAATAAAATTTGAAATGCAGGTACTTACTGAAAGCTAAATGGAGAGGAAGGAAATGGAAACTTTTAAAATGTTTTGAATGGACATGTGCTCCTGCATGCAATGTCATCTAAAAGAGAGGCCAGCTAAATTTGGTCATCTTTTAAAGTTCCAATGACTTATATTTCCCAGGAGTGACCAGGCCCTGAGAATCTGACTCATGCTTACCGAAATACTTGCATGGCTGAGGTAGACCCAGAATGATGGTTTATTTATTAACAAAGGAAAATATAACTGCTACATGGCCTGGGCATACACGTGAAAACATGATTAATGCAGTCTTTCCCTGAAGACAGACCTTCTTAAGAAGCTTCAAACCATGGGAAAAAATACAGTGATTTCAGGAAAACAGTTATATCATCAATCTGTTCTTTGCCTAAAGTTAAACAACTTCAGAATCAGAGTTTCTTGGTGATCCCGGACTCAGAAGATGGAGCTTTAACTAAACTCAGTGCACAGTGGCGCCAGTCCAGGCATATGTGATGTCTCCATCTCTTGAGAAGAATGGTTTTGCCAGATGGACCAGGGCAGTCATGGTCTTATGGAAAATGCTTCCAAGATCCGCTCAGCAACAGAGTTGCTTTGCAATTGGACTGAGATAAGTATAAGTAGACTTCTTTTCAGTTTACTTGGATTTTCAGAACTGCTCAAACCTCATCCTTAAATGTACTTCTATTTAATAATGGAGTGCTTCTGGCAATAGTTGTACTTCTCCCACTATTACTCTCCAGTACCCATCCATCTCTTTCTTCAACCAACCAAGCTGGAGAATTAAATGGTAGTGTGGCTCAGACAGTTAAGAACCTGCCTGCAATGCAGGAGACCTGGGTTTGATCCCTGGGTCGGGAAGAGCCTCTGGAGAAGGAAATGGCAACCCACACCAGTATTCTTGCCTGGAAAATCTGATGGACAGAGGAACTTGGCAGGCTACAGTCCATGGGGTTGCAAAGAGTTGGACATGACTGAGTTACTAACATACACACACAGAGTGTAGAAGCCACCACCCATACATTTCAGATCTTCACTGATGTTACCACACTGGCCAGTCCTCAGAATTGCAGTATGGCTTGGTTGAATATAGGAATAGATGTTCCAGGATATTTCATTTGTTGCTTAGTCCTTGTTCTTTACTCTGTAAATTAGAAAGGTATCATGATTGGTGGCGGCAGGGTTGGGGGCTGGGTGGCACTCTACGATTAACGATATCTGTTCTTCCTCTCTTGCGTATGTATTTGTTTGTAATTCAGGGTCTTTCTAAACCCATTTTGAGGCTATCAGCATTCCATTTTAAACTGAATCCTCCATATCCTCACTCTAATGAGTACTCTAGAGTGATATTCTTGGTCCTCAGGAATTAGTGTTAGCTCAGAGACATAGTACAGTTGTACAGAAAGTTTGAGATTCACATTCCCAGTTAATGCTATATATTTCTGTATAGATGGATAAGATAATAGGAAGAGATGACATTTATTGAGCACTTATTATGTATCAGACACTGTTCTAATTCTTGTTTCTGAATATTCTAGATGTAGTACCTCTTTCATAAAGAAGGTATCAAAAAACCAACCTTTGGCATAAAGAATATTTTTGTAGGCCCACCCAGGGGCACGTAGAGGGGGTGGGCAAGTCACATGTTAAATCTACCAAGTATTTCTATCTTGTGAAAAGAGAATTCCCTTCAGATAAAAAATGGGTCTGCAGGCTGAATGGCCAAAAGCAAAACAAAATATAGAGAGCTGCATACACACAGGTCTGCCTCATTCCTTTAACTGCTGCATGGTGTTCTGCTGGTTTGATATTTCATAGTTTATTCACTACTGTTCCATTAACAGACATAGTTTCCTTATTTATTGCTGTTTCAAACAATACTTCATATTTTTATATATCTCTCAGCACGTATGAAGATTTTTCCAGAATTTTTATTAAATGAAAGTTTTCATTATCAAATTTGTTCATATTTCTCCTCTATGTTGGAGAGTCTGAGACCCCATATCTTGTCCTACCTAAAGAGAAGATTCAAAGTAACCATAGTTATGAACTATGGCAAGCAGAGACAGGGCTGTTCAGGAAAAACCAATGAATAGAAAATAAAACTCTTCCAAATAAGTAAATGAATAAAAAATAACACGAGAAAAACAGCAACAAAACCAAACATCTTAACCAACAACCTTGTTCTATTAGTGAGTATCAATGTCATATAGACATCAGAAAACTTAAAAAAGCTAGAATCATGTCCCCTAGAATCTGAGTAGGGAAAATTAAAACTTTAGAATAGACTCCCAACTTTTAAAATACAGATTTTAAAAACCTTAGCTTTCTAAGCCAAGTATATATAGCATATGGTTTCATATGGCCAATGCCTTCATCTCTCTCTTTTTCTCCCCCTCTGAGTGTACAGGAAAACACTGTGTTTATTTCTGAAAGCTGTTTCAGCTCCAGTGTTGATTGATAACAATAGATACAAGGATTAATAAAAGAGATGTTCAGTGAGTCACCGGCACAAGATCTAAAACAGGTCACATCGCAGGTAAATCAAGCAGGTCTCAGCACCACCCCATGGGATTTTGAAGCTGTGACTGAGAGTCAGAAAGGAGAATGTGTGTTCTCCCAGAAACAACAGTGTTTTTGACTTCTTTCAACCTAGACTGCATGGTGGCATTCCCAGACTGCTGGTGAGGTCAGGAGGGGAGGGTATAAGGCTGAAGTCAAAAACCCTACCGAAGTGACTTTTTTATAGCTTTTTATTTTAAATGCATGGATGTTTCATGGTGAAAAATTTGAAATGGAAGATGTTAGCATAAAGTGATATGCTAGTCCTCACTTATATCTTAGCAGGTCTTCTGATTTTTCAGTAAGGGTCAAAATGCCAGGAAATTTCATGTTACTCATATTCGTATTCATATCTTATTAATGATATTCTAAAAAAAAAAACTAAAAAAGCTAAACATCCCAATTAAAAATCTCATCCTAATAATGAACATCAATTGCTATATAGATAGCAGAAAACTGAAAAAAGAAATAAGTTATATAATAGTAATTTGATATCTCATATCATAGTAATACAACACTTAATCATATTTTCCAGTAAAGGAGTTTTATACATAATTAATTTTGATCTCATCCTAAATAATCCTAGATCATCGTTCACATTGCAATTAATAATGTTTCTCTAATTTTGTTGATGAATCTATACCTTTGTATATTATTGTTATTAATATGAATTTGTAAGGTCCATATTCAAGAACCACTGTATCTCCTTCAGGTTGCTACTGCTTCTTTTCTTGTCAAGAGAATCTAAAATTTTTTTCCTTCATCTAGTGTGGGCTCTTGCTTGACATTTAATTCAGTTGTGTAGGCTCTGGTGAACTTATTATTTAGAGTTCAATGTTAAGATTCCCTCGTACCCACCCCTGCCCTCCTGCCTGCACCCATTAATTGCTGCTCTCTTTACAAAAATACCTAGCAAAATTAGCATGTATTATGGATGGGATCATGTTCCCTCAAAAACACATTTTTGAAGTCCTAACTGCCAGTACCTCATAATGACACCATATTTAAAGATAGAGTCTTACAGAGGTAATTAAATTAAACTAAGGCTATTAGGGTGGGCCCTGACCAGTATGGCTGGTGTCCTTATAAGAGGAGGAAATTTGGACACAGACAGGTACAAAGGAAAAGCAGTTCTAGAAAGCGAATGCAGCACAGATGCTTAATTCCCCGGACTCTCCTGCCCAAAACTCCTCACAGTCAGTTCAGTTCAGTCACTCAGTCATGTCTGACTCTTTGCAAACCCATGAACCGCAGCACACCGGGCCTCCCTGTCTATCACCAACTCCAGGAGTTCACCCAAACCCATGTCCATTGAGTTGGTGATGCCATCCAGCCGTCTCATCCTCTGTCGTCCCCTTCTCCTGCCTTCAATCTTTCCCAGCATCAGGATCTTTTCAAATGAGTCAGCTCTTCGCATCAGGTGGCCAAAGTATTGGAGTTTCAGCTTCAACATCAGTCCTTCCAATGAGCACCCGGGACTGATCTCCTTTAGGATGGACTGGTTGGATCTCTCTGCAGTCCAAGGAACTTTCAAGAGTCTTCTCCAGCACCACAGTTCAAAAGCATCAATTCTTCGGCGATCAGCTTTCTTCACAGTCCAACTCTCACATCCATACATGACCACGGGAAAAACCGTGGCCTTGACTAGACGGACCTTTGTTGACAAAGTAATCTCTCTGCTTTTTAACATGCTATCTAGGTTGGTCATAACTTTCCTTCCAAGGAGTAAGCGTCTTTTAATTGCATGGCTGCAGTCACTGTCTGCAGTGATTTTGGAGCCCTCCAAAATAAAGTCAGCCACTGTTTCTCCATCTATTTGCCATGAAGTGATGGGACTGAATGCCATGATCTTAGTTTTCTGAATGTTGAGCTTTAAGCCAACCTTTTCACTCTCCTCTTTCACTTTCATCAAGAGGCTCTTTAGTTCTTCTTTACTTTCTGCCATAAGGGTAGTGTCATCTGTATATCTGAGGTTATTGATATTTCTCCCGGCAATCTGGATTCCAGCTTGTGCTTCTTCCAGCCCAGCGTTTCTCACAATGTACTCTGCATATAAGTTAAATAAGCAGGGTGACAATATTCAGCTTCTTTTCCTATTTGGAACCAGTCTGTTGTTCCATGTCCAGTTCTAACTGTTGCTTCCTGACCTGCATATAGGTTTCTCAAGAGGCAGGTCAGGTGGCCTGGGATTTCTATCTCCTTCAGAATTTTCCACCGTTTATTGTGATCCACACAGTCAAAGGCTTTGGCATAGTCAATAAAGCAGAAATAGATGTTTTTCTGGAACTCGCTTGCTTTTTTGATGATCCAGCAGATGTTGGCAATTTGATCTCTGGTTCCTCTGCCTTTTCTAAAACCAGCTTGAACATTTGGAAGTTCACGGTTCACGTATTGCTGAAGCCTGGCTTGCAGAATTTTGAGCATGACTTTACTAGCATGTGAGATGAATGCAATTGTGAGGTACTTTGAGAATTCTTTGGCATTGCTTTTCTTTGGGATTGGAATGAAAACTGACCTTTTCCAGTCCTGTGGCCACTGCTGAGTTTTCCAAATTGGCTGGCATATTGAGTGTAGCACTTTCACAGCATCATCTTTTAGGATGTGAAATAGCTCAACTGGAATTCCATCACCTCCACTGTCTTTATATGTAGTGATGCTTCCTAAGGCCCACTTGACTTCACATTCCAGGATGTCTGGCTCTAGGTGAGTGTGAGTGATCACACCATCGTGATTATCTGGGTCATGAAGATCTTTTTTGTACAGTTCTTCTATGTATTTTTGCCACCTCTTCTTAATATCTTCTGCTTCTGTTAGGTCCATACCATTTCTGTCCTTTATTGAGCCCATCTTGGCATGAAATATTCCCTTGGTATCTCCGATTTTCTTGAAGAGCTCTCTAGTCTTTCCCATTCTATTGTTTTCCTCTGTTTCTTTGCACTGATCGCTGGGGAAGGCTTTTTTGTCTCTTTTTGCTATTCTTTGGAACTCTGCTTTCAAATGGGTATATCTTTCCTTTTCTCCTTTGCCCTTCCCTTCTCTTCTTTTCACAGCTATTTGTAAGGTCTCCTCAGACAGCCATTTTGCTTTTTTTCATTTAGTTTTCTTGGGGATGGTCTTGATTCCTGTCTCCTGTACAGTGTCACACATTATTAGATTTATTTGTCCAATACATTTTTATACACAGATAAAAGTTATAATATAATTATTTCTCTTTCCAAACTCAACATAACATGACACACAGTCTTCACTGGAATGTATTTTAAACTTAGGCCATCAAAATGAAATTGTCTTTACATATGATTATGTATCATTTTAATACTGTCAGATCCCTGACTCTGAGACCCAAGGCAGGTTTTGCCTCCATTGCATATATACTGTAGGGTCTTCTGCTAGCATGAACATTGACTTTCTTCAGATTCTTTCTTTTCTACATTAGTGGTAGCTTGCTATTTATTCATACTTTTGAGGGAAGCCTGGAATGACATGGCTGATTTGAGAATGTCACTAAATTCATAGGCAAAAGATAATCACAACTATTATCACTACCAGTACAGCTCTATTTACATCTCTTGATATTTAGAAATACTTTAAACTTATTCTCATGGCCTTTTGGGCACTGGTTAATTTTATAGTTTGCTACTCTGGGCAGTCCGGACAACTTACCTTTAATATCAAAGCTGTTTGTTTTTCTCTGTTTATACTTTTGTCCATGTAGCATGTCATGTCCCATCAACTCCAGACCAATTTGAGTGCATGAATGTATGACAGACAAGTTCTTGTTACAGGTCATTTTTTTGTGCCATATTTACCATCTAGATGTGAATTGGAAATAGGATAAGGAGATTCTAAAGCCCTTAGTTTTTGCGTTTACATCACACTTTATTATACAGACACATACTTATGATTAATGTGGTGAACACATAGAATTTTGTTGTGTGATTTATGAGTGATTACTGATTCTTCACTATGGGAAGATGGAAGATAGCATGTTCCCGAGTGATATTTGCAAATATCAAATTATATGATTTCAAAATTTAATCTCTAAAAGAAGCATGTATGCAGATTAATAGGATTTATAACCCTTTGCAACTGGGTCTGTGTTTTGGCAAGAAACAGTTTCCTTGTGTAACTAGTAACTGTAAATAGTCAATAACCATCCAAGAGATTGAGAATTATTAATGTAGATTTTCACAGTACCTTGTAGGTATCATTCTGTTATAAATTTGTATGACACAATAGTCCATGATGATGGGTTCACTTCAGGCTTCTCTGGGACTAAATATTTTGAAAATGATGGAAACTGTTATATGTAGTCAAATGGTATGCTTTATCAACTTGAGCAGCACTACTCTTTACCCAAGAAGATACCTTGTCAGGTAGAACTTTTGTTGAAAAAGAAAATTAAAAAAAGAAAGAAAGGTCAAATATAAAATATAATTCATCTATTTTTATTTTTATGAAGAAACAGATGTCATTAGCCGGTGAGTATTGTGAGCTTTTTACTTGTTTCTCATGTATTTTACGAAAGGTATGGTTTAATGTTTGTGTTTGTGGCTGGAGTTGAATGTATCTGTGGTTTAATATGGGAGAAATCTAAGAGAATTATTGTAGGAGGAGATAAATTTCCTCTTGTCTTGACTCTCTTATGTGGCTGAATGTGTATATATATAAAATACATGTGTATATTTCAGATCAGTGTTGGAAAAGGAGGAAGAATGTCATCAGCTGGCAGAAAATTTTGAGAAATTTTCAAATTAGAGAGAATGCAATCCTGAGATCCTGCAAGTCGAGAGTGACCTAACATAAAGGAGAGTGAGGTGAAGGAATTGCCCTTTCAATAATTAAATAGGAGCTAAATCTGAACAATAGAGCAATTCAGTCCTTTCACTTCCCCCACTAAACTAAATGACAGGCACAAGTGAAATTCAGTGTCAGGGTAAGCCTGAAATGTATTTATTTTCAAAATAAAGCCTTTAGGGGTCTGAGTGAAAAGGAGAGCAGATCATGTGGTGACATGAGACACATACAGGCACAGAGGGAAAAATCAGAACAGACTGCTCTGCCAGGACTTTCAAGCTCTGAAGTGCTTCTCTGCCAAAGTACACATCTTCCTAAGTTGGCTAGTGGTACAGCAGATGGATACCCAGCCTGCCTGCCCGCCCATGCCCAGGGAGCCTTGAGGGGTGTTGTCTGCTTGACCCACCCTAACCGTTTATGTGAAAACTAAAAGCAATCTTTTCAATCAAAGTTGAGGCCTGCTGGAACATTGGAACTATATCACTGCAGAAGTAACCCATGCCAGCTATTAATGGACAACCACCCATCACCAGATAGTTGATGAAAAACAATAGAAGGAACAAGATGAACTAGCAGAACTACTGATCTAAGGTTATAAAATAAATATTTCAAGAAATAGATGAGAAGTTAGTAAGAAACACTTAAAAATATCTTTTAGAGAAAGTCAAATGACTATTATCCATTAAAAGAAAAGCAAAGAAGGGGGAGGATGAGGAGGGAGAGGGAGGCAAAGGAAAAGATTGCTATGAAGGTGAATAATAAGAAAACACAAATTGGTCCTAGAAACTAAAAATCTCAAAGGCAAAGTTGAAAAAAAATGCAAGAGTTGAAAAACAGAGTGAAGGCCTAAATTAGTATTCTGGACACTATTCTAAAATTTGGAGAGAAAAGAGGAAAAGATGAGAACAAAAATGAGTTAAAAGTTAAAACACAAGGATTTTAATTCTTAATGTTAAATACCTATAAAATAGGTGCTTTAGGAAAAGGGAACATAGGAAATGGAAGTGATGAAAAGGAACTAGAGGAATTTCACTTGAGCTGATGATTTTGGGTCTATAGATTAATAGAGTGCCCTTAAATAGCGGCATCATAATGAAGTTTCTGGTCTCCAAATTCAGTTTCTAGAGAAAATCAGTCAGTCAATCAGTCACACAAACAAATGGCTAAGAGAGGAGTAAGAGTCAAATTGTAATCAGACTTCTAGTTAGCAGCATTGGATGGTAGAACAGTAGTTTAAGGCAGCTTTTTTTTCTGTCTGTGAGCAGATGGAGAACTTCTATCCCCCTTTTATGCCCACTTAGAATAATTTTAGTCTAGCCCTGTTTTCCAAAATTTACTGATCATCCAGTCACCTGGGAAACTTCTGAAAAATTCAGATCCATAAGCCTTTGAAGAAATATGGGTGAAATAGATCCAGGGAGTGGTTTATGAGTCTGTATGGTAAAAAACTTCTAAGTTGGGAAATAATTGGCTGAGCCCCTAGACACTGATGACTCAGCTCCATTAGCTGTTTGGTCCACGTGGGACTCGACTCCATGGACATGAACTCCAATCTAGGGCTAATTCGTCCTTATTCTAGACCACAATGCTGACTCAGTGTATTCTGTCTGAGGTCATATGTGTCTCATGTGGCCAGAACCCAGGCCACAATAATAATATTCATGGCTTCTGCTTTATTTTAGACTAAACATGTCCTAAATGACAAATTGACCAAAAATGTGAAATATTTTTATAAATGCAACTCTATTAGAAACTGTTATTGTTCATTTCTGACATTGTTTGAAGGTTTAAGTTTCATAGATAGGATGAAGACAGTTAAACTGCAGCTGTTCAACTCACGTGTATTTAATTAGGTCCAATTAAATTAAAAATTAAAGATTTATCAGTTAACGCTGCAGAATTTTCTTATTTTCATAGAGAAGTCCCTAGAGTTGCCTTTTACTTTTGTCGAATTTGTCATTAAGACACAGTATCTTACACCGGCCATATCATCAAAAGTCACAGTAAGTAAAGAAGCAGCTTCTAGGATGTGGTACATGACATGAGAACTGAGAAGTAGGGTCAGGTACACAGAGAAATCAGAAATCCATAATCTTGTCAGATCACTACAGTTTCAGCAGATCTTATTCACACTGTGGATGATTGAATCCACTACTCTGCTTGCATGTCTAAACAGAGCATGCAGATTCTATGCAGAAGCCACTAAGAGAAGGTCTGCCATTCCTACAATTGAATGCTGCAGTGTTAGGTGGTATGAAACCCAAGTAATTTTTTAAAATGTATTTATTTTTAATTGAAGGCTTATTACTTTACAATATTGTGTTGGTTTCTGCCATACATCTACATTAAGTAATTTTTTTTTCACTTCAAAGAGTTATTATGAGGATCAGGAAAGAAAATGTGTGTGGGCAAAAAAGTTCACTGTGTAGTCCAAACACAAATCAGATGAGAACTATTTATATTAGCATTATTTTTATTGTTATTGAAGCACTGGAGGACTTTTGAAGTCTATCTTTGCTTTCCTGTTTTAATTTATTTTCTTATGACACTCCAATACATGACATAAATCCATCAAAAATTTTCATCATATTCCCCTGCTATGGCTCATTTTCCAACCTATGACTTCCCTCCAATGTGTTTTTTTCTTCTTCCAGTCTCCTTTTAAAGCTTCTTTTTCTGACTTTGTTCAATATTAAAGATAAGGAAAAGTACAAAAATTGAAACATTTATGTAAGTCAATTTTATTGGTAACTGTTTTCCACTGTGGCTGAACTGAGCCTGTCATTAGTTTATGAGGGTCCTGCCTAGATGGCAATATTTTCCCTGGAAGGTACAGATAGCCATTCATTTCTTCGATACAGCTAATGGTTAAATATTTTTTAAAATTTTCATTTCTAATCAGGAAAGAGGGCTAAAATAAAATTAGGCTCCAAAGAAATCTCTGTATTCAGCTAAATCTATGTTGAAATTTCCAAAAGATCATACTCCTCTTAGGTCTGATAAGTTAGAGGGAAATTTTTATTACAGTGCCTGGAACTTGTGGTGAATGTGATTAAAAACTGATTAAAGATCTATCAAAAGATACTGGCTGTGATTTTAGAACTGAATAAAAATCATGATCTTGGTGTTGCTGAATTTCTTTCAAAAAGTAAGAAATATATTTGCTTTACCTCAGGGGGGAAAAAAAAACAAATAACAATGTAGTTTATTTGAGAACTTCAGAGACAGTCCCTGTGATCAGCTCCTAATGACTGTGTGTCCAGAGAAGAGGAGGCTAAGTGATCCTACTTTAAGCTTTTAACCTTTAACCTTTTTATGGTATTTATTTTATATATCTTAAAAGGTTAGCATGACATTGTTCCTTTTCCTTTAATTGAAGATACATTGAGTGCCATCAGTATACTATAGGAATAGAATACTAATTTTATTAGAGAAAGAGGTGACATTTACTGGGTCTTCATTTAGAGACTAGTTTTGTAAATTATTCTTTTTAAAAGGGCAGGAGATGTCAGGTTTTCCTGATAAATTTCAAGTTAGATCAACACATTGGCTCATTACCAAGAGATAAATTTGCATTGCATCCTATATATATTTATTTTATTATTGTTAAGAGAAAACTATTAAAAAATAGTCTGGTCACATCTTCCAGGTAATGAATGGTCACCTTGACTTCACTCTTGGCAGTTTTGTCATTTGAGCTCTTGTATTTGAAAAATGTTTGGAACTGGCAATATCACTGGTGTGCAACTCACTCTGCATTTCCATAAACTTATCAGAAGTGGATTTGATGTCCACAGACATATGTTAGAAGGAGTTTTTAAACTGTAGTACCATGCTGGGAAAGGTTGGGGGCGGGAGGAGAAGGGGACAACCAAGAATGAGATGGCTGGATGGCATCACCGACTCTGTGGACATGAGTTTGAGTGAACTCCGGGAGTTGGTGATGGACAGGGAGGCCTGGCGTGCTATGATTCACGGCGTCACGGAGAGTCGGACACGACTGAGGGACTGAACTGAACTGAACTGAACTGAGTACCATGGTAGCTTCATGATAGAAGCAAAATGATGGTGAGACCTAAAGTAAGAGTAGTAGTATAAATCAACAGTTGGAGGAGGGAAGGGAATCAGGAGACTTTCAAGAAAGGAGATCAGACTGATCCTGGGTCTTTAAGGGTCAGGAGCATTTCCACAGGCTAAGAAGGGGGTGGAGGAAATGTGGAGTTCCAGCCTAGAAGCTGGAAAAAGCACTACCCAAATGGGAACTAGAAATCAGTTGAATAGGGGTGGAAAACAGAAGAGAAGTGGGGTTGTGAAAGGGCAATGGAACGCTTGTAGTGATGGCATTGTTGGTAGCTTGACTGTTGGTGGATATAGGAATCCTACATACGTGATGATACTGTGTAGAACTAAACACACACACTAGTGAAACTGGGGAAGTCTGAATAAGGATTGGATTCAGTTCAGTTCAGTTCAGTCGCTCAGTCGTGTCCGACTCTCCACGACCCCATGAATCACAGCACGCCAGGCCTCCCTGTCCATCACCAACTCCCAGAGTTCACTCAAACTCATGTCCACAGAGTCGGTGATGCCATCCAGCCATCTCATTCTCTGTCGTCCCCTTCTCCTCCCGCCCCCAACCTTTCCCAGCATCAGAGTCTTTTCCAGTGAGTCAACACGTCGCATGAGGTGGCCAAAGTATTGCAGTTTCAGCTTTAGCATCAGTCCTTCCAATGAATACCCAGGATTGATCTCCTTTAGAATGGACTGGTTGGATCTCCTTGCAGTACAAGGGACTCTCAAGAGTCTTCTCCAACACCACAGTTCAAATTCTTCAGCGATCAGCTTTCTTCACAGTCCAACTCTCACATCCATACATGACCACTGGAAAAACCATAGCCTTGACTAGACGGACCTTTGTTGGCAAAATAATGTCTCTGCTTTTTAATATACTATCAAGGTTGGTCATAACTTTCCTTCCAAGGAGTAAGTGCCTTTTAATGATTGGATCAATATACATATCCTGGTTTGATACACTACAGTTTTGTAGTATCAAAGACTGGAGGAAATGAAGCAATGTGTATGAGAGATTTCTCTGTATTATGTCTTTTAACATTGCATATGAATCCACAATGATTTCAACGATGTTGAAACAAAAACAGTCTAATTATGTGGGGCTGAAAATTGGTTTACATGGCCATATACTTGAGGGCAAATACAGTGTCTTATATTTTTGCACTCCTAACCTCTAATGGGGTGACAGACTTATGATAGGTGCCCAATAAATTATTGTTAATTAATGTGGGGAACAGAGAGTAAGGAGTCAAAGATGGCTGACATTTCTGGACTGAAATACTGGGAAGATGGTGATACCCATAAAGACATATGAAGAGTACAAGGTACAGATTTGAGTTAAGGTCTCACTCTCTTACTCTTTTGCTTTCTCTCTCCCTTTTCTTGATGCATTGTATTTGAAATGTTAGTGGGATATCCAAGTAAAAATACCTAGAAAGATGCTTCAAATATTTTTATTCTTTTTAGTGTTCTTATTAAACAACAAATGTTCTAGGTGTAAACTCTATGCTTGAGGGTTATACGTATCTCATTACTTTTCTTGAAAAGGACTGAATTAAGCTTTCATAGTTTGTTTTCTAGTCTGTAATACTGCATATTCAACCTGACAACTCAAATTAAAATGTAATTGATTATCACATTCCAAATAGTCCTCTCATTTTATAGCTGTAATCTATTTATTGGTAATAATCTTAATCCAGGGGCTTCCCAGGTGACTCAATGGTAAAGAATCCACCTGCCAATGCAGGAAATGTGGGTTCTATCCATGGGTCAAGAATATCCCCTGGAGAAGGAAATGGCAACCTACTCTATTATTCTTGAATGAAAAATCCCATGGACAGAGGAGCCTGGTGGGCTGCAATGCATGGGATTGCAAAGAGTTGGACACGACTTAGTGACTGAGCACACACACAATCTTGATCCAGAGTTTAAATTCTTAACCCTTTGTCAGAGGGCTTATGAGATATTTTCCCTTAAATTTAAGGAGATAAGTATTGCTTTTAATTAAATCAGCTAGAAAATGGACATAAGAATATTTTGCCATGAAATTGTAATATTAATCAATCAGTTCAGCTCAGTCACTTAGTCACATCTGATTCTTTGCGACCCCATGGACCTCAGCATGCCAGGTCTCCCTGTCCATCACCAACTCCTGGAGTTTACTCAAACTCATGTCCATTGATGCCGTCCAGTCATCTCATCCTCTGTCATTCCCTTCTCCTCCTGCCTTCAATCTTTCCCAGCATCAGGATCTTTTTCAATGAGTCAGCTCTTCGCATCAGGTGGCCAAAGTATTGGAGTTTCAGCTTCAGCATCAGTCCTTTCAATGAATATTCAGGACTGACTTCCTTTAGGATGGACTGGTTGGATCTCCTTGCAGTGGACAAGTATAAATCCAGTTATATATACTTTGGTTCTGTATTACTTTTAATACCACTTGAAGGAAATTGTTGATTGTAAAACTAAGGTACAGGCTCTAGTATCACAGTCTAGAAATGAACTTCAGTAATAGTCTAGTTCTATGATCATAACAATCATAACAATCTTGAATAGCAGTCAGTATTAATTCTTGACAATCTCTAGACGTTTATACTGCATATGCTCCTTCAGCCAGTTCTTGAGTTTTATCACCTGGTTGGTCAAAGGAGTTCTTTCTTATATTGAAATGCAGTGACTTCTGCATTACATATTCAAAGATGAATATGTTGTTCATCTTTGTGCTTCTGCAACCTCCTGTTGTGTTAGGCAATGAGTCAGTGGCCCACATTGTGTGTGTTTATTGTGTCTTATTTAGACCAGTGTCTAAATAAATGCTTTGATTTTATCCTATTTCTTCTATATCTAGGTCTTTTTTTTAGTTTTGGTTGTGCTGGGTCTTCATTGCTGCATGGGAGTTTCTCTAGTTTCAGAGACCGAGCACTACTCATTATCGTGGTGCACCGGCTTCTTATTGTAGTAGCTTCTCTTGTTGCAGAACACAGGCTTTAGGCACCTAGGCTTCAGTAGTTGCAGCTTACAGGTGTTAGAATGCAGGCTCAGTAGCTGTGGCCCATGGGCTTCTTTGCTTGGCGGCATGTGGAATCGTCCCAGACCAGGATTGAATCCTGCATTGACAGGCAGATTCTTATCCACTGTATCACCAGGGAAGTCTATGTCTAGGTCTTTAGAGAAAAAAGGCATAAAATCTGTCCTGATCATAAAGATAATAATCAAGTGAGCCCTTAGTCTTCTCCAAGTTAAAGCTGGAATTAATTTAACTTTTTCTCATAGAACCTAATTTCCTTTCCTAATTAATCATCGTTTCCATTTTCCTCTGGATCTGCTTTAGCCTTCAAACATCCTTATAAATTTGACACCAGTTGGACACTCTATTCCAATAAGAACCTCATGAATTTAAAACACATCAGCTTGATTATTTCAGGGCGTATGTACATTATTCATCTTCCCATTTTTGTTAGGTCACATAGCCCTATGACTCTGCCACATTGTTGACTCACAAAAACTATTTGCTGAAGGACTGAATTTGCTAAGGGTTTGGTCGCGTTAACAGACCGTTCTCTGTGAGAGACTAGTCCCGGCCTCTGGCCCTGTCTGGTCTCACATCCCGCTGGTGTTGGTGGGAACAGTTCTTTCTGCTGTTACACAAAGGGCAAAGGAGACTTCTAACTGATAGACATGGCTGTCAGAGTCACCCGCCGCTGACAGAAGTGCATTTCTACCAGGCCAGGCTTACCTACCTAATCCTGTCTTCATGATACCTTCTGAGCAAGAGATGCCTATGGTTGGATTCCTGGTAAGCCTATTACATAAAGCCTGTGGAATATAATCAGGTACATCAGAATTCTGGGCTTCCCAGGTGGCTCTAGTGTTAAAGAACCTACATGCTGGAGATGTAAGAGGAGCAGGTTCTATCCCTAGGTTGAGAAGATCCCTTGGAGGAGAGCATGACAGCCCACTACAGTGTTGTTGCCTAGAGAATCCCATGGACAGAGGATCCTGGCCAGCTGCAGTCCATGGGGTCTCAAAAAGTCAGACATGACTGAAGCGACTTAGCACGCACATCCGAATTCTAATAGTGAATGCTGGACTTACTCTAATACCTTTGTGCCATATTATGATATCATGTTAACTTTTTTGTTTTAAGCAAAGGTATTATTTAGATTTTTAAATTTCCTGAAAAGCAGGAATGGTGTTCCACCTTGGAACCTTGGGCCTTACACATGACATGAATATAGTAGGCACTGAAGTATTTATTGAACTAAAGGCTAAAGAATGATGTTTTTAACTTATGATAGTTTTATGAAAGTGGCATATTTTAAATTTACTAATAATAGCAAACAATAAATATTTGCCCGCTGATTTTTAAGGTGATGTTTTTATGCTATTCATATAGCAATTTTGGAAAATTATTATTTTAGCATTCCTGGGTTCTGTTTATCTTATAGTCTGTCATTACACCAAATAGATTTTCAGTATTTTCCCAGTGCTTTTTTACACTAGGAGCTGGTTGACCCATAGTAAGATCACGGACTGTTCTCAGGAAGTCACAGCATCTGTATCTCCGTGCTCTGGGCAGTGTTTGGAGAAGAGGCACTAAACTATGGGTGACCCAGCATTCTTTACCTTCAGCATTCCCTTGGGCACTTCCTCCTTTAAGATTTGATGTGATACTAAGGGGGAGACCAAAGCTACTGCAGAATCTGTATGATGAAAACTGAACTTATTTTTCTGTGGACAGTTGATATGAGTCATGGAAAACCCAGGGGAGTTCACAGGATGAAAAAGTTTAAAAAGTCATGAGGTGACCTCAGGCTGATATTCATTGAATTCCCTTGACAAAAGATCCTTAAATAATATAGAGCAGTTAGCTGTTTTTAAATGAGTTCAGGGAAAACAATTTTCCCAGGATGTTTCATTGGAGACCAAAAGATCACTCACAATCTGTGGTTACTTCAGTTCAGTTCAGTTCAGTTCAGTCACTCAGTTGTGTCCAACACTTTGCAACCCCATGAATCACAGCATGCCAGGCCTCCCTGTCCATCACCAACTCCCGGAGTTCACCCAAACTCATGTTCATCGAGTCGATGATGCCATCCAGCCATCTCATTCTCTGTCATCCCCTTCTCCTCCTGCCCCCAGTCCCTCCTAGCATCAGGGTCTTTTCCAATGAGTCAGTACTTCACATGAGGTGGCCAAAGTATCAGAGTTTCAGCTTCAGCATCAGTCATTCCAATGAACACCCAGGACTAGTCATGTACAAATCAATCTTTGGTTTAAGTGAGGACTCAATCCAAGGAATCTGGAATTAGAAGGACTGGATTTGTCCTGTTAATTGATTAGTCTTATTAGTTGAAAACTAATTTTATCATCAAGGTTTAAAGTATGTCAAGTTAAACATTCAAATTTCTATTATCTTTAGCAGAAGTTCAGGATATTTCTAAACATCTACAATATATTAACAGTTGGTAGCAGACTTGATTTGTATTTGTTGTATGCTTTTCTCTGTATTTTACATATCTCACAGAACAGCTTCACCCAGACTCATGATCTCCACCATCTTCATAGTTAGAGTTTTCTCCTGACCTAGTTTATGCCTATTCTTTGAGGAAATTATTAGTAGCCTCCTGCCTATCATTCTCAAAAATGTTTTATAAAGAATGATTATTTGAATTCTAGACTGATGAGTCTTTTTGTTGAAATAACATAGACATTTTACCCTCAATATGCCTAATACTGAACCAATTGTACTCTCAGAACTCCTTTCTTTCCTGTATTCCTTATACTTGTAACACTCCCTATCTCCTGTGAGCTCCATCTGTGTGTTCATTCTTCCTTGAATTTCATGGCCCTCTACTCTTCTCTGAGTTGTTGCTCAGAAGCTCTCTGAGTACTTCTCCCCTTTCTTTGAGGATTCTGGGGGGATCCTTGCTCATTGTCTCTTCCACATTAGTCCCACCATCTATCTGAATTACTTTAATGTCCTTGTATGTTGTTCTTATTGTTCAGTTGCTAAGTTGTGTACTCATAGACTCTTTGTGATCTCATGGACTGTAGCATGCCAGGCTCCCTTGTCTTTCACTCTCTCCCAGAGTTTGCTCAAATTCTTGTCCATTGAGTTGGTGATGCTATCTAAACATGTCATCCCCTACTGTCCGTTTCTTTTTTTGCTTTCAATCTTTCCCAGCATCAGGATCTTTCCCAATGAGTTGGCTCTTTGCATCAGGTAGCCAAAGTATAGGAGCTTCAGCATCTGTCCTTCAATGAATATTCAGGGTTGATTTCCTTTAAAGATTGACTGGTTTGATCTTCTTGCTGTCCAAGGGACTCTCAAGAGCATTTTCCAGCAACACAATTCAAAATCATCAATTCTTCAGTACTCAGCCTTCTATGTGGTCCAACTCTCACATCCATACATGACTACTGGAAAAACCATAGCTTTGATTATACATGTATATAACTGTGGCAAACACTGTTGGTTGCCTATCCCAAACCATCAACTATTCCATCATCTTCCCAGAAAAATGAATTCTGCTTTTGTTCATGTGGAAGTATGCTTAGCTCCAGGAAAGAAATCATGGTTAGTGTTAACTAGTGATTCTCATTCCTGGTTACCTGTTGGGATCTTCTTGGGAGTTAAAGAAAAATGCCACTGCTAGCAACAGTTTCAGAGTTTCTGACATAATTGGTCTGAGACAGGGCACAGATATTAGTGTTTCTAATTTTCTGTTTACTCTGCAGGTAATTCTAATATGCAACCTGGCAAGACAGCCATGGCTCCAAACCTATTTTCCATTGGTCCAAGGCTATGCACATAGCCAAACATGGGAATTTCTGCTAATGTTTTCTCGAAAAGCTTTGCTTTCATGATTAAAAAAAAAAAAGAATTCAAAGTCTCCTTTACCCTTTACTTTCCATCTTTTTTGGATGCTGTCCTGTGAGGACACTTGTAGTTGTTTAGTCTTCTGGACATGCTGAACTGGTAAGTCAACCTGCTGAGGATGGCAGAGTGGGAAAGGATAAAGAACCCGGGTCTCTGATGTCGCTGGTGAATCCATGAACCAACTAGAATCTGACCGTGCGTTCTCTCGGCAAAACGCTGTTAGTGATTGCCCTGCTTCATTCTGCTACTCCAGGGGTTTCTTGACTTCCTACTTTCGCATTCCAGTCCCCTATAATGAAGAAGACATCTTTTTTGGGTGTTAGTTCTAAAATGTCTAATATGTCTCCATAGAACTGTTCAACTTCGGCTTCTTCAGAGTAACTGGTCGGGGCATAGGCTTGGATTACTGTAATATTGAATGGTTTACCTTGGAAATGAACAGAGATCATTCTGTCGTTTTTGAGATTGCATCCAAGTACTGCATTTCAGACTCTTGTTGACCATGATGGCTACTCCATTTCTTCTAAGGGATTCCTGCCCACAGTAGTAGATATAATGGTCATCTGAGTTAAATTCACCCATTCTAGTCCATTTTAGTTCACTGATTCCTAGAATGTCGATGTTCACTCTTGCCATCTCCTGTTTGACCACTTCCAATTTGCCTTGATTCATGGACCTAACATTCCAGGTTCCTATGCAATATTGCTCTTTACAGCACCGGACCTTGCTTCTATCACCAGTCTCATACACAACTGGGTATTGTTTTTGCTTTGGCTCCATCCCTTCATTCCTTCTGGAGTTATTCCTCCACTGAGCTCCAGTAGCATACTGGGCACCTACCGACCTGGGGAGTTCCTCATTCAGTATCCTATCATTTTGCTTTTTGATACTGTTCATGGGGTTCTCAAGGCAAGTCTACCGAACTGGTTTGCCATTCCCTTCTCCAGTGGACCACATTCTGTCAGACCTCTCCACCATGACCCGCCCATCTTGGGTGGCCCCACACGGCATGGCTTAGTTTCAGTGAGTTAGACAAGGCTGTGGTCCATGTGATCAGATTGACTAGTTTTCTGTGATTATGATTTCAGTGTGCCTGCCCTCTGATGCCCTCTCGCAATACATACTGTCTTATTTGGTTTCCTCTTACCTTGGTCGTGGGGTATCTCTTCATGGCTGCTCCAGCAAAGGGCAGCCACTGCTCCTTACCTTGGATGAGGGGTATCTCCTCACGGCCACCCCTCCTGACCTTGAATGTGGAGTAGCTCCTCTCGGCCCTCCTGTGCCCACACAGCTGCTGCCACCTGGACGTGGGGTAACTCCTCTCGGCCACGCTTGTGCGCATGGTGGGTCGCGCAGCTGGCGTCGCTTCTGCACGCGGTCCCTGTATGCAGGTCAGGAAGCAAGAGTTAGAACTGGAAATGGAACAACAGACTGGTTCCAAATAGGAAAAGGAGTACGTCAAGGCTGTATACTTTCACCCTGCTTATTTAACTTACATGCAGAGTACATCATGAGGAACACTGGGCTGGAAGAAGCACAAGCTGGAATCAGGATTGCCAGGAGAAATATCAATAACCTCGGATATGCAGATGACACCACCCTTATGGCAGAAAATGAAGAGGAACTAAAAAGCCTCTTGATGAACGTGAAAGAGGAGAGTGAAAAAGTTGGCTTGAAGCTCAACATGCAGAAAACAAAGATCATGGCTCTGGTCCCATCTCTTCATGGGAAATAGATGGAGAAACAGTGGAAATAGGGTCAGATTATTTTTTGGGGCTCCAAAATCACTGAGGATGCTGATTGCAGCCATGAAATTAAAAGACGCTTACTCCTTGGAAGGAAAGTTATAAGCAACCTAGATAGCATATCCAAAAGCAGAGACATTACTTTGCCAACCAATGTCTGTCTAGTCACGGCTATGGTTTTTCCACTGGTCATGTATGGATGTGAGAGTTGGACTGTGAAGAAAGCTGATCACTGAATAATTGATGCTTTTAAACTGTGGTGTTGGAGAAGACTCTTGAGAGTCCCTTGGACTGCAAGGAGATCCAACCAGTCCATTCTAAAGGAGATCAGTCCTGGGTGTTCGTTGGAAGGACTGATGCTAAAGCTGAAACTGCAATACTTTGGCCACCTCATGCGACGAGTTGACTCACTGGAAAAGACTCTGATGCTGGGAGGGATTGGGGGCAGGAGGAGAAGGGGATGACAGAGAATGAGATGGCTGGATGGACATGAGTTTGAGTGAACTCTGGGAGTTGGTGATGGACAGGGAGGTCTGGTGTGCCTCCCTGTCCATCACCTCATGGGGTCGCAAAGAGTCGGACACGACTGAGCGACTGAACAGAAGAATCTGACATACTCTAGACTTTAGGTTGCTGCTGCTGCTGCTGCGTCACTTCAGTCGTGTCCGACTCTGTGTGACCCCATAGACGGAAGCCCACCAGGCTCCTGGCATTCTCCAGGCAAGAACACTGGAGTGGGTTGCCATTTCCTTCTCCAATGTGTGAAAGTAGAAAGTGAAAAGAGAAAGTGAAGTCGCTCAGTCGTGTCCGACCCTTAGCGACCCCATGGACTGCAGCCTACCAGGCTCCTCCATCCATGGGAGTTTCCAGGCAAGAGTACTGGAGTGGCTTGCCATTGCCTTCTCCGAGACTTTAGGTTAGGAAAGCGATAAATATTATTAAGTTAAAGTCACTGTCTGTCAGTTCTTATGCATTTTGTTGAAAGCATGCTTGTGATAGAGTGCCCCATCTAACCACCTAGACCAGGAGTCAAAAACCCTTTTCTGTAAAAGGCCAGATGGTAAAAATTTTTAGCACTGTGGACCAGTAGTGTCTGTTGCAACTACTCATTGCTGCTCTTGTAGCACAAAAGCAGCCACAGACAATATATGAACAAATGAATGTGGTTGTGTTGCAATGAAAGTGCTTATATGAACAAGCAGACAACCAAATTTGAACTGTGAGCTACAGTTTGGGGACTCCTGCTCTAAATCATAATTAGGAAATGAGAGGGTATATCAGCTTCTAGAGGGCTCATCTCATCTTTGACATTTTTCTGGCAAGATAAGATTTGCTCCCTTTTGTGGGGCAGTATAGGAAATAAATGCTGATTGCAGCCATGAAATTAAAAGACACCTACTCCTTGGTAGGAAAGTTATGACCAACCTAGATAGTATATTAAAAAGCAGAGACATTACTTTGCCAACAAAGGTCCGTCTAGTAAAGGCTATGGTTTTTCCCGTGGTCATGTATGGATGTGAGAGTTGGACTGTGAAGAAAGCTGATCACTGAAGAATTGATACTTTTGAACTGTGGTGCTGGAGAAGACTCTTGAGAGTCCCTTGTACTGCAAGGAGATCCAACCAGTCTATTCTAAAGGAGATCGATCCTGGGTGTTCATTGGAAGGACTGATGCTAAAGCTGAAACTCCAATACTTTGGCCACCTCATGCGACGAGTTGACTCACTGGAAAAGACTCTGATGCTGGGAGGGATTGGGGGCAGGAGGAGAAGGGGACTACAGAGAATGAGATGGCTGGATGGCATCACTGACTTGATGGACATGAGTTTGAGTGAACTCTGGGAGTTGGTGATTTACAGGGAGGCCTGGAATGCTGTGATTCATGGGGTTCCAAAGAGTCGGACATGACTGAGTGACTGAACTGAACTGATAGGAAATAATTGTGCAGAATTTGTAACTGAGTAGAAGGGAGGCAAATAAAGTTGAATTATTAATAGCTGGATTCAGAATGTAAAAGAGAGCACCATTTGGAGGCAAGAATATGAGAGAGGATTACCATGGAAGTTTTAGATGGTCACTAATATTTCTAGATGTTTTGTGTCATGGGTGTAAAGAGAAGGAGACATTACCTCCATCAACAAAACACTTATAGGACTTTCTGAAGCCTCAAAATCTATTTTGACTCAGAATCTCAACATTTGTTTTATGGAGAAAGAAAAATTTGCTTGAGTATGTAAATGATGGTGGGCTTCCCTGGTGGCTCAGGTGGTAAAGAATCAACCTGCAATGTGGGAGACCTGGGTTTGATCCCTGGGTTGGGAAGATCCCCTGGAGGAGAGCATGGTAACCCACTCCAGTATTCTTGGCTGCAGAATCCCCATGGATAGAGGAGCCTGGTGGGCTAGAGTGCATTGAGTCGCACAGAGTCAGCATGACTGAGTGACTAAGCACATAATGATAGTGAGATGACAAAAATTGGTCGCTGTGCACTGGCTCTGAGTCAAGTCTCAGAAACAGAGTTTTAGATGAAGTAGAAAAGAATAGCTTTGTTGCTTTGCCAGGCAAAGTGGATGCAGTGGACTCTCACCCTCAAAAATCGACTGTCCCAACTTGGGAGAATTTGATGAGAAATTTTATAGTAATGGTTCAAGGGTGGGGTTGCTGATAAGGATCAGGGTGTGTGCAAGGCTTCCTTTAATCTGACCTCAGGTGGTCTCTTGATGTGCTTCTCTGGAATGAAGAATGTTGACATCTTCTGTTTGTTGGGTGTTTTAGTTCTACAAAGAGTGTAAAGATATTGTTTTGTGTATCACTTAAGGTTTAGAAAAGGCAGAGGAACCAGAGATCAAATTGCCAACATCTGCTGGATCATGGAGAAAGCAAGAGAGTTCCAGAAAAACATCTATTTCTGCTTCATTGACTATGCCAAAGCCTTTGACTGTGTCGATCACAATAAACTGTGGAACATTCTGAAAGAGATGGGAATACCAGACCACCTGACCTGCCTCTTGAAAAACCTGTATGCAGAGCAGGAAGCAACAGTTAGAACTGGACATGGAACAACAGACTGGTTCCAAATAGGAAATGGAGTACATCAAGGTTGTATTTTGTCACCCTGCTTATTTGACTTATATGCAGAGTACATCATGAGGAACGCTGGGCTGGAAGAAGCACAAGCTGGAATCCAGATTGCCGGGAGGAATATTAATAACCTCAGATATGCAGATGATACCACCCTTATGGCAGAAAATGAAGAGGAACTCAAAAGCCTCTTGATGAAAGTGAAAGAGGAGAGTGAAACGGTTGGCTTGAAGCTCAACATTCAGAAAACAAAGATCATGGCATCTGGTCCCATCACTTCATGGGAAGTAGATGGGGAAACAGTGGGAACAGTGTCAGACTGTATTTTTTTGGTCTCCAAAATCACTGTGGATGCTGATTGCAGCCATGAAATTAAAAGACACTTACTCCTTGGAAGGAAAGTTATGACCAACCTAGATAGCATATTAAAAAGCAGAGAAATTACTTTGCCAACAGAGGTCCATCTAGTCAAGGCTATGGTTTTTCCCGTGGTCATGTATGAATGTGAGAGTTGGACTGTGAAGAATGTTGATCGCTGAAGAATTGATGCTTTTGAACTGTGGTGCTGGAGAAGACTCTTGAGAGTCCCTTGTACTGCAAGGAGATCCAACCAGTCTATTCTAAAGGAGATCGATCCTGGGTGTTCATTGGAAGGACTGATTTTAAAGCTGAAACTGCAATACTTTGGCCACCTCATGCGACGAGTTGACTCACTGGAAAAGACTGATGCTGGGAGGGATTGGGGGCAGGAGGAGAAGGGGACGACAGAGAATGAGATGGCTGGATGGCATCACCGACTCGATGGACATGAGTTTGAGTGAACTCTGGGAGTTGGTGATGGACAGGGAGGCCTGGCATGCTGTGATTCATGGGGTCGCAAAGAGTCGGACACGACTGAGCAACTGAACTGAACTGAACTAAGGTGGAATCAGGACCCCGCCCCAAGGCTGCACTGTGGTTTCTTGGCTGGTCCTTAGTTGTCTCTATGTCCCCTCCTTTCCCTGATTAACAACTATATGAAAGGCTTCTGTGCCCAGGAGCCCCACAGGATCTTGTTTGGTTTCAGGAGGACAGAAAGGTCTAGGTAGGATCCTGATTTATCAGGCTGGACTTCTGTGGGTCCCCTGTAGCAAATTAAAATGGGCTTCCCAGGTGGTACAGTGGTAAAGAATCCTCCTGCCAGTGCGTGAGACACTGGAGACCTGTGTTTGATCCCTGGGTTGAGAGAATGCTCTGGAGGAGGAAATGGCAACTCACTCTAATGTTCTTGCCTGGGAAATTCCCTGGACAGAGGAGCCTGGTGGGCTATAGTCCATGGGGTCTCAGAGAGTTGGACACAACTGAGCACATGTAAAAGCAGATTCAAATAATGGGGCAGTTTTTGCCATGAAACCTGTTCTTTCTTTGAAAGAGGCACAAGCTAGCTTTAACTCCTCAATTCATTGTAAACAAATTGTTTCATCCCTTTTTTGCCTCTATTTCCTTATCTGTAAGATGGAAATTAATGTAGAGCATACTCAGAGTGTTGGTGTAAGGCTTAAGTGAAGTCACATGGTGAAGCCTTTAGCATGGTGGCTAGCAACTGTTTAATACATGTTGGCTATGATTTAAACCATTATCGGTTTTAAGCCCTTTATATCTGCTACTGCATATCTCCCCCTGGATTGCCCCATAGGTACTTCAGATTCCTGGTGCTTGCTGTCTCGCTTCTTCCCACCATATGTTCTTCATTTTTGCTAATTAGGAAAATGCCTTGGGCGTAGCATAAAGACATGTGGTGTGCTGTGTGAAACTGTGTATTTGGGCTTGGATAGACTTAATTCACAGAATAAGCTGTGTGTTGTCTCATTATCCAAGGAACCAAATAAAAACTGATAGCAACATATTGATTAAATGTGATATTGATAAAATGCAGACATTTTATCTGTATCAATATCTACCTATTGATAAAGATGCAGACATTTTTATCCTTTTTGAATTTGATAGTCCAGAATAATTCTGTTGCCAGTATTTTCTGATAGAATGAATTACTTTTCCAGTCACTGCAATCATGCTATTTATCAAAATAAACTTTGGACAATCAGAATGGACTTCAGAGCTGTGTCCTGAGCCATCTGGCCAACACTGAGCAAGAAACTTCTTTGTCCTTTAGAGACTGAGCTTTCTCCCCAAGCACTAACAGAATTGGAATAAATGGAGGTGGAATTACTCAGCTTTGGTGTGTGAAGAATAACTTTCTGCTTATGCACATGAAGGGACATTTTATGAAGAAAGGAAGCAAGTGTAAGCTGTTTGCTCCCTGGCTCACTGACCTCTTCATTTTAACCTTGCTCTTTTTAGTTGAGGGATGTTTTTACTCTGTTCACTGGTTTGTGTTCATGAATGCAAACCCTTGATGTAATTAATTCATTTATTCAATATTGACTGAATGCCACCATTTTAGGTGCTAGGGTAGAAAGACATTTTTGCCCCAGTGGAGGCTGAGTCCTGGCCTTGAGATATGTTGAGAAGGAAGAAATTTTCATCCTAGGAATTGTCATGAGACAGATTAGCACGAGAAAGTCAAGCAGAAGTTTAATAACATGTATACATGGGAAAGACCCAGAAACAAGAAGTAACTCACCAAAATGGCTGAAACCCTGAGCTTAAATACAGTCTTCAGCTAAAGACAAAAGAGGATATTGGGAGTAGTGGTTTGAGACTTTCAAAGGGGAGGAAGGCAATTCACATGGATATGAAAAACCAATATTTGGTAAACGTTTGCTGGGCCACGTATGTAGACACATGAAACACAGAGATGAATTTTAACAAACATATTTTGCTGTATTCCTCCCTGTTTGTCACATTCAAACTATAGTGATCTGTGGTGACAGCTCCCTTTCTGGAACAGGTCCTCTGTCTACATTCTTTTGGGCAGTTAGGGTGAAGGTGAAAAGAAAGACTTGCGGAGTCTTCAACTTCTTAAAAATAATCAGCCTAGGGACTTCCTTGGTGTCCATGGTTAAGAATCTGCCTTGCAATGTAGGGGATGCAGATTCAGTCCCTCGTCTGGGAACTAAGATCCCACGTGCTGCGGAGCAACTAAACCCATGTGCCACAACTGACACCTGAGGCAGCCGGGATGAATACGTAAAATAAATAAATACTTTAAAAATAATCAACCTAAATTAGTCCTTGTGCCAAAGAGATGCATTTTAGGGTGGCACATTGTGCTCCCCTACTGGTATATGGTAGAACAGACCTGAGTTGAAGGCACTGGGGTTCAGCACAGAGTAATGAGGCAGGAAAAAAGTTATTCCAAAGGGAAAACTTGATGTAGAATCTACATTTCTTTTTCTTCTTTTGTTTTGCTTTCCAAAACAAGTCACATATTTTTATTGAGTGCTCCCTAGTGCAAAGAACTAGCAATAGTGAAATATGTAATTTAGTATGAGAGACTATGACGTGTGTGCACACGCGTGCTCAATTACTCAGTTGTGCCTGACTCTATGCAAGCCCATGAACTATAGCCCACCAGGCTCCTCTGTCAGTAGGATTTCCCAGGCAAGAACACTGGAGTGGGTTGCCATTTCCTTCTCCAGAGAATCTTATCAGACCAGGGATAGAACCCTGCATTGACAGTCAGATTCTTTACCACTGAGCCACCTGGGAAATTCATGTCCATGAAAATGAAGGGAAAGGGGAGAGTGGCTGATTCTTATTGATGTATGACAGAAAACCACAAAAGTATGTAAAGCAATTATCCTTCAATTAAAACAATAAATAAAGTGGCAAAAAAGAGAGGGGAGGGAAATTCTGTTGCGGATCTGTGAGAATGTATTCTGGAAGGCATTCTCCCTTCCAGCTCTGGAAATATAAACATATCAGACTTAAATGTGGAAATTGTTTCAATAGGACTAGAATCTACATTTCTTAAAGTGTCAAGAATGCCATAAAACAAATACCAGTTTTTCTATCATGCTTCTAACATTTTTCACTATAGCATTGAAATATTCAGAGCACCTATTTAACTCAGAAGCTATTACGCAGTCTTTTCTGAATGAAGCAGTAATGATTCCTTATAATAGAGTTTATTATATGAAATCAGTAAATTCTTAGACCTCAAAATATACTATGTACCATAAAATCATGATATAACATAGTTAATCTACTTTTTGAGGTTAGCTCAGTTCCCCTCAATTATCATTATTAATAGGTTTCACCTTGAAGAAAGAGCAGCTTAATTTGTAAAACAGTCTATATGCTGCCTAACTTAAACAAAGACAGAGAAGCAAGAGGGTGGAATGTGGCTTTGATGAAACATTGGCACAGAATACAAAGCAGCAGTGAGTCCTAAAGATAATTACATTTCATTCTAATAATTACAGGTGATATTAACTGTTTTAGGAAAGAATAACAGGAATGAATCAAGCCTGTCTCAGGCTGGCATTTTGATGTGTGTTTTTAAGCATTTTTAACTCCAAGTTAAGGAACACAAAATATGGTATTTTTGGTTTTCAGCATGAATGCCTATGTTTATGGATACTATTTCTATATGTAACATTTATATGTTTATAGTATAACCATTTTCCTTTTCAAACACTTTATTAAACTACCTTCCTTTCCTTACATTAATCGTTAGGCTTCCAGATCTCCTGATCCCGTACTCTAGCCAGCCAGTCAGTGTCTTTCTCAGGAATTTTAGAAATGGGAACAAAGACCACTCTCCCCCCCTGATTCTGAATCGCTGAGGCTGTAAGAGGTGTACTGAGAGAGCGCTGGCATCCGTGTTTCTCATCATGTGGAAGATGAAACACGAGCCCAGAGGAGAAGCAGACCGACGCGTGTCCTTGGTTCCAGCTGTCCTCAGGTTCTCTGCCAGATTTCTGTTCTTGGATTGTGTAAGACAACCTGCAATCCTGATTCCCTCTTTTTGGTTCAACTGGTTTGAGTTTCTATCATATGCAGCCAAGCAATTTCTGACCACTGTAATCCTCACTGCTACCCTGTGTGAACCCTTCATGACTTCAAGCTCTTCACCCAACTTCTGAACTTTGTTCATGTTTCCTCCCTCACACCTCTGCATAGAGACCTTCCCCTGTCTCTCCTTTTATGAGGGTCAATCCTTACTAGCATCCAGCTCAAGCTCCACTTGCTGTATATATCTTTTCCTAGTTACCTGGGCATCCCTTGTATTATCGGCACTTTGTTCTCAGTAAATTCTCACTGATATTTTTCCTCAAACTAGATTTTAAACTCCTTGAGACCTGAGACAACATAACCTACCTTTGTGTCTCTCCAGTGCCGTAAACATTATATGTGCTTGATTTTGATAAAAATGATGTTGCCAACTGTGGTTTTATAATTATAATTTTGAAAATACAGTTTAAATGGAAAATGAACTTAAATATAATGCCCTCAAGTTTGCTGAGTATAATTATTTTACTGTTAGATTAAATTAAATAGCAATAGTTCTTATAGTGATGTGCTTTATATAAGGATACTACTATATGATGTATGCACACACTGTTTAGCAAGGAGTTGTGTTTTGGGAAATAGGACTGCTAGCAATGTCATATAAGGTTGTTGTAGCACAGCTGTCAACACTATGAGTTCCTAGCATTTTATGTTAACAATACTTTTTCCATTCTCTTAAAATGACTTGAAGTCGAGACTGCTTCTGGGCCTGTTTTCTTTGACGTGTTTTTTTCAACAATGATAGATCAATTATCCCAAACCACAGAGATGTTTATATTGCCATTCTTAATGTTTCTGTATTTCCACCAATCCCTGAATTGTCTCCCTAGCTTCCTCCTATGTTTCTACATCTATTTCTTTGAGAGTAACATCTGCTACCTCACAACTTGTATAAATACAGCATCCAACATGATACTTTCCTTGCTGTCCTTGGGAACCTTATCACTTTCAAACATTCTGTGAGCCAGTAAGAGTAAAAATCTTGACCAGACCCAAAGTAATTGGTGGAAATAAAGACTGCAGAAAGAGGAAACCATGCAGAATGTACTAGCTATAGGAAAGCAAGCAGTAGACTCAGGTAAGGGTTTTTTCAGCATGTCAGTTGTTTAGTTGCTAAATCATGTCGGTCCAACTCTTGGGACCCCATGGACTGTAACCCACCAGACTCCTCTGTCCATAAGACCTCCCAGGCAAGAATGCTGGAGTGGGTTGCCATTTCCTTCTTCAAGAGATCTTTCCCACCCAGGAATCGAACCGTTGTCTTCTGCATTGCTGAAGTGAATTCTTTTACCACTGAGCCACCAGGGAAGTATGTCAGTATGTGTCTCAATCCTTGTTGGCTTAGAGCCTGTGTAGATAATACTCAGAGCATGGGGAAAATGTTCAGTGATAGAGAACTGAAATAGAGTGTGTACATATATTGATATATGTGCATGTGATCTGGGAAAATATTTCAGAAACAATTTGCTTTATTACAAATTAAGTGCAAATAAATAGCATTAAACCTGGTAACCTGAATAGAAAGAAGGAGAAATTAAAAGTAAATATACGCTCAATAACTTACAAATTTGCTTTTTTTGTTAAATGCAAATGGAAGATTCAAAACTCAGGAGGTTGCTTTAGGCTTGTGCAAAGAAATGTTCAACATCGTGAATCATCAGAGAAAAGCAAATAAAAAATCACAATGAGATACTATCTCACACCTATAAGAATGGCTATCATCAAAAAGACCACAGATAAAAATGCTGGCAAGAATGTGGAGAAAAGGCAACCCTGGTACAGTGTTGGTGCCGATGTAAAGTGCTGTAACCACTCTGGGAAACAGTATGGAAGTTTCTCAGAAAACCCAAAGTGGAACTCCCATGTGATCCAGCAATTCAGCTCCTGGATATAGATCCAAAGAAAACAAAAACACTAACTTGAAAAGATACATGCACCCCAGTGTTCATAGCAGCATTATTTACAGTTGCCAAGATATGGAAGCAACCTAGGTGTTCATCAAAAGATAAAGTGGTAAGAAGACTGATCTTTTTATACACACACACATACACACACGAATATTACTCAGCTAAAAAAAACTTTTCAAAAACACAGATGGACCTGGAGGATATTGTGCTTAGTGAAATAAGTCAGAGAAAGACAAATGCTGTGTGTTATCACTTTTATGTGGAATCTAAAAAATAAAACAAATGAATCTAACAAAGCAGAAATAAACTTATAAAGAGAACCAACTAGTGGTTACCAGTGGGGACAGAGACAGTGGGAAGGTACAAGACAGGTGTTGAAGATTAATGTGTATAAACTTCCAAAATGAATGGTGAAAGTGTTAGTTGCTCAGTAGTGTCCAACTCTTTGTGAACCCATGGGCTGTAGCCCACCAGGTTCACTGGTCCATGGGATTCTCCACGCAAGAATACTGGAGTGGTTCCCTTCTTCAGCGGTCTTCCCAACCCAGGGATAGAACCCGGGTCTTCTGCATTGCAGGCTGACTCTTTACCATCTAAGCCACCAGGGAAGTGACTTACAAACTTCTATGTATAAAATAACATACAAACTTTCATGTATAAATAAGCTGGCTGCCATCACCAATCTAGACCAGGTCCTGGCCCCAGCAGCCCACTCCAGGTCTCACAGCATCCTGGACTGTCCCAGGAGTGAATAAATAGCTGAAAGAATATATTTTATGGCACAAGGAGTATAGCCAATATTTTATAATAACTTTAAGTGAAATATAATGTATAAAAATTTAAAAGCATTGTGTTGTACATTGGGGCATATACACTGAGCGTTGCTCTGTGTGCACTCTCATTGCTGGGATGGTACAGGATGATGTGAAACCTGGAGTGGGCCGCTGAGACTAGGACCTGATCTAGATTGGTGGTGACAGCCAGCAGTGCAGCCTTGGGAAGGCTGTAGTACTGAGACTGGGCCGGGACCCCGGCTTCGGTGTTTGTCTTAGGAGCTCATTCCTAGGGCTTTAGCATAAGTATTAATCCTCTGGATGGAATGCTGATACAGGAACTGCCACCACTTAGGTACATTTTGCTAATACCTACAAAATAAAAGTGTACACATGGACCTTGCAATAAAGCATAATTGGAAATTACTATCATTTTTTCCCCAAGAGTTTAGAATCCATGGGTTTAAAAGTTGCTCAGTTCAGTTCAGTTCGGTCACTCAGTCGTGTCCGACTCTTTGCGACACCATGAATCACAGCATGCCAGGCCACCCTGTCCATCACCAACTCACGGAGTTCACCCAAACTCATGTCCATCGAGTTGGTGATGCCATCCAGCCATTCTCTGTCCTCCCCTTCTCCTCCCGCCCCCAACCCCTCCCAGCATCAGAGTCTTTTCCAGTGAGTCAACTCGTCGCATGAGGTGGCCAAAGTATTGCAGTTTCAGCTTCAGCATCAGTCCCTCCAATGAACACCGAGGATTGATCTCCTTTAGAATGGACTGGTTGGATCTCCTTGCAGTATAAGGGACTCTCAAGAGTCTTCAACACCACAGTTCAAAAGCATCGATTCTTCGGCGACCAGCTTTCTTCACAGTCCAACTCTCACATCCATACATGACCACGGGAAAAACCATAGCCTTGACTAGACGGACCTTGGTTGGCAAAGTAATGTCTCTGCTTTTTAATATACTATCAAGGTTGGTCATAACTTTCCTTCCAAGGAGCAAGCGTCTTTTAATTTCATGGCTGCAATCAGCATCTGCAGTGATTTTGGAGCCTAGGGTGGTGTCATCTGCATATCTGAGGTTATTGATATTTCTCCCGGCAATCTGGATTCCAGCTTGTCCTTCTTCCAGCCCAGCATTCCTCGTGATGTACTCTGCATATAAGTTAAATAAGCAGGGTGACAATATACAACCTTGACATACTCCTTTTCCTATTTGGAACCAGTCTGTTGGTCCAAAAAGCTGCTACAACATTGCAAACAGACAGGCTTAGAAATAAAAATTAACTTTAATGATTGCCTCAGTGGATGGAAAAGAACATTGTTTTCATATGTAGCAATGGATGAACCAATTACTAATAAGGATGACAAGTCTAAAATTGACTTTTCCTTTCAATTGAAAATAGGATAGGGTCTATCCGGAAGTATTCTGAATTATTTGCAAATTCAAAACCACTTTTGGTTTCTTGTACAACCTCCATTTCCGGAACTCTTAGAGGAAATACTTAAATGCCATTGCACTAATTTATGTTTATAATTAAACTCAAATGCATAAAAATGATTTGCATGAGGAATTAAATCTTTTTTTCTTTTTAATTCGGTTGGCGTTTTTGAAAAATATATCTCTAAAAACTGTATTTATTTAGGTCCGCCAGAGAGCGCGGCCAGAAGCGGACCATGGCCTTCTACCCTGGGGCCCTGCAGGCCCTCCGGCCTCTGGTCGGTCGGTGCACCGCGGGCCCCGAGCCAGTCTCGGTGTGCCCCGCAGCGCGCTCGCCGAGGCCGCCGGTCGGCGGGGCCCAGGACCGGAAGCAGCCGCGAACGTCTCCCCGCCGCGACCTAACGGCGGCGGTCCCTACGAGCCGGGAAGCGGCCGACCGCTGGGCCTCTTCACGCTGCGCGGCAGGGCTTGGGCTCAGGCGAAGCCGCCTGCCGGCCTCCGAGAACGCGGCGCCTCTGGGCGTCGGGCGTGGCGGGACTAGAGGAATGGCGGCCGCTCCAAGTCCGCGGAGGCCCGTTAGAGCCCGGCGCCGGGAAGGATTGTGGCGCCGGCGCGTCCACCCTTAGGCCTTGGGGCCGCGCGGATCCGCGGCCCGAGGTGCCCGCTGCGTCCCGGTTGGATGAGCCCGCACCTCATCCCGACGGTGAGGGACAAAGGCCTCAGCGGGCCCGCGAGGTGGGCGGAGCCGCGGTCGATGACAAGTGGAGCGTAGCGGGCCGTCGGACGGTGAGCGTCGTCCTGCCAAACCCTTGATGTCAGAAGACAGAAATGTCAGAGCAAAGTACCCCCGCGGCCGGCAGAAAGCGCCCATCGCCCAGCGGGAGGATTTACCGGCCGCTGACAGAAGGCCTGTGTGTATAACACGGAAAAGCTGCTCCCAACTCCCCCCGCCCCCAGCCTTTCAGAAGAAAAATTTGGAAAACTTTGGCTGCATCTAGGCCTCCTAGAAGGAGAAGGCAATGGCAAGCCACTCCAGTACTCTTGCCTGGAAACTCCCATGGATGGAGGAGCCTGGTTGGCTGCAGTCCTTGGGTCGCTAAGGGTCGGACACGACTGAGCGACTTCACGTTCACTTTTCACTTTCACACATTGGAGAAGGAAATGGCAACCCACTCCAGTGTTCTTGCCTGGAGAATCCCAGGGACGGGGGAGCCTGGTGGGCTTCCGTCTATGGGGTCACACAGAGTCGGACACGACTGAAGTGACTTAGCAGCAGCAGCAGCAGGCCTCCTAGATGTAAAGCGGTTGCCGACGTATGATAAAATAGAAAAATCACATGTCTTGTAAATACCCATTTGTTTAAAAAACAAAGCTATAGAAAATAAATGTCTTCTGGAAATGACTTTTCGAAATGGAGTTGATTACCTCTAGAAGCAACTTCCAGAGCCACCGAAGTCCCCGCTTGTTCAGTGGGTTGGAGGACATGGAATGGAGGACTTTGGGGAGGAAGAATAGAAAGTTCTATGCCAGACTGGTCATACTTGGATGACGTTTTCATATAAGCACTTTTTGTGTGTGCATTTCATTCCTCACTGCTGTATGCGTAGTTGACAATAAGTGCTTTTTTGAAATCTCTTTCTAGACGTTCTGAAGTGCCTGATATATGTTAAAAGTCGAGATAGTAAAAAGACATTTTGTAAATACCTTTTTGTTAAAATTCATATGAAATGTTGGGGGGGCGGGGGGATTGGCCAGACCACGTGTTTTGTGCACTGGTTGGAGGTCCCGGGTGGTGGGGGAGAGGAGAGGGAAGTGCAGACCTCTGTGCCAGTGTGTTTATGTGTGTTTATAGTGAGGCAAGATTAACCGTTCTTTTCTGTTAGTGCATTTTGTTTCACTTTGCTGTATATATAGGGTATATAATGGACAAGTTAATCCTAATTTACAACATCTAGTCTTTCTAGATGTTATAGAGGTTGCCACTGTATGACAAAAATAGAGTTGGTGAACAACACGTTTTGTACATTTTGTGTTAAAAGTTTCTAGGGAAGATTGTCTTCTGAAAATTTGAGCATTATAGCCCCCTGGGTATGGTGGAGAGGGGAGAGAAGGGAGGGGTCTTAGACTAGAATACTCATATTTTGAAGACAATTTCAGATTATAACCATTACATGTGGCAGTGTATTCAAGACTGCTCTGTATATAGTGGACAAATTAAGTCATTATTTATTTTTCTTTTCCAATTTTATTTATTTTTTTCAAGTTGAACAGACTAAATTTCTTTAAACAAACTTACTTATACTCCAGAGTCCTTTAAAAACTTAATAGCATTTATACATTGAAGGTATTTGATTTTCTTGTAACTAGCACTTCAAATGCAACAAGCATTTGACCCAACAAGTAAAACTTTCTACAGTTCATAACTTTTATAAATAAAATAAATTAAATGTACAGTGAATAAGTTCTCTGAAATATTTCAATATTTCTGCAGGTTTAGTAACATCGTAAAATACATTTCAACTAAAATTCACAAATCTAAAAATCTGTTAGGCATTTTTAGGCGTTTTAAGATGGAAATGAAGACCAATGTTACATCGTAATATGCCAATTACAAATAGTACTTCAAATAGCAAATACTACAGTTTGTCCCAAACTTTAAAAACTGTTCATGAACTCAGCACTGATGGCTATGAGAATTGTTTCCTAGCCTTTTTGAAAATTTCAACCCATTTACGTTTAAGGTAATTATTGATAAGTACGATCCCATAGCCATTTTCTTTATTGCTTTGGGTTCAAGTTTATACACTCTTTCTGTGTATCCTGTCTATAGAAGATCCTTTAGCATTTGTTGGAGAGCTGGTTTGGTGATGCTGAATTCCCTCAGCTTTTGCTTGTCTGTAAAGCTTTTGATTTCTCCTTCATATTTGAATGAGATCCTTGCTGGGTATAGTAATCTGGGCTGTAGGGTATTTTCTTTCATCACTTTAAGTATGTCTTGCCACTCCCAAATTAAGTCATTATTTAAAACATCTAGTCCACCTAGATGTTTAGAAGTGCCCCGTGTATGTTAAATGTAGAGGTAGTAAAATATCGCTTCATAAATATCTTTTTGCTCAAATTCATAGGAAGTACTGTCTTTGGGAATGTTAAATATTAAACCAGCTCTGTGAGCCGTACACACAGAGTCGGACACGACTGAAGTGACTTAGCAGCAGCAGCAGTGAGCCGTATACTGTTGTCTTCACTTGTTCAGTGGTTTGAAGGAGGTGGGAGGGTAAGAATTACAAAAGGTAATATGCAAGTTGTTTGTACCTGGACATTTTCAGATGAAACCATTTTTTGTATGTAATGTGCATTTTGTTTTGCTGTGTATCTAGTATAGATCATGGACAAATGAGTCCTAATTTTGTGACCTCTAGTCTCTATATGTTAAAGAGGTTGCCAGTGTATGACAAAGTAGTAAAATTAGCACATTTTGTACACTTTGTGTTGAAATTCATAGGAATGCTTGTTTTTTGTGAATGATTGTTGATTTGAATTTATTCAAACACCTCTAAGCATTACACATGCCTGTCCTTGTCCCCTGGATTGGTGATGGAAAGAAGGATGTGAGGGAGGGAATGGTTCAGGCCAAAATGGTCATATTTAGAAGATACTTCAAATCATTATTTTTTATAAGTGTGTTTATTTATTTTTGGCTGTGCTGGCTCTTTGTTGCTGCTCAGGTTGCTCTCTAGTTGTGGTGCTCAGGCTTCTTATTGCGGTGGCTGCTTTTGTTGTGGAGCATGGGCCCCAGAGCTCACGTGGGCTCAGCAGTGGTGACTCCTGGGCTCTAGAGCACAGGCTCAATTGTTGTGGTGCTTGGGCCTAGTTACTCGGCGGTGTGTTGGGTCATCTTGGACCAGGGACTGAACATCTGTCTCCTGCTCTGGCAGGCAGATTCTTTGCCACTGAGCCACAGGGGAAGCCCTGAAATTAAATCTTTTAAAGATTTTCTTCTGCAAGAACCATTGGCTCTAGATATACTAACCTTTACATTTCAAAACAATATTTATACCAATTTTGACACAGTCTATGAAATACTCTTAATAGCTCTAATAATAGTTATGTGAGCTGAGAGATCCTTCTCACAATTAAATATTGAAAAAAAGTGATTTGTCATCTTTTATTTGCCAGGAACACTTTATGTGACTTTAAATTGTATCAACTGAAAATAAAGTATTCTGATGACCTGATAAATAAGTTTGCAGAAAAATGATCCAGCAAATCTTATAATCAATATATTATACAATTTTGTACCAAAATATAATTTTTGTACAATTTGTAAGTTAATGTTGTTACTCATCTATTACTATATCCTTATTATATTTATAAATAATAAGATAGTTTTAAAGGAAATAGCTTTATATTTTAGTAACTTTACACTTTCTTCCTTCTTTTTGAACAAGGGACCCTGAATCTTTATTTTGCACTGGGTTCCACAAATTTTGGCGCTAACCTTGTTCCCCAGAGTGGTGACTCCTCCAGTTCAGTATACTCAACCTCTTCTGGCTTTAGGACAAGCCTTGCTTTGAACACAAAGGATTGAAGATGCTTTGGCTTAACTCCCTAAGAGTCAGTATTAGGTCACCTTGTTTGTTAGTCTTTCTTTGGTGACAACTTCTACTTTCTTTCGAACATTGACTCCCCTATGCCTCAGCACAGGTACCTGCACTTTTCTGCTCTTTTCTCTAGCCTCACTCCCTACCACTTTCCTATCACTGCCCCTCCAGGACAAAGGAAAGAAAATTGAGACATAGTCAAATGTTTGCTTATAGCAAATGTGGCAGTTTAGACAGACTCAGCTTTGAGGTAGAACTGTCTGTTGAGTGGAACAAATTCTGAAAAGGCAGATTATTTTGCTGTAGAAATCTCAGAATTACTTGGCTTTGTCCTCAAATATATAATTCCTAGTTGTTTACCATAGTGTTATTCCTGTTTTTCATCATAATAGACTTTTGAGCTGGACATATGGCTGCCCAAAATAAAGACTACATTTTCCAGCTTCCTTTGCAACTATGTGTATCTCTGGTACCAGGTGTGATCAATGGGATGTATGCTAAGATTTTAGCAGCACCAGGTAAATTTAGCAGGACTAGATAACTGGTGCATACTTCTTGCCGCTTCATCTAGGATTCTGCTTGAAAAGTGAGTGTGACTTCTGGAAATCTAATTTAGCAGGAGGATGAAGGGACAATAAGCAGAAAGCTAGACTGTTCTGCCATCAGCCCGTAAAAGCAAGTTTTTGTGATTTAGAAAAAATGCATCCATTCTGTAAGTCCTTTATTGCCAGATTCAGGAAAACTCTCATAATAAATTCACAAATCTGTTTTGAATATTATGTTGTAGCCACGTGTTCCGGGAAACAAACTCACTCAGAAGGACAATGCAGATAGTGAAGTGCAGTTTATTACACTGGCGGGCCCAAGGCAGAGTCTCCTCTTAGCCAAGGACCCCAACCAGCATTTGTGAAAATCTTTTATACCCCATGCATACGTGTCTGAATCCACCACTCCAAATTCCTTGAGACTTACATAAACCAAGGAAAATACAACCCCAGTAATCCCATCATTCACGTGCTATGTGCTCATGTGCTCAAACAGTTAGCCAATAATCAATAAGCCCGAGGTTACACTCCGATAGATACAGAAAAATTTACGGCCTGTCTGGAGGAAGGGGTGATAGGTGTATGTTTTCTCTTAGGCGATGAGTAAACTAGATACGATCTTCAAGGCTCCCCTGTCTGGAGGGGGTCTTATCCTTCTGTTGTCATTTTCATAGTCACTAAACACAGAGTTCAGAGTCCATTGGAAAGGTGGCTGAGCATGATCAGCATGAACAGGCCTAAGATGGAGTCCAGGCCCTATGAATTCTTTCTTCAATGTGAATTGTATCCTAGAGTTGTGCAGTGTGCAGTTTGCACGACAAAACACAACAGCTTGGTCAAGAAGGAACCTGGATCCCTGAGGACCACCACACAGAAGAAAGTTACAGTATCTGCCCTAATACACCTACAGGTGGACTTTTATGTGTGAGAGAAACAAGCTTTCTTGTTTAAGCTGCTGCTACAACATTCAGAAAACAAAGATCATGGCATCTGGTCCCATCACTTCATGGGAAATAGATGGAAAAACAGTGGAAACAGTGTCAGACTTTATTTTTTTGGGCTCCAAAATCACTGCAGATGCTGATTGCAGCCATGAAATTAAAAGACGCTTGCTCCTTGGAAGGAAAGTTATGACCAACCTTGATAGTATATTAAAAAGCAGAGACATTACTTTGCCAACCAAGGTCCGTCTAGTCAAGGCAATGGTTTTTCCCGTGGTCATGTATGGATGTGAGAGTTGGACTGTGAAGAAGGCTGATCGCCGAAGAATCGATGCTTTTGAACTGTGGTGCTGGAGAAGACTCTTGAGAGTCCCTTATACTGCAAGGAGATCCAACCAGTCCATTCTAGAGGAGATCAATCCTGGATGTTCATTGGAGGGACTGATGCTAAAGCTGAAACTGCAATACTTTGGCCACCTCATGCGACGAGTTGACTCACTGGAAAAGACTCTGATGCTGGGAAAGGTTAGGGGCGGGAGGAGAAGGGGACGACAGAGAATGAGATGGCTGGATGGCATCACCGATTCTGTGGACATGAGTTTGAGTGTACTCCGGGAGTTGGTGATGGATAGGGAGGCCTGGCGTGCTGTGATTCATGGGGTCGTGGAGAGTCGGACACGACTGAGCGACTGAACTGAACTGAACTGATTTTTCAGTGTCTGGTATTTGAAGCTGAATATGGTATGAGGCCTATGCATGCTGCTTGTCATTTTTCATGTGCTGTAGCACAGTTGCTCGGAGAAGGCAATGGCAAGCCACTCCAGTACTCTTGCCTGGAAAATCCCGTGGATGGAGGAGCCTGGTAGGCTGCAGTCCATGGGGTCGCTAAGGGTCGGACACGACTGAGCGACTTCACTTTCACTTTTCACTTTCACACATTGGAGAAGGAAATGGCAGCCCACTCCAGTGTTCTTGCCTGGAGAATCCCAGGGATGGGGGAGCCTGGTAGGCTTCCATCTATGGGGACACACAGAGTCGGACACGACTGAAGTGACTTAGCAGCAGCACAGTTGCTTCTCAAATCTTAGTGTTGATATAAATCACCTCGATATCCTATTGGAGTGCAGGTTCTGATCCAGTGGGTGTGGGGTGAGGTGTTTCTAACAAGCTCTGTACAGATCACCATTTAAACAGCAGATATTCTTGAAACTACATTTACTGCTGTCTCTTTGTGGGTGAGGGAGACATGTTTTAACCAGTCATTGTTGTAAACATGTAAATCATCAACAAATTTTCTCAGGCCTGATGAGAAAAATACCACATAGTACATTGCTTCATTTCCATTTAGAATCCCTGGGAGAATATTTCTCAACGTGTAATCTGTTGACCTTCTGTATTAAAAAAATTAAAAAAAAACCCACCTTTATAGGGTAAGTGAATTTGTTAGAATGGTCATACTCATCTCAAGGCAGCTATTAAATGAGAACACCTGAAGATGAGATCTTGGGATCCATATTTTTAAACTAGCTATACAGGTGATTTTGAAGCATTCTAAATTTGAGAGCTATCAGCTCAAGAGAAAGGAAAAGCAGGCAAATGAAGCTATAAGAGATCTGGCCAGCAAGACTTCTAGATGTATTTACTGCCTTGAAGAAATGCCATGAAGAAGTGGTGGGAATAGAAACTAAATGCATACTAGAGGCCAGGAAGTCCCTTGGAACCAGAAAGAATGAGCATGTCTATGGAATGTTGATACAAAACCAGCACAGGTAAATCCCAAAGGAATGTTGGGATCCAAATGCTTGTCACTGATGTTGAAAACTAAAATACTCAGACTGAAACCATCATTTTGATATTGATGTAAGAAGACCCATGTGTGCCAACAGATAGGTTTATTTTACTTGATATCTTGGGAACACAAAAGAAACTAAAACAAAAATAAATTTAGAATTGCAGATTTTAATTCCAAGTAACAGATTTATTCTACAGTTTGTTGTTGCGCTTCACTTATTATAGTTGAAAAATTACTCCTGGAAAATGCCTAACAAATCTACATTGTACACAGTTTAGAAAAGAGATTTTGAAGATCAGGTTTAGGAAAAGGAAACATTTTGAAGTTTTTACAAAACATAAAATGGAAAGAGAATTTTCTCTGTAATTCTATTAGGCTTTGTTCCTAATGAGTGTGGAAGTGCAATTCATCTCTAGTAAAACTGAGAGACAGCAGGCGTTTTGCTTCATGCTTTTTCAGTATGGAGCAGTTTTCCTTCACTAATCCCCACTCTGTCCAATCCACCACCAACTTTCCCCAGTGACCCCCTAGTGAATGAGGAAGATATTTTGAATTGTCTCATTCACTCCAGTCACTTCTCCAGAACTTGAATCCGACCTACAGCATGTATAAAACTGGTCCAGTCTGGTAACAGAGACCTTATTCCTTCCCATGGATATTTTCACCGTTAGGAAGAATATTCAAATTTATCTCCTCATATATTTTACCCATTGTATGTCAAACGTCTGAGGGCTGCTTCTACACGACACCCCTTTAAATATTAAAAGAGAGCAATCAGTCTGCCTTCTTTCTTCAGGCTAAATATCACCAATACCTTTGCATTTAGGTTGTAGAGAACAGAGGAACATTTATCTCCTTTATATAGCTACTGTATGTCTATTAATACAACTCAAGGTCATATTAGTTCCTTTTTGGAGGGAGAGTCACATGTTGACTTATATTACATTTGCAGTTGAGTAAAATATTTATGCCTTTTCTGCAAATGGTTCTGTAATATCACTGTCTCAATGTCTTGTACTTTTGCAGTTTGGTTTTTGAATTGGTTGAATTTCATCTTCTTTTCCATCCAGCATTCTGGCCTTCTAGCTTTTTGCCTCTTATTTCTGCCATTCACTGTATTTGCTTCCCTTCTCAGCACCATGGAATGTAGATGTGATAAACAAGGGTTCCATATTTTTAAACATGTCATTGGACAAGCAACATTCTGTGTTCTACCATTGGAAATCTCTTTTTAAAGCTAGTAATCATCCATTAATTAGTCTCTGAGGTCACTTTTCTAGTTATAGATTCTCCTAAATGTCCTATTATCTGGTTCACATTTCTCTAACTTGACTAAAAAAATCAAGGGGAAACTTTATTAAATGCCTTTATACTATCTGGATGCATTTTCTATCTGTAACATTTCCCCATAATTCCTTTGAGTCCATCAAAATGTTTTTTCTAAATAACAATGAATTTTTTTTAAATGGACTTGTTCTACGTCAAAATCTTTACTTTTCCACCATGGTGGAGGAGTGGTTGATGGTGATGTGCAGATTGTGAAGGGACCTGTGACTCTTGCTAAATTGTTATGGCTGTTTTGGGCACAGCCGGGGACTTCTGCTGATGAGCAAAGGCGGAACATAATTATGGAGCTGGCAAAAAAAAACCCGAATGAACTTTTTGGTCAGCCCAATACATCTAAGTATGATGTATGGGGGTGGTGGCTGCCCAAACCCTGAGAGAAGCTGTAACCAAGGGTCTGAAGGCATGAAGCTGCATGGGTAGTGTCCATAAAACACCAGGGGGGAATGCTGAAGCCCAGGCCATCAGTTTTTTGTTAGGGCATATTTTCCTAACTAAAGTGATGGTATTGAAACATTGAGGAAGTTCCTTCAATATCAGAGTGGAGGCAAGTCTTGATTCTTATATTGAGTCAAAATCTCACTCCTTGCAACTGCCTCATTTATTCTACTGCTCTCATTGTGAGCAACTTTGGAAGTTCATCTATCCCCCTTTCTGAGTAATAAATTCTTCAGTTCAGTTCAGTTCAGTCACTCAGTCGTGTCTGACTCTTTGCAACCCCATGAATCACAGTTATTTTTAAATAGTTTTCATGTTTTATTCAGGCTGAACATTTCCAATTTCTGTACTAGAAATGTTGACTTAGTGTTATCAGAAATAAGGGAGTAATTCTCTTCTGAAATAGAGTTTATTTTTAAAAAATGTGAATTCAATTTTCATATTTTATTTTCATCTCATTTTTTGAGTCACTAGATTTCAATATATTAAAAAATTTTCCCTGAAAGGATCATCTTTAAAATTTAAAAAAAACCCAACAAATTAAAAAAGTGTGAATGATATCTCCCTAAATTTCCTTTCTTCTGAACAAAGATTTTCATTAAACAAAATCTCCATTAATTAAACCAGTGGAAAATGAAAAAATTATGCTTATGTTACTAAAAGAAGCTTGTGTCTGCTTGCTGACCTCACAGCAGAACTATTCTACTGACACCAGGTTGTAATGGAGGAAATTGGAGGTTTTTTGCAGGTTCCAAGCAAGGAGTACAGGTGGCTCACACTTAAAGGACCAGAACTTCTCAGTGGTTTTCAGAGAGGATTTTTAAAGGCAACATTTGGGGTGAGGGTTGAAGGGAGGCAGGATTTTCACTGATTGGTTGCTGGTAGCCTAACAGGGTGGTGTTTCAGGATCTTAATCAGCCTTCTAATTCCAACCAGTCTGGGATCTCTGTGCTTGTCTTCAGCCTCTAGTCACCATCCTCTCCCTGGGTGGAGGTCTTGATTCTTGCAGAATGATTAAAAGATATGCATCAAATTGTTACATGTATCCTTTGAGGAGGAACTAATGTCATTAATTTTCTTGCTTAACTGCTTTTCCTTTGTTTCTGCATTCCCTCACTTACCCAATTAGTAGTTACTTGAGTCTGCTTTTTGGAACTCTAGGAAGGCCTCGAAGACTGAAGCCTTGTTCTGCAAATGACAGACAGGGGACACAGAGGAACTTTTGTACTTAGGAGGGCCCCACAGGGTCTTGCTTGGTTTCAGTTCCCTATTTCTTTGATAGTCCTCAACCTGAGGGAAACAGGGGGCAGGACAAAGAAGGAGAATAAATTGTAAATTTGGCAAGGGAACTTGGTTTTAGAGGGACTCAGTTTCAATTAATTAAAATTGTTTTTGCATCAAAATGTATTTTGTTCAGCCTTAGTTTTCTGACATAGAATATTAGAAGGGAAAATGCATGCATGCTTAGTAACTCAGTTGTGTCTGACTCTTTGCAAGCCTATGGATGGTCGTCTGCCAGGCTCCTCTGTCCACGAAATTTTCCAGGCAAGAATACCGGAGTAGGCTGCCATTTCTTCTTCAGGGGATCTTCCCAACACTGGGATGAAACCTGTGTCTCCTGCATCTCCTGCACTGGCAGGTGGATTCTAGAAAAAGTCATAGAAAAACCCTTTTCAATACACAGATTTTGTAGTAGATTCTGCTATTGCCCCACTTACCACAATGGAAGTAACTAAAAATCTGCAAAGATGGGCACAAGAAAGGACAGAAATGGTATGGACCTAAGAGAAGAAGATATAAAGAAGAGGTGGCAAGAATATAAGAACAACTATACAAAAAAGATCTTCATGACCCAGATAACCATGATGGTGTGACCACTCACCTAGAGCCAGATATAATGAAATGCAAAGTCAGATGGGCCTTAGGAAGCATCACTACAAACAAAGCTAGTGGAGGTGATGGAATTGCAGTTGAGTTATTTCAAATTGTAAAAGATGATGCTGTGAAAGTGCTACACTCAATACACCAGCAAATTTGGAAAACTCAGGAGTGGCCACAGGACTGGAAAAGGTCAGCTTTCATTCCAATCCCAAAGAAAGGCAATGTCAAAGATTGTTCAAACTAGTACACAATTGCACTCATCTCACACACTAGCAAAGTAATGCTCAAAATTCTCCAAGCCAGGCTTCAACAGTACATGAACTGTGAACTTCTAGATGTTCAAATTGGATTTAGAAAAGGCAGATGAACCAGAGATCAAATGCCAACATCCACTGGATTATAGAAAAAGCAAGAGAGTTCCAGAAAGACATCTACTTCTGCTTTATTGACTACACCAAAGCCTTTGTGTGGATCACAATAGGCTGTGGAAAATTCTTAAAGAAATGGGAATACCAGATCACCTTACCTGCCTCTGAAGAAATCTGTATGCAGGTCAAGAAGCAACAGTTAGAACCAGACCTGGAACAACAGACTGGTTCCAAATTGGGAAAGGAGTTCGTCAAGGCTGTATATTGTCACCCCGCTTACTTAACTTATATGCAGAGCACATCATGTGAAATGCCAGACTAGATGAAGGACAAACTGGAATCAAGATTGCTGGGAGAAATATCAATAACCTCAGATATGCAGATGATACCACCCTTATGGCAGAAAGCAAAGAAAAACTAAAGAGCCTCTTGATGAAAGTGAAAGAGGAGAGTGAAAAAGTTAGCTTAAAACTCAACATTCAGAAAACTAAGATCATGGCCTCCGGTCCCATCAATTCATGGCAAATAGATGGGAAAACAATGGAAACAGTGAGAGACTTTTTTGGTGGTGCTCCAAAATCACTGCAGTTGGTGACTGCAACCATGAAATTAAAAGACGCTTACTCCTTGGAAGAAAAGCTATGTTCAACCTAGACAGCATATTAAAAAACAGACATTACTCAGCCAACAAAGGTCCACCTAGTCAAAGCTATGTTTTTTCCAGTAGTCTTGTATGGATGTGAGAGTTGGACTATAAAGAAAGCTGAGCACTGAAGAATTGATGCTTTTGAACTGTGGTGTTGAAGAAGACTCTTGAGAGTCCCTTGGACTGCAAGGAGATCCAACTAATCCATCCTAAAGGAGATCAGTCCTGAATATTCACTGGAAGGACTGATGTTAAAGCTGAAACTCCAATGCTTTGGCCACCTGATGTGAAGAGCTGACTCATTTGAAAAGACCCTGATGCTGGGAAAGATTGAAGGTGGGAGGATAAGGGGACAACAGAGAAGGAGATGGTTGGATGGCATCACTGACTCAATGGACATGAGTTTGAGCAAGCTCCGGGAGTTGGTGATGGACAGGGAGGCCTGGCGTGCTGCAGTCCATGGGGTTGCAAAGAGTTGGACATGACTGAGTGACTGAATGGACTGAATTAAAAAATCTGTCTGGTTTTTCGGAAGTATTCTTTACCCAAGTTTTTAACCAACTGGGAGGCAGGTTGAACAGGTGAAGGAGATAAGAGGGAGTAAGGTCTTTTGATGTCTTGGCTGGAGAAAAGAAGCTTTGAAGATTTAAGGTGAGTTTACAAAAGTGAAGAATTAGCCATTGATGGATGATGAGTTTGTTGTCAGGAAGAGGAATTTAGCTTTGACATCATAGACAAAAGAGAAACCACTGCCATTCTTAGGTGAGAGGGGTGAAATATAATGTCAAAAAATCAGACATCTGTGAGCTTATAGCAGAGTGAACCATAAAATCATTTGGGAGCTTGCAGTAAACTGGAATTGATGTGTTAAAGTATGTATTTGATTGTGCTTAGGGTAACAGCAAGGAAAGAAAATTGTAGGGAAAGAATTTGTTGGGCAAAGAGAGATAAGTCTTTCTGTATAGGTTAATGGTGCATGATGGGCTGGTGCCTTGGAATTGTTCTACATCTTTGTCCACTAGATCTGGGATTCTCAACCGGGTCCTGTTGACATGTTGTGCTGAGTGATTCCTTACTGGGGGAAGGGAGCATCCTGTACATAGTAGGATGTTTAGCAGCAGCCTGGGCCTCTGTCCACTCATTGAACATAGTACCTCTCTGTTATTGAAATAAACATAGACAGAACGTCTGCATGCATTGCCAGTTCTCCCCCTGAGGGGCAAAATTACCATCATTGAGAACCACTGTCATATTCCTTTTATAATATAAATTTTAAAAATTTACTTATTTTTAAATTGAAGGATAATTGCTTTATAGAATTTTGTTGTTTTCTGTCAAACCTCAACATGAATCAGCCATAGGTATACATATATTCCCTCCCTCTTGAATCCTCTCCCATCTCCCTCCCCATCGCACCTCTGTAGGTTGATACAGAGCCCCTGTTTGAGTTTCCTGAGCCACACAGCAAATTCCCATTGGCTATCTGTTTTACAACCAGTCCATCCTAAAGGAGATCAGTCCTGAGTGTTCATTGGAAGGACTGATGCTGAAGCTGAAACTCCAGTACTTTTGCTACCTGATGCTAAGAGCTGACTCATTTGAAAAGGCCCTGATGCTGGGAAAGATTGAGGGCAGGAGGAGAAGGGGATGACCGAGGATGAGATGGTTGGATGGCATCACAGACTCGATGGACATGAGTTTGGGTGGACTCCAGGAGTTGGTGATGGACAGGGAGGCCCGGCATGCTGGAGTCCATGGGGTCACAGAGTCAGACATGACTGAGCGACTGAACTGATGTATTTTGCACATGGTAATGTAAGTTTCCAGTTACTCTCTCCCTACATCCCACCCTCTCTTCCCCTCCCCCATGTCCATAATCTGTTCTCTATGTCTGTTTCTTCATTGCTGCCCTGCAAATAAATTCTGCAGTACCATCTTTCTGGATTCCGTATGTAGGCATTAGTGTGTGATATTTATCTTTCTTTTTCTGACTTACTTCACTCTGTATAATAGGCTGTAGGTTTATTCAACATAGCCATCTTGCCATGCCCGGTTCCTGGAGAAGCTCTGCTGATAGTAAACATTTTTTCCTCCTCTTTGAACCACTACCTCTGACTTGTGACTGTTAGAAGAAAAATGGGTTGGAAAACTAGAGACAGAGGATAGTAAACTTAAAAAGTTTTATTTAAAAAAAAAATAGTCAATCCCTTGCTTTAGCCCATGTATTCTGCTTAATTATTCTCCTTTCCTTCTTTCATTTCTTCAATTTTGCCTTTATTCTTCTTTGATGTTTTTCCAGTCCTATCAAATCTATATATTTTATTTTGTTATTGCAGATCATTTTTAGAAGTGGAGAGGTATTAATAAATAGCACCATAAAATCTCATTAGCACTATATCACTTCTCCTTCGGTTAGCAGTTTATCTCAATGCCACATTTTAAAAAAATCACAAATTTCAAATTCAATACCAATCATTTCAAGTATTTACAACCTAATTGTAAAATCTAATTGTAGATTAAAAGTGAAATTGATTACAAAACAGTGGTGACTTGAAGTCACTATATTTTATACTATTTTAATCAATAGATATCATTCACCAGGGAATTATACATTTCTAGTCTTTTACCACCTTTATTAATCTCTTGCTAATAGTTGATTTCTTAAAAACAAATAGTTGCTGCAGTGACATTAGCATTAATTCCATGTTCTTTCTTACCGAATTTTTAATGATGCTTATTTCTTTGTGATATGCTTTTCCTAAGAAATCTGGATCTTAGTATTTTTTGCCCTTTGAGTAAAGGAGGTCTTCTAGACTGTAACCTGCACATTTCTAGGTGTGATCACTGACCATGGTCCATGGGTCGGACTTTTAGGGAGACTTTCAGAGCCTGGTTGAGGCTTATTAGCTTGGGAGCTTCAGCCTGTACTCACATTACCTCAACTGCCCATCCTCCTCATTTACAAAACCCTGACTTTTTGTCAAGAATACCTGGTCCTGCTTAGGAGACCTATAAATAATTGGAATGTTTGGGCCTTATTTGGATCTCAATTCAAATTCTCTAAATACACAACCTACACACATGGACATAGATACACTTACTGATACATATTTATGAGGTAGTTGGAAATATTTGAATACTAACAATATTTGCTGTATTAGTTCAGTTCAGTCGCTTAGTTGTGTCCAACTCTTTGAAACCCCATGAATTGCAGCACGCCACGACCCCCTGTCCATCACCAACTCCCGGAATCCACCCAAACCCATGTCCACTGAGTTGGTGATGCTATCCAACCATTTCATCCTCCGTCGTCCCCTTCTCCTCCTGCCCTCAATCTTTCCCAGCATCAGGGTCTTTTCAAATGAGTCAGCTCTTTGTGTCAGGTGGCCAAAGTATTGGAGTTTCAGCTTCAACATCAGTCCTTCCAATGAACACCCAGGACTGATCTCCCTTAGGATGGACTGGTTAGATCTCCTTGCAGTCCAAGGGATTCTCAAGAGTCTTCTCCAACACCACAGTTCAAAAGCATCAATTCTTCGGCTCTCAGCTTTCTTTATAGTCCAATTCTCACATCCATACATGACCACTGGAAAAACCATAGCCTTCACTAGACAGACCTTTGTTGACAAAGTAACGTCTCTGCTTTTTAATATGCTGTCTAGGTTGGTCATAACTTTCCTTCCAAGCAGTAAGCGTCTTTTAATTTCATGGCTGCAGTCACCATTCTGCAGTGATTTTGGAGCTCAAAAAAAGAAAGTTTCTCACTGTTTCCACTGTTTCCTCATCTATTTGCCATTAATTGATGGGACTGGATGCCATCATCTTAGTTTTCTGAATGTTGAGCTTGAGGCCAATTTTTTCACTCTCTCACTTTCATCAAGAGGCACTTTAGTTTTTTTTTGCTTTCTGCCATAAAGGTGGTATCATCTGTGTATCTTGAGGTTATTGGTATTTCTCCCAGCAATCTGGACTTCAGCTTGTGCTTATCCAGCCCAGCATTTCTCATGATGTACTCTGCATATAAGTTAAATAAGCAGGGTGACAATATATAGCCTTGACATACTCCTTTTCCTATTTGGAACCAGTCTGTTGTTCCATGTCCAGTTCTAACTGTTGCTTCCTGACCTGCATACAGGTTTCTCAAGAGGCAGGTCAGGTGGTCTGGTATTCCCATCTCTTTCAGAATGTTCCACAATTTATTGTGATTCACACAGTCAAAGGCTTTGGCATAGTCAATAAAGCAGAAATAGATGTTTTTCTGAAACTCTCTTGCTTTTTTGATGATCCAGCGAATGTTGACAATTTGATCTCTGGTTCCTCTGCCTTTTCTAAAACCAGCTTGAACATCTGAAAGTTCAGGGTTCACTTATTGCTGAAGCCTGGCTTAGAGAATTTTGAGCATTACTTTACTAGCATGTGAGATGAGTGCAGTTGTGCAGTAGTTTGTGCATTCTTTGGCATTGCCTTTCTTTGGGATTGGAATGAAAATTGACCTTTTCCAGTCCTGTGGCCAGTGCTGAGTTTTCCAAATTTGCTGGCATATTGAGTGCAGCACTTTCACATCATCATCTTTCAGAATTTGAAATAGCTCAACTGGAATTCCATCACCTCCACTAACTTTGTTCATAGTGATGCTTCCTAAGACCCACTTGACTTCGCATTCCAGGATGTCTGGCTGTAGGTGAGTGATCACACCATCGTGATTATCTGGGTCATGAAGATCTTTTTTGTACAGTTCTTCTGTGTATTCTTGCCACCTCTTCCTAATATCTTCTGCTTGTTGTATTAAGAAACTTCTTTTTTCAAGATGTGATAATTGTATTGTGGCTTTGTTTTTAAAGGAGTCTTTAAAAGACATATATTGGTATATAGTTTTGCTTCCCTGGTGGCTCAGTAGTAAAGAATCTGCCTGCCAATGCAGGAGATGTGGGTTCGATCCCTGGGTCAGGAAGTTCCCCTGAAGAAGGAAGTGCAACCCACTCCAGTATTCTTGTCTGGGAAATCCTATGGACAGAGGAGCCTGGTGAGCTACAGTCCCGTGGGGTTGCAAAGAGTCAAACACAACTGAGTGACTAAACAGCAACTGATATATTTATAGATGAAATAACATGAGAGCTGGATTTACTTGTGGGTAACCAAAGAAGGAATAGGGGAATGGACGGGGTACAGATGAAAAGGGATTGGTCATGAGTTAATAGTGAAGCTCGGAACTGGTTTCATGGAATGGGGTTTAGGTTTATTATTCTTTTCACTGTGTTCTTATATAGGTTTAAAATTACATTTTCCACAGTAAACAAATATATGTTATTATACTTAATGATAGCAAAATTTAAGAGAATAAAGATAAAGCATACAACCTCATTCCCATGGCAAATTGCTCAAGGCCAGGGTCTCTCACCAGCCTCTGAGAGTTTGTATTGAACACCTTACCTTGATTGACATAAGTGAGTTTTATTTCCCTTTTTAGTGATTGATTTCCGTAGAACAAGTGATATAGTCATTTATGAGGTGAGAGAAAGTTTGCTGAAGGCTGCAAGGAAAGGTTGTGTTACACTTAAGAGACACTGGAGAAAACGGCCCCTTTTCCCTCTGGATGTGGTCATGGTTGGATACATTGTCTGGAACTGTTGTGGCTTCTTGTGATTATGAAGGACCCAGCCTGAGAACAAATTGGGAGAGAGATCGAGGATGAGAGCAGAAGATGAAATTGCCTGGGTCCTTGATGATGCTGTTGGGCCACTGAAACAGACAATATTGTATTTTACTTATGCCTTAATTTCTTGTTATGCAAAATAGTAAGTGTTCTTACTGTTTGAGCCATTTTTAATGAGTTACATATTTTTTTCCTGCTGAAAGTGTTCTAAGTAGACTATATGCACACTCTACAGCATAGAAATTGCACTCTATACAGATATATAACCTAAAGATTATCTAAATATGGCATATTCATGTAGTGAAATATTAAATAGCAATGAAATGCACAAATTACAGCTCTACACATCAGCTTAGTTGAATCTTACAAATGTACATTGAGTGAAAGATGTCAGATATAAAAATTTCCATATAATGATTTGATTCCACTAAATAAAAAAGCTAAAAATATATTATTTAGGTACAGATGCCTAAGTAGAAAGAGCATAAAGTAAAACACTTGCAGGAGAGCCTGGCTTCCTTTGCAGGGAGGGAAGAGGGAGCAATGAGAGGGTCATGTGAGGGCTTCCATAAGACTGGCAGTGTCCTGATTCTTTGCTTGGGTGGTGCTTTCACAAGTTCCTGCTTTATTATTATTGTTTTTTTAAATGTACATTTGATTAATTTGCTTTCCTATATGCATCAATAATGGGGCTTTCTTTGTGGCTGAGCTGTTAAAGAATCTGCCTGCAATGAGGGAGACCCTGGGCTGGGAAGATCCCCTGGAGAAGGGAAAGGCTACCCACTCCAGTATTCTGGCCTGGAGAAATACATGGGATCACAAAGAGTCGGATATGACTGAGCGACTTCACTTTCACTTTCATGCATTGATAATACTTCAAAAGAATTTTTTAGAAAGTCCTTATGAATGGTGGTAGTGTAGTAGAAAATAAACTCATCTTATTTGAGTATGTCATTGCCAAGGACTCAAAAAGTTTCTATTTCTATGAAATGAGAGAATTGAAACACAAGAGTCATTTCTTACTGTAATTTTCTATTTTTCCATAATATGTCACTTCATTCTACCTTTTTGTCTATGAAGCTTATTGGCTGTTGGTCTTGAGTACAGACCATGTGAAACTTGTGAATTTCAAGGTGCCATAGAAACTTCTGTAGTAAATTTAGGTTTGGAAACTACATAGTCTGTTAGAAAACTGTCAACTACATCTCTGGACAGGGCTAGAGGGAGGAAGCTCAGTCTTGTTTAATTGACTGCCTTCCGTTCTCAAATTGCTCTCTCTGTTTCATGCTATTCTGAACTGGGTTTTGATGATCCATTAAAAAAAAAAAATCTCTTGTTCTGTGTTTTCTTGGAGGGATGACATTTTGGCACAATCTTACAGTGTCTGTTCCAGAGAGTTTCTCTGAGATGCTGTCACTCTCTGAGAGATTCAGTGAATATTTAGGGGAGCATTTGCAAAAGAAGAAAAGAAAGAGTACTTGACAATGTCTTCTGTAATACTGATTTTTTAGCAGAGTGGATTACTGGGGTTGAGAACTGGAAAATGTGAGGAATGTTCTGAGTGCATCAGTTTTACTACATGGATTACATTTCATTGGCTCATCCACCCATATCAGTGATTTCTGTTTTAATGGTTCAGGTTTAGGATAGTCTCCTCTTGCTGTGCTGTGCTTAGTTGCTCAGTTGTGTCCTATTCTTTGTGACCCCGTGGATTGTAGCCCACTAGGCTTCTCTGTCCATGGGATTCTCCAGGCAAAAATACTGGAGTGGGTAGCCATGCCCTCCTCCAGGGGATCTTCCCAACCCAGGGATCAAACCCAGGTCTCCTGCATTGCAGGCAGATTCTTTACCATCTGAGCCACCAGGGAAACCCAAGAATACTGGAGTGGGTAGCCTACCCCTTCTCCAGAGCATCTTCCGGACTCAGGAGTGAAACCAGAGTCTCCTGCATTGCAGATGAATTTGTTACCCGCTGAGCTACCATGGAAGCCCAGTCTCCTCTTAGCTAATGATAAAGAATGAAGAGGCTTTACAGGTGAAATAAGGTAAAAGAAAAGAACTTCAGCTGGTTAAAAAACAAACAAACAAACTTTGTTCATTGTTGGTCCTGGTATTGACATGAACAGAGCACTGGACTACTGAGGCAACTTGAGCTTTGTCATTATGGAGGCTGTTATACCTTCCCTGAGATCTGACTATACCCTTGACTGGAGCCCTTACTTACAGAAAACAGGGTCTTTGTTTCTAACGGACCCTCTCAGTTTCTCTGCCCTTCGTCTTTAGAGTTTTATCTAATTGCTCACTGATATTCTAACACTCCTGTTAAAATTCTACATGTTTTCAAAATCCATGTAGAGCAAAAACAAAGACATGAACCTGTTCACCAAATCCTCATCACTCCAAACTGTCACTTTACACATTTGTGTTATTGCTTAGTCCCTAAAAGCGTTCAGATTTGGAATCTCTAGCTTATGGAATCAGAAGACATTAGGGTAATAGCAGTATTTGACACTTCTTAAAGTATAGAGTGCTGGAGAATTGATGCTTTTGAACTGTGGTGTTGGAGAAGACTCTTGAGAGTCCCTTGGACTGCAAGGAGATCCAACCAGTCCATCCTAAGGAAGATCAGTCCTCGGTATTCATTGGAAGGACTGATGTTGAAGCTGAAACTCCAATAATACTTTGGCCACCTTATGAGAAGAGCTGACTCATTTGAAAAGACCCTAATGCTGGGAAAGATTGAAGGTGGGAGGAGAAGGGGATAACAGAGGATGAGATGGTTGGGTGGTATCACTGACTCAATGGAGATGCATTTGAGTAAATTCTGGGAGTTGGTGATGGACAGGGAGGCCTGGCATGCTGTGGTCCATGGGGTCGCAAAGAATCAGACACAACTGAGCGACTGAACTGAACTGAAAGCATAGGATTGGCAAACAGTAGAAATTGTACATGGAAACTATAGGGCTACTTAAAAATCATAAATATAGAATAAATAAAAGGAAGTGGTTTTCGTGCTAGAAATAGACTCACAGTTCTAAAATAACGTAACTCTTTAAAGTTAGGTTAAATGAACAGATAATACTATAGTTGAAATTATAATATTTTTAGCATGTTTTTACCATTTGTCTGTCATCAAATGTTGTTACATTCAACTGTCAGATTAAGAAAGCTCTCCTAACTGGACCATAGGTCAATGGAGCATAACACTTATTACTTTCTTTTGGGCAAAAATATAGCATTTTGTTGCTGATTATTAACATTCATTTTCCTTTTCAAACTTAAATCCAGTGAGCGCTGGTTGCTGGATGGGTAAAGTGCACTCTTAAGTGGGTATAATTTCCATCCTGCTTACAGGTAATCTCTGAGAAGCAAAGTGGTACTGCTAAGGGAGCACTGAACTAAAAGTCAAGGGGCCTTGATTCTGAACTAACTGCCTCTGTAAAAGTCATTTCACCTCGTTGAGCCTCTGCTTCTTATCTGCAATGTGGGGAAAGATTGAGATAAATGATCTCTGGGTTCATAGTTGGAAGTGGATAGCAACTTGTCAATGAATAGAAGTCTAAACTATGACTAAGCCAGGACTACGGCCATACGAGTGCTTAAGGGTAACATTTTATGACTCAGACTCCAGTATTCTTGCCTGGAGAATCCTATGGACAAAGGAGGCTTAATGAGCTACAGTTCATGGGGTCGCAAAGAGTCGGACACGACTGAGCGACTAACACAACACACACAAAATATTTAATATTTAAATTGGTAATGCTGGAGGTTATTTGACTTAAACTGATTTTTAAAATCACTTTTCATTGTTTATATAGCTGAAGGATCAGTTTTTCATCTTCTAAAACTTTATAGATCCCTAACTGCTTGGCATTTTTTAAAATAAAACTTGCAAAACATTTAAACTTTCAAACAATCTATAGGCATCTACTTCTAAACTGTAAGCAAATTTAGATACAGTGAGAGTGAGTCAGAGTAGATTGTAAATGCTCCCTCAGGATCCAGCCTCACTTCGTCCCTGTCACAGCCACTCCAGTGGGCTACCTCAAGTGGGCGCTAAGCCTGTATTGTTCTTTGATCCTCAGCATTCTCGCCTATTCAGATCACTAGCACTGTGCTCATATGCGATCATAATCAAATGAAGGTGAAAGTTTTGACCCATCCGCTGGATTGTTTTTCACAGCGATGATGGATTTGCAATAATCCATTCACCTCCATTGCCACGCCCTAATGAACCATGGCACACGTTTTTTAAAGGCTTTGTTGTGGAATTAAATCAAGCTAACTGACCTTATGCCTCACTCCTCTCAACATCCACTCGCTGAATGCGTTAAAGAATGAGTGCGTGGTTAGTTCAGTAGTTACAGTACGAAAGGTTCAGTCTGTGACTTTGACCTGCTCGAAACTGCTGAAGCATGGAGTAGAACAGTGATTCCCAGGCTTTGGAATGTCAGAGCTCAGTGATATTTAGATGAAAAAAAGTTGGCGATACACACAGGTTTGCCAACTTTTACTTTTGCTCGATGCAAACATTAAAAAATCCACAGACAATATTGAGTCACCATAATTTATGAAAGAACTTTTCTGTACTTTTTAAGGACAGTCTCAGAATTAAAATATTACATTATCTGGTTAGTTTTAGTAAAAACTTGACATTTTTGTTCTTCATTTGGTTCAGTGAAAAGTATGTCTTGGACTGACTGCTATCCATTCATAGCATTTTTATGTCCAAATATTGTATTGTTTTTATACTTCATGTGGAAAAAAAAACCTTGTTATGAAGCATGAAGTTGATTTAAGAACCCACCTCATGAGTCACAACAAACAGTTTGAAAAATACTGCTCTATGGTGTTTAGGAGAAAGTGGAATTACTGAGTTTAAGGTATATGAACTTTTAATTTCAATAGTTCAGTTCATTTCAGTTGCTAAGTTGTGTCCAACTCTTTGCGACCCCATGGACTGCATCACGTCAGGTCACACTGTCCATCACCAGCTCCCGAAATTTACTCAAACTCATGTCCATTGAGTTGGTGATGCCATCCAACTATCTCATCCTCTGTCGTCCCCTTCTCTTCCCGCCTTCAATCTTTCCCAGCATCAGGGTCTTTTCCAATGAGTCAGCTCCTCACATGAGGTGGCCAAAGTATTGGAGATTCAACTTCAACATCAGTCCTTCCAATGAATATTCAGGACTGATCTCCTTTAGGATGGACTGGTTGGATTTCCTTGCAGTCCAAGGGACTCTCAAGGGTCTTCTCCAGCACCATAGTTCAAAAGCATCGATTCTTCAGTGCTCAGCTTTCTTTACAGTCCAACTGTCACATCTGTACAGTATGAATTTTAATAGAAATAACACTAAATTGTTCTTCAGTATGTTCAAGCTAGTTATTTTTTCACTGATTTCATATGAGAGTATAGTTTTATCCACTCCTTTGTTAACTCTTGATATTTAAGACGTCTTAAAATGTCTTTTCAGTGCTATAGGTTAAAAAAATGGTATATTGATTTGCTTTTGTGAGTTTTTACAAAAATATATACTCTGGATACTCAGTTTCTTTGATATCTAATCCAGATGCCCCCCAACACTGTTTGTATTTTAATCATGTTTAGATATCCATGTTTATTTAAAATTTTAAATTTAGTTAATATGCATACAGAAAAGTGCACACATATGTGCAGCCTGACATCTTTTTAAAAAGTGTAATCATCATCCAAATCAGAAGCAAAAACTTCATCAGCGCTCAGAGGCCCCCCTTTATAAACCTCTCCAATTATTACCCACACATCCCTTCTTCAAAGTGAAAGTCATTCGGTTGTGTCCAACTCTTTGTGATCCCAGGGACTAGTCCATGGAATTCTCCAGGCCAGAATATTGGAGTGGGTAGCCTTTCCCTGCTCCAGGGGATCTTCCCAACTCAGGGATCAAGCCCAATTTCCTGCATTGCAGGTAGATTCCTTACCATCTGAGCCACATGGGAAGCCCAAAGAATACTGGAGTGGGTAGCCTATCCCTTCTCCAGTGGATCTTCCTGACCCAGAAATCAAACCAGTGTCTCCTGCATTGCAGGTGGATTCTTTACCAACTGAGGTACCGGGGAAGCTCCCCACCTCCTCAAAGGTAACCGCTATTCTGATTTCAATCACCATAGACTAGTTTTTAACATTTACATAAATGAACTTATGGAGTAAATTTGAATATATTTTGATGTTTTTTTTTAGTCAAATATGTTCATCTTTCCTTTATGTCTTTGTAACTTGTTTAAGAAAACTTCTCATCTGAAACTCAAGTTGTCTTTTAAATAGATTTGCAGTTTTAATTTCCACTTAGTTCCCTAACCCATCTGATCTTTTCCTTGCATGAAGTAGGAATGTAGTTTTTTTCTTCCTGAAAAACAAAATGTACCTGAAGTGCCTTGAAAAGTGCCCTTCCCCAGTGATTCATGACATGCCATAGGACTACCTATTCTGTACGGTTACTTTATTTGTATACCTTTGTTAAAAGAACATGCTTTTAACATTTTGATAGATGTAGCACAAAGTTCTCTCCTAACACTGTCCTTTAAAAAAGAATTCTTGATACTCATACAGCTTTCCAAAGTGAATCTTGTAGTTAGCTTGTCAAGTTCTTTGTGAATTCTTGTTGGGATTTTTTTTATTGGAATTGCAGGCTTCCCAGGTGGTGCAGTGGTGAAGAACCTGGCTGCCTACACAGGAGACACGGGTTCAATCTCTGGGTCAGGAAGATCCCGTGGAGTAGGAAATGGCAACCCACTCCAATATTCCTTCTTGGAAAATTCCATGGAAAGAGGAACCTGGCAGGCTGCAGTCCATGCACACATATATTTATAAATTATTTAGGGAGAGAAAAATATTTTTTGAAATGTTGAATCATAACCATGAGTTGGTTTGTTTTTCTAATAACTTAATTCCTAGGCATTTCTCGTTGTCTCGTTGTTTCTTTGCTCTGAGTTGCGTGTGTTGTCTTTTCTCCAGATGCAGGCATTCCCGTGTGCTGTGTCTTTCTTGTCTGTGATTTCACTCTCCTGGGTCATCACCCTTTCTCTGAGCCTGCTTATGTGTATCCTCTATTGTGGACGTTTCCCCTGTAGCCTTACCTGGGCACTCTCACTGTCCCTGAGCTAGTTCTTAGGTTTGTGTTTTGTCTCTGGTTTATTTGGATTTAAATATTGTAACTAGGCAATCATATGACCCAGATCCAAGATTCTGGAATTCCATGGGAAGCTATTTCCAACCATGGCTTGGGTGGACAATTTGCTTACCAGGTCCTATATTCTCACAGGAAGCCCAACTTTGGGCCTAGGTGTAGTTAAGAATTACATCACTGGTTTTCTACCACAGGGATGAGCTCTGTAACTGTTAACACTCATCCTCATGTTGGTGTTGAAATACAGACTCCATGGTTCTGTTTACTCCCAGGATCTGCCAAGATCTCCCAGGATACCATGAGTTGCCAGAACTCAGCCTAAAATCACTACGTTTCTGACACCTGGGTATTTCTCATTATTCCTTTCATCCAGCTCATTTACATAAAAATAAATATAGTTTATATGTTTTATTTAGTATTTTATTATTGGAATGGAAGTGAGGACTTAAATCCTTAAATGTACTTAATATTTCATCTTGACTTAAAAATACCTATGGCTGATTCATGTTGAGGTTTGACAGAAAACAACAAAATTCTGTAAAGCAATTATCCTTCAATAAAAAAATAAAAATACATAAATAAACATTTCCTGGACCATCCCCCACAAAAAAAAATCTCTACAGTGTTCCCCTCATACAGACATGGAAAGAAATTACCTAAGGGATCTCTACATAAGAACACATTGTGTTTCTTACCATAAATCTTGCAACTGAAAGTTTTTTCTTGGTATAGGTGGATTATGGCCCAATTTGTCTCTCATTTCTAGCATCTCTAGATACAGCATCTTGGATGTCCTGCAGTTAGTGAAAATATTCCTTTTTTTTTTTTGTCTCTCAACTACTAATCTTTTTTGAAGTGACTCAACTATTAATTTTATATTTCTGCATTATATAATTTTTTTGTTAGAATGAAGTGGCATGTGAATAAAATGTTCATAATTATTATTTTATTAGCATGTCTATAAATAATAATGTGTCTATCATTATATAATAATATATATATTATTATATAATAATAAATATGACCTGAAGAAATATAAAACTGGTATTCCTCTTTGAATATGTACAGAGTGTGATAGCTTTTTGACTGTAGCTGCTGCTTAAAAAGTGCTGGTTGAGTGAAGAATTAAGCATGGGGACTGTGACCTTCTCCACAACCCTTTACTTATTCTTCCCTGTTTCATCTACATGTCAGGCAGGCTGAGGGTAAGTGTTATTGTAGAGGATAATATCATGAGGAGCTACATTTTCCTTACTAGAGCAAACAAAAATCTGGACTTACTATCAATTTCATTCAGCCTTCTTCCTCATGTATCTCCATTAGAAACCTGAATTGTTTTTGTCACTTATTATAAAACATTTCTTCAAAAATTATTACATGCTCAAACACTATTGTGGGCCTTGAGTACACAAAATGAAGAAGACATAGTCCTTGTCTCAAGGACCTTTTGGGTTAGTGGTGAAAGAACACACGTTGGCAGGTAGTTTAAGCTTTACTGGGCAGCTGTGCTGGCAGAAGTGGTCCCCTGAGAAGCCTGAAAGCACACAGATGAAAGGGGCAGGGGGAGGACAGCGGTACTGAAGTCACTGTGTAGGAAAGGGTCAGCCTGGGGCAAGAGAGAGTTCAAGGGGAGCAGGTCTTTGTGTCAGAAACTGACAGGTACCTGGTCCATGAACAGAGTTCAGGGTTCCCAGGGCGAGGGTTGGAAAACTGCATATAAAGTCAATAAATGAATAGTTATTTTGACGAACTCTAAAAGATGATAGTAGGGTGTTGGAGGTCAGCAAGATGCCACAGGACATGCAAGGTAGAGGCTAGAGTAAATTCTTTGGAACAGTAACGCAGCCACTACTGTCTTTGGTCTGGACCTGTCTGCCCGTCTGTTACACACTGTTATGGGCTGAATTGTGTCCCTGAAAATAATCATATGTTGAAGCTGTAAACCCACAGCTTGACGGTATTTGGAGACAGGGCCTTTAAGGAGGTGGTTAGGATTGAAGCCATCAAGGTGGGACCCTTATTCAACAGGACTGATATCCTTGTAAGAATGGAAAGAGACGCAGGAATGTGCACACGGGGGAGAGTTCATGTGAGGACGCGGAGAGAAGGTGGTCGCCTGGGAGCCAGAGGAAGACACGAAGCCGTCCTGTTAACACCTTCATCTTGGGCTTCCAGATTCCAGAACTGTGAGAAAATAAATTTCTGTTGTTTAAATGACTCAAGTCTATGATGCTTTGTCATGGCAGTCTTAGCAGACTAGTACATATATGCTGTCTGCCTTTTTCTTCTTAAAATAATTAATCTGCTTCTGACAGTAGGTTAGTCCTTAATATCATCTGCAACATCTTGCACTTAGTCTTTTGTATTGGTTACCAATGATCATCAAAATGTATTTTTCAAAAAGTTATGTAACATCCTATTCTTGCCCTCTCTTTGCTCCTACCAGAAGGTGTGTACAGAATGGTCTGAGAGCAGAGTCCCAGACAGTCTGGAGACCCAGCTTCTTATTCTGTTCAAACACTGGACGCATTTAACTGCTTAGATCTCCCTGTCCTCCCTGTAACAGGAAAGAACCTCTTGCTTTCCATTTCACATATTTATTATTTCTTATTTTGCATTTCTATTCTCTACCTTTCTTTATCCTTCTATTTTTTTCTCCTTTTTATTTTCTAAATACATCTTTGTGAGCAAAGGAGAAAATGGTATTCTCCAATCTAACAATGGATACTTTCAAGTGTAGAGAAATTATCATTTGTTAGAGCAAGTCATTTAAATGATATGAAAATACATCTATTTGGGACTCTAAGAAATGCCATTCTTTGACAGTTTGGGGAAGTCAGAAAAAAAAATCAAGTAAAATATATCCCTGCTTAAAGCTTTGATAACATTGACAGCTTCTGCCAAATCAATACACAAAGAAATACTTCGTTTCCCCATTAGCATAATTATTTTGTATTAATAGATTGTTAAAAAGGTTGGGGGCGGGAGGAGAAGGGGACGACGGAGAATGAGATGGCTGGATGGCATCACCGACTCTGTGGACATGAGTTTGAGTGTACTCCGGGAGTTGGTGATGGACAGGGAGGCCTGGCGTGCTGTGATTCATGGGGTCGCGGAGAGTCGGACACGACTGAGAGACTGAACTGAACTGAACTGAACTGAATAATGAATTAACAAAGGCAATGGCAAGCCACTGCAGTACTCTTGCCTAGAAAATCCCATGGATGGAGGAGCCTGGTAGGCTGCAGTCCGCGGGGTCGCTAAGGGTCGGACAAGACTGAGCGACTTCACTTTCACACATTGGAGAAGGAAATGGCAACCCACTGCAGTGTTCTTGCCTGGAGAATCCCAGGGACGGCGGAGCCTGGTGGGCTTCCGTCTATGGGGTCACACAGAGTCGGACGCGACTGAAGTGACTTAGCAGCAACAGTAATAATGAATTAGGCACTGCCTAGAAGTGTGTTTTTTTTCTTCTGACCCTAACCAGTAATGTTTCCCTGTAACTTTAATGTATTATTTCTAGCTCTTTCTCTGGATCTGGGCATAAAATATGAAATCCAGCTTCTACCTGACACTTCTTCTAATGTCTGAAGATGATCGTATGGTGTACCAATGTGCCATCACAGAGTCTGCATTTTCCCATCTTGGCTAGAGTGTCACGTGCCTGGCTGCGTTAGATCCCCGCTGACTTTCATTAAGTTCGCGTCAGTGAGCTGTGCAGGCCCCGAGGGGGATGCCGCAGCCCCGTAGCCAGCGCGTCGCTCACTCTCCTGCCCCCATCCGTCTGATACGCTTGTGCTTCCGTGAGTGCTCCTGCTCCTACTTCAGGGACACGAGGCCGGCACTCCCCACCCCTAGAGTAGTTGCTTAGAAAATATTTCCCTAAACCTCCACGTCAGTGTGCCTTTGCCTATGTTGGTCCTCCTGCCTGCACTACTATCCTTCTCCTCTTTCGCCATTATTTTTCACAACACAACTCAAATTTTCTGAAAATATGCCTCAGTTCTCTGAGGAAGAGTTTATTCCTCGCTGCTCCCAGATCTTGACACTTAGTTCATGTCCTCCTCCTTTCTACTCTGTAATGTGACTTGGTATCTGGAATTTCTAAAGGCAAGAACCAGGTCTTCTTTAATCTTTGTTTTCCTCATTTGTTGAGTTGGCCCTCAGTAAATACTGTTTGGACACATGTTGCCTAGAGAATGAGAGCAAGCTCAGACGAAGCTTAAAAACCAGACATTTTTAGAAGACAACTAGTCCAATAGAAAGAAAGAAAAAAGACAATAGTGGAAGAAGTTGCTGGTAATGAAGGAGAAAATGTTTGGGAACATAACTAATGGTCTCAGATGACTCTATACCCATGCACAGAGCATTCAAAAGGAAATCCACTGAATCATTCCCAAGGTGTATTGTAGCCATGAGCATATCTGCTGCCAAGTGTCCTCCCTGCACATCAACGCCTGCTTGCTCATTACCCCTCCGGGAAGCACAAGCTTGACAAGGCTTGGAGGTATGCCGCCCTGAGTCACTCACCCCCATGGTGGGAAGTCCCTGCCTCCCATCCCTAAGTATTAGCACATGTGCCTGTATTATGATAGCCCAACTTGTACCTCACCGTAGCTGGAATTGTGCTAATCATTACGTATCAAATATATTATTAATAGCTCTCTTCTTCAACTTCTCTTCATGCTGATTTTCTCGTTTCATCATGATTCCTGTCTTGCTTCTCTCACCCAGTTTTCTCTCTTCCCTTTTGTCTGCCTTTCCCTCTTTAAATTCACCAAGATCAACAGCCTGACTGTAAAACTGAGGTGCTATTTGGCATTTCAGGGCTCTGAGAATGTGTCAATAACTGACACATATAAACTTCTCCCCTTACTTCTTGCCCTTCCCTTGCTACCTCCTTGTCTCATTTACCTACTCAGGTTATAGGAATATCCGTGAGGAGGAGCATTTCCCTTACCATAGCCAACTGAATAAATGAAAAGACGACAACCTAGACTCTTGTAAAGCAATATCTGTGTTCCAGAATAAAATCAAAGGCCTTGGGAAGATAAAAAGCTGATTTACTTCCATCAAAGAGTTTGATCAAAACTGGATAATCCAGAGGTACCTAGACAGTGAACCTCATCTCCAGAGTAGGCAGAGGCACAGAAGAGTCCTTCCTTCTCTCAACATTTTCTCACAGCTGCCTGTCTGGTTGGCCTCATGTGTAGGTGGTAGAAACTGCACTTTGATGATGCCATGTGGAGACCTGGTATCCCAGACTGAAAGAGTAGGACTTCTCTCTTCATTCAGGAAAACCACCAGGGTTATGTTTTGCAGCGCAATTTATCTTTGAATGGAAGGAGTAGAAAGCTATATTCAGCAGGTAGCAAATGAACACTAAAACTTGGTACACATGATCCAGATGCATAGATCCTTAGAGAGAGTGTGCCTGGGGTGGAGGTGCCAGGAAAGAGAACAGGATATAGTGTTTGCAAGGAGGAACTTAAGGTGGAAACAGATAAGGAGATATCCTTCAGCACTTTTGTGCCTCAGCCTGACCTTGATATGGAGTTAGACCATTGTCTACCATTTAAATTATTGCCCTGAAACATGTCCCACAAATATAGATGTGTGCCATTATAATACAAATCCAGGATATCTGAAATGAAACCACAAGACAACTAGACAAGATTCGAAAGTTTTTGAGATTTCAAGTGCTAGTAAGGTTGACGAACAAGGAGAATGGGGATGTTTTTACATTATTGAAGAGAATGTAAATTGGTACATTACCTTGGGAAGTATCTGGCAATATTTGGTAAAATTGAATATTTATGTAGTCTTCAATCCAAACATGTCACTGCTAAGCTTCTACCCTAGAGTACGGGTTGGCAAACTTTGACTAGAAAAGATTGGATAAATACTTTCAGTTTTACACGCCATGTCTTATCTGTCACAGCGACTCAGCTCTGCAACTGTAGTGTGAAAGCAACTATTCAGTGTTGTTGCTCAGTTGCTCAGTCATGTCCAGCTCTTTGTGACCCCATGGACTACAACACATCAGGCTTCCCTGTCCTTCCCTGTCTCCCAGAGTTTGCTCAAACTCATGTCTATTGAGTCAGTGATGCCATTCAACCATCTATCTCATCCTCTGTTGTCCCCTTCTCCTCCTGCCCTCAATCTTTCTCAGCAACAGGGTCTTTTCCAATGAGTTGGCTCTTCAGTGAAGTGGCCAAAGTAGTGGAGCTTCAGCTTCACTCCTTCCAGTGAATATTCAAGGCAGATTTCTTTTAGGATTGACTGGTTGGATCTCCTTGTTGTCCATGGGACTCTCAAGAGTCTTCCGAACCACAGTTCTAAAGTGTCAGTTCTTCAGTGCTCAGCCTTCTTTATGGTCCATCTCTCACATCCATACATGACTACTGGAAAAACCATAGCTTTGACTATACAGATCTTTGTTGGCAAAGTGATGTCTCTGCTTTTTAATACTCTGTCTAGGTTTGTCATAGCTTTTCTTCCAAGGAGCAAGTGTCTTTTAATTTCATGGCTGCAGTCATGATCTGCAGTGATTTTGGAGCTTAAGAAAATAAAATCTGTCACTGTTTCCATTGTTTCCCAATCTGTTTGCCATGAAATGATGGGAACAGATGCCATGATGTTAGTTTTTTGAATGTTGAGTTTTTTCACACTCCTCTTTCACCTTCATCAAGAAGCTCTTTTGTTTCTTATTGCTTTTTGCCATAAGGGTGGTGTTATCTGGATGTCTGAGGTTGTTGATATTTCTCCTGGCAGTCTTGATTCCAGCTTGTGATTCATCTAGCCCACATTTGACATGAGGTACTGTGCAAATAAGTTAAATAAGTAGGGTGGCAATATACATCTTTGACCTACTCCTTTCCCAATTTGGAACCAGTCTGTTGTTCCATGTCTGGTTCTAGCTGTTGCTGATAAGGTGGTCTGGTATTCCCATCTCTTTAAGAATTTACCACAGTTTGTTGTGATCTACACAGTCAAAGGTTTAGGCATAGTCAATAAAGCAGAAATAGATATTTTTCTGGAACTCTCTTGCTTTATCTATGATCCAACAGATGTTGGCAGTTTGATCTCTGGTTCCTCTGCCTTTTCTAAATCCAGCTTGTACATCTGGAAGTTCTTGGTTCACATAGTGTTGAAGCCTAGCTTGAAGGGTTTTGAACATTATCTTGCTATCATGTGAAATGAGCACAATTGTACAGTAGTTTGAACATTCTTTTGAATTGCTTTTCTTTGAGACTGGAATGAAAACTGACCTTTTCCAGTCCTGGGGCCACTGCTGAGTTTTCCAAATTTGTTGACATACTGAGGGCAGCACTTTAACAGTATCATCTCTTAGGATTTGAAATAGCTCTGCTGGAATTCTACTTCCTACACTAGCTTTGTTTGTTGTAATGCTTTCTAAGGCCCACTTGACTTCACACTCCAGGATATCTGGCTCTAAGTGAGTGAACACTGTCGTGATTATCCTGGTCATTAAAGCCTTTCTTGTACAGTTCTTCTATGTATTCTTGCCATCTCTTCTTAATCTCTTCTGTTTCTGTTAGGTCCTTGCTGTTTTCTGTCCTTTATTGTGCCCATCTTCATATGAAATGTTCCCTTGTTATCTCCAGTTTTCTTGAAGAGATCTCTAGTCTTTCCCATTCTATTGTTTTCCTCTGTTTCCTTGCATTGTTCATGTAAGAAGGCTTTCTTATCTCTTCTTGCTATTTTCTGGAACTCAGCATTCATTTGGAAATATCTTTCCCTTTCTCTCTTGCCTTTTGCTTCTCTTCTTTCCTCAGCTATCTGTAAGGCCTCCTCAGACAACCATTTTGCCTTCTTGCATTTCTTTTTCTTTGGGATGGTTTTGGTCACTGCCTCCTGTACAGTGTTATGATCCTCTGTTCATAGCTCTTAAGGCACTCTGTCTACCAGATCTAATCCCTTAAATCTATTGGTCACCTCCACTGACTAATCATAAGAGATTTGATTTAAGCCAAACCTCAATGATCTAGTGATTTTTTTCTACTTTCTTCAATTTAAGCCTGCATTTTGCAATAGGGAGTTTCATGATCTGAGCCACAGTCAGCTCCAGGTCTTTTTTTTTTTTTTTTGGCTGACTATATAGAGTTTCTCCATCTTTGGTTGTAAGGAACATAATCAATCTGATTTTGGTGTTGACTGTCTTGTGGTGTCCATGTGCAGCATCATCTCTTGTGTTGAGGGCAACCATAGATAAAACATAAATAGATGAATATGGCTGCCTTCCATTAAACTTTATTTACAAATGCAGATGACAGGCCAGATTTGGCCCAAAGACATAGTTTGCTGACTCCTGACCTAAAGAATCATTTAATTATATACACACAAGATAAATACATAAGAACACATAAGAATGTTCACAACATCATTGTTGGCAATAGAGCAAATTAGAAATAAACCGAGTGTCCATCATTAGAAAAATGGATAAATAGATTGTGTATATGTGCAATGAAATAACTGTATCAGCCAATGAACAAATACAAGCACTCTGTATATTTATTCTTTTAAAAATATTTATTTCTTTGGCTGTCCTTGGTCTCAGTCGCAGCACTTGGGCTTAGTTGCTCAGCAACATGAGGGATCTTATTTCCCTGATCAGGGATCAGACCTGAGGCTCCTGCATTGGAAGGTGGATTCTTAACCTCTGGATCACCAGGGAAGTCCCAGCACTCTATATCATCATGGATAAATCTCACAATGTTTAAGCAAGAAGTATGCAGACAATGTGATATAATTTATTTGAGTTTTACAAAATAATCGGACATATTGTTTTAAGATATGTATATGTATAATAAAATTATAAAAAGATTAATGAGAAAGACAAACACCAAATTTAGAATAGTGGTAACCTATGGCAGGAGTCATTTAGAGCTATCAAGGAAGGGCACACAGGGGACTTAAATTGAAGTTTAATACTCACGGAGGCTCTAGATCTACAAATGGTGTGTAAATGAGTGCTCATTATATCATATCCTAGACTGTTTTCTTTGTCTCAAATACTTTATAATTAAAATTTTTTTCTAGAATTTAAAATTTTGAATGCCTTGATGTTAGACTGTAGGTTTTGACCCCTTGTTGACAGACAGCTGCAATTTCTTGAATGTTAATGTCTCATTCAGTGGTGCAACCTGTGTGCTCCATCCATGGAGCCTGTTTGACAGCACTTTTAATATGATAACATTTATGTTGGACAGTGAAAATGCTTTCCCTAACCTTGGTCTTCCAGCAGCACTTTTATTTGTAATTAGAATAGGTTGCTATGGAAAATTGCTGGTTGAGAGGAGAAAGTGTTGTCAAGATTCTGTTTTGTTTTTTCATTTATTTGTCTTTATGTACTTTACCATTACTTCAGTTTTCTAGCCCAAATTCTATGGTTTATTTGTTGTTCTCTGCATTTCTTCTTTGAACATTCTAATAAGAGATCCACCAACAATCTTTTTCCTTTATTTCACATTTTAGATGGGTGAGTTTTGGTCACCAAGTCTCAAGTTTGGTGACTTTCTAGTTCTCCAGAGAGGATGAGAAAAATTGGAAATGCCTTCTACATAGGGAATTGATTAAGTTCAGATTTTTCCCACACTGGAAAGAAGCTGACTTGGATTCACAGTCATGATATGAGTCAGCCGCAGCTGGGAACATGTTGTCCACTTACAGTGAGCTGTTCCATGCTTGGGAAAGGTGACAGACTGACAGGACAGGAGAGAGAAGTGCTGGATTTTAGTGTTCAGGAATTTTTTCCATGAAGACATTCCTTGGACCGCATTCACTTTTGCATGGCCCTTAGGCACAGCTGCCTGAGAAGGACTCTTGTTTTTGTCTCTGGGCATATATGACAAATGGTCTTTGAATTTGATAGAATTGAAATAGCCAGGACAGATTCTAGCCTACTGATTGTTGACATAGAAGTGAATACCGTCAGGGCATCTCTCTCTCATATGTATCCTATAAGGGGAGGGCTGAGTTACAGTGAAGACTGAAGTATATAGTTTGTATGGTTGTTGTTTCAAAATAGTGAGAATTCATTTCAGTGTGTTTTGGCAAGCCCTTATCCAGCACACTGTCTTCCACTTTCTCCACAGCTGTTCACTGCCATACATTTCTGATCCAAAATACAGAGTGGTCCAAAAAGTGTAGAACACACTGACCTGATCTTTCCACCAGGGAAACAGCATTACAGGAAATATTAATTTATTAGAATAAGACTTTTGTGGGAAACTAAATATTTCTGGGTTTATAGAACAGCAGTATATCTTCATTATTTAAAATATGGTTTTATTTCCAGTATTCTGGGAGGTGGGTCATGGAGGATCCTGCTGTCATTTATGTCAGAGAGTGTTTTGCCTATGTTCTCCTCTAGGAGTTTTATAGTTTCTGGTCTTACATTTAGATCTTTAATCCATTTTGAGTTTATTTTTGTGTATGGTGTTAGGGAGTGTTCTAGTTTCATTCTTTTACAAGTGGCTGACCAGTTTTCCCAGCACCACTTGTTAAAGAGATTGTCTTTTCTCCACTGAATATTCTTGCCTCCCTTGTCAGAGATAAGGTGTCCATAGGTGCATGGATTTATCTCTGGGCTTTCTATTTTGTTCCATTGATCTATATTTCTGTCTTTATGCCAGTACCATACTGTCTTGATGACTGTGGCTTTGTAGTAGAACCTGAAGTCCAACAGGGTGATTCCCCCAGTTCCATTCTTCTTCCTCAAGATTGTTTTGGCTATTCGAGGTTTTTTGTATTTCCATACAAATTGTGAAATTATTTGTTCTAGCTCTGTGAAAAACACCATTAGTAGCTTGATAGGGATTTCATTGAACTTATAAATTACTTTGGGTAATATATTCATTTTCACAATATTTATTCTTCTAATCCATGAACATGGTATATTTCTCCATCTATTAGTGTCCTCTCTGATTTCTTTAACCAGTGTTTTATAGTTTTCTATATAAACAAATGGGACCTAATTAAAATTAAAAGCTTCTGCACAGCAAAGGAAACTATAAGCAAGGTGAAAAGACAGCCTTCAGAATGGGAGAAAATAATAGCAAATGAAGCAACTGAGAAAGGATTAATCTCCAAAATATACAAGCAGCTCCTGCTTCCAGAAAAATAAATGACCCAATAAAAAAATGGGCCAAAGAACTAAACAGATATTTCTCTAAAGAAGACATACAGATGGCTAACAAACACATGAAAAGATGCTCAACATCACTCATAATCAGAGAAATGCAAATCAAAACCACAGTGAGGTACCATTTCGTACCAGTCAGAATGACTGCTATCCAAACGTCTACAAGCAATAAATGCTGGAGAGGGTGTGGAGAAAAGGGAACCCTCTTACACTGTTGGTGGGAATGCAAACTATTACAGCCACTATGGAGAACAGTGTGGAGATTCCTTAAAAAACTGGAAATAGAATTGCCATATGACCCAGCAATCGCACTCCTGGGCATTCACACCGAGGAAACCAGAATTGAAAGAGATGTGTGTACCCCCATGTTCATCACAGCACTGTTTATATAGCTAGGACATGGAAGCAACCTAGATGTCCACTGGCAGACGAATGGACAAGAAAGTTGTGGTACATATATACAATGGAATATTACACAGGTATTAAAAAGAATGCATTTGAATCAGTTCTAATGAGGTGGATGAAACTGGAGCCTATTATACAGAGTGAAGTAAGCCAGAAAGAAAAATACCAATACAGTATATTAACGCACATATATGGAATTTAGAAAGATGATAACGATAACCCTGTATACGAAACAGCAAAAGAGACACAGATGTATAGAACAGTCTTTTGGACTCTGTGGGAGAGGGCGAGGGTGGGATGATTTGGGAGAATGGCATTGAAACATGTATATTATCATATGTGTAACGAATCGCCAGTCCAAGTTCGATACATGATACAATATGATCGGGGCTGGTGTACTGGGATGAACCAGAGGGATGGGATGGGGCGGGAGGTGGGAGTGGGGTTCAAGATGGGGAACATATGTACACCAGAGGCAGATTCATGTCAATGTATGGCAAAACCAATACAATAATGTAAAGTAAAATAAATAAATAAATACAATTTTTAAAAAATGACCAAAAAAAAAAAATTTGGGGGGACCAACAAATGTGTTTTTCAACAAATATAACTGATATCTAATACATTTAATGTGGCTCATGAAAATTGAAGTGGCAGCAAATATTGAGTCAGAAATTATTAGAAATGTGAGTGAGGGCTGCATGTATGGAGTACAGCATTTGAACTTAAACTGGTAATAAATGAAGGAGTAAAGTCTAGGAACATCTCAGCAACTCATAAGAAGACACGTTTGTAAGACATCAGTAAGAAATATGTTTACTTCAAACATTACATGAATACTAAAATTTGCACCATAACTAAGATATGTTATCAAAATATTCCTTGTCAAGATGCCTTTCTTTAAGGTATGTACAAAAATAATTTAAAATTACACATCAATGCTCTCTTCCAAAGAGTGGTCACCTCTTAGGAGGAAGAGTACAGTGTATTGGTTAAGAGAGTAATGTTTGGCGCTAGGGTCCAACCTCACTATATAAAACCCCTGGGTAGTTTCTCTCTGAGATTTAGTTTTTTCATCTGTAAAGAAAGTAATTGCCTCATAGATTTGTTGTGAGGATTTAATAAGATTATATAAAGCAGTTAGAGTAACACCCAATCAGTACACAATAAGTGATATCTATCATAATTACATTATATAATTGATATTCAAATGATAAAACTAAAACTGTTTTTCAAAGTTGATAAATATCCCTCTATAATGTAGTTCAATATTGCCCATCATTTATCATGTCACATTGCTTTTTAATATTATAAAGGTAGATAATTTACTTCGGTTCTTGATTGAAAGAACACAGAATCTGAATTAATGAGATCTGAATTTAAAAGGTTTTTTTTTATATATATAAGTTTGGTATTTAGAACCTCCAAAGATAGTATTTTAATTAATTTTAAAGTAGCTACTGTGTGCAAACAACTGTAAACTATTGTGGAGGAGGGAATAAAAAATAGGGACTTCCATAGTTATACATTATTTCTTTGAATTTATACCTTTTTCAATGCCCAAGAGAAATTTGTTGAGAAATTTAAACTGTAAACTGTGTTTCCAAATCTTACTAATCATCACTGCCCCAGGAGAGTTAAAGTTCATCATGTTGTAGGGTGAAAATTGGATTAATAGTAAAGAGACTGGGATTTTCTTATTTTTCTTAGAAGAAATTTTATATGTTTCTTGGTTGTTTGGTTTTGGTTTTGATCTCTCAATTGGTTGACTATAAAACTCTAGAAGTAGACTGGAAGAGAAGCAGAGACACTTTTGGAGGAAGCTGGGGCTGCTCTTGGCACGGAGTCAGTGGGGATTGATTTTTCAGTTGGGGGGAGAGTCAAGAGGATAAGCAGTGTCCTCGAAACAGATGTCAGTCCCTAGCAGAGTGGTTCTCGACAGTCAGTCCTGAGACCTCGCCCTCCTTCTTTGACTCTGCTGGAAAGAAAGAGAGTGGGGAGGGAGGAAGTGACTGACTCTGTGGGACAGCCAAGATGCTTTTAGGGGGCTGTGGCCCAAGAAGCAAAGCATTATGTGTAAAATGAAAAGCTAGGTATTTCACGGTTGTCTTCAGTTCAGTTCAGTTCAGTCGCTCAGTCGTGTCTGACTCTTTGCAACCCCATGAATCACAACACGCTGGGCCTCCCAGTCCGTCACCAACTCCCGGATGTCTTCAGTTCAGTTCAGTTCAGTTCAGTCGCTCAGCCGTGTCCGACTCTCCACGACCCCATGAATCACAGCACGCCAGGCCTCCCTGTCCATCACCAACTCCCAGAGTACACTCAAACTCATGTCCACAGAATCGGTGACGCCATCCAGCCATCTCATTCTCCGTCGTCCCCTTCTCCTCCCGCCCCCAACCTTTCCCAATATTAGAGTCTTTTCCAGTGAGTCAACTCGTCGCATGAGGTGGCCAAAGTATTGCAGTTTCAGCTTTAGCATCAGTCCCTCCAATGAACATCCAGGATTGATCTCCTTTAGAATGGACTGGTTGGATCTCCTTGCAGTATAAGGGACTCTCAAGAGTCTTCTCCAACACCACAGTTCAAAAGCATCGATTCTTCGGTGATCAGCCTTCTTCACAGTCCAACTCTCACATCCATACATGACCACGGGAAAAACCATTGCCTTGACTAGACGGACCTTGGTTGGCAAAGTAATGTCTCTGCTTTTTAATATACTATCAAGGTTGGTCATAACTTTCCTTCCAAGGAGCAAGCGTCTTTTAATTTCATGGCTGCAATCAGCATCTGCAGTGATTTTGGAGCCCAAAAAAACAAAGTCTGACACTGTTTCCACTGTTTTTCCATCTATTTCCCATGAAGTGATGGGACCAGATGCCATGATCTTTGTTTTCTGAATGTTGAGCTTCAAGCCAACCTTTTCACTCTCCTCTTTCACTTTCATCAAGAGGCTTCTGAGTTCCTCTTCACTTTCTGCCATAAGGGTAGTGTCATCTGCATATCTGAGGTTATTGATATTTCTCCCAGCAATCTTGATTCCAGCTTGTGTTTCTTCCAGCCCAGCGTTCCTCATGATGTACTCTGCATAGAAGTTAAATAAGCAAGGTGACAATATACAACCTTGACGTACACCTTTTCCTATTTGGAACCAGTCTGTTGTTCCATGTCCAGTTCTAACAGTTGCTTCCTGACCTGCATACAGGTTTCTCAAGAGGCAGGTCAGGTGGTCTGGTATTCCCATCTCTTTCAGCATGTTCCACAGTTTACTGTGATCGACACAGTCAAAGGCTTTGGCATAGTCAATGAAGCAGAAATAGATGTTTTTCTGAAACTCTCTTGCTTTCTCCATGATCTAGCGGATGTTGGCAATTTGATCTCTGGTGCCTCTGCCTTTTCTAAAACCTGCTTGAACATCTGGGAGTTCACGGTTTACATACTGCTGAAGCCTGGCTTGGAGAATTTTGAGCATGACTTTACTAGCGTGTGAGATGAGTGCAATTGTGCGGTAGTTTGAGCATTCTTTGGCATTGCCTTTCCGGATGTCTTAGTTGGATCAAATTAGACAGTATGAAAGTGCTTTAAAATCAAAAACTCCATATAAGACTGTGAAGAACTTCAGTGTAAGGCCGACATTTAACTCAACAAACTTTCACCTTTTGTGATGTTGGCAGTATTCTGGCAAGGTTCATCTGAGGATCTTGTTTTTTTGGGGAGCAGCTGGTGGCATAAATTCTATGCCCATTTTGTTGTGAAAGAAAGTGAAGCACAAATAAAATTGAATTAGCTTGACAGAAATCTCACCAATAGCTGATTAGCAGAATTGACACTCAGGTTAGCAGATTCCTCTGCTCATGACTCTTTCAAATTTAGTTTGTCTCACATAAATGTATTATGCCATATGAAAATCTCTTTGAGAGTCTCTTCTGCCCCAGTCTCAAACATTGGGTTTTGCGGGGTTCAAACTAAGCCTAACCCCAGGGATGAGGATGTGTCCTACGTCTGCTAATGAACATACCACTTGTCTTTGGTTGCAGTGACTGGTTCAGAATTGGGCACAAGGTACAAGGTGAGCCAGTCAGAGTTCATGACAGAAATTCAGTGATGCTATCTAAATGGTTCAGGTCTAAATGGCTAAACTGGTTAAGGTCTTTTTTTCCTTTTTTCCAGAGACTTTGGCATAGAATAAAGCAGATACTGAGGAAAACGGGGCTGTGGAATAGAGACACAGTGTCCTAATGATATCATGTAAAACCCTGGATCCAACTATCCTGAAGCCAGATTCAGACCTTACATTCCTAATTATATGTGTCAACGATTTTATTTTTGTGATTAATTTATTTTAAGATTTGTGTCTGTCATTTCCAGCAAAAATACCCTTCTTTAAAAAATTTTTTAATTTTCCTCTCTTCTGTTTCTTCTTTCCATTTTCATTTTCCTTCCCTCTCCTTTTCATCTTTTTTTTTTCCCTTTTGCCCTTGGTTTAAAGGTCTTTAGTAAGAAACTAAATACAATCAGATCATACAAGGACTTGAAAATTAGGATAACAGTGCTGGACTTTATCATTTATACCCTAAAGTTTTTTTAATTTTGGAAATAGCATGATAGGGATGAAGTAGAAGTGCATGGTAGACATTGAAGAATGAAGAGAGTGCATTCATGAACAGAAATTAGGGTGTTGTTCAAACTTACAGGGAAGAGTTCTGGCTGGCCTTTGATCATTAGTCTATTAGAATAGAGGTGTAGGGATTGATGTAAATAATAATAAAAATATTTAAAGGCAGCATTAGTAGAAATGGTTAACTAATGAAATAAGGGAGATAAAGGAGAGTTGAAGGTGATTCTGAGGTTTTTGAGTATATGTAACTGGGATTTTGATTGAAGAAAGGATTGTTATCAATTGAGAAATTGGAAAGTAAGCCAGTTGAAGGCTGCAGGAGATTTTATGTTGAGTTTAATTCTTGCTGAATATGAGTAGGAAGTCATCCTAATCAAAGTATCTTTGACACCATGGGCCAGAACTGAGTCAATGAAAGTAATCAGGTGAGGACAGATGTCTAAGACGTTGGCTGTAGGAACAAATACAAGCAGAAGGAAAAAGGAGTGGGGATGAGAAAATAGGAGATAGGTGTCAAAGCTGTAAAGGTAGGAAGAAGCTCACCGTTCTGTTGCTGAACCAAGGGAGATGCAGATTTTAAGACAGAAAAATTGATGGTATCAAATATTTCAGAACTGAAAGAGACTGCTATCTAGGCAATCTGAATCAACTAGGCAGGGTGATTTCTCATCCAACCTATTTATTAAGATTTGGAGAACAAATTAAATTTTAATAATACCTCATCAATAACAAATGCCTAATAGAATAGAATGAAACATAAACAAATAGAAAAACTGGAAGACAAACTTGATCATTCGTAAAATCTCCTGATAGAGAAAACACTTGTCGATTTAGTGGTAGACAAGAATTCATAGAAGGAAAGGTTGTTAGCCCTGGTCATTTAAAAAGAATGGATTGGTGAATGCAGAAAAATTACTGAATAAGAAAGTATGTGTGGTAAAATATGACAGAGTTAGTCAGTTTTATAGAAATCTAGTGAAAAAAAATCCCAAGAAAAGAGTACACTTAATTATGTAAGTAACAAGAGTAAAAAGACATAAAATTAAGTATGGCCTATTTACTTGTTTCTTCTATTGTATCCTCCAGTTAGAGTCTAAGTTCCACGAGGGCAGAGCCTTATTTCATGCTCTTCACTTTTTCAACTCAGTATTTAACACGTTACATCCTGGGATGGGGTGGGGATGTTGATGCTTCTCAGATAGGAATGCAAGAAGGGAAAGAGTTTGGTGTGAAGATCAACTCAGGTTGCCTGTGCTGGCTTCACTACAGTGGGACATCTAAGTTGAGATGTTCAGTGCCCATCCATCAGATTCTGGAACTCTGGGGAGAAGTTCATGCTGGAGATACAGTTTTGATATGTAATCTTTACCAGCCAAAGGAAAGTGTACAGAGAAAGGCCTGGGAAAGAATGCCAAGGAAAGTCAGCCTTTAAGCGAAAGGAAGAGGATGCAAGGGAAAATATGACAGTATGTTTCCAGAGAGTTCAGGGAGGAGACTGTTTAGGGGTGTAGGGTATATTTCACAAAAGGATGCATAGCAGGAACATAGTGAATGCTCAAAAAATGTTAACTATTCTTCTTATTATTATTGGAGAGTAATAGCAGGATGTTATTGAATTCAGCCGGGGACAGAGTGGAGATGCCAAAGGAGAGCCGATTGTCAAAGCCTTGTGTAAAGCTGAAGACAGGGAAGAGGAGAAGGGAGGACGCTAGAGGGTAGTGATGAGATGAAGGTGAGGTCAGAGGAGAGGAGGCGAGGATGATGCTTTAGCCCCATCACTGAGTGCTGCCGAGTGCCAGGTCTTGTTCTTTGCTCTGGGACTGGCAGTCTCACCACAGCCCTGCAGAGCACTATGTTTATCCACATTTTACAGTTGAGGGAACTCAGGAAAAAAAGTCCAGTAACTTGCCTCACATTTTCTGTTACTAAGGGGTGAACACAGATTTGACACCAGACATTTTGATTCTTGAGTCCATGTGCTTAATCCCTTCTCTGTACAGCCTCTTAATTATATGAGCAAGCATAGCAAAATATTTTTCTCTCTTTTTTAAAGCCAAATCTGGAGTGCAAAAGTCTCTTTCCAAGGTGATCTTAGTGCACACTGCTGTTATTTAATAGCACAAACTGCTTTGCAATGAATTGAAGACACCTGCAGGGCTGCAGATGTAGTATAATGCAGTCAAGACATCAGGAAAAGCAACAGAGCCTATTTTAGAGACTGTTTTTAACCCACACCAGGGATCTGAGCAATGACTCCATCACATGTGACCATGACTCTCATTTATCAGATGGGAATGCAAATCTCATCAGACTTTTTAAAGTGAGAAGATTCAGAATACCCATAATCGAAGTAAATGTGAATCATTTTGATTTTAGTGTTATTTGGTATAATTCTCAATAAAAATATGAAATGATATTAAACATTTTATGGTAAGTATCTGGATAAACTTTTATTAACAAATAAGCTTTTATTACTGGCAGTTTTTCCTAAAATAATTACCACAAGAATATCAAGAAAAATATCTTTTGTGAGGTTAAACTAATATAGTTAGTTTTGTAAGGATAAGATAAGATAGTGCCTTATGGAATTGATCCCTGGGAGAGGCACTCTTATCACAAAACCAAAAAAAAACAAAAGTTAGTTTTGCTCTTCCACAAAGTGTTGGATTGACCATTGTTGTTATTCTCTTGCTAAGTCGTGTCCTACTGTTTGCCACCCTGTGATCTGCAGCACCCCAGGCTTCCGTGTCCTTCACCATCTCCCAGAGTTTGCTGAAACTCATGCCCATTGAATCAGTAATGCCATCCAACCATCTCATCCTCTGTCACCCCCTTCTCCTCATGCCCTCAAATCTTCCCCGGCATCAGAGTACACAAGACTCAACACTCAGGAAATTCTCATTAATCATTTTGTTTTCTCCACTGACCATACCTCCCCGCCCTACCCTCTGCCGCACCAAGTAGCTTCTAATTCTTCTCCATGAGCTCTTGTTTTATGCAGGCTTACTTAATTATATTTTATCCTAACACTTTCACTCTTTGAAGCCAGCTGGCATTCCAGGGTACCAAAACATTTATGCTACATAAAGTATGTCCCTTTAGGGAGGGATTTTTTTTCCTATTAAGAAAATTTTAAGTTTTCTCCATATTATAAATGTTTCTGAGAAACAAATATTTGCTATTCATAACAAATCTCTTACTATAAGTAAGATAAAATGAAGGTAAAATATGTTATTTTTTTGTGGCACCTATGATTCTTTAGGCATACAACCCATCTGAAATAGACTGAATAATGGACTCCCAAATATGTCCCTGCCAAGTCCTTGCAAACTGTGAATGTTGCCTTATATTGCAGAAGGGGCTTGGCAAATGTAATTCAGTTTAAGATCTTGAGGTGGAAGGTTACCCTAGGTAAGGAACCTTGTAACAGAGACTCTGGAAGAGTAAGGGTCACAGTTGAAAGTGACGTGATGATGGAAACAGAGAAGGGAGTGGTGTTCTCTGAGGCCGGAGGAAGGGGACGCAGCAAAAACCCCAGGCGACCCCAGAAACTGAAGAAAGAATGGAAATGAACTCTCCTTGCAGTGCATTCAGAAAAACCATCCATGACAGACAATCTGCAGTGACAATGTGATTTATTTGGGATACTTGGGTCACAGAAGATGGTTGTCTACCATAGCCACGTGGCCGAGCCCCAGGAAAAACACTGAGTGCCAAGGCCAGAGTGAGCTTGTCTGGTTGGCACTACTCTGTACACTGTGTGTTGTCACATGTCTCTGTTGGGAGAAGTAAGTGCTGTTTGCATGACTCCACTGGGAGAGGACCACTGGAAGCTCATACACGGAATACTCTTGACCTGTGTGCCTCTTCCCTTTGCTGCTTTTTAATTTAGTGAATTATTCAACCTGAGAGTGTTCTTGAGGAAACTCAAACTTGCCTTTGGTGCCAGAAGTGGGCTTGAGGACCGCCAACCTTTCATTAGGTGTCAGAAGCGAGGCTGGTCTTGGGTGCCTCTTCAGTCTTTGCACTGGCTCCTAGCCCTCCTGGCCCATTGATGTTGTCTGCTAAGTTCAAGCTGTGCTGAGGTTTGGACTCTTCTGGGATGTTGTCTAAGGCTCAGTAAACAGCTACTCTCTTTCTGCCTTTGGGACTGATTTGAATAGTTCTTTTTATCTCTGCTTTCTGCTGTCATCTCTCTGCCATGTAATTATGAGCACAGGTAGGGAAATATTGGAGGTGATGGGGAGTGATCAGTTAGTTTTAAAAAATGCTGTGCAGTCACATTTCTCTTCTAGAAAAATAATTACTAAAACTACAAAAAGAATCCTACAAAATACTCTTTCTTTTCTAGGTAGCCTTCTCATCCTCCTCCTGTCCGCCCACCTCACCATGGGTCTGCATCCTGAATGAACGTGTTCCTCAAAGACAGTAACTCCCACACACCAAGCCATATCTGGCTGTGTGGGTGAGATATTCTCCAGCATCTCTGAAGCTGTGTAGATAAGTCTGGCTGAAGTTACTGCCGCCATCATCTGGGGTGTGCTGTTTGTTCCTACAGGAGGTTCTCCATCCTTGCTAAGCCACCTATATTGGCAACACTTCTCACTGGGATGAACCTCTGTTGGGCCTCACATAACAGATCCTGAGCCACTCATTCCTTCAGGCAGTAGACAATGTGGGCTGGGTCCTGTCGTGAGCTACAGCCACAGCTTCCTCCTCCCAAGGGTCAGTGAGAAGCCTGACCTCATGTCATGGAGGGAAAACAGTCTAAAAACCCTAGGTCTTTTTAGGTTCTGTGTGACTCCGCTCCATGGACCCATGCTGGTTTCTGAGACTGTCTCAGTTCTCCCTAGTTTCTAGATTACAGCTATGGTTTCTATTTAGGAACGCAGTCTACCATGTGATGTGATGTCCATCTTTCCCTCAAGCAAGCCAAAAGGAAAAAAAAAATGGTACAGGTGTTCTTAAGTTCTTAGAAATTCTAGGATTGAGCAATGCCCTTCATGGATTGGCTGACCAACAGGATATGGGAATTTAGGAAAGCTGCAGATGAGGAATCTTTCATATCAGAAAAGAAAAAAAAGGAACTTGGACTACTGGGAGTGATGGTATGAATGACAAAGAGTGTAGTCATTTCATCCTTGACCAAGGTGGTAATCAGTTCAGTTCAGTCGCTTAGTCATGTCCGACTCTTTGCGACCCCATGAATCACAGCACGCCAGGCCTCCCTGTCCATCACCAACTCCTGGAGTTCACTCAGACTCATGTCCATCGAGTCGGTGATGCCATCTAGCCATCTCATGCTCTGTTGTCCCCTTCTCCTCCTGCCCCCAATCCCTCCCAGCATCAGTGTCTTTTCCAGTGGGTCAACTCTTCGCATGAGGTGGCCAAAGTATTGGAGTTTCCGCTTTAGCATCAGTCCTTCCAATGAATACCCAGGACTGATCTCCTTTAGAATGGACTGGTTGGATCTCCTTGCAGTCCAAGGGACTCTCAAGAGTCTTCTCCAACACCACAGTTCAAAAGCATCAATTCTTCAGCGATCAGCTTTCTTCACAGTCCAACTCTCACATGCATACATGACCACTGGAAAAACCTTAGCCTTGACTAGACGCATCTTTGTTGGCAAAGTGATGTCTCTGCTTTTTAATATGCTATCTAGATTGGTCATAACTTTCCTTCCAAGGAGTAAGTGTCTTTTAATTTCATGACTGCAATCAGCATCCGCAGTGATTTTGGAGCCCCAAAAAATAAAGTCTGACACAGTCTCCACTGTTTCTCCATCTATTTGCCATGAAGTGATGGGACCAGATGCCATGATCTTAGTTTTCTGAATATTGATAAGATGGTAAAATCCTCTCTCAATAAAGGATTACAGGCAAAGGATTAACCAGTTAATGGGTTAACTAACAGAAGAAACCAGGAAAATATCCAAACAGATTTACCAGCCGTTAAGACTGCAGCAGTTGTAGCATCCGAATGATGTCCTTTCAAAAATTGACCACTCAAAGATTGCTCTGTAATTACTCCATTTCTTTTCTTTGGAGTTCCTTTTCCTAAATGGAAATTGCTACTAATGGAACTAAGGAAAAGCATTCATGTCCTCTCCTGGACAAGACCGAATAAAGCAGTCGTCCTTTCCTGAGTGGCGAGCATGATGGCCAACTACAAGTATCAAAGATGGAGAGCCACGGGGTGGAGGAGAAAAGTGGGGCTTCTCATGAACCTGCTTGAATATATTCATTTCCATAGATCCCATTTCTAAAGAATTTTAAAGGGTTGGTGACTTGATTTTTTAATGGTAAAGAAATTCCTTCAAAGGTATAATCAGGAGAAGTCAGAGGTATTCTGGGCATAAAAGATTGGCCCAGCCCCAGGACAGAACCATTTACCTTATGGGACCTTGTCTGGTTAGAGGAAGTCCTAACTGACTCCTGTGAGTGATCTTCCTCCTTACTCAGGAGTGTGGAGCTTTATTCACTTGGCTTTGGGGCTTAACCCAAATCACTGACTCAATGGACATGAATTTGAGTAGGCTCTGGGAGTTGGTGATGGTCAGGGAAGCCTGGTGTGCTGCAGTCCATGGAGTTGCAAAGAGTCAGCTGTGACTGAGCGACTGAACTGAACTGACTTGGGGCTTAACAGGATAGAATCCAGGAACTGACACTGCCAGCCTTGGCACTAGTGGCTGCATCATTAGTGAATTATTTGACATTTTATAGGGCACTGGCATGTGAATTTGGGGTTTTATATACCAGATATCAATATTTTAGCAATCTTTGTAAGAAGTTCTTTTCTTTTGCCAAATATTTGAGAGGAAAAATTCTCCTGAAATGTTAAAATAAAAAAATTTAAAGGAGAAAGCAACATTTTATTGCTTAATGGAAAGAAGAAACTATTCTGAAAGTTTGGACTTCTAGAGAAAAGTAAATGTGAGTAAATGTGCATGAGTCCTATTTTGCATATTGCACATTGCTGATTCTTATACCGTTTCTGACTTGAGATCTAAGTCTAAACTTAGGCACTTTGAATTACTCAGATAATGGATGTGACTGTGTCTCTGTAGGATGGCTGTGGTATTTTGAGTATAGTGTTGAATTATTTTGATCACTCATGTTAATACATTCATTCAGTGTATTGTGATGCTCTCTTTCTCATCCACTCTCATGTTTCTCTGTGTCCTAAAGAACATTTATGTCTCAAGAAATTATCATAGGTATTTTTGTTGGAAGAAAGGCGCATTAGAGGACTGTCTATCAGTTCAGTTCAGTTCAGTTCAGTTCAGTCGCTCAATCGTGTCCGACTCTTTGCGACCCCATGAATCACAGCACGCCAGGCCTCCCTATCCATCACCAACTCCCGGAGTTCACTCAAACTCACGTCCATCGAGTTGGTGATGCCATCCAGCCATCTCATTCTCTGTCGTCCCCTTCTCCTCCCACCCCCAATCCCTCCCAGCATCAGAGTCTTTTCCAGTGAGTCAACTCGTCGCATGAGGTGGCCAAAGTATTGGAGCTTCAGCTTTAGCATCAGGACTGTCTATAGTTACCCTAAATTTGAGAAATTATGACTTAAACAAAAGTTAAACAGATTTCTTTACAGAAAGACTTCTCCAAAGTCTTCAATACACTGTGTGTATGCTTTGAATCTCTATCACTTCCCTCTCTCTTTCTCTTTTTTTTCTTTTTGGTAGAATATCTGTTAATGTTATTCAGGATAGTTTTCCTATAAGAAATTTGGGAAATACTACTCAGTTTAAGGATTCAAGATGCAGTTGGTTTAATCATAGCTAGAGGATTTTGGCCTCTCACCAGATGACTGTGAAAGTAAAGCCCGAAGAACAACTATTATCTCCTTTTTTGGAAGACCATATGAAAGAGATATCTATTTGTCTCAGAGTGTATCATATGCCCTTTTAAAGAAAGAGGAAAATGATCCAGGGGACCCCTGAAAGGCCCTGTAATTCTCTGGTTTAAGATGCAGACTTTTAGAACATTTTATCAATTAATATACCTTTGAAAAGGTTAGACTAAATCTTAAAAAGTGTCTTTGTTATCTACTCTTTCATAACAATTTCTCCAACAAAGTAGTGGTTAAAACAATGATATTATATCAGCATTTGCATGAGTCAGCACTTCAGGAGTGGTTTAGCTGGATTGTTCTGGCTAAGAGTCTCTTATGAAGTTGCAGTTAGCATATAGGCAGAGACTTCCGTCATCTTCAGGCTTGGCTGGGCTTGAAAGGTCTGCTTCTGAATGGTGTACCTGTGTGTCTATTGGCAGACGAGCTCCATTCCTCAGCGCGCGTGGGCCTCTCCTTAACTGCCTGAGTGTCCTCAGGACATGACAGATAGCTTCATCTACTATGAGTGCTCCGAGAGAGAGAGTGAAGAGGCAGCCTTTGCCCTTGTAAGATCTAGTCTCTGAATTTGGGTACTGTCACTTCCGCCCTATGCCAGTTTTTAGAAGGGAGTCACTAAGTCTACTAAATCAAGGGGGGAGATTTAGGTTTCAGTTACTTATGGAAGAAGATCAGTGAATGGGAGCATATTCTGAAGCCGATACAGAAGGTTGAAATAATAAGGACATGAGAAGGGGCACGATAGGACAGTGCCAGGATTATTCAGCTCAGCATCTTTGTGACATTGTCAAGGGTCTATATTCTTGCCCCTTTCTGTTCTGCCACGTTTTGTGCCTTGACTTTGTGCTCCAGTGAGGCCCACACAGAGTCGCCCGATGACTGGACAAGTACTGGCTACCATATCCAGTCATAACATCCAGCAGGAAAAACGGTTTTGTCTTCCTTGTGACGTGATTTTTGAGTAAGAAAACCTTTTCTGGAAGCCTTCAATGATTTCCTGTCTTAACTACCTGACCAGAACTGTATCACCTACTCAAATCACAGGCAAGAGGAGTGGCATTGCCGTGAATGGCTTACATAAATTGGGATGTGTCCCTGGGCTAGAGATCAGGAAGCTTGTCCTCAGGTGGACACTGAAATAAATTAAGAGTTCCCTTTGCAAGAAAGAGAGGGAAACACTACTGGGTTGGCAATAAGCTTTGGATCCGTGACCTCCTTCCATGACGGTCTTCTAATCTCCTTGCCTTGTGAGCAGGACAACAGCGCCTCTTTTGTGAAAGGTAAAGGGTTATACTTAGGCAGAAGGTCAAGTCCAAGTAGCCCCTCAGTAACTCTTGATATAATGCTGATTCTAGTTAAAAGGGGTAAAAATTCAGAAAATATAATCTCAAAATACATCTTTAATAATATTCAGTGTTGGTGGAAGAGGGGGTCAGAGATTAAAGTCACTACTGACCAGGGAATCTTGTCATTGTTGCGGAGGTAAAGTGGGCTGTGTCTTCTCCTTTGGTCTTAGTAACTGATACAGTAAATTTGTCATCTGTCCTTATGGGAGTCTAACATCTAAAGGGAAGTTTTGAGATGTGTGTTATAAGGTCTAGTATTGCATGGATTGTTGTACATTTGGTCGCCCGCCTTTTCACACCCTCCCTGCCTTCCTCTGCTCTTGCTCAGTCAGAAACTGTGGCAGGCCACTGGGCCACGGGTCAATGCTCTTGCCTCTCTGTTATCCTGAGCCCTGCAGAGCTATTCAGGGTGATTCCAGCATTGCTCACCCAAAGTACATCTCCACAGCAGTTCGTTTGTCATGTTTCATCTGTGCTCTGTTTTAGTCATTTCATGGAGTTTTTACAATTGCTCGACAATTTCTCAAGACAAATTCAGGGGAACAGAAGAAAGAGGAAAGAGTAGAAATAATCTTCTCTTGGTAGAAAGGCTAAACTTGCTTAGGTATAAAAATATTTGATTAGATACTTTGCATTTAATAGGTTTTTTCTTTCCTCTCTTTCTCTCATTCTTTCTGCCTTTCTTTCTTTCCTTTCCTTCACTTATTTGGCTTTGAGGACTCAGGGCTTCTGTTTCCCTATCATTCAGGGGGCAAGTAAATGACTGGGAGTGGAAAACTCTGTCTGGCACACAGAAATTTCCTTGACAAATTGAATAACAGCAGATCCAAGACACATAATTAATTCCTTAAAGATTCTGCCTGAACTGAAAATGTATAAAGATTGGTGTGCAGATTTCTCATTTCCTACAGAATGCTGTGTCTGTCATACACATGCTAAGAGAAAGAAAGGAAGATTTCTATTTAAAATCAACTTGACAGTGATTGGGGAATTTAACTTCAAAGTGTCTAAATATTTGTGGCCAGCTTAAGTGCCTCCTTACCAGCTCAAGCTCCCAGGTAAAGAATAAGCCTGCAATGCAGGAGACCTGGGTTCAATCCCTGGGTCAGGATGATCCTCTGGTGAAGGGAATGGCAGCCAACTCTAGTATTTTTGCCTGGAGATTTCTATGGACAGAGCAGCCTGGTGGGCTACAGTCCATGGGATAACCCGCAGAGAGTTGGACATGACTAAGAGATTAACACTTTCTAACAAGCTCCTTAGATGTGGTGAGGAAAGTCCCTTACTGGAAGCCAGGCCTCTGCAGAGGTGGCTGCAGGTGTTGGCTCCAGAGGCTCTCAGGCTGATTTCTTGGCGGGGGGGTGGGGAGGGGCAGTGGAGACTCAGGGACTCCCTAACCCATTGGCTTTCCCCTTTAAAATGGATTGGCAAAATTCCTTAGTATCCTTCTGTTTGCCTTTTTTTGGATATATTTGCTCTAAATACCATAGCACTTAATAAAATATTCATGTTATTTCACAATTACATATAATATTTTGTCAAGATTAATTTGGAACCAAAGGCATTGTGGGGCCCCCTAAGAAAGTTAAGCTGCTGGCAAAGACAGAAGTAAATGTGTAATATAAAATGTTAGCACCATTTGCTGAATGTTCCTTTTCCTTTTGTTGTGGAGAGGGTGGGAGCACCTCTACCATATTGGCCCTGATTGGCTCAAACTCTCAATAAGAACATCTATGTCTGTTTGTCATTTATCTCTCGCTAATGGAAAATATACTTATAATAGAAAATACGCATATAAAGAGTTCTGCATTAGATATAGCTCTAGAATGAATTTTGTTTGTTTAACTGGAATACAAGCTCCAGTGAGATTTTTCGGTGAACATGTAAGCTGGGTTCATTTTAGGAATAAGCTTCTGTTTTAGCCTCTACACTTGCTCTTTTCTAATGGGCCACCTGAGAAGGAGCCTGTGGTCTGCGGGTTCTCTGTCTCCCATTTTACAGTTGCCTCCCTCCACTTTGCTGCCCCTAAATTTGACCATGATGCCTTGCTAGGGACTCAGGACTTGAATGTCAAGGTGCCAAAGGGAGAATTGGAGACTTCACAGTCCATAAGGAAGCATTGTGTGAGGAAAATAAACAGAAACCTCTAGTGAAAAGATCTTAAAGGAGAAACACATTATTTGCTTCAGGCTTCAGACTCAAGGAAAGGCTCCATACCTTCTCCATTTCTTTTAGAACTTGAAAATTCAGAATCAGTTGGTTAACCCAGAGACACAGATTAATATATGCATTTCAGTTAAATATAAAATCAGGCTTTTTTTCCTGACAAAAATGGTCTGTTTTGCCTAATTGATTTGAAACTGAGAACTTTGCCATTTTCCTTTTAAGGGTATACAGTTTCTATAAATTAAAATAGCTAAATCTGAAGCTTCAAGATTTTGAGGAATATATTTAAAGCATGCATATTATATGCCAGAAATCACAACATTTTCAACTATTTAAATTTATGATAAAAATTCTAGATGTTAAAAATCTGTGGCATGTAGATAGTTTGCAAAATTCTTTTAGGGGATATTTGGGCAAAAGTATTTGAAAACTATTGCCTTAGAATGTTATATTATCTTAGGGTGGGGCAGACCAGGAGGAGTCCATCATGAAGTTGTCAGGAAAGGAAGTCTCTGGCGCCCGTGCCTTCTCCTCTCTCCTCTCCGCCTTGCCTTTGAAGTTCTCCTCACAGAGATCTCTGGCAGCCAGGGTTCCCCAGTGCAGTTTCTATAGTCCTTGCACTTCCATCCTCTTCTGGGTTTCATTTCCATAGAGCCCTGACCTCCAGGAGCAGGGATCTAATTCTTCAACTCACCTTTTAAAAATTTGTTCCAGTTTATTTGTTTGTTTGGTTCCCTGGGTCATAATCACAGCACACAAGGTCTTCAATCTTTGTGGCAGTATGTGGGATCTTTAGTTGCAGCCTGAGAATTTTTCTTTGCAGCATGTAGGGTCTAGTTCCCTGGCCAGGGATCAGAACTGGGCACCCTATTGGGAGCTGCGTGTCTTAGCCACTAGACCACCAGGGAAGTCCTTTTAAATGTTTCTACTAGCTTAGTGACCCTTCTTCTCTGCCCATCCTGTGGTTTAGAAAGTTCCCCATCTTTTGAGTCTTGATTGGAGGCTCAACCCACCTTGCATGATAAAATCTGAAAGTTTCATATATTGCCTTTCCCAACTCCTTCTACTAAGAGATATCATTTCTAAGTACTTGACAAGTAATAACTCATGTAATCCTTAATAACAGCTATCATAATATATAACCCAACTATAAAAGTCTTAAATGTAGTATTCTTCATTAATACCTGTGAAATTGGTACCATTATTATCAAATTAGGCTTCCCTGGTAGCTCAGTGGTAAAGAATCCACCTGCACTGTGGGAGATGCAAGAGACGAGATAGATTCAATCCCTTGTTTGGGAAGATCCCCTGGAGGAGGGCATGGCAACCCACTCCAGTGTTCTTGTCTGGAGAATCGCATGGACAGAGGAGCTGAGTGGGCTACAGTCCACAGGGCTGCAAAGAGTCAGACACAACTGAGCACGCACACATTATCAAATGGGTACAGTTGAGGGAACTAACTGGACCCCGCAGAGAGAAAGTAACTTGCTAATGGTCACACAGCAAGTAACTGGACAAGCCAAGTTTGAATCCAAGGAATCTGACTCTAGAATCTCAGTTCTAAGTCACCACGCAAAGGCACATGGCCCAAGTTCAAGCAATCAGATACAGTCAATGCAGACCGGTTTTCAGGAGCTGGTACCTCAGAGAAGCAGTGATAGGAGATTCCGTGTGGGACTGGGGAGGACCACTGCGGCCACCGCTTGGACTGTCTCAGGGCAACATGCCGATGATGGCCAGTGGTAGCGACTGGGGTGCAGGGTTGGCATATACAGTGCAGCGTGGAGTGCCAGCAGGGACAGCTGTGGACCCCTACTGGGGTGTGACTGTGATTGCAGCTTCGGCCACGCAACAGTCTATGTGGTTCTCGCTCTTTCCTGGTGGTCCTGGAAAAGCTACTGTCTCTCTGTCTGTCTCTTTATTTATCTGTCATCTATAACACTCTCATAACTATATAGTATATAGCTCCTTATATCAGTCAGAATAGGCTCCTGCTGCTTGCAACCAAGGACCCTGCTGGTGATATTTTAAAGGTGAAGATGGGTGCTTTTTTCTGCTTGTGTCTTTCTTGGCTCTTTGCAAAATGACAAGCACGGAGCAGGTGCTCAAAACACATTTCTTACGTGAATAATGAGCTGATGCACAACAACGTGTTAGTGGGTGATAATGACTTAAAGGGGTAATACTTCTAGTAATATTAGCCATTAGATGCAGGTCCTTAATGTCCCAAGGCACTATTTGCAACCCATTAATGGGCCCTGAAATCAATTTAGTTGCTTGCTGCTACCATTTTTAAAAATGAAATAGACTCAGTTATAACAAAACAATGGAAAACAGAGTGCATCAGAGGTATGAAGAATAAGTATTATTTCACAAATATTTGTTTTTATTATGTTTACATTTTGTTTATATGTACATATGTGGGCATATATTAGGTTGTGTTGTTACTATGGGCCAGAAAGATTTGAAAACCGTAGTCGTAGGGTAGATGTTGCTGTTGGTCAGTGTCACGTCTCCTGGCAGAAGATAAGAGGGAAGGATTGGGAGACAGGGTTCTGAATTGCCTCAGTAATTATCTGTATCATAAAACATAAGATATATGTGAATATTCACTCATACTCTTTAAGGAGGAAAGAGAAGGCAACAGTTCACAGTTAACCTCTCACTCACTTTCCCTTCACACAAATACTTTTTTAAACAAAGCATATTTCTCATTCATCTATTCTAGACTACAAAGTAGCTATGCCTATGTGAAAGGCTAGTAAACTAGTAAGTTCTGATGTTCAGGTCTCATGAACATTTTCCATATTATATAATCAGTATATTTTCACATATAAAATATTTACAGTAATACGCCAGTGTATCTGTACCTATCTTCTGCTCCCCTTCAGCTTAATTCATTTGTGTACTTATGAGTTAAACAAGTTTTGCATGTGTGTATGTGTGTGTGTGTGCATCTCTGATGAAAACGTACGCCCAGGTGGCCAGTCTTATACTCTGACCTGTGTCCTTGGGCAAGGCTGCCTGAAGTTTGAGAAGGCTGTCTGCAATGAGGGGACTGGGAAAGTTTCTAAAAGAAATACACACACACGCTCAAACACACGATAGCAACCATGGAGCTGCAGTTGCAGAAACAAGCTCTCATACCCAAATGCTCTTGAGCTCAACTTCCCAAGACAAGGCTGTGCTTTGTGTGTGTCTGTGATTGCCTCTTGCAGTGTTACCCAGGCCACTCCAGCCATTTTTTATTTGGGCTGGTGTCTTAGGTTAGGTTCCCTTGAGACTGATGCTGAAGTGACAATTCATGTGCAGGTAATTGGCTCAGGAAGTACTCCCAAGAGAAGGTGAAAGGAAGTGGAGAAAGCAGTGCAAGAGACGAGAGGAGGTTGTGGTTTCAGACAGTTTATGGAAGGCAGCTTCACCTCAGAGCTCTCTTGACCTGAGATCAGAAAGTTGGCCTTTCATTGCCCTGCACCATCAGCTGCTGGTTCAGGGCTCAGAGGGATGCAAACTCCTAAGCACTTCCAGCTTCCTGATTGTGCAACTCAGTAGCCAGAGGGAGTCTTTGAAAGGATATTCATTGATAAGGCCACAGAAAGCAATCAACAAGAAAGCCAGCAAAAAAGGGGTGCAGAAACTGCCGAAAGGATCTGAGGGCTTTGGCCTGGAGTGATAGTATTTGCTAGCCCTGGTTTGAGTGGTTGGTTGTCTGTGTCTTAAAGTGAAAAAGTGAAAGTGTTGGCTGCTCAGTCGTTCCAACTCTTTCCAACCCCATGTGCTGTAGCCAGCCAGGCTCCTCTGTCCATGGAATTCTCCAGGCAAGAATACTTGAAGTGTAGCCATTATCTTCTCCAGGGATCGAACCCGGGTCTCCTGCACTGTAAGTGGATTCTTTACCATCTGAGCCACCAGGAAGCCTATGTTTACAATTAAAAGGACTTTTGTTCATGCATGGACATAGTTCAAGAGAATAATCAAAAAGAGCAAGATTTTTACAAAAATGGAAAGACCACTCCCTGAGAGCAACTTTAGGGCACGTTCCTAAGTTCATATCAGAGAAAGTTACATGTTTAAACTTCTTAAGCTTCTCTAACCACCCAAGATGGAAATGTTCTGCCTTAGTGATGTATTCTGTAAGCAGAGAGGAACAGAAGCCAAGAACTTACTTCTGTAGTTAAGTGCTTCAGCTAAAGACATACCAGTCCTTATGCTTAGAAGGCTCTTTATGCTGATTCTTGGATCTGAAGTGGGAATATGGCCCTCAGCCTAGAGTCCATTTTTGCACCTGATTGTCATTTCCATTTAAATTTTTTTCTACCAATGGACTCAAATCTAAAAGTACTGTTGACCACTGAAGAATCTTACGTTTTTATGCCTATGGATGGTTACATTCCATTTATTTCCTAATTCAAACTGGGCATGCTTTTAATTTTTAGAGTAAATCTGTGGCTTGACTTGAATTTATGATGCCCTCATCCATCAAAAGGTAACTTTAAGTGGTGATGTTATTTCAGTATGAAATGTCTCTACTTCCCTTATCTTGCCCTGCCCTTTTGTCTTTTGTAGTAATAGCACCATCCCTGTAATCAGAGCCAGAGATTGGAAAAGAATAGAACTTGGAAATGGTCCCTTCTCTCTTGTGAAGAAAATCTTGTTTTCAGCACCCATCCCTTCTCTTCCACCCTGCTTTCTATTAGTTCCTTCTTTTGGCTTCTGGTTCTATGTCTCTTCTGGTCATTTAGTGTCCTTATCTTATTCCTTGGTCATATAGTGCACTGAAATATAGACTCACCGCTGCCCCCCCTCCCCGGTAATCTGGGAAGATGTCTATTTGAATCTTCTTAAACTTCCTTTTCTCCCACCATAGTTAACCTATCCTGAGCTCTGCCTATATAAGGTTGTTCTTTCTGCTAGGTGATAGCTTGATGGTCTTGTCACCTAGTCTATGGTAATAGATTAAAGACAACGTGCTAATTCTTCATCTCCTGAAAACACCTGCAAATTTTAAGGAGAATATTCTTATGACTCCCTCAATAATGAGGCAGCATAGGAGAAAGTGAAATCTTACTTTTGGAGTTAAATGGGCATTGGATCAAATCCATCTCTCTTCCTCATTTCCTAAGAGATCATCCATAGTTACTTAACCTCTCTGAACCGGCCTAACCTACCTTTTCACACCCATAAAAATGGATACTAGCACTTGTCTCAGAGAAGACAATGGCAAGCCACTCCAGTACTCTTGACTAGAAAATCCCATGGATGGAGGAGCCTGGTAGGCTGCAGTCCGTGGGGTTGCTAAGGGTTGGACACGACTGAGCAACTTCACTTTCACTTTTCACTTTCATGCATTGGAGAAGGAAATGGCAACCCACTCCAGTGTTCTTGCCTGGAGAATCCTAGGGAAGGGGGAGCCTGGTGGGCTTCCGTCTATGGGGTCACACAGTGTCAGACACGACTGAAGTGACTTAGCAGCAGCAGCAGCAGCACTTGTCTCCCATATTTTTGGAGCTATTTACTTCAAAATTATAAAGAGTACCCAGGTTAGTGTCTGATATACAGTAGGTGTCTTACAAATTGTAGCTAATATAGTAAAAATATTGTAAACCAAGTTATAAAACAATATTGTATTGTTTTGTATTTGTACTGTAAATACAAATATCGTAAAACAATATTGTAACTCCAAGTAATGCTGGTAATCTTAATGATCAAATATTTCTTAGATACTCTGTATAGAAGGAAAGAAATAAGTTGTACCTCTTAAATTGGATTCTTCTTCACCTATGCACAGTACTAGCTCTTCTCTAGTCTATATCTACTAGTCAATTATCCATTCATTTATTTATTAACTTATTTATGTACTTCCATGGGGTCGCAGAGTCAGTAATGACTGAGCGAATAACACTTTCACTTTCACTAGGTTCTAAAAGCTAGGATGGGTCCTCTGAAGGATACAAGATATGTGGTACATAGGCCCATCTTGGCATGTAATTGAGTATGTTTTTTTTTTTAATAAAAAGTCTAGGTATTTTGGATATTAAAAAGACAAGGAAGAGAATATCTCAATCCTCTCTGAAGTTTGTCCTTGAACATCCAGAGTCAAACAAAAGAGGCACATCTATATCCTTTAGGAAAGTTGAGCAAGAGACCATTTTCAGAGATATAGAAACAACAGACTATAAGTCAAGCTCTAATGGTAAGTAGGGTCAGTATATGGACACAGTAATCTGCATCAGACCAAAAGTCAAGGGCGTCAGATGAACAGAGAGAAGAACAAGGCTCTGAGTGGGTGAAATGAGGAGGTTCAACAAGCAAATCCTTGTCTGCTTGAAATGTGACCAGGGAGACCCTAGCCAGTCTGCTGTGGTGGTTTCAGTCACTTACGGGGCCATACCAGACTAGATGGCGGAGTCAGAGAGAAGAGGCTGATGAGCCAAGAGCAGAAGAAAAAGACTGCAGAGTGTTGCTATAGCAACTTGTACCAATTCATAAGCTGGGAAGAAAATTAAAGTGGCCGAAAGGTTTAAGATCTGCTCTAGTTTAAATACTGGCTATTCTAGCATAAAATTTACAATTTCAGAGAAGCTTAATGTACTAGTTTACATCTTAACAAGGCAGATGGTGCAGTGCTTTCACCCAAACTCTGGAGGCAGAAAGAGAAGAGATTACATTTTGTCCTTGCCTCTTATCAGCTGTGTACCTTTTGGCAAATTATTTGAGTTCCCACAACTAAGTTATGTTATGTGTAAAATAGGGTGAAGACTGGAATTTGCTCATGGGGTGGTTTAGACACTGGGTGAAAGGCTGTTTGGATGTGTCTTAGCACAGTGCTGGCACACAGTAGCTAGGCAATGAGTGTGAATTATTCTGTGTTTGGATTCTACATGTATGTCTAGAGGTCTTCTGTAATCTGACCTGTCATATGGTACCTATTTTTATGTCTTTAGCTGCTCATAAAAATAACTTTTAGACCCTATTACTAAAGCCAAAAAGAAGTCAAATTGAGCCTGAAGAATAGCAGCACAATTATGACCTATTTAATCTCTTTGACATCTCATTTTCTCTCCTAGTTGAGAATTATTTATGTGATCTGTACTTTGGGGAAGAACTCCAAACACATCTCTGTCTCCCTCAAACTCCTGGAGGATCGGTCCAGGGTCCAGAAGGATTTCTGCCACATAGTAGATGCTTACTCGGGGTCTGTCTGGATAGATGGCATTGGAAATGTGGATAATACTGATGCAGATACTTGGGTTTTGTTGGGTTGAACTAGTGAATAGGTAATGTTTCTGGGGAAATGCATAACTAAAAAATATAAAATAAAGAAAGTAAATAGGTCCTTATGCCTCATTTTACTCAGAAAAACTCAGGAAGTAGCATCTGTGTGGCAGACACCACTCTGCACACTGGAGGTACTCAGAACAGTGGGTAAAGGGATGGTTTCTAGAATAAGGAACCAGCGTCACTGCAGTGCTAATTAGAACTGACACTGACGCTGATAACGCGGCATCCTGGAGGTGCCCTTCTCTGCCAGCTGATGCCTTTCTGAAGTGTCCAGGACCAAGAAGGGGCTGGGGTGCTGGGAGGCCGTATGGGGGATGCACAATAAGAGCTATACAAGGACTTATTAGAAATTATAATTTAACATTTGGAAACCTGTGTTTTAGAAACCTGGGTACACTAATGTATTCTGGCAGTGAACAAGACAGACAAGGTTCCTTCCTCAGGGGCTTTCTTTTCAAGAGTTAGCCATCAGAGGCTCATCTCCTGGGAGGACTGTGTGCTTCTTACAGTTCCAGAGGCCAGGTTCCTCAGCTCCCCAGCCTGGGGCTTTGATGGTGCCAAATAGTGTCATGCTGAGACCCACAAAGACTTCCCAGGTGTGCTGGTGGTAAAGAACCCTCCTGCCAATGCTTGAGACATAAGAGACACAGATTCTATCCCTGGGCCAGGAAGATCCCCTGGAGGAGGGCATGGCAACGTACTCTAGTATTTTTGCCTGGAGAGTCCCTGCACAGAGGAGCCTGGAAGGCTACAGTTGCCAAGAGTTGGACATGATGAAGCAACTTAGCATGCACTAGACCAACACGTGGCAACATTCTTATCCTTAGCGCCTTTCATATTTTGTGAATTTTATCTTTGATACCATTTATAATTTACTTCAAAATTCTTTTCATGGAGAAAGTCAGTTATGATAAGTATGTGAGTCCTTCTGAAATTTTCAGTTCTTAAGGCCTTTTTTGTTGTAAGGACACTCTGCTAACCTATCCCGCATAATAAAAACAGGAGACAATTAATTCCCATACACTGACCCTTTGTGATATTCCCTGTGAGAACTCTGATTATAGAAAAAAATATGATTTAACTTAAACTCTTATAGAAAAGTGGCAAGTATTTTTTATTCAGTCTATATTTGTAAAAATTTTAAATGCTTCCATGTCAGAAACTTTTTAAAATGAATGTCATCTTTTGTGTGTATCCAGAATGAAAATTCAGGGAGGTAAATGGGCATTTTAACCATTAATTTTGCTAGCTGAAGATAATTGAATTCAAGGAAATGAAAAATATAACATCACTCTGAAAGTGAAAGTGTTAGTCACTCAGACATGCCCGACTCTTTGCAACTCCACGGACTGTAGCCTGCCAGGCTCTTCTGTCCATTGACTTCTCTAGGCAAGAATAATGGAGTGGGTAGCCATTCCTTCTCCAGGGGATCTTTCTGACCCAGGAATCAAGCCTGAGTCTCTTGCATTGCAGGCAGATTCTTTATCATCAGAGCCACCGGGGAAGCTCACTCTGTGTCTGCATGCTCAGTCACTTCAGTCGTGTCTGACTCTTAGCGACCCCATGGACTGCAGCCCACCAGGCTCCTCCATCCATGGGATTTTCCAGGCAAGAGTACTGGAGTGGGGTGCCATTGCCTTGCCCGGAAGCCTGCTCTAGTCTACAACAAATTCAGTATTTTATATTCTCTTGTAATTGTGTGTTATATAATAACTAAATTACATTGTGCCCTTCTGAGACTAGGTCAGTCCTATACATGGAAAGAAAGAAGTCCCAAAATAAAGCCGTGGTCCAGACATTTAATCATAAATGCCTACTTAATCCACAAAAGGTGGATTTTATGGTTAGAGTTGCAGGAATGATAATGCAGCGATGGCAGAGCTATCTGTATCCAGTTGTGCCTCCCATGCTCATCACAAAACTGTCAGATGAATTGTTACTGCTAGATCTGTTATCTGGCATTGACAAATAAAGGCTGAGAGAACACAGCTTGGCACTGAGGCTCTGGGTGGAATTTGTATTAGAAAATGAAAACTTTCACATGTAGATGGGATATATTTGATATGTAAACCGTTAGAAAAATATAAGTGGGGATTCACACAAAAGTACATTCGTGTTGTAACCTGCTGTTCAAGTATCTCTCTTCTCTTTTCGTGGTTTTAGATCATGAAGTCCTAGAAGCCTAACATGTTTGCTTCACATGGGGAGAACAAATTTACACACCAATCCATTTCCTATGGTATCTTGAGCTGCTAAACACATTTACAGAGAAGCAAATCTTATTCCACTTTGTGCGTGCATAAAGTAGTTCTCCTTAATACACACTAAATCCTTTAATTAAACAATCATCAATATAAAAGTCAAAATTCTTTCAAACACTAATAACAAAACCTAGCCCAGATGTGCAAATTAGCATTTTATTTGTTGTTCTGCATTGATCTCGGGAAGATAGCCGGCTCTAGGTACATCTTGCACCGTCTCAGTTTCTCACAGTAATCTGTCCTTCTCTGTAAGAACAGATACAAGCTCAGTTTTTAATAGCAATTTTAAGAAATAAAACATTTCTCTGTTCTTTGTTTTTAAATTATAGGCTCATCATACTATGTGTTCTCTACCATCTGGGATTAGTTGAGATGTGTTAGCCTAAATATTTGTCCTAAACAGCGTGCGCATTCCCTTTTGCAGAAGGAGGTGAACTAAGTGACTTTCCTGTCCTCTCTCTTCTTTCTCACTCTCGATCCATGCCTCTTCTTCCCTTTCTTTCTTTTTCTTGTTTAAGCCAACACGTATTTATTTACTGGGTGCTCATTATGTAAGACTCAGTAGTCTATACTTTCTTAATATAAAACGCTAGGATGAGATGAAAATGTAATAACTGATATTTATTTTTTTTAAATTTATTTTATTGGAGGCAAATTACCTTACATTAATATATTGGTTGGTTTTGCCATACATTGACACGAATCCGCCCTGGGTGTACTTGTGTTCCCTTTCTTGAACCCCCCTCCCACCTCCCTTTTCCCCATATCCTCCCTCTGGGTCATCCCCGTGCACCAGCCCCAAGCATCCTGTATCATGCGTCGAACCTGGACTGGTGATTCATTTCACATATGATAATATACATGCTTCAATGCCGTTCTCCCCAATCATCCCACCTTCACCCTCTCCCACTAGTACAGCCACTATGGAGAACAGTGTGGAGATTCCTCAAAAAACTGGAAATAGAACTGCCATATGATCCAGCAATCGCACTCCTGGGCATACACACTGAGGAAACGAGATTGAAAGAGACACATGTACTCCAATGTTCATTGCAGCACTCTTATAATAGCCAGGACATGGAAGCAACCTAGATGTCCATCTGCAGACGAATGGATAAGAAAGCTTTGGTACATGTACACAATGGAGTATTTTTCAGCCATCAAAAAGAATGCATTTGAATCAGTTCTAATGAGGTGGATGAAATTGGAGCCAATTATACAGAGTGAAGTAAGCCAGAAAGAAAAACATTAATATTTATTTAAATGTTTGTTAGATTTTGGTTATTGCAATTATGGAGACTAAAACATGTCTCTGTTAAATCACGGGGCTCAGTACTTATAGATGGGGATGGCAAAATTGTGTATTAATTTTTATAGGATTTTTTGTTCTTCTGTGGGATTGTTCACATTCCTAAATAGGCACTTTTTACTTTGCAGTTCAGTTGAATCTTTTAGCTAAATTCTGTTACTGCTTTGCCTAGAACTCTCCATGACTCTCTATTTCATCTTAGTAAAAGTTAAAGTTTTCACAATGGCCTCCAAAGCCCCACGCATTCTATCATGTTGCCTCTCTGAGTTCATTTTTACTGATTTTCCCCCAGGTGATAGGATATGACTGCTGCTGCTGCTGCTAAGTCACTTCAGTCGTGTCCGACTCTGTGTGACCCCATAGACGGCAGCCCACCAGGCTCCCCCGTCCCTGGGATTCTCCAGGCAAGAACACTGGAGTGGGTTGCCATTTCCTTCTCCAATGTGTGAAAGTGAAAAGTGAAAGTGAAGTCGCTCAGTCATGTCTGACTCGTAGCAACCCCATGGACTGCAACCTATCAGGCTCCTCCGTCCATGGGATTTTCTAGGCAAGAGTACTGGAGTGGCTTGCCATTGCCTTCTCCGAGGATATGACTAAAGTTGTATTAAAACTTTGAGTAAAATTCACAGACTCAAATCCCTTTACTATTAACTAGAAAGAATTTAAAAGGTTAATAAACATTTGATTCAAAAGACAGCAAAAGCAGTCAGGCAATCACATTTTATTGATATTTGATTAGTGGATATGTTGGTAATTTATATTTTCTTCTTTGTGCTTTTATGTCATTTTCCACAATATCATTTATTAGATGTAAAATTAGTAAGCAAAACATTTTGTCAATGCAAAATGAGACATTTAAGTTGGGAAAATGGGACAGCAAAGTTGTCAATAATGATGGAGAGCCAAGTTAGAGTAAACTCACTAAGCATGGAAAAGGAGAAAATATAATTCAATTTGTGTAGTCTGTGCCACTGTTTTGGTCATAATGGCATTGAAGTAATTAGGGGAAAGTTAGGATGCCAGCACGGCAGTCTTGGGAAAAGGTTGTCAGCTAGAATAAATACAACCCAAGAAAACAGACAGATAGATAGCATGTTGAACATGGGAGGCAGACACACAAATTTTATCAAGCATAGGAAATTAGATTACAGAGAAGAAACATAGGAAAATATGTTTGGGTTGAGGAGCAAGCTCAAATCATCTTTAGGAAGAAGTCAAACAAAAGTTCACTTTTGGTATCATATATAGTGAGTTACAGTATCATAATATACTGGCAGAACACTTTCTACTCTCTCAGTACTGAATTAGTTGTCAAAACACTAGTGTTCCAATCCTTTTCCTAACATTTACCAACTCTAGGACAAAGGGAAAATAATTTAATCTCACTGAACAATACTGTCCTTATTTTAAAATTGGTGTACTAATATCTGCCCTTCCTATGTCATAAACTGTGGTGAAAATAAAATCTTATCAGTATAGGAAATGCCTTGAAAACCACAATGTGTTATTTAAATATAAGATTTCATTTATTATTAATAGCATTTATTGACACCTGTTAGAACCAGTTTTGAATCTAATAGAGTAACACCTATCCTTCAATACCAATAGGAATTTAATAATAGTAAATGAAATGATGACAAAATACATTGAATATTTTAAAAATAGATACTATTTAATTGTGGGGATCTTGGGCTGTCTGGGACTAAGAATAAGAAATCATATTGTTACGCAAAGAGCTATGACTTTCTTTCCATGCCCCTGTCCCCACCCCAGTGCCTAATAGATTTGCATTCAATTTTGCATTATAACGAAACACTTAAAAAGTACACAGGAGTACTTGCCCAAGATTTTTCAGTAAAAAACAAAGTGTAAAGGACAGTCTGCTTGTTAATTGAAATTCCGTTCCGTTCCATCGCTCAGTCGTGTCCGACTCTTTGCGACCCCGTGGACTGTAGCCTACCAGGATTCTCCATCCATGGGATTCTCCAGGCAAGAATACTGGAGTGGGTTACCATTTCCTTCTCCAGGGGATCTTCCCGACCCAGGGATCGAACCCGGGTCTCCCGCATTGGAGGCAGATGCTCTAACCTCTGAGCCACCAGGGAAGCCCAATTAAATGAGGCTAATCTTTGTCAAATGTAGGGAAAACATGGAAGGTTATGGGAGGCAGGCCATGAAATATGTAAGTTCATCTTTAGAGAGTGATCAGATACATTGATTTAAATGGTTGCTGGCTTGTGTTGACTACCTATGTAACAGTTCTGGATATCAGTTGTTTCTGTATTATATATGCTGTGATAATCAAATTTGTTCAGACCTCTAGTCTCACATTCCCAGCTGGTACCTGTTGGACAACTTCATTTAGATGTTCCATAGTCATCTGAAACTTTAACACACCTAAAAAATATTTTTTTATTATCCTTGTCTTTATACATGAAGACCATTCACTCAGTTGTTAAGCCCAAACCTAGTTATAATCCTTCATTTATCAGTTGCCCTCCACCTCTAGAATATATTGTGGTCACTTTGATTTGTCTCCACTGCTATGACCCTAGCCCAAGTCACCAGCATCTTTGCACGTAGATCTCTTCAGTAGCCTGCTCCCTGCCCTGAAATCTGTTCTCTGCTTAGCAGCTGAATTGGTCTTTTTGAATAATATAAAAGAAATCATGTCACTTTTTGTTTTAATAGACAGATAGGAATTGCTACTGTAGCTTTTTATCACAATTATAATATAATTCAAACTCCCTATCGTGAGCTATAGAAGGGTTGATATTCATCCAGGATGCATTGGTACAGCTTTATGGATAATTTATAGATGGTGCCTGGTCTGAGTGGCCAGTGCTGTTGCTGCTGCTGCTGCTACGTCACTTCAGTCGTGTCCGACTCTGTGTGACCCCATAGACAGAAGCCCACAAGGGTCCCCCCTCCCTGGGATTCTCCAGGCAAGAACACTGGAGTGGGTTGCCATTTCCTTCTCCAATGTGTGAAATTGAAAAGTGAAAGTGAAGTCGCTCAGTCGTGTCCGACCCGTAGCGACCCCACGGACTGCAGCCCACCAGGCTCCTCCATCCATGGGATTTTCCAGGCAAGAGTACTGGAGTGGCTTGCCATTGCCTTCTCCGCTGTGTGAGCTAGCTGTTCTCAACTAGAGAGTCTCAAATGTTCCGAGGGATTGTTAGAAATATCCGGAGACATTTTTGGTTGTCACAGATGGGCTGTGCTACTGACTTGTTCCTGGGGAGAGGCCAGAAACACTGCTCACATCCTACAGGACATAGACCAGCCCTCTGTGACACAGAATTTTCTGGCCCCAGTTGGCAGTAACGCCTAAGTTGCAGTGCCCTGAGATAACCCTCTTCTTCCTGCCTGTCACATCCATAGCACTGTCTTCCTTCCTTGTTTTCTCCACTGCCTTCTGGCTCTACCTGGCAGATTGCTACCCCCAGGGGTTCTCTATTTCATAGCACTGAAACCACTTGATATTACCTTTGTAGTTATTTTTGTTTCATCTCTGGCACCCGCACCTAGAATGTATTCTGCATGCCAAAAGAAATATTTCTCTCTGCAAGTATGGGAACAGTGCCTTAATATTTTCTGAATATTTGTTAGTCCCTATCCATTCCCCCAACTCCCTGCCCCCAGCATCACTTAATTTTTATTATCATCAATTCCTGAGCACCACTCTATGCCAGTCTGTAAAGGGTTTGGTGAGGTTTTCAGGATAAGATAAGCATATCTGTTCCACATATCCCTGGGTAACAAAATCAGCTGAAAGTGTATTGATTTGTTTTTAGTCCCCATCAGATTGTCTCTGAATTAAAACGACGGTTTCTGCAGCATCCCCGGAATCAGCACCATAAAGCAGCCTCAGAAGGCATAATAGCCAAAGCCATGGCCCAGAACTTTCTACTCAGAGGGTGCTCTAAGAACTGTTCATGCAGATTGTTTTGCCTAGTCATCTTCTGCTTGAGTTATGACTTCCCTGGTGATTAAACGTCTTACAGTGTTGTTGCAGAGGATCTGATGTCAATGTACCATGATAACTGTATAAATATTGTGATGACTCTTCACTCCATGTGGATGACATCCCCCTCCTGGCCTTGAGATTACCCCACGCTGGCCATAATCTGAAGGCCACACCCATAGGGTTGTATGCTGTTATAGATCAACAATTATGTTCTCATTGAAATCACACAGGCAGCAGGAATCATCAGTACAATAAAGAGCTGGGCCAAGGCCTGACTTGCTTTGAATCAGTAGGTTAATTTGTCTTTGGAATTAGAAAATCATGTTTCAACATACAAGTGTCTCTGCTTTTGGAAAGCTGCTGGTTTTCCATTTAGTTTGTCTGTAAATGATCAAATTTCAAGGAAAAGCACAACTGAATTCCCAAATCTCACCAAATTTAATTTTGTTCTAGCAAGACCTCATGCTGAGAAAAAAACAGAAAAAGAAAATCCCTCAAGGTTATGCTGACAGAAAAGCTAATTAGAATAAATTCATTCTAAGTCTTAATCACAGAACTGCCCATTGAAAAGAGCAAATTTTGAAACACTAAAATTGCTTATCATAAACATAGCTATTTAAATAGATTCTTTTCAATACCCTGTACTTGAACTAGGATTAACCAAGAGTTTTTATTTGGAAAATTTATTATTATTATAGTAGTATTTGCTGAAGCTAATTTCTAGGTTAAAGTCATTGCACTTTTTAGACCTCTCTGTAAAAATTCCACTCCCATCCCTTTATGACTCATGAGAGTTAGATGATTGTGAAATGAATTGTGAATGCTCAGGTCCCCCGAAAATTAAATGGGAAATCCCAACAACTTAATTTTGACTGTTAAAATGGATGTATTTGCATATATCATTTTATTTGGCTTTAATTTTCTATTTTGATGTTCTGAACTTAGTGTACAGTTCTCATGCTGTAAATAGCCTTTGCTTTGGAAATATGGAATAAAGCTTTACTGGAAATCTTTCAGAATGATTCGTGAATGCCACCCTGAGGTAGTGCCCAGAGAAGAAAGGAAGGGAGCTTTAAGGGTTTACCCACGTCGTCTCTGTGCCATGAAGCAACTGTTTCTTCTCCTGAAAGCCCTGCACTGTCTTCTCTGCTCAGTGCGCAGCGTATGTAGGCTCTGCCAGCTGTCTGAGTGTTGCTCACGTTAGTGTCTGTGTGTTATTTCCCTGTTTAGTGCCGCATGCTTGTAGCATAACTGCAATTAAAGCAGAAAGCCATACTGAGGACCCACAGAAATTCTTTGCAGTGTACCCTTTGTTTTGTTTTCCTGGGATCTGTATGGAATCCTCATCTAGACAGGAAGATCTGACTGCAACTATCACACAACAGAGCAAATTCTCCACCTGGCTGGACTTCTTGTGTAATATCATGAGAGCCGCTGCTGGTAGCTCAGTGGCAAACACGGGGAACCAGTAAAACTGTTTTTCCACTGGAGTTCTAGGTTTTCTCCAATTTAATGATAGGTTCAGTTAATCAGTGCTTTCCTTTCACATAGTGGAAACTTCATATTCATGGTGGGCTAGACTTTCATTAATAAAAAATTCCAGTAACCTTCAGATCCTAAGAAACCCAACTTTTTATAGGGCTTATAGAATCCCAAACCAGTGTCTTGAATGACCTGCCTCATGGCAGCTGCTCTCCAGAGCCTCTTCTTGTGTTTTCGGAGTTATTTTCTTAAAACATACAGAGAAAGTCAAGTTTTAAAATAAGATTGTAGGCACTCCACATGTTAAAATCTTAACCTACATTTCCTTCAGGCATTCTCTTCCCCATTTGTGTGTGGTTTTGTTCTTTGAAGAAAAGAGAGCAAATTGAGTTTTTCTCAGTGTATTGCAGCCCCTCTTTTTCTTAATTTTTAATTTAAACAATGTATGCACCATAGTGAAAAATGAAATTATTTAGACTTGCTTTTATTGAAAAGTTAGAGTGTATCTTCAAGTAATTTTTATATGTATATAAATAAATGTAAGAGTATAGATGTGTGAGGTCATTTTGATGTTATCGTACACAGCTTGTTGACCCTCCATTCTGACATGTAGCTACTTCCCTGTTTCATTCAATCCATACCACTCAATGTATTTTTCCTATAGGGTCCCAGGCGTGCTATGCAGAGCACATTGTTACTACTAACTTAAGTGAGTACCCTCTATTATTACATTTCTTCCCTTCTTCTCTAATCTTTCATACCTTCCCATCGGTCTCTCCCGTGTAGGTACCTGCAGTGATGTATTTATGTGTCCTCCAAATGTATATGTAATTGTTAATAATACGCTCTGTTGTGTTTTAGTCTTTACACAGATAACATTGTGCTTCCTCGTTTTCACTTTCCTCATAAATTCTCATTCTGTGTCTAACTTTTCTATTTGTTACTACCCAGTATTTCCTAGAATGTTCTCACTCCTTTTTAATTATCTTTTCCCAAAGTTTTTTCCTGCTTCCCACTACCTTAATGACCATTGTGTTTGTGTGCAAGGACCATCCATGAACATGCTCCCTGTAGACCTAAGTGAGAATTTATCTGACATGTATCCCAGGAGTGTGTTTACTGTGTGAGGCCATACATATCACTCCATTTCCTGGCTTTCATATATTTGTTGAAATCCATCAATCCACTAATCACCACCTTGCTCTTGTTCTCTTTGCTGCTCCTAAAATTTTATTTCAATGGAGTCTTAGAGAAAGACTGGAGGGAAATGTGTGCGCTCAACTCAACATTTGAACTGGAGCTCAGTCTCCTTTTCAGTGCAGTTTAGTTAGCTTGGGGTGTGGTACAAAGGTGGGGGACAGGAGAGGATGAAAAGGCATTCCTGTTGATGGTAAGCTGTGGGCAATTGGCCATAACATTTTCTTTTTTGTTATCATTGCTTTGTTTAGTATTTACACTAAATTTTTTTAAAATTTGTATTGGTATCATTGATTGGTATAATTGTATTTGTTTCAGGTGTACAGCCAAGTGAATCAGCTATACATATACACATATCCACTCTTTTCCCATATAGGCCATCATGAAGTGTTGAGTAGAGTTCCCTGTGCTATCCCATAGGTGCTTATTAGTTATGTTTTATATATAGTAGTGTGTATGTGTCAATCCACTCTTCCAGTTTATATCCCTCTTGTGTGTGTATTAAGTCACTTCAGTCATGTCTGACTCTTTGCAACCCCATGGACTGTAGCCCGCCAAATTCCTCTGTCCAAGGGATTCTCCAGGCAAGAAATACCTTCCCAACCCAGGGGTCAAACCCAGATCACTTTACATCTCTTGCTTTGGTAGGTGGGTTCTTTACCACTATCACCACCTGGGAAGCCCATATCCCCCCCTTACCCACCCTAGCAACCATAAGTTTATCTGTAACTCTATTTCAGTTTTGTAGATAAGTTCATTTGTAGGCTTTTTCTAGATTCCTCATATAAGCAATATCACATGTTATTTGTCTTTCTGTCTGAATTACTTTAGTCGGTATGAGAATCTCTAGGTCTATCCATGTTTCTGCAAATGGCATTATTTTGTATTTTTATGGTCACAAACTTTTCATTGAAACCCATTACCTAAGAAGTAGGATGCAGACTAAAATGAAAGATTGCATCTAGCTAAACAGTAGGTGCTAGCAGTGACCACTGTTTCATAATTTCAGTCCAAAAGCATGACAGTATTTCTGAAACAGAACTCTGTTGCCTAACCTTACCCCCATCCCAAGTCCATTAGGATTTCATTCTGAAGTTACTGTTTTTCTTCAGTGCTACAACAAACCGAGACATGTAAGCCTTGTAAAGTACAACTATTTCAGTAGTTCATTTGCCAGGACTTTCCCCTCGATTTCAAATGGTTCTGTGATTGCTCTAACAAGATACCTTTGGGAATACTGCTATGAAGTAATCAGAATTGTGTTTTGGGGGCCTGTCAGGTGGGTGACTCTGAGACAGGCAAATCCAATTTATACTTAGAGCTGGATCAGGACTTTATAAAAAGGTGAATGAGTATCAGATCTGCCTACATCTCAAGAGCAATGCCCATGGCCATGTCAGCACTTTTTAAAATGAGAGTTTTCTGGGTGGAATCTGTCTGGAATGCCTTCAGTTGGATTTGAACAGCCTCAGTGAAAAATAGCCAAGCAAACCCCAGGTGACAAGGCATTCAGCTATATTTCAAGGCACTTAACCTCCTTTTTTCCCATTCTTCGTACCAATTAAATTATCCAGAGTCCAGATTCCTATTCTACAGTATTTAGAGCAGCTGTCCTGCTGGAGTCCCACTCTGCCTTGCCCAAATTGGACCTCAGCAGCTTGTAATTGCATCTCGCTGAGATTAGTGGAAGTGACAGCTTGTGGAAGCATTGTGATTTTGGGGACTGAGCATTTTATTTGGGGTCATGATTCTGCTGACTGTTACCTGCAGCCTTCTTATCTGTTCACTTGAGATAATGGCAATGCAAGTCTCCCTGCAATGTTAAAAATTTTTCATGAAGACCAATAAAATAATATATCTGAGAGTTTAAAAAGTTGTTTCTCTGATGTTCCCTTCCTCCAACTTCATATATCGAAGTTCTAAATCCTAGTACTTCAAATGTGACTGTGATTGGAAATAAAGTTTTTAAAGAGTTAAGTTAAAATGAGGTCTTTAGAAAGAGCCCTAATTTAATTTGATTAGTGTCTTTATAAGGAGAGGAAATGTGGACACAAAAGAGAGAGACCAGAAGTGGCAGCCCGAGCAGACTGACACCAGTGCCTTCCAGTGCGTTGGAGTGTCCATCAGGCATAATGGAGTCTGTATGTCTTACTGTTTTCTACATGTTCGCTCTCTTTAAAAAGGTTTCTTTACTTATGGCTTTGAAAAGATGACACAAGGATTAGTTAAAAACTAAAACCGCTCTATGAAACAAACTTCTTATTTTGCATACACATATTTAACTGTAGCAGACACAGCAGCAAATGATAAATGACAAACAGACAACCTTGGCCCTAACAGTCAGCTCCTCACTGTGGTGTTGGTACAGGCTTTTACCAGGGGAGATTTTGGCCCAGCCTCTGGCACAGTCCTGGTCTGGCTCTTCTTGTTCAGTTGTCTCATTCCATATATACCATTTGGATTACCCACAATTCAAACTATCCTCTTTGCTTCCAGCATCAGTAAGGTTATTCTTGCTGGTGATCACCTACAGGATTTCCCACTCCAGTTACCTCTCCCTTTCACATAGCTAGTTGGGGCACCATATTCCAATATGTCTCTGCTGGTGTTGCCAGTCACACTGAATTAACCCAAAGAAACTTGGTCATTGCCTGAACTGGGTTATTGAGCTGCTCCCCTGAGAGTTCAGTGAGGATCTCTTAAGAGTCTACAGCTCTGTGGTCTAAAGCGCGGAAGTTACAGCAACCATGCTTTCCACTGTATGTAGCCAGAGTGGTGAATGGAGCGAAGCTGAGCAGCAGGGGGATTCCCAATAGTGTTCATGTCCTTAGTTCAAGTTGTTTCACATCTCCAGCTGCATTCTTAAGCCTGAGTTTTGTAAAATACTCTGATATCATTATAAGCTTTTCCTTTTCACTTAACTAGTTCAAGTTAGTTTCTACCATATATTTACAGAACAGCCTAATTAATACACTGTCCAGCATACCTACTTTCAGTGGCTCAAAGTTTATTTCTCAAGGTGTAGGCTTTCTACGCTAATTACACAGACTTGTATTTCAAATATTATTTCAATTTCCGTCTTAAACTTCTACTCTGCAGGAAAAGAAACTGTGATAAACACAGCTTTGCCAAGAAGTTTCACCTTGACTGACCCAAGTGCGGCAGTGGGGAAGTTTTAATAGGCCTTTTTGGCTTTAGGCAGGAAAAGGATGACCTGGATGTGGTCTGTGATGAGGCTCCATTTCTTGGCAAGAATGTAACCTCTAAAGACACCCACTCCTACTGCTCTCTCCTGACCCAAAGTGATCATGGAACTTTGTAGACTCAATATCATTCGTGCAGCGTGTTCAGGCTCTATGGTAGAAATAGAAGTAAAATCTGAAAAAGATAGATTTTTACCTCCAAGGAGTTTTCAGTGTATGTGAGGAGACAGACAGGTAAACAAATAGCCACAGTGCCATCTGAAAGGTATTGTCATGGGGCAAAGGGATAAGGAGGAAAGGATTCATTTGTCTGGCACGGTTTATTCGAGGAAGGCCTCGTGGAGTGGGCAGTGTGAAAGAAGATGGTGGAACTCTCAAGACAGAGGAGACAGGCGGCAACACGCACGATGGCGGTGCCGATGGCTCAGCACGGCCACTGCGGGCCCGAGTGCTGCAGGGCAGGAAGTGAGAGAGGCACGGGAGGCGAGGCTGGAGAGCAGGCCAGATAGAGCCCTGGGACCTTTGTACCCGGCAGTGGGGGCTGGAGCTTCCTCCGCAGATCTGCACTTCTCTAACTTTACGTGTATATAAAAATCTCCAAAGCATTTAACAAAATTCAGACTCCTGAGTCTCATCCCCAGAAATTCTGATTCACTAGGGTCAGGGTGGCAGCCACAAATCTATACTTTTATAAAGATCCTTAGAATGACTAATATGTTGTTGGTTCATGGAGAAATAGCCTGAAAGACACTGGTATAGAATCTGGGAAATCATGAGAGGTGTTTTGTTTTGTTTTGTTTTTTAGTGGGAGAATAGTATGACTAGCTTGTGTTTTAGGATCATCAGAGAAGGAATGGATAAAGGATATGAAAGAAGTGACAGCCTCCGTGGAGGAGGCTGTTGCAGGGGCCCAAGGAGAGCTGACTAGGCTGTAGCAGAAGCAATAGATGAGAGAGCAAAGACCGAGAGACATGCAGGAAATAGAATTGATACATAAAAGTGATAGATTATCCTTAGGGAATTAACACACATGCGGGTATCTGGTTTGATGGGTTAGATGGGTTATGTCAGTAACCAGAATCAGCAACATAAGAGTAAAGGCAGATTTTGAGAAAATATTGTGATTTCAGAAATGGAATATTGAGTTATACAAAATATGCCACTATTTTATTATTAGGGAATGAGAGCCAACTAAGTAGAACAGTTAAGAACAAAGACCACCTGGGTTGACATCCTGATTCTACTGAGGTATATTTTAAATATAAGAATGATGTTGGCTGATAACCCTGTATACGAGACAACAAAAGAGACACAGATGTATAGAACAGTCTTTGGGACTCTGTGGGAGAGGGTGAGGGTGGGATGATTTGGGAGAATGGCATTGAAACATGTATATTATCATATGTGAAACGAATCACCAGTTCAGGGTCGATGCATGTTGCAGGATGCTCGGGGCTGGTGTGTGGGGATAACCCAGAGGGAGGATAAGGGGAGGAGGGAGGTGGGAGAGGGGTTCAGGAGGGGGAACACATGTACACCCGGGGCGGATTCATGTCAATGTATGGCAAAACCAACCAATAAAATATTGTGAAATAATTAGCCTCCAATAAAAAATAAGTAAATAAATTTTTTAAAAAAGGAAAAAAAAAGGAATGATGTTGGTTAGTGTTTCCTCATATTGCTGAATTAGATTGTGTTTTCTTTTGTTCTGCTTTAGAAAGTGGAGAGACTTGGTACTCACAGACCCAAACACCAATTCTCCTGGGACTAGGTGTGGGAATTTTATGTCATTGAAGACCAGATGACCTGTCCCTCTGAGGAGCTTTGGATTCATGGTTAAGAGGAGGAAGAATTGATAAACTGGTACCCAGCCTCACTCTTAGTTCTGAGCCCCACCATCGGTGATGGCCCGTGAAAGTTAGGAGTGCTCACACCTGCAAGAGAAAAACAGAAATCTCCTCAACCACTTAGATATTATCTCCAACATTCAGAAGTATAATAAAAGTTAAGTTTAATGTTTCAGAAGTGATGGGTTAACTTGACTGTTTCTGAATTATCTATAATGTAAGGAGATATACTGAGGGAGGGGGAAACACTGGGAGCAAACTTCAACGAAATTAGAGCTTGCAAAGTTTGGTGTCCAAGAGCCATTATGTAAATTGCTGGTATATTCTGAGTGGTAGAAACCACAATAAACTTCCCATGTTATCTTAATTTTATTTTTTTTCAGATACATTTTGAAAAGTGATCCTCTCAGCAAAATTGCAATGAGGACAATATTTTCTTTGTCTTTTTTTAATGACAGCTTCAGATTGAGGGAATGCATTTTTTATTTATCTCCTTTTCTATACATCTCATAAGGCCTATTATTAAAAGATGTTTTTTAGGCAACAGTTCAGTTCAGTTCAGTTCAGTCGCTCAGTCGTGTCCAACTCTTTGTGACCCCATGGATTGCAGCATGCCAGGCTTCCCTGTCCATCACCAACTCCCGGAGCTTGTTCAAACTCATGTCCATTGAGTAAGTGATGCCATCCAACCAACCCATCGTCTGTCATCCCCTTCTCCTTCTGCCTTCAATCTTTCTCAGCATCAGGGTCTTTTCCAGTGGGTCAGCTCTTTGCATCAGGAGGTTAAAGTATTGGAGTTTCAGCTTCAGCATCAGTTCTTCCAAAGAATATTCAGGACTGATTTTATTTAGGATGGACTGGTTGGATCTCCTTGCAGTCCAAGGGACTCTCAAGAGTGTTCTCCAGTACCACAGTTCAAAAGCATCAATTCTTTGGTGATCAGCTTTCTTTATAGTCCAACTCTCACATCCCATATATGACCACTGAAAAACTATAGCTTTGACTAGATGGATGTTTCTTGGAAAAGTGATGTTTCTGCTTTTTAAAATGCTGTCTAGGTTGGTTATAATTTTTCTTCCAAGGAGCAAGCGTCTTTTAATTTCATGGCTACAGTCACCATCTGCAGTGATTTTGGAGCCCATGGAAATAAAAGTCTGTCACTGTTTCCATTGTTTCCCCATCTATTTGCCATGAAGTGATGGGACTGGATGCCATGCTCTTTGTTTTTTGAATGTTGAGTTTAAGCCAGCTTTTTCACTTTCCTCTTTTACTTTCATCAAGAGACTCTTTAGTTCCTCTTCACTTTCTGCCATAAGGGTGGTGTCATCTGCATATCTGAGGTTATTGGTATTTCTCCCAGCAATCTTGATTCCAGCTTGTGCTTCACCCAGGCCAGCATTTCCCATGATGTACTCAGAAGGAGATGTTTTTCTGGAACTCTGTTGCTTTTTCTATGATCTAACGGATGTTGGCAATTTGATCTCTGATTCCTCTGCCTTTTCTAAATCCAGCTTGAATATCTGGAAGTTCTTGGTTCATGTACTGTTGAAGCCCGGCTTGGAGAATTTTGAGCATTACTTTGCTAGCATATGAGATGAGTGCAATTGTACAGTAGTTTGAACATTCTTTGGCATTGCGTTTCTTTGGGATTGGAATGAAAACTGACCTTTTCTAGTCCTGTGGTCACTGCTGAGTTTTCTAAATTTGCTGGCATGAGTGTAGCACTTTCACAGTATCATCTTTTAGGATTTGAAATAGCTCAGATGGAATTCCATCACCTCAAATAGCTTTGTTTGTAGTGATGCTTCCTAAGGCCCACTTGATTTCACATTCCAGGATGTCTGGCTCTAAGTGAGTGATCATACCATTGTGGTTATCTGGGTCATAAACATCTTTTTGTCTAATTCTTCTGTATATTCTTGCCACCTCTTCTTAATATCTTCTGCTTGTTAGTTCCATACCATTTCTTTATTTGCTCATCTTTGCATGAAATGTTCCCTTGGTATTTCTCATTTTCTTGAAAAGATCTCTAGTCTTTCCCATTCTGTTGTTTTCCTCTCTTTTTGATCACTGAGGAAGGCTTTCTTATCTCTCCTTGCTCTTCTTTGGAACTCTGCATTCAAATGGGTATATCTTTCCTTTTCTCCTTTGCCTTTATCTTGTCATCTTTTCTCAGCTATTTGTAAGGCCTCCTCAGTCAATCATTTTGCCTTTTTGCATTTCTTTTTCTTGGGGATGATCTTTATCACTGCCTCCTGTACATTGTAATGTACACAAACATTGTAATATTTGTGACATTGTAATGTCACGAATCTCTGTCCATAGTTCTTCAGGCACTCTGTCTATCAGATCTAATCCTTGAATCAATTTGTCACTTCCACTGTATAGTCATAAGGGATTTGATTTAGGTCATACCTGAATGGTCTAGTGGTTTCCCCTACTTTCTTCAATTTAAGTCTGATTTTTGCAATAAGGAATTCATGATAAGAGCCACAGTCAACTCCTGGTCTTGTTTTTGCTAACTGTATAGAGCTTCTCCATCTTCGGCTGCAAGGAATATAATCAATCTGATTTCAGTGTTGACCATCTGGTGATGTCCATGTGTAGTCTTCTCTTGTGTTGTTGGAAGAGGGTGTTTGCTCTGACCAATGTGTTCTCATGGCAAAACTCTGTTAGCCTATGCCCTACTTCATTTTATACTCCAAGGCCATTTTGCCTGTTACTCTGGGTATCTCTTGACTTCCTACTTTTGCATTCCAGTCCCCTATGATGAAAAGAACATCTTTTTTGGGTGTTATTTCTAGAAGGTCGTGTAGGTCTTCATAGAACCGTTCAACTTCAGCTTCTTTGGCATTAGAGGTTGGGCATAGACTTGGATTACTGTGATATTGAATGTTTTGCCTTGGAAACAGAGATCATTTGTCATTTTTTAGATTGCTTCCAAGTGCTGCATTTCAGACTCTTTTGTTGACTATGAGGACTACTCCATTTTTCATAAGGGATTCTTGCCCACAGTAGTAGATATCATGGTCATCTAAATTAAATTTGCCCATTCCATCCATTTTAGTTCACTAATTCCTAAAATGTCTATGTTCACTCTTGCCTTCTCATGTTTGACCACTTCCAATTTACCTTGATTCATGGACCTAACATTCCAGGTTCCTATGCAATACTGCTCTCTACAGCATTGGACTTTACTTCCATTACCAGTCACATCCACAATAGGGCATTGTTTTCACTTTGGCTCCGTCTCTTCATACTTTCTCGAGTTATTTCTCTACTCTTCTCTAGTAGCATATTGGGCACGTGGCGACCCAGGGAGTTCATCTTTCAGTGTTCTATCTTTTTGTCTTTTCAAACCATTCATAGGGTTCTTGCGGCAAGAATACTGAAGTGGTTTGCCATTCCCTTCTCCAGTGTTTTGTCTTAACTCTTCACCATGACCCAGTCCATCCTAGGTGACTCTATGTGGCATGGCTCATAGTAGTTTCTTAGGAATAGTACTATTTTAAAATTGAAAAAGTAAGAGGAAATTTAGAAAGATGGGTTAGAGTCCAAAGAACAACTCTTTAATAATGTGATTTCAGACATTCTAGTCAACCCAAAGGTAGAAGGACTTTATGGTGTTAGAGTTCATGTTCTAAACCCATCGGAACCATCCTGTTTAAATCATTTTATTAATGTAGAATATAGAAGACAGTAGAGTGTTTCAGGTAATCTGCCCTGTGACAAGTGGCCAGAAACAAATCTACACTGAGATGGGCCTATAACAGGTCCTAAGGTACCAGGTAGCCTACCTCACAAGTAACTCAGCATAGAAGGAGAAGTACCTCTTCTCTTCAGCCCCCAGCTCCATGCAGCCCTTGGAAGACTTCCTGCAAAAGTTTATGCTACCTGCATATCTGATTTGTATAACAAACATTAGGCCCCCTGCATTAGCATCTCCAAACAAGCTAATTTACTCTAACAGGATTAAAAAGCCTGTTAAGCCACAAAAGTTTCTCCCTAGACAGGGCAAACTTTGCTGGAGCCTATCATGAAGTCCACAAATCAAGAAAGAATTATAATGGAAAAACCCTGCTTCTTAGGATCAAAACACTGGATAGCGGAATATTCACTTAAAAATCAAGACCCATAGATCTCAATCAGTGAAGGATTTTATATGCTTTTTTCTTGGACTTGTGAAATCTTTCTTTTTCTCTTTCTTCCAGATTTGGCTCTCAGTCTTAGCAGAGAGCATACATGTAGTGTTCATACAGCTGACTCATTTTAGCATCTTAGCTAATAAGGAGAACCATGTAAGGAGAGCTTTAAGAAACTCGGCTTGTATTTTCACCTGTGTCTCGCAAATGAGCACGTTCTACCTTGGGGTTTTGTGACACCTCAGATACTCTGCAGAGACTGGGTTCTGGTGCAAGTAGATTATTTTCTTTATGCATCAGACTCCTCATCAACATCTAGGCCCTCAGGTTATGAACAGATGAGACCGTACCACCACTCAGAACAAAAATCTCCAGCCCAAACAGTGTGGTCCTATCTTTAATCTGTGTCTTTGTCTCCACCTGAGACACTCTGGGTTTGTGGAGAGAAAGTTGGGCATGGATAGGGAGGGAGTGGGGAGAAGATGTCTCAGTCAGGAGAACATGTGAGGTTTCATGGAGTTACAAGGACTCTACCTGCTCTCTCTTCCTCATTCCTTGTGGTTGGCAGTATAATGGTTCCCACGCAGATGTTCACATCCTAATCCTTGGACTCTGTGAATTTGTTACCTTATGTGATGAAAAGGACTTTGCAGATGTGATTAATCCTGGATTATCTGGATGATGCAATCTAATCTCACAAATCTTTGAAAAGGGAGGCAGAAGAGTGGGTCAGGAGACAAGACATGAGAAGGTCTCAATCAGTCACTGCTCACTTTGAAGATGGAGAAGGGGGCCATGAGCCAAGAAACGCAGGTGGCATCTAAAAGTGGTGACCAATGCTCAGTTTACAGCCAGCAAGAAGTTGGGGACCTTGGTTCTGTAGTTGAAACAAACTGAATTCTTCCAACAAGTTGAATGAGCAGAAAACAAGATTATCCCTTAGAAAGAAATACAGTCAATTGATGTCTTGATTTTAGTCCAGTGAGAACTTTCTAGACTTCAGACCTACATAACTGTAGGATAATAAATTTGTGTCCATTTTAGCCTCAAAATTTGTGGTGATTTGTTACAGTAGTGATAGAAAATTAAGATATTCCTGTTCCTTCTGTTCATTTTGTGATCACACCCATTTGCTGTCCTCAATTATTTTTCTGGCTTGTCAAACAACATTTAAGATTAAAAATAATAATTACAACCTTTGTGCTGTACTGTGCTTAGTTACTCAGTTGTGTCTGACTCTTTGTGACCTCATGGACTGTAGCCCACCAGGCTCCTCTGGGGATTCTCCAGGCAAGAATACTGGAGTGGGTTGCCATGCCCTCCTCCAAGGGATCTTCCCAACCCAGGGAGTGAACCCAGGTCTCCTGCATTGCAGGTGGATTCTTTATAGTCTGAGCCACCAGGGAAGCCCATTGACAACCTTTAATGAGTACTTAAAATGTGTCAAGCATTATGATAAATATATTACCTGAGTTATGATATCTAATTTTCACTGTAGTAGTTGAGGTAGGTACTACTATTTCCCCCAGTTTGCAGGTGACTAAACCAAGACTTGGAAAGGTTAATAGCTCAATGTCAGATTGCCGTTTAATAAATGATATGACCTAGATATCAACTGGGAATGCTTTATGCCTCTGATCCAAGTAAGAATGACTGGAATGCTGACAGTTTTTCAGCTTGTGAAAATCTGAAGCCCTTCCCAGAAATTTGGTGAAGTATGACTTTCACATTCTTTTCAATAGCTAATGTAAAGCATAAGAAATTTGAAAATCGTGAGGTTTAACACTTCCTTTTGAAACTTGTCATCCTATATAAATTAAAGGAAATCTCACTAAAAATTCTGCCACAAGTACAAGCATTTATTAAACAAATATTCATTAGCATGCAGGGCCAACACAGTTCATACAAATATGGATTAGCAAATTCAAATATTTTATCCTTTAGATACTCCAACCCCACCTTGTACAAAAGGTTTTCTCAAGCAGATGTAACTACACTCCAGAGACAAGATTCTGTTACCTTTGGAGGTAGTGCAAGCATCTATCAATTCTCCTAAACTAATGGTAGAACACACAAATTCTTAGAGGTTAAAACATGGATGTTGTGATGGTTACTTTCATCTGTCAACCTGACTGGGATACAAGGGGCCCAGCTATTTGATCAAATATTATTCTGGGTGTTTCTGTGAGGCTATTTTGGATGAGATTCACATTTAAATTGGTAGAGTGAGTAAAGAAGCTCCCCCTCCACAGTGTGGAGTCATCATTACCTAACCATTTGAAAGCCTGTGTAGGTTCACTCTTCCAAGAGTAAGAGATAATTCTTCCAGCCTGACCATGCTTAAAGCTGAAAAATGAAAGTGAAAGTTGCTCAATCATGTCCAACTCTTTGCGACCCCATGGACTATACAGTCCATGGAATTCTTCAGGCAAGAATACTGGAGTGGGTAGACTTTCCCTTCTCCAGGGGGTCTTCCCAACCCAGGGATTGAACCCATGTCTCCCTCATTGCAGGTGGATTCTTTACCAGGTGAGCCACAAGGGAAGCCCAAGAATACTGGAGTGGGTAGCCTATCCCTTCTCCAGTGGATCTTCCCAAGCCAGGAATCGAACCAGGGTCTTCTGCATTGCAGGCGAATTCTTTACCAACTGAGCTGTCAGGGAAGCCTGTTTAAAGCTGAAGTCATTTTTTTTCTCCCTCTGGGCTAGAAGGGAAACACTGGCTTTTTCTGTATCTCAAGTCAGCTGACCTTTGGACTGGAACTGTACATTGATTCTCTAGGACCTCCAGCTTGCTGACTCACCTTGCAGATCTTGGAACTTGCCAGGCTCCACAATCGTATGAGTTTACCCTTTACAATCCCAACAAACTGTGGAAAATTCTTAAAGAGATGGAAATACCAAATCACCTTACCTGCCTCCTGCAAAACCTGTATGCAGGTCAAGAAGCAACAGTTACATCTGAACATGGACCAATGGACTGGTTCAAAATTGGGAAAGGAATACATCAAGGCTTTTGTCACCCTGCTCATTTAACTTATATGCAGAGCACATCATGAGAAATGCTGGGCTAGATGAAGCACAAGCTGGAATCAAGATTGACAGGAGAAATATCAGTAACCTCAGATATGCAGATGACACCACTCTCATGGCAGAAAGCAAAGAGGAACTAAACAGTCTTTTGATGAAGGTGAAAGAGGAAAGTGAAAAAGTTGGCTTAAAATTCAACATTCAAAAAACAAAGATAATGGCATCCAGTCCCATCAGTTCAGTTCAGTTCAGTCGCTCAGTTGTGTCTGACTCTTTGCGACCCCGTGAGCTGCAGCACACCAGGCCTCCTTGTCCATCACCAACTCCCGGAGCCCACCCAAACTCATGTCCATTGAATCAGTGATGCCATCCAGCTATCTCATCCTCTGTTGTCCTCTTCTCCTCCTGCCCTCAATCTTTCCCAGCATCAGGGTCTTTTCAAATGAGTCAGCTCTTCACATCAGGTGTCCAAAGTATTGGAGTTTCAGCTTCAGCATCAGTCTTTCCAATGAACACCCAGGACTGATTTCCTTTAGGATGGACTGGTTGGATCTCCTTGCAGTCCAAGGGACTCTCAAGAGTCTTCTCCAACACCACAGTTCAAAAGCATCAATTTTTTGGTGCTCAGCTTTCTTTATAGTCCAACTCTCACCTCCGTACATGACTACTGGAAAAACCATAGCCTTGACTAGATGGACATTTGTCAGCAAAGTAACGTCTCTGCTTTTTAATATGCTCTCTAGGTTGGTCATAGCTTTCCTTCCAAGGAGTAAGCGTCTTTTAATTTCATGGCTTCAGTCACCATCTGCAGTGATTTTGGAGCCCCCAAAAATAAACTCTGACACTGCTTCCGTTGTTTCCCCATCTGTTTGCCATGAAGTGATGGGACCAGATGCCATGATCTTAGTTTTCTGAATGTTGAGCTTTAAGCCAACTTTTTCACTCTCCTTTTTCACTTTCATCAAGAGGCTTTTTAGTTTCTCTTCACTTTCTGCCATAAGGGTGGTGTCATCTGCATATCTGAGGTTATTGATATTTCTCCCGGCAATCTTGATTCCAGCTTGTGCTTCCTCCAGCCCAGCGTTTCTCATGATGTATTCTGCATATAAGTTAAATAAGTAGGGTGACAATATACAGCCTTGATATACTCCTTTTCCTATTTGGAACCAGTCTGTTGTTCCATGTCCAGTTCTAACTGTTGCTTCCTGACCTGCATACAGGTTTCTCAAGAGGCAGGTCAGGTGGTCTGGTATTCTCATCTCTTGAATAATTTTCCACAGTTTTTTGTGGTCCACACAGTCAAAGGCTTTGGTATAGTCAATGAAGCAGAAATAGATGTTTTTCTGGAACTCTCTTGCTTTTTCCATGATCCAGCAAATGTTGACAATTTTATCTCTGGTTCCTCTGCCTTTTGTAAAACCAGCTTGAACATGTGGAAGTTCACGGCTGACGTATTGCTGAAGCCTGTCTTGGAGAATTTTGAGCATTACTTTACTAGCCCCATCACTCCATGGCAAATAGATGGGTAACAATGGAAACAGTGACAGACTTTATTTTCTTGGGCTCCAAAATCACTGCGGATATTGACTGCAGCCATGAAATTAAAAGACACTTGCTCCTTGGAAGAAAAGGTATAACATATTAGAGAGCATATTAGAAAGCAGAGACATTACTTTGCCAACCAAGGTTCATATAGTCAGAGCTATGGTTTTTTCAGTAGTCATGTATGTGTGTGAACGTTGGACCATAAGGAAGATTGAGCACCAAAGAACTGATGCTTTCAAACTGTGTTGTTGGAAAAGACTCTTTAGAATCCCTTGGCCTACAGGGAGATCAAAGCAGTCAATCCTAAAGGTAATCAATACTGAATATTCATTAAAAGGACTGATGCTGAAGCTCCAATACTTTGGCCATGTGATGCGAAGAGCCAGCTCATTGGAAAAGACACTGATGCTGGGAAAGATTCAGGGCAGGAGGAGAAGGAGATGACAGAGGACAAGATGGTTGGATGGCATCACCAGCTTGATGGACATGAGTTTGAGCAAGCTCCAGTAGATAGTGAAGGATAGGGAAGCCTGGCATGCTGCAGTCCATGGGGTGCAAAGAGTCAGACACAATTGAGTGACTGAACAGCAATCCCTTATAATAAATTTCTTTTCATACACACACACACACACACACACACACACACAGCCTATTAGTTTTGTTTCTTTCGAGAACCCTGATGGATATGAGTGATATCCCTATGGGTGCAGGGTATGATCCTCTCCAAAATCTTATGTCTTTTTGTATGAGTTTCATAGTGATGAAGTACCACAAACTAGATGTCTTAAATCAGGAAAAAATTTATTCTCTCATTGTTCTGGAGATTAGAAGTTGAAAATCAAGATGTTACCCGGGCCATGCTCTCTGTGAGGCTCTGGGTAGAATTCTTCCTTGCTGCTTTCTAGCTTCTGGTTTTCAATGCTTGACATTCCTTGACTTGCAGCTATATAACTCCAATCTTCATTTCATCTCCACATGGCAGCCTTCTTGTGTACATCTCTCTCCTCTTTTCATAAGAACACCAGTTATTTGGGAAGTGGCCCACCTTACTCCAGCATCACTTTATGTTAACTCAAATCTTCAGCAACCCTATTTCCAGTTAAGGCCACATTCCAAGATACTGGGGGTTAAGAATTCAACATATCTTTTTAGAGAACGCAATACAATCCACAGTCCTTATTTATGCATTATTTCAACCAATCAATATATAACGAAGACCTTTTAATTTCACCACTGAATTCCATTTTCAAAAATGTATCATGCAAATACATGCAAACCTTTAATTTCACCCAACAAAATCCATTTTTGATGTACTAATTATTTATGTCATACTAAAAAGCCTCACATGTTGGGGGTGATCTTGGAGAGCTGTAGGAACAAGCTGGATGACCACTAATTCATGGTGCATTAAGGTCAATAGTCAGCCTCTGGAGTTGAAATTTATACTAATTGGCATATATACAATATTGCAGAGTGTATGCTGAAGAAGTTTATATCTTAGAGGTTATAATGTTCTGTCTTTTTCGCCCTATATCAATTCAGCTGCACATGCATATTTCTCTATTAAGAAATTCACTCCTAGAAAACATGTTTTGCATTTGGTCAACTTTAAGCTGGTTCTTCCTATTTTTACTCACTCTTTCTAGCAGGAAAGAAACAAGTTGTTCTTCTTGTCTCCTGCTTCTGTTGTTCTTGAGCATGCACTTAGGGTCTCACTCTTTCTTCCTTAGCATTTCCCAAAGTGTATCCCTTCCCCAAAAATCCACTGTTATTCCTGAGAAAAATCCTCATGACTCTATTTGTTTGTCTTTTCCACATGAGCATTTTAACCCAGGTCTCTCTGGCTTTAAAGCCTGAACTTTTAGCCATGATATTGTACTGGATCATGTGTATTACACTATTTAACACCAAGAACAGTATGGCTATGAAACAAGTACAAGAGAGCATGCAACTGCTTGTAAGACTTGGGATGTTTAGTTAAAACTTGACTGACAGTGATTAATTTAAGAGCAGTTATACTACTTGATTTTAGAGGAGAAATGAAATGTAAACAAAATAATTTTGGAAAAGTCCTTGATTTTGTATTAAAATGGTAGAAATATGTATGTTTGAAATAACTTCAGTATAGTTTCAAGCAGCATGTCAGCAAATGGAATTTAAGGAAATTCTAGTTATTATTTTTTGAGCAGATGTGTAATTTTGGCTAAACTTCCAGGCTTCACTTGCTTTCTCTGAGTCTGGGAAATAATCTTTCTTCCTTAACTAGTATGAGTATGGAGATTCTATAACTATACCTCTGTGTATATCTATAATTCTATCTATGTAAGAGATACATATGCATATAGACTTTTTTGTAAACTATTTGCTGTTCCCCAAATTATTCCCACCTCATGGCTCCCACATATTTATCATGGTCTAAGTGAATTACATATACCTATGCTGAGACCCATTGTGCAATAACTATTTGCCCCTTAAACAGAAATTTTTGTGTATCTTTCAAAAAACTTCAGTTTAGTCATTGGTCTGTCACTCAAATATTTTGTACTTTCGATTCAAGTTGCTAGATCTATAGGGATAATAACCATCATGAATTCAAAATTGTGGTAAAAAGTTGGATGATACTTCAAGTTTAAGACGGTTTTGTGCTTGAAGTATGATTAAAAGAATACACCACTGTAATCTCTCTTCAGAGGCTGTAATACAATAGGGAAAGCAAATTCAAGTGTCATCAGGGGCCAAGCAGCTAACACATGATAGAAATGGACTAGATGAGGGCTGTAGTAAACTCGGTTATGCATGATCCTCTCAAAACCAGCAATTGTCTCTAGTCTCATCTACAAGGGCCCAGAGTTGCCTCTTAACCTACTATTTTTTAAGCAAAGCTAGAAATCTATACTTTTGTGTAAAATTTACAGACACTACATTATTGGCTCAATTTCTTTAAAAAATAAAATCCATCTGTGATTTTGGTCCATTTGTTGTGACAAAACCACCAGGTTGCAACTGGTGTTCTACACTGATAATTAAAACAAAAAGCAGAACTCCCCTGTTGGGGCTCTATCCATCCTCTTTGCTTGGCAAAGAAATCTGTTAACAGTTGAATTTAGAATTTCTTAAACATATTTCAACAAAAATCTGTTTTTCTTTTGTTGAGGAGGGTGTATGAGGACATGATATTATAACTTTTTTTCCCCAGCTATTTGGTATTATGCTATTAGAGATGCTCTGGGAACTGAAATCCTCTGCATGCTCTCTGTCTCCACGTTTCTATGAAATTGTCCTTCCCATAACAAAATAAGACAAAGACTCAGCTCTCTAAGTTAAATTCTCTCTGAGTTTATGGTACCAGTGGTTTTTAAAATAGTGCCTTTTTGTTTCTCAGTGGAAAGAATAAATAAACCTGTGTAACTTTGTTTCCTGAACTTTAAAAGAGCAATGCTAGGGACTTGGGTTAGGAGCAATGGAGAATCACCACTTAACAGGTACAGGGTTTCTTTTCTGAGTGATAAAAATGTTCTGAAATTAGATAGAGGTGATGGTTGTACAACATGGTAAATGTACTGGAAGTCACTGAATTTTACACTTTGAAATGGTTTAACTAGAGAGTTTTGTTATGTGAATTTTGCTTCAAATTAAGCAAAAATGTCATTGCCGCAGGGCCAAGATGCATCATTATCATTAGAGAGGTTTGCAGTGTCGGGTAAGGATGCTGTGTTTTCTTATTTTATTTTCTGAATAGATAGCTCCATTTCTTAAGCTCTTATATAATTCTTAACCTCTCTAATTTTCAACCTCTCTAATATATGTGTGGTTTCCATAGTGTAGTGGTTACCACGTTTGCCTAACATGCAAAAGATCCTGGGTTTGATGCTGGGAGGAAACAGGTCCCCTTGTGAGCTTCTCTGACAGCTCAGTTGGTAAAGAATCCGCGTGCAATGCAGGAGACCCAATTCAATTCCTGAGTGGGTCAGGAAGATCCGCTGGAGAAGAGATAGGCTACCCACACCAGTATTCTTGGGCTTCCCTTGTGGCTCAGCTGGTAAAGAATCTGCCTGCAGTGCAGGAGACCTGGGTTTGATCCCTGGGTTGGGAAGACCACTGGATAAGGGAAAGGCTGCCCCCTCCAGTATTCTGGCCTGGAGAACTCTATGGACTGTATAGTCTATGGGTTCGCAAAGAGTCAGATACAACTGAGCAACTTTCACTTCATTATAATATTCAACCTAAATTTTTCTTGTAGATATTTAAACATTTCTGATCTATGTTTACAGATACTGTGAACTGAATTGTGACCCCCTTCCCCCCAAATTCATAAGTTGAAGCTTTAACCTCTAATGTGACTGTATTTGGAGATAGTACCTTTAGGAGCTAATTAAGGTTGTTCATTGGAAGGACTGATGCTAAAGCTGAAACTCCAATACTTTGGCCACCTCATGGGACGAGTTGACTCACTGGAAAAGACTCTGATGCTGGGAGGGATTGGGGGCAGGAGGAGACGGGGATGACAGAGAATGAGATGGCTGGATGGCATCACCGACTTGACGGACATGAGTTTGAGTGAACTTTGGGAGTTGGTGATGGACAGGGAGGCCTGGAATGCTGTGATTCATGGGGTCGCAAAGAGTCGGACACGACTGAGCGACTGAACTGAACTGAACTGAAGGTTAAATGAGGTCATAAAGGTGGAGTCCTGATCCAAAAGAATTGGTGTACTTTTAAAAAGGAAAAGATTCTCTCTTTCTCTCTCCCCACCCCCCATGCATGCACTGAGAAAAGGCCATGTGAGCATACAGCAATAGAGTGGCCATTCTTAAACCAGGAATAGAGCCCTCACCAGAACTTAACTATGTTGGTATATTGATCTCAGACTTCCAGTCTTCACACTGGGAGGAGATAAATTTTTGTTTTTTAAGCCACCCATTATATGGTATTTTGTTGTAGCAACCAGAGCTAAACCTTTAAATTAATGAGAATTAACCAACCTGGTGCTCTGCTACAGTCTACTGGGATGAGTTGGGGTAGGATGTGGAAGGAAGATTCAAGAGGGAGGGAATATATGGCTGATTCATGTTGATGTATGACAGAAACCAACACAACATTGTAAAGCAATTATCCTCCAATTTAAAATAAACTAAAAAAAGAATTAACCAGTAAACACTGGGCTAGAGTCAAAAGTGGACAGACATCGCTCCAGGTTTAGATTCATGCCCACAGCTTCTTAATAGAGATCAAGCCCTGAGCCTTTGGAATGGGAGCACTGACTCCAAGACCCCAGACTACCAGAGAACTAACCCTAGTCAGTATCAGATAGTGAGAACTCACAGAAAGGAAACCACTTGAATACAAGATCCAGCATCACCCAACCACCAGTAGCACCCCATGCAGGATGCCTCACCTAAACAACAAACAAAAATACAAATCCAATCATCATCACCTTACTCAGCCTTGCCCATCAGAGGAAAAACAAACAAACAAATAAAAAACCAAAAACTCAGCACAAATCTCACCCTATATGAAGCTCATACAAATCACTGGACCAACGTTAGCAGGGCAGAAACCAAAAGGAAGAAAGAATTCAACCTTCTTCAAGGAAAGACTTCAACTTTCCTTGAAGCCTGAGAAAAGGAGACCTCAAAAACAATAACTTAAAAAAAATAATAATGAAAAGGCAGAGAAATACTTCACAAATGAACGAATAAACTAGAAACACAGAAGTCCAAATAAAAGAATAGGAAATAAGTAAACTACCTGAAAAAATTTTCAGAATAATAATAGTAAAGATGATCAAAAACCTTGAAAACAAAATGGAGAAAATGCAAGAATCAATTAGCAAAGACCTAGAATAATTAAAGAATAAACATACAAAGACAAACAAAAAGATTACAGAAATTAAAAGTACTCTAGAAGGAATCAATAACAAAACATCTGAAGCAGAGGAACAAATCAGTGAGCTGGAAGATAAAATGGTGGAAATAACTCCTGAAGAGAAGAATAAAATAAAAAGAATGATAAGAGCTGAGGACGGTCTCAGAGACCTCTGGTACTATATCAGATGCACCAACATTCAAATTATAGGGGTATCAGAAGAAGAAGGAGAAGGCAATGGCACCCTACTCCAGTACTCTTATCTGGAGAATCCCAGGGACGGGGAGCATGGTGGGCAGCCGTCTATGGGGTTGCAGAGTCGGACACAACTGAAGTGACTTAGCAGCACCAGAAGAAGAAGAGAAAAAGAAAGGGTATGAGAAAATTTTTGAAGAGATTATAGTTGAAAATTTCCCCAACATGGAAAAGGAAATAGCCAATCAAGTCCAGTTCAGTTCAGTTCAGTTCAGTCGCTCAGTCGTGTCCGACTCTCTGCGACCCCATGAATCACAGCACGCCAGGCCTCCCTGTCCATCACCAACTCCCGGAGTACACTCAAACCCGCGTCCACAGAGTCGGTGATGCCATCCAGCCATCTCATTCTCTGTCGTCCCCTTCTCCTCCCGCCCCCAACTTTTCCCAGCATCAGAGTCTTTTCCAGTGAGTCAACTCGTCGCATGAGGTGGCCAAAGTATTGCAGTTCCAGCTTTAGCATCAGTCCCTCCAATGAACATCCAGGATTGATCTCCTTTAGAATGGACTGGTTGGATCTCCTTGCAGTATAAGGGACTCTCAAGAGTCTTCTCCAGCACCACAGTTCAAAAGCATCGATTCTTCGGCGATCAGCTTTCTTCACAGTCCAACTCTCACATCCATACATGACCACGGGAAAAACCACTGCCTTGACTAGACGGACCTTGATTGGCAAAGTAATGTCTCTGCTTTTTAATATACTATCAAGGTTGGTCATAACTTTCCTTCCAAGCAGCAAGCGTCTTTTAATTTCATGGCTGCAATCAGCATCTGCAGTGATTTTGGAGCCCCAAAAAATAAAGTCTGACACTGTTTCCACTGTTTTTCCATCTATTTCCCATGAAGTGATGGGACCAGATGCCATGATCTTTCTTTTCTGAATGTTGAGCTTCAAGCCAACCTTTTCACTCTCCTCTTTCACTTTCATCAAGAGGCTTCTGAGTTCTTCTTCACTTTCTGCCATAAGGGTAGTGTCATCTGCATATCTGAGGTTATTGATATTTCTCCCAGCAATCTTGATTCCAGCTTGTGCTTCTTCCAGCCCAGCGTTCCTCATGATGTACTCTGCATATAAGTTAAATAAGCAAGGTGACAATATACAACCTTGACGTACACCTTTTCCTATTTGGAACTAGTCTGTTGTTCCATGTCCAGTTCTAACTGTTGCTTCCTGACCTGCATACAGGTTTCTCAAGAGGCAGGTCAGGTGGTCTGGGATTCCCATCTCTTTCAGAATGTTCCACAGTTTATTGTGATCGACACAGTCAAAGGCTTTGGCATAGTCAATGAAGCAGAAATAGATGTTTTTCTGGAACTCTCTTGCTTTCTCCATGATCCAGCGGATGTTGGCAATTTGATCTCTGGTGCCTCTGCCTTTTCTAAAACCTGCTTGAACATCTGGGAGTTCACGGTTTACATACTGCTGAAGCCTGGCTTGGAGAATTTTGAGCATGACCTTACTAGCGTGTGAGATGAGTGCAATTGTGCAGTAGTTTGAGCATTCTTTGTCATTGCCTTTCTTTGGGATTGGAATGAAGACTGACCTCTTCCAGTCCTGTGGCCAGCGCTGAGTTTTCCAAATCTGCTGGCATATTGAGTGCAGCACTTTCACAGCATCATCTTTCAAGACTTGAAATAGCTCAACTGGAATTCCATCACCTCCACTAGCTTTGTTCGTAGTGATGCTTTCTAAGGCCCACTTGACTTCCCATTCCAAGATATCTGGCTCTAGGTCAGTGATCACGTTATCATGACTATCTTGGTCGTGAAGATCTTTTTTGTACAGTTCTTCTGTGTATTCCTGCCACCTCTTCTTAATATCTTCTGCTTCTCTTAGGTCCATACCATTTCTGTCCTTTATCGAGCCCATCTTTGCATGAAATGTTCCCTTGGAATCTCTAATTTTCTTGAAGAGGTCTCTTGTTTTTCCTATTCTGTTGTTTTCCTCTATTTCTTTGCATTGATCACTGAGGAAGTCTTTCTTATCTCTCCTTGCTCTTCTTTGGAACTCTGCATTCAGATGCTTATATCTTTCTCTTTCTCCTTTGCTTTTCTCCTCTCTTCTTTTCAAGTCCAAGAGGCACAAAGAGTCCCATACAGGATAAATTCAAGGAGAAACACACCAAGACACATACTAATCAAACTAACAAAGACAAAACACAAAGAAAGAGTATTAAAAGCAGCAAGGGAGGAGCAACAAGTAACATACAAGGGAAACCCTATATGCTTAACAGCTGATCTATCAGCAGAAACACTGCAGGCCAGAAGGGAATGGCAGGATACATTTAAAGTACTGAAAAGGAAAAATCTACAACCAAGATTACTGTACCCAGCAAGGATCTCATTCAAAATTGATGAAGAAATAAAAAGCTTTTCAGACAAGCAAAAGTTAAGAGAATTTAGTACCACCTAACCAGCTTTACAACAAATGTTAAAGGGATTTATATAGTCAAGAAATACAACAGAAGAAAAACGATCTACAAAATCAACCCCAAACAATTAAGGAAATGGCAATAGGACTGCATATATTTCAATAATTACTTTTAAGTGTAAATTGATTAAATGCTTCAACCAAAAGACACAGACTGGCTGAATGGATACAAAAATAAGACCCATATATATGCTGTCTACAAGAAACCCACTTCAGACCTCAAGACACATATAGACTGAAAGTGAGAGGGTGGAAAAATACATTCCATGCAAATGGGAAGCAAAAGAAAGCTGGAGTAGCAATCCTCATATCAGACACAATAGACCTTAAAATAGAGATAAGGTCTATTATCTCTAAAATAGAGATAATAAGAGATAAGGAAGGACACTACATAATGATCAAGGGATCAGTCCAAGAGGAAGACATAACAATTGTAAATATCTATGCAGCCAACATAGGAACACCTCAATACATAAGACAAATACTAACAGACACAAAAGGAGAAATTGACAGTAGCACAATAATAGTAGGAGACTCTACCACTCCATTCACACCAATGGACAGATGATCAAAACAGAAAGTTAATAAGGAAACACAAGTCTTAAATGATACATTAGATAAGATGGATCTTGTTGATATCTTCAGGACATTCCATCCAAATGCAGAAGAATAAACCTTCTTCTCAAGTGCATATGGAACATTCTTCAGGATATACCACATCCTGGGTCACAAATCAAACCTCAGTCAATTTAAGAAAATTGAAATCATATCAAGCATCTTTTCCAACCACAGTGCTGTGAGACTAGATATCAATTACAAGAAAGAACCTGTAAGAAACACAAACACAGGAAGATTAAACAACACATTTCTAAATAACCAACAGGTTACTAAAGAAATCAAAAGGGGAATTAAAAAAAATCCTAGAAACAAATGCCAATGAAAACAGGACAACTCAAAACCTACAGGATGCAGCAAAAGCAGTTCTAAGAGGGAAGTTTGTAGCAATACAATCCTACCTCAAGAAACAAGAAAAACATCAAATAGACAACCTACCTTTACACCTAAAACAACTGGAAAAAGAACAACCTCCCCCCCCCCCCAATTAGTAGAAAGAAAGAAATCATAAAGATCCAAGTAGAAATAAATGAAAAAGAAATGAAAGAAACAATAGTAAAGTTTAATAAAACTAAAAGCTGGTTCTTTGAAAAGATAAACAATATTGACAAACCAGACTCATCAAGAAAAAAAGAGAGAAGAATCAAATCAACAAAATTAGAAATGAAAAGGAGAGGTTGCAACAGAAAATGCAGAAACACAAAGGATAATAAGAGACTATTATGAACAACTATATGGCAATAAAATAGATAACCTGGAAGAAATGGACAGATTCTTAGAAAAGTTCAATCTTCCAAGACAGGAAGAAATAGAAATTATAAACAACCCAATTACAAGCACTGAAACTGAAGCTGTCATCAAAAATCTCCCACAAAACAAAAGCCCAGGACCAGAAGGCTTCACAGGAGAATTCTATCAAGCATTTAGAGAAGAGTTAAGGCCTATCTTTTATTTATTTATTTTTAAAATTTTAATTGGAGGCTAATTACTTTACAATATTGTATTGGTTTTGCCATACATTGACATGAATCCACCCCGGGTGTACATGTGTTCCCTCCCACCTCCCTCCCCATGTCATCCCTCTGGGTCATCCCAGTGCACCAGCCCCGAGCATCCTGTATCATGCATCGAACCTGGACTGGCAACTCGTTTCACTTATGATAATATACCATTCTCCCAAACCATCCCACCCTCGTCCTCTCTCACAGAGTCCAAAAGACTGTTCTATATATCTGTGTCTCTTTTGCTGTCTAGCATACAGGGTTATTGTTAACATCTTTCTAAATTCCATATATATGCATTAGTATACCGTATTGGTGTTTTTCTTTCTGGCTTACTTCACTCTGTATAATAGGCTCCAGTTTCATCCACCTCATTAGAACTGATTCAAAAGTATTCTTTTTAATGGCCAAGTAATACTCCATTGTGTATATGTACTTATCCTTTCATCTGCAGATGGACATCTAGGTTGCTTCCATGTCGGCTATTATAAACAGTGCTGCAATGAACATTGGAGTACATGTGTTTCTTTCAATTCTGGTTTCCTCGGTGTGCATGCCCAGCAGTGGGATTGCTGGGTCATATGGCAGTTCTATTTCCAGTTTTTTAAGGAATCTCCACACTGTTCTCCATAGTGGCTGTACTAGTTTGCATTCCCACCAACAGTGCAAGAGAGTTCCCTTTTCTCCACACCATCTCCAGCATTTACTGCTTGTGGACTTTTGGATAGCAGCCATTCTGACTGGTGTGAAATGGTACCTCATTGTGGTTTTCATTTGCATTTCTCTGATAATGAGTGATGTTGAGCTTCTCTTCATGTGTTTGTTAGCCATCTATCTGTTTGTCTTCTTTGGAGAAATGTCTGTTTAGTTCTTTGGCCCATTTTTTGATTGGGTCATTTATTTTTCTGGAATTGAGCTGCAGGAATTGCTTGTTTATTTTTGAGATTAATCCTTTATCAGTTGCTTCATTTGCTATTATTTTCTCCCATTCTGAAGGCTGTTTTTCACCTTGCTTATAGTTTCCCTTGTTGTGCAGAAGCTTTTAATTTTAATTAGGTCCCATTTGTTTATTTTTGCTTTTATTTCCAATATTCTGAGAGGTGGGTCTTGGAGGATCCTGATATGATTTATGTCGGAGAGGGTTTTGTCTATGTTCTCCTCTAGGAATTTTATAGTTTCTGGTCTTACGTTTAGATCTTTAATCCATTTTGAGTTTATTTTTGTGTATCGTGTTAGAAATTGTTCTAGTTTCATTCTTTTACAAGTGGTTGACCAGTTTTCCCAGCACCACTTGTTAAAGAGACTGTCTTTTCTCCATTTTATATTCTTGCCTCCTTTGTCAAAGATAAGGTGTCCATAGGTGAGTGGATTTATCTCTGGGCTTTCTATTTTGTTCCATTGATCTATATTTCTGTCTTTGTGCCAGTACCATACTGTCTTGATGACTGTGGCTTTGTAGTAGAACCTGAAGTACGGCATGTTGATTCCTCCAGTTCCATTCTTCTTTCTCAAGATTGCTTTGGCTATTCGAGGTTTTTTGTATTTCCATACAAATTTGAAATTATTTGTTCTAGCTCTGTGAAAAATTCCATTGGTAGCTTGATAGGGATTGCATTGAATCTATAGATTACTTTGGGTAGTATACTCATTTTCACTATATTCATTCTTCCAATCCATGAACACGGTATATTTCTCCATCTATTAGTGTCCTCTTTGATTTCTTTCACCAGTGTTTTATAGTTTTTTATATATAGGTCTTTTGTTTCTTTAGGTAGATACATTCCTAAGTATTTTTATTCTTTTCATTGCAGTGGTGAATGGAATTGTTTTCTTAATTTCTCTTTCTATTTTCTCATTATTAGTGTATAGGAATGCAAGGGATTTCTGTATGTTGATTTTATATCCTGCAACTTTACTATATTCATTGATTCAGTTCAGTTCAGTTCAGCTCAGTCACTCAGTCATGTCCAATTCTTTGCGACCCCATGAATCACAGCATGCCAGGCCTCCCTGTCCATCACCAACTCCCGGAGTTCACTCAGACTCATGTCCATCGAGTCGGTAATGCCATCCAGCCATCTGATTCTCTGTCGTCCCCTTCTCCTCCCGCCCCCAATCCCTCCCAGCATCAGAGTCTTTTCCAGTGAGTCAACTCTTCACATGAGGTGGCCAAATTATTGGAGTTTCAGCTTTAGCATCAGTCCTTCCAATGAACACCCAGGACTGATCTCCTTTAGAATGGACTGGTTGGATCTCCTTGCAGTCTAAGGGACTCTCAATAGTCTTCTCCAACACCACAGTTCAAAAGTATCAATTCTTCAGTGATCAGCTTTCTTTAGCTTAGTAATTTTCTGGTGGAGTCTTCAGGGTTTTCTATGTAGAGGATCATGTCATCTGCAAACAGTGAGAGTTTTACTTCTTTTCCAATTTGGACTACTTTTATTTATTTTTCTTCTCTGATTGCTGTGGCCAAAACTTCCAGAACTATGTTGAATAGTAGTGATGAGAGTGGGCACCCTTGTCTTATTCCTGACTTTAGGGGAAATGCTTTCAATTTTTCACCATTGAGGATAATGTTTGCTGTGGGTTTGTCATATATAGCTTTTATTATGTTGAGGTATGTTCCTTCTATTCCTGCTTTCTGGAGTGTTTTTTATCATAAATGGATGTTAAATTTTGTCAAAGGCTTTATCTGCATCTATTGAGATAATCATATGGCTTTTATTTTTCAATTTGTTAATGTGGTGTATTACATTGATTAATTTGCAGATATTGAAGAATCCTTGCATCCCTGGGATGAAGCCCACTTGGTCATGATGTATGATCTTTTTAATGTGTTGTTGGATTCTGATTGCTAGAATTTTGTTAAGGATTTTTGCATCTATGTTCATCAATGATATTGTCCTGTAGTTCTCTTTTTTTGTGACATCTTTGTCAGATTTTGGTATTAGGGTGATGGTGGCCTCATAGAATGAGTTTGGAAGTTTACCTTCCTCTGCAATTTTCTGGAAGAGTTTGAGTAGGATAGGTGTTAGCTGTTCTCTAAATTTTTGGTAGAATTCAGCCGTGAAGCCGTCTGGACCTGGGCTTTTGTTTGCTGGAAGATTTCTGATTACAGTTTCAATTTCCGTGCTTGTGATGGGTCTGTTAAGATTTTCTATTTCTGCCTGGTTCAGTTTTGGAAAGTTGTACTTTTCCAAGAATTTGTCCATTTCTTCCAAGTTGTCCATTTTATTGGCATATAATTGCTGATAGTAGTCTCTTATGATCCTTTGTATTTCTGTGTTGTCTGTTGTGATCTCTCCATTTTCATTTCTAAGTTTATTGATTTGGTTTTTCTCCCTTTGTTTCTTGATGAGTCTGGCTAGTGGTTTGTCACTTTTATTTATCCTCTCAAAGAACCAGCCTTTGGCTTTGTTGATTTTTGCTATTGTCTCTTTTGTTTCTTTTGCATTTATTTCTGCCCTAATTTTTAAGATTTCCTTCCTTCTACTCACCCTGGTATTCTTCATTTCTTCCTTTTCTAGTTGCTTTAGGTGTAGAGTTAGGTTATTTATTTGACTTTTTTCTTGTTACTTGAGATATGCCTGCATTGCTATGAACCTTCCCCTTAGCACTGCTTTTACAGTGTCCCGTAGGTTTTGGGTTGTTATGTTTTCATTTTCATTCGTTTCTATGTATATTTTGATTTCTTCTATGATTTGTTGGTAATTCAGCAGCGTGTTGTTCAGCCTCCATATGTTGGAATTTTTAATACTTTTTCTCCTGTAATTGAGATCTAATCTTACTGCATTGTGGTCAGAAAAGATGCTTGGAATGATTTCAATTTTCCTGTAGTTTTCTTTTATTGCATTGTCTTTGTCTGGTTTTGGTGTCAGGGTGATGGTGGCCTCATTGAATGAATTTGGAAGTGTTCCTTCCTCTTCCATTTTTTGAAATAATTTTAAAAAGATAGGCAATTCAAAAAATTGAAATCCTCAACAAAATTTTAGCAAGAGGAATTCAGCAACTCATCAGTAAGCTCAAACACCATGATCAAGTTGGGTTTATTCCAGGGATGCAAGGATTCTTCAGTATACACAAATAAATCAGTGGGATACACCATATTAACAAATTGAAAGATAAAAACCATATGATCATCTCAATAGATGCATAAAAAGCCTTTGACAAAATTCGGCACCCATTTATGATTAAAACTCTTCAAAAATTGGGCATAGAATGAACCTACCTCAACATAGTAAAGACCATATATGATAAGCTTACAGCAAACATTATTCTCAATGGTGAAAAATGAAGTTTTCCCCCTAAGATCAGGAACAAGACAAGAGTGTCCACTGTCACCACTATCATTCAACATAGTTCTGGAAGTCCTAGCTACAACAATCAGAGAAGAAAAAGAAGTAAAAGGAATCCTGATCAGAAAAGAAGTAAAGCTCTCACTGTGTGCAGATGACATGATACTGTACATAGAAAACCCTAAAGATAGTATCAGAAAATTACTAGAGTTAATCAGTGAATTTAACAAAGTTGCAGGATGCAAAGTCATAAACAGAAATCACTTGCATTTCTATATACTAACAATGAAAAATCAGAAAGAGAAATTAAGGAATCAATCCCATTCACCATGGCAACAAAAAGAACTAAATATCTAGGAATAAATTTACCTAAGGAGACAAAAGAACTGTACACAGAAAATTATAAGACACTAATGAAAGAAATCAAAGATGACATAAACAGACGGAGAGACATTCCATGATCCTGGGTAGGAAGAATCAATATTGTGAAAATGGCTATACTATCAAACACAATCTACAGATTTAATGTGATCCCTATAAAATTATCAATGGCATTTTTCACAGAACTAGAACAAAAAATTTCACAGTTCCTATGGAAACACAGGAGACCCCAAATAGACAAAGCAGTCTTGAGAAAGAAGAGTGGAGCTGGAGGAATCAACCTTCCTAACTTCAGATTATGCTGCAAAGCTACAGTCATCAAGACAGTATGGTAGTGGCACAAAAACAGGAATATAGACCAATGGAACAAGATAGGAAGCCCAGACATAAACCGATGCACCTATGAGTACCTTATTTTTGACAAAGGAAGCAAGAATATAAAATGGGACAAAGACAGCCTCGTCAATAAATGGTGCTGGGAAAACTGGACAGCTAAATGTAAAAGAATCAAATTAGAACACTTCCTAACAACATACACAAAGATAAACTCAAAATAGGTTAAAGACCTAAATGAAAGACCCGAAACTATAAAACTTTTACAGGAAAACATAGGCCAAACACTTGATGACATAAATCAAAGCAAGATCCTCTATGACCCACCTTTTAGAGTAATGGAAATAAAAACAAAAGTAAACAACTGGGACCTGATTAAACTTAAAAGCTTTCACACAGCAAAGGAAACTATAAGCAAAGTGAAAAGACAACCTTCAGAATGGGAGAAAATAATAGCAAATGAAACCACTGACAAAGGATTAATTTCCAAAATATACAGGCAGCTCATACAACTCAATACCAGAGAAACAAACCACCCAATCAGAAAGTGGGAAACAGACCTGAACAGACATTTCTCCAAAGATGACAGATGGCTAACAAACACATGAAAAGATGCTCAACATCACTCATTATGAGAGAAATGCAAATCAAAACCACAATGAGATATCACCTCACACTGGTCAGAATGGCCATAATCAAAAAGTTTACAAACAATAAATGCTGGAGAGGATGTGGAGAAAAGGGAACACTCTTGCACTGTTGGTGGGAATGTAAATTGATACAGCCACTATGGAAGATGGTATGGAAAGTCCTTAAAAAATTATGAATAAAACCACCATCAGTTCAGTTCAGTTCAGTCACTCAGTCGTGTCCGACTCTCCACGACCCCATGAATCACAGCACGCCAGGCCTCCCTGTCCATCACCAACTCCCGGAGTACACTCAAACTCATGTCCACAGAGTCGGTGATGCCATCCAGCTATCTCATTCTCGGTCGTCCCCTTCTCCTCCCGCCCCCAACCTTTCCCAGCATCAGAGTCTTTTCCAGTGAGTCAACTCGTCGCATGAGATGGCCAAAGTATTGCAGTTTCCGCTTTAGCATCAGTCCTTCCAATGAACATCCAGGATTGATCTCCTTTAGAATGGACTGGTTGGATCTCTTTGCAGTCCAAGGGACTCTCAAGAGTCTTCTCCAACACCACAGTTCAAAAGCATCAATTCCTCGGTGATCAACTTTCTTCACAGTCCAACTCTCACATCCATACATGACCATGGGAAAAACCATAGCCTTGACTAGACGGACCTTTGTTGGCAAAGTAATGTCTCTGCTTTTTAATATATTATCAAGGTTGGTCATAACTTTCCTTCCAAGGAGTAAGCATCTTTTAATTTCATGGCTGCAATCAGCATCTGCAGTGATTTTGGAGCCCAAAAAAATAAAGTCTGACACTGTTTCCACTGTTTTTCCATCTATTTTCCATGAAGTGATGGGACCAGATGCCATGATCTTTGTTTCCATCATATGACCCAGTAATCCCACTCCTAGGCATATACCCTGAGGAGACCAAAATTGAAAGAGACACATGTATCCCATTTTTCATTGTTCATTATGGCTAGCTAGAACATGGAAGCAACCTATATGTCCATCAACAGATGAATGGATAAAGAAGTTGTGGTACATATATACACAATGGAATATTACTCATCCATAAAAAGGAACACCTTTGAGTCAGTTCTAATGAGGTGGATGAACCTAGAACCTATTATACAGAGTGAAATGAGTCAGAAAGAGAAAGATAAATACTGTATTCTAATGCAGATATATGGAATCTAGAAAAATGGTACTGAAGAATTTATTTGCAGGGCAACAATAGAGAGACAGACATAGAGAATAGACTTGTGGACATAGGGGGCGGGGAGGAGAAGGTGAGATGTATGGAAAGAGTAACATGGAAACTTGCATTACCATATGTAAAATAGACAGCCAATGGGATTTGCTGTATGGCTCAGGAAGCTCAGGGGTTCTGTATCAAGCTAGAGGGGTGGGATGGGGAGGGAAATGGAGGGAGGTTCAAAAGGGAGGGGATATATGTCTACCTATGGCTGATTCCTTAGAAAGCATCACTACTAACAAAGCTAGTGGAGGTGATGGAATTCCAGTTGAGCTATTTCAAGTCTTGAAAGATGATGCTGTGAAAGTGCTGCACTCAATATGCCAGCAGATTTGGAAAACTCAGCAGTGGCCACAGGACTGGAAGAGTCTTCATTCCAATCCCAAAGAAAGGCAATGCCAAAGAATGCTCAAACTACTGCACAATTGCACTCATCTCACACGCTAGTAAGGTCATGCTCAAAATTCTCCAAGCCAGGCTTCAGCAGTATGTAAACCGTGAACTCCCAGATGTTCAAGCAGGTTTTAGAAAAGGCAGAGGTACCAGAGATCAAATTGCCAACATCTGCTGGATCATGGAGAAAGCAAGAGAGTTCCAGAAAAACATCTATTTCTGCTTCATTGACTATGCCAAAGCCTTTGACTGTGTCGATCACAATAAACTGTGGAACATTCTGAAAGAGATGGGAATCCCAGACCACCTGACCTGCCTCTTGAGAAACCTGTATGCAGGTCAGGAAGCAACAGTTAGAACTGGACATGGAACAACAGACTGGTTCCAAATAGGAAAAGGTGTACGTCAAGGTTGTATATTGTCACCTTGCTTATTTAACTTCTATGCAGAGTACATCATGAGGAACGCTGGGCTGGAAGAAGCACAAGCTGGAATCAAGATTGCTGGGAGAAATATCAATAACCTCAGATATGCAGATGACACTACCCTTATGGCAGAAAGTGAAGAGGAACTCAGAAGCCTCTTGATGAAAGTGAAAGAGGAGAGTGAAAAGGTTGGCTTGAAGCTCAACATTCAGAAAAGAAAGATCATGGCATCTGGTCCCATCACTTCATGGGAAATAGATGGAAAAACAGTGGAAACAGTGTCAGACTTTATTTTTTGGGGCTCCAAAATCACTGCAGATGCTGATTGCAGCCATGAAATTAAAAGACGCTTGCTGCTTGGAAGGAAAGTTATGACCAACCTTGATAGTATATTAAAAAGCAGAGACATTACTTTGCCAACAAAGGTCCGTCTAGTCAAGGCAATGGTTTTTCCCGTGGTCATGTATGGATGTGAGAGTTGGACTGTGAAGAAAGCTGATCGCCGAAGAATCGATGCTTTTGAACTGTGGTGCTGGAGAAGACTCTTGAGAGTCCCTTATACTGCAAGGAGATCCAACCAGTCCATTCTAAAGGAGATCAATCCTGGATGTTCATTGGAGGGACTGATGCTAAAGCTGAAACTGCAATACTTTGGCCACCTCATGCGACGAGTTGACTCACTGGAAAAGACTCTGATGCTGGGAAAGGTTGGGGGCGAGAGGAGAAGGGGACGACAGAGAATGAGATGGCTGGATGGCATCACCGACTCTGTGGACATGAGTTTGAGTGAACTCCGGGAGTTGGTGATGGACAGGGAGGCCTGACGTGCTGTAATTCATGGGGTCGCGGAGAGTCGGACATGACTGAGCGACTGAACTGAACTGAACTGATGGCTGATTCATGTTGAGGTTTGACAGAAAACAGTAAAAAAAAAAAAAAGAATTAACCAATATTCTCTTTCTAACCATTGCTATCTCAGTGTCCATAGAGAAACATACTCGGGAGCTACAATTCAAGGCAATGGAGAGCATCCAAAGTTGACAGGGAGTGACTGTATATAACCTGGTGACTTGGGACATTAGTTTTTATGCATTGTTGAGCAGAACTTATGGTTTAGGTTGTACCACATGTAGTCACATGCTTTTCTAAAGGGCATTTGTGATCAGAGTTCCACTTGATATGATGTGAGGGTAAATTTGGGAAATGATGAATGGTCTAAATGGACTTTTAAAATTATTTTCAGTGCTTTGTCCATGAACTCTCTGTGGAATTTCTATGCAATTAAGTCAGCTTTACTGGTATCAGTTGGGGTCATCGGGAGGATATAGGAACTTAATGATGAAATAGCCACTGCTTTGCAAGGCTAGTAGTATTAGGCAACACCATAACTATTTATTGCTTCTAAGTCTCCTGTTTATCCTTTCAGGCTGCCCAGTATTGGTCATAGTGGCAACATAGCTGCTGTTTGGAACACTGGGCGAGTCTGATTCCCTCACGAGGACATGGTCCAGCGCCCAGTGCTGCATGATGCCTTTCACATACCAGGGTCAGATTTAATGCTGCTCTTCCCCTGGTGACTTCAGCAGTTAAAAGCTACAACCTTACTGTAGATTTTCAATGTTAAAGGAGCAGAGATTACAAGGAAGTTATCTATTTGGCTAGCTTTCCATATAGGTGTTTCCCAACTAGAAGAAGATTGCCAAGAGTTTAGCATGGCTGCATTCTTCTGCAATGTAACCTGGGCCATATTAGTACCTGTGAAAAAAAAAAGCTGTTTTGTGCATTTGGCTGTTGTTTGAGGACTTTTTTAAAATTAATTTTTTTGGAGTATAGAATATCTATTTCTGCTTCATTGACTATGCCAAAGCCTTTGATTGTGTGGACCGCAATAAACTGTGGAAAATTCTTCAAGAGATGGGAATACCAGACCACCTGACCTGCCTCTTGAGAAACCTGTATGCAGGTCAGGAAGCAACAGTTAGAACTGGACATGGAACAGCAGACTGGTTCCAAATAGGAAAAGGAGTGCGTCAAGGTTGTATATTGTCACCTGCTTATTTAACTTATATGCAGAGTACATCATGAGGAACGCTGGGCTGGAAAAAGCACAAGCTGGAATCCAAATTGCCAGGAGAAATATCAATAACCTCAGATATACAGATGACACCACCCTTATGACAGAAAGTGAAGAGGAACTCAAAAGCCTCTTGATGAAAGTGAAAGAGGAGAGTGAAAAGGTTGGCTTGGGGCTCAACATTCAGAAAACAAAGATCATGGCATCTGGTCCCATCACTTCATGGGAAATAAATGGGGAAACAGTGGAAACAGTGTCAGACTTTATTTTTTGGGCTCCAAAATCACTGCGGATGCTGATTGCAGCCATGAAATTAAAATACGCTTACTCCTTGGAAGGAAAGTTATCACCAACCTAGATAGCATATTAAAAAGCAGAGACATTACTTTGCCAACCAAGGTCCGTCTAGTCAAGGCTATAGTTTTTCCCGTGGTCATGTATGGATGTGAGAGTTGGACTGTGAAGAAAGCTGATTGCTGAAGAATTGACGCTTTTGAACTGTGGTGCTGTAGAAGACTCTTGAGGGTCCCTTGTACTGCAAGGAGATCCAACCAGTCCATTCTAAAGGAGATCAGTCCTGGGTGTTCATTGGAAGGACTGATGCTGAAGCTGAAACTCCAATACTTTGGCCACCTCATGTGATGAGTTGACTCACTGGAAAAGACTCTGATGCTGGGAAGGATTGGGGGCTGGAGGAGACAGGGACGACAGAGAATGAGATGGCTGGATGGCATCACTGACTCGATGGACATGAGTTTGAGTGAACTCCAGGAGTTCGTGATGGACAGGGAGGCCTAGCATGCTGTGATTCATGGGGTCACAAAGAGTCGGACATGACTGAGTGACTGAACTGAACTGAATTGATAGTTGCTTTACAGATATTGCCTCTACTTCTCTGAGTCTTATAGCTGCTTCTTCTGTCCTGGAGTGTGAAGGAGGAAACAACTTAACACTGAGAGAGCTCCAGTGATCCTTCAAACCCCCAGGAGGGCATCATGTTCTCTGTCCCTTTAGAATGAAGCACACACAACCCGCTTTCAGAACTGTTTACCTTGAATATATAGTAATAATTTACTTTTAATATTTGTTTAAAATGTCACTTTATGGGTGTCTCTTGAATAGTCAAGATAACTGAATGGAATTATTAATTTCATGTCCAGACTAGTCCTTTAAAAGTGTATGGTTTATATATACTGTAATATTTGCTGAAAGAGCTTCTATTTAGTAATACTATATGATTAAATGAGATTGATAACCTTTTCAGTTTTTTTCTTCCGGTTATATTAGGATAAAATTGATGTATATCACTGTACAGGTTTAAGTTACACAGCATAATGCTTTCACATGTATACATCATGAAATGATTACATGTTCACAATAAATCTAGTGAACATTCATCATCTCACATAGATACAAAAAAGTATTTTATTCCTTGTAATGAGAACTCTTAGGATTTATTTTCTTAATTTTCATATACATCGTGGGGGAGTATTAACTATAGTCATCATGTGTATACTGCATCACTAGTACTTATTTTTCTTATAACCAAAAGCTTGTATCTTTTTTTAACCAACTCAGCATAATCAAGATTTATACAATTTTCACACAACAGTTTTTTAGTTTAAATTTAGATAGATACTATCATCCCATGATTCTAACACTAAAAATATGAAAGAGAACACACTGAACATTCTTATTCTTATCACTTCCTTTCCCCAGTAACTCATTTCTGCTCTCTCAGACAACCATCTGGACTCATTTCTTTACATCCTTCTAGAAAAGGATGTTTCTCATCCTTTGTTTCTGCAAACCTTTTTCCATCCCCACTCTCCTAAGGAGGCTTTGAAGACATTTCTTCCTGATTATTGGCTCCTCCTTTAATTTGAATACACAGGTATATTGTGTATCTCTTTTTGTACTCTGCATATGACTGTGCTTCTTACATAAAAACATTAAGATTCTTCCCACACAAGAACCAGTTTTTACCCCTCCAGTGGTGATATCACCCCAACGAGAATGTATATTCCACAGCTCTTTCATGCAAATACAAGTAAATAGACATGCATTTTATTTTCTTCCTTCCACACAGACGGTACCATACTACACACATACTAACCTTTGCTTTTTTTACTCAAAATATCTCATGGTAATATTTTTATAACATTATATTAAAAATATCCCCATTGTTTTTAATGGGTGCATAGTATTTAATTTTATAAATTTAAACTAATTTACTTAAGATAATTTAAATTTATTTAACTCCAGTGATGGATGTTTAGGTTATTTCCAGTTTTTTCTGCTTAAAAAAAAGTTACAATAATTAGGATTATATACATTGAATATTGGGGTCTGTGGCAGATTAAAGATGTCACGATTTCTCTGACACAGCAAAAGAGACACGGATGTAAAGAACAGACTTTTGGACTCTGTGGGAGAAGGCAAGGGTGTGATGATTGAGAGAATAGCATTGTGTATCATATGTTAAATATCATATGTGAAATAGGTCGCCAGTCCAGGTTCGATGCGTGAGACAGGGCACCCAGGGCCCGTGCACTGGGATGACCCTGAGGGAGGTGGGAGGGGGGTTCAGGATGGGGAACACATGTACACCCGTGGTGGAATCATGTGAATGTAAACCACTACAATATTGTAAAGTAATTAGCCTCCAATTAAAACAAATAAATAATTTTTTTAAAAAAGATGTCATGATTTCTCTGACAGTCCTCTGTCAGTAAGTGTGGTCCTGCCTCGTGCCCTTGAATCATGGTGAACAGTATGACTGCTCGGCCAGCAGATGATGGTAGAGATGACACTGTACTGTTTTCTGGGATCAGACCTTAGAAGACTTCTGTGTCTTCGAACGCCTGATGATGGAGCTGGTGACCAGGGTGTGGGGAGGCCCAGACAGTCCCCGTGGAGTGGTCCACATGGGAAAAGACTCAGGAAAACACTCAGTTCCAACTGAGTTTCCAGCTGAAAGCTAGCACCAGCTGGCTGGTCAGGCATGTGAACCATCTCCAATAGAAATAGCAGATAATGGACTAAGGTCTTTCTCTTCAACTGCTCATCACCATTTGACGTTAATTACAGTTGTTTCTTGAAATATTCACTTCCCCTCGATTCAGTGGCACTGCCTTCTCATAGCTTCTCCCTCACGTCTCCGGCTCCCATTTCTCAGACTCGTTGTTTTATCCTCTTCCCCTCAAACTTGTGATGTTAAGAGTTCCATAAAGCTTTGTCTTAGACCATCCTCTTCCTCCTTCTCCTCCCCTTCTCCTCCTTCGTCTTCCGTTTCTCCTTCCCCTTCCCCCTAATATTCTGTGCAAGCAAACTCATATATACGCAAACCTTCAACCATTTTTAAAGAGACAATTTCCAAATGTACACTTTCCACACACACCTCTTTTCTGATGCTCAAGACTGTGTATTCAACAACAAAATACCTGCCTCAGTCTCTCTACTTGGGTGTTTTGTTGATATCTCACATACAGCACATATAAAGCTGAATTCATATCTGAATTTTTCCCCAGTGTAGCGTACCTCAGTGAATGGCACTGCTAGCAGAGAGAGACTGGGAAATCATCACCTCTCTTTCACTCTCCAATTTACTCTATCACCAAATCACTTTGCTTTTAACTTTTACTGATTCTTGCACTTTCTACTTTTATCTGTCTCTACTACTCATTCTGCACCTAACCACAACCACTTTCACCTGAATATCACCACAGCCTTCTAACTGGTTCCTTAGGGTTCATTCTTTCCTCCTTGAATTTGTTTTCACTCAGAAGCCAATGTAATCTTTTGCAATTGCAAATAAGATCATATTATCCCTTGACTAAAAGCTTTCAATAAATATTAAGATATTTAATATGTCTTCTAAGGCCCCAGATAATCCACCCTTTTGATTATCTTAGAAAACCTATTGTCACCTCTCTCTGTGTTGGATGCAGTGAGCTATATTGGTTGTCTCTTGATTTTTAAATATACCATGCTCATACCTGACTCTCTTCATTGTTGTATATGTCACAATAATAAACACATAATTGTGCAGTGAGTAGTTTTATGTCTATCCTCTTTAACAGACTTTAAGCCCAGTTTGTCATATTCCCTGCTCTATTCCCAGAATATAACACAGGGTTTGGTACAAGGAACTAGGTAATAAAAGTTGATGTATCAATTAATAATGTTTTATTTCTCCTGGCTTTTAATTCATAAATGTATGGAAAAGATACAGCATGATCCAGATAGCCTACTTTTCTAGAAAATTGACAGCTGTTTACAAGTCCATTCTTAAAATTGGACTGTCATACATCCTCCATTCTCTCAATATTGCCGCCTTGAGTAAGAGAACGCTACTTCCTGGAGTCTTGCCTCAGAAGGACAATACCTTCCATGGGAGCCTGACTGTATTCTCCTTCATGCCTCAGAGAGAGCTATAGCTTCCTTTCTTGCATAATGAAATAGTTGCTAATAGCAAGGTACGCACACTTAGCTGACTTCCCTGCTATCTGATCTGTGTTGTCCTTGGAAATATTTCAGTGACATTCTGTTTTCTGTACCAGCATGCCCCATCATCTATCAACCTACCAACTCCTAGAGACATTTATATGCTTCATGCATGAATAATTTGACTATCCTCAGGGAGTTTAAATTCTTGTCCAAATATAAGACATCTCACCAACCTTATAATTTCCAAATGAATTCATTGCAAATAGAGGCTTTATACAAAGAATTGCACTTAGTTCATTATTTTCTGGTATAGTATGACTTAATGCATCTCTATTGATAAAAATATCTATGCTTTTAAAATTATACTCATAATTGATTAAAAATAAGCCATTTCCCTAACTGTTTAGGGGAATATAAAAATATAGTCATTATTCTGTATAGGTAAATAAGAAAATCATCATGTGTAAATGTTCTCTACTTGCACCATTCAATTAATTTCCTTTTTTAACTTGGTATTCGATGCCATAATAGCCTATGTATTATTTGTTACATATGTCAAGACTGGAATAATTTTGAGGACTGTGCTTCCCATTGCTAATAAAAATTCTTGTGGGATATTTAGGATTTTACTGGGCAACATGATTAGCATTATCTTAAATCAATACTTGTTTCATACCTACCATATGCAACTTAGTGTTATTCACCATGTTCCTATATGTAGAACAAAACTTTCCTAGACTACAGTCTAAGAAAACCTAACGAGAAACATTTCAAGTTGTTCTTTATAGCAATATAACAGCTGATATGTTCTCATAGGTCTGAAATTTAATCATAAAATGACACAGTTATGTTTGGCTGCTGTTATCAAATCTAATGCAATTGACAGTTGATATTGGGGAGATGTATAGAAGATACAATGAACACAGGAAAGGATGGATCATAACTAGCCCTGGGGAAATCAAAGACTTCACTGAGCTGATGATGAGTCTTCCAGGAATATGACATCCAGTTTCTCCTTGTGCTCAATGCTCCCCACCTCACCCACCTGGTATATCTGTAGCTACCAGAGTCATCACTACACCTGTCTAATCCAAGCATCCCAAGTACCAGCCCAGGGGCCAGACCTCTACAGCCACTGCTTGGCCCAAACAGAAGTTAGAGAGGGAACACGGCACATCTGGCTGTTCCAAAAGCAGAGCCCAAGCCCACCACCATGGCAGTTGCTACAGGAACACTTCCTGTTCCCTGTCCCTGAAGCTTCTGAGCTCAAGGTGCCTTTGACCCTTTCCACTCTCAAAGCTACTCCCTTCAGAATGCATTCTAGGCTGTGATTTTCTCCCGTATTTGCTTGGCATCTGCTTTCTTTCAAGGATTCCTTGTCGTTTTTGCTGTTGTTGTTTTTCTTTGTTTTCAGAATTTTAAAATTCTTTCCACCACTTTTAAGGGTTTAGGGCAGAAGTGTCACAGTCTCATGCTCTCAGAGCACCATCTTGATTCAGACTCCAGAGCATTCATTATTGTTGTGAGAGCAGTGAACCACAAAATTATGTGTAAGACATGTTACAAATGTTTCCCAAGCATTTCTGAAAGACTTGTTCTTTAATTTTTTACATTTATATAATGTGTCTGAATACATTAAGCATTTTCATATGAATTATCCTGTCCTTTCCTAACACAACTACTTTTCACTTTGCTCTTTTTAAATGATGTCTATTGCATGTTGGGTGATGAATAAGAAATACAGCTAAAATATGAAATACAAGCCTTGTTGGATTTTGCTCTGGAAAAAAGGCAAAAAGATATTTTCCTGTGTATTAGTTGGGAAACTGCGTTTAGGACAGGATGAGGGTGGGAGAGAGACTGGAATCAGAAGGGCCATAGTAGATTTCGGCAGAAATATAAGCGCTAAGCTGATGAGACCCAGGATTAAAGAGCAAATAGAATGGACAAGAAGGTGTAGAGGAATATTTCAAGGAAACACATGATAGTTCTGGGTGAAATGTTGGATGTGAGTGATGGGAAACGGTAATCAAAAGAGATGCCAAGGTTTTCATTGTAAAGACAGTGGTGTCATCTGTGAAGACAGAGAACTCAGAGGGAGCGTGTCCTACGCCCCAAGTGACACACACTCACACTGGGGCCTTGAACTAGTTCCTATAAGTCTTGAAGTCAGAGTAAGGTGATTTCATCTTGGACCCCATTCAAGGAAGTTTATTCCTGGAAGTCCTAGAAGGATTTCATTACAACATTGCTTTTCACTTACAACATGATTAGGCAACTTGGATGTAACAGGAGAGCTGTAAGTGAGGCTCCAGAGCATTTGCTTGCCCTGTAAAGAAGCCCAAAGACCTGAAACCTGAAAGAAATTTTGGTGAGCCTATGAAGCCAAATTGATGAAAAGTTAGACTGCTAATAAAAATGTACAACATGAGCTGTACATTGATTCTGGATTAGTTTAGATTTATGTTCACTGCCCAAGGAACATTACCAGTCACTGTTAGTAGTAGGATGATCTGATTTAAAAAGACTGGGCAGATAAAATTGCCTGTGGGATGGTAGATATTTTTGGATTTCTCAGCAAGATTCTTGGAACCATTCTGTTTTCAGCATGTCCGGATTTGACCTCCTCTTGCGGTCCTTGGAAAAATAAATACCACCAGGTATGGTAGGGTAGGAGAGCAGATAGCCAGCAGGGGCAAGGCTGTGCCTGGCTCCAGATCCCCAGCAGATCTGTGAACACATTAACATTACCCTTTTAAGATCTGTCTTCCAAGCTTCATCCCAAAGGCCTCTAAGGTGCTTTGGTTGCCTAGTTTACACTAAACAGCAAGAGGAAATGCTCTGGGTCACAGCTGCCTGGCACACTCTCTTCTCTTACTCAATTATTGCCTTTTTTCTTTGGCAAAAACTTCCATTCTAAAAGCAATTTTTTGTTTTTAAGTTTGTTATCTTTTTCCTTTTAAGTGGTTGGCTCTTTTGCTGCAACATTTCAATGGTACTGCAAGTTTTCTTTGGCTAGCTAGAACTGGTATCTGTCTTCCTAGTACTGTGGAGTCCCTTTTAGAGTACTTAGCAGTCAAAGACAAAAATTTCTGCTCAGAACGACTCCTTCTTAGTTGAACACTCTCCACCTGAAAGAGATAAGGGAACATATTGTCTAAGCTGTAATTCAAAGTATTGGGAATCACCACTTTAAACCCTTTTTCTGCCCTAAGAACTCACATCTCTAAATCAGGTTCTGGTAGATGTTATCAGAAGCCCACGTGGGCAACACACATATCTACCCCTAAGGCTGTGAAGTAGGAGTTAGAAAAACTTAGTCTTTTCCTGATTTGTGTCATTCTTTTTTCAAAACTTGTTATTTGGCTGATCATCCATGTGTTACCTTTCACATTGCTTCAGCTTTCTTGCGAAATGGGAATGAATATATAGAAATTACTTTGAGAATCCCGACTTCCCTGGTAGCTCAGCTGGTAAAGAATCCACCTGTAATGCAGGAGACTCTGGTTTGATTCCTGGGTCAGGAAGTTCCCCTGGAGAAAGGATAGGCTACCCACTCCAGTATTCTTGGGCTTCCCTGCTGGCTCAGATGGTAACGAATCCGCAATGCAATGTAGGAGACTTGGGTTCAATCCCTGGGTTGGGAAGCTCCCCTGGAGGAAGACTTGGCAACCCACTACAGTATTCTTGCCTGGAGAATTCCCAGGACAGAGGAGCCTGGTGTGCTACAGTCTATGGGGTCGCAAAGAGTTGGACATGACTAAGCGATTAATCATACACTCACACTGTGAGAATCATTATAACATAAACAGGTTCCATGTACCCTTGTTGGTGTTTGAAGCTCTGGAAATAAACATCTTGAGTATAAATGTAAGATTATATGGGTCATTTTGCAGTAATGATGGGAAAAACTTGTTTATGAGTGGAAAAATTCAGATCTAGTTTTTAAATGTATTTGGTTTCAGCTAAGTTATTAAATCTCTTTGAAGTCAGTTTTTATCATATACAAAATAAATGATTCAGACCTTATGATTTCAAAACCCCTACTAGTTTCCACATTCTTAGGAATCTTTGCTAAAACTTATATGGAATCCCTTCATGAGAGGAGAGGTACCCTTGCTGTTGTTCAGTTGCCCAGTTGTCTGACTCTGCGATTCCATGGGCTGCAGGATGCCAGGCCTCCCTGTCCCTCACCATCTCCTGAAGTTTGCCCAAGTTCATGTCAATTGCATTGTATCAGTGATATCATGCAGCTGTCTCATCCTTTGACACCCCATTCTTCTTCCTTATTTTTTCACAACATCAGGTACTTTCCCAATGAGTCAGCAGTTCGCATCAGGTGACCAAAATACTGAAGCTTCGGCTTCAGCATCAGTCCTTCCAATGAGCATTAGGGGTTGATTTGCCTTAAGACTGACTTGGTATCTCCTTGCTGTCCAAGGGACTCTCAGTAGTCTTCTCCAGCACTACAGTTTGAAGGCATTAGTTCTTTGGCACTCTGCCTGCTTTACAGTCCAGCTCTCACAACCATACATGACCACTGGGAAGACCATAGCCTTGACTAAATGGACCTTTGCTGGCAGAGTAATGTCTCCGCTTTTAAACACACTGTCTAGGTTTGTCATCACTGCTGAGAAGCAATCGTCTTCTGATTTCATGGCTGCAGTCACCATCTGCCATGATTTTAGAGCCCAATAAGAGGAAATCTGTCATTACTTCCACCTTTTCCCCTTCTATTTGCCATGAAACTCCAATACTTTGGCCACCTCATGAGACAAGTTGACTCACTGGAAAAGACTCTGATGCTGGGAGGGATTGGGGGCAGGAGGAGAAGGGGACAACAGAGAATGAGATGGCTGGATGGCATCACCAACTCGATGGACATGAGTTTGAGTGAACTCTTGGAGTTGGTGATGGACAGGGAGGCCTGGCGTGCTGTGATTCATGGGGTCGCGGAGAGTCGGACACGACTGAGTGACTGAACTGAACTGAACTGAATGGGGCCAGATGCCGTGATCTTAGTTTTTTTAATATTTAGTTTTAAGCAGGCTCTTTCACTTTCCTCCTCTACCCTCATCTAGAAGCTCTTTAGTTCCTCTTTGCTTTCTGCCATTAGAATGATATCATCCACATATCTGAGGTTGTTGATGTTTCTCCTGCCTATCTTGATTCCAGCTTGCAATTCATCCAGCCCGGCATTTCTCTTGATGTGCTCAGCCTATAGGTTAAATAAACAGGATGACAGCAGGCATCCCTGTCATACTCCTCTCTCAATCATGAACCAATCAGTTGTTCCATACAGGGTTCTAACTGTTGTTTCTTGACCTGCATACAGGTTTCTCAGGAGACAGGTAAGATGGTCCGGTATTCCCATCTCTTTAAGACTTTCCACAGTTTTTTTGTGGTCCACACAGTCAAAGGCTTTAGTGTAGTTGATGAAACAGAGGTAGATGTTTTTCCAGAATTCCCTTGCTTTCTCTGTGACCCAGGGAATGTTGGCGATTTGATCTCTGATTCCACTGCCTTTTCTAAACCCAGTTTGGATGTCAGCAAGTTCTTGGTTCACACAATACTGAAGCCATGCTCTTGTGCTTAGTCACTCAGTCATGTCTGACTCTGCAACCCCATGAACTGTAGCCTGCCAAGCCATAGCATGCAAGATTTTAAGCATGATCTTACAGCATGGGAGATGATTGCAATTGTCTGATGGTTAGAACATTCTTTAGTACTATCCTTCTTGGTAATTGGGATGAGGATTGACCTTTTCCAGTCCTGTGACCACTGTAGGGTGTTCCAGATTTGCTGACATATTGAGTGCAACACTTTGATAGCACCATCCTTTACTGTTTTGAATAGATTTACTGGAATTCCATCGCATCCAGTAGCTTCATTATCAGTAGTGCTTCCTAAGGCCCACTTGAGTTCACACTCCAGAATGTCTAGCTCTGGGTGGCTGACCACACCATCATAGTTATCTGGTTCATTAAGATTTTTTTGGTGCAGTCTTTCTGTGTATTCTTTCCATCTCTTTTTGATCTCGTCAGTATCTAGTAGATCTCTACCATTTCTGTCCTTTATTTTGCTCTTTATTTGAGCAACGTTCTTGCCTGGAATATCCCATGGACAGAGGAGCCTGGTAGGCTATCCATGGGGTCACAAAGTGTCAGATGCGACTGAGCAACTTCACTTTTTGAACAACAAGTTCTCTTGATATTTCCAATTTTCCTGAAGAGATCTCTAGTCCTTTGCCCCCTGTTGTTTTCCTCTATTTTTATGCACGTATATTGAAGAAGGCCTTTTTGTCTCTCCTTGCTATTCTTTGGAACTCTGCATTTAGTTGGATGTACATTTCCTTTTCCCATTGCTTTTCACTTCTTTTCTTTCTTCAGCTATTTGTAATGCCTTCTCAGATAACCACTTTGCCTTCTTGCTTTACTTTTTCTTTGGGAGGGTTTTGTTCACTGCCTCCCATACAATATTACAGACTTCTGTCTGTGGTTCTTCAGGCATACTGTTTACTAGATCAAATCCCTTGAATCTATTTATCACCTCCACTGCATAGTCACAGGGGATATGATTTCAGTCCCATCTGGCTGGTCTAGTGGTTTTCCCTGCTCTGTTTAGTTTAAGCCTAAATTTTGTGATGAGAAGCTGCTGATCTGAGCCACCACCAGGTCCAGGTCTTCTTTTTGCTGACTGTATACAGCTTCTCCATCATTGGCTACAAAGAATGTAATCAATTTGATTTCGGTATTGACATTTTCGTGATGTCCACATGTAAAGCCGTCTCTCGTGTTATTGAAAAAGGGTGTTTGCTATGACCAGTGCATTCTCTTGGCAGAATTCAGTTAGCCTTTGCCCTGCTTCATTTTGTTCTCCAAGGCTAAATTGCCTGTTACTCCAGGGACAGTTAACCCCAACCCTCTCCCACTCCCCGCCCCAAAAAAATCTGGACACAGTTGCTCCTGGGACATATGAGACAAGAAAAGGTGATCTGGACTTGGTGGGGAAGATCTGGAATGTGGAAAACCCACATCATGTAGGTAGAGAAGGTCAACAGAAGTAAAATAGAAAGAAACTTTACTCTGGGCAGAGTTGGGAGTGGGGAGTTACAGAAGCAAAAACCGTGGACTTCAGGTCAGTGGTTTTCAAACTTAAGCCTGCATCGGAATCAACCCCTGGAGGGTTGTTAAAACACAGATTGCGGGCTCCACCCCTAGAGTTTCTGATTCAGTGGTCTGCTATAACACCTGAAAGTGTGATTTCTAATTCCACATTCCTAGTGAAGCTGATGTTGCTGTTTCCAGGGACCTCCTTTGAGAGCCATGTAAGTAAATTTCTCACTTTTTGGAGCTGTAATCTGTAGAAGAGTGTTTTAGCTCTGAAGTAGAATCAAATAGCAGAGGAATGAATGGGATATTTTTTCATGTCCTTTATAGTTGATTCCAAGATTGGTATTAGAAGGGACTGCCACTGGGAACAGTGGCACTTCTCATTGCTTTTATGTATCAATACTGTGGGTAGGTAGTTACTCATTTCCTCTCTACTACCTTTCCAGAGGACAATGAAAAATAGTCATGCATTTATTTATTTTTCCATTCAACAAATTTTTTATTTAGTTCTTACTATGTCCCATTCACTTTGCTAGAAGCTGGGGATCTAGTTATGAAAAAAACAGACCAATATGTCTATTCACGCAGTTTGTATTCCAGACTGTAGTAAAGAGAACTCAGTGCAAACAATTCCCATTGTCCAAGGAAGAAAGTTTCGTAATCAGATATTTTTAAGGTTCACCTGCTCTACACCTAGTACCCTAATACACACCTGAGGCTCAGTTCAGTTTAATTCAGTGTCTGACTCTTTGTCACCCAATGGACTGTAGCATGCCAGGCTTCCCTGTCCATCACCATCTCCCGGAGCTTGCTCAAACTCATGTCTATTAAGTCAGTGATGCCATCCAACCATCTTATCCTCTGTCATCACCTTCTCCTCCTGATTTCAATCTTTCCCAGCATCAGGGTCTTTTCCAATGAGTCAGTTCTTTGCATTAAGTGGCCAAATTATTGGAGCTTCAGCTTCAGCATCTATCCTTCCAATGAATGTTCAGGACTGATTTCCTTTAGGATGAACTGACTGGATTTCCTTGCAATCCAAGGGACACTCAAGATTCTTTTTCAACATCACAGTTCAAAAGCATCAATTCTTCAGCATTCAACTTTCTTTACGGTCCAACTCTCACATCCATACATGACTACTGGAAAAACCATAACTTTGACTAGACGGACCTTTTTGGGAAAGTAATGTCTCTCCTTTTTAAATGCTAGGTTTGTCATAGTTTTTCTTCCAAGGAGCAAGTGTCTTTTAATTTCATAGCTGCAGTCACTATCTGCAGTGATTTTGGAGCCCAAAAAAATAAAGTTTGTCACTATTTCCATTGTTCCCCCATTTATTTGCCATGGGTGATGGGAACGAACACCATAATCTTAGTTTTTTGAATGTTAAGTTTTAAGACAGCTTTTTCATTCTCCTTTTCCACATTCATCAAGAGGTTCTTTAGTTCCTCTTCACTTTCTGCCACGAGGGTGGTGTCATCTGCATATCTGAGGTTATTGGTATTTCTCCCAGCAATCTTGATCCCAGTTTGTGCTTCATCTAGCCCAGTATTTCTCATGATGTACTGTGCATATGAGTTAAATAAACAGGATGACAATATATAGCCTTGACATACTCTTTTCGCAGTTTGGAACCAGTCAGTTGTTCCATGTCCGGTCCAAACTGTTTCTTCTTGACCTGCAAACAGATTTCTCAAGAGGCAGGTAAGGTGGTCCGGTATTTCCATCTCTCTAAGAATTTTCCAGACTTTGTTGTAATCCACACAAAGGCTTTGGTGTAGTCAATAAAGCAGAAGTAGATGTTTTTCTGGAACTCTGTTACTTTTTCTATGATCCAACAGATGTTGGCAATTTGATCTCTGGTTCTTCTGCCTTTTCTAAGTCCAGCTTAAACATTTGGAAGTTCATGGCTCATGTACTGTTGAAGCCTGTCTTGGAGAATTTTGAGCATTACTTTGCTAGCATGTGAGATGAGTGCAGTTGTGTGGTAGTTTAAACATTCTTTGGCATTGCCTTTCTTTGGGATTGGAATGAAAACTGACCTTTTCCAGTCCTGTGGCCACTGCTGAGTTTTCCAAATTTGCTGGCATATTGAGTGAAACACCTTTACAGCATCATCTTTTAAGATTTGAATTAACCCAACTGGATTCCATCCCCTCCACTAGTTTTGTTTGTAGCGATGTTTCCCAAGGCCCACTTGACTTCACATTCCAGGATGTCTAGCTCTATGTGAATGATCATACCATCATGGTTATCTGGGTCATTAAGATATGTTTGTATAGTTCTTCTATGTATTCTTGCCACCTCTTCTTAATCTCTGCTGCTTCTGTTAGTTCCATACCATTTCTGTCCTTTATTGTGCCCATTTTTGCATAAAATGTTCCCTTGGTATTTCTAATTTTCTTGAAAAGATCTCTAGTCTTACCTATTCTGCTGTTTTCCTCTGTTTCTTTGCATTTATCACTGAGGAAGGCTTTCTTATCTCTCCTTGCTCTTCTTAGGAACTCTACATTTAGATGCGTATGTTTCCTTTTCTCCTTTACCTTTATCTTGTCTTCTTTTCTCAGTTGATTGTAAGGCCTCCTCAGACAACCATTTTGCCTTTTTTGCATTTCTTTTTCTTGGGGATGGTCTTGATCACTGTCTCCTGTATAATGTCACAAACCTCCATCCATAGTTCTTCAGGCACTCAGTCTATCAGATCTAATCCCTTGAATCTATTTGTCACTTCCACAGTATTATCATGAGGGATTTGATTTAGGTTCATTACCTCCACCATAGTTTGGCATCAGACCAAACAACAGGGAGGGAACACAGCCTTGCCCATCAAGAGAAAATCAGATTAAAGATTTACTGAACATGGCCCTGCTGACCAGAATAAGACCCAGTTTCCCCCACAGTCAATTTCTCCCATCAGGAATCTTTCATAAGCCTCTTATCCTTATCCGTCAGCGGGCAGACAGAATGAAAACCCATAACAGAAAACTAACCAATCTGATCACATGGACCACAGCCTTGTCTAACTCAATGGAACTCTGAGTCATGCTATGAAGGGCCACCCAAGATGGACGGGTCATGGCGGAGAGTTCTGAAAAAGCATGGTCCACTGGGAAGGGAATGGCAAACCACATCAGTATTCTCGCCGCAAGAACTCCATGAACAGTATGAAAAGGCCAAAATATAGGACACTGAAAGATGAACTCCCCAGGTCACTAGGTGCCCAATATACTACTGGAGAAGAGTAGAGAAATGACTCCAGAAAGAATGAAGAGATGGAGCCAAAGTGAAAACAACACCCTGTTGTAGATGTGACTAGCAATGGAAGTAAAGTCCGATGTGTAAAGAGCAATATTGCATAGGAACATAGAATGTTAGGTCCATGAATCAAGGTAAATTGGAAGTGGTCAAAGAGGAGGTGGCAAGAGTGAACATAGACATTTTAGGAATCAGTGAACTAAAATGGACTGGAATGGGCAGATTTAGTTCAGATGACCATGATATCTACTACTGTGGGCAAGAATCCCTCATAAAAAATGGAGTAGCCCTCACAGTCAACAAGAATCTGAAATGCAGTATTTGGAAACAATCTTAAAAAACAACAGAATGATCTCTGTTTGTTTCCAAGGCAAACCATTCAATATCACAGTAATCTAAGTCTATGCCCAACCACTAATGCCAAAGAAGCTGAACAGTTCTATGATGGCCTACGAGACCTTCTAGAACTAACACCAAAGAAAGGTGTCCTTTTCCTCATAGGGGACTTGAATGCAAAAGTAGGAAGGCAAGAGATACCAGGAGTAACAGGCAAGTTTGGCCTTGGAGTACAAAATGAAGCAGGGCAAAGGCTAACAGAGCTTTGCCAAAAGAGCTCACTAATCATAGCATACACCCTCTTCCAACAACACAAGAGACGTCTCTACATGTGGACATCACCGTATGGTCAATACCAAAATCAGGTTGCAAAAATCATATTCTTTGCAGTCAAAGATGGAGAAGTTCTTTAGTGTCAGCAAAATCAAGACAATCTGACTGTGGCTCAGATCATGAACTCCTTATTGCAAAATTCAGACTTAAATTGAAGAAAGCAGGGAAAACCACTAGAACATTTAGGTATCACCTGAGGCTAGGTGAGAATAACAAACTCAAGGTGTGTGATAAACTAAATTTAAGATCAATACGTTAAAGGGGTGAACCATCACATAGGCTGAAGAACCATCAATTTGGCTCTTAGGTTCTGCTCTCTGGTTTATAATGAGTACCATATGCTTAAGATGAAGCCAGTACCACAGAGCACCACACAGCTTCACATTCCATGATCCTGCTTCTTTTTGTACTTCAAGGCCAAACTTGCCTGTCATTCCAGGTATCTCTTGACTTCCTACTTTTGCATTCTATCCCTTATAATGAAAAGGACATCTTTTTTTGGTGTTAGTTCTAGAAGGTCTTGAAGGTCTTTATAGAACCATTCAAATTCAGGTTCTTCGAAATTAGTGGTTATGGAACAGACTTGGATTACTGTGATGTTGAATAGTTTGCCTTGGAAACAAATTGAGATCATCCCGTCATTTCTGAAATTGTACCCAAGTACTCTAATTCAGACTCTTTTATTGACTGTGAGGGCTACTCTATTTCTTTTAAGGGATTCTAGCCCACAGTAGTAGATATAATGGTCATCTGAATTAAATTCTTCCATTCCAATCCTGGTGGCTCAGAGGTTAAAGCGTCTGCCTCCAATGTGGGAGACCCGGGTTCGATCCCTGGGTCGGGAAGATCCCCTGGAGAAGGAAATGGTAACCCACTCCAGTATTCTTGCCTGGAGAAGCCCATGGACGGAGAAGCCTGGTAGGCTACAGTCCACGGGGTCGCAGAGAGTCGGACACGACTGAGCGACGGAACAGAACAGATTCCAATCCATTTAGTTCACTGATTCCTAAGATATCCATGTTCACTCTTGCCATCTCCTGTTTGACCATGTCCAATTTACTTTGATTCATAGACCTAACATTCCAGGTTTCTAAGCAATACTGTTTTTTACAGCATTGGATTTTCACCACCAAACACATCCACAACTGGGTATCATTTCTGCGTCTAGCCCCTTCATTCTTTCTGGAATTCTTTCTTTCCCTTAGTAATTGCCCTTCACTCTTCCCCAGTAGCATACTGGACACTTTCTGACTTGGGGGACTCATCTTATGGTGTCATATTTCTTTGCCTTTTCATGCTGCTCTTCGGGTTCTCGTGGCAATAATACTGGAGTGGTTTGCCATTTCCTATAACCTTTGACTGTGTGGATCACAACAAACTGTGGAAAATTCTTAAAGTAATGTGAATACCAGACCACCTTGCGTGTCTCCTGAGAAACCTGTATGCAGGTCAAGAAGCAGTAGTTAGAACTGCACATGGAACAACTGACTGGTTCCAAATTGGGAAAGAAGTACATCAAGGCTGTATATTGTCACCCTGCTTATTTAACTCATATAGAGAGTACATCATGTGAAATCCAGGCTGGATAAGTCACAAGCCGGAATCAAGTTTGCTGGGAGAAATATCAACAAATATCAACCTCAGGTATGCAAATGATACTACCCTAATGGCAGAAAATGAAGAGGAACTAAACAACCTCTTGATGAAGGTGAAAGAGGAGAGTGAAAAAGCTGACTTGAAACTCAACAGTGAAAAAACGAAGGTCATGGCATCTGGTCCCATCACTTCATGGCAAATAGAAGGGAAACAATTGGAAACGGTGACAAATTTTATTTTCTTGGACTCCAAAATCATTGCAGATGGTGATTGCAGACATGAAATTAAAAGACACTTGCTCCATGGAAGGAAAACTATGCAAACTTAGATAGCATATTAAGAAGCAGAGACATCACTTTGCAGAAAAAGGTCAGTATAATAAAAGCTATGATTTTTCCCACAGTCATGTACAGATGTGAGAGTTGGACTCTAAGGAAGGCTAAGGGCCAAATAACAGATGCTTTCAAATTGTAGTGCTGGAGAAGACTCTTGAGAGTCCCTTGGACAGCAAGAAGATCAAACCAGTCAATTCTCAAGGAAATCAGCTCTGAATATTCACTGGAAGGACTGATGCTGAAGCTGCAATACTTTGGCCACCTGATGCAAAGAGCTGACTCACTGGAAAAGACTCTGAGGCTATGAAAGATTGAAAGCAAGAGGAGAAGCGGGGGACAAAGGATGAGATGGGTGGATGGCATGACCAACTCAACGGACATGAATATGAGCAAACTCCAGGAGAAAGTGAGGAACAGGGTTGCCTGGTGTGCTGCAGTTCACGGGGTCACAGAGTCAGGCACAACTTGGCGACCGAACAACAGAAGTGACCTCAGTTTCACATTGTGTGGGCGACAAGCACGCGTTTGTGTTTTCTAAAGACTCCCCTGATTATGCTTGGTTCTCCCAACCTGCTGCCCAGGGAAATATGCAGGGTGATGCCCATTTGGAAATCTAGCACATGCGCTTTGAATTCAGCAGAAATACCCTACTACAGCTGTGTTTTGTCATTGGGCAGCAATATTTAACTAACATGTTTCTATTAACAGAAAAAAAATTTGAGGTAAAATTTACAAAGGGACTAAATTAAAACACACACAAACAAAAGGAACTTAAAATTAAGGAATATCAAAGTTGGTGTCAAACTTAAAAAACCATCTAACACACATTGAACCAAAACTATACGTTGAAAGTATGAATAATCAGTTGCTCAACCTTTCACTGCACCACAATATCTCTTTTTGTCAGAGGGAAGCTGAAAACAAAAAAGACTTGAGTGTAAATGTTCTTTCACTTCTGAAAAAAATCTTTAAATATTTTGTATTTTGCTATCATCAATGGTTAAATTTGAATGCCTTGACAATCTACATGGTGATTATTTGGGATAAACTCTGTCAGGGGTCAGGTAGTTGAGCTAAGAGTGGACTGTGTTCTTTCTGGCGTGGAGACCAGTTAAGTGCTTGGCTCTGGAATTCAGACTGAGGTCAGCAAAAATCCCAGCTTTTGTTCTTAATCACCCACCATAAGGCAATTGTCAGAAAGAATTCATGCCTTTGGAGCCTCAGTATAAGGATGTGAGTTTGCTTCTTTAATTGGCTTATTACATATGGAAAGGGCATTGGGCTGCAAAACAGGATGGGGCCTACTGTAGCTCTGACACTCCTGTGTGAACTTAACTCTCGGGGCACCAATATCCTTTTCTATAAAGATCTGGGTAAAAGAAGCAGCAACTATTTACATTTCCTTGAAAGTGGGGATGTCACAGCTAGATTCAGTAGCCCTTTGGGGGAATCCTGTACTTGGGCGGATGGCATTTTAAGTGGAAACATCCTAGACCCTGCATCCTCCCCTCCCTCCATGGCAGGTAGAGTAGCATACAAGTAGCAAGAGAGGGAGGGACAGTTCAGAGCAGCTCAGCAACTTAACCAAGGCCAGCTCATCCTTGTCTTGTCTTGTCTTGCTCGGGTCCTCACCAGTAACACAGAGGAAGGACAGCAGACAAAACAGAGTTTGTGTCCTTTCACAAACTCTTACAGCTGCAGATCATTTTCTTTCACCTTTCTCTTCCACTCCAAGCTGTCTCTGGTGTTCATTTTAACCTGATTTTACCTGCATGAAAGAGGAGGAGAGACCCCATGTGATTTGTCCTGTTCTGCAGTTCCTGTGGATGGACTTGCATGTGAGGTCAGGGTGGCCTGTGTTTTGCTTCTTAAAGATTAATGCAATCAGCCTCTTCCCAGAATGTCCTCAAATCCCCTGAAGGTTCTTAGATGGTGCCATTTGCATTTAGTTATTTACATTAGCAAAGACTGTTGTACAAACAGGCACTGGCAGCCTGTCAGTCAGGGCTCTGCTGGCTTTACTTCAGAGAAGGACTCAGACGTGTGAGTTAAATGAGCCCAGCAGGCACTTGACCTCTGGGTCTGGAAAAATCCTGATTTGCAGAGTGATTTGGGAGGTGAGATAGCAGACCCATTTGGTCAAGAAGCTTGAAGCTCCTCAAAACATAACTTAGTAAAAATAGTGGTGATTAAAGATAAGATAGAACTATTATTCTGTGCCAGCAACTGTCTAGTAATCCTCAGGACAATTTGCCGTGCATTTTATTCCTGTTTTAACACGTGGAAACTGAGGCACAGAGAAAATATCTTGACTGATATTTCAGAATCCCAGAACGCTGCATGTTGGCGTGGGGGGAAATGCATGCACTCCGTCTCCAGATCCTGTGTTTTTAGCCAGTATTCCATATGACTCAGAAAATGTACTTGCTACCAGTGTGTCCATTGGTCCAGACAGTTTCTGGAACAATTCAGTAATATCTATGAAAATAAACAGTAATTAACTAATTCAGCAATTCTACTTACATCTACCTTAGGGAAATACACTCACTCATTCACCATGAGGCTTTGGTTATACCACTGTTTGTGTAAGCAGAGGTGCTAAATATGCACTAGTAAAGTATGGATGGATAGACTATAGTTCTTACACTGTGGAATGGCATATTGATATTATAGAATGAAGCACTGTATGGAGACATCTTTAAGACCTATTATTGAGTGATAAAACAAGTTGCAGAATGAAGCAAATGGTATGATACCACTTATGTTGAAAAACAAACACAATCTTGGCTATTTTCTCTGCATCTTTATAGGTGTGAAACTATCTGGAAAGATACCAGCAGAATAATAACAATGTTTATTTCTGGGAAGGGGTAGAAGGGAAAGTAAAAGAAATTTTAATCAGAGGTGCCTGGCCTTATGTGTAAAGTGTTCTCTCTTTTCATGTTTTCTTATTTGTTTTCATTTTCACATCTTTATGTTTTACTTATGCAATTAAAAATAAATAAAAATTGACAGGTGGATAAACATATAAATAAATAGATTAATTAATGTATGTATGGTTGTGAGGGTTGGACTACAAGGAAAGCTAAGCACTGAAGAATTGATGGTTTTGAACTATGGTGTTGGAGAAGACTCTTGAGAGTCCCTTGGACAGCAAGGAGATCCAACCAGTCCATCCTAAAGGAAATCAGTCCTGAATATTCATTGGAAGGACTGATGCTGAAGCTGAAACTCCAATACTTTGGCCACCTGATGCAAAGAACTGACTTATTTGAAAAGACCCTGATGCTGGGAAAGATTGAAGGCTGGAGGAGAAGGGGATGACAGAGGATGAGATGGTTGGATGGCATCACTCACTCAATGGACATGAGTTTGAGTGAACTCTGGGAGTTGGTGATGGACAGGGAGGCTTGGCGTGCTGTGGTTCATGTTGTCGCAAAGAGTCGGACACGATTGAGTGACTGAACTGAACTGAACTGAACTTCAGTTCTGGAAAAAAATCCCAAGAGTCACAAGATGGTGAGCCTGGAAGAGATCCCAGAGATTTTTCAGTCTCACCAATGAAGACAATGGAGCTCTGGAGGATTATGTAGCTTGACTGTGGTTCCCCAGAGAGGTGTTATCATTGTGAATGCGGGACACATAGGTGGGGCTTACAGCCCTCACTCTGAGCCCAACCACCAGTGTTCCATGGGCAAGTGGCCCTTCAAGGTGCTGCCCCACAGAGCCTCCCAGAGGCTGGCCCTGTGCTCAGTAACCCGTGTATGTGCTCTAAAAGTCCTGAGCAGAAGTGCTGTTGAGCTCCCAAATGAAGCAGCCTTTGGCCAGATTGTTCACAGACTTTGTGACAATTCTCCCACATGCGTATTCATCATGAAGAAGAGTGTTTCTATATTTGAAACTACATTTTTTTTTGTTTGTTTTGGGTGATTGTGTGGCTTGGATTTTTGGTTTTAATTCTTCTCTGAGAATAAAGAGAAGGAAAAGTCCTACACTGCTCTCAGCTTGTGCAGCCTCCCCAGAGGTGTGAGATATAAACAGTCTGTTTCCTGTATGGCTTTCCCAAGGGCACTGAACATGTGATGATGTTTAATTGGCTGTTCCATGTCTTCAGTGCCTTGGTACAACAGCAGATACGATCATGAAATAAGAAAGAGCATCTGTGGCTGAATCACAGAGAAGGGGGGCAGCTCGGGAGAAAAGAGCAGCTTTCACAGGCAGTTCAGGCCTCAGAGAGATGATCTGAGAGGGGATGTTTGTGAGGTTATTTCCCATTTTAAACAGCAGCATTTAAGAAGTCTGAGTTGGGAGGGACCACACTTTATTACTTGTTCATACATTCTTCTCCCCCTAAGATGCAACCCAGGCATGGGTGTGTTGGCCTGCTTTTAAGGAATAAACCTTGGTTATTGTTTCCAAAGGAAGGGAGAGTAATAGTAGTAACTATGGAGTATTTGTTTCTAAGTGCTTGTTTCTTTGTTTTTTTAATAAAATTTATTTTTTAGGGCAGATTTAGATTTACAAAAGTTTCAGTGGAAAGTACAGAGATTTCCCACATTCCGCTATTATTAACATTTGTCATTCATGTGGTACATTTGTTACAGTTGATGAGTCAAATCGATATATTACTAACTGAAGTCCACAGTCTATATTAGTGCCCACTCTTCGTGTTGTGTATTCTGTGGGTTTTGACAACTGTATAATGACGTTTAGCCACTGGTGCAGATTCAGAAGAACAGTTTCACTGCTCTAACAATCCCCTGTGCTCCACCGGCCTGCTCCCCACCACCAAACCCCTGCAACCACTGACCTATTTAGTTTGGCTAAGAGTTCTACCTTTTCCAGAATGTATCATTAGACTCATACAGTAGAACTTTACTTTTAAGATTAGGGTTCTTTTAAGGTAAATTCACCCTTTTAGGCATACAGTTCTGTGAGTTCTAACCAATGTGTACAGGAGTATAAGCACCACCACTTTCAAGATATAGACTGCTTCTATCACCCAAGCAGCTCCTTCACGGCCTTTGCTATTAATTGTTTGATATGGACTTTCGGTCCTCTCTGCAGACCTCTGAGGGAGGTGCTCTTGTCGTGGCCATTTAACAATAAGGGATCTAGGACAGAGAGCTTTCCTGATTAGCTCAGGGGCATACAGTTACTAAAGAGGTGGGGCTAGTATTTGAATCTTGGTGATCTGATTCCACAGTTCATTTTTTATTGCCTGGTTATAACATCTTAATGTCCTACCTGTATGCTCCAAAAACGATGAAATTGTATTGTATCATACAACATAGTATTCAAAAGAATCTCCTAGTTCACTTCAGTTGCTCAGTCATGTCCAACTCTTTGTGACCCCATGGACTGCAGCAGGCCAGGCCTCCCTGTCCATCACCAACTCCCGGAATTTACCCAAACTCATGTCCATCGCGTCGGTGATATCATCCAACCATCTCATCCTTTGTCGTCCCCTTCTCCCACCTTCAATCTTCCCCAGCATCAGGGTCTTTTCCAATGACCCTGCATCAGGTTCTTTGCATCAGGTGTCCAAAGTATTGGAGTTTCAGCTTCAGCATCAGTCCTTCCAATGAATCTCCTAATTTACTCATAAATATCCACCTCCATCCCCCAACAAAAACCAGAAACGGTTTTCTCAAAGTCCCAAAGTGAGTGGCCAGATGGAACCAGAACCCAGGACTCCTGACTTTATATAAATCCTCAAGAGCATGCTTTGCTCGTAATAGGCACTTTATAAGTATCTCTTCGTTGGAACTGAAATATAGTCACATTCTCAGGGAAAATGAGGACAAGTCAGGATGACTGTCAGTCTGAGAAGCACTAAGGCGCTGAACACCTCCAGGCTTTGAGGCCATGTCCGTATTCTCATCGCACCGCCGTCAGAATGTTGTGAAGAAAGCCTGACACAGAAGAATCTGCAGGGAAGGAGCACAACTTTAGGATGAAGTGCCTTTGGGGCTTTGGGCTAGCGACAAGAGATACAGAAGAGTAAATTATACATATGAAAGTAGAAAATTTACAGTACACAGCCTCACTTTCTCCCCTCCCTCCCCTTCCACCACCTTTTGGAGAAAAGTTTGACTGTTGACAGCCCATCCCTGAAGGTGGTCTAGAACGCCTGTCTCCTGACTGAAGCTCATTAGCAGATTATTTGGCCTCTCCATTGAAGGGATCGGAGAAGGTTAGAAAATGGTTCATGTTTTGCAGGATGTTAAGTCTTTATTATGAATATTCAGTGTGGGGAGGAAGGCTGATGTTCTAGTCTCCAGCAATATTTAGGTAAGCAGCTAACAATGGCTTGTTGTATTATTACCTGTTAGTATGGCTATGATTTTTGCTGCCCTTGATTTAAACTTTTCCTAAGCCAGAGCTGAAGTAATCAAAGAAGTTTCCTTATTAAATGATAAATATTGGAGTTAAAGTTACTTTTTTAAGCAACAGTATTTGTCAATTGGCTATTAAGGGAGGGCATGCTGCTGCTGCTGCTAAATCACTTCAGTCGTGTCCGACTCTGTGTGACCCCATAGACAGAAGCCCACCAGGCTCCCCCTTCCCTAGGATTCTCCAGGCAAGAACACTGGACTGGGTTGCCATTTAAGGGATGGCATACCAAGCTGGAAATGAGAAGGAGTATAGTTAACAAGTTTCCCTGCTCTCAACTAGCTCATGGACTATATGAGAAAATGCCAACAAATAACTAGAGAGCAATGAGGTTTTCTCCTGTTAGGACAATAGCAAGTTTGGAAAAGAACATTCTGTTGACACTAGAGTATGTACAGGGGCTTCATGGACCTTGATACATCATAAGGGAGGAATAGGATTTAAGTAAGTGGCTGAAACAATACCTGGTACCTAGAATGCTCTCAATAATCATTTGTTGAATAAAAAAAGAAGGAAAATATGTATCTTACAGGTGGAACAGTACGGACAGAGGTGCAGAGATAGAACTGATTGAGGCCAACCTGACCTGACCAGGGCAGAAAAATGTAGAACTGAACTGGGCAGGGTAGAGTAACACTAGACTGCAGCTGCCCGGCAGGCAGATGACATTTTACCGACACCTTCCACATGCTGCCAACTATAGTAAGGGTGACTCATCTACCTTGAGTCTCACAACAGTCTCCAGAAATGAATTTTTACTATCTCTATTCGTACATGTGACTGTTTCAGCTTTGAGCAGTAGAGGAACCTTCCAATGATCAGTAGGTTAGTGGCTCGTAGACATTCTGTCGGATGCTAAGGCCCTGGTTCTCTCCACCATGTCACATTCTTTCTCAGGAGATACGTTTGCAAGTAATGTGATAAAGCCTAATCACTTTTGTTCTTAAGGAGAAAAGGGAGACAGGAAAGTGACTTAGGAAACTGTTCACTGGTCTACTTACTAAAGACAAGAGTATTAAAGGATGAGAATGGATATTGGGGGACTCAGATAAAAAGGCTGAAGTGAATAGTGGCAGCAGTGATGGGAATGGCAAATGTTAAAGCTATTTGAGACAAACCAAAGCAATGAAGCTTAGGTATAGGTTAGACATGAGGGATGACGGATGAGGGGAGCAGTTCTAGTTAATCAAAAGATTCGAGGGCTGAAAGAGGAGAAGAAAATGATACTGCCTTGGAACAAAAAGTTCTGGGAAATAGAATCTTGTGGGTGAGGGGAAGAAAATGACAAGCTCAATTTGGGACATGTTGATTGGAAAGTGATAACCGGAGACATAAATGGAAATATGCTACAGGCATCTAAAAATATGAGTCTAGACAAAGGTCAGGCTCAAATATAAAATGGGAAACCTTCTGCATTGAATACAGACTCTGTCAACAGAGGAGTGCAGAACAGAGCTGACATCACACCCATGATGATGCAGAAAGACAAAGAGAACCCAGGAGAGCCACTACACAGGGAGTGGTTGGAGACATGGAAGGGGAACAGAGCTGAGAGATAGCCAGACAGACAAGTGGGCAGAGAAGTTGTCATAAAGACGAGATGGTAGACAGGGTATGGGAACAATGACTAGCTCCCGACACTGTCAAGTGACTTAAAGACACTGTATGAGTTAGAATATTGGCTGAGATTCTATAACTGAAAAATCAAAATGGCCACATTAAATGGTTCAGGGTTGGAATGTTAATTCCAGAATCATCAGAGTCCCAGGATTCTTCTACTTTATTGCTCTGCCTCCTTAACACTGGGTGCAGTGGATTGAATGTGTGTATCCCTCAAAATTATATGTCAAAATCCCAACTGCCAGTGAGGTTATTAGGAGGTGGGGACTTTGAGAGGTGAACTAGGAAATTATGGATTAATGCTTTTATAGAAGGACTCCAGAGAGCTCTCCTATCCTTCTACCGTGTGAGGATACCACAAGGAGGTGGCAATCTACAACGTGGAAGAGGGCTCTTACCAGAACCTGACCATGATGGCATCCTTATTTCAGATTCCAACCTCCAGAACTGTGAGAAATAAATTTCTGTTGTTCATAAGCTTCCTAGTTGATGATCCATTGTTATAGAAGTCTAAACTGGGCTTTGTTCTCATGTTCTCACTGTTCCTCCAGTTCTTGCCATGTCTGTAATTAAGTTTGCAGAAAGAAGGAACAGGGAAAGGCCAACCTGGGAAGTTGCACATCTCAGTTTTCCATGACTGTTCTTGGTTACAGAGAATCTGGGAAATGAAAATCTTTGTCTGGGCAGCCATGTGCTCACCTGAATCTCAGCTTCATACTTTGTAAAGAGGGAAGCATGGATATTGGGGAACGTTAATCATCTCCATCTTGAATGGAAAGGATAATAATAATTCAGAAAAAACCCTTGAATTTGACAAATGGTTAGCTATTTAAAGACCTATTTAACTTTTCTTCCTGCCTCTAGTCTTACTGTCTTCCAAACCATTGTCCCTGAGGTAATTAAAATTAGTTTTCCAAAGTGTCTCACTCCTCTGCTTAAACACTGCATTGACTCCTCAGCACTTTTAGGATGAAGCCTTAACCTCTAAGTGTAGCTAGGCTGTTGTGACTAGAATCCCACCTGCCTCTGAAGACTCACCTTTCTGTTCCCCTCCCTCATAGAGCCTATTATACCCTACATTTTTCCCTCAGGGGCTTCCCTAGTGACTGAGATGGTAAAGAGTTAACCTTCAATTCAGGAGACCCAGGATCAATCCCTGGGTCAAGAAGATCTGCTGGAGAAGGAAATGGCAACCCACTGCAGCCCTCTTGCCCAAAGAACTGCATGGACGGAGGAGCTTAGTGGGCTACAGTCCATGGGGTCCCAAAGAGTCGGACACGACTGAAGGACTAACTTTCACTTGTTCCCTCACTCTGTTTCTCACATTGACTCATCTCCTGTCCCTCCCTCCGGTTACCTCTTTTTAGTATACTTTCCCCACTTTGCTTGGATTCTTCTGATCTTTATAGCCTAGATACTGCCCCCACCAGGACACTTTCTTAGGTCTTCCAAGACAGAGTTCTGAGCCACATATTGTGGTTGTTCTTCTGCCAGTCAGTCGTGTCCAACTCTTTGTGATCCCTTGGACTGCAGCACACCAGGCTTCCCTGTCCATCACCAACTCCCAGAGCTTGCTCAAACTCATGTCCACTGAGTCCATGATGCCATCCAACCATCTCATCCTCTGTCGTCCCCTGTTCCTCCTGCCTTCAATTTTTACCGACATCAGGGTCTTTTCCAGTGAGTCAGTTCTTTGCACCAGGTGGCCAAATTACTGGAACTTCAGCTTCAACATCACTCTTTCCAATGAATATTCAAGACTGATTTCCTTTAGGATGGACTGGTTGGATCTCCTTGCAGTCCAAGGGACTCTCAAGAGTCTTCTCCAACACCGGAGTTCAAAAGCATCAGTTCTTCGATGCTCAGCTTTCTTTATGATCCAACTCTCACATCCATACGTGACTACTGTAAAAACCATAGCTTTGACTAGATGGACCTTTGTTGGCAAACTAATGTCTCTGCTTGTTAATAAGCTATCTAGGTTTGTCATCGTTTTTCTTCCAAGGAGCAAGTGTCTTTTAATTTCATGGCTGCAGTCACCATCTGCAGTGATTTTGGAGCCCAAGAAAATAAAGTCTCTCACTATTTCTATTGGAAGGATTGATGCTAAAGCTGAAACTGCAAAGCTTTGGCCACCTCATGCGACGAGTTGACTCACTGGAAAAGACTCTGATGTTGGGAAAGGTTGGGGGCGGGAGGAGAAGGGGACGACCGAGAATGAGATGGCTGGATGGCATCACCGACTCTGTGGACACGAGTTTGAGTGAACTCCGGGAGTTGGTGATGGACAGGGAGGCCAGGTGTGCTGTGATTCATGGGGTCGCAGAGAGTCGGACACGACTGAGCAACTGAACTGAACTGAACTGAACTGTTTCTGTTGTTTCCCATCTGTTTGCCATGAAGTGAGGGAACCCGATGCCATGATCTTAGTTTCTTGAATGTTGAGTTTTAAGCCAACTTTTCACTCTCCTCTTTCACTTTCATCAAGAGGCTCTTTAGTTCTTCATTTTGTGCTATAAGGGTGGTGTCATCTGCATATCTGATGTTATTGATATTTCTTCCAACAATCTTGATTCAGCTTGTGCTTCATCCAGCCCAGCATTTTGCATGAAGTACTCTGCATATAAGTTAAATAAGCAGGGTAACAATATACAGCCTTGACGTACTCCTTTCCCAATTTGGAACCTGCCCGTTGTTCCATGTCCAGTCCTAACTGTTGCTTCTTGACCTGCAAACAGGTTTCTCTGAAGTATATATGTGCCATATATACTTGTCCTGAAAGTACCCAGAGCGTCATGTGTATCACTTATCCAAATCCACCTTGTAATCCTTGGCTTCTCTGTGTTACCCACTAAACTCTCAGCTCCTTGAAGAAAAAGAAGCCCCTGATGCTTTTGAACTGTGGTGCTGGAGAAGGCTCTTGAGAGTCCCTTGGACTGCAAGAAGATCCAACCAGTCCATTCTGGAGGAGATTAATCCTGGGTGTTCATTGGAAGGACTGATGCTGAAGCTGAAACTCCAATACTTTGGCCACCTCATGTGACGAGTTGACTCACTGGAAAAGACTAATGCTAGGAGGGATTGAGGGCGGGAGGAGATGGGGACGACAGAGAATGAGATGGCTGGATGGCATCACCGACTCTGTGGACATGAGTTTGAGTGAACTCCGGGAGTTGGTGATGGACAGGGAGGCATGGCGTGCTGTGATTCATGGGGTCGCAAATAGTCGGACACGACTGAGTGACTGAACTGAACTGATGTAAATCTGAGTGCCTGGAGGTTAGCACAGTGACTAGTACAGAGTAAGAAACTGAAAAGTATTGGTTCCATGAAAGGAAGGAATAATTCTAATGAGAGAAAAACTTAAAAGCTATTATTTATTAAAGTGGTGAAAACACTTTAGATTTCCTGCCCATTTTCTGTTGTTTCTTTGGCTCAGGCTCTGCAACATAATGAAGAGCTTATTAATATGCTGACAAATGGCAAAGAAAATGAATTACTTTTACAAGAAACATTAGAATGTGGCATTTATCTTACAACCTGAAACACTGCTGAATGTCATGATTCCATGTCTTAGAGCTAGTCACATTGTTTTTGGCAGTGCCCCTTTCAAGGGAGGGAAAATTGCCTATTGTAAAGGAAACATCCACAACCCACTATTTAGCAGAGCTGTAAGAGCTTATTTGCTTATTACCATGACAACCACCAGCCCAACACTGCACATTAGTGTACTTGTCTAGACAGTACCAAATTCATCAGCACTTCCTCTGCTGTGTGCCTGATTTTAAACAGGCAGGTGTGGCTCCAAGGTGCTACAGGGAAAGAAAAAAATGTTCTTTCCATGTGGGCAGATGAGAGTGTTGAAGGTATCCTATGAGTGTCTAAATGGCTAGCATTGAAGTATGCACTAATTTGAAAGCTCTAGTTAGTCTGTGTTTTTCTTTTTTTAATAAAACCTTACTAGAAATAGAGAACTAGAAATACATCCATATGGTCTGCCAACTGTGTCTAAAAATACTTTATATGAAAAAAGGAGCTTACTAACTTTCAAATTTATGACAAACTAAAAATCCAAAAATGTCTTTTAATTACACTTTTCTTCTTGTCAACAGTATTTCAAGTCAAAGACACCCAAAGCCATAAAGCAGACATCTATTGACTTAGAGTATTTGTAGCGTTCTTCAAGGGAGGAATCTGAGCAAGACTCAGCCCTGTGGATCCAGTCTCTTGCCGAATCTCTGGGCTGGACATTCCTTGGTCAGAGCCCTTCCTGAGACTTGGTCTTAAATCTCTGGCAGTGCTGGAAAATCAAATAGCAAGTGTCCTCTGGGAATATTTTGGAATGGAGGACCTAGAAAGAAAACATGTATATTTACCCTGGAAATTGATGCAACCAGTAGTTTTAACTAAGTTCATGGGTATAAACAGAAACTTTAAATTCTATTTGTGTATAGTTAACTATGTGACTGGTAACTCTGTATGCAATTTATTCTAATTTGATAGTGAATAACTGATTCATGGGGTCGCGGAGAGTCAGACACGACTGAGCGACTGAACTGAACTGAACTGAACTGAGGTTAGGCAGGGACATTTGGCCCAGGCCTTATATTCACAAAGGGCAGCAAACTTAAAAAGTTGACCTTGTCTCCAAACAAGCACATACAAAGAGTCAGAGATGTGCTGACAGAATTGGAACCAAACCGCATGCATCATAAACCTAAACTTGGGTCCCTGGCTGGGCCATACTTTTTTGCAGAGCACTGTGAGATTGTAGAGTTTATAAATTCCATCATTATTGTATGGAGAGCACAATTATATCACATTAATTTGTGTGTGTAAAAACCATTGGTTTTTTTAAAAAATAAATAATATGGAAAAGGAAACTTGTTTCACATGTCTTCCTTTTTGAAAATATATGCTATTGTTCTTTGTTGCTTTGTTGTTCAGTTGCCCAGTCATGCCCAACTCTGTGACCCCATGGACTGCAGCATGCCAGGCTTCCATGTCCTTCACTGTCTCCCAGAGTTTGCTCAAACTCACGTCCGTTAAGTCAATGATGCTACCCAACCATCTCACCCGCTGTTGCCCCCTTCTCCTCATGCCTTTAATCTTCCCTAGTATCAGGGTCTTCTCCAATGAGTCAGTTTGCATCAGGTGGCCAAAGTATTGGAGCTTCAGCTTCAGCATCCATCCTTCCAATGAATATTCAGAGTTGATTTTCTTTAGGATTAACTGGTTTGATCTCTTTGCTGTCCAAGGGACTCTCAAGAGTATTCTCCAGCATCACAATTTTAAAGCATCAATTCTTTGGTGCTCAGTCTTCTTTATGGTCTAACTCTCACATCTGTACATGACCACTGGAAAAATCATAGCTTTGGCTATACGGACTTTTGTCAGCAAAATCATGTCTCTGCTTTTTTTTTGACATTTGATATGAGATTTATTCACACTTTAACATACATTATTTGATCTGGGGGTCAGATATAATTTTTCATTTCAACAGAACTTTCACATGATTACAGTCACAAAATTGGCACTATTAAAAAATGAAATCAGAGCTAGACAAAGTATGCAGTTTTATGCCAGTTTAAATCTCAACATGCACACTCCCCTCCCCCTATTCATGATCTTGGAAGAATCTGCTGTGAGCTTACTAAAATGCAGGTCACAGATGACTGTTTACAAAATAAAACCTCTTTCCCTAGTGCTACTCGTTTTGTTGTAGAAAAATATTACAAATAAAAATTAGTGCTGTTCAAGGTGTTCATTTCAAAGTCACATATGATACACAAGTTCAAGCCATCTTTTCCTCGCATATAAAGACATCACAATACACAAAATGGAGACTGAATTACTGATCAGCCACTTCCCCCTCAATAATGACACAGTTTACTATGCCGACATTAAAAATGAGAGTGAAGTAAAACATTTCCAGGTATTGAGTACACTTATAATTTGTTCCTAGTCTGAAACTCAGAAAAAAATGCTACAGAAACATGCTGAAATTTATATTTCTTCCTGATACAAAAAATTTTTCTTAACAATTTGTAATTATAAAACAAAATTGCTATTTATAAAGAAATGGCTAATTTTTTCCCCCCATGGTTAGAATCTTACTTGGAGATGACTCCAGTTTTCAGTTGGGCTCTCTTTTCCTGGGGTGTTGGGGGGAGAGGTGGATTGTTGTTGATATTATACAGCACAATTCCATAAACCTAGGGATGTTTCAGAGGACTACAGAGCACTGTTACAATCAGCCAAAGTGTAATAATTTCCTGTCTTGTGATTATGCAAATTTTAAAGAAAAGAGGTCTCTGACAGGCTATATACAACAGTTTGCACTTCAGTGTTTCTCTCTCACACAGTTCAGATTGATTGATGACAAGCACTTGTCACATAAACTTCTGTAGGCACATCTCCATTCCTTCGCTTCACTGGAGGGGCAAGGTCTTCTGTGGGATCATGATTCTGGATTCCATTTCCTGAATAAGTGGGACTGGATAATATACTAGTTCTTCCCAGCCATGTTTATGCCATGCAGCATTCAGTATATCTTCCCTGGTCTGAAGATGCTTGTAAGCTCAAAGATGGTTCACCATATAGAGTTGACCAGTTTGGGAGAAGAACCCTCCAACCGCTTCATTACCATCCTGTCTGAAGCGAAGAGCACGAGCCCAGTAATTGCCCCATTGAAACATAGTTCCTGCTCGGAACTGGCAGGATCTGAGTTCATATACGTTTGGTCTGGACCGTGGGATGGGCTTATTCCAGAAACTGAACACCACCAGCAGCTGATTCTCGAGAGAAGCTTGTTGCTTCTTGCCTTACGGAATTCCAAAAATTCCTGATTTTCTTTGAGTTTATTCATCACCTCGGTGAGGGCTGGATAGCCTCCTTCATACCTCCTAAGGTGACCAGCTTGATCCTGCTCTCCACATCACGTGTTCCAAGTCCCCACCAAAGTACAAGGGTAATGTTTATCTTCATGAATCTTTGGCAACACCTCTTGACAAATTTTGTTGTATGCTTCTAGGCGTTCCGGTGTCACATTGTGAAACTGTAATTTGTACAGACTGTTGGTTTCCTTTTTGGCTAGGAGGTTAGAGTGAGCATCTTTCCTTGGGTCAGCTTTCTGGACAAGCAAGGGTTTTAGCCAGCTGTCCTCTCGAGGTCTGTTATTGGGAGATGTCAGTTTCCGGAGCTGGGGCAGGAGGCGGCAGGGGCTGGCCCGCGCAGAAAGCTGCAGGCCGAGGCCACCCCGCAGCCCTCCAGCCTCGGTCTTGCTCAGGTGCCTCGCTCTCACCGCGCGGGCGAGGTCTCTGCTTTTTAATGCACTGTCTAGGGTGGTCATAGCTTTTATTCCAAGCAGCAAGCCTCTTTTAATTTAATGGCAGCAGTCACCATCTGCAGTAACTTTGGAGTCCAAGAAAATAAAGGTCTCTCACTGTTGCCATTTCCCCCCATCTATTTGCATGAAGTGATGGCACCGGATACCATGATCTTAGTTTTTTGAATGTTGAGTTTTAAGTCAGCCTTCTCATTCTCCTGTTTCACCTTCATTAAGAGGCTTTAGATCCTCTTTGCTTTCTGCCATTAGGGTGGTGTCATCTGCATATCTGAGGTTATTCATGTTACTCCCAGCAATCTTGAAAATATATAGTCTCATGAAAATGAAGAGGCCACGGTTCTCTTATGACAGGAGCCTCTAGGGTCAGGCATCACTTTTATTACTGTTTGGTCTAAGTATTTTTGCTTGACTTTATGACGCTTGGTGGATGCTTAATAAAACATTAGTTTAATACATGTATGAATGAATGAACCATGAATGTGAATAAACATGTTTTGGTTTCTAAGCAAGGTCTCTTAAATTATGTACAAATAACTATTAAATATGCCATGGTTAGCTAATAAAAGAAATGTCATATCCAGGGAGCAAACCCAGAGAGTTTGATATCTCACTGAAATCTATAGCCAGAGAATCACCTAGAAGAACACTCAAATATCACTGATTGAGAAAAAAGTGGGAGACGTAAACTTGAATGAATGGAAAATGGACTGTAAAATATTTTATTTAAAAAATGAAGTTTTATTCTTCTTAAGCTAACTCAGAATAGACTGTGGTCTAATAGAGGTCAAGCTCTCTGCTTAATAATAACAGCAAGAAGCCCTTGTACTGTTTCCTCCAGCTGCTTTAACAAATTTCCACAAATTTAGTGACTTAAAACAATACAAATTTGAAAAAGATCTTGATGCTGCGAAAGATTGAAGGCAAAAGGAGAAAAGGGAAGCAGAGGATGAGATGGTTAGATAGCATCGCTGACTCAATGAACATGAGTATGAGCAAACTCCGGGAGATAGTGAAGGACAGGGAAGCCTGGCATGCTGCAGTCCATGGCAGTCACAAAGAATCAGACAAGACTTAACGACCAACAGCAGCATGTTCCTAATAGTTTGTGTTATCTTGGGAATATCATTTAAACCTTATCTCAGCTTCAGTTGGGATTGCATTTAGCTATAGATAAAAGAAAAGTTATCTTCATTAGTCTCTTAAATAAGGGTTTATAGTCTTACACAATAAAATCCAAAAATAGGCTGCTGAACCAGTATTTTATTTTTTCTTTTCATTTTTGGTCACATAATGGCTATGGCAGTTCCAGTCCTCACAATCACATACAAAGCAGGAAGGGAGAATGGAGGAGAGATTCAGCTGTACTTTAGTTCCTTTAAGCAAAAACCAACACATTCAACCAAAAAAGATGTCCCAGAAGCCCTAGCAGATTTCTACTTTATGAGACATGAGTCTGAACTGTAGCACATCCTCCTACAGCAGGACTAGGGAAAACGAATACCTGGACTGAAGCAGGGTAACTGTTCTCTTGAACACATTGAGGATTTTGTTAGCAATGAGATTGGGATGATGGAATGAATGGATGTCAGGTAGGCACCCAGTTGTGTCTACCACATTCCAACTTTGCAAAATGAAGTTAGTAACAACTAAACTACAAACTCTGTAGAGTCCTATGAGGTGTGTGTTTGTGTTAGTTACTCAGTTGTATCTGACTCTTCACAACCCCATGGACTGTATCCCACCAGGCTCCTCTGTCCATGGGATTCTCCAGGTAAAAATACTGGAGTGGGTCGCCGTTCCCTTTTCCAGGGGATCTTCCCAACTCACGGATCAAACTTGGGTCTCCATGAGGTTCTGATAGGATCACATATGTGAAAGAGCTTTGCAGAATGCCTTGCAAACTATTGAGTAGTTTATTTTATGCACAAATTACAAAGTATTCTACACTCAACTAAGTGCATAGTAGGTACACAAGTATTTATTTAGATTTTATGTTGAAAAGTAAACTTACCTTCTACTTCTGACAGAGGACTTTTATAAAATAATGCTATACACTGGGCTGATATGGCTTTTTCTTCTTTTGGAATGTATAGATTATCACCATGGTAATAACAGTAACCATGACAGCAAAGACTATCAACACTTCATTACAATTTAATGATAGAAAGGAAGGAAAAATGTCTTGTCATTTCAGTTGTACGGGAGAGTTTTTGTACGAACATACTGTTACTTGACCAGTAACATCTGTACTCCTAAGAAAACAACACGAAAAGCCAAAATATTGGTTTTATAGCTGATTGTAAAAAGTCATCATTCTGAGGCATAGTGTTCTGGGGTGTCACGTGGAGATAGGGGCCAAGTGGGAAAAACTCACATTTTGAATCATCCACATCACTTCCTATAACTCTGGGTCATTGCTCTTCATGCTCTGGAAGGAGAATGCATTCTGGTCCCTCAGCTAGTGAAAGCAAACTGCATTGCACCCTTAGGTTCCCTCTCATTTAATTTTTAAAGACCAATTTATTATGCTGTGAAGTTCTATTAAATATTAGACTAAAACTTTATTAATTATTATTTGTTATGCTAAAGCTAATGAAGGGGACAACAGAGAATGAGTTGGTTGGATGGCATCCACGACTTGATGGACGTGAGTTTGAGTAAGCTCCAGGAGTTGGTGATGGACAGGGAGGCCTGGTGTGCTGCAGTCCATGGGGTCAGAAAGAGTCAGACACGACTGAGCAACAGAACTGAACTGACTGAAAGATAATGTAGTTTATGTCAATGGGGATAAAGGCTGGATTTATTTTCTTCATTTTACTAAGCATTATGACTTCAAAATGGCTGCCTGAGGAGGCCTTACAAATAGCTGTGAAAAGAAGAGAAGTGAAAAGCAAAGGAGAAAAGGAAAGATATAAACATCTGAATGCAGAGTTCCAAAGAATAGCAAGGAGAGATAAGAAAGCCTTCCTCAGTGATCAATGCAAAGAAATAGAGGAAAACAACAGAATAGGAAAAACAAGAGATCTCTTTAAGAAAATTAGAGATTCCAAGGGAACACTTCATGCAAAAATGGGCTCGATAAAGGACAGAAATGGTAGGGACCTAACAGAAGCAGAAGATATTAAGAAGAGGTGGCAAGAATACACAGAAGAACTGTACAAAAAAGATCTTCACGAGCAAGATAGTCACGATAACGTGATCACTGACCTAGAGCCAGACATCTTAGAATGTGAGGTCAAGTGTGCCTTAGAAAGCAACACTACGAACAAAGCTAGTGGTGGTGATGGAATTCCAGTTGAGCTATTTCAAATCTTGAAAGATGATGCTGTGAAAGTGCTGCACTCAATATGCCAGCAAATTTGGAAAACTCAGCAGTGGCCACAGGACTGGAAAAGGTCAGTCGTCATTCCAATCCCAAAGAAAGGCAATGCCAAAGAATGCTCAAACTACCGCACAATTGCACTCATCTCACACGCTGGTAAAGTCATGCTCAAAATTCTCCAAACCAGGCTTCAGCAATATGTGAACCATGAACTCCCAGATGTTCAAGCAGGTTTTAGAAAAGGCAGAGGCACCAGAGATCAAATTGCCAACATCCGCTGGATCATGGAGAAAGCAAGAGAGTTCCAGAAAAACATCTATTTCTGCTTCATTGACTATGCCAAAGCCTTTGACTGTATGGATCACAATAAACTGTGGAACATTCTGAAAGAGATGGGAATACCAGACCACCTGACCTGCCTCTTGAGAAACCTGTATGCAGGTCAGGAAGCAACAGTCAGAACTGGACATGGAACAATAGACTGGTTCCAAATAGGAAAAGGAGTACGTCAAGGCTGTATATTGTCACCTTGTTATTTAACTTCTATGCAGAGTACATCATGAGGAACGCTGGGCTGGAAGAAGCACAAGCTGGAATCAAGATTGCTGGGAGAAATATCAATAACCTCAGATATGCAGATGACACTACCCTTATGGCAGAAGTGAAGAGGAACTCAAAAGCCTCTTGATGAAAGTGAAAGAAGAGAGTGAAAAGGTTGGCTTGAAGCTCAACATTCAGAAAACAAAGATCATGGCATCTGGTCCCATCACTTCATGGGAAATAGATGGAAAAACAGTGGAAACAGTGTCAGATTTTATTTTGGGGGGCTCCAAAATCACTGCAGGTGCTGATTGCAGCCATGAAATTAAAAGACGCTTACTCCTTGGAAGGAAAGTGATGACCAACCTTGATAGCATATTAAAAAGCAGAGACATTACTTTGCCAACCAATGTCCGTCTAGTCAAGGCTATGGTTTTTCCCGTGGTCATGTATGGATGTGAGAGTTGGACTGTGAAGAAAGCTGATCGCCGAAGAATTGATGCTTTTGAACTGTGGTGTTGGAGAAGACTCTTGAGAGTCCCTTGGACTGCAAGGAGATCCAACCAGTCCATTCTAAGGGAGATCGATCCTGGGTGTTCATTGGAAGGACTGATGCTAAAGCTGAAACTGCAATACTTTGGCCACCTCATGTGACGAGTTCACTCACTGGAAAAGACTCTGATGCTGGGAAAGGTTGGGGGTGGGAGGAGAAGGGGACGACAGAGAATGAGATGGCTGGATGGCATCACCGACTCTGTGGACATGAGTTTGAGTGAACTCCGGGAGTTGGTGATGGATAGGGAGGCCTGGCGTGCTGTGATTCATGGGGTCGCGGAGAGTCGGACACGACTGAGCGACTGAACTGAACTGAACTGAACTGATGATTTCATGTAGATTTAGTCAATAGAGTATAATCCATCATTATCATGACATCTAATCCTTTATTACTTCAAAAGGCATAGCTCTAGACAATATTGATGTTTTCCTCCATAGATAAGTTTATTTTATCTCACCTGTAAAACTGACAATAGCTCCTTAATTATTCAAGAAGTCTATGTTAAGAAAATATACAGTTGTCTCCAATATACCTTTTAGATCTGGTTTATAATATATAGATATAGATTATATATAAAAATAGACTATATATATAAATATCATATGTGTGTGTGTGTGAAAACCGTGTGTCTATATATGAAATGTATGAATTGAATGAAACAAGGAATTGGTTTATGGGATTATGTAGGCTGGCAAGTCTGAAATTTGAAGGGCAAGCTGGCAGGTTAGACACTCTTAGGCAGGAGTTTCTCCTTCAAGTAAACCTCAGTTTTGCTTTTAAGGCCTTTCAACTGATTAAATGAGGCCCATCCACATTATCCCATGGATAATCTCTTTTCCTTAAAGTCAAGAGATTGTAGGCATTAACCACATCTATAAAATGCATCCATAGTGATGCCTAGATCAGTGTTTAGCTGCAATCTGGCTGCTATAGCCTAGCCAAGTTGACACATAGAACTAAATTTCACAGTGTTGTTTAGCTTTTTCTTCTAGGCCTATGGTGTCCTATATGGTGACCACCAGCTCCTAATCAGCACTTGAAATGTAGTTAGTCTGAACTCTAGTGTGAAATCCATACCAAATTTAGAAGACATAGTACAAATAAAGAGTATAAATGATCTCATTAATACTTTAAAAAGTATTTAATTTAAAAATTATTTGGTTATCATTGTTTTTATTATTGCTTATATGAAATGATAGTATTTGAGGTATGCTGGATTAAAAATGTTTTAACTACTACAATTAATTTTATTGGTTCATTTTACTTTTTAAAGTGGATGACTAGAAAATTTTGAATTATATATGTGGCAACATATATATGTGGGGAGGGCAGTGCTACTCTAGCCTCTGTACTTTCTGTAACCTAATAGAAACTAGACTCTAAAGACTTGGTTAGATTAAGCCTAAACTATCCCAGTAAGATTACCTTGTCATGGTACTTCATATGGGAGTTCAGTTCAGTTCAGTTCAGTTCAGTCGCTCAGTCGTGTCCGACTCTCCGCGACCCCATGAATCACAGCACGCCAGGCCTCCCTGTCCATCACCAACTCCCGGAGTACACCCAAACTCATGTCCACAGAGTTGGTGATGCCATCCAGCCATCTCATTCTCCGTCGTCCCCTTCTCCTCCCGCCCCCAACCTTTCCCAGCATCAGAGTCTTTTCCAGTGAGTCAACTCGTCTCATGAGGTGGCCAAAGTATTGGAGTTTCAGCTTCAGCATCAGTCCCTCCAATGAACATCCAGGATTGATCTCCTTTAGAATGGACTGGTTGGATCTCCTTGCAGTATAAGGGACTCCCAAGAGTCTTCTCCAACACCACAGTTCAAAAGCATCGATTCTTCGGCGATCAGCTTTCTTCACAGTCCAACTCTCACATCCATACATGACCACGGGAAAAACCATTGCCTTGACTAGACGGACCTTGGTCGGCAAAGTAATGTCTCTGCTTTTTAATATACTATCAAGGTTGGTCATAACTTTCCTTCCAAGGAGCAACATGTGGGAGTAGAAAGTATCATCTCTGTATATACTGTTAGTGATTTAGAGCTTGGTCACAGGATTAAGGTGATGAACACTGAATCTTCCTTGGTAAAATTAGGTTTTTCTCCTTATGACCAGGACGAAATCCACACGGTGTTACTTTGCTGCCATAAGAACATTCTGTTTCTAATCACCAATTTATCTAATGATTTCAATAGCCATTGATAATTCTTGCTTAAATCAATAATTTCATCAGAGATTTCAAAAATAGCTAATGTTCAATTTTGTCATTTCTTCTACATAAGTAATTATCGTTAGTCCATCAAATAGAGGTTTTCTGTTTAACTCAGATCATTTGGTTGGTATAAATATTTATTGAAAATATTCTTGTCTCTTTCCTTTCATTCTTACTTCTCTCCTTCTATTGCCAGTTTTCAATGTAAAGAATTGATTTAATGAATGCCGTAAATGATGATAAATTACTTTTTTCTTGGTTCCTCTTTTTCAATATCATTATAAACTTGTGGATTTTCTTTACATACAGAATATCTTTCAGTCAACTTCAATCATTATTCTCTTTGATGCTTAAGTTTTTATACTTAAACTATGGGTGGCCCTTCAGTTTGGTTCCAGTATCCTCTGACACAATCTCATTGATCCTGGAAAGCTTTCTTGCTTTCTGGGAAAGCAATATATCCCAGACCAGACTCACCTTGTGCCTTTCTGCTCATATTTGAATCAATCATTTCCTTAAAAAACCCTTGTATTAGAAAATGTGTTTAGAAACTAAGATCTTGTGCTTAGAGTCATAATTTTATTTACTTGTAATTATATCTGAATTTTATGGTCATAAACTTGGGGTAAAAAAATGGAATTTTATTTCCCTATAAGCAACCTGAATTTCCACTGATGTTAGTAAGCTCTTTCCAATCCAATTAAATTCAGTCCCTTCTGGATTTTTCTTAGGCTTAGTTGGATTAAAATTCAATCAAATTTAGATCTCTTTTGTTTCTTGCAATCCTTACCTTTTCCCCAAAGATAATATAGATGTCAGGGCTAGGAAACACGAGTGTTTTATGTTGTCCTAGAACCTAAAAGGAGGTGTCATATTCATGTGTAGGATGCGATGCCAGACTTTGAAAATAATAACACAGGATCTCTTTTCAGCAGCATCCACATCTAAAATGTATGTGTTCTCTCTGCTCCTTGGTCCCTAGTTCTCTGCAGACCACTCTGTGTGCTCTCTGTCTGAGCTGCTAGGAATTTCTAGGTCTAATCATCCACTCACAACTGCTGCCACCTGCATCTGGATTTAAGAAAATTTAGGATGCTCTCTTTCCTTCCCTCTGGGACTCCCTCTGGGGCTCCCTCTGGGACTGTCTTTCTGTTCCTTACCACATATTTCTACTTTAATGCTGGCTTCTCTTGAAGTATTTTGTCTTCTACCCAAGACAATAAATACCACTAATTTTGGTGTAGGAGGCCAAAAGAAACACGAAGAAAGGAAGACTTGTGTTATTGTTTCCAAATATTACTTTGCTTCACATCACTTCAGAAAGATTTGCTATTCCCTGCCTTAGCGCCTACCCTTTCTCACCTCCAGAATTTTGCTCATGTGTTCTTTTTGCATAGATTGACCTTTCCCACTCCCTCCCAGGCTCTGTATATTCAGATCCACCCATTCTCCGGGCCCACACAAGCCTAGAAAATAGTCCTTTCTCCTTCTATTCTAATTATACTTCATTTCTACCTTTCTTGTTAAACTTATTATTTTATTCATTATTCATTCTACGAACATATACTAAGAATTTTCTTCCTACCAAGGTTTGTGCCTTTAAAATCTGAACTGGATTGTATATTCTTTGGAAGGAGAATCAGCTTCTAGTTAATGGTTGTATTTCTGTACTTATCAACTATTTCTGAAGGAAGGAATGGCTGAATGAATAAGCATGTAATTTGCTGACCACCCAGACTGCAGGAACCTTATATTTTCTCTAGCTCCTAGGGCTCAGATGCCTAAATTCTTGGCTTTCCATACTTCTCTTTCAAACCTGCTTTCGTCTGCACCTATCTTCTCTTTTTCCTTTCTAAGAGGAGAAAGAGTTCTATTTTCAACCTCAGACACAACTTTCTACTCATCTTATGTCTAGAAAACATCTCCTAACTTCCCTAGGATCTTGATTCAGCAGTGGTCTCCCTTGTTCTATCTTTACCCTTTCTGTTAACTCCTTCTACTCAGCATATAAACAGGCTCTAGTGTTTCAAATCTTTTAAAGCCCTCTCCCTCTTTTACCCTAAAATACTCCTACCTGCCTCTCTATCTTCATCTCCTGCTACCTGCAACCGTAAAGCTATGTTCCTGTCATACTGAAATATCTGACTCTCTATCTTAGTTCACCTATCCTTTTTACTTTTCATATGCTCTTTTGCTTGAATATCTTCTCATTCTTTGCCTCAAAGTCTCAGCTCAAGCGTTCTCTCCTCTGAGGGGTCCTCTACGGCTCCCACGGAATAGATGGTTGTAATTTCACCAGTTTCAACTCCCTTCTATAATTTCACCAGTTTCAGATGTGTTATAATTATCTGTTGATTTATCTGCCTCCTGCAAGTGATTGTGGCATCCTTGTGGGCAGTTACATGGTCTTATTAATAACATGTATATTCCCAGTGGTTGGCTGTAGTAGGTCCTAAGGACTTTAATTGATATACTGATTAATGAATGAACCAATGAGACTGACCATCTCATTGTCTCTAGCTGCTCCACCGTGCCCAGGAAAAATCCTATGATAGTTCAAGCCAATGTGTGTTCCTCCTGTAGCCAGCTCTGGCAAGGGCACCCTGACCTTGGCAAGGTTGTGTCATGTATTGAGTAGGAAATCAACTAACTTTCTTGTTTGTGTAGTAGGCTGGCCAAAGGAAAGATGTCTGTGTGTGGTGAGGACAGCAAATGAAAAGACCTTCTGTGCAAGGAATGTTCCTCTCTTTCATTTCATAGGAGTTACCTCCTTGGAATGTAAACCCTAATTCAAGGAGGGTTGCAACAAATCTTGCTCAGAAGGGCTAGGACAAGTAGACGGTTGTGGAAATCTTATTCCAGTGTCTGAACTTTCTGCTAAAGCAAATAGGAAAAGAAAAAGAAAAAAACCCTCATAATTATCCATCTTGGCTATAAGTCCTTTCTACCATTCATTGAAAACAAGTATTAGGGAAAAACCGTAAAAAATAATCTAACAAAACCCATTCATTTTGCCCGCCCTAATTCACATTTTATTTTTAAAAATTTATTTGTTTTTTAAATTTTAATTGGAGGCTAATTACTTTACAATATTGTATTGGTTTTGCCATACATTGACACGAATCTGCCCCGGGTGTACATGTATTCCCCATCTTGAACCCCCCTCCCACCTCCCTCCCCATCCCATCCCTCTGGGTCATCCCAGTGCACCAGACCCGAGCATCCTATATCATGCATCGAACCTGGACTGGTGATTTGTTTCATATATGATAATATACATGTTTCAATGACATTCTCCCAAATCATCCCACCATCACCCTCTCCCACAGAGTCCAAAAGACTGTTCTATACATCTGTGTCTCTTTTGCTGTCTCGCATACAGGGTTATCGTTAACATCTTTCTAAATTTCATATATATGCGTTAGTATACTGTATTGGTGTTTTTCTTTTTGGCTTACTTCGCTCTGTATAATAGGCTCCAGTTTCATCCACCTCATTAGAACTAATTCAAATGTATTCTTTTTAATTGCTGAGTAATACTCCATTGTGTATATGTACCACAGCTTTCTTATCTATTCATTTGCAGATGGACATCTAGGTTGCTTGCATGTCCTGGCTATTATAAACAGTGCTGCGATAACATTGGAGATGAAGAGTCTAAGGTCTAGAGTAGTGGGAGGAAGCCTGTCCAAGGTCTTGTAACCAGTAACTGGCAAAACTGGTATTTGATCTCAGGTTTCCTGATATCCCACCCAATACCTTTTCCACTTAATTATGCTAATTATATGCATAAATAGAAAAAGTACATGAAGAGGAAAAGAGATGACCACAGCAGCTGGAATGTATTATGATACTGTAAGGTAATTTAACAGCCTGCATATGATTCCAAACATTACTGCATTTGTCATTTCCTTATATTGATCTATGACCTGGTGTTGATCTATCCTGATACTAAAAATATTTTAGTTTGAAGTAATTGTTTCACATTTTGGTTCTTCAACTACAAAATGCATGGTTCTACTTTGGAAAGATCATGAAATCAATGACAGAATTAATATTTGATAATTAAGCACAGTATTTGATAATGAAATTGCCAGATCACCATTCAATTCAGTTCAGTTCAGTCGCTCAGTCGTGTCCAACTCTTAGTGACCCCATGAACCACAGCACGCCAGGCCTCCCTGTCCATCACCAACTCCCGGAATTCACTCAAACTCATGTCCACAGAGTCGGTGATGCCATCCAGCCATCTCATTCTCTGTCGTCTCCTTCTCTTCCCGCCCCCAGTCGTTCCCAGCATCAGAGTCTTTTCCAGTGAGTCAACTTGTCGCATGAGGTGGCTAAAGTATTGCAGTTTCAGCTTTAGCATCAGTCCTTCCAGTGAACACCCAGGATTGATCTCCTTTAGAATGGACTGGTTGGATCTCCTTGCAGTATAAGGGACTCTCAAGAGTCTTCTCCAACACCACAGTTCAAAAGCATCAATTCTTCTGTGATCAGCTTTCTTCACAGTCCAACTCTCACATCCATACATGACCACGGGAAAAACCATAGCCTTGACTAGACGGACCTTTGTTGGCAAAGTAATGTCTCTGCTTTTTAATATACTATCTAGGCTGGTCATAACTTTCCTTCCAAGGAGTAAGCGTCTTTTAATTTCATGGCTGCAATCAGCACCTGCAGTGATTTTGGAGCCCAAAAAAATAAAGTCTGACACTGTTTCCACTGTTTCCCCATCTATTTCCCAAGAAGTGATGGGACCAGATGCCATGATCTTCGTTTTCTGAATGTTGAGCTTCAAGCCAACAATTTCACTCTCCTCTTTCACTTTCATCAAGAGGCCTTTGAGTTCCTCTTCACTTTCTGCCATAAGGGTGGTGTCATCTGCATATCTGAGGTTATTGATATTTCTCCCAGCAATCTTGATTCCAGCTTGTGCTTCTTTCAGCCCAGCGTTCCTCATGATGTACTCTGCATATAAGTTAAATAAGCAGGGTGACAATATACAACCTTGACGTACTCCTTTTCCTATTTGGAACCAGTCTGTTGTTCCATGTCCAGTTCTAACTGTTGCTTCCTGACCTGCATACAGGTTTCTCAAGAGGCAGGTCAGGTGGTCTGGTATTCCCATCTCTTTCAGAATGTTCCACAGTTTATTGTGATCCACACAGTCAAAGGCTTTGGCATAGTCAATGAAGCAGAAATAGATGTTTTTCTGGAACTCTCTTGCTTTCTCCATAATCCAGCGGATGTTGGCAATTTGATCTCTGGTTCTTCTGCCTTTTCTAAAACCATTAGATAGCTGTTAAGAGTTGGAAAGGGTCTGAAGTTTTACCATCCTTACAGTCTTTCAAGTCAGCTTCATGGCTGCTGATGAAGACACAAAACCCCTGGGTTAGAATCATAAGACTTTATCAGTCCTGGCAAGAGCAATAGTCAGAGTACACTTGCATTTGCATTGGTTTCCTAAACCCCAAGTCCTGCAGGGCAACACAAAGAAGGCTGGATGACAGTAGCATTCACAGCGGGTTGGTGTGACAGAAGAGCCTGGAGGATAGGGACTCTGAATCTTCTATAATATATAGTAAGGCTGGCTGCCTTTTGCTGTAAAGGGAGACACCATCTCTATCTCCAAAGGCTGCCTGCTGTACAAACAAAAAATATCCCTGGAAAACTCATCTGAAACAGAGATTGTCAGAACCTCTACTTACAAAACATGCAAAATCAAGATGGACCCACAGAATATCGTCTTGTACTAATAACTGCCTACTCATTTCTTTACAGTCTTGGTTTCTGGTGAATTTTTCCATGAGTATGCCAGCAGAAGCTGGGGCCACTCTGCTTAATCTGGCTGAGAGAAGCTGGGACTGAATCTTCGAATTACTCTTACACAGCATTTAATTAAGGATACTCTCACCAAAACTTCAACCAACAGGATGAGGCCATCTGCTGTGCTTGCTTTAATCGTGCATCTAAGGCTCAGACCCACTTAGCTAAATAAATCCCATAAACCATCCGTGTCTACTGTAGAAAGTGTCAAGTGGTTTCTCCTTGAATTGCTTGGCCTGAGGCATTAATCCAGGTGCAGTAAGATGTATTAGTGATTGGACAGATTCCATCTTGGCCTGCAAGGAGGAAGGAAGTCTAGGAAGATTCTGTCCTCCAGACTAACTGGCCTGTGGATTGAGACTGACCTAAATACCTTCCAGCACCAAAGTGAGTCATCAATCAGTTCAACTAAAGTCAGGGGGAAAATGTGTATTGTCTTTTTTAGTTGAAGAATTCCTTTTGTAGGGAAAACTGTCTTGAGGGTGCCCATAAATAAAAAGTCAGTTCTCCCTCTGAGAATTTTCCCTGAAGTAACATTATTTTGGAGAGGTCATTGCAGCTGTCTGAGGACTACATGATCTAGAAGTGGTATTTCTTTCAACACTTTTACATCTCCTATGACCATCTATAAGGTTCAAAGCACTGTGTTTTAGGGAGGGAGGCAAGTTAGTGCCTGGCTTTCACAAAGAAATACAGTCCTGGGCAAGCTGCTGTTGTTTACAATCCTTGGAGCCCACCAGATGGGGCAGACTTCAGTCAGGGGCACAGGCTGCCAGTGCTGCATAGCCAGAGTGTCCTCATGGCCAGCCCACATTTCCAACTTTACTTATAGTAATTGAGTAAATCCTTGTTTTTGGAGGATACCATCTAGATGGCATTCATCCAGTCTATGGAAAGACTGAGTATCAACTATGGGGCTAGGAGTAAAGAGATCCAGAGAGGCTGGAAGATATTTTGCATGGAAAGTGCAGAAGCTGGGGCCTTTCTAAGGCATACAGAGGTTGTTTATGTCTACCACTTTGGCCTATAAGGGTCACTTGGCAAGCAGTGTACCCAACTGAGTGACCATTATCCTTAGGCCATCATTGGACCATGTAAAACCCACAAGAGAACAAGATGGTAGCACCAGAATTAAGTTTGGATTCTCTAGGTTCCTATTAATCTGGTTGCCACCAAGAAGTTGCACCAGTCAGGTTGACCTGAGGTTGCCATTAGGGAAAAGAGAGAAGTATTATGTCCAGAAATATCAGGGTGGAACCTTCAATTTTCAAAACAGATGTACATAATTCCTGATTATTACCCAGAACATGTCTGAGAGAAGATGATTCCTTTCTGGGAGTAGCCACATTCAGTGAACAAACCTCCTTGTTAAAAATATTGTAGACCAGGAGGTGAGACAGGTAGAGTCAGAAATCTTTGGGCTTTGACCTTTGAGAAGGTCAACACTCCATAGTGCAACAAGTCTATGGATGGTAGGGAAAGTGAAAAGTCCATTGAATACATTGACAACCAGCCCACTATAGGGTGGTTTTTGCAGTAAAACTCATGTATTTTCAAACTCTAAAAAGCAGAAAACATGACACAAGTTAGTTTTAAGAGCCAAAATGGTATGACCAAGATCAACTGGTGGGACTGAAACAGTAACATGGGATTTTGTGAGTGTTTCAGTGGAAGAGAGGAACTACCAACAGCCCCAAGAAAGAATAAAAAATCCAACCTAGTCTTTCAGGAGCAGATGGAGACACATGCGTACAGTGTGGTCTCCTTCACCTTGAGACAGACAGGTCAGCTTTTGTCAGGAATCACAAATCTGGCATGTAGCAGTAGTCTTGGAATTAGAAGAAGTGTTTTTGATTTTGCCCAATCTATGATGGTGGACATGTTTCCATATCTGGTAAAACATGGATCTAGATGGGAATAGTATCAAAGTGCGTGGTGCAGCTTGATTACAGTTGTCTCATTGAAGAACAAGCCCTTACTGTGGGTGTCTACATGAGTGACCCAAATGGTTGAATTGGCAGCTGTAATTTATTTTTGCTATTCACAACCCCAAAGAGGGTCTTTCCAAAATGCTAGGCCATTAGTAACAACCCAAGAGTCAACAAAAATGGAACAATGTTCATCAAAGGGAGTATTAGACAAAGAACAGCATTGAATCCTGACCATTGAGGAGAGAACCATGTCCACTTTTGATTCCACCTTGATGGCATTGAGATTGAAGTACCACAGTAGCACTTGGACACCATTTTGTTTTAGCTGGACTGAGCCATGAGTGAACCAGTCATTTAGGGAAACCTCTGTGCATTGTTGACCTCACTGAACTAGTGGCTTTGCCTTAAGCAGTGTCAATTCAGTTCAGTCACTCAGTCGTGTCCGACTCTTTATGACCCCATGGACTGCAGTATGCCAGGCCTCCCTGTTCATCACCAACTCCCGGAGTCTACTGAAACTCTTGTCCATCGAGTCGGTGATGCCATCCAACCATCTCATCCTCTGTTGCCCGCTTCTCCTCCTGCCTTCAATCTTTCCCAGCATCAGGGTCTTTTCCAATGAGTCAGTTATTTGCATCAGGTAACCAAAGTACTGGAGTTTCAGCTTCAACATCAATCTTTCCAATGAATATTCAAGACTGATTTCCTTTAGGATGGACTGGTTGGATCTCCTTGAAGTCCAAGGGACTCTAAAGAGTCTTCTCCAACACCACAGTTCAAAAGCATCAATTCTTCGGCGCTCAGCTTTCTTTATAGTCCAACTCTCACATCCATACATGACTACTGGAAAAACCACAGCTTTGACTAGACGGACATTTGTTGGCAAAGTAACATCTCTGCTTGTTAACATGCTGTCTAGGTTGGTCGTAACTTTTCTTCCAAGGAACAAGTGTCTTTTAATTTCATGGCTGTAGTCACCATCTGCAGTGATTTTGGAGCCCAAGAAAATAAAGTCTGTCACTGTTTCCATATTTTCCCCATCTATTTGCCATGAAGTGATGGGACTGGGTGCCATGATCTTCATTTTCTGAATGTTGAGTTTTAAGTCAGCTTTTTCACTCTCCTCTTGCACTTTCATCAAGAGGCTTTTTAGTTCTTCACTTTCTGCCATAAGGATGGTGTCATCTGTGTATCTGAGGTTATTGATATTTCTCCCAGCAATCTTGATTCCAGCTTGTGCTTCTTCCAGCCCAGCGTTTCTCAAAATGTACTCTGCATATAAGTTAAATAAGCAGGGTGACAATATACAACCTTGATGTACTCCTTTTCCTATTTGGAACAAGTCTGTTGTTCCATTGCCAGTTCTAACTGCTGCTTCCTGACCTGCATACAGATTTCCCAAGAGGCAGGTCAGGTGGTCTGGTATTCCCATCTCTTTCAGAATTTCCCAGTTTTGGGGGGTCCACACAGTCAAAGGCTTTGTCATTGTCAATAAAGCAGAAATAGATGTTTTTCTGGAACTCTCTTGATTTTTTGATGATCCAATGGATGTTGGCAATTTGATTTCTTGTTCCTCTGCCTTTTCTAAATCCAGCTTGAACATCTGGAAGTTCACAGTTCACATACTGTTGAAATCTGGCTTGGAGAATTTTGAACATTACTATGCTAGCGTGTGAGATGAGTGCAATTGTGCAGTAGTTTGAGCATTCTTTGGCATTGCCTTTCTTAGGGATTGGAATAAAAACTAACCTTTTCCAGTCCTGTGGCCACTGCTGAGTTTTCCAAATTTGCTGGCACATTGAGTGCAGCACTTTCACAGCATCATCTTTCAGGATTTGAAATATCTCAACTGGAATTCCATCACCTCTACTAGCTTTGTTCATAGTGATGCTTCCTAAGGCCCACTTGACTTCACATTCCAGGATGTCTGGCTCTAGGTGAGTGATCACACCATCGTGATTATCTGGTTCATGATCTTTTTTGTATAGTTATGTGTGTTCTTGCCATCTCTTCTTAATCTCTTCTGCTTTGGTTAGGTTCATACCATTTCGGTTCTTTATTGTGTGCATCTTTGCATGAAATGTTCCCTTGGTATCTCTCATTTTCTTGACAAGATCTCCAGACTTTCCCATTCTATTGTTTTCCATTATTTCTTTGTATTGATCACCAAGGAAGACTTTCTTATCTCTCCTTGCTATTCTTTGGAACTCTGCATGCAGATGAGTATATCTTTCCTTTTCTCTTTTGCCTTTAGCTTCCCTTCTTTTCACAGCTATTTGTCAGGTCTCCTCAGACAGCCATTTTGCCTTTTTGCATTTCTTTTCAATGGGGATGGTCTTGCTGCCTGTCTCCTGTACAATGTCATGAACTTCTTCCACAGTTCTTCAGGCACTCTGTCTATCAGATCTAATCCCTTGAATCTATTTGTCACTTCCACTGTATAATCGTAAGGGATTTGATTTAGGTCATATCTGAATGGTCTAGTGGTTTTCCCTACTTTCTTCAATTTAAGTCTGAATTTGGCAATAAGGAGTTCATGGTCTGTGCCACGGTCAGCTCCTGGTCTTGTTTTTGCTGACTGTATAGAGCTTCTCCATCTTTGGCTGCAAAGAATATAATCAATCTGATTTCGGTATTGACCATCTGGTGATGTCCATGTGTAGAATCTTCTCTTGTGATGTTGGAAGAGGGTGTTTGCTCTGACAAGTGTGTTCTCTTGGCAAAGCTCTATTAGCCTTTGCCCTGCTTCATTCTGTACTCCAAGGCCAAATTTGCCTGTCACTCCAGGTGTTTCTTTTGCACTTCCTAATTCTGTGTTCCAGTCCTGTATAATTGAAAGGACATCTTTTTTGGGTGTTAGTTCTAGAAGGTCCTGTAGGTCTTCATATAACCATTCAACTTCAGCATTACTGGTCGGGGCATAGACTTGGATTACTGTGATATTGAATGATAGTGTAATGGGGAGTAAAGTTTCCCCCAGGAGGATGGCTGCCATTTCTTCATGTCAAGCCAAGATACTCCTTGGGCTAGGTTAGCTGTATCTTGAGCATTACATTTGACGAGTGAGGCCTGTTGTGATGTGCCATTCACATCCTATTAATTGTTGTGTTTGAGTTGATGGCACTACATAAAGGAATTATCAGCCTAAAGAGTTACAAGGGCTCCGTGGGTCAGGTGTTCAGCGTCAACAGGAGCCCAGTAGCATCTAAGAGCTGCATTTCAAAAGGGATGTGCCCAGTAACTTTCTCATAGAAGTGATGGGTCCAGAACCATAGGAGTGCCCCTGGTGGAAGCTTCCAAATGAAGGTATCTTCTGCCAGAGGCTTCACTGGGTGAAATCATTGGCCAGAAACATATAGCTCCAAGAGGCCATTAAGGTTGCAAAGCCCTATTTGGGATGGGCTAGAGAGATGATTAGAAAGCAATTTACATGTTTTTTGTTTGTTTTTTTAAATACTTCTCTACATGCAGCTTTTACCAATCAGAATTCCTTCTGGCACTTAGGGGACAAAATGTACAAGCATATAACATATCAGTTCTCTTAATAGTGTCAGTTGGAGAATCAGCAACAACAGTACGTTGAATTGGTCCAAATGCCCCACTCATAAAGTCACGTTAGCTTCCCTGTCCCACTGTGGGCCCTGCCAGTACTTAGTAGTAGAATTCCGATGTCCCTACCCCTCACGGAACTGGTAGAATGGTGAATTGGGCATCTGTATCCAACAAAGTCATAAAAACTTGAGTCTCTCTCCTCCCAGAAATTTCTCAGCATACTCAAATGGGTCTATCTAGCCACTGGAGACAAAAAGACCTTGCCTCACCTCTAATCATAATTTCTTTTAAAATCCTTTAGCCTGGAGAGAAGGGTGGGATCAAGGGGCAGGGAGGGAGAAGATGGCTCTGTTCCAGGAAACACATCTTTGCAGTCACTTTCTGGTTAGAGTGCTTTGGCAGTGGATCGTGGTTCTATCAAATGAACTTCCAATGTTTTGGGCTCACTTAATTCTCTGGGTTGAAAGATGAGATCATCATCACAGATACCATCAGGTCAGTTTGGGGTGCCTTCTGACTCAGCTGTGACAATCACATTGCTCTCTAGCTCAGACATACTTGCTCCCGTTGCCTGACTGGGCTTGATTCTTTGAGTGATGCCTTTTTAGTTTAAAGGATTCCTCCTTAATTTGGGTCATTTCCTGATCCTTCATTGTAATAAAAGCTCTTAAATTTTCACCTGCTTTTAATATATGATCTAGGAGAATTTTCCAAGGAGGTCGGGCCAATCATAAGAGTGTATCTAGATTGCTTTGGGTAAGTTTCTCATCCTCTAGTGAGTTACCTTCGTCAGCGTTGTAAACCCAATATAGGGCAGTAATAACACATCTATAGTTTCTTACAGGAGTTTGTCTATTGCAGAATATGTGGGTGAGGTAGTTGAGTTTAAAGGACCAAGAATGGATTGGACAAATTCAGTAGCTATTCTATGTGTAGGTCCTCTGTCCTCTAACACAGAAATAGCAGGATGAATGTGATGCTAGCCCTCAGCCTAGGAGCTGAGTTCAGGTAAGGTCTGGACTGTCATAGGGTCAGACAGAAACAGGTATTAATATTTACTTTTGAGCTCATCTGTTGTTAGGTAAGAAATTTAATGAGGGAACTGAGCTTAGAAGAGAAAGTGTGTCCCTTTCTAAGTAAGAGTGTCTTACTAAAGGGACAGAATTGGGACTCAAAGATTGAAATCCCAGTGGGAACTTGATATAGTTGGGTGCAGATTGGGAAGAAGTCTCAGGAACATCGTCTTTATAGGCCAGTGGGTGTCAGGCTCTCTTGGAGGAACAGGTTCAAGATAATCATCTCTTACTGGTCTTCTGAGATAAAACACTAGCTAGTTTCCCTGAATTCAGACTCTCTCCCTGCCAATACATCTTCCAGGTGGCTGCCAGAGTTCCATTTATGAAACCCAAACCTTATTGTGTTGGTGCTCTGCTTGAAAATCCTTCTTTGGGTTTCCACTGCAAAATAATGAAGTCTGAACTCTTTTGTAGGGCATATAACGTACTTCACAAATTGGACTGTCTGCTCTGCAACCTCATCTCTTATGTCTCCCTAACATGTACCCAGTGTTCCAGCCACATGGAATTATATGGTTTCCCCTGAATACACTGGGTTCTTTTATGCTAGTTTGCCTTTACTGTCTTGCCTGGAATGACCTTGCCTTTCTCTGACTGGAAAACTACTAGGCTCAGCTCAGTCTCCCCTGTAAATTGTTCTCTGGCCGGCAGGCTGCGCTGCTGTGGTATCACATGCACATGGATTATGATGCCATGGTAGCTCAGAGGCTCTGTCTGTGTTGCCACCAGACTGTGACCTTTTTGAAGTAACTTGTCTTATTGATTTTGGTAGCCCTGCTACCTACTGTAGTCTTTGGCATAGAGTGGGCGCTTATTCAGTATTTGTTGAATCCATTTATATATTTATGATGGACATGATTATTTCCTTGAAGCAATAAATATTTCATTTTATCATGTTAAGAAAAACTGGATAAGGACTCAAGATTTTGGATTATAATAAATAATAACACCAATCCATCAGATACGATATTAATGACTTTATATTAGATATTCATTTTTCATTTCCAAAGTAATCAACAGTAACTGCTGTAATTAAGCACTCTAATCTTTAAGGTTATTAAGTGTGAAATTAAGCTGAAGTCATCCAAGGGACAGTAGGTGAACATTGTTTTAGAGAATGAATGTTTAAGAGTTTTTTTTAAAGAGATACATGTCATACATATACTACATAGATTTTTTCTGCTATACCCTTTACTTGTTCCCCAAAGCAGTACCTCCAACACTCTGCACAACCTTTCTCTTCATTCCTTGCCCAAAAACAAATATCCAAAAGGAATAGAGATACTGTGTCGCAGTGTCCATCAATACAAACGATATTTACGGAAGCACTATTTGAAATGTTGTCTGAAGGAACATTTGGAAAGCATTCTTCTTGTGCTTGGTAAGGTATTGAATCTGCAGAGGATGCACGGCATTTATTCTTCCTGAAGAACAATTAGACTTGACCATTTTCTGGAAAAGCACAGAAAATGGAAGATCTTGTTACCTTGGAGGAATAGCCCGGTTTTTCAGTATCTTAGTCATTAGGTGACTAGTTTGTGAAAAATATTCTTTGATTCTGCTAGAGCCCCTTCATGCTAAATATTATCAAAGTGTAATTAAGAAAAAAATGGCATCCCTTAACAATCCTTTGGATGGCTTCCCTAGTTGGCTCAGCAGTAAAGAGATCCAGTTGCCAGTGCAGGAGACGCAGTAGATTGGGAAGATCCCCTCGAGGAGGAAATGGTGGCCCACTCCAGTATTCTTGCCTGGAGAATCCCATGGACAGGGGAGCCTGGTGGGCTATAGTCCATAGGGTTGCAAAAGAGTCATATGCAACTTAGCGACTAAACAACAACATTAATCTTTCTGATGTGACACACTGATCTGCAAGATTCCCTGACACTAAACTGCAGCCACATGTAGGATGCAGACCAAAAGTGCACACCCCTACATTGATAAATATTGTGCAGCAGTGCCCATTTTTCCACAAGGAAAAACTTACATACTTAGAGCAATAACAGTCCTTCAGTATATGAGAAGGTCAACACCAATCAACCACATTTTCCCACTGAGGATGGGGAAGTCTGCTACTAATAAGCAGTTAGAATTCGTTTTCAAGAAAACATTTGTTTTCTACTTTTACTCTGGTCCACAAGAATACATCTTTAAATAAGAAAATAAATCCTGGTTATGAAGAAGGAAATCTAACAAGTACTCATTGATTGTTGTAACATATTTTGTACATGAAGTCATTCAGTACCCATTTTAACCTTCTTCCTACTTGTCTTCTTCCACTAGAGAGGCTTGAAAGATAAAAATTATACTTGCATACTCCCTTGCAATTAGACTGCAGATATGTGACCTAGGTGCTACCAGTCAGATGGCCCTAAATAACATTTGAATACTACAATGAGAAACCGAGGCTTTAGTTTTAGAGAGAGAATAGATCTTCTGACATGCACAGTGGAGTTGGAAGCTGGTTCTTTTGAAATAGCTGTGCTAGGCCTTGTGGTGTTCATATCTTAACATGCTCAGTACTAAATTTGGGGCGGTAGCTCAGCTGGTAAAGAATCTGCCTGCGATGCCGGAGACCCCAGTTTGATTTCTGGGTCAGGAAGATCTTCTGGAGAAGGGACAGGCTACACACTCCAGTGTTCTTGGGCTTCCCTGATGACTCAGCTGGTAAAGAATCTGCCTGCAATGTGGGAGACCTGGTTCGATCCCTGGGTTGGGAAGATCACCTGGGGAAAGGAACAGCTACTCACTCCAGTATTCTGGCCTGGAGAGTTCCATGGATGGAATAGTCCGTGGGGTCTCAGAATCAGACACGACTGAGAAATTTCATTTTCACTCTTCTATCATGGTATTAATTGGAAGTTTTTCCTGCCTTCGTTGTACCTGGCTTGGTAGTATCCAAGTCTGGTTCTCTAGACCACATGGAGATTTGAAAGCTAACAAAAATCCCTTCTGTTTCAACAAATTAGTGTCTTGTATTATTTGTAAACAAGAATTCTGCTTGTCTTTGGTGTACTAAGCACATATTTCCTGTTCTTTGGTATATTCTAGAAAGGGAGATACATACTAAACACAGATAGAATGAGAAACATTTAATTGCAACTGTGGAGTTAAAATGGAAGAAAGTATAGGGAGATATGGGCCCTCCCAGGTGGCGCCAGTGGTAAAGAAGTCATCTGCCGTTGCAGGAGATGTAAGAGACGTGGGTTCAATCCCTGGGTCAGAAAGATCCCCTAGAGGAGGGCATGGTAACCCATTCCAGTATTCTTGCCTGGAGAATTCCCATGGGCAGAGGAACCTGGGGGCTATAGTCCATAGGATCGCAGAGTCAGACACGACAGAAGTGACTTAGCACACACGCATAGGGAGATATGGAAAATAATGGGATTGAAGTTTGAAATTGGCCCTGCTTTAATCTCCCAACCCAAATACCCATCAACCCACTGAAACTAAGGACTAGTGAGAAACAAATGAGCATCTTGTTTCAGTATGATGGATCTCCTGTAGCAAAATATAGAGAAACTTGGGCCTTTTTTTTTTTCATTAAATGTCAAATGATCTAACATCGCTATTCATAAATATGTATCATAACAGAATACTAAAACAGTTTAAAGCAAAGGAAATTAGAGTCTGCATGATAAGTACATAATATACATATCCCTTAGCTCTAATACAGCACCATTGTTCTCAACTCTCACCAGATAGGAAATAGTTAGTGAAGAATCTCATGTTCCTTCTCTGGTTATTAATTAACTTAAGTACAACATAGATGTAAAAAAGCATAATGCATTTGTTGAACTATTCATAGTTCTTTGTGTAGTGCTCTATATCTTAATCTTTTTCTACTTTGTGGAATTAATTTATTTTAACTAATTTATACCCTGCATTCAGATGCTTATATTTTTTCTTTTATCCTTTGCTTTTTGCTTCTCTTCTTTTCACAGCTATTTGTAAGGCCTCCCCAGACAGCCATTTTGCTTTTTTGCATTTCTTTTCCGTGGGGATGTTCTTGGTCCCTGTCTTCTGTACAATGTCACGAACCTCCGTCCAGAGTTCATCAGGCACTCTATCTATCAGATCTAGTCCCTTAAATCTATTTCTCACTTCCACTGTATAATCATAAGGGATTTGATTTAGGTCATATCTGAGTGGTCTAGTGGTTTTCCCTACTTTCTTCAATTCCTTCCAATGAACACCCAGGACTGATCTCCTTTAGAATGGACTGGTTGGATCTCTTAGCAGTCTAAGGGACTCAAGAGTCTTCTTCAACACCACAGTTCAAAAGTGTCAATTCTTCAGCACTCAGCTTTCTTCACAGTCCAAGTCTCACATCCATACATGACCACGGGAAAAACTATAGCCTTGACTAGATGGACCTTTGTTGGCAAAGTAATATCTCTGCTTTTTAATATACTATCTAGGTTGGTCATAACTTTCTTTCCAGGGAGTAAGCATCTTTTAATTTCATGGCTGCAATCAGCATCCGCAGTGACTTTGGAGCCTAAAAAAATAAAGTCAGCCACTGTTTCCACTGTTTCCCCGTCTATTTCCCATGAAGTGATGGGACCAGATGCCATGATCTTAGTTTTCTGAATGTTGAGCTTTAAGCCAACTTTTTCACTCTCCTCTTTCACTTTCATCAAGAGGCTTTTTAGTTCCTCTTCACTTTCTGCCATAAGGATGGTGTCATCTGCATATCTGAGGTTATTGATATTTCTCCCGGCAATCTTGATTCAAGCTTGTGCTTCTTCCAGCCCAGCGTTCCTCATGATGTACTCTGCATATAAGTTAAATAAGCAGGGTGACAATATACAGCCTTGATATACTCTTTTTCCTATTTGGAACCAGTCTGTTGTTCCATGTCCAGTTCTAACTGTTGCTTCCTGACCTGCATACAGGTTTCTCAAGAGTCAGGTTAGGTGGTCTGGTATTCCCATCTTGAATGAGATGGCTGGATGGCATCACTGACTCGATGGACATGAGTTTGAGCGAACTCCGGGAGTTGGTGATGGACAGGGAGGCCTGGCGTGCTGTGATTCATGGGGTCGCAAAGAATTGGACACGACTGAGCAACTGAACTGCACTGAACTGAATCCATACCCTGTGCACCTACCCACTCAAGGCTACATAACTGAACATTATGTGCTAAAACTTACCTGGAGAAGAATATCAATGGCAGATGCAAAAATTATACATGGAAGTCTATACACTTCTGAAATATGAGATCCAAATTTGATGAACTTCCTTGGTCACACTCAAATTTGAAATATAATAAGCTTCACATAAAAATCCTGTTAAATTCCTAACAGGATTATATCCTCACCAGTTTTAACATAAATCTGCCCACTCATCTATTTCTAAAGATAGAAAGCATAATGTACTTGAAAGAATATAGGCTTTGAAATCAAATAGAACTGTGTTTGCATTCCATTGTTGCCATTTACTAGGTCTATGGCCATGATCATATTACTTAATTTCTCTGAATATCACGGTATAATGGAAAGAGTAATACCTACTTTACAAAGCTTCAGTTCAGTTCAGTTCAGTCGCTCAGTCGTGTCCGACTCTTTGCGACCCCATGAATCACAGCACGCCAGGCCTCCCTGTCCATCACCAACTCCTGGAGTTCACTCAAACTCATGTCCATTGAGTCGGTGATGTCAAACAGCCATCTCATCCTTGATCGTCCCCTTGTCCAGGCCCCAGTCCCTCCCAGCATCAGAGTCTTTTCCAGTGAGTCAACTCGTCACTTGAGGTGGCCAAAGTATTGGAGTTTCAGCTTCAGCATCAGTCCTTCCAATGAACACCCAGGATTGATCTCCTTTAGAATGGACTGGTTGGATCTCCTTGCAGTCCAAGGGACTCTCAAGAGTCTTCTCCAGCACCACAGTTCAAAAGCATCAATTTTTCGGCAATCAGCCTTCTTCACAGTCCAACTCTCACATCCATACATGATATTTCCTTTCCCTTTTCCCCTAATTACCACTCCCTCCTCTGGCTTCTCAGAATTTCTGGAAAATAAGTGTTCATTTCATTAATCTGTTAGCTAAGTTTAAAAGAAATTGTTTATCTATGTGCATGTGTTTATTTATGTGTACAGTTACATGCCACCCTAAAATTAAACTCATGAAAGACTTAAAAGTGCACTTGTAACTAAGAAACCTCTGTTAAGAAACTAATTGATTAGGCTCTTATTTGTCATGTGTGACTTCATAAAATAATGATTTTATTAGATTAAGTAAGAACTTGAGATTTTTGTATTCAGAGAACATATTGAGTTACTCCAGACTCCTCCTAGGAAACGTGAAACAGTAAGAACTAAGTAATTTTTTGAAACCCCAAAACTATCTATGACAGGTTATACTATACTCTTACAAAGAAAAATCCTTTCAAATAAATATATATTTTTCATTAACAATGGAATTATAAATAGTCCTAATTAATGAATAACTTTACATCTGATTATGAATCAAAGCAACACATTTGGAGCTATATAGTGTATGTAATGCTTTTATTGAACTATTTGTAGCACTCAGATATTCAGTGTAACAGATATTCTTCTTTCTTAGAGAATAAGTGTATTAGAGAAAAATAAAGATAAATAGACATGAGAGTTTTAATTGAGTCAGGATTTGTTGTTGTTGTTCAGTACTAAGTCGTGTCCAACTCTCTACAACCCCATGGACTGCAGCATGCCACGCTCCTCTGTCCTTCACTATCTCCCAGACTTTGCTCAAATTCATGTCCATTGAGTTGGCAATGCTATTCAACCATCTCATCCTCTATCACCCACTTCTCCTCCCGCCTTCAATCTTTCCCAGCATCAGGGCTTTTTCCAATGAATCATTGCTTCAGGTGGCCAAAGTATTGGCGCTTCAGCTTCAGTATCAGTCCTTCCAATGAATATTCAGGATTGATTTATGTTAGGATGGACTGGTTGGATCTCCTTGCAGTCTAAGGGACTCTCAAGAGTCTTCTCCAGCACCATAATTTGAAAGCATCAATTCTTCAGCTCTCAGCCTTCTTTATTATCCAAATCTCACATCCATGCATGACTGCTGGAAAACCATAGCTTTGACTATATGGACCTTAGTTGGCAATGCAGAAGGAAATGGCAACCCACTCCAGTATTCTTGCCTGGAAAATCCCATGGATGGAGGAGCCTGGTAGGCTACAGTCCATGGGGTCGCAAAGAGTTGGACACGACTGAGTGACTTCACTTTCCTTAGTTGGCAAAATGATGTCTCTGCTTTTTAATACACTCTCTAGGTTTGTCACAGCTTTCCTTCCAAGGAGCAACCATCTCTTAATTTCATGGCTTCAGTCACCATCTGCAGTGATTTTGGAGTCAACAAAATAAAATCTGTCACTACTTGCGGTTCTTCCCCTTCTATTTGTCATGGAGTGATGGCACTGGTTGCCATGATCATAGATTTTGAATATTGAGTTTCAAGCCAGTTTTTTCACTCTCCTCTTTCACCCTCAAGAGGCTCTTTAATTCCTCTTCATTCTCTACCATTAGTGTGAATTTAGTTAGTTACAATTGTCAGGGAGCTTCATCAGCTACTGGATTGGGCAGTAGATAGAAAGATATATAGGAACATACATGGTTTTCAATTTTATAATTTTGCTTCATTCTTTTTTTTTTTTTACAGGTTCCAGTTCTCTGCTGATATTCTTCATCTTGTCATCTACGTTTTGCACACACTAATGGCAAGTATCTTAAAATCCTCGTAACTAATTTTTTTTCTATTGATTTTGACTATTTGATCTTGTTGCCTGGTATGCTTGGCATTTTAAAAAATTATCTATTATTTCATGGTGGACACTGTCTATGTAGAGTAACTTTCAATTTCAAGCTGTGAATGATTTTAGGGTCCTACTAAGAGTATTTTCTTTAGATTTTGGCAGGCAGGCAGAGTAAAGGCAGATCACCTTCACCCAATCTGATAGGAAACAGATCTGGAGCTGAGTTTCAGTCTTTGTAAGGACTGTTCAATTTCTCATCAGCCTTACTTCTAGAATGTAGCCTTTCTAGGGGTCCCAAATGATAGTCTGGGGCTATTTACCAGGGTTTTTGTCTCCCCAAGGCTCTATTCAGCTTCAGACTCAGATATTCTCCCAGTCTATTCCTCTTGCCTCTAGCTTCTCAGTTTCTCAGATCTACTGTAAATTTACAAATACCTTCAGGGGAAAGTAACACTAAATTTTAACCTCATTATTCCATACTTCCCCTCCCTCCAGGGTCTTGGATTCCAAATCTTCACTGCTTTTGTAGCTCTCTGATGCCTTCAGAGAGTTGATTACTATTTTTTCCTCAGATTCTCTGGGGAAATTTTCAGTGGGAGAGTTGGCCTGAAACAAGCTAGTACATACCCTAACTGAAATTAGCCTATGCTTCTATAGGTGTACACTGATATATAGGCAACTCTTGCTAATACAGAATTTGATTAACCTATTTGCAATTAATTGTGGTTTAAAAATAATAAAAAGTGCATTAAAATATATGTATATACAGAAAGTATTTCACATTTCTAATATGTTTTCATATTAGAAAGGTCGTTGGTGCTGTTTAGAAAGCAACACAACCTACATAATTTTCCTGCAACTTGGGATCATTCTGCTCTGTCAAAAAAAAAAAAAAAAGTATATATAAACATTTTTTTCCTCCTGTAAACAGACTTTTCTGAGTCCTAAACCATAGCCGGGCAATTAGCAAAGGCAAGATAGATTGATCGAAGTAACTTCCAGTACCAGAGTCAGGCTGTTATGCTGAGCCCTGCTTGCTTCCTGTTTCTATATGTTAAAAAAGAAAAGCTCAGTTAAGAAATACCAGAAGCAGACATTTTAATAGAGTAACTGTTGGTATTTGGTGTAAGGCCAGACCCCGGTGGCCATCTTGGCTTCTCCTTCTCCTCTTCCTTTCCCGCCAGCAGGAAAAAGTCCCGCCGGACTCTGACTATTGTACTTCCTCATTCCTTCCCCGCTGCTGGGAAGTCTCTGATGTAACAGCTCTTGACAGAAATCAACCCCTGCTCCTAACCTCCTGAGTGACCAATCCAGTTTTGCCACCTCAACTAACTGACCTATGAGAGACCACCATTCCAAACCTTGCCTTATTCGGGAAAAATTTCGTTGCTCCTTACTGTGAAGCTATATAAGTTGCTCTTTGTCTTTGTTTGCGCGCGGACTTCCTCGACCTCGCTCTATTGGGTCCAGGAATCCTTCCCGGGAGTGCCTCGCCATTAAAGCCTGTTGCACAGCTTACCTGGTGTCTGAGTTATTTTTACCTAACATTATCAAGTCGTTTTGACCTTACATTTGGCGCCCAACGTGGGGCTCAAGGCGAGGGCCCATCCCGCCAGCCTCAGGGTCGGTGGCTCCCTAGGGCCTGACCCGCACCCGACCAGGCTGCTTCATCACCTCAATAGGACCGCTCAACTGTCTGGCAGCATAGGGGTAAGTCCCTCAGCTCGGATCTTGGGGCAGGCCTCCCCTGTGGCAATTGGTCCTAGGGTGTTTCGGGCATTGAAATTGCAGCCGCATCTGAATTCCCTCCTCCTGCAGGCCAGGGCTGCTCCTTGGCGCCAGTCAATTCGGAGACGTCCCTGTTGACTGGGGCGGCCCTTACCATTCCTCGCTGGGGCGTTGATTCATTCAGAGACACCTGACTGACTCGACTCCTTAGCCTATTCCTCAGTGCCAGTCAATTCGGAGACGTCCATCTTGACTGCTGTGGCCCTTACTGTTCCTCACTGGGGTGTTGATTCTCTTTGGGACGCCTGACAGACTTGACCCCTTAGCATATTCTCCCATTTGCCATGGGGACTGCCGCCTCCAAGGCCGACTGGATTTGGTCAACTCCATTAGAGTGCCTCCTCAGTTCAGTTCAGTTCAGTCGCTCAGTCGTGTCCGACTCTTTGCAATCCCATGAATCACAGCACGCCAGGCCTCCCTGTCCATCACCAACTCCCGGAGTTCACTCAAACTTATGTCCATTGAGTCGGTGATGCCATCCAGCCATCTCACTCTCTGTTGTCCCCTTCTCCTCCCGTCCCCAATCTTTCCCAACGTCAGAGTCTTTTCCAGTGAGTCAACTCTTCGCATGAGGTGGCCAAAGTATGGGAGTTTCAGTTTTAGCATCAGTCCCTCCAATGAACACCCAGGATTGATCTCATAGCCAACCTCAAAACCCTACGCCTTTCTCGAGAAATCCGCCGTGAGTGGTTGACCTCTCTGTGTTCTGAGGCTTGGCCTCAATATCCTCTCGACAATGGCTCACAGTGGCCACCAACGGGGACTTTCGATTTTGATATCCTCTGTGATTTAGATAATTACTGTCAAAAGACGGGAAAGTGGTCTGAGGTGCCCTATGTATAGGCTTTTTGGCTGCTGTGCTCCCGCCCCACCCTCTGTACTAACTGTTCCCCCTCCCAAATCCTTCTAACCATGGCCCTTCCTGATCCCTCGCTGCCAACCAGAACATCGTCCACAGCGACCGAGGAAACCTCCACCCTCATGGTTCCTCCAGAGGACCTGACGGCACCCCCACCTTACACCTCTGCTCCTGTTACTCCCTCGACTTCCTCTTCCCCCGCCTCACCGACCCCTCCTTCACTGCCTTCTCCATGACTTTCTCACTCAAGAGAAGATCGCCCAGAGGTTCACTTGGGGGCTCCCTCTGTCCCATCACTATACCCGCCCCTTTCTAAACTCCTTCCCCCTTCTGACTCGCCTGTCAGTTCACACACTAGGTCTCAAACCTAACCCAACACCCCAAACATCGTCGGCCTCCTTGTGCCCTCTCCACCAAGTGGCCAGCCTGGAAGGCCTGGCCTATGTCCATGTACCATTCTCCCTCTAGAATCTCTCCCACATCGAACAAAAACTACGCTTTTACTCAGCCAATCCTTCCAATTATATAAAAAACTTTACCCAACTATCCTGGTCCTATGCCCTTACCTGGCAGGATGTCTTTGTGAGCCTGGGGTCCACCACAACACCAGAAGAAAGGCAGGCCATCTGGGCGGCAGCCAAAACGGTAGCCGATCAACGCCATCTGGCAAATCTGGCAGATCCCGCCCGACCCCCTGGGGCAGCTGCCATCCCAGATGTCAATCCAGACTGGGACTATCAGGAGGGACAACGGGAAAAGGCCAACATCCACTACATGCTGGAATGTTTGCTAGAGAGGATGGAAAATACTTCTCTCAAGGTTGTTAACATGTTAAAGCTAGATGAGGTAACCCAGGGCCTTGATGAAAACCCTGCCGCCTTCCTCAATAGACTGACCGAAGCTCTTATCACTTACACCCGAATTGCCCCCAACTCTTCAGTTGGGGTCGCCACCCTGGCTAATCGCTTTATATCTCAGTCAGCTCCAGACATCAGAAAAAAGCTGTCCAAGGCTGAGGACGGGCCTCAGACTCCCCTCCGAGACCTGGTAAAAATGGCCGTTAAAGTATATAATGCCCAGGAAGAAGTAGCCGAAGCCAGCTACAAGGCAAGTCTTAAACAAAAGGCCGAACTGCAGGCCAACCTCCTTGAGAGGCACACCCAGGCACTGGTAGCAGCCCTGCAGCCGGCCACGGAACAGAAGGTGGGTCCCCAGAAGCCACCTCCAGGAGCCTGCTTCAAATGTGGCCACGAAGGTGATTAGGCCCGCCAATGCCCGAATCCCAAGCCTCCAACCAGGCCATGCCCTTGCTGCAGACGGAAAGGGCACTGGGTGAGCGACTGTCCTCAGGTGGCCCAGGCCTCGACCTCGCCAGGCCGGTGCTTGGGCCCCCAAAGAGGTGTCTCGTCCTCACCTTCCACCTTGGAGCTTCTCGCCTTCGATGAAGATTGACGGCGTTCAGACTTGGGGACCCCCATAACCCAAGCCAAGCCAGGGTAACGCTTCAAATGGCGGGTAAGTCTATCAATTTCTTGATAGATATGGGGGCTACTTACTCTGTTCTTCCCTCTTATGGGGGCACTCTAATTCCTTCCCAGATCTCGGTGGTAGCGAGATCTTGCCATCTCCCAGATGGCAAGCCCTCACAGCCTCTACAAACGGGACCACAGCCTTGTCAGATTGACCAGCACCTGTTCACACATTCCTTCCTGATAGTTCCTTCATGTCCTACTCCACTATTGGGACGAGACATCCTAACTCGACTCAAAGCCACCATACATCTGCCCTTCTCATGCCCTTACTCCCCCACCCTACCTCTACTCCTTCGTGCCTCTGAATCTCCCCTTATAGACCCCACAATATGGGACACCGAGGTCCCCACGGTGGCTGCCCACCACACCCCTATCCTAATCAAGCTAAAAGATCCCTCACATTACCCACACCGCCCCCAGTTCCCCAATTCCCGAGTTCACTTATGTGGCCTCAAACCCATCGTAGACCACCTCTTGGGCCAGGGGCTTTTGGTTCCCACAACATCACCCTGCAACACACCAATCCTTCCAGTACATAAGGCCTCAGGCAGTTATCGCCTGGTCCAAGACCTCCGGTTGATAAATGAAGCTGTAATCCCTGCCCATCCAGTAGTGCCTAACCCTTACACCCTGCTCTCTAACATCCCGCCTAATACGACCCACTTTACAGTCATCGACCTCAAAGATGCCTTCTTCACTATCCCTCTCCACTCAGACTGTCAATTCCTTTTTGCTTTTACACGGACTGATCCCGAGACTCGACACTCCTCTCAGCTCACTTGGACTGTCCTCCCACAGGGGTTTAGAGACAGTCCCCACTTCTTTGGCCAGGACCTAGCTTGAGACCTGGCCTCTTGTTCCCTGGCCCCCAGCGTCCTCCTACAATATGTAGATGACCTCCTTCTCTATAACCCTTCACAAGCCCTTTCTCAGACTCGTACAACAGTCCTTCTTAATTTTCTCAACTCCAGGGGGTACCGGACTTCCCGACAAAAGACTCAACTGACACAGCCCTCCATAACCTACCTAGGCCTAAAGATCGCCCCGACCACTAAGGCTCTCACTCTCGACAGGCTGAGCCTCCTTCAGGAGCTCTCTCCCCCATCCAATGGGGAACAGATACTATCCTTTCTGGGACTTACTGGATTCTTCCGCCACTGGGTACCTAACTATGCAACTCTGGCCCAACCCCTGTACCTAGCTGCAAAAGAGACTCCCACGTGGCCACTTTCCTCAGAAACATAAGTTCGCAAAGCTTTCAACAGTCTCCGTTCGGCCCTACTGTCCTCCTCTCCCCTATTTCTGCCCAACCCTAACTTTCCCTACCACCTATATACAGACGAGGGAAAGGGAATAGCATTTGGGGCCCTCGTGCAGCCGGCAGGTCCACAGATGCTTCCAGTGGCATACATTTCCAAACAGCTTGACCCCACCGCCCGGGGATGGTTTCCTTGCCTGCAGGCCTTGGCTGTGGTGGCTTCTCTTTATACCCATGCAAAGAAGCTCACCCTCGACCAGCCTTTAACCATCTTCTCCCCACACCACCTGACCGACCTCTTAGCTTCTAGATTCTTATCAGACCTCAGCGAATCCCGGCTCCAACAGTTCCACCTGACATTTCTTGATAACCCTCGGGTCACCCTGGGTCGCAGTCCTCCGCTAAACCCCTCATCATCCCTTCCTGCGCTCCCTGTCTCCTCCTCTGCCGGCAATACCGAACCCCATTCCTGCCCAGAAATCTTGGAGACCCTCACCCAACCACCACCTAATCTCTTTGCCTCACCGCTGACAAACCCCGATATCATGCTCTTTGTAGATGGCAGCTCCAAACGGGGTCCAATGGCCGTCAAACAGCCGCTTACGCCATAGTCACAACCACCGATGTGATTGAGGCTCATCCGCTGCCAGAAGGGACCACCTCCCAAAAGGTGGAACTGATAGCCCTCACCTGAGCTCTGCTTCTGTTGGCAGGAAAGCGAGTTAACATTTACACCGACACCAAATATGCCTTCCTGATTGCCCACTCACACTCCACAACCTGGAAGGAGAGGGGCTTTCTCACTACCAAAGGTTCCCCGGTCACTAACACCCCACTTATTGCTAAACTAGAAGCCATCTCACACCCTGCCCAGGTAGCTGTTGTACACTGTAAGGGCCATCAGACATCACACGACACTGCGTCTCTAGGCAACAACAAGGCTGATCAGGTGGCCAAATGGCTAACCTTAGACTAGGCATCCTCACCCATTCTATTTCTTAAAACTCCCCTCACTCCTCACTACTCTGCTGATGAGGCGAAAACCCTCCTCTCACAAGAGGGCTCCTCCAGACATCCTTCTGGTTGGATCATGCTTCACGATAAGCTGGTCCTGACAGAAAAACAAGCACTAGAAATAATCACAGATATCCACAACTCTTTACATATTGGGCCCCAAGCCCTCCTAACTTTCCTGAGCTCCCTCTTTTCTCCGTTACATCTCCGACCCGCCATCAGGTCAGCACAAGACCGGTGCCTCATTTGCCCCAAAGCCACTCCCCAAGAGGGACTCAGACCACCCCATAAGACTCACCAGTTAAGGGGGCACATCCCAGGACAAGACTGGCAGGTTGACTTAACTCACATGCCGCGCCACAAGGCCTATCGATACCTCTTGGTTTTTATTGATACATATTCAGGATGGGTGGAAGCATTTCCAACGGCCAAAGAGACGGCCGGCATCATTGCTGACACAATACTCAACCACATCATCCCAAGATTTGGCCTGCCTAACTCCATTCAATCTGACAATGGCCCGGACTTTGTCTCCCAGGTAACTCAACAGGTCTCTAAATCACTAAATATCTACTGGCACCTACATGTCCCTTACAGTCCTTAATCATCAGGCAAGACTGAACGAGCCAACGCCATTCTCAAGGCCCATCTGGAGAGATTGTCCTCTGAGTTACACCTCTCATGGGTTGACCTGCCAGCAGCACTCACACATCCGAACAACTCCCCACTCCAAGATGGGCCTCATACCATTCGAGCTGCTGTACGGTAGGCCGTATCTGCTCGCCAATCTCCCAGACCCCCCACTACCACCTCTCGGAACCTATCTGCCCTATTTCACACTCCTCCGATCCCTGCTACGGAAACATGCAGACCGCACCCTGCCCCAGCCTGTTAGCGACGCAGATCAGAAGCCTCCATTAACTACCTTGGCACCGGGAAACCAGGTTCTCTTAAAGACGCTAACACCTACCCTCCTCCAACTGCGGTGGACTGGCCCTTTCACGGTGATTCTCACCACTCCCACAGCGGCCAAACTCTTGGGACACAAACCGTGGTATCACATCACCAGGCTTAAACGGGCCCCCTTACACGGCCTTTTCCCTCCTCAGTACACGAATACACATACCTATACTTCCAAAATTTCTGGGCCCGTCAAACTCACTATAACCAAGATACCCCTTCCGCCCATAGGCGACTAATGACTATTGAGCTCAACTGGTGGGACTTGCCTCCAGCACCTTCCTGGCTGTACTTTTTGCCACAGGCCTCGCTTCAGTCGCCCCACCCAAGTGGTCCCTTGCTCTCTGCCTCTTTCTGGCCCTCACCTACATCGTTTGTTGCACCATACTTCTGGGGTGCTACTACTCTTTTGTAGTGACCTACCACTCTACATGTCTCTCACCTTAGCCAGCCTTGAAAATTTTCTCTCTGACCTCTTGCAAGACCTCTGGCTTGCCACTCCCATAACTGATTTCGACTCTTTCACTCAGGCTATCATTGACTTCCGTCTACAGGAAAACTTCATCCCCTATACTGACACTCAGATCAACTTTTACACCTTGGTTCTCCTCTGCCTAATATACTAATCAGCCATGTTCGCTCTGCGGCTTCCAATTAATCTGGCTCAAGCGCTCCTGATTCTGACTACACAGATAACTGTATGTAACCACAAACCCTGCTAACCCTCACCAATCCTTTAATCTCCTTTAATGATAAAAGACACCTCAATGGGTGAAATTTTGGTCCAAAAGTCAAATATAACCTCTGAAAATATCTGGTTCCCAGAATTAGCATTTGACCTATTAGATTTCTCCCAGACCAGAGTGCTTGGGGGGCACGACATAATTACTTCTATGTGTGACCTGGGAAATACTCCGGGAGGTGTTCCTCTGATAGAAACTGGAGGAAACAATGTGAGGGAGCCAAATGACTACTTTGTAAATCTTGGTCCTGCGTGAGTACAGGGGACATTTACTGGGATCCCCCAGTCAAAGACGATCTTATCCGGGTTGCTCGAAATGATACTAAAGACAGCTACTTTAATGGCCAGAGGGTAAAAACTTGCCCAAAACAAGCCAAAAATGGGTGTAATCCCATTGAAATCACGTTTACTTCTCTGGGCCAACAAGACCGAACATGGGAAACAGGCAAAACCTGGGGATTAAAAACCTATGATCACAACCCTGCAGGCTTATTCACTATAATCCTCAAAAAAGAGCCCCCTTATCAGCAGACCACCAGAGGCGTGGGCCCCACCCCTGTCCTAGTCCCTCCCGCAGCACCCACAGCTCACTCACAAGGCCAAAACCTAACTGGGCCTCCATCACCCACCACAGTGATCGTTGCCCCCACCAGGTCCTCCTCATTCCAAAACTACCTGATCTGGGACCTCGTTGTCAAAATCTTTGAAGTCCTCAATGCTACCCGACCTAATCTCGCTAGAGAATGCTGGCTCTGCCTAGATGCACACCACCCTTCTATTCAGGGATAGCCATAACTGACAACCACATTGTTGTCAACCAAACTCAATGCCTTGGGGACACGGGGAAAAATCTCACTTCAACAGGTAACGGGAGCAGGCACATGTGTTATATCTCCAGGAGCTCGAGCCCCTGCAGGGTTGTGTAACAGTACCCTTTCAGTGTCCAATGGCTCTTACTATTCTGCCCCCACTGGGTGGTAGGCTTGCTCAACAGGTCTTACCCCCTGTATTCATGGCACTGTTATAAATTCTGGAAAAGGCTACCGTGTGATGGTCCAGTTGTTTCCTAAGATGACCTATTATGAAGAGACTCAAATGGAACTGGCGGTTTCCCCTCTCCTGTCTAGGACTAGGCGCGCTATTGGAGCAGTTGCAGTTCTCTTGTCATCTATGGTGGGACTGGGCATAACTGGGGCTACATGGGTAGGAACCTCAGCCTTGATCCTACAAGACAGAAATTACAGAATCCTTCAGTCAGCCATTGACCCAGACCTCAAAAATTTAGAACAGTCCCTGACTAAATTAGAAGAATCTCTAAATTCCCTAGCAGAAGTAACCCTACAAAACAGACAAGGGGTTGATCTCCTCTTTATGCAACAAGGGGGTCTCTGTGCGGCTTTGGGAGAACAATGCTGTTTTTATGTCAACCATTCTGGAGTCATTAAAGACTCCATGGCTTTGTTGATACGCTGTATTAAAGAAAGGGAACCCAAAGAGAGCTGATGGTATGAACAATTGTTCAACTGGTCCCCGTGGTTGACTACTCTAATCTCAGCCTTGGCGGGCCCACTTGTCCTCTTCCTCCTCTTGTTAAAAATCGGGCCCTGCATCATCAACAAGTTGAACAGCTTTGTTAGAGAATGGGTAAATTCAGTTCAACTTATGGTCCTGAGGTCTCAGTACCAGCCTATGCAATTAACAGAGACCCAGGATTGGGTCTAAGTAATCTACAAGTTGGGGTGGGGGGTGGGTGACTCCACGACAGGCCTCAGAATCAAGACCATACTAACAGACCTAAGTTTCTTTTTCCTGGAGATGACCTAACAGTTGCTAGAAAATATTCCCTTTTAGACTTAGATCCCGTCCTGGATAGAGGGGGATTGGTGGAAATCTGTTCTGATTATTCTTGTAGTCATTTTACTCATATTGCTCTTTGGCCCATGTATCCTGCAATGCACAGTTGAATGGCTGCAAATGATGACCTGAGCTGCCACTGGACAGATGATGATGATAGCTGCCTATTCCAGACTCCCGCCTAAGGACGCTGAGAGCCCCTAGGGGACACTGGGGCTCGGCCATGACCCAAAAAACCCCACGACGCTCCTTTCCAGCAGGAAGTAGCCAGAGATGACAACGTCACCCCTATCCTATCAAAAGGGTCAGAATGTAAGGCTGGACCCGGGTGGCCATCTTGGCTTCTCCTTCTCCTCTTCCTTTCCCGCCAGCAGGAAAAAGTCCCGCCAGACTCTGACTATTGTACTTCCTCATTCCTTCCCTGCTGCTGGGAAGTCTCTGATGTAACAGCTCTTGACAGAAATCAAACCCCGCTCCTAACCTCCTGAGTGACCAATCCAGTTTCGCCACCTCAACTAACTGACCTATGAGAGACCACCATTCCAAACCTTGCCTTATTTGGGAAAAATTTCGTTGCTCCTTACTGTGAAGCTATATAAATTGCTCTTTGTCTTTGTGCGCGGACTTCCTCGACCTCGCTCTATTGGGTTTGGGATTCCCGCCCGGGAGCACCTCGCCATTAAAGCCTGTTGTACCGCTTACCTGGTGTCTGAGTTATTTTTACCTAACATTATCGATCCGTTTTGACCTTACATTTGTTTTTCTCAAGAAATTTCTTGATGTTTTTTGCTCCTAAATATTTTTACTTTAATTTGTTTCACATAGTTGGATTTAGATTAATAGATATAAATGTGTCCCTAAGTATGATTACATTGGTAACTTTAACTCAGATTACATTAGATCTATTTTAGACCACATTTGTAACTTTCTTTTTTCATGTATACATCCTTGACTTAAGCAACTCTTTTAACACCAAAGAAAAGCATTGGTTTTCTTTAAAAGAAAGGGTATAAAAAATGGAACTAAATTGTGTGTATCACAAGCTGTGTTTCATATTTTACACTCCTGATCAGTCATTCAGTTCAGTTCAGCTCAGTCACTCAGTCGTGTCTGACTCTTTGCAACCCCATGAATCACAGCACGCCAGGCCTCCCTATCCATCACCAACTCCCGGAGTTCACTCAAACTCATCTCCATCGAGTCGGTGATGCCATCCAGCCATCTCATTCTCTGTCGTCCCCATTTCCTCCCACCCCTAATCTCTCCTAGCATCAGTCTCTTTTCCAGTGAGTCAACTCGTCGCATGAGGTGGCCAAAGTATTGGAGTTTCAGCTTTAGCATCAGTCCTTCCAATGAATACCCAGGATTGATCTCCTTTAGAATGGACTGGTTGGATCTCCTTGCAGTCCAAGGGACTCTCAAGAGTCTTCTCCAGCACCACGGTTCAAAAGCATCAATTCTTTGGCGATCAGCTATCTTCACAGTCCAACTCTCACATCCATACGTGACCACGGGAAAAACCATAGCCTTGACTAGACGGACCTTTGTTGGCAAAGTAATTTCTCTGCTTTTTAATATGCTATCTAGGTTGGTCATAACTTTCCTTCCGAGGAGTAAGCATCTTTTAATTTCATGGCTGCAATCAGCATCCACAGTGATAATTCTTCACAGTCCCAATCAGAAGTATAGAAATAATGTCACAGAGAAAGCACATGAGTCTAACAGGACTGCAGCTTTGCACAACCCCAGGAGGCACCGATAGTGGACTGTGTGCGTAATGACTTCCGAAGTCCTTACTGGGCTGAAGCCCTGTGTCTAAGGCCAACATCTTGTCTGTTGATTCTCAGCCCTAACTATGTATCTGAATTATCTACTGAGCTTTGCAAAAACTTTTATTCCAGCCCTACTGAATTAGAATCTGAAAGATTGGAACCCAAAGATTTGTCTGTTTTTGAATGTAATTCAGTTATTTTTCAGCACAGCCATGTTTGGAAACTTCTAGTCAAATTCATTCCTACCTCTGTTTCTAAGATGTTGTTACAGATTTAGAGTTTTGTTATTCTCAGACATCTTGGAATGTGAAGTGAAGTGGACCTTAGAAAACATCACTACGAACAAAGCCAGTGGAGGTGATGGAATTCCAGTTGAGCTATTTCAAATCCTGAAAGATGATGCTGTGAAAGTGCTGCACTCAATATGCCAGCAAATTTGGAAAACTCAGCAGTGGCCACAGGACTGGAAAAGGTCAGTCTTCATTCCAATCCCAAAGAAAGGCAATGCCAAAGAATGCTCAAACTACCACACAATAGGACTCATCTCACACGCTAGCAAAGTCATGCGCAAAATTCTCCAAGCCAGGCTTCAGCAATATACGAACCGTGAACTTCCAGATGTTCAAGCAGGTTTAGAAAAGGCAGAGGCACCAGAGATTAAATTTCCAACATCCTCTGGATCATGGAGAAAGCAAGAGAGTTCCAGAAAAACATCTATTTCTGCTTCATTGACTATGCCAAAGCCTTTGACTGTGTGGATCTCAATAAGCTGTGGAACATTCTGAAAGAGATGGGAATCCCAGACCCCCTTACTGCCCCTTGAGAAACCTGTATGCAGGTCAGGAAGCAACAGTTAGAACTGGACATGGAACAACAGACTGGTTCCAAATAGGAAAAGGAGTACGTCAAGGTTGTATATTGTCACCCTGCTTATTTAACTTCTATGCAGAGTACATCATGACGAATGCTGGGCTGGAAGAAGCATAAGCTGGAATCAAGATTGCTGAGAGAAATATCAATAACCTCAGATATGCAGATGACACCACCCTTATGGCAGAAAGTGAAGAGGAATTAAAAAGCCTCTTGATGAAAGTGAAAGAGGAGAGTGAAAAGGTTGGCTTGAAGCTCAACATTCAGAAAACAAAGATCATGGCATCTGGTCCCATCACTTCATGGGAAATAGATGGGGAAACAGTGGAAACAGTGTCAGACTTTATTTTTTGGGTCTCAAAAATCACTGCGGATGCTGATTGCAGCCATGAAATTAAAAGACGCTTACTCCTTGGAAGGAAAGTTATGACCAACCTAGATAGTATATTAAAAAGCAGAGACATTACTTTGCCAACAAAGGTCCATCTAGTCAAGGCTATGGTTTTTCCAGTGGTCATGTATGGATGTGAGTTGGACTGTGAAGACAGCTGATTGCCGAAGAATTGATGCTTTTGAACTGTGGTGCTGGAGAAGACTCTTGGGAGTCCCTTGGACTGCAAGGAGATCCAACCAGTCCATTCTAAAGGTGTTGGGTGTTCATTGGAAGGCTTGATGCTAAAGCTGAAACTCCAATACTTTGGCCACCTCATGTGAAGAGTTGACTCACTGGAAAAGACTCTGATGCTGGGAGGGATTGAGGGCAGGAGGAGATGGGGACGACAGAGAATGAGATGGCTGGATGGCATCACCGACTCGATGGAGATGAGTTTGAGTGAACTCCGGGAGTTGGTGATGGACGGGGAGGCCTAGCATGCTGTGATTCATGGGGTCGCAAAGAGTTGGACATGACTGAGTGACTGAACTGAACTGAACTGAACTGTTCTCAAATATCATCTTCACCTGATCATTTTCCTTATCTTTTCTAAATAATCCACTTTAACCCTTGACATCATTTATCAAAATATTTTTCATATCTTATCTAATAGTATTAATTTGGAGAAGACTCTTGAGAGTCCCTTGTACTGCAAGGAGATCCAACCAGTCCATTCTAAGGGAGATCAATCCTCGGTGTTCATTGGAAGGACTGATGCTAAAGCTGAAACTCCAATACTTTGGCCACCTCATGCGACGAGTTGACTCACTGGAAAAGAGACTGGTGCTGGGAAAGGTTGGGGGCCGGAGGAGAAGGGGACGACAGAGAATGAGATGGCTGGATGGCATCACCGACTCTGTGGACATGAGTTTGAGTGAACTCCGGGAGTTGGTGATGGACAGGGAGGCCTGGCTTGCTGTGATTCATGGGGTCGCGGAGAGTCGGACACGACTGAGCAACTGAACTGAACTGATCTGAACTGAAACAATGGATAAAGACAGATCACACTTACACAATTTCTTTTTATTAAATATAAAATATTTTAAGTGGAAATTACTAAAATTAATATATCTATGATCAGTGATACGTGTACCAATTTCCTCTCTATTAAAAAAAGAAAGCAAATTGCGCTATAGCCTTCCCTCATCCCTTTCCATTCCCTCCTTTACCAGAGGTAAAAGAAATTGGTATTTATCATTTTCATACATAGTTTGGTAATTGTTCACCTTGGAGACCTGCTGTTGATATGGGTACAGTCCCGGGCAAGATTTACACCCTCTCCCCTGGATTTTCAAGGGCCAGGGAGAACTCACCCGACACCACTAGAACCGCGGCGATTGCGCTATGTATACACACAGTCGAACCTCATTTGCTGAGACTCATTTGTAACCCCCAAGTCTATACTCACGAAGCTTTTGCAGTCATGTACAGAGTAGTGGAGTAGTGAAAAATTTGAGTGACTGGATGTGCACATTCTCAGCTAAGATTGGCCAAAGCAAATTCTGTCTTCTTGTTTTCATTCTCATCCTATCAACAGGTGGTCTTTTTCTGGTCTATTTAGTGCCTTTGTTTGGTATTTGCATTTTTGTGCTTTTTTTTTTTTTTGATGATGATTTTGCTCTTTAAAATGTCCCCTAAATTTAGTAGTGAAGTGCTGTCCGATGTTCCTAAGGGCAAGAAGCCTGGAGTGTGCCTCATAGAGAAAACACATGTACTGGATATGCTTTGTTTAGGCATGAGTTAAAGTGCTGTCAATGTACAGTGCTGTTTTATGTTTCTATAAAATACACTGTCTATAAGCATGAGTTGACTTACATATAATGTGAAATGATTACCACATTGATTTTAGTTAATATCTATCTCCTCATATAGTTACAAAAAAGAAAAAGAAAAAATACTTTTTTCCTTGTCAGGAGAGCTATTAATATTAAAATTTACCCGGTAACAACTTTCACGTATAACATACAGGAAGATTCCCTGGAGGAGGGCATGGCAACCCACTCCAGTATTCTTGCCTGGAGAATCCCACGGAGAGAGGAGCCTGGTGGGCTGCAGTCCATGGGGTCACAGAGTCGGACACGACTGAGCAACTAAGCACAGCACAGCACAGCACTGCTAACTGTAGTCATTATGTTTTACATAATATCCCTGTGCTTATTTATAACTAGATGTTTATACCTTTGGACCATCTTTATCCCATTTGCCCATCCCTCATCTCCTGTGCTCCACCACAAATTTCATCTCTTTTTCTATGAGTTGTTTACTGTTCCTTTTGTGTGTGTGTTTGGTGTTTTTTATTTTTAATTCCACATATAAATAAGATCATTCAATATTTGTCTTTCTCTTATTTCACTTAACGTAATGGAATTAGATTCATTCAATCTGTCCCAAATTGCAATTTCCTTATTTTATGACTGTATTCCATTTTATATATCCATATCACATTTTTAAAAATCCAGTCATTTGTTTGTGGGCAATAGACTGTTTTAATGTGGCTATTGTAAATAGGCAGTTTGTCTTAAATTGTCCCTCTGAAGACAAGGGGTCTTTTTTGCCCTCTAACTGCTTTTAAGATTCTTTTCTTTGTCTCAAATTTTAAGCAATTTCACTCTGATGTGACTAAATGTGGTTTACCTGGATCTTATCTTGTTTAGGCTTTATGAGTCTTCTTAGGTCTGTGGATTGATGTGTATTTTCTGTTCCTTTTACTCTGTGCTATAGTTTGAATTTTTTTTTTACTGATCTAACTTCTATATTACTAATCATTTCTTTTGTTCTGTCTTACCTTCTTTGAATTCTTTACCTGCTTTGAATTCTTTATTTCCTTGATTGTGTTTTTCAGTTTTAGAACTTCCATTTGCTATTTTATAGACACTTTCTCTGTTGAAAAACTTATCTTTATTAATTTTCCTCAATATATTTATAATAGTTTAAACAAATCTTTGTACAATAATAATTGTTTGCCTGGTAATTCTCCTTGAGTGGCAGCAAGCAAATAAGAAAGAGCCTCTTGATGAAAGTGAAAGAGAGTGAAAAAGTTGGCTTAAAACTCAACATTCAGAAAACTAAGATCATGGCATCCAGTCCCATTATTTCACGGCAAACAGATGGGGAGGCAATGGAAACAGTGAGAGACTTTATTTTTTTGGGCTCCAAAATCACTGCAGATGGTGGCTGCAGCCATGAAATTAAAAGATGCTTGCTCCTGGAAGAAAAGCTATGACCAACCTAGACAGCATATTAAAAAGCAGAGACATTACTTTGCCAACAAAGGTCCGTCTAGTCAAAGCTGTGGGTTTTCCAGTAGTTATGTATGGATGTGAGAGTTGGACTATAAAGAAAGCTGAGTGCCAAAGAATTGATGCTTTTGAACTGTAGTGCTGGAGAAGACTCTTGAGAGTCCCTTGGACTTCAAGGAGATCAAACCAGTCCATTCTAAAGGAAATCAGTTCTAAATATTCATTGGAAGGACTGATGTTGAAGCTGAAACTCCAAATTTTTGACCACCTGATGTGAAGAAGTGACTCATTGGAAAAGACCCTGAAGCTGGGAAAGATTGAAGGCAGGAGGAAAAGGGGACGACAGAGGATAAGGTGGTTGGATGGCATCACTGACTCAATGGACATGAGTTTCAGTAAGCTCCGGGAGTTGGTGACGGACAGGGAAGCCTGGCATGCTGCAGTCCACGGGGTCGCAAAGAGTTGAACATGACTGAGCAACTGAACTGAACTGACAACCAAAGTTATTGTCAAAATTACATAGTTTGTAGATAGTTTTTCTTCAGAGGTGACTTTTTATTCTTCCTGGAGGGAAGTTAAAAGATAATCACCTCAATCCAATCAAATATGGAGTTGACCCAAGGGTGAGTTTCAGACTTGTCAATTTCCAGTTTTTTCTTAATATTATTGCATAACCCAGGCTCCCCAGGTGGCACAGTTGGTAAAGATCCACCTGCCAATGCAGGAGATGTGGGTTTGATCTCTTGGTCAGCAAGATCCCCTAGAAGAGGAAATGGCAACCCACTCCAGTAGTCTTGCCTGGAGATTCCCATGGACAGAGGAGTCTGACAGGCTACAGTCCATAGGGTCACAAAGACTCAGACACAAATGAAGCAATTTGATACGCACACATTAACTAATTATTTTAGTTAGTTTATTATTATTTTTTTCTATCACTAATTCCCCCAGAGTTTGGCAACCCACTCCAGTATCTTGCCTGGAGAATCTCATGGACAAAGGAGTCTGACTTGCTGCAGTCCATGGGATCGCAGAGAGTCAGACACAACTGAGTGACTGAACAGCAACAATCACTAATTTACCCCATTCTTTTAATTTCTTCCAATATTTTCCATACTCTCTGTACTACCCGTAAACCCCCCAAATTCAATAATCTCCAGTTCCTACCAATTACTTACTAGCATCCCAGTGCCCTTAGCACAGTGTATTTCCTTCCACTCCGTTCCGTTCCGTCACTCAGTCGTGTCCGACTCTATGCTACCCCGTGGACTGTAGCCTACCAGGCTTCTCCGTCCATGGGATTCTCCAGGCAAGAATACTGGAGTGGGTTACTGTTTCCTTCTCCAGGGGATCTTCCCGACCTAACCCCACACTAATTTGCCCTCCCATCTTTTACAAGTACTTTCTTTCCAAGCCTGGCTGTTTCTTTAAATCTCAGTCTCTCCCAGCAGAGGGTGATGGAGTTGTTTGTATGGCAACCCACTCCAGGGTTCTTGCCTGGAGAATCCCAGGGACAAGGGAGCCTGGGGGGCTTCTGTCTATGGGGTTGCACAGAGTCGGACACGACTGAAGTGACTTTAGCAGCAGCAGCAGCAATCCCCTAAAGTCCTCCAAAGTAGCCGGCACTATTCCTGATACATAGTAGTTGCTCAGTAAATACCCATTTATTGCACAAGTTAGTAAATGGCAGACAATGTAAAATTCTACACTGAGAGAGTATTTTAATCCTGTTGTTGTTCAGTTGCTAAGCCGTGTCAGACTCTATTGTGACCCTATGGATTGTAGCCAGCTAGGCTCCTCTGTCCATGGGATTTCCCAGGCAAAATACTGGAAAGGGTTGCCATTTCCTTCTCCAAGGGATCTTCCCAACCCAGGGATCAAACCCAGGTCTCCTGCACTGCGGGCAGATTCTTTACCAACTGAGCCACCATGGAAGCCCCATTTTAATCCTACTATTTTTCAAAAGATTGACAGAAATCAATCAAAAAGTAAGTCTTACAGGCAGTAGGGAAGTAAAACAGTTATTTTTCTGTCTTTACTTTTTTAAAAAATCAAGCGCTTGGAATGGTATATAATGATTTTTACTTTATTATATATCCCATAATATATCCTGGTATGAGAATAAGAAATCTTGTTTAAATACTTGCCTGTTCCTTGTGTCTTGATTAAACATTTGAAAATTTGTATAAATAAATAGATAAAGTCAAAAACTTAACTCTCTTTGAATAAGTTTTCTTTTCTTTTACTGATCACATCTGCAGGAGTTCAGTGTCTCAAGTTAACATATCAAATAATCTAAGGACATTATAGTTGTATAACTGAAATTCATGCTTTTTGATTTGTACATGACTACCAGTCTTTAGTAGAATCCTAACCAAATACCTCTGAAACAAAGAAAAACTAGCTGTAAGTTTTAAGACCTTCTTTTCTCCAACAACTGCACAGTTTGGTCCTATAACTATTAATTAAAATTATTTAAGGGTATGAACACAAAGGAACTGCAATGGCAGATTCCACACCCATGGAATCTGAAAAATATCAGACACTAAAAGAACTAAGAAATAGCATTTATTGTGCTTATGTATATTAGTCCTTTGTTTCCTGAGAGTACAATAAGATAAGCCAACCAGGAAATTATTAATGTGATTACTCAAAACAAAGCTCTGCAGCACTTTGTCTCAAAGTGATTGCACTCACTCCCACTCTCTTTCTTTCTCTCACTTTTGCTCTGTGGTAACCATAACAACCATGTCCTTTCAAAGAGGTCAATTACTAAAAAGAGTATGATCTATATATCATGCAATGTGATTGTCTGTAAAGTATACTTTGGACATTATTCATTTTTTACATAAATTGTTTTTAATGCTGTGGACATGTTCTAAAATTGGAGGTTAAAATAAAGGAATGAAAATCTATAGGTGTATCTAGAGAATCAAAGGGAAATGACAAATTAGAATATAAATGATCAGTTCTATTTTTTTAACCATTATCACTAAACATCACAATTTATCCTCAAACAAAACTGTGAGGATTTCTAATTTGCAAAAAATATTTTAAGTGTTATTAAGTTTGTTTGTTGAAAAAGGAACAACAGAGAGACTTCTTTGTGCCTCTAACAAAGAAGATGTTGTTGATGCCACGTGTATCAAGATTATTTGAGAGAAGTCTGTAGATAGACTTGCCCTCAGGGGGCCAGCCCTGCCACTTACCACCTAAATAAATTTTATGGGCCTCAGAATCTTAGTTTGTAAAATGAAAGTGATAATACCTATTTCATATGTTGACTCTCAAAGTCAAATAAGATACTGCATGTGAATACAAAATGTAAAGTACCTAAAAAATGAAATACAACATAGTAATTAAAAGCTAGCATTTTGAGTTAGGCTGGCCTCGATAAAATTTGACTCAAAAATGTACTATTGACTACTACCAAGTTACAGAATTGCTTGGATCTTTAGTGTTACACCGACAAAATGAGATTAAGTCATACTCAGCTCTAAGAAATTATGACACACACAAAAAGTTCTTGGTAAGGTATGTTATTATTAATATTATACAAATATGGTACTTGTGCAGCATATGGTATAGATAGTAACTATACTAGAACTACCACTTAAGCTATATATTGAGTTGGCCAAAAGTTCCTTAGGGTTTTTCCTTAATATCTTACAGAAAAACCCAAACCAACTTTTTGACCAACCCTGTCAAACCAGTCAATCCTAAAGGAAATCAACCCTGAATATTCACTGGAAGGACTGATGCTGAAGCTGAAGTTCCAGTTCTTTGGTCACCTGATGGGAAGAGCTGACTCATTTGAAAAGACCCTGATGCTGGGAAAGATTGAGGGCAAGAGGAGAAGGTGGTGACAGAGGATGAGATGATTGAAGACGTAACCAACTCAATGGACTTGAATTTGAGCAAACTCCAGGAGATAGTGAAGAACAAGGAAGCCTGGCGTGCTGCAGTCCATGGGATTGCAAAGAGTAGGAGATAACTTAGCGAATGAACAACATAGAAACGCAAGTTTGATTTATACAATGTGAGAATGAGGCCCTGGGGAATGTTAAGGCTCATATGTGCTTGCTTGGTATAGGTATGATTTATTAGAAGGGAAATAAAGATAAAAGATTTGTCTTATAAAATTTTGAAAACCTGTTACTTTTAAATAATTGGCTTAAATTGGTCAATAATATGTTGATTATAATATAGAATTAGATTTTGTTTTATGTTAAAAGTAACACCAAAGCAGCTTTTCTTCATGCTCCCTTTTTAAAAGCCATGTTAAATGAAGAAATTAATACATACTTATCATTTTGAAATATTTTTATTTTCAAAAATAATATTTTATGACTTTTGCTTAGGTGAAAATAATAGACTATCTAAGCCACGATGTATTACTCTCTTAAGAATTAGAGTAGGACTTTGCAAAATAAAAACCATTTCAGGGACCAAATTGAGATGAAACAAGTTGAACCCAATTTCATCTAATTGAAAAAATTAGCCTCTAATTTTTTTAAGTTATATTTACCTTTTGTAAACTGATCATTGTTTCTCCAGGACCAGGCATCAGTGGGGATAAGCCTGGAAAAGGATCAGATCACTGCCTCTTATTTTAGTTTTTCATCACTGTGTAGAAAACAGAACCCTTTATGATAATCCTGATCATCTGAGACTAGTGAAAGCTGCAGCTGGGTCTGAGCTTCATGTTAGCACGTTCATCTCTGAAAAAAGGCTTCTCTGATGTCAAGGGAAGAGTAGATACATGAGGAGAATGTTTGTCCTCCTCCAGAAAACTCTTAAAACTCTTTAAGTCCTTTCTTCAGGAGTTGATGAGAATGTACTTTGATACTCCCCAGGCTCTGAGATCAGATGGAAGGCCAAAGACAAGTTCAGATATAGGTAACTTGCAGGAGGTATATTCAATAGAATTAGAGGAATTGTATACCTAATAGTTTCTATTTTGGGTATGTATATATAAAAGGGATTGCAAAGCCCTTGTTGAAATAGGTGGGGCCTGAGTTCAGGAACTCAAAAAGAACAATCTATTCTGGACTTCTTTGCTATAGGGTCAGGAATGACAGCTGACCAAGCACATAAAAGTGTCTTCCAAGCTGAAGTTGAAGAAATTCATGTGTAATGGCACCTATATTCATGACTCTTTTATTTTCTCAGTGGTACTCAAAATTCCAGTAATATAAGAGGCTATTTCACAAGTAATCTGAGATCAGGTCTTGCAGAATAATAGGCACAGGGCAGGGGAACATAGAGATGAAGGCTGATGGCAAGAGAGGGATTGAAGTGAGATAACTTGGGTGCAGACTGATTAGAGAGGAATGTCTAGAGGAATCTGAAGTTTAGGAGAGAATGGAAGCAAAGATTAAGGGGCACGGGTCCAGTGTTCATTCCACATCATTGGACTATTTTTTTCTCAACAATGTGTGGTTTTATGCTCTTCAATTATTTCTTGTAAGGCTACTTGGATTTTCTTTTCCCAGTGAACACCAGGAATCAATTCCCTCAATTAATTTACAGAGTATTGACCAGATAAGCCAAGTAATTTTCAATAAGTATGCAGTATTTGTAATGCAGTTGAAAAAATTGCTTCAGCCAACATTCAATCTTACCTGTCAGTGTTGAAGCATAATTATAGTGCCCACACAATTCAGTAACAATTTTGTACAAAAGAATATAAAAAACTCAATATGTATGAAACTTGTTAAGAGGGAAACCACTTTTAGCAAAGCAAGATGCTCATTCATTCTTTGTGGTGATGGAACGGCTTATAAAATTTCAGCACCAGAAACTGTGTGACACAGAGGCTATACTGTGGCCTGTGTGTTGAAAGTTATTTCTATTTTATGAATTCCCTCAAGTAAAATTGGATTTCACTGTTTTATAAACTTAAAATGAATCTGTGTGAAGTTTTTCAGAGTGACGCTAACAGAGATTCACCCAGGGTATCGTAAATCAAAAGGCATGATTATTATAACAGTGCATTTGAAAATAAGGAAGTTTCAGATGCTGACCACATATCAGGCATTGTAGAAATGAAACGAGTTGTACGTTTGATTTTGTGAAATCTGGCTTATGGGTCAGGAAATGAAAGGTGACTTACAGGCCAGCACAGCACTTGTGACCTGGGTATATCATTGAACCACATCAGCAGAGGGTTATTAATTCCTAATCTGCAACTGCTACTAACTACCTCACATTCTATTCTGTATATGTTTCTGCTTCTTCTTACTAAACAGCTTCTGTTGCCTCATGGACTCTGCACACATGTCTTATTGCCCGCTTTTCACCTCTGTATCTACTATTTCCTCTCTAACTTTCTCTTTCTCTCTGCGTCTCCTTTCTCTCCCATCTGGGTCTATTTATATCTCTGGCTGAAAATGTTTCCGGTTCACCAATATCTCATTCATATTTCCTTAAGAGATTGATTTGATTGGTTCCTAGATGCCTGTTGTCCACATTAGTCATAACTTGCATCCCTGGTTGCTTCATAGATTCTAGCATACCTCGAGGTTGATTGTTATTTTATCAGCCCCTCCAATATGAACATACTTATGCATACATGCACATCAGGCACAGTCAGCAAGCTGACAAAAGTCATATATATTAACATATATTACACATGTTAACATTACGGAACATGACTAGGAGGAGGGAGAGGCTGTAGCAAAAACTCTATGGAAGGGAACCATGGATGTGGTAGGTCTTTTTAGCGTAATCATAGAATCACAAATGAACATCGGTCTGTCCAGAGTTGTATACATCTAGACTATGATGATTGGCCTAACTCAAGTGGAAGACACAATTAGAACTGGAAGACCTAAGAATAGTAGGAAGAGATTGTATTAAAAAGACAAGACATAGAAGCTGAATCTCTATTATGTAGTAAGTAAAGTGGCATTAAAAGGTTTTTAGCAGCAAGATGAGGAAGGCAGAGTTTAAGAAAAGCCAGCCTGACAGTGATACAAAGGATGGAGTGGAGAAAGAACCTGAAAGAAGGAGGCTGCTTGCAATTAACATTATTGTAATAGAATACTTCCTCCTCAGTGAATAGTTCTTGAGTGCTCACTATCTTCCAGCAATGTCACATGCTGAAAATAGAAAGGTTTAAAAGGCAGCACGGTCCTGACATCATGCAGCTCACATTCTGGCAGAAGACTCAGAAAAATGAAACCACCATTATAATCTGATCAGTAAAAGCTATCATAGGAACAGTGTAGATTTCGAGGACAGCATGTAAAAGCGGTATCAAACCCGGAAGAAGTTCAAGGAAGGCTTCCTGAAAGGGAATATTATAAAAAACTGAGACCTATGAGATAGACAGAAAGTATCCAAACAGAGGATTGTGGAGAAAAAGGGGTGGAGTATTCAGTTCTAGGCCAAAGGATAATTGCTAATCAAAACAGTTCTGCCTGATTACCTGATATAGTTAAGAAGAAAGGTTTTGGTTTTGTTTTAAATATCAGATGTTCAGCATTTCAACGAAAGCTGGACATATAACCCTGGACAAAATAGACATGCCTCCCTCCCTGGCAGAGAATTGCAACAGAGAGGGGAGGGCAGAGGAGCAGTTATTGTAAGTGTGGAAAATATTCTGAATAGCAGAAGGACCTAAGATGCAGGCCCACTGGAGGGGAAACTAACATAGTCTCGGGTGTCACACAAGTAAAATTTTGGTGGCATTCTTACAGATAACTAAAGGTTAGCCAGGTGAAGAAACAAAAAGATACCTGCTCCAGACAAAAAGATCATGTGTATGTGTCTAGAGGCAAGAGAGAATACAAGACTATTGAGAGGTTGTGAAGCAGGAGAAAAGTCACCTCTAACCTTCCCCAAAGGGGAAACTGCATTTATGCTTTATTTAGTTGAATAACCGAGAGTTTTGTTTTGTTATCATGATGAGCCTTTTTCTCTTTTAAGCACCATCTTGGTGGGTTAACTTCATTCATGGAACCGCTGAGTCATTGTCTATGGAAATTTTTATAAACTAATAAAATGTAAGGCATGTTGCAAAAGTTTCTAAATTGTTCTTGAAAGTTTTTTTGTTTAAGTTCTTTATGTTTCTTCAGAACTTCTAAACATGAACATGAGACTCTCACTCAATTATTTCAATTCTATTTAATAAAATTAATTTCAACTTCTATTGCTTTTCCTATAATTGTCTTTAAAACTTGCTACCTTTAAAGTGACACTTTGTTAAAAAATCAAAGATTTTTTTTCAATAAAATATATTTTTATGAAGTATAAACTTTTATAATATGGTGAAATTGGTTAAAATGTTTTAATCAATATGGATTTACATAATATTTGGTAACTCTCGGGCAAGATTCCTTCGTGTTTATTAGTTATTCTTAAGAGTCATCTGAAAGAAAGGTTAGGATTGTTATTCTCCAAAGATTGAATAACCTGATGGGCTGTAATAAATTTAGAGATTTTTTTCCATCTTATAAGAGAGTTTGCACTAAAATTGAGCCTGGTATGAAGAATCTCAGACTTTCCAGTTGTTTAACATTGAATCAACAACTGTGAGAGATATAAGACTTTATTTAGGGGTTATTTTTAAGCTGAAGTCTATAATCAGATACATGAAGTTTTTTTTTTTTTTAAGATAAATGAGATTTAATTATCTTACAAGCAGCCTTGTAAAGACATCAAAATTTGCCAGCCCACAATTTTTTTTTTAAATAGATTTTCCAAGTTGCAAATTCCCCAGCACAGTCTGTTCCCTCTCCTCCAGCCAAAAGCCACATCCAGTCTGGCTTTCCGTGGAGGTCCAAGCAGACCCAAGGCAGGTCTCAGGGCTCTACTTCAGGAAGCATGGTCCTGGGGGTCCTATTCCAACACCAGAAACCTGCTACCCAAACACGTCTTCCTACTCCATTCATCCATACACGTTTAGATCAGGCTTGTGATTCGACGCGAGAGACGCCGGCCCCGGCGGCGCAGACGCGACGCGAGAGACGCCGGCCCCGGCGGCGCAGACGCGACGCGAGAGACGCCGGCCCCGGCGGCGCAGACGCGACGCGAGAGACGCCGGCCCCGGCGGCGCAGACGCGACGCGAGAGACGCCGGCCCCGGCGGCGCAGACGCGACGCGAGAGACGCCGGCCCCGGCGGCGCAGACGCGACGCGAGAGACGCCGGCCCCGGCGGCGCAGACGCGACGCGAGAGACGCCGGCCCCGGCGGCGCAGACGCGACGCGAGAGACGCCGGCCCCGGCGGCGCAGACGCGACGCGAGAGACGCCGGCCCCGGCGGCGCAGACGCGACGCGAGAGACGCCGGCCCCGGCGGCGCAGACGCGACGCGAGAGACGCCGGCCCCGGCGGCGCAGACGCGACGCGAGAGACGCCGGCCCCGGCGGCGCAGACGCGACGCGAGAGACGCCGGCCCCGGCGGCGCAGACGCGACGCGAGAGACGCCGGCCCCGGCGGCGCAGACGCGACGCGAGAGACGCCGGCCCCGGCGGCGCAGACGCGACGCGAGAGACGCCGGCCCGGGCGCAACGAACCACGCAAAGAGGCACGGCCGTGAGGAGCTACCCCACGCCTGAGGCCAGGGCCGGCGGCCGAGAGGAGCTACCCCACGTCCAACAGGCGGTGGCTGCGCAGGCGCAGGAGGGCCGAGAGGAGCTACTCCGCGTTCAAGGTCAGGAGGGGCGGCCTTGAGGAGATACCCCTCGTCCAAGGTAAGGTACAGCGGCTGCACTTTGCTGGAGCGGCTGTGAAGAGATTTTCCACGACCAAGGTAAGAGAAACCCAAATAAGACGGTAGGTATTGCTAGGGGGCACCAGAGGGCAGACAAACTGAAATCATAATCACAGGAAACTAGCTGATCTAATCACATGGACCACAGCCGAATGTGGTCCCCTGGAGAAGGGAATGGCAAACCACTTCAGTATACTTGCCTTGAGAACCCCATGAACAGTAACAAAGGGCAAAATGATAGGATACTGAATGAGGAATTCCCCAGGTCAGTAGGTGCCCAGTATGCTACTGGAGCTCAGTGGAGAAATAACTATAGAAGGAATAAAGGGATGGAGCAAAAGCAAAACCAATACCCAGTTGTGGATGTGACCAATGATAGAAACAAGGTCCGGTGCTGTAAAGAGCAATATTGCATAGGAACCTGGAATGTTAGGTCCATGAATCAAGGCAAATTGGAAGTGGTCAAACAGGAGATGGCAAGAGTGAACGTCGACATTCTAGGAATCAGTGAATTAAAATGGACTGGAATGGGTGAATTTAACTCGGATGACCATTATATCTACTACTGTGGGCAGGAATCCCTTAGAAGAAATGGAGTAGCCATCATGGTCAACAAAAGAGTCCGAAATGCAGTACTTGGATGCAATCTTAAAAATGACAGGATGATTTCTGTTCGTTTCCAAGGCAAACCATTCAATATTACAGTAATCCAGGCCTATGCCCCAACCAGTAATGCAGAAGAAGCCGAAGTTAATCGATTCTATGAAGACCTACAAGACCTTTTAGAACTAACACCCAAAAAAGATGTCCTTTTCATTCTAGGGGACTGGAATGCAAAAGTAGGAAGTCAAGAAACACCTGGAGTAACTGGCAAATTTGGCCTTGGAGCACGGAATGAAGCAGGGCAAAGGCTAATAGAGTTTTGTCAAGAGAATGCACTGGTCATAGCAAACACCCTCTTCCAACAACACAAGAGAAGACTCTACACATGGACATCACCAGATGGTCAACACCGAAATCAGATTGATTATATTCTTTGCAACCAAAGATGGAGAAGCTGTATACAGTTAGCGAAAACAAGACCAGGAGCTGACTGTGGCTCAGATCATGAACTCCTTATTGCCAAATTCAGACTTAAATTGAAGAAAGTAGGGAAAACCACTAGACCATTCAGATATGACCTCAATCAAATCCCTTATGATTATGCAGTGGAAGTGAGAAATAGATTTAAGGGACTAGATCTGATTGATAGAGTGCCTGATGAACTCTGGACGGAGGTTCGTGACATTGTACAGGAGACAGGGACCAAGACCATCCCCATGGAAAAGAAATGCAAAAGAGCGAAATGGCTGTCTGAGGAGGCCTTACAAATAGCTGTAAAAAGAAGAGAGGTGAAAAGCAAAGGAGAAAAGGAAAGATATAAGCATCTGAATGCAGAGTTCCAAAGAATAGCAAGGAGAGATAAGAAAGCCTTCCTCAGTGATCAATGCAAAGAAATAGAGGAAAACAACAGAATAGGAAAAACAAGAGATCTCTTCAAGAAAATTAGAGATTCTAAGGGAACATTTCATGCAAAGATGGGCTCGATAAAGGACAGAAATGGTATGGACCTAACAGAAGCAGAAGATATTAAGAAGAGGTGGCAGGAATACACAGAAGAACTGTACAAAAAAGATCTTCACGACCAAGATAGTCACGATAATGTGATCACTGACCTAGAGCCAGACATCTTGGAATGTGAAGTCAAGTGGGCCTTAGAAAGCATCACTACGAACAAAGCTAGTGGAGGTGATGGAATTCCAGTTGAGCTATTTCAAGTCTTGAAAGATGATGCTGTGAAAGTGCTGCACTCAATATGCCAGCAGATTTGGAAAACTCAGCAGTGGCCACAGGACTGGAAGAGGTCAGTCTTCATTCCAATCCCAAAGAAAGGCAATGCCAAAGAATGCTCAAACTACCGCACAATTGCACTCATCTCACACGCTAGTAAAGTCATGCTCAAAATTCTCCAAGCCAGGCTTCAGCAGTATGTAAACCGTGAACTCCCAGATGTTCAAGCAGGTTTTAGAAAAGGCAGAGGCACCAGAGATCAAATTGCCAACATCCGCTGGATCATGGAGAAAGCAAGAGAGTTTCAGAAAAACATCTATTTCTGCTTCATTGACTATGCCAAAGCCTTTGACTGTGTGGATCACACTAAACTGTGGAACATTCTGAAAGAGATGGGAATCCCAGACCACCTGACCTGCCTCTTGAGAAACCTGTATGCAGGTCAGGAAGCAACAGTTAGAACTGGACATGGAACAACAGACTGGTTCCAAATAGGAAAAGGTGTACGTCAAGGTTGTATATTGTCACCTTGCTTATTTAACTTATATGCAGAGTACATCATGAGGAACGCTGGGCTGGAAGAAGCACAAGCTGGAATCAAGATTGCTGGGAGAAATATCAATAACCTCAGATATGCAGATGACACTACCCTTATGGCAGAAAGTGAAGAGGAACTCAAAAGCCTCTTGATGAAAGTGAAAGAGGAGAGTGAAAAGGTTGGCTTGAAACTCAACATTCAGAAAACAAAGATCATGGCATCTGGTCCCATCACTTCATGGGAAATAGATGGAAAAACAGTGGAAACAGTGTCAGACTTTGTTTTTTTGGGCTCCAAAATCACTGCGGATGCTGATTGCAGCCATGAAATTAAAAGACGCTTACTCCTTGGAAGGAAAGTTATGACCAACCTTGATAGTATATTGAAAAGCAGAGACATTACTTTGCCGACCAAGGTCCGTCTAGTCAAGGCAATGGTTTTTCCCGTGGTCATGTATGGATGTGAGAGTTGGACTGTGAAGAAAGCTGATCGCCGAAGAATCGATGCTTTTGAACTGTGGTGTTGGAGAAGACTCTTGAGAGTCCCTTATACTGCAAGGAGATCCAACCAGTCCATTCTAAAGGAGATCAATCCTGGATGTTCATTGGAGGGACTGATGCTGAAGCTGAAACTCCAATACTTTGGCCACCTCATGAGACGAGTTGACTCACTGGAAAAGACTCTGATGCTGGGAAAGGTTGGGGGCGGGAGGAGAAGGGGACGACGGAGAATGAGATGGCTGGATGGCATCACCAACTCTGTGGACATGAGTTTGGGTGTACTCCGGGAGTTGGTGATGGACAGGGAGGCCTGGCGTGCTGTGATTCATGGGGTCGCGGAGAGTCGGACACGACTGAGCGACTGAACTGAACTGAACTGTGATTCAGTCCACCATTTGGTCCACTTCTGGGGATAGAATCAGAGGGCGCAATTCAAACTCATAGTAGAGAAAAATGGGTTCTTCCCTCAAAATAAACAAATAAATAAATAAATGGGGCAAACTTTTGGATTGGCACCAGAATCCAAGTAGTCAGGGTTCATTTCAGTTCAGTTCAGTTCAGTCGCTCAGTCATGTCCGACTCTCCGCAACCCCATGAATCACAGCACGCCAGGCCTCCCTGTCCATCACCAACTCCCAGAGTTCACTCAAACTCGAAGGCCTGAATTAGATGCTTATTATTCTTCCCATGTTGGATCAAGAATTCAAGGTTAATATCTTCAGGGCTGGAGATTGTAACAAACAGAGTAATTCATCCTCCACCAATAACACTTGGTGAGAAACTACTTTTCTCTTCTTTATTTGTCTCTATGTCCTTGTCAAGGTGCTGATTTACTATGACAGAATATGAACACACAATTGTAGATCTATTATCCGTGGAGAAGCATTGAAAGCCTATTCCTTCTCTGCAGTGTCTGTCATCCTTCTTGATGAAGGGTAGCACACATTTTTAAAACCACGTGAATCTCCTCTTTCTTCCTGTATGGAGATATTCTGGGATAGCAGAGAATCAAACTGTGCTGTTGTTAAGGCTTTATCATCAGAGGTAGCAGTACCCACCCACGGTGAAAGCCGAGTCTATGTGCTGTTTGACCCAGAGGTGCAGGTGGTGGGACAGGACTAGATACAGGCAACTATTCCTATCCCTGACTTATAGGTATATGCATGTTCTCTCTACCACAGCTTTTTAGTTTGAAGTTTCAAACTTTCAGAAGAGAGGCAGTAATAAGATAATAATATTCATAAAGTCTTGACCTAAGCTCACCAATTATTAACATTTTGTCCTATTTTCTTAATCTCTTTCTTTCTGCTCTCTCTATAATAAACACACAAACATTGATTTATTCCTTCAGTCATTAATTCATTTATTTGTTAAAGAATTTGAGAGCTAATTACAAGCCTTGTGATACTTTATCTCCAAATTCTTGAGTGTATGTGTGCATGCGTGCTAAGTTGCTTCGTGTCCGACTCTTTGTGATCCCTGTGGACTGCAGCCCATCAGGCTCCTCTGTCCATGGGATTCTCCAGGCAAGAATACTGGAGTGGGTTGCCCTCCTCCAAGGGATCTTCCCTACCCAGGGATTGAACCCACATCTCATAAGCCTCCTGCATTGGCAGGTGGGTTCTTTACCACTAATGCCACCTGAGAGGCCCCACTTAAGTGTATATAAAAAAAGTCTTACATAAACACAGTACAGTAATCACATGAAATTTAATATTTATCTGTACACAGTTCATATTTTAATTTCATCAACTGTCTCAATAAGGAAGTTTTTTTAAGTCGCATTTCTCATCAGGAGTGCTATATAAGGGATACTGTGTCCTTAATGTGTCAGTCAGGGAGCTCACATATAAAAGTTACTTGATTCTTTTTTATTCCCTTCTGTATGGTTATGTTATTTATTTCGTATAGCTGAGTTTATTTATGTTTGAATTGGATTCTGGATCCTCTTATCCTTTGTTATTTAACTTATTATTAAATAAAACATTAATATGGCTCAGAATTCAAAACTATATAAGGTGGTGTAACCGGTGAAATCCTATCCCATCCTCTGTAACTTCTACTGTTTCCTATGAACAACAGATTTCATATATGTAACAGATTTCATTATTTTATTATTGTTTAATGTAGTTCAAGAGGCTTCCCCAGTGGCTCAGCAGTAAAGAACCCACCTGCCAGTGCAGGACATGTGGGATCAATCCCAGGGTCAGGAAGATCTGCTGGAGAAGATAGCAACCCACTCTAGTAGTCTTGCCTGGAAAACTCCATGGACAGAGGAGCCCGGAAGGTTACGGTCCATGGGGTAGCAAAAGTGTCAGCAACTAAACAGCAACAACAATGTTCTTCAAATTGTTAATTGTTATCTTTTATTACATCTGGATTTTGAGTCATAGTTAGAAATGTTTCAATACATTCTGGCCTTGAAGGAATTTACTGGTGTTTTCTTCTAGTGTTTTTTTACTTTTATTTTATTTTTAACATTTAGATCACTGATCTATTTGCAGTTTATTCTTGTATATGTGAGCTAAGGTATCTTTTTCCAACAGACTATCCAGGTGTTCCAAATCATTTATTAAATTATCTATTCCCCTAATGCTTTAAGATACCACATTCAACATATACTAAATTTCCACATGCCATCTTTTTCTAGATTTTCTATCTTGTTCTGTGACTCTAACTAAGGATTTATGTGCCAGTACCGCATTGTTTGAATTCTATAGATTTCAGTTTAAATATCTAATGACGTAGTTCCTCCTTCATTTGTCTTATTTTTCTTATCTCATTTCATCCAAATTCTTCTTCACCAAGCCTTTCCTGACTACTTCAGAAGGGGTTTCATAGCAAGTTTGGAACCAACTTGTTAGTTCCAGGGTGGAAGGGGAAGGATTACTAATTTCACTGGGGTTGTATTACATGCATAATCTGTGGAGAAGTCATATTTGTATGATCTTTATTCATCTTATTCAAGAACAAGGAATCTTTTATTTTATCAAGTATACTTGTGTGTCACTGAGAAGGACTTTCACATAACTTAAGATTATTCTTGTATGTTTTATCTTATATGTCTATGTATTATTTTTTTAATCTTCTCCCTTCCAAATGTTAACATTAATATCTATGAGAGACATAACATAAAATGACATTGAAGAAATTGTATCAAGAAATATAACTGATAATATTTCCAAAGGATTTTTAGGTGATATGACTATTAATAATGCTGGATATTCTTGGTTTGTGACAATAATAAATATTAATAAGCATTTAAAATGTGACCTTGTCTTTCTCATCATAAACGCTCTCATCATAAAAGCATCAACATAAATGCTCTGAGCACTGAAAGATAAACTTCTCTCCTATAAAGGGAGAACCCCAAACATTGGAATATTATCAAAATGAGCATGTAATTAAAAGGAAGCAGATAAAAGCATCAGGAAAGAAGATCATTGTAAAGATGTATACAGCATTTAGACACAGCAATTAGCTGTCTGGTGAATGTGTATTTTAGACAAAATATTCACTTGGTTCCTGTGGTTCTGTATCAATCTGGATTTCCTAATACCTCTCTGAATTAGTCTTCTCTGCCTTTGGTAACCACCTCTGTCAGTTTTTGCCAAGATCCTCTCTGTTTAAGGCTTTTCCTTTGGAGGGTTCACCTATTTCTATTACTTCATTTCCTATCCAGATTAAATAAAACCCCTACTATTAGACTTTACCAAAGTCACCATTTCTTCTTCTAACCTCTGACTGTATGACTGGTAAGAATGGCACTTAATAATTTCCATGGACTTGCTCCACAGTTGTATTAAATTCACCTTTCCTAAAGCTCAGGGGTTAAAGCGTCTGCCTCCAATGCGGGAGACCCGGGTTCGATCCCTGGGTCGGGAAGATCCCCTGGAGAAGGAAACCGTAACCCACTCCAGTATTCTTGCCTGGAGAATCCCATGGACGGAGAAGCCTGGTAGGCTACAGTCCACGGGGTCGCAAAGAGTCGGACACGACTGAGCGACGGAACGGAACGGAACGGAAAACCTGATTTACTTATGAAATCTTTTAACTTTTTTCTTTGACACATCATTCTCCCAGTTTTTGATTCCACCGTTTCATAGTCATTTGTAATCGGTCAACAAATCCTGTTAATCTTCCATCATATTATTTCTTGCTTCTGTTATTTCAACTTCATTCTTAAGGTCATTGTCCAGTCTGGTCCAGTTTTGCTCAAAGGGTCATATAAGGACCCCACAGTCCCTTGCAGTCCACTAAATATTCTGCAGGATATTTTGCATTTTCAGAGAAAAAGGATTTGAAATTATTTCTTCATATGCACTTTATATATTTTAAATATAAAATTGACTCTAAAAATTTGTTCCAAAATAATTTTTGTCCCCTAACACATGCTGGAGGCATGCCAGTTTGCTTTGGCTACTGTTCAAGTAGTTGGCTGTACCTTAGCTTATATTTTTCATACCATTGGTGTATTATTTTTTATATTTGTTGAATTTTATTTTTAAAAGTACTTGCTGATGGTGTCCCTTGTCATCTCTTACCTGGAGCTGTGTGATATCATACTTACTGTCTTTCCTGCTTCCCACCTCTCATTTCAACATTCTCTTCTACCTGAGGTACCAACTCCGTGTCTTAGAAGTGTTCTGTTCTCTCTACTGTTTCAGCACTTGATCTCACACTAAAAGTCTTCGACTACTTAATGATTCATCTGTTTATTTTGCCCAAAGCAAATCGTCTCCCCACCGTCCCTTCCAACACTGTACTTGACGCACTATTAATGATTTTACTCATTAGATTCTTCGCCTTCATACCATCCCACTTAAACTCACGCTCAACCAAATTTTAGTTTTTTTTAAGGCTCTGTGCGATTCTTCTTCATTAAACCTTTCCTGACCATTCTCGGCAGCACTGTCTTCTCCTAACAACATATAGTAGAACTTCTTAGTCAGAGGTACTCATCAGAATCCTCTGCTGCTGCTGCTGCTGCTGCTAAGTCACTTCAGTCGTGTCCGACTCTGTGTGACCCCACAGACGGCAGCCCACCAGGCTCCCCCGTCCCTGGGACTCTCCAGGCAAGAACACTGGAGTGGGTTGCCATTTCCTTCTCCAATGTGTGAAAGTGAAAAGTGAACGTGAAGTCGCTCAGTCATGTCTGACCCTTAGCGACCCCACGGACTGCAGCCTACCATGCTCCTCCATCCATGGGATTTTCTAGGCAAGAGTACTGGAGTGGCTCGCCATTGCCTTCTCCGTCAGAATCCTCTACTTTACATTAAAAAAAAAAAATAACTGTAAATGCTGGTGGTCTCTGTCTCTAGATTGTGACTTCGTAGATATAAGAAATTTGTTTTTTAAAACTCCATCAGTGATCAAAGATGGCTGCATAATTTGCAGGATTCCCCACAGAGCAAAAATGCAGAGTCCCTTGTTCAAAAATCAGGGAGAAATGCGGTTAAAAGGACTAAAATACTATAAAGCTTCCCCCCCCGCCCCATTTGTCTTTCTTTAGTTACCATGATAGTTTTTACCTGCTCTTTAAGGTTGTTATTTTTTAAAGTACAAAATTTTAAATCATTTGAATGAATTTCATTGTTTCTATTGCACAATGCCATTTTAAATACAAATACAGGGAGTCTGACTTAACTCCGCCCGCAGCCTATGCGTCAGGTGCACTTTTTCTCGCCAGAGGCGTGGGGAACTTCGCAGACCTGCTCAGTGATTGTTCAGCTTGTGTTATGCACACCCGCTGTCAATACTGTAACCTCCCACTCACTGAGAAGCAAAAGTGAAGGAAAGTGAAGTTGCTCAGTCGTGTCCGACTCTTTGAGACCCCATGGACTGTCGCCTACCAGGCGCCTCTGTCCATGGAATTTTCCCGGCTAGAGTACTGGAGTGGGGTGCCATTCCCTTCTCCGGGGGATCTTCCCGACCCAGGGATCGAACCCGGGACTCCGCATTACAGGCAGACGCTTTACCGTCTTAGCCACCAAGGAAGCCAAAGACGGATTGAAAGGGAACGGACTCACGAAACGCTTTAACTTTCTCTTTCCTGTTATGTCAGTGCTTTACGCCTAAGTGTTCGGCGAACACCGGGAAGTAACGCAAGTAAGAAAGGAAATTATATGATGCCATGATCTCCCTTACTTTCTGCAATTTTTGGCTTGAACAGAAAGTATAGTCTCTTGGGGCTGTCAGAACCCCTCTCCCTCAATACACACACACACACAGAGACAGACACACACACTCAAGTCATGTTGTAAGAGCAAAAACAAATGAAAACTAAGACGCTTAGTTCTCCCTGTTGAAAATACAGGAAGAGACTTCTTCCCTCTCTTTTCTGAAAGCATTTACTTTAGAAAACTTGCCATTGCAAGTTCTTTCTTTTGTCCCTTTGAAATGTATATAAATATTTTAGAAGCTAAATAATCCTTCTGCCAGCTCTATAACTCAAGGAGTGTCTTTCTCAAAGACCTGAGCATATTCATTTGAAATGTAATCTTCAAGAAATATTCCCCTAGCTCCCAGTTTCTATGGGCAGATAGGCTGCCTGACTTCAGCTTCCTCTCCAAAACTACCTCCCGTGGTAAAGATATAAGAAATTTATTTTTACTTTGGATAAAACCAAATACTTAATGTCAAGGTCACCCCAATTTTCAGGTGAATTTAACATGAGCTATATATGACAAATAGTGCTGACCTCTCCTCTTACTTGAGGACTAGCATTTGTTTATCTTGTAATTACCTCTTATGCTGTTCTTAGTTGGCTCAGTTCTGTCCGACTCTTTGCAATCCCATGGAACATAGCCCACGAGGCTCCTCTGTACATGGGGATTCTCCAGGCACGAATACTGGAGTGGGTAGCCTTTCCCTTCTCCAGGGGATCTTCCCAACCCAGGTATTGAACCCAGGTCTCCTGCATTGCAGGTGGATTCTTTACTATCTGAGCCACCAGGGAAGCCAAAGAATACTGGAGTGGGTAGCCTATTCCTTCTCCAGGGATCTTCCTGACCCAGGAATTGAACCAGGGTCTGTTGCATTGCAGGCGGATTCTTTACCGACTGAGCTACCAAGGAAGAATTATCTCTTGCTGCTGCTGCTAAGCCACTTCAGTCGTGTCCAACTCTGCGACCCCATAGACGGCAGCCCACCAGGCTCCGCCGTCCCTGGGATTCTCCAGGCAAGAACACTGGAGTGGGTTGCCATTTCCTTCTCCGATGTGTGAAAGTGAAAAGTGAAAGTGAAGTCGCTCAGTCGTGTGCGACTAGTAGCGACCCCATGGACTGTAGCCCACCAGGCTCCTCTGTCCATGGGATTTTCCAGGCAAGAGTACTGGAGTGGCTTGCCATTGCCTTCTCTGAATTATCTCTTGGCTATAAAAAAGGGTGAGATTTCTTTATGTCATTGCGGTGTCTTTAGTGCATTGCCTGTGATTTGCATCACATTTTGGTTGAATTCTTACTTAATAAAAAAAGATTTTTTTCCCTCTTCTCCCTTTGAGGGAAGGTTTTATGGGTTGGGAAATTTTTTTTTAAATATACCTCCCCAATAATATTCACAGTCTCAGTAAACTCCCATGAACTCCACCAAAATTCTGTGCTCATGGAGCATTGCAAACACTATAGGCAGTGAGGAAGCAACAGAAGACAGGAGATACACATCGTGCACGTGTGCCGTTGTTCCATAGGACTTCACTTATGAACACAAGTTTAAAGATATAATGATTAAGAACTTCAAGATGGCAACAGCAGAGCATTAGGCCAAGCGTGGGACCTTTCTAAGCATGGGAGCCCGTGTCTGCAAAGATTGTATGTCCAGAAAACCTGCTCTACTGGTGATTTTAATATGAATTCCTGATCAACAGTCACGACTTACAGCAAATATTGTCTAAACCACTGGTCTTCCACTCTAATAGAATGCTTTAAAAAATGAAAATGCCAATGATTTCTCTGCATGCCTACTACTTTTTAAATTTTATTCTATTACATATAAAAGTCCAACAGGTTCTAAGAAAATGACAAAATTCTTTCACTGAATTTCATTATATCTACTTTTAGAGAAGTACACTTTTTGCTTGGTCTTGGAAACATTTTATTTACAAATAATTTCTCAAGAAAATAACACTATTCCTGGTTCACAGTTTATAGAACCAGAAAGAAGTGACTATAATTTCTGGACAAACATATCAGAAATAAGTGGTATCAGGCCCAAGTATTATTTTTTTTAATTCTTCAATGGAGATATGGACCTAATCTCAGACTTTCATGTGAACATTTGCATATACAGTATTAATACAACAGCAGATTGGAAGCATGTAGGAAACAGGCACTAAGAACAGTAAGACTAGAGCAGAGGGAGAAAACAAAAGAGAAGAATTTTAAAATAATTGTATGATAGTCAATTGTCTCAGAGTGAAAGATCATCAACATCTGTCAATCTCATGTGGGATTTAACATTAGATAATGCCAAACCTCCCAGGAAATGTTAAAATAGCTATGGCATTCTCTACTGCCCAAGTTGTAAAAATTTTAAATCCATTTCCAAAGATTTTTGTATTTCATTTTTAGAAAATTGGGAGCTTAGATAACTTAATTTCCCATTTCTCTATGGTCTTATGTAAACAGTTTACCTGTCTTTCAAAATCCAGTAGTACCAAAAGAAATAATCTTTTCAAATAACCATATTATTATACTCTTCAGGTCAAAATATCTAAGTTAGGTCAGTAAATTTAAGGGAAAATCTGTTATTATTTAATTAGTTCCCGGTAATCTGTGCTTAATATAAAATTCCAAATAATAGTATGGTATAAAAGTGACAAAATGAATGATTTCTCTGTTTTTGGCAGCCTTGATATCTTTTCTTTTCAGTTTTTACTTTCTGAACTTTATACACTTTTTTTAGTGCTCCTTTTACCTAGAGTACTTCCCTTCTTCCATAAATGTGTTCTACTGAATTGTATAAAATCTGCCTCTTGCTATTATGCTCTTTTTTCCTAAGAAAATCACTTTTTCTAAAGAGGATGAAAGTCCCATCCTCATCAGGGCCTTTGCGTTTGGAAGGGTATTCTGACTCATTCGGGCTGCTCCCAGCTTTAGCATTTCAATCATCTTATTTAGCAGTCTCATTTCATTTGAACATAAAGATGGCACAATTTTGGACTCATTTGACCTCTGAAACACTGCAACCAGCAGCCCTGCTACTGGCCTTCCCAGTTTCGCTGCAGAGACTCTAAGAGCTCCAGCACAATTATCAGCTTTATATTTAGTATCCGAAAGTGACGATCTTCATAGATTCAAGGGAAGACAGCCCATCCAGAACATGGTGCTTGTAAAGTCTGGACTCCGGCTCAAGTTGTCTTTTCTTTTCTAAATTCTAGTTTATATATAAGCTTGATCCTAAAAATGCTAACATTTTCATAGGATAACAATTGGGTCAGTATTCCTCCACCTAATTTTAAGCTGTAATTAAAAATTGTAATTGCAAGAAAATAAATTGTCACGGTATAAATATAAGCTCTGAACTTTTTAAACCATTAAAAAAATAACTTGAAATATTAATGAATTTACAGGGTTATGTTAGCTTCAGGTGATGAGTATTTCAGTATTTTTTCTCTGGTATCTGCATAGTGCCTGGCTCATAATAAATGCTCAAAAAATAAAAGTTTACTGAATGGGTAAATTTTTGAATCTCAGTTTTCTTTCCTAATCTGTCCCACAGTCCATGTGTATTTATTAATACCGTTAGTGAGTGTTTACTTTCTTTTATTTATTTATTTTTGCAGACACTACTACTGTGTTTTCTTGTGTCTTTGGTAAACACTGTCATTCCTTAGACTTCTCTGCTTTTTCTTAGCAGTATGGATCCCACTGATTCTTCAGTTTTTAAAATTATTATCCAATTTTTACAGCAGAAACAGCAACCCCCTAAATGCAATTTAGTTCTTATTTATCAGTTTGGTAGTGTTCTGAAAGATTTCATACAAGGTAAAGTTGTCTGTGAAATGTGATTTTTTAAAATCGAAATATAGTTGATTTACAATGCTGTTTTAATTTCCACTGTTCAGCAAAATGATTCGGTTATACATATATATATAATATATACATATACATTCTTTATTAATGTTCTTTTTCACTATGGTTTATCACAGAATATTGAATCTTGTTCCTTGTGCTCCACTGTAGGACCCTGCTGTTTCTCCATTCCGTATGGAATAGTTGGCCTGCTGATCCCAAACTCAGTCCGTCCCTCTCTCGTCCCTTCTCCCTGTGGCAACCAGAAGTCTGCTCTCCACACCTGAGTCTGTTTCTGTTTGACAGAGGGGCTCATTTGTGTCATGCTTTAGAGTCCACAGGAAGTGACATCATACGGTGTTTGTCTTTCTCTTTCCGACTTACTTCACTTAGTATGATCATTCTTTCCATCCATATTGCTGAAAATGGCATTATTTCATTCATTTTTATGGTTGAGTAGTGTTCCATTTTACATATATATAAAATATCTTCTTTATCCATTCATTTGTTGGTGGACATTTAGGTTGTTTTCATGTTTTGGCTATCGTGAATAGTGCTGCTGTGAACATCAGTTCAGTCAGTTCAGTTCAGTCGCTCAGTCGTGTCTGACACTTTGCGACCCCATGAATCACAGCACGCCACACCTCCCTGTCCATCACCAACTCCCAGAGTTCATAGGGGTGCACGTATCTTTGTGAATTATAGCTTTGTCTGAAAATATGCCCAGGAGTGGGATTGCTGGATCATATGGCAACTGTATTTTTAGTTTTCTGAGGAGCCTCCATATTGTTTACCATGGTGGCTACATCAGTTTACATTCTCACCAACAGTGTAGGAAGGTTCTCTTTCTCCATATCCTCTCCAGAATTTATTTGTAAACTTTTTTATGATGACCAGTAACTGGTGTGAGATGGTACCTCACTGGAGTTTTGATTTCTGCAATGGGATTTGAAGCTTCTTGCGAGAAGGGGGAAATGCCAGAAGCCCCTTTGTTGTACTTACAGGTCATATCAAAGTATTAGGCAGTTAATATGTAGTCATTATATCCTGAATATTTGACTGATTAAGTCAAATGAGTCACCTATTAGCATTTATTCATTAATTCCCCAAATATTTACTGGGCCAGACTGTGATACCACAGTTGGTTTCAGTAGACACTTTTTTCAAAATATTTTCCTTTGCCATGACTGTCCTTATATGCGCTGTCTCATATATGACAAAAAAAAATAATTATTATGTAAAGAAACGGAAGCCCTGGATCTTGTCTTGGCTCAGCTTTCTTGACTCAGTGACTCTGGGATTCCAGTTAATATATTGGTTGTGGTAGACAGAATGAGTGTCCCTCAGAGATGTCCACATCTTATCCCCAGAACTTACGTGACAAAGGCACTTCGCACATCTGATTACATGAAAGATTTTAAGTTAGGGAGATTAACCTGGGTTTTCCAGGTGGCCCAGTGTAATCACAAGGGTCCTTAGAAGAAGGAGGTAGGAGGATAGGAGAAGGAGGTGTGAGAACAGAAGCTAGATGTGCGAGAACAAGAGAAAGAGGTGGGAAGGGAGGAGGAGAGAGAAAAAGAAAGGGAGAGAGGGATTTGGCGATGCTATACTGTGGTTTTGAAGACGGGCCCTTAGCCAAGAAATGCAGTTGACTTCTAGAAGCTGGAAAAGGCAAGGAAACAAGATTCTCCCTGAGAACCTCCAGAAGGAATGCAGGCCTGCTGATATCTTGGTTTTAGCTCAGCAAAAGTCAGTTTGGACTTTTGACTTCCAGAACTCTTTAAGATAATACATGTGTAAGGTTTTAAAGTTTGTGATAATTGACTACAGCAGCAATGGGAACTACTGTGGTTGTCATTCAGCCTTCTTTATTCAAAAACACGGCTCTGCCTCAGTTATTCTGTCTCCAAATGAGAATAATGAAAGCCCATTCCTCTTAGATAATTGCTTAGTTATACTTGACTTTTAATAAGTATTTGCAAGTATTCTGTTTTCAGTTGATTTTAAAGCATCAACTGTAGCTGTCATTTATGTTTTTTTAAGCCACCTAATTAGCTACTCCTGGAAGAATTAGCTACATTTTACCAAAGCAATCTACTCTCAGAGGTCTTAGTATAGTTTAATGGATGAGTCATTTTTTAAACAAAAATATATATTACTGGATTTCAAGGTTAAATATAAATTCTTTTATTTGAATATTAATAATAACAGTAACAGAAACTTTACCTCCTATTCAGTTTAGAAAAACATTTTTTAAAATCCTAGACTGTAAAGGACAGGTGAAGACAAATCAAAAGGATGATTCAATCAACTGTGGAAAAACTTTGATATCAAGAGAAATGGTTCAGAATAATTCAGACTGATTGTCCACACAGCTTGAATTTACCAAATGAAAGCCAAGTTTCCCCTACATTCCGCTGTGCAGGGATTCTTTGTGAAGCAGCATCAGCAAAATCACCTTGATGTTTCCTACAGGAATCAGCAGTCTGAATAGAATATAGCCATGAGGTAGCCAGTCCACTTCCTGACTGCTGACATACTCACTTTATTTATTCGTGTGTATTCATTTAATAATGATCCATCTGTGCTTTCCCGTCTATTCATACAAAGTGGGAAGATTAAAAGAGAACAGGTTTTCCTCTTTGATTGCAAAATGTAGACATAATATGGTGGAATATCAATATCTCTTTATATGTCATTATAATGCTACTTGGCCCAAAGATATTTATACCTTATAACTGTTTTAAGGCAAGGCAATTCTTTATATCAAATTTTTATATTGAATTTTGAACAGAACACTTACTAATCTGTTTTCTGTTAAAGATGGATGCTATAGGTATCACTAAATGCAGAATTTTTTTATGATAAGTATTCACTTATCAACTTTCCTCGATAATATTGGGTGTATAGTATTATGCAAGAGAGTGAGGAGGGTTGCTAAAACCTAACACTTTTCAAAATGAAAAAAAAGGTAATTCTGTTGGGAAATGCCCATATTTCAATTGAATTCCTGCACCCACTTAACTGAGTGGCTTGTGGGGATCCTTGTTATTTGATATGCCTGGTTATAGTTTTTAAGCAGTACCATACATCCCCTTCCCCTTGTAAAGGTCCATTTGTATCCGTTGTACAGTGATGTTTAACTCCAAAGAGCTAGGAAAACTAAAAATCAGCGAGAACCAACAAATAATAAGAAACATCATCACAGAAGAATTTTCGGATCCTAATGTGGCTTTAATATGTGCCAATTTAGGCAACTGCCAACTGTGTTACAAATGACACACATGAAAATAAGTTACAGTTCCATCACCAGCAGAAATGAATTTTATCTGTTCATTTTATTCAAATAATTTTTTATTGCTTTCTCCTCTCCCTTCTTGTTTCTTTTCTTTTTTCTTTCTCTTATTTTCAGATGCTGAAAAGTTACCAAAATATTCTTTTCTACTGGTTCAGTGACATCTAACCACTTTCATTTTCAAATTATGTAGATATCATTTATATAAGCAAAGTACCTTGGAGGAAAGAAAACTTGCTTTCCTCTTTTCTCACAAGGGCCCTATTAGAGTAAAATCTAAGTTGTTACCTATTTTGCTAAAACCATCTAAGAGAGACTGTCAGGGTGGTAGATAAGTAAGTAAGCATTCATGCAGGCCATAAAAGCTTATATAGTCATAAAACCTGGACTGTAAAATGGATTCTAAGCTATCAGTTAAATGTGAATTTCTTATTGTCAATCCATTAAAAAGAAAAACATATTGGTTCAGAGAAACAAGTAGTTTCTTTATACCTGGGTCTGAAAGAGATGGGAATACCAGATCACCTGACCTGCCTCTTGAGAAACCTATATGCAGGTCAGGAAGCAACAGTTAGAACTGGACATGGAACAACAGACTGGTTCCAAATAGGGAAAGGAGTACATCAAGGCTGTATATTGTCATCCTGCTTATTTAACTTATATGCAGAGTACATCATGAGGAACGCTGGGCTGGAAGAAACACAAGCTGGAATCAAGATTGCTGAGAGAAATATCAATAACCTCAGATATCCAGATGACACCACCCTTATGGCAGAAAGTGAAGAGGAACTCAAAAGCCTCTTGAGGAAAGTGAAAGAGGAGAGTGAAAATGTTGGCTTAAAGCTCAACATTCAGAAAACTAAGATCATGGCATCTGGTCCCATCACTTCATGGGAAATAGATGGGGAAACAGTGGAAACAATGTCAGACTTTATTTTTTGGGGCTCCAAAATCACTGTGGATGCTGATTGCAGCCATGAAATTAAAAGATGCTTACTTCTTGGAATGAAAATTGTGACCAACCTAGATAGCATATTAAAGAGCAGAGACATTACTTTGCCAATAAAGGTCCGTGTAGTCAAGGCTATGGCTTTTCCAGTGGTCATGTATAGATGTGAGAGTTGGACTGTGAAGAAAGCTGATCACCAAAGAATTGATGCTTTTGAACTGTGGTGTTGGAGAAGACTCTTGAGAGTCCCTTGGACTGCAAGGAGATCCAACCAGTCCATTCTAAAGGAGATCAGTCCTAGGTGTTCATTGGAAGGACTGATGCTAAAGCTGAAACTCCAATACTTTGGCCACCTCATGTGAAGAGTTGACTCACTGGAAAAGACTCTGATGCTGGGAGGGATTGGGGGTGGGAGGAGACGGGGACGACAGAGAATGAGATGGCTGGATGGCATCACCGACTCGATGGACATGAGTTTGAGTGAACTCCGGGAGTTGGTGATGGACAGGGAGGCCTGGCATGCTGTGATTCATGGGGTCACAAAGAGTTGGATACTACTGAGAAACTGAACTGAACTGAACTGAAAGCAAATTATTTCATGTTAATAATAAAAAATAATTCTCTTATTCTCTTTCTCTCATAGACACACATAGACATACATAACACACACAAACTATTGGGTATTTGTGTTGATGTGCATGTAGCTTCAGAATGTTCTTTCACTAAGATTGCTGGGGAATACCATTGTCAGATGAGGAGTGGCTGTAGAACCTTGAGCAGAGAACGCCACTGATTGGACAAGGGAAGAAGCACAGTGACGGGCTATTTGGCAGGGTTGAGACTATGAGACGGGGATGAGTTCTGAGGCAGCAGGTCCACTGGCTGCTTCTGGTTCCATGTGGCCCACTCCAATATTGGAAAGTCTAATCATTTCTTCCCCTGTAATGAGATTAACATTACCAAATCTCCAAAGTTCCTAATTCCCTGAAAGTGCTATCTTCAGGTCAGTCAGTTCAGTCAGTTCAGTCGCTCAGTCATGTCTGACTCTCCGCGACCCCATGAATCACAGCACGCCAGGCCTCCCTGTCCATCACCAGCTCCCAGAGTTCACTCAAACTCATGTCCACAGAGTCGGTGATGCCATCCAGCCATCTCATTCTCTGTTGTCCCCTTTCCTCCCGCCCCCAACCTTTCCCAGCATCTTCAGGTAAACAGCATTAATTACACATTGTACATTAATTGCATATACTTCATACCAAATTTTAAGAAGAGCATTGGATACCTGACATGTATCCTGGGGCGAGTAACAAGAAGGGAGGAGTTTCTTAAATTATCATAACTGAGGCACATGTGACAGGTAGGGATATTTGGAGCAGAAAAAGAAACAGTGAGTTCATGATAACTTTCTGTAAACATTTAGAAGAGTCATTGTTGAAGACTTTTTCTATATAGTTTAGGAGGCCAGGAAGGAAATGTTCAGAATGTTCTAGAACTAGAACGAACATTGAGGACAGATATTTGAACAAATGTAAGAACGGACCCTCTAGTAATTAGAGTTGTTTGAAAATTAAATGAGCTTCTTTGAGAACTGCATAAGCATCCTGTCACTGGAAGCAAATGACCAGAAACCGAAGGACCATTAATGAAAGATAGAGGCTCTTTTAGAGGAAATTGGACAAGTGGCTTTTAAGGCTCTTTCCAGTTTCTGAACACCTTGATGGAAAAGTCGAAATCTCCATTTATTCTTCGAGCTCTTGCCTTCATCTTCCCTCTGCATCTCCTTCTTGTAGTTTACATGTAAAGCTTACACGTAAGAACAAAGGGGACTCAGGAAGACATAAGAGTGCTTTAGATCTCACTCCTGCCCCAGTGTTACCTCTCACCCTCTCCATTCCCACTCGTGCTTTGATGATCCACATTTTCCCCAATCTAATAGAATGTGCAGGGACAGGCACAGCTTCAAGTCCTCTTTCTTCCTTCCACCAACTCACCACTTCAAGCCACTTCTTGTGTATAAATTCTGGAGTCATCATGCATCTATTTTTACCAACAATAGCTTCCAAAGCTTGGAGTAATGATTAGTCACTTTAAGATAGAAATGAGTTATATCTAAGTGCAACACCTCATCTTTAACAAAATCATGCTTCTTGTTAGTGAAGAAAATCATGATGGATATTTTGTGGTCCAAAGAATCTGTATTGGAAGAAATGAAACAGGATTATTGCTAGGAACACTTCCTCTTATTTCTCTCCAGGAAGATAGGATTCAACTTCTGGCCTTCAGTTTCATACACATATCTGACGTTCTGTCTATGCAAGCTACTCAGTGACTCCACAGCTCTACGCTTGACGACAGTACCAGGGAGCCCTGAGAATATAAGACTTCCCTCAGCTGGGACAATTTCCCCCTTTCCAGACACACCCTGCCTGAATTTGTGGAAAGTAATTTTGTTCCCAGGTAGTATCATTATATTTCTTTATAAAAATAAGTGGAATTAGTGATGATTGCCACACCTTGAGAAGTGTAACTCTTTAATTCCCATCATTGAGTATCCTTTGCCCTAATAGTTCTCAAACCAAGCCCTGTGGTCTTTATAGATAATTTGCAACTGAATAAGATTTGGAAATGCTTCACATTCTATTATTCTTGAAGAGTCAAATACACATTAATTTATCAAAGGCCAAGAAGTTCTGCAGGAAGGAACATTTTTAAAAAATATGTTTAAACTAAAATTTCCTCAATTTATTTGGCCATGCAAACCCTTTTTTTCAAAGACCATTAGTGATGCAGGACATCATTCCTCTTCTGGATATTGATGAGAAATGCTGCATCATAACAGACCAAAGTTAGTAAAGCCTACATATAGCCAAACACCTGGCCTTAAATGGCCTCAGTAGACATCCTCACTAAAATCTTTTATTTTGCATCCACCTAGCTGACAGGGTTAAGGATAATAATGACCAATTGCATTGAATATTTGGGTCAAATAATCTCCTATTGTATATTTTTCCCCAACATATAGAATATATATAAGGTAATATTAGAAAGAAATTTTACCTTTTAAGAAAATTAAAATTTAAAATTACAAAGCAGTAAGACAAGAATTTACATAGGACCCCAAAGTTAGTGCATCTTCCCTACTCCATCTCTCATGGGAGCAGTCAGCATAGAGATTTAAAATGGAGATATTGTAAGCAATCATATAGTTGGTAACTCTATTGAAAGTGTCACCTATAGTTTGGGGGTTGTCTCCTGCTAATATTGCAGAATAATTAGACCTTTCTAACACAAGTTCATACAAAGCCTGAAAAAAATGTATCTATTAAAAAAATATGGTCCTTTGTTTTCCTACACCCACATACTTGAATTTTCCATTTATTGTGTATATGACAGGAAATTTGTGGTTTTTCTCTGCTTTACTCATCAAAGTATTATTTTTAGAGATAAGTTAGAACTCTCAGATGCCCAGGAAATTTATTTTCAGCTTTCTTTTACAGAAGAGTCAAAGTTTCATATAGTTAAGTTTAAATGAAATTAATCACTCAAAATGTAAGAGAGTCTAATTTGAAACACACATTCTCCAAGTTATGAATATGTTCCAAGGTTGGCAGAGAATATGATCACATCTGTAAGGACTGCTATTCTCCAGCACAGGCAGAGGTGAATTAATGCACTTCAGGCCTGGCAGCTAATAAATTGCTTAAGGTTAGGACATTTTGAATGAGTTCAATTGAAAAACTCACTAGCCAAACTCATAAGCTGACAATTCCATATACTATAGAATTTTCTGTCCTATCCTTATGGAAATCCAGGGACTTAGCCCTGGAAATAGGAGTGCAGAATTTCATAATATGGAATCAGTTCCTTAGTGTATGAAGTCACTTGTCTTCTCCTTGGGTCCTTGAGATCTACCTTTTTATGCCTAAAATATAAAACAATGGCTCTCCTGTCTTGGTCTTGTCTGGCTGCTATAACAAAATACCATGGACTTATAAACAACAGGAATGTATCCTTTACAGTTCTGGAGGCTGGGAATGTGAGGTCAGTCTGCCAGCATGATTGTGTGAAGACCCTCTTCTGGAAAGCAGACTTGTCATTGTCAGATAGTGGAAGGGGCCAAGGGTCTCAGAAGCCTTGTTTATAAGATATGAATTCCATTCAGGAGGACCGCACCTTCATAATTTAAGTACCTCCCCAAAGCCTCAGCTCCTAATATCATCATCTTGAAGGGCTAGGATTTCAACTTATGGATTTCATGGGCACTCAAACATTCAGACCAGAGCACCTTTCATCCTTCCTTGCACTGGTAGCCTTAGTCTTTTAGGCTACAGAACTCTTAAATTTCAAAGAATGGTACTTGAGTTCTAACAAGTGCCATGAAAACAGAAATGACCCAATTCTTTAAGCTTAAGAGAGAATTAGTCCAAATTTCATTACAAAGTTCTTTAATTTTTTTTTCTGGAGATCCTGGAAGTAAAGCTGTTTTATTTATCTATTGCAGCATAACAAATTTTCCCAAAATTAGTGGCTTAAAATAATAATAATAAACTACTTCCCATAGTTTCTTTGAGTCAGTTAGGACATGGTGGCGATGGCTTGCCTCTGCTACACAGTATCTGGACTCTGCCCTGGAAAATGGGAAAATTAAAAACAGGACTCATCAGGCTTCTGTGCCCACATTTTTAGGGGTTGATGCTTGCTTGTTGCTTGGTTGAGGCTGTTGCTCAGAATACACACACACATGACCTTTCCATGATGCATGAACTTTCCCACAAAATGATGGTATGGTTCCATGGGAGGCCTCCTGTGAGAAAGCAAAAGCCAGATGGAAACCATATTGCCATTCTGGACCTAGCTTCAGAATTCACGTAGCTTTCCTTCTGTCACGTTCTACTGGAAGAGGCACTTATAAGCCATCCGCCAGGTTCAAGGAAGAGGAGCATAGGCTCCATTTCTTGATGGATATGTATCAATGTCACATTGTAAAAAGAGCATGAGGGATGAAGTATACACTGGTGGGGACTTCTTTGCAAAGTAAGTTGAAAGCTACTTATTCGTGTCCAACTCTTTGCGACCCCATGGACGATGCAGTCCATGGAATTCTCCAGGCCAGAATATTAGAGTGGGTAGCCTTTCCCATCTCCAGGGGATCTTCCCAACCCTGGGATCGAACCCAGGTGTCCTGCAATGCAAGTGGATTCTTTACCAGCTGAGCCACCAGGGAAGCCCAAGAATACTGGAGTGGGTAGCCTACCCCTTCTCCAGGGGATCTTCCTAACCCGGGAATCAAACTGGGGTCTCCTGCATGGCAGGCATTCTCTTTACCAACCGAGCTATCCTATCAAATAAATATTCACACCAAAAAGCACTCATTAAAATATTTTCCAAGTAGCCAACTTGACTGAGGCTTGTAACTGTGGACAGAATTTACATTGCAGCCAAACAATTTAGAATATTGGAAACCCCTAATATGAAGAGCCTTCTGGACTCTTTCCTATGTTCCAGGGCTCTCCTCCATGGTTTCCTCTGTTTTCTTATCTACCCCTTCTCTCTCAGGAGTAAAAACTTTAAATGTCTTCCATTTTCTTTTAAAAATTAATTCATGTTAGCTCTGTTGAATCTCTAGACTCTGTACTCAGTACATAGACTCTCTCTGTGTGTACAAAGACCCACTAATGTATTCTGCTAAAACCACACAGGGCATCTAATTCTAAGCCTCACCCTTCCCTCCTCCACCTCTTTCTGCAAAAGGAAAAGTGAAAGAGATTTAGTCCTTTATATATATGAATTACTCACGACTTCCACTCCTAGCTTCTCCATAGAAAGGCAGAAGTTGCCACATTCGTTTGTGGTTTTAAATAACATTTTCCCCCTCTGTATTGCACTAGCATGCATTGAATTGCAGCCAGCACTATCCACTTAAGTTTTCCATCTCTAATTTCCAAAACATTCAGGAAAAGCTTCAGCATCAGACTTTATGAATATGCCCCAGAACAGAGCTTCTGAGGCAAAAATCACCATTCAGTCAAGACAGAGACTCCAGTCCCCATTTATAACAAAACCAACTAGGTATATTCCCTTTTGTCCTCTCTGCTAGAGCGCAATGCTGGGTTTGTTTGGGTTCCCTTTCTAAAGTCTATCCTTTCATCTTAAGAGCTTTTAGAAATTGATTGACTCAGGAAAGGCAATACCTAAATATGATGGAGATGCTCTCTGAATAATTTCTTACTAGCCAGATTCTGGAAGAATATTATTTCCCATATGGCAGCTACAATGCAAATTCCAACTGTTTTCTCCACAGTTATGTCCTCACCACTTCCATAACCGTCTTCTTAGCAAATCTGCCCAGACCCTCTCCTTTCCATCTCCACAGCCCTGCTGAGAGGGAGTGTACCATGTGATTCCACACACTTGCCTACAATGTAAGGGGTTACGGTGGATAACTGGCTCAAACTCATCTCACCAGATGGTTTTCCCAGGACAACAGGATAGGACTAAAAGATAATAGCTAAAATGGCCTGAGCCAGGCAGAGCAAACCTCTCAACAGTAGCAGAGCACAAAGTAGATGCTGAGAGATATCAAATGGATGCAAACCATTTGGCTTCCAGAACTGCAGAAAGAAATCTGGTTCCCCAGAACTATCTAGTTCCTGCATCCAGGCCTTGGGTAGGTCTGACTCCTGTTCTTGCCCATGGGTTGGCTGAGATATTGCCAAAATGAAACCATAAACTTACCTTAGTGCTTCAACCACTTTGTCCTCAAGTGAACAGATTACTCTACATAGAATATGAGAAAGAAAATAGAAAGATATTTTTATTTTCATTAATTTATTTACTGTCTTCTAGGCATATATATGTTATCAATAGTGAAGAATTATAAATGAAGGAGTTTCAAGAAAGTATGATTGATGTTCCTCTTTGGCATTCTAGGGTATTTAGAAGGATAAGACATACTTTAATACTGAATGAAATGTCCTTGTGAATTTATCCCAGGTAATCAAAGAAATTTCTCAAAAATTGGTAGCTGAAGTAGCTACTGAAGTAGCTCTGAAGATATTTTGCATGAATTAACCCTTAGATACTGAACTTTATTTGAAGGAACCCCACAGCAGGGCTTTGCAAGATGCTAAAGAATATGCTACTTGACAATTTTCTCAACAAATCTCTGTCAGTTCCTTAGGGTGAGTGTCACAGCAAAAACAAACAAACAAGCAAACAAAAACAAACTTGTAAAGCATTTCTGAGAAATGTGTGCCCATTTCAAGAAATGAGGTCAAATGCATTAGTAAATTAAGAAATGTAATAGATTTGAGGGAAAGCTAAGTCACAATTAAATAAGGATTTGGACTCTGTATGAAGCTTCATGTGTAATTCTTTATGTAAGGAATTTTTCCCACTGACTGACAATGGACCATGTAACGTACAAACAGGACATGGTTCAGAGGAAAGGAAGTGGGCGGTACACTCACTAACTGCTAAGCAAGCTACAGAGCTCATTGAGCCTGTTTCCTCATCTGTAACCTGAGAATAACAGTATTATTTACTTCAGTGGGATACTTGAGGGTTTAACAAATAGTGCACATAAAGCACTTGGCACATGCATTGATGTGATCAGTAAATCTCATAATACTTGTATAGCAGTTGTTATCTTCCTTATTACAACTCTATCTGGAAGTTCTGGTGCAATTTTCTTGGCATACAGACAGCCCAATGTGCTGGCTAGAGACTAGCAAGCCACTTGCCTCTGCTCACCCAGACCACTCTGGTTTCTGGTGCTTGTATGTGTGTGTGTTTGCACATATGCTAAATTGGTCTTTGCTTAATCCGATAGTTTCTGCCATCAGGCTTCAGTTTCTTTGGCTTTCTTTACCTTGCTTTATTCATGGACAAAACGGAGAAGATGTTTTAATATTTTTCTGTTTAGCCTTTAAAATTACGGTGGAGGGTTATAACAAAACATGGTCCACTGGAAAAGGGGATGGCAAACCACTTCAGTATGCCTGCATTGAGAACAGTATGAACATGAACAGTATGAAAAGGCAAAAAGATAGGACACTGAAAGAGGAACTCCCCAGGATGGTAGGTGCCCAGTATGCTACTGGAGATCAGTGGAGAAATAACTCCAGAAAGAATGAAGGGATGGAGCCAAAATAAAAACAACACTCAGTTGTGGGTGTGACTGGTGATGGAAGTAAAGTCCGACGTGTGAAGAGCAATATTGCATAGGAACCTGGAATGTTAGGTCCACGAATCAAGGCAAATTGGAAGTGGTCAAACAGGAGGTGGCAAAAAGTGAACACCAACATTTTAGGAATCAGTGAACTAAAATGGACTGGAATGGGTGAATTTAACTCAGATGACCATTATATCTACTACTGTGGGCAAGAATCCCGTAGAAGAAATGGAGTAGACATCATGGTCAACAAAAGAGTCCAAAACGAAGTACTTGGATTCAGTCTCTCGACAGAATGATTGCTGTTTGTTTCCAAGGCAAACCATTCAATATCACAATAATCCAAGTCTGTGCCCCAACCAGTAATGCTGAAGAAGCTGAAGTGGAACGGTTCTAGGAAGACCTAGAAGACCTTCTAGAACTAACACCCAAAAAGATGTTCTTTCATTATAGGGGACTGAAATGCAAAAGTAGGAAGTCAAGAGATACCTGGAGTAACAGGCAAATTTGGCCTTGGAGTACAGAATGAAGCACGGCAATGGCTAACAGAGTTTTGCCAAGAGAGTTTTGCCCAGAGGCTGCCAGAGTGATTGTAATTCTGCTTTCAGATAAAGACAGCCTATAATGGCACTGCTGAGTGATTCATAAGCATATCAACAAATGGTGTTAACCCATTTCCTAGTCTTAGTGTCTGAAGACACTGGACATAGCAAACACTCTCTTCCAACAACACAAGAGAAGACTCTACACCAGATGGTCAACACCGAAATCAGACTGATTATATTCTTTGCAGCCAAAGATGGAGAAGCTCTACACAGTCAGCAAAAACAAGACCGGGAGCTGACTGTGGCTCAGATCATGAACTCCTTATTGCCAAATTCAGACTTAAACTGAAGAAAGTGGGGGAAACCACTAGACCATTCAGATATGACCTAAATCAAATCCCTTATGATTATACAGTGGAAGTGAGAAATAAATTCAAGGGATAAGATCTGATAGATAGACTGCCTGAAGAACTATGGATGGAGGTTGGTGACATTGTGCAGGAGGCAGGGATCAAGACCATCCCCAAGAAAAAGAAAGGCAAAAAGGAAAAATGGTGTCTGAGGAGGCCTTACAAATAGCTGAGAAAAGAAGAGAAACTAAAGTCAAAGGAGAAAAGGAAAGATATACCCATCTGAATGCGGAGTCCGGAGAATAGCAAGGAGAGATAACAAAGCCTTCTGTAGTGATCAGTGGAAAGAAACAGAGGAAAACAATAGAATGGGAAAGACTAGAGATCTCTTCAAGAAAATTAGAGATACCAAGGAAACATTTCATGCAAAGATGGGCTCAATAAAGGACAGAAATGGTATGGACCTAACAGAAGCAGAAGATATTAAGAAGAGGTGGTAAGAATATACAGAAAATCTATACAAAAAAGATCTTCATGACCCAGATAACCATGAGGGTGTGATCACTCACCTAGAGCCAGACATCCTGGAATGTGAAGTCAAGTGGGCCTTAGGAAGCATCACTAAGAACAAAGCTAGTGGAGGTGATGGAAATCCTGTTGCGCTATTTCAAATCCTAAAAGACTATGCTGTGAAAGTGCTGCACTCAATATTCCAGCAAATCTGGAAAACTCAGCCATGGCCACAGGACTGGAAAAGATCAGTTTTCATTCCAATCCCAAAGAAAGGCAATGCCAAAGAATGTTCATACTACTGCGCAAGTGCACTCATCTCACATGTTAGCATAGTAATTCTCAAAATTCTCCAAGCCAGGCTTCAACAGTATGTGAACCGTGAACTTCCAGATGTTCAAGCTGGATTTAGAAAAGACAGAGGAACCAGAGATCAAACTGCCAACATCCGCTGGATCATCGGAAAAGAAAGAGAGTTCCAGAAAAACATCTACTTTTGCTTCATTGACTGTGCCAAAGCCTTTGACTGTATGGATCACACAACAACAAATTGCTTAAAATTCTTCAAGAGATGGGAATGCCAAACCACCTGACCTGCCTCCTGAGAAATCTGTATGCAGGTAAAGAAGCAACAGTTAGAACTGAACATGGAACAACAGACTGGTTCCAAATCAGGAAAGGAGTATGTCAAGCTTGTACGTTGTCTCCCTGCTTATTTAACTTATATGCAGAGTGCATCATGAAAAATGCTGGGCTGAATGAAGAACAAGCCGGAATCAAGATTGCCAGGAGAAATATCAATAACCTCAGATATGCAGATGACACCACACTTACGGCAGAAAGTGAAGAAGAACTGAAGAGCCTCTTGATGAAAGTGAAAGAAGAGAGTGAAAAGGTTGACTTAAAACTCAACATTCAGAAAACTAAGATCATGGCATCTTATACCATCATTTCATGGCAAATAGATGGGGAAATAATGGAAACAGTGACAGACTTTACTTTTTGGGGCTTCAAAATCACTGCAGATTGTGACTGCAGCCATGAAATTAAAAGATGCTTGCTCCTTGGAAGAAAAACCATGACCAACCTAGACAGCGTATTAAAAAGCAGAGACATTACTTTGCCAACCAAGGTCCATCTAGTCAAAGCTATGGTTTTTTCCAGTGATCATGTATGGATGTGAGAGTTGGACTGTGAAGAAAGCTGAGCGCAGAAGAATTGATGCTTATGTTGGAGAAGACTCTTGAGAATCCCTTGGACTGCAAGGAGATCCAACCAGTCCATCCTAAAGGAGATCAGTCATGAATATACATTGGAAGGATGATGTTGAAGCTGAAACTCCACTATTTTAGCCACCTGATGCAAAGAGCTGACTTATTGGAAAAGACCCTGATGCTGGGAAAGATTGAAGGTGGGAGGAGATGGAATGAGATGGTTGGATGGCATCACTGACTCTATAGGGACATGAGTTTGAGTAAGGTCCAGGAGTTGGTGATGGACAGGGAAGCCTGGTGTGCTGCAGTACATGGGTTTGCAAAGAGTCGGACGTGAATGAGGGACTGAACTGACCCTTAAAATTTCCCAGCAAAGCAATCATATTTCTGGACCTCCCTTAATTTATCTCAGTCATCAAACTATTTCATGTCAGACATAACACAGGGAATCAGGCATCAGTTGGACTAGATGGGAAAAAGTGACCCAACCAGTTGGCAGAATATTTTTGGAGTCTTGCCATACTTTAACTATGCCCCTGACAGTTTTGGAAGTTTGACAGTCTTAAAATCACACACCTTGCCCTTGGTATGTTTACTTTTTCTTTTTTTTTTTTTAGATTACTCAGAGAAATCAGCATTTGATCTTAAAAACTGAGCCCAAAACATTTTTTGTTGCTAAATACCACTAGGATACATATCTTGGTTAACATGCAACTACAGTGAAGCATCGTTGCAGTTACCCCTGAGTGTCCCCACCTCCCTTACATGTCCACTGTCCCCTTTAAAGAGAAATGTGTGTGTTTACATGATATAGTATGGTATACAATTCAAATTGTACAACAGGTCATAAAATTAAAGGTGGGCTACCCACCTACCTCTCAGAGATAATCACTGTTAGTTTCATGTGTAAAATATACACTTAAACACACAATATAGCATACATCAATATTCTCAGCCAAATTTCCAGGAGAGAATTAACCTCTCTAAGGCATCAGTTCTGTGTAATAAATTAACTTTTCTCCTAGGCATCAAGAAGGGTATTACGTACCATCCTTGGGAGAATTGAAGAAATAATTACAAATAATTTTCTGTGTGCTGTGTTTCAGATAAGGAGCTCTAGCTGAGAAATGCTTTTATTTAACAAGCTAGTTTGCAGATTATATACCTGGATACACATAGAACTGCTGTCTTCCTCCTACCCATTTTCATCCATTTCCATACTCTACCTCTTGTACTTTTTTCTTTTTTTTAACTGAGTTATAACATAAGTTAGAAACTGTATAAGGTGCACCTATCTTAAGCAGACAGCATGAAGAGTCTTGTATTTGTGTACACCAGTGTAACCACCATTCAGATGATGATACAGAGCATTTTTATCACTTTCACACCCTCAGAGTCAGCCTCTAGTTCTGTCACTGCAGTTCATCCTGCCTGTTTTGAAACTTTATATAAACAAAACCATCTTTATATTTTCCTTCTTTCCCTCAACATGTCAGGGAGACTTTCCACGTTGTTGTGCATGTCAGTTATTGTTTTAATTGCTGAGTATTATTTCATTATGTTAATAGATTCACCTGTTGATGGACATTTGGATGGTTTCCAGTTTGCGGCTATTTTGAATAAAGCTGCTAGGAACAGATTTACATGTGTCTTTTGATGGGTACGGGGGAAACACCTGGGAGCAGACTGGGTCATAAGGTAGGCCTGTGTATAGCTTTAGTAAACATTACCCAACAGTTTTCCTAAATGGTTGTTCCAACTTTGTTTGTTCTTTTCAACAGATGAATAGTATTATATGATTTTTCCATGATTTCTTTAAACTACCCCACTCTTAGTAGAAATATAAGTTGTTTCCAAACATTTGCTATTACAGCCTGCTTCAGATATTGTCCTTTTACATAAATCATTTTCACATATACAAGTTTATCTATAGGAAAAATTGTAAGGAGAATATTTGCTGGATCCAAGGATATATGCATTTTTAATTATAGTAAATATGAACTAATTGTCCCCAAAATGTTTCAACTACTTAACTGGCAATATTGGACATTGTCTCACCTCATACTCACAGATACAGTATATCATAAACTGTTTTGAACTTCTCTGTCCAATGGGTATAAATTATAAATTATTTGTGGCTTTCATTTTAGTGTTCCTTATGATAAGTGATATTCAGTGCACTTTTATAAGTTTAAAAAGCATTAGTATTTCCTCTTCTGTGACTTCTTTTAAAATATACTAATTATTCTTTTGAGTTGCTGTTCTTTTATTGATTTAGGGGAACTCTTTTTATACATTAAAGGAGTTAGTCTTTTCTCTGTGATACACATTACAAATATTTCCCCTCAGATTGTTGCTTGTCTGCCGTCACTGTTAATAACTGAAAGAGCATTTTGAAATATCCTTTATATCAGTTTCTAAAGCATATTACAAAGCTTTAGCCTACCCTTTCTTTCACCTCCCACAAGATGGGTCTTGATATTATTAGTGAATAAAAAGTTTATTCTCATTTATGCTCTAAATGCATTCTATGGATTATTAAAAATAATCATTCCCTAATACACACTGCAGAGAACTGAAAGGAAGGCTGTATACAAAAATGCAATTAGCAGACACACAGAACGTGAGCATGGCTGCTATCTTAACAATTTTAAGACAAGTTGCAATCTAGAAAGATTCTGTGTTAGGGTTACTTGTTCAGCTTTGAAAACTGTTTATACGTGGTAACCAGATGCCTTATGCTTCCTTTAGAGCAGCCCAAAGTAAGAGAGAGATTGACGGTCACAGCACTCTGCTCCCAAATCCTTGGTAAATTTAGAGTATCTCATAAAATGCCCTCAAAATGAGGCATTATTCTAAATAGTTGTATCAGTGAGATGCTTCAAAATGATTAGTCTCATTCCTCAGGATGATTTCTCATCCCCCACTGACCTCTTCCATTAAAATCAAAGCATCATAACCTTACATTGCACTCACTTTCTTCTCCATTAGATTCTTTGTGGCTAAGTACCATTTATTATTTGTATCGGTTTCCTATTGCTGCCATAACAAATTGCCACACATTTAGCAGTTAAAACAATACCCATTTAAAAAAAAATCTTGTTCTACAGGCTAAAAGTCCAGGTCACCATAGCTTGGCTGATTCCTCTGCTTTAAGCATTGTAAGACAGAAATTGGGTGCCAGCAGAGCTGTGATTTTTTCTGGAGCCTTTGGAGGTGAATCGGTTTCCAAGCTCATTCAGGTGGCTGGCAGAATTCAGTTCCTTGAGAGTGCAGAGGTTGCTGTTTCCTCTCTGCTCTCAGTGAGGAGCTCCTCGCAGTTCCTTCAGGCCACCTGTTTTCCTGTTTGATTGCCACCCCCTATCTTCAGACCCACAGCAGGGACTGACTCCTTCTCATATTTTGAATCTCTCTGAATTTCCCCTTTCTGTGATACCTTGTTGCATCTAAAAGAGGTTCTCTGCTTTTAAAGGCCTAGGTGATTAGGTGGGCCCAAATGGATAATATAAAATCATCTTCCCTTTTAAGGTCTGTAACTTTAATTATGCCTACAAAATCCCTTTTGCCATGTAAGGTCACATATTCAGAGGTTGTAGGGAGAGGACACAGACATCTTTGAGGGACCATTAATATGCTTACCTTACATACTGTGCTTTTTCTTCCTCTCTCCCTCCTTCCTCTTTATTTCTCTCTCTCCTTCTCTTTATTTTTATTCACAGCATCTGGCACAATGCTGGGTTCATAATGTAAGGAGAATGAATATTGACTACTTGAATGATCTTTTTAGAATTCTTCATCTTGAGGCTTTAGTCTAAATTCTCAGAATATATATTGAATCCAGAATTTGTCATCTGGTTTATAAACTGCCAGAATATCAGAGTAGAAAAAACACAAGGGGCTTCTCATTATCTTTCTCCTGCAACCAGGGATGGAGGGCCTGCCTGGTCCAGGAGGGTGGCTTGTGTGTCTTGATCTAAGCAAACACTTAGGGTTGATTGTGCTATGCAGGGCTCTAGGGACAGAACAGATAGAACTCTGTGATGACACAAGCCAAATTTGGACTCACCAGGGTTTTCAGAAAAACAGAAAATATTAGGCACTCGATAGAAAGCACTGTATTTTGGAACAAAGAAATACTGTGGTAGAGGAAAAACTTTAGATCGTTGTTACCTTATCTTTGGTTATGGGGTCTTCTTGGCAGAGAGCAGAGATATCTTTGCATGAGAATTTGATCACAATCTACACAGAGGAAACTGAGAAAGACAAATTCTCACTGTTCCCCAGCAAATTTCACTCAAGATAGATCTTTATGGTTAAATATTCTCAGTGGAATAAATAAGCATCTCCAAATTTCTTGAGCAAAGTGATTTTGACTAATACTTTAGCTCCCACTTCTTGGTTGGTATAAAGTAAAAGCACTATATCATTATCGCTTTTCTTTTTTTTTGCAATGGTCAGAGACTAATTTCAGTTCAGTCGCTCAGTCATGTCTGACTCTTTGCAACCTCGTGGACTGCAGCATGCCAGGCTTCCCTGTCCATCACCAACTCCCGAAGCTTACTGAAACTCATGTTCGTTGAATCAGTGATGCCATCCAACTATCTCATCCTCTGTCGTCCCCTTCTCCTCCTGTCTTCAATCTTTCCCAGCATCAGAGTCTTTTCTAATGAGTCAGTTCTTCACATCAGGTGGCCAAGATATTGGAGCTTCAGCATCAGTACTTCCAGTGAATATTCAGGACTGGTTTCCTTTACAATTGACTGGTTTGATCTCCTTGTAGTCCTTTAGTTACCTTAAAACCCATGTATATTTGTTTTAGAGAATTAGATATTTACTACAGTTTTTGAGTATGTTTACAACACAGTCTTCCCCTAGGCTGCACCTCCCTTGAGCAAAGGATTCATCTTTAACCCAAGAACATAGGACAGTGTTGGGTATATAATAGTTTCTTATTTCTTTTTTTTTAAAATAAAGGCTCAGAGAATCAAATGAAAGTTATTTGCCCTGTAACTTACACACACTACTGTCTGTTGGGTCCCATAACCAGAAACATATGGATGATATATAAACATAAATGATAGTTGAAAGAAAATGTGCTTCTGTGTGGCAAAATTCTAGAATTACCAACACTATGTTGACTTCAGTTGAATACAGATAAACATGGAACCTAAAATAGATCATCTGAATAGCATTACTCTGCTATCGAAGAGAAAATAAGCAGCAGTAACCATTAGTAGATCATGGCATCTGGTCCCATCACTTCATGGGAAATAGATGGGGAAACAGTGGAAACAGTGGCTGACTTTATTTTTGGGGGCTCCAAAATCACTGCAAATGGTGACTGCAGCCATGAAATTAAAAGATACTTACTCCTTGGAAGGAAAGTTATGAACAACCTAGATAGCATATTAAAAAGCAGAGACATTATTTTGCCAGCAAAGGTCTGTCTAGTCAAGGCTTCCAGTGGTCATGTTTGGATGTGAGTTGGACTGTGAAGAAAGCTGATCGCCGAAGAATTGATGCTTTTGAACTGTGGTGTTGGAGAAGACTCTTGAGAGTCCCTTGGACTGCAAGGAGATCCAACCAGTCCATCCTAAAGGAGATCAGTCCTGGGTGTTCATTGGAAGGACTGATGCTGAAGCTGAAACTCCAATACTTTGGCCACCTCATGCGAAGAGTTGACTCACTGGAAAAGACTCTGATGCTGGGAGGGATTGGGGGCGGGAGGAGAAGGGGAGGACAGAGAATGAGATGGCTGGATGGCATCACCGACTCGATGGACATGAGTTTGAGTGAAGTCCGGGAGTTGGTGATGGACAGGGAGGCCTGGCGTGCTGTGATTCATGGGGTTGCAGAGTCGGACATGACTGAGCAACTGAACTGACTGAACATTGCCTAATCCAAAACTGTGATGTAATGAAACTCAACATCATTTGTGTCCTACCTCGATGATTAATAACATGTAACAAGAAAGATTAATGAAAAGAGACATTTTAGGGAGAGTTGGACTGTGAAGAAAGCTGATCGCCGAAGAATTGATGCTTTTGAACTGTGGTGTTGGAGAAGACTCTTGAGAGTCCTTTGTACCGCAAGGAGATCCAACCAGTCCATTCTAAGGGAGATCGATCCTGGGTGTTCATTGGAAGGACTGATGCTAAAGCTGAAACTGCAATACTTTGGCCACCTCATGCGACGAGTTGACTCACTGGAAAAGACTCTGATGCTGGGAAGGGTTGGGGGCGGGAGGAGAAGGGGACGACTGAGAATGAGATGGCTGGATGGCATCACCGACTCTGTGGACATGAGTTTGAGTGAACTCCGGGAGTTGGTGATGGACAGGGAGGCCTGGCGTGCTGTGATTCATGGGGTCGCAGAGAGTCGGACACAATTGAGCGACTGAACTGAACTGAACTGAAGTGAACATCTTTCAAGTTCTGAGTCAAAAGTTATTCCAGTTAGGTTCTTCTTGGGAATCATAGCAACCCCCCTGCTCAGAGGGTGTGATTATAATTTCCATTAAGAACCAGGGGCATCCATGTCAGTGTTTAGTGAGAAACTGGATGAGGTGACTCGGTTTTGCAGCTCTCTGTGTGGGACCTGTTCCTCTGCGTGGGACCAGAATAAGTATGCTCACCAAGTACATAAAGAAGTTCTCCCAAACCAAGTGATGATTTGCTTATGGCTGCTGAACTTCCAGACTTTCAGAACTAAGAATATTTCTTAGGTAGAGATTGCTCTTTAAAATAAAGCTTTGCATAGTAATGATGGGTATCTAAGAATCATTTCTAAAATTCAGTGAAACAAGCACTGACAAAAATGACAAAGGAATAGTATTTCAAACTACTGAGAAATTAAAAAATAAAAAACCTTCCATCCTGTCATCTCTGATTGCTTATCAGGAAAGAAGAAGTGAGGAAACGTCCAAATAGTGTGATTGAGATAATAATTTTACAAATCACAGTTAGAAGGCAAAAAAAGTATTTCATTTAAAGAGAAAATTCCACTTATAGATTTTCATATAATAATTACATTCTAGGCTTTAAAGCCCAAGGACCTTAGAGTGTTGGAACTGGAAGGGATTTGGAGTACTTTCCAGTCCAAACCCCTTGTGTTAAAGGTCATGGAATTCCTGTAGTGAAGTGAAGTGAAAGTCGCTCAGTCTTCTCTGACTCTTTGTGACCCCATGGAATTCTCCAGGCCAGAATACTGGAGTGGGTAACCTATCCCTTCTCTAGGGTTCTTCCCGACCCAGGAACCGAACCAGGGTCTCCTGCCTGCAGGCGGATTCTTTACCAACTGAGTTGTCAGGCCTCTAAAACTTTTTCTAATTACAGTATTTTATAGTGGTGTTTATAGCAACCTATAAATTAAACTACTTTAACAGCTGATAATTTATTTTTAAATCATTCTGTAATCATGATTCTTTTGCTTTAATTTTTTAGCTAAAACTGGTCATGAAGAATGTTTTTAGATATTTTGACATAATTTTGATTCCTATAAGAAGGATAGGGAAATACTAAATATTGATGGCACAGTAAAATCCTGCCTCTAATATGTCCAACTGCTTTAAATATGTATATATTACATATACACATAAAAGAGTGTTAAGCCTCTAGTCAGACAGTCCTGCTTTCAAATGCTGTCTCTGTCATGTAGTAACTGTGTGTGATCCCAACAAATTATTTACTGAGTAGTCCCAGATCTGTTAAGATGAGTTTAAAATGCCTGACTCAAAGAATTTTGTGAAGTTTAAGGGGAATTATGCAGGAGAATGTACCTGACACAGTACCTTTCAAAACATATAGCTTAATAGCTGCTTCTTTCATTCCTTCCCTCCACCATCATTTATCTGTCTTTTCCTACTACTTAAGCACATTCTGCATCATTTCGTGATTTCTAAATGTATTAGTCCTATTTTCCTAATAGCTATGCCTTATAATGCTCAGTCATGTCCAACTGTTTGCAACCCCATGGACTGCAGCCTTCCAGGCTCCTCTGTCCATGGAATTCTCCAGGCCGGAATACTGGAGTGGGTAGTCATTCCCTTCTCCAGAAGATTTTCCCATCCCGGGGATCAAACCCAGGTCTTCCACATTGCAGGTGGATTCTTTACCATCTGAGTCACAAGGGAAGCTCCCTAATAGCTATAGGAAACAAAAATTTTAACATTAACTTGGATAAGAAAAATAAATTTAAATACTTTTGTTCTTTAGGTGAAAACAGATTTTTCTATATTAAATATTTCTTTCCTGGCAGAAGAAAAAGTTGCTATGCATGAGTTTTGGAGAATACTTTGAAAGTACTCATTCAAGTCACGCTATAGGACTTTTTTCTGTTGTTTGCCCAGGGAGAGGGGATAATTGGGAATCATTCATTATTTTTCCTTCCTGAAGTCTAGGCAAATTAGCATCAACTTCATTTCAACTTTGGCACAAAATCAAACTTGAGCTTGATATGGTTAAATAAGAAAAATAATTTTAACACCTCAAATAAAGCTAAGAGCTGCCTTTAGAGCCTAAAGAAAGAAACTAGTTTGCTTTTATAACTCTCCACAGGTTCTGTGCATCTTTGAAGTTGAATATTGATAATTTATTAAGCATTTAGTAAAACTTCATTTTCTTGAACCAGTTGACCACTTAAAACTCTATTTTTGAAGAAAGCATGTACTATTTTGTATTTATACATTAAGCAAATATTTTACCTACTTCTTATGGTTTTATGTTAGACATCAGGGGTCCAAAAATCAAAAGCAATAATCCCCAGTCTGGTGATAAGACAAGCAGCCATGGTGGTCTTACAATAGAGCATTCAGTTCAGTTCAGTTCAGTCGCTCAGTCGTGTCCGACTCTCCGCGACCCCATGAATCACAGCACGCCAGGCCTCCCTGTCCATCACCAACTCCCGGAGCTCACTCAAACTCATGTCCACAGAGTCGGTGATGCCATCCAGCCATCTCATTCTCTGTCGTCCCCTTCTCCTCCCGCCCCCAACCTTCCCCAGCATCAGAGTCTTTTCCAGTGAGTCAACTCGTCGCATGAGGTGGCCAAAGTATTGCAGTTTCAGCTTTAGCATCAGTCCCTCCAATGAACATCCAGGATTGATCTCCTTTAGAATGGACTGGTTGGATCTCCTTGCAGTATAAGGGACTCTCAAGAGTCTTCTCCAACACCACAGTTCAAAAGCATCGATTCTTCGGCGATCAGCCTTCTTCACAGTCCAACTCTCACATCCATACATGACCACGGGAAAAACCATTGCCTTGACTAGACGGACCGTGGTTGGCAAAGTAATGTCTCTGCTTTTTAATATACTATCAAGGTTGGTCATAACTTTCCTTCCAAGGAGCAAGCGTCTTTTAATTTCATGGCTGCAATCAGCATCTGCAGTGATTTTGGAGCCCAAAAAAACAAAGTCTGACACTGTTTCCACTGTTTTTCCATCTATTTCCCATGAAGTGATGGGACCAGATGCCATGATCTTTGTTTTCTGAATGTTGAGCTTCAAACCAACCTTTTCCCTCTCCTCTTTCACTTTCATCAAGAGGCTTTTGAGTTCCTCTTCACTTTCTGCCATAAGGGTAGTATCATCTGCATATCTGAGGTTATTGATATTTCTCCCAGCAATCTTGATTCCAGCTTGTGCTTCTTCCAGCCCAGCGTTCCTCATGATGTACTCTGCATAGAAGTTAAATAAGCAAGGTGACAATATACAACCTTGACGTACACCTTTTCCTATTTGGAACCAGTCTGTTGTTCCATGTCCAGTTCTAACTGTTGCTTCCTGACCTGCATACAGGTTTCTCAAGAGGCAGGTCAGGTGGTCTGGGATTCCCATCTCTTTCAGAATGTTCCACAGTTTATTGTGATCCACACAGTCAAAGGCTTTGGCATAGTCAATGAAGCAGCATGTACTATTTTGTATTTATACATTAAGCAAATATTTTACCTACTTCTTATGGTTTTATGTCAGACATCAGGGGTCCAAAAATCAAAAGCAATAATCCCAAGTCTGGTGATAAGACAAGCAGCCATGGTGGTCTTACAATAGAGCATCTTTCTTCTTTACGTCACTCAGTCGTGTCTGACTCTATGCGACCCCGTGGACTGTAGCCTACCAGGCTTCTCCGTCCATGGGATTCTCCAGGCAAGAATACTGGAGTGGGTTACCGTTTCCTTCTCCAGGGGATCTTCCCGACCCAGGGATCGAACCCGAGTCTCCCGCATTGGGGACAGACACATTAACCTCTGAGCCACCAGGGAAGCCCCACAATAGAGCATAACACGTACTAAATTAGAAAACTCCTGCCTTTGTGGTCTCATCTGCGTCACTCTTCCCTCCACCTCAGTGCCTGCTAGCTGTCTCAGTCACACTTTTCCTCTCCTGCACACACCCACTGATGTGTGCCTCAGTGCCTCGGCGCCTGCCCGCCCGCCCCACAGGAATGTGTGGCCCCCATGCCTGTCAGTCGCTGGCTCTGCCTCGTTATTCAGGCCTTAGCTGCGGTGTCAGCTTTGTCCCCAGTCAATCTTTGCCACGTCAGTTTTTAATTCTTTATCTAAAAATGCCTTGCTTACTAATTTTTTATTTATATCTTGAATATGTAATCGTAATTGTAGAATTAAATTCCATAAGACAGTTCCTTGTCTATCTTGTTCATGGCTCTATCTCCAGTGCTTAGCCCTTTGCCTTGCTCATAGTAAGCAGATACTCAGTAAATATTTATTGAATCAAATGAAGGGTGCCATGAGGAGTAACTGGGGCCATCAGGCAAACTTCACACAGAGGGTAAAGCTCGAGGCTTGAAAGACCATATTTGGGATTAACACCCAAACTGGGGACTGTTTAGAAGCGGGATTTCTGGAAGTGTGACCATTTGCATAAACAGAACAGAAAATGGTCCCATACTTCCAAGATGGTGACTTCAGTTTTGGATAAGGTGAGTTTATGATGCCTATGAGTCATTCAGATAGGGATGTGCCATGGATACTTAGACAAAGGAGAAAAGATCTGTCTTGGAGACAGAGGTTTCTGCTACTTTTTTTACCTTGTAAAGCTACTTAGGACAGTTGCCAGTCAACTACTCCTAAGCATAAATCTTTCAGGGACTGCTTTAATAATTTTTCTATAATTAGCAGCACATTTTGTGAAAATTACTGAAAATAGGGTGAAGTCAAACTTTGAAATATAAAGTTAGAGTTTTTAAAACTTAACTTTTATCTCATTAACTTGTCTTATAAAAATATATTCATATATTTTTAGCCTAACTAAAGTTTATTCATATATTTTCATTTATTTTATATTCATATACTTTAAGCCGAACTCAAGTTGAAGCATCCAAATTCCTGACTGCATGGATTCCATTCATATATCATCAATTTAGACTTTGTTCATGTGTGTCCTTGAATCCCTGGGGTTAGGGGAGAAGTTTAAAGTATATTGAAACTTATGAAAATTTGACAGAAAGAATTCAGGACATTTTAAACTACAAAACTATAAAAAGTAAATTTGTTGACAGAGGGAACAAAGAAGTTTCTGAACTTAGCAACCAATGAAGAATTACCATTTGTATGATTTGTGACAGAAAGAAATTTTCTTCCCTTGTCCAGCTCTTCGATGGAAAAAGCCCTTCCCCACCCCTTTCCTGGACCTTCTGCTCTTCTCTGCCACCAGAAAGGAGGCCTGACTCCCTGGAGGAGAAATCAGTAGACTGCTAGTTTGAACTTGAGGTTGTGAGGAGGGAGCACCAGAACTCCAAGGGGGCCGAGAGGGCGGGGAGCAGGAGAGGCCGAGAGCTGAGAGTGCCTCCTAGACAAGGGAAGGAGGGAGGCCCAAGCAGAGAGGATTTCAGATGTCCGTCCAGGGGGTTCAGTGTGTAGGAGGCAACTGAAGATACTACGGAGAACCACTTGGCACAACCCTCTGCACTTGTAATCTTGATTGTCTAAAGGAATTCTCTCTCTACTGAGTGTCACTTTCAGCCCTTCAGGGCATAGTTAAGGGGTTACAGCTGGATGCTTTAAGACTCTGGTCTTTTGGTGCAAAATGAGGCAAGGATGCAAATGAAGACCTGGTGGTTTTTCTTGGACTCTTCGTATTTCAACTTCCTTATATGCACATTCTCAGAAGTCTCAGGAAAGTCTCACAGGACTTCCCAATCACATAGTCAAATTCTCACTGTTTTATTATGATGCTTTCCAGAATCAAGAAAAATATAACTTTACACTTTTTAAAAATGATTAGAACATGTTTTTCGACTCTAACAAGGTGTTTAATTTAGAATGAAAGAACAAAAACACACAGTGCCAAAACCAAGATGAACCTGAGGTTATGAAATCTGCGTACTTTTACAACAATAGGTATGTAAATGAATATATGTGTGTGGTATGGGTGGAGCGCTGGGGAAGAGAACCTTAGTTTTTCAGTTCTGTTTTCTGACAATATGTTATTACCAGTATTTGGTGGAGTAACTGGCACATGATGTCATTCAAAACCATTTGCAAAATAAGTTAATCATTTCAGAGAATCTCAGACTGTTTTAGGGCCAGTTTATGTGTCTTTTTTACAAGTTGTTCTGCCTGTAGAACCATCTCATTTCTGTAAATTGCCAGAATTTACAGGGTAGAAGAAGGAAGATGAGTTGGTGTAAATGTCAAAAGAAGCCAGAAAGTAGGGCTAAGAAATTAAGGGGAGTCAAGAAGTGAAGGACTAACCAGTGTCCGTTGAGTCTGGAAGAGCATGATGATTAAGAGTTAGAATTCTAGAGTCAGACGTCTTGAGTTCAAATCCCAGCTCTACTCAGTCAGTTAAGTAGTTGGCTGACTTTCTCTCCACCTCGGTTTTTCATCTGAGAAATGAGGATACTGATGTTACAGCTCTGACACCAGGTCTCTATAAGCTAACTCCCTGCCCGTGGGGAATGCTTATTTCCAAGTGCTAGTCTCTGAGTAATGGAGGGTTTTCGGTGAAAACTAATGCAGTCTAGTCATGATTTAGATAGTCCAGTGTTACTAAGTGACTTCTTTCAATTTTTTTGCCTCCTTTCTTATGTTAAATAGGAGTAATAAAATCTGTTTCTTGAATCAAATAAGATATATAATTTTGGAATATTTTCACAAGATAATAAAGAACAACAAAATATGTGAAATTGTTATTTTTAAATTCAAACACTTTCATCATACTTTGCATTTGCATTCCCATGTATTCCAGGGCACCTCAACATCTGATGTCTGAAAATTGTGGCAAGAGTTTACCTTCTTGAGTATCTCCACAAGGAGAGGAAGTAAATCACTCCAATTTTTTAAAAAGAAGAACCTCATACTAAAGACAAAAAGTCTTCGGGCTTCCAGTCAGCTCCGTCTCTTTGGTCAGCCTCGTCCTTCCCTCTCCACTCTCCCTGAGTGGTCAGGTGAGAAGGGTGATGAGGCGAGGAAGGTGCCCCCACTACAACCCTGGGCATCTCTGGTGCTGTTGAGTCCTGAAGTCTGAGGGTGACCATCCCACCATGAAATGACAGAACTTGGTTTAGCTATCAAGGCACTCAATTTCAAAACTAGATTTAGTACGTATAGAATTTTGTTTTAACAATGGCACAATAGCAAGGGATATTTAAGTCTGGAGACCTTTTTTTGTTACTCCATGTCTTAAGATGAGCTCTACCTTCATATGACAGTATATGTTCTGTCAGCTTTTTAGAGAACATTTCTGCATTTTCCCAGTGTTAGAGAGAGTATCCATTGATTACTCTAATCAATTTTAAAATTCACAATTTCCCACGGGGAAAAAACTTTCTTTGTTAAAGTTAATTAGCTAACACACACACACACACAGACACACACATGCATGTGTGCGCGTGTACACATGAGCACACACGCACACTGGGATTTTTAAAATAAATTGCCTATTCTTGTTTTGGAACCGCATTTACCACTCATATTATTTTTAAGGTTTTATACCGCCATTCAGATAAGTTTTAAGGCAAGCAGAAGGCTAATTTTAAAATATGTTTTATATGGGTCTGTTTTGCATAGTAGGATAATCTGAATAAATCTTCCTTTGAGACATTCCTTCCATTTATCTCTCTTGTTTCTACAGCAGCCAGCTTGCTCTTCACCTACAGAAAGGATAACAACTTTTCCAGGGATTTTCAATTATTTCCAGATGTTGGACAAAATACAAGATTGAGAGAACCATGATTTTCAAAAGTTATTCATCTCTTACATTTGTCTTTTATCTCTCAAATTTTATGTTCATCATTATGTTTGATAGAGTGATGTAAATTCGAAGTTATCCTATATCCACTTTTACATTCAGATTTCACATTTCCCTAAATGTAAATCTGTTTTTCTTCCTTTCACTGCCAATGTCCCCAACATCGATGGCTCAGTTCTTATCTTGTGTTCCTTCCTGAGACTTACTGAATCCGCAAATATGAAGGCACTTTTCTGAACTTACTTTCAGTGTGGTTTTGTCAGTGGTGGAGTGACGGACCCTCATCTGTGCTGCCTTCAGCAGCTGTGTAAATACAGCTGGAAACTTGCAACTGGACAGTGTTGATTGTAAGTTGGCTTCCTTATGTGTTTTGGAATGCTGTTCTGAGAACCATGAACCCTCGATTTCAAATGAGCCTTCATTGCTGCAACTTTCATGTACATATTTATTGTAACTTTCTGGGTTTGGACAAAGCCTTACCCTTAGTAGACATGTTATTCATTAGGCCTAGGCTTCTTCTTGGATTTTCTATTGATATTTTACAATATCCTGAAACTGATAACAAACAGAAATCTTACAAATCCTTTACTCTCTTGGATACTTGTTATCATGTGGGTGTATTAGTGTGTTAGGGCTGCAATAACAAAATACCACAGACTGGGTGGCTTAAACAACAGCAGTTTATTTCCTCACAAATCTGGTGATCAAGGTGTCAGCAGAGTTGGTTTCTTTCAAGATGATCTCCTTGACTCGTAGATGGAGCATCTTCTCACAGCATCTGTACACGGTCTTTACTTTGTGTGTGCACCTGGGTCTTAGGGCTTCCCTGGTGGCTCAGACAGTAAAGCATCCACCTGCAATGCCGGGAGACCTGGGTTCGATCCCTGGGTCGGGAAGATCCCCAGGAGAAGGAAATGGCAACCCTCTCTAATACTCTTGCCTGGAAAATTCCATGGATGGAGGAGCCTGGTAGGCCACAGTTGATGGGATCGCAAAGAGTCGGACATGACTGAGCTGGTTCACTCTTAATTTCCTTCTTATAAGGATGCAGGTCACACTGGATTAGGGCCTACTCTCATGAGGCATTTTATCATACATGCTCAGGCACTAAGTCATGACTGACTTTTTGAAACCCCTTGGACTGTAGTCCACCAGGCTCCTCTGTTTATGGGATTTCCCAAGCAAGAACACTGGAGTGGGTTGCCATTTTCTTCTCCAGGGGATCTTCCTGACCCAGGAATTGAAGCCATATCTCCTGTGTCTCATGCATTGGCAGGCAGATTCTATACTACTGAGCCACCAGGGAAGCCCCATTTCACCTTTAAAGACCCTGTCACCAAATATACTCACATTATGAGATAGGACTTCAATATCTGAATTTTGGAAGGGACACAATTCAGCCCATCTTAGGAAGGATGCATGAGGAAAAGGGAGGTTGTGATAAGGAAATTATTCAAAGCTTGCTGTTGGAATATTGAATGTGTGAGTTCTATGCTCAACAGGTACAGAGATGAGCTCATTTCACTTCCTTCTCCTCCCAGATCCACTCTTCTTGTATTTTCTATTTCAGGAGGAACCATCGTCGTCTAAGCAGTCATAGAGCCAGAAACCTGGAATCACGTTGGCTTCTTTTCTCCAGCTAATCCCCATTACTCTGTTAAACCCTTCATGAGTTGTGCAGTTCTGCCTTAGAATGTGATTTGATTTCCGCCCTCATAGCCTTTCCCATAGTCTCTACCTTAATTGGGGATATTTATAATTAGTCACCTGGAATACTAAATCTCCTAATTTATCTTATTTCCCCAATTCTGCCCTTTCTTCCTACTAAAATTTATCCTCCAAACTGCTCTAATACTTTAAACAAACAAAGGTCCATATAGTCAAAGCTATGGATGTGAGAGTTGGCCCATAAAGAAAGCTGAGCACTGAAAAATTGATGCTTTTGAACTGTGGTGTTGGAAAAGACTCCCGAGAGTCCCTTGGACAGCAAGGAGATCCAATCCTAAAGGAAATCAGTCCTGAATATTCATTGAAAGGACTGATGCTGAAGCTGAAGCTCCAATACTTCGGCCACCATATGTAAGAACTGACTTATTGGAAAAGACCTTGGTGCAGGAAAAGCTTGAAGACAGGAGGAGAAGGGGACGACAGAGGATGAGATGGTTGAATGGCATCACCGACTTGAAGGACATGAGTTTGAGCAAACTCTGGGAGTTGGTGATGGACAGGGAGGCCTGGTGTGCTGCAGTCCATGGGGTCGCAAAGAGTTGGACACTTCTGAACTGAATTGAACTAAGGGAAAAAACCTGGTCATGTGAAGTTCAGATTAAATTTCTTCAGTTGTTCTATATGGCTTTAAGTATGGAATTCAAATTTCTTAGTTCTAACATACAATATAATTCTTTCCCTTCAGTCTGATGGTCACATGCTTACATCTGGGTGAACATTATTATATCCAGGCAATTCAATACACCAATTGGTTAAAATAATTAGTATCTACTCCTTAGGGTCACCTTCCCTGGAATCTGAGCGACTGAACTCCCTGGAATCATGGGCTGTATGGAGAAGGATGGGGACCAGGACAAAATCAGAGTTTCAATAAGAATGTGGAAAAGGAAAGAGACAATGGGTATCAGGCAGGTAATCAACAATGTCTTTAGTCTGTCCCATCATGGAATTTGCAGCCTAGTGGTGAAGACAGAAAAATAAAGTCAAAGTTACAGGGCAGTATGATAAGAACGATTGTAGAGTTTTGCACAGGGTGCACAGTGAGCATGTGCTCAATGGTTCATTTTTAAATTAAACCAGGGCTTCAAAGAAGATTTCCTAAAGTAGGAGATACACAACCCAAATTTGTGAAAAATGAGCAAGAATTAACACAGTAAAGAAGAGGGAAGAGGCACTGTGGCAGCAGGAACCACAGGTGAAAAGACTAAAGAGGCATGCAGTACTCACTGGGGAGCATCATTTGGGTTGACCAGAGAGGAGCTAGAGATGAAGCCAGAAGGAGAGGTGGGACAAATCACCATATGTCGTGTAAGTTTTATTCTATAAAGTTACCTATACTTCTATTATATTCTATACAGCTACTGTGTATGTAATGCTAACTAAATGCTAAACATGGTATGCAGTTCTACTTAATACAGCACACTGGGTTTAGAATGTAGACCCCAACTTAAAGATGAAGAAACTCCAACTAAACGGTTAAACAATTTATCCAGGGTCATATATGCTTGACTGTAACCACCTTTATACACAACTTTTCACTTAGAATTCAAACTCACCTAACTTATTATATAAAGCAATGACAGGCTTAAAAATAGTTTTCTTACAGGAATATACATTTGAGATATATTTGAATATATGAAGATACATTCAAGAACCATATATCTAAGAGAGATTGAAGGAAAACCTGTCTCTAAAGTACATCTTCTCCTTTGACTAAGTCCTCTGATGGGCTCTTCTTTGGCATGCATGTTAGAAATACAATACAGCAGTCAGGTTCTGATGCATGATTCTTCTGTCAGTGATTGTCAAGAGTCATCAATCAAATATTGTATAGAGCAATATTTAACAGGAACCCAGAGTGTTAGGTCCATGAATCAAGGCAAATTGGAAGTGGTGAAGCAGGTTACAAGAGTGAACATCGACATTGTAGGAATCGGCGAACTAAAATGGACTGGAATGGGTGAATTTAACTCAGATGACCATCATATCTAATACTGTGGGCAGGAATCCCTTAGAAAAAATGGAGTAGCCTTCATAGTCAACAAAAGAGTCCAAAATGAAGTACTTGGATACAATCTAAAAAACGACAGAATGATCTCTGTTCATTTCCAAAGGAGACCATTCAATATCATGGTAATCCAAGTCTGTGCCCAAACCAGTAATGCTGAAGAAGCTGAGGATGAACAGTTCTATGGAGACCTACAAGAACTTCTAGAACTAACATCCAAAAAAGATGTCCTTTACATTATAGGGGATTGGAACACAAAAGTAGGAAGTCAAGAGACACCTGGAGTAACAGGCAAATTTGGCCTTGGAGTACAAAATGAAGCAGGTCAAAGGCTAACAGAGCTTTGCCAAGAGAGAGCACTGGTCATAGCAAACACTCGCTTCCAACAACACAAGAGGATCTACACACGGACATCACAGACGTTCAATACCGAAATCAGACTGATTATATTCTTTGCAGCCAAAGATGGAGAAGCTCTATACTGTCAGCAAAAACAAGACTGGGAGCTGACTGTGGCTCAAATCATGAACTCCTTACTACCAAATTCAGACTTAAATTGAAGAAAGTGGAGAAAACCACTAGACCATTCAGATATGACCTAAATCAAATCCCTTACGATTATATAGTGGAAGCGACAGATAGATTCAAGGGATTAGATCTGATAGAGTGCCTGAAGAACAATGGATGGAGGTTCATGGCATTGTACTAGAGGCAATGATCAAGACCATCCCCAAGAAAAAGAAATGCAAAAAGGCAAAACAGTTGTCTGAGGAGGCCTTACAAATAGCTGAGAAAAGAAGAGAAACTAAAGGCAAAGGAGAAAAAGAAAGATATAAGCATCTGTATGCAGAGTTCCAAAGAACAGCAAGGAGAGATAAGAAAGCCTTCCTCAGTGATCAATGAAAAGAAATAGAGGAAAACAATAGAATGGGAAAGACTAGATATTTCTTCAAGAAAGTTAGATATACCAAGGAAACATCTCATGCAAAGATGGGCACAATAAAGGACAGAAATGGTATGGACCTAACAGAAGCAGAAGATTTAAAGAAGAGGTAGCAAGAATACACAGAAGAATTATACAAAAAAGACCTTCAAGACCCAGATAACCACGATAGTGTGACCACTCAACCTAGAGCCAGACATCCCAGAATGAGAAGTCAAGGGGGCCTTAGGAAGCATCACTATGAACAAAGCTAGTGGAGGTGATAGAAATCCAGTTGAGCTATTTCAAATCCTAAAGGATGATGCTGTGAAAGCGCTGCATTCAATATGCCAGCAAATTTGGAAAACTCAGCTGTGGCCACAGGACTGGAAAAAGCCAGTTTTCATTCCAATCCCAAAATAAGGCAATGCCAAAGAATATTCAAATTACTGCACAACTGCACTCATCTCACACACTAGCATAGTAATTCTCAAAATTCTCCAAGCCAGGCTTCAACAGTATGTGAACTGGGAACTTCCAGACTTTCAAGCTGGATTTAGAAAAGGCAGAGGAACTTGAGATCAAAGTGCCAACATTTGTTGTGTCATCGAAAAAGCAAGACAGTTTCAGAAAAGCATCTACTTCTGCTTTATTGACTATGCCAAAGCCTTTGACTGTGTGGATCACAATAAACTGTGTAAATTTCTTCAAGAGATGGGAATACCAGACCACCTGACCTGCCTCCTGAGCAATCTGTATGCAAGTCAAGAAGCAACAGTTAGAACCGGACATGGAACAACAGACTGGTTCCAAATCAGGAAAGGAGTATGTCAAACTTGTATGTTGTCTTCCTGCTTATTTAACTTATATGCAGAGTACATCATGCAAAATGCTGGGCTGGATGAAGCACAAGCTGGAATCAAGATTGCTGGGAGAAATATCAATAGCATCAGATATGCAGATGATACAACCCTTATGGCAGAAAGTGAAGAAGAACTAAAGAGCCTCTTGATGAAAGTGAAAGAGGAGAGTGAAAAAATTGGCTTAAATCTCAACATTCAGAAAGCTAAGATCATGGCATCTGGTCCCATTGCTTCATGGCAAATAGATGGGGAAATAATGGAAACAGTGAGAGACTTTATTTTGGGGGACTCCAAAATCACTGCAGATGCTGATTGCAGCCATGAAATTAAAAGATGCTTACTCCTTGGAAGAAAAACTATGACCAACCTAGACAGCATATTAAAAAGCAGAGACATTACTTTGCCAACAAAGGTCCATCTAGTCAAGGCTATGGTTTTTCCAGTACTCATGTATGGATGTGAGAGTTGGACTATAAAGAAAGCTGAGTACCGAAGAATTGATTCTTTTGAACTGTGGTGTTGGAGAAGACTCTTGAGAGTCCCTTGGACTTCAAGGAGATCAAACCACTCTATCCTAAAGGAAATCAGTCCTGAATATTCATTGGAAGGACTGATGCTGAAGCTGAAACTCCAATACTTGGCCACCTGATGTGAAGAACTGACTCATTGGAAAAGACTCTGATGCTGGGAAAAATTGAAGGCGGGAGGAGAAGGGGAGGAGAAGATGAGATGGTTGGATGGCATCACCGACTCAGTGGACATGAGTTTCAGTAAGCTCCAGGAGTTGGTGCTGGACAGGAAAGCCTGGCGTGTTGCAGTCCATGAGGTTCAGAGTTGGACATGACTGAGAGGATAAACTGAGCTGAACTGATAGATCAAATGTCTTAGTCATGCTCTCTTCCTCCGCCTCTGTTGGAATGTGTCTTCCCCCTTCTTTAATTTACTGCCTTTTGGTCATTCTTCACCAATTCAATTTTAAGCATCACTTCCTTTAGGAAGCACTGAATCTTTAGAAAGAAACCTTTGTGTTCACTGTGTACCCTCTGTAGAACTCTAGAACTGTCCTTATCACAATGCACCGTAACTTTGGCTTTGATTGTTTTCCTATCCTCTTAACACAGTTGATAAATTCCAAAATAAGGCCTTCTTATTTTTCCTCTTTCCGAAGAAAGTTTCAGTTTTGTTCAGGTCTTTGTCCCTCGTGCATGCAATCCATATAGCTAAAGAGAAGCCATCTCTTTCAGAAATGTATCTGATTGTTTAACCAGTGATTCTCACCCAGAGGTGAGTTTGACCCTCTGAGGAATATTTGACAATGTATGGACACATATTTGGTTGTCATAACCAGGGTTTGCAATGGGCATCCAATTAATAGAGGCCAGAGGTGCTGCTAAACATCCTGCAATGAACTGGATGGTTCCCTATATACTCCTCATTGGTTCCCTTGGCCCCGTCAAAGAGTCATCTGACCCCAGATGTCAAAATGTCCCTGAAGTTGAGGCATTTTGGTTTGTCAGTGTTTGTATGAGTTTGTCTCCTATCTGTTAATAGTGGCGGGATGAATATATGCCCTAAGTAATGAACCATACAGAAGCAAAGGACGGATAAACCGTGATTGGGAAAGAAATCGGGTGATAAAACTCGAATGTTAGATTGTGGTCACATTGTGGCGAATTTTAAGTAGAAGAGTAAGTATGTATGGTCTTTGTACTATAATGGAGCAGGGATTAAAAAGTATTTCAGGAGAGCGGATCTGCCATGTCACCCGCAGGATAGATGGGAGCAGTACAGAGCATGACAGCCGGAGCAAGTGAGACAACTATTGCTACATTTCTTGGGTTAGGTGACATGGTGGGTGCCCCTATGCATGTCCCTAGTGGTTAGTGTAGTCTCCTACACTCAGAGCACTCAAGAATGTTTCTTATAGTTGGTTTGCAATGGTTTTCTGGAACACAGTAAGTAGATTATGATTCTGACCCTTTGTTCTTATTTCTTCAAAAAATCCGTGTCACCTAGATGTCTGTGATTACACATGAAGAAAAATTAACATATTATAATTTACAAATTTCCCTGTGTTTTGAAAGGACATCTTAGGTAAGTTTTGCATAAACACTAAAATCAGTGTGTGTCCGAGGAAACCAGAATTGAAAGAGACACGTGTACCCCAGTGTTCATCGCAGCACTGTTTACAATGGCCAGGACATGGAAGCAACCTAGATGTCCATCAGCAGACAAATGGATAAGAAAACTGTGGTACACAATGGAATATTACTCAAACATTAAAAAGAATGCATTTGAATCAGTTCTAATGAGGTGGATGAAACTGGAGCCTATACAGAGCGAAGTAAGTCAGAAAGAAAACACCAATACAGTAACGCATATATATGGAATTTATAAAGATGGTAACGATGATCCTATATGTGAGACAGCAAAAGAGACACAGATGTAAAGAACAGACTTTTGGACTCTGTGGGAGAAGGCGAGGGTGGGATGATTTGAGAGAATAGCATTGAAACATGTATATTATCATATGTGAAACAGATCGCCAGTCCAGGTTTGTTGCATGAGACAGGGTGCTTGGGGCTGGTGCACTGGGATGACCCAGAGGGATGGGATGGGGAGGGAAGAGGGAGGGGGGTTCAGGATGGGGAACACATGTATACCCGTGGCTGATTCATGTCAATGTATGGCAAAAACCACCACAATAGTGTAAAGTAATTAGCCTCGAAGAATTGGTGCTTTTGAACTGTGGTGCTGGAGAAGACTTAAGACTCTTAAGAGTCCCTTGGACTGCAAGGAGATCCAACCAGTCCATTCTAAAGGAGATCAGTCCTGGGTGTTCATTGGAAGGACTGATGCTAAAGCTGAAACTCCAATACTTTGGCCTCCTCATGCGAAGAGTTGACTCATTGGAAAAGACTCTGATGCTGGGAGGGATTGGGGGCAGGAGGAGAAGGGGATGACAGAGAATGAGATGGCTGGATGGCATCACCGACTCGATGGACATGAGTATGAGTGAACTCTGGGAGTTGGTGATGGACAGGGAGGCCTGGAGTGATGCGATTCATGGGGTCGAAAAGAGTCGGACACAACTGAGCGACTGAACTGAACTGAATTAGCCTCCAATTAAAATTTAAAAAAAAATTAAGTCAATGTGTGTGTGGGTGTGTTTGTAGAAATGCTTTCTTGTAGAAATAACTTTTGAACATATTTTCCTGGGATAGATTTTTGGCCCACGTGGCAGTGCCTTCTTGGGTTTCAAATCTGACTGAGGTTAATGCCTAAGATCTCAGTGTTGGGGTGCCCTTTAACAGCTTCCTGGGGCTTCAGACCTACAGAGGCAGCCCCCAGGCTTCTGCCCTATCCCACTGCCCCATTTACTCCCCAGACCGGCCTTCCATCGTTTTCTGGGCAGGTGAACACTGGCCCTGAAGGCATTAGGGACATTCACTGAGACTTGTTTTTTCCCTTTGTTCCTAGTTATGGATCCAAGGGAAGTTTTCTTGTTGTCCTTAGGAAAGTATCTGTGATGTTTTAGATTGATTCAGGGAAGCTCCAAGTGGGCCCCTTAAACATTACACCCACTAGCAGTCTAATCAGTATTTGCTGCTACTTTTGTAGTGAAATGAAACAGTTTTTCTAAGTCCATCCGCCCTTTCTTTTGATTGTTATAATGGAAAACATTGCTTTTAGTGCTCAGAAGTAAAATGTTGATGGCAAATTTAAAAGACATTATGATCCTTCATATCTTTTTCCTTGGCAAAGCAATTTAATTAGGAAATAGTCCTGCCCTCTAACATCTGACAATTACCATAAAATTATATCCTTTTTGGTTGGCAACAAAATCAGTTTGTTCGAATTTGTAGCAAAACTTTGAGCTTTTAAATTACTGTACAAAAGACAGTCATATTTTAAGTAAGAAAGATGAGGTTTTTAACAAATCAGAAATGCAAAGAACCTCTTTTAAAATGCAATCTCCAGTTTTCAAAAGTAAGATTTCAGTGGGGCCGAGAGCGGGAAGCTACTAAATCCTTCTGTGAGAAGGCAGCACTCTGGGAGGTTGTCTTGTGCTGATCGCACCAGGTCTCAGCCTCTTGCTGTCTGTGCACGCGTGTGACCGTGCACGCACGCGTGTGTGTGTGTGTGTACCCGTGTGTGCGCGCGCGCGCAGCCACAGGGCCACGGGGGTGCTCGGGCTGCGGGCTTCTGTGCCGCCGGGAGCGGGGCGCGCGTACCCGGCGGGGCCGGCCCGGGCAGTGCGCGAACGCGGGCAAGGCCGGTTCTTTGTGTGTCAGTGCGGCTCCGCGCCGCCGCGGGCACCATTTTCTGCGCCGCTCCGGACAGGCACATAAAAGGGAAGGCGGCTGCCGCCGGCCGCCGTCCTCTTTCCCTCAGATGCCCTCTGCTGCGGGTTTATTATTACAGTACGGGCCACGCCGCCTCTCCCCGGGGCCTGGCCAGCCGCCGGGCTGTGCAGCGCCCTGGCCGCCTTCACGCCTGGCGCGCCCCCAAACCGCCTCCTCCGCCTCCTTATTTGTCTGCAAAGCGACCGCGCGCCGAGGCGGAGAAGCCCGCCGGCGGGAGCGGCCGGGCCGGGTGTGCGCGCCGCGCGCCGGGGGCGGGGCCGGGCGGCGCGGGGCCGCGGCCCCTTTGTCCCGGGCCGGCGGGCGCAGGCGGCGGCGCGGCGCGCGGGGCGCCCGGCTGCGGGGCCGGGGCGCGCGCGTTGGCCGCCGGCCGACCGGGCCCCGAGTCGCCGATTCCTGCCGAGTAAGCAGTCTGGCTCCGCCGCGGCCGCACGGTGGCGGCGAGGCTGGGGCGCTGGCGCGGCGCCAGCCCGGCAGAATTAGCTCATTGTTCACGAGCGCCCTAGCGGCAGAGAGCGAACGAAAGAAACTGACTCTTAGAGAAAGACACACACTCTTGGAGAGAGAGCGCGAGGCAGGGAGACCTCCCCCCGCCTCCTTTAGGCTGCACTTCTTGGAAGTGAAGCCGGTTTGGGTTCTGCTTCCCTTCCCCCTCCTCCTCCTTTTCCTCCACCCCTTTTCCCTCCCCCCGCCCCTCCCCCACCCCCTCCCCAGCTGGCTTTCTAGCATGATTCCCTTTTTCATCCACATTTGTGTTTCAGGTGTAGAGAGGAGAGAGTGAACAGGGAACGGGGCTTTTGTCTGTAAGTATATGCCATTCCCATCCCCGGCCGGGAGCGCTGCTTTCTCTTTTGTGTCGATTTCTTGCCGTTGCTTTTTGCTGGACTCCAACCCTGCAGAGTTCATGCTTCTTCCCTCTAAATTGTAAAGAACGGAAGCCTGTAGAAATTCTGGCATTTTGGTCCCGCTGCATTAAGGCTGGAATTTGACTTGGGTGTTTGGTTTTTTTTTTTTTTCCCCTAATGCACAAGTTAAGAGGGAGAAATCCGTTGGGAAGGGGTGGGGTTTTTCGCTTGTTGGTGTGATTAATTTTTGTTCTTGCTAATAAAGCATTGTTAGGAACTGTTTTGTTTCTTTGCATTAAATGCACTTTGGTGCATGCACACCCCCTCCCCTTTTATAAAGTGGATTTGTGTTCCTCCATCGTTAGTCTTTATTACTCTTTCAAAGCTGCTGCGCCTCCAAGGGTCTTTTCAGGCATTCGATCTTGCAACACTTTTTTTCTGCATTTTCTTACAAAGCAGCTGAACTTTGGGGGAGGGATGGCTTAAAAATAAGTGACTGCTTTTTGCTTGCTGATGATAATAATCTGATTTGCATTTCTGTGTGTCTGTAATACCATTATAGGAAAACTCGAAGAGCTTATAATACCCTGTTAGAGAACTTTGTTTCTCCATTCATCTTAATTTTTGTCATAACTTATGTTAATAAAAGAACTGTATTCTGACACAAAGGTTGAGAGGAACATCACCGCAGCACGTATATTAATGTTTATTTGGTTTAGGGAGAAGGGCATAATGGTGTATATTCCTGACTTTTCCCCCTTAGTGTAGTTTTTTTTTTTTTTTTTTTAAACACGGAAGGTTATGTAATGCAGTGCCATTTCCAAAAATATCCACTCTGAGGCATTACACTACACGGTGAAAGGCTGATTCGTATTCTGCTGTCTTGATTGCAAATATACTGCCAGTAGTATGTCTGGGAACAAAGAGCGGCCAGAAAACAATCTATTTTTATCACTTGGTTCTACTTTTAAGTTATTAAGCCTTTTGAGCTCCTGCAATTTAAAGATGAACCCAACACTAAGAATAGCCCAGGACTCTGCAAAGCCAGGTACCAGGGATTCCTTTGTCCCCTATTTAAGCCTGCAGACCGATTGAAAAGCTCTTTCAGAAGCCCCAGTGGTTACAATAATTTGCATGTAACTGAGCTTAACCACAGAAAATGGTTATTTGTCTGTAACCTCTAAACAAGCATTTCTCATTTGCTGGCCTATAGTAAGGCAATTTGTCTACTGTATTTAAACATATTTTGCAGGTTGGTTGGTCTCCTTGGACTGAAGAGAGGGAGGGTGCAAGGCCAAGACTGTTAAGGATTCTCAAAATGGTAAGAATTGGTCATCAGAGGAGATTCTCAGCTGCTTCTCACCAGTCTTTATTCCTTATAAATATCAACCACCCACCTTCATCTCTCCTGAACCCTTCATTGTTTCTACCCTATGTGACCTTTCAGAGGTTCCTATCCAGCCTGGCGAGCTTCTGCAGTACAGCAATTTATATTAATTGGATGTGATGAATTAGGGATAAGATCTTTTGATTTTCAATCATTTTGAATAGAAAACTGAAATTCCTTTCAGAAGTGAAAAATTTTTAACTTGAGCAACAGAAACGGTTCTGTTCTTTAAGAAGAGTGATAAATTGTGACATGCGTGGAAGAGGTGGCAAGCAATGGGGCTCAAACAAAGCAATGGGTCTTCTAGTAGAGAGAGCCAGAACTTATCCCCGAAGTAGGAGGCTGTGTCCAGCTCATCCAACAGCTATAGTATGTGCTAAAGCGGTATATATGGAGAGCATGGACTTTTATGTAATACACTCTATTGTCTCCCAAATATAATTACTGTTTTATTGTTGTCATTGATTTATAACTTCATTTATGAGAGACATCTGCTCAGTTTTAGAAGATAAGCATGTTATCCTCTAAATGAAGGTGTAACTATTTCTGACAAGCATTATGATCCACAGAGGAGGCAGCTTAGTGTTCGATGATGGATTAAAGAAATAGATGAAATACACATTAAAAACAGTTAAATACATGTATTAATCTTTTTCTGAAAAATTTCCTCTATGGAAATGAAGTCGAACTGAAAAAAAGAACAGAAATGTCATGAAACTTTTTAGTTAAGTACAGCATGTCCTACTGCAGATGTTTATGCCCTTTAAAACACTTTGCCGCTTAGAGTGTGTGGCTTCCAAATTTAGTTTTCGTTTTTTCTTTTAAACGAGGGAGGAATTTAATGAATCAAAATTGAATCTGATATACTTGATGTTTTCTTTGAGAGCAATCCAAGTATAAGCTTCCAAGGAGAAAAGTGAGTCAGAAGCAGTTAAATGAATTCTGTTTGAATTCTGTTAATAAGTAAGCTGTTAATTTTTTGTGTATGCCTCACTTACCATTTCAACAGGTGGGTGTCAAAGCATCAAATAAAATAGATCTCGCTTGGGCATAGGTTAATAATGATCAAATTAAGGAACTTAAGGTAGAAGGCAAAAGGGATAAACAGAAAATTAATCAGTAGGTTTTGTGCAAATGGTTCCTAAATCGATATTAAATTCCTAACTAGCCATTGTCATAGGGTTCTAGGATGGTAATAAAATAACCTACTGCAAAGTGTTCTTGTTATTTCGTTATCTTTTACTGTGATTGGCCACGTCACCTTGTCCTGTAGCTCTTTATCCCAGAACCTTACCCTGGGATAAAGAGGGTGTGAAGATTCATGTGTGTTGTAATGTCAGGTGACCAGTTTGGTTAAACATCAGTCTGACCACTGATTCTGCCAAAATTAGTCCTGTAGATCAAGCTCAAAGAATAAATGTCATGTTTCCATAGCAGTGAGCAGAGTAAGCTTTGTGGAAGGAAGGCCTGTATGCCAAAGCCAAGAATGAAAGTTGGAACAGTTCGAATGCAGAAGAACAAATTCGACTTATTGTTGCATGTTGTCAGTTTCTTACAGTTGTCGTCTATTTATGGTGGCAGAATGAGAAATCAGTTTGTTGCTCTTGGAAGAATTTTTAGTCATGGAAAAATTCTCACAACTTTTTGGTGATCCTTTCATCAAGATGTCAGTCCCTTTTGGCACAAGCCCATTGCCTGAAATGAAACCACCGACAGTTATTGTCTGTGGGTGATTCCAAGTCACTTTCTAGCAATTTTCTTATTTCGGGAGGTCTGAGCTCTTCAAAGTCTTTTCACATACTAATGTAAAAAAAAATAAATTTTGATTGTCTTTTTTTTTTTAAACTGATATTAGAAGTGTCTTATACCTCCTTTTCTCCTTTTTGGAAAAATGAAGTTATTTTCTTTCCTTGATTAAAACAGGAATTACTTTGCTGATCTGTGTAACTGGCTTACTTAAAGACTTATCTCTTATATGATAGAAACTAGTGCTAGGGAAGCAGTGTACTTAACACCCGGTCACTTCTAGAAAACATATAAACTTTTATATATTTTCTGTGAAACGTGTCTTTCCATTTATATAGAAACATGGATTTCCATATTTTAAAACACTAAAAGGGCTCTAATTTCAGTGTTTTTGACTTGTTTAGAAAAGGGCTTATTCCAAATACAAATTTATAATCAACTCATACCAGAGTAAGAAATTAACTAGTAGACTCCAGGATCCAACACAGAATGGTTCAGTATTTAGACATTCGACATACCCTAAAATGATGTTTCACAATGATAACTTTTTGCTTTATCAAAAAATACAACTGCGTTGTTAATCTATGAGGCGCTAATCACATTGTATTCTGTATAGGGGACCCTTTGGGCACAACTCCAGGGAGCATCATTTACATAGGCTACAGTGCATCTGGGGTTGTGCATTTTAGGAGTACTGTTATAAGTTTTAATTTTGAGTGTGGTTTGCCTTATCTTAGTTTTCTAGAGTGTTCTTTTTAATAACATACCCCAGCTTTTTCAGTTTTCTAGTAAGCATAACTTTTTCTAGCACCGCCCCCCCCCCCACGACATGTCTTTGCAATTAACAAGATATTGTGAGTCTGCAGAAATCTTCAGCATTTCTTTAATTTATATTTGTTTAATTTCTAAGATTATATTTAATATTGGTCCTTGGGATTTAGTTTTTTTATTTTAAAGGTACTTGCTTCGGATACATCACTGAGAAGAAAATATTTAAAAAATAAGCAGATGGTCTTACTGAATAGTTTGAAAAAATAAATTATTTAATTCAGTGTCAAAGTTAAGTCCTGATTTTCAACATGACTACCCTTTGTGCTGTAAACTTGCCTCCTAGTATGAATGTGCCATGAATTCACAGTGGCAAAAGCTTGGGCTCATTATGTTTTAACAGAGACCTAGGAATTGGAACAATTTTAGACTCTAAGTCTGATGCTGAGCTTTTCAAAATGATGAGTTGACTCCATTGTACCGTTCATAGAGCTTTGCTTTCTGTACAGTCTGTGAAGTGGCATTCATGAACTTACAAGGAGACTCTTTCAATAATCTCTCCAGTAACATAAGGTTTTCTTGTTTAAAAAAAAAGAGAAAGATTGCAAAGGGGTGAGGTACTGTTGGTAGCTGTGCCGTTGGGTTTTGGAATGTAAATTTACAAGTTACTCAGTCATTTTTTGGTTGTGGGGATGCTGAAAAGTACTTAGGAGAGTAATTTTAGATGGTACTGTCTTCTCTTTTACCAGTGCTTCTAGTGCATTGTGAGGGGAGAATTGGGAATTGTTTGGGGAATTAGGACAGTAGGGATGGTCTATCTGGGTTTAGCCCCAGTCCCTCTTCCTCCTGAGCTAAATAGATAGGTCAGGTAGAGGAAGGTATTTGAGCAGAAATCTTGGAATAAACAGGTATTTAAAATATCATTCTATTTTTTTATTTGTTTTATTTTAAATTGATGCAATTCTTAAAAACTGGCATGTAAATCAGATCTTCATAAATACACTGAAAGAATTCTCTTTATTTTAAACCCTAAGATGAATGGTTTTCCCTGGTGGTACAGTGGTAGAGAATCTGCCTGCCATTGTAGGAGATGCAGGAGACACGGGTTCAATCCTTGGGCCAGAAGATCCCCTGAAATAGGAAATGGCAACCCACTCCAGTATTCTTGCCTGGAAAATTCCATGGACAGAGGAACCTGGCTTTCTAGAGTCCATGGGGTCACAAAGAGTCAGACATGACTGAGCACACATACAGTCTAAGATGAATACTTTAGGAAAATATACTTCTGAAATATGAACACTTTACTAATCCAAATGAATAACATCCAGATGATGAGTCTTATACATTGTGTTCACTTACACTAGACTGACAGGGAGCCTTAGAGTGTAGTACTGTGGCTTCCCTGCTCTTGTACATATGTTTTTAAAGTGCTGTTTCTGGCTGGTAAGTCTTTTAGTACCTTATCCTCACAACCGAAGTGAAATGGAGGGTTGAGATAATTATCTGAATAATTATGCTTAACACAAAATAACTTGATTTTGTCTGATTCATCTTGGTTTATTCAAAATGTTGCTGGAGTGAGGCTGGAGTGGAAAGGATTTGCCTGAATTATCTAAATAATTCCTTTGTTATACAGGAAAAAGACTAGCAATAAGGAAATCTTACCAGTAAATCCAATTTAAATATAACAGAGGAAAATGTAATGGATGTAGCTGGACTGTATCATCTTAGTTGATCAAGATATATTTTAAAAATTCTGGCTTTAAACCACTCCTTTGCTTTATATTGGAAAATTAACCATAAGTCTCAGTCCACATCTGTGGAAATTATGTTCCTAAAAATCATGTTTCTTGGATCTAAATCTATCTGAAATGAGTGTTTCTGGACATGTTTTGCACCTATGGACAACTTCAAGAATCTCTCATCTCAGTGGTTTTTAAAAACAGCAGTGATCCTGAAATTGATCTGTTAGTGCATGACAGTATTAGCAGCTCTAATGGTTTGGGATTTAAACATTAGCATGGCTCTCAACTAAATTCTAAATATCAATTCAGTTATTAGTAGCAATGACGTGGTATTAACCTGGTGTAACACTAGATTATACTCTCCTGCATTATTTGTTAGTTGGATCACATGCATTTCTTTCACTGACCAGCTATAGACTTCCAGAATGTTTAAAAACTTCATATGCAGTGTTTAATGAAATATTAAATATATCTTAGAAGCTCAGTAAATATTTGGTCCATACATGCTAATATCTGTTGGACTTTTAAAAAATTCATCCTTAGTGACTTAATCTTGTTTAGTTTTGATGGACTAGAAGTAATTTTTATCCTTCTATTCTTCTAAAGAGCTAGGAAGTTGAAGTGAATGTAATGTTAGCTTCCACAGCAAGTTATTTTCCATTATTTATTAGCAGAAGAAAAAAAATATGATTAAGCCATAAAAAGCCACTTGTCAAAAAAGTGTCTTGCAGTTGCTCACTTTTGTCAACATTTAGAGCTATCCTCTGAACAACCTGATGTGATACTAGCCCTCTAGGTTTGATCCAGCTGTGGTACTCAAACCTGAGAGCAACTTTTTCCTACAGTCCTAAAAATCCCCTCTGGGATCCAGGAGAAACTTTGCTCCCAGTACTGGAACTTTAAAGCCTTTACTTATTTCCAGTATGGTCTCATTCTGTGATATCATGTAAATGATCCCAAGAAAACAAAGTTGCCATGTATGGAAGTACTGAAGAAAATGAGAAGAGTTAGCAGTAGGATTCTGCATCTGTCTATTCCTATGTCAACTGAAAAAGCATTTTTTTTTTTAGTATTTTCTTTGTGCTAAATTCGTTGCATTATGGAATGTAGATTTATATTTTACTTGTGGCAGGAAGACTAATATGCATGATGAACTTAATGTCTTCCAATATAATCTAGTGCTAAATTGTAAGATGCAGAGGAGTGGTATCACTGGAGACTGGGAATTGGAGGTGAATGCTTTTTTTTAAGGAGGTAGAAATTAACCTATACCCAGAGATGACAGACACATGGTTTGTGTGCCATCTCTGCCTCCTCCTCCACTTGTGGCAGACATTGCTAATCAGTGTCTTAACACACAGTATTATTCATCCTGAATATGATTTCCAAATCTTCACTGTCTTGTAACATTAACAACTGATTGGAGTCTGCACAAAATTTGAAACCAGAAGGTCCTTGAGAGCAGGTACTGTGCCTTCTTGACGTTTTCAGGACTTAGCATCTATCCTTAATAAATATTGAGTGAATGAAGAATGGGTAGATTTAGATGAGAGAAAAGCGTATTTCTGATAAAAGAAATAGATTTATCAGAAAGGTGTGCTTACAGGAGTGAGCATGATACATGTTTACTGCATTAGTGAATGTCCTCCTCCCTATTTCAGGCCTCTGTGCTCTCAAAGACGGACCTCACACTCTAGAACTAGAAGTCAAGGACTCCACGTGCTGAGCTAGAGGCAGCCACTGCGCAGGCATCTTGGAGGTGGCCCCAGGCTCTCACTCAGCTCCCAGCCTGTCTCAGGCTCTTTGCATTTTGATTGTGCCCAACAGAAAAAAGCACACATGTTCATTCACACACACCTTATTTATTGCTGCCTCTCACTCTGCTTGGGCCGTGGTAGAGTGGTAAAAGGAAGGAAGGCCCCTAGTTGGAAGGAATAGGGAAGGGGGCACACTTAACCTCTTTCTTGGGAGAAAGTGGCTGCACTTCCCCTGGTAAATGCCAGAGGATTCCTTAGTGTCCACTTGGCCAGAGAGGGTGTTGCTGCTGTGCCAGCTGTGAAAGCAGGCCCCATACTTCCCTTCTTTGCGGCTAGCCGTGTGCTAATCAGTCGCAACCACACAAACCCAGCTGCTTCTCTGTACTTCTTCCTGATTAGCGAGACGTACGTATTCAGAATTCAAGCCAAAACTTACATCATCATAATAAAATTGTTTACAATTTGAGGCCTATGCGCTGTTACTAATTTAGACAATAGTTTAGTGACCATCATAAGGGAATCTCATCACATGATACCCAAAAGTTGGAAAAGCCAAGACCAAGAAAGATTTTTCTGGAATCTCTTCTGGAAACAGGACAGACTCAGAAGGCATCAGCTGCAAGGTTTTCAGTATGAAGTGATTTTACCAGTTCTTCTGGACCCTTCAGGTACGGTTGGACTCATCCCCTAAACAGTAAGTGACATACATAAACTCTGTTTCCTTAAATTCCTTATGCTTACTCCCACCTCATACTTTTAAATATTTTTCTCAACTTCTGTGTTTTAAACCTTCATAAACTGAATCTCTGTGGCTGAGCAGCCATTCCAGTAACTATGTGAACTCCTGTTTTATTTCTAGCTACTATAGCGTTTATTTTCTTAGAAGGACCAGGCCGGTTGTTATTCTGAACATGCCCCAGGAGGCCCTCCGCTCTGCCTTTGCTTACTCAGTCCTAGAAAGAATGCTCCTCCTGACAAAATAAAGCTCTTCTTCCAGACTGAATTTAAATGACAGCACCTCCATGAAACTCTCCTCAGGACATCTAGCAGGAATGATCTCAGGCTCCCTTGTATACTAAAAACACACACAATGTTCTACTTGCGGCTGGCTTTTTTCTGCATGCATTTCTACCCTCCAAGACTGTCAACTTGAAGTGCAAACACTGACCACTAGTAAGTGAACCTCGGACCACTTCTTAAGGTGCAGTTGAAGCTGCGATGCCTCTTTTTCCCCTTTTCCTGTGTCAGGATGGAGAGTTCAGTTGTGGAACAGTTGAGAGGGAACTCTAGAACAGCTAGTGAAATTGACTGGCATTCTTTTCCTACAAAGTGAAAGGAACCCCTAACCTTCATGGACCTTGAAATAGATTACACCTCCATGAGCCAGTCTAACCGCTGCTCCAATACCTGTGTGGGAACTGGCACATCCTTAGTAACCAATAAATGTCTGTGGAATCAATGAATGAGTGAGAGCTCGGGAATACATGGAGATCTATTATTTCTGGGCAGAAGCAGGGGGATCACCTTGAGATTTACAACTCGTTGTAGCCCAACACTTTGCAGGGGCGGGACAGTTCTGATTATAAAATGGAGGACCCGGGAAATTAAATCACTACACACAGGTGATGAATTTGTTGCTGAAAACCCTCTCTCACTGAATAAAGAAGGCTCATTGTTAGGGAGGTAAGAGGGGAGAGCTAAGTGAGATGTAAACGGCACAAAACCAGCCCCTCAGCTCTGCGCTGCTTTCTCCACGCTCTAGATAGAAGAGGCCCTCAGAGTGTCCAGAAATCTAGTTTGGTGTGGTCTGCTGGAAGAGGACTCTCAGCTTTAGGGTGGAGTCACACATCCACCCAGAATCCTGGCTGGGGGATGTCACCGTGCTTCAGGTTATCAGTGATGTACTGCCAGTGGCCCACAGATTGCCTCGCAGCAATCTGACCGAGTCAGTCGTGACAGTAGAGCATCATCTGCTCTGGTTTCACAAGGTAATGAATTCTTTACAAATAAAATAATTGCCTGTTCTTGCCTCAGAATGGTTTCCGATCTAAGCCTTGTGCCTAAGAAGTTGCTCAGTCGTGTCCAACTCTTTGCCACCCCATGGACTGTAGCCTGCCAGGCTTCCCTGTCCATGGAATTCTCCAGGCAAGAATAGTGGAGTGGGTTGCCATTCCCTTCTCTGGGAGATCTTCCCAACCCAGGGATCAAACCCAGGTCTCCTGCATTGCAGGCAGATTGTTTACTGTCTGAGCCACCAGGGAAGCCCTAGATTTATCTAGCTGGAGGTATTTTTAAACCATTGATTTTAACTGTGCTTGTTCAGTATTCATCCTAACACTCATAGACTAAAATACAAGCATCATGCCTGTTTGAAAAGGAGAAGGGAAAGATATTTAAGAGAATGCGGTCAATGAAAGGAAGGTCTGTTTGCCCCTTTTATGCTGAAATTGGGAACCAGAGCCATTGATTGGAAAGAAAGGGAGAAAAGCTGAATAGTTGTTGCCAGTGAAAATATGAGCCAGAGACCTGTACCAATAAGTAATTAAAACAAGAGGGAGATTCATAATGTGCACGGAGTTTTGGTGTGGTTGCCCAGTTCTAGCTCTTGTCCCTTCTCCACTCCAGCCCTTACTCAGATCACCATCACACACCGCTGTCCTTTGATTACTAGGGCAGGTAGCAGCCTTCCTGTCTGAATTGTGTTTGATACAATTCCAGCTGGGAAAAGTACTGCAGTCCACTGACCAAACGGGGAATTTACAAGAGTTGTTGTGTTTAAAATGGATCCAGGCATTTTGTGGTCTCTTTTATTGAATAAAGTCAGTGTCAGATATAGTAGAAATTAGGAGAAGATACTGTGTGTTTGGCAGCCAACATTCGAAACTGTCAAGGAAAAACTGGATTCTGTGGTTAGATGAATAAAACTTATTGACTAAGATACTTAAAAACATGACCCAAGTAAGGGATTGTTATTAAGTACTTTTCCAAGAAGGGCTGTTTCTTATCCTTCGTTAAGTCATCATAGTGAAAGTTACCAAAAGGCTTATTGAGACCATGTTGGGAAAGTCTGCCATCGTGCACATTTGCCAGGCAGTTGCCGAGCTCCGTGTACCGTGGTGCCATGTGGGTTTGGCAGCACATGTTTGAGCATTTAGCCTAGTGCCTGCTGTGTTGTGGAGACTCGGTTAACACTGGCTGAAAGAAGGAATACTCGGCAGAGAATGGACCTACTATTTGAAACATGCAATCTCATGGACTTTCTCATGGAGGTAGCATGGTTATGAGAATTAGAATTTGAAAAGATGAAGTCGTTAATTAACCCTCACCTTTCCTGAATAGATAGCCCAAGATTTGGTGGCTTAGCTCTAAAGAAACCTATTTTTTTTTTTTTTAATGTGTTTTCTTTGCTACTTTAGCACTTGCAGCCCAAACTAATGGGAAATTGTCTTTCCTAAGATGTTTATTCTCTGGAGTTGAAAGCTACCTACCAAATATTCAATACTTCATAGAAAATAGGTATTTAGTAAATATTTCTTGATTTATTGATTGGATAATTAATATATATACTCAACCAATTTACTTAATACAGCATCAAAAATTCTGCCCACATTTCAGAGCCCTTATCTTTGTAATTTTGATCCTTTGTTACCTGGATTTGATTGTTTCCAAAGCCGGAATGCTCTGCACCCTATAAAAAAGCTGTATAACTGAAGCTCCATTTCACAGTGCCCTGTGGAGACTTGGGTCTAATTATATATCATGGAATGCCTCTGGCCCTTGTATGTTTTGCTTGCTTCTTGATAACAGAATCTTAAATTATTCTGATCTTGTTATCAAGGTCTGGGAGTCAAGTCTCTACAACTTTTCATTTCATCTTCATTAAGCCTATTCCTTTTTTTTTTTTTTTTATGAGGACTGCTTTTTAAAGTTTAATTTTATTATACAGGATTAACTGTCTACACTGTCACAATCAATTAAATCAGAAATTCAATTAAATTTGGTTTTTGGCATCATAGAAACAACTCATCTGATAATTAATGTGAACTTTTACCCAATTGATCAATGTTCTTATGTTGTTTAGACAAAACCAGAGGTTCATCATGTCTTTGACTCTACATGTGGTTTGAGGATCACAAACCACTTTTCTTGTTGCATGCTATTTGTTACCTTCATGATAGTAATAACTAATGGCTGGCTTGTTCCCTCATCTCTGTGTTTCCATTTTTGTCATTAGAACTGACTGCATTTTTACTATGTTAATTAAAAGTTCCCAACTGGAATCAGGTTATATTTGTTTTTCTTTCTGAATTACCATTCTTAATAGTTTATATATGCTTCTCTATTCTTATAAGTATTTATTTTCTTCTTCAACTAGGATCACTTTATACTTATATGTTGTGTATGGTTTGCATGACTGCATATCATTGATCAAGAGTTTAATTCTCCTTTGACAAAACAGTTTGTTTTGAAATTGAAATTTTGAAAAGCAAAGTTACAGTGAACATGGTTTCTAATGGCATTTGTAGAAAGAAAGATATTCTGAATTAGATTGTCCATTGCCAGGTCATCAGAGAAGTTGTTTGAGAGTTTATTTAGGGGTCATATTAAAACAATTTGGTTTCTCAGCAAATACTCTTTGTAATTAGCTGCAGTGTTTGCTAGATATTTGTATTGTGCTGAACATTTCCTTCCATGGAAAATTGAAAAAAGATAAAACTGTGGTGATCAGTGTTGCTTGGGTTTAATTAGATCCACAGTCGTAAGGTAGCCAAGTGAGAGTTGCTGCTCTACGAGTTGTCTTTCCTCAGTGACTGTAGCAACACACGGACATGGCAAGCACACCCTCTGTGCCCTCCAAAAGTGCTGAGTTTTTAGGCAAGTTATTATTTTTAATTAATCTATTTTAATTGGAGGCTAATTACGCTATTGTGGTGGTTTTTGCCACACATTCACATGAATCAGCCACGGGTGTACATGTGTTCCTCATCCTGAGCCCCCCTCCCACCTCCCTCCCCATCCCATCCCTCAGGGTCATCCCAGTGCACCAGCCCTGAGCACCCTGCCTCATGCATCGAACCTGGACTGGCGATCTGTTTCACATATGATAATATACATGTTTCAATGCTATTCTCTCAAATCATCCCACCCTCGCCCTCTCCCCCAGAGTCCAAAAGTCTGTTCTTTACATCTGTGTCTCTTTTGCTGTCTCGCATATAGGGTCATTGTTACCATCTTTCTAAATTCCATATTTATGCATTAATATACTGTATTGTTTTTTTTTCTGGCTTACTTCACTCTGTTATTTTTGAAGGGCAGCTATTTATCAGAAAACACACACACACAGAAGAAAATACAGCTAGCAGAGAAACAAATATTTTTGAGAAAACTGCTCTTGATAGTAGGTGTCCGCAATCCAACTAAACGTCATCAAAAGGGCACTGAGTCGAGTGCTCAACACCTCCTTAGGGATGGAAAGCAGGCCCCGCTCTCAGGGGCCTTGTGGCGCCACTGCAGGTGGCTCCGGGGAAACAGAAGACTGGTGTGGACAGACCATGTTCTCTGAGAAGGGAGACTGGGTGTGCATCCCGTCTTCTCCATTTCTTGGATGTGACCTTGGGCAAGCTCCCTGACTGCGGAGCGTCCTATGTCAGACGGTGAGGCTGATGGTGTGACAGCTGACCCAGGCCCACTTAGTCCATCTGTGCTGACCCTGTTGCCGTGGCCTTAAATCTACTGATGCATTTCAGCGGCACCCTGAGGATTAAAGGGATGTGCCTAGAAAATGTGCTTAAAGTTAAAAAATAAAAATTATAATGAACTCCAGTGTGCATTTCCCACAGAAAACTGTGGCTCTCCAAACTTAAATGTTCTGCCAGTGTGGGTTCCAACAGCTCGCACGTCTTGCTCACAGCCCTCTTCCTTTGGAGAAGTACAGTTTTGCTGATTGGTTTGCCATGGAAGAAGAACCGGAGGGAGAGCCCCAGAGATGCCAGTGTCAGGTGTCTTCTCTTGTCTCAGAATGCAGTCAGGATTTAGAATGAAGTTGAGTTTCCAGTGCTGTCTTTTTCATGCTAATTAGAATATAAGTGATCCCTTTCCCAGAGAATTTAGCCTCCTAATTTGACATTCCTTTTGCAGTCATCTTCATGACTCTCCGGGTGTTTATTGGTGACTCCCGGTCCCGAAACACCGCGTCCATTTGGGTCAATGGCCACCGCATTTGGTCATTTCTGCTTCCTGTGGCCCTGCTGGACTGGCCTTTGTCAGGGAGAAGCCACCTTCTGAGTCCGACCGCACTCAGTGGGACTGAGAGTCCAGGTGGTGTACAGGGGCACACCCATCCTAACCTTCTGCTCCTCTGTGCTTTCAGTCTTTGCCAGTTTCCATACAGGACGGTTTCCCAGCAGCCGTGCAGTACCCGAACACTCACGGCGTGCAGGTGCAGATCTGGCTGTTTTCCCTCCTTAAAGCCAAACTTCTTAAAGATAATCAACTAGCGTCTGATTTAAACCAAGTTTAATTACATCCTTTCCATAGTAAAAACCACTTTCCCCCCAAATTTGGTGATCTGTTGTGATGCTGTTTGCTGTTGAAGAGTTATCTAGTCTTTAAATGACCAAGACAGTACACGACAAGCGCTGAACTGTGAAATGACTTTTGCTAAATGCTGAGCAGTTTGCAGCTGCCAGCAGAAAAGGGTGCATTGATGGAAAGAGTGAATAACTTCTTTTGGAATGAGCACTTTGGGAGAAAATGCAAACTTTCTGGAAAAGTCAGTCTCGCATATGTCAGCAATAGGAATGCTTTGAAATTGTTCATAAGCTCATCAAAAACAACTGGCTATCTCATTATTCACCCAGATCAGGAAAAGCCCCAAATCCATATGCCCAGATAAATATTTATTTCACTAGCTTTTAATTTAGGGCTTTAGGGGAAAAAGTTTCGAGGACTTTTTCTTTCACATTGTTGGTGAAAACGTTCATAGATTTTAGTGAACAGCACAGTAACTTTAGAACAAGAGTAAAGAAAAATTAGCATTCTTGGTGAGTAGAAATCAGACTTCTTATAGTTATATGAAGGTGAAATGCAGTATACCTAAAATTACTCAAACTGGCTAATAAAAGAAAGTCTAGATGTTTCCTATTAACCTTGGAATGTGCTTGGAAAAGGTCCTGCTAATTCCAGATGTCTAGTATTGGAAAGGGTATCAACAGCATGACTCATTTGTGGCAGAGAATACAGTTCAAAAATTCGCAAGTGCAGTTCAGTGCACTTAGGCCCAGTATGGTTTTCTCTTCTTCCTACGGCGTTCCTTTGTCAGTCTGTCCTTCGGTCTTTTGCTCTTTCTTTCTTCCTCTCTTCCCTCCCTTCCTTCCCTTTCATCCTTCCTTCTCCTACCATAAAAGTAGGAGAAACACTGCAGAATGTGGTGTTTCTAATTTCTTGGTTGCAAATGAAAACCAATTTATATAAAGGAATAAGGTGGTCCAGACTTAGAACTCAGATGTGTTAAGTAAATATTTACTCTGGTTCCACTCCAGGGAGGTAAAAGATTTTATTAACATATTTATTGAGGTCATGGGGCAAGGAAAAGCTTATGCTGTGCTTAAATGCCTGAGGGGCCTTTTTTTTTTCCTTGCTAGTTAACAAAGGCCAGTATTTTTTATCCTGCTGAAAAGAGCAAATGTCTTATTTTTGTGGCCTGTACTTTCTTATTGTTCACTCACAAACTGCTTAATCTCAAACCAGAGTTTTAAAAAGCTGCTTTATTTTTTCCCTTTGTTCAGATCTCTTCTTAGATATCCTTTATGAGATTTGTTTCCAAGCTTTCTTCTTGTGCTTTTTCTCCTGGTTTACTTTGGGCTGTTATCAGCTGTTTGTACTTTGTTTTGTCTTCATCACTGAAAAGAAAAATCGCCCATTAAAAGTCTAGATTTGAAGTGTTGAACTTAATTCCTTGAGTCCAGTCCACAGTTTGGCTCTGCTTAGCGTACCAGGCTGACCTCCAGCACAGGGGAGGGTGCCTTGGCAGAAATCTGAGAATTCCTCGATCAGTTAACTCCCTTTTTTGGATTTATGGAGCCTTTAGGTGGATTGCTTTGTGCTAAGCATTTTCCTATTGGAAAGGAATGAGGCTGGGATGAGAGGAGTTTGCACAGCACAGAATGTTTGCAACTGACCTCCGGTTTAGCATGCTGGGTTCACCAGCTGCTGCTGCACCCTGCCTTGAAGCACACGCCATCCAAAGCCCCCAACTCACATCATGAACGGTTTCAAAGAGCGGTGACAAAACAAAGTTGGATAATGTTAACCTTTTGTGGCTTGCTTCTGACTTGATTCCTTGCTCCTCTTTAAGTCTTTGTTTTTATTCTTAGAAATCAGATTTTAAAAGACTCAGCAGCCAAACAGGCAGAACATTATACTGTGGTATAGAGTGACTGCGAAAGCTCTTTGTGCTGACGATTAATTTCACTTGTAAACACTTTCATTTTGTTGCCAGCGAGGAGACTTCCTTTTCCTTTCTCTGCCTAGTTGAAATCTAGAAATGAAATTCTACAGCTGTCAGGCTCCCACATATTCATCAGCGGCCTCTCAAGATGGCTTCACAACAGGCAGAGTGAATCTAGAGGATTCTACTGTTAAACTCTGAACACCGCTTGTTTGAAGCACCCCAGCTCACAAAGGAAAGAAATGAGTCCTTTGCCTGCCTGACATGTCATCATGGGCAGTAACATAATCTGCTGCATGATATGAGTAAAATGTGGACATTTTCTGTGCCCATAGTAAACATCTGCACCCAAAGCAAAGTTAATTCGATGGGCTTAATCGGCTTGTGTGCTGTGAACCACAGTTGTCTCCCCCACCCCCATTTCTACAGGTTAAGAACTTATCAGGCGATGGAAAAACCAAGAGTGTCAGCAGGTATTGTAGTGCAGCAGTGTCCTAAAAGCCCATCCCTTCCTTTGTAGCAGGGCATTTGTGGTTGAGTGCAATAGTCAAGTGTTTGTAATGCTTTCTCCACGATTATCCGTTGGTTACCACAGCCAGCTTGTGTGTGTGTGTGTGTGTGTGCACGCACACGCGCACACTTAAATTAGATCCCTGCATGTTTCACTTAGTGCTCGAACCAGAATGTTTGCCAACTTAGGGGCCAACTAACACATTTATTTTACTTTCTAGAATGTGCAGAGATGACGTCCAATATGGGAATGACCCAACGGTCTGCATATTCTTCTTTTTGTCTTCTAGTTGCAGTGCCTCTTCCGCACTGTGTGCACCATCTCCAAGCGGCATTCACAGGGTTAGGCAGAGCTCTGAGGCTCGGTCTCTAGAGAGACAGCTCAGCGCATCATCTTGTGGCACCGTCTAATCCTTGATGTAATACTGTTCAGAGAAAATGATCCTTGTCACTCATTTATGGTTTCAGTTTACTTTCTGCCCTCTCACATGACCAGTCACACCTGGGAGCAGACCAGCTTTGGAGGGAGATTCTTGATAGGGCCACTTCAAAGGGTATTTGCAGAAATGAAGTGCATGTATGCACATAAATTCTGAGTTTCACAACCTCCCAGCCAATTAGGCAGAATAGAAGATGTATACACGTGCGTGTGCGCGCGTACACACACACACACACACACACACTCACACACACAGTAATTGGCAGAGAGATTATAAAGTATACTCCTTTGCTGCTCAAAGGATTAATTATGCTGGTTGGACATCTGCTGCTCTGGTTCACTCTTCTAATTGAGGAGGGTGGGCACCTATCTTTGATAAATCATAAAAGGGCCATTGTTTAATCACATAGAACCCCACAAAGGGTAGAAAATAATATTATAATTATGGTTGCTAACAACCAAGCCATGCAGCATCTTCATCACAGTTTTCTGAGAAGGTATGTTCACTGGTAGAGTAAGCAACATTTATATTTGTGGTGCATTTAGGCTCCAAATAAAGCCATGATCCTGCCTTTGAAGATTGTTCTCATCTAACAGTCTGCCCAAAGAAATACTAACAAAGATGGTAAGTGAGTAGAGGGAAATATTAATTTAGAAACAGGTAATAAATAGATATAATTCAAAATTTTCATGCAATATGGTAGAAGTGATAGGAAGCATGTCAATTAGATTGATTCTGTATACGGACTATGTTGTTATTCTTTAGTTGCTAAGTTGTGTCTAACTCTTTTCTACCCCATGGACTATAGCCCACCAGGCTCCTCTGTCCGTGGGATTTGAGACAAGAATACTGGAGTGGGTTTCCATTTCCTTCTCCAGGGGATCTTCCTGACCCAGGGATTGAACCCACATCTCCTGCGTTGGCAGGTGGATTCTTTACCACGAGCCACCAGGGAAGCCCTAAACTTCAGTTTATTTCTTGCAAGACATTCCCATGCGCCTGCATGTCTGTGATGCTCACACCACCGCCAAGAGAGAATTTGGGGAAGCTTAAGAAAGGAAGCTGGTTTAATTGGTCTTATGAAGAACACAAGCTTGAATCCAGAAAACCGAATATGGGAAACAATTTAAGCCATGTGTCCACCTACAGAGCATCATCTGACATATACCAAGAATAATGAGGAGCTTCGGGGTCCAGCAAGAACAGGTGACCTCCAAAAAGATAGATCAGCTTATCCCTTTTCCTGACCTACTTGTTACCAGCACTTGAAAGCCCCTCAGCCTTCCGTCTTCCTGGGCTTGCATCTGGCAGCCTTTGCATACCCTTGCAGATCTGCTCACTGCCACCCTCAGTGCCTCTGTTGACAGCACTACTGGATGTCTGGCTAAATGTTGCTTTTGTTTGTTTTTAAATCTATTGATAGATATTCCAACAACTATTACATTTGACATAACCTATACTTTTAAAAAAATTGCACCTAAAGCACACTGTATTCGTTTCTAGTCAAACTTATGGTTTTTCCAGTAGTCAACTATGGATGTGAGAGCTGGACCATCAAGAAAGCTGAGTGTTGAAGAATTGATGCTTTTGAACTGTGGTGTTGGAGAAGACTCTTGAAAGTCCTTTGCACTGCAAGGATATCAAGCCAGTTAATCCTAAAGGAAACCAGTCCTGAATATTCATTGGAAGGACTGATGCTGAAGCTGAAGCTCCGATATTTGGCCACCTAATGCAAAGAACTGACTCACTGGAAAAGACTGAATCTTTCTGCTGGGAAAGATTGAAGGCAGAAGGAGAAGGGGACGACAGAGAATGAGATGGTTGGATGGGATCACCGACTTGATGGACTTGAGTTTGAACAAGCTCCAGGAGTTGGTGATGGACCAGGAAGTCTGGCATGCTGCAGTCCAGGGGGTCACAAAGAATTGGACACCACTGAGCAACTGAATTAAACTGATTCATTTCCTAGGGCTGTCAAAGTACCACAGACTAGATGACTTAAACAACATAAATTTATTTTTTCACAGTTCTGGAGTCTTGAAGTCTGTAGTCAGGGTTGGTTTCTTCTGAGGCCTCTCTCCTTGGCTTGTAGATGGCCATCTTTCTCCAAGTGTCCTCACGTGGTCTTCCCTGTGTGTATGTGTGTGCTAATTTCCTCCTCTTATAAATACACCAGTCATATGGATTAGGGTCCACCCATATGACCTTATTTTAACTTAATTACCTGTTTATATACAATATCTCTATATACAACTTGAAGTATTAGGGGTCAGGACTTCACATATGGGCATTAGGGGGAAAACAATTCAGCCCATACCACATTTAAATGATCTTTTAGATCTTTAAATGATCTTTAAAACAATCTTTTAGGTGGTCTATCACCCCACTGTCTCCCTCCCCTGCCCCTCGATTTGACCCCTTAGGTGATAGGAACTCTGTTTCTCTTCTGGTGGTATCCAGAGTCTAACTGTCCATCACACTACAAGTATCTCACACACTCTTGGTGAATGCCGGCATGGACAGAGGTATTCTGAGTTATTTAATAATAAAGATAATGATTGTCATTGATATTTTTTCTCTTAAGTCATTCATATTCAGTTCAGTCACTCAGTCGTGTCCGACTCTTTGCAATCCCATGAATCGCAGCAGGCCAGGCCTTGCTGTCCATCACCAACTCCCAGAGTTTACTCAAACTCATGTCCATTGAGTCAGTGATGCTGTCCAACCATCTCATCCTCTGTCGTCCCCTTCTCCTCCTGCCCTCAATCTTTCCCAGCATCAGGGTCTTTTCCAGTGAGTCAGCTCTTCGCATCAAGTGGTCAAAGTATTGGAGTTTCAGCTTCAGCATCAGTCCTTCCAATGAACACTCAGGACTGATCTCCTTTAGGATGGAATGGTTGGATCTCCTTGCAGTCCAAGGCACTCTCAAGAGTCTTCTCCAACACCACAGTTCAAAAGCATCAGTTCTTCAGTGCTCAGCTTTCTTTATAGTCCAACTCTCACATCCATACATGAGTACTGGAAAAACCATAGCCTTGACTAGATGGACCTTTGTTGGCAAAGTAATGTCTCTGCTTTTTAATATGCTGTCTAGGTTGCTCATAACTTTCCTTCCAAGGAGCAAGCGTCTTTTAATTTCCTGGCTGCAGTCACCATCTGCAGTGATTTTGAGACACCCAAAATAAAGTCAGCCACTGTTTCCACTGTTTCCCCATCTATTTGCAATGAAGTGATGGGACCAGATGCCATGATCTTTGTTTTCTGAATGTTGAGCTTTAAAGCAACTTTTTCACTCTCCTCTTTCACTTTCATCAAGAGGCTCTTTAGTTCTTTTTCACTGTCTGCCATAAGGGTGGTGTCATCTGCATATCTGAGGTTATTGATATTTCTCCCGGCAATGATTCCAGCTTGTGCTTCTTCCAGCCCAGCGTTCCTCATGATGTACTCTGCATAGAAGTTAAATAAGTAGGGTGACAATATATAGCCTTGACGTAGTCCTTTTCCTATTTAGAACCAGTCTGTTGTTCCATGTCCAGTTCTAACTGTTGCTTCCTGACCTGCATACAGGTTTCTCAAGAGGCAGGTCAGGTGGTCTGGGATTCCCATCTCTTTCAGAATTTTCCACAGTTTATTGTGATCCACACAGTCAAAGGCTTTGGCATAGTCAATAAAGCAGAAATAGATGTTTTTCTTGAATGCTCTTGTTTTTTTGATGATTCAGCAGATGTTGGCAATTTGATCTCTGGTTCCTCTGCCTTTTCTAAAACCAGCTTGAGCATCTGGAAGTTCACGGTTCACGAATTGCTGAAGCCTGGCTTGCAGAATTTTGAGCATGACTTTACTAGCGTGTAAGATGAGTGCAATTGTGTGGTAGTTTGAGCATTCTTTGGCATTTCCTTTCTTTGGAATTGGAACGATATTGGTGATAGAGTATTGGAATTATTGGTGATAGAAGCAAGGTCCAATGCTGTAAAGAGCAATATTGCATAGGAACCTGGAATGTTAGGTCCATGAATCAAGGCAAATCGGAAGTGGTCAGACAGGAGATGGCAAGAGTGAACATCGAAAATCTAGGAATCAGCGAACTAAAATGGACTGGAATGGGTGAATTTAACTCAGATGACCATGATATCTAATACTGTGGGCAGGAATCCTATAGAAAAAATGGAGTAGCCATCATGGTCAACAAAAGAGTCCAAAATGGAGTACTTGGATGGAATCTCAAAAATGACAGAATGATCTCTGTTCATCTTCAAGGCAAACTATTCGGTATCACAGTAATCCAAGCCTATTGCCCCAACCAGTAACGCTGAAGAAGCCAAAGTCAAACGGTTCTATGAAGACCTACAAGACCTTTTAGAACTAACACCCAAAAAAGATGTCCTTTTCATTATAGCAGACTGAAATGCAAAAGTAGGAAGTCAAGAAACACCTGGAGTAACAGGCAAATTTGGCCTTGGAGCACAGAATGAGGCAGGGCAAAGGCTAATAGAGCTTTGCCAAGAGAACGCACTGGTCATAGCAAACACCTTCTTCCCACAACAGAAGATAAGACTCTACACATGGACATCACCAGATGGCCAATACCAAAATCAGATTGATTATATTTTTTGCAGCGAAAGATATATATAGTCAGCAAAAACAAGACCGGGAGTGGACTGTGGCTCAGATCATGAACTCCTTATTGCCAAATTCAGACTAAACTTGAAGAAAGTGGGGAAAACCACTAAACCATTCAGGTATGACCTAAATCAAATCCCTTATGATTATACTGTGGAAGTGGGAAACAGATTTAAGGGACTAGATTTGATAGAGTACCTGATGAACTATAGACAGAGTTTCATGACATTGTACAGGAGACAGGGATCAAGACCATTCCTGAGATAAAGAAATGCAAAAAAGCAAAATGGCTGTCTGAGGAGGCCTTACAAATAGCTGTGAAAAGAAGCGAAGAGCAAAGGAGAAAAGGAAAGATATACCCATTTGAATACAGAGTTCCATAGAATAGCAAGAAGAGGTAAGAAAGCCTTCCTCAGCAATCAATGCAAAGAAATAGAGGGAAACAAAAGAATGGGAAAGACTAGAGATCTCTTCAAGAAAATTAGAGATACCAAGGGAACATTTCATGCAAAGATGGGCTCAATAATGAACAAAAATGGTATGGAGCTGACAGAAGTAGAAGATATTACAAAGAGGTGGCAAGAATACACAGAAGAAGCATACAGAAAAGGTCTTCTCGACCTAGATAATCATGATGGTGTGATCACTCACCTAGGACCAGACATCCTGGAATGTGAAATTAAGTGGGCCTTAGGAAGCATCATTATGAACAAAGCTAGTGGAGATGATGGAATTCCAGTTGAGCTATTTCAAATCCTAAAAGATATTGCTGTGGAAGTGCTGCACTCAATATGCTAGCAAATTTGGAAAACTCAGTAGTGGCCACCAGACTGGAAAATGTCAGTTTTCATTCCAATCCCAAAGAAAGGAAATGCCAAAGAATGCTCAAAACAGTCATTCATGTTATTGTCTTCAAAACACCACAAGTATAGGAAAGAATGAAGCTGTTATGTAGGTAGCATGGATTTCTAATAATCTACCACCCTTTCCCAAAACCAAAAAATAAAAGTTTATTCCCCTTTAGGTTTCTGTGTCCAGGGATTTTCTGAGTTCTTAAGAGACCAGCCAGGCAGGTGTTAATAATGTAAATGAGATTCTTCTGTCTCTGCCATTTTGGGGTTAAAATTCTGACTCTGAAGACTATATGAATTTATCACAAAGCCAAAATTACATTTGTCTTTCCTAACACCTACGATGATTACTTTATGATTCACACACTAAAACAAAATGCCAAATTAGAAATGCCTTTGGTCACTTTATAGCTAAATTGATACGCTGTACAAGAGCAAATGTGAGGTATGGAAGGAAGTTTCCTTACTCATGAGTTGATAACAGATACTCATGTTCCTGAGTTCATTGGCAAATATCATTGGCTGTTTTTCTTTAAAAAAAGAAAGTTCTTAGAAAAAATTATAATAAGTATTGTGACTAAGTATAAGAATTTCTAAGAGGCAAGCTATTTTTCCCTACAGATCCAGCCTGGGTTGCTTTAGCATTAATGCTTTGGACCTAGAAGTTAAATGCTAATGTAGTGTCATTTTATTAAAATAGTATATCACAGAAAAGCAGAACACATATATAACATTTAGTTGATTTTGCTTTTCATTGCATCTATGTGCCTACTAAGCTTATATATGTATTTTTATCAATATTTTTGGTTTACAGTGAAATATTTTTTCTTGCTAATACCTGTCATGTTTTTAATTATACTTAAAGCATGCCTTTAAAAGCAGTAATATAGAGATGTCATCATCTTTTATCTGTTTATATTAAGTGAACTTATAGTGGATCCCAATCTGAGATCTCCTAAAATTTCCCAGAGTGGGATTTTGTGTACTGTGACTCTCTTTTAAGCCTCAAAGCAAAGCGTCTGTATCTAAGATTGCAGTTTTGTTTTCTTCACCCATTCCTGGTTAAAGAGAATGTTGTGGTGGCTGTTTGTCACAAATGAGGCAGATGGTGGAATTTTACTAGAAGGAGCTGAGCAGAGGAGGGGAAAGCTGAGCAGGAGGAAGGAGTTTGAGATTGGGGGAACCACATGGCTCAGAAAGCAGGCCCAGTCCAAAGTCAGATAACAAGCCCAGTTCTTACAGGATGAGCTTTCCAATATTTAAGACCTAAATGTGTATGGTGGCTGTGGGCTGGTGTAATTTTGAAAGAGAGGTTGTAGGCAGTTTGCTTTCTGGAATAATTTGAGGGCATCTTTAAGGTGCCAATAACTGAATTCCCGCTTTAGAACTGGGAATCTGGCTTGAGTTTGAGCTTTATCCTGTACACTGTGTGACCGTTCTGAGTTGCAGTTTCCTTTTCTCTGTAATGATAAGACCTATTCACAACTTATAATCAGGATAAATTAGGTAATGTACACAAAATTGCTTTGTTCAGTGGCATGTGTCATAAATGCTACTGGAGTTGAGCAAAGATAGTTTCTGTTAGACTGTCCCACAGAACCTGCACATCCACATTTCATGCCTCAGACCAGATGGATTGCCATTGGGACATTGATATCGTTGCAGTGAGCCCAATGATTAGGCTACCACATTTAGTGCTTTCAAAAACAAACCAAAAAAAGATACATAAGTCTATTTGATAACTGATTAATGAAGTGAGATTCTTAATGTCATTTATTAAATGTAAAGCTTATTTACAGCATTTATAGAATCAGATCTGCAGGGGATCTCATCTAATTTTCTCCCCTCCCTTCAAGAAGGGCTGTATCAAATGTAAATTAGCCCTGACAGATGGTGATTGGATTCAGTTTCTAAATTTCTTAAGGAGGATTTCACAGTTTTCCTCTCTAAATTCTTTCAGTAATTTAACATTTCTTATGCCAAGTTCTTCCTTACAGCTGACCTAAATCTGTACTTGTAAAAGTCCTTCCTTATCCCCCTCCTCCTATCTTTACCAGAGATAGAGAACAGCTGGCCAGCAACCTTCTTATGATAATAACCCTTTTCAGTATTGAAAAAAAAGAGTTACTAAGTTGGACTCAATCGCTCCATCTCCTCCACCCCTGCGCCACTCCCCCGTTCATCAGCTAGTCTTCTCTGAATCATTCATGACCATGCTGCCATCCCTCGCCATGTCCCTGTCTCAGACCCTTGATACTTTCAAGCAGCTGGGCAGACGTGTGGCTCTGGGGAGGAGGCAGGCTGCTGCTTCCTCTCCTCCCTATGTTTTATGCATCACTGAGCCTTCTAATAAATGAATCAGGATAACCCTTAACAGTGTTGGGCGAGTCCATGACACTTTTTTCTCATAAACATGGAGTTCTGCAAGGATACTGTTCACAGGTTGCTTTGAAAATTGGGCCTCCCCTGTGCCTTAGTTTGCTTAGCCAGTCAGGCCATGACGCTACCACTTTGCATGCTAAAGATAACACTGATTGATATCTCTGCTCTCTTGAACTTAGTCTTGGAAGACACTGACCTAAAACTCTCCTGAGTGTAGAATATGCACACTGACTGAAAGAGAGAATGGGCTTCCCCAGCTTTCTAGGTTGCAGTTGGGAAATAAGTGACCACTGAGGACAATTGAGCTCATTAAGATGATCCCAAGAGGTTTCAGAGTGGCTCCTCTTTTTAATCTGAATGTGTATGCTTTTATGTCTCTCTAGGTTTATTACCCAGAGCTTTCTGTCTGGGTCTGTCAAGAACCATTTCCAGACAAGGAAATGGAGGGAAGGCTTCCTAAGGTAAGATCTCCAGCTGACATTTTGTTAAGGTGTTTTGTTTTTTTTTTCCCAGTATAGAAACAAAAACAGCTATTCCTCATTTTAATACTCATTACTATAATAATCCATTAACCTGATACCATAATCCATAACCTATTATCCACTTGGAAATAACTGGTGGCTCAGAGGTTAACGCGTCTGCCTCCAATGCGGAAGACCTGGGTTCGATCCCTGGGTCAGGAAGATCCCCTGGAGAAGGAAATGGTAACCCACTCCAGTATTCTTGCCTGGAGAATCCCATGGATGGAGAAGCCTGGTAGGCTACAGTCCATGGGGTCGCAAAGAGTCGGATATGACTGAGCGACTGAACAGAACAGAACAAAAAAGAAAAAGAATATCCTTATATCCTGTGATTCTTACAGTTCATATTATCTTTCTTTCTTGATGCCCAAAGTCCAAAGCAAATTTTCATTTGAGAATAGTGGAACCAATTTGTCAGATATACATTTTACAGGTTTTTTTGTTTGTTCCATTCCAATGTAGATAAATCCAAATATGAATATATCTAACTAAAATATCTCTTAAAACTATAGATGATGATAATTTTTTCGGTAATAATACCAGACTATCTGATAAAATTACCCATAAAACAAAACAGAAAGAATATTAAAAAGCTGCTATATTTTTTCTTCTAAGTTTTAGGCCCAAAAGTATTTTCTATAAACATGCTTTCATTGCTGAGACATTTTCAGTGTGACAATTCTCTGCCATAAGAAAATTTGTAAAATTTACATTTTAGATTTCAGCAGCATTTCAAAACAACAACAACAGAAACATTTACCAATTTTTACTATAGATACCTTTGAATTTTGCTTTTTAGGGTAAATTTCAATTTGACCTTAAGCAGGGAGGATTGTATTTTTTACCACTGACCTATTGATTCTGCAGTTAAAAAAAATAGAGACCAATGAAAATACAATTTCCATTTAAAAATTTCTTAAGTGTAATTGACCAATGGAGAGGACTCCCCAACTATTACTGTCATTTCAACTTTGGTAAACTATCCTACTTGCCCTTAATGGTTTCAGCAATTTCCTACCTTTTACTGACAGGCAGACATTAGCTAAAGAGATTATGTCAACTGGCAGTTTGCACTGAAAGAAAACAGTCCTAAATCACTTTTAATCTTTCAGAGAATTTCTGAAGGTCAAGGTAGAAATCATTGGCAAGAAAGTACGAGAACTAAATGATTTGGTCCCTGCCTGGGCTAGACTTTTTCTGATCTTGCAGTGTTGGAGTGGAAGTGAGCTAAAATACAGGAGCTTTATTTAAAACACATTCACACCCCACCACTGCACCACCAGGGTTGCTGTTGTCTAGACCTTCTTTGCTGGACCACCTCAGGGCATAATTCCCTGAGCAGCTGAGGGTGAGATGTGATCACGGAAGGGAAGAGGGGGAGTGTAGCCCTTTCATTAGTTCCTGCCCGACTCAGGAGTCCAGAGTTCTTCTCTGTGATACTGGTAGCATCATCCAGACAAGCAAGACTGGCCGAATTCCTCAGTGAGGTCAGCAGTGCCTCCCTTTCCTCTTGAAAGGCCATCTGAGTCCTAGGCCTTGTCTGCATTGAGGTATATTCCAGGGGCTGGTGGATCCTGGAATTCAGGTCTTCTGTTATTTCGAGTTCTTTCTCTCTAAATATATGAATAGTATTTTAAGCATAATATATTTGTCCTTTTTCTAGCTGTTGCCTTCTGGAAAAGTACATCTTTGCATAATCATAAGAAAAACAATCCTGGCTTACTTAGCCCAAAACACATTATTGAGTAACTGGGGGACTCATGTACTAACAGTCATCAGCAGGGAGAGCCACCCAGGAGCACAGTCTCCGGGGGCCCCTGGACACGTATCTGTATCTCCTTCTCCAGCCTTTTGGTTTATTCAAGTTCCTCAGTCCTGTCGGGACCATTATATGAGGGATGATGGAGGAAAATAGGACAATTTTTGTATAAAATTCTTCCAAGGTCTAACTTGTGGAAATAAGGCATCTTCCTGTTTCCTCTCTGAAATACCTCCTTCTCTTGTTGCAGAAGCTTGAAATTCCTTCAAGGTGGGGGCAAAGATATCTTTTTTCTTTCTTTCTCTCTCTGTCTCTCTTTTTTTTTAATGAATAGGGGGTAGGGACTGAAATCTAGTGAATTCCAGCCTCCAAAGGAAGGATGTACAGAACTTTAGCTCCCTAGAAGCTCCCTAGGGGGTCTCATATCAGAACTCCCTGCAAGGTTTATCACCACTGCTTTGCTGTCCTCCAGTTACTTGGGTGGCTCCCATATAGCATGTTAATTTTAGGGCAGGCTGGAGGGACTGCTTTTGTCTCTCTTGCCTTAAAATCTAATAGACTGTTCAGTCCATAGTAGGCATGCACAACGTGAATAATGAAGGAAGGACACATATGAATATTTGGGGGTCTTGAAAGAGAGAAAAAAATACTAAAAAAGGTAAATTCAAATCTGAAATGATCTCCTTTGAATTTTCTTTTCCTGGAAGAACTTCTTTCCAAATTACCCATATCCCACACAGCTCCCACCCAGTTCCCATCCATTTTGTTTTTTTTTTCCCATGGAAATATGAGAGTGTAAGACTGAGACATATAAAGACTAACTGATGTTCTGTATATTCACTTAGGAGTAAGTCTGGAGTAGGCAGTTTTCAGGCCAGCCATGATATTAAGTGAAGTATGTTATGAACTTTTGATTTCCTTTTCTAGGCCTATGACAGTTAGCATTGTCTAATTCTTCATTTGTCTAAAACTTGTTTGTCATATCCTGAACTGTGATGCTAACTGGTTGATTTGAGAGGAGAAACAAACATTAAAGACATCGGGTTTCAATGGATTTCTTTTTTAAATAGTGGAGTGCATGCCAAAATTTCAAAATTGAAATTATTTTCACAAAAGAAAGGAATTGCTCGATATAATGCTTTTGGATATTTTTCTGGATCCTTCAGGCCATGTAAATGATGAATAAAATTTTAATTTAATTTTCTGGTTGGCCCTTTTGGCATTTAATGATACCAATTCAGTTCAGTTCAGTCGCTCAGTCGTGTCCGACTCTCCGCAACCCCATGAATCACAGCACACCAGGCCTCCCTGTCCATCACCAACTCCCGGAGTTCACCCAAACTCATGTCCATCGAGTCCGTGATGCAATCCAGCCATCTCATTCTCTGTCTTCCCCTTCTCCTCCTGCCCCCAATCCCTCCCAGCATCAAACAATCTCTAAGTCACAGACTAAGACGGGAGCATTAAAGTACTTACTGAGTGGATTTTATATACATTCTGAAAATGTTACATGCTCTAAAAGTCTGAGATTTTTTTACAAAAATTTAGATAAAACATGTTTAATATGAGAACTCTGTATGGTAAATAAAACTTCTTAAAGCTGATTTATCTGTTAAATTTAGTTTACTCTGGGGTTGCTGAGTGAACTGAACAATTTGGTTTCAAGCTGTTTGGATGTCTCTGATTTCTGATTCTTCAGTTCAGTTCAGTCGCTCAGTCATGTCCGACCCTTTGCAACCCCATGGACTGCACCTTGCCAGGCTTTCCTGTCCATCACCAACTCCTGGAGCTTTCTCAAACTCATTGAGTTGGTGATACCATCCAACCATCTCATCCTTTGTTGTCGCCTTCTTCTCCTGCCTTCAATCTTTCACAGCATCAGGGTCTTTTCCAATGAGTCAGTTCTTCTCATCAGGTGGCAAAGTATTGGAGCTTCAGAATCAGTCCTTCCAATAAATATTCAGGACTGATGTCCTTTAGGATTGACTGGTTTGCTCTCCTTGCAATCCAAAGGACTCTCAAGAGTCTTTTCCAACACCACAGTTCAAAAGCATCAATTCTTTGGTGCTCAGCTTTCTTTATGGTCCAACTCTCACATCCATACATGACTACTGGAAAAACCATAGCTTTGACTAGACAAAACTTTGTCAGCAAAGTAAAGTCTCTGCTTTTTAATATGCTGTCTCTAGATTGGTCATAGCTTTTCTTCCAAAGAGCAAGTGTCTTTTAATGTCATGACTGCAGTCACCATCTGCAGTGATTTTGGAGCCCCCCAAAATAAAGACTCTCACTGTTTCCATTGTTTCCTCATCTATTTGCCATGATGTGATGGGACCAAATGCCATGCTCTTAGTTTTTTAAATGTTGAGTTTCTTAAAACGATTCAAATATGGTAATTTGTAGATTACAAAGCATGATTATCACTTTAACCCAAGTACCTTTATCCAGTCAAATTGGCTTATTATAACTATCCTTTTAGAACATGTGGCCTTAACAAAAAGGAAACAACAAAAAAAAATCCCGACAGATCTTTTAAAACCATAATGGATTTTTTTTTTTTTTTCAAGAAAATTTCTGTACTTAATGGTTAGGCTAAAAGAGACTCTTGTCATATGTTCACTGTTCTCATTCCTGAGTCGGGCATAGCATCTAGTTTTATAAGACCTTTATTTTGTATCATTGCTTGGGCAGATGGGCCTCATTGTCCTGTCCTCCTGCTGTTTGACTGTGGTGGGGCTCTCCTCCCTGTGGGTGCTCAGTGGGTCCTCAGTCACAGTGTATTTGGATTCTCCTAGTCAAATACACAAATCCTCACTCATCAGGATTGTGAGGATAGACTAGAAGAGCCGCAGTCAGTCCCAGCAGCTGAGTCTCCCACTCTCTGGCCCTGGTTTCCCTCTCGTCTCCTCTCTTGTGCAGCTGCTGCCTCCCCACCCCCAGCCCACATGGTTTTCCCCCCAAACACTCCCCTGTCTTTAGTGCCTACTTTTGGTCCTCACTGTAAGGCCTGTAGGGCCTGGGCCACTTGCTTCTAGAATAAAATGTTCATAAATTATATTTGTTGCAGTTGTGATATGCTTTAAATATTTTTACTAGGTATTATAAAACAATTATCCCTTTCCACCACACCCATTCAACTCTTAAAAAAAAAAACAAAGCGTTAACACTCCTAGGAACACTTCTCACCCAGTCTTCTGTCAGGCCATATTTGATCCCAGAAACTGTCTTTAGAAACCTGACTTTGGGGAACGCTGCCTCCCATGTGGCTGGGCTCAGCCCTTAGAGAAGCACTTGATTCTACTGCAGCCAAGGCAGCTAGTGTTTAATGACTTCATGCCCTCACAGACCTAATATTTACATTCAGGTGAACTGTGTTTAATATGTAAACTCTGCAAAATGTTGGGAGTTCAAGGATAAAAGTCAGGAGGAAGAAGCAAAAATGTTCAAATGGTTTTAAAAGCATGACTCAGTGTGATTCTTTCTGTGTGTGTCTGTGTGCCCTTCAGGGAAGACTTCCTGTCCCCAAGGAAGTGAACCGCAAGAAGGATGGCGAGATCGGGGCTGCCTCCCTGACTCCACTTGGCAGCAATGAACTCCACTTCCCAGGAACCAGTTACCTCCACTCTTTTTAATCACCTCCATTTGTATTACATATGGTGTATGGGTATTGATGAGGTCATGGTATCATATATGGGATTTTTTTCTGTGTAAATCATCAAGTATAAGAAGAAACTATGGGACTCTGAGCCTTGCTTTAGAGATTGTACAGTGGACAAATAGGTATCATCAAACCAGTTTTTAATCATTCTGACTCAAGTGAAAACGCTCAGAATTTCACACTGTGAATCCACGTTTACAACCCTTACAGGTGGGCCTTCAGGCCTGGTTTGCTACGACGATGTCTTCCACAACTCAAACTCCCTCTGCTCTCACACAACCGGTCCACTTCTCCCTTTTCACTCACACAGCTCCTGACTGCTTCTTGCAGAGGCTGAGAGTCCCCCTTTTTTTTTTTTTTTCATTTAGATGTAACAAGCCTAGTAGTTTATGTTCATCAATTGTCTGTATATCTCTATATTTTATCCATGTACTCTTTTGATGTATAGAAGTAGTTTGAAACTCATTGTTTCCTTGTGGTAAGTGACCGAGATGCTGCCACAGGACCTGAGACACTGATGAATGGTGCTATTTTGGACTTTCAACATGCTCCTTGGCGAGGTAGCTCTGATGGAGTTATTTTTTATTTTCATGTTCTAAGAAGGTGTTGGTGCTCTGTCTCCCTGAATGTCGTTCTCTAGACTGGATTGACTTGTCCTCCTTGTGTCTTCACTGTGGCTTTCTTCTTCAGCGTTGTAGACTGAGCGAGTGCCCCCGCAGAGCAGGCGACTCCTGTCTCATGGGCTGGCACTCCCAGGCACGCAGTCACTGCAGCGGGAGCAATCACAAAACTGTAACTTCCTTACCAAATCTCTTCCTTTCGGTAGCCTCGCCTGCCTAACTTAGTGAACGAAAAGCAATAATTTGACAGGCGTTTTTAGGTGTCTCTTTTGGTTCTTTCATTTAAAAGAATATTCAGGGGAAAAGGGGCAAACTTTTTTTTATAAATGCCCTCAGGGGGGGAGGGAAATCCAAAAAATTAGTATCTCAGTAGGAACATGAAAGTTACACCTTTCCCAAAAATTAGGTTGAAGAAAATGTCTTTATCAAAAAAAAAAAAAAATTTTTTTTTTAAGGCAGAGCACTCTTTTTCAACAGTCCTGATAAGCAAGGTGTAGATTTTACATTTTTGTCCTTGCTCCCAATGAAATGGATAAACAAAAATACAATCAGACAATACCATCTACTCATGGAATGTTGTTGTGTTAGCCAGTCTGAAAGCCCACCTTGATTTTTATATAACTGTCTTTAGCTCTTCCTTTGACAGGGCAGGCTTTGTTCTGAACTGTTCTGCTTCTGACTGTTACACATCGACTGACGCATGCGCCGCACTTCTTCCTTCTCTTCTCGCTCCCCATTGGCCTGAGTTTCCTGTGCATTTATCCCCTACCTCCTTTGTTAGAGTAGGTATATCCGCTGTGTAAATATAGCAAGAAAACAGTATTCTGCATCTGTGGCATTTACGTAGAGTTGCAGTTGTGTACTGCTGAATATGCAGGCTTTTTGTAACAATGTGATCTTTACTGATGCACTCACGACAAGTACCCAATGTATTTTAGCTATTTTAGTAGTATTTGTTCAATAAATATGCAAGCTGTACGGTAAATGGCTTGGCTCATCATTGGAAAGGCCGACTTTTGAATACTTTCACTGTCTCATGTTAAGCCATGTGCTCTCAGAGACCCAAAAGCAGATCCAAAGGCAGATATAAAAAGAGAGAATCAGCTCTGCCTTTCATGCATTTTCCCTTCTGAGGGTTTTATGAGATGAGGGCCTAGGCAAGAGCTCATTAAGATGGGTATTTGTAGAGCTGCCTATGGATACAAAGGAGAATTAAACCAAGACCCTTTTATTTCTGTACTTTTGTTTTTCAGTGCACTCCCTCACACCTCAAAACATTCTTTTCTGCCCTTGCCATAAAGACTTACTCTGTGGTGTTTTTCACCGGTACCAAAAGATACCCAACCTTGCTTCTTCATGGAATATTTGCACATACACACAAAAGTGTATAAATGTGTAAGAAAAGTCTTGTAAGTGGGTAGAATTTTGAGATAGAATTTTTAAGTCGTGAATTCACATGTACCCAGCTACCTATAATCTAGCAAATGATTAGATAAACATCACCAGAACCTTCTGGAGCTGTCCTGGGATGCTGAAACCAAACGATTCAGGGAATTTATTCTCTCCCTGTGTATGAGAAATGCCAGCTGGTCCCTCCTCATCTATTATCAGTGAAACTTCAGTTGGGTTTACATATTAATACAAGTTGTTAAATTGACCGGTAGGGTTTAGTAATTTGGGTTTCACCAGAACAGGGGCTAAGGAGCAGATCTCTAAGAGCCAGAGAGAGACAGGAGAGGAGCCAAAGGTAGCATTGCCCCAAGCTGGGAGTTTAGGCTTTGGAGAAAGGGGATCAGATGCTGTCTGGGGAATCTTGGTCCTTGACACCTCTGTTTGTGTCAGGAGGGACTTTTAAATTGGGGAATTTAAATGCTTTTGAAATTTATGCATATCTCAGATTTTGGTTAAGATTCTTATTTTATCTTAACGTTTAATCTTATTAAGAGAAAGGAGCTTTAGGGCAGAATTGCCTACCAGAGAAAATCTCAACTGCCTACCAGATAATCAGAATTTGCTCAACTTGGAAGAAAATTTTTAAATGGGGGTAGACTGTTTTGATAATCCCACCGGAGGTTAGTACTTCTAAATGTAAGAGAAATGCTCTTCAAATACAATTACCTTTCATCTTGTGATGTTACCATTTTCCTCACTCAGGAGGGTCCCATCACTTGTGTTAGCACAGCTGTGAGGGGTTACATCTTGCCTTCTTACTCTTGTTAAACTCAGAACAGAAAACGTGACGAGGCCAGGCCAGGGGGATGGTAGTCTGGGTTGCTTTATGCCCCTCTATGTTTATCTTTTGCCACGTAACTTAACAACCACACTTGACACCTTGAAACAACAGAAGTTTATTGTCTCCTGGATTCCGTTGGTCACGGGTCAGGAGCAGCTGAGCTAGTGGCTATGGCATAGCATTTCTTCTGGGTTTGCGGTCAAGAGGTCAGCAGGCTGCAATTATCTGAAGGCTTAACCAGGGCTGGAGAATCAGCTCCCAGTGTGGCTTGCTCACATGGTTGTTGGCAGGAGAATTCAGTTCTCCCACGCATGGGGCTTCTCCACAGGGCCACTCAAGTGTGCTCATGACCTCTGGCTTTCCCCACAGTGAGTAATTTAAGAGAGAGCTGGGAGCGAGCCATAATGCCTGTGACCTGTTCTCAGAAGTCACCATCATCCATTATACTCTATTCATTAGAAGCAAGTCACTAAGTATAGCTCACAGTCACGGAGAGGGAATTAAGCTCTACCTCCTGAAGGGAGGCATATAAAAAAATTTGTGGACACATTTGAAAACCAGCGCACCATCTGAAGTTAAAGCCTTATGGTAATTGTAGGCTGGGGGCTGAAAGTGAGAACAGCTGATAGTAAACTCATAGTTATTTCTTTGATTGAAGAAGTTTTGCAATCCTTGAATCTCCAGAGACTGAAGGCAGAAGAGGAGAACATCCAGGAATTATAATACTGTTTCTTAACCCAAGTGCTATTGACTCTGAAAGGAATATTTAGAAAATGTTATCGGAAGCTATCAAAACAGGGATGCTAGAATAAATGATGTTTAAAGTTCCATCCAACTCAATGGCTTGGGTTTGATGATGACAACTCCCTTGTTCCCTATGAAGCTTGAAACACTAATTGACCATGCATTTCAACGTAAATTTGCAGGATCCATGTTGTGAAAATCAGCTACAACTTGTTCAGGGTTAATAAAGCTATGGTTTTTCCAGTGGTCATATATGGATGTGAGAGTTGGGCTAAAAAGAAAGCTGAGAACCGAAGAATTGATGCTTTTGAACTGTTGTGTTGGAGAAGTCTCTTGAGAGTCCCTTGGACTGCAAGGAGATCCAACCAGTCCATCCTACAGGAAATCAGTCCTGAATATTCATTGGAAGGACTGATGCTGAAACTGAAACTCCAATACTTTGGCCAACCTGATGGGAAGAACTGACTCATTGGAAAAGACCCTGATGCTGGGAAAGAATGAAGGCAGGAGAAGTAGGGAACGACAGAGGGTGAGATGGTTGGATGGCATCACTGACTTGATGGACGAGTTTCAATTATCTCCAGGAGTTGGTGATGGACAGGGAAGCCTGGCGTGCTGCAGTCCATGGGGTCCCAAAGAGTCAGATGCAACTGAGTGAATGAACCGAGCTGAATAAACTGCTGAAGTGGAGCTAAGAAACTGGAACACTATCCATAGAGCAGGAGACCCAAACTCTGATGAAAGACTGTGGTTTGTTCTCTCTCTAGTGGTAAAAATATTACCCTGTGGACTTTGGGCAGAGATTGCTAACCAAAAACCAGGGACTGGATGTGACCTGCAGACTTGTTTTGCCTACAAAATGTGTTTTATAAAAATGTTGATTTAATTTCCACCACTTACAAATTGGAAGATTTCACATGAAAATTCAGGTTTGGGGCTTCCCTTGAAAAATGAGAGCTGAGTAGCAGCCTGCATTTCTGATGAGGCTGGGCCCCTCACACGTGCATCCTCACCCTGCTTATCGTCTCATATCCTGTCTGCTTTGGTCATTTTCCTCCCCTGCCCCACTCTGCTGGCACGTGAGTTTGCAAAAGGAGTCTTCTCATTTCAGAGATCCTGATGTGCTTATTTTCACCCCAAAATGGTCAGAGGACCTTCTAAGCTCTTTGTTTGATAGTTGTGAAGGACAGACTGGAAACAAAGGCTTCTTGTTACTGATCCCCAGACAGGGCTGCTGCAGTTCCCTCTGCTGCTCCAGGCCCTCTTCTCAACTTTTGAGTTACCCTCCCCCAGTGACTGAGAGTCCCAGGCTAAATCACCTTGGACTGGGTCAGGTTAGACTACATATAGGTCTGAAAAATGCCTGCTCTTCAAACCACGGTATGTGTACCTCAGGGCATGTAAGGTCTTTCCCAGGAATCTATGCTCATAGATAGTTTTAAGGAAACTCATTTCTAGATCCTCTGGACTCTTACTGAAGCAAGAGTAAGACTCTTTCCTAAGATTGTTCTGCTGAGAATGAGCCTATGTTTATAATTGTCCTCTCTACATTATTTTAAAAAAGATATAGGTCTCATGCATCGCAATTGTTAATATAATACATTGCCCTTAATATGACACAAAAACTGCAGATGCGGCAAAGAGGAAGGTTCCTTTAATGATTAATCATAAATCCATTTGCTTCGGGCTTTCCCTTCTTATACACACATTCAAAGTGACAGATTAGAAAACACAGAAATGAGGTGTTTGGATTCATGGGATCTCAGAATTCAGATAACTGGTAAAATGCAGTGATGGAAATAATGACAATTTTTATTTAATGCTTTCTCCTCCTGACTCTTGTCAAAAAATGCCTTGCCCTTAAGGGAGAGTCCTAAGAGGGGGAAGCAAAGAGAAAGTGAGTAGGAAACACTGAATACCCAAAATGGCTTTGTGAATACCCAAAATTCATGTGATTCTAAGCATTCTTTCCTCACTTGTCTCCATACTCATCCCTAGGATATTTCTTACCTGGGAAGAAAGTAGCCTAGAACAGCTACAGTAGTATAAATTTGCATTGCTGTTTATTTTAAATGTAATCAGGATGCCTTTTGAAAATACTCAATTTTTACAAGATAAAATGGATAAAATTCAAGGATTAAAACATTTTCATATGGTCTCTTTCAGACTTGATGTGCATTGGTTAATAAAACTGTCAAAACCTGTGGTATCAAACCATAGCATAAAATACTTGTCTCAATTATATATATATATATATATATATATATATAATTTGTTTCACTTATAGTCAATTCAATTCTCATCACATCCTATCTTAAAAAATGTTTAATATCTTTTTCATAACATCATCAAAAATTTTAGTGTGCTGCTAGACTGATTAGAAGCCTAAAACCCTTCTATTATTTGTGGCGCTTCCCGTTTTTTCACAAGTTCTTATTTGTCCTCCAGAGTCAGTCAGCAGCATTCAATAGCCTCATTAAGTTTTACAAGAGACATGTCATGCCTTTCGTCATTCTTCTTACTTGATTGAAGAAAGTGTATGGATAATTTGGTTTTTATAACTTATTTAAACATGGAATAATTAATTGGGTTCATATCATTTTAATTATGATTGGTTTCAGTGGTCAGTTTCACAATATAGACTTTTAATTCTCATTCATTTTTTATAATAATCCTCAAAATAACTATCTGAATTGAAAAATGAATTCAAAGTTTTTTTCTACAGAGAGTGTATCTGATTTGACTAATAGGTTTGACAGTGAAGACTGGCTCTGCCAATGATGTTTGTGATGGACAAGTTCTGTTAATGGGCTAAATCTGCAACTCTAAGGTATTGATAATATGGTTAAGCCAAGAAATATGGTAAAAATATTTTTAAAAAAGCATTGTTTTGGCAAAAGTGTAATGAAATTAATATCTATCTATTATTCCTTTCATTTCTGAAGACATGGGATTTTAAAAGGTGGGTTTAGGTCAAAGTGTTACCTAATTAACACTAACATAATTAACAATCATTTGATAACTAACATAATTAACAATCATTTGATAAATCTTAGCCAAGATCTTTCTTCCCAGAAATTGAGAAAGTGAATTAGATTTTAATGATGAGAACAAATCCATTTGCAAGTCAGGGTGCTTTCCAATTCGTTGCTTATTAAAAAAATGCAGAAGGACCTAATCAAGTTGACAGGTGAAAGAAGATTAAAAATATGTTTTAATAGTAGATCATCATATGAATTTTGGCATATAACATGGAAGGAGTTCAAAGAGTTAAATTACATTACTATCATAAAACATTTTCAGTTCCTACAGTTTACAGCTTAAAAACATACAAAAGAAATAGAATTGATGAGAACCTGTGTCTCATTTTAGCATTAAGTAATATTCATCTACAGATGCTTGAACTAATTGAAAAAATTCATCATCTTATTAAGGTGTATTTTCATTCTAACTTAAACTTTTGTGTTTAATAATAAATTAATATATTAATGTAGTTTTAGTTAGTAGTGAATTACTAATAGTGCTAATTCATGCAACCAGCTTGTTTTAATGCTTACAGTTTTATGGTCACAGAACATAAAAGTTTTTAAATTTAGATACTTTTTTTACTGCAGATAAATGTGATAGGATGATCAATAAAGTCTTATAAAAAATCTTATTAATTACAAGTGTTGGTACTGGAATAAAATTCTAAGTTCATGAAAAAAACATCAAATTTCTGCAAGTTAAAAAATTGTTTTTAAAAATGAAATTATGGATTATCAGTTGCCACAGTGTTTAGACTTGATTGCACACATTCATGAAAGAAATTCAACTTTTATGTTAGAAATGTTTCAAATTATAACCTTTGAAAGTATTTAAACTTAGGATGAAAAACTTTATTGTTAACTTAGAAATCGCATGATGGAAATACTCTATTAAGATTCTCTTTTCCAAATTTTTAATTTTAATTTTTTTGCATTTTGGCCACCCTGCACAGCATGTGGGATGGTTTCCTGACAGGGGATTGAACTCAGGCCTCTCCAGTGAAAGCACCAGTTCCTAACAACTAGGCCACCAGGGAACTCCCAAGAGTCTCTCTTTTTTCAGAACGAAAATATTTCAGCATCTCTGAACTAGATAACCACCTGTATCCTGTGCTTTGAGGAACTCACTTTTGGCCAGAAATACATCTCACCCAACCATAATGCCTGAATTCTCCCATTATTCTGCATGGAGAAGCCTTGAAGTTTGCTGGCCATGAACTTAGTGCGTTTCAGGGAACAAGACTCCCAGGGAACACAACAGGAATGAATTTTGATGGGGAAAGGAAAGAAAGATGGAGACTACTTGGTCCCCCGAGCCCCTGACTGCACAGGAAGACAGGAAGAAGGTCTCAGGGATTAGTCTTCCTGGGCTGCAAATTCATTAAGTCGGTAATTATTCTTAGAGCCTTTACTTCATTCATTTGATTCTCAAGGTCAAATCTCTTTAGTGATAATCCTTTTCTTCCAGAGTCTTTTAAACACTTCGGTATATCTCTGTCCAGCCATGTCAGTGGTCACAGGAGAGGGGGACCTGGGTCAGTGAGAAGTGGGATTGTAGAGCAGGCTTCCGACCCTTGAGTCCTTGGGACCCCAGCAGCCCTGGAGAAAAGCCCATAGAACATTAGAGTAGAAAAGTAGGGTCTTCTTTTCTTTTATTGTGAATGTGTCCATTAGGCTTACCTCTGAGCATAGCTCCATAGAGGCAATACGCAATTAATCTATTCCCTCTCACAGTCCACAGTGCCATCAACAGACAGCTTAGCTATTTCACTGAGAGACCCATGTGGCTATGTGAAAGCCTCATGGAATAGAGCATTTTAAGAATGCATTAATTTGTGACTCCTTCAAGTTGGGCAGCTTTAATTACTAGTTGGAACCTTCTTGAGCCTAACACTTTTACTTTCCACCCACCCTTTGGTCCTAGCTGAGTTCTCAGCGCTACAGAGACTAAGTGGGCTTTTTCTTTCTGCACAACAGCCTTTTGTGTCCTGTTCCTCTGCTTTTTGCTCTTCCAGGCAGAACTGCCTCCGTTCCTTTAGCCAGTTTCCTTGGGATCTGTTTTCTGGAGCTTTCACCACCCCTATTGCCCTCTTACAAGGACCCTTGTCTGTGGCCGACCCAGCTCCTTTTGAAAAATGGTAGCCATGGTCTGGGAAGGTTCAAGGGTGGAGGCTTCCGTCAGGACACACTGTGTACACGCTGGCCATCAGGGTGACCTGTGACGTGGCTCAGCTCATGCACTGGGGGCCCCAGTACTGACCTAATAACTGCTGCAGGGCCCCATGTGCCCTGTTCCCAAGTCTCCTTAGGCTCCGCACCAGTGCCTCTCTCAGGGCCCCTGAGAAGACAGGAGACATCACATCTTTTCTCAGAAGCCGTAGACCTCCTCCTGTTCCCTCCTCTCCCTGAGCTGTTTGTGCCAAAGATTCTGGATATGTGGGAGAGGGGAGCAAGCAAGGGTACTTCCTCAGGCCTCTGTGGAAACCACCTCCCAGCTCACTCCTCCAAATCTCAAAGCTAACTTCCGAAAACAAGTGTTCCCTGCAGAGCTGAGGGGCACCTCTTTCTTACAGAAAAGGGTAACTGGTATACTCTAATTTGTCATTAACAGCTAGGATCTGCTTTGTCAGATGTGATAATGAGAGAGCATTTGATGTGTGTTCTTGTGGAGGAGGACTAGCTCTGAGGGACATTTAAAAAGTGTGGCAGCAGCTCCTGGGAACAGTGTGAAAAATAGCCGCTTGCTCATTGTCTGTGTAGGACACTTGAGTGACTGTCACTTATATCACTTCACATGTGGCTCCTCTGCAACGATGCGATGCGAGGTCAGAATCATTAGCTCGGCTCAGGGATAATTAGTTGCCCACAGTGAAATAGCTTGTCTGAGATGGCAGAGCCTCTTCCTTAATCTTTGTTATTTCCTACATGCTCATAAGTGGCTGTTGGGAATGTAACACAGTGTTAAATGTAGAACCTGCATGTTACTCATCAATCCTACATCTAGGTGTATAGCCAAAGAATTGAAAATATGTGTACACAAAATAAATGTACATGGCAGCATTATTCATATTCACCAGAAAATAGAAATAAATGTCCATAAGTTGATGACTAGCCAAGCAAAATGTGATATATCCATACAATTTAGTACTGTACAGCGATTAAAAAAGCAATGAAACACCAACATATCTACAATATGGATGAACCCTGAACACCTAATACCCAAATCAGTCACATAAAGTCATATATTATATGATTTTATTTGTATTAAATATCCCTATTGCCTATTTAGTCAAATGCAGAGAAATAGAAAGTAGATTAGAAGTTGCCAGGGGTGAGGAAGGAGAGAATGGAAAATGATTGCTAATAAATATGGGTGATTACATATGTTCTGGAATTACATAAAGTGACATGGTTATACAATCTTCTGAATATACTTAAAACTACTAAATTGTACATCTTAAAAGGATGAGTTTTATGATATATTACTTATATCTCAGTTTTTAAAAATACAATAGTAAAAACCCAAGCTATCCAAATAGAAAATGGCAAAAGGCATGAAAAGAATTTCAACATAGAGAATATACAAATGTCAAATAAGATTTGAAGATTATTTAACATCATTAGCCACTAGAGAAATACAAATGAACACCACAGTGGGATACCACTATACACCTATCAGAATAACTAAAATAAGGATAGTGCCAACACCAAATGCTGATGGGGGTGAGGAAAACCGCATCACTCATACATTGCTGGAGGGTGAAAAGGTTTAGTCCCCGTGGAAAACAGTTTGGCAGTTTCCTGAAATATTAAACATGCAACTAACGTATGACCCAGCAATTGCACATCTCTTGAGAAATGCAAAGTTGTGTTCATGTAAACACCTAAGCCTGAATGTTTACGGCAGCTTGATTCATTATTCCCTCAAAGTGAAAACAACCCAGGTGCTTTTCAAAGGGCTGGTTAAACAAACTGTGTATACCCATATCATGGAATACTACTCATGGAATAAAAAGAAATGAATTTTTGATAAATGCAACAGCATGGATGAATCTCCAGAGAATTAGGCTGAGTGGAAAAAAGCCAATCCCCAAAACTTATGATTCTATTTATGTAACTTTTTTGAAATGGCAAAAAATGGACAAAGAGATAACAGATAAGGGGCTAAAAAGAGGGCATGGGGATGATCAAGTGATTAAAAGCACAACGTGAAGGATCCTTATAGCGATGGAAACCTTCTGCATCTTAACTGTCTCAGTGTCAGCATTCTGATTGCGATACAGTTTTGCAAGGTATTATCACCTGGAAAACATAAAATCCCTCTGCATTAGTTCTTACAACTGCATGTGAGTATACAATGATCTCAAAATAAAAAGTTTACTTTAAAAAATAGAGGAAAAAAAAGATTGAATGGCTGCAAAATATTCAGTTACAGCAAACTTTCTTATCAATTACCTTATTTTTCACACTCTGAATAATGCTGTGATGAACCTCTTTGCCCCGCAAAGTATATATGGTTGTGTTTCCTTATGATATTTTGCCAAACTGCTTTCTCAAAAGCTGGTATCAAGTTACACTCGTATCAACAGGGTAGGCACAGATGCCTGTCCTAGGGTATACTCACCAGATTTGCAGTATTTGCCTGGTTTCCTACCAACTCATTTTGTAAGAGTAAAATAGTACTTCATTGCCTCTATATTTTTTCATATTAGGATCATATTAGGGATAGGAATATATTTTTTCATATTAGGGAGGATGAACATTTTTAAATGTTTATAAATCATTTGTATTATTTTATGATTAGTCTACTCATCAAGAATCAAGGGATGCCTCTGACTCTTCATGCATGAAGCAATGGGCACAGGAAACATGAGCTGGTTAAAAATTTATTGTAATTTTTTAAAATGTGGAGTAAAAGTAACAGATTTGGGTGTTAGGGGAATTCTGAGGGGAAATGTAAACTCCAGGAGTCAGTGATGGACAGAGAGGCCTGGCGTGCTGCAGTCCATGGGGTCGCAAAGAGTCCCACACTACTGAGTGACTGAACTGATAACCAAGAAATGGGGAGAATGAGCAGATGTAACCTGACAAGGTCAGAGATGGGGACCATACACGATTTAAGCCTGGGAGAAGTCAGGAAGTGATGTCTGTACAGATAGAGGCATTAGAGCAGGAACTTCCTAAATAAAGAGCTGGTTGTAGTCTTTCTCAGAGGAAAGAAGGGGCCCAGGGGTGGGTAAATATACAAAAATCATGCAAGAATCAAATGGCTTAGAAATACAAATGGCAGAAAGGTAGAGAAGTGGCCCAGGGCACAACTTTAATCCCAGAAACAAGGTCCTATTGTATCTTCTAAAACAAATAGAGAATGAGGGTTGTTTGAGGGTGTGTGTGACTGCTGTTGTGAAGTGGAGAATGGGAAATGTCAGACTGGTGGCTGTTCGGTGCGCCTGAAAGAAACGTGAAAGCAGGAAATTACACTGCTTGCAGCAGGAGTAAAGGTGCAGCAGAAGAACGTTTCACCACGTTTCTTTAAAGGACAGAGTTAAAAATGAAGAAAAAGTGATTTTTCCAGACCAAGCTTCTCAATCTGTAAAACTGCAAGGCTAGAGAACCCTTCTGTGACCACCCGTGGATAATCAGGTCTAAATTACACCTACGAGAAACGAAAAGGGGCCAATGTTACAGAATCTGTGTGCTGGAGAGAAGGACAGAGACCTCTCTGTATCTAACCTTCCACCCTCAGCAGGAATCGCCTCTGAAACCTTAGATAAACCTTTGATAAGTCCACAGACAGTTTCATCTGGAATACTGACCTTGACAGGAATTTATTTCAGCAAAAGATAGCTTCATCTATTTTTATAATACTATAATTGCCAGAAAATTCTTTTTCTGAATTGACTATTTTCTTATTCTTACCCATAAACTCTAGTTCTCTCTCTGTAATTACACAGAACAATGACAATAATAGTTGATATTTAATGAGTGCTGGCTATTTGACACTATGTACGTTATATTCACTATTGCCTTTAGTTCCCACAGCAACCTTAAAAATAGGTAGTTGTTTTTTTTTTTTAGTTATCCCTGTCTTATAGATGAAGAAATGGAAGGCAGAAGAGATTATGTAAAATTCCCAAGTTGGTGAATGGGGACAGCCAATATTTGAGCCCAGGCTTTTTTTAGTTTCTGCTAAGCTGCCTCACGGGTCTGAGCCCATGCCTTCATAAACGGCCTGTCAGTGTTGGAAGCCAGCTCCTCCATAAGAAGTATAGATTTCTGCCACTAAAATGTTGTTCAATCTGCCTCTAGAAACTTCTCCTTGAAAAGTATGGTCAGATGACATAAAAGGATAGATTGTATGAACTGTTTTGTGCTTATTTACTGATAGATATTTGCTTATTAGACATCTGATAGACACGAGGAAGAATTTGTTTGGAGACCTGCTTTCATTATGACTTAGTAGTGACTTTGTAGGGACACAACTAATCTCACCCATTTCTATTATCTGCCAAAGCATCTTCATTATCTACAAAAACAAACTAAAAAGAACCTCAGTGAGTGATAAAACAGCTCGGGACAGCCAGCAACAATTGGTTCTAGAGATAGGTTTCCAAGAGTGAGGAGGATGTGCCAGGAGACCTGACCCGTGTGGAGTGGAGGGAAGTGAAGCGCTCCCCCTCTGAACACGGACCTCTCTGCTCAGTCCCAAGGCTGCAGCCACTCTCAGCACACTCAGCGTCCTGAGACCAGTGGAGCTGCAAGGACTCAGCCTCCAGCCTTCATCATTTTCACACTTGCTGCTGGGCCATCCCGACTTTGGATAAGCAGATGTGAGATTTTGGTTCACACAAGGCTAGCTTGTCTATGTATAAAAGACTATTCAGGTGTTGATTTTATTTTCAAAGATTGATATTCACTTTATTAAAGTCACTACTTTTTAATAATCTCATTCTTCCTCAGATTCTAAATTCAGTTTATAAATCCTTGTTATTCAAGTTGTGCCTAGCAGTTTTAGCAGTTACTCTAATGACCTTTGAGCAATATTTGATCCATGTAAAACTAGTTAATTAAATACTTTCACATATTTTACATTGCATATATAAATTTAATATATTTTATTTCCATTTAATTTGATTGCCTTATTGGCAGACTTTCCAACTACTAAGTATTTCATATAAATCTAATAAATTGAGTTTATAAATATCATGAACCATGAGTTAAGTGTTGAGATGTATTATATAGTTAGTAGGAATTCCACTGCAAACCAGACATCTGAATCTATTACTTAAGACAATTTACATTGAAGTTACAAAGCTGTCATTCAAATGCAATTCCCAAACATAAGTATGTAAAATATTGAATTTTAAGTTTTCTTGATGCAAAAATATTAGTATTATTGGGTTTTAATTTTCTAAGATATTTCTCTACTCAGTTTTCAATTCTGAGACTGTAAGACGCTTAGCTTTTAAGGAGGGCAAGTACCATCCTAGTTAACTAATAACTAGAGTGTTTAATCAGGGCATTGATGAGATGCAGTACACCTTTTTAATACTTGATTCCATAACTTTAAGAGTGATGTGCCATGTATCTACATTTTTGGATTCAAGGCACACACATTATGTCTTTTTCCCTGAGTCTGCTCATAGAAATCTGTTAACTCTCCATTCATGTGCCAAATTGAGCACATGATTGATTCTTTGTCCCCAACATCTATCTACACATAATCATCTTTCTGCCCAGGCTGAAAGACCTCTGACCAGGACAGATCCCTGCATTATTTTTCACCGACTTTCTAAAATTACAAATAATAAAATGAATTTTGTAGGTCTCCCCTGTGACTTGAAGTTGTAGGTGATATGAAAATTTTACTGACAATCTTATTTTAACCTAATCTTAGGTTTTTATCTTGTCAAACTTGGGCTGAAATTGTTTTGGATGCTAACTCTGCCATCTTGTCCAGTTTCATGTCATCCTTGAATGTGATAAACTTCTCATTCTTATCGGAGATATTGATGAGAGTGTTGACTGGAATGGAACATGCGTGGAACCTTGGGACATCCCTCTTCAGCTTGTCTTTGGTCTGTCAGTCAGTTCCTTCAGAGACGTCATGCCTGTCTGCTCATGGGTGTCATCTGGGGAGCTTACCAAAACCTGACTTCTGGAATCCACTCCAGGGCCTAAAGGGCAGTGGCACAGGCATCTCAGACCTTAAAGCTTCCTAGGCTACTCTTAAGCAACTGTTTCAGCACTAGTCTAAGGATTAGCTTTTGCCACTGCTGCTGCTTTTTCCCTGACTTGACTACGAGGACAGAACTTAGACTCTGTCAAGCGGCTTGCCTAAGTCTAGCCTCGCTAGGTCTAAAGCACCCTCATCTACCTGTAGGGTAATCACCGCCGTAAAAGGAAACCATATCTTGGCATGACTTCCTAATGACACAGATTGGCTCTAAACGTTTGCCTCCTGCCTCATCATGTGCTCAGAAAAATCCCCTCAGAAAGACGTTAAATGGACCAATCTTCAGCATTTACCATAGTCTCCCTTTTAAATACTTAGGTCCTTCCCTCCCTCTGTATCACCCCTCCCCCACTGAATCCTCCAGCTCTGTCCTTGGTCTCCGAGGTTAGTTTCTTAATAATTATCTGTGATGAATCACTGACCTTATCATCAACTTTCTTTTATCCACGAATGTAAATTTTCCAGGTCTGAAAAAACAAGCATAAACAAAATAGGTATATATTTTTTTAAATAAAACCATACCAAAATGAATTCCAGCATAAAGATGTGAAAAATAGGCTCTGGGTCAATGACTCTAGTTGTCTTGAATACTTAAAAATAACTTGTCCAGTTTTTATCTGAATTGTACTTTGGCAAAGTGATCTTTGTGTATTTAAGGTTGTTAATAACTTTGTTGCTTCTACCGCTCTCTTTGTGTTCTTATTTTCTGGGATTCCCAAAAGCCTGACCCTTTCCCCCAACTGCTACCTACCCCTCTCCACACCCAAGCCCTGCCCTGCCACTGTCTACACTCACTATCCATTCTTTCCAGTTTAGAATAACATTCATAATAGAAATGCATTTTATCTTATGGAAAACACTGTCACAGAACATGCATGATAACCCTTTCCAAATCCCCAGTTTGTATGGGCATCTGTGACTACCATTCTGAGATGTGTGACTCTAAATTCCCTGGCCAACCACCTATCTTGAAAATCTCTTCTTCCAGCTGGGAAAAATATTTGCTAACATGCCTATGATAACCTCTTCAGGAGGGCTTTTCCTTGGTCCCTTTCCTGGTCCATCCTGGCCATAGTAGAACATCCTCCTGGCTCAGGGCTCCATGCTCCCTTCGTCCCCTTCTTCTCAACCTCCCTCACTTCACTCCAATTTCTGCTTTATCCAAAAGCTCAAATTTCTTTATTTTCTCTCACAAAAGGCTTTAATGGCCCAATCAGTAAGAGACTTGACTCTTACGAATTAAACGTGAGCCCACATCTTCAACTACAAAAAACTATCTTTACTTTCCCAATAAGGCAGTTTTCATCCTCAGAAACATAATACTTGATCCACTGCCTGGGATGAACAGGGCACATTTGTGTTCCATCCTGGGGAAGGTTACTTTACGTCTCAGAATGTGCCAAGAAATTAAAAATGAGTGAGATTTTGTCCCCACAACATGTTTATTCACGCCCTGAATTTTATGTCAGCTCGCCTTTATAGGTGAGTATGCAGATAGGTGGTAAGAAGGTGAGTGGGCATGGTGGGGAGGAGAGGGTGTGGGCAGGCAGTGGGAGGCTGGGGATTGGAAAGTAGCAGTATGGGTGGTACTCTGCAAGCTTGAGCCTTCCTAGAGCGGGGAAGATACCTGCAGCAGTCCAAGTTCAGTTCAGTTCAGTTCAGTTCAGTCGCTCAGTCGTGTCCGACTCTCCGCGACCCCATGAATCACAGCACGCCAGGCCTCCCTGTCCATCACCAACTCCCGGAGTACACTCAAACTCATGTCCACAGAGTCGGTGATGCCATCCAGCCATCTCATTCTCCGTCGTCCCCTTCTCCTCCCGCCCCCAACCTTTCCCAGCATCAGAGTCTTTTCCAGTGAGTCAACTCGTCTCATGAGGTGGCCAAAGTATTGGAGTTTCAGCTTTAGCATCAGTCCCTCCAATGAACATCCAGGATTGATCTCCTTTAGAATGGACTGGTTGGATCTCCTTGCAGTATAAGGGACTCTCAAGAGTCTTCTCCAACACCACAGTTCAAAAGCATCGATTCTTCGGCGATCAGCTTTCTTCACAGCCCAACTCTCACATCCATACATGACCACGGGAAAAACCATTACCTTGACTAGACGGACCTTGGTCGGCAAAGTAATGTCTCTGCTTTTTAATATACTATCAAGGTTGGTCATAACTTTCCTTCCAAGGAGCAAGCGTCTTTTAATTTCATGGCTGCAATCAGCATCTGCAGTGATTTTGGAGCCCAAAAAAACAAAGTCTGACACTGTTTCCACTGTTTTTCCATCTATTTCCCATGAAGTGATGGGACCAGATGCCATGATCTTTGTTTTCTGAATGTTGAGCTTCAAGCCAACCTTTTCACTCTCCTCTTTCACTTTCATCAAGAGGCTTTTGAGTTCCTCTTCACTTTCTGCCATAAGGGTAGTGTCATCTGCATATCTGAGGTTATTGATATTTCTCCCAGCAATCTTGATTCCAGCTTGTGCTTCTTCCAGCCCAGCATTCCTCATGATGTACTCTGCATATAAGTTAAATAAGCAAGGTGACAATATACAACCTTGACGCACTCCTTTTCCTATTTGGAACCAGTCTGTTGTTCCATGACCGGTTCTAACTGTTGCTTCCTGACCTGCATACAGGTTTCTCAAGAGGCAGGTCAGGTGGTCTGGGATTCCCATCTCTTTCAGAATGTTCCACAGTTTATTGTGATCCACACAGTCAAAGGCTTTGGCATAGTCAATGAAGCAGAAATAGATGTTTTTCTGAAACTCTCTTGCTTTCTCCATGATCCAGCGGATGTTGGCAATTTGATCTCTGGTGCCTCTGCCTTTTCTAAAACCTGCTTGAACATCTGGGAGTTCACGGTTTACATACTGCTGAAGCCTGGCTTGGAGAATTTTGAGCATGACTTTACTAGCGTGTGAGATGAGTGCAATTGTGCGGTAGTTTGAGCATTCTTTGGCATTGCCTTTCTTTGGGATTGGAATGAAGACTGACCTCTTCCAGTCCTGTGGCCACTGCTGAGTTTTCCAAATCTGCTGGCATATTGAGTGCAGCACTTTCACAGCATCATCTTTCAAGACTTGAAATAGCTCAACTGGAATTCCATCACCACCACTAGCTTTGTTCGTAGTGATGCTTTCTAAGGCCCACTTGACTTCACATTCCAAGATGTCTGGCTCTAGGTCAGTGATCACATTATCGTGACTATCTTGGTCGTGAAGTCCAAACCTCTTCGAATTCTCTTATCCATTATACCTTAAAACCCACCACTTGAATTCCTGCCTTCATTCTTTTTTTCCCTTGTGTTTGCAAGGAAGCACACTGATTTTCCTTAGTACACTGACTGCTTATTAGAGTTCTTTGATTTTAGAGAGAAGCAGGTGATTCTAAGTAGAAATAAATAGCACCAAGTTTTTGTAAATTTGTAACTCTTATTATGACACTAAGCAAAGAATTTTGCAAGGTAAATTTTAGCCTCATCATAGCAGAAGACATTGTATGCAGAGAAGATTGCCAATAATGGAAATGAGACTCAGAAAATATAATAGCAGTGTTTTGAATACTGTGGAGTTAAATGGAAATTTTGAATAAACATAATTGGATTTATTATCCTGTAATAGAGGAATCATGGTACTAGACAGAATATAGAGGTCTCATCTTGTGGTTCTCATTCCAGGGTTAACAGCGGCAGTAATGTTGATGAAACCAAGTGGAATTATGTTCATTTAAAAAGCATCTACAAAATCTGTCAATTAGAAAATCTTTGTTGAGCATTACTGAATGTATTTCCTTGGTTTCCTGTAAGATCTCATTTTCAGCAACTTTAAGGAAGAGAATGAGGTTGGTGTTCACCATCTACCACCCACCCCCACACACAAGCCACCCAATTTCAAGACACCTGGAACCACCCATAAGGCCTGGTATTAAGTTCAGGGAGGTTTTTTTTTTTTAATTTTAGAATTGTTGCATATATTTGCATGCTGACTTTTAAACATATGGAATCATACATACAAAAATAAGTTTGATAGTATCCTGCTGTTTTGGTGGCCAAACTCAATTCAAAGAATTATCACGTGTAAAGAATTCTAAATTGATTAGATTCTGGAGTATAGAAGAAAAATATATAGAGAGACACAGAGATTTAAGGAAACAAATGGACTATATGAATAGAAATTTACACCATGAATGGTCTGATTAAACCTACTTAAAAATATTCGTTTGTTAATATTGCATGTAAGCCTGTATCCAATTTAATAACAAAAAGGTGGGTTTTTTTCTCACTTCTCAACCTGGGAATTCTGGGAGGTTTCCTTAAGCTTACTGTCACACTGCAGAAGAGTCAGATGTAGACAACTGTGGAATCGTGACATCTTAACATCATTGAGAAACATTTTTCTGTGACTGCTGTCATTTTGTGGAAAAGAAAGTAAATGTAAAGCAGTTAGTTTCTAAAACAATAATTATGGGGCAGGATTTCCTTAGCTTTCAGTTTCCTCTGAAAGAAGAATGTCTTATGTTTTGGCCTCTTAGCAAATGCCCATTATTGACCTCCCTTGTTTCCAGAAGTCACATAATATCTGTTGCTGTATTTTCAGAACAGGTTTCTCTCCTTTCTTCTAATCATGAAAGCAAAACATAACTGTAAAATCAAGTTCAGATGTTCAGAGAGGGTGAAAATGTCCCAAAATCACATAGGCAAGTAATAACCTATCTTCCAGATCCTTCTGTTTGCATATATAACCTACTACACACATATAATTTGTTTTCAAAATCCAAATTGTTTTAAATGTACTGCATAAAACTTGCTTTTTTAAAAAAAAAAAACAACACATTGTGAATATTTTCCACGCTTGTTTATGCATCTCCCTCTTGTTTTGAATGTCTGCTTAATATTCTTTTTTACTGTAGCATAATTCAACTACTATATTGATACACTTTTAAGTTGTTTCCAATTATTCATTGCTACAGATATTTCCATAAGAATCATATTAATGTAAATTATCTTTGTGCCTGTATGTGGACACTGCAGTGAAGAAGAGAGGTTAGACTGTTAAAAGAGATGAAATTGTCAGCAGAAACACATAATGGAACATTACTCAGGCATACAAAAGAATGAAATCTTGCCTTTTGTGACAACATGGATGGGTCTAGAAGGAATTGTGCTAAGTGAAATAAGTTAGACAGAGAAAGATAAATACTGTATGATTTCACTCATATGTGGAATATAAACCAACAAACATATTAAAATAGAAGCAGACTCACAGATACAGAGAACAAGCTAGTGATTGCCAGACAGGAGGGGGTTGTGGATTGTGCACAATAAGCAAAGGGGATTAAAACACACAAACTTCCAGCAACGTCATGGAGGTGGTAATGTACAGTATGTACATAATGTACTGTATGTACTATAGTCAACACAGATGGAGTAACTTTGTGTGGTGAAAGCTGTTTACTAAGCTTATCATGGTGATCAGATTATAATGTATATAAATGTTGGATCACTATATTGTACACCTTTAACTAATATATCGACAGTACTTTAATACAAAAAGAAAAAGAAAAAAATAATATTTTGTGACATGTGAAAATAATATGAAATTCAAATACCAGTATCCAAAAATAAAGTTTTACCTGAATTTTAAATAAAAGCTATTACCCTGCCCTAAGGATACAGTCTTAGATGAATCCCGAATTATATATACTCAAACACAATGTTATAAAGTTATAGAAATGAAAAAGACAGATTCTCTTTTAGGGAAATCTCCAGAACCTGTGAATATGTTACTTTACATGGTATAAAGGACTTTGCAGACATGATTAAAGATCTTGAGATGAGGTTTTTGGGAATATTCATATGAACCCAGAGTAATCACAGAATTCTTATAAGAGGCAGACCAGAGGGACAGTGAGGAGTGGTGTGATGGCAGAAGCGGAGAGAGATTTAAAGATACATGCCTGCTGCCTTTGAAGATGGAAAGAGTGTGGGTGGCTTCCAGAAGCTGGGATAGCCAAGGAAACTGCCTCTAGAACCTGCAGAAGGAACACAGGCCTGCCAATTGTTTAATGGTAGCCCAGTGAAAGCCATTTCAGACTTCTGCCTCCCAGGATTATAAAGGTATAAATTGGTGTTGTTTTAGTTTGGGGTAATTTGTCACCATGACACTTTCATGCAGAGGATTAGGGACAGTTAAATGGAAGATAGTATTTCAACTGACTTTGATGTATAGCTAGGATTCTGATAGAAATGAGAAATGGAATTCTCAGCAAGAGAGCAGCATGGGCAAAAGGCACAGAGGCGAGGCGGTATCAGGTGTGTCCGATAGATATTAAAAAGCATGGGAGCCACTAAGAAAGGAGAGCCTGGGAGACACAGAAAACAATACCTGACCTTACATGATCTGTGAGCAGGGAGTGCTTAAATGGCCTTAGAGAGGAGGTGGAGGGGATCCTCCATGGCAAGGCCTAGGAAAAATAATATGTGTCTGGCATCTCAGCTAGAGTTAAGTGAAGGGTGTGGGAGGGACGCTCTACCAAGGGGAATGGGATAGCAAACAGCAAGAATCCATCACTGACAAGAAGAGCCAGGGTAAGGAGCTGCTGGGTAGAGAGGAAGCAGGGAGGTTCAGGGCAGGCTAAAGGATGCCTCTAATAACAAGCCAAGGATTGTGACCTTCTGCAGGGAAACACGGAAAGAATTTGAGGAGACTAGTAACATGAACTGTAATTTCTATTCCTTTGTTCCCTATAGAATGACTGTGCAAAGCCACGTCACGTCCTTTAGCTGCTCCAGGGGCTGGCTGGTGAGGGGAATGGACAATTTTTGAGGCAGGGAAAGAAGAGTAGCGAGTATCTTCAGGTTTTTTTGGCTGCAAAGCTCACATCCTCAGACCTTATTTGGTTGGCATGCAGACAGCTGACTTGTGTAGTCTGGAGGCTTGAGTGGCCCTGTGGGATGGGTGGGACACTGGAGTAACCCTTGTGAGTCACTTGGTATAGTATCAAGAACCCTGAGCTAGAAATCAGGGAACCTAAGTTGTGCTGCTAAGTTGTTGATGAGAGGCAGAGGGCACTGTTGGGTGAATGGTCTTCTCGAAGACATGGGTCCTTGCTGGAGACTGAGGGAAAGAAAGCACAATGGGAGACCACAGAAGGATGAGGACACTCTATGCTTTGCTCATCTATGCAAAAGTATAGCAAAGTCATATGCAAATAGCCTAAAATAAGCAACCAGCAAAATTGTAGCATATCATGAGAAAAATAACCGGGTTTCAAACAGTTGCAGAGGGTTCCCCCTGGAAATTTGCATTTTGACCAAAATTAATTTTCAGATTTCAAGGGACTCACCATACGAGTCATCATCCATTAGGCAAGAATTCCTGAATCAGCTGTAGGCTAAGTAGTCTTCCAGCTGTAGCTGTGACTAACACTGGAAATCAAAATTTCAAGGGGAATCCAGGGTCACCATTCAGAATTCAGTCTGTGTATTTGCTTGCAAATTGTTGGGATATCAGGCCTCTTCCTTAGACTAGATATGGGGCAGAGGATTCAGTAATACAGAGTTCATTCAAATTCAGACACTACAACAGGGGAGTGATTTGACACAGGAAAGTCCTTGGGACAGTGAAATATACCAGAAACACTGCCTTTCTGCCCTGGAAAACGTTGATGGTTTTGTTGCACTGGAATTTTCCTGGCAGATTAAACTGAACCATTTCTTTTGGTCCCATCTAGCTTTATGCTTTGGTGAATCAAATCGGTCTCCTTAGATGTCATCCTCAATCAATGAAACTGCAGGTGAACTTGGGGCAATGCCAGATAAGTTGTAGCATAAGAACAAGAGCAAAGGGAGACCACTCAATAGAAACAAGATCATTTTTCAGTACATTGTGGTGGTTGTTATGTATCAGTGAATTGAAGAAATAAGCCTGTGCCAACCAAACTTATTACTACGTAGCCATTAATTGTTCATTGCTAAAAGACAGCTTGCTCTCAACCTGAACATCCAGACTTGCTTTCTGCTGCCATTAAAAATATCTGCATGGGCATCCTTTATGCTTATGCCAAGAATATTTGTTCTAGAAAGTAAAATTCAGAGAACTCTGAGGAACTTTGAAGTAGACGGTAAAGCAAATAGTACGTCAACATTCCGACATGGAAAATTCTTAAAGAGATGGGAATACCAGACCACATGACCTGCCTCTTGAGAAACCTGTATGCAGGTCAGGAAACAAAGTTAGAACTGGACATGGAACAACAGACTGGTTCCAAATAAGAAAAGGAGTATGTCAAGGCTATATATTGTCACCCTGCTTATTTAACTTCTATGCAGAGTACATCATGAGAAATGCTGGGCTGGATGAAGCACAAGCCGGAATCAAGATTGCCAGGAGAAATATTGATAACCTCAGATATGCAGATGACACCACCCTTATGGCAGAAAGTGAAGAGGAACTAAAGAGCCTCCTGATAAAAGTGAAAGAAGAGAGTGAAAAAGTTGGCTTAAAGCTCAACATTCAGAAAACTAAGATCATGACATCTGGTCCCATCACTTCATGGCAAATAGATGGGGAAACAGTGGAAACTGGCTGATTTTATTTTTGGGGGCTCCAAAATCACTGCAGATGGTGACTGCAGCCATGAAATTAAGACACTTACTCCTTAGAAGTAAAGTTCAAACCTAGACAGCATATTAAAAAGCAGAGACATGACTTTGCTGATAAAGTCTGTCTAGTCAAGGGCTACGGTTTTCCCAGTAGTCATGTATGGATGTGAGAGTTGGACTATAAAGAAAGCTGAGCACTGAAGAATTGATGCTTTTGAACTGTGGTGTTGGAGAAGACTCTTGAGAGTCCCTTGGACTGCAAGGAGATCCAACCAGTCCATCCTAAAGGAAATCAGTCCTGAATATTCATTGGAAGGACTGATTCTGAAGCTGAAACTCCAATACTTTGGCCACCTGATGCAAAGAGCTGACTCATTGGAAAAGACCCTGATGCTGGGAAAGGTTGGGGGCAGGAGGAGAAGGGGACAACAGAGAATGAGATTGTTCGATGGAATCACCGACTCATGGACATGAGTTTGGGTAAACTCTGGGAGTTGGTGATGGACAGGGAGGCCTGGCGTGCTGCAGTTCATGGGGTCACAAAGAGTTGGACACGACTGAGTGACTAAAGTGAACTGAACTGATGTTAACATCCTGGATACTTTGTGTAATTTTATCAGCCACTATTAACATGAGTGAAGCACTGGAAAGTTGCCAGAGAAGCGATCAGCGATGTTGGAGCGCTTTGCCTCGAGTGTGTTTGAATGAAGCGGTGGATGTCCCAGAGGCAGTCGGGAAGTGGAGTGCAGAAAGCAGATTTCTGTGCAGCAAACCAGTCATCTCTCAGCCATGTTCTTCCTGCTGGGCCTACCAGAGGCTTTCTTCATTTTCTGATTTTAACCCTGCAGTCCTTCCCACAACACCATTCCACCAAACCCTAATTGAAGCCTCTCTTTGGAAATCTTCAAGGAAGTTAGCATCAAGGAGACAGTCTAGGATTTTTAGAAAGACAGTCAATGAAAAACCAGTGCGGTGTTTGCAGACAAGAGAGAGGATCAGAATAAAAAGTAGAAAGGCTGTTACCCTGATGGTGATGTCACCTGTATCTCCCTCTTTTATTTTTCGAGACTTCAGGGCCCAGATGTTAATTGCATTTTGACATCTATATTAACCCCTGAATTGTGTTCCTCCCAAATTCATAAGTTGAAGCCCTAGGCTCCAGGACCTAAGAATACAATTGCATTTGGAGATAATTTTAAAGAGGTGATTGTGAGGTTATTAGGGTTTCCTTGTGGGGCTTACAGGACTGGTGTCCTTACAAGAGGCTGGAGAGACACCAGGGATGCGTGAGCACAGAGAGCCATGTGAGAAGGCCTGCAGTGGGAAGGTGGCCATCTGCAAGCCAAGGAAAGAGGCCTTAGAAGAAACCAGTCCTGCTGACACCTTGACCTCAGACTTCTAGCCTCCAGACTGGGAGAAAAATGCATTTTGTTTAAGTCATGTAGTCTGTAGTATTATTTTATGGTGGTTTTAGCAAATGAAGACAGCTCCAGTGTTGGCAAACTCTCTAGCTTTTTGGGTAAATTTTCCTTTTAATTCAAACAACAATGACAGTAAAACAAACAACCCCCACCCCCTCCAAAAAAAAATATATATATATACATATATAATGATTGTCTGAAATCCCATCCTGTGCCTTGTCGAGATCTGGTGTTCTCATATTCTCTACCCCTCACCACCCTGGTGAATTTTGAGAATTTGCTTAGAAATGATTTTCTGTTCCTTTTAATGTCTTGGTCTCCCCTGCACCCTTCAGCTGGCTTTCTTGCTCTGACTGATATTCCTTGTTTACTCATCATTTATCTTGTGCTATCTCATAACTTGTGAAGTGAAATTTGCTCAGTCATGTCTGACTCTTTATGACTCTTCAGATTGTAGCCCACCGGGCTCCTCTGTCCATGGAATTCTCCACCAGGCTCCTCTGTCCATGGAATTCTCCAGGCAAGAATACTGGAGGGGGTAGCCTTTCTTTTCTCCAGGGGATCTTCCCAACCCAGGAATCGAACTCAGGTCTGCCGCATTGCAGGCAGATTCTTTACCATCTGAGCCACCTTTATTCTCTTAGGCTCCAAAATGGGCATGAATAGTTCCTCCAAGTATCAGGTAGTCTGCGTCAGTGTTTAACAAAGGCTGATTGAGGTATTAGATGTAAGAGGAGGCAACGATGATGCAAAAAAAGAGAAAATTTAAAACTGGTTTCTAGACAGGATGTCTTCTGGAATCTCATCCTAGGGGCTTCCCTAGGTGGTCTTGGTCCTGTGCTCGCTATACCCTGTCATGAAGGGGTCCCCTGACCTCTATGCACATGACTGAGCTTATTCTCCTTTAGCCAGAATGGAGACCTCTAACCTCAGCTCAGATCCAAAGAAAAGGGAATAGTTCTTTATAAAGGGGGGATCAAAGCATGATTTATTTTCTTCCTGGGTGTATGGTCAACAGAGGAAAATCCCACCCTTTAGAGGCAGCCTCACACCCACTCCCAGGATGTGACACCCCACCCCCACAGCAAGGCAATTGCATGACTCTGTGCTTCATTTCCCAAAGTCTGGCACATAGCTGTGTAACTAAAGGGAGTAGTTAGATAGGAGATGGTATATGAAATTCATTAATTAAAAATGAATCTTAAAAAAAAAATCACAATATGTCTGTGATGTGTAAGAGACTCCATTCCTGGGTTTAGTAGAGGGTTAAAGAATCATGCCTTAGAGTATTGCTTTCCCAGAGGGTTTCTTCATGGCGGCTGAAAGTTGTGAACAAATAAATGTTTCCCCAGGAAAGAAGAACATTTAGGGATAGGAGAGACATCACTGAAAAGTATATGCTTTTCTCATATTCTTCTTTCCTAATTATAATCTTGCAACAACCCTACCGTAATGATTCTGTTCTGTTCTGTTCAGTCGCTCAGTCGTGTCCAACTCTTTGCGACCCCGTGGACTGTAGCCTACCAGGCTTCTCCATCCATGGGATTCTCCAGGTAAGAATACTGGAGTGGGTTACCATTTCCTTCACCATAATGATTACAACCATAAAATAGACCTCCTGAGCTAGACTGGTAATTCCACTTCACTGTAAAAATAACAACAGCAGCATCTATAAAAGTAGTAAAGATACAAGTGAAAGTCACTCAGTCTGTGGCTAAAGAGGCCACTCTGTATAGTCCATGGAATTCTCCAGGCCAGAATACTGGAGTGGGTAGCCATTCCCTTCCCAACCCAGGAATCGAACCTAGTTCTTCTGTATTGCAGGCAGTTTACCAGCTGAACCACAAAGGAAGCCCAAGAATACTGGAGTAGGTAGCCAACCCTTCTCCATCAGATCTTCCCAACCCAGGAATCGAACCAGGAATTCCTGCATTGCAGGTGGGTTCTTTACCAACTGAGCTATCAGGGAAGCCCAATAAAGATAAAGCCACCATCTACTGGGGTCTTAAAATGTGAGAGGCATTGCTCTATTGCTTTACAAAAATTATCTTGATTGGTCTTCATCACAATTTATTCTGAAGTAGACTTCCCTGGTGGCTCAGACTATAAAGAATCCACCTGCAATGCAGGTGACCTGGGTTCAATCCCTGGGTTGGGAAGTTCCTCTGGAGGAGGGCATGGCAAACCATTCCAGTATTCTTGCCTGGAGAATCCCCATGGACAGAAGAGCCTGGCAGGCTACAATCCATGGGGTCGTAAAGAGTTGGACACAACTGAGCAACCAAGCACACACACAGGCAATGTTACCTTCATTTTTTAGGTGAAAAAACTGTGTTTAGAAAGTGAAACAACTTACCCATTAACCTCACCTCTCAGAAAGAGTTGCTTTCTTTATTAACCTTTACTCTCTTTACTTTTTCCTTCTTAAGCTGATTCCAGGGCTCTCCTTTTGTCTAAGAGAACGTGATGCTGACCGTATCTTTCTTATATGGATACTGGCCTTCCTCTTAGCCAGGATCATACATAATGATTGTTTTTTTCCCCATGAAAAATCTATTATCCTGAATTGATTTTGGAAACATAAAATGGTTTTAAGGTTGGCAATGTAATGAATTTGGATTAAGATTCAGTGAGAGGCTAAAGAGGCCACTAGGCCACTGTACTGCCATGAGAGGACCAAGTTGAACAAGAGACTGTCTCTGCTGCAAGGATTCTGCGTTAGTACTATCAGCAGAAGCCACCTCGTTAGGAACAAATTCCCTGTACATGGGCTGTATGGGGCACATGCTCTCTGTAAAAGGTTTCAAGTAAAATGCTTTGAGGTGCTAAGCTTATTCTTGGTGCTCTGAGAATAGGAAACGAATTCCACTACATCATCCATTTCAAATGTCATCTGGAAACAATTAAGGGCCAACAGCTCTTCCAAATGACTCACAAGTGATACTCTTGGCAATTGGTGGCCAAATGTTTGTGGAGAAGAGAAAAACCCACTCTTTTCTAACCACAAATGAAAATACAGTAATTGCTAAAAACAACTCCTTAAATGGTCTTTTGGGGAAGGGTCAAGGTAGAAAGCACATACTCTACAGCAGTCACTAGTCTAAGTAATCCCCAATTTACTGGCAAAACAACAAGGAATGGAATTAGTAGATTGGGCAATGATAAACCATCGGCAGCCAAAGGGTGAAGCTATTAAAATTTCTTGGTTTGGAAAATGAGGTCAAGAAATGTAGCATTGCACAATAGCATCTTATTTTGAAAGAAAAATTACTTACATACCATTCAGAAAAACTGATTATCACTAGTCAATACTTGTAGTGGGCAATATCTCTCTGGTGAGAATGATGCTATTATTTATGTGTGTTAATTTTGTAATGCTCATAGTCTTATGAAATCTGCTTTCTGGGTGAGGGAAAAAAGACATTAGCAAGCTGATGTGGCATCATTCCAGTTTGGAATCCAATGGGATCATCCCAGTCATGGCTGTGTTGTGATTCTCATCATCCTTAGATGCTTTGACCTTTGTGGACCCCTTCTCTATTTAAAAGTTGAAATTGAATTTCACAACTTCATTGGTATAAAGGCAAACACAATTCAGACTCGATTCATTGTTGTATATTCATATTCAGTATAGTCTTTTTCCCTTCTGATTATAAAAGAAAGTAAAATGACATTTTTGGAGGATCCTAAAAGTATTCACATGATGAGCTCTAGGCACTATGCCTAAATGGATAGTTTGTCCCCATGCCCAACTGAAAATACTCTTTACCTGACTCTCTTGCAGCTGAATATAGCCTTGTGACATCAGCTCAGAGTTTCTTGGAAATTCTGGAAGGGGTGATGCTTCCCTCTTCCTTATTCTTTCTGCCTAGAATTAAGGATGTGAAACCCACAGATACAGCAGCCATCTCATAACAAGGAGATGATAATGTTTTCTTATTAAGGAGAGTAGAGCAGAAAATAGAAGAAGTCTCGCTTCTAAGGGCACTATGATTTGCAGCGTTAGACATACGTCTTGTTAGATAAGGGGGGTGGGCAGGAAGATAAATCCTACTTGTTTAAACTGGCAGGGATTTGGCTTTTTGATATGAGCAGCTGTCTTCTAACTCATGATGCTGCAGGGCCTCAGCACCGTTCTCAGCATTAAGTGCAATGTCAGGACTTTATACAAATCTGTTCCAAAATCAGGAAGCAGCCTGAGGACCTGGAAACATGTGTAATATCTACTGACAGACAGTGACTACAAGACTTACTAGTTCTCTGAGAAAAAATACAGAATGAAGAAGTTTTGCCCTTTCCAGTTGTGATTTCAAAGCTGATGGACCCTAAGAAACCATACTTACTTAACAAACCCACAGAAGCCTTCAATTAATAATGACACACGTGACCTTGAGATCCAGGCTTCAGCTGCCCACACTGAGCTGATTATGCCTGCAGTTACTGAGGGGTCTGAAAGGGAAGAGTATGATGGGAAAGAGTGACATTTTCAGTGACATTTGGCTGTCAGTAAGGACCCCTTGGTGCTGGGGTAAAAAGCTCCAGGGCCTATACAGAAGGACAGAGATCTCTGCAGGAGAAGGTCAGTGGACAAACTTGAGGTGGGCTCCGTTCCTGCTCTTTCATAATTCCAGGAGCAGGCAGTAATGTGTTCCTGGATCCTGGGGTTGAGCTGGGTGCCTTAGCAAGTCTGTAGCAGCAAGTGAAAAACTGAACTGTGTGAAATAAAAGCTGTATGAGAAAAATTTCTTGCTGGAATTCATAGGGTAAATGAGTTAGAAGTTGAAGATGTGAAGAGCAGTAGTCCCTGTGAGTCTATTATGAGAAAGTCAAACAGTTTATCTTTAGGTAAAATACTTTTGTGAAGACCCTACTCTACCAGGGGCTGGCGACTAGGGTAATATTTTTTACAAATTCATTTTTATTTATAATATTTTTGTCACTTTTTTATTCAACAAACAATTATTCACTGCTAGTGCAGCAGCAGCAGTGTGTGACTGATGCTGAAGCTCCAAAACTTTGGCCACGTGATGCAAAGACCTGACTCATTGGAAAAGACCCTGATGATGGGAAAGACTGAAGGCAGGAGAAGAGGGAGGGTTACAGACAATGAAATGGTTGGATGGCATCACCAAACCAATGCACATGAGTTTGAGCAAACTCCAGTCCTTCCCTGAAGGACAGGGAAGAGTGCCATGCTGCAGTTCACAGGGTTGCAAAGAGTCGGCCATGACGTAGTGACTGAACAACAAGTGTGAGTCAAACACTGAAAGAAACAGACTACATCCCTGCGTTCAGGAGGGTGAATGAGCTGTTAGTGTAACAGAACGCAGCCCTGCCTATGGCTGTGCAGCATTTCTCCCCACTTCCTCCAATTACTGGGAAATTGGTGGTTAATTACCCAGGGATATTAGTGGTCCTGTTCAGTCATTGGTCAGTGCTAGTGGGCCCCTCCCCCAAGTGGCTAACTATCATTGAGTGACCGTTAGTGGTTCTGTTCAGCCATTGGTTGA